>NC_089500.1:31451863-33851863 GCF_036850765.1 Saccopteryx bilineata | reverse complement strand
TAAAACATTTGTGTTTTGTCTATGGTCCATTGAGAAAATAAATCCTCCCAATAGTAAAGGGCACCCTGGTGTGATGCCATTGAGAGATGTGAACCATCATAATATGTATTTAATGATTTGCCATTACAAGGAGGAATCACAGCTACTTAAAGTGGCAACAGATAAATATATTCTAACGTGAGAAAAAAAATACACTTGACTGCTTATACCTGTCCTTAGGCTATGTTCTCCCCTTCAGTCCCAGAACATGAAGAATGCAAACAGCATTGCTCTTGAGGATCTTAGACATGAAAACCTACCAGGGAGACACTGTGGCTGAGCATCATAATATGTACTGCCAAAGCGGGTGAATTACAAAGCACGGCCCCATGTACAGGTGGCTTCATTCTAGCTGAGGGAACTAGGAGCATAGGTCGGATGAAAGGAAGAATACTTACAATTACACCCTAACAGCTGACAGAACTATGACTCAATGTATTTCTCAGGAACATGAAAACTAACTTTAACCATATAAATATACACCTGGAAGTGATGCATAAGCAGAATGAATGAACATCCTTGATGTTTATTAATACAAATACATACATACATCCTCTCAAGTTTCTTGAATGCTGCAAGGCACATTTTATGCATTTCAGTGGAGGTTAGAAGCCAATGTTCTGTCTGTGGCTGAGGAGTATCAAAATGGGGTTATCTTGAAAAGTTAGAGAACAGCAAATGGTTTTTCTGCCCTCTTGCCTTCAAAATTGGGTAGCACTAACACTGAAAAAAAAAAATCTAACCATGAATCCTCCAAGCTACAGCTCAGTTGATTTATCATTCTGAGTTCTGCATTGGTCTTCTAATGAACTCTTCATTCTTGAAAGCTAATCACTTTTTCTGGGGAGAAGAATTTATATACATTTTGTGTTCTTCAAGCTCCCATACCATCCTTCCCTGACATAGTATAAGCATTTCTATTTGATAAAATAGTGATGTCTTTACTTCTTCAACTCTTTTGAATCTATCTTCTTTACTAATCTTATCATTCAAGCCTTTTAAAGTCTCCAAATTTTCTTAATTCCTCATGCCCCAAACTATTACCAGCTTATAGGTTATAGTAATCATTCTTATTTGACCCATAACACATATATACTCTAGATATCACTATGTTTATAAAACATATACACACATATAGTCTCCCCATAACATAGTGAACATTCTGATTTTATCTATGGCCATTCTCATTAACTATATTCTATTTTAAAAATCAAGAAATTGTGAGACCAACATAGTTAATATTAGGAATTTATTTTCCTTGGTAAAGATAACCTTAATTAATATAAGCCATAAATATGTGTACATACCGATATTAAAAATATTTTCCCTAAGTGGAGGTACTCTGACACAAACTGTTAGTCACTGTTGAGCCACTGAAGTTGAAATGCCTTTCTGAACCACATGTTATAATTCTCAAACCTAAATATACCCCTAATTAAAACAAATCCTGCCATGAGTATGCAGATCAAAGGGAAAGTGCTCTTGATATATTGCTGTTCAATTTGGGCCTCCACCTCTTTTGCAGAAATCTCCCAGAGACACTGCAAAGCCATTAGTGTCTGCTACATGCTAAAGCTTCTAGTTTAACTCCAATAGCCTGTGTAAAACCCTAGATTATAAATCACTGTAGCGATCTATACCCAGGAAGCCATCTAGTCATTGTATTGTTTATAAGAAGAATTGAAGGGAGGCATACTAAACAACATTTTTAGGGTTAACTTATCAGAAAATTTAAAAGATATTTCCAAAACAATGAATGAAAAATTTCAGCACTTCTCTATTCAGCATGTAAAAAACTAGAGAGCGTTATTATATTCTTTTTAAATGAAGCCCACAAAGGTGCCTACCTTTTGTTATTGTCAGGCTCAATAAAAAACTGTATGAAAAGCACTTTGAAAAATCTGAACTATTTAAAAAATATATTATTACTATATTTTGGTTTAAATACTTCAAACCTAACTCTTTATGCCTTTATTTTCCTCTTTCTCTCCCTGAATTTGTGTCAATTTATTCTTAAAAGCGTGCATATACTATTGCTATTTGATCTCATTGTCATTTTTAATATTACCTTATATTGATATATATATCTTCTAGTGGATCCTACACTTGAATTTCAAAAATTGAGATCATTTAGGGTAATCTCTGAAGGACTGACACCTAGTGTCTTTGCCATTAAACTCCTGTATGCTTATTTTAAAGCTTATTTTAAAAAAGTGTTTGATAACAATAGGAAACTCTATGATTTCCTAAATTTGTTTTCCATGCAGCAAAATTTGGAACAGGTTAGCTTTTACATGAAAATTTGTCATCTTTTTTCTTCTCTTTTTGTTTTTTTTCTCTTCTTCTCTCCCTCAACTTGTAATTTCTTAATTCCTTCTTATTCTTCCCTCCCTCCATCTCTTTTCACTATTTATTCATCTGCCTTTTCTTGATCCTTTTTCTCTCTCATACCATTTCTCTTCTATTTGGATCATTAGAAGGTTGCTGTATTTTTTATACGGGCATGAACAAAGGCTATGTAAGAGTCCTCTTCATGAGAACTTTAACAAACATTAAAAAAAATCCCATGTAGTGTTCATGAGGGTATGTTGGATGTGTAAGTGAAGGTCAAAGTTAACATATTACCTTGGCCACTGAAATGCTGTAGGGGTCGGAGACAGATGGAAATATGAGGCACACAGACAAAGAAATAATTTTAATGTGGAACAGAAATTAAAGAGGCAAAAAGAAAAGAAGTGTACCTTATACTTAATTTGTGATGATTCATAACAACAGTAATAAAGCATTTCAACTGCAGACTTTTCAGTATATGCATATATTTTGTCTCAACAACTAGATGTAAACCAATGGAGAACAGGTTCCAAATATTAATTTTTTCAATATCCTTCAAAATATTTCACAGGTCTTCATATACAGTAGATCAGGCATCTAAAAGGGGTTTGCGTGAAATATATGTCATTCTGAAATTGATGACTACCCCCAAAATATTGACTAACAGTGCTTGATATTACTAGCTAAGGAGTTAAACAACCCATATAAATATGAATGCATACACAGATGCACACACACACAAAAATAAAATAAAATTACATGAAAACATGAAACTGGAGATACATACAAAAACACAAAAGAAAATTATATGGAAAAATACATGGAGTAATTAATCTGTAACCTTAGATAGTAGGTAATTTAAAAATGATCAAGACTTACTTTATTATTTTCCAGAATCTAAGTTTCCAGAATTGATAATAGTGAACAAACAATCTGTGAGTAGCTGTGCAATAAATACTTATAGAGAGATACTGGCTTATGTGTACTTGGATAGGTCATGGTATCTGACCTACACTCTGTGTCTCTGAAGTGACTGCTTATTTGGCTTCTCATCTGCCTCCTCTGCAAAGATGCTCTGCAAATAAATGAGGTAATGTTTGCAGCTTGGGAAAGAAACCCCATTGCATACTCTCAGATATTACTATTCCATACTCAAGCGTGGCATGTTATTGCCTCTGTTTTAAATTGAAATTGTACTGTTTGAGTTCTTGGGTTTGGACCAAAATCTGGGTCAACATAAAAGAATAATTATTTTTTTCATTTTAATTCTGAGGCTCTGTTCAGATCCCTTGCACGTGTAAGGCAAAACTGTGGAAAATAAACAAAGCACATAAATCAAGCTTTGGAAAAAGAAATATCCGGAAGGATTTTTTTTCAATGAAGAGCGTGAACATTTTATTTCTCTGCAGGAATATTTCGGTCCAGGAAGAAGGATAGTGCATGCAGTGTGAGTATGTGTGTGCGTATGTGTGTGCATGTGTGTGTATGTGTGTGTGTGCTGTGCGTGCGCGCCCGCGGAGAGAGGGGCGGGGGAGGCGGATGAGGAGGATGAGATCATAGTTTCAGGATCCTCAGGAAACCCTGGTACTGGCAGCAGCCAGCCTCTGCTGTGCCCACATGACCCACAACTCTGGCAGCGGACCCGGCACTTCCAACATTATTAAATAATAAGAAAGCGGCTCCTACTCCATGCCCAAACCTCCCTACAGACTAATGGACACCTTCTAAGAGTTTGGCGAGTCGGTGACTGAGGCGCGCGCCCATTCCAAGGTGTGTACTAGGCGTTTTCCTCCTTGACAGCCCCGGAGTGGGGGAGGGCGCGGGGGTAGAAGGGTCCCGGGCCGGGCGAGCCGTGGGCGCGGGGCTGGACAGCTGCGCGCTGCCCCCGGCCGCCCCGTGCCGCGGAGCGAGCCGCGAGGCGGGAGATGCACATGACGCGCAGCTCCAGCTACGCAGGGACCGCAGCCGCCCACGGCGCCGGGCGCGGACACGGGAGGCTCGGCTGCGGGAGCAAGGGCAGGCGCCGCGCACCGGGCAAAGTCAGGAGTGGAGGCGGACGGCGGGCGCCGGCGGGGGCAGGGGATTGCCCCAACGCCCACTCGCGGGGTTCCCACCTGTGCGCGGGCGCGGGCCGCCGCGAGCGCGAAGCATGTGCCTGGCGCCGCAGCCAGGACTGCGGCGCGGCGCCTCACCGGGCGGCGGGCGGCGCCTCGGGCCCGCGGGGCGGCGGTAGCGGCTGCGGCAGGATGGCCGGCGCGGGGGCGCGGGGCCGCGCAGGTAAATCTCTGCCGCCCGCGGAGGCCCGGCAGCGCCGCAGCCCCCGCTCTCGCCGCTGCGCCGCTCCCGGGCTGGCGGTAGCAGCCGGATCCGTCGCGTCGCGGGCTGAGTTGTTTTTGTTGTCATTGCTGCCCTCTGGGTCGTCCTGGCGGGCTGAGCTGGTGGGAGGTGGCGTGGTCACATCCATTAGGGATGACACTCACGTTGGGGAGCAGTCTGGGGAGGTATTGACCGGGAAATCCGCGGTGGGTGCCTCTCCAGCCAGCGGCGTCTGCGTGTGTTGCAATGCAATGCGGAGCCCCGGCGGACGGCTGAGTGGGAGTGGGCACCCCGTACTGGGGTCGCGGGGGGCATCTGGGGACTCAGGTGTCTTTGGCTTTTGTAGCCTGTTGCCCGCTTTGGAGTTTTCCCCTGGACAGAGGGCGGATGGGAGGTTGGTTCTGGTACCCAAAGTAAGAGGTGGAAAGGTGTCTGTCAAAAGACCAAAGCCAAGGAGAGCAGAGGGGTGGCGAAGGCGGTGCTTGGGCTCAAAGGTAACAGGGCTGGGACGTAGTAGTAAAACTTTCTCTTGGGCAGACTTGGGGTATGGCTTTGAGAAAATAAGCATAGAACTTAGAGGGGAAATATTAGATATACATTTGTAGTGAAGCTTACCACCATTAGATTGATTCTTGCTCTAAAAAAATTGGTCTTCTGAGTTGATGTTTATCTTCGAGTTTTCCTGCTTTCTGTTATGATCACTTGGTATTTAATGTGTGCTTGTGTTTCCTTTTGAATATAACAATAACCTATATTAACTACACAGAGTTATTAATTTCTTTTACACACACACACAAAAGAGCAAAACCTTATTTTGTTTCTTCCAAAGGTAGAAACTTTAGGGGGAAATAAAACAGCTCTCTACATATTCCACACAGTTTTGTATTCTTTAGTTTAATCTCTCCCTTAATTTATCTACCAACATAAAAGGTAGGTAATAATATTGTCTACATTTTACAGGTGAGGAAATCCACAGAGTGGTAAAATAACTCACCCAAGGTCTTATAGTTATGAAATATTAGAGCCAGTTGGACTTTTGGACCAGTTGGTTTGGGCCAACATATATACATATACATATGTACGTACACGCACACTCACACATACATACATATATTAGGAGCCCATTGTACCTAAAGTCTTCTATATTTAATGTATTGCTTACATCTCTGTACTAAGATGAACCTCTTAACTGTGTGCTACATGTTGGGAGCAACTAACTCTTTCTCTAATTTTTAATACTAGAATTATGGCAAATATCTTTTGAGTAGCTTCCTTTTGTTACAGTGAACCAAGTTTCCTAAAACAATTATAAGGGAGTATTTATAAGTAACGGTAAGATTTTCAACATTTAGGATTTACCAGGAAAGTAAATTGTTATAAAGCAGAAAGCAGAATTTGTTTGCGCTTTGCTCAAAGCATGGTCATTTATTTTCTTCAGAGTATCATCTCGCAGAATTTTTTTATCAAGCGTAATCATCTTTAATCCAGTCACTGACAAGAGGTCATGCAGTTTTAAAAGAAGAATTATGCATTTCTTTTTCAACTATCAGTAATTAAAAGCAGGCTATATTTTGAGGGTGTTTGTGTATGTCCTACCTTTTGGCCAATTGTATATATTTTATAAACAGTTGTGAAGCGATGAAGACTGAAATCAAATTTTCTCATTAGTTCTAAGTCAAAATACTTTTTAAGTCTTAACTTGTTTTTAATGAACCAGGGTGTTAAAAAAGGTTTCAGTGGGGGTAAACTCTAACTGCACATATCTAGAGAATTACCCTTCCTTTGAGCTTATCCGGGAGCTCTCATGATGTTCATTCTATTGGACAGATGTCTTTCTTCAGTCTTCATCTGTTATTTTTTCAAGTAATTTAATTGCTTCTTTACATAACAATATTCAGAATTATTTTGACATTCATAGATTTCCTCAATTCTTGTTTCTCGATTTAACTAATTCGATATACGTATTTCAAATCCACACTTAACCAAGATTATAAGTGAAAAGAGACTAGCATTCAACTGGAACTATATGGAAACATGATCTTGGATGTGAAAAAAAAATGTTTCTGCCCTTCATTGGTTAACCTCCTCCATGCCCCAAATTATGGTTACAGTGTTATTTTGGGATGCTGGAGCGCAGTGCTGTGGTCGGAAGAGTTGCATGCCATCAGACACAAGTGTTTTCGATATTGAAATTGAGATTGAATTTTCCAAGACTATTTATATAGAATGTTGATTGTCATTAGGGCATAAATCCTGTGATACAAACATATGTCCTTTCTTTACTGACTCAGATCTCTTCCAGTTTTCTAGTTTCTGTTACTTACTTGAGAAATAGTGTTACCTTGTTAGTTTTACCTCGTCTGGTAGAATTGACGTGACTTTTTCCTTTAAAGACCCACACCTCTAGTTTGGGGAGAATTGTACTGTCTCTGCCTCTTTATTTATTTATTTATTTATTTTAGTGAGAGGAGGTGAGGCAGAGACAGACTCACGCATGCTGCCCAACTGGGATCCACCTGGCAAGCCCACTGTGTGTGGGTGGATGGGGGTTCTCTGCCCATCTGGGGCCCTTGCTCCGTTGCCATTTTTTAGTGCCAGGGGCAGAGGCCATGGGGCCATACTCAGTGCTGGGGCCAACTCGCTCCAATGGAGCCATAGTTTCAGGAGGGGAGGAGAAGAAAGAGAGAGAGAGAGAAGCGAGAGGTGGAGGGCTAGAGAAGCAGATAGGTGCTTCTCCTGCGTGCCCTGACTGGGAATCAAACCCTGCTGATACTGTATTATCCAGCCAATCGGCTAGTGCCTGTCTCTGCCTCTTGAGAATCCCTCTGTTCCAGGTACTGGGTGGAGAACTGGAGATCAATGAAGAGTGGAAAGATGAGTGAGCCCTGTCAACAGAGTGGGTCAGACTTTAATAAAATAGTTATACAAATGAATCCTTACTTACAAATTGAGGTAAAGCCTCTGAAAGAAGAAATTGAATAAGAATGTGTGTTAAGGGATTCTGGACTAGGCAGGGAGTGCAAAACAGGATGCTCATAAATTACGTATTTATGGAGGAATGACGTGTGAGGAAGTGTTTACTCAGTTAAGTGGTCTTAAGTGTTTGCATGGATATTTTCTGAATCAGAGCCCTAGTTCTCATTCTACTTATCTCTGCACTTCTCTATGCATCAGAAGACATACTCTTCCCCCTCATTATCCACCTATGGACATGGGTAGGCTTACAAAATGACCAATACTCTTTAAAGCACATAGAGGATGTGCTGCCCTTAACTGGTTATCCTATTTGCTAAGTTATTTAAGTTTGAGGAAATATAGACCTTTTCTTTCTTTGCCTTCACAACCATTTTTAAATTTTAAAAAGTAGCTGTGGGTGTGTTAAAGTGGCATAATATTTCAAAATAGAAATGTAACTGATTCATCACACAGTATTTAATATATAATACTATGAAGTGCCCAAGGGGAAGGGAGGTGATATGAAGTGTTTAATATACTGGGGAAATGGGTATTAACAATGTAAAGCAAACAATATCTAAATTTATTGAATACTTATTGTGTGCTGGACATTATTTTATAGCTCCATATAAATTAACTTATGAATTCCTCACAATCACCTTTTGACGTCAGCATGTATTACTGCTACCTTCATTTTATAGAATGGAAAACTGAAGTACAAAGAGGACAATAATCATGACCACTGTCACAGAGGTGGAAATGAGCCCTAAACTCTAAATTTCTGATCCTGTAGTCCATAATGTGAACTATTGATGTATAATAATTGGTTCATAAATTTACTGGTGTATTAAATTTCCATCATTGTTGCAAATAATAACACTTCCTAATTTGACCTTTTGTTACTTTTTCCCTCATAAAAATCAGTCCAAAAAATAATATTCTCTATCAATGCTTTTTTACTTCATATTTTACAGGAAAAAAATATATAAAACAAGATGAGATATATGAATGCCTAGATAAAGACTGGTGACTGCTAGATGATGAGAGATGTCTCATTATATATTATATATTTTTAAAATTCAAAAATAGTAACTTGAGCTCCATTTGAAACTGTTGAAAAATTTTAACATCAATAATATGTACTCCAAATCACTAGAGATATAGTATATCTTTAACAGCTGGAAATTCTCTGACCTGTTAATAAAGTTAAGTATTTTAAGTCACCAATTTTACCTTTCCCCAAAATCTTTGTCCAGAGTCTGCACTGCAAGGAGGATATAAAGCACTAACACAAATGTATCTATTGAATTATCTTGGTTAAAAAAATTTTAAACCCTGTCAACTTTTACATTGATATTTTTTGACATATCTCATAGTAATTATGATTTAAAAAAGAATTTCAAATATTATCCAAACAATGTTAACCTAAGACATATGGCACATGTTGTTAGCAAAATGAAATACTGATTGGTTAAATGTGCTAATGCATATAAAGATGTTTTCACAGTGTCTGGAAATAAATGTTAGTCAATGTTATTTCTCCCTGAAAAAAGGATACTATGTAGTTGATATGATTAATGTTAAAGTTAACCATAAATCCCAATTCTTATGTAGTACACATATACAAATGTGCCAGTCTCTTCTTTGAAGCTGTTAGAAATACTTAAAACAGAGCATATATTTTCTATGACTCATGTATCCCTATTAAGAATGTGATACATCACTTCTCTGTATGCTCAGCTTCATACAAAGCTTTATATCCTAGAGTAACTAGCAAACTATTGCTCTAATTTATGCCATAAGGAAAGAAATGCAAGACTTGATTTTGCTTTTATTATGTGTATGTGTGTGCATGTGTTATCTAAATGGAGGATGCCATCAAATACATCAAAGAATAACTCATTAGAGTTTAGAATTTGATGTCATAGTACAGTGTTCTGTTCCAAAGAGTGTTCTGTCTTTAATTTAAACATAAAATATATTCATTAGTTATGATAGTTATGCAGTCATAACAACCAACTTTAAAATCTCAGTGACTGAAAAAAAAATACCCATAAAGGTTTATTACTTGCTAATGCTATGTGCCCATGTTGATCAGTAAAAGACTCTATTCTGTATCTTTCTTACTTGAAGATTCAGGCTGATAAAGCCCTTATCATCCAAAACATCCTCATCCTCTGTCAGGCACATAAGAGTATGGTGAATCAGTCACAATTTGTAAAGTCTTTTATTAGGAAGCAGTACTTACCATTTCCACTCATATTTTATTGGCCAAAGCAAGTTGTATTGGCCATTCATATTCATAAGTGCAACCCTATCATATACCCAGATAGAAGAAAATGGCAAGATTTGTGAACCAACCTAATAATTTATCATGTAAAGTTAGCCAATTTTCTTCAATAGTTTATCACTTAAAAATGATTTATAATTTTATGCAGAAGTGGAATTACCAACAACTGTGTTTAGAACTTCAGTATGGGAAGGTAGTTCCTGCATAAAATGACCAGCAAAGAAAGTAGATACTAAATTTGTAACATTGATGACATTCTTTTTTTTCAGTGAGGGTTGTATTTAGTCAAGGTATGATAACAGCTGTTTTATTTTGAGTGAATACATAAGGTAGCCTATTTGAGAGTGAGCATAAACCGAAAACACTGCCAAGACCTGCTTACAGCACTCAAGCTGTGTTTTTTTTAACAGATTTGATAATATCAACATGGTACAGAAAGCAAAACATCTAGGCATGTATCTTTTATTGTCACAGGCACCTGCAGGGAAAAAAATATATGTGCTATCATATATTACTGTAAAAAGTAATACAGATAAACATTCAGATCAAGTGTATGCTTGTTTTACATTGCTAAACATAATCTGAAAAGTTAGAATATATCCTATCCATATTTTTAAGTTAAACCTTTTATTTTGAGATAATGGTAGACTCGCATGCTATTGTAGGAAATTCTATAGAGTGATCCCATGGTCCCTTTTATGCAGTTTACCCCCATTAGGGGAAATGGCACCATCTTAAAAACTTAGCAGTAAAACATAGCAAACAATCCAATTAGAAAATGGGCAAATGACATGAAGAGATATTTCACCAAGGAAGCTAGACAAAGGCAAATAAGCACATGAAAAGATTTTTGACATTATTAAGAAAATAAAAATTAAAACCACAGTGAGTAGTATCACTACAAAACTATCAATATATTCATTACAAGTATATAGAAATTCATTGCTTTTTATATATTTATATGTATCCTGGAAATTTCCTCAATTTATTAGTCCTAAAAATTTTTTTCTGATTTTTTAGAATTCTTTATCTAGACCATCATGTCACTTGAAATAAGGACAGTTTTATTTCTTTATTTCTGATCTATACACCTTTTTTTTTCTTTTCTTGCCTTATTGGACTGGCTAGAATTTCCAGTACTGTTTTGAACAAGAGTAGTGAGAGCAGACATTCTTAACTTGTTGCTGAACTTCAGGGCAGAACATTTCATTTTTTACGATTAAATATAATTTCAGCTATCAATTTTTATCAAATTGAAGAATTTTGCATTTATTCTAGTTTTTCTGATTTTTTTATCATAAACAGTTACTCATTTTTGTCAAGTGCCTTTTTTCTCCAAGTGAACCAATTATTTAATTTTCTTTAGTCTGTTAATAGGGTAAAGTACATTGATTGATTTTTTACTAGAACCAACCTTGCATTCCTGCAAAATACTTTAATAGTTTTAAATGAGAAGAAGGGAGGTAATGAGACAGACTCCTGCATTCACCCCAACTGGATCCATCCAGCAACCCCTGTCTGGGGCTGATGCTCAAATCAACCGAGTTATGCTCAGCATCAATCGACCCAAAGTGGTTTGGGCTGATGCTCAAACCAATCAACCCACTGGGAGAGGGAGAGGGATAAAGGGGGGAGAAAAAGGGGGAGAGAAGTAGATGGTCACTTCTCATGTGTGCCCTGACTGGGAATTGAAACCAGGAATTCTGCATGGTGGTCCAATGCTCTAGCCACTGAGCAAACCAGCCAGGTTCTAATAAACCCCATTTAATTATTGTGTATAAATTCGTAGTGCACATTTCTATTTGCCAGTATGTTAAAAAATTTTCTATCTGTATTCATGAGAGATATTGGTCTGTAGTGTTCTTTTATTGGTACAGTCTTTATTAGTAGTATCAAAGTAATACTAGCTTCATAAAATTAATTGGGACATGTTCCCTCCTCTCTATTTTCTGAAAGAGATTGTATAGAATTGATCTTTATTCTCTAAATGTTTGGTAGAATTCTCCAGTGAAACTATCTGGGCGTCATTTTTGTTGTTGTCAAGAGCTCTATCTTCAGTACTTTCATTTGTTTGTCAGGGCTGCCATAACAAAATAAACTGAGTAGCTTAAACAGAAATATATTTTCTCACAGTTCTGGAGGCGTGGAAGTCCAATATTAAGATGTCAGCAAGTTTAGTTTCTTCTGAGACCTTTTTGTTTGTCATGCCAAGGACTGCCTTCTTACTGTGGCCTCACATGGTCTTTCCTCTGTGTGTACATCTGTGGTGTCTCCTTGTGTATTCAAATTTCCTTTCCTTATAAAGATAACCGTAGGATTGAATTAAGGTCCGTTCTGATTTTCACATTTTTAATTTAATCATAACTTTAATGGCCTTATCTTCAAATACGGTCATGTTTTGTACTGAGAGTTGGCCTTCAACATATGAATTGGGGCCCACAATAATTCTTTTAGTCTATTTAAATGATGTGTTTCATATTGTATGAGTTGTGATTATTTAAGTTTATTAAGAATTTGATTCTTTATCTAACTACTCCTACTTCTTTTATTATTATATTTATTTTTTCTCTTTTGATGTGCATGGTTTGTAATAGTATCTCTTGCTTCATTCTTTGTTTTTAAAATTGAATTTGTTATAGTGATACTAGTTAACATAATTATACAGATTTCAGGTCTCCAATTCCACAACATATCTCTGTACACCATGTTGTGCGTTCACCCCCGCCATGTCACATCTTCATCCATCACCATTTATTGCCTCTATACCCTCCTTTACCTCCCTGCCCTTTGTTTCATTCTTGGTGTTGGTAATTTATGTCTTCTTTCTTCTCTCAATTTTGCTAGAGGTATGTCAGTTTTATTGATCTTTATTGATTTTCTCCATCGTTTTTCTGTTTCACATTTCATTGATTTCTGCTCTTATTTTTCCCATTCTGCTTGCTTTTGGTTTATTTTTCTTGTCTTTCTCCATATTGTTGAGTGGGAGCTAAGGTTATTGGTTTTAGGTTTTCCTCTTTTTTGTTGTATGTATTTAGTACTATAAATCTCCCTCTCAGCACTGTCATAGCTATGTTGCAAACATTTTAATATGTTGTATTTTCATTTTAATTCAGTTCAAGTACTTTTAAAGTTTTCTTCTGAGATATTCTCTTTAACTCATGGATTATTTAGAAGTGTGTTATTTAGTTTCCAAATGTCTGAATATTTTCTTGTTTTTGTCAGAGAGCACACTATATGATTTTAATTTTTTTAAAATGTTTGAGGTTTATTTTGTGGCCTGAAATGTTTTCTATCTTGATGTATGTTCCATGAACACTTGAGAAATTTTGTATTTAGCTATTTTGGGGTAGAGTGCTAGAGTGTTACATAAATGCTTGTTAGATCTTATTGGTTAACTGTAGCTGATAAGTTCTTGTATATGTTTGCTAATTTTCTTTCTACTTGTCCTATAAATTGTTGAAAGTGTGTGAAACCTCTAATTATAACTGTAAATTTGTCTATTTTTCTTTTCACTTCTCTAAGTTAGACTTCACATATTCTGTAGCTCTGTGGTTATATACATACATGGTATTGCTATGTCTTCTTGGTATATCGACTCATCATTATATAATATTCCTGTCTATATCTAGTAATTTCATTTTCTCACATTCTACTATAACTGATATTAATATAAACACTCCTTTTTTATTTAATTGATGTTTACATGATATCTCTTTTTCCATTCTTTCACTTTCAGTCTGTCTATATTGTTATAGTTGATGAGTTCCTTGTACATAACATATAGTTGGATCTTTATATTTGCTGTAATTATTGATGCTAGGGCTTATGTCTGCCATCTTATTTTTTATTTTTTCTCTCTGTTTATTTTACTGTTTATATGTTTTTGTTCCTGTGGGGATTCTCTCCGCCTTCGTGTCAGTTGCATGAGCATTTATAGAATTCCATTATTTTTGTCTATAATGTTTTTAAGTGTACCTCTTTGTATAGATTTTTAGTGGCTTCTCTAAGCATGACATATACATATAATTTCTCATTGTTTACTATTCTTGTCAGTTTATCAATTCCAGAAAAGCATAGACACCTTACCTCTTTTTATGTCCTTTTATCCCCCTCCATTTATAGTATAAATGTCTTAAATATTTTTTCTACATACATTTAGAACCATGTTAGACAGTAGTATAATTTTTACTTCATCAGATATAATTTTGAAAGCTCAAGAGGAGAAAGTTTATTGTATTTATTTATTTATTGCTTACTATGTTTTATCTCCTTCCATGATCTTCCAACATTATTTCTCTATGGCTTCCTTTCTTTTTTTTTTTTTTATAATTTTATTTTTTTAACGGGGTGACATCAATAAATCAGGATACATATATTCAAAGATAACAAGTCCAGGATATCTTGTCGTTCAATTATGTTGCATACCCACCACCCAAAGTCAGATTGTCCTCCATCACCCTCTATCTTGTTCTCTCTGTGCCCCTCCCCCTCCCCCTTTCCCTCCCCCATTCCCCGCTCCCCCCCGTAACCACCACACTCTTATCAATGTCTCTTAGTTTCACTATTATGTCCCACCTACGTATGGAATAATACAGTTCCTGTTTTTTTCTGATTTACTTATTTCGCTTCGTATCATGTTATCAAGATCCCACCATTTTGCTGTAAATGTTCCGATGTCATCATTTCTTATGGCTGAGTAGTATTCCATAGTGTATATGTGTATGGCTTCCTTTCTTATTGGAGAACTTCCTATAGCGATTCTTTTAAATCAGACCCATCTGTTGATGTTAAAAACTTTGTTTTATCTGAGAAAGCCTTGAACTCTTTGATTCCTGAAGGATATATTAAATGGATATAGGATTCTAAGCTGACAGTTATTTTCGTTGAGCACCTGAAAAACATTGTGCCACTTTCTTCTAGCCTCCATGGTTTCTCAAGAGAAATCTACTGTCATTCTAATGGGTTTATCTCCTAAAAGTAAAGTGTCATTTCTCTCTCGCTCTTTTCCAGATTTTTTTCTTTAGTGGTTATAAATTTGACTATACTGTATATATACTTTGTCCATTTTCTCCTTCCAGGTCTCCAAGATATGAATGTTAGATCTTTTGTTATGATTGCACCATACCTTAGTTTCCTGTGGCTGCTATAACATAGCATCACAAACTTGGCGTCTTACCACAATACACGTTTACTCTCTTACAGTTCTGGAGCCCAGAAGTAAGAAATCGTTCTGCTTTAGCGGCTAGGGTTAAGTCAAGGTGTTGGCAATGCTCGGTCCTTCTGGAGGCTCTGGGAAACAATTTGTTTCTTTGCCTTTTCTGGCTTCAGGAGGCCACCTGTAATTCTTTGACTTGAAATTTCTTCCTTAAATTACCCCAATACCCATCATCAAGCCTGTCATTATCTTCTGTCATCACCTATCCTACTTCCTCTTTTGTAGTCAAATCTACCTCTGTCTCCTTCTTTTACAGATGCTGTGATTACATTTATGCCCCATCTGGATAATCTTTCTATCTCAAGATCTTTAATTTAATCACAATTACAAAATTTCTTTTGCCATATAAAGTAACATTTACAGTGTTTTCCAGAGATTAAGACCAATCTGAATATCTTTGGGAGCCACTATTCAGCTTTCCACATACAGTTTTCTGAGGCTCTGTGGTTATTGTTTTTAGTCTGTTTTCTCTGTTGTTCAAACTGGATAATTCCAATTATTCTATCATCCATCTTAGAAATTCCTCTGTCACTACCATTCTGTTATTGATCTCACCCACTGAAGTTCATATTTTCATTATTGATGTTTTAGTCCTAATATTTCCATTTAGTTCTTTCTAATGTGTTCTGTTTCTCAGCTGAAGCTTTCTACTTCTTTCATTTGTTTCAAGCATATTCATAATTGCTTAAGTATTTTTTGTTATGACTGCTGTAAAAGTTTTGTCTGATCATCTAACATTTCTGTTATCTCATTTTTGGTATCTTTTAATTGTCTTTTCTCATTCAGTGCGAGATTTTCCTGGGGTTCTGTGTCTGATGAATAATTTTCAGTTGAAACCTAAATATTTCCTTATTATGTTAAGAGACTCTGAATCTTATTTAAACCTTTTTTGGCAAATTCTACTAATATCACCCCAGTGGGCAAAATAAGCATGGTGATACCTCATCACTGCCAGGTAGGGGTGGGAGTGCAGATTTCCCACTCAGTCTCTCCTGTCACATCACTTAAGGGGGAGTCCACATTACTGTGGGACCAGGTGGGAATTCAGGCTCCTCACCTTGCCTACAGTGATCCTCCCAAGCTAGCAGCAGTAGGAGTGCCCCTTACCTCTTCCCCTCGTGACCTCCACTGGCACTCTGGGGTGGAAGGGCAAGTAGGAAGGTAGCCTGATTACGGCTGGGCTGTGATGACAGTCCTGATCCTCTGTTAGCCTCTTGTCACATCATCCCGTGCAAAGGGGGAAGGAAAACTCAGTACTCAGTACTGCCAGATGAGGGTGGACATTCAGGCTTCTCACATAATCTCCATTGACAACCTAGTGGGGTTGGGAATTGGGAACTCTCATTACCGCATTGTGCAAATGAAAGTCTCAGCTCCCTATGACATCACCTTGGTGGGGATGAGGGAAGTTGGGGCACCTATTTCAGCCTGGTGAGGGTGTAAGTATAAGGTCCCTACTCAGCCTTTGTTGGCATGGGTGTGGCAGAGACGCAATATGTATTTCCTGTTTTACTTGGCTGGAGTAGATCAGTTATTGTCTAAATGTCTTTTGGGGTTTTTGTAGTTGTGTTGTTGTTTTTTATGTTGCTTCCTTCCAGGTCCTTTGGCTAGAGAGAGCATGCTTTCATTGACCCTTAAAAAGAAATCTGGGACTATTGGCATTTCTGGGTTCCTGGTTTCTTTAGCTCCAAGTCTGAGCTATATGAGGCAAAACAAAAATTCAGGGAATTTACCACGCTGTCATTCCTTGCGCCCTGATGCACTCTAGTCGGTTTGCCTTCTGTCCAACTTTCAGAGTCTTTGTATGTTTATGTATAACATCCAGGGTTTTTAGTTGTACTTAGTAGTAGGAACAGGGAAATGTACTTCTACTCCATCTTCACAGAAGTCTAGTCCATGTTTTTTATTCAAATATAAACTGAAAAATATCACTCAACAATGATTCTCAAGGGTGTATCTCAGGGGATTACTGCTGATCTGTTTCAGAATAATAAACACGTTACCAGTCAGTGAGATGAGGGAGTCCTTTGACAATGATGCAGAAAGGATCACAGAACATTCCATCTGTGCCAAGGTTCAGAAACCACTTAGAGGTACTTTTACTCCTCTCAGTATTTCCTTCTCTTTTGAGAGGCTTATGCAGGCTGTAGCATGATTGGGGATTCCCCCATTCTCATAGACTCTTTTCTGGTAGGATTCTGGAGCTATACCACACTGCCCTTGCTGTGTTCTCACTAAGTATTCTTTATACCTGGGAACATTATCCATCTAAAATGTGGTTTGGAACCAGCAATTGTGTGGGAAATGTTACTAAGTTAGAAAGAAAACAGTGAACTAATAATTAATTGAGAGCACCTATCAGCAAGCATTTATGTTAATTTATTATGTAAAACTAATACATTAAAAATAAATGTATTGGCCCTGACCGGTGGCTCAGTGAATAGAGTGTTGTTCCTGTGTGCTGAGGTCGCGGCTTCGACCTCAGTCAGGGCACATGTGAGAAACAATAAGTGCACAACTAAATGGAACAACTTAGTGGAATGAGTTAATGCTTTTCTCTCTCTCTCTCTCTCTCTCTCTCTCTCTCTCTCCCTCCCCCCTCTCCTTTCCTCTCTTCTTCCCTCCCTCCCTTTTTCCCCCTTCTTCCTCCCTGTCTCTCCCTTTCTCTCACTCAAATCAATGGAAATTTTTTTTCTAAATAAAAAATAAATGTATTGATTTTGTCTAGTCATTTGATCACTACTCAGTAGGTTAATTAAATACAAGAGATCGGGCTAAGAATTTTCTGCTTAAAACTAATATGCTGAGGAATAACAGGGAGGCCACCACAAAGAAAAATAGTCTAGGGAAATTTGTCCACATCAAGTTACTGACATTATAGTTAACCATGAAGTTCTCACCATACCAGAGCAAAGTTTATCCAAGTGTGGTTCTCAGAGAAGCAGCATCAGCACAACCTTGACACTCATTGTGAATGGATATTCTGAGGCTCCTGTGCAGATCTACTGAATCAGAAACTCTAGGGACAGAACCCAGTCATGTGTCTTGTAGCAAGCCCTCCAGGGCCTTCTGATGCACGCTGAGGCTGAAAACCACTGGACTAGAGTAACCCCTCCAACCCTTGCAGAAAACATGAACTATATGCTATTCGTTATACTTGACTCATCAGTTTAGTGTTTTGGAAAATTTATTTCACATTTTATGTTCTTTAATTATAATTTTTTTTCAAGTAAATATATTAAAGAGATTAAATTTTTCTTACCCCCCAATAGTCTCTTTAAATACCTCCTAATGCCGTACAGTTAATTTGTTTCCTTAACCGAAGTAGTTACAACTGCTCCGTGTCTGATTTTGTGGTTGTAACCAAAAACAAGAGCCATGACTCCACTTCCCTGCCTTTGTTCCTCCGAGTTGCCAAGTCCTACAGCAGGGGGGTTTTCTCGCTGTTTTTATGTTCTTTTCTAGAGCCACACCAGTCATGAAGATATTTGGAGGCAAGAGTGGGGGTGTCTCTGTGTCACTCATCACCATTTTTAGGAGCTCTAGTCACACAGCATTGTTAGAGACAGATGCACAGGCAGATGTCCAGACTCATCATGGTCATTACCTCCTCAGTTCTACCATGGGGGATTCACTGTCTGCAGCACGCTGGCCTTCTTCTCTGGGGTCATGTGAGATTAAAGGACAGTTTAGCTACAAGGCTATCCTGAGGCCAGAAGCTGCATTTCTGAACAGAGATTTTTATAATTGGGGGAAAGCTACAAACCTCAGAATGGGGTGAGACAAAAATCACTAAGAAGTAAAAAAGGTTAAAAGGCTTAAAAATGTTTAGTGATTATGATAAAATATAGGTTGATGCAGATTGGAGAAGCAGTCTGTGGCTTCTAATCCTAAATATGATCCACTTTTATTTTAAAGATAGTGTTTTGTATTATTTTTTCTTTCAATTAGCAATTCACTAAACTTAGAGAATATATATAATAGATTTGAGTTCGCTTAATATCCAGCCCGTTTAGTTACTCACATTTATCTTTTGGGTTTGTTATATTAGACTACTGTAACATTTAAGCGGAAATTTTTAGTTTCTATAAATCATAAATTTCAATTGCATATACCCTTTACTCCATACACCGTGTGAAGGTGTCCTGTTCTTGAGTAAGTTAGGGAAATGGCTCGTGAACAATTTATCTGCTTTTTCTTTAGAATAACACACATTTTTTATCCGGAAAAATATTATTCTCTTACCTTTCAATATTCCACACTATGAGTTGTATTATGTTTCTCATTCCTCTCTTCCCTTTGTGCATTCAATCTGATTATATTTCTCATTTACTCATTTTGCTTGGGTATTTAAATGGTTGTGCCTCTGCAGTGTTCTGGGGATAAGAATTTTCTAAACCTTCATTATACAGTGTTTGCAAAATAACACCATTTGGGCAGGTTCCCTTTAAGAACATAGATTTAAATGGTGCAGCAGATGCTTCATCTCACACAGTCATCCTTTATAAAATAATGGCCCCTAGCCCTGGCACTACTAGTCAGCTCTCTTCATTCTTAAAGTAATCACGTGCTTTGTATTCTTAATGTAGTAATTAAATCATCTCCCCCTCTCCCCCCCCCCCATCGCTTAGGTAAGGCTTAAATGTGAAAAGTCATATACCGTTCTTACACAATGAATTGGGCCAAGAAGAAGGGGATTCAGAAAGGTGAGAAGTGCACCTTGTGTCTTCTGTGGGCTGGAGTCCAGATTTTCCCTACAGTGTTAGCTTCTATTTATAAACACAAAAATGTGTCAGGTGATTTTCTTTCCGTACGCAGATAAATTCTGCCTCTTTCTTTTAGCCTAAACACTACAAAAGTAACTTTAACGATGAGAATGTATACAAAATAATGCTTTCTGCTAATGCAGCGAAACAACTTTCAGGAAATGATATATGAGTCAGGTTGACTTGAAAAATTGATCAAACTATGAATCAGATTTTCAAAATAGAAAACATTGCAAATCATCTCACTGTTTTTGTTTGTTTGTTTGTTTGTTTGTTTTCCTCAATGTCCTTTTTACTGTTTGTGAGGCTTTTTTCTTCTTGGTTTTTTTTTTTGTATTGGTTTAAAGATATTTTTTTCTTTTATGCCATATTTTTTGGGGAGCATATGATATAGCAGCTATACATTAAAAGTTCTTTAAATACTTCTAATATTTTTAATGTGAGATTGAGACCTGCTTTCTATTCATACAGTTTGAATTCTTGCATAGACAAGGAATGAGAGTGGCAGAGTGAACCCAAAGAAAGCGGTGTTTGATGACCAAATCTATTATAGTGGCAACATAATTCAACTTTACCCAGTCACAATGATTTAAGAAAAAAATAGCCCCGTGATTTCACAAGAGCATGTGGAATGTGTTTGGGGTTTTGTTTTTAGGGTTGAGATCAGTGAGAAAGGTGAGAAGAAGTGACACATGTCAGTGCTTCATTTCTTCTTAGCCTTAATCTCTTCTGCACATTTGTTAACAGATGATAATTTATGATGTAAATTGCATTTGTTTTTTCCTACTAGTTCATCTGTTCTCTCCAGGTTCTTTGTTTTGCTTTGCTTTTCTCTTAGCTTTCCTCTTTCAGTACCCCAGCCATCATCCAGCTGAATTGAATGTGTTTGTAACTCTGCAACCATGCAAGGAGCTTTAATACTAACACTGCAAAACTAGAAACATTTTAGTCCCCATCTTGTGTTTCTCCAAGCTCTCACCAAATACTATGACAAGACTGCTTTTCTAGTCTTCCCTCCTCCCTCACCATCAGTCATTCCTTATTATTCCATTTGATTCAGTATTTTATGATATTCTGTGGGATAACTAGTGTTAGGCATAATTCATCCTCATCATATATTCTGTGTGCCCCTCTGGTTCAATGTGACTATAAAACTATCCAGTTGGGTTTTTTTAGCAGTGTTTCTCAAAATGTGTTTCAAGGACTACTGGCAACAGAATTATCTGGAGTGTCTATTAAGAGGACAGGTATCTAAACCCCATCTTGAACCCAATGAATCTTTCTGACTTCGGGATTTTGACACTAATTATGGGGGCTAGTTCAGATCTGTGCTTTACAATCCAAATGCATGGATCCCATCCCCAAGTTTTTAATTTAAACAGTCTGGAGGGATTCTACCATGCCGTCTGTGCTAACAACCAGGAATAAACTACGGGCAGACGTAAGAAGGAAAGAGCACAGGTTGGCGTTGACAGAGAAGCATTACTTGGGTGAATTTATCAAAGTCCATGGACTGATTTTCATTTATAAATTCAGAAACCAGATCTTTCTCTCAAGGGCATCATCACATTAACCAAGCTGACGGAGACTGATCTCTAAATAAGAATGCTAAGTTTAGAATTACTGTCACTAGGATGGCGGGGCAAGAATACCTGAGGGAAGAAAAATTATCATCAGAAGTTTGCTCCTTGAATTTGGAATCAAACTTGAGGAAAATTAGTTGAATAAAAGCAGTGAAGATTTACTGAAGAATCACTGTGTGTCAGAAACTCCTCTAAACATTTCACATTTATTCATTTAATCCTTCTCAACAACCACTTACACTGACATTATCAACTCTGTTTTCTAGATGGAAAAAGAAAAAGTAGGAAAAGAGAGGCTATGTAACTTGTTCAGTAAGACGGAATTTCCAAAGGGTCAAGTTTAAATTCTCAGGCTCTATGACTGTGTTATTAATGAAAGAAGAAAGAAGCTAGAGGATTATTTTAGAATTGCCACCCAAGGGCTTTATCATCTAAGTAAACAATCAGGTGGGGGTCAGAATAGCTTCTAGTTGGTGGAAAAGAAAGGAATGTTTATGTGGATAGGATGCTGTCGAGTCACGAGTAATTAGGATGAGCAGCCACTGGGTGAATGAAGAATGAAATGACACCTTGGACAGACCTTGGGGTGCATTTAACTGACCTCTCTATAGTTGTGATTAAGAGAAAGATCTACACAGGTCTGCTCTGAAAAAAAAATTTAAAGATGTATTACAGCCCTATAGAAATAAATAACTGGTCATAAATAATAAGTAGTAATATAGGCATATTTAAATACAGTAGACACACTTACATATACCAGTCTTGTGGATATCCCCACGACCTAAGGTAAATTTCTCTCAGAAAATATGCATGGAGTGGCCTTGAACTTCGATGAGCTCCAAGTCAAGCATATTCCCTGTTATTTGTGGGGATTTTCATGGAGCTTATCATTTCCCTTCATCTCTGTTCTAAAGTTATTTGTCTGTTGAAAGCCGGACCACCACTCCAGATTATGTTCCCTTAGTGCAATGCCAGTTTGTACATGAGGTCATCCTGCTGACCCTTGATCCTTTACCCCCCAAGGTACAACCGGCTCCAGGCTATATGATTAGCAGGCTTTGCTGTAGGATTTGAGCAATGGAGTTGATTGATGAAACAGAAATATTAGATGTCCTTAGTATAGAAACTCCAACCATTTCTGAAAAAAAAAGTTCTGGTTTGCAATTTTAGCTTATGCTTCAACATCTCACCAGGTGAGAAATGAGGTTATTTTTAAGCATACAGACTATCTCAAAGAGGCAAATACACACTAATCATATTTCTGGTTCTCTGTTTTTCCTAATTTATCTGCTAGGAATTACCTACTTAGCTACTACTGAAATGTAACCCACACTCTGTCAGACAAGAGAAGCAACCGGCCCTCTCACCTGTGAACAAACGTCTGCCAGCAGCAGTCCCTGAAAACCCCTTGTCCCATGCAAATATTCCATCCTCCAAGGAGGGACCTAGCAGACAGATAGCATAGCTGCAGTGCCTGGTTTGCGGCTAATATTTTGAGACCATTTTAAGTCAGAGAGTGCAACCCTGACTCCACAGTGGTGGCAGTGTTGCCGTTCATTGAGAGGCACCTGTGAGAAGAAGTACATAGTCTGCTGACAGTGGAAATCTCCAGGTGTGGAAAACATGGTATAGCCTTAAATTGACATCTTTTAAAAATAAAACGGAACTAAAGCAACTTCTTCTAAAATGAGCAATAACTAGTAACAAAACTTAAACAATCATGTTTGCATCTCAGATGCATGTTATGGTTTACCTGATTTTGCATATTTGGTGAAAAATAAATAAATTTTCTACTGTGATCAAAATTAACCACTGCATTATGAGATATAATCTAGCAAGCCAGCATAGAAGAATATTGTTTCACATCAGATGTGACCACTGCTATAACCAGGGTGACTACAGTAAATGAAGTTTACTTGCATGGAAACTAATGATTCATGGGAAACTTTAGAAGTTGCTTAAGATTGGTGGCAAAAGTAAAAGCCACACCATTCTAGATTGCCATACCTTTAAACAAACATATCCTTTACTGCTCCATTTATTTTCCAGAAGTGTTGTGCCTCATATCTCTTAAAACAGCCAGGGTAGGCCTGACCTGTGGTGGCGCAGTGGATGGAGCGTCAACCTGGAAATGCTGAGGTCGCCGGTTCAAAACCCTGGGCTTGCCTGGTCAAGGCACATATGGGAGTTGATGCTTCCAGCTCCTCCCCCCTTCTCTCTCTCTGTCTCTCTCTCCTCTCTCTCCCTCTCTGTCTCTCTCTCTCTCTCTCCTCTCTAAAAATGAATAAATAAAAAAAATTAAAAAAAATTAATTAAAAAAAAACGAACAAGGTATACATTGTTGTGGGCTAGATCTGTTAAACTAATCTCCATGTCCACGACCCGAGGAAACAGTGATTGAGATGTATGCAAACCCATAAAATAGGTACAAAGATTGACAACAGATATATGCTAATAGTAAATTGGACAGAATTGTTGCAAAACATGTGTCAGTCTTTACCCAGTGATAGACTAAGAGAAAAATATGGTAGATCTCAGATGCAAAAACAGTATTTTATTTCTAATCTCCTTTTGTTTAATAATACCTGAAGTGTTCCACTGGCTCTGCCAGATGCTGAGCTGACGCCTGAATCATTTTCTCTAAGTGCTCATTAGAGAGGCCATCAATCTATTGCGAGGCAGCATTCCAGCTACGCAGGTACTCAATGTGGAACTAGAGAAAGAGGAGGGTGTCCGTCCATCAGTGTTTCTGTGAAGTCTGGACTACACAGAGCAGGAGGAGAGGCACAGCTCCCTTGTCCTCAGAGAGCTTACATTTTTCTGAAGAGGTGCAATTAAGGAGAGAAACAATTAGTGAAAGAACACCACATAAGGAGAGGTAATAATTGTGTTCTTATCTGAAATAGGAGGAACATGTAAAATTTCCATCAAACAGGAAGGCTATCAGGAATGTGACGATGCCTCTGTAGCATTCTTGAATTAGAGAACAACCGGTGCATAAACGTTGGGTATCACCATCGACTGCTGCCAGCAACCCCCCTCACATCCCTGCAGTGAGAACCGACACAGACCTCCCAAGCTTCTAGACTCACGTGCAGTGAAACAGACAACCATGTGGCAGGGGACCGGTAGTAGGCATCACGCCTGGTATGACCGCAACAGTTCATGCATCATTGTGCTCTCCTTTGTTTCTGGAAAGGAAATAGTAAAGAGGAAGAATAATATTTTTAAATTAATGTGTGTGCAGTGAAATATAGCTTGTAAAGCAATCTTTCCACATGGTGTCTCATTTTTTGCTTACAACAATCCGGTGAATTAGTGGTTTCTTACTACTTTATGCTAAGAATTGTGATTTGTCAAAGATCACAGAGCTAGTAAGTGGCTGAGCAGGAACATCAGTCCTAACTGGATGCTCCCAAATTCTGAGTTCTTTCCCACACCAGTGTTTGAGTTATAAGACCTCACAAGAGAGAAATCTGCCTGTTGGGAACTAGGAGAATGGAACAGAAAAAATAAAACCTGACCCATATTATACATAGAGATTGTAGTTGGGTCAGAATTCTCTCCACAGTGGATATTTAAGGACTTTAAAGTTTGGTCTCAGCATTCACTAGATTTTTTTAGGATGAAGGATAAATTTCCTTTTTTAAGGAAATTTGTGATCAACTCAGATAAGAATTGGGACCCAGGAAATGAATGGATATGGATATGGTTATAGATACAGATATAGAGATAGATATAGAGATAGAGATAAAAAATAGAGATAGATTAGATATAGATATCTATATTAAAACAGTGGTTCAAGCTTTTAGCCTGTATCTGAATCACCTGAAAGGCTTTTGAAAACACAGATTGCTGGGTTCCACCCATAAGGTTTCTGATTTAGTAGATCTGGGGTGGGACCTCAGAATCGACATTCTAACACGTTTCCAGTGAATACTGCCACTGCTGACTCAGGGACCACATTCTTGAGAGCCATCAATATAACACATAAGGTCCATGATGAATTACACTGATTTTTATTAAAAAGTAAATCATTTAAACATACACTCTGAGGCACACTTAAAGAACAGATGGGTCACCGAAGTGTGGCCAAAGAGGAAGTTTTTAAATTATATTTATTGGGGTGACATTGGTTAATAAAATTAGATTTCAAGTGTACAGTTCTACGATACAGCATCTGAATATTGCATTGGGTGCCACAACCCAAAGTCAAATATTCTGTCACCATACAGGGTGGGGCAAAAGTAGGTTAACAGTTGTTAATATGGAAAATAATACAATAATTAATAAATAATAACACAAGAACAAACTTGTGTTCTGATGTACTCATAACTGCAAACCTACGTTTGAGTAGGGCGGGCCCTGTATATTTGACCCCCTTTACCCTTTACTAACCCCCAGCCCCCTTTGCTGTGGTAACCACCATCCTGTTGTTTGTGTCTATGAGTTTTTATTTGTTTGTTTGTTTGCTCACTTGTTGCTTTCAGTTTTATATGACAATAGCATGAAATTCATCCTGTACTGTGCCCAAGTATGCAGTTTCTGGATATTTAGTTTTATAAAGTGAAATAAGTCAGGTAGAGAAAAAAAAATATCATATGATCTCACTTATATGTGGAATCTAATGAACAAGGTGAACTGAGGAACGGAATAGAGTCAGAGGCAGGGTCACAGGGAGCAGAGGGACAGCGGTCAGAGGGAAGGGGGATGAAGGAACAGAATCAGAGAAGGTGAAGGGATTAGTGAAATTATATATACATAACACAGAGATACAGATAACAGGACAGCAAATCTCAGAGGGATGGAGGGAGGGAGTTAAGAGGAGGGGGGCAAAAGAGTTGTACTGGGGGGCATGTGGCTGGGGGTGAGGGTGTTATATTGAGTGAGACACTTGAATCCATGTTAACACAATAAATTAAAATTTAAAAAAAGCAACTTTCGAACTGTTTTCCAGACTGGATGTGTCGTTTTACATTACCTCCAACATGAAAGATCATTTTTCTCTGTCTCCTCACCATTATTTGGGATTACCACTATATTTTAGTTTCACTGGTGTCTGAATGTTACTAGAGGTACAGCGGCATTTAGGGGCTCCCTGGTGGCCTGCAAAGCACCATTCTGAAAATGTAAGCTATTTTTTATAGGTGTGTTTGGATGTATTTAAGAAATGAGCTGTATGTGCCCAGTTTTTGGAAAAGACAGCTTTGCTGTTTTTTCTTTGCTGCTCTCTTACAGCCGGTGTTGGCAAACATTTCACCTGGAGGGCTTAGAACAGGGGTCCCCAAATTTTTTACACAGGGGGCCAGTTCACTGTCCCTCAGACCATTGGAGGGTCAGACTATAAAAAAAACTATGAACAAATCCCTATGCACACTGCACAGATCTTATTTTAAAGTAAAAAAAACAAAACGGGAACAAATACAATATTTAAAATAAAGAACAAGTAAATTTAAATCAACAAACTGACCAGTATTTCAATGGGAACTATGCTCCTCTCACTGACCACCAATGAAAGAGGTGCCCCTTCCGGAAGTGCGGCGGGGGCCGGATAAATGGCCTCAGGGGGCCGCATGTGGCCCGCAGGCTGTAGTTTGGGGACCCCTGGTTTAGAAGATGTGCCATTGAGCAGTGGTTTCCAGCATGCCCAGGGAACACCTTTAAATTATGTACGCTGACACTCCATCCTTGAAGATTCTGAGCCAGTAGATCCGAAGTGGATATTTGGAATCTCATTTTCACAACCTCCCGGGTGAGGCTAGAATTTGAGGACCATTGCTCTGGAATTGCGGTGCTGTTTCCTGTCATTTCCTCTCTAGGAAGTGTTGCTTTTTAGCACTTAATAACATTGCCCAGATTTTCTCTCTAGATCAAAACTAGAACTTATTCTTTCCTGTCTGAGTCACACTATTCCCATTCATTAAACCTTTTTCCTTGAATAACATCTCAGAGGCAAAAGATAGTGTCTCTTGGCAGTAATAACAATATAAAAACTACGACTTATGGGGCATTAGGTATCTAACAGATGACTCTTTGTGTTTTTCTCATATTTCTGATGACAGAAGTCTGAATTACAGTCTTTCATTGACAACTGCTTACTCATTGTTTTGAACAGAACTCTTGATTACTCTTTCCTGATACATGCTTCTATCCCAGTTTTCCCTCATACCAGTGTGTTCCCAGAAGTCAGTCAGTGGCTCATGCCCAAATCTAGGTGTTGTTCTTGTCTCCTATTTCCCCTGACACTCCATAAGCAAGCCAGCAGTAATTTCAGCCAGCTGTGCCTTCAAAATACATCCCGGTCTAACCACCTTTCACCTGTTCCACCAAGAGCCCTTCAATCCAAGTTACTTTTATTTCTTGTCTGTATTATTTTGGTACCTGGATGACTGATCTACCTGCTTCTACTTTTGCTTCCCATGGCTGGCCCCTGAGAGCTGTGCAAATCAGAGATGACATTCATCATTCATCCCCTGGCCTGAAACTTCCAGTCTCTTCCTCACACTTAGGTTAAAAATCAGTATCCTTACCAAGTATTACCTACAACTTCTACATGAACTGGTTAGTCTCTTTATCTAACTTCATTTCATATCACTCTGTTCCTTGTCCTCCTTTCCTCTACTTCAATAAGCCACACTTTTGTCCACCTCAGGGCCTTTGCACTTACTGTTCCCTCTACCTGGTTCACTCCTTCCCCCAAAGCTTCCCATGGCTCACTGTCCCATTTCACACAGGTCTCTGTTAAAATATCATTTTTAGTAAGGCCTTCCATGCCCATTCTATGTAAAATAGCACCCCTGTCACTCTATCCCTTTTTCCTGTTTCACTTTTCTTTATAGTCTTATGGCTACCTAACTTCATAACATACATTTATTTCGTTGGTTGGTTGTCTCTCTTAAACTCTACAAGGGAAGGATTCAATACATGTCTTGTTTACCTTTGTATCCCTAATGCATAGTCAGTGCTCATTAAGTATTCATTGAATGAATTAATGAATGAATGAATGAATGAATATAGCAGTTGTTATTTTCTGGTTTCTCCTGTAGTGATGCCTTGGATTCCTGTCCCTCAGACATACGTGGGAAATGAATGAAATTTAGATGACATATGTCCTGACCTCTGTCAATTTTTTTTTCATGATCTTGTTTGCCTTTTGTTACTGCTCTTTAATATTTATAAAGAACAGAGTTATTCCTAGATCAGTCAGTTATTAAAATACTTTGCTATTATCCCTCCATTCTGAAGCCTCTAGTCCTTGCCTCCTGTCTTTCACTTCAGCACCTTCAGATTTAGGTTGAAAGAGGGCAAGAAAGAGGTCTAGAAAGAGGGCATGGCACACTGGGTCATCAGTTCTAATAGGCAGGAAATTCTCCACACACACTACACTGTCTCCCAGACCTTGATACAACTATGTGAGAGAGGGAAACCTACCTTTATAGGGGACAACAAAATGCTCACTCTGGGACATTCAGGCTAATGTCCTTTCTTTTCACACTAAAAACATATAAATGGATGGTCTTCCTCCTGTTTCTTGCGTAGCTTCCTCGTCCACTATGAGCCATTTTCCACAGGAGGTTTTGCATGTGTTCCATGTTCACTGATGCCTGAAATACTAGCACAGCTCTGCCCTTTTTATATTCATGCTAGGAGCATTTGTTTTATGATGCGAGAGCCAACAAGTGTGGTCAAGTGCAAACAGACCCATATGCAGGTTGGACAGAAGGACTCCTTGCGGAAAGCTCGCTCTCGCTACAGTGCACCCACACACAGACCCTTGCAAGGCCGGCGGCTCCACTCAAGTAGAATGGGCCAGCTTTCCTGTGGGCACCTTGCCATCTGAGCAGATGGGCCCTACCTAGCAGGGGCAGGCGGCAGAGCACGCATGTCCATTCTGGCCACATGGGTATTTATTGTGTGTGTTTTTGATTGACAGGAGATGAATTTTTGAACAGAAAGACTAAGTTTACAAAATAAGAATCAGGAAGGGATGAGCTTTCAGCTCTTAATGAAAACATTCAAGCAAAACAATCAACATTTTTATCTCATTTCTAAAGGTTATAGAGTAACTTGTTACAGAGCCTCTTCAATCCCACATCACTCATCACTGAAGGGGGTGCCTTGTCTTACTCCTGCAGCTTTTGCTTCCAGACTCAGGAGGTGGCCTAATCTATTTCATAAAAAGGGCAGAGATGGAGGAAAACCACTGCCTGCAATTCATCAATTTTGCCAACATATTCGTTATTTGAAAATATGATTAAAATTATTTCCCAAAATATTTTTCTTTTCTTAATTTTCCCATTTTAAATTTCATTTCTTTTCCTGCTAATTTCAGAAGATGACTGACTACATGGTGATAGGACTTAAATTGCAGCATAAGCAAAATAATATTTACATGTTTAAAGTCTGCTTTAATACTACCTGTGTAGTGTCCTATTTGCCCAAGAGGAAAACTTGAGAAAGAGGAATAATTATAATAACTAAAAAATATACTGGTCACCTTAGATAAATTGTAAGCACTGAATCCATCCAAATATGAAACAAAAACACCTCCAACAAAGCCTACATATGATTTGTAAGTGTGTTAAAATAATAGTTCACATTTATATAGCACCTTATACCTCCCACACTGTTTACACATATATTATCTCTCTCGAGCCTCATAATAATCTGGTGAGGTGAGTAAAGCAGGTTTGTTAGAGTTATTTTGCAGTTGAGGAAACTAAAGATTGTGCAGATAAAATGACCCAAGTTCAAATTTCAAGATCATTTGTCTTTTATCATTGTATTGGGGGCCAATATACAATGACAAATTATATAGCGATGGCTTCTACAGTATCATGTCTTTACAATCTTGCTTTCTATGTTTTATTTTATTCAAGAAATCTGGCAATGGAGATGTAAGGGTGACTTATGTTTTAAATGTCTTGGGGGTTGCTGGTTGATGTCTATGTATTTTTTTGACAACAGTCTAGCCTTTGGGTAGGCTTCAGGTAAGGTACTGAGTTATCTAGCATGTGTTACATTTTTGAAAAAAAAGACTGATAGTTTTTCCTGATATTTGGTTTACTGTATTCTCTCTTAATTCCTCTTAGAGATATTAAAACAATAACACAGCTCTAGATAACTGTGGGTCAAGCCATATGTTACTTTTGTGATTTCACAACTCAAATGGTGACCTTTACATGAAATAACAGCAGTAAGTAGAACTTTGTAGTAAATTGCTGAGCTATGTGAATCCTTTGTATGAAAATATACTTGTGGGGGAAAAAAAAGTTTTCATTTTGTGCTACTGTGCCTAACTTTGTGACTTTTTTCCCAACTGGAAATACTATGTTCTTATTTTGACATGCTACAAACAATATGCCATAATTACTGTTTACTTACTGTTAAAAATGATAGATTCTTGTTTTTGAACCTAAAGCTAATATTGCAATTTTCCAGTCTTGAGAATCAATTTCAAAAATCTTTTGAAAGTCATATCACTTAAAGAACCCAGAAAACCACTCTCCTCCTGAAGCTTGGTAGGATATTATCTGACTCATTATAAATAGCCTATTTAAAGAGATAGCAGTAAGTTAAATTACAAACAGTTTTCCAAGTAATTGATATCCATTATTGGATTTGGACAGAGCAGAATTATTTTTTATGGTGGCTGGTGCTCTGGTATGCAAAGATAGTGTGCCTTTTCTGTTCTCTGTGGCTTGCAGAAAAAATTACAGTTTTTAAGACTTTTTAGATACATGAGTGGATTTTTTTCTACAAGAAAAATATTCCAGGAAGCTATGACAGCTCAGCTATTTGTATCTGATAGAGGACTAAATTTAATCACTTATGCAGAGAGCCTTGAACTCAAGAGCAAGTGAGTTTGAACCCTACTGAAGCTGTGCATAATAAATGAATTATAGCATGGATTGGATGACAGCTAAAATTCTAAAACCTACTAATTCCTCTATTCTGCCTTGAAGTTGTAAAGAGGGGAACAATTAAATTCAACACATATTCAAGGTGACAAATGTTTGAAAGGAAGCAGATTTGATGCCAGCTTTGAAGTCTATGTGGAAGCAACCATTCCTCTCGGTAAGATGGAGATCTTGATTGCTCAGGCCTCCAAGTCTGCACAAATACCCAAAGAACAGTGAGCAAAATGGGAATAATAAATATTCTGCTCTCTAAGGCATCAGGGTATCCAGTGGTGCAGGCAGAACCATAGCACTGGCTTCTGCCCAACACCCCTCCTACGAAACATGGGAAAGTGTGCTGAACAACCAGGGCCCAGATGCCATTCCTCTGCTGTCCGTCCTCCCTCCACTGTTCTCCCTCTTCCTTCTCTCTCTCCACTTCTCTTGCTTTCTGTCTTTTCTCCAGCTCAGTTCTTCCTTTGCCCTTAGCTGTTTTGCAGAAGACCCCTCCTGTCCTATTCCCAGAGTTCATCAGTGCCTACCTTACAGTACTCTGTATATGATCTATCCCTACTTGATGGAGTGTTTAGACTTTCAGTTCATAAGTATTGAAAAAACATTTTGAGACAGGAGGTTCCTTTCCGTCCTTCAGACCCTTTGTCAAAGGAGAGCATACTCACCAGTCATATTGTTCCATAGTAGGCCATTCCATTTTTTCAAAGAAAACTACTCCCCTGACACACAGTGTTATAAATAGAAATTAATAATCTCTTAAACACAGTTTTATCGATCCAGAAAGAGCCAATAGGTTTTAGTGGAAACCAAAGAGAATGTGACCAATAATAATTCCTATGGAATTATTTGAAAATAATAAAAACAAAAAGCAGTAAATTGGCTGGGCAAGATCCTTCCAGGAAGTTTAAATTTCCATGCATCTGTCCTCTCATTCATCCATTGACTGTTTCTGTGAATATGTTGATGTCGTTTACACAGTACAATACCAAGGCTGGGTTCAAGTCCCATGTGGTCTATCTAGCCCAGTGCTCTTTTTTATATGAGTTTCCTGGTATTGTGGGTTTATGATGGTTGGTACATCCTTGAACTCAGCACTCCTCTGAAACATTGAGATGTGCTTTAGCAGAATGTTTGCTAGTGAAAAATATGACTGGTGATACATAATGAAAGAACATGGCCACACATGTTCTGGTTAAAGACAAATTGTTCATTATTTGGTATTAGGGTTCTGAGAGATGAACAAAATTTTATAAAATTTTGTTTCATACAAAAGAAGTGAGATACTTAAGGAAGTAGTTGTGATATAACACCTTTTCTCTTGTTGAGGATGCTGTTCTTCCATTCTTTAGGCTAAGATTGATTGATTGAAAATATGGTGAATATAAATCACTCTTAGATGGTAGTACAGTGCCACAGTTTGGGGCAAGGACTCTAGACTCACATAGACTGAACTCAGATCCTAACATCTAATCCTTACTGGTTAGATAGTCTTGGGAAGTTTGCTTTGAAGTTTTCATCTGTGAAAATGGGGATAATACTGTTAACTATATCATAGGAATGCAGTTAGTAATGTATACTAAATGTAAAATAGAATAGTGCTTGGCACACAGTAGGCATTCTTTAAGTATTAAAGAATGTTATTAGAATTAACCAATAAAAGAAAGGTGCTACATCCCTATATTTAAATCATCACAGAAATATTCATTCTAATCATAAGAATATGTAAAAGTATAGTTTTGTGGAACTGTTTTTACAGGGTTGACTGAACCCTATGCAAATAATATCTGACTATATCCAGCATGAGAAGTTGACCCTTCCATTTACAGTGTGTCCATAAAGTCATGGTGCACTTTTGACCAGTCACAGGAAAGCAACAAAAGACAATAGAAATGTGAAATCTGCACCAAATAAAAAGAAGACCCTCCCAGTTTCTGTAGGATGATGTGGCAGCATGTGCGCATGAGCAGATGATGACGTAACACCGTATCACCGTGTATACAGCGGAGCAGCCCACGGCCATGCCAGTCGAGATGGGGACGGTACAGAGGAAAGTTCAGTGTGTTCTATGGCTCGCTAAATTTGAATCCGTGACCAAAGTGCAACGTGAATATCAGCGTATTTATATATAACGAAGCGCCACCACATAGGAATAACATTACGCGGTGAGATAAGCAGTTGAAGGAAACCGGCAGTTTGGTGGAAAAACCCTGTTCTGGTAGGTCATCAGTCAGTGACAAGTCCGTAGAGGCTATATGGGATAGCTACCTAAGGAGCCCTAAAAAATCTGTGCAAGAGCCCACATCGAACTGCACTGAATAGGTATGAAACTGGGATAGTTTTCCTTTTATTTGGTGAAGATTTCACATTGCTATCGTCTTTTGTTGCTTTCCTGTGACTGGTCAAAAGTGCACCATGACTTTACGGACACATTGTATTTAAGTATGCACAATTTTATATTGCCTAATCTTGGCATTTTGATATTTTCTCAATAAGCAATAAAAGACAGGTCATGTCTATCAAGGCAGTTTCTTTTCCTTGGTTACATTTTCTACTTAAAGTTGGAACATCATCTTCCAAGTATATGTGGCTTTTCATCTGCAAGAGACGCTGGGATGATCTATGATTCTACTAATAAGGAACAGACACTGAAATTTCAGGCAGGGCTTCATGAAAAGTTCTGCTTGCTTTTCCTGCTACTTTTCTCAAGCTTACAACTTCCAAAGCATTTGGTCATCATTTTTTCCTGTCTCTTTTCTCTCTACACCTGTCCTTTCTGTAACTCCTCTGCTATATGTATACATAAATGCATAGATATATGCATACATGGAAATGTGATATGAGTGTGTGTGTGTGTGTGTGTGTGTGTGCATGTGTGCGTGCATGCCTGTTGCCATTCTTGGATCTAGTAGGTAAGTTCTGTCTGCTAAAGGAGTGCATCAGTAAGACTGATTAGATAGAAACTCTTTAAAAAGTCATTTAGTCAAAACCTTTTAGTTCAAGTGTACTTCCCACAAACCAAGGAGAATTGTCTACTCATCAAGAAATAGATTTCTTATCTTCCTTTAGTCCCATACAAAAGGGTATTTTTAGTGGTTCACCAGATGCTGCCAACAGTTAATAAAGAATGGCATTTTAATAGGAGACATTCTAGATATAGACAGAAACCTCAGTGAAACAAGACAGTGTTTCATTTTGTTTTTACTCAAGGCCTTGTGCTTCCTACAAAAAAAGGTGAAATCATTTAAGGGTGAAACAAATCCATATATAGAGTGAAGACACATTGTTACTAGTTTAATTTCTCCAGTTTTGTGACTTGTGTATTTGATCTACCATTTTTAAAGTTATTTTTATTCTGCAGAACACAAATAAAAGCCTGGAAAAGTAATTCTGGAGAGTCCAGTGCTTGTCCAAGGTCAAAGAAAATCACTGGCAAGACAGAGATTGGAACACCCAATTTTCAGTTATTAAACTGTTACTTAGACCACTAACCCATAATAAATGAGTTCAGATACTGCAGTTAAAATTCCACGCATTTCTTGAGTCTGTATCAAGCTTAACAGAGTCACCTTTTGAGGAAAATTCTCTTTACCTTGAAGTTTCTACTTAGACCCCTATTGTCCATTGAAAGCGCTTTTATGCCCAGCTGTTAGCAGAGGATTTGCAAGATGAATGTTTTCTGTTTATGAGTTCAAGAGAATGCTAATATACTTGCTGTTGGGATTGATTTATTATTTAATTCTATTTTTATTTCTTTGTTTAATGAGTGAGAGTCTCCATGCTTCTGCCTTAAAAAAAATACATCTGTTTCTAATACATGGTTGCTATAAAAGTATGCCCTTGAAACCTGGATTTTCTCTGCAACTATTAGGCATTGGACAAGACCTTGTAATCAGACAATTGACTGAGCTCAAGGAACATCTGCCAAATATGTTAGAACTGATTGTCAGCATTGGAACCAAAGAACAGCATTAACTTCATAGCTTGGAGTGTGTTCCATTAAAAATTCTAGAATAGTCAAAACACATGCTAGAGCCTACTCCAAACAGACTATCATGAGGATCCGTATCAGCTCATATGACAAGATGTCCTAGAGACAGTGCCCTGTTAACTTTACCTTAGAATGCCAACTACACTCAAATATTCTTTCTGATTTAAATAAAGTAAATAATGATTTGTACTCTAGGTAACTGAAAGATCTTAGGTTGAATACTTTCTAAAAGAAAAGCACCACTCAGAACTCATGCATCAGTGCCATGTTCCATTATAAGATCAGCCATTCTGGCTGCAGGGCCTGCTAAATTGTCTGAACAAGAAATGCTTTCTATCATCAGGGCATATTGTACCCCTTAAACAAACCACCAATATTGTCTAAATGCTTTTGTATTTTAAACATGAGCCTATATTTTCCTTGAAAAGTTAGAAAATAGAGAACATGACTCAAACTTGAACTGATGGTTGAAAGTTAAGGATCATTTTAATCAATTGTCACATTTCTGTGGTAGATGCCTGTGGCAGAATCTATGGTGTCACACCCAGCACCTAATCCCAACCCTACTCACTTACCTGCACCTACTCTCTAAATTGTGTTACAGACTTTTTTCTAAGTCTCCCTTGTAAATATGGGTGGCAATGTGATGCAGTTCTAACCACGAACATTGTCCATTGCATCACTGCCTCTCGTCCTGCTTTGATCAACAACAGAATTAATAGAGCTGCAATAGCCATTGCGCCACTATGAGAAAAAGATGTAAAGAATTTGGGAGATATTACATCCAACATGTTTAAGCAGCTAAACCCATGCTAGTGACTGCTTGCTTTTTGAGTTCTTTTATCTGAAATTTTAGAACTCTATATTTGTATATGGATTGATATGCCCTCTGTTCTTTATCTTATTAAATATCATGGTATAACTTCATCATCAGAAATACTGATTCATTCACTCATTATTTATTAAGTTATAACAAATGACTGAAGTCAGCATACAATATGGCAAGGTAAAATAAATGTTTAATGATGAGAAATAAGCAAAGAGAATATAATGGTAAAAAGTAAAATAAAGACAGAAGAACACAAGAATATATCTAAACATTTAGAGATTAGACAAAAATTTGGCACAAACTTTCCAGTCTCCAGTAAAAGGGCTACACATGATGAATTATATAATTTGTCTATCAGAGAAAAACAAACCGGTTGCTTAGCAGAAAGCCCACTGCTTCTGCTGAGGAAATGATAGAGCATTTTCCCCAAGGATAGTCACAAAGTGGCTATTGTGTACTGTAAAGAACAAAATCTTCAACTGTTTTCATATAGTTACATGTTTCAAAGGTTTTTTTTTGTACTGTCTCTTACTATAAGCTGATGTTATTGTACCAAATTGCACTTGAACAAAAACAACTTTATAATTCATCAGCATGATGCAATATAAATTTATGATTCTGCAAAAGTCTGTTTTAATCCAGGGTACAGCTAAGACTAATTAGAAAAATGGAATGTGAAAATGTGTTTCAGAAAGTCTTTCTTCCGTGGTTTCTTTCAAAGTTTTGGTAGCTCTTAAGATACACTGAGTCAGAACATATTTCTCATAAATGAAATTAAGACGGCTTTCCTGGATTCTCATATAGAATGTTTCTTTCACTCTATAAGGTTAGGAATGAAGGCAAGAGTGTGTAGATCACTCTAAGTCACTTTATCCTTGAGAAACTATTTGCTAGTGGCATTTGGTACTCTTGTCCAAAGGAAGAGTGAACTGGTCTGCCACCCCATGTCCCTAGGGCAGAACGAACTCTCACAATGATCACTCCAAGCCTGATGCATAGAATGAAGATGTAAACATCTTCATCAAGACTAATTTATCCTAATTTGGGATTTTAAAAAATTATGGCATTTTAATAAAGACATTAAGTCTTTTAAATGGACCATTTACTCTTAGTCCTCTTGTGTTTATGCTCCATCAATCTAGGTACCTTTATCCTTCAGGAAAAATGAAATCATTATGAAATCATGAAGAAACTGCGTGGTACTCATCACTTAAAAATCTGTCTCCGATGTCACTTTTAGTTTCTTATCAAAATGCCCTTCCTTTTCTTCACTTGCCCTATTGTCATTTCCAAACAAACCCCCCCATCTCTGCTTTTTATATTATCATACATAGAAAAGTAATGAATAATTCTATACTACCATTGCTAATAATGATAGCTAAATTATTGGAGACTTATTAGATGCCAAAGTCTTTGCTAAATACTGTTACATATTTTATGTCATTTAACCCATATAACAATGTTATAAAGATAAAATGATTTTTATCCCACTTTTACCGCTAGAGAAGGCTTTTGGGAGTCATATTAAACAGCCAAAATTTAAACCTAAGCTTTCTGATCCAGTGCTCCCACTCCTTAACCCGTCTGCTCTACTCCTTCTAGAAATTCAGCTGACAAAGTATAGAACAAAAGTTCTTTGTGATCGTTACCAAGGAATCATCAGAGAATGCCTTCTCCTCATATATCGGCACCTCCTATCTCCTTCCCCTTTCCCACCCCTCCTCCACTCCCAGAATGCAGTGGACAGCATGTTTTATATGTCCAACTGGACATGTCTGTTGAATCACACAGTAGCTAGAACTTGGGAAATTTATTTTTTTCTAATGCTTTAAAAGTATAGGGGCTTCTGCAAAGTCACTGGTGTCAGGTAGAGGTGATTATACAGTGACTTAGTTTCAAAAGATTAGTCTCGATGAGAACATGGTACATATTACAGGTGAAGGGCACAAGAGAAATACAGGTTTGCTGGAAATCTCTGCCCCAGCTTATGATTGTGTGTTCGGCTCTGAGTTAAATTTATGATGCTTATTGGAGCATTACAACCTAACACTAGTGAGAGAAGTAGAGGTCAGGAGATAAGGATTCCAGTCTAGATCTCACCAGCTGCCTGTGTGACACTAACCTAGAGATTATTTTCCTTGTCTCTCTCATAGAAACATAACTCTGTTGGGACCACCACCCCTCATTGCATTAAGTGTTATGAAGACGCAATTAAATAAGCTATTTTTTTCCTTTAAAAGTTTAAAATTACGCTGTAAGTAAAGGATAGCAAAGTAGTTTATTCTCCTATTGCCTATCATTTGCATAGTTGTTATCCAGTTTATAGCTTTCTGCTCTTTTTTGTAATGATCACTTCATTCATTGGGCTGTAGTCTACATAAATTATTCAACTGCAAATGCAAACCCAAAATGTTTAATAATTAAGACTTTGTAATCTGAAGGTACAAAGCCATTTGAATACCTCAATTAGTTTTCAGTCCATTTTTTCTACTTAATCTTAAATTCATTCATTATTCTCTGTCCAATCAGGTAAGAATTCTAAACTATTTCTGACTTTGGATTTCAAGAACTTTTTTTAAAAGCATCTGAAAAGCCTGGAAGCAGAAAAAGATAGTACTTTGTTTCCACAGAATTTTTAAGTAGCCAGATGGAAGTTTTTTCCCCTTTTTTAAAAATTCTCTCCCTCCAAGTTGAAGTGAACATGAAAAACTTCAGCTAAAAGGTTAACTCTTTTGGCCAAGGGGCCTTTTAGGGAAGTACCCGAAGATCACAAAGAATAAAAATGACTCCTGAACCGTTTAATTCAATTTAATTCAGCAGGCATTTACTGAGCACCTCCTAGGTGTCGGTTATTGTAAAAGGCCCTCTGGGGAATGCAAAGAAAAATGAGACCGGGCACCTGCCTTCTATATATTAGCACACAATCCAGGGGTAGAAAAAGACGCCTGCATTGTTACTCTTCCAGAAACAGAGCAGCCTGGGATAAGCATTAAATGGAAGTAGGAAGCATGTGAGCAAGGAGGGAAAAAAAATAGATTAATTCTGACCAGGGCATTTTAGCAAGCTTCACTGAGGAGAAGGGGTCATTTAAGCTATTCCTTGAAAATGGTGAAGAGAAAGAAGGCCATTCTAGGCCGAGAGACCCAAAACACAGAAATGAAAGCTAAGTGCTGGGGCTTGGGCGCTTTTGAGGAACTGTAAAAAGATAAATTGAGCAGATTGTAGCATGTGAGAAGCTGCTGGAAAGCTGAGTTCAGACTGCTCTATGGAGGCCTTGAATGCCAGACTGCAACTGCGGAATTTGCAATACACAATATGCAATAGGAAGCAATTGAAGATTTTTTTTTTAGCAACGAACACCTTGAAAGGAAGCCTTTGTTTATAGCCCCTCTCCTAGTCTATGTTACTGCCCTCTCCCTAATGTCATAGAGCTTTATGCATACCAATATAAATAACGTGTATCACAGTGTTATATAGTTGCCTATTCACTTATCTATGAGAGTAAGACTGGTCTTTGTATCATCAGTTTCTAGCTAGTATACTGAGATGCAAGTGATTTTTACTTTATATACAGTATATTCATAGAATGAACACATTAAAATTTAGAAGCCGCCCTGGCTGGTTGGTTCAGCGGTAGAGCGTCGGCCTGGCGTGCAGGGGACCCGGGTTCGATTCCCGGCCAGGGCACACAGGAGAAGCACCCATTTGCTTCTCCACCCCCCCCTCCTTCCTCTCTGTCTCTCTCTTCCCCTCCCGCAACCAAGGCTCCATTGGGGCAAAGATGGTCCGGGCACTGGGGATGGCTCCTTGGCCTCTGCCCCAGGCGCTAGAGTGGCTCTGGTTGCGGCAGAGCGACGCCCTGGAGGGGCAGAGCATCGCCCCCTGGTGGGCAGAGCATCGCCCCTGGTGGGCGTGTCGGGTGGATCCCGGTCGGGGACATGCGGGAGTCTGTCTGACTGTCTCTCCCGTTTCCAGCTTCAGAAAAATACAACAACAACAAAAATTAGAAGCCATGTGGTCAGGGTTGTGTTTTAGGAAGAGAAAGTAGAGGGTGGTGGTTAGTTGGACCTGGAGAGCTTTTATAGCTATTCTGGGGGGGAAAGATTAAAGATGCAATCTGGACAAGATTTGGTGACTTCTTGAGTTTGAAACTAAAAGCGGGAGTAAGGGGAAAGAAGATTTCTTTGAGTTTTCTAGCTTGTGAACTAAGCCATTAGCTAGATAGGAAATTGAATATGAAGAGTGGGTTTTGGGGACACACATGATTGAGGGAGATGATGATTTCTATTTTGGATATGTTGAATCTGACAGTTACCACATCAATGGATATACAACATTAAGTCTCTGTCACTCATAGAAATTAAAATCAAGCATCAGCATTAAAATTTAACCACCAAAATAATTGTTTATTTACCTGCTTTTTTTTTTTTTTTGTATTTTTTTGAAGTTGGAAACGGGAGGCAGTGAGACAGACTCCCGCATGCACCCAACCGGGATCCACCCAGCATGCCCACCAGGGGGTGATGCTCTGCCCATCTGGGGCGTCGCTCTGTTGCAACCAGAGCCATTCTAGCGCCTGAGGCAGAGGCCACAGAGCCATCCTCAGTGCCTGGGCCAACTTTGCTCCAATGGAGCCTTGGCTGTGGGAGGGGAAGAGAGAGACAGAGAGGAAGGAGAGAGGGAGGGGTGTAGAAGCAGATGGGTGCTTCTCCTGTGTGGGAATCGAACCTGGGACTCCTGCACGCCAGGCTGATGCTCTATCACTGAGCCAACCAGCCAATGTTCAGATGCTTTTCTGAACATTTTATGTATGTATAAATTCATATAATCCTTAGATTCAGTAAATTGAGTATTATTATTACCCACCTTTTAAAAGTGAGTAAATTAGGCCAGCAGAGGTTACATAATTTGCCCAAGGTCAGGCAGCAGCTATGTGTGAGAGCCAAGATTAAAATAGACACAGAATAACCTAAGGGGTTAAGCTCTTTACTACTCTGTAAAAGCAAAAGGTAGGAAGGTGGGACATTTTCATTGGTGAAATAATGTAGACGACTGTGGAAGAGGAGCAAAATGATAGGTTTTTGTTTTTGCAAATTGTGACTTGAAAATAGACTCACAATTTCATTGATCAAAATGCACACAGTGGGGGAGGCTGATGCCAAGTGAAATGGTTCATGTGTCTGCCGTCTTCCACATTGAGCAAGTATCAGCACTTACACTCTGCTCAGTCTAGTTAGTAGACATGTATGTGTAACTGGGACCAATCGACAGCCATCTACCAATAAGAATGGCCAAAACATCCTTTCAGTATACCTTTCTGTAGGAAGATCTTCTAAGACATGCGTTGAGGTGTTATAATTTAGAGACTTATTTGCAGCATGTATTTTCTGGAAATTCAATCCTTTCTCAAAGGAAAAGAAAACATATGCAGAAATCATTGTGGTGGAAAAGAAAAGGAAATCTGAAAATGTATTTGGTATATGCCTAAACCATACAAGAAGCAAAATATCATATATGTTCTTTCTATAAATACCTGACTCTGCTCTGGACATTACATTAAAAGAACTTGAATGAAGCACTTTGTGGTACAGATGAAAATCTGAAGACAGTTATTCTAAATATAAGCCAGAGCTTTAGCTTTTCTGTATTCCTTAAATTTGGTGAAACATTTTATTTTGGATCCCGCAGGAGTGATACAAATGGCTTTGACGAATGAATGAATTTTAAGGAGAATAAAGATTTGCTTGGTTATTAGTCTTTTAAGACCTTAAGCATTTGAAACTCTGTTTCCTTAGCACACAGTGGAAACAGAAGGGACTTCAAAAACACATTCCCTATTAAAGAATTAAATAATGCTTGAAGAAAAAAATTTTATGAAGAAAAGCTTCAAATATGAGGCATTATTGAGTCATAACAACTTATGCCTGAGGTAAAGAAACAAAACAGATGGAAACCACATCAGTTGAACACTTTTCTTGCCATTACAGCTAGAACAGTAAGATTTATTAATACGTATTCATGCAGAAGTGCTGAAAAAAATATGTTATCTCTTCTGAGGGTATGTGAGAAGGCCACGAGTGGAATAATTTCTTCCTTCCTCCCACCTCCCTTCCCTCTCTTCTTTTTGTGAATGTTTAAGTGCATCTTTGGTTGAGATATTGGTGTCAGTACTGGAGATGCAACAATAGTCAAAATCAGTCATGTTGTCACCACCTTTCCATGCCTCCTTACCCCAAAATTTGCATTTTTTCCGGCATGCTTCAGGAAGTAGAATTTCAGCTCTCTCCAAGGAGAGATGATTTTGTCTGAGGTTTTCCTAATACACTTCAAATTTTAACCATTTATAAATAACAAATGTTTCATGTTAGGCATTACAAAACAATGGCCTGGACTTTATTGTCCTCTAAAGCATCAAAAAGGTAAAGACTTTCCCAGTCATCCCAGTAAATACTTATCCCTAATTAAAAAGAAAAGTGAAAATAATGGTGATTGACTTTCATATCAGTTATAACAAAATAATTATATGGCTGCATATGTCAGTGTTTCCAGAATTGACTTTTCCATTTTTTTCTTATATCCTTTTATTCTCAAATTTCTCCTTCTCTTCCTCCTCCTCCTCCTCCTCCTCATTCTTCTTCCTCTTAAGAGAGAGAAAGAGAGAGAGAGAGAGAGACAGGGACAGACAGGAGGGAAAAGAGATGAGAAGCATCAAGTCTTAGTTGTGGCACCTTAGTTATTCATTGATTGCTTTCTCATATGTGCCTTGACTGGGGGTCTCTAGCTGAGCCAGTGACTCTTTGCTCAAGCCAGCAACCCTTTGCTCAAGCCATCAACCTTGGGGTTTTGAACCTGGGTCCTCGGCATCTTAGGTCCATGCTCTATCCACTGCACCACTGCCTGCTCAGGCTCTTTCTTTCTTTCTTTCTTTTTCAAAGTTTCTTTATCACTTTTCTCTTGGCTACAAGCAAACCTTAAGGGCTAATGATAAAATATTTCTAGTCACCAAATCATCACTGAAAGAACTGCCAGCTTCAGAATTAATTGCTTGCTCAGTCCCTTTTGATTTTCTCCATTTCACCTCCCCTGATTACCTTTCTCAATTATGCAGAGTGATGTGTGTTCTAAAAAGATTGCTCAAAAGAGTTGCCACAGGTTTCAGTTTGATCCATGTCCAGCCACTAACTAGCAGTTGACATTTGTCATATCCCTTAGTTCTCAGTTTCTTCATGTGTTCAGTGAAGGGGTTGCATTAGGTAACTATGAATTTGCTTCCAGCTTTAACTTACTCATTTGTTGTTTTTTTGGAATTAGGCAAAAATGTTTAATACATTGCCCAAGGTCATTTCTCATACAACTAGAATATAAGATTTGGGATTTACACCTGGATAGTCTGATACCAAACTTGTGTTTTCAGTCATTGTCTATCTTATTGAGATCAATGTGCCAGTCATTTAAAATAGCATTTTAAAGTAGTATTTCTGCTGAGTAAATGAGTTTTATTATTATAATGCCAGGAAAGATTTTAAATAATGTAATTGAGAATGTGAAAGGTCAGGACATACTTAATTGTAAAACACTGTCCCACACACATGGTTAGAACATTAATCATCTTTGACTCATGCCCACTAAATACCAGAATTCTGTATTTTAATTATACAAATAGCACACAAATTCATTTTCATGATAAAATTCTAAATATGGAAGTTTATAGAGTAAAATCTTCCTTCACTCTAACAATTTCTCTCTCTTCCTCAAAAATAACACTTTCGGTGTTATTTGGGTCACAGAAAACTGTAATTTGAACATGAGAATTTTCTAACAGAAAATGAGCTGTGAAGCGTCGACCTGGCGTGCAGGAGTCCCAGGTTCGATTCCTGGCCAGGACACACAGGAGAAGCACCCATCAGCTTCTCCACCCCTCCCCCTCTCCTTCCTCTCTGTCTCTCTCTTCCCATCCCGCAGCCGAGGCTCCATTGGAGCAAAGTTTGCCTGGGCGCTGAGGATGGCACTGTGGCCTCTGCCTCAGGTGCTAGAATGGCTCTGATTGTGGCAGAGTGATGCCCCAGATGGGCAGAGCATCGCCCCCTGGTGGGCATGCCGGGTGGATCCCGGTTGAGTGCATGCGGGAGTCTGTCTGACTGCCTCCCCATTTCCAACTCAAGCAAAATACAAAAAATAAAAAATAAAATAAAATGAGCTGTGAAGTACATACAGTTTTTCCTTTGCTTCATTTACTCTAGTGATGTTTTTATACTTGAATATATGGACCTCTTTAATTTTTAGTGATTACCTAATAAAAGAAATACATGATGATAATTTGTAAAAAATCATTTTCCTGTTACTTGATTTTAACTTTTTAAACAAAAAATGTTAATTTGTCTTTTTTGAACAAGCATCTTCATATTCATTGCCAACTTTGGATTTCTGGAAGTGAAATTTTCTGATACTACCTGCCTTTCCTCTCAAACTTTTCCCAAGTATATTACCATTAAGAGATGTTTGGGCAGACATCACAGTCCTCTGGAGAGCTTTTTAAAATGCAGAGTGGGAGGTCTTGCACAATAGTGTCTGAGTCAATAGTTCTGGGGAAGGACCCAAGAATTTATATATCTAACAAGTTGCCAGGAGACACTGAAGCTGCTAACACCTGATGAACCATTATGTTGAAGCGTCTTAATGAAAATTTGACACAGCTCTTGGAATAGTCTGTCCTTTCTTAATTTATTTGAAATGCCACTGCTTTCTATGAATTAAAATTTCTATGTGTAAATGAATCACTTTTTCAATTCTGTTTGTTCCATTAATTTATTTGTCTATTTTTAAGCCAGTACTACAATATCTAGATCTCTGTAACTTTACAGTACATCAGTATTGCTATCTGATGGGGCAGCTCCCCTCTATAAATAGGAAGTTCTTTTTCAAAATAACTGAGGTTATTCTAGGCTATTTTGTCATTCAGGTAATCTGGAGATGTCTCTTCCCAAGATCCATTATGGATGTTTCATTGAGATTGCCTCAAATTCACAAATAAACATGTGTGTACTAACAGCTTTCCAATATGGTACCTAGAAAAATTGTAGGTCTCTCTGTATTTTATTCTGGTCTTCTTTTATTTCTATCAAAAGAGTTTGAGGGACTACTTCAAGAAGTCCGTAACATTTTATGCTTGGTTTGCTTATAGATATTTTATATATTTCTTGTGCTACTGGAGGGATTTATTTTGCTTTTATATTTTAATTGGTTATTTCTGGTATACAGCTATTAATGTTTAAAATATTGATATTGCTTTCTCATTAGTCATCATTGTTTTATAATTACCTTATTTCCCCATATATAAGACGATCCCATGTATAAGATGCACTTTAATTTTGGGGCCCAAAATTTGAAAAAAAAATTACATAAAGTTATTGAACTCAAGTTTTAGTCATCATAAAATTCATACAACTCCTCATCACTGTCAAAACTCCCATCCTTTAGTTTGTCCTCATATGTGATGACAAATCACTGTCTTGAACAATAAGTGCAAAAACAAGCATTAACAAGTGGGAAATGCAAGTTAAAAATACTACAACCACTGTATAAGATGCACCCAGTTTTCAGACCTTAAATTTTTCAGAAAAATGTGCATCTTATACATGGGGAAATACAGTAACTATCTTGCAGTTTTTGTCAATCGTATTACCTGTAAGCCAGTGGTAGTGAACCTGGTCCCTACTGCCCACTAGTGGGCATTCCAGCTTTCATGGTGTACGGTAGTGGAGCAACCAAAGTATAAATAAAAAGATAGATTTAACTATAGTAAGTTGTTTTATAAAGATTTATCTGCCAAACTTAGTGAAAATCTGACATAAAGTATTTGGTAAGTAATTATTATTATATGTTTTAACTTGCTTTAACTCTGCTTTATAAATTTTATAAAGTAAAGTTACTTCCCTACTTTATAAATAACCATTACTGTGGAACCTGTGGGTGGTTAGAAAATTTTACTACTAACAGAGATACAAAAGTGGGCAGTTGCCCTGGCTGGTTGGCTCAGCGGTAGAGCGTCGGCCTGGCGTGTGGGGGACCCGGGTTCGATTCCTGGCCAGGGCACATAGGAGAAGCGCCCATTTGCTTCTTCACCCCCACCTCCTCCTTCCTCTCTGTCTCTCTCTTCCCCTCCCGCAGCCAAGGCTCCATTGGAGCAAAGATGGCCCGGGCGCTGGGGATGGCTCCTTGGCCGCTGCCCCAGGCGTTAGAGTGGCTCTGGTCGTGGCAGAGCGACGCCCTGGAGGGGCAGAGCATCACCCCCTGGTGGGCAGAGCGTGGCCTCTGGTGGGCGTGCTGGGTGGATCCCACTGGGGTGCATGCGGGAGTCTGTCTGACTGTCTCTTCCCGTTTCCAGCTTCAGAAAAATACAAAAAAAAAAGAAAAAAAAGTGGGCAGTAGGTATAAGCAAACAAAAAATGTTTTAGCCCTCCTTTCTAATTGTCTTGGACAGAATTTCTCATTTTTGTCACTGTCTTGATTATAATGCAAATTTTTCTAATTTTTATTAGTGAATATAAGGTTTGCTATAGATTTCTTATAAATATAACTTTTCACTGGAAATTTCTTCTGTTCATAGATTACAGAAAATTTGTGTTAGGAATTGGTGTTGATTTTATCTGTTTTTCAACAGCTGAAAAATTATTACCATTTTTACCATTGGAAGTTTCCTCTTTTAATTTATTAATATTTCAATCTAATGTATATGCTGTTAACAATTTTTACTATTTTGGTAATCATGGAAAAACTTGCTTCACCAGAATGTTTGCTCTCCTAATACATAACTGAACTTTATATGCTAGTATTATATTTAAGATTCTTAGTTATTTGCATAATTTATATTATGCTATTGTTTTTCCTACCATTCTTTATCTGTTTTTGAAATTGCTATCATGCTAGGACATTGTCTTTTTTAGTGGTTTGGAACAGTTTATTTCATATAGATTCTATATTATAGGGGGTATTTGCTTCTGGAACCTCACCTTGAAAACTGTCTAGATTTATAAATTTTTACATGTAGATTTTTTTTCTGGTTTTTAGCTTTTTGGATATTGGTTATTGAAGTTTTCTCCTTGAACAATGCTTTAATCATATTCCCTAAATTTGAATATGTACTGTTCCCATGATGATTAATCTTAACAGCAAAAATATATACCTTTTTTCAAGTGAGCACCATTGAGCATCAGATACTTAATGTATAGCCGAAAGCAAAGCCAGCAAAAGCTCCCTGTTCTTCTGGAGTTTACCTTCTATTCAGAGGAGGTAAGATGAAAGAAGTAAACACAAACATAAATAGGATGATATCAGATGATAAGTGCTGAGAGGGAAATGCAGCAAGGAGATGTGATGGGGACAAGTAATGGTGCAAGCTGCTTTAAATCAATGCTCCAAGGAAGGGTAATGAAGCTATGAACTGAATGAGGAAAAAGAGCCACTGAAAAAGGCTGCAGACAGAAGGAACAACATGGTGATTGTTGACCGTGACATAATCAAGAGAAAGAAAGTGGAAGGCAAAAATAAATCTATTAATTGTATTACTCAAGTCTACTATAATCTTAATAACTAATAATTTAGGTCCAAACTGGAACACATTTGAGTGAGAAAGAGGATGCTATTAATAATTACTTAGTAAGAATAGTCATAAACTGGGACCATCAGACAAATCAAGACATATGGACATCCTCAGTTATGTTTCTCTCTACTTAATCTGTCAGTTGTTGAAAGAAGAGTATTGAGATAAGTCATCCCTCTTATGGTTACCCCATTTCTCCTTGCTTTTCTATGAAGCACCTCCATTTGTATACTCTAAAGTTCTTTTCATTTCACTTCATTTGATTTGATATTTAGATGTCCAAAACTGCTTTCTTTTTGTTAGAACTCACCTGATATATTTTTGTCCTTTTATTTGTTTGTTCATGTTTATTGTGATGGTTAACAATTTGCATTTATTTTTTATACTTATTACATTTTCTTGTTGTTTTGTTTTGCCTCTTTCCTACTTTTTATAAAATTGAAGAATTTATCTTCTGTTTTTCCCTCTGATTCTGAAGTTATATATCCTATTTAAAATCTTCTAATAATTAATCATAAGTTTACAACATACTTTCTAAAGTAATGAATTTTCATCAAAGTCTAGAATTAATCTACTTTTTTTTCTCCTTTTCATAAAAGCTTTAGCATACTTTTTCTTTTTCTGATGCCAACCCCTTAACTGGATCCCAGCTATGTACTAGAGTCATCTGGAATTATAGTTGCAAATTATTGTCAATTTTACGGCAGAGCTTTCCCCTATGTGTTGTAATATAGCCATTTTTTCTTATATTTATGCATTAATCACATCCAAAGTGTCTAAAATTTTAGAATTTAAATGCATTGAAGTAAATCTCTGAGAATTATGACTTCCTTTGTAGGGAGTCTGATATTATAAATATGCTTCATAGCTTTCCTTCCTATAGTGTCTTACATTTTCAATAAGCATTGTAATCTAACATACCAACATACACTTAAGAACAGGGACACATTGTGAGAAATGTATTATTAGGCCATTTTCTTGCCATGTGAACATCATAGAGTACACTTAAACCTCGATGATGTAGCCTACTACTACACTGGTCCCCAACCCCCAGGCCGCGGACCAGTAGTGGTCCGTGAACCATTTGGTACCAGTCCGCAGAGAAAGAATAAATAACTTACATTATTTCTGTTTTATTTATATTTAAGTCTGAACGATGTTTTATTTTTTAAAAATGACCAGATTCCCTCTGTTACATCCATCTAAGACTCACTCTTGACGCTTGTCTCGGTCACGTGATACATTTATTTGTCCCATCCTAAAGGCCAGTCTGTGAAAATATTTTCTGACAGTAAACCGGTCCGTGGCCCAAAAAAGGTTGGGGACCACTGGCCTACTACACACCTAGGCAATCTGGTATATGGCCCAGTGTATTTCAACTGCCGTTCCACTCACTGGTGCTGGTCCACCAGAAATTTCATGTCAGTCTGCAAAGAAGTTAACCACCCTGATGTCCTATTTTCTCTGGTCTCCCAAGTGTAAAAAGGTTAAAAACCATTGAGATAGCCCATTGTTCCTAAGCTACAAGTGTCAACAGCATGTTACTGTACAAAGCATGAGATTAAATCAAGCACAAAAGAAAATGATGCAATTACAAGACACGGTAAATACAATATGTATGAGGCTACTGACAGTGGAACACAGCACACTGGGTCACAGCAAACATTTTTTATAAGTAGAGAGAGTATACTCTAGAATGATGAAGAGTATAGTATAGTAAATACATAAACCAGTAACATAGTCATTTACTATCATTATTAAATATTATGTACTGTACATAATATATTATATATACTTTTATACAATTGGTAGCATAATAGGTTTATTTACACCAGCATCACCACAAACACGTGAGTAATGCTTTGCATTGTGCCATGACTTTACGGCAGCTATGCTTCACTAGGCAGAAGGAATATTTCAGCTCCGTTAAAACATTATGGGACCACCGTGGTACATGCAGTGTAGTCAGTAGGTGGCTGAAATGTCCTTATGCGGTGGGTAACTGGTAACAGAATTTTCTTAGATTTCTTCATTTTCTTAAAAATGCTTTTGAGTGGTGATTATGTGACTTTTTTTGTGATGTTCATATTCTTAGTCTCAGAATTATAAATGTTCTTTCTGTAGATCATCATACTTGCTATAGTAGATGGAAAGAGTAAGAGAGTTAATAGAAAACCACAAATACATTCCATTACTTTCAGAATACATCAGATATTCATATTTTAAGTTAATAGTAACATTAGTATGACGTTAGACTTTAAGCCACTTACCTGAAGTACTTTAAAAACCAACATTTCAAAAATTTAAAAGGGCTTGGTTTTGCCATAATATTAATGTGAATTTTAGGCTGGTTTAGTTGGTAATTAGCAAGTTGTTCTGACAGTTCATAAAACACAGTTTGACTTCATGGAAGCAAGGGAGAGATCATCTTTCTTTTATTGTCCCGACACTTTATTTTTCATTTATGAATGTCACTCTGCTATTAGAAAAGCAGCTACCTGACTTACATTATTTTCATACCTGAACCTCAACAAAGGCATCTACACAGCCTCTTTCTTCCCTCCCTCCCATATCATTTGCTGTTCAACAAAAGAGAACATTTTAGCTCTGATGTATTTGAACACTTTTATACAAGCATTAAGGCTATCATTGCTATAAAGCACAGAGAAGAGAGTAAACTGGTATATGGGTTTTTATTTATTTTAGTAAATGGGTAATACATATTTCTTATATGCAATTGAAAAAGAAGTGCAAATAGGATAATAGCCACACTTTATTATATGATAAAAAGGTTGAATTGTGTTTTCTAAATATAAGCTAAGAATACATACAGAGGATGTGTTTATATTAGACGAGATCGGGCGCGTTCAGGGTGGTATGGCCGTAGACAAGTGTGTTTATATTAAAGACTAGGATTTTCAAGAAATTTGTGGATTTTCACATTATGCATCAAAAGTAATTTGAGGAAAATATGTACATAAAACTCATTACTCAGGAATATTTTATTTGATCATGCATATAACTCCAATAAGAGGTATCTGGGAATCTATAATGTAAACTATTGGACCACTATTCTTGCCTGTGATTATGATAAGCGTTACTCATGGCATTTCATAACCCTATTTTACCAAGGATGTAACCTCAGAATTATTTTAAACATGCTGTAATCACTATCAGTTGAACTGATATAATACAGGGTATAAAGCTTTTTGCCATGAATTTTGATCGATTAATATAATTAATGAGTAGCACTAGGAAAAGAGAGTTTGGTAGGGCTGAGATTGAATAATGAAGTATTTAATACCTGGGACTAAGTGAGGTTAAATCTAGGTAAAAATAAAAAGAACTAGCAGCATTAATGGATGAAAATAATTTTTTATCATTGGAAGCTTGCTTCTTGGGATTTAAGGTATAGTAAGTAAGGGAAAGAGATGAGATAGATGAGACTTGTGATGAAAAGGTGGAAAAATTGCATCATAAATATCTAGTTTTTAATTAAGAATAAGAAGGAAGAATGCAAATGGAAGAAATGAATGAAAGAGAAAAGATATGGCCTAACCTGTGGTGGTGCAGTGGATAAAGCGTCGACCTGGAAATGCTGAGATTGCCGGTTCGAAACCCTGGGCTTGGCTGGTCAAGGCACATATGGGAGTTGATGCTTCCAGCTCCTCCCCCCTTCTCTCTCTGTCTCTCCTCTCTCTGTCTCTGTCTCTGTATCTCTCTCTCTTTTTCTCTCCCTCTCCTCTCTAAAATGAACAAATAAAAAAAATTTAAAAAAAAAGAAAAGATACGGGTTTGGTTTCTCAAGGAGAGCTTAGGCCAGGGAGAAAAAGAAAGGATGTTTTGGAGATTTGGGGAAGTAACTCCCCTCCGTGTAAAGGACATTGAGAATGGCAACAATGCTATTTTAATTGGTTTTAAACCAATTAAAACATAATACTATCTGGATTTTTTTCCTTAAGAGACTTGAATTAATTATTTAATTACTTCTTTGACTGCCAGATTTTGTACATATATTTAGAGAGAAATGTGTATATTACCTGAACTACATGAAACCTTAGTTATATCTGGGTTACATTTTGGGATTGTTTCTAACCTCAGTGGATTTTAAACTTTATTTACATATCTTCAGAAATACAAAAGTAAAAAATTAGTAGGTGCTTTGGTTGACTTAAATTAGGAAGTTAACAATGCGCATGCCACTAAAAGATGTGGGTGGGAGTTTCATTGCAGTTGCTGTCTCTTGCGCTATTAGAGAGGTGATATAAGAAGCACTTGTGGCCTGACCTGTGGTGGCGCAGTGGATAAAGTGTCGACCTGGAAATGCTGAGGTCGCCGGTTCAAAACCCTGGGCTTGCTTGGTCAAGGCACATATGGGAGTTGATGCTTCCAGCTCCTCCCCCCTTCTCTCTCTCTCTCTCTCTCTCTCTCTCTCTCTCTCTGTCTCTCTCTCTCATCTCTAAAAAATGAATAAATAAAATTAAAAAAAAAAAAAGAATTGCTCTAAGAAGCACTTGTGCAAAAAACTCATATTTTCATACAAATTAATTATCCAAAAAATAAATGTTCTTTTTCTGTAAATTGGAAAGCACAGAAAAAGTATTGAAGATGAAGAGATAAAAGTATCTGTGATCCTAATTCCAGAGCTAAACTCTGGTATTGTTTTAGCATATTTGCTTCCAGGCATTTTTTTCAAAGCACTTTTACATATTTCAGATCATTCTTTATAAATATGTCTATGTCCTAAATATTTTCACTACAGTTAATATTATTTTTTTATTATATTCAAATATGTAGAAATTTCATTTAAATTAACATTTGATAGTACCTTATATGTATATAACACATTATGGAAATAGAGTATTCTGTATTCTCTCTGGATTAAGTATTTAAATTTTCAATTAAGCTTCCAAATTAGAGAACAGACTTAGCTACCATAACAAAGAGACCCCGAAGTACAGTGTTTATTTTGGGGTTTTATTTCTCTTTCTCATGTAATAGTCTAGGGAAAGCCAACTTGTCTTGGTGGGCTGGTGGTGATTCTACCATCCTCACCCTGTGGTGTTTACTTGTAGGCTAAAGATATTCTGGCCACCTATCAGCTTGGAGGAGCGAGAAGGGGATTGGGGAAGCACACACAATTATTTTAAGGGCAAGATGTGGAGTGGCACACATTACTTCTTTCCGCATTACATTAGTAGAACTTAATTGGTCGTACTTGCTGAGGGTCTGTGCATCCATGTGAATACTATTAATGTGAAGGAAAGGAAAAAAACTATTGGGAAACCAGCAGTTTATTGCACTTTCAAATAGCATGTTGTAGAAATATACATAAGTTCAGGAAATAAAAGTCAAATAAAATTGATAGAGGGTTATTTTAAATATCCTCTTACAATTATATGACTAAAATTCCTCTAAAATAGATTCTATCGTATGACTGGTTAGTTACTTAAAACTGGTATTGATTTTTGCCTTAATTAATTACAAGTTTATTGCCTCTTACTCTGGATTAACTTCTGTGTTTAACTCTAGTTTCCCAAAGTTAAACTGAAAAATAAAAGGTGCCTTAGATACCCACTGGAAACTGTATGAGCTACAAAAGCAATGGCAGTTCACTGACTTGTAAATTCGGAAAAATTGGAGGCAATCTGCATGTGCAAGTTCCTTTCAAGTAATCTAATGAAAGGTCTGGAATAAGAGGTTCCAGACAGCCCAGTTGGTGTGATTACCGCTGTCATCATGCTTGGGATTTCATTTCTGTTAACAGACCTACTATTGTTTTGGGCCTATGGAAGTAGTCATATTGTTTGCTGCTTCAGTCTTGACTTGTTAGTTGCTAGCTATAGCTGTATTGTTGTTCATAAGCATATATCTTTTTCATTTAGGGCAGGGCTTTTAAAGATAGAAACCTCTGACTAAAGAGATTTAAGAATGCCATGAATTGGAATATGTGGTCTTAATATTTATTAAGTGACAATATATAACCCCCAAGACAAAAGAATGACATGTATTTTATATCTTCTTCAAAGTATTTTTTCTATTTAAATTACTTTTTTACAGTTTACCACCAGAACATTAATTGTTGCTAGATGTTGTCAGAACCTCTTATCAATGTAGTCACTCTGTTTTATGAATCCTAAATCAAGTGGAAAATCTGATAAACATTGCTCTGATTTTTGAATAATTAGTTATACAAATCTTGTGTATAAATATTAAATTACTTTAAATTTTACACTTAATGAATCATCTTTATTTAAAATAATATGTAAAAATGAGACTATCCAAAAAATGTGGAATAGCTAATTGCTGTATTTTTACTTACTTATTTCTCCCTTTATTACACAAATAATTTGACAGAGTTCATATAATAAAAAAGATTTTAAAAATATGAATATACAAACAGAAGTTGAGAAAAAGAGAGAATAGCACATAAATATGCAAACCACATTATGAGAAACATAACATTTCCTCATTTTTTTAAAAGATTTGATTTATTGATTTTAGAGGGGTGGGGGGAGAGCGGGAAGCATCAATTCATAGTGATTGCTTCTCAGTTGTGCCTTGACTGGGCAAGCCCGGGGCTTGAACCAGCGACCTCAGCATTCCAGGTCAATGCTTTATCCATTACACCAGCACAGGTCAGGCATCATGTTTTTCTTTATATGATGTACTAATGAAAATCTCAGCATGGATCTACAACAAGCTGCAGAGCAGAATTAAGGAAACTAAATTAGCTGACGTCTGAGCCTTTAAAAAAATATGTATGATATGCCCTGATACTATTATTTAACGGTATGCAGAATTGTGTATTTGGTTTTCTGTTATTCATTCTACTTTAGTATGCCCATTTAGAGCTTCAATAACATTTCCAGAAATGATATTAGAATCTATATCTGGATGTTTCTTTTATATTTGGTTTGCTGCAATATCTCCAAGCATTGCTACAAGATCTGATACATTTAGCTCTTCAGACTGTTCAATATAAATGCATTTTTAAATGTAATAATTTGATAAAAACACTATAGTGATAGTACTGAAAGAAAATGGCAAACAAAAATCATGCATAATTTGTTATTTAAGTTTAATGTTTTCCTCTTTAGCATATTTCCAAGTGTTTTTGTGAATTAGATTACATTTTTGAGAATGCCTTTTATCAAAGTATATTCATTTTATGATAGAAAATTCATTGAGATTCTTAGGTCTATAAAATACATAAAAGGTCATCAATTTTAACCCTATCAATTGGACACGTGAGTCTTCTTTATAGCCTTACCTTGACAATGTGTAGTGATGGGAAATTCACTATTTCTCCATGAAATCCATTTGATTTTCTGCCACGTCTAAAGTTAAATTTATTTTTCATATATATAACTTTTTATCATCTCCACTCACTTATCCTTCTTCTGGACTTGAATCACACAGATAAACTCATTGATTTTCTACCTGATGGCTTTTCGACCTCATACATCATTTCTCCTCCAGGTACTCTCCAGGCTCAATATCTTCTGTTTTTATGCTTACTACTCCCATAAGGTTTTCAAGCCCACTCAAAAGTCTGGATTCTTTCCATGAAATCTTTTCCAATTTGTCAGTTTGACATTGACTCAACACAGTACTCTGCAAGATTTAATCAGCACTGAATACAGTAGAATTAGCACTTTATAATTCTGTATGTAACAATTAAGCATAAAATCTAAATTTTTAAAAAATGTTTTCCAAGCACATCACACCATGTTTATATTATCTTATATTCAACTAATATCTTTATACATTTTCCACAGTTTTACTATTCATATATTGTTCTATATATAGGCATATTTAATTAAAATTTTACTTGGTTAGATTTAACCCCTCTTTCCAATCTATAAACACTTTGACTCTCCCTTCTGTGAGTTTATATCTCTTCCCACTTTCTTCCTCTTTAATAATTGAAGTAGTTGTCTCTAATGCTTCCCCTTCCCTAGCCATGAATGAACTGACCATGACAAGGTTGAGATGAAAGCCGGTGACCTCGCAGAAATAGTAATTCAGTTCTCTACCTTGCCAGAGATTCAGTCATTCATTTAAATCTAATATGCATTTGTTTACTAAATCCAGTATGTGGTTTCCATTAGATTTTATATATGTACAAACCTATAAAGATGAAGAGAGTTCTATCCCTACCCTTAGGAAGTTTACAGAAGCTCTGTCAGGCCTTGGGAAAGTCAGATTAATTTAATCCACTTTTCCCATCTAAAAATATAAATGAAGCCATTTTGCATTGATTTTTTTCTTAGCAAACCCTTCCTTCTCCTCACAACTGGCTCTTCCTTGATGAAATTTCATAAAGTATCTTATAATCTGCATTGACTATGAGATTATGGTCTGTTTCCAACAGTAGAGTGGTCTTTTGATTGCTTATGTCTGACATAACAAAAATTAAAATCTGTGTTATTGATTACATTGACCACATTTATTGACTGCTTATGTTGTAAGTAGCTTTCATGTGTTACCTTCTTAGATCCTAAGACACCACTTTATCAATATTTCCATGTTATAGATAATAAAAATGAAACTCAGAATGGTCAAGTATGCCCAAGGCCATTAGCTACCAAGGGATGGAGCCAGATTCAAATCCAGACTGAATCCAAATCTAACTTTTTTGAAATATGTCTTTCTGCTAATGCAAACGCTCAGGAATAGCACAAGAAATACAGAGTCATAAACCATCACACGGGCATACATAATTGCCCCTCAAAATCATAGTGATAACAAAGGAATCTAAGGAAGTTGGCTTAAGCAAGCAGTAGACCAAATATGCATTAAAATGGCATGAAGTCTAAATGCAGCTGAAAGTCCATAGAGCATTGTTGGCCTGTCACATTTGTTCTTGGCTAGGAAGTGTGTACTAACCTAAATACTTATCTACTTTGTAGAGTATTACACTTCCTGTAACTATTATGGGAGTTAAATAGCATGAGAATATCATTCAAAAGAAGAACTAAAACACTACCACTTACCCAGTGATGTGGCTACCTGCTCACCACAGTAAATTAGGGAATATGAAAGCATCAGGCAAAATGTCTGGAACTTAAGCCCTGAATGAATGTTTACTTATTCAGCCATATATTGTTGTACTGGACTTGAAAAGTATGGCAATCGAGGCAACAGCATATCCCACAAAATAACAACACACAAATACTGTGCATATGCGAGCGCGCGCGTGCACACACACACACACACACACACACAAAAGAGCACTAAAAGTGCTCTTCAACCTTGTGGCAAAACCTGGGAAATCAGAAAGACGGTAAAAAATTAGCCTGAACTATAGCAATCACAATGGAAGGATGTGAAAGCAGGGGGTTTTTTGTATAAAATTTGAGGGACAGCTGTTAACCAGAAGAGGTGATTGCAAAGAGTGACAAGTGTGAAAACGATAGATTCTTTCCCATAAAAAACCAACAGTTTTGTGACTATTGGAAAATATTAACTGTGCAAAGAGGAAATGAGAGTACTTCCTTATTGAGACTGTACAGATTAGTATTCTCTAGTCCAGGGGTCCCCAAACTTATTACACAGGGGGCCAGTTCACTGTCCCTCAGACCGTTGGAGGGCCGGACTATAAAAAAAAACTATGAACAAATCCCTATGCACACTGCACATATCTTATTTTAAAGGAAAAAAAACGAACAAAACAGAAACAAATCCAATATTTAAAATAAAGAACAAGTAAATTTAAATCAACAAACTGACCAGTATTTCAATGAGAACTATACTCCTCTCACTGACCACCAGTGAAAGAGGTGCCCCTTCCGGAAGTGCGGCGGGGGCCGGATAAATGGCTTCAGGGGGCCGCATGCGGCCTGCGGGCCGTAGTTTGGGGACCCCTGCCCTAGCCACTGACCACAAGGAAACTATTCAGTGGCATCATTTATAGGTACAAGGAATAACAGATGTGGGACAAGACTGCCGGTTTTTCATGTAAATTACGCTACACTCCAGTGTAGCTTCATTTAAACATACTACAATTTTATCATATATTTTCTGTCCTGAGACTATGATTAAATAGAACAGATTTTATATGGCAACAGAAACTCTTGCTATACCAGAAGATGATGGACACAATTGAAAAATGTTAAGTAGGTACTGTTGCAAAGGGTACTATCCCTTGAAAAAAGATCATGCAGTGTTCAGCTAACTAAACAAAATCATACTTGTGAATGTCTTTTTATCTTAAAGCAAAACTGGAAGGAAAGTCAAGAATACAGTTGTAATATATTCCTATACAATTGCTTTTATGGAAAGTTCAAAAATTTAGTTGATATAGAATAAAATTAAATTAGAGGATAGATATACATTTATAATTATATTAACATTGGTAGTTTACTTGGGAAATTGATGGCCATTTTTCATAGCACCTTTCGAACCTATTTGGGGAATTTTAGGCATTTGCCTGTGCATTTATGAAGTGTCTTGAGCATGAAATTGGCCATGGTAATTACTCTGACTCTACTAGGAAAAAAGAGTTCTGGGTCTTCAAAGTGTGGGAGGGATAGGTGTGGAGTCCTATCTTAGGGAGGGGATGGATTGGTTCTTGGCAGGATACTAAATTTACGATAGCACTTGTTGTGGGCTAGTGGGAAGGGGCATAGTTAAGTAAGAGCAAGGAAGCCAGTCAAAAAGTGATTTGATTGGCAGGAGATGAGATGGTAGTGGCATGAGAAGCCCCGCCATCTGGCTTGCCAGTGGGCCTTGAGTCTGAAAGTCCCAATTTATCTTGAGTCTCTTTGGGGTGGAAGAGAAGAACCACTATATAGTGTTGCAGTAAAGGATAAGGGTATGCTTTGAACCCAAATTTATATTCTTAATAGGATACCCACTGCATAGAAAATTGCTAAACTTTTTAAAATGTCTGTTATATTTTTGATATTATATCCTTATATGTGAACTCAACCAGGTTCCACAACAGTTAACAACAACAAAACATGCATTAGTTGATTTTTAAATGTAGATTATATACCTTAAAAATAGCTCCAATAATTTAGTTCCACGGTAACATGTAAAACATTCAAATGGGCAGACATGTACCTTCATTCCACCCTCCTTGTTTAAGCAGTATAACAAGGTTTCCGGTACACAGGTTTGAAGAACAGAACTTCCCACTGCCTGGTAGACTCAGTTTTCTGCCTGACTCTAGGCTTTCCAGAATTACACTTAACAATAAAATGTTTTAAAAATATTTTTATTATAAATGACAATAGGTGGAAGTTAGTGAAGTTCAATTCACTTTCTTCTGTATAATAAGAAAGATAAAGAAAATAGTTTTATTGGCATCCATGGCAGATTGTGGAAACTTGTTTATGGGGTCTATTTCTTCTGTATCACCTCTCTCAGGAAGACAGTGGGTGCCAAGTGTGCATAGCTTTCTCAAAGTATAATGTTCAGTGCATGTATTCAGAGATCATTAAGAATCTACAGATGCTCAGCGCTGTACTACGTACTGTAGGAATAATTTTTAAAATGCATCTTTTCTGTTGATTGCCTAAATGCTTTCAGAAATTATTTTTCTGACCCAAAGTAAGAAAACATGGGTCTCACTGCCCCCAGCAGCAAAAACATATTTCTTCTTATGTTCTCATGTTCCCTCCTTGTGGCCTCTAACCAAAGGATGAATTTTAATTTATCCTAATTGAAGACTTGGGTTCACTCTCTAACCATGGATCAGTGATGCTAACTAACTTAGATAGATTCATCCTATATTTAATTTAATGTGAAATCTGTACTATAAACTAGGTCCAGTTATCCCAATACTCAAGCTAAATGCACTCTACACTACTCATGCTTCATTCCATTCAGCATTCTGCTCCAGTCAGTGATACTATAACCAGGGTCTTACAACATCCTGTTTGTATAAATCTGGAAATAGCCACCATTTTCACATTCTTAAATATTGTAAGCAAGCCCTTATTTACCCATCTCATAGCCTACTAGACAAGGATCATCCCTACTCAGCTCAAAGATTTCAATAAACATTATCGATTAACATTGATTGTTGTAACTTTGATTAATCATGCCTTCATAATAAGTGAAGAGATGAGTCTCAAAGATTAATTCAGATTGCCAAGGATCTAGAATCAGGCATTACTTCCTGCTTGACTAACTCTATGCTAATAAATAAACCAACAACAAATTAGTCACATAAGTCCATTCTCCAAGAATCTCAAAACTCAAGACAATTCATACATTTAACCTATCATAAATATCAAATCAGCATTAAACCTTTAAAGAAAGTTGAAGTGACTTTTTGTGGGTAAAATGTGTGTTAAATAGGAAGGAACACGTTGAGGGGAAGTTACCCAGTAATTACCTACCCTTATTTTATTGTGATTTTCATGTGATTATAGATCAGTTATTATTCTATTGTCTTAAATGACAATAGGGAATAATTATAACATAAATTACCATATGTTGAAGATTTGCTACCAATGTAGACAATTGCCACAAAGACTGGAGATTTTTATAATATTTTGATAGAAATTGTTTTCTGCCTTTTATAAATTTGACCATAAGGCCCTGTCACTCACCAGCAAATGAAATCTATATACACATTTCAAAAGCAGAGAGGACCTATTTTTATCTCCTAATGACAGTTTTTAAATTATGAAATTTCTAACTTTTTATGCCGGGAGATCCAGTCAACCTGTCATCTTCTTGCCTTTATTTTCCTTTTGCCTCTATCAAAAAGAGAGTTCTAAACAGCAAAAATTGATCTTCTTTTGGACTTTACTCTGAGCTGCAACCAACCAAGGAATCATTCTATTGTACGTGTCACTGCAAGAGGTCCTGGGAGAAGTCTTACAAGGCGAGAATTTCTCTGTGGGCTGACCTGTATGCAGAAGGCATGACTCAGTGAAAATTGCAGGCTGCCTTGATCCAGACCAGTTTATGAAAGACATCCATTATTATTTTTCAAACTACATTGGGTTCTTAGAAATGTACCCTATGGTTGCCCTTGAATAAGTTGTTTTCACTTTTTCTTCATTGGAAAACAGAACATTTCTGCTTACGTAAATTCTGTCTTTATAGATACAGGAGGACAAACTCAACATTTGAAAATCACTTCTAAAAAGACAGGACTGAGCTCAGATGATAAAAGTTGGAATAGATCGTGTAGAAGAAGACTATTGGATATTATGCCTTAGCTTTAAGAATATGACTTTGAATATATTTCAGGTACAGTATGCACCTATATATGATACATCAGACAAATTGTAATCACAGCCACAAAACTGTTAACATATAGCCAGAACCTTTTTTTGGATGGTAAATCTAAAAAAAATGAAACTAAATAAGATTTAATGAAAGATTTAAAGAGTGCCATATATGGCCCTGGCCGGTTGGCTCAGCCATAGAGCGTTGGCCTGGCATGCGGGGGACCCGGGTTCGATTCCCAGCCAGGGCACATAGAAGAAGCACCCATTTGCTTCTCCACCCTCCCCCCACCTTCCTCTCTGTCTCTCTCTTCCCCTCCGGCAGCCAAGGCTCCAATGGAGCAAAGATGGCCCGGGCGCTGGGGATGGCTCCTTGGCCTCTGCCCCAGGCGCTAGAGTGGCTCTGGTCACGGCAGAGCGACGCCCAGGAGGGGCAGAGCATCGCCCCCTGGTGGGCAGAGCGTCGCCCCTGGTGGGTGTGCTGGGTGGATCCCGGTCGGGCGCATGCGGGAGTCTGTCTGACTGTCTCTCCCCGTTTCCAGCTTCAGAAAAATACACACAAAAAAATAAAGTGTCATATAAACATAGCTAAATTTTAATGATTGAAGAGTGAATATTTTTGGACATTGGGGCAGCCTTTTACTTACTGTTTTCTTGGGGTTTAAGGAGTTTATCCTTAGATCATAATTCAGTGGAGACTTTGATTTTCCCCTCCTAACGAATGATCTCCTACTCTTCATGCTGCCCTAGATACATTTCTCTGCTAAGAATTTAGCAGCTGGACATACAGGGTAGGGCAAAAGTAGGTTTACAGTTGTGAGTATGTGAAACACAGAGTTTATTTTTGGATTATTATTAATTATTGTACTATTTTCCATCTGAACAACTTTAAACCTACTTTTGCCCTACCATATATGATTGAAAAGTAAATGGCCTGCCTTGTCTGAGCAGGCAGGGGTGAACTCTGTCTACCTGCAGTCTGGCTGGGTCCATGTGCTCCAGTAATTCAATTAAAGGAGCTTCCCAGACAAGGAACCAGAGCTGCGAGGGGAAAGGGTCAACAGGCAGTTCTGAGAGGCAGGTTCTGTCCCTCTCTAAATTCGTTTCTTTTTCTTTTACAAGGGAAACAATCTAACAAAAAAAAGATCAATAACATTATGCAGAGCATTTTGTAATGTAAGTGTTTCTTTCAGCATTAAAACATAAAGTATTAAAAAGAAAAAGTATCAAGGATTAAAAAGGAAATCAAATCACGTGCTTTGATTTCAAGGGGTTTAAAGAAATATTCATCATTTGGTCATATCTGTGCACAACTTCCTGACACCAAGACCCCTAGTAGGCCTGGGTTAGTCTTTTAAGTGTCCCAAGCCAGGAGTCACAACAGCTAATATCTGGCTTTGCATCCTGGTTCTTTTGAGGGCTTACCCTGACCCCTGAGCAAAAGTACCTTCAGACCTTAATATGGGCATTCTAACATCACTAATAGGGGGGACTGCATAATGGAATTGGAATTGTATCTTTGTTTTCTGTAACTGGTCAGTCAAAAACGGTTTTGCCTTGGAGGAGAAACAGGAGGTGAGTTTGAAAGTATTTGGCCTACTTAAATGTTAATATTTGAATTTAGGATTGCTATCAAATCTCTAGAATGATTGTGATGATTATGATGATGATGATGATGATTCAGCAACTTATCACACTATAGTGTTTCCTCTCCTTATCCTCACCGTAATAAGGGGCGCCGCTTTCTAACAAAACCCTTCCAAGCTAGGAACAAATGTTATTTAGAGCACCCCTTACCCATTTCCTGTGGACTTGCCTCCTGAGGATTCTTCAGATTATTCCTCTCTTTGTTCCCACTCCTAGGATAGTCACCAGAGCATGGTCACCTGGCACTGACAAGCTCTAATCTCTAACTGAATGGCCCTTCTGTGTTCTGTCCACACTACAACCAGAGGGATCACTCTAGAACATAAATCTAATATCAATATTTCCTCTAAACCCAACCATGGAAGAATTTCCTCATGGCTTACAGGAAAACATTAGAAAGCTTCAGTCTAGCTCACGAAGCCCTTTAAGATCTGGACCCCTTCCTAACGACATAATTTCTTAACTCCCTTTACCCTAGCCTTGCAGGTACCTGGATCACCAGTGCTACTTAGATTATACTGTCCCATTGTTATATTTGATTGATAATTTAGATCCAATTCAGTCACTTTTTTTCTTTCAAAACTCTTCCTGACCCCAGTGAGATGCTCTCTAGAACTCAGCACCCCTCTCTCTCTCTGTCCTAGAACCTGTCACTTCTTTTTTTTTTTTTTTTTTTTGTATTTTTCTGAAGCTAGAAACAGGGAGAGACAGTCAGACAGACTCCCGCATGCGCTGGACCGGGATCCACCCGGCACGCCCACCAGGGGGCAACGCTCTGCCCACCAGGGAGCAATGCTCTGCCCCTCCGGGGCGTCGCTCTGTTATGACCAGAGCCACTCTAGCGCCTGGGGCAGAGGCCAAGTAGCCCTCCCCAGCACCCGGGCCATCTTTGCTCCAATGGAGCCTCAGCTGCGGGAGGGGAAGAGAGAGACAGAGAGGAGGGAGAGGGGGAGGGATGGAGAAGCAGATGGGTGCTTCTCCTGTGTGCCCTGGCCGGGAATTGAACCCAGGACTTCTGCATGCCAGGCCGATGCTCTACCACTGAGCCAACCGGCCAGGGCCAAACTGTCACTTCTTAGTTTGAGTCCCTTAACTTATGCATTAACATTAGACATATTAATCACCTTTCAACTTTCATGCAATAAGTGTTTGTCAATTTTTAATAATTTATGAATTACACTATGCATAAGCCTTTCATTCTGTTATTTCCAAATATTTTTGTTTCTTTTCCAATCTCAGCTTTTATTATAATTTATTCCTATTAATTTTTAATCTAACTTCATTTATTTATTATAACTTAGCTTTAATTATTATACTTTTTCTTATCTTTTGCTGATTATTTTTTATTTGCTTCTCTGAACATTATTTAGAGCCCAAGGAGATAAGATTCTTTACTATCCATAGCAACTACTGGCTTTTATTACTAATGATAATGAGTATAGTTACTTCAAAAGTTAGGTCTTAAAAGGGGTCTCCCAAAGGGTAACTTTGAACCTGATCTGGTGATCGGTATATTTGGCAGATGAATCAATATTTGAAATTGAGTGAATGAATTTGTCTTGATGAACTTTGACCTTTCAAAATGATTTAAAGTAATATCTGATTTCAAATGTCCTCTGCACCTTTGGTATGTTATTAAAGAAATGGTTCACATCACACTCTTACCTTAAAAATCTCAGTATGTTTTCCAAGAAAGTAGGTAAACAACCCCAGAAAGCTGCTAATAGTGTGCTTTGTCCTGTTATCCTATTGTGCCATCTTAGTTGATTTAGGCTAATTGTCTAAAATTCCAGGAAACTTGCTTCCTTTAATGTTAGCATAAACAAGAAGGTTGCATGAATAGTCAGGTTAACGGTAGAGTTTTCTCAGAAATTCTGCAGTCAGCATTTCCCACGTACATACTATTTTCCAAGAGACTAAGGAGCAAAAAGTGCTTCTATAGCCATTAAAAGGTGTATAGAGTTGGTTAGTTGCCTTATTGTTTTATGATTTGGGAATATAAACACAATGCTAAACTGGATCTTTCTTGTTCACCCAAGAAAAGTAACAAGATGCTGGTTTTTAAGGAAAAAATCCAGATATCAATTTAGTATCTATGTCACATCAGGATGAAGAACAGGTGGGTGTACATATTTTTAAATACATTCTCCAAAATTATCTAACCAAATTCTTAGGTGCCCTTTAAGTTTAAGAATTGCCATTTGGGGCAAGAGAAGTGAAGGCAAAGATAAATGAATGGGACTACATCAGAATTAAAAGTTTTTGCTCAGCAAGAGAAACTGATATCAAAATAAACAGACAGCCAACTATATGGGAACTGATATTTTCAAACGACAGCTCAGATAAGGGCCTAATATCCAAAATTTACAAAGAACTCATAAAACTCAACAACAAACAAACAAACAATCCAATAAAAAAATGGGAAGAGGACATGAACAGACACTTCTCCCAGGAAGAGATACAAATGGCCAACAGATATATGAAAAGATGCTCAGCTTCATTAGTTATTAGAGAAATGCAAATCAAAACTACAATGAGATACCACCTCACTCCTGTTAGATTAGCTATTATCAACAAGACGGGTAATAGCAAATGTTGGAGAGGCTGTGGAGAAAAAGGAACCCTCATTCACTGTTGGTGGGACTGTAAAGTAGTACAACCATTATGGAGGAAAGTATGGTGGTTCCTCAAAAAACTGCAAATAGAACTACCTTATGACCCAGCAATCCCTCTACTGGGTATATACCCCCAAACCTCAGAAACATTGATACGTGAAGACACATGTAGCCCCATGTTCATTGCAGCACTGTTCACAGTGGCCAAGACATGGAAACAACCAAAAAGCCCTTCAATAGAAGACTGGATAAAGAAGATGTGGCACATATACACTATGGAATACTACTCAGCCATAAGAAATGATGACATCAGATCATTTACAGCAAAATGGTGGGATCTTGATAACATTATAAGGAGTGAAATAAGCAAATCAGAAAAAAACAAGAACTACATGATTCCATACATTGGTGGAACATAAAAATGAGACTAAGAGACATGGACAAGAGTGTGGTGGTTACCAAGGGTGGGGGGGGAGGGAGGACATGGGAGGGAGGGAGGGAGAGAGTTAGGGGGAGGGGGAGGGGCACAGAGAACTAGATAGAGGGTGACGGAGGACAATCTGACTTTGGGCGAGGGGTTTGCAACATAATTTGATGACAAAATAACCTAGACATGTTTTCTTTGAATATATGTACCCTGATTTATTAATGTCATCCCATTACCATTAATAAAAATTTATTAAAAAAAAAAAAAAAAGAATTGCCATTTGGGATCTATATATGTTTTTTAAAATTTTTTTTTTTGATATTTTATTTATTAATTTTTAGAGAGAGAGGAGAGAGAGAGAGAGAGAAGGGGAGGGAGGAGCAGGAAGCATCAACTCCCATATGTGCCTTGACCGGGCAAGCCCAAGGTTTCGAACCGGCAACCTCAGTGTTCCATTTTTTAAAATTTTTTTTTGATATTTTATTTATTAATTTTTAGAGAGAGAGGAGAGAGAGAGAGTATATGTTTTAATATGTAATTCAAATGATTGCATTGTTAAAAGAATAAGAAAATTATCTAGTTTTGTTCTAGTTGTGTTTACCTAAAATTTATTATAATATCAAGTGATTTTAACTCTTTAATTTCACTGGTTGTCATTCAGGGATTTTTAGCTTTTTTAAATTACTTTGAAGATGAATTAGAAGCCAGTACAGCTCAAATGTATTATTCTCAAAAATATATGCAACTTTTAAAAAGAAAACATTTTCATGTTCCTACTATATTATGTTTTTTATTCACTGCCCCCGGTAACCACATTTATGTCTACCACTCTTCAGTTAACTGTACATCTTTCTGTGCTAACTTTGCTTGTATTCTATATTGTTCAACAGAGTAGCTCCTTGGACACTGATTTTAATCTCACATTAGCTCAGATTTCTTTTAACTCACACTGCAGTGAATCTTTTTTTTTTTCCTTTGCTGTGAAATTAAGGCCATCTGTTGAGCCTGGGACGATATTATTTTTATCATCACTGTGACTAAACTGGACTCTTTTCATGTTCTCTTGATGAATCTATCTTGTCAACCCTCAGAACAACAACAAAAAAGTTCTGTTTTAGTTTTCCTGCCTCATGCACAGCAATGAATCATTACTCACTCAAATTCTTAGAGTTTGTAAGTCATTCATTTGAGGGCTCTTCCTTCCTGCCTCTCCATCCTGCCCACATGCAGGATGACAGCAAGTTCAGTGGTTTTGTCTCCAAACAATACCCCACAGGTGTTCACCTCTGCACAGCCACCCATAGCCATCACCTATAACCAAGTCACCAATGGTCTTAACCACTCAACTAATATAATCTTCACATAGCAGCCAAAATATGTCCTTGTGTTGCTTTTTATTGAAGCTTTTTTTTTTGTCTGTGCTTGTTGACATTTCCAGGTTGTTGGCTTTTCCAGTGCCCAATATGGGATGTTTGAGGCCAAAATAAAAAAGGAAGAGAAAGAATTAACTGTTGAATTGTTCTTCAGGCCTCAAGGTCACTAGCCAGTCTTCTCTCCAATGCCAGTCTTCTTGTGTTTGCTTTGTACATAAAGTCAAGAGTTTTAAGCTAGAACTTAGGAGGAATAGGGAAAAGTGTATCTATTATATCAGGTCTGGACCTGAAAGTCCAGAATACCATTTATAAATATAAGTCACATTTTATCACTGCCCCAAGTTTAAAACTTTGTAGTGGCCTTCTGTTGCTCTGAGTGTGGAATGCAAATACACATCAGTGATATACAAGACCCAAAATGTAATCTTGGCCTGTCTGCAACAACAGTTAAGTACCTTGTGGCAGTTGGCTCTCACTTCATTCTGTTAGCCTTTTATTTCCTTGAATATGCAAAGACCCTTTTTTCACTCATAATCTACCCTATGTTGTTCTCTCTGTCTCAAACATTTGATACTACTCTCTTCTGCGCTACACCTCAGTCTTTAGTTTAAATGCCCCCTCCTTTATAATGTTCCCTCTTAGTCATCCTACCTAATATTATTCTCTTATTTTTTTCTGTTTAAGTGTTCTTCAGGAATTAATATAAATCCAATTTTTCAGTCATTACCTTTCATAGTCTGTATGAACAGGCTTCCAACGTGGCCATTGATCTTTTGAAGATGCATTCAATTAACACCTCACTTGGAGGATGCTAGTGTGTTAGAATCAACCATTTTATTAACAAACAACAAGAAAGTCCCTAGTTACAAACCAGTATGTCATCACAGGCACAAATGCTAGTTTTAGTTTGCTTATTTTTGTTTCATTGATTCATTCAATATTTCAGGCACTGTTCTACGTGTTGGGAAAAGAGTTGTGAACAAAGTTCCTGCTCTTATGGAACATACATTCCAATAGAGGCAGAAAAACAGTACATAAATGTGAAATAAATGTATAATACCTCATGTTAAAAAGTAAAACAGAGTAAGAGAAGAGAAAGTGGCTGGAGCATTCAGGGTATAGGAGAAGTATTATATTATACAGAGGTCAGGAACGGTCTCTGTAATAAGGTGACATTTGAGCAGTGACCTAAATGCAACTGGAGACTAAGGCATACAGACAGTAGAGGAAGCAAAGGAACAGTAAGGATGAATGTCCTCAAGCTGAAATGTATGTGTCAAGATTGAGGCAAACAGGAGACTGAGAGGCTAGAGCAGAGGGAAAGAGGAGGCAGCACTAGGAGATGATGTCATGGGAGTGGCCAGAGTAAGACCTGTGATGGAGGTTGTTGACAGATTTTGATCATGACAAACTGCATGTGCTTGTTACACATGGCAACCCTTAATGGTGGCTAATAAGAGTACTGCCCATTGAAACATAGCAATAGTGTCACCCATGAAGGGAAACTGTCTGGTGAGGTTTAATTCTTATAAGAATACTACATAGACGACAGCTATAAAGTCTGATTTCCCTAGAAAACTCTATGAAAGCGGAGAGAATGAAGAAAGAAAAAAGCAGAGATAATTAGGGAAAATTATAAAAAAAGTAATTAGAAATAGTTCTAAAAGAAAATGAACTAATTGTTTCAAAGTTACTTAAAATGCCAAACTCACAGTTGTTTAATTGCTTTGCTATATTGCAATGTAACAAGTGTAAGCATTTGAATTAAGTTCTGTGGATAAGTGAAAAAAAATAGAAAATTACAGTATTCTAGACCTACTGAATGGAAATTAAATGCATGCAATCTTTATTTTTTAATTGAAATTTAAAAACTGTGTTTAATGCATATATATGCAGCGTTACATTCACACTGTGTAATTATGGAGTAAGAACTAAATGTCACATCTAATGCTCTGAAAAGAATTAGTTGATGTTCTTCTAGAAAAGAGATACAAAAGGAAAGTGGCCAGTTCCCTCTTTGGTGTATTCATCTATCCAGGCTGAAGTAATGAAGACCTTTAAATCTGAAATGGACTTTGTCCAATTTAAACAGAAAATAAGGGTTTCACTCTCACTTTTTCTTACTGTGCTTCCTCCTAAAATCAAAAGTAAGAAGAGACACTTTCCAAGGGGTCTTGAATATACGTGGTTGTTCTTAGAGCTGAACTACTTCCTATTTCTCTTGTGTCACCCAGTTCTTCCCTAATAACTTGGGATTAGTGGCTCATCTTCTTTGTCATGACATGCACTGAACCACGAAGTATGTACAGAAAAGTACAAATTATATAGTGCTTGAAAATATTACTTCCTTTTCATAGTTATGGACTAGACCATGCTCAGCTTAATAAAACAACAGAGATTCTTTCATTTCACCCTGCTTGTTTTCTTCACTCATAACCCTTCACAAAATTTCCCCTTTATTTGGAATGCCTTTCTTCCTTCCCCACCCAAGTCCCACTGTACCTGACTCCTCCTTGTCTTTCTGGACTGTGATTTTAACTGACCTCTTCCTGTATGTAAACCTTCCCTAATTTTCCCTCCATTAGATACCTCTTTGCACCTATATTGTAGAATTGAATACACTATGATTATTTTTATTTTACGTATATCTACTTCAAGAGACACTAGACTTCTTAAGAGCAGGGATTATATCTTAATTTTTCTTATATCCACAGTATAACACAATGCCAGGAACATGACTACACACTCTAAATAATTGTTGAGTGATTGAACAAGCACAATTCCAAAACAAACATTATATTATTTAACAAAATATAATAATGAGTAAGATATAACAAATTCTAAGGTCATGAAGATATTTACTATTTAGAATTCTTTTTAAAGTAAATGCACTATAGTGTTATTGGAAGTAATTGAAATGAGCTCACATTTATATTTTTGATATTTATTGAGATGAGTCCTGATTCCACTGAATATCCTGAATATATTACACATCTTACTTTTAAATGGTAGTTGAGAATCAACAGCAATTTAAAATTTGAATAATATCTCTTTTTTTAATTTTTTTTTTATTTTTTTAATGGGGCGACATCAATAAATCAGGATACATATATTCAAAAATAACATGTCCAGGTTATCTTGTCGTTCAATTATGTTGCATACCCATCACCCAAAGTCAGATTGTCCTCTGTCACCTTCTATCTAGTTTTCTTTGTGCCCCTCCCCCTCCCCCTTTCTCTCTCCCCCCTCCCCCCATACCCACCACACTCTTATCAATGTCTCTTAGTCTCACTTTTATGTCCCACTTATGTATGGAATAATGCAGTTCCTGGTTTTTTCTGATTTACTTATTTCACTTCGTATAATGTTATCAAGATCCCACCATTTTGCTGTAAATGATCTGATGTCATCATTTCTTATGGCTGAGTAGTATTCCATAGTGTATATATATATGCCACATCTTCTTTATCCAGTCATCTGTTGATGGGCTTTTTGGTTGTTTCCATGTCCTGGCCACTGTGAACAATGCTGCAATGAACATGGGGCTGCATGTGTCTTTGCGTATCAATGTTTCTGAGTTTTGGGGGTATATACCCAGTAGAGGGATTGCTGGGTCATAATATCTCTTCACAGTTTTTTTATTAAATTTTGACAGTGAACAAAGCAATCTAAAATTATTTGGTTTAACATATTAAGTTCTGTATTATATTTTTGATCTATTTGAATTGAATACTAATTATAATCTGCACAATAAATTTGATGGTTATAAGGTATGTCTTTTTATAATGAAGCGAATGGTCTTATAGAAGAGAAAATTATATTTTCTTCTTTTCCTTAAGATATAGCAATAACTTTGTAAACACAGACTGCAGCAAACTTGACTATGATGGTAACAGACTTTTAGCATCACTTTCAAAGATAAAAATACTCTCTTTTCCTAATATCCTTTAAAAAATTGAGATGAAATTTGAAATACTATCATTTGGGATCCTTAAGAACTATATAGAAGTCCCTGGTATTGAAAGCACTGTCCTCGAGGGATATATTTCCATGTATTTTAAAACACATACTCTAGTAAAAGATTATACTCTTTACAATTTTGAAGGACTGCCAAAAACTTGTTTTCTCTTTTAAATTATATATTTGATGTTGCTGCCTTCTCAACATTATAGTTGAGTCTACCCAGAGTAATGGCTTTCTAACAATGCTATTAATATCTGGAAATGCTTTGATTTCTAAACAAATCAATTATTTAACTGCATAAAAAATCCATTCTTATTGGACCTCATAACTGATAGAAATAATATTAAATTTTTTGCTGCACATGCCTATTATGTTAGAGAAAAAAAGATTATAAATGGATGCTTATAGCAATATCCTGAGTTATAATTTTCTTATATTGGCAATTTTTGTATATTGTGATTTTAATTGACTTAGGAATGTTTTATTATTGCAATTACTTTTATCTGCCCAAACTTGGGCAAAGGAAAATGGGTAATGCTATATCACAACAACTGTTCAACTATAGAAAGCTTAAAAGTTAGCTAATTACATATATTTTTTTCCTTTCTATTCTCCAAATTATTATTACTTTTATTTTAACATGTTAATATCATGTCCTTTTTTCCATACACTAGAGCCTGTGTAAAGTTATATGGCTATATTTATGGTGTTTTCTGTAAAACCAGTTTGGAGCTATTAACTATTTCTCTACTGCTGCAGGACATTCATTTATTCAAATCCTGTTTCTTAAAAACTATCACAACAGTAAGTTTTGCTAAAAGCTTCTTTTAAAACACACACACACACACACACACGCACACACACACACACACACCCTAAGCATTTCTATTTGAATGAAAGAAAGTAAACCATGCCCCTGGTTTCACCACATTTATCACTCTTCACTGAAGTTGCCTTACATCCACCAAAATTTAGAGACACTAAGCTACATTCAGAAAAAATATATATAAAAAAACTTTTCCTAATTTTTAAATATGAATTATACTTTTTCAGGAACCCCAAGGTAGCCAAAGGTTGGTATTTGGTATAATCAGACATGTCATTCTATTTTTAAACTTCTCCATCAATCAGAATAATCAATATATTGTGCCACTAGAAGTGGCATCTTCCTTCTTATATTTCTTTCTTTTTTTTTTTTTTTTTTTTTTTTTGGTATTTTTCTGAAGCTGGAAACGGGGAGAGACAGTCAGACAGACTCCCGCTTGCGCCCGACCAGGATCCACCCGGCACGCCCACCAGGGGGCGACGCTCTGCCCACCAGGGGGCGATGCTCTGCCCCTCCGGGGCGTCGTTCTGTTGCGACCAGAGCCACTCTAGCGCCTGGGGCAGAGGCCAAGGAGCCATCCCCAGCGCCCGGGCCATCGCTGCTCCAATGGAGCCTCGCTGCGGGAGGGGAAGAGAGAGACAGAGAGGAAGGAGAGGGGGAGGGGTGGAGAAGCAGATGGGCACTTCTCCTGTGTGCCCTGGCCAGGAATCGAACCCAGGACTTCTGCACCCCAGGCTGATGCTCTACCACTGAGCCAACCGGCCAGGGCCCCTTCTTATATTTCTTAAGCAGTGCATTCTACTTCTCTTCACCTGTACCAATAATTGTGGAAGCAGTGATCTGGCTAATGAGGGGAAAGACCTTCCTTCATGAGAGTAATGGAGACTCTTACCAGATGATTCTCGAAGGCAGTGAATCTCCAAGTGTGGTCCCTAAGCAGTGGCATTAAGATCACTAGGGGCTTATTAGAAATACTAATGTTAAACTCTGAGAGTGAAGCCCAGCAAATCTGTATTTTAACAAGCCTCCAGGTGATTGTGAAGCGGACTCAAGCTCTAGGACCACTGATTTAGAGAATGGTTATCATGACGATCACCCATTAAAGAGTGCACAAAAAATTCTATGCCATCCTTGAAGATCTTCCCCAAATTTATTGGTTAAATGCAAAAAAAAAAAAAAAAAAAAAAGTGAGGTAATGAGGTACTGTGACTTTAGACATATTACAAATTAAGAAAATTTATCCTGAGCAATTGTGACTAAGGGGCAAAATTTATCTTACAAGTTACAATATGAGGTTTGAAAAGTTAAAGATTGAAGGGTTTTGGTGGATTGAATAGTCTCTGCCACAACTCATGTCCACCTGAAAGCTCAGAATATGACCATACTTGGAAATGGGGTCTTTGCAGATGTACTAGTTGAGATGAGGTCATAATGGATGAGTGTGGGCCTGGTATTCTCTTAAGAAATTCATGCGGGACACATTCAGGGAATAAGGCCATGTGAAAAAGGCGTGGACAGTTTCTTCCCAGAGACGCGACATGGAAAACTCCTTGCTAACACCTTGATTTTCGACTTTAGGCCTCTTAAACTGTGATCAGAATAAATGTCTGTTGTTTTACGTGAACCAGTTTTTGCTAAATTGTTATGGCAGACCTGGGAAACTACTAATACAGGAGATTCCCAGGTGTCCATATCTTATGAGTACTTTTTAACTCACTCTTTGTCTAGAAAGACCTTTTCATGAAAATCAGCTCTGTGAAGATGGTGCCCTGCCACCCCTCCCCCACTCTGGTAGTTTCACTCTTTTTTTCTACTCAGTTTACCCCACTCTTTTATTTTATTTATTTATTTTTTTTAAAGACTTCATTTATTCATTTTAGACAGGAGAGAGAGAGAGAGAGAGAATGAGAGGGGGAGAGAGAGAGAGAGAGAGAGAGAGAGAGAGAGAGAGAGGAGAGAGAGAGAGAGAAGGGAGGAGCAGGAAGCATCAACTCCCATATGTGCCTTGACCAGGCAAGCCCAGGGTTTTGAACCGGCGACCTCAGCATTCCAGGTCGACGCTTTATCCACTGCGCCACCACAGGTCAGGTTTACCCCACTCTTTTAAAGGATCTTTGAAAAGTCTAGCTTTAGCTGTGAAAGTCATACTCTTATTTGTTGTTGGAGGAAAAAAACCTCTCCTATAAAAATATTAAATGTAAAAAACCCTTTCACTGTGGATAAAGCATTTGTGTATTTTTAGAAATATACAAATGATGTTAGAAACTATGCCTTATTATTTCCCATCTGTCTTTCAATAAAATTTTAGATTGAGGTGGATTGTGCTTTTTATGCTGCTTTATACTCTTGTTCAAATACATACCAAGCCTTTTAATTGGATCATTTTATATGCAAATTACTAACACTATTAAGTATGTATATCTGTGTCTCCTTTTGTAGCTGTGTTAGTTGTGTCATAAATGCACTGACCTTCCACAAACAGGGTTAATTAGAATAGTGTGTGTGTGCTGCACTGTGGCTGCCAGCTGTAGACCTAACAGAAATAACAGATTGACCAAGCAAAGCTCTTTGTGTCTTAAAAAAAAACACGTTTAATTACGAGGGCACCTGCCTTAAGAAAATGGATTTATAGTCACTATACCTTCAGGGGTCCCCAAACTTTTTACACAGGGGGCCAGTTCACTGTCCCTCAGACCGTTGGAGGGCCGCCACATACAGTGCTCCTCTCATTGACCACCAATGAAAGAGGTACCCCTTCCAGAAGTGCGGCAGGGGGCCGAATAAATGGCTTCAGGGGGCCGCAGTTTGGGGATGCCTGCTATGAAGAGCTCTGCTGTGCTTTATTTTTCAAATGACTTAGCAAAGCATCTATATTTTAATAAATATGTATTTTAGAAAGAAATACAAACTGAAAGAAACATTTAATAACAAGACAACTTTGATCAGATAATTGAAATGACTTTAAAATGTATCTTCTTAAAGATCTATTAAATTTAACATTAATAATCTTATTAACCAATATTACCCCAATAAACTTAAGTTAAAAAGTACATAATGTTTAAGAGCATAGTTTTTCCTGTGCTTTCTTTCATTTTTAATTTCTGCAGTTCTCATTTTTGAACGTGTTAATGGTTCAAGTACCTTCTAAAACTTTTAACAGGCTTAATGTGTCAACATTGTTTTCTAGTATTAATCAATTCCTTTTTTGAGCCAGCATAAAGATCAGAAAGATATTTTGAAACAATTTACTCAATACAATAAGATCAATACATTTTAATCTAACAGTGGTAGTGAAGATTGAATTGCATGCTGAGGAGGCTGGAATTTACTTTTAAAGATCAGTGTGTAAGTGATCAATCTTTTTGTGTGAAGAGCAGATTAAGAAATGTTATAATGACTTGGAAGATATTAAGCAATACTACTTTAAAAAAGATGTCTTTATTATATGTAGATTTATGCTATTTCTATTTTAACCATTCAAACAAACAAAGAAAACCCACTTGCTTTATTCTTTTCAGCCTATCTACCAAGTGTTAGGTATGAGGGAGAAAGAAAAAATTCAGAAGTTTACTTTCAAAGACTAGTAGTCTAACAGCAAACAGGAACAATAAATAGACAATTACGAATCAGCTTAAACAAAATTGGGGTGCTCAGGCTGGCGGATATTGAGAATGGATACTGAATTGGTTTTCTAGGGCTACTATAACAAATTACCACACTCCTAGTGGCTTAAAACAACAGAAATTTATTCTTATTCTTTTTTTTTTTTTTTTTTTTGCATTTTTCTGAAGCTGGAAACGGGGAGGCAGTCAGACAGACTCCCGCATGCGCCCGACCGAGATCCACCCGGCACGCCCACTAGGGGGCGTCGCTCTGTTGCAATCAGAGCCATTCTAGTGCCTGAGGCAGAGGCCACAGAGCCATCCCCAGCGCCCGGGCCATCTTTGCTCCAATGGAGCCTTGGCTGCGGGAGGGGAAGAGAGTGACAGAGAGGAAGGAGAGGAAGAGGGGTGAAGAAGTAGATGGGCGCTTCTCCTGTGTGCCCTGGCCGGGAATCGAACCCAGGCTGGGACCTCCGCACGCCAAGCTGACGCTCTACCACTGAGCCAACCAGCCAGGGCCTAGTCTCTTATTCTTGAATTCTGGAGGCTACAAGTCCGAAATCAAAGCCCCAGCAGGGCCACATTCCCTCTGATGGCTCTACAGGTGGTTTCTTCCTTGCTTCTTTCAGCTTCTGGTGGCTCCAGGCATTCTTGGGTTGTGGCCACATAACTCCAATCTGCCTCCTTCTTCGTATTCTGTGTGTGTGTCTCTGTCTTCTCTTTTGTCTCTTATAAGGGCATTGTCATTGGATTTAAGGCCCAGCCTAATCCAGAATGACCTTATTTTAGGGTCTTTAACTTCATTACATCTACCAGGACCCTTTTTTTCCCAAATAATATGACAATCACAAGTTCTAGCCAAACCTATCTTTTGGGGACCACCATTCCACCCACTATAGCTACCCAGAGGGCACCCTTCTATTGCAGAGCAGGTTTGAGGAAAGCAGGGAGAAATGTTATGAGTTCTCTCTTAGGCATGGACAATGTGATAAACTCAGGTCTTTCCCACTTTGGCATACTGCCTGGATGTGCCAAGCTCTCTGTGAGTGTGGGATTACTAATGAAATATACTCATGGAAGTGTTCAGTAGGCAGGTGGACATGCAAGTCTAGAGGTCATTAAAAAGATCTGGGTTGGACAGAAGAGTGGGTAAGATTACCAAGGGAAGCTCTGTGAGAATAAAGAGTAAAGCAAGGACCAAGTCAGCCCATCATTGTGGAACTGGCTGAAGAAGAGGCTGAGAAGAAATTGCTGGAAAAACAAGAGGGAAACTAGAAGAGAGCGATGGCATAGGAGACAAGAAAGGAAGGAATCTTTTAATAAGGAAAATAAGGTACTAGATTATGTTTAATTTGATTAAGTAGTATAAACCTTGGATTTTGAAACTTTGATATAAACAATTTTAGAAGTTAAGAAGCCAGTTTTTAGTGGACTAAAAATGGTAGAATGCTTGACAAACATAAAAGTAATTTTTTTAGTGGACAATAAAGCTGAACTAAATACATAGGCTTCCCATCATAACCCCCAAGGTACATGTTTCAGAGAAAGCGTTCTGAAAAAGTCTACGTGTTGGGATATGTCCACAACCTCTTTCCTTTGATCCAAGAGACAGAATGTGCAAGTAGTTACGGATCATTATAGCCTCTGTGCTGGAGTGTTCCACTTGTATCCTCTCTGCTCATTGCAGGATGTCTTATCACATTCACAGTGAGAGAACACCATTACTAAATAGCAATTCTGACTCTGATCTTCCATGTGAAAGAATGTTCTTTGGGCATCCCACTGAATCTACTATAAAACATCAGTCAGGCATATAGAACATGGACTCAGAGACCTTCCTGATAAGTAGTGTGAAATACATTAAGAATAAAAGGATGCTTCATTTTTAAACACTAGACATCAAAAACCACATTATTCTTTGATGCCATCAGTAGCCTTTTCCTTTACAACATCTGCTGTTAAGTGAATTAGATTTTTTAAAGTTAGTAACTGAAATACCCTGATGGCTATAATTTCAACTGTTAGAAGGACACTGAGCAAACTCTTCCATGGCATGTGGTCAGTATATCACAAATTTGGACTTTTCAAATCCATGCTAAGAAATGATTGAACATAGCAGGGTTTTTGGGTTTTTTTGTAACTTAGCATTTCCCTACAACATTCTTATAGTAGTAACAATAGTAACCCTCTTCTAGTTTATTTGTATCGACTAATTTTTGTGAAGTCAGGTTTATTGAGGCATAATTTAAATAAAGTAACATTCACCCCTTTACATATGCAGTTCTATAAATTTTGACAATGTAATCACCATCACAATGAAGATATGGAATATTTCCATCAGCCCAAATTTTCTTCATACCTCTTCATCAATCACTTTTCCCCATCCCCTGTCCACCACTGATTTTCTTTCTATCCCTATAGTTTTGTCTTTTCCAGTACATATAGCGAATATAAATATATATAATATTTGTAGTATATATCTTCTTGATTTTTTTTGCTAATGCTTTTGAGATTTATTCATGTTGTTACATGCATCATTACCTCTTCTATTTATTGTTAAATAGTATTCCATTGCATGGCTATGTTTACTATAATTTACCCCTTATGTCTTTCTTTTTAAAATATTTTTAAATTTTTTTTTTTCATTTTTCTGAAGCTGGAAACGGGGAGAGACAGTCAGACAGACTCCCGCATGCGCCCGACCAGGATCCACCTGGCACGCCCACCAGGGGCGATGCTCTGCCCACCAGGGGGTGACTCTAGCGCCTGGGGCAGAGGCCACAGAGCCATCCCCAGCGCCCGGGCCATCTTTGCTTCAATGGAGCCTTGGCTGCGGGAGGGGAAGAGAGAAACAGAGAGGAAAGCGCGGCGGAGGGGTAGAGAAGCAAATGGGCGCTTCTCCTGTGTGCCCTGGCCGGGAATCGAACCCGGGTCCTCCGCACGCTAGGCCGACGCTCTACCGCTGAGCCAACCGGTCAGGGCCAAATTTTTTAATTACAACTAATATACAATATTATATTAGTTTCAGGTGTACAACATAGTGATTAGACATACATATATAACTAATGAAGTGATCACTCTGATAATCTAGCATTCATCTGACACCATACATAGTTATTACAATATTATGGACTATATTCCCTATGCTATAGTTTACATCCCCAGGACCCTTTTGTTAACTATGAGTTTGTACTGCTTAATCCCTTCCCTTTTGCACCCACACTCCAATCTCCCTCCAATCTCTCAACCACCAAAATGTTCTTTGTATCTATCAGTCTGTTTCTGTTTTCTTTGTTCATTTATTTTGGTTTTTAGATTCTACATATAAGTGAAATATATGGCATTTGTCTTTCTCTGTTTGACTTATTTCACTCAGCATGATACTCTCTAGGTCCATCAGGTTGTTGCAGATGGCAAGATTTCATTCTTTTGAATAGCCAAGTCATATTTCAGTGTATATATGTACCACTTCTTCTTTAGCCATTCATCATAGACGCGGTGAGAGAAAAGCAGTTGATTACCTACAAGGGATCTCCCATAAGACTGTCAGCTGATTTCTCAATGGAAACTTTGCAGGCCAGAAGGAATTGGAACAAATATTCAAAGTGATGAAAAGCAAGGATTTATAACCAAGATTACTTTATCCAACAAAGCTATCATTTAGAATTGAATAACAGGAACTTCCTAGACAAGGAAAAGCTAAAGGAATTTATCACCACTTAACCAGTATTACATGAAATGTTACAAAGACTTCCTTAAGAAGAAAAGTATAAAAGATAACAAATATGAATGAAAAAATGGCAATAACTCTATATCTATCAATAATTACTTTAAATATAAATGTAGTAAATGCTCCAAATAAAATAGGGTAGAAGAATGGATAACATAAAAAGACTCCAAGAGACTTACTTCAAATCAAAAGACACAGAGACTGAAAGTGAAGGAACAGAAAAATATATTTAATGAAAATGGAAATTGGGGGAAAACCTGGGGTAGAATACTTATACCAAACAAAATAGACTTTTAAACAAAGGCTATCTACCAACAAGAGACAATGAAGGAATCAGCAATTCTACTTCTGGATATTTATCTGAAGAAAACCAAAACACTAATTCAAAAAGACATACACATTCATATGTTCATTGCAGCATTATTTACAATAGCCAAGATAGGGAAGCAGTCTAAGTGTTCATCAACTTATTTAAAACAATTAGGGAGAGTAAATATTGACATTTTGGATGTTATTTTAAACAGTAACAATCATTGGTGGATTTTGAGTCATTTTCTCTACCTTACAAACTAAGATTATTGTGTGTTCATTTCAAAAACTAAATTTGACTTGCCATTAATTACCTTAACAAGCTGAGCTTGAAAAATGATATGAAATAAAAGGACTTATTAAAAATGAACTCTTTGATCATTACATATTTTTCAGGTTGAAAATGTAAGAATTTGGATGGGATCCTTAGGGAATTATTTTAAATTTTGCTGTATAAAGATTTCATATTAGAGTTTATAAATCAGAATTACAAAGTATATACCATATTTCCCCACATAGAAGACGCTCCCATGTAGAAGAGGCACCTTAATTTTGGGGCCCGAAATTTGAAAAAAAAAATTACATAAAGTTATTGAACTCGAGTTTTATTCATCATAAAATTCATACAACTCCTCAGCACTGTCAAAATTCCAATCCATTAGCTTGTCCTCATCTGTGTCTGATGACAGATCACTGTCCTCATATATTGCTTTGTCCTCAGTTCCATCTATGGCATTTGAAATGCCACCAACCACTGTATAAGACACACCCAGTTTTTAGCCCCCAAATTTTTCGAAAAAGGGTGCATCTTATATATAAGGAAATACGTTAGGTCGATAAGAAATTAAGTTGGAACATGTACAAAATCTGATTATGCTATTTTGTTATGCCATTCTATAATAACTGATATATATTTAAAACCTGTAACTTGGGATTAATACCAACAGGTCAATAGATAAACATAACCTTTATCTTAGGACTGCATCATGCAATGTTACAGATCTTTTGTTATTCTATTGATATTTTGATAAGAAATTCAATTAAGGCATGATTTTAAGGCTTTGGCACAGCTTAGAAAAATTCAGCAATGTATTTTCTACTTCATTAGCATTTATATTCAAAAATTACATATATGTGTCTAATCAGAATTTTTTAAAAGGTTTTATTTATCCATTTTTATTGGAGAAAGAGAGAGAGAGAGAGAGAGAGAGGAAAGAGATAGAACAGGGGGAGGAGCAGGAAGCATCAACTCCCATATGTGCCTTGACCAGGCAAGCCCAGGGTTTTGAACCGGCAACCTCAGCATTCCAGGTCGACGCTTTATCCACTGCGCCACCACAGGTCAGGTTCTAATCAGAATTGAATAAGCCTTTTACCCAATGGAGAATTCTGATCTCTGTTAAACTTTTATCCTTGCCCTACTTATAATGTCACTACATGTTCTTTATTCTGCGGGTTTATTTTTAATATAGACACAATTGTATGTTGTCTTCCTTTGTGTGTTAGGCAGTTTTCTTTATATGAATATTGCTTTCTGGAGAAAATGCTCTCTGAAATATTAGGAAGATAGAAACTATTGTTTCTATAGAAATAGGAATACTTTCCATGAGTAATAGATTGGAAAATGAGGCACATTCAACACAAATCTGAGTCTTTGTTGTTCATACTAAATGAAGGGTAATTTTACAAAAATAAGGCTGAGAAAAATGAAATATGGGATTTCATGGCTTATCAGAAGTCAAACATTCTACACTGCCAATAATTCAGCAATGTGTAGTCTCAACCCACACTGTGAGGATGTGTGTGCGTGCTATTATTTGTCAAGGCAATGTGTCATTACAAATTTCAGGGAAAGCCACTGAAATTGTTTTTGTAAATGATGTCATATTATAAAGAGAAATGGTATTCAAGGTATTAGGTGAACTAATCTTTTTGTGCTTCTGTTTAGGGCTTAACTTACTCCTCCCAAAAAAGCTCCCACTTGCCATTCACTTACTTTTGTCTTCATATTTCCTTTCCTTTTCCCCCCCTATTTTCCCTGCTTCTTTTGCTAACCTTGATTTCCTCAATGCATAATCATAAAGGGTTCCATTTATTATTATTGCTTTCTAAAGTCTATCTCCAAAATAATAATTTGTTAAGTGATTTATTAACCAAGATGAATCAAGACTCTTAATTGGCCTGAGAAAACTCCTGTTAACTATTCTGAGTTCATGTCCTCTTCAACCCAGAACTTTGACCCTTAATGTTGATTCCAGCAATGAAAAGCCACTTAACTATGCACTCACCTTCTTGTGAAATGGTCTGACAGAATCTGAACTCATTGGATGCACCCCGCTGGGAGATTAGGTCACGTTCATGAACGTACACACACAAACATTCACATGTGTCGAAATGCATAGTGTGAGAAGGCTTGCCCACAACTTAAGGGAAAGCAGAGAAGAGCTGCAGCTGTAAGAGAGGACATAATTATAGAACAGAAGCCAAAGATCAATCTTCAGAAGGAAGGGGAGTAGTTTTTCTGTAAGTGTGACCAATAAAGAGATAGGGAAACCTTTGAGGCAAATGGAAAGATATTGAAAGAAATGGTGTTGGGTGGTAGGCATCTGTTTCCTGGCGAAACAGTAAGAAATCAAAAGTGGGACTTCAGTCCTCAGAATTGGAACAGACCTGACTCAAATACATACTGTATCAGCCAGGGTTCTGCAGAGAAACAGAACCAATAGGATGTGTGTGTGAGTGTGTGTGTGCGCATGAGTGTGTGTGTATGTGTATGTGTGTTGTGTGCATGTGTTATCAAGAGAGAGCTTTATCTTAAGGAAGTGGCTCACATGATTATGGAGGCTGCCAAAATCTGCAGGGTGGGCTGGCAGACTGGAGACCGAGAAAGAGCTGATGTTGCAGTTCAAGTCCAAAGGCCGTCTGCTAGCAGCATTCCTTCCTGCTCAGGGGAGGTTAGTCATTGTTCTCTTAAGGCCCTCAGCTGATTATTGAGGCACACCCACATTTTGGAGGGCTTTACACAAGGTCCACCAGTTTAAATTTCCATTTTATCCACATAAATCACCTTACAGAGACAGCCGGAACAATTTTTGACTTGCTATTTGGCCACTGTGACCCAACCAATTTGATACATGAAATTAATCATCACACATATGTTCCCTTAACTGCTTGACTGACTCCAGTTTCTTTAAGAATTAGTTCTCCCATCTTCTCCTCAGGAAGCCTTCCCATAATTCCATGCTCAGGTGGGAGTTTGCTTCCCGAACTAAATTCCCAGACTATCCCTCTCTAATGCCTTCCACTAGAATCTAAATACTAGGGGGTTTCATTCACATGTGTATTTCTAGCACCTAAAATCTCACCAGCAATTAAATCATGGGCACTCAATAAAAAAACTGATGAATGAATGAGGGAATGAATTGCATTTAATTTATGTTTCAGTTTTACGACATTGTGAACTCCTTGAAATCAGGGACAGAGTCTTAATTACTTTTTTATACTCAATATATAGCACAAATTAAGAGCTCCATAAATGCTTACTGAAGGGATAAATAGATGTGAATTACCAAATACTTACTGTATATTTTTTCTTGACCCTGACTACTTCAGTTTTATTCCAAATATTCTTTAAAAGAACATTTTGAATAATCTACACAAATTTACATTGCTGTACACATGGAGAAATTATACTAACAACTGGGATTATAACTCCAAAAATGCTCGTGGTAGGAATCAGACATCAGCAGTCTTTAAAGTCCTGAAGGGGATCCCAGTGGTTGCAAATCCCTGTACTCAAAATAGTTAAAGTGAACCATATGAGGATACTAGGTTTACGTTCTTTCCAGAACGCCAGTGGTTCTCAACCCTAATTGCACAGTGGAAACACCCAAATCTATTCCTCATTTAAGATCTGTTATATCTTAAGAAGCCCAGAAATCAGTATGCTATTTTAAATCCCATACGTGTTTCTAAAGTGCTGTCAGGATTGAAATCCACTACTACAAGCACCATAGATTCTTCTTTATTTTGCCAGCCACACACTGTGAACTCACGGGTACTCTCATTCAGGAAGAGAGACTTGACTCAATCAGTTTATGAATGGTCTGTGTAAAATTCAGATAAGGGAGCCTGAACCATCACACATTTGCCAGATAATTTGAGGTACTCTTAACAGGTGCCAGCTCTGATGTTAGTGAGAGTTATATCTACTTTGAGGTAAGAGAATGGATTATACCATACCTAGTCTCTGATTTTCCACAAAGCATTCTGCTCAGTGCCATTCTGCCTTTGTGGATTTTATAACACAGCTAATACTTTTATACACCCCCTCCTATTGCAAAATAAGTGGGTAGTACACACACACACACACACACACACACACAAGTTGAAACAGGGAATGGTAGATGTCATAAAGCAATTATTAAGTTTAACATCAGATTTTCTTCTACTAATTTTGGGAAAACAGAACCTATTTTTCTTTGTATTATAAAAATTGCAGTTACTTTCCATGGTCACAAACTTTCTGTGATACAAAATGCATTTGTGAAAGTACTTAAAATCATATCAAAATTTATTCAGGCCTGATCAGTGGTGGCACATTGACCTGGGACACTGAGGTCCCAGGTTCAAAAGCCCAAGGTTGCTGGCTTGAGCGCAGGCTTATCTGACTTGAGTGCAGGCTCACCAGCTTGAGTACAGGCAGGCTCACCAGCTTGAGTGCTAGGTCACTGGCTTGAGCCCAAAGGTTACCTGCTTGAAGCCCAATGCCACTGTCTTGAGCCCAAGGAGTCACTGGCTCAGCTGAAGCCCTTCCCCCATCAAGGCGCATATGAGAAAACAATCAATGAACAACTAACATGACACAACTACAAGTTGATGCTTCTCATCTCTCTCCCTTCCTGTCTCTCTCTCTCTCTCAAAAAAATCAGTCAGATATTTTGATGCATGGTTATAAAATGATCAGTTTAATTCCAACCCCAATAAGAAAGATTAAGGGAAAAACTAAAAATAGATAATACAGAGTACAAGTTCTTTACCCTAGCTGCACATTAGAATCTAGGAGGACTTTTTAAATAAACAGATGCTTGCAACTTGCCCCCAGAGATTTATTAGATTGATTCATTTGGTTCACTTTAAGCCCATTGTTACCTTATTTTTTATTTTTTTAAAATGTTTTAGTGAGAGGAGGGGAGACAGACAGACAAGCCCACTAGGGGGTGATGTGGGGCCCTTGCTCCATTGCAACTGTAGCCACTTTTTAGCACCTGAGGTGAAGGCCATGGAGCCATCCTCATCACCTAGGGCCAACTCCCTTTAATTGAGCCATGGCTGCAGGAGAGGAGGAGAAGAGAGAGAGAGAAGCAAGAGGGGGAGGTGTGGAGAAGCATATAGGCAATTCTGCTGTGTGCTCTGACTGGGATTCGAACTCAGGACATCCACTGGGCTGGTACTCTACTACTGAGCCAACTTGCCAGGGCCCATTGTTATCTTAAAGGCTCCCTAGGTGATTCAAATATGCTGTTTTTCTTACCTCCCTCGGGCCTTCCACTGTTGTAAAAGATGGATATTAAATGAAAGAATATTCTAATTCACATATTTACTGTCAATAATGGTAACTCTTCAATGGTAATGATGATAGTAACTAATTGAATTTACAATGTGCTAAGTAACTTGTTTCAAGTGTTTTACATATAGTAAATCATTTAGCACTCACAACAGCTATTTAATGAGAGCAATATATTATCATTTTTTTATGCAGATGAAGAACAGGTAATTTAGTGCAGGACTTGGCAGGCATAGAATGTGAATCTAGAGTCTGGCTCCAGGGCCCCACACTCTTACAACCTCAGCTGTGGCTGTAATAAACTAGATCATGTTGACACAGCTCTCCCTTCAAGCTTCCTTTTCCTCTTAAGTCCTGCAGACTCTGACCTTGGTACAGGTTCACCAGTCATACTAGAGTTGATATGGACCATGAGGTTCCTCCCCACTGACTTCTAGGTTTCACACATACAGTGGAATGGAATAATAGCCTTGCAATAGAATAGCACCAGGTCTTCAGGATTCAAGGATGTTCTACTTGGGGATGAATCTGTTTTGGAAAAGGAAACGTCTTTATTCCTCAATATGATGGAAAGAATTTAAGGTTTTGGAATCAGACAGACGGAAAATCAAATTATGTACCTTTATTTATTAATTCTAAGGAAAGTAATTTAATCTGACACTGAGTTTCTTAATCTATTACATGGAAATAATAATTCCTAAATGATAGGAATTTAAGGATTAAGTAGAATAATATATACAAAGGTTCTCTGCACATAGTAAGCACTCAGTACACATGGGCTGCCTTCCCATTTACTCTGCTCCCCTTCCTCATACACAATTAGCTTTGCACCCAACAACTCTTACTTAACCTTTACATTTCTGCTTTCCTTGATTCTTTAACCTCTGTCTTTGAAGGGTTGTATGGGACAGGCAAGGTGTGTATGCAAAAGACCTGCCAAGTAGGAAGCTACTTATGTATGTAACCTTAGGACCCTAAAAATACTAGGAACAAAAATGCTCTTAAAACCTTTTAAGGCCCTGGACAGTTGGCTCAGAGGTAGAGCGTCAGCCTGGCGTGCGCTAGAGTGGCTCTGGTCGCGGCAGAGCGACCCCCCGGAGGGGCAGAGCATCGCCCCCTGGTGGGCAGAGCATTGTCCCTGGTGGGCGTGCCGGGTGGATCCTGGTCTGTCTGACTGTCTCTCCCTGTTTCCAGCTTCAGAAAAATACAAAAAACAAAACAAAACAAAACAAAAAACTTTTAAGCCTGACTGGGCAGGTGGTGCAGTGGATAGAGCATTGGACTGGGATGCGGACCCAAGTTCAAGACCTCAAGGTTGCCAGCTTGAGCGCAGGCTCATCTGGTTTGAGCAAGGCTCACCAGCTTGGACCCAAGGTCGCTGGCTCGAGCAAAGAGTCACCCAGTCAGCTGTAGCAGACTGGCCAAGGCACATATGAGAAAGCAATCAACAAATGACTAAGGTGCCGCAATGAAGAATTGATGCTTCTCATCTCTCTCCCCTCCTGTCTGTCCCTCTCACTGACTCTCTCTGTCTCTGTCACAAAATAAAAAATAAATAAATAAAAAAATATATATATATTTAAAAAAAACCTTTTAATCACCACCCTTCCACTACCAATTTAATCAAATGCCTATAATTTCCCACATAGGATCTTATTTAAAGATCTCATTTGTCTAAATAAGGTATCTGTCACCTTATGTTGTTTGCACATGGCTACATGTTGACACTTCCCACGTACCATTACCTTTAATATGCATAATGAAAGCAGATAAAGGACACGGAAAAGCACAGCTATTTTTTAATCAAAAATTTTCTTGAGCTCATTCCAACTATTGTTTTAAACTGAAGAAAAAGTTTTGACAACCAAAATAGCCATAAAAGTTTCAAATATATTTAGTTGCTGTATTTTTCCTAAATAATGCCTGATATTTTTCTTCTATTTTTAAAATTTTTTTAAATTAGAGCTTGCATGCAGTATTATTTTGTATTAGTTTCAGGTGTACAGCATAATGGTTAGACAATTATATACAGACAATTATATCCCCCTGATATTTCAAGTACCAGTTGGCACCATACATAGTCATTACAATATTAGTGACATATTCCTTATGCTGTACTTACATCCCTGTGACTGTTTTGAAAATATTAATTTGTATTTCTTAATCCTTTTATCTTGAACATGCATCTTCCAACCTCCATCTCCTCTGACAACCATCAGTCTGTTCTCTACAACAGTTTCTATTTTGTTTGTTCATTTATTTTATTCTTTAGATTCCACATATAAGTGATGTCATATGGTGTTTGCCTTTCTCTATCTGACTTATTTCACTTAGCAACCCTCTAATTCCATCCATGCTATTGCAAATGGTAAGATTTTATTCTTTTTATGGCCAAGTAATATTCCATTGTACATTTGTGCTACTGCTTTTTACTCACTTGTCTGGTGATGAGCACTTGGGTTGCTTCCATATCTTGGCTATTTTAAACAACACTGCAACAAACATATGGCTGTATATATCCTTCCAAATTAGTGTTTTGGGATTTTTGGATATATACTGGGTCATAAGGAAGTTCCACTTTTAGTTTTTAGAGGAAACTCCATACTACTTTCTTTTTGTTTTTGTTTTTGTTTTTTTTCTTAAGTTGGAAACGGGGAGGCAGTCAGACAGACTCCCGCATGCGCCCGATCGGGATCCACCTGGCATGCCCACCAGGGGGCGATGCTCTGCCTAGCTGGGGCATTGCTCTGCCGCAATCAGAGCCATTCTAGCGCCTGAGGCAGAGGCCACAGGGCCATCCTCAGCGCCCGGACCATCTTTGCTCCAATGGAGCCTCGGCTGCAGGAGGGGAAGAGAGAGACAGAGAGGAAGGAGAGGGAGAGGGGTGGAGAAGCAGATGGGCACTTCTCCTGTGTGCCCTGGCCGGGAATCGAACCTGGGACTCCCGCATGCCAAGCCGACGCTCTACCACTGAGCCAACCGGCCAGGGCCACCATACTGCTTTCTACAGTGGCTTCACCAATCTCCATTCCCACCAACAGTACATGAAGGTTCCCTTTTCTTCACATTCTGCCAACACTTGTTGTTTGTTGATTTATTAATGATAACCATTCTGACATGTGTGAGGTGATGTCTCATTGTGGTTTTAGTTTGCATTTCTCTGGTGATTAGTGATATTGAGCATCTTTTCAGAGTTCTATTGTCCATCTTTATGTCTTCATTGGAGCAGTGACTCTTCAGGTCCAATGCTCATTTTTAATTGAATTATTTGGGAGTTTTTTGGTGATGAGTTGGATGAGTTCTTTATAAATTTTGGATATTAACCACTAATGGGAGGTATCATTGGCGAATATTTTCTTCCATTCCATATGTTATGTTTGTGTGTGTGTGTATGCCTGCATGCATGTGTATGTGTTGATAGTTTCCTTTGCTGCACAAAACCTTTTTAGTTTGATGTATGCCTACTTTTCTTAATATTATGTTGGTCTGATTAATCAAGTCAAAATATATACTCTTACCACATAAAGAATTATTCCAGAAAGGAGATGATAGAAAGAAGATGAATAGAAGAGAAAACACATAAAATTAGAGAACCAGTCTAAGGGGTCCAACATTAAGATAAAAAGAGTTTAGATTCAGAATGAAAGAACAGAGGAAAGAGATAGCTCAGAAATTATTCAGAAATATAATAAAATTTTCCCAGAACTGGGAGATATGAGTAAAAGTCCTTTAAGTTTCAATACAATCAATGAGGGAAAAGAACCATCAACACACACACACACAACTTATTGAATGTAAGAAAATATTTGCCAATGATACATCCCATAAGTGGTTAATATCCAAAATACTATATACCATCAGGAAATATTAGAACAACAGAGATAAAGAAGAAATGATAAATAGATAAGGGAACAGAATGACTTCCCAATAACAACACTAGAAACTAAATGGCATTAAAGAAATTCCTTCGGATCATTTACAACAAAATGGTGGGATCTTGATAACATTATACGAAGTGAAATAAGTAAATCAGAAAAAAACAAGAACTACATGATTCCATACATTGGTGGGACATAAAAACGAGACTAAGAGACACGGACAAGAGTGTGGTGGTTACCAGGGGTGGGGGGAGGGAGGACGCGGGAGGGAAGGAGGGAGAGGGGAAGGGGGAGGGGAAGGGGCACAGAGAACTAGATAGAGGGTGGCGGAGGACAATCTGACTCTGGGCGATGGGTATGCAACATAATTGAATGACAAGATAACCTGGACATGTTTTCTTTGAATATATGTACCCTGAATTATTGATGTCACCCCATGAATATTAATAAAAATTTATAAAAAAAAAAGAAACAAAAATTTAAAAATAAAAATAAATAAAAATTAAAAGAAAAAGAAATTCCTTGAAATTTTTGAGGGAAAAGTATTTCTCAGTGATGAATTCAGTATCAAGTCAAGCTAACAATTAATGGAAGAAAAAATAAAGATATTTTCAGGCATTAAAAGTTTCCAAAAATTTCTGTTTTAAGCATCTTCCTGAAGAAACTACAGGAATATATGATCCCTTCACCCACCCATGAGCGAGTCCACCCACCCATGAGTGAGTCCATAAGGAAAGAGAACTAAGAATTCAGTAAATGGGATCCAACATTACAGAGAAGCGAAGGGAAGTCCGAGGATGACAACTCAGGAGTATTGCCACAAAAAGGACCAGAGTGGCGAGTGGCAGATGGAGGAGCCTGAAAAATCTAACGGATGTATTTGTTTATACAAAGAGAAATGTTATGTCTCTATGGGAGAGTTTGAAAAAAAATCTAATATGTAAAAGAAAGATAATGGAATTATAAGCCCATGTGGTTTACATATGACTAATATGTACAAAGCCAAGATAATATAAACACCAATTAGTGCTTCACCTAAAATTGTTAGGTAATTAAATTGGGAAGATTAAGGAAAGAAGTGTGTGTGTGTGTGTGTGTGTGCGCGTGCGTGTGTGCTCGCGCACATCATCCACAAATAGGTTTCATTCTAGCCTTTACCATTCTTACTAGTACCCACAGGTGTTCTAATATAGGTGAAATAATGATGTATATATATTTATATACTATAATTTTAACCTAAGCATGTGTTAGCCCATGTCTTTCTGTTGTTATTAAAACTATCACAGTTCCCAGTTTTTCTCTCCCAAACATGATATTATAATTAGTATTTTTATACATAGGCCCTTTACATAATTAAGGCTATTTTCATACCATGGGCATTCACAATGGGTGTCATTTTATCCGATTTTTAAATTGATTAGCTTTTAACAAGATTATACATAGTATGCTGCTGTTTTGAGTCCCTTTCATATCTGTTTTCTAATGTTCCTTATGTGTGGTTTTTCTACATTTCCTTGGGCAGTGTCTATTTTAATTAATTTCAAACAACTACTACTTGGATTTATTCTTCCTAAGGAATAAAGCCACTTTTCACCTATTCCCCCAAACCCTCATTTTTTGCATAGTGTCTTAGCCCAATCAGACTGTTACAACTAAACACTGTGGACTGGGTGGCTTAGAAACAATAGAAATTTATTTCCCATAGTTCTGGAGTCTGGGAAGTCCAAACTCAAGGTGCCAACACTTGGTGTCTAAAGCCCATTTCTGGTGCATAGATAAATGGCTGTCCTTTTGGTGTGTCCTCACATGCTGAAAGGAACAAAGGAGCTTTCTGGGGCCTCTTTCGTAAGGGTGCTAATCTCATTCATAAGGGCTCCACCCTCATGACCTAAGCATGTCCAAACGGTCCCACCTTTAAATATCATAACATTGGGGATTGGATTATAACACATGAATTTGTTGGGACACAAGTATTCAGGCTATAGCAAATACTATTGGCCTTCAAAAAATAAATGTTATGCAATAGGCAAAAAATTTCATCTGCAAAACCATCCCACTGAAAATACACCCTGGGCCAGTTTCTACAGGGCCAGGGAGGAAAAAATACTATAATGGGCCATTGCTTTTAAATGACCAGTTTCTTCATGCATATGGAGGCTTCACAGATCAGCTAAGACGTGCATTTATACACCTTGTTCACCCCTGGAAGAAGCCTGCTACCTGCTTTTGCTATCCACAGAAATGCACTAATACAGTCTATTTCTGGAGAATAGAGCAGAGATTAACTGTTTGTTCATGATAAATCAAAGGTACTTGATTTGTTTGTTACATGCCCAGTTTTCTTTGGAAGCAAACCCTGGGAGCTATTTTTCTGATCACATCCTAACTCTCATGTTAGTGCTTATGAAAGAGAAAAATAACATTTACTCATGATAAACACTGAGTCTAGCCATTATAAATCTTATCAATTGCCTGATGAAGGTTAGCAAGAAAATTTTTTCAAAGTTCACATTGTGCTCATTTAACCTTGGTTTTGGACTAATGCTACTACTGCTGTTGCAAACTGTTCTGGAATTTCCATGATTGGTACTGATGAAATATAACAGGAGATAATGTTGGAAACCTAAGGAGATATTTGATTGATGAATATTGCACTATAAGGAAATGACCAGTAACAATTCAGTAAAGGAAATGGTTCTATTTTACTAGTTAATATGAAATATTAGAAGGCTATAACATTTCCATTTTTCTCTATTTTTCTTGAAAGCCAGCAGGATCAACAAAGTGACCTTAATAATATTCACCCTGTTGATATTTAGAGTCAATCACACAGACATAAAATGCACAATGATTTTTTGGGACAGAGCCTTGTGAAAGTGCTCATGGGCTAATATACCTTCCATATAATCTTTTGGTTAACTTGAAAGGAGATATAACATTTTCTGGAAAAAAAAATCACTAAGAAAAATGCAAAATATACTCATCTAAATGTGAGCCAACGTATGACCATTTTCCATAGGTTAAAATACACACTTTTTTTTTTTTTTTGTATTTTTCTGAAGTTGGAAATGGGGAAGCAGTCAGACAGACTCCCGCATGCGCCTGACCGGGATCCACCCGGCATGCCCACCAGGGGGCGATGCTCTGCCCATCTGGGGCGTCACTCTGTTGCAACCAGAGCCATTCTAGTGTCTGAGGCAGAGGCCACAGAGCCATCCTCAGGGCCTGGGCCAACTTTGCTCCAGTGGAGCCTTGGCTGCGGGAGGGGAAGAGAGAGACAGACAGGAAGAAGAGGGGGAGGGGTGGAGAAGCAGATGGGCGCTTCTCCTGTGTGCCCTGGCTGGGAATCGAACCTGGGACTCCTGCACGCCAGGCCGACACTCTACCACTGAGCTAACCGGCCAGGGCCAAAATACACACTTTTGAACAAGCAGTTCTTCAGTTTCAACAAACATGTCTTAGTGTCAGTTATGTGTTACTGTTCACTCAAAATACAACCTAAGCGAATAGTGTGGCTGAATGTGAACTAGGTGGCCTGCCGCCAGCTCTGTCCACTCTGCTTAGTGCACATGTGTTTTGACATCATCCATTAGCCATCGGGAGGAGAAGTGTTTTGAAAGAGGGAAGAAGAAACTCAGGGACAGGCACGCGTGCTCTCTGGATGAATGCATCTTCCTTTCTATTTATTTCTCGAGTCATTTGGATGCCCTTACCTTTTGGCATTTCACACAGCCTGAAATTGCCTAAAGATAATGAACTTTGGGAATAAGAATAAATAAAGGTTCTTCCTTCTTTCTCTTTTATTTAATCATTTTCAAAGACATCCAGTAACAGGTTAAGGAATGAGCAAGCTGGTAGGATGCCAGTCTATATGAGGCATCAAAATAGCACTGAAATAAATGAGTAATGTGATGCCAGTTAGTCATGTTTCCACTCGGGGCTCCCTACAATGGTCTTGTTTCTAGATGTGGTAAAAGACCACCTAGGACAGAAAATTAGACACCCACCACAAACAAACAAAGAGAAAGCTTTCTTTCTGGAGTCAACCTTTTGCCGTTGAATAGTTCTGGGATGTCGGGACGAGTTCACTGTGCAGCTGCAGCCATGCCACCACCCTGAGCCTGCCAGCTGACAGTTGTCTACAGTTGGCAACCACGGCTGGCTGAAATTTGGAAACTCCAGAATGCTTGGGGTTGTGGCTGGTTTGGTAACCGAAATCATAAATCTTTAATTAGGCTTCTCAAGAAGTTGTCTATAGTCTATAAAATTGCTTGAAATAAATTCACTCCTTTGATCATGATGAGGTAAATTCAGCAGCAGCTCTTTTGACCTCAGTGACCATTAAATAAATATTAAAGACAAGTTTATTTATTGAGAGATTTAAAAGGACTCCTCATTATTAATTCTTATCAGCTCCTATTTGATGAAATGTATTTTTTCTCATTTTTATTCATTTTCGCTTTCTTCAGATATGTGTGTATACAAAACACCACACACGCACAACTCACACACACACACAGTTTTTCCCAGTCCTGACTAGATTTTGCAAAAGTCACAGATAAAAATTTTTTACAGGGTGGTAGAAATCTTTTTACCTTCTCCCTTGCTGTCTGCAATATATATAACGTAGGACAACTGAAATCCATTTTTTCACAATGCCTATAAACAAGGGTTTCTCTCACAGAGAAGCCAGAGTTGCCCTCAAGAATACTGTCAAACAGGCAGTGTGTTTCTTCCTCTGATGGGTCCCAACTCATTTACTAATAAGAAAGTTCAACTTTTAACTAAAGATTTACTATTTTTACTTTTTTGGTATTTCTGCATCCCTAGCCATTTTGGGTAAGATTATATGTGAGCATTAAAATGGAAATGCTCTGAAACAACAAATAGATCTGTAGTGTCCCCAAATATTTGCTCCATTCTCTTCAAAGTGAAGAAGAAAATCCAGGCAATTTACTTGTTCGTATTACGTATACCTGAGGAGTTTCTCATGCTGAGCAACGGAACAAAACTTGAGCCGCCTTGCTTTCTGCTTCCAGGAATGCCAATCAGAGAACATTCTTTTTCAGGCAGCCAAGTTTGGAAGTCAGTTGGTTTCTGGCAGTAAGAAGGGGGAAGGGATGGCAGACAGGGAGAGGAGGGGGGACACAGTGAGTCCTCCGGCTGATCTTCAGTTTCCAAGTGTTTCCGTAATAGCCATCAATGAAAGCATCTCCTTTTACCCAGGCGGAGACAGGTAGAAAGACAGCTGAGTAAATCAGCATTAGATGTAACAGCAGAAGCTCAGTCTGAGGGAGGAGGGGCTGGAGGGAGGATGTTGGAAAGCCTGCCATTGGTGAGTTTACCAAAGTCATCTGCCAGTGGGACTTCAATGGAATGTGAAACCAAATCATTTTCAAGTTAAAGATAGACACAGTATACACCAGGCTGTAGAAGCCGGATTTGAAACTCACATCTCTCCCTAGAATTTCAGAGAGTTCTGTTATGATCTCTCTTATAAGTAACAATTTGGTTAAAGTTTGTTCTTGAAGTGAATGTGCTAAGAATTCATATATTTCTGGATATACAGGAACTAAAAGGATTTAAGAGCCCCTGCTGTGCATACCCTAGGGTAAGTGAAAAGATTGGTTTCCAGGAGCATCTCTTCTCTGGGAAGGTGAATGTTGAATCTTTCTTTTTATTTGTGTGGACGAAAATGTGGTAAGGAAGATAGTCCAGTGTTGTAACTTTCTTACCTTTTTTGAGCCGTCTGGCATTTTTCATTTTGTGTGGCAGAGGATACCTCAGGCTTAGTTTTGAAATTTACCTTGCACGTCTGTAACTTCAGTTTTGCTTTACCCTTACTTTCTTTTCCTTCTATTCACTCCTCCTTAAACACCCTGCGTTTATTGAAGTATAATGTCAGTACTTATATGTCGTCACACTGAATGTTACTGTGTCCATGACACCACTGGATACAACTGTATTATTATTGTGAGATGGAATTATTTCTCTTGCATGGCACTATGGTACTTCCTAATGAAAGAAAGAATGAAAGAAAGAAGGGAGGGAGGGAGGGAGGGAGGGAGGGAGGGAGGAAAGGAAAGAGGAAAAGGAAGAAAGAGGGAAAGGGGCAAAGAGAGGTGGTCTACTCAAGTGCATAAAAAGCCTTTAGAAGAGATTCTATTTTTAAAAAAAGCAAATGAGAGAAAATAGGCAATTTTCCATTGAACAGAACAATTTACTAATAGAAGTTATTTTTTGATGTCGCCTCATTAATTCCAAGCAGATTCTCCTCCTCCCCAAAAGCTGCTGTTTTCTAAGAGAAAGGAAGGCATCCTGATTATACGGAGCTTGGGAGTGGAGGAGGGAAATTTGTTGTCTAATTTGGGGAGTTGTCTAATTTGCTATGCCATCCTGTGTTTTTAGGATTTCAAAACTTTTTTTCCTTTAAAAAAAAAAAGAGTGACAAACTTTAGTTCCCTTCATGTTTTGACCATGTATAGGTTTGCTTTCTTGTTTTGTCAAATGACCTCTCAGCTCTGCTCTTGAGACAGCTTTTCCAAACTTGCTTAGCATTCCTTCAGAATAAATACTGTCCATAATAGTCACAAAGTACATGGTGTGAATTGGAAATTCTACTTTATATGGGGAAAATAAGTCTGCTGACGTTCTTATTACAGAGTGTGGGGCTGAACAGTTGTTAAATGCAACTGGCCGGTATTTGTTCTATCAAATAGACTGGATTCTAATGAACTAAGTTGGCTAAACCAGCTACAAACAGCGAATGACTTAATATGGATGTTTTAGTCAACTTTGATAAGAATAAATAATATACCATTACTCTTCTAACGTGAGAAGTAAGCATTATATTGATGGAGTCACTTGATTTTACAACGACGGAATAATCGAGCAAGACCAGACAAAATGTAAAGTTGACAGCGCTCTGTTTAGGTGCCCTTCCCTCCTCACTTCTCCCACTTTCTCTCTCGCCTTTCAACCCTCTTCTCCCTCTCAGCCCCTAGTGAATATCACTGCAAAAGGCCCTCTTTTTCTTGTAGTCAAGACATGTCTTCAAGGAGGAATCTAACTATAGAGTGTTTTAAGGCAATGCACTAAACCCATCAGGAATACTTGCATTTCTGTATAAATACCTGACCTCCAAACAGTTTCAGTAATCTAGTTAAATCACAGTTAACCCTCTCTAATACTTAAAATTAACCCATTAGGTTGCAAAAGTTGGAGTTAATTTTCTTTAAAAAAATTTTTTTTAATGTTATTTATTCATTTTAGAGAGGTGGGAGGTGGACAAGGGAAGGGGAAAGAAAGAGAGAAGGGCGGAGGGGGCGGGGGGGGGGGGGAGGAGCAGGAAGCATCAACTCCCATATGTGCCTTGACCAGGCAAACCCAGGGTTTCCCAACCGGCAACCTCAGTGTTTCAGGCCATGCTTTATCCACTGCGCCACCACAGGTCAGGCTGAAGTTAATTTCCGTTTCTCCACAAGTGGATGGCACCTTTAACAATTTTCCCTGGTGACATTGAACGCCTGTTCTCCTTGCATTACTTAACTGCATTCTGAATTGTTGACAACAGGAGTGAATCTGACAGAAATCATAGGCGTTTCCCAGAAATTTGTGAGTCCATTCACGTGTGTGCTCACTACACACACATGTACACACACCAACACTTATATGTAGACTAAACTTTTCCTTAACTAATATATTTCTGGTTGAATTATAAATATACATAGAATTATATTAAGCTTATCAATATGGGTTTTTGTTTTTGTTTTCAGTGTGTCAAAAGAAAACCAAAACAAATATAAAAAATTTAAATTTAAATTGTAAGAATGTTCAACTATGTTTTCAAATACTGTTGACAAGAAAAAGGGCAAATGAGAATTTCTCGGCAACTATCTATTATGTCACTCAGAATTTCTAGTTCCGGGCTGAAATTGTCAAGCTTGGATTTCATTTCTTGGACTATAATAAGAATGGTTGTTTTGTGATATAATATATGACTGCTAATTCTAATATCTCAAGTGTTACTGGATTATTACTATTGTTCCTGCTAGTTCTTATTTATGGTGTCTTATTTTCTTGGTTACTTGGATATCCTTGATCATTTACTGGAAATGCATTTAAAATTTTATTTGTAAAAATTAAGTTGAGACCTAGTAGTGCTGATATTTCCTGTACAGAAGATATTGGTTTGCTTCCTCCAGGCACCTGAGGGCAATCTCAGACCAGAATCACTTTAGTCAAAGTGACTGCCTAAGGTTTCTCAATTATTACTGCCATGCAGAAGTTGGGCTGCAAATCTGTGAGGAATAGCTTATTTTGGGTTCCCTCCTACCCTGAAGGAAGATGCGCTGTTCAAATTGGGTTGGTTTATTAAAGCTCTCACCTGAGGACCATGGGCTTTGATAGTCACAGGAAACCCATAAGGCTGCCCAAAGAGCAGCTGGTACCTCAGATCTTTTGTTCCTGATAGTTACATGCCTAAGGGCAAACACTTTCAAAGATGAGCTTCCATCTCTGATGCTGCTCCTCTCAATTTCCCTGTGTGAAGTCTTCACCTTCTTACTTGCTCTTTGCTGTTTTAATATTTTAAATATCTAGTTATTTCAGTGGGTGTTTCAGTCCAAATGATCTCATTATTGTTCTCAGAGATGGGAATTCACTCTACTGTTTTTATCATCTTTTCTTCTTTTTTAATCACTCCTCATTCTAGAGAAGGTATCAGGCAGTCTGCTGATACCACTCATGATTTCAGGGAGTTTTTCTGATTTCTCTTTTTGTAGTTGCAATGTGATCTGGTTAGGCTATTAGGCTTTGTGGAGAAATTTGCAAATGCATGCTGATTGGAAGATTCATGTTTTCCAGCCTTATTTGAGCTGTCAACAATACTTAACAGTTCTTTTATTTGTCCCTAGCTGGCCCCTTTCTTTAGTAATCTCTTTAGTCTCTCTAATCCACCACCACTGCCTCCACTGCCTCCACTCTCAGCTGTTGACCTTGACTCCTCCTGCTTTCTCTTGGCCTATTTGCAGTCTGACCACATTGAAAGATTTTTCTTAAATAAATTCCTTCCTTTCCATTCTCTTTGCAATTGCTCCTCTTCAGGTCTTAGTCATCTCACTTGGGTATTATTATTTTCCCCCACTTGTACTTGTGCCTATAGACTCTACCCCATAACACATCTCCCACACCAAAACAACACAGCTATCTTCTAAAACTCATACCCCCTGAATGAATTGCTCCCCTATTTAAAATCTCTAGTGGATCACCATTCCCTTTATAATGAATTCCATTCCTTGGTATGTCTTAAAGGCTTCCCACAAAGCCTTGACCTGTTTCTCTAACATCATCTCCACTACTTCACTGGGTATCACTAACACTTTAATGATACAAAATTGCTGCCTCTGCAATATTCTTTATACTGTCATACACCTGTCTCTGTGTCAGTCTAGCAACTTTTTATTTACTTGTTTGTTGCCCAGCATGCCCATTGTTCATCTTCCTGTGGGCAAATCCTATTTCTTCTTCACTATTGATCTCATAAGTCACATTTAATAAATGTACTTTCTTTGATTATTTAAACCACCCACCATTTTGGGAACCCCTGATGACAGCAATTATGTCTTACTCATTTTTGTATTCTCAGTAACTGACATGTAGAAACGATTCAAAATGTGTTTAGGGAATGAACAAGTGACTATTTTGTGGAACTTTTACTTAATGATTCCTTTTTTACTTTATTCTTTTTCTTTCTAAACATTATTATTCTTTGACTTTAGACTCTTTGCCTAGTTTAGTGAGCATTAATGGTCCTCTATGTCAAGTAGAGTTAGTTAATACATTTGGTTATTGCTATTTTGTGGAGGAGGGGGTTATCTATTTTCATTGTTGCCAAATGAGACTGTATAATTTGATTGTGATGACAAGAGAGATGGTAGAAGTTTAAATGTGATAAAATAGCTATATATTTTCAGATTCATAATCAGAAAGTCATAGAATTGGAAAACTGACGTTTCAACAGATCTAGTCCATAATGCTGAATAGCACAAATGAAAATAAGTCAATGCAACACAATTAAATTAAAACAACTCATTGCACGCGATCCGAATCTCAGCTATCAGAAAACATTGGCTTGTTTTCAGATCACAGCATGGTGCTTGAAAGAAAGCAGTTAATTGCTTATGTGATATGATATTATGACTTTAATTTTAAAGTTGGCTGAAATTATTTTCTCAAAAATTTTAGGCTTTGACAAACAATGTTAATCTTGTTTTGCTATCCTAAGTTAAAAGAAACCCCGCATTTGCTTATTAAAAATTAAATATAGGCCCTGGCAGGTTGGCTCAGTGGTAGAGCGTTGGCCTGGCGTGCGGAAGTACCAGGTTCGATTCCCAGCCAGGGCACACAGGAGAAGCGCCCATCTGCTTCTCCACCCCTCCCCCTCTCCTTCCTCTCTGTCTCTCTCTTCCCCTCCCGCAGCCAAGGCTCCATTGGAGCAAAAGATGGCCCGGGCGCTGGGGATGGCTCCTTGGCCTCTGCCCCAGGCGCTAGAGTGGCTCTGGTCGTGACGGCGCGACGCCCCGGATGGGCAGAGCATCGCCCCCTGGTGGGCGTGCCGGGTGGATCCCGGTCGGGCGCATGCGGGAGACTGCCTCCCCGTTTCCAGCTTCAGAAAAATACCAAAAAAAAAAAAATTAAATTAAAAAAAAAATTAAATATAGTTGGGAGAACCAGATGAAATATAGCTTATGAATTCTATAGATATTTAACTAATTTTATAGTTTTCAGATCATTTAAAAGTTTTTCACACAGGCCCTGGCCGGTTGGCTCAGTGGTAGAGCGTCAGCCTGGCGTGCAGGAGTCCCGGGTTCGATTCCCGGCCAGGGCACACAGGAGAAGCGCCCATCTGCTTCTCCACCCCTCCCCCTCTCCTTCCTCTCTGTCTCTCTCTTCCCCTCCCGCAGCCGAGGCTCCACTGGAGCAAAGATGGCCCGGGCGCTGGGGATGGCTCCTTGGCCTCTGCCCCAGGCGCTAGAGTGGCTCTGTTCGCAACAGAGCGATGCCCCGGAGGGCAGAGCATCGCCCCCTGGTGGGCAGAGCGTCGCCCCCTGGTGGGCGTGCCGGGTGGATCCTGGTCGGGCGCATGCGGGAGTCTGTCTGACTGTCTCTCCCAGTTTCCGGCTTCAGAAAAATACAGAAAATAAAAGAAAAAGTTTTTCACACATTTATGTTATAACTTTATTATGCCAAATCTTGAGATTTAGAAAAATAAGGAATTTGGCTTAGCTTAAATGTTTTCTCATACAGAGCTCTTATACTTCCACAAAGACAAAAGCCCCAATATGAAAAAGGTGACCATTTATTTTAAAAAAAAAACTTTGAGTATAATCAAATGTGCAAAGTCATTGTTTAGATGAGAACCCAGAATATCCCATCACAAAATATGAAAATATGTTGGCCTTTCCTATTTTTTCTCATTGTTAAAAGAAATTAGTACTAGCTTTTAAAAATTAGCTGATTTTAAATTGTAGTTTCCAAGTAGCTGAGCTAATTTGTCTTATTAACTCAACAAATCTGTATCAAGCTCCTATCTATGACTTCCTTAAATGTGCCAGACAATGAAATTATTGACTTAACCCCTTTCACAGGACACTTACACTGAAGTATTCATGGATTTAAGTTAAAATTTCATTTATATTAGCCTGACCAGGTGGTAGCAGTGGATAGAGTGTTGACCTGAGACCCTGAGGACCCAGGTTTGAACTCCAAGGTCATCAGCTTGAGTGTAGGCTCCCAGCTTGAGCGCAGGATCACCAGCTTGAGTGTGGGATCATAGACATGACCCCATGGTCACTGGCTTAAAGCCCAAGGTCACTGGCTTGAGCAAGGGGTCACTGGCTCTGCTGGAGCCCACTGGTCAAGGCAATATGAGAAAAAAAACAATCAATGAACAACTAAGGTGCCACAACTATGAGTTGATACTTCTCATCTCTGTCCTGACCTATCTGTCTCTCTCTCTTTCTCTCGCTAAAACAAAATTATATTATTATTTTATTCATATTCTTAATTTTTTGTGCTAATTTTCACACTTGTTTAAAATGTCACCTTGACTTTCCTTAATAATTACTGTTATCCTCTCAGAAAATCAAGTTTTAGAATAGTCTTGGGATTACTTAATTACTTTAAACCTCATATTTAGCAAATGCTGCTTTCATTTTAATATACCTTAAAGAATTATCAAAACTAATTCTTAAAAAAAGTTAAATAGAACATGTATCATTGTCACATAAGAAATTGTGTTGTATCTTAATATAAAATAAAAATAATACATTTATTGACATAAATAAAGTTAGACTTTGCATTCTTGATATATATATATATATATATATATATATATATATGGTGTAAAGAAGACTCAAACACCCTGAATCATGAAACCTTTGAAAAGCCTGTGGTTTTAAAGAGAACCATATTTATTTTTATTATTTCTTTTTTAGTCTCACATAACTTTCTGAACCCCATTCCTATGTAATGTGGTAGGATACAAATTTATGAATGCTGGAAGAATGAAGTAACTGAATTAATTATGGTTCAAGATGATAGATGCCTTAACTAATTTCATTAAAAGATGTAGATTAATTTTGCATGAAATTTATCTTCTAATGCATATGAACTTCCTAGTCTTAGACTGCTCATTACTACACATTTGTAGATATACATAAACTTATCAAAAGATGTTGTTTTTAATACCTCAGATTAGTAGTAATTCTCTTCTAAGATGCACCTAGTGTTTCCCATTATTTGTAGATAAGATACATACTATTTTCTTTTATGTATGATAAAACTAAGATGCAGATGTATGAAGTACTCCAGATATACTATGTGTGGATTTCCGAGGTGACAAACATCCCCTAAATCTCAGTAGTTTATAAAAAGCAAGATTTTCTTTTGCTCATGCAAATTATGTATTGTGGGTTGGCTGAGGGGCCTTCTCTACACTGTTGCTTTCCCTTGGAAATAATTCATGTTCCCCTATACTCTCATTTCCTTGGCCAAAGCTTGCCACGTGGCCACATCTAACTTCATTTGGGTATAGAGTGCAATCCTAACACATGCCTGGAAAGAGAAAGGGCTGAAATATTTATTAAGAATTCTAATGAATTCCACACTAATGGATGATAGGCAGCCCCAAACCCCTGAAGAGTATAGATCTAGACTTAACCTGTAAACAATAACAGGTCCATAGGCCCTGGCCAGTTGGCTCAGTGGTAGAGCGTTGGCCTGGCGTGCAGGAGTCCCAGGTTCGATTCCCTGCCAGGGCACACAGGAGAAGCGCCCATCTGCTTCTCCACCCCCCCCCCTCACTCCTTCCTCTCTGTCTCTCTCTTCCCCTCCCGCAGCTGAGGCTCCATTAGAGCAAAGTTGGCCCAGGCGCTGAGGATGGCTCTGTGGCCTCTGCCTCAGGCGCTAGAATGGCTCTGGTCACAACAGAGCGACACCTCAGATGGGCAGAGCATCGCCCCCTGGTGGGTATGCTGGGTGGATCCTGGTCAGGCACATGAGGGAGTCTGTCTGACTGCCTCCCCATTTCCAACTTCAGAAAAATACAAAAAAAAAAAATAGGTCCATACTTGGTAACATGTAGGGAAATATCCTGCAATCTTAAGCCATTCTTCTTTATCTCTTTTCATCCTTTGGCTTTTCATCTGTGCTATACTTTTTGGTTCTCTAAATCTTTGCTGTGTCCTAAGCGTTTGTGACCTTTTTTGTCACAGCTTTTCCGGTCCTTTGGAATCCTTGCATTTTACCTGTCCACACACTTATCTCTCAGGGAGTCCTGCCCACAGTTTGGGGAAGGGAAGAGAGCCTTTGATGGGGCAATTCCTATAGATGGTAGAGATCAAATGTAAAATATTAATACTTTCCCATTTCTAGAAACTGATCATGTGTAGCAGAGAAATAAAGCATAACTGAATGTAATGCTGATACCCAGCCTCCACTTTGCCCAGGAAGCAAAGTAAAAGGATGAGGCTTTAAAATAATGGCACAGAGAAATGGTATGTGGTACATTGTAGGTTAGAAATGCATAGTTTTGAGTTCATACGTGCCTTGACCAGGGGCTTCAGCCGAGCCAGTGACCCCTTGCTCAAACCAGCAACCTTTGGGCTCAAGCTAGCGACCATGGGATCATGTCTATGATCCCACACTCAAACCATCAACCCACACTCAAGCTGGTGAGCCCGTGCTCAAGCCAGCAACCTCAGGGTTTCAAACCTGGGTCCTCAGTGTCCCTGGCTGATGCTCTATCCACTACACCACTGTCTGGTCAGGTGAGGTCTTTTGTGTTTTAAATCAGCAAATCCAATTTATGTTCTTGGGAGCAGTAATTCTAGGAAATTCTATATGGAAGAATAAAAAAAGATGAGAATCCTGGATCAGATTAATTTGGGAAGCACTGTTTACTATATTCCTCCCTTGGAGATTTAGGTGACTATTATTAGCATTAAGAATTTTTAGCCTGACCTGTGGTGGCACAGTGAATAAAGCGTCGACCTGGAATGCTGATGTCGCCGGTTCAAAACCCTGGGCCTGCCTGGTCAAGACACATATGGGAGTTGAAGCTTCCTGCTCCTCCCTTCTCTCTCTCTCTCTCCTCTCTAAAATGAATAAATTTTTTAAAAAATTTTTAAAAAAAAAAGAATTTTTAAAGTTTTATACTCAAGAGATTTGTTTGATTTCCTTTAACCCAGTCTCTCTCAAGCTATTTTGAATATATATAATTTTAATATATAAGCATAATATATTAATACATATCTTAACATTTTATATATATACATACACACATATATATCCTATTTTAACACACTTTTTAATACACATGTTAGCACACTTGGTAAATTCTGGTTTAAATCATCCCCTTGTTTATTGTATTAATTAAAAATGTGATGATGTGATATGATAGTTCAAGTAATATTTTGAGAACATAAAGCTTAGAATTTTAAAGTACTGTTAAAAATATCTTTACTACTGGGCACTTTGTATTCTCTTGATAAATGGAATTGATTTAAATACCAACACAAATTAAATTTTAAACTGATAGGGTATTTGATAATATTTGGTCAATTTTATTCAGGCTTATAATTTGTGATAAAATGATGGATAAAGGAGACTGGCTGTGTTCATCAAAACCACAATTCAAAAGGAATGTGAAATTTTACCCATTTCATTAGAAACTAAAACTTATTTCATTTTAAAATATGATTATTCATAATTAATGCATTAGACTTAGTTACCCTTTTTTATGAAGACCTTGTGAAGAGAAAACTCATCTTCAACATCAGTTTATTGACTATTTTTGTTCACCTACTCTAAAGTTAAAATTTTTTGAAGCTTAAAAAGGAAAAGAAAATGTTGGGTTTCAAAAGATACTCTCCTAAAGTTAACATCGATGGGAATTTTTCTGTGTAAGAAGGGTAATAGACTAACAAGAACAAAATGTCCATTTTTTTAAATGTGTATTATATGCAATTAAGTGCTGTGACCACTTAAAATGAACCAATTGTTCCATTAACTTTTATACTATTAGCAGCTCAATTCAAAGAAAACACTAGCTATTGGATTCAGTTATAGGCATCAGGGTGTTTAGGTGGGGGTGGATGCACGTGTATTTTTATCACCTTGTCCAATCTGGCAACGTTATTCTGCCTTTTATTTATCAGCATTTCATTTTTTCTCCCTCTATTTCAAAAGTAAGACATAAACCAATACATTTAAAAAAATAGTCAGAAAATATACCTTCTTTCTGCATCATAGAAAGAGAAATCATTTCATTAAAAGTGTCGGTAGCATAAATTCTTAGCAGACATTTTTCCTCTGATTATTGTTCATGCTTTTCCCTGAGGTAATAATAAAATTCAGAAACCATAACGATGCCAGCAACACCTCTAAAAATTCATTGCAGAAGGCTCTGACAATCTCTTCACAGAACTGCAGGGTTGTTCCTTGGCAATTCTTTGAATAGCCACACAACAGAACTCTATCTCTACCTCTTTTTTGCCAAATGATATAGTCAGTAATATCTACATTCGGAAACTGCCTAGCACCTTAAACATTCATAATGCTGAGAAATACCTAGTGTAACCATTTACCAGACACGGGAACATAAATCTAAGTTACTTAGATTTACAGTACTATAATCTCCACTGCAAAATGGCCTGAGGGAAGTGTTTAACTTAATGAGGCAGAGGATCCTGATGTGCAAGTTACATTATATTTTTCATTGCACAAGGGTAAATTATTGCTTCAGTCTCCTCTGTGGTACCCCAGTGGCCTCAAAGACACAGTGTAACCTCCTGAGATGCCCACTTTTGTCTTAGGCAGTAGTCTATGAGAGTATGCTTCCTGAGAATTACCATAACATTTTTTTCAGTAGGCTGAATTCTTGAAGGTCATTCACAGATACTAACTGAACTTGATTCTTTTTTTAAATTTAGGAATATTGACTAAATTGGTAACTCTGCATACATTACTCTACAAAGGAAAACTGATGAACATTTTCTTTCTGTCTAAAACATTTAAAAACAATTAAAAAGAAAAAACTCAGTAATAAATTAAATTATACAAGCATAAAAGTTTTCCTTAGCATTTCTCCTCTGATGTTGCTAACTTTTTTAAATAAGTAAGTATGGATTTGGGGAGGATAGTCTATAAAGATTTTGGAATATAATTAAGTATACTGTTCTATATTTGCAAAGAAGAATCTTAATCCTATATTGAACACCATATGTATGAATTTAAATGTGTGCGGGAGTTCTTAAAACAAGCTTTACTTTCTAATAAGGTAATATCAGATTTAATTTAAACAAACAAACAAAAAAATTCTCTCATCAATCAGTATTGCAGTATTTGGGTAAATGTTAGAGCTTGATAATTTTCAAGGCAGAGACATTACTTAGGGCTTTCTGCCAAAACATTACTGGTAATCTGATGAAAAGAAATGAAGCAAATGTTAAGTGCTGCTGCCTGGCTTAGTTAGATATGCATTTGCTAAAAGAGAAGCCAACACATTTCTCAGGCAAACCATTAAAATTACAGTTTAGACACACACACACACACACACACACACACACACACACACAGGCACACGCACTGTGCTTTTGCAAGTCTAGGATTATACACATTAAATCCAACTCTGCTGAAAGGGAGCACAGAAATAGCAGACACAGCTAGGGTTGCTTGGATCCTTTCTTTATCTTGAGTGGTTTTAATATACAGCCACATTTCTCTCAATGACTGCAGTGGAAGGAATTAAATTACTCATATCTAGACAAGATTTAGGATTGCCCTTATGTGATTTCGTTCTAGCGACTACTCACAGAATCTCTCATTGATAAGTGGGGTGATTCGGGCTGCTATTTTCTGTAGCTTATTTGAATGATTTGAATAAACATCTACTTCCTTGTAGTGCTAAAATAACTATTTATGTAATATAATAGTGATATAAGAAAGTAATCAAAGCATGCATTTTTCTAAAAGTAAGACTAAAATATTTTAAGTTCTTTGGAGGGAGAAATATTGAGTAAATAACTGAGACTATTTGCATGTATTATTTTGACCACTGGAGGGCTCTCAGATTTTTTAAATTTAATTCTTTAGAAATCTATTTGATATAACTGAAACTTCAGTATAACAAGTTTAAATCTTGCATTATAAAGTCTAGATAGTCTTATAGCTTGTACAAGGGTATATCTTTTCAAAATAAAAGGAAATCAAATTTAATTTACTGTGTTCTCTCACTACTTCACAGCAAAAAATTTCTCAATTAACACAAGAGAAATTCATCATGTGCTTATTTTTTTATAATCATTTCATATCCAAGACTCATGTCAAAATTACGTGATCCACTACCTGTATATTAGAGTAAGACATTCCTAAATCTCAGAATTATACCCTGTGTTGGATGTTTTAAAATAACCTACATTTAGCCAAGTCCTTGTCTTTGAGGAGTGCCCGGAAGACAGGTACAGATGATAATAATTTATAGTCATAATATATGAAGTAATAAAATATTAAAATGCCCAGAGATGTCCTGAAGAAGGTGACAACTCTGTTGGGTTTTGATAGGTGAGCAAGAAATACCTAGATAAAGAAAGTGGGGAAGGACATTGAAGCTTGAAGGACAAGAATGAGCAAAGATAGGAAACTATGTGATACGTAGAGAAGGAGTGATCAGCAGTTTGGTGTTACTGAAATTCGAGGCTACAGTGAAAGGAGATGAGGTAAAGAGGTAAATAGTTACCCAGACATGTAAGGCTCTTTATGTTATTCCAAAGGCTTTGTTCTCTCTTTAGAGTACATAGTGTTTCTGATATCCAAACACCTGCCCCAAAGTAAACAGCAAAAAAAAAAAAAAAAAGAATGAATGCATACTCACAGGAGAGTCTAGAATGAGAGTTCAAAATGGTCTGCCATATATATGAGGTTATAATATATTTTCATTTTACTCTCTATTAATCTTTATTTCATTCAACATAAAAGATTTTTTCTCCAAATTTTCAGAAACTATTCAATAGATTTTCATTCTTCCAACATACTGATGGTGTCCTTTGGAATTCCCTTTGATTATAAACTTCCCTTGCTTGAGAAGCAAGCTGTCAGTACTAAGAATTGCAAGAAATGCATTTTAGGTAGATTTGTCACTCTGGGTGATAATTTTAAAGAAGACAAGAATAGAGGCAGAAAAGAGAGAAAGAATAGTGCAATAGTCTGCTTATAAAACTTGGGAAGATTTAACTGATTTGATAACGCCCAGTTAGATGGAAAATTATTTTGACCACTGGGAAGAGGAGCTTCCCATATTATATTCAGTTTAATTCTTTAAAAGTCTATTTGCTATAAATCGAATAATCTCTAGCCTACTTCCAAATTGACATTCTAAGCAAAGCTTATATAGAGAAGAGACTACACTTTATAATTTCCTTATAGTTGCAGCCCTTCTTCAATACTGTGAATACTTACTAAGAGATGGGGAGAATGTTTGTCAGTGTAATTAGTACTCTTAGCACTGACTTGTTTGTCCTAATGGGTCCCTGCTATCTTCTTCTCATGGCCTCTTGGCACCTTGTGGCTGTCTTTCATAAGTGTTCAACGTTCAGAGTTTTTCTGGGCACTCTTCCATTGATTAACATAATCCTACATATCGAGCATCCATAGGTAAGAAGATAGAGAATAATGTAGATCAACTAAGAGGTAAAAAGTGTACCATTTTGATACTCAGTGGGAAAGATTATTTCCCGGTAGCTCTGTATAATAAATAGTGAAATGTGAGATGGAGGTCTATAGTGGTGCTTAATCTGAAAGTGTCTATGACTCTATATTCCTATGATTTGAATCTTAAGTGACTCTGATACCAATTAAGGGGAACCCAAAAGGCATCGCCAATCCTTGATGATTAGACCCAAAACATTATGCTCTTCTGACAGATTCCATTTCAATTTTATATTTTATAAATTAAGTATTATGCCATACTTTTCTCTTTTTATAGATCTAAGTAACTAGTTATTAGTATTTAGGTGAATTGGAGACATGCTTATATGCCCAAAACTACAGAAATATAGGCAGCCTGAGCTATGATGATGACATGGTTTACTATCACAATCAAGAATGGCCTTAGTATGTAGCCATGTCTTTTACAATTTTGCTACCAGGAAGAAAGACAATACAAAAGATGAAATATTTATATATATCCTCTGGTATTGAAATGAACCACAAATACCCCTACTAGGTCAGTTTTTTTTCCTTCTAATTGAAGCATTTAATGCCCTAAGGGCTCATACTTATGTCTTCTACTCAAATATATTTCTAGTCACATATTTGACAGAAATATTTCTTAGGTTCTTTTGGGGATTTGGGTACTGTAATAGTGAGAACAGCTCATAAAATTTCCAGGCCCAAATTGCATCTTTCGTGCTTTAAAGACTTTATAATATCACAAGAGCAGATCTAGAACTTTTTTTCTTTTTGAGAAAAAGTTTATCCACCCATTTGTATATTAGAGTGACCATTACTGTGTAATAATATGTCAGGCTTTTTAATTTTTCCATCAAAATGTCAACTCTGCTGCCTTTTTACCTGCTTTTTAAAGATATAGATCTTTCTTCAGTCAACCACATAGATTATTGGCACTTCTAACAGCTATCAAAAGATTTAACCTTGAATTGACTGTGCTAAGAATATGACAAGACATCTTCTGTAAGTGCTCTAGTAAATTAGATCACATACTTAGAGCTCATTTTTTTAACTCTTCCCTTCCCCTTCCATTTACATATAATGTCATTACTGTATAACTGGTTTTATTTGTGTGTGTGCCCTTGCATACTGTTGAAGTTTACCATAATACATTGTACTTGAGAAAATAAAGAATGACTTTGAATAACTGCAGTAGTACTGTGCTAAATGTTACTTGATATCTTTAGAATAAGGAGGTAGGCCACCTGATTCTCATAGAAATTTGTGCCAAGAAAAAGGTTTATTTCTCAAGATAAAATTGTAAGCTTTCTTTATTCTACAAGAAAAACTATTTGATCTATCAATTTCCTTTTTTGTTTTGACTGTCTAAATTCTTAGAGCTCGGTTGTATTAATGATCTAATTTTCAATGCTTGATATAACTATTGTCTTGAAAATTTGCTTTTAATCATACCTTAGCAATGCCCAATTTACTTACTTTTTTTATAACACTCATCTGTATCATCAGGGTAATCCCTGCTTACCCACTTGTGATGTCTGACCTAGGTGATATTGCCTAGCGCGCCACTGATACTGAGCAAATGCTAGTATTTTGAGTTAACAGTACTTTGCACTATCTTGTATGCTTTAAATATTGAAAATAGGGAATGAAATTTAAGCCATCAGAAGTAACTAACAAGACTACTCAGAATAATGAATTAATAAAAATAGTCACATATCTTACAGGCATTTCCCCAGAGAGCTTGGTATATTCTTTTATCCCCATTCAAGTTTTGTTCAGAGTCTATATTTATTGTTATTAGTCAGGTCACATTTACTTATTGACTTTCATCTTGAGCAAATTTTAACTTTCTTGGAGTTTGCATCAGAGGACTCTTGACAGAATGGTTAAGCAATAGGTCATGCTTGATTACAATGTGTTTATGTCATCAGTTTGTCCTATTCTAGCAACCAAGGCTATTAGCCAAGTACGTGAGGAGATTTCTATAGGCTAAGAAGCTCTCGCCTGTCAAACTATCTTATGAGAACTGGATGAGTCAGACTAACCATCACACTTAGGGGCTGGTGTTTCCCTCATTTTGACATCTAGGAGACTGGGGCTGGAGTGATTAAGTCATTGCCAAAAAACAGGGGAAAAAATCAGTCTCATTGGCAGCCTAAAACCCAGGACCCCTGACTTTTAGTCCAGGACTTTTTCTGATACTCCTCAGATATGTCTCATAGGTTCTCTGAAATAATATATTGAGAATAAAAAAAAGGGTGACCCAACACTTCCTCTCTGCTGATATGACCATACAGAGCACTATTTTGATGTCTGGAGTGGAGTCATTTTGTCTCTCTAGTGCAAGTGGCATAGATAGATTTCATGAGGTACATACAGTTAAAAAAATGGATAGGTCCAAGGGGATGGGGTTGGGGGGAAGACAACATAAATAATTATGCACACTCAAAAAGAAAACTCTGGTAAATATACTCAATAAAATATTATATGGTTTTATATGCATTTAAGCTTGTACATTTCTTTCATGAGGTAAATCAAATATCTTAACTGTAAACTATGTGATATTGGTTTAGTTTTATTAACTTTTTATTCTCATCTATTAAATGAGAATACTAACAGAGCTATATTCTAAGATTGTTGAGAGGATTCCATGAGATAATCCATGTAAAGATTTTATGAGCTCAGCATATTGCACATAATAGAATAATGTCTATAAAAATGATGTGGGGAAATGCTGATGTCATAATAGAACAATGACAATGAGGACAAAAAACACTCATTTAACCATAATTATGTATATATACTAATAAAAAAGGCCTAAAAGGAAATATTAATTATAGATATCTCTAAATCTTGAAATATAGAAAATTATTTTCTTTTTCTGTAGTTTACTGTATTATACAAATTTTCTGCAAAGCACATACAAAACATGCTCAGAAAAATACATAATTCATAAAAATAAACCTCAACCTGAAAAATTCCTTTTCCTCCTTAACAATTCTTAGAGCAAACCGGTGCAGTTTCATTTGCTCACAAACATTTACTGACTATTATACATCTCATACACAGGGTGGGCAAAAGTAACTTTACAGTTGTTTATATGGAAAGTAATACAATAAGTAATAATAATACAAGAATAAATTCTGTGTTTTTTTGTACTCACAACTATAAACCTACTTTTGCCCCAACCTATGCACTAAGGAAATAGTACCATTCTACTCTAGTCTAAATCCTTTCTACCTTTATAGACCAGTTTATGCATCTGTAATGAAAATTTAACAGGTAGAGGATGCTGTGTAGTTCTCAGAAGTTTCCTTCAGTCTCAGGTGTTGAGATCTGTAAATCTTTATTCATAGGTGCCCATTTCTTTCTCCAGAACCTGTGTCATGCTCTTAGCAAAGAAAAGTCTTGTAAAAGTATGCATTCTTAAAGGACATGGGGGTGTATAACTGTATAATTTAATATTCAGACTCCAAACATATTCTATAGCATCTCATCATTACAAAATTAAAAAGAACTGGGGAGAATCTTCTCTGCCCATGCTGTGATTAGCTGTATTGAAGAGCAATACACCATGAACGGTTGTTGTCATTTATCTTACAACGTTTATACACTCATCAGCAAATGTTATTACACTTTGACATTTTCAATTGTGCTCAGCCTACCTGTAAACATCCCTGCACTTTCTGTCTTGCTCTTACCTTATAATTATGAAACACTAGAGGTACTAATCTAAATGAAGATATTATACCCATGAAAATTAATTATGATTGGAAGAGTTCTCAGTGCATAAATCAGTTATGAGTCAGTCTTCATGCTCTAGTGTTATTGCTTCTAAATACTAGTATGCACAATTTTTTTGAGAACTTACCTCTCTGCACATCTCCTCCCACTCTTCGATAATATAATTTTCTAATGTCTTACTGGATCCAGAGAAGCCCATCCCTGGACTAAATCACCACAATTTAGAGCTGAGAGCAGGCTTGGACATCATCCAGTGATTAGTTCAGTCTAGTTTTATGGAAGAGGAAACCGCAGCCTAGAGAGATTAACTTTGTCCAAGAATACAGAGATCAAGAGTAGAACCCAATCCAATTCTGTTCTGTTACATCTTGGGGCATTTTAAAATTTTGTGGCAATCATTCTTGGGCCCTAATAATAACGATTTGCTCACCAGAGCTATTTCCCTTTATGGAGATCATCTTGCTTTGGATTATTGACCGCAATATTATGAAATCATTTTTGATGAGGAAAAACTAGGGACAGAAGAATTAAAAATTGGTTAGCAAAGCATTTTAAATCAGTGGTGACTATAAGTCATTGTTTTATTCAAACACAGTATTGGATCATTATACTGGAGCAGGCAGATAGAAAGTGTCCTTCAAAGGCAGGGGCAGACAGGTCAGGAAGGACAGTCCTCGCAGTTTTTCAATCATTTTTAAGTATTTCTTTCCATCTATGTCACTTTTGTAGGCTTAGACCATGTTCATTGTTAGGAAGTGATATCTTTCATGTTTTTAAGGACTTTGTGCTGTGGATAAAGAGAACTTCAAGTCAATGTCATGTTGAAACATTCAAAATATGACTTGCAAATATGATTTTTCAATTTCATAAAATTATTATATTCACTTCATAAAATGAGTTACCCTTGATGAGGAAGATAGTCTCTATTTTAAAAAAAATTTTTTCCATCTATTCACTGTCTATGTACGTGGTCACCAGCCATGTACCAATTACTGTATGAGTGTTATAGATGCAGTCTCTGTCCTCAGGGAGCTCCTAGAGTGTAGGGGAAGGTCATATAGCCAAGCAAGTCCTCACGATTTCATGTGACAGATGCCACAACCTAAGCCCCAAAGGCACAATTGGGTAGAGAATTAGTACAGGGAAAGATAAGTGAACTGAAAGTTGAAAGATAACTCCAAGTTTGACAGGCAGATTTAGAGGAAGTGGTGTACAATATGAATGCAAAATAATATTCTGGAAGGAGTAAACATCATTTGCAAATTATTAGTGGGGTAAGTATGATAGTTTTAGGAAACTAAAATGGTTTATTATTACTAAAACAAAATATGTTATAGTAAATACTGCACAATAAGATTGGACAGACAAAGAGTATCATAAAAGGTCTTTAAGATTAAAAGAGGTTAAAATATGCACTGAGACAATGAGAAACCATTCAAGAATTATGAACAGGCAATGCTATAATCAGCCTTAATGTTAGAAAAATCGCTTTCACGGACAGTTTGAAGAAAGGCTGGAAGGCAAGGAACACCAAACCAGGAAGAACAGCGAAGAGATAATGCACTACCAATCCCAAGCAAACAGCATTAGAGGCTAATCTAAGTAAACCACAGTGATAATAACAGTGAGAGAAAAAAAAAGCAAGGGTAAATCCAAGAGATATTTCATAAATAGGACCATTATGATCCAGAAATTGAACGGGGGCCTGGAGGAAAAGCAGGATGTCAAGGATCGTTCCCAGGTTCTGGCTCTGACAACAGACTGGATGTTAATGTCATTTATGAAGATAGGACATGAGAGAAAGTTTTAGCTATGGGAAGGATAAACAAGAGTGGCTTTGGACATTTTGAGTTGGAGCTTTTGTGGGATATCTATATAAAGATGCCCACCAGGCAGCTGGATAAATGGGGAGTGTCTTGTGTAGAGACATTGATTTAAAAGTCAGAAAAAGGTGAACAGATTCAGCAAAGAAATAAAACGTATAGACACAGACAATAGTGTGGTGATGGCAGAAGAGAAAGAGGGTGGGGAGGGGAAGGAGGAGGAAGGTAAAGGGGAAGAGAAGGTGATGGAGAGAGACTTGACTTGGGGTGGTGAACACATAACGCAAAATTCAGATGATGTATTATAGAATTGTACAGCAAAAACTGGTGCAGTTTTGTTAACCAATATCACCCCAATAAATTCAATAACTTTAAAAAAAATAAAAATCAGGTATACCAAAAGAAAAAGAAGGCTGAAAAAGAACCAAGTGGACATTAGTGATTTGGGTTGAAGAAGAGGAAGAGCTTCTTCAAGCTACATTGGGAAGAATTAGCCAGAGTGACATCATTAAAATGGCGGCCTGCAGTCTCCCACAAAGATCAACAATTCATCAGTGATCCATGAACAAAAGCAGCTCCGGGAGAGCTCTGGAATTCACTTAAGAAACTTCATCAATACAGTGGAACAAAACACCTGGAGAAAACCACACGAAAAGGAAAGGAACACAGCTTTATTTTGTCTGTGTCATCCCATCTCAAGCCAGTGTTGCTACCGGCTAAGAGGGAATTCCCAGCTGGAAAGAGGTTCTACTAGGCCTGACCTGTGGTGGTGCAGTGGATAAAAGTGTCAACCTGGAATGCTGAGGTCGCTGGTTCAAAACCCTGAGCTTGCCCAGTCAAGGCACATATGAGAGTTGATGCTTCCTGCTCCTCCCCCATTCTCTCTCTCTCTCTTCTCTAAAATGAATGAATGAATGAATGAATGAATAAATAAATAAATAAATAAATAAAAAAGAAAGAGGTCCTCCTGATGGGAAAGAAAGAGCAGGAGAGTGACAAGTTTACAGAGAGGGTGGCCAATGGGAACTCAACTTGAAGGACATTTTTAAAATATCACTTTTAAATTGAACACACTTGAAAACATTTGAATTGCTTATATGTGAACAAAGTTCATGGAAGTGAATAATTTGAAGACACAGAAAAGAAAGGAAGAATTGATAGCTTTAAGTTCCAGAATAGACTTAAAAGGGAAATCCATAGAAGAGGCATTTGTGCGCAATATAGCTTGCTTATTACAAACCAAAATGCACATAGCTGTTGTGTATGGCCTATGACTTTTTAAGAAATTTTTGATTATGGCCCTGGCCGGTTGGCTCAGTGGTAGAGTGTCGGCCTGGCGTGTGGAAGTCCTGGGTTCGATTCCCAACCAGGGCACACAGGAGAAGCGCCTATCTGCTTCGCCACCCCCCCCCCTCCTTCCTCTCTGTCTCTCTCTTCCCCTCCCGCAGCCAAGGCTCCATTGGAGCAAAAGATGGCCCGGGCGCTGGGGATGGCTCCTTGGCCTCTGCCCCAGGCGCTAGAGTGGCTCTGGTCATGGCAGAGCATCGCCCCCTGGTGGGCATGCCGGGTGGATCCTGGTAGGGCACATGTGAGAGTCTGTCTGACTGCCTCCCCGTTTCCAGCTTCGGAAAAATACAAAAAAATAAAAAATAAAAAAAAATAAATTTTTGATTAAAAAGAAAAACCTATTTGGAGTGACTGAATTGCTTTGGGGGCTATTTCATAAAAATCCCATTAAAAATAAACTTCAGGCTTTTATTGAAAATTTCAAATGCTATTGTTTCTTGATCAAAGGAAGATAGCTACAATATTAACCTTTGGTCCATAAGAATTTCCTGCTATCTCTCCTATAAATGATCACATAGTGTTTAAAAGATTTCTTGAAGATCATAATGTATTATGACAATATACATTCAGCAGAAAACATTTTTAGAAAGAACTAAATTAAGAACTAGCACTGCATTCTTAATAAAGAAATCGGAACAGGCCTGCAAAAATGTTACAGCTAACTCGTGTTTTACTATAAAAGAAAAACAATTTGAATTGTCATCAGAAAGCCATATTGGCTTAATCCAAAATGCCAGTTTGATATTATGACAGGGGTAACATCAGACTCTTTTGAAAAAAAAAAAAAAAAAAAAAAAAAACCTAAGATTTTTCTTCTTAAAAATTACCATGGGGAAAAAAAAATACTATGGGATAAGAAATGTGGCCAGGTATTCAGGCCCATGATGACCACACGGACCAGAATTCTGAGGGGCACAATTCACAAGGAATACATTATACATTGTAGCTGCACAGCGTGAAAACCCTGCCAGTATAAGGTCAATGACCAAAAGATGCAGGCTTCACCAGAATGGGGAACAACAATCTGATTCAGGAGACAGAATCTGAGCCTCAAGTGAAACCAACAGACAGACTTGGAAGGACTCTCATCTTGGTTCTGCAGGAGCTGCAATACACAGAAACAAAGGGAACTCCATTCATACTGCGTACTCTTTAGAGCTGGATTTTAGAGAAATTTCTGGCAGGTGAAGGTGTCTTTTCTGAGAAAATTTATATTGCAACAATTTTTTTCCTTGTTTTCTCAAAGGCCTTTATCTTTCTGGATGCTCTGCTTCTCAAATTTTCACTAGTCATGAGAACTCAAGGGCATTGTTATATTAGGAGAAGATTCTCGTTTAAAACCAGTAACTACAGTTAGTACAGGTACAAGAACATAAGGGAGCTAAAGCAAGGTTTTCACATCCTTCAATTAATTCATGCATTCATTTATTCAACACATACTTTTGAGAACCTGTTATGTGGCAGGCAGTATGCTGTGTTCTGGCCAGGGGCCAGGCAAAGAGTAGGCTAATGGTTCAAGGAATCAAGCATATGCTGAGAGAGACGACATTTATTATGTATAGCAAGAAATGCTGTCACGTGACTGAAGGAAGCATCAATGTTGTTTTCTGAAAGTTGCATTTTTAAAGCCATAATTTTCCCAAATGTGTTGAAAATGATCTCAGAAGCTATTTTAATTTTATACAGACACAGCACTTTTATAAAAGGAAAATGCTCATATTTTCAATTCAAGATCTTAAGTGGAGAAAACATGGCAGGTGCTTTTGCTTAGCCGAAGAAATAGATTTGAACTGAATTTTAATTAAAATTACTCAAAGGGCCAGGGAAAAAAATTTCCCATGACTGTCTGAGTTCATCGAATGTTCTGTCCCCTTTAAATAAAAAGTACATAAAGACATGTTTAAATCGAAATAGCAGGGAAAAAAGGAGCTAATCTGTTATTGATTGGCTGTTATGAGGTTTTATTGACTGTTACATGTAAAGCAATGGTAGCCAACCTGGTCCCTACTGCCCACTAGTGGGCATTCCACTTTCATGGTGGGTGGTAGTGGAGCAACCAAAGTATAAATAAAAAGATAGATTTAACTATAGTAAGTTGTTTTATAAAGATTTATTCTGCCAAACTTAATGAAAATCTGACATAAAGTACTTGGTAAGTAATTATTATTATATGCTTTAACTTGCTATAACTCGGCTTTATAAATTTCACAAAGTAAAGTTACTTCCCTACTTTATAAATCACCATTACTGTGGAACTGGTGGGCAGTTAGACAATTTTACTACTAACAGAGATACAAAAGTGGGTGGTAGGTATAAAAAGGTTGACTACCCCTGATGTAAAGATAATTTTCATTTTACTTTTGCCAGTTACAGATATGTTAATGTATAAAGATATTAAAGTCAAGTAATTATTAGTGATATAAAAACTTAGACTGAGAACAGCATAACAGATTGATATATGAACATTTCTAATAAAAAGTACTTACTATGCCTGACCTGTGGTAGCACAGTGGATAAAGTGTTGACCTCAAATGCTGAAGTCACCAGTTCAAGGGCCCGGGCTTGCCTGGTCAAGGCACAGAGGAGAGAAGCAACTACTAAAAGTTGATGTTCCTGCTCCTACCCTGCCCCTTTTACTCTCTCTCTCTCTCTCTCTCTCCTCTCTTTAAAATCAATAAATAAAATTTAAAAAAACTTTTTAAACTTACTGTATTCGATATCTATTTTTACATTTTTAATATACAGAGGCCTCTTAAAATAATGGTGATCTAACAACACAACTGATTAATTCATATTTAATATTTAGATTTTAACATTATTTTTGAATAAATAAATTAGGAAAGCATCAAACTTTTTCTGTCACATGCCAATGCCAACATAATTTCTTCCAATTTTTACTGGAAATGTTTGTTCCTCAAAACGGGCTATAGGGAATACTGCCATGTTAAACAAAGTTGAAACTTAATAGAAACTTCTTTAGCAACTATTGTTAAATTCTTTTTATAAACAATGCTACCTTAGCTACTTGAGAGATAAAAAGATGAACTAGACAGGGCTGCGGCTCATCCAGAGCTTACAACTCACAGTGGGAAGCAGCTGTGATACACGTTTTAATAGCTGAATAAACAGCCTCTAGGCAGAAAGAACAGCAGGGAGAGGAGAAGTTAATTCCACTGGGTAAAACCTCTTGCATGATATATGCCAGTGCAGCATTAGATGCAACAGGGAACATTGGTACAAACATATGACACTGTCCTTTCCTTCAGGAACGTATCATCTTGGGGAGATAAGACTCACACATAAAATAGTTAGAGGATACTATAAATAGAGAAAACATTATAAAATGTATAATTACACACAATAGGGAAAAAAAGAGTCTCTAATTATAAAGTGTCTGAGAGTTCAATAGAGAGAGAAATCAGTATCAACTGGGGAGTTGAAATGATTCCTTGAAGAAGATGGACCATGAGATGAGCTGAGAGGTGCTTGAAGTATTTGCAGAAGCAGAACAAGAGGAAGGCTGATCCCAGAGGGAAGGGGAGCAGGAGGTAGGGGGAGGGGGGCAAAAGGGGTATAAATAGGGACACGGGGGTGGAGGAGGGTATTATCTTCAGTGGGACACTTGAATCCATGTTAACACAATAAATTAAAATTAATAATAAATAAATAAATAAAAGAGGAAACCTGAAATAATGAACACAATGAACAAAGACAGGACTGTCTATAACCTGTTTCTTGACCTTCAGCTGCCAACCTGGCTACAGCAGATGACCTTATTCGGGGAGCATTGGAAGGACATTGCATAAGGAAGAGTAGGATGGGGTACACAATGAATGCCAAGATGAGGAATCCAGACTTGATCGGATCAGAAAAGGAAATTCATAGAATTTGTCCAGCAGCCTATTGGCACAGAAAGCAGTTAGAAAGACACAGTAGAAAGATTAGTCTGGCAGTTATTGCTTTTCTAGAGAATTGTTTTATATAAAGTCATCTAAACATCTTAAAATCTATAAAGCAGTAGATAGATGTACAATGTTTTTATTACCTTAGAATACATACAGAGGACTGAGGAGCGTGTATACAACCCTAACACTTGTAGATACTGTTCTGTAGAAACTTGTAACTGAGACGTGGAAGAAATGATTTTTGTTGGCCTACTTTACCATAAAGGAGTAGTTGGATGACAGATACAATGGATTAGCATCTGTTAAAAACAATGGTAGAGTAACAAAAATGAAAATGCTACACGAAAAGAAAGATTTACATCCTAAAGGACCTATTTTAGGTATTTTAGGAATCTTCAGAAGGTATTGTTTAGTTGAAAAACAGAATACTAACTTTTGCAAAATTTTTAAGAAGGGAAAAATCTTTGGAAATTACAAACTGGTTGACTTAGCTTTAATACCTAAGAAGAGACAGACTCAACAGGTTGCCAGCAACCAACAGAGCACTTATTGTAATCAACAAGACCTTACGAAGACAAAATCAGGGCAGATCAATTCAATTTCCACCCAAGACACAGAAATAGATCTTAGTGATAAGGAGGTTATAATGTGGCTGCACTTTCATAAAATTGGGTGTCTGCTCTACTTGTCATCCTTTTTTCTTTCTTCTTTTTTTATCCTTATTGATATGTAATATTTCTTTGAATATTATGGAAATAAGTTTTTTGTTGGAAACATATTGCAAATATCTTTTCCTACTTGGTAGCTTCTGTTTTTCACTCTTAGAAAAACACTATCTTTTGATTTATAGACTTTCTTAATTATAGTGAAGTCTGTTGGGCAAATAAGTTTGTGATCTGTATTTTCTGGTTTTGCTCACTTTTATTAGAAATGGCTCTGCCCATGTGGGGCGGCTGATTGCCTTCATGCTTGGGAAGGGGCTTGGTTATGCTAATGTATGCTGGAAGAGTGAATTTCGAGCTGAAAAGTTTTAAAAGGAGGAGCTAGGAGGCCATTTGAAAAAGGAGAGAGGCCATGTGGTTGGAGGGGAGGAGGCAGCCAAAATGGAGGCACGCAGAGGGGACTGAGTGAGACTATTGGGTCTTGGGCTCTAAGAAAAAAACAGAGAAAGTCAGTGGCTTTGGGAGCCCTGAATGGAAAGGGAAGTGTTTTCCCTCTGTATGTATTTTCTCGTCTGCCAGTTGTGAGCAGGAATCAAGGATGGCCCACCAGTTAGTTATTGGCTCTGTTGTTTCATTACCATCTGTCCGAATCAAATGTGAACCTGCACGGGCCAGGTGGTTGTGATGACGGCCACGCTACTAGCCCTACAAAATCCCATCAGTCAATGTTTTTCTTCATGGTTAACTCTTTCTGTGCCCTATATAAGAAATCTTTCCTGATGCTAAAATCACAAATATATTTTCTTGTGTTAACTTCTAGAAAATTTATTGTTTACCTTATATATTCATTTCTATGGGAGCCTGATTTTTATGTATGTGTGCGGTATAAAGGAGAGCGTCAACCATAACTTTTTTTATCTGAGTATCCAGTGATCCAGCATCATTTATTAAATAATTGTTCCAGCTGCCATTGCAATGGCACTTTATGACCATATATGTGAGCATCTATTTCTGCATTCAGTCCTGATGATCTGCTGTTTTTCTTCTTGTGCCAATACTGTTCTATTTTAACTATTATAATTTTATGTTAGTCTTTATATCTCCCAGTATAAGTCTTCAAACATTGTTCTCTAAAATTGCCTTTGTTACTCTGGGTCCTTTGTTTTACCATGTACATTTTATAACATCTTATTGAATTCCCACAAAATGGCTTTCTTTGTGTTTCCCTTTTTCTAAAGCGATGCAGATAGAGGAGTCTTGCATGTGGGTGTAGCTGATGAGGATTTATATTGAGATGTTACTTTTTTATTAAGAATGTCTTACCATTAAAATGGAAACATTTTTCTGTAGTTGATAAGCTCAGTGGTCAAGGGTTTGTGCTTATGGTGTAAAAGTGATGGAATTACCCTCCTAGTGGACTCACTGTGTCACGTGACCAGCTGGGCTCATTCCTTTCCACTGAATCACTATGTACAATATGTTGCTCTCACTAGAGGGCCCAGATAAGAATGATAGAACAAAATAAATCCATCATCATTACTAGAACAAAAAAGGCCCTTAAATTGTGCTTAGGCAAAAGTCTACTAGAACAGATGACTCAGTCAAAAAACAAAACAAAACAAAACAAAAAGCCATCAGCTCATTCAAAATACTTATCACATCAAGAAAGCTGATGGTTTAACTGATGAGTATTTTTTCAGCCAATTAGTCAAAACCAACCAACAAATTCACCCTTGCTACCAAGAATATTTGCATGAGAACATAGGACAGCTGGGGAACCAACAATCATAGAAAGCAGTGCCTATGCAAATGGTGTTTGCTTTCTCTTACCTGCTGCTGAACGCTCTGCTTTCTTCAGCCCAGAGAGCTCATTCTTCCCAGCTCCCCACAGCTCCTCTCGGCCCACTCCTTCCAGGTCCCCATTTGGTTTTCATAGTACCTTTATGCCTTTTTCCCTATTCCTAGCTAATGACCTCGTATCTCTATTCAAAACATTAAGTTTAGATCATTTAGATCCACAGATGATATTATGTCTTTGAGAGCATAGAGGGAATGGTGTCTGGAAAAGGCCTCTTCAATCTCTGCAAATGAAAGGACTCTCAGGCGTTTTGAACAATCTTCTGTATAATGCCCTGTGCCATGTTCTCTGCCCTTTGCATCACTGGAATGTGATGCCAACCTCGACTTCCTGTGTCTGGGAAGGAAGGAAGCTGTATTTGATCTGTAGCCGTGCAGCTGTGCTTACTGAGAAGTCCACCCACAGCCTGGGAAAAAATATGAAAGATTTTTTCTTACAATTCTTCATCCTGTTTCTTTAGTATTAATGACTTTGCAATACTGCTAGCATTTCTTCTAACAATTACTTTGGGGAGTTTCTGGTTCATCTTCTGTTTGGCAGTATCTTATTTCCAAAAATAGAAATTCTAATCTTTAAGAACAATCTAGTTTTTTACAATTGCTATTAACACTCTGGCATTTCTTTAGGTCATTCCGCTAGCTTTAATGAGGGGCATGTAACATTCTTTCGCATTCTTTCCTGATAACTGTCATCTTATTTTTAATAAAACAGTAAGTTCAGTGATATAAAACAACTCTGTGCCAAATGATTTCTACTAAAATGTTTATAAGTGTTTTGGCAAAGGATTCACATAATTCATATGTCACAGTGATTTCTTTGGATCCCCTTTGCACAAGGATTTTTACACATGACATTCAATTTTATAAAGAAAGCTAGCCATCAGGTTAGTAATCCATCTTGGCCTCTACATATATAGTGTTCAAATTGCATTATGTTCTTTGAGATTTTCTTTTTTTCATTGATCCAGATAAATCTTGCTTGATGCCTTTTCAAAGAACTGCTTATCAGAAAATTTCCAGTAACCTTCTGGCCTTTCAAAATTGCATATTCCCTGGATAACAATATTATTTGTTGTAATTATAAAGCTTCAAAGTTCCTAAAGATACAGCTAATGCAGAAAGACAGCTGTGTGAAGTATTGTGTAAAGTATTGTAGGCAGCCTTGATTTCCTCCAACCTCTGTACTTCTCCTTTTTTCATACTTAAACCTGTTTGTCACACTTCTTAAACTTATATTTCTAACTGGTTGAGAGATTTTACTAGTGGCTATCAACACTGCTTTATACTTTTCTATATTCATAATCTATCAATCATTTAAAATGTATAATATTCACAGTATAATGTTTCTTCATTTCAATATGTTAATAAAACATATATCTATATTATATATGGCAACAAAAATGTCATGTTTTTATTACTAATCAAGTGTTCTATTAAATTATGAAATTCCATAAAATATAAAATGTTTTAACAATAAAACAGTTCTCCCATATGTTTGCACAAGCTCATTTAGTTTCTTAATTAAAAAAAAAATTCATCCCTGGCTAAATAGTTCGGTTGGTTAGAGCATCATCCTGAAGCTCAGAGGTGGCTGGTACAATCCCCGGTCAGGGCACGTACAGGAACTGATGCTTCTGTTTCTCTCCTGCTCTTTCTCTTCCTCTCTCTAAAGTCAATAAAATAAACATTTCAAATAAACAAACAAATAAATAAAAATTCAGTTCACATTACCGTTGAATTTTAGTTTCAACTAAAACACAAAAACCGTACCACGTTATTTATACTAAAAAATAACTCAGATTTTTTCCTGGTGCTTGAACAATTTTCTTATTGTATTGCTTCAGAAGCTCCTTCAACTAAAGCAATACCGAAGTGTAATCTGTTCATTTGACTTAATAGAGTTTCCACAATTACCAGAACTGAGACTTGGGAGTTCAAAACTGATTTTATTTTTAATCCGTTTATCTTACCATTATTTTATCTTATTGCCATTGTTGTTCTGATTCCTGATGAGTATGGTACTTCCAGTCCAAATTCAAAGGGTATCTAGTATTGTCCCTAGGAATACACTCAACAAGCTACTTGGCTTCCTGAGCTAGGATTTCCTCAGAATAACAGTATATCAAGGTCATAGTGAAGTCATTCCAGGGTTGCCTCTGGTGCCCCATTCACCTGGGTTTCTGTGGTGAGTGCTGCTGAAAACCTACAGCCTCCTCAGTCCTCCAGGCCACTCATACCTGTTACATTTGGTCAACTGCAACCCAACATATAAATCCCTTTTACCTTCTCCTCCTCTGACTTGTGTCAAATATCCTGAGCTAATTTCCTCCTAACTCTTTCCATTTTGGACCAACTACCATTGCCCACAACCCTCTACACTGTCGTTCTCTTCACTGAGCATCTCTTCATCTCCTGGCCTTGATGGACACCTTCCAGGCCTCTGATTGTAAGGCTTCTCATGCAGCCTCTCTAAGCAAAAGCAGTGTCTTCTTCATCATCCTCTCTGCCACAGGATATGTGATACAGTTAGCTTTTCCTCCCTCCCTAAAGTGGTTTACAGATCTTTCTCTACAACTCTTGGATGAAGACCTCATCTTAGGATTTGTGCAATCTGCCATATTTCTCCCTGCCTCCACTGATCACCACATTGAAGAGATTAGATAGTAATCTTCACAACACAGCAACTGCCATCTTCTTAGGTGCTAATCACATTTGGGTGAGTGGGCAATGAAGACTATAGCTTCTCAGGGCCTTGGCCTCCTTAAATCTAGCCATCTTCTCTACTCTATGTCAGGCCTCAGCAAGAAGGTGGAGAACAACATCAGTTTCCTGGGCCATAAGTGAGATGGGAGTTTGGTCTTGAGATAAGAATTAGTAGAATTTAATAACCTCTTGGATTTGAAGAGAAGCAAAGAGGTTGATTCCAAAGTGTCTAGTTTGGGAGACTAATTAGGTTGTAACTCTTATAGTGGAGCTGGAAAGTGGAGCAGTTAGATACATTTTAGGAACTTCTAAGTCAATTCATGCAAAAGAAAGTAGATATATGTGTTTGGAGTTCAGAAGAAAGGTCAGAGTAGAAGATAAAGCTTGTGAAATCCTAGCGTATAAATGTAACTGAATTTATAAAAGTAGATGAAAATACCCAGGAAGACTGGAGTTATGAAAAGGGTAAGATTCTGAAGAACTCAGCATTGCAGGTCTGGCTAAGAAACAGAGTCAATCACAGGGCCAGAGAAGGAAGAAATGTTTACAAATTAAAGTAACAAAAGCAATAGTAGTGGTTAATATGTATTGAATACTTATTACCGCCAGGCACATTTTTTAAGCTCTCTGTGGGCCCTAAAGCTTAAGGATAATAAGAGTACCAACCTTGTAAAATGGTGTGAAGGCTAAAGGATTAATATACCACATACAGCAGTGCCTGACTCACAGAAAGCCTGTATAGGGGTTAAAAGTTATTTTTGCTATTACAATTTTATTTAATATTCACAATAACTTGAGGGGAAGTATAATTATCCCCCTTTTTTTTCAGTTGAGAAAACTGAGATTCAAAGATTATGTTACTTACAGCGAGTTAGTATTGGAACTTGTTTTTGAAAGAGGTCTGCCTGACTAGGGAACTCATCTATTTAACTGTTGAGAAATGATGTTTCAGAAAAAAAAAAAAACACCCACAAACAACAGAGAGTGACTACTTGTGTTAAATGCAACAAAGTTGTCATGAAAATAATCCATAGGGCAAATTCTTCTGATTCATCAGGTTGACAAACAGTAACAAAGATTTCAATGAAGATAACATGACTTCAAAATTGAACACTAATGTGCTACTTTTACCACCTGGGAGATGAGCTACCAGGAGCCACTTTTTGCTCCTACCCTGAGCTATGTAGCAAAGGTTCCTGTGTCCATACTTGGTCATCACCCAAGAGTGACTGCCTGGAAGAGCTCACAGGCGTGATTTCCTATTACATCAGTGCAGTGGGACAATTGTGTTAGCCTCACCTTGAGTCAGCCAAACTCCTACTGGGAACTTCACAATTGTGCACACATTTTATGTATTTTAACATCTGATTCATTTTAGTTTGAAGTCTGTCCTCTATGCCCATTACATTATGTTGTTTTAATCAAATTTACATGGTTTTATTCATTTTTCTGTTTGCAGAATTGTAGTATTTTGCTTACTACTTTGTACCATCCTAACGAACATTATTTACTCAACATCATCTTGTGTGTGTCTCATAAAACTTACAACCTCATAAGCTTTTAATTAAAGATAAGTAGAATTTATATAAACTTCACACTAAGGATTTATAAATCCCTTGGCATTGGAAGCACATTACTTGGCATTATGCTTTTCCTTACTGCTCGTGTGGTGGCACCAACATAAGTGGCTTGCCCATATTGGGCATTTGGTGTCAACTTTCTTTACCAGTCCATGAAGCTTACATTGCCTTTGTTAATGATCATTTAAGGGGAGGAGCGTTTAGAAAGCAAGCCAAGTGGCTCCTATTGCATCTCGGCGCTTTCTAGTGGGATAGCTGCATAGGATGCTGCTTTGCTTTGTTGTGGATTCCTACATAAGTCTGGGCATGGTGCCTTATTTAATGATTCCCTAGTGTTATTTTGGAAAAGTCCTCTGCAGAAAATGCCAGAACACAGCTTGAACTCTTGTCCCCTGTCAGGGAGAATCCTTCTATCAGCGGGATTTCTCAGCTGTTTCAAAAATCATTCAGCACTTTACTAGCAAATTTTGTTCCTGTGGAATATGCCAACTGTAGCTTACCTAATTGTTCATCTTTTTGAAGCAAAGTATTTGATCAGAGAATTTCAGCCTCTACTATCAATACATTTTTTAATGTAGAAATCTCTATTTTAATTCATGAAAGATTTTCTATTATATTTCAACTCTCCATTGAAAGAACACGAATGCTTACCTCCATTTTAACCAATGAAATGAGATTTTCTTTTTCCTTCAGAACAGTGCCACCTGAAACTAATAACAATAGTGAAGAGTCAGTAGGTCCTCTGTGATATTCTATATCGGGTATTCATTCCTTTGTATTCCCTATGGGCTATTATTATCCCATTAACAAATGACAAAACCGAGACATGGAAAGGATAGGAAATTCCTGTAAGTTAGATAATAGATAAAACCAATGTTGAAATCTAGATAGTCTTACTCCAGAGAGTAACAAGTAAACATTTTGCCGTATTTGATGAATGAAGGAGACTCAGAATTTTAAGTCAATTTACCTCACTTGTGATAAAGCAATGGTAATTATTCTGATATCTGGATTAAGACAATTCTTTACAAACATGTTGAGTTTCAGGAGTTGACTACAAGTTAACTTTTTGGTGTTCAGAATACAATGCTATGTGTGCTCTGATCACAAATCTTTATTTAACCTCTAAATTGTTGATATGCAATGTAGTTATAGTAACCAGTGTACAGCTATGATGTTGCAATGCCAAAACCAAGGAATATATAAAACAATACAAAACTTAAAAAAAAATCTTGAATGGTATCGCTTGAATAAATGTTTTAATTTAAGTATAAAATGAAGAAATATATACAACATTAATGTAAAAAGAAAGAGACTGAATGATTAGACACATTACAAGGCATAATGAATAATATTTAATAAAGTGCAAAGTTGCAAGCTGAGACACAGAAAAGAAGGCAGATAAGGATGGGAGAAAAAGAGCTTGTATGCAGAAAAAATGTTCAATACATACGCTGCTAATGGTCAGACACTCAGAGGGCTAATTGATCAATTATATAATTGTGAAACGCAATATGTTTTATAGATACACACCCACATTTCTACTTCCTTTTCTAACCATTATCAATATATTGATAAAGAAAAGTTGAACTACCCCCAAGACACCCAACCTGAAAGACTACACAGGGGTACAGTTTTCAGCTTAGGAAAAAAAGAGAATAAATAAGAAAACAAAGCCTGCCTCTCTTTAAAATCCAAACACATTGTTTGAGTATCATTAAAATTAGTTATGTAGGATTCAAGAAGTGATATCAATTCAATTGATTAATGAGATAACATGCAAAATACAGAGTAGATTGTGCAGCACATAGTAGGTATCCAATAGATGGTAGTTAATAGTAGGGATAAATTGAGGTGCTTACCTAGCCCTCAACCAAAAGAAAAAATAACAGAGTGCCTATCTATTTAGTGTATTTTAAACCACTTTTGGATTTGAGATTGAGATTTGAACAACATAACTTCCAGGGATTTTATCTTTCTTTTTTATTTTATTTTATTTTATTTTATTTTTGTTGTTGTTGTTGCATTTTGATCATCCTTTCTCTAAAATATTTACTTCCTTTCCTCAACTCATTTTTGTACATTAACTATTCTTAAACATTGAGTGTCAGGTCCTCTTTATGCTCTGAAAAATTATTGCGGCCCTGGCCGATTTGCTCAGTGGTAAAGCATCAGTCCAACGTGTGGATGTCCCAGGTTCAATTTCCAGTCAGGGCACACAGGAGAAGTGCCTATCTGCTTCTCTATCCTTTCCCCTCTCGCCTCTCTCTCTCTCTCTCTCTCTGTCTCTCTCTCTGTCTCTCTCTTCTCCTCCCTTCCTGTAGACATGGCTCGATCGGAGTGAGTTGGCTCCAGGCACTGAGGATGGCTCCATGGCCTCCACCTCACATGCTAAAAAATTACTCTAGTTGCAATGGCCTCAGATGGGCAGAGCATCGCCCCTTAGTGGGCTTGCTGGGTGGATCCTGGTCGAGGTGCATGCGGGAGTCTGTCTCTGCCTACCCTCCTCTCACTAAATAAAAAAATTATTTAAAAAAATTATTGAAAACTCCAAAAAGCTTTTATTTGTGTACATAATATCTAATAATATTGTTTAAATTAGAAATTAAAACTAAGAAATTTTAAATGTTTGATTGATAAATTTAATCCAAAGAAAATAACCCAACAATTTACATATTGACATAAATTGTAGCTTTTTATTGAAAAAATTAATTTATAAACAAAACATTGTAAGAAAAGTGGCATTTTTTTTTTCATTTTTCTGAAGCTGGAAACAGGGAGAGACAGACTCCCGCATGCGCCCGACGGGGATCCACCCGGCACGCCCACCAGGGGCGGTGCTCTGCCCCCCAGGGGGCGATGCTCTGCCCATCCTGGGCGTCGCCATATTGCGACCAGAGCCACTCTAGCGCCTGAGGCAGAGGCCACAGAGCCATCCCCAGCGCCCGGGCCATCTTTGCTCCAATGGAGCCTTGGCTGCGGGAGGGGAAGAGAGAGACAGAGGAAGGAGGGGGGGGGGGTGGAGAAGCAGATGGGCGCTTCTCCTGTGTGCCCTGGCCGGGAATCGAACCCGGGACTCCCACATGCCAGGCCGACGCTCTACCACTGAGCCAACCGGCCAGGGCCTAGTGGTTGTTTCTTAAAGGTGTTTTGCAGTGTGGATCTGAGCCATATCAGTGACCTTTGCATAGTCCAGCACATTAAAATCCATTATCTTCCTTATACTTTGTATAGATTGTTTACCTTTGAATGATTTCACAACATCACATATTAGTCATTTGGAAAATATTGGTCTTCTGAGTTATGTAGATCTTCCAAGTATGAACACATTTCACTTTAAAATAGCAAAAAAAAAAAATCACATGTTAATATCACCATCATTCTCAGTAGAGGAGTCTTTTTAGGTATTGGGAAGCTGTCATGTTTGTGGCTGTAAATGCAAGCTTTCCAAAAATTCTAATTTTTGCTTGAAAGCTCCAATTTTATCACTGGCAACAAATACTGTCATTTATTTTACTTGAAGTGACAGCTCACTTCGTTCATTTTTGAAAAAAGTATTTGGGAAATATCCAAGCCTGAAAAACTATAACACTATGGTCTTTCATGTGAAATGGTGTTGAATGAAAAAGCAGCTAGACCAGCATACAAACAGTTGTACAAGTGCTTTACACACACACACACACACACACTTTTTGATCTGAAGCACCACCACAGGCTAGGCTCAAGGACACTCCATAAGTGAAGCAAATGCTTTTATAAAAAATACAGATCAAAACTGCCAGTACAGTCTGACCCAGCTTCCTCAATTCTTATTAAGGTGCTGAAAGTTTTACACACCATTGCTCTTGCGCCATTAGTACAAATGATAATATGACCAGTGAAGCATGAAACATGTTGGTATTATTATGGAAATAGTATTGACTTTGTGGATGTCCTGAAAGAGTCTTGGGGACCTCCAGGAGCCCATGGACCACACTTTGTGGAACAATACTGTACAGAATATCTCTTTCTAAGTTTATCTTGTTTTGTCTTATTTTAAAGATCTCCTTCTTCACCCACAGCTTTTAAGTCATCAACTTACAGAATCCCAAGTCATAACTATGCCTTAAGCATATGCATTTGTTAGCTAAAATGCGGATGATTGGTGTTGATCAAAATGAGTTTAGTAAAATTTTTGATGATGGTTTTGAAATGCTGTAGAAGAAATTGATGTTCAGTGGGTACTTAGTTAAGAGACTTTGTCATTGATCCCAACTTCCAGGTCATTCTTTCTGATATCAGCCCTGAAAAGAGGCTGGAAATGGTTGGCACCTGCCAGCTATTTAGTCACCCCCAAGGAGACTGGAGCTTCTGAACAAACACGTGTCATACTTACTTACACAATGCCCTGCTCACTTAATTGTTGATATTTTCTACAAAAATTGTTCCAAGAGGAAGTAAATGAATGGAATTACATCCTAATATTGTGTCAAGAGCAAAGAAACTAAGCATATCTTCAGCCCCCAAGCATAATTTGTCTCACAGCCAGTCATTGTTGCCATCAGTGGCATATTCTTCTCTTTACCTTCAGCAACCAGGATCTAATAAGTGTGGTTCACGGCCCCCCCCCCCCTTCCACAGCTATTATTAGGTCCTTCAGATTGTAAAGCCATTGTTGTTGCTTTAAAAAAAAGGTGCTGCCCATGAAGGAGGAAATTATAGGAAAAAATAAACTGTGCCCACCCAGAAGTGGAAGGAAAAGAAAGTACCCAAAAGGAGAACATATACAAAGAGTGAACTTTTTCCATGTATAAATATGATAAATTAGTTCATTAAAATGCCATTCGACTTGACTCTTAGATACTAGTCAGCCAAAAATTTAGATAGATCTGAGTCGTCACCTTACAAAGTCCTCAGTGCGACAATTGGTGGTATTTCCTCTAAACAACACTGCTGTCCAAGGCCTGGGCCTCCTGCTGTTTACAGAGATGGACAGCGTTCTCCCTCAGATGCAGACTCCTTGTTATCCCACGTCATAGAAATGAACTTATGAAACCACAAAGCAGTTTATTACATTTTATTCTGATACATGTAAGCGCTATAAGGATTCTCTCATGGGCTAAATGCCCATTGTTTACCTGCAGGCAGATGTAGGAAGGAAAATAGAATAAGAGAGTTGTTTAATAAGATTAAGTAAGTTTAAGGGAAATCAGTTGGAGACATTAAAATATTTGAGTGCATTGAACTAAGCATATATTTCCACAGCAAACGTAAATTTGCCTATAGAATCTTCTCAATGTGAATTGGTCATTGTCATTTTTGACTGGGCAGCTTCTTCTGCTATAGTGGGAAAAGCAGGTATGGCCCATTGTCAGACAGGTCCCAGGAAGCGCAGTGCCACTTCTTACTGCCATCTGCCCTTTGATTAGTCACTTAGCCTTCTCTAGCTAAGGATTATTCCTGGGAATTAAATGTGGTAATGGATACAGGACACAATAAAATACCTAGCATATAATAAGGAAACAATCAATATTAACTCCTCTTTCAACTAGAGTTTCTATGCTTTCACTGCTGACTTCCTCCACCACACACACCACACACACACACACACACACACACACACACACACACGGTTCTCATTAACACTGTTCCTTTAGATCTGCTAATGCCCTATGTGAAATTATAATCTAGTATTGTAAATAACAGCTAATATTTACTGAGGGCTCACTATGTACTAGTCATTACATTTGCTAAACTATTAAAAACATTATCTCATTTATCCCTCATAACAACTCTGTGCCAAGTGCTATAATTACTTCCATGTTACAGATGAAGAAACTGAAACTCAATGTTCAGCTCATTTACCTGCCTAGAAAAAAAATGATGAAGATTGGAATCCAGGCAGTCAAACTCCAGAATTGTGTTCTTAGATGGTACTCTACACTGCCCCTTGGGTAAGACTTGCCCAGGCATCAGTCTCTATCTTCAAGGGGACAGCACATACCCTGGCTCAGTTCATCGTGCATTGATTTATAGTTTCATTTTCAGAAGACATCTTAGCTTCTACATTTTTATGTTCTGGATGGCGGCACCTCACTATCACCTTAATTCACAAGCATTTATTCTTACTTCATTTGTAAGTATATAAAAATGTGATACTTGTACCCATGATGGAATCAAAAAGTTTATTTCCCTATGTGGAAATTTGGTTTGAAGAATGTTTCTGACACTTATTCATGCTTTTAATCAGTGCTTATTGATCACCTTCTGGTTTCTAGGCATTGTCTAGGAACTGGAGACACTAGGCTAAAGATTCTCAACCTGGGCACAGTGATATTTTGACAACTACGTCTTTGTTGTGGAGGATGTCCTACGTATTGTAGGATGTTTGGCAGCATCCCTGCCATCTCCCCACAGGATGCCAGTAACATCCTCCTGCCAGGTAGTGACAACCAAATACTGTACTTCCCCATGTATAAGAAGAACCTTTGTTCAAAAATTTTGGAGACTTAAAAACTGGGTGCATCTTATATATACAGTGGTTGTAGTTTTTTTACTTGCATTTCTCGCTTTTTCATGCTTGTTTTTGCACTTGTTGAAGACAGTGATTCGTCATCAGACACAGATGAGGACAAGCTAATGGATGGAAGTTTTGACAGTGATGAGGAGTTGTATGAATTTTATGATGAATAAAACTTGAGTTCAATAACTTTATGTAATGCAGTTTTTTTATATTGGGCCCCCAAATTAAGGTGCATTTTATACATGGGAGCGTCCTATACATTGGGAAATATGATATATCTCCAGATATTGCTACATGTCCCCTGGAGAAGGACAGCAAAATCACCCTGGTTGAGACCCTCCTGGCCTCATCTTTCCTTTCATGGAGCTTATATATGATTGAACTAAACAAAGCAGAAAAACAGATAGATAATGTAACTTCAGGTAATATCAAAGTAAAGTGTTAGAGCATGATGGAGGATGGGCCTATTTAAGTGAGGTAGGCAGGGACCTCACCATCAAGCTTTCTCACACCCCCAAATTCTGCTCAAACAGTACTCCCTCTGATTGGCTAATGGCATAGTCACACAAAAACTCATTCCAGCAAAGGCTTTTATGGCCTTTCTTGTACTGAAACGATTCATGCTCAAGCTATACAGGTAGCCCTCCTTGACCTACTCCAGCTCTAAGAAAGAAAGAAATAGAAGTTAAATTGAAGTCCAAGTTGGTTGGAAGTGTTCAAGATCTTTTTCTCACTCTGCTTCCACGTAGTCTCAGCATTTCTCTCTGCTCAGAGACGAAGAGCAGACACATAGCCGGCCGATGGGCTGGCAGATATCACAGGATAGCCTGACAGCAGCAGCTCCATTCTCCCAGCTTTCTAAACCATGCTAGTTCTTTTGGGGCCAAACAACTATAAATATGGGATATGTTCAGTTTCTGTCCTGTTTTTATTTGAGCACATTTCTCTGAGATTTATTGAGATGGAATTAGGATCATAGTTCAAAGATTGTTTTTTCTGGACAGCCCAGTGAACATAAACTATCATTTAGGGTGTAAATGATTATATTTTTAAAGTCCCAATACAAGCCTTTGATGCAAATTTCTGCTGGTCTAAACTTTCAATTCTGTCATAAATGGCTATGAACTGTAGTTGGGGGACAATCTGAAATACTAGTCCTTTTTATATTTTTATATTATCAACACCATTTTGTATTGCAGACCATTTCATTACCTCTCCCTACAGCAACATCTCCCTGCCCAAGAGTCTTTAGATTTGCAGTTCTTTCTTTGTGGTAATTAGGCAGTTGTCCTGATTTTATTGTGTTGGTGCCCCAAGTCTAATAACTGGTCCCTGTCATACTTCCCACCCTCTATCTCTGTTCTCATGGGGATTGTGGCCTCACCAAGAAGACCCAATACTCATAACAAAAACCCACTGCCAAGTTGCAGATATTTGTTCATTTATTTGTTTGCTCATTCATCCTATAAATATTTATTGAATGCTACTATAATCCAGGCTATATGTTAGGAGTGTGTGTGTGTGTGTGTGCGCGCGCGCGCGCACGCATGCCATTGAGTTGGCTCTGACTCCTAGCTACCTTTCAAATGAGTGATGTCCATAATGTCCTATTTTCAACAGCTCTGCTCAGCTTTCAAAGACTTATGCCTGTGCAGTCTTTTATGGAGTCAATCCACTTCAAATTCAGTTTTCCTCTTTTCCTGCTGCCTTCTGTTTTTCCCAGCTTTATTGTCTTTTCCAAAACAAACACAGCCTTTTCATGATAGCCCAAAGTATGACAGCATCGGTTTTTATCATTTTTGCCTCTAGCTATGTTTCAGATTTAATTTGCTCTAGGACCTACTTGTTCATCTTTCATGTGGTCCGGGGTATCTGTAGAGCTCTCCTGATGCACCATATTTCAAATGAATCAACTATTTTCCGACCAGCATTCCTCACTGTTCAACTTTTGCATCTGTACATAGTCATTGAGACTGCAAGGGTGTGGATGATCTTAGCTATGGTCACTATGACATGGGGTTTTTTTCCTCTTGATGATCTTTCCTCATTCTTCCATTGCTGCCCTTCTGAGTTTCAGCCTTCTCTTGATTTCTTGACTGCAGTCTGTGTTTGAATATATGACTGGTCCAAGGTAAGCAAGGTTACCCTTGATACTCCTAACAGTCTTTCTAGACCTCTTGCTTATTACCAGCTTCTCTGGAACCATGCTTTGACCCGCTGCAGAGATAGCTCCCATTATTTGCACCAGAGCCTAGCCTGATTATTTCCCTCATCTATAGAAATCAAGCCAGACTTCAGATTCATTCTAGCCTTTACCTAACCTACCCCAGAACTGGCTGTTGTCTATTTTCATAATACAATTTCAAGAATTATTCTTTAAACAAAGGTTTCTTTTTTTCCCCCATGAACTTCAAGCTGTTTTCCATTGCAAATGAAGGACTGCTTTAGCATTGTATGTGTGTGTTGTGTTTGTATTTTGTGTTTTTTTTAGGAAGGGATTTGAAACTTTATTAGATACTGTCAATATACATATCTCTAGGCTAGAGATAAAGACTTCATTAATAATTAAATAATTTATGTGATAATATAGGATAAATTTTACTACTAGCACAAATAAATATTAAAATAAAAACCTCCTAGAGGATTTCTAGGACTCAGAGTATATAATATGCAAAACTGAGCCAATGATGCTAAGGTTTTATCAAATCATAGAATCTCAGAGATCTGCAGGAACTTACTAGTCATTTATCTAATGCTATGTCTAAAAACAGGTATAATTATTAATTATGTGATAATTAACATTTGTTGAATAATTTGTATATCCTGTTATGAGCAAGGGAAATGATGACTGTAATTTATTCCTGGAAAGTTATTTTATCCAGTGCTCAGAATTCACTATTGTCCAGGATAGTCCAGAAGGTCTCAGAAGTCTGAATGAGCTCTTCTGTTTATTACATCCAGACTTTCCACTGTCTGCCTTGTTTTTCCCCTCTAGAGCCTGATTAAACAAGCCCAGTCTTTCTTTCACACACTATCCCTTTAACTATTGGACAACCACAATCATATTTCTCTTGAGGCTCATCTTCTCCAGGTGGAACATTATTAATAATTCATTTAATCAATACATCCTCTAATAGCATGAACTTCTGTTCTGGAGGAATCCCCCAATCCACTGATTCAGCCCTCCCCCAACCCTTCCCATCAGATATGCTTCAAAAAGTGTGGCCCAGATAATCAAGTATTGTGTTTCAGATATGCACAGAGCTGGGGAATTCTCTCTCTGGTTCTGTATTTTATTTTAATGTAAATAAGTTGATATAAGAGACTGTAGCTTAGAGTTGAAATGTGGAGAGAAGAGGTGGAAAACAGAGACAGAAAGCATTGTGTACCAGAAAATTAAGTTGACCAGATTACATTACATAGTTTCAGGTATGCTGAGTTTTAAATAATTACCCATGAAAAACAGTCACATAGAGCAAAATCCTGGCAAAGCCTAACCCGCTGAATAAGCATTAATATTGTTCCTAGCACCATTATTTATAAGGAACTTGTATTATATTCAGAACACTCTTTTTTTTAACTTTATTACTTATAGTTGCCTTTCGATTAAAATATATTGATTACCCACTGGACATAAAGTAGAAGCTTTCCCATGAGGGTCTCACCACATCCTTTCCAAAGCAGCGAAGTGCTGTGAGGGGCCACGAAGACATTATGGGAATCCTCTGAGGCATCCTAGAACTAAGTCAAAAGTGGCCCCAGGGCCAGAATAAAGGCACCTGAGGCTGTACTGGGGTCTTCTTCAGTGTTGCCCAAATAGAAGCCGGGTGTCTCTGGGCAATGCCTCCTTCAGTCGGTATTCCCAGGGCCTGAGAGAGTCCACTGGCTTGAGAATGAGCACCTTTATCACTATTTAAAACTCTTGAATGCCATTCAAGTACACAGTCTTACCACCTAAACAGAGGGAACTCAACCTCCTGACAGGAAGACAGCGTGCATATTCCACTTCAGGCTGGGTTTCCCGGGGAATCGTGTTGCCTTGGCTCCAATGGGTCTCTTCACTTTACCCTCCCAGGACAGTGCTGCCCTGTCCCAACCTGATTGAACACTATCCTGGAATCCATGCCAATAACTAGCATGCCATAACTCAGCAACAGGCTACTATGAAACATCTCTGGATATTATCTTGGGCTGGAGCCTGTGATGAGGAAAAAAAAAAAAGAATTTGGTAACTGTTCTGGTAACATTCTTTTAACTTGGAAACCTTTCCAGTCGTTAGTAATAGAAAGGACATGTAACTTAAAGCAGAGTGGCAAGATGTGTCCTAGTGCGGAGCCCCTCTGGGCCTCTTCAGTGCTTACCACCGCTGCTTTCACCCAGGCACGGCCCACGCGACTCAGCGTGATTGGTAAGATGTGTGCCCCAAATATTCTGAAAAATCAATATTGGAAGAATGCACGACTTTCCAAATTAACACTCATTAAGAAGTATGCAATTGACATTAGTATGTTCTTATTTTGTGACAAAAATTCTACAAAAATCATTCTTCAATGACAGTTGCCTATCTCCAGCCAGAGTTTAAATACAGAAATGAAAGACCTATCATCAATGTAGTAATTAGCTCAGTTCTGATTTACCTTCATTTCCATACCTTTCATTGCCTTAATGAAATCTGTATATTCTTTATTCTCTGAAGAACTTCTGAGGTAATATTCACTGGGTAAACCAGAAATATGGACAGCAGTCTCACCGAGATCCAGTTTCACCATCTAGGCTGTTGGCCAGAAGGATCTGACTACTACCTTACTTTTGTCCTTAAACATATTTTAGATTAAATGATGCAAGCTCTCATTTTTTTAATTTTTTAACTGGAATGATGTTTCTTGCTCTACATTTTAGGATTTGTTGCCAATATAAAACCTTAATATAATTATTATTATTATACAATTCACAGCAATCAGATTGTGTATTCCTTAATTATATGATTTGTAAATCCCCATATATAATTAAGCATTGTCTTTATATACCAATAAAAAATTTAAATTACTGTAACCTAAACTACTAGAGCAGAGTTCTAGAACTTATCAAAAAATCTGTATTTCTTCAACTGTGTATTAGATTTTCTCTAAATTCTCTATCACTCTTCTCATGGCCAATGCGATTATGGAGAATAACACAAAATAGGGATGACACAGATATTTGAGATCCCCAAATAAGCCAAACCTCATTTGAGTGAGTAGTTTCAGTCTTTCTTCAACCAATTTTAGTCCGTTTATATCCATTTATTGTCCAATTCACCCTCTGGTGGGATTCTTAATAAGCAGTGGAAATATATATAGTGAACGACAGGGAAAGAAAGGAGGTAGAGGGTCCAAGTTATCTCAAAGCTGAATGATTCATGGGACGTGTAGGAGTTGACTATATAATTATCAAGAGGATATTTTTGTGAATTTCATTATTTATGAGTATTTAAAATCTTTGTATTAGTAGAGTTCTGTAAAGAATACAGGTACATGGCTACTAATAAAGTAACTTTTTAAAAGAGTCCAGAATTAATATGGTTATCTTTTCAAAAGACTTTCTGGAATAAGAAGACTGAAATGTATCCTAAATCTTACTGGGGAACTAAAAGGCTCTCCTAAAATTTGTAGTCATTTAAACATCTCTAAGTTTATTTTTAAGTTAGATGGTTTTGTCACTGTTGATTTGTATACTTGTAATCATCAGGAATATTTTAGAAATACATAATTTGGCACCTCACATTATAATCTGAAGAGAACATCACTGATCTTTTATAAAATTTTTGAGTAAAAGAAAAACATAATTTGCAATTCACTTCAGTCTTTTTTCTTCAGCCTAATATGGAAATAAAATGTAGCTGGCATTGGTGTTTCCTACTATTGCTGTAGCTTGCCAGAATCTAGACCTTTGCACAATGAATCCTTTATTACAGTGAGTATAAAAAGAAGATTCTAAACAGCTCATCACATTCCTCCTAATGTTCCTTGTACTTGAGAACATATTTTAATATATGCTAAGTATTTGAATTTATTTTCAAATGGTAAATTTATTATTTTAATTGTACACATTTGTGAGGTTATAAACTGGATACATTAATTATGATCACCTGCACACTGGAGGAAAATTCAGTCTCTTCCTAAATTTGTCAAGCTTACCCATTACATAGCTTTTGGACATAATGTAGGAGTTGTCATCTTAGAAACAAATTATCATGAAGCCAGGATCTAGCCTGTAGATTCTAATTTTGGAAGACATTTGGAGACTTTTACATTATGTGGAGGACTTAGTTAGATGAATAGTGTGATTTTAGAGGCGTTTATTATCCTCAATATTATTCACTTATAGTAAATGCTGTATATACCTCCTAGGGTAGTGCTATTTACTGTATATGATTTGCATATGTTTTTTTTTAGTCTGTTCCTGAAAAGGCTAAGAGTATTATTAATCCCACCCTATAGTGTGGGCAGATAATTGAGAATTACTGTTGATTGAGGAAAGAGGAAAATTAGGCTTTGTTAAAGGAGTATTAACTTTTGAATATAGCATACCCTCTCCATTCTAGATATTTCTGTTTGTAGAATAACTTAAAAATGTGCATCTCTATATGTAGGGTAAAGAATAGACCTCAAGAAGCCATCAAATTTTAATGTGTTCATACACCAGACTCAGTGCATAGAGAAGTTGCATCAACACTAGCAATGGAGAGGGATTCCTAGACCAGCCTTTTAGCAAAGTACACACAATAAATGTTATTGGAGCAAATTGAGAGTCCCTTGAGTTTTCCAGTGTCTTTCCTGGAAGGCTGGAAGAAAGAAAAAGCAAATAGTTTGGATACTGCTTCAGCTATATTGACTCTAGAAGCCAGCTAACATTTCCTACTCTTTTACTCGTGTCCTAATCTTGTAACTATTTTGTGAAATATTGGGTATCATGTTCATCTATTCCCTTAATCTAACCCAGAGCTCAGGAAACAGAGGTGGAGACACACAGCCCAGGCATACCACCCATTCCTCTTTAGGTTTTAACTGTATAGGATGTGATAATTTTAAATGCATTAACTAGATATGTACAGTATTTGCATAGTTCACTTTCTTTGGTTATTGTTATTTTGAGGAATGTCTGATTTTGTTTCTTGATTTTTCAATGACCCTTACCCTTTAATTGAGTACCATAAAAGGTCACTGTATTAGTTATTTCAGAATGGTCCAAATAATGTATAATACTTCTCACTAGGTGATGAAAAATCAAAGTGAAAATACTGGGCACATTATTTAAATTTCTCTCTCTTATTTCTCTACACTGAACTTACAATTTATTTATGCTTAAAATTTTTATGTATGCTTGGGATTACCAATAAACTTGTCTCTTGTCTCCTAACTTAAGCATTTTTAACTTGAGAGTTTTTAAACTAGAAGGATGCAGCTCATGTAAATAATAAGAAACCATATGTGTCATATGTTGCCCTTTATTGAGAAAAAAAGTATATTTTATGTCCATGATTGGTTATATTTATATAATGTCTATAAGTCAGTTTGAGCTATTAAGCAAATTAGAGTTGACCCTTGAACAGCATAGGGTTAGGGCTGCTGATCCCTGCACAGTAAAATCTGCATATAACTTTTGAATCACCCCAAGCTTCAGTCCTTCCTTGGTACCTGCAGGATTGGTTTCAGGCCCCCTACAGTACCAAAATCCATGGATGCTCAAGTCCCTTATATAAAATGGTGTTGCACAATGTTACATTCAACTCTCCACATCCACAGATTCTCAACTACAGATGAAAATTACTGTTTTATCACAGGTTAGTTGAAACTGCAGATATAAAACCAGGATACAAATGGCTGGTTATATATTTATTGGAAAAAAAAGTCCATGTATCAGTAGACCCACACAGTTCAAACTGTGTTGTTCAAGAGTCAACCGCACATCAATTTACTGAGTAATAATCACCAGTTTTAACATCTAACCACTTGATTCACCACAAGTCAATGTCTGGGATAAATTGATCATTTTAGATTAATTTTATAAGCAATATGACATCAGAAGTACCAAAAATCATGCTAAAATTTCTCTTGAAGCATAGATAACATATTTAAATTATTTATTGTTCTTTACAGATCTCCGTTTAACTTTGATCATTTTTATGCTCAAGAGATTCAGAGAATTTCTAGAGGAATTAAGGTGGATCTCTGTTTTTCATCTGACTGAATGTGAATGCAAAGAGAAGTGCCCAATGGCATTTTTTAGGAAATATCTCAGTATTCAAAATAGGGATAATGCACAGTGGCCTCTTTGGCTAATATCTCTAACTGCCAATGTTTGTACAAATCCACATAGATCACAAACTAGTTAGGTAGCAATATTTGAAATACTGCTGTTATTATGAATAAATCTCCCTATTTCTCTTTTATGGACCAGTGTCAGTCAAGCATTCTTGGCAAACCAGAAACTGTCCTCCATGTGGTGATTCAGAGAAGCAGACCCTCTGTTTCCAGCCAGCAGTACAGGGGAGTGGGGGTGGAGAATAGATGGATATAGGGAGCTATATAGGGGCAGGCCTGAAAGTGGCTCACACCACTTTTGTCTACACCCCGTTGGCTAGAGCTTGATAACATTGCTTAACGGCAAGGAAATCTGGGAAATGTAGTATAGCTGTGTTCTCATGAAAAGGAGAAAGCTAGTGGTCTTTGCCACACCTACTATTTCATATGTTCCTAAAAATGAGGAAAAGCACTAACCTACTAGGGACTGTCTTCTGGGGCTAGCCACTAAGAAATTGGGAAAAATTTTACAGATTTTAACTTCTTTAACTTTTGTGCAATTTGGTCTAGTAGAGCTCACAGTCTAAAAGAAAAGACACCAAATAAACACACAAATAAATGCATAATTACAAATTAATGAAAGCATAGACTATGTCTCTCTCATACCTAAAACAGTGCTTTGGTGTAATAGGGGCCTAACAGTAATTATTGAAGAGATGCATGCTAAAAGACATGAATGAATGAATGAATGAATGAATGAATGAATGAATGAATGAAAGAAAACATATGATGGCAAAGAATAGGTGCTATGAAAGAAAGTAATAAGGGGAATCTAAATTCATTTGGGTGATTTATTCTGAGGAAATAATATTGACATTAAAACCTGAAGAATGATAAGAGTTAACTTTGCAGGCAGAGGAAATACTAGGTTCAAAGGATCTGAGTTGAGAAGAGACTGATAAATTTTATGAGCTGAAAGATCACCAGCGAGACAGGAACCCAGAGGGCCTGGGTGAAAACGGTAGAAGTGGGCAGTGATTCTATGATATGTTCAGCCTTTTGGTTTTTCCCGCAGACAGGATGAAAAGCCAATGAAAAGTATGAAGAAGGATAGGGGTGATATGATCATATTTTTATTTTAAAAGATTATTCCAGCTCTCTGTGAAGAATAAATGGAAGTAGGGTAAGAATAGAAGCAGTTAGGAAGCTACTGCAAATGATCCAAATAAGATGACAGGACCAGAACAGCAGTTTAGAACAAGGTGGAGGCAGAGCAAAAGGAAGGACATGAAGTACATGTTGTAGGTAAATGGAAATTGGACTAGAAGAACATATTATGTAGCAAACTCCTTTGGTTCTATATGACATTATTATTCTTTTTGAAATGTCACTACAATGACTGTGCTGTCACCAAAAGTAGACCTTTCAAGACACTTAGTGTTATTTTCTTCAGATTCTTTTGGAAGCTTTGTCCCACTTGACTTTGGGGTGAGGGGGTAAAGGGTGAACACACAAGATGGTGTACAGAGATGTGTTGTGGAGTTGGGCACCTGAAACCTGTATAATTATGTTAACCAGTGTTAACAATAAAAAAATTTTTTAAAAAGAAACTTTATCCCAACTCTGAAGATTTGCTCAAAAGTTGGTCAAATGACAGACATTTAAATTTGGGTTAGATTCTTGGGATTCTTCAAAACTTACTCCATATTATGCTATATTTATGTTTCTCTTTGTCTTCAATAAATTAATTAGGAAAACTGCTTAATTGTAGTGGAGTGCATGTGTGTGGGTATGTGTGTATAAATATACCTTTATCTTTAGCATCCAAATATTTTACCCATAAAAAAATTTTTTAAGGTAAATTTTGGACCATATTTAATATCTTCTTAATGTGGTAGAACTGCTGGTTCTGTTTTAATTTTTCAGTTTAATATTTTAAGAAGTAATCCAGGCATTGTCACAATGTTAGAACTTTATCCTTGAAGCCAATGAATAGCCAACTATTTCAGAGTTAGTTATAATGGTTCAGGCCTTTATTAGAGTTTCTTTGGAGATAAGAACACTCTGTACGGAAGACTGGAAATTTGATGCTCCTGAATTCCATTCTGCTCTCCTGAGCCCTTTTCCCATTCGTTCTTGGCTTGCAAATTGATCTCTGTCTGTATTTATCATCTTGAAAAGGGACATCATAGTGATTTCCCAGAGGCATAAGGAGGGTTATTTTAGTGTTTATCAATCAGCTTTTAAGATGATATGGGCAAAGGAATATTATGATCTTGGGAATTGATATGTCTGCACAAATGGCTGCTTACGCACTGCTGTGAAGCAGGAGCAGGTAGGTTTCCTGCAGGGACATTATACCCACAGGTGGTGAAATACATCCGTAGATTCCCTCTTTCATTCTAAAGATAGCGCCTCACTTCAGGGGCTCTTCTGACAGTGACATTTACATGTGTTAAATGTTGTTCCAATTTTACATACTTTATTTGTATAAATTTTGCCCAAAATGTCCTGTTTTGAACTTAGTGGATTCTCTGATGGTCTATTGCTCTCTGGAGAGAAAAAAACTAGCAGGACCATGATTTTCACAAAGAAATATTTGATCGTTTCTGCCAAGCATGGTGATGTTTATAACCTTGTTCTTTCATTTCACATGTATTGCAATTTTCCTCACTTTCTCTTTGATATATGCCCCATTCTGTTTAAAACATTTTCCCCCAAAACTTTAAAGATATTTCTTTGTTTCCTCCTGCTCTTTCATGTTATGTAGTCATCTGCCTTCAAGACTGTGCTATATGTGATCCAGAGAAGCCATAGGAAATTGAGAGAACCTTGTAAGTTCACTTTGTTGTTCTGATGTTAGCTTATACCTAGAAGTGGGACAGACTATAAAAATGGCATAAAGCTTGCTTTCAAATTCCAAGGTATTACTTATCATTTCAGGCAGGTATTTACATACTCCACTTTTCTTAAAATTGGTACTTCTCACCAGAGAAAGAAAATCTCAGAACTCAAAGTTTTAGGTAAGGCCAAATACACAGGAGAATTTGAGAGTCTTCATTTTTTTTAAGAGTCTCCATTGCCCAGATCTTTGTCTTCATGCTGCATCATAGCCAAGATCTCTGATTACACTGCTTTCTGGCACATGAAACAGAAAATGAAATGAAAACGAAAATCCTCACATCCTAAAAGCAAAGTGTTTAAAGAGAAAAGGTTGACCTTCCAAGCAGGTGGATTTACCACCAAAACACTAAAATTGAACTATAAGCAGAAAAACTATGTGTCAGGTGAACTCTTCATTCTACTTCAAGGGTGAAGTTCCAGTTATAGGAATCAAATGAAGACAGTGAAAAAGTGTGTGTGTGTGTGTGTGTGTGTGTGTGTGTTTTGTTTTCCCTACTTGTACACACCTGCTTTGCTCCTATTCTCCCCTTGGGACACAGTCTTTTTATAGTAATGGTGGTAATTAGATCCCTTCCTTTTTAGATGCTCTTAATCATCTTGGATTTGGAGCCAATATCGTTGCCTCAAAATAGAATGAAAATTCAGGTTCTTAGCCTGTGGAACCGCTGGTCATTGTCTTACTATTCAGTGAACCTTTTTTTGAGCTTAAAGACAGACAGTATACTAGGTCTGTATGAAGAAGTGGCCACAATTGAGTATTTAGGAATGTCTGTTCTAATGTCAGTAAAGAACATAAAAATAGTGCATTGAATCAGACTCTTGGTCCTGTTAAAAATGTTTTTTAAATTACACTGGCACCAGCAGATATGTCATGATGGAATGTAGTTATTCTTCTTATTCAGATAAAGAAGTTGCCTCTACGCAGTGGATAGAATGTCGGACTGGGATGTGGAGGACCCAGGTTTGAGACTCCGAAGTCTCCAGCTTGATTGAGCACAGGCTTATCTGGTTTGAGCCCAAGGTCGCTGGCTCGAGCAAGGGGTCCCTCGGTCTCTTGGGGTCCCTTGGTCTCTTGTGGCCCCCCGGTCAAGGCACATATGAGAAATCAATCAGTGAACAACTAAGGAACCACAACGAAGAATTGATATTTCTCATCTCCCTCCCTTCCTGTCTGTCTCTCCCTGTCTGTCCCTCTCTCTGACTATCTCTCTCTCTCAGTCTCTGCCACAAAAAAAAAAAAGAAGTTGCCTCTAAACCCTAATGTCCATTAGTAATTTATTACAGCTCTATGACTCCTGATTCATTAGAATGTTTAAAAATTTTCTCTTTTCAACCGACACTAGTAATGTTTGGTAGTACAACCTTTTGCAGATCTTAAACTTACCTCTTTGAAGTTTCAGTGGATTTTCAGTGGATAAGTCTTTTGTTAGCTTTTCCAGGTCATTCAAAGCTTTATAGACTTCACATCTTCTTTTTAAGACTCCACATTTTTTTTTAAGAAAGGTTCTTTTTATTATTATTATTTATTTATTTTTTTACAGAGACAGAGAGTCAGAGTGAGGGATAGACAGGGACGGAGAGATGAGAAGCATCAATCATCAGTCTCTCGCTGCGCATTGCGACACCCCAGTTGTTCATTGATTGCTCTCTCATATGTGCCCTGACCGCGAGCCTTCAGCAGACCGAACAACCCTCTGCTCGAGCCAGCGACCCTGGGTCCAAGCTGGTGAGCTTTTTTTTTTTTTTGCTCAAGCCAGATGAGCCCGCGCTCAAACCGGCGACCTGGGGTCTCAAACCTGGGTCTTCGGCATCCCAGTCCGACGCTCCATCCACTGCGCCACCGCCCGGTCAGGCAAGACTCCACATTTTTTAAGTCTCCCTCTATACAGCTACCTCTCAGTTCCCTTTAGACACAGCATATATATCTTGTGAGCTGTGGTAGCCAAACTAAAAGGGATATTTAAGACATAGACAAAATATTTTTATATGGTAGTCAGTTTTTATTTATGTATAATTTTATTGATGGTTTCACTTATTAGCAATAATTTCCTCATAAGGCAACTGTGAAGATTAAATGAGATAATGCTTGGATAGTAATTAGCATATGTTTGGCATAATTGGCACTCAAAAAATGTTAACAACTAGTACTATTTAACATTTTATAACATTTTAATGAACAGACACCATGCCAGTCACTTTTAATTTTTAAAGCCTAGGATTCTCTCATTCAGTCATGTGGGAGGCACTCCAGTCAGATCAACGTTCTCAATACCCATCTTGTCTGTTTCATTCACTCAACAAATTCATGTAACGAGTATTCTAGGAATAGAGCTAGTCACTGGGGCTACAGCTACCAGATAGGCCAGGTCTCTGCATTCAAAGAGCCTGCCATAAACAGGGGAAATCAAATAACAGACAGGTAAGTACAATAAGGAGCCCTGAAGAGTGCAGGATCCATAGAACATAGGAGAAGGTAATCTAGTACAGGGGGCAGGCAGGTAGGCTTCCTGGAAGAATTGAAGTTAAAGCTGAGACCTGGAGGTGAGAGGAATTAGCCAGACAGAGGTGGCAGAGGAAGGACAAAAGTGGAAAGGTTACCCGGAAAAGTATGTGTAATATTAGAGGTGAGAGAAAATACTGCTTATTGAGAAACTGGACTGAATCTGGCACGAATGGAGAGGGGAATAACAGACAGAAGGCTAGAGGAGGGGGTAGGCACCAGAGCTCAGAAAGCCTTGGGATTCGTGTCAATGAGTTTGAACTTGATCTTCAGTCAATGGCTTCTCTTCATCCATCTATCCCATCCAGTCTCCTTCACCAGTCTATATGATTTGGCCCCATCCACCATTTAGGGCTCTTTCCTATTATTTTTCCACAGAACCCTGCCCACTGTTTTTCCATGCCCATGTGCTTATTTCCTTGATTGGATAGTCTTTCTTCAAATTCTGCAGTTCAATTCAGAAGCATTTGTTGAGTAACTGGCATGTGCCAGGCACTGTGAGACTGATTCCTCCAGTATCTTTTTACTCATTTATTTGTTTTAACAAAATTTATGAAACACTAACATGTAGAGGGAACCGTACTACTTTTAAATGACACTTTTTCTCTGAGGGTCTCCAGATGGCCCAACTGGAATCATCTCCTCCACTTTTCTTTCTCCTGTGAAATCCTAATATCCGAAATGTTTCTCTACCCTGGTTCTTGCCACTGTAGATACTGTATTATAGCAAATTACTTCATGGGTCTGACAGCCTTACAAGATCTCTGTGTTAAGGGACAGAGTCCAGGTCCAATTTGTCATTGTATTTTCCAGAGTTCACGACCTTGCATTTATCTAGGAGCTGCAATGTTCATAATTAATATATAGAGAATGAATGAATGAATACATTTTCTGAAAATGGAAAATAATAACCTTATTTTGGTATCTCATAGTGATCCATATATCCAAGCAGAGCAATTAAACTATTTGTTTCAAAGTGATTAAACCTGAATCTAGTACAGTTTCTCTGAAAAAAAAAATCACTGTTTTCTACCAGATTCTAAGATTTACATAAAAAAAACCCATAAGCGAATAATGTTATTAAGGATTGCACATCTAAAGTACAGTACTTGAAACTGACCACCTCTACTATCATCTCTATACAATGCATTTACTCAGGCTTTTTGTATATTCTTAGAATCATAGTAAAAACAGAAAAGGAGAAAAACAGGATACTTCTACGTGTTTGTTGATTGCTGAGAATAATATTCTGTGCACCTTTGGCTTTGCAGTTTTATAGCTCTCTGCATGAGTTTACAGCCAGCGGTTTCAGTGATTACTCCTGCATTTCCTAGGCACACCGACTTTACCTCTGGCAGGTGTTGTGATTCACAGTGCATACTGGAGTCCTTACTGCCTCCACAGTGAATGCTCTAGGCAAGGCTTGATTCTCTCCAGTGTATTAAAGCTCTGTTTGAAGAAAAGAACAAGGAAAGAACCACTAAAGCTGAAGGAAATTTTGAATACCACTGATGAATCTGTAATGAAATATCGGACTATGTTGAACTGGAGACCCATGACACATGTCTTCAGATGACACAATGCCCATTTTAGCTGCTTGCCCCTCCCCGTGCTCACTATGGCTGCGAGAGCTTTCATTTGAAACTGTGGAAACAGTTTGAAGACTTTTCTTATCAGCTATCAGAAGATGATTTCAGATAATCTGCTCAAGTCAACATCAGAGTGTTTTTTTCAGAGGAAGTCTTGGGTAGAGTAGTAACTAACCAAGTTTGGTGGCCTCAGTTGTTCACCTGATCACTGTACTCTTCTGTGATTGAATGACAGTGCTCCAGTTGGCTTAGTGAGATTCTCAAGTAGCTGGCGTAATAGAGCTGTTGCAAATTGAGAGGGAGGAGATTTTCACTTAAGAAATGACTCTTTGAAAATGTCCTATGACCCATTTCTATTTAGTTACTTCCCACTCCTTCCCTTAGTTAATAATCTTAGGGCAGTGACAGCTCTGTGCTAGGTATAAGACATTTGTCTCTAAACCAATCTTCAAGGTTACTCTAGCACTATTATATAATATTATATCCTTGTATTAAAGATGATGAAATACCTAGAGAGAAAAAAAAGTAACAGCTGTAATTCCAGGCTCTGGACACTGTTCTGTATCCTGTATCTTGTAGGATTGTGTACTCAGAGTCCATGAGGTAACCTTTATACAAGCTGGAACAAAGCTTAGTTGTGAAAGTTGTTCATCTCTTGGGTATATTCTGAAAACATGCTTCATGTTCCAAACCCAGAATTTGGAATTTAGCTTCCATGTGGGATAAATTGTCTACTAGGTATGTATTTAGAAAGTTGGCTATAAAACTCTAAAAGAATTATGTTTATATACATATATGTATATATATAATATTAAAGAAATATTTTACTAATATATATAATTTTTTCAGAACTCTGTAGCATGCTGGCAACATATGATATTCTATTACGCAGTCAAGGGAGGAAAAACCAATCTAGGAAGGCAGGCAATCAAACTGCTGGGTTCAAGAGATAATCTTCCCACACCACAGCCACCCAGCCATGGCCTTCTCTCTGGGTCAGTTATTGGAAGTCTTTGCCTCCCCTTTCTTACATGATTGGTTGTACTTTGGAGTAAGAGGGAAATAAACATCAACCTAGCATAACTCAGATAATCACCGCTTCCTCACTCTTCACCCTCGCCCACACAATGTTCTTGCTTAAAGATGCTCTGAGTCTTACTTGTTTAACTTTATCTGATAAAAGCTACAGTGGTTAAAGGCATAGATGTGCAGGTAAATGTTTTTAGGTATTATGTTCATCTTTATTAATGATTATAAAATGAGAAGGAAAAGCATATATATGTATATATGTGTGTGTGTGTGTGTGTGTGTGTGTGTGTGTGTGTGTGTGTAGACTCATGTATTTTTCCCATTCAACTGTCAATTTTCTTATGTGTTTTCATTCAGATTTTATAGGCATTAATTTCTAAAAATATCCAATAGGTCACTACTCAGGTTAAATTATATTCTCTTTTCTTTAAGTACTTAGGTTTACTATTAATAAGTATTAACATATAAAACATTCTGAGCCCTGGCCAGTTGGCTCAGCGGTAGAGCGTCAGCCTAGCGTGCGGAGGACCCGGGTTCGATTCCCGGCCAGGGCACACAGGAGAAGCGCACATTTGCTTCTCCACCCCTCCGCCGCGCTTTCCTCTCTGTCTCTCTCTTCCCCTCCCGCAGCCAAGGCTCCATTGGAGCAAAGATGGCCCGGGCGCTGGGGATGGCTCTGTGGCCTCTACCTCAGGCACTAGAGTGGCTCTGGTCGCAACATGGCGATGCCCAGGATGGGCAGAGCACCCCCCCCCACCCGGTGGGCAGAGCGTCGCCCCTGGTGGGCGTGCCGGGTGGATCCCGGTCGGGCGCATGCGGGAGTCTGTCTGACTGTCTCTCCCCGTTTCCAGCTTCAGAAAAAATGAAAAAAAAAAAAAAACATTCTGAAAGTTAGATTGCCCAAGAATTTTTCTAATTAGACAGCTTGATGCAATTCAGTATGATCAAACTCTCACTTTGAGTGTGAATGGGTCAGTCTTTCCAGGATTCTTACAGTCCTGTCATGGAGCAGACAGTCTCTGAGGTAAAAAGTCAACACAGTGCATTCATAAATACAAAGTGTAAAGCCAGGGGCCGCCTTGCGGCAATACACATGCAGGTTCTCATTGGATTCGGGCAGACGGTGGAGAAACAGTGGAGCCAAAAAATGGTGGGACATTCCTTTATTAAAGTCTTGCACTGGCTGACAAGTAAACATACAGGGAAAACACTTCCCTTTCACTCATTCAGAGCTTCCAAAGCCCTGACACATTATCTGGTTCCACAACTAGGAGAATATTCTCTGTTTTCTCCTAGAATCAAAGGCCTCACCAGTCTCAGTTGGGCTCCCAAAGCCCCTCACCTCTGGTTCCCCATCTGCACACCTTCTCTTTCTTTGCCAACATGGCTTCCTTTTCAACACTCTGCATTCTCTCCACTCTTGCTCTGCAAACATGGCTTCCTTTCTCTTCCCTTGCCAACATGGTTTCTTTCTCCTTCTTCTCCTGCTCTCTCTTCTCAAAACTTTTTGACATGAAAACCTCTCCTCCAGCAAACACTAGCAAAACAATGGCCCTTCACAAACAGGAAGGTAATTTGCAATTTCACAGACCACATACACCTGGCGCTGCCCAGACCCCAGTGCAAACTATAATGGAGCCAACATAAAAATCATATTTTTCAAACTTATTTGATCAACACAAAGAAATTAAGTCATCATTTTACCTAAATCTCAAATATATCAACTTTCACATTTTACCATTAAATGAGCAAATAAGGTAGGCTTCACACATACACACACACACACACACACACACACACATTTGTTTATACATACAGCACACAGATAATATTTAGTTGTCTACTGTTTCTTTTTCTGCAAATGAAAGAATCAAATTATATGAATGGACATTATGTTCTTGACAGTAATTCTTTGAGTTAAGGAAGTCCATTACAGAATAGTATATATTATTATCAAATTTTAACACAGTTTATAATTTCCTTCTATAAATATAGTTATAAGTTCCTTTTATTTTTTAATTAGACATAGTCATGGCTTTATTTCCCACTTCAGGGTTACTAAAGACTGAGAACTAAGCACAGACTGTCAATCCTAGAAAAGGTAAAGGAAGCCATTCATTAAAGTGATTCATCTTGATTAAGCCAGGGAAGGCCACATAGTTTGAGTTTTATCTTCAGCACATTGCCTTGCTAGGAATCACATTCAGAAAATAGAAGGGCTCTTCTTACCTTAAGTATCTGAGAATTGTGTCATTTTGCTTCCTCTGTTAGTGGTGACAGGTGCGAAAAGAACTTGAAATGAGCTGCCAATCACCATTAACCCCTTTTCATCCTGACCTTGTAGGTCAGGGAGCAATCTGAAGTTGCTATTTAAAAACCCTCACACTGAAATCTTCCAAACTCTGTCAAGTTTCTCAAACCACATTGTACAGACGTGGCAGCCTTCAATGCTATGAACTTTCTTTGCGTGGTGACTCTGATAGAGTTTATTTGATGACCTATAAAATCTTAGAATAAATAGGATTCCTTATTTTTATTATATTTCTTGGTAATTAAATCTGGAATAAAGATTAGAGAAGGTAAAATTCTAGTTGTTAGAAGTTGAAATGTTTTGTTTAATACTGTAGTGAAGTTATCTAAATACTTAATGAACTTCAGTTAATAGTATTTTACATAAACTCTCCATGTTTGCATAGTCTTGCTCAGCATCTTTTTAATTCCAACCATTGGAATGAGATAATATAAGGTTGCTATTCTGCCAATATTGGAAGCTTGTTTTAACTTCCTTAAACTTTTCTTTCTTTTGTATATTTCCCTAATATAGATACTTTTTTTTTTTGGTATGACACAGACATGCCTGTCAAGAATTTAACCTTAAAAACAAAAAGATGTCAAAGAGTGAAATCTAGCATAAAACAAAAACAATTTCCATTTATTGTCCAAACTGAAAGGATTAAAAAACAGTTAACCCAAAGAATGGTAAAAGTTTTTTTTTTACTCTGTATGAAATGTTCATACTTTAACATTCAATGTAGCACTCAACCTTTTTGTGAGAAAGCATATGCATGAAAAATCATTAAAATGTGAACCTCTTTACTTTCTTTAATATATTTCCATCACTTTAAATGAATATACTAAATTTCACATTTATCACTTTCCATTTAGAGAAGGAAGAATACTAGAAAGAGGTTTCTGGGAAGCTTGATGAGCCATTTGCTAAAAGAAGTCCTCCAGAGACCTGTCTAAATTTCCACATTTGAAGGAAAAATTAGGTTATTCATTTGGAAGAAGGGCAGACATTGCATGGCTCCACTTGAAGAAAGAGTTGAGGAACTTCATTCACCCTTTCTTCCAACTCATTCAGGAGCTGGGAACACTGTCATTTTTTTATTGTAGAGAACACCATTAGAGAGCCATTCAGAATGGCCCAGCCACCATTAACAAAAACTCTGCTCAGCTGTTGGTTTTCCAGCTGTGCTCATAAACATTAAAGTCAGTAAAGTTAAAATGGATGAAATAGAAACTGAAAGATTAGAGCTAGGTGACTTTGGAAACCCAAATTGGCATCTGGTCACATCCAAGACTCCAATGTCCTTAAAGTAGGCGTTGGCTAAGAAGAAGATGGATGATGCAACAAATTCAGGAACTGAAACTAGAAAGGATGGAGTGTGTGGCATGGTTCTGGAGAAAAGCTGCTAGAAACTTCTCAGCACTAGTCAGAGTTCGGGAGAATAATTCAGTACCAGTGCCAAATCCTACTAAAAACAAAACAAAACAAAAAAATGTGCGTTCAGGCATATCTAGAAATTATGATTTTTCATTGGTTGATTGAAATAGCTAAATTGGTGTCTAGATTTTGTTTTCATCATAATCTTTATTAAGTCAACCTTTTAGCCCAGTGCATATGATACAGTCTTGGCCACCAGAGTCAAATAATTCTTCAGAGCATCCAACTCTAAAACAGAAGTGAAAGTTGCAGGAAGCTACACCAATGCACATCTATGGAGCTCATTTTGTTCTCTAAGCAAGATAAGGAGAAAAACATTTCTCAGCGTCTTTGGCAGTGCCCTTTCATTCTTGGTAAAATGGACAGAATTAAATGCACTATGGGAAGTGCCCTTTCATTCCTGGACCCAAAGTCAAGGCCTACAGATATTCAGCATAGGAAGTATTTCAGTGCTATGACTATGCACTTCATTCTTTGGCATAGGGAACTGGTATCACTAAATCAGCACCTTAAGTGGAATTTTGAAGCCTGTATTTTTTAAATGCTCCACTGCTATGGCCCCTTTTCTATCCCTTCTGCAAAATTTTGCATGTGTGTGTGCATGGGGGGAGGGGAGATCCTGCAAGAAAATAATATTAAATATCTTCTTCTAAAATAGGGCTGTACTATTGAAATATAATATGAGCCACACATATGTTATTAAAAACTTTCTAATGCCTACATTAAAAGATGAAAAGAAACAGGTCAAGTTAATTTAATTATATACTATTTAACCCCATAGATCAAAAATACTATCATTTCAACATGTAATCAATATAAAAAGTTATTAATGAGATATTATTTATTATTTTTTGTACTGGATCTTTAAAATTCAGTATATATTTTACTCTTACACACATCTCAGTTTGGTTTAGGCACATTTTGACTGCTCAATAGCCACATGTGACCAGTAGCTATTAAACTGGACAGCCTGGGTCTAAAACATGGCTCCCTCTTAGCATAATATCCCATTTGAAATGCCTAGCTTCTGATAGTTTTTCAGCTTCCCATCTGAATGTTATTCTTTACAAAAGAGATCCATATGTATAAATATTTTAATCTAGGTTCTAACAAACACCCACACACACATGAATACATATACAAACTAACATCTGGGCTTTCATGAACTATCTAGATTTCCTTCTTAAATAACCTAAAATATAAAATATTTCCTCTCTCCGGTGCTTTCTGTCAGAGCATGTGTACCTATTATCTTGCACATTAATGGGTTACCGTATTTAGTGTTGTCAGAGCTGCTGACTCACTGCCCATGAATGGCCTGCTGCTCATGGTGATTGTCTGACAGGATGCCAATAACACTGCCTGCAGCTTCTGAAAAGCTGACCTTGTACCAACATCCACATTCTTTTGGTTGATTTTGCTGACATTCTCTCAACTCAAAAACTGTTTTTAAAACAAATGTATAATATGTATAATGAAGTATTGAGCTTCTAAAAGCAACTGTACTTCAATTTATTAAATTATCTGAGTGTGTCAGGGAGGTCAGAACAGCAAGGAAATGAGTAAACAGAGAGAACCATCCTTGAAAGTTGACATTTGAGCTGCAAGCGTATAATACTTGGGGACATTGTTCTAAGACAACACGGGCATCCAAATGAAACAAGGCTCTAGTGGAATCCATTTTTTAACTTTCTCAAGAATCTTTATTAGCTCTGTATTACTGACCTCGAAATTCTATATAATTTTTTCAAAATTGCAAAATTTATCCAATTAGCCACCCTAAAAATGTCTTCCTCAAGTTAACCTAAACAAAAGGATATAAGATGTTCTCCATTAATTAACAAGTGCTGCTACTATTAAATACTTAAAGCAGGGATCAAATTAGCCAGAAGTACTAGGTACTACATTAGCTAGATGATCCTTAACACTAATCTCATCTATATACATAAAACATAATATATATCTCCCAGCCAACAGCATGTACTGCTGACCCTGCCTTCTGTTAAAGCGCAACTTTTTAAAATCCTCCTCTTTTCCTGGTGGATACAGCTAGTATTCTTGCCTACAAAATCTCAAGCATTTTAATCCACTCATCCTCTGACGGACACTTGGGCTGTTTCCAGATCTTTGCTATTATGAACAATGCTGCCATAACCATGGGGGTGCATTTCTATTTTTTGAGTCAGTGATATGGTGTTCTTGGGATATATTCCTAAAAGTAGAATGGCTGGGTCAAAAGGCAGTTCCATTTTTAATTTTTTGAGGAATCTCCCTACTGTTTAGGAATAGAATTAAACCTGAAGGGAAGGGGGGAGGGAGCTGTTGGGAGGGGGGCAAGGGAGATGTTGAGGGGAATACGGGGGAGGGGGGATGCATTCGGGGAGACACTAGAATCTATGTAAACACAATAAATAAAAATAAGTAAGTAAATAAATAAACCATTAAAAAAATCTCAAGCATTTTCTTGAGCTGATGTTCCCGTTCCTTATTTTTGTTGCCTGTTATCCCAGAGTTTAATACGAACTAGCAGTAAAATTACCATGTAGTTCACATCTCACATGCAATAGCCAGAGTCTGCTTTGCTGATTATAGTTTCACACAGATGAAAGTTTTCAATAAATGAACAGAATGAGTGTTGTTTTGGCACTTTCTAACCACTAGAGGGAGGTCAAGGCTCCTCTCTAGCCTCTGTTTCCCTCCTGGTGTACCCACTGAGTGGTGATAGAGATGATTCAAGTGCAAAGTTTATTGGTCCATGAGATGGAAGGAAAATGAAATTATTTATTCGGGGAAATCTAAAATTTGGCAGCCTGAAAACCCTGTCAACATGTTTTGTTTGTCCTATCCTATTTGAGGCAACATTTATAAATTTGAAGATTTCATGGAAAAATCTGGATTTCTACCCTAGAGAGGAAAAGAGGAAGATGTGGCCATCCTGTGTCTATACGTGGCATGGCCAAATGGAGATGCCTTCTTAAACAGACACACACTCTTCACATCAACTTCATTACTACCACTTCCTATTATTTTTCAACACTGAGACCAAATGTCATGTGTTATGTATACACAAGCTTGTATCATTATTTTCTTGTGAAGCTGTTTTGTTTTTTGTTTGTTTGTTTAGATTATTTTTTGTACTCAAGTCAATAGCAAAAGCAGTAAAAGGAGAATTAAACCAAGTGAATCTCTTGTGATTTCAAAGAAGATAAGAGAGAGCATACTTCTTAGAGGCAGTAAAAAATACTCATAAAGTATGCAGGCACAGTGTGCCTGGGTCTCCTTGACTTATGCCCCCTATGTCCCCATTTACATCAGTTCGATAGGCCTATGAGCTTAGAGAATTTCAGCACTCACATAGAGTCTCTGCCAAATTCCTGTTTGTGAAAGTGCAGTATACACATATACATATGTGCGTGTGTGTGTTCGTGTGCACACACACACACCCTTTTTTCCTTAGAGGCCATTTCCTACAATTCAGTTTTCTCTGCAATGTTGTAAAAAAATTGGAGGACTGAGATTAGGTTAAGAGTAAACATTAGAGAAAAGAAATTTCTTGTATTTGTAATAGGTCTTAGATAAAAAGGGTCCTTGTGACTCCTTGTGATCTAGCTTTCTGATTGTAGTGTAACCCCATAGTAATGTCCATTTCCCATATGATTGTGAAAGGCAGCAGGTTCGGGATTGAATTATTAATGGTCCCAATCAGTTATCATTTCTCATTTGTCATCACTAACGCTACCAAGAACTCTCTCTCATGACTGACTCTCTCAGTATTTGCAAAATCATCATACAAGGTGTAAAATATTCATCTTCATACTCAACATAGGAAAAGACATATCTTCATGTATCTTGTATTCACAAGGAAGTATAGAACTAAAATTGGATTGGTGTAGCATGAACAAGTTCCAACAACCAACTGATACTCTGATTTACTGGCATCATTGCTTCTTGATCTCAAAAAGAAGTAATAATGTAAATACTAGTAATCATAGTTAATATTTGTTAAGTTCACTATGTGTCGGACACTGAACTAAGTCATCTCCTTTATTCCTTGGAACAACTCTGTGAAGATCTGTTTTTACTCCTATTTTAGAGGTGTGGAAAATGGGGCTGGGTAACTTATCCAGTATCACATAGAGATGAACCAGGAATGAGGTGAGATTTACTCATGGCTCAGTCCAACCTCAGAGCCTTCACTCAACCACCTTACTGTATTCCCTTCCTTTCAGGTCAGTGGTTCTCAAAGTGAAGCCCCCAAGACACTTTCATGGGATCCTTGAGGTCACAACCATTTTCATAATAACCCTCACATTTTATTTGCCATTTTTACTATGTGGAGATTCGCATCAATGATGCAAAAATAATGGTGGGTAAAACTGCTGTGACCTTATTACAGATCAAGGCAGAGGCACCAACCTTTACTAGTGGTAAAGTAATTATATTCTTCATTGCCATGCTCTTACAATAAAAAAAATAAAGCAAGCAAGCATCATCAACAACAAAATAAATCTTATTAACTCTTGAAACTCTAATACACGTCTTTGAAATATCTGTGCGAGGAAATGGGAAGTGTGTGCACCAAACACTCTTTGAGTGTGTGTGTGTGTGTGTATGTGTGTGTGAGAGAGAGAGAGAGAGAGAGAGAGAAAGGAGGGAGGGAGGGAGGGAGGGAGGGAGGGAAGGAAGAAGAAGAAAAGAAGAAAGAAAGAAAGAAATTAAGGGATGATGGTTGCCTGGAAGTGAGACTGGTGTGCAGACTGAACTAGGCACTTCTTTCACGGAATAACATGGTTACTTGAAAGAACAATGGGCAAATATGGTTATTTAGACATTGTGTTTCGGAATGATTTCTTTGAAAATAAATGAAGTGAGCCTGTCACTTCAGAGAAAATTAACAATATTTTTTGAAAATGATAAAATCAAACTTGGAAATAAAAGTTACAATCTTGGAAAGGTTGCATCTGCCACTATGAAGTTGACAACTAAAAGACGTTTCTGATGAAATTGATGGTGATATTAACAAATATAACTTTTTGTTAGTAAAAATGAAACATTTGGAAGATCTGCGTAAATCAGTGAACCAGTGCTTTCCAAATGATTGATTTCTGCTGTTATAAAGTGATACATAAATTTAAAAATCTATATAAAGATTGAGGAGGATAATAAGATTATAATACAATGGGTTATACAAAGTTCATATAAATGGTTCAAATTCCACATTGCAACTTACCTTTAAGAAATAGCCATTTGTTTCACAATTATCTGAAAGACCATGAAAATACACTGCCTTTTCAAACTGTGTATCTGTGTCAGTTGAAGTTTCTTCACATATTGTAATAGGCTAAATGCCAAAGCAGAAATTAAAATCTAGCTATCTTCTTTCTATTATAGCAGATATTAAAAGATTTCCAAAAATGTAAAACCATGTGCTAATTCTCACTACATTTTTTATTCTGCAAAATATTTCTATTTTATTTAAAATATATCATCTATATCAATGGTCCCCAACCTTTTTTGGGCCACAGACTGGTTTAATGTCAGAAAATATTTTCATGGACCAGCCTTTTTTTTTTTTTTTAATAAATTTTTATTAATGGTAATAGGATGACATTAATAAATCAGGGTACATATATTCAAAGAAAACATGTCTAGGTTATTTTGTCATTAAATAATGTTGCGTACCCCTCGCCCAAAGTCAGATTGTCCTCCGCCACCCTCTATCTAGTTCTCTGTGCCCCTCCCCCTCCCCCTAACTCTCTCCCTCCCTCCCTCCCATGTCCTCCCTCCCCCCACCGCTGGTAACCACCACACTCTTGTCCATGTCTCTTAGTCTCATTTTTATGTTCCACCAATGTATGGAATCATGTAGTTCTTGTTTTTTTCTGATTTACTTATTTCACTCCTTATAATGTTATCAAGATCCCACCATTTTGCTGTAAATGATCTGATGTCATCATTTCTTATGGCTGAGTAGTATTCCATAGTGTATATGTGCCACATCTTCTTTATCCAGTCTTCTATTGAAGGGCTTTTTGGTTGTTTCCATGTCTTGGCCACTGTGAACAGTGCTGCAATGAACATGGGGCTACATGTGTCTTCACGTATCAATGTTTCTGAGGTTTTGGGGTATATACCCAGTAGAAGGATTGCTGGGTCATAAGGTAGTTCTATTTGCAGTTTTTTGAGGAACCACCATACTTTCCTCCATAGTGGTTGTACTACTTTACAGTCCCACCAACAGTGGATGAGGGTTCCTTTTTCTCCACAGCCTCTCCAACATTTGCTATTACCCGTCTTGTTGATAATAGCTAATCTAACAGGGGTGAGGTGGTATCTCATTGTAGTTTTGATTTGCATTTCTCTAATAACTAATGAAGCTGAGCATCTTTTCATATATCTGTTGGCCATTTGTATCTCTTCCTGGGAGAAGTGTCTGTTCATGTCCTCTTCCCATTTTTTTATGGGATTGTTTGTTTGTTTGTTGTTGAGTTTTATGAGTTCTTTGTAAATTTTGGATATTAGGCCCTTATCTGAGCTGTTGTTTGTAAATATCATTTCCCATTTAGTTGGCTGTCTGTTTATTTTTATATCGGTTTCTCTTGCTGAGCAAAAACTTTTTATTCTGATGTAGTCCCATTCATTTATCTTTGCCTTCACTTCTCTTGCCATTGGAGTCAAGTTCATAAAATGTTCTTTAAAACCCAGGTCCATGATTTTAGTACCTATGTCTTCTTCTATGTACTTTATTGTTTCAGGTCTTATATTTAGGTCTTTGATCCATTTTGAATTAATTTTAGTACATGGGGACAGGCTGTAGTCGAGTTTCATTCTTTTGCATGTGGCTTTCCAGTTTTCCCAACACCATTTGTTGAAGAGGCTTTCTTTTCTCCATTGTGTGTTGTTGGCCCCTTTATCAAAGATTATTTGACCATATATATGTGGTTTTATTTCTGGGCTTTCTATTCTGTTCCATTGGTCTGAGTGTCTATTTTTCTGCCAATACCATGCTGTTTTGATTATCGTGGCCCTATAATATAGTTTAAAGTCAGGTATTGTAATGCCCCCAGCTTCATTCTTTTTCCTTAGGATTGTTTTGGCTATTCGGGGTTTTTTATAGTTCCATATAAATCTGATGATTTTTTGTTCCATTTCTTTAAAAAATCTCATAGGGATTTTGATGGGAATTGCATTAAATTTGTATATTGCTTTGGGTAATATGGCCATTTTGATTATATTTATTCTTCCTATCCAAGAACAAGGAATATTTTTCCATCTCATTGTATCTTTTTCGATTTCCCTTAACAATGCTTTGTAATTTTCATTATATAGGTCCTTTACGTTCTTTGTTATGTTTATTCCTAGGTATTTTATTTTTTTTGTTGCAATCGTGAAGGGGATTATTTTTTTGAGTTTGTTTTCTAATATTTCATTGTTGGCATATAGAAAGGCTATGGACTTTTGTATGTTAATTTTGTATCCTGCGACCTTACTGTATTGGTTTATTGTTTCTAATAATCTTTTTGTGGAGTCCTTCGGGTTTTCGATGTATAGGATCATATCATCAGCAAAAAGTGATAGCTTTACTTCTTCTTTTCCGATATGGATGCCTTTTATTTCTTTGTCTTGTCTGATTGCTCTGGCCAGAACTTCTAGCACCACGTTGAATAAGAGTGGAGAGAGTGGACAACCCTGTCTTGTTCCTGATTTAAGGTAGAAAGTCCTCAGTTTTATGCCGTTTAATAGGATGTTGGCTGATGGTTTATCATATATGGCCTTTATCATGTTGAGATATTTTCTTTCTATACCCATTTTGTTGAGCGTCTTAAACATAAAATTGTGTTGTATTTTATCAAAAGCCTTTTCTGCATCTATTGATAAGATCATGTGGTTTTTGTTCTTTGTTTTGTTGATATGGTGTATTACGTTAACCGTTTTGAGTATGTTGAACCACCCTTGAGATTCTGGGATGAATCCCACTTGATCATGATGTATTATTTTTTTAATATGTTGTTGTATTCGGTTTGCCAGTATTTTGTTTAGTATTTTAGCATCTGTATTCATTAGAGATATTGGTCTGTAGTTTTCTTTCTTTGTGCCATCCTTGCAAGGTTTTGGTATGAGGGTTATGTTGGCCTCATAAAATGTGTTTGGAAGTATTGCTTCTTCTTCAATTTTTTGGAAGACTTTGAGTAGAATAGGAACCAAGTCTTCTTTGAATGTTTGATAGAATTCACTAGTATAACCGTCTGGGCCTGGACTTTTATTTTTGGGGAGGTTTTTAATAGTTTTTTCTATTTCCTCCCTGCTGATTGGTCTGTTTAGGCTTTCTGCTTCTTCATGACTCAGTCTAGGAAGGTTGTATTGTTCTAGGAATTTATCCATTTCTTCTAGATTGTTGTATTTGGTGGCATATAATTTTTCATAGTATTCTACAATAATTCTTTGTATATCTATGATGTCTGTGGTGATCTCTCCTTTTTCATTTTGGATTTTATTTATTTGAGTCCTGTGCCTTTTTTCCTTGGTGAGTCTTGCCAAGGGTTTGTCAAGTTTGTTGATCTTTTCAAAGAACCAACTCCTTGTTTTATTGATTTTTTCTATAGTTTTTCTGTTCTCTATTTCATTTATTTCTGCTCTGATTTTTATTATCTCCTTTCTTCGGCTGGTTTTGGGTTGTCTTTGTTCTTCTTTTTCTAGTTCCTTAAGGTGTGAAGTTAAGTGGTTTACTTCGGCTCTCTCTTGTTTGTTCATATAGGCCTGAAGTGATATGAACTTTCCTCTTATTACTGCTTTTGCTGCATCCCAGAGATTCTGATATGTCGTATTTTCATTTTCATTTGTCTGTATATATCTTTTGATTTCTGCGCTTATTTCTTCTTTGACCCATTCATTTTTTAGAAGTATGTTGTTTAGTTTCCACATTTTTGTGGGGTTTTCCCCCTCTTTTTTGCAGTTGAATTCTAGTTTCAAGGCTTTATGATCAGAAAATATGCTTGGTACAATTTCAATTTTTCTAAATTTGCTGATGTTGTCTTTGTGGCCCAACATATGGTCAATTCTTGAGAATGTTCCATTTACACTAGAGAAAAATGTATACTCTGTCGCTTTGGGATGAAGTGTCCTGTGGATGTCTATCATATCCAGGTGCTCTAGTATTTTGTTTAAGGCCACTATATCTTTATTGATTCTCTGTTTGGATGACCGATCTAGAGCCGTCAGCGGTGTATTGAGGTCTCCAAGTATGATTGTATTTTTGTCAGTTTTTGTTTTAAGGTCAATAAGTAGCTGTCTTATATATTTTGGTGCTCCTTGGTTTGGTGCATATATATTAAGGATTGTTATGTCTTTTTGATTCAACTTCCCCTTACTCATTATGAAATGACCATTTTTGTCTCTGAGTACTTTTTCTGTCTTGTAGTCAGCATTATTAGATATGAGTATTGCTACGCCTGCTTTTTTTTGGGTGTTGTTTGCTTGGAGTATTGTTTTCCAGCCTTTTCTTTGAATTTGTTTTTATCCTTGTTGCTTTGATGTGTTTCTTGTAGGCAGCATATAGTTGGATTTTCTTTTTTAATCCATTCTGCTACTCTGTGTCTTTTTATTGGTAAGTTTAATCCATTTACATTTAGTGTAATTATTGACACTTGTGGGTTCCCTACTGCCATTTTATAAATTGCTTTCTGTTAGTTTTGTATCTAGTTTGATTCTTCTCTTTTGTTTTTCTATCATTTGTTTTTGTTTGTTTGTGTTCCATACTTCTTTCCTCTGTTGCTACCTTTTTTAAGTCAAGTGTTTTTGTGGTGGTTTTTTCAAGGGTGGTTACCATTAAGTAATGAAAAGGGTACCTACCATATTCATTGTAGTACCCTATCTTATAAGTATTTCTGCACTTCATCATCCTTTGCTACTGTTAATCTCCATCCTCTCCCCCCTTTTTTTCCTTTGTTGTCACAGTTTAAGTTTGGTTTTATTGTGTTCTTGGTGGAGCTGTTACTTGTGGTGTTGTTTTCTTTTGTTCTTTGAATCTGGTTGGAAAACCCCCCTTAGTATTTCCTGGAGTGGGGGCTTTCTGTTGATAAATTCTCTCATCTTTTCTGTATTTGTGAATGTTTTTATATCTCCTTCATACTTGAAGGATAGCTTTGATGGGTATAGTATTCTTGGATGAAAGTTCCTCTCTTTCAGGGCTTTAAATATTGGGGTCCACTCTCTTCTAGCTTGTAGAGTTTCTGCTGAGAAATCTGATGATAATCTAATAGGCCTTCCTTTATATGTTGTACTCTTCTTTTCCCTGGCTGCCTTGAGAATTTTTTCTTTGTCATTGGTTTGTGTCATCTTCATTATGATGTGCCTTGGAGTGGGTTTGTTGGGGTTAAGAAAACTTGGTGTTCTGTTTGCTTCTTGAATTTGAGGCTTTAGTTCCTTCCACAGGCTTGGGAAGTTCTCGTCTATTATTTGTTTGAGTATATTCTCCATTCCATTTTCTTTCTCTTCTCCCTCTGATATACCTATTATTCTTATGTTATTCTTTCTGATGGAGTCAGACAATTCCTGTAGGGCTTTCTCATTTTTTATTATTTTTGAGTCTCTTTCTTCTTCTCTCTGTTGTGCCTCAAGTTGTTTGTCTTCTATTTCACTAATCCTATCTTCAATCTGGGCTGTTCTGTTGGCTAAGCTTGTTACCTCGTTTTTCAGCTCGTGAATTGAGTTTTTCATTTCTGTTTGATTTGTTTTTATAGTTTCAATTTCCTTGGTAATATATTCTTTGTGTTCATTGAGTTGTTTTCTGATCTCCCTATATTGCCTTTCTGTGTTTTCTTGTATATCTCTGAGTATTTTTAAGATTTCTAGTTTAAATTCTCTGTCATTTAGCTCCAAGGCTTCCAATATGTTAAGTCTTTTCTCCATAGATTTTTCCACATCTATTTGTGTTACCTCTCTTTCTTTTGTATCCATAATATTCGATTTCCTCTTTCTTATTGGCATCTGAGGGTGGTCTTGTTGATAGCACTAATTAGAATTAATAAAGAGTAAAAAGTAAAAAAAAAAAAAAAAAAGGTAAAACACCCCACAAAAAAAACAGTAATAATTTATTATTTCCCCCTTTTTTTCTTTCTTCTCTTTCCCTCCTCTCCCCTCCTCAGGGAAATATCGTGCCTATAATGGAGGGCCTGATTTGGGGTGAAGAGTTCAAGGGGCAAAAAAAGGGAGTAGGGACCTACTAAATGCAAAAAAAAAAAAAAAAAAAAAAAAGAAAATTTTAGACAAGCATAAGATGATTTGCTTGTAAGTGATGGTCAACTTAAAGATATAATGAGAGGGATAAGAGGGAACCAGAAAAAAGGACCAAAAAAAGAATAATAAAGAAGAAAAAAATAAAAATAATAAGTAAAAATCTATTGTATTAAGTGGAGCGAAGACTAAATACAATGGAGACCTTGGGTTGGGAGGACCCAAAATGCCACAAAAATAAACAAACAAGAAAAAAACAAAAACAAAAGCAAAAAAGAAAAATAAAGCCAAAAAAAGCCTTGAGTCCCAAATTAACTAATTTGTTCGTGATTGAGGATTAAATGGGAGGAAAGTAAAACGAGAAAAGAAAAAACGAATAGAAAGGAAAAAATAAGAAAAAGAGAAAAATGAAGGAAGAAATAAAAAAGGAAGAGAAAAAAACAAAATAAAGCAAATTAAAAAAAAACAAAAGAGGAGAGAGTGAGAGTTAAGTGTTTTGGAGTATAACCTTAAAGGAGGGTGAGGATGAAGAAGAGAAATAAAATATAACAGTTATGGGTAGTATAGTTCAAGAAAAGGGAAGCATAAGATGGGCTGAGAATAGAAGGACCGAGGTGGAGGAAATAAAGGCAATAAGATAGAAGAAACAAACAACAACAACAAAAAAATTAGTGGAACAAGTTGTAAAGTCTGTGGATTTTTCTTGATTTTGAGAGGTTAACTTCTTCCTTTTTCTTTTCTCTCCCTCTTCCTGGTCGGTGACTCTGTACCCCAGGCTCTGCCCCTTTATCACACTTAGGTAGGGATTTGCAGTTGATGGGATTCTATGGCAATGTCATATAATTGGCTTTAGTCTTGCTGGTAGTCAAGGCTTGTTGGCGTTTGCAGGGTCCAACGATGAGAGAGTTTGCTTTCCTGGATTCTCTCTCCTAGTCCCCCCTTCCTGAATTAGCAGCCTGGTGATCCAGCTATAAGGCTGCAACTGCTTCTGCCTGGGGAGTAAGAGGCTCAAAGAGCTGGGAAATCCCCACTCTATCCCCACTCAGTGCAAGGCTTTGGGAAAGGCTCTGGCAGTCAGGGCCTCCAGTGTAATCAGGCGGGGGTGGGAGTCAATTGTTGTCAAGGTGACTGTTCAGCGCCTAGCATTCAGTTGGACCTCTCAACCCAGGCTTTCCACACTTTGTAGCCTGTTTTGGCTGGGAAGAAGAGGCACTAGTCTCTGCTTGCGACTAGTGTAGATCTTATTATCTGCCAAGTCCCTCTTGTTAGCGTTTATCCCTGAATATGGAGGCTCTATCAATCAGAAGTTGCCCCCGCCCCTTTAGCGAGAGGCACTAAAAAATATCACGCCTCTTGTCTTGGGTCGCTGAACTGAGAGAGATCTTATCAATTAGAACCGAGGGTGCGCAGATTTCATGGGTTAAGCTAATTTCAGTGATTGGGTCGCAGCTGTGCTCCCGAAGGTATTTTAGCCTGCCTGCACACACCCCTCCCCCAACGCTTGATTGTTAGCTTGAATGGCTGGGTGAGGTGCCCCGCCCACGGAGAGAATCTCCCAAGTAGAAGACCACCCTGGTGCCTCTCCCGCTCACCCTGCCGCTGGCGGCTGAATCGCACCAGGCGCAGGATAATGGGGCACCCTGGGTGTGCGGGCCAGTAGGGCGCTCTGGGCGTGTGGAATGCCCAGGGCACGCGTGCGAATGGGGTGCTCCGGGCACCGGTGGCTGGCGACTCTCACTCGCAGTGCGCGGGCCGCTGGGAACGTTAGCGGTGCTCGCTCTGCAACCAGACCGGGCGCGCGCCGGCGGCTGCTCACTGCTCCTGAGTGTGGGCGGTGCTCACTCTGCAACGGTACCGGGTGCGCGCCAGCGGCTGCTCGGGGCTCCGGAGTGTGGGCGGTGCTCGCTCTGCAACCCTACCGGGCGCGCGCCCGCGGCTGCTCGCGGCTCCCGAGTGTGGGCTGACTCACCACAGGCGCACTCCCTCGCGGCTTGAATGAACGTCGCTGCGGTAGCTTCCTCCACACCCTCGTCTCTCAGATTCAAGTGATAACAGTCCTTTCGCTTTCAGTTTGTGTGGAACTCTGGAATGCTCCGAGGATAAATTTTTCTGTTTCTAGTTGATAAATTTGTTGTGATTTAGGGGAGATCTGTCGGACGCGCTGCTCACGGCGCCATTTCCGTGACGTCACTCCCTCGGACCAGCCTTTAGGTTGGGACGGATAAATATATCACATGACCGAGACAAGCATCAAGAATGAGTCTTAGATGGATGTAACAGAGGGAATCTGGTCATTTTTTAAAAATAAAACATCATTCAGACTTAAATATAAATAAAATGAAAATACTGTAAGTTATTTATTCTTTCTTTGTGGACCGTTACCAAATGGCCCACAGGGGGGTCCGTGGCCCGGGGGTTGGGGACCACTGATCTATATTACATGTAATGGGTTTATCATTATGTAAATAAGTTTATAAATAAATGTTTTTCAAATTTTTAATAAGGTACAATAAACATAAACAAAGATTCTTAGGGGTCTTTAGAACAAAAAGTTTGAAAACTTATGATGTAGTATCATTTTTATTTTTTATTCCAAAGTGACAGGACAACATACTGATACTGAATTAAATGCTATATTATTTATCTCCATTTTTTAAATGTGAGTCAGATGGAAAGAAGTCAGGCTTTCAGTAATCCTCAGATGGCTCCTAAGGCCTGTGATATGTTTGAGGCCATCAGTCAGGTAGAAATACATCACTGAGGGGCAGGGCCTGAACATTTATTACCAGGATTAGATTCTTCTGTCTCTTCATGATTCCCAGAAAAAGCACTTCTTGTCTAAGGAAAAACCCATCTATATTTTGTACATAATGTAAAATTCTGCGTGCTTAATAATAAATTTTAATTCAGGATATCTATAGGAGGTATGAAACTCTGCATGCAAACATTTACTCCTCTGTCATCCATCCCCTTTATTAATGTTACTAATGCAACTGGTAATGGTCCTAGAAAATCTTTGTAATTTTGCTTTTTTCCCTCCTATATCCTGTTTCATGACTTCTTCTTCCCTTTCTTTCTGCTTTCTGTTCTTTTTTTCTATTTGTTTTGATTTTCACATTATAGTAAAATCAATCAGATACACATCTGAGATCACATTGTATCATTAATCTCTTAGAAGTGCAGGACTTTAACAAATGTATGAACATAAAATATGAGCAAGACAAGTGATAATCACATATTACCAGGGAAATTTTATTAGAATATATGATAAATGTACCTACCTGTAGGTGGCTAATTTAAAATTTTGTCTTTTCATAAATTAATTGGATTAATCTTTGATACATTTTGATCTGACCATTAAAGTTCAATGCAGTTATTTTGACCAAGAGGCAGATGTATTGAACTTCAAGATACAGAGGCTGACCTCGGGTAAACATTTTTTTCCTGGTCAGCAAAACAATGTTAAACTTTCTGCCTTACTTGGAATTAATTTCAACACAAAAAGCTTAAAGGTATAATGAGGTCACCCCTACGGAGTAGTTTTGGCCTATGCACTCTTTTAGTTGCATATTGTACTACTTAATTCATAAAAAGAGATTTTTAATCTAAGAAAATTTGTGACAATTTAGTGATTGATTGTGTCCGGATTAAGATACTTATTGGTTTTACAATTGTATTTTTTAAGAAATACAAAATGAGATAATTATTCTCTTTAAAAATGTATTCTGGACTATTGGGGGAGTGACGTCACGAAGATGGCGCCGTGAGCAGCGCGTCCGACAGATCTCCCCAAAATCTCAACAAATTTGTCAACTAGAAACAGAAAAATTTATCTTCGGAGCATCCTAGAGTTCCACACACACACTGAAAGCAAAAGGACTGTTGCTGAGGAGGGAATACGCCTGTGGTGAGTCAACCCACGCGTGCAGCTGCCCGCGCCGCGTCCCGGGGAGTGCCGGCAACCACCAGCCTGCTCTGAGAAGCCGCACGCCCCCCGCACTTGCCGCGTCCCGGGGAGTGCCCACAACCGCGGGCGTGCTCTGAGAGGCCACGCGCCCCCCCCAACCGCGTTCTGAGAAGCCGCGCGCGCGCCCCGAGCGGCCACATCCGTGCCGGCAACCACCGGAGTGCTCTGGGAAGCCGCGCGCGCGCCCCGAGCGGCCACATCCGTGCCGGCAACCACCGGAGTGCTCTGGGAAGCCGCGCCCCCCCCAGCCGCGTCCCGGGGAGTGCCGGCAGCCACCGGCGTGCTCTGAGAAGCCGCGGGCCCCGTGCCATAGTCTGGGAGGGGCGCCAAACCTGTCTTTCCTAGTCAGGAGATTCCCTCCGTGGACGGGGCACCTTACCCAGCCATTGGAGCTAACAATCAAGCGTTGGGCGAGGGGCGCGTAGGCAGCCTGAAATACTCTCTGGAGCACAGCTGCGACCCAATCACTGAAATTAGCTTAACCCATAAAATGTGCGCACCTTCGGTTCTAATTTATAAGATCTCTCTCAGTTCAGCGATCCAAGACAAGAGGCGTGATATTTTTTAAGTGCCTCTCGCTAAAGGGGCGGGGGCAACTTCTGATTGATAGAGCCCCCATATTCAGGGATAAACGCTAACAAGAAGGACTTGGCAGATAATAAGGTCTATACTACACTAGTCGCAAGCAGAGACTAGTGCCTCCTCTTCCCTGCAAAAACAGGCTACAAAGTGTGGAAAGCCTGGGTTGAGAGGTCCAACTAAATGATAGGCGCTGAACAGTCACCTTGATAACAATTGACTCCCACCCCCGCCTGATTACACTGGGGGCCCTGACTGTCAGAGCCTTTCCCAAAGCCTTGCACTGAGTGGGGATAGAGTGGGGATTTCCCAGCTCTTTGAGCCTCTTACTCCCCAGGCAGAAGCAGTTGCAGCCTTATAGCTGGATCAACAGGCTGCTAATTCAGAAAGGGGGGACCAGGAGAGAGAATCCAGGAAAGCAAACTCTCTCATCGTTGGACCCTGCAAACGCCAACAAGCCTTTACTTCCAGCAAGACTAAAGCCAATTATATGACATTGCCATAGAACCCCATCAACTGCAAATCCCTACCTAAGAGTGACACAGGGGCAGAGCCTGGGGTACAGAGTCACCGACTAGGAAGAGGGAGAGAAAAGAAAAAGGAAGAAGTTAACCTCTCAAAATCAAGAAAAACCCACAGACTTTACAACTTGATCCACTAATTTTTTTTTTTTTTTGTTATTGTTTGTTTCTTCTATCTTTTTGCCTTTATTTCCTCCACCTTGGTCCTTCTATTCTCTGCCCATCTTATGCTTCCCCTTTCTTGAACTCCACTACCCATGAGTGTTGCATTTTATTTTTCTTCTTCATCCTCACCCTCCTTTAAGGTTATACTCCAAAACACTTAACTCTCACTCTCTCCTATTTTGTATTTTTTTTTGTTTTTTTGTTTGTTTGTTTGTTTTGTCTTGCTTTATTTTGTTTTTTTCTCCTCATATTTTATTTCTTCCTTCGTTTTTCTCTTTTTCTTATTTTTTCCTTTCTATTCGTTTTTTTTCTTTTCTCATTTTACTTTCCTCCCATGTAATCCTCAATCACGAACAAATTAGTTAATTTGGGACTCAAGGCTTTTTTTTTTTGGCTTTATTTCTCTTTTTTGCTTTTGTTTTTATTTTTTTTTTCTCTTGTTTGTTTATTTTTGTGGCATTTTGGGTCCTCCCAACCCAAGGTCTCCATGGTATTTAGTCTTCGCTCCACTTAATACAACAGATTTTTACTTATTATTTTTATTTTTTCTTCTTTATTATTCTTTTTTGGTCCTTTTTTCTGATTCCCTCTTATCCCTCTCATTATATCTCTTAGTTGACCATCACTTACAAGCAAATCATCTTATGCTTGTCTAAGATTTTCTTTTTTTTTTTTTTTTTTTTTGCATTTAGTAGGTCCCTACTCCCTTTTTTTTGCCCCTTGAACTCTCCACCCCAAATCAGGCCCTCCATTATAGGCACGATATTTCCCTGAGGAGGGGAGAGGAGGGAAAGAGAAGAGAGAAAAAAAGGGGGAAATAATAAATTATTACTGGTTTTTTTTGTGGGGTGTTTTACCCTTTTTTTTTTTTTTTTTTTTTTTTTTACTCTTTATTAATTCTAATTAGTGCTATCAATAAGACCACCCTCAGATGCCGATAAGAAAGAGGAAATCGAATATTATGGATACAAAAGAAAGAGAGGTAACACAAATAGATGTGGAAAAATCTATGGAGAAAAGACTTAACATATTGGAAGCCTTGGAGCTAAATGACAGAGAATTTAAACTAGAAATCTTAAAAATACTCAGAGATATACAAGAAAACACAGAAAGGCAATATAGGGAGATCAGAAAACAACTCAATGAACACAAAGAATATATTACCAAGGAAATTGAAACTATAAAAACAAATCAAACAGAAATGAAAAACTCAATTCACGAGCTGAAAAACGAGGTAACAAGCTTAGCCAACAGAACAGCCCAGATTGAAGATAGGATTAGTGAAATAGAAGACAAACAACTTGAGGCACAACAGAGAGAAGAAGAAAGAGACTCAAAAATAATAAAAAATGAGAAAGCCCTACAGGAATTGTCTGACTCCATCAGAAAGAATAACATAAGAATAATAGGTATATCAGAGGGAGAAGAGAAAGAAAATGGAATGGAGAATATACTCAAACAAATAATAGACGAGAACTTCCCAAGCCTGTGGAAGGAACTAAAGCCTCAAATTCAAGAAGCAAACAGAACACCAAGTTTTCTTAACCCCAACAAACCCACTCCAAGGCACATCATAATGAAGATGACACAAACCAATGACAAAGAAAAAATTCTCAAGGCAGCCAGGGAAAAGAAGAGTACAACATATAAAGGAAGGCCTATTAGATTATCATCAGATTTCTCAGCAGAAACTCTACAAGCTAGAAGAGAGTGGACCCCAATATTTAAAGCCCTGAAAGAGAGGAACTTTCATCCAAGAATACTATACCCATCAAAGCTATCCTTCAAGTATGAAGGAGATATAAAAACATTCACAAATACAGAAAAGATGAGAGAATTTATCAACAGAAAGCCCCCACTCCAGGAAATACTAAGGGGGGTTTTCCAACCAGATTCAAAGAACAAAAGAAAACAACACCACAAGTAACAGCTCCACCAAGAACACAATAAAACCAAACTTAAACTGTGACAACAAAGGAAAAAAAGGGGGGAGAGGATGGAGATTAACAGTAGCAAAGGATGATGAAGTGCAGAAATACTTACAAGATGGGGTACTACAATGAATATGGTAGGTACCCTTTTCATTACTTAATGGTAACCACCCTTAAAAAAACCACCACAAAAACACTTGACTTAAAAAAGGTAGCAACAGAGGAAAGAAGTATGGAACACAAACAAACAAAAACAAATGATAGAAAAACAAAAGAGAAGAATCAAACTAGATACAAAACTAACAGAAAGCAATTTATAAAATGGCAGTAGGGAACCCACAAGTGTCAATAATTACACTAAATGTAAATGGATTAAACTTACCAATAAAAAGACACAGAGTAGCAGAATGGATTAAAAAAGAAAATCCAACTATATGCTGCCTACAAGAAACACATCTAAGTAACAAGGATAAAAACAAATTCAAAGTGAAAGGCTGGAAAACAATAATCCAAGCAAACAACACCCAAAAAAAAGCAGGCGTAGCAATACTCATATCTAATAATGCTGACTACAAGACAGAAAAAGTACTCAGAGACAAAAATGGTCATTTCATAATGATTAAGGGGAAGTTGAATCAAGAAGACATAACAATCCTTAATATATATGCACCAAACCAAGGAGCACCAAAATATATAAGACAGCTACTTATTGACCTTAAAACAAAAACTAACAAAAATACAATCATACTTGGAGACCTCAATACACCGCTGACAGCTCTAGATCGGTCATCCAAACAGAGAATCAATAAAGATATAGTGGCCTTAAACGAAATACTAGAACACCTGGATATGATAGACATCTACAGGACACTTCATCCTAAAGCGACAGAGTATACATTTTTCTCTAGTGTACATGGAACATTCTCAAGAATTGACCATATGTTGGGCCACAAAGACAATATCAGCAAATTTAGAATAATTGAAATTGTACCAAGCATATTTTCTGATCATAAAGCCTTGAAACTAGAATTCAACTGCAAAAAAGAGGGGGAAAAACCCACAAAAATGTGGAAACTAAACAACATACTTCTAAAAAATGAATGGGTCAAAGAAGAAATAAGCGCAGAAATCAAAAGATATATACAGACAAATGAAAATGAAAATACGACATATCAGAATCTCTGAGATGCAGCAAAAGCAGTAATAAGAGGAAAGTTCATATCACTTCAGGCCTATATGAACAAACAAGAGAGAGCCGAAGTAAACCACTTAACTTCACACCTTAAGGAACTAGAAAAAGAAGAACAAAGACAACCCAAAACCAGCCGAAGAAAGGAGATAATAAAAATCAGAGCAGAAATAAATGAAATAGAGAACAGAAAAACTATAGAAAAAATCAATAAAACAAGGAGCTGGTTCTTTGAAAAGATCAACAAAATTGACAAACCCTTGGCAAGACTCACCAAGGAAAAAAGACACAGGACTCAAATAAATAAAATCCAAAATGAAAGAGGAGAGATCACCACAGACATCATAGAAATACAAAGAATTATTGTAGAATACTATGAAAAATTATATGCCACCAAATACAACAATCTAGAAGAGATGGATAAATTCCTAGAACAATACAACCTTCCTAGACTGAGTCATGAAGAAGCAGAAAGCCTAAACAGACCAATCAGCAGGGAGGAAATAGAAAAAACTATTAAAAATCTCCCCAAAAATAAAAGTCCAGGCCCAGACGGTTATACTAGTGAATTCTGTCAAACATTCAAAGAAGATTTGGTTCCTATTCTACTCAAAGTCTTCCAAAAAATTGAAGAAGAAGCAATACTTCCAAACACATTTTATGAGGCCAACATAACCCTCATACCAAAACCTGGCAAGGATGGCACAAAGAAAAAAAATTACAGACCAATATCGCTAATGAATACAGATGCTAAAATACTAAACAAAATACTGGCAAACCGAATACAACAACATATTAAAAAAATAATACATCATGATCAAGTGGGATTCATCCCAGAATCTCAAGGATGGTTCAACATACGCAAAACGGTTAACGTAATACACCATATCAACAAAACAAAGAACAAAAACCACATGATCTTATCAATAGATGCAGAAAAGGCTTTTGATAAAATACAACACAATTTTATGTTTAAGACTCTCAACAAAATGGGTATAGAAGGAAAATATCTCAACATGATAAAGGCCATATATGATAAACCATCAGCCAACATCCTATTAAACGGCATAAAACTGAGGACTTTCTACCTTAAATCAGGAACAAGACAGGGTTGTCCACTATCTCCACTCTTATTCAACGTGGTGCTAGAAGTTCTGGCCAGAGCAATCAGACAAGACAAAGAAATAAAAGGCATCCATATCGGAAAAGAAGAAGTAAAGCTATCACTTTTTGCTGATGATATGATCCTATACATCGAAAACCCGAAGGACTCCACAAAAAGATTATTAGAAACAATAAACCAATACAGTAAGGTCGCAGGATACAAAATTAACATACAAAAGTCCATAGCCTTTCTATATGCCAACAATGAAATATTAGAAAACGAACTCAAAAAAATAATCCCCTTCACGATTGCAACAAAAAAAATAAAATACCTAGGAATAAACATAACAAAGAACGTAAAGGACCTATATAATGAAAATTACAAAGCATTGTTAAGGGAAATCGAAAAAGATACAATGAGATGGAAAAATATTCCTTGTTCTTGGATAGGAAGAATAAATATAATCAAAATGGCCATATTACCCAAAGCAATATACAAATTTAATGCAATTCCCATCAAAATCCCTATGAGATTTTTTAAAGAAATGGAACAAAAAATCATCAGATTTATATGGAACTATAAAAAACCCCGAATAGCCAAAACAATCCTAAGGAAAAAGAATGAAGCTGGGGGCATTACAATACCTGACTTTAAACTATATTATAGGGCCACGATAATCAAAACAGCATGGTATTGGCAAAAAAATAGACACTCAGACCAATGGAACAGAATAGAAAGCCCAGAAATAAAACCACATATATATGGTCAAATAATCTTTGATAAAGGGGCCAACAACACACAATGGAGAAAAGAAAGCCTCTTCAACAAATGGTGTTGGGAAAACTGGAAAGCCACATGCAAAAGAATGAAACTCGACTACAGCCTGTCCCCATGTACTAAAATTAATTCAAAATGGATCAAAGACCTAAATATAAGACCTGAAACAATAAAGTACATAGAAGAAGACATAGGTACTAAAATCATGGACCTGGGTTTTAAAGAACATTTTATGAACATGACTCCAATGGCAAGAGAAGTGAAGGCAAAGATAAATGAATGGGACTACATCAGAATTAAAAGTTTTTGCTCAGCAAGAGAAACTGATATCAAAATAAACAGACAGCCAACTATATGGGAACTGATATTTTCAAACGACAGCTCAGATAAGGGCCTAATATCCAAAATTTACAAAGAACTCATAAAACTCCATAACAAACAAACAAACAATCCAATAAAAAAATGGGAAGAGGACATGAACAGACACTTCTCCCAGGAAGAGATACAAATGGCCAACAGATATATGAAAAAATGCTCAGCTTCATTAGTTATTAGAGAAATGCAAATCAAAACTACAATGAGATACCACCTCACTCCTGTTAGATTAGCTATTATCAACAAGACGGGTAATAGCAAATGTTGGAGAGGCTGTGGAGAAAAAGGAACCCTCATTCACTGTTGGTGGGACTGTAAAGTAGTACAACCATTATGGAGGAAAGTATGGTGGTTCCTCAAAAAACTGCAAATAGAACTACCTTATGACCCAGCAATCCCTCTACTGGGTATATATCCCAAAAACTCAGAAACATTGATACGTGAAGACACATGTAGCCCCATGTTCATTGCAGCACTGTTCACAGTGGCCAAGACATGGAAACAGCCAAAAAGCCCTTCAATAGAAGACTGGATTAAGAAGATGTGGCACATATACACCATGGAATACTACTCAGCCATAAGAAATGATGACATCAGATCATTTACAGCAAAATGGTGGGATCTTGATAATATTATAAGGAGTGAAATAAGTAAATCAGAAAAAAACAAGAATTACATGATTCCATACATTGGTGGAACATAAAAATGAGACTAAGAGACATGGACAAGAGTGTGGTGGTTACCAGCGGTGGGGGGAGGGAGGACATGGGAGGGAGGGAGGGAGAGAGTTAGGGGGAGGGGGAGGGGCACAGAGAACTAGATAGAGGGTGACGGAGGACAACCTGACTTTGGGCGAGGGGTTTGCAACATAATTTGATGACAAAATAACCTAGACATGTTTTCTTTGAATATATGTACTCTGATTTATTAATGTCATCCCATTACCATTAATAAAAATTTTATTAAAAAAAAAAATGTATTCTGAAAACATGACAATTTTTCTGATATTTTAGGATGGGTTTTTGTGGTAGGGATTTCTACAACCAAATAAGCACTATTATAAAATAAAATGACCTACTGTCTTGCCCTGAAATGTAGAACTGTGTTCTATGTAAATGTGAGAGTATATAAAGTACATGAATAAACTAAAGAAACATTCAGTAACTATGGATGTCGCATGACTTCATGTGTCATATTCTTTAATTAGCAAGTCTGGTAAAATAATCTCATCATAGTTATAAAAGAGGAAGTATTTATGCTGAATACATATGGATACAAAAAATTTAAAATACATATAATTTGAAACGAAATTATATAAATTTATAATTCCTCAATTTCATTAAGAATTGTGTGTGTGTTTGTGTGTACATAGTCATATAAGTGTATATATTATTGGAAGTAAATGTATAAAATGTTTAAAGCGATTGTCTCTGGATATGAGAATGTGGATGACACTTTTTTATATAATTCATTGAATTTGCCACATAATCTAAAAAGAAAGTTACTTTGAAAAAAAACTCTGTAAGTTTCCAGCCACCTCTTGATTCATTTTTTGATGAAACTTGCTTATTTATAAATATAGCTAGTTATTTTTACATTTCTTGTTTTGATAAAAGAAAGAAATTGTGGTGCTCAGTTGGGTTCTCAGCAATTGTGCTCCTCCATGAGCTCATCTGTGGGTGCAGGGCAAGTCAGTAAACATGGGGGAAATGTTCTTTCAGAATGCACATGTTATCTGCATTAAATCAACTGCCTTGAGCTTTCAGTAAGACACAGCAGAGAGAAACACAAAGCAGTCCCTCTGAAAAAAACAGTGTGAAAGAGCCCGAGCCAAGAGTGCTTTATAAATTGCCTGCCTGCATCTCAGCACCTGTGAAACAGTTGACTGAATACCAAACTGAACTGATGTTGACAGGCAAGTCACCATATTTTTCTAAGTGTTCCTGTGCGTCAACAGGCCTCTAGCTTTATGGTGTAACAACATCCTACATTCAGGCCTGAATGTGTATGCCTGTTCCTTCTGACAGCTGTTTTGTCCAAATGTCGTTATGCTCTCTGTGTTATCTTGTTTTAACCTAAGTGATGAAGTATGACTTTTTTATTCCTGTCTGTTAGAGATGTCAAGAGTGAAACTCAGTACTTTGCTACCATCTTTCACTTGCTCAGCTATCCTCCTACAGACTTGCTATGTATGACAGGGAGTATGAGAGCAGGTGACCGAGAAGTGAGGTGGGCAGTGACTCCACTTTCCCCATATAGGGACCTAAATTTGTAGAATCGTGAGGGATGGCTCATGCTTCTGCAATCCTTGAGCTATAATTTGATTGGAGGAAATTATAGATGCACTTAACTCCCTCTGAGATTAATTTGCCTAATTATTTGTCAAAAGACTTAAAAACATCACAGAAATGCTTTATTGCTGACTAGCACAGAGCAGAAGCAGCCGGTCTCAACAGCACTTCCCATGGTGCCCAAAATTCCTGATGTGAGGGGTCCACCAGCTCCGGTGATTCTGCACTTCTGTGATGGGACCACACTGGGTCTGAACAGCTAAACTTGTCCCAATGCCACGGCTTCTTTCTTATCCTCAGAGCTTGAAGTAACATAACAATCTATGGCCTTAATAGGAAATATGTACACACACCCAAGACCTGGTTCTCAGGCAGAAATTTTTGTCAATAAGAACAAATTCTTCTAGCAGTGAGGGGGCCCAGGTTTCCCTGAGCCTTCTGCCCCCAGCTTTAAAACATCCAGAAAGTCCCATCTCCCAGCTGTTCTCCCCCTGACTCTAACCTAATAGCCAGACTTCTGTCTGGGCTGATTCTGAATTTAGTCCAAAGGCCATGATCCCAAATCCACTTTACTGTAGCTTCCTAAGCCACTTTGACATTCTTAAGCCAATAACTAATAATCCGCTGAAGTGATCTGAATAAGTCTATGCCACAGCTCTATGTAGGAACCAAGTGAGAAAATGCTGTGCTTCGTGTTTGCTGATTGTTCCACCATTCAATCAAATAAACATTTAGTGAGGATTATTATTTATCATTAAAAGTGACATGTTAAAGATGATGAAGAAATAAATAAGACAGTCCCTGTCTTCCAATTGCACATAAAGAGGAGAATCTTCACAGCAATTTTACATGATAACATGTGTACAGTGAAACATCCCGTCTAGCTCTGGAGGAGCAGCTCTAGCAGTGCAGCTGGGAGGTCCAGGAGGGAGCTTCATGTGGTATATAGAATTGGAGAATGCTTCAGGGTAGCCAGAATCCTGAGCTCATTCTCAGCACTGGTGTGAAGATTTGTGAATAGGGCAACAAAGACTCACTCTTAAAAAGCAGGACCTATTCAAGCTATTGGGTAATTATTTGGATAAGTAGTTATTGTGTTTAAAGTGACTTTAATCATTCTTATCCAAACTCCCTTAACAGCTGCTACAACTTCATGCCAAAGATAGTGTCAGAAAAGACCAACTTTTATATGTTTATGAATGCAGCATAGCTCTTACCTTTGAAATTCTCTAGCCCCTTTGCATACCTATGGTCATCATTGTCTGTAGCAGATTCACAAAACTGGTTTTCATCCTAACCTCTGAAATCAAGTAAATAAGACTCCTTACGCTATAGTCTCCCAAATGTAACTAAAAGAGGAGAGACAACAGAAGCACCATTGAGCTTCCCCTTCATTCTCCTGTTTATCACTGAAGCTATCCTATCATTACATACATAACAAGGAGAATAGATAGAATAGAATACCTGCTCGGGTTCTTCATTTTCTTCAGTGTGATGAAATTATTTTCAGTATGGTGCAAACTCATGGAGGTAAGGAAGAGGAAATTAGATCAAATGTTTTTAAGAAAAGAGGACTAAAATATATAAATTTATTTATGTAGTATATATACTGCATGTCTAACTGTTGGTCAGGAATTGTTCTAAGCGTCAAGGGTAGAATAATGAACCAAGTTCCCACCTTCCTGGAGTTTATATTCTAGTATGCAGTGACAATGACAAAATAATAAATAGTAGAAGTGCTATGCAGAAAACTATATCAAGGCAAGCAACGGAGAGTGAGGGATAAGTGCTACTTTAGATGGGAAGATTAGTAAAGACATAAATAGGAATAAAAATGTGAATATTAACTCCACTCCAATCTAATATTCTGCTAACTCCCACAGAATCTCAGTGGGGGGTGACTCCTTACAACATCCTTGTGCTTGACCGAATCTCACCACCACATATGATTATCCAGCCTTTACTTAAATTGATGTCCATAGTGTGAAGATTACTATCTTTCTTAGATGGTTTATTTATTTTTGTGTCCTCTAAGTTGATGAGGTTCTCTTATTGAGCAGATATCTGACTCCTGCAACTTTCATCTAACCTATTGAATATATGCCTAAAATATGGCACTCCAAATTAAAAAGACTGTTTTTTCTCTTGTGTACTTCATGGTAAGATATTGACCTCTAACTCCAGTCTGCACACTGATGGGAAACTCTTTAGGAAGCTAGATAAAAGATAAAAATATTTTATTTTATCCCATGAAACTAAATTTTAATTTCTAGTCACACATTAGTCAAACTAGAATGTGATGGCTAATGGAGAATTTAAAGAGAGAAAGGTATCATTTTCTATTCCCACCCAGTGTTCACATGAGAATTTTGCTTTGCAAGAGCCCAATGGGCTGCAGCAAGAGGAAGGCATGAGATGGATGGCTTTAATTCGGGGACAGTTTGGGAGGCTTGAGATTGAAAAGAATGATGGATATGATTCAGTCCTGCCTACTCCAGGGGACAGAAGCCAAGAGGGGCAGGGATGGAGCTGCCACCAGATCGGACAACTGCTTTTGATCACTGCCTGTGAGAAGCAGGCTGGACGGGCCACTCCTTGGTGGAGGAAGGATAGCAGAAACTAAAGCCAGCTCACAATGAAGATCTCATCCAAGTCATAAGTTTTATTGGTGTCATAGATCCTAGTTAAGATATACAACCTGGGCCACCATAAGGGACCCAGCATCTCTGTCTGAGCCTTATCTCAGACTCCTCCTAGTCTACTGCAGTCTGGGATGACCCAGGGACCTTGGCAAAAAATTGAATGCAAAACATCTTCCCAAAATGGCCAGACAGAGGAGCAGCAACCAGAAGCATCATCCTAAGAGGTCACCAGGCCATTACCAAAGGAGTTCTGGAATGACCCTCTCTTGACAGATATAGTTGGATGTAAGTTTATCTATGAGTATAAAATAAATAAATATATATATATGGTCTTAAATAAAAGTATACATAATATTGTATAAGATTCCCATTTATTTTCTGATGCCATGGCTTGGAGAGCTGCATTCATGAGAAGGGGATTAACATTTTTAATATATAACTTATGCCCATATGCATATCTCATTTACCTGAACCCTGATTGAAAAAATAAAAAATAATTGGAGCATGTCCTTAAAGAAAAAGAAAAATATCTGAAAGCAGTACTGTTCTAATAATACATTTAATTCAGAAATTGCCAAATACACCTATGTACTTAGAATCTAAGTACAGGGGAAGACAGTTGGATTTTAATGTGGCAGAACAAAGTTAAAGTGTCATAAAAATTTCTTTATCTGCTGTTAAATATGATAAGTGCTGGCGAGGATGTGGAGAAAAGGGAACCCTCCTGCACTGCTGGTGGGAATGCAGACTGATGCAGCCACTGTGGAAAACAGTATGGAGATTCCTCAAAAAACTAAAAATGGAACTGCCTTTTAACCTTGCCATCCCACTTTTAGGAATATATCCTAAGAATACCAAATCACTGATTCAAAGAAAGAACTGCACCCCCATGTTTATGGCAGCATTGTTCACAATAGCGAAAATCTGGAAATAGCCCAAGTGTCCATCAGTGCACGAGTGGATTAAAAAGCAATGATACATATACACAATGGAATAATATGGGGCCATGAAAAAAGGAAATATTACCTTTTACGACAACATGGATGGACCTGGAAACTATTATGTTGAGTGAAATAAGCCAGCAGAGAAAGAAAAATATCATATGACCTCACTCATTTGAGGAATCCGAGGAACAATGTGAACTGAGGAACGGAATTAAACCGGAAGGGAAGTGGGGAGGGCACTGTGGGAAGGGGGCAAAAGATATGTTGAGGACAATACAGGGGAGCGGGGATGCAATCGGGGCGACACTAGAATCTATGTAAACACAAATTAAATAAAAATATATATAATACAATACAATAATGAATATATCTGAGAACTTGGATTAGAGGCAGGAGGAGTTATTGAATAAAATTTTCTCTTTGAATCTAAAGTCATAGGAAGCCTGAAATCATGAAAGCAAAATGATTATTTTAGCCATCTTAGTCACGTGGATTAAAGAAAACAGTTGGGGGAGAAAAGCTGGAGTCAGAGGGCACCTATTATACCCTTCATCCAAAATGCAATGCTAGGCTCCTTCTGCGCCTTACTTTTCCACCCCCACTGCCATCAAATGCCTTCTCCCCTTTATTTTCTGTAGTCTCCCATGCTGTGCACTTTTTTCCTTCATCTTAATATGAATTTCCTTGGCTTTGGATTTCTGCTGCTTCCAGCCATCTAGCACGTGGGATAGTCAGCGCCAGCCTGTGTGTTGGTCAGAAGGAAGGGGGAGGAGGGAAGGAGGAAGAGAATGGCGAGAAAGACCAGCTGATGGGAGCTGGTGAGTAGGGAGGCGGGGTCAGAGGCACAGGAAATGTTCAGCACTGGGAAGTGCAGTCTAGAGCCAGTCTCTTTCCGTTCTTACATGTGAGTCTTTTCAGACGGCAAAGGCTTGTAAAAATCCTTCAGCTTCGTTAAGAAACATTCACAGACAATTTTTCTAAACTATTTACAATTTATGTTATTACTAGAGAATATAATAAATCATATGGATCATTAAATAGCTTCAGGTCATATATCTACCAACAACTGCTCACGCATGAACCAGTAGAGGGAATGCTGATCTTGGACACTGTCTCAACTATCATTTCCTTGGGTTTAGTAGCAATTAGGGTGACACGATATTCCAGGAAATTACCGAGTTAGAAAACACGGAAGATTCCATTTCTTTCTGTTTCTGGATTTTTAATCAAGCTATGTTTAGAGCAGAGGGCTCAAGACCACTCTTAGTTATTAACCAGCCACTTAATCTTGTACAGAACTTCACACCCCGCCCCACCTCCCACCCCTGCCTCAGGCCTTACTATCCTCATCTATAAATTGACTTCTAAAATGTCTCTTCTTCTAAATATTTCTTATGATGAATGAAAACCAAGGCTCTGAGTTGAGTGTTACAACTCATTCGTGTGTAAGAGAATTTGTAAAATGCCATGTGCTCTAGATATGCCTGTTCTGGCTTCCTGTTTTAAGTCTGAGTCACCTAGGTAAATAAAAGTATGTTTTCTCATTGCAGGTAAATAGAACGTACCATTCCCTGGATGAAGTGCGTGGGAAGTCTTTAAATGCCATAGCCAACTGATATTTCAAAGAAAAAAAATAGATGGTTTTGGAAAGTTCATTCTGTTTCTTCACTGAATTTTAGGTGAGTGTGTCTGAGACGAGGAATTTAAGATGGACATTGAACTTTCTCTTTAACGTGCTTTTCTCCTTGAATGAAAAAAAATGGGGTTAAATATTATCAATGTTTTTACTTTTTGTGAGGTGCCAGACAGTGAAAGACTTGGTTTTGTGCCTTTTGTCTGTTTTTTTATATAATTATCATCAGAAACCGTCTGAACTGTGAGCTGTGAAGTATAGAGATGGCCCTGCCACCTCTTCCTGATTTCTGTTAAGCAAATATCACAATACTTCATTCTTCTGCTAAAGGTCATCTAATTTTAAAAATACATTAATGCATTTAGTATCCGAGTAATAAGCCAAAATGAGACAAAACTGTGCTTAATGGCATAAACAAGAGGAAAAATTGATGATGGTAATGGCAGTTTAATCATTAGCAAGTCTGTGTGGGAGAAAAGGCGAACATTTCCAAGACTGCCCATAGGGAGAGTGCTTAAAGTAAGCCATGATTTCAGCGAGGTGCAGTTTCTAAATTGCTGTATACGATTAAGTATTCACACATGCTCACATGTGCACATTAAGCTTTGTTTTGCCTAGCCATTAAATGGATGGATAAGTATTTTTTACATCATCATACATAATTACCGTTCCATGCGTCAAAAGACATGAGCCTGCAAATTGGCGCTTTACAATTAGTGTGCAATATGGCACTGACATTTCACAGCAGTTGGGGGATGAGTGGAGGGAGGCAGTAGTGGTTTCACTGAGGAAATTGCATGTCTTTCCATCTCGTCCTTGGTTCGGTTTTCACAGCGTGACTCTACTATCTACTTAAGAGAACGGTGATTTCCAGAACATCAGAATATACCTCTATTCACAATTCTAAGTAAAACATGATGCAACTGACAGAACATTGATCCTTGTCTAAATCTAACCCAAAAGACGGTGATGCTTTCTTCATACTTTGATTAACTTCAAAATGACAGTGGATAATTCTCTCATAATCTTAAGGGTGTGTAAATTTGCTTTACTGGGATTGTATGTGGAACTAAAATGGTGATTTTATTTATTTACAAGACGTTGGTTGAATTCAGTTCCCAGGCGCTAAACTTTATACCCTTTAAAAATATCAGTAAATCAGTTTGCCTAGTGTAACATTACTCTGGAGGAGAAAACGAAAATGGAAAACTTATTTACTTCACTCTCTATTTTCTGATTGTCCTTGTCCTGCTCCTACTCTGCTGTTTCTCAGGGTCTGATCCCTACGGGGTGAGTACTCCAGCACCCTGACCCAGCCTCTGTTGCCTCCAGCTCGCCACAATGGCTTTAAACCTGAGCTCTAGTAATACCACCTTTTTCCTTTGTCCCTTGAGACTTGTCTTCCTGCTGCTGCTAATATTCACGCCCGGTTTAGTTTCTCAATTCTTCCATCATCTGTGTAACCATTTCCCTGGATTATATCCCGTTTTAAATATTTAATGTTTTCTCTTTTCTTGTTTAAATCCTAACCAACCAATCAGTACTTGTTTCATTTCTCTCAAAATCATTGGAAGGAAGAGTGAACAGAGATCACTTGTTTCTCCCAAGGAAAATAATAAGTGAGTCTCATGAAATAAATTTTGAGTTAACTGTAAAGTTGAGTTTCTTACGCTGAAAAAAAAAAATCAATATATTTAAAGCTATGCCGTGTTGTAGTGTTAATTTGCTGCTGTTACTACAATCATTGTTAATATTCCCATCTTGCTTAGCAAATTAATAAGATTTTTAAATTTTTCAGATAGGTACCAAATATGATTTTTTCTTTTTTAATGTTCACATTTCATACACTTCTCTGTAGATGATATAAGAACCTCTTCCTAGGGCATCCCTCTCATTCCTGCATTCACACATAAACTTAGAGCTTCAGATATATCTTGTGGATCCAGCCTCTCTCTCAGTAACGGTTATTTGCTATGGAATGCCTGATGATCTGACGTTTCATATTTCTTATAAGAAATACTGAGTATATTGGAAAGCCAGTGATCAGGATGCCAGTGTCTGTCTTTTCTGACAGGTTCACCAGGGTCCCAACAATCTCACTCACTCTAAAGGGCTTCCTTGGTATTAGAGCACCTTTTCACTTAATTATTTTGGCACTTTACTAGGTTATTTTAAATGTAAGTGCCTTGCTATTTTCATTTCCTTGTATTTATTTATGTAAACATTTCTCTTTTCAATCTTTTCTCAGAGGTCACTGTGACTGCTCATCTGTCCATTTTAATATATTGTGGGTACACTCAAAAGGACATGGTGTTCCCTCCTACCAACAGTTTTCACCTGTTCAACCAATGTTAATGTTAAGCTGCAATGCCTAATTGACAATTCTTTAGGGGCAATGTGAAAATGCCATTATTAAAAGAATTACTTGGACCCCTTAATAGCCTAAAATTAGGAGACACAAGGATGAGTAGCTTCATGGTGTGGTCTAAGATGCAGTGAATAATTGATGTTCTCAAAACATGTCCCATAGTTTGATATAGTACTGAAAATTCTAATCATTAACATTTCTCTCCAGCTTAAAGAAATAAGGCTTTATAAAGTCATGTGTTTAAAAAAATACTGTTGGGGAGAGAAATACATCCACTACTAATAGATACTACATCCCACATAAGTAAATTAACAAGGAAGGGACTCCTGAGACAGTGGTGCAAACCCTCAAATTCTGAGGGTTTGGTACACATAAGTAGGAGGAAACAACTGACATAATCTCACTAAGTTCATAATGTTGCCTGATCGATGGAAGCACCTTTTTTAAAAGATAACTTAGGCTAAACATATCTACATGCCCTTTCAGAGGAGGGGGAAGAAGGACTGAAGGAGTTGTCCTTACACAAATGAGCAACATTATGAATAGAGATTTTGAATCACTGGTGCGCAAATAGTCTGGGAAAATGCTTTAATCAAAATGTAGTCGGTAGTACTCCTGAATCACAGAGTATAATGTGGGAAAAATCAAATGTGTTTAAAGGCGGAAATCATCAGTTATCTTTGTATTCCTGGAAACTAGCCCAGTGCTTGGCACACCGTATATAATTTTTAAATAAATGATTAGTGACTAAGGACAAAGGCACACAGCAACACCAATGGATGTTCACTGAGTTCCTCCTTTATATCAAAACACTGTTCTATATATACATATACTCATTTAATTCTTAACCCCATGACATAGGTAATATTATTATTTCATTTTTTAAGTATAAGCAAACTAGAACTCCAAAAAGATAGATAACCTTCCAAAGTTAAGTAAGATGAGGAGAAATTCAAATCTGAACAATCTAGTTTCCTAGCCTGAACACTTAATTATTATACTGTACTGTCTCTCATGTAATATAGTCATTAAATAGTTTTAAAACACCAAGGCAATACTGTTTATTATTAACAAACTTAAGTCACTTCAGAATACACATGTAATAAGAGTTCTGAAATCTTGAATGGCCTTGCTTTGAACACAGATTCCCTCTTTTCAGTGTTCCTATACTCTCCCTTTTAAAACATTGCTGCCTAACTAATTTACATTCAGGTTTCATTATTTTTTATTGATTGATTGATTGCAAGAGAGGGAGAAAGAGAGAGCAAGCAAGTGAGAGGGACAGATAGGGACATACAGGAAGGGAGAGAGATGAGAAACATCAACTCATAGTTGCAGCACCTTAGTTATACATTGATTGCTTTCTCATATGTGCCTTGACCATGGGGGGACTCCAGTCGAGCAAGTAACCCCTTGCTCAAGCCAGGGACCTTGAGCTCGAGCCAGTGACTTTGGGTTTCAAGCCAGTGACCTTTGGGCTCAAGCCAGTGACCATGGGGTCATGTCTACGATCCCATGCTCAAGCTGGTGATCTTCGGGTTTCGAACCTGGGTCCTCAGCGTCCCAAGCTGACATTCTGTTTATTGCACCACTGCCTGGTCAGGCCATATTTCATTATTTTCATTCTATAATGGTTTGTTCTAAAATTAATATTTTAAATATCTTATTGTCCCTTCATGCCATTTACTTAATTGAAAAATGGGTAATCTTGAGCAGCAGGTTACTTCAACCCTCTGAGTCTCAGATTCACCACCTGAAAAGATATGTCCAATTTGTGAGGACAAGAAAATAATATCCATAAAACAACAAAGTAAAGCTCCTGGCACATAATAAGTGCCTAGTCAACAGTAGCCAATATGACCTAATTACCACTGCCTACTTTTATCTCCAAACCAGTGTGGGCTGCCTCATCAACTGCAGAACAAAATACGTGTCCTGTACTCCTTAGCATGTCATGCATAATACAGGCACAACAGACCTCTTGAGTCTCACTGCCTTCCTTTCTGCTCATCAGTTGACCTTTGCTAACATAGGAATGATCTGCCTTCTCTAAGCCATGCTCTTTGTGCCTTTACTTTTGCTCACACTGTTTTTCTGCCTAGACTCGCCTCACATCCACACCACTCTCCAAATCCTCCTCCCCCACATACATACATGCACTCTTCAGCGACTTGTAATATCCAGTCATTGTTACCGGTTCAGTGAAGTCACTGTTAAATCCGTCCAGAGTCAACAGTTATTAGTCCTGTCTCTGAATTCACCTAACCCTTTGGGTCATTTCTAGATCAGCTCTTATTATAAACAACAAAAAGAAAAGCAGTCTCATTCAATCACTCATGGGCTCATGTGAAATTTTTCACGTTACTCACTTGTCCTCCCTCTGAAATTTTTATCAAGAACAAGTTTTTTTCATCTTTGAGTCTCCTGTACCAAGCTCCAAGTCATCTCCTTTTTGGTGTTGGATGAAGGATGGAGGGTCATATTTGAGATATGCTTGAGTGGTGCCAGCGTGGTGAAAGTTATAACACTTCAGCCATGACAAGCAGAAAAGAGAGTCCATTAGGGAGAAAGGACCTTACAGAGAGTCCCTGTGCCACTTTGCACCAAGCACCAAAGCAGACGCTGCACACAAACATTATCATATATAATTTTCATCAGAACCCCCCAAATTAGCTGTCATTTTTCTTCTTATTTAGATAAGAAAACTAGGGTTCCAAGACCCAAGGTAACTTGCCAATCTCATATTTCTTCTAAATGGCAGAACAAGAATGTTCAGCCATATCTTTTTCCACTGCAGCAAACTGCCACTCAAAAAGCACTTCCAGTTTAGTCCTATAAAAATATATGTGTAAGAAAACGCTAGAACTTTCTATTTAAAATATTTCCTGAGGCCCTGGCTGGTTAGCTCAGTGGTAGAGCATTGGCCTGGAGTGGAGTCCCGGGTTCAATTCCCAGCCAGGGCACACAGGAGGAACAACCATCTGCTTCTCCACCCCTCCCCCTCTTCTTCCTCTCTGTCTCTCTTTTTCCTTCCTGCAGCCAAGGCTCCACTGGAGCAAAGTTGGCCTGAGCGCTGAGGATGGCTCCATGGCCTCTGCCTCAGGTGCTAGAATGGCTGTGGTTGCAACAGAGCGAATCCCCAGGTGGGCAGAGCACTGCCCTCTGGTGGGCATGCCGGGTGGATCTCGGTCGGGTGCAAGCAGGAGTCTGTCTGACTGCCTCCCCGTTTCCAACTTCAGAAAAATACAAAAGAAAAAAATAATAATAAAATATTTCCTGAGGAGTAAGCTATTTATAAGTCTACAGATCTTTTTCTCATTGGCAATTAAGTTTATGATTAGGTTGATGCTAAAATTAGCACTACTTTTGTGTAACACAAACTTAAAAGATGTAGCAATGTAGTACCTTCTGGCTCTGAAACCTATTTATACAAAAACCTTATTTACTGATGCGAGCATATGCCTGGAAATGATGATGTCTAAAACCATAGACTAATAGAAGTTTAGGGCTCAATGTTATCTGGAGTCACCACGAGTGATGAGAGCTTAAAGACAAGGATTCTCTCTTCCTTTTTCCTCTTTAAGAATATATATTAAAGGGCCCTGGCCGGTTGGCTCAGTGGTAGAGCGTCAGCCTGGCGTGTGGAAGTCCTGGGTTCGATTCCCAGCCAGGGTACATAGGAGAAGCACCCATCTGCTTCTCCACCCCTCCCCCTCTCCTTCCTCTCTGTCTCTCTCTTCCCCTCCCACAGTCGAGGCTCCAATGGAGCAAAAGATGGCCCTGGCGCTGGGGATGGCTCTGGGCCCTCTGCCCAGGCACTAGAGTGGCTCTGGTCATGACAGAGTGATGCCCCAGATGGGCAGAGCATCGCCCCCTGGTGGGCGTGCTGGGTAGATCCCGGTCGGGCGCATGTGGGAGGGAGTCTGTCTGCCTGCCTCTCGGTTTCCAGCTTCAGAAAAAAAAAAAAAAAAAAAAGAATATATATTAATGAATATTTATAAATAATTATGAAAGAGTTTGTTTAGGATACAGAATTAAAATTTTCCTAAACATAGTGATACTGTTAGCACTTCATAAGAGAGTATGTAAATGTGTTCTAAGTTTTTTAGATCACACTATACAAGTATCATGTATAAAAGTAATAATCAATATGAATAAAACTCAAAATTTTAAAAACAACTATCTTCTGACTTCATTTTAATTAAAAAAAGAAAACAGTATCCTTAGGGAAGAATTTCTTCTTTGTGTGAAAAATTCTAATGATGTCTAGGACACATTTATACCTGGAATGATCATTCATTCATTTTGTGTTTTTTTAAATATATATTATATATCTCTTAAGTTCACTGGCTCTGTGTTAGGCACCAGTGAACCTGAGATTAATAAGATATAATTATTCTAGATAATATCCTAGTTAAATTTGCCAGAGATTAGAATTATAGAATTTCGTCATCCGAAGGCATATTTCAGAAGTCTGTCCTAGACCCTTGTCTTAGTCCATTTGGGCTGCTATAACAAAATACCAGAGACTGAGTAGCTTATAAAAGAAATTTATTTCTCAGTCTGGAAGCAGCAAGTACAAGATCAAAGTGCCAGGATGGCGTGTTCTGGTATGAGCCTTCTTCCTGGTTCATAGCTGGATCCCACTTCACATGGTGGAAGGGGCTATGGAGCTCTCTGGGGTCACTCTTATAAGAGCACTAATCCTATTCATAAAGGCTCACATCCATGACCTAGTCACCTTCCAGATGCTTTACCTCCTAATACTATCACCTTGGGCATTAGGATTTCAACATATGAATCTTGGGGGGGGGGGAGGACACATTCATACAATAGCAACCCTAATCTTACATTTGAAGAAAACTGAGGCCCAGAGAAGATAAGTACTATCTCAATAATAGCATTAAAGCCACAATTAAGACTTATCTGAGTCTCCTACCACCTAATTACTCTCTACCATACAACAAATAAGTCAGTATTCCTATGTTCTTGATCTTACTTTACCCCAAGAGAAGTTTTGAGTCTAAGGAGAAGAGACTGAGAAAATGAGGTTGATTTTTGTTTTATTTATTATATGTAGAAGTAAGTTTACTATTCATCAAGAACTTACTGAGAGTTAAGTAAATGCAGAACATATGGCTGAGCAAAACAATAATTGTCTTCCTGGCCTGCATCCTGCTTACTGTCTTGTGTGCATGATGGTGAATATTTCACTGTATGACAACCCATACTGCCCTTTCATGGGAATACCAAAATAATCCAGGCAATGACAAGCATACTATGATGCTAAAAAGGGCACCAAGGCTCTGGCCATTTGGTTCAGTGTAGAGCGTCAACCAGGCATGTGAATGTCCCAGGTTTGATTCCTGGTCAGGCCACATAGAAGAAGCAACCATCTGCTTCTCCATCCTTCCCCCTCTCTCTTTTCTCTCTTTCTTCCCCTCCTGCAGCCAAAGCTCCACTGGAGCAAGTTGGCCCGGGCACTGATGATGGCACCATGGCCTCTGCCTCAGGTGCTAAAATGGCTCCGGTTGCAACAGAGCAACCACCCCAGATGGGCAAAGCATCGCCCCCTAGAGGGCTTTCTGGCTGGATGCCAGTCGGGCGCATGCAGGGGTCTGTCTCTCTGCCTCCCTGCTCTCACTTAAGAAAAATACAAAAAAAACAAAATTAAATTTTAAAAAAAGGCACCAAAATTGATTTTAACATATTTACTTCTTTAAAAAATGTAAAACTGTGTGTTCTATAAATTCTTGATATATTAAAATAAAAAGATACACATCAATGTCTTTGGTCTGCTATTGTTGAATGGGTAGCTTCTTAACAATACAGAAGTGAAAAAGAACTTTTAGAAGTATGAGTATATAAGCATATGTACACTGCTGAGTCTACCTTTGAGTAAGATATGGTATACAGTATTAAAAAAAAATAAATTCATTCATATTTCTAGGTATGTCTCTGACTTGTTAAGTTGTCTCTTGTTGGTTAGTGGCCCTTTTATTTCCCCAGAAGAGTTTGAATAATGCTATTTATCTTATGTAAGTATTATTTTTTAAAACTTTGAACAACAAAAGAATCAATGGAGCAATATTTTCCTGTAAAAAATTAAGGATTGTGGTGGGTTTACAAAAGTTAATAATAATGAGCTTTAGCGTTAATGTGCTCATATGAGTGACAGTTTATTGTTTTAGCTTGTATTTTAATCAATTGATTTTGTAACCTTTTTTTTACTTTTAAAACGACTTTTAAATCTGTATAGTTCATTTTAGCAAAATTTTAAACCTTGAATCTGATGGTTTCAAAGCAAAGAAATAATGTACCTCCCTATTCTGTTCATTCTTAACAATTCTATAACAATAGGCTAGACATTTTACAGTGATTGTGTGTGTTTATAATATGCCTTCAGACTCAGATAAATGCATCTATTTTTTTCTATCAACTCTTGTTGAATAGATAAGTAATGTGGCTGTCTTTTTCTAAAAAGAGGTTTTTATTATTATTTCATTCCTTCCTAATATATACATAAACCCCAGTATCACAAAGTTTCCCTTCTGAAGTTGAACTTCTTCCTAGGTTAGTAGCATTTATAGAAGGCACATTTGGAGAGAGAAAAAAAAAGCCTTACTACATTCAGATAAGGCTACATTTTTCCCATTCAGCCACCACAAATGAGACTCTCATGACTTCAGTCGACTAGACCCCCATTATAACCTGCCACAGATTCAGGCCCCCTGAGTTCATATACCTCCTCCATGGCCAAGGGTGCCATCCTGAGGAAGAGAAAGCATGCCACTACTGGGATCCCTGGCACATTTCCACAGCACCTTGAATTCTCTTTGGCAAGAAACATTTGCAGACATTAAGCACAATGGTTAAATTACCCTAATATTAAAACTTAGTCATTCTCTCTTCGATTCTTCCTTCTTACAGTACAAGGAGTGAAAGGGCCTAAGAAGCAGAGCTTGTGAATCTGACATAGCCCAGTTCTGAAAAGGAATTTCTCCACCTGATAAAAATGACTCTGACATTTTCCATGTCATCCAGCTGTAGGCTGTGTGTGTAGGGTTGTCACCTGTAAGCACAAAAGCTATTCAATAAAATTATTAATCCATTTTCTAAAAGATGCTTAAGAGGCCCTGGCCAGTTGGCTCAGCGGTAGAGCATCAGCCTGGCGTGCGGGGGACCCAGGTTCGATTCCCGGCCAGGGCACATAGGAGAAGCGCCCATTTGTTTCTCCACTCCCTCCCCTCCTTCCTCTCTGTCTCTCTCTTCCCCTCCCGCAGCTGAGGCTCCACTGGAGCAAAGATGGCCCGGGCACTGGGGATGGCTTCTTGGCCTCTGCCCCAGGCGCTAGAGTGGCTCTGGTCACGGCAGAGCGACACCCCGGAGGGGCAGAGCATCGCCCCCCGGTGGGCAGAGCATCGCCCCTGGTGGGCGTGCCGGGTGGATCCCGGTCGGGCGCGGGAGTCTGTCTGACTGTCTCTCCCCGTTTCCAGCTTCAGAAAAATACAAAAAAAAAAAAAAAAGATGCTTAAGACCCTCATATTTGGTCTTACCTAATAACAAAGATAATAGTCTAGTTTAGTTCATGATTGCCTTCTCATTAAAATACTCAGATTTCTTTCATACTCACACATTAAGTTCATGCTTAATGTATACTAGCTGCAATAAGCTATGGTTGCCTAGTAACCAGTAGAGGTGAGTCTAAGAGTCTGAAGAGCATCAGTGAATAACTAAAATATTGACATTAGTTTCAGCTGGGTGACCCAAGCCTTAATTCTTCCCTAACCATCCTAGACATTTCTAATGGGCTGGTGAAACACTAGCTTTCTCAGAAATAGCTCATTACATCATAAAAATAATGTCCTTCCCTGGGCCCTAATAGGGGTTCAGAGAATGACCAGAGAAGCAAAGGGACTGGACCCTAACATCTTTGATATAATTTTTACAGGATACAGAACAAAGAGTTTTCTAGGGCTCAGACTCCCAAACAACTTTTCCCAAATGTTTATGATTCTGATTGTTCAATGGTTTTAGGAAAATATTACAGCATTTACTTCATTCTTCGGTAGTATAATCTTTTTCAAGTTGAGTTTTTAAGGAGTCTGAGACACTTCTCTCCCTTTGAAAAACCATTGTTTTAAAAGCAAGATAGAAGCAAAGTTAAAATGGGTAGAGTAAGAGGACTTCTAGCTGAATGATAAAATTAACCCAGAAAATACCTGATACTTTCTATAGAAAAAACCAAAACAACTCCAAGTGCACCTTTAATTCCATTCTGTTCTAACCAGCCTATTCAGTTATATACCCAGGCTTCAGAGTCCTAGGAAGAATTATTGCCCCTTGTTAAAATGTTTTACTCAACTAAAGCAGAAGGGAGACATTACAGTTTTCTGAAAACAGTAATAAATATACTATTGAGTTGAAAGAAAAATTAGCATGAATTATTGAGGTGAAAAACAAGACATCAAAGAAACACTAGCATTGGAAATTCACATGCCAGACCCCATCCTCATGCCCTGCCGTTAACTCAACATCTTGTACCCATCAAGCGGGAAATTTGAACAAGTACCCCAGACAGGATGCACACTTCAGTGCTTGGGAAAAAAAGAAAGGTTTCTCATTTAAGGAAGAAAAATGTCACTACTCAATAAGAAAAATCATTTGTGGGGACTGTGCCCTACACAAAGGCAGAAAAGAAAATCAGCTAGGACCATTTCTTGAGAAGTGTACAAAGCCCTTTCCACCTGACTCTAAAGCAATGGTGCTTAACTAGGGGCAACTTTGCCCCTCCAGGAACTTTGACAAAATCTAGAAAAATTTTTGATTATCATGCCTCACGGATAGGAGGTTTGGAATGCTATTTGGATCTAGTGAATAGAAGTCACACTGCTGCTATACATCCTACAACTTCTGAAGAGTCTCCCAAAGGAAAGAATTTATCTATCTCGAAGTGTCAAACAGTACCAAGGTTAAGAACCCCTGTTCTAAAATACTAAGAGCTACGGTTACTCTGTACCAGACTCCACATGAGGTACTTACTCTCCATGTGTTACCTATTTCCGTATTATCCTAATTAATGAAATTATTATCCTAGATAATGAACTTAAGGCTCAGAAGGTTAAGTAACTTGACCTTGCTCAAGGTCATGCAGTCAGCAAGTAGTGGACCCTGAATTCAAAGCAGATGAGACATCAACGATCATATCCTCCCAAGTCGCCATGCTCCTTTGTCCAAAAATACCTCATCACCCTCCCTCCGTATCTCCAGGGGGTCCTAATAAAATGCAGAGATAATTATAGCTATTTATCCCGCCCAAAATCTAGAGTGAATCAACTGGGTTCTGGGGATGTGGATTGGACAAGAGATGACATTGCTAGAGGGAGACAAGGGGTTTCTGAAAAAGAAAATTCAACTTTTAAAAGTCCCTCTTGGGAAGATAATTTCAGTGGGGAAGGAGAGATTTCAGGACAGGACTTACGGCATAGAAAAGGTCAAATTGTGCACCAAAGTTTTGATTATGTGGCATAGAGAGTGCCTGAGGTGGCACTGTCCTCATTTAAAGGGGTTAACAGGCTAAGTTTTCCTTTTGGGGAAGCCCTTTCATCTGCTTATTACTGAGTCTCAGTGAATCTGAGTTACCGGAAACGCAAGGGCAGCAGTTAGGCCTGGGCAGTGCAGCACCCCCTGCATATGTTGATAAGCCAAAACAGGGAGCAGACAATTCACTGTAGCCAACATTTGCATAAAAAGGACCCCATTATCTAGCAACAGGAAATGATTTTGCTTTTGGATTTATAATTACCTTGACCTGTCCTTCCTGTAATCTAGCATTACTACTTTTCAACCCTTCTAGTGATGATGAACTGAGCCCTACAACCTAGTCGGGCTCTTCTTGGGCCTAGGCTCACCACTCAGCCTGTGCCCCAACCGTACAGGACATTTTCCATTCCCTCATCTGCCAACTTTTGGTTTCTTTCTGTGAGTCTTTTTTTGTTTGTGTTTGTTTGTTTGTTTATTGAGTGAAAAGACCTTTCTCAGAAATTTCATATGTTAGTTTCCGAGGGCAGCTATAACAACTTACCACAAACTTGGTGACATAACACAACAGAAATTTATTCTCTCTTAGTTCTGTAAGAGGAAAGTCTGAAATCATAGTGTTGGCAAGGCCATGCTCCTTCTGAAGGCAAGATCCTTCCTTGCCTCTTCCTAACTTCTGGTGGCTCCAGCAGTCATTGGCTTCTTTGGCTTGTACCTACATCACTCCATCCTTCATCTCCACCTTCACATGGCCTTCTCCCTGTGTGTGTACCTCTCTGTGCCATCTCCTCTTCTTACAAGGATACCAGTCATTGGATTTAGGGCCCACCCTAATCCAGTGTGATGTCATCTTGGTCCTTAACTAGTTACATCCACAAAGACTCTATTTCCAAATCAAGTCACATTGAGAGATTTTGGTGAACATGAATTTTTGAGAGGCACTGCTTGTGTGAGTCAGAGTTCTCCAGAGAAGCAGAATCAACAGGATAGACATAGAAAGAGATTTATTCTGAAGAATTGGCTCACATAATTCTGGAGGCTGCGCAGTTTCTAGATCTGTAGTCTGAAGACCTAACAACCAAGAAAGCCAATGAAGTAAGTTTCAGTCTGAGTCTGAAGGCAAGAGAAGACCAGTGTCCCAACTCGAAAATCATCAGGCAGAGAGAAAATTCATTCTTGCTCAGAGTTTAGTTCTACTCAGGTGTTCAACAAATTGGGTAAGACTCACCCACACTGGGGTGAGCAATCTGCTTTATTAAATATACCAATCCAAATGTTACTCTGTTCCAGAAACACCCTCACAGACACACCCAGAACCATGTTTAATGAAATATCTGGGCACCTCATAGCCCAGTCAGGTTAACACATAAAATTAACTATCCCACTCTTTAATCCTCTGCATTCCCCCAGATGGATTATCCGTCATACTTTGCTGGTATCACTGGCAAGGGGATGGCAACAGCAGTAATTGACTTAAACCAATGATTTTTAACTTTTTCATCTCGTGGCACACATAAACTAATTACTAATATTCTGCAGCACATTTAAAAAATGTATTTTTTGCCAATCTGAAAAAAATAGGTATAATTTTGATTCATTTACACTAGATAGCTATTATGGTATTGGCTATTGTCATTTTTTTTATTTGACAATTAAGGGAAAAGAGGTCAGTACCCCTGATTAAATATTCAGGTACTGCATGTTTTCAAAATTCTTGAGGCATACCAGTGTGCCTCTTGTGACGCATGAGTTCAAAATCGCTCTTAGAGCTTTCCTTGAGACCTATGGTGGATTCATGGACCATGGTCCTGCCAGCAAAGAAAAATGAACGGATGGAAGTTGAGTAGATAAACATCTGTTACATTTCCATGTTTTTCCTTGTCATGATACAGACACATCCATATTAGTTTATGCTTTGTGTGTGCTAGTGAATTAAAAGGAAAGAAAAAGGAAGGAAGGAAGGAAGGAAGGAAGGAAGGAAGGAAGGAAGGAAGGAAGGAAGGAAGGAAGGAAGGGGAAGAAAGAAAGAAAGAAAGAAAGAAAGAAAGAAAGAAAGAAAGAAAGAAAGAAAGAAAGAAAGAAAGAAAGAAAGGAAGGAAGGAAGGAAGAGAGAGAAAGAAAGAAAGAAAGAAAGAAAGAAAGAAAGAAAGAAAGAAAGAAAGAAAGAAAGAAAGAAAGGAGAGAGGGAGGGAGGGAGGGAGGGAGGGAGGGAGGGAGGGAGGGAGGGAGGGAGAAAACCACTCAGGCTAGTTTAATAAAACCGAGAAGGTCAGGTTTCAGATAAGGGTAGATTTAGGGATTAAACATTATGCTCAGGACTTGGTCTTTCCCCTTTCTCAGCTCTGTTTTCCTCTGGCATTGGGTTAATACTTAAGGAGGTTCTATCACTACAGTGATAAAGAAAGCCACCAGCACTTCCAAGAGTACATAACCTACCTAGCCTTAGATCACAGAAAAAAGAGCTCAGCTCTGTCTCCTCTAGGATTTTGCCTCTACATAGGTCACATGCATATCCTACTCCAACTCTTATCTCCACTCTTGATTATGGTAGTATGCCTATGAATTGATTTCATCTATATCCAGGAAAAAAATCCCTCCATTTGACATCAGCCATCCACTTCCTTGACTATTGAAGCTAGTTATCTTCAGAAACTGAACCACTTCCACAAGCAGAGAGTAATATATCCTATTCTCCAAATACCACATACCCTTCCAGCTCTTCTGCTCTGATCTGTACACTTGCAATTCTTTGTGTTCATTACAGGGTCTTTTGGTCTTTGTCCTTTCTCACCATGGAACATCAGTTCTGCACCTCGCATTTTCCCCTGTCCTTCACCATTCCACAAGAAGGTTCTTATGAAGGACATCATTATCTCCATATTCCCAAGTCAATGAATTCTTTTTCTATTCTCATCTTACTCAATCTCTCAATAGCTTTCAACTCAAAGACCCACCCTACCTTCCTGAAAATCTCCCTGTCTTAGCTTTCTTTAGAAACACACTCACAAGGTTTCCCCTCTGACTTGGAGAGGAGTTTTGCTTTTCTTCTTGTGCTCTTTTATCTCTAGGGCTTTAAAAGAAAATCCCCTTGTACTTGCAGCTCCCACATGTTTATTTCCATTCAAGCCCTATCCTGAGGGCTTCAGGCACATATAGACACAGCCTATTTGACATGACTGTTTAATGCCTCACAGACATCTCAAACTTAACACTTCCTTTCCCTCACACACGCCTCACTCATTCCCCCGCATGCCCCTGCGTCCGCCTTCTGTGTTGTAGTAAATGGTGCCTCCATTTATTGCAGAATGCTGGGAATTTTTCTTACACCCTATTCTCATCCCTCCCCCCACATTTAATTTATGACTGATTTCTGTCCATTTTACCTCCAAAATATATATCACATGTGTCCTCTTCTCACCACCTACCTCCACTGGCAGCATTTTATTCCACCGTCACCAGTCAGCCTCCATACTGGTTTCACTTTAGCCACTTGCCCTTCTACTACCCATTCTCCACACCATAGCCAAGGCGTTCTTTTAACACTAAAAGTTAGAGTATGTGACTATCATGTTTTAAATCCTTCCCCAGCTTCACATTGCACTTAGAATAAATTTCAGAATCCTTGGCATGGCCACAAAGCCCTGGTCCCCGCCCACTTTTTATGCCATGACCCCCGTTCTTTACTCACAGTGTCCTAGCTGCACTGATCTTGCATTTCTCAAACACATCAGGCTCTCTCCCCGTTCAGAGATTTTACATATGCTCTTCCTTTTGCCCCAGAGGCCTCCTCCTCATTCCTCAAAGTTGTCACATCTCAAATGTCACTTTCACAGAGAGGTCTGAGAAATCACCAAATCACCTCAGAGAGGATATTTGTCCCCCAGACCCCACTGCAGGCTTGAACCAAGCTTTGATGACTCACTGTGAAGCCAAGAACAGTTCGCAGAGCTTTCCTAAAATCTTCACAGGAACAAAGAGATAAGACAAGTCAGAACAGTAGAAATTAGTCATCAGCATTGTTATTCCGTAGGCCAATGATTTTCAACTGTTTTTATCTCATGATACAAACTAATTACTAAAATTCTGCAGCACACCAAAAATATATATACTTTTTTCCAACTGACCAAAAATAAAGGTATAATTTTGATTCATTTATACCAGACAGCTATTGTGTTGGTAGCTGTCTTTCTTTTTTAAACTAAGGAGAAAGGGGTCAGTACCCCTGTCTAAATAGTTATATATTGCATGCTTTAAAAATTCTTACAGCACAGCAGTGTGCCTGCCGTGGCACACCTGGTGGAAAGCACTGAAGAAGAACATAGTCATCTTCTTCAGAAGGGGTCCATATTGACTGTTTCTTCCTGGGCCACTATGTTTTGAAACCTGCTTCCCCTGAAAACAGAAGTTCTCTTTGACTTGGCCTTTGCTGCCCATGTTCGGAATTTCAGCACCCATTTTCCCCGGGTCTAATCTCCATACCCTTCCCCATCCCAGTTAATAACCATAATATTCCAGCTATACAACCCACATTCAACACTGCATTTTTGAGTGGCTTGGTTTCTCTTCTCTCTGCCTCTGCTTACAGGCTAGGCTGTATATAACCAATAGACTCACTAAGGTTTATTCAAAAAATAAATAAAATAAAATAAAATAGCAATCTCAAAAATAGTCATGAAGCCTGTAGCCTCCCTTGGAATATGGAAAAGGCTGCAATTTAAAAAGTAACAATACATTTTTAAATCAAGCTAGTTATTTACATGGAGAAGATATAGACAGGTAAATACAAAAATGTTAACTATGGTTGGTGGAATTACAAATGAATAGAAAATATTTTTGCTTATTTTTATTTTTTAATTGATCTATAATATTTACTAAAGATATCATAAAGTCTGAAATAGAGCAAGACAAATAGTGCTGTTTAACACTTTGGAAATTATTGCTACAAATGTGACACCATGGATGGGCAATTCAAACTGCAGGACCTAGTGTGTACCTTATGGTCTCTCTACTCAGCATGTGTGTATAAGAGCATATAAACACGTAAGTTTCTCCATTTCCTGTCACTGTGAGTCTGTACACGGAATGCAGCTGGGTGTGAAGCATCTTTACATATGACTGTGAGTGGCTAATGTCCCTGGAAAATGTCTTTTATTTCTGATGAATAACATACAATGCTAATGCCTCCTTGCCTCATATTACTTATAAGCCATAATTTTGATATTATATCAGGAAGTCCTTCCTAATGTTTCATCTGGCAGAAGCATTCTGTGGTGCCTTCGGGGGGGGGGAGACACCTGCTCACCATTATTCATGTGCAGCTCTCCTTTCAAAGGCTTTAGTGCCTCCTTCACAGGCTTCTGTGTCACTTCCCTTCCTGTGTATTATTCACCACTGTATAATGGTTTCTCCAGTTTCTCCATTTCACATGTCACTGTGAGGCTATAGACAGAAGGCAAGAGCCTGATGAAGAATTGACCAGTGTGAAGTGTGGAGCTGGGATAATACCTCCCAGGTTGACTCCAGTGAACTCCTCCATATTGTTAATGTGAACCTCTAAAATGCAGATGCATGGTCCCTGCCAAGGGAGTGTTTTCCTGAAGGTTCCAAAGTGCCTAAACTATTTATATAAAAGGTATTTGCCACATGAACCTTTTTTGTTCATTCCAATGATGGACTTCACTTAAGTATATAGAATGAAATTTCAAATATCTGTTTGTTTCAGTTTATTTATTTTTCTCAGTAGGGTATATTTCTCAGTATTCTTTTTCTGTGATTCCTTCTGGGTAACTTGCTATGTATTCTCTTAACTACATATGCTTCTCTCTTTAACTTTCCCCCTAAATCACCTTATATCTATTTTTTTCAATATCTCTTAATCTGTGTTTTTCCATGATAATTTATTCTTCTACAGTCCTGCCTTAATTTTTCTAAGTTGCATCATCTTCTAATATACTTTATTTTTATCATAATTGTCATGAATGATTAATTTTTACAGAAGGCCCACAGGGTGTGTGACATTGCATTTGCTTTCTAGTCTCTCCACCTCATTACCTATGATATATATACACATTTTTACTGATAGGCAATTATTGTCTAACCCCCCCCCCCCCACTATGTCACTGACTACTTAATGACTTGTCCCTTCCCAGGGGCATGCTACAAAGGAAGGGAGAAACCCAGTAGCTTCTATCATTCCTACATCTAATCTTAGTCACTGAATATGGTCTTAGGGTACATAGCATCCCTCCACAGACCTTGAGAATGTTTTCCACACTGATACAGTCTAAGTCTCTAAACACGAATTAAAGAATGTGAGAAACTACAGCTAATATCCCATTAGCAAATGCATTCCAAGCTAGGGCACCCTAAATGGGCAATTTTTTCCCATAAATCTTTTGCCTCAACTAAACTAATTAAATTATCCATCTACTGTCAAATCAGTTAGTTATATATTATATCTACAGCTATTTTTTTTACCCATAGTCTAATCTCCTCATCTAGGTTAAAGGATATTTTTTGCCTACATCTAGTGCAGTATGTGCTTTTAGAAGGCACTTAATTAAAATATACCGAATTGGAATAAGTCATTTCAGTTTAGAATAAGCCACATGCAAGAGCCAGACACACACACACACACACACACACACACACACACACACACACACATCTCTGAGTACTATGTATTTAGACTAAGAAAATGAATTCTTTCAAGAGCAAGATCTCAAGAATCTCTTTGTCTTCTAAACTTCACAGGTAGGCTTGAATTTCAAATATGATCTTACCTTTTCCCTCCAGCTAAAAAAGAGTATATTCATTCCACTGGAGTCCTCATCATGGCTGTGCAAACACACCTGGGTTTACACACTATGGGACTGTCACAGAGGAAGAGCAGACATCACTTGTTCCCTTTTCCCTTACAGTCTGTCACTCAAATCCCACAGAACCTCTGCTCTCCTGACAGAGTACAGGCCATGGAAGAACTCAAAGCCCAGTGAAGATCTCTGCCTAATTATACTTGGTTTTTTTTCACATTTTAATTGAATTTATTGGGATGACACTGGTTAACATAATTACATTGGTTTCAGGTGCCCAAATCAACAGCACATCTCTGTACTCTGTATTGTGTTTTCACCAGCCTCCTCCCCCTCCCCAGCCAACTCTTCGTCCATCACCATGTATTTTAGATCAACTGAAACTCACTAATTTTATGAGCACCCTGACTTCCTAACTCTTTTGGAATCTTCTTCCATTTTGTCCTCCTCAGGACAAATTTTGCCCTGGGTGTATATTTGCTTCTTGTCAGCATCCACTCTGTTTTGCCCTTAGTGGGAGGGGGCATTAAGAGATACTGTCACGTGGATGGTCCCCAACAGAAAAGCCAGTAACTCCCATTCTTACCTTGGACTCCAGCACACATTCATGGGGTTCCACAGATGATAACAAACTGGATCACGGAAGGAGCACCTCCAAGATGAACTGCCACGTAGAGGCAGCCTGGTGAAATTACAGAAAGTGGAGGGGGCTCACAAAGAAACAAAGAACCCCTGCTTCTCTTCTAGCGCTAGGAGAATCCTTGGCAGGACTTTGAGCCAGAGATTTCACCTCATTGAGCCACGGTTTCCTCAGCAATAAAGTGATGTAACATACTAAGTTATAGGTACGTATCCTGCCAATTCTAAAATTTTGTGCTTAGATTTTTCTAACTTAAACTCAATAACCCCTCTCCTACAGGAATCTATTCAAAGGAAATAACCCAAGACATAATCAAAAATTTATATATAAAGGTATAGTGCTTATAAAAAGAAACCTGAAAAGAGTTAAATATATATTTCATAAATAGGGATGGCTAAATAAATTCTGATATACCCAAATAGTAGACTTTTATGCAAATATTAAAATATAGTTTGAGCCTGACCAAGCGGTGGCACTATGGATAGAGCGTCAGCCTGGGGTGCTGAGGACGCAGGTTCAAAACCCCAAGATCGACAGCTTGAACGCGGGCTCATCCAGCTTGAGCATGGTGTCTGGCTTGAAGCCCAAGGTCTGGCCCTTGCCTTGAGCAAGGAGTCACTGGCTGTGCAGGAACTCCCTAGTTAAGGCACAAGACACGTATGATAAAACCATCAATGAACAACTAAGGTGCCGCAACTATGAGTTAATGCTTCTCATGTCTCTCCCTTCCTATCTGTCTGTCCTGTCTCTCTCTCTTGCAAAAAAAAAAATTTTTTTTAAGAATATATACCATACTGTGATTATTTTACATGTCTTTTATTAAACAAAAAAAGAAAACAATATTCAAAATTATCCAAGTTTTAATATATAAATTAAAGATATTTCTCAAAATGTAGATATTGGTTAGCTCAGATAGTTAAATCATGGCTTAATGTTATTTCATGAATCTTGCTGTATTTTTCAACTTCTTTATACTGGACATGTGCTACTACCATTTAGTGAGAAAAGGGACAAGTTTAACTTTTTATTAAGTTGAAAAACCAAGTATTTTTTTCACTAAGGAAAAATTCAGATTATAACTATAATTAAAAATTTTAAAGAAATGAAAAAAAACACATTTGGGAATAAATTTCTATAAATGAGTAGGACAGAATGATTCAAGGTTCAAAGTAAGTTATCTATAGGCTATGTAGCCATCAATTTCACAGTGCTTTTTAAAAACATATTTTCTATGATGTATCAACAGAAGAAAATCACAAGGAAGCCCATATTATTTATAGTAGCATTAGTACAATTCAAAAGAGAGGCATATGTTTCAAAAACATCTTAAGGGTAAAATAGAATATCTTGATAGTGGGTTTTATAAAATGAGATAGCTTGCAACAGCCTTGTTCTTTCATAAGAAATTTTCATGAATAGAATAGATACTAATCTGATTAATATTTTTTAGGTCAGCTGTTCAAAGTAGCTCAAAAAACTGTGTGCTTGCAAAAATTGTTTATATCACAATCTCTTTTTTTGTTGCTGTTACCAAGTTTTCTTATTTGCCCTAAAAATAAAACATTTGTGGTATCATAAAAGAAATAATAATTGTGAAATGTAACCCCCAAAAACTTCATTTGCAGAAGTTCACATTGTTTGGTCTTGTTTTGATGTTATTAACATTAGCAGCCAAGTGTTTTATAGGCATGCCTCTTAATTCAAACTTGTGACTGAAAGCCTATTTTGTTACCCTGAGTTTATGGGAAATGAGGTGTTCTCATGTCTGAGAGCAGTGAAGCAGATAACCTCCCAAGTTCCCTCCCCTCTCTGCGGGTCCAGGGCTTGGCAAATCCACTTCCTGGGGTACATTCTGAAGCATTATATGGCAAAAATTATTTCTCCCTAGGTGATTGGATTCTTCATACAAAATAAAGTGGGTCATACCAGCACAGATTATGTTACAGGTTTTGCTCACACTGAGCGAGAAGTTAATTTTAACATTTGCAAAAGAGGATTTAAAACTTTGTGAAACCAAGTATACTGACACCATATTTACTAATGCTTAGAAGACTCAAACAAGTCACTGTAACACCTGACAAAAGATGTTTGCTAATCATGTTAAGTGCTCTCTCTCGAAACAGTCTACATTAACTAGATAAATGATAAACACTTAAGTTTACAAAATGAACAATTAGATACTTAACCAATCTGTAGGAGGAAAAAGGCATAAGGTAAAGATTCCTTGAGAAATGAAAGTAAACAGTGAAAGAGGCTATTTGGCCAGCCACACATGAGAACCGTTATGAATTATTCAAATTGTGGTTCTATGAGTCTTTCCTACATCAACTGCCCTGAAGAGGATTAGCGGTGCTGGTTTTCCAGTGTGTGTGCTTCTTGCCTTTTTGCTGGTTCTGTTTTCCTTACACCCTTTATAGGTCTGTGTCATCATGAGTCACAATACTATTTTAATAATCTCTATTGGTTTGTTGTAGGGATTTTTTTTTTTTAATGACAGAGAAATCTTGCAACATGCAGCGTTCATTTATTCTTCCTGGCAGCCTCCTGTGATGAAAATTTTTTCTCTGCCACAGATTCTTTTTAGACCTCTGGCTGCTTCTTTGCACTATAAGTCTTCAAAGAGATCGTAATGCTAATTTTCCTATGCAATTGGCTTTGGTGTCAGGTAATTTCCTGAGTTAGGTGACTGTGGAGAAAAGCAGCTAAAAGTCTGTTTTACAGTCCTTGTTACAGATCAAGGTCACCTTTTTAACTGCTACTCTTAATCCAACATCATTAAGTTGTTAAAAATGCAATCTGAGTATATAACTTTTATTCTGAAGCTCTTTATGATGAAAATTCCTGATACCCCCTTTTAGTTTGAAAAAAATAGATTATTTTTGAAGAATCCAATCTAAATATCAAAATGAACTGCTTTACTTGATGTATTTGATATGTTCAAAAACTTCTTTAAGTCAACTACCAAGTTTAACACTCTTCCCACAATTAATTTTGCACTGGGAATATGAGTAACCTTTTGACTGGTCAGAATCCCCTATTTGGTTGATAATTAGGAGTGAACCCTAGCTATCTCTGTGAAAAGATCACTGTGTTTAGATCATGTCTTTACCCAAACCCATATTATAAAGCATATGATTGATAATTTGTACCTGGTTGAAAATGACAGTTTTACCAGCGAGAGACAGTCAGGTGTCAGTGACCTTTCTCATTGCTCCTCTTGTTGAAAACTCATTAATGTTTTTACTAAATAATACTAGCCATAGTTTATTGAGCACTTGGTATGTTTCAAGCTCAGTTCTTGCTGTCTTCCTTAGATTATCTCATTTAATCCGTTTTAATAACTCTTTTAAGTAAGAATTTTACAGAAGAGCAGCCGACGTGTAGAGTGGTTAAACAATTTATCCAAGATCACAAAACAAGGATGGGTGAGAGTCCGGTTTCCAGCCCACATCTGTGGGACACCACTACTGCTCTTCTGAAGAGAGCCTCTCCCTGCCTCCCTTTGCGTGCTGAATACTAAGGAAAAGCCCAGGCAGATGCCTTGAGAGTTTAACCCAGTGGATAATGCTGTGAACATAGTGGAGGTTTCCTCCACTAGACTGAGGTTAAACTATCCATTTAAGAAATGGCCACTGTCCTACATTATACCCCACTTACCCAGAACTCTCACCAGTCTTCCTTAAATTATTGGGAATAAACTGCAGATGATCCCTTAAATCTTAATTATGTTTGAGGGTCCCAAGGTCGTTCAGTTAGCGTCCCTACTCCAAAACCTCTCTTCTTAATGTAGAAGCCCAAATATAGTTTGGTTGATTCTAGCAGTCTGTATCCCCACAAATCCAAATTTGTGATCATTTTAAATAGAACTGAAACCTCGTCTGTTTAAACAATAGTTAAACACAGGGTTTTGATGGAAAGAAGAATGAAAAATTTTACCTCCCACCTCTGAGCTATGATTAGAAGTTTGCTCTAGAAAAACACTTTGAGACTAGCCTTTCATATACTAGTGTAGTGCTTTTAGCATCTCTGTTTACTGAATCATTTAATTTTTTTTTTAGATTTTTAAAGGAGCTATACAATTATTGCTGCATTTCCTATTGAGTGAGTAACTGGCCTTTAAAAATATTTGGTTAACAGAAGTAGTAGATATGATCAGTTTTTCCAGGGATTAGAAGCAACTTAAAACTACATATAGTTATTTCATTTGTTGGTTTCAAAGCTTTGGAGACTTATTATACCTCCATTATTCCTTTTTCTCTATTTTTTTTTCTTGTTCACATAGTTGAGTCAGCAACAAAAATATATTCAAATTAGACTTGTCATACAGACAAAAAAATATCTGACTTTGTCAGGGTGGGTGGAGGGGAAAAAAGCAACTTTTTGTCAGTCTTTTGTATTTCAGCAGCTGGATTCATTGCTACCATGGTAACGGACCACATGATGAGGTGTATTAGATTGCTGTGTGTTGAGTACAAGGGGAAGAATGAACACAGCGTTTTATTGAAGTTAAAGGTTACTTTGGAGTTTTCCTGTGGAAATGTGTAAGGTCAAATACTATAGCTTTCAGCATATGTAGTACTTCAGAGGAAGAATTAGGGGACATGTTGGTGCGTTTAACTACAAAACCAGGTAAGGTACAATTGATTCTATGAAATTGAACTCTTACTTCTTCTGTTGCAGTGGCATAACTTGCCGGCTGGAATTTCACGGTCACCCCCACCCCGTCCCTACATCGGCACAGGACAAATTTCTCCCGCCCCCTCCTCTACTCCCCCACCTTCAAATTCATGTTTTTATTTCGAAAGTCTAAAACGTGAATTTTTGTAGTTCTGTGGTAATGTGTGTGAGGTTGTGTGTGCAAGTAAAAAAAGAACTCAGGAGAGAAAGTAATAAGAAAGCGATAATTAGTGTTGTCAGACCACTGTAAAACTGAGCAGTGTTTCCTTGTTTTGTCCTTTGAAAAGGTCCACTCTTCTTAGAGGACACTTTATCAGTGGCATTGGTCCAAAGCGGCTTGGCTCTCATACTAAATTAAGCAGTAGGGCAAAGTTCTCTAGCATGTTATTTAGTGTATTTATTGTATCTGGGCTTTTTTTCTCTTTCATTGTATTACTGACAGCCTCATCTGACATGAATAGTTTGGTTTTAGCTATAATATTTACAATGTATTTTATTTCCATTAGTATTCTGTTCTTTCAGGCATTGTGGTTGTGTGTGTCTTAGAGGATTTAAAAATAGAAGTAAATACAGTATGGCTTAGTAGAAAATGAACTCTTTTGCTTAGAGGTTGGGAAGAGCAGAATGTAAACAATTCAGTGTGGCTTCGGGAAGCAGCAATTCCGGGAGCACAGAAGCCTCCCCTGCCTTGTTTACAGATCATTCTAGCAGCTTGCTTCCAAAAGCGGAGGCTTTGATAGGCTCACGTTAAAGAAGAAAATTTCTTCATTACTAACTTATTTGGGTTATTTGGTCATGGTTTCTACTGATGTTTAATGTTTGCTTTCTCATAATACATGATGATCTATGTTAATTTCTTAGCTGAGGGCTAACCTATGCAATTTCTCTCCTCTTAGAACAAAGTTAGCTTTGCAGCTTTGGAGACAAAAACTAAGTAAACAATAGCAGAGCCTCACTGTTATTCAAGTATATCCACTGTTCAGTATTCACTGGAGTGTTTTCATATAGGAAAGCCTTTAAAAAATACTGTCTTGGCAAAAATCAATTATTTGCCACTAATTGGCACTGATTGTGGTAGAAGCCAATAAAGTATCCCAACTTTGGTCATATATCACTCTTTCTTTAAAAAAGGAAACTTCAGATTTTTGTTAACTCCATTTATGCTCCAGTTAATTCATTGTTATTTCCTTAGTCACTCTAGTTTTTGTACATTCAGCCCATCTACTAAATTTGAGCAAGGGGCTATAATCCTTTTTAAAACACTTTTTTTTGCCATAACTACAAGTGAAGGAAACTATTTCTATGAAAACAAATATCAAAAGTATTATAATAACACTTAACATTTATAAACTGTCCATGTCTGTATTTGAATTCAGTCTTCCTTTTCCCCCTTTGCTGCTTGAATACAGAATAAGCTATGAGCACGTGCTCCAAAACATTAAGTATTTTCACAGATTATTACTTAAGAATAGGAAGTTCCCAAGAATTGGTGAAAGATGTTACCTGGTAAAATATTTTAAAGGGTGAAATTCTCAATATTGGCAATATCTGATGTAGAAAGTGGTCAGTTTTTATTAAAGAAAAATTTAAAGAGGGCCAGGAAAGAAAAAGGAAGAGAGAGGAACAGACGCAGAGAAGACACAAGAAAAGAGAAAGGCAAAAGGTAAGAGAGATAAAGGTGTAAATGACCTCTGAACCAAAGTCTCTTCTTTCCCATCAGTACTGGAATGGGTTATATAGAGAAATATAGTATGAATGAGATGAAATTAGTGAAAGGTACTATCATTCTACTATTCTGTTTCATGTACATGATTCAGTATAGATAGTTCCTATCTATTAAGTGAAATGGAAACAAATTCCTATAGTTGATGTTGTTTCAACTCCTGCTATTAAAAAGCTAAGATATCAGCCAGCTTTGACATTAGAGCTAAAAGTGTGTAAAATTCAGTATATACTCAAGTATCTATGGTCTTTATTCACCTGATGCTGTTACACCATATGTCCATGTCATTTCTGAGCTCACCATAACTGAGAGATACAGAAGATGAAATTTTATTTTTAAAATTTTGTTTTGTAATAAGAATTGTATATTTTAAGAAGTACAACAATGATTTGATATATATAGTAAAGTGATTGATATGGTCAAGCTAATTAACATTAACATAGCTTCTCTTCAAATAGTTACAATTTTTGTGTGTGATGAGAGCACCTGAAATGTTCCCTCTTAGCAAATTTCCAGTATACAGTATTTCTATAGTCACCAGGCTGTTTAGTAGATCTTTAGACTTGTTGATCCTGTTTTACTGCAACTTCATACCATTTGACCAACGTCTCCCTCTTTCTTTCACACCCTCATCCCCTAGTAATCACTGTTCTACAGTCTACTACTATATATTTGACTTTTTTAGATTCCATATATAACTGAGATTGTACAGTATGTTTCTTTTTCTTTCTGTGTCTGGCTTATTTTACTTAGTAGAATGTCCTTCATTTTCATCCATTTTATTACAAATGACAGGATCTCTTTTTTAAAGGCTGAATAATATTCCAATGTTTGTATTTACCACAATTTCTCTACCCATTAATGTATTGACAGACACTTAAGATTGATTACATTTCTTGGTTATTATGTATAACACTGCAATAAACATAGGAGTGCAGGTCTTTCTTTCAGGTAGTAGATTAATTTCCTCTGGGTATATATTTACTCAGAAGAGAGTAGTTCTATTTTTAATTTTTTTTTTTAAACTCCACACTATTTTCCATAATGGCTATATGAAAAATCCTCTTATAGTTGATTTGATACTTTTATAGTTAAGAGGTAATTGCTTTAAATTAAAAATGTTGCCAGTATTATTTAATTAAATCATGTTATTCTCAACCCTTGTTTAAATCATAATTTATTGTTAATTTTGGATAATTGGTAGTGTAGTAATAATTCTTAACATTTTAACTTTAATTTCTAGAGCTTTCTAATCTCTTTGACAAATAGCTAATTATTTGTTAACATTTAACCTTTATTAAGGAGATAAATGTTCAACACAGTCATGATACAGAAGAATCATATTGACTGTTGTAACCTTAACCTATAAAATTAATGATAATCATTTAGCCCTGAGACAATATTTCTACAATAAATGAAGACCAAGCTAATGACTCAAAATCAGCTAGATATTCCATTTTTTTAATTAAATTTAATGCAGTGACATTGATAAATCAAGGTACATATGTTGAGAGAAAACATCTCCAGATTATTTTGACATTTGATTATGCTGTATACCCCTCACCCAAAATGAAATTGTCTTCTGTCACCTTCTATCTGGGTATCTTTGTGCCCCTCCCCTTCTCTACCCCCTCTCTCCTTCCTCGCCCCATCCCCCCCTCCCTCCACCCCCCCCACCCCGTTGCTATCACATTCTTGTTCATGTCTCTGAGTCTAATTTTTATGTCCCATCTATGTATAGACTCATATAGTTCTTAGTTTTTTCTGATTTACTTATTTCACTCCATATAATGTTATCAAGGTCCATCCATGTTATTATAAATGATCTGATATCATCATTTCTTATGGTTGAGTAGCATTCCATTGTATATATGTACCAAAGCTTTTTAATCCACTCGTCCTCTGACGGACACTTGGGCTGTTTCCAGATCTTCGCTATTGTGAACAATGCTGCCACAAACATGTGGGTGTATTTCTCCTTTTGGAGCCTTTCTATGGTGTTCTTGGGGTATATTCCTAAAAGTGGGATAGCTGGGTCAAAAGGCAGTTCAATTTTCAATTTTTTGAGGAATCTCCATACTGTTTTCCACAGTGGCTGCACCAGTCTGCATTCCCACCAGCAGTGCAGGAGGGTTCCCTTTTCTCCACATCCTCATCAGCACTTATTCTGTGTTGTTTTATTGATGAGCACCATTCTGGCTGGTGTGAGGTGATATCTCATTGTGGTTTTAATTGCATTTCTCTAATGATTAGTGATGTTGAACATTTTTTCATATGCCTATTGTCCATCTGTATGTCCTCTTTGGAGAAGTGTCTATTCATTTCTTTTTCCCATTTTTTGATTGGATTGTTTGTCTTCCTGGTGTTGAGATTTAGAAGTTCTTTATAAATTTTGGTTATTAACCCCATCAGACGTATTGTCAAATATGTTCTCCCATTGTGTAGTTTGTCTTTTTATTCTGTTCTTATTGTCTTTAGCTGTGCAAAAGCTTTTTAGTTTGATAGATATTCCATTTTTAAAAGTTACTGTTTTTAAACCTATGACTTTATTAAAGTAAATTTTATTATTATTAACTTCCATGTAATTTTTTGTTTTAATGAATTGGACTCTTTTTTTAATATTCTAAATATTTCAAATGAAAAGAAATAATGGTACCATGATCATGATCATGATCATAATGATAATAATGATTAACTCAGAGAATAAGATAGACTTTATTAGAAAGCTCTAGGTTCTGTATATAATAAAAGGCCTTGTTTTTAGAAAGTGGAAATTTCTAATGAGTGGAATGATTTTCATATATTTACTCCCAAATTTAATTAATTTAATTAATAGCATTCATAAATCACTAACAATAGATGTGCTTGTTATGTTCTTATCAGAGTTAACTATAATGTATGTTGATTTAGTTTGATGAAAATAGAAGTGTTCATCAGTAATGATTAAAGTTTTGAATTGTACAATATGTTGGCAAGTATCTGATAGGGAAAGAAGAAGTTATTACTAGGGATGAACAATTTGTTATATTCTAAAATATAAAAAGGAGCAATAGATTGGTTTTACTTTCATGATAATATTAGCTTGATGCATTTTAGAAATATTATTGTAATTTCCCACTACCTGGCATGAATATTTTATATATTCACTATTGACAACACTTTAACATTTTAATTATCTTTTAACATTTTCAATTATTTGTTTTAAATAAACAACAATATTTTATTTCTGACACCTATTATTTTGGGTTTGTTTGGGGAATAATTATACTCAGAAAAATCACTTGCTTCTACCTATCCCTCACATAAAAGAAAATGTGATGTAGATTGGCAATTCCAGTATAAAATGTGAATCCATCAATGTAGTAGAAGAAAATCAAGAACTTGATATAAAAAAAAGACATATACCTTTAAAGGCAGAAACCATAAAGGCATAGTTGATAAAAAGATATTACTTCTGAGAAATGCTACAAGCAAATTTAAAAAACAAATAGGAAGCTAGAATCAATATTTGCAACATAAAAAAGAGAAAAAAGTATGCATATATAATAAGGGCTCATAAATTAATAAGAAAAAGAACAGCCCTAAATTATTTTTAAGATTTTTTTTCAGATATTGAACACAATATTTTTTTTTTATAAATAAATTTTTATTTTAATGGGGTGACATCAATAAATCAGGGTACATATATTCAAAGAAAACACTTACAGGTTATCTTGTCATTTAGTTCTGTTGCATACCCATCACCCAAAGAGAGATCGTCCTCCGTCACCCTCTATCCAGTTTTCTTTGTACCCTTCCCCCTCCCCCTCTCTCTCCTTCCCTCCCTCCCCCCCCCCCCGTAACCACCACACTCCTGTCCATGTCTCTTAGTCTCGCTTTTATGTCCCACCAATGTGTGGAATCCTGCAGTTCTTGCTTTTTTCTGATTCACTTATTTCACTCCTCATAATGTTATCAAGCAGTTTTAGGTTTGCAACAAAAAGGAGAAGGCACAGAGATTTCCTCCCCTGCACCTGCATAGCCTTCCCCATTGTCAACATTACTCACCTGAGTGGTACATTTTTTCCAAGGCTGAGACTTCATTAACACGTTATAATCATCCAAAATTTATAGTTAAACTTAGCATTCACTCTTGGTATTGTACAGTCTATGGGTTTGAACAACTATATAGTGGTATCTATCTATCATTATAATATACTGTAGAGTGTTTTCACAGCCCTAGAAACCCTCCATGCTCTGTTTATCTCTCCCTCCTTCCCTCCTTCCTGAAAATCATTGATCTTTTTATTGTCTCCATAGATCTTCCTTTTTCAGAATGTCATATATTTGGAACCATACAATATGCAATCTTTTCAGATTGGTCCCTTTACTTAATAATATGCATTTAAGGTTTTTCATGATTGGTAGTTCATTTCTTTTTTAGCATTGAATAATATTTCATTGTCTAAATGTACCACAGTTTATTTATCCATTCACCTTCTGAAGGATATCTTGGTTGCTTCAAAGTTTTTGGCAACTATGAATAAAGCTGTTATACATATTTATGTGCAGGTTTTTGCGTGGGAGTAAGTTTTCAACTCCTGTGGGTGAATACCAAGGGGTGCAATCATTCGGTCATATAGTAAGAGTATGTCTAGTTTTGCAAGAAACCATCAAACTGTCTTCCAAAGTGGTTATACTGTTTTGCATTCCCACCAGCGATGAATAAGAGTTCCTGTAGCTCAGCATCCTCGCCAGCATTTGATGTTGTCAGTTTTCTAAGTTCTAGCCATTCTAATAAATGTGTAGTGGCATCTCATTGTTGTTTTAATTTGCATTTCCCTGATGATGTGGTCATCTTTCTCTTCTGTTACTTGCCATCTGTTTATCTTCTTTGATTAGATGTCTGTTTAGGTCATTGTGCATATTTGAATCAGGTTGTTTGCTCCATTATTGTTGAGTTTTAACAGTTCTTTGTATATTTTGGTCAATAGTTTCTAATAAAAAGACTCCACAATAGGGAAACAAACAACCTGATTAAAAAGTGGGTCTTTCAAAAATGTTTTCTCCCAGTCTGTGGCTTGTCTTCTCATTCTCTTGATACTGTCTTTCATAGAGCAAAAGTTTTAAATTTTAATGAAATCCATCTTATCAGTTATTTCTTTCATGGACCATGTCTTTGACATTGTATTTACTAATTATTTTTAAAATATATACAAACTGAACAAATGAATACTATTTTAATCTTTAGGAAATATTTTTTAAAAAGAAACAAGAGGAAGAGAAGAAGTTAATATCCCATGTTAGGGAGAGCATAGAAAAACATGAACTGTCATAAACTGGCATTGAGAATATAAATTGATATTCTTAGGGTAAGTGGCTCAGCAGGGCAATGTGTAGCAAAGGCTTTAAAAATTACATACCCTTGGACCCAACATTTCTACTACATGAAATACGTCCTAATAAAATAAAGTTAAACACATATACAGGGCTTTTCTTTGTTTTGGTTTTTGTGTCAATAAAAGGAATCGTTCAAAAAAATTCTGAGAAACATAGCAAATGCACCAGTTTATATTTCTGATCTGATAGCTGTAAAGCTGTAAGAAGTCAAAGACAGGGCTATCTGGTTACCTAACTATTCCACTTCTTTATTCTGCAGATAGAACATGTATAGGCAGCATAGTATAGAGCAGGATCTTGACTTAAGTGTCAGAAAGCTTGGGTCCTACTATGGACTAGCTGAGTTAGTTAGCATACAAATATATGGCATAGTTAAAATCCTAGTGTTAGAGAGCAGAAAAAAGTCTGTGGATCCCTTTATCCATCTACATGCATTTCTCTTTGCAACTGACATTGCTATTAAAAATGTCCCACATCGGATCATTTACAGCAAAATGGTGGGATCTTGATAACATTATACGTAGTGAAATAAGTAAATCAGAAAAAAACAGGAACTGCATTATTCCATACGTAGGTGGGACATAAAAGTGAGACTAAGAGACATTGATAAGAGTGTGGTGGTTATGGGGGGAGGGGGAGAGGGAAAGGGGGAGGGGGAGGGGCACAAAGAAAACTAGATAGAAGGTGACAGAGGACAATCTGACTTTGGGTGATGGGTATACAACATAATTGAACGACAAGATAACCTGGACATGTTATCTTTGAATATATGTATCCTGATTTATTGATGTCACCTCATTAAAAAAATAAAATCATAAAAAAAAGTGTCCCACAGTAATTGTGAGTAGGAGGGGGGGATACAATTTTAAATTTTCACAGAAAGGTAAAATCTGGAATGTCTTGACTTTGAAAGAAAACAGTAAAATATTTTGAATGGGATATACTTCTCAATTATTATTGTTTGAGATTTATTCAAACAAATTTCTGCTCATATTAGGATGGGCCAAGGATCACTGGCCTTGAAAGCAATCTGGCCTTTAGGCAGATAGCTAGAGCAGTGCTGTTCAGTGGGCAGTACTGGAAGTATTCTGTCTGCACTGTTCAATAGAATAACAACCAACCACATGCGGCTGTTGAGCACTCAATATATGACTAGTGTGACAGAGGAACCAGATTTCTAATTTTATTTAATGCTAAGTAATTTAAATAGCCACATGTGGCTGGTGCCATCTTATTGGACAATGCAGCTCTAGAATCAAGCACAGTAAATAGGGTCTTTTATTTAATGTGAGGATTCATTTCAAGCATCTTTGTTGAATTGGAGTGACATAGGATGAGAAAGTGAATATACTTTGTGACATTTCTCTTCCATTTTAAGAAATAATGATCGGGCCTGACCAACCAGTTGTGCAGTGGATAGAGCATCGGCCTGGGATACTGAGGACCCCAGTTTGAAAACACCAAGTTCGCCAACTTAAGCACAGGCTCACCCAGCTTAAGCACGGGCTCACCAGCTTGAGCTTGGGGTCACTGGCTTGAGCATGGGATCATAGACATGACCCTGTAGTTGCTGACTTGAAGCCCAGGGTTGCTGGCTTAAGCAAGGGGTCACTGGCTGGAGCCCCCTGGTCAAGAAAGCTATCAATCAAAAAAGGTGCCGCAACTATGAGTTGATGCTTCTCATCTCTCTCCATCTCTGTCCTTCCTGTCTGTCTTTCCCTGTCTTTCTGTCTGTCTGTTTCTCAATCTCTTGCTAAAAAAAGAAAAAATAGAAATAATGACCAGGAGCTCCTTTGATTTTAGTGACTGTAACTCCAAGATTTTCCACAGAAGTCTTAAAATATTCTATGGCCTTGCTCACTTAAGAATTCCAATGTTCATTTATTTTCTCATTTACTAAATAAAAACTTAATTTGAATTTATATAGGTTAGTGTGTAAGAAAAATGCACTGTTTTCCTTTATTACCACACTACCAACACACTTACAACATTTCCATCACCAGATGTGTGGCTGTGGCTTTTCCACACCTAGAAATTCTGACTAACTGCCTGGAGTAAGTGTCAGGTCCCGCAGGTTAAGTAAGGACTCAGCCTAACAGGACTGCCCCTCCTCGCACCTTACGTGCCAATTGTAAGTCCAGTTGTCACCTGTGCTTCTGACCGACTGGCTATAAATCAGAGGTTTCCACAAGCCCCTCCTCATGTTTAATCATTTGCTAGAACAACTCATAGAACTCAGGGAAACATTTGTGTTACCAGTTTATTATCCAATAAAGAATATGATTTTTTTTTAAATACAGATGAAGAATTACATAGGGAGAGCTCTGGAAGGGTCCTGAGCACAGGGGCTTCTTTCCCTGTAGACGTGGCAGGCACCGCCCTCCATGCACGTGAATATGTTCATCAGCCCCGGGGCTTTCGAACCCCATGCTTTTGGAATTTTTATGGCGGCTTCGTCATGTAGGCGCAGTCCATCATTTACCAAGTCTCCAGCTCCTCTCCCCCGCTTGGAGTAGGGGAGTGGGCCTGGAAATTCTGAGCTTCTAACCAAGGGTTGGTTTTACTGGTGACCAGCCCACATCCTGAAACTACTTAGGAGCTCACCAAGAGCCATCTCATTAGAACAAAAGATACTCCTTTTACTTAGAAAATTCCGAAAGACTTAGGTGCTCTGTATCAGGAACCAGGAACAAAATCTAAATACCAGAACACAAGATGCCACTAGTATTCTTATTACGTAGGACATTATAAGGGTTTTAGGAACTCTGTACTAGGGCCTGGAGCAGAGACCGAGATATATATATATATCGGATATATATATATTTATATATATTTTTAAATTTTATTTCACAGTCAGACATTATACTTTACATTTGACCAGATAATAATGGTCCAGAGTCCCTAGATTCAGAGTTTCCTTGGAATATGTTTATCTGTATTTCATGATATTATAGAGGGAGGCTGAGAAAATGCTTTGTGGAGATGGAAGCAATGGGATAAACTTAAAATAGTGAACGTTAAATGGAAGGTTGAGCCCAGGAGTATCTGTGCAGAGAGAACAGTGTGAAAATATCAGGATGGATAAGAATCAGAAGTCTCTGGAAATGTAAGTTAGCCATATAAGTTCAGACTCCAAAAGTGTTCAGGAACCAGATCACCATCATTATCACTATCACCATCATCATCACCACTGTCATCATCACGTCATCATAGCAATCACAGTAACCATGTATTGGTCATGTGGCATTAGGCCAAACATTTTTCATGCAATATTTTACTTAACTCTTGCCATAAGCAATGAAACAAGTATTGTCCTCATTCACTGATGAGAAAACTGCGCTGCCAATCATTGCCCAGTCGAGTATCAGGCCTCGTGGAGTTTCCACTTCTGCAGAGTGTTCTTGTCTGTCTTTTATGGAATTTAAACGGCTTTGTCCTAAATACTCTGGGAAGCCACAGGAGGAAATTCATATGACAGCATTACAGAAAACGTACCACACTAGATGGGTTGAAGTAAGTGAAGAAGTTAATGCTGTATCTCAGAACAAGAATGGGGGAGGTTCAGAGCTAAGGGAGAGAAAGAAGAATTTGAAAGGAGCCAATTTAAGAGGCATGTTGTTAGTCGTTTGTCTTCACAGTAAGTCAGGTAGAAAATGTCTGACTTACTTTTTAAAGCCTCTCTGAAAATTGTCAGTTCCTGCATGAAGCACTCGAGCACACTTGCTGTGGACACAGAAGCAGCTTATCTTATAATATGTAAGTTTTTCTAACAAGACCAACCTGCATGAGTCACCCTGTTGGAAGCAATTGCCACTACATCATCTATATTCTTGAAATGTGTGGGACATCATAATATTGTCTGGGGGAGTGATATAACTCAAGGTAGGAACTTTATTTTTATGAAAAATCTTTCTTTCATTACAATTTGAATATTCTTTAATATTGACAAATGGGGTGTTTTTTTTTTCTCAACATACCAGAATTTTGAAAATATATAACGAGAGCTCATTTAGAAAGGTTAAAATACTGTCAGCTTGATTGTCGTGGAAGTAGTCTTCTCACTGAACTTCTGAGTTGAGTACATTATTATTCCCCCTCCTTGGTCCCATTTAGGTAGATTTTCTTTCTCTTGGCAGTTTATCCAGATTGATTTATAGGTTGGAAGATAGTAGAAGTGTTTTACTTTCAGTATCAGGGGCTCCAGTGTTTACTGAGAAACTACTTTTGATTTCTTCTAAAGTCTTAGGATCACTATGGTTGAAAAAGAGCACTGGGCCAATGCAGAGAAAAGCGTGGAGAAGGTGGGTTGTTGTCATGGCAATAAAAAGCTGGAAGGAAGGGAGGATTACTGGTGAGGGGGATGCTCAGTACCTGGGCTGTGAAAAGGATCTGGTGGTACCTGCTGGCCAAAGGGAAGAAAGAGAGAACAGCAGCCGTTTGGGAACCTGCTGACTGTAATTCTTTCCAGTGTGCTGTTGGCTGACACTGGAAAACCTAAACATACAGGAGGACACAGAGCACATTACATGAAAGTTCTGAGGGCTTTTTGTTTCAATTCATTGAATTTTTTAAGTTACTGAATCCTCTTTTAGAGAACAACACCTAGCACACAGGAACCATTGAATATATATAAGTAGTTACTATCTCTCTGTTAATCCCCCCAAAAACCTCATGAGCCAGATACTTTTATTATTTATCATCTTTATTTACAGGTAAAGCCACCAAGATCAGAGAGGTTAACTGATCTCCCCAAGGACAGACAGTTACTAATAGAGAGAGCCATAGGTGGTGGGGCTCCACCACTAAGCCAGCCCACTCTTAATCCATGTAAAGTCTATTATATGTCAAGATATAATACTTGTAAAATGCTTACAATATACCTGACATATAGTAAATTCTTAAATATGTTAGCAAGTATCATTATGTAATAAATAAACTTTAGAAGGTGTTCTGGTATGTATGTCCTTCTATACAATACTGCTCAGAAATAGTAAGATTTTTAGGGAAGCTTTGAATTTGTGTTATGTAAGTTTGAGTAAATCTTTGTTTACAAGCATGCCCGTTATAAATTGGGGAACCCTTTTTTTAACCCAATGCTATCAATCAGTTTGACTGGCACCTTTGAAGTTTTCATCTCAAAGAATGGGCCTGATAGAAATGTTCCATATACACATCTACATAGCTCTAATCTTTTGACAGAGAATGACTGCTACTAATGGTACTAATATGAGAGTAAGTGAATTCCCTTTCCACGCTGGGTTATTTGAATAGTATATCAATTTGTTCATTGTGGTCTTGCTAGGAATGAAATGTTCTGACATTTTCATAACCTGAGGGAGCTAGTGAGAGGCTAGCAGCCAAGAAGGAGAATCAGGCCAGTGTGCGAAAGGCATCGATTTAAGGGGATAGATTGGTAACAGAATCCTCAAGGTAATGTGGGTGGTTCCAAACAGAACCAAACCAGACCCTGGAACAAAGTCAGATACAAATTTGGTTCCTGCTCTTTTCCATATTCATTGGGGGTAGGTGAATTGTCATCTTCTCTATGGAAAGAATTTTATGCAAATCTAACTGACCTGTAATCAAACTGAAGTAAGAATGTCAACAGATGCAGAATTAAAGATACTATATCTAAAACATTATAGATACAAGCTGTGTAAGAACAACAGCTCTGTTGTACTGGAATTTGTGGAGAGAATGATACTACAGTGGGTTGTACATGAGAAATGAGCAACAGACCAATCAGAGGAGGTTTGAGGAAACCATGGCTTAGGACAGCAGAAATGTGAGGACTCTGGGTAAATTCTGAAGACTGTAGAAGAGAGAGGACAAGGTGAAACCTCAATTCTGGATGACCAGCAGGTGCTTTGTTGTCTGCATCTGTCACTCTTACAGCTCTCTTTGTCTTTATTTGTGACTTCAGAGTGTTTTAGTGAATTTTGTCCTTGGATCAATATGCCAGGCAACTACCACTATTATAAGACAAGCAAGTTGACCAGCAGACCTCCCACTGCTCTGCACTGTGAGGGATGGGGTGTGGAAGTCTCTCTCTAGATAGTTGTTTTCTGCTCTGTCACCCCCAGCTCAGACGGCTTCTTCTCCATGAGCTGAGGAGATAGATTCTTTCAACTCCTGGGCAGTATGTTGATAATGTTAATAACTTCCAAGGTCCCCAAAGTCATCTCTTCAAGTGTTACATGTTATTATCTTGAGAAGTCACAAGTTTTATTAACCATAATAACTAACATTTGTATTGTGATTTACTGTTTGCAAAATATTTAGATTGCATTATATTTAAATCTCCTAATAATCCTGCAAGGAAGATGACATTATCATTCCCTTTTTTAACAAAGAGGAAAATCAAACTCAATGAGTTTTTTGGAGGCACTGAGTTAGCAAGCAAAACATAAATTTTAATGTACTAATTTACTAACACACCTGCTGCTTTGCTCAAAACTCCTCCCATCTTTAGAAGTCAAACTCTCCTCAGTGATAGCTATTTGGTTTTAGAAAACTGCTATTACAAATAAAGAGCACTTGCATTTATTTAGCTTATTCAAATTAAATGTTATTTTTTGTTAATACTTTCAGGTATTTTATGTACACAGTAGGTATTTAATCATTTTTTATTTTTCAATTAGAATTGACATACAATATTATATTGGTTTCAGGTGTACAACCCAGTGATTAGACATTATATAATGTACTAAATGATCATCCTGATAAGCCTCGTACCCATTTGACACCATACGTAGTTATTAGAATATTCACTGTATTTTCTATGCTGTACTTGACATCCCCATGACTGTTTTGTAGCTACCAATTCATACTTCGTAATCCTTTCACCTTTAGCACCCAACCCTGTTAACTGCCTGATTATTGTCTCTTTGTACTTCTCAGAAGTTATCATTCTGATTCTCATATATCTGATAAAAAACATTATTTTGAAATAAGAGAATAGTTAGCAATTAGAATTCCCAATGTAGTAAACTAATGTAAAAGTTTTTTTTGAAGTTTTTTTTTTTAAGAAAATGATCTAATCTCTAACGTTTAAATGATCAGGTTTAAAATAACTCAAGTGGCCAAAACAAAAGGCAAAATAGCAGACACTTTATGCATATATAAAACCAATAAAAAAAAGTTATGAGCCCCCAAACTACTCCATATTCACACAACCACCAAACAGTATATACAATTTTATCTTGCCAATGCAATGCCCTTTTATATTCCTAGGGTGTGTTTTGCCCTCATATTACACACCATCTATCTTCTTTATAACCCTCATTTATGCAACAGTGTTTTTGAGTTTAGCTACCTTTCATGTCTACTAGAGATATCAAAAATGATCTTTCCCCTGGCAAACTCCCTCTGAGAATCAATAATTAAAGTCCTGGCAGAGGAAATGAACAAGAGCATGTGATCTTCAGCAACAGGTTTTCCAATGTAGCTAAAATGAAGTTCTTTAGCCTTCCTTTCGCTAATACTTTTTCTTAAAATGTAAAAAAAAAAAAAAAAAGACTGAATTGTAACATTTATTACCTTTGGTATTTAAAATTGTATTAAAATAATCCTGCTCTTCTGATAGTAGTGCTAAGGTCTGAGTCTCTTGTTTAGGATTAGGGTTAGGCAAGAAAAGAACATTATAATGAAGAAGAGCTTTTTCTCACCAGCTATTAAATAAATTATAAAGCTATAATTATAATTAGGTTGAACTATAGTTAAAGAGAGTGTTGATATGCACAAAACCATGAAGTATGAACAAAGACTAGCATATATGTACATATCAATAGAGGAGATTACTGCTAATATGCAGTAAATCAAATGGTATTGGAAGGGAAAAGGTCTTCATACTACAAAGTAAATTCCAACTAGATTAGACATAATAATTCTTAATACCTGTAATACTTTAATACTTAAATAAAGCTGTAAGAATTAGAAAAACACATTGAGGAATTTTTTAAAAATACAGCTTTATGTGACAATAAACTACACTGTTTTCAAGTCTACAAATTAATAAGTTTTGACATAATGTGTATACCCTTTAAACCATCTCTAGAATCAAGATAGTGAACATTTCCATCATCCCCAAAAGTTTCCTCATGTTCTTTGGGAATGCAGCCCGCCCACCCCTCCCCCTTTCCTCAGTAAACTTAGATCCTTTTTTCAGATTCGTTATGTTGTTGCATGTAACAAGATGTTCATTTTCTTGCTTTATTCATTATTTATTTATTTACGTGTTGATGGACGTTGGGGTTGTTTACAGTTTTTGATGATTATGAATAAAGCCACTATGAACATTCATGTGAAAATATTTAGGCCCTGGCTGTTTGGTTCAGTGGTAGAGTGTCAGCTGGGCATGTGGATGTATGTCCCAGGTTTGATTCCCGGTAGCACGCAGGAGAACCGCCCATCTGCTTCTCCACCCTTCCACCTCTTGTGCATGCGCGCACACGTTGTGTGTGTGTGTGTATCTTCCTCTCCTGCAGCCATGGCTCAATTGGAGCAAGTTGTCCCTGGGCGCTGAGGATGTCTCCATAGCCTCCACCTTGGATGCTAACAAGCACTCAGTTTCTGAGAAGTGAAGCAAGCAACACCCCAGATGGGCAGAGCATTGCCTCCTAGTGGGCTTGCCAGGTGGACCTCAGTCAGGGTGCATGCAGGAGTCTGTCTCTCTACCTCCCCTCTTCTCACTGAATAAAAAAAGAAAGAAAGGGAAGAAGGAAAGAGGGAGGGAAGGAGGGAGGGAGGGAAGGAGGGAAGGAGGGAAGGAGGGAAGGAGGGAAGGGGGAGGGAGGGGGAGGGAGGGGGGAGGGCGGGAGGAAATATTTAAATGGATATATATTTTTTTCCTTCCTTTTACTGAAAAGTAAATTGAAGAATTTTAAATTATATGCAAAAGAAAAGGTTTCAGAAGTATAAAATGAAGGTTCAGAGAGAAAAAAGTTATATTTGGCAACATTAAAATTTTAAATTTCTGGCCCTGGCCGGTTGGCTCAGCGGTAGAGCGTCGGCCTAGCGTGCGGAGGACCCGGGTTCGATTCCCGGCCAGGGCACACAGGAGAAGCGTCCATTTGCTTCTCCACCCCCTTCGCCGCACTTTCCTCTCTGTCTCTCTCTCTTCCCCTCCTGCAGCCGAGGCTCCATTGGAGCAAAGATGGCCCGGGCGCTGGGGATGGCTCTGTGGCCTCTGCCTCGGGCGCTAGAGTGGCTCTGGTCGCAACACGGCGACCCCCAGGATGGGCAGAGCACCCCCTCCTGGTGGGCAGAGCGTCGCCCCTGGTGGGCGTGCCTGGTGTATCCCAGTCGGGCGCATGCGGGAGTCTGTCTGACTGTCTCTCCCTGTTTCCAGCTTCAGAAAAATGGAAAAAAAAAAAAAAAGAAAAAAGAAAAATTTTAAATTTCTGCATATCAAAAGATTTCTAACAAAATTACAGGTTATATTATAGTCAAGGAAAATATACAAGTAGAAACTAACCATGGCAAGAACTTGCTATAGTCAAGGCATCAAAAACTGTGTGTGTTGTATCAGTTAATCCTCTATTTGAGGCAGCTGAGAACTTAACCCTGCTCTGTATTGCCTCCCTGTGTAGCAATAGCATATTCTGTGTGGATGTATACTTGTCATAGAATGTCTAATATCCTAATGTAGAAAAGTATATGTAAAACATAGAAGTAATCCATAAAATGTATATGTCTGATACATATGTGAGATCATCAACAACCTTAGTATATAAAAAACTTAGGCAAAACGTATAAGAAAATACTAAGCAGTGGTAAAATGGGAGCAAGATGTATAATTCACAAGCAAGGACAGTAAAAATATATGAAAAATATTAAACTTTACTTTTAATCAAAAAAACTGAAAATGAAACAACCCTCTAACACCTTTCAAATTAGCAAATATTTTTAGATATTTTGTCATTGGTTTGTTTTTGCTTTATTTTAATAATGGTGATATGTAATGTTAGTGAGGTTAGAAGTCATTCTCATACTTTATTGGTGGAAGTATAAGTTAATATTATAATTCTGAAAGCAATTTAACAGTATCAGTAAGTCTCAATGACTTTGAAAATATTTATACTTTTTGATAAAAATTTTATTTTGGATCCACCTAGAGAAATAATATGAAATAGAGACAAACATGTATGTCCAGGGATTTTTTTTACATTATTTATAGAAGTTAAAAATTAGAAACAACAAAATGTCTTGTAACAGAAAAATGAATAGTCATTCCATAACTAAGAAATCTTAGGCAGCTATCCAAGAGGTGTTTATCAAACTACATCATAAACTATTGGTATGAGTAAAAATTGTAACAAATTGATATTTTGATTTAAAATGCTTAAGAGCATTAACTTAGTAAGTCTACTTTTAGGAATATCTAAAATGGAAATATTTTTACACAAAAATTTATAAACAAAGATATTCATTGCAGGATTTAAAACAATGAAAACTTTAAAACAGACAAATGCCCAACAATGGATAAATTAAATAGTTTAATAAATTGAATAAATGATATAACAAATAATAGAGCATTTATATGATGGAAATTATTTAAAATGTCCTATAAAAATGTTTAGTGAGAGAGAAGATACATTTTATAAAATACCATCTACCATCAACTCCTGATAATGAAATCTAGAAGCAGAGAGAGTTAAAGTGAAGAAAAGGAAGAAAAATGTTAGTAATGATTAATCTATGGGTAAGAGATTAATGTTTCTCTTCCCTGTGTTTTCTAAATTTTCTTCTGTGGATATTTAGTAGTTTTGCAATGCTTTGATATAAATTAGACTATAGATGCAGAATTTGTAGTTGCATACTCAATATGAATGCAGCTATGTATGAAAAAGAGGCAAGAAGAATATCAACCGAAATGTTAATAGTATGATTTTATTCTCCTTTGTATTGTTAAACAAAATCTGAACTCCCACAGCTGAAAGCCTTCTTACAAGAAAGGGTGTATTGGCCCTGGCCAGTTTGCTCAGTGGTAGAGCGTCGGCCTGGCGTGCAGAAGTCCGGGGTTCGATTCCCTGCCAGGGCACACAGGAGAAGCGCCCATCTGCTTCTCCACCCCTCCCCCTCTCCTTCCTCTCTGTCTCTCTCTTTCCCTCCCACAGCGAGGCTCCATTGGAGCAAAGATGGCCCGGGTGCTGGGGATGGCTCCTTGGCCTCTGCCCCAGGCGCTAGAGTGGCTCTGGTCGCAACAGAGCGACACCCCGGAGGGGCAGAGCATCGCCCCCTGGTGTGCGTGCCGGGTGGATCCCGGTCGGGCGCATGCAGGAGTCTGTCTCTCCCGTTTCCAGCTTCAGAAAAATACAAAAAAAAAAGAAAGAAAAAGAAAAAGAAAGGGTGTATTGAACCATATGCTCTCCAGAAAAGGACCAGGTCCTGGGGCATGAAGTCTAAACCACCAGCAGCAGCCCTAGGTGGAGAAGGCAGAAGGTTCACTGTCTAGAGTTGATGAGAGACTTCATACATTATGTTTTGGGAAAGAAAGATGTAAGTTGTTTTGAAAGAATTTACATTGGCTACAGATAAGGAAACAGGAGAGGGTGAAGTAGGGGCAGTTCTGTACTAGGCGCACAGTCTGTAAGGGAGAAATACTTACTACTTGTGATTGGTTTCAGGCAACAGGCCTGAAAGTTTACCTATTTTCAGAATGCAGTGACATCTGGTGATTGGCTTATAGACCGATGCCGAGGTTGATTCAAGGCTCCAACATACATTCAGGGATGAGAACAGTCTCTTGTTAATTGTCCCACAGCTATTAAATAGACAACTATTCCTGTCCCCTTTTCTCACTCTCCAATCACCGTAATTTAATTTAGAACATCTCAGCGTTTTCTCAGTATAATTTTTGGAATTTTTCTAAATATTAAGGAGTCAGGGCAAAAATTATTTTGAGAAAGAGAGGGATAAAACAAAGTCATCTCTTTAATTTGTGAAAGGTAATGCATGAGAACAGAGGAGATTGTGTTAGGTTCTGCCTGCTGCCACTCCATCCAGTTTAAAGGGAGGAGTCGCCTGATATAAACAGAAAGCATCCACATACACTTGGCCTCAGACTTGTTTAGATCTGCAGACCTAGAGGACATCCCCAAAGCTCTGCCCTTCCCACTTTCTAGGCTCTGCTTATTTCTGCATAGCTTTATACTCAGTGAGTCACACTCAACCAGCATAACCAGATCTTGAGGTTCTCCATAGCTCAGGGACAGGGGCCTTAAAAGTGGCAGGTAGGATAACTGTGAGCTGCCCCCAAATCATGTATCCTCCCTTTTGCATCTGCTGCAGCGGATTTTTCTTAGTAACTCACACAAGAGCCCAGCAGGTAAGTGGCAATGGCTGGCTTGGGTTGTGTGCCGAACTCTGAATAGTCACCGTGGCCAGGGAGATGGGATTCCAACCCTCTGGCCTGGTTCAAGTGTCTACGTCTATATGTAAACAGAAACAGAGCCATAAAGAAGTCACATGGGTTAGATTACAAGGAAAAAAGGAAGAGAGGGAATATTGTAAGAACAGTATGACTGGTGTTAGTAACAGAAACTAATAGGTACAATAACAAAATTACCTCATAGTCCTCACAGATTTTACATAAATTTCCTTCTTAAAATTTCAAAGAAGAAAATTGAGGGTAAGAAAAACTAATTTGCCCAAGAACATGTAGACATCACTTGGCAGTGGGGAGATTTGAACTAACATTTTTCCAACCCCGTAGCCAAACCTGCCCTTTAAAATATTTGTTTTTATTAAAGCTGCTTCATCTGCAATCAAGTGACAGAGAAAGATGTTCTGTGTTTCTGCGTGTGAGAAATGATAAGGGGACAAACAAAAGCTTTAATACCTTCCAAAAGCTTTAATACCTTCCAAATTCTACAAGTAGGTGACTGGTTGCTCGTATCTCCCCCCCCCCCCCAGAGCACTGCTGGAGGAAGGGCAATGACCAGAATAATATGGCAGAGCATGCACCTTAGGTAAAATGTCGGATCGTTTCCTTACATCAAAATCTAGTATAAGATTCATATATATTAAAATATTTCACACTGAAACTTTTAGGCTTTTTTGAAAAAGTTGAAACGTATTTCATATTACTGTTCCGAGAGTATTTTCAGCAGCATACTAGGTAATTCCAAAGACCAAAGCAAGTGTAATCTAAATTAGAACCCCCAAAAAAGACAGGCAATGGGAAATTCAAGATGCAGAGACATAAATGGTACCCCTGAATAATGGTCTTTGTAAATCTGGCAGTTTCCCAACCAAAGCAGACAATCTAAGAGGAACCTAAGTATATTTTTACCTGCAGAGGATTTACTCTACCAAGCGACTAGATAAGTTTAGGAGAGCTTTCAGACCTCAAGGTCTGTGGCCCCTTAACCTTCTTGATTCCTGTCCTCGGTTCCGTATGAAATACTCATCTCCCCCCATCCAAGAAATAATTCCAAAAATAAATGTAAGCATTGGCTTGAGCCAGGATACTATGTCCCCGGTTTTCTATCCCAGGCCTACAGGATGTGTGAGTTGCTCTTGATGTCTGCCCACAAGCAGCACAACAAATGCAAGCATCACATTTGCTCCCCAGTTGAGTGTTGCTTGGCAAAGCTGCGCATAGTAGATAAGCCCATGAAGAAACTGCTGGATGAGTAATTTGTAGTAAAAAGTGCTAACAAACTCTTGAGATAGCACAATTTACTTATTCCTTTATTCAGAAGGTGTAAATGCATCTATTGAATAATGTAATAGCACTTTGAACCTTAAGCATTAAAGCAACTCACAAGTGCTGGGAACTCACATGAGAACGGCCAGCCTGTATCCTGGTCAGTCTGGAGCTAATTTCTCCCAGAGCCATAGAGGGTGAGAAGTGTTACTTTGTGGCCCCTAGTTCCCTTCTTGACAAAACTGAGAAAGCATGGCAAACTCGGAAGCATACAGACCTTGGAATCACATGTAGGTTCAAATATCATTTTCACGCACTAACTAACGTGACCTGAGTTCATGTGTTCTCATTTGGATAACCCACTTGTCAGCTGGGTCTTCCTAAACCCTTAGGAAAATCACATAAAGTTGGTATGAATCAATGCGGAAGTCCCTAAGCCCTTCCCACAGACTTGGGAATTCTTGGGGATTACTGTCCCTTCACCCATTATTCCTCTGGCTCCAACATTATGCAAGCTGTGTTCCCACTTCAACCTTTATGAAATTGCAAGTGAAACTCTGTCCCCTCACTAGTGTCCTCTAAAGCAGTGGTCCCCAACGTTTTTTGGGCCACGGACCAGTTTAATGTCAGAAAATATTTTCATGGACTGGCCTTTAGGGTGGGACGGATAAATATATCACGTGACCGAGACAAGCGTCAAGAGTGAGTCTTAGATGGATGTAACAGAGGGAATCTGGTCATTTTTTAAAAATAAAACATCGTTCAGATTTAAATATAAATAAAACGGAAATAATGTAAGTTATTTATTCTTTCTCTGCGGACTGGTACCAAATGGCCCATGGACCGGTACTGGTCCACTGCCAGGGGGTTGAGACCACTGCTCTAAAGAATCCACTCCCACCGGCATGTCTAGTAACTTCACCGAAGGTTTGGGGTTGGCAAAGACTGGTAGGCAGGCAGGGCAAGAGGTGGGGGCACACAGCTTTCTTCATATCTACAGAAATCTCTATCTTACTTCTCCTTTGCTTTTTATTCTTCACACATGCTTCCAGATTATTTCTTGGGAACATCAAATTTTCCCTCTGCTATGCAGAAAAATTTAGCTCTTCTGTTCTTGTTCCAAACCTTCATACTCAAATATATCAAGATGCTGGCAGAACATTTCAATAGCCTCATCAGAAGATAAAGTTATAAATAGAAAAAAGAAAGTTTTTCATTATCCTTTTAAAGTAGTACTAATAATACCAACCTTGTTCCTTTCTAAGATTTGTTTGAATTTTAGATATAAGGGAAGCAAAATACTTTGCACACAGTAAATGCATAATAAGTGATGATGATTCTGTATTAGGTAGCCGGTGCTTGCAGTGACTGTACTTCTGGGGATATTGCTTCTCATAATTATCATTAATTATTTTTGCAATCATATTTTAATGTCTGTCTCCCCAGAAGACTGTAACTTCCCTGCAGGCAGAAACTGTTTCTGTCTTGTTTATTACTGTCACCCATGCCTCCCACAGTGCCTAGCCCACACATATTTAACTCTTTATCTCATCAATGAAGAGATAATTGAATAAACAGAGATCAATTTGGAGGATTTTTCTCTTTCTTTTTTATTTTTTCTTTTTTTCCAAGTGAGAGGAGGGGAAATAAAGAGATAGACTCCTGCATGTGTCCTGACCAGGATCCACCCTGCAACCCTGTCTGGCACCAATGCTCTGTACGTCTGTGGCCGTGCTCACAACCGAGCTATTTTTAGCACCTAAGGCAGAGGCTCCATGGAGCCATCCTCAGTGCCTGGGGCCAATGCACTTGAACCAATTGAGCCTTGGCTGCAAGAAGAGAAGAGAGAGAAGGGAGAGGGGTAGAGGTAGAAAAGCAAATGGTACTTCTCCTGTGTGCCCTGAGCGAGAATCAGTCGAGCCTGGGACATCCACACACCAAGCCAGTGCTCTATCACTGAGCCAACCTTTCTCCTTCTTTAGAGTCAGTGACTTTTATAGGAAGAAGGAGTGACAGGGCAGGTGAGGGTGAGTGAAAGCACATAAAGTGTTCTCAGAATGTTGTGAGCTAAGAGTTTGGCAAAGATTAGCAGATCTGTGGTTTCTTTGTTGACTCTTTGTTTCTGCGCCTGTTCTGCTCTCCCCTCCATATTGGCCTCCTTCCTGTTCCTGTTGGGTCTACCATTCTCCCTGAAGCAAAAAAAAAAAAAAAAAAAAAAAGAGATAATAACATATTTATTTGCCTACCTCCACATTGTCCCACTAACACTACCCTTGACTAGTCCAGAAAAACATATTTTATCCATAATTTCTTTGAAATAGTGGGGTTTTCCTCCTAATATTTTTCCATGGCAGATATTCTGCATTTTAGCTACCATTTAGATCATTTAAAAATCTAACTTTCATGTTACAGCACTTTCTGAACCGGAAAATGTGTGCTGTGATGGTTATAAATTAACCTTAGGACTATACCTCATTCTTGTCCTGCGCAGTTCCCTGTATGTGCAGTGACAGCATATTTCAAAGCAAAGTCACTGGAGTTACCCCTGTGGGGTTGAGACAGAGAAGCGATTCCATCAGGAGCAAGGGGTGGAAACCTGCATGAGCCGGTTCGGCCTCCCGCCCTGGCCAGAGCAGCCTCCTGACCATCGGCTTTAGCTGCTTGGCTCTAATTGAGGAATCAATTTGAAGAAAAGATTTCACAGAAAAAATAAAAATCAGCAAGCTGATTTTTGCAAAATAAAAAATTTAAATCACCCAACAAATATTATCTGAGTCTAAAATGTTGTTGGTAGGATTTCAATAAAATGTAAGACGTCAAGTTAAATTTCAGATAAATGAATAATATTTTAGTATAAGTATATCCGGTGCAGTTTTTGAGACATACTAAGAGTAAAAATATTTTTATTTGCTAAATCGCCCAATCTTATATGCTAGGCACTTTGAGAATGGGTTTGGAGGTGGGGTGGGTGACTATCATACATGAAGAACAGAAGAAAGGCATTATAAATTAAGTTAAATTTTTTGCAGTTGATTTTATTATTATCATTATTATTCATGAGTACAGCTCTTGAAAATTCATTGCATTAATTCATTGCATTGTCTCGTGTTTCAACACATTGTCATTCTACCTGCCAACCACATGAGGCAGCTCTACCTGGATGTAACGTTTAAGGTATACCGCTCACATAAGGCCACTAAAACTGTACATGAGCAACTTGCCACTTCCTCACCTTCATCTCTGCCTCTTTTATTGAGTTTATTTGATATTATTTATTTATTAGATTTTATTTGATTCTAAAAATGACCCCACCCCCAAAGACTACTTCTGATGACCTTACTATTTCTGGAATTCATTTCTCAATTAAAAATTGAAGTCAATGGAGCCTGACTGGGCAGTGGCGCAGTGGATAGAGCATCGGACTGGGATGCGGAAGACCCAGGTTCGAGACCCCGAGGTCACCAGCTTGAGCGAGGGCTTATCTAGTTTGAGCAAAATCTCACCAGCTTGAGCCCAAGGTCGCTGGCTTGAGCAAGGGGTTACTCGGCCTGCTGAAGGCCCACGCTCAAGGCACGTATGAGAAGGCAATCAATGAACAATTAAGGTGTTGCAATGAGCAACGAAAAACTAATGATTGATGCTTCTCATCTCTCCATTCCTGTCTGTCCCTGTCTATCCCTCTCTCTGACTCTTTCTCTGTCTCTGTTAAAAAAAAAATTGAGGTCAATGGAAAAATAGTGTTCAATATGCAGAATTTAACTTCATTTACAGCAAAAATACCTAGCAAACATCTATGCCATGCAGTTGGAAATTCTGGTTCAATGCCCTGCACGTGGAAAATGCTCATGAACACTAATGATCTGGTACAGTAGTTGTACCTTCAGACTGACTGTTAGCTCTGATAAAAATTATAATCACCAAAGAGCAAATCCCCATCAAATTCTAAAATGTTACTTTCCCTAATTAGTATTTGTACACAGCATATATGTGTGCAGGTACTATTCTATCATTTGTCTCCATGTAGTAGAGATTTCAGTTCTAAAATCTGTAGGAGATGGATATTCTTTAAATAAATTATTTATGAGTCATAATGAATATGAATTCATTCACCCAGGCAAAACATTTTTAAATGCACATCCCATCCCATTGGTTTTATAGTAAGCAGTTTTCATCTAATGGAGAATCAAATTGCTTTCCATAGCCATTGTGTCATGGACCTTAAGAATCACAGATTAGAGGAAAATAATGAAAGATCATACACAGAGAATTAAATCCTAGGTTCTGAAACCACTAGGCTATACTGAAAGAAGATGGAGTCAGCTTTGTAAAGAAGTCGGTATTTTGTCATTTTTGACTTCTTAAAAAATTTTTTTAATTTATTGGGGTTAAAAGACATTTTCCCACATATTCTTGGGCTACTTAAAATTGTGTATTTAAAATAAGAGTGACCTGCCCTGACTGGTGGCACAGAGGATAGAGAGTCATCTTGGAGCCCTGAGGTTGCCAGTCTGATCCTGAGGGCACCAGCTGGACCCCAAGATCATCTGTTTGAACCTCAGTCAGGGCACGAATGAGAAGCAATCAATGTGTGCACAACTAAGTGGAACAAGTTGATGCTTCTCTCTCTCCATCATCCCCTCTCTCAACTAAATAAATAAAAATTAAAAAATAAAATAAGAGTGATATTATGAGCTTTTGAAAATTTTTCATAGTGCAATTTAGCCAAAAATATAATGGATCAACCAAGTTGTTTGAGTATAGGTCCTATTTGAGAATAGTGATTGAAAATTCAGTACTCTATTTCTTAAAACTAAATATGCCTGATTCTAGAAATGACAGGATCTAGGGACTAATTCTCCACTTGTCCCTTGTATAATTTAAACTTCCAACTTGCTTATCCTCAGTTTTTTAAAAAGGATATAAGGTACTGCCATGCAACACATCTCACCTTCTTTGGCTCAGGAAGATTAGCTGCATCCAAAACAAGAAAGAAATGGCTCTGGCTGGTTGGCTCAGTGGTAGAGCATTGACCTGGCGTGTGGATGTCCCAGGTTTGATTCCCACTTAGGGTACACAGAAGAAGCACCCATCTGCCTCTCCACCCTTCTTCCTCTCCTTTCTCTCTATCTCTCTCTTCTCTTCCTGCATCCATGGCTCTATTGGAGCAAAGTTGGCCCAGGAACTGAGGGTGGCTTCATGGCCTCCATCTCAGGCGCTAGAATGACTCTAGTTGCAATGGAGTAATACCCCAGATGGGCAGAGCATCGCCCCCTGGTGGGTTTGCCAGGTGGATCCTGGTTGGGCACATGCGAGAGTCTGCCTCTCTGACTCCCCACTTCTCACTTCAGAAAAATACAAAAAACATAAACCAAGAAGTAAAAATCAATTTGTATTCATTTTTAAACAGCTGTATAAGAAAGTATTAGTAGTCAAAGGATATCTGGCTACTTTGAAAATATTCGGAGTTATCCAAAATTGGTCATTTGAGACTTAACTGAAAGGACTGTACATTTTTGATGTATATAAAAACTATCTTAATCATCAAAGAAAAAGCTAGGTAACAATTACTCAAGAGATTGAGTCAAATTGTAACTATGGAAGTTGTTATCTACATTCACATCCACAAACAGCATACAGTTTAAAATTTAAAACAGCATATGTGTGAAAATTTTGTAACATGGTCGTGATTTCAATTACTTCTAAGATGATATATTCTTTTTCACCACATCTCCCCAACTCCTAAATATGTATTTGAAGTTATAAAAGTGAATGATTTCCCTCATTTTATTTCTCACTAGTTTCTTTTAGCAACAGCTGAGCCATCTCCATCCTGACCCACCCTCTTACAGTTTATACAACCAAAGGCTGCTTAGAGGAGCCCTCCTGTGTGGGGGAAGCTCTGTGTCTGTGAGGTCCACTACTGGCCCTGCCAGGTCAAATCTTCCAAAGCTTTTTAGTCTCTCCTCATCTCCAACTTATCCTGTGTATCTACTGTCAGATCAATATTCTGTAGTTACTGCTTGCATTATTTAACTCCCGTGCACAGAAATATTCCCATGAACATTGCTGAGATGGTGCATGACTTCAACAAAACTGACAGTCTTATGAATGATACAGGCAGTACCAAAAAAGAAAAAAAAATTTTATGAAGCATTTTATGACTATAACTGTGATAACTGTTATAAAAGTAAATTATGAGGGCACTGTGAAAGCAGGTAACTAGAATGGATTAGAGAAATTAAAGTAGGCTTCCCTAGGAGAGTGATGCTAATGGGAGCTGGCTAGCTTTGGGGCTGAAAGGGTTGGGATATACCTGGGGAACAGAAAAGAGAACAGACAAATCAGCAGAAAGAAAGCCTTCAGATATCTGTAACTATAGCACAGTGTGTGAACAGAGAGACGATGAACCTGGGAGCCAAATTGCTCAGGACCTACAAAGCCATTGAAGGATTTTGGACTTTAAATTAAAGGCAGTGGAAAGTCCCTCCTGCCTTTACTTGCCATTTTACAAAATGCAGCATAGTTTACTACAGGGATCATTAGACACAGCAGGCATGGCTACCAAATTAGCTTGTGTAATTACAAACTGCCTTAAGAGAAAGCACTGAGGAAGGCATATACCGTACAGGCACAGCTAGTGAGGGAAACATCCTGGGACCTCAGAAATAACACAGTGTAGTGTGCTGATTTTCTTTCAAAACAAAAGTGTCCATATTAGTTGCTTGCCATTCATAACACGTGGTTTACTAAACACCCAGATCACCGAGTCAACCAGGCTAAGCCTAAACACGTCACTCTCCTATAGCTCCTCTCTCTCCTGGTCCTTCTTCTTTTACCTTGTCCTCTTTACTCTGTCCTTCCATCTACTGGCCTGCTCTGATGAATCCCTTCCCTCTATGCTTAGGAGTCAACTACTGTATGTCTATAAGAGGAGAGCATTTGGCAGTAAGAAATACTGACCTAATAGCAATGCCCCTTCCCCTCCCCCTTATAGCGAGAATTTTGTGCAGTTAACAGTCCTGGAACGGTCCTGGTCTGAGCACACAGAACTATGAACAGCACATTAATGAAGGCTTAGTGCAGAAAGCTCTGCTAGAGGAACTTTCCAAGATCAGTGTTATAAATAACTCTTGGCAAGTTTTGCAGAGAAAATCTACGTAGTTAGCTTGAACTTTTTAAACTTTTTTAACACCTGATTCTGATGCTATGTGATTAAGATATAAGCAGGCTCTATATTAAAAATAAACACATTTGTCATGTATAAGTGACATATTTTAAAACTAAAAATGACCATTATTTCTTTTCTTTTAGTTTAGAGGTGAGAGGTCCAGTTCTCTTTCTACTTTTCAGTATCACACCTCTGTAAAATATTGGCATAATCCTAAAGTTTGGATAAACAAAGGAAGGCTAAATTTTAAAAAACTATCATTTCAATGTCTCGTTAGCTTGGCTGCTCTGCAAACAATTAACAGAGCTTGGAGAACAATAACTCAAGTTTAAAAACATTTCCGGGCATGGTGCCACTGAGCAATGACTTGCTTGCTTGAAAGGACTTCCATGGACCCTAGTGATTATGACAATCACCTGCGAACTCCAAGGTACTGATTCTTCATTCCCCTTCCCATCCTTAACACCCCATGTTTATTTCTTGAAAAGAGTTTTTTTAGACAGTTTTGACACTAGAGGGACCGTCTCAATGAATTAGCTCTGTGGCAGGGATTTGTAAAGGCAATGTGATAGACTACAAAACATCCCAAAGCTAAAGCCCAGGAAATTAACATTCTGATCTTGTCTTAGCTACCTCACTGTGCAGCCTTGGACCTATCACTTGACTTCTGAGATTCGTCGTCCTCTCAAAGTGACAGCACAAAGTTGGGAAATGGTAGAACAGACACATCTTACAAATGGGAAAGTAATGATGAGGAACTTCATGGCCTGCCTCGCGCCTTCATTTACACACCAGCGTTGTTTGCCCCTGAAATGTTATGCAGTCATGGGCTTTTTATCTGAAGTGGCCAGACTTTATGTAACCGGAAAGAGTCAAGACTGATTCATGTGTCAAGCTGTATAATGTAACAGCTCATAGCTGAGAGGGACTGTCTGTGAGATGGATTTCTCTACTATGTGAGCTCAAAGGATAACTGTTTTTCACATATTGTAAACTTCCTAAGTCCTAGAATCCCTTTCAACAGTTTTGTGGAGCTTTAAAGACAAACAAACAAAAACCGTGTTTTAGCAGTTATTTTTCTCAGTGCCTAATCATTTCCAGGTAGTAGCTTAGGCTCATTAAGTCTTTGAAGTCACTAAGATGCTATTAAATGCATCACTGCTCTGTTGCATTGAATGGCTGTGAAGTGGTGGGTGCGGCTGGGTGCCCAGCACCATCAGGAAGTGTCTCGAGTACCCCTCAGCGAAATCCTTTGTTTAAAAAAAAAAACTGATTGTTTAGAATAGGACACTGCTATTACCCGTTTCTCTGTTTTCATGAAGTCCAGGGACGCTTGTCTCCATAAATGCGAACACTAAAGTATGAATCTGGAACACCGGCTTTCAGTATTCCCAGATTCACAGGGCGGGCACATATCAGGCATCACGAGAGTGATTTTTACAATCTCAAGTGCATGTTCACCATGCTGTTAATACTGTTTGGCTAGAAATGTTTTGTTCAAGTGTTGCAGTTCTGATTTTGCATAACTGTCACTATTTCTAGTGGTGTGTCTGAAGTGCGGTAGTTTGAAGTATCGGCATCATGAGTCAGAGAAGCAGTGTGTGTGCGTGTGTGTTATTTGTTTCATTTACAAGCACTAACTTGGGGAATTATAATTCAAAACCTAGCTTTGTTATCTGATTCTGTGGGCAGGGCCATTTTCTACATAATTGTATTGTATATCACTTTGTCCTTTATATTATTGTAAAAATAACGTAACATATGAAAAACATATGATCTTTTAATTGGGTTAATGTACTTCGTTGTGGTGCCGGCTTTTAATGTCATAGTTTCCAGCAGCAGGCACCTGTATTTCCAAATCCTTTCACATTCTTCACCCAGCCCCACAGCCTTCCTTTCATCTGGCAACTGTCAAGATGTCCTCTATATCTCTGAATATGTTTCTGTTCTGCTCAGTCATTTATTTTGTGTTTAGATTCCATATATACATGAAATTATCTAGCATTTGTCTCTCTGTCTGACTTATCTCACTCAGCATAATACCCTCTTGGTCCATCCATGTTGTTGCTGATGGCAAAATTTTACTTTTTTATGACTGTGTCATATTCCATTGTATATACGAACCACTTCTTTTTTTTTTTTTGTATTTTTATTTTTTTGAAGTTAGAAGCTGGGAAGCAGTCAGACAGACTCTTGCACATGCCCAACAGGGATCCACTCAGCATGTCAACCAGGGGGCGATGCTCGGCCCCTCTGGGGCGTTGCCTCGTTTCTACCAGAGCCATTCTGGTGCCTGAAGTGGAAGTCATGGAGCCATCCTCAGCGCCGGGGCCAACTTTGCTCCAATGGAGCCTTCGCTGCAGGAGGGGAAGAGAGAGACAGAGAGAAAAGGGAGGGGGAGGGTGGAGAAGCAGATGGGCGCTTCTCCTGTGTGCCCTGACTGTGAATCAAACCCGGGACTTCCACACGCAGGGCGGATGCTCTACCGCTGAGCCAACCAACCAGGGCCTTGGACCACTTCATTATTTATTCTATTAATGGGCACTTAAGTTGCTTTTATAGGTGGCTATGGTAATACTGCTGCAATAAACATATGAACATATATGTCTTTTTGATTTTGTGTTTTGTGTTTTTTCAGATAAATACCAGAAGTAGTATTGCTGCATCCTTCCTTGTTTTTTGTTGTAACCTTTATTTTAAAGTCTATTTTGCCTGGTATAAGTATTGTTATCCAAGCTTTTGTTTTTAATTTACATTTTCATGAAATATTCTTTTTTTTTTCATCCCTTTCAGTCCTTTTATATCCTTCAATCTGAAGTGCGTCTCTTGTAGACAGCATATGTAAGGGTCTTATTTTGTTATCCATTCAGCCAACATAAGTCTTTTGATTGGAGCATTTAATCCATTTGCATTTAAAGTAATTGTTGATAGGTATGTATTTGTTGCAATTTTATTACTCAAGTTTTGCTATTTTTATTTCTTCTTCTAAAAAAAAGACCCTTTACCATTTCTTGTAATAGTGGTTTGTTGGTGATGAACGTCTTTAGATTTTCTTGTCTGGGAATCTTTATCTGTTCTTTTGATTCTACATGATAGCTTTGCTGAGTAGAGTAATCTTAGTTGTAGGTCCTTGCTTTTCATCACTTTGAATATTCTGCGCCAATCTGTAAGGCCAGTAGTCGCTGCCGTCATGGCCATTCACATGCAGGTTTACATTGGATTTGGGCAGACAGTAAAGAAACAGTGGAGCCAAAGAATGGTGGGCCATTCCTTTATTAAAGTCTCACAGTGGCCGACAAACAAACAGGCAGGGAAAACCCTTCTCTTTCACTCAGGGCTCCCAAAACCACTGATGCATTCTCTGGTTCCACCACCAGGAGAATCTTCTCCAGTTTCTCCTAGAATCAAAAGCCTCACCAATCTCAGTGGAGCTTGCAAAAGCCCCTCAGCTCTGTTTCTCCATCTGCACACCTTCTCTCTCTCTGCACAAACTGGCTTCTTCCTCAGCAGTCTGCATTCTCTCTTCTCTCACTCTGCAAACATGGCTTCCCTCCTTCTCCTTCTGTCTTCTCTTCTTTTCAAAACTGGTGCAAAAACCTCTCCTCCAGCAAACATTAGCAAAACAATAGCCCTTCCCAAGCAGGAAGGTAATTTGCAATTTCAAAGACCCACATATACCTGGTGCTGCCCACCCCTCAATGCAAACTATAAGCAAGCAAACATAAAAATCATATCTTACAAACTTATTTGGCCAACAGTCCCTTCTGGCCTGCAGAGTTATTGTAGAGAAATCAGCTGACAGTCTTATGGGAGCTCCCATGTAGGTAACTAACTGCTTTTCTCTTGTTGCTTTTAGGATTTTCTCTTTGTTTTTAACCTTTGACATTTTAATTATAATGTGTCCTGGTGTGGGCCTCTTTGGGTTCATCTTGTTTGGGACTCTCTGCACTTCCATGACTTGTATGTCTATTTCCTTCATGAAATTACAGAAGATTTTTGTCACTGTTTTTCAGATAGGTTTCCCATTTCTTGCTCGCTCTCTCTCTTCTCCTTCTGGCACCTGTGATGCAAATGTTGATACTACTGAAGTTGTCCTGGAGGCTTCTTACACAATTCTCATATTTTTTTATTTCTTTTTTTTCTTTTTGCTGTTCTGATTGGGTGTTTCTTCTTATTTATCTTCCAAATTGCAGATTTGACCCTCCGCTTCAACTACACTACTGTTGATTCCCTGTAATTTATTCATTTCAGTCATTGTATTAATTTGTCTTCTGTCACCATGTTTATGTTTCCTATCTCTTTGTTGTAGTGTTCACTAAGTTCCTCTATTCTTTTTCTAAGTTCATTGAGCCTCCTTAGAACCACTGTTTTGAACTCTGCATTTGGTAGATTGTTTGCCTCCATTTTGTTTACTTCTTTTTCTGGAGTTTTGTTCTGTTCTTTCATTTGATATATGTTTCTTTGTCTCATCATTTTGGCTGCCTCCTTGTGTTTGTTTCTATGTGTTAGGTAGAATAGCTACATGTCCTGGTCTTGATAGAGTGGCCTTATGTAGTAGGTGTCCTGTAGGGCCCAAGGGCACAGCCTCTCCTGTTACCTGAGATAGGCACTCCAGGTACACCCCCCCATGTAGGCATTGTACACCCACCTGTTGCAGTTGATCCTTGATTGTTGTTGGCATGTCTATGGGAGGGATTTATCTCCAAACCAATGGGCTGTGAGAACTAGCCATGACTACCTGTTCCTTGAGAACTAGAAGACCAGCTGTTTAGGGGCTGACTCCACAAAGCAAAGCTCACCTCAGTAGGGCTCAGTTACCTGCTGAGTTCACCCCCAGGGTGTGTCACTCATGGAGGTAGTTGGGTGGTTCTTCTGTGTTATCTGAAGCTTTCCACCAGGTACACTGGCTCTGGGGTCCCTTGGGAGGTGCAGGCTAAGATAAGCCTCCAACTGTATCCTGCCTAGAGCCACCTGGCATGAGCTACAAAGTGATCTTCAGATAGCTGCTACTTGTGCTGGTCTTAGAGGTACACTGATGAAGCCAACTTGTGAACCAAGACTGGCTAACACTAGTACTGGGCCTGGGGCCACTTAGCAGCAGGTAAAGAGTACTCTAAGGCCAGGTGCTGCTTATTCATGAGCTTTTAGGAAAGTCAGCAGCATGAGCCAAGACGTGCCATTTATATGAAGAAGCTACTGAAAAGGGCTTGGGTGGGCCAACAAGTTGGGGGGGAGGGAGTTCTCAGGGAATCACCACAGCAGTCGAATAGTGTTAGCAGGTTGATGGAGACTCAGATGTGGCATCTGCCTGCTGGCTCTGTGGGGACAAGGGCTTAGGAAGAAAAAAATGGCCTCTGCCAGCACTTCCATCTGGGAGAAAGCTGCCCTTCAAGCCCTCATTCTGAAGCCAGACAATTCAGTTTTTCATATGCCCCTGTGCCTTTTGAGCTGCTGCCCCAGTGCTGGAGCTTAGAACTAATCAGTTCAAGTCCATGTGGGGTCCTTTAAGAGGAATGCCTGGGTACTCAACAGCCCTCTGTCTCATTCAACCACAATCTCCACTGATTTTTACAGTCAAAAGCTATGGGGGCTTCTTTTCCTGGCACTGGAACCTGTACTGGGGGTTCTGGTATGGGGCTGAGACCTTGAATTCTTTAGAGGGTCCTCTGCAACCAAGATATCCCTCCCAATATTTAAGCATCATGTGTGAGTATAAGACCAGCCCATTCATATCTTTGCCCATCCTACCAGTTTCAGCATGGTTTCTTCTCTATATCCTTACTTATAGCACTTCTGTTCAGCTAAATTTCAAGTGGTCTGAATGGTAATCTTCTGTAGTTTAATTTGTAATTTTGATGTGGTTGTGGGAGGTTCTGAGTACTGTATTTACCTATACCTCCATCTTGACCAGAAGTTCAAAAATATTATTTACCATATTTACCTCTATTAAATTTGACCATATTGGTCCTGGCTGGTTGGCTCAGTGATAGAGCATCAGCCTGGCATGTGGATGTTCCAGGTTTGATTCCCAATCAGGGCACATAGGAGAAGCACCCATCTGCTTCTCCACCCCCCCTCTTTGTCTCTCTCTTCCCTTCCTGCAGCCATGGCTTAATTGGAGCAAGTTGGCCCCAGGCACTGAGGATGACTTCATGGCATCCACCTCAGGTGCTAAGAAAAGCTCAGTTGATGAACAACAGAGCAAGCCCCACTAGGGGGCTTGCCGGGAGAATACCTGTTGGGGCACATGCAGGAGTCTATCTCTGCCTCCTCTCCTCTCACTGAGTAAAAAAAAAAAAATTTTTGACCATATTAATTAAGCAATGAGAACTAATTAAATGTATTGATATATGGGATCAGAGTGTAGCCTGGTTAATTCTAATCGTGAAGCCCCTGAAATGGAAAGGGTTTGTGTCAATGGTGACTTGTCCAAGGATTCCAGCTCCAATCCTCTGGAGTGTAGTTGATATATTGAATCCTCTATGAACCATCCAGATGTGTTCAAGAATTATTGAAGGAGAAACTACCCAACTTTAAGTTTGTTTTATGATGCTATTTAACAGATGCTACGTAAGTGTTGGTCAAATGTATATGGCAATAGGATCAAGAGGTTAACGTCTTTTAGACTGACCTAGATTTAATTTTCAACTCTTTAAAATCTCTAAGCTTCACTTTCCTCATTTGTAAAATGAGGATAATAACACCACCAGATCAGCAGATTAAATAAATTCACAAAAATTTGGAATTAACATAGTAGGCCTAAGTAAATGAATAAATTATATTTAGGAGCTAATAGAGTCTAAGGTGAATAGGTTGATAATACATCATGATGGTTATGTATGCAGCCTCTAGAAAGACTTCTGAACTACAAATCCTGGTCTTGTGGCTACCGGCGATGTGATCTTCTGAAACTTTTTTAACCTTTCTCAGCTGTATTAGTTTTCTGTTGCTGCAACAACAAATTCTAGTGGCTTAAAACAAACAAATGTTTATCTTACATTTCTGGAGGTCCAGAAGTCCAAAATGGGTCTGATTGTGCTAAAAGCAAGGTGTTTGCAGCATTGTTTTTCTTCTGGAAATTCTAGGGGAGGATCCATTTCTCTGCCTTTTCCAGGTTCTAGAGGCCTCCCGGGTTCCTTATTTTGCAGGTCTTCCCTCCATCCTACAATCTCTCTCTTTTCCTTGTAAGAACTGTTATAAGTGCATTGGACTCGCCCAGATAATCCAGAATTATCTCCCCATCTCAAGATCCTTCACTTAATCACATAGGCAAAGTCCCTTTTGCCATGTAAGGTACCAGATCCATAAATCCTGAGGATTTGGATGTCGGCATTCTTAGGGGAACATTATTCTCTCTACCTCATCCAGCTTGGTTTTCTCATCTGTAAACAGAATAGTATGATATGACCTATCTCAGAGTTAGGATAAAAAGTAGGACATTTTATATAAAATGCTTATTTCAGCCTACCCACATATGGTAAGCACTTAATTAATGTTAACTATTGTTGTTGTTATTATCAATGAATGAATCTCTTAGTTCCTTTCTGCTACATTACCCGAGTATTCATGCCTCTGCCTCAACAGGGTGATTCAGAGGCCCCGCATGATTCAAGACTGAAAGAGAAGGCGCATTCCCACCGGCTATTCTTCCCAACTCAAATTCTTGGCAGCCACCAACTTAGATCCATGGCTCGCTCAAAAACAGAGATTTCTTCTGGTCGTTTTTCTAATTTCAGACAAAATTCTCTTCAATCAAAGAGACATCATTAAGAGCCTTATAATTCATAGAAAACAGATCCAGAGGCAAGAAATAAGGGCTGCCTCTGTTTCTTCTCTTTCCACTCAGTACTCCTGTCAAGCCAGTCAACCCTTGTCTCAAGGAAAAGACCATGGTGTGCAAAATGCTGTTGTTTACTGCTGGGGATCTTGCAGCTATAACTTCTGGCTGATATACACTTGCCTGTTTCTTTTCTGTGTGGCCTATTTAATTTTGGCATGTGCATTCATTAACTCCCTACACTTGGCTGTGCTTTTTTCAGATAGCAATCATCAGAATCCCTACAATGTCATTGCTGTTTTCTAAGTTGTTTTCTATTATGTTAGCCTGAGATAGTCTCCATAGAGAGATTGTGAGTAGGGAAAGGAAAAAATAGCATGATATTAATTCATATTTAACTACAGGTTGATCTCTATTTCACTTTTTACTGACACATTTAACTAGATTGAAAAGTAGTTAAATTTAGATTTCCTTAAGCACTCATTTTGAATGGGAACAAAATAGCTCCTTCTGAAATCTAGAATTCTTGAGATTTACCCTTTAAAAGTATGTGTTCTGGTGCAAATAGAATCAGGAAGAATTAGTAGAGAAGAAGATGATTTTTTTAAATTTAGTAAACATTCCCTATGTTCTTTTGATACACTTCATGGACTGCATTTGGACCCTTGTATTCATCTTACATTTTGTGGTTGGTTCTGAATCCATAAATACATAATAGCAGTCATAGAGATATCCTTTCTACCTACCTACATTAGCCCTCTCCCACCATTGCCCTCCCATTTCCCTTATCTCAAAGGACAGTTTCACCTGACCAGGCAGTGGTGCAGTGGATAGAGTGTCGGACTGGGATGCGGAAGACCCAGGTTCGAGAACATGAGGTCACCAGCTTGAGCGCGGGCTCATCTGGTTTGAGCAAAAGCTCAACAGCTTGAGCCCAAGGTCGCTGGCTCAAGCAAGGGGTTACTTGGCCTGCTGAAGGCCCGCAGCCAAGACACATATGAGAAAGCAATCAATGAACAACTAAGGTGTTGCAACGCGCAACGAAAAACTAATGATTGATGTTTCTCATCTCTCCGTTCCTGTCTGTCTGTCCCTGTCTATCCCTCTCTCTGACTCTCTCTGTCACTGAAAAAAAAAAAGGACAGTTTCATGTGGCCTCTGGAGCATGTCACCCAAGCCTGCCTACCCCAGGAAGCACTCAAGAGCCATGTTTATTTCTTTTTCCCAGTCAATCAAAACTGCCATGTCCTCATTGTGTTATCTCAGCCAAGAATTAAAGAGAGAGTAACTAAGATGAAGTTTCTTATTCTCTCAGGGAAATTTGCATTTTTAAGGGCATGAAATTAATTTTTCCCAGCTTTATTAAAGTATAATTGACAACTAAAATGGTAATATATTTAAAGTGTACAACATAATGTTTTGATAGACCTATATACATTGTTAAATGATTCCCACAATCATGTTAATTGATACATCCATCACCTCAGTTACCTTTTTTTTAATTAAAAAAGTTATATTTGATGAAAACGTTTAAGATCTATTCTCTTAAATATTTTGCTGATTAAAATACAGCATTATTTACTATAGTCCCCATGCTATCCATTAATTAGATCCTCAGAACATTTTTATCATAAAACTGTTTGTTTGTTTTTTTTCCCACTATACTTGCCTGGTTTTTATTTCTCAGGCTAAGAGCTGTCTGTTTGGATGGTTTGCATCATATTCCCCAACATACATAAGAAATGAGGACAATGAATAAAGGAGCTGGGTTTAGGAAAGAAAATGAAGGGCAAGAAGGGAAGGCTGGGTCAGAGAAAGGGAATAAAACGGAAGGAGGAGAAGTGGAAGGAAATGGAGGGCGAATGCGGAGGATAGAGGCACCTGGTGACTCGCAGGCCTCTTTCCTTATGAGCCCGTGCCATTGCGTAACCTACTGACTCCATCCTGCCTGGCGCCCCTTGGCATCTTCTGGTGCATATCTTGAATTATACTTTAGCCCAATGCAGTGTGTACATGGGTCGGCAATGCCCTACCATCACTATCCTTAGGAAAAAAAGAACAGTCCGCATGAGTCTTACTTCATAAAATGCCACTTTGGCCTTTCTTAAGAGCAGTTAACTTAATCTCTCTGAAACGTGGTTTCCACATCAGTAACATGGGATAAAAATACTAGCATTATGGCACTTTTGTAAGGACATAATGAAAAATTTCTGTACTACACTTGGAACATAGTAAGTTTTTTTATAAAATTGTAATTGTTTTAAAAAGTGGCAATTATTCTTATCCATAAATTATTTCTTCTCTCCAAATAAGTCAGACCGTCTTATCCTACTACAGTAAATGGTATACTTACTTGCCTCTCTCTTTTCCACCCTTTCAAACTCAGCACTCCCCATCCCTAGAAAAAAAAATGGAAATATTAAAGCATGCAAGCATCCCTGGCCAATGTCTTGAGTCTCATTTCTCTGTCTTATACTTTTTATTCTCACTCTCCTTTTTCAATTCCCTTCATGGAGCTCACACTCCTAGAAATGGGAAGAACAATTGCCCATGGAAGAATCTTTTCATATATCAGGAATCATGCCAGGAATGTTTTAAAGCACTTTCCATTTCCCAGATGAGAGTTGCTGTCTGACACATGAACACTGAGTTTGCATATCCAGGCACTTTGGTTTCTAGCATGTGAGGAGCCCATCACTGCCTTCTTCCAGCATCATTGCTCTGCCTCAACATCTTTCCTGTTTCCTGGCTTTCCGAGGCCAGCACTAGCTTTCCTAATCTCTCCCTCGGCAGCTGCTCTGTGGATGCATGTACTGGGTCCCTTTCACGGAGAGTGGGTGCTGCCTAGGAAATAAAGCTACCTTGGAGTCTCACCAGATCCTGACCTTCTTCCCCTACCAAGACCTTCCAAAAGGTCTCTTTCTACCCAGGCCAAACTGCTCCCAGCCTCGCTCTCAGTCGTTACTCCCTTACTAACAGTACGGGGGTGGGGGGTGGGGTGACTCCAGCTACTGTTGAGCAGGAGTCCCAGCCTGTGCAAAGAACTATAATTCCTTTACTTGTGTGTCCATGGGCGTGAACATTTTGGTGGGGTGTCACTGAAAGGGTCTAAACCTTAGAAGAAATGACAGACTAGACAGCCTGCACTGCTTGATTGGCCAATACATTCTGCTTTGTCACAGCCTTTCATTGAGAAGCTAAATTTAACTCAGTCACTTGGAAATGAAAGTTGAATTACAATCTTTAAACTTTTCTAAAATATTTTAATTTTATAAATGCTTACATATATGTAGTATAATCACACTGTAATGAAGTAAATGGAGCTCAAAAATTCAATTACAAATTTTGGGGTTGTTGTATTGCAAAATTAGTAAAAAGTAGTCTTCTAATTACAGAAGGGAGGGGACTTTTTATTTATTGGTTTTTATTAGATACCTAGGAAAAAAAACAGACCTGTGTTTACAAAGAATGACATCTTACACTAAATCGAGAAAGTTGCAAACAATTGAAAAGCAGTAATTTCCTAACACCTGCCCTCCTCAAAAGTTAAGAACTCGGCAGTCCCAGCAGGAGGGCAGGGAAAACTCGATCCAAGGTTAAGATCAGCCATAGTTCCACCGTGGTCAAGTGGGCCTGGACACGTACCATTACAGCTCCTGTGCATGGCGCCCGCGCACACACACATGCACACACACACACACACACGCAGACACACACGGAAAGAAGGAGAGAAAGAAAGAGAAAATTGTTCCAAAATCACATTGGATAAAACACGGTTATCTAAAACAATCTCTGGTCCCCGTGCAGTGCTGGATACAGCAGTGCAGACCACTCCCTCCTTATAGTCATCTTCCCAAGGGACCCTAGGGGTCCTTTTGATCAAGCTCTTAGGCAGGGCTCCCCGGTCCTTCATACACATTCTTAGAACTTTGAACCTCACATGACAGAATTCAATATTTGATCATCTTCCTTCCAAAAGGTCTCTTTCTACCCAGGCCAAACTGCTCCCAGCCTCGCTCTCAGTCGTTACTCCCTTACTAACAGTACGGGGCTGGGGGGGGGGGGGGTGACTCCAGCTACTGTTGAGCAGGAGTCCCAGCCTTGTACCAAGCCAAATGAAATCAGAGAAAACCAAACAAAACCAAATGTCCTTAAATATCGTGTAAACTCTTACCTCAGAACAGCAGGTTCCTTCCTGACTTGAAAGTGCCGCTGAGAGTAGTTCTTTCTGGAATAAAAATGGTTTTCTCATTTTCAGTGGCATTTTCCATTTTCTAAAAATTTGTCTCACTAGGTCCCCATTGTAAGGCCAGTAGCCGTGGCCACTATCACAACTGCCTGGCCTGTGCAGATTTGCACTTGATTTGGACAGACGGTAATGAAACAACAAGCCAAGAACTGGTGGGCCATTAGCTTTAATCCTAGCTTGCACCCAGTGGGCAAGAAATACACACAGTGAGAAAACACCTCCCTTTCCATTCAGGGCTCCCAAAGCCACTGACTTATCCGAGTTCCCTAGAATCAAAGGTTTCTAGCTCACCAGCCTTTTTCACCTCTGTTCCCCATCTCCTTCTCTCTGTACAGACTCTGCACAAACTGGCTTCTCCTTCAGCACTCCGCCATCTTGGCTGCTTCTCCTCTCCTCCACATGGCCTTTCTCTGCTCTCCCTTCTCTGCTCTCCTTTATAATGTAGAAATCAAAACCTTTAATCCAATATACAAACAAGGAAGTCTCTGATTCAAAGTCACTTAGGGTGGGAAAGGGTTAGTTTTAAAACTAAGCCTTAGGCCAGGGGTCCCCAAACTACGGCCCGTGGGCCACATGCGGCCCCCTGAGGCCATTTATCCGGCCCCCTCCGCACTTCCGGAAGGGGTACCTCTTTCATTGGTGGTCAGTGAGAGACGCAAGGCATGGCATCACTCACGTACAGTACTAATTCCAGTGACGTGGGATGCACGCCTCACGGCTCCGGAAGCACGTCACATCACTTGTTACATCTAGCAGTGACAAATATGGAACCGGACATTGACCATCTCATTAGCCAAAAGCAGGCCCATAGTTCCCATTGAAATACTGGTCAGTTTATTGATTTAAATTTACTTGTTCTTTACTTTAAATATTGTATTTGTTCCTGTTTTGTTTTTTTACTTTAAAATAAGATATGTGCAGTGTGCATAGGGATTTGTTCATAGTTTTTTTTATAGTCTAGCCCTCCAACGGTCTGAGGGACAGTGAACTGGCCCCCTGTGTAAAAAGTTTGGGGACCCCTGCCTTAGGCTATAATGACCCTGCCTGCTTACAGCTTGTCCCTCACACCCAATGCAAACTATAAGTGAGCAAACATATATATCATATTTACAAACTTATTTGACCAACACCCATACTAATTTATGTATATGTTTATGTATATTTACATTCTCTCCAAAATTAATTATCTTCTCCCTTGGTTCAAAGTATATTTTATAGTGTGTTGTTGGTCAAATAAGTTTGTAAAATATGATTTTTATGTTTGCTCACTTATAGTTTTCATTGGGGGCTGGGCAACGCCAGGTATACGTGGTATGTGAAATTGCAAATTACCTTCCTGCTTCGGAAGGGCCATTATTTTGCTAATGTTTGTTGGAGGAGAGGTTTTGCACCAGAAAGTTTTGAAAAGAGAGAGAAGAAGGAGAAGAGGCAGAAGGAAGCCATATTTGCAGAGTGAGAGCAGAGAGAATGCAGAGTGCTGAAGAAGAAGCCATGTTTGGCAGAGAGAGAGAAGGTGTGCTGATGGGGAATCAGAGGTGAGGGGCTTTGCCAGCTCCACTTAGACTGGTGAGGCCTTTGATTCTAGGAGAAACCAGAGAAGATTCTACTGGCTGTGAAACCGGAGAATGCGTCAGTGGCTTTGGGAGCCCTGAGTGAAAAGAAAGTGTTTTCCCTGTGTGTGTTGCTTGTCAGCCGGTGCGAGACTTTAATCAAGAATGGCCCACCATACTTTGGCTCCACTGTTTCTTTACCATCTGCCCGAATTCGATGGAAACCTGCATGTGCATGGCCAAGATGGTGGCAGCTCCTGGCCATACATGTGTCTTACAAGCTAGAGAAACATATTACAAAGCAACATAATAATTCCAGTGTAATGTTGTGCATAAGTACATGGTCACTCAACTAATATCATATTCCTAGCTCAAACCTGTCTGTGCATCAGGAACACCTACAGTGCTTTTAAAAAAGCAGAAATGCTCATACTCCAACCTCAGATTCAGTGCATCCACGTATTTGCATTTTTGATACGGTCTCTAGGCTGGTACGATGAGCTGGTACGACCAGCAGCGATTACACATGCTCATGCCCTTTACCCCCCCCCCAAACAAGACCCAAGTTTCAAGAACAGAAAATGATGTTCAAAGTAAAAGGCAAAGTCAGAAACCCATTGTGGCCATTTATTTTAGTCAAAGCATTTGCCTACTTTCAGGGGCTCATCTCAATAAAGGCTAGGAAGTAAAAGCAAATGCAATTATACTTTGCCTCAGGAAAGAGCTCTGAATACACTTTTATTATATTGCCAAAGATTGGGACTAGAATGTAAATTCGAGAAAGTGCTATCAGAGCCCTCTTTCATTAACAGAAATGAAACAGGCATTTATATGCCACCAATAAATCAATTAAAGGAGGAAAGGAGCTTGAAATGGCCTTCATGGTGGTTATTAATTTCAGGGAGTGTGCAGCATGGGTGATTGCTGACCCCAGCATCTTGTCACCCACCTGGAGCAAAAGGGAGGAAAAGAAAGCATGGGAACAGTCTCATCACACTACACACAAAGTCTGCAAGTCCTTCAATTAAGTGTTTGCTAAAGGGCAGGAGAAGCAAAGCAGAGCCAGACTTTCTTCTAAAAACAATTGGCTTTTGTTAGATTGAAACTGTGAGAGTGTGTATCGGGGTGTAAGCTGGTGTGTTTATGTGTCTGGGTTTCCATAAATGTGGATGCTGGGAATTATTCTGATCACCATGATTATTTCCAGTATAACAATTTTTTTAGAATAGGAGAATTCCATTAAGAAGGAACTTAGAGGAATTTCGCAGTGAAGTGGAAAGAGCTGTGGCCCCTTCCTCTTCATTCTCCTTTTGGCCTGTTAATCACCTACTTCTATCAACTTTTTTATAGTTCACCTGCTGCAGAAAAATCTTAATTTGTATTGAACAGTGGCATCTGGAATAAGATGACTGGTGATTAGAATCCATACTAGCCTAGGAATTTAAAAATTAAAATTAAAGAAGCAAAAGATAAAAAGGATTCAATTTCCTGCCCTGCTAGAAAATACTGTATGTTTTGGGGCAACCACATTACCTCCCTGAGTCTCAAATTCTTCAGCTATAACTTGGGAATAATATCTCCTCTACCTCCTCACAAGGTAATAAGGAAAAGCATCTTATCATCTTGGGAAACATACACAAATGTAAGACAACATTAGGTTAAGCTTCTATCTTTAACATGTCTTCTGTGTCATATGTAATAAAAATGTATATTATGGGTGATGTTGAATTAAAGAGTTAGAAGTAACTCAAGGATGTGATATTTCAATGTGAACATAATCTTACTGTTCCAAAATACACATTTTTTTCTAACAATCTATGCTCTACATTTAGATTTATTCTTTTTATCTTGCTGGTTCCCACACTGTTCCTCTCTGTTACTTCATTCCTCCCTCATAAGGGCAAAGAGTTGGAACTCTCCCTGTCGGTTTGCAGCCCCGTTTTAATGACTGGGCTAGAACCGGGCTAATTTAGGGAACTCACCTCCTACTAACTCAGTATTGTCATGAGGGTCGCAGGCTGTTTTCTATTATATGGGAAATGCCGTGGGAAAGCAAAAGGCCAGGTCCTCTCTGCTCTTCTTTATGTGACCTGCCAATCGCCAAATCATTTTGAATGTGTCCTAAATCTCTCTTGAATCAGTCCTTCAGTGTAAAACAGATTATTTTCACTCCTGAATCACAGAAGTGCCCAGCTAACGGGACTCTTCCGTTAATTACATGTTCCCACTCCCTACTGTCCTGTCTACCCAGTCTCTCCTTCACTCGCCATGCTGGAGTAATCTTAACAAAATCTAAGTTCGTACACACCGACCCCCTACTTAAACCTTGGATGACACTCGCTCTCCTAGAGGAAAGCCTTGTACTGTCTAGACAGGACAAGTGAGGTTTTCTAGATCTGATACCTGATACTTCTCCAATATCTTTACACACACGTCCTCAGCCACACTGCTCTGTCCCCAGTTCCCAAATGTACCTTACACGCTTTTTAAACTTCCATGCTTCTTTCATGATTCCTTCTAACTGTAATTGCCCTTTGTGTTTTTACTCTCTTCTATCTAGAAAACTTCTATTTGTCTTGTAAAATTCTTCTAGAGTCACACTTTCTTTGATGCCCCTTACAGATGTTCTCAGAAATAAACCTCTATATCTAGCAGTACCTACTTTCATTATTGTACATCTTACACCCTATTATAATTATGTGTTAAAATAATTTGTTCCCCCTTTCAGACTATGAGCTTCCTAAGGACAAAGGTCATGCCTAATTCATCTTTGGACCTCGAGAAACTAGCAGAGTGTCTGACAAATTGTAGCTACATTGTAAATATTTCTTAAGGAAATGAATAGATAGATTCACATAAGTGAAAACAACACACCCTGTATAATTCCTGGGACTGTGCTCTAGGAAAGAGAACATCTGGTATGGCTCATCACTTATTTATCACTGTTAGTTCTTTTTTGTCCTTTTAACATTTATGTAATCTGCCGGTAAATTCTAAGGTCATAAGCATCTTGTCTATATGAAGGAGCAAAGAAACTGACCAAATTAGGCCTGTTGGTGAACCACATGCTGTGACATTGAATTATCATAGGTGGGTTATTTTTCCCTTCATCTCCTCCATATGACTTTGGGCAACTCTAGTTATACTGAAGTTCACAAATAGCCAAGCTTCACAATTTCAGAAGCAAAATCACTCTCCCTCCTTCCCCTACAGAAAGTATTGCTCATCTCTTTTTCCAAACCCATGAGAATGTGGACAGGCATTTACGTGTCTCAAGTTCCGCTGATAAGAGTTAAGTTAGACACTAAGACATCCAAAGTGGTGCTCTTCGCCTATTGGGATTCATGAGCTTCCTTTGTCTGCAAGTCTCACTGTTAAATCAGTGTAAACTATAAACTAGCATGTGCCCCTCTTTCACTAATATGACTGTGCTCAATAGAAATAACTGAGTATTCTCAATTTTATCTCACAGTGATGCTCCCCAAGAAACTCTGGGAGTAAAATGAGAAGTGTGTCATTTTCCTTTTATATTCATAATTATATTCCATGCTTTCTACAGTTTCACACCACTGAGTTTTTCCTCATAAGGTACACATTTTACTTAAAAGTGCAAATTAATGCCCAATGTATAACTACTGATGGTCCTTTTATGAGTTAATTAACCAAAAAATGGTGATGGACTAAAAGATGGCATCAGTGTAGTTTGCATTTATTTCAACTTCTGTTTCATTGGACAAGATATTGCTTTAAAATGTATGGTCCTAGATTATTGTAAATATAAATTCTTTCATCTCAAATAATTAATTTCTGAAACAAGTACAAATTGAATTTCATTCTTCTATGAGTCAGTTTTTAGAAATATAATTGAAAGTCTATTTCATGGAAAGCAAACTTAGCTTTTATTTTTTCTTCCCTCTTTTTTTCCTGTTTTATTCATTTTTTTAAAATATACATAACATTTGTTGGTTGGATTTTGCTAGGCACTGTGAAGAATTTAAAATTTTTGAGATTGCTTCACTCAAAAACCTTTAAGAGAGACACACAAAACATTAACTAGAAAAAGAGATGTTACAAAGAGTCCCAAATGAGTAGTACAGGCAGTAAGCATGGGGCTTCAGAAGCCAGTCTTTACCTCCCTGACATTTTCAGCTCCAGTTTTCCACCCTGCCATCCTTTGTGATTTATTTTTAACAATATTTTTTTTCATCTTGTTTCAACATATAGACAGATGCAGGAACATATCATTGGCTCTATCTCTTTTTTTATTCTACTTCTGATTCTTATAACATAAAAATTGGAAGCTATATCCAGATTATTTTGTGAATGTCAGATTCTTACCTACCCTTTTCCTCTGGAGTAAAGGAGGTGGGGTTATGTAAATCAGGTATGTTTTCTCCAGAGCTCCATATATCAGCCATACCTGCATAATTATAATCTTATAAAAAGGAAATATTTGATCATGTTCAGAAATGAATTGTTACCAAAGCTTCATTAATAAATCTGCTTCTTCCCAATTTTTATTTAAACTGACCCTGCTTATATGATCACCCATTGTGAATGGGTACACAGTTTTCTTAACTCTGTAAAGCAAGGCTGATCCATGCCCTTCTTTCCTTTCCTAACAAGAGGAAAATAATCCTTGATTGATAAAGGAACTGGCTAGGCTGTCCCACCGCTATGACTGACATCACATTGGTTTTCACCACTAGTTTTTTTTTAACCCTCGAATGAATCAGTTTGTACAGAGCACTGTTGCCTTCTGAGCAGCCTTCTGCAAGTTTTTCTATTAAATGTATCCCCAGATAGTCAACCTCTCTCACATTCACATACCTTTCTTTCCACTTGTACAGTGATAATAACCTCATTGGGCTTTTATATCTTCCGCCCTAAAGTGTAGGCTCCTTGAGGATGGAAGCTGTGACCTGATCCCTGTTGTATACCCCGAGCTTCATTTGGTGTCCAGAGTATAGAAAGTACTCAATAAAGATTTATTAAGCTCAGTGTTGAGAGAAGGGCATAGCGAGCTATGGAGGCTCAGAGGAAAGGCAGCAAACTCAACTAATCATATAGGATTAGGGAGAATTTCCTTAAAATTAAGACATGAAGCTAACTGCAAGTTAGTTAAGTCTAGGGTGAGAGGGCAGTCCACACACACACACACACACACACACACACACACACAAAATAGCATGGACAAAAGACCCATATTTGAGAAAGAACAGCATCCACTGAAAGACAGGCAAAAAAATCAACTGTGCCTTATAGTTCCCACGCCCAAGAATCAACACATAATAAGATAAATATAGATGTATATATATTCATGTATATGAAAGATGAAATTTCAGTTTTTAAAAGTTTAATTAGGTATAATAAAATAATCAACCCCTCCAACCTATAAAACCCTCTGCCAGACTAAACAACATTTCCATTAACTTTCTCATTGTTTTCTGTTTTCTTCAAGTCAAATTTTAATTTTTTGTATCTTTTTCATTCTGTTTTACCTGTTGGTACTTTTTCAGATAGTTTCACTACAGACAGTATGTTTATTTAGATAGAGAGATACGAACCTAACCAGCTTGTGTGAAATTGTATAGAAAAACTGTGGCAGGTTCCAACATCAACTAAGAAGTAAACATTTAGCAAATCACCTGCTCCTAAATTGAGTTTTGGGGTGCACAAAGGACAATTTGCAGCAGAATGTGATAGAAGGCATACTGGTCGGGAGCCCAAACGTCTACCATTCACTTGACTAAGTTCATGAGACTCTCAGTCTCATTGTTTGCTGAATGGGATGCATTATGTCTGCTTTATATCCTTTGTAGGAATTCCCAAAATTAAAAGAGAAGCTATATATATAATGAATCATCTAACAGACTGGAAAGGGTTGTATTCAGTTGTAACACAAGATCATCTGCTACTGTAGATATTTTTGTGTTAGAAAATAAAAAAGTTATACCGCCTCAAACTACAACAACATTATATATGGAAAAGTATGTATAGCAATTTAAGTTAGCAAAAATAAAACTATACTTGTAAAATACACGGTGTTAAGTGGTTTTTCTCTGTGTTTATGGCATAACCACAGCAAGTGTGTTTAAATAGAAATGGCTGTTCGCCTTATTAACAGGAAGGTAATATATGTTGTACCCATTTTGTCTCATAGAATGATTGAAGATAGTGGGAAAAGAGGAAATACTATGGCAGGAAGAAGACAGCTATTTGCAGAGATGAGTAAGTATGGAACTTTTAATGAAGACTCTACAGTGTCTATTGACTACACATGAAATCCTATGACTAGTGTACTTTTACTTAAAATACTAAATTTCTTGCATAACATGTAAATTTGGACATTTTTGCCTCCTATAAAGTAAAATTAGTGAAGCATCATAATTTGTTACTAACTGTATATTTTATATGAAGGAAAAGTTTTATGGACCTAAATGTATATATACACATACAAACACTTTGAAAGCACTTGTTGGTGTTGACATTAATACAGTCCACTCAGAAGTGCAGTAAGGTCATTTGAGGCCCTGGGCGCAGAAGAAAATATTGGACCCCTTAAAACAAGAGAGAGAGACTGGGAAAATAAAAATACACGTTAACCATATTTTTAAATAAATAAAGAATAGTATGTACTATTAATGTTAAAATTGCACATATGAAACCAAACTTGGTGTCATTAAAAAAAAAGTGTAAAGTTGGGGGTTTGCAGGGTTCTTCAGAAGTCGGGGCCCAGGGTGCGTGCCTGGTGCGCCCACCATTAAATTTGCCTCTGAGTCCACTAAGTTTTAAAGTCTGTGGTCACCTCTCCACATTATCTCAATGTCCAGCATATTGAGGCACTAATAAAACTTGTGAAATTAATTATTAAATGTCTTACCTACAAAATGATATCATATGTTTAGATGGGAAAGACGAGTCAGGCGTGATTACCAGACCAAACTATAAGCTGTCATTTAGACTTCATACAGAGGTGAAGAATCTGTCCCACAAACCAATTTCTAAGAGATGAAACGTTAATCAAAAGTTAAAAAGACCTCAGAGGTCCACCTGCTATAGGAGGGAAACCAAACCAAGACTGACTCCAGTGGCCTTATTAAAATAAAGACTATTGGTTTGCATAAATATATGGTTGCTATGTAAATAATTGGTTGGTAGTGTCTCCTTTATAGCCCATGTTTCTTATTCATAAGGAAGAAGAATTTGACATTGGGAGGAAAGCACACATCTCAAATTAAATGTTATAAGGAAAAAATTCAGTTCTCTTGTTATCTTTTATCTTTTCTTCCCTGCATAAAGAATGAGGATAAGCAGAAGTGAGTCGTAAGCCTTTTTTCCTGAGAAAGCAGTAGACAAAATTTGGTTTCTACTGAAGATTGGAACTGATTGGCAAGATGAGGGTTGGAGCAGATAAAAGAAAGTCCTACATAATAAGATTGATATTTTCCTTTATCATTTCCCAATAATCTGATGACTCCAAGATAGTGTTAACACTAACAAAGAAGGAAGAAAATTAAAATTGATGTGAGGAATCTTAATCATGCTCCTTGCTTTTTCCACTTTTAGAAACATGTGTAAAGTGCCTATGAGTGTTTCAGTCATGGCCTTCCAATTTCCTAGGCCATATTTGGTACTGTGTCTTCATTTCTGGCATGGCTGATCACCTGGAATTATGGACTTGTTGATAGAAATCTAACAGAGTAAGGAACCTTGTTACTACCTGCCCATCTAAACAAAATACAAAGCAGCACAGATATCCTCCCATAGCATAGGTTTGTAGACTGAAAAGGCAAGAACCATGCATATTATGGGCCAGTGTTTTGACATAAAGAGAAAAAAATTAACATCTAATATGAAAAACAATAAAGTCTTAGTGGAAATGTTTGAATATTGTTGTTACATTAAAGACTACATCAGCTAACTAATTATAAGAATTATAAAAGTGTGACTATTAAACTATTTTTTAAATACTTATCTGAGTTTAAGTACATTATCCCTGGTACAGTGCCTAGCACAGACAATTACATTTGTCTTTTGAGTTAAAGTTGACCAACTCAAAGAAAGATCAACATAAGTTTTATAGCCATAGGAAGAGAGCTCTAAATTTTTCAAGTTAGGAAAATTGTGCATTTATTTTCCAAATTGTAACTTTATCTTTTATAGAAACCTCTTAGAATTGTCATATGCTTATTAAGTCGTATTATAAGTTCTCCTGATTAGTGAATAGTTAAGAAAGGCACACAAAAATGTGTCTTTCTTCCTTGAGTATGCTAATTAGTAGACTCAGATGTTGGCCCAACACAGGTAAACACATTTGATCTTAACAATCTATTAGTGAGCATCATGTTTAGATCAACACTAAGTAGGATTCTGACAGGTAAAACAACCGGCTGACTTCAAAGGGAGGAATTGATTTGGATAGGTGGACTGTCACCTATCCAAAAAAAAAAAAAAAGAGAAGATAAGAAGGAGTCAATAAGGCAAGGAAGACTCTATTCAAGACTATTGCAACAAGGGAGAGAGATTAAACTCAAATCCGCTTGAATGAAAGACAGGAAGGTTTTTAAGGACTGGGGTAAGTTTATGTAAAAGTACTGAAGGATGTTAGTGGGGCAGTTGGTCAATTGTGTTTACTAACTGTCACAATTAGGAAGTTAGGTTTCTACTCTCCCACAGAGATTGGGAGATCTCCTTCAATTACTACATTTCAAAGGGATGTCTCCCAAGTCCTTGAGAAGGATATACCTGGGCTGTAAAACTGGCCAGAAGCTGGGAGATTTATATCTCAATAGGGCAGATAACAAATTTATAGTGAAAGTTTTCCAAATTAAATGCCATAAGAAAAGGGAGGTCAGAGGCCTAGAGTCAGGACAAAGCCTGACAAAGTTTAGTCAAGCTGAGGGGAACATTAAGGCATATTGGTTTTACAAAGGCTAAGATTAAGAAATAACAATAAGAACAATTGATAAGAAATTTTGACAAATTTGAAATCAGGTGATTTCAGCACATATGCATTAAACATCTACTCTGGATTCATAACCACAAAGAAGAAAAGAAACAGCAAAGAAATGAAATTGAAAGTAACATGGACTCACAAATAAGCAAGAACAACTGACTAGCCTTATACATAAAACAACAATAATAGCAATTCCATGACTACCTACTTTGATTAAAGAAATTCTGGGCAAGTTGCTATTTAACCAAAACGTACCTTCAGTATAATGCCCTGATTATCAGTTTATCTAGTACCTTAGATTAAAGCTGAAGACTGGTTAAATGTAAATGTCATCTTCACCTTGGTCTTTCCATTCACTGAACAAGTTTATTGGCTCTAACAAGTTTATCACACTGGATTTTAGCAGAATAAATAGTTTGTTCTTGGAATTAAACTCACATTCTTTGTTTTCCTGCTTTCAGAGCACATTTGCTCTGCCTTTTATGACACGTACTTATGAACATATTCACATCACTCCCTATTATGAACTCCTCCTTAGTGATAGACCCTAGACCAGGGGTCCCCAAACTTTTTACACAGGGGGCCAGTTCACTGTCCCTCAGACCGTTGGAGGGCCAGACTATAAAAAAAACTATGAACAAATCCCTATGCACACTGCACATATCTTATTTTAAAGTAAAAAACAAAACGTGAACAAATACAATATTTAAAATAAAGAACAAGTAAATTTAAATCAACAAACTGACCAGTATTTCAATGGGAACTATGCTCCTCTCACTGACCATCAATGAAAGAGGTGCCCCTTCCGGAAGTGCTGCAAGGGCCGGATAAATGGCCTCAGGGGGCCGCATGTGGCCCGCGGGCCGTAGTTTGAGGACCCCTGCCCTAGACCTTCACCTTCAAATCCACTCACCTTAGATGCTGAGTCAATATTTTAAAACCTCTGGGGCACAGGTAGGTAAGTATTAATGGAGGAAACTAATTGGAAAACACTTTTTAACATTTTTGAAAACCCGGAAGGCTGCCTAACAGTAAAAGAAAGTCTTGGGGAGAAAGGAGAGTGGCTTCTAAGTGAAGGACGGACCCGGAATCAAGGGGAGGTAAATGTAGGTACTCAACAAACACAGTTGAATTATTTGAAGTCAGTCAGTCTTTCTTCAGGGTGTTGAGTACAGCCAGAAAGTAAATAGTTGGAATGAAAGCCAGAGCATGAATTTGCAATGCATACTAAGAAGAGTTTCAGGAAAACTGACTTCAAAATTTCAGAAAAAGGACATGAATAGTACCACTACCATAGGCCTCAGTGGATACTGTGACTATTTTCACTTGCTTCTTCACTTCTTCATCTCTCATGTTTTTCAGCCTTTTTTTATTAATTTATTGTGTTTACATAGATTCTAGTATCCCCTCGAATTCATCCTCCCCTCCCCCATGTTCCCCAGTACATCCCCCCAGTCCCCTTCCCCATAATGCCCTCCCCCCTTCCCTCCGGGATTTGCTTTTCTGCTCTCATCCCATCCTATCTGCCTATCATCCCCTTTGCCTCTATCTGCTTTCCTTCTGAATCCTTTGATCCCGCCTCTGTCTCTATTCCGCTCCTCAGTTTATATTGTTCCTCAGATTCTTCAGATGAGTGAGGTCATATGATATTTCTTTCTCTGCCTGGCTTATTTCACTTAACACAATAGTTTCCAAGTCTCCATCCATGTTGTCACAAAAAATAATATTTTCTTCTTTTTCATGGCCCCATAGTATTCCAATATGTATATGTACCACAGCTTTTTAATCCACTCGTTCACTGACAGCCACTTGGGCTGTTTCCAGATTTTGGCTATTGTAAACATGCTGCCATATACATGGGGGTGCATTTCTCCTTTTGACTCGTTTTCAGCCTTTTTAAGATGGGAACACTGTGGGTCTCTATCTTTCAGATTTATCTTATGTCATCACCACCCGAGTCTGGTCCCCTGCCTTTTCTGACCATTCCCCTTCTCTTTTTCTGTCTCTTGGTACCCTCCAAACCCTTTGAGTCAGATTTTACCTGTTTGTTCTTAACCAATTCTTTTCATATACAATTTGCCTTTTTCTCACAGCTTCACCATTATTGATATGGCTCACAAGTGTCCAAGAAGTCCTTCAAAACCACCTCCCATATTCTCATGAACCATTTTATCCGGAATAGTCAGCACACAAACTCAAATTCCTGTCCAATCTTCACAGTCAAAGCTTATACTGATGAAGCTGCTTAAGGTGGGCTCACTATCAGCTGCACTAATAGTGTCCATCACAAAAATGCCAGAGTCCCTGCAGGGGTTCCGCTTTCCAGTGTTTTCTAAGCCATACAGTCCTTAAACAATTACCACACAGCTAGGCACTGTTGAGAAGTGGGGAAAAACTTGCTCTTCCCAACCGTGTGCTTCATTCTGTCACCTAGAACGTCAAATAGATTTACTTATGCACAGTCTCCTCTTGGAAAAATATTCTCAATCTTGGCCCAGTTAAGATACGTTGCTACATTTTATATGTTTGTTAATAATTCCAAGAATGTATTTCAGAGTCAGGACTTCCATATCCATATATTCAGCTGCCACTGAATAGCTTCACATGGCCGTCACACAAGCAACTTAAACTCTTTAAGCCCAAAATTGAACTTTTCATCTTTGCTTATCCTCAAGCCTGTTCCTTCTATACGTTAGCTCTGTGAGGGCTGCCTCATCCCACGGAGCTGTCTAAGTAGAAATTTGAGCATTATCTTTGACCCCAAATTTCTTTAAACCTCTCTCTGTATCTATCTCTCTATATATATATTTCTCTCTCTCTCTCCTTCCTCCTTCTCCCTTCCTCCTCCCTCTTCCTCTCTCTCTCTCTCTCTCTCTCTCTCTCACACACACACACACACACACATACACACATACACATACACACATTCAGTCATTCAGTCACTCATCAAGCATGGAGAAGAGCTCAGACACAGGGTTTATAGACTTTATCTTTGTTCTGTAAATACTTATTGAGTGGGTTTTTTTTTTCCTTCATTTTTCTGAAGCTGGAAACAGGGAGAGACAGTCAGACAGACTCCCGCATGCGCCCGACCAGGATCCACCCGGCACACCCACCAGGGGCGATGCTCTGCCCACCAGGGGGCAATGCTCTGCCCATCCTGGGCGTCGCCATGTTGTGACCAGAGCCACTCTAGCGCCTGAGGCAGAGGCCACAGAGCCATCCCCAGCGCCCGGGCCATCTTTGCTCCAATGGAGCCTTGGCTGCGGAAGGGGAAGAGAGAGACAGAGAGGAAAGCGTGGCGGAGGGGTGGAGAAGCAAATGGGCGCTTCTCCTGTGTGCCCTGGCCGGGAATCGAACCCGGGTCCTCCGCACGCTAGGCCGACGCTCTACCGCTGAGCCAACCGGCCAGGGCTTATTGAGTGGGTTTTTTAATGAATGAGATATTTTAGAATCTGAATGACTATATGAAAGGGTTTGTAATGAACTATCAAAACATAGAAGACAAAACATACATGATTTGTATTAAACTGTTTGGAGTGTAATGAAACTAAAGCCAAAAATCAGGTAAGACTAGATGATTGGTTGGATGGATGATCAAGTGAATGAATACAAGAAAATAAAGAAGATAGGAGGGAGGGATACAGGGGGTGAGAATGCAGAAAAAAGGGACAGAGGTAGAAAGGGAAGAGAAAAATCTTGAAAAAAAGAAGCTAAAGAGAGGAAAAACAGGACTTGCAGGATATAACAGTGTAATCAGTCAGAATATTTTATAGAATAGCAATCAGAACTCTGTGATTTTCAACTGGTATGCCATAAGAATTTTTAAGATGTGCAATATCAGACTATTTAGTTAGGAACACTGACCTCTTTTCCCTTAAGTTGTCAATTTTTTTAAAAAAATGACAACAGCCAACAAAACAATAGCCACCTAATGTAAATGAATCAAAATTATATTTATTTTTTTTGTCAGGTCAGCAAAAAATCTACTTTTTGGTGTGCCACAGAATTTTAGTAATTAGTTTATGTGTGCCATGAGATGAAAAAGGTTGAAAATCACTGTCTGAACTATATTTTTGTTTTCATCTTTATCACTTTCTTCCAACTATGACATGGATATGAGAGGTTTAAGGAGATGGTACAAGATTATCAAGTTGCCTTAAATGAATTAGCTTTAAATTTTTATTACAAAAAGCTTCAAATGTATACAAAAGTAAAGAAAATAATATTCATCTCTACCCTTAATTATTTACCCTCAGCCCTCACTATATTATAATGAAGCACACCTCAGATATTATTTAAATGACTTGAACCTTCACGTCTTAAAGAATTATGCCAGTGATATAATAATTGGAAAAAACACTATCCATGATTCTGAAGAGTAATGAAGAGAACATCACAAAAAACAAAAGACAGAAAGACTGTACTTGTTTCTAATTAAAGAGAGAAAATATAAATTCTTGAGAGTCTAGGGGATTAATTTGATGTAGGTTTCATAATAAAATGGATTTTTTTTTAAGTCATAAACAAAAGATAGCCTTAACCCTAGCATTTCAACATGCTAAGAACAAGGATTGCTCTGTTGACTTTGCTTGCTTATTTATTTATTTAAATTTAATCTTTTTTTAAAGAGGAATTAAGTCAGCTAATTTTCCTTTTTAATAAGGCTACTACCGTGTTAAGCTCAGGAAAATATTATAGGTTAAAAATGAACCTTAATCTCAGCAAGATGCTAACAATGTTGTTGAGGTTGTGCATGTGTTGGAGACACAAGGACTGGATCACCATAAAATCAGGTAGATTTATAGGTAGTGGTGTGAGCATGTGCAAAGACTAAGTAATGGGCCAGTGAACTTGGAGGATGGCCCTCCCATCGCACACTGGAAGACTTTTTATGGCCGTGTTTGGGTCCTTGGTTTTAAGAAATAACTTGGACACAGAAGACATGCAACTACTCCCAGGGACGCTATAAATTTATAGATTTTCAAGAAGAGACCACACATGTAAAACTAAATCAAGTTCATGGTTTATTGGGGCAGAGACAAAGAAATGTATTGTAAACAAAGTGAATAAACAGTAAGAGCCTGCACACCATGTTTCAGGTCAGTTTTTGTTGGTGGTGGTTCGGGTTGTTTTGTTTTGTTGTGTGTTTTTTGTTTGTTTATGTTGTTGTTTTGGTCCCAGAACCCACTATGCATCTTGTGGTTGCCACTTACCATTGTCCATGCAGGTAGTGTGCTGCTGTATCTGAAGAGCTCATTTCATTGCTCTATATCCCTTTTAATATTGAAGGTTTACATCCTTAGCCAGGAAGGACTTACACATAGAGGAAACATTGACAGACCCACAGACCTCTTCCTGGTTCTTAAATGAAACTGAGGGTCTGTTAAATTCTCATCATGATAGGACAGATGAGCAATCAGTACACTCCTGTCCCTAAGTATCATCTCTGCTTCCCTCTTTACCACTTCTGAAGAGGTGCACCTTTGCCAAATTGCCCCTAGGACCTCTATGAGAGGGAGGTGCAGAGGAGCCAGGGTTTCTGTTCTCAGAGGATAAGATCTTGCTAGAACTAAGAAATTTAATTGTGTGCTCCATCAAAGTCCTTTTACACCTGGGGCTTAAATCATTATCCTTGAAAAACTTACACAAATAATCTATGTCCCTAATGTCTTCTTCTAAAGCAGCAGTTCTCAACCTGTGGGTCATGACCCCGGCGGGGGTCGAACGACCAAAACACTGTGTTAATACAGTGTAATAACAAACACTGTGTTTTGGTCGTTCGACCCCCGCCGGGGTCGCGACCCACAGGTTAAGAACCACTGTTCTAAAGGATTATTTACAAATATTGAGACTCTCCTGACTATTGAGCCAAACTCATTATCAATAAAATGACATCCTTATCCAAAGGAAAAAGGGATTTGGCATTCAAGCATTTCTGATAACTGGTCTTTCTGGGTATGTGGCATCCTAGAGTGTTCATTCATTTCTCACATGAGCTTCTCAGATTTATAGAGGACCTGAAAGGAAACCCCTTGGAAACGCAAGTGACAAAATCAAATTTTTTTTAAAAATCAGAAAAGTTAGAAGCACAAACTAAATATTAAAAGAAACTAACCAGATAACTATGAAATCCTGCCATTAATCCCCAAATAAGCATTAAAATAAAAAAAAATCTGACTTAATGTAAGTACGTATGATTTTTTTAAAACTAGCTTCATAATGAACTACAAACTTAATAAGAGCCCAAAGAATGAATTGCATTAGTAAGTGTCCTTATCAAAGGTGATAGTAATTGCTTTCTATATATTCTATACAGGTGAGGCAATGGCTGTGGCAATTGGGCTAGTTTTGTATATCTCATTTCAAGAAGATATTAGTACATCATAGAACAGGATGACTAGCACAGTTAGGGTCTCAAATCCTTGTGCAGTGATAATGAGAATAATAATAGCCGCATCCATATATTGAAACCCTATTGTGTGCCGTGGTCAGTGGTTGACATTGTACTTGAGATGGCTATGCAGTTGAACCTCTTTGACCGAAAGAGTCAAGGAGAAGGCCCTGGCTGGTTGGCTCAGCGGTAGAGCGTCAGCCTGGCATGCGGGGGACCCAGGTTTGATTCCCGGCCAGGGCACATAGGAGAAGCGCCCATTTGCTTCTCCACCCCCCACCCTCCTTCCTCTCTGTCTCTCTCTTCCCCCTCCCGCAGCCAAGGCTCCATTGGAGCAAAGATGGCCAAGGCGCTGGGGATGGCTCCTTGGCCTCTGCCCCAGTGGCTCTGGTCGCGGCAGAGCGATGCCCCGGAGGGGCAGAGCATCGCCCCCTGGTGGGCAGAGCGTCACCCCTGGTGGGTATGCCAGGTGGATCCTGGTTGGGCGCATGCGGGAGTCTGTCTGACTGTCTCTCCCCGTTTCCAGCTTCAGAAAAATACAAAAAAAATAAAAGAGTCAAGGAGAAGCTACCTCCCCAGCTAAACTTTAAACTCGCAATAACAAGGACTTGTACATGATCGTCGGGTTGTAATGAATATGCTATTAATGAAAATGATAGCAGCTTCCCAATGTTTGAGAAATTAATTATCAAGTGACAAGGAGAAAAGATTATGTGGCGCCAGAAGGAAAACTAAGTCAAAGGGATTGAAGTTATAGAAAGGGATGTTACAGTTCAAATATAAAGAGGAAATTTCTATCACTTGTTGCTTAGGAATGACACAGGACGCTTTTTAAGAGGGCTCATCTGCTGTTACGTACTCACTATGTACCAGCTACCAAGATTACTAGCCCATAAAGTTTATTTATTCCATTTTACACACGAGGAAATTAGACAACCGATAAAAACTTGTCAAAGTTCACACAAGTTCATTTATTTTCACTGTGTTATAATCATTCCTATCATTGCAAATAATCAGAGGTAGACTTAACAGCAGGTGCACTGGGCACACGCCCTGGGCCCTGACTTCCGAAGGGCCCCGCAAAACTCCAACTTTACACTTTTTTCCAGTAACACCACGTTTGGTTTCATGTGTGCAGTTTTAGCATTAATAGTACATAATATTTTTATTTATTTAAAAATACGGTTAACATGTATTTTTAGTTTTCCTTTTTTAAGGAACCCAATATTTTCTCCTGCCCCCAGGACCTCAACCAACCTTAATCTGCCTCTGCAAATAACCCTACATGATCATTGGCTATGATGTCTACCTCTTAGAACATGTTTCAGGGGATTTCTTGATTGGGTGCGGTTAAGTCCTTACCTCCTCAATCCTTCAAGTGCTCAGTATCAGTGAGCCTCTTTGTCAAGTAATAAACTTCTACAAGAATTAATGTTTAATTATCTGCCTTATTAAACCATGAAGTAACAGGAGTACTGATAGTATTTTTTAAATGAATCTAAGGAGATCAGTTTGAGTCAAGGGAATGCTAAATGCTCTCAATGAGGGACACTTGCTAACTTATCCCTAGTTTCATTAGGAAAGCACTTAATTAGTCTCCTAATATAATTACTTTCAGGCCAGTTCACTTACTTGCTACCCTATTATATTCTGAAGCATTTATGTACCAATTTTACTGATGAAGAGAAAGTTCAATACATGGGCTTCAAGGAAGCCGACTGTTTAGAAGCAGAGAAGAACTGACATTTGTTGAAAGCCTGCTGTATCCCAGACACAGTCTAGAGATGAACCTATTCAGAGGAAATCCAGGTTATATGATGAGCAGCCCATCTGTGAGGGAGAGGTTCCAGGGAAGAACAGTGGGAACTTCTGTTGGGTAGATTGGATGGGAAGAGCCTGCAGAGGAGCTTGGATTCTGGGCAGGATATTCAGACTTGGTGCTGTGGGCATTGGAAACCATGCTGGATTCCTGTGTAGAAGAGGAAAGTGGCTCAGAAATACAGGAACATGTTCCTCTTTGTTAGGAAGGAACTGGAAGCTGCAGTTTAAGGGTGGTTGTTTTTAGACAGGAGTCTCCTCTACGGTTGACAGGAAAAATTGCAGGTGAGACACTAGTAATGACAATGAATACTTCCATACCACTTACTGTGTGCCAGGCAGTGTTCTCGGTGCTCCGGGGATCACTATTCATTTATCCTTGCAACAACCCATGAAGTAAACAGCAGTAGTATCACCATCCCTATCTTCCAGAGGTGATAACTAGGACTTCTGAAAGCAACTGGCCTCAGGTCAGGCAAAAGGAAATGCCCAACATTCAGCATGTGCTCACCTTTAATGACCAATGACAGTGTGTTTAAAATGATTATTTTATGGCATCGCTCTCTGATATCATCGGGCTGTTTCAGTCACAGCTTGAGCACACTGTTTTCCGAAGTGGCAGACACCACAGGACTGAGATTATGTTTCTTGACCCATGAACATGGTTGACAATCTGACCTTCAACGCTGATCACCTGCGCTCTCTTCCCCTGGAACCTGAGGGATATGGCAATGACCTTTTCAAGTCTTAAAGTTTTATTTACATTCTAATGAAAACAAAATTAATTATATGGGCTATATTTATAGCTGTTTTATTTATAAATGCTATAACTTCCTCTCCACACACATGGCATACCAGATGTATACGTTTTCCCCCGCAGGGGCTCAAGATCTGGACCGTATCAGACTCTCCACCTACAGGACAGCATGCAAGCTTAGGTTTGTGCAGAAGAAATGCAATTGTAAGTATGCCAGTTGTTTGGACAAATTACCCTCATGAAAACTATAGTTTACATTTGTTACTTACTTGATTAAAATTTGGTTTTCTTGCAATAATTGACAAAAATATGTTTATACAAGAATGGAAAGAATATTTTGATATACAAATGGTAATGAGAGTATTCCTAATTAACTCTGAAGGCTTAATTGCTCTAAACTGCTAAAGCACTCCAACCTGCCATCGGAATGGTTTAAATCAGGATGGTGCTCCTTTTCTTTAGTGTGGGTTTTGTAAATGCAAGGCCATCAAAATGGGTTCCAAGAACTCTATCAACTATCAAACATTAAGTCCTTATATTTGTATTTCTTTTACAAGTATAGGGACATGTTTATAAGCACCTGGAAAACAATCAAGTTTCTTTCTGAAACTAGAAAATTCACCCTTTGAATCAGAGCATTATCTATATTTGCTGACCTCAGGCAGTAGCCATAGAAGAGACAAAAATATTGAAAGAAACAAAGGAACTTGCTTCAGCTTTTTCCCAAATTTTAAAATGTAAGCAGAAAGTTAGATCACTAATTCCAGTGAGCAGATTAGCATTTCCTGCTGGGTCAATGTTTCTATCATACTACCATATTTATTATCTTTGGGGGAAAGTATTACTTTGTTTTAAAAAACAGACTGCTATAGAATATTAGTAACTCTTCTCATTTTCTTATTAGTATTGGGTGCATTATAAAAATGAAAACCATAATGTTATCCTGAGTTCTTGAATTATTGCCATGAGGATTAGACATTTGGTGAACATGGAAACCAGCCGTGTCCACATCTCAGCTTTGCCCAACTCTCCCACAGATGTTTCTAGGGGCACCAGGCAGACCACCGCCAGCCCCATATGTCTAGGCTTTGGGCAGGGTGCCTCTCTTCTTTACATTGCTCATCTGCAGCTGTTCTCCATCCCCAGTGGCCAGGAACGGAGCTGAAATTTGGGGCAGTAGAAGAAATGGAGAAAACCACAGGTTGATCAATCATCAAAGACATGTTTTGACTCTTCACACAAAGTTAAATCAATTCCCCCCCCCCCAGCCAAATAAAAAGACAGTGAGAAAAGCACTCTGGACATGGGAAGTAGTCTGTGGTTGGACTTGCTGTCTTGGGTTCTTCCAGGCCTGGTGTTAAAACACAAAGAAAAGGCTCCCACAGCAGCAAAGCTTTCCCTCTCCACCCTCTCTACCCCTCCTCCATCCTTGCTATTTAAACAAAAAGAAGAATCTCTGTGTTTTCAACAATGAAAATGTGATGGGATACTCCCTTTTTTTTTACCTTGTTACCAATGGCCCTCAAAATAGAGGGGCATGGGTAGAAGGAGCAGGGACAGGAGCTCTGTCTCATAGCATTGCCAAGTAGAGCTCTCCTTTGGCTACTTTCAGTAAAAGTAGTGAGTTTCAAAATGACATTACAAAATGGTGAGGATGAAAAAATTAAATAAGGGAAGGAAAGAAGGAAGAAAAGGAAGGAAGGGTGGGAGGGAGGGAGGGAGGGAGGAAAGATGGAAGGAAGGAAGGAAAGAGAGAAGGAAGGAAGGAAGGACATTGTAATTTTTCAACCCTGCACCAACATTACAAAGGGTTAGTTAGCATTGTTGGCCCTAACTGAGTACAGCAACCTATAGGTCATTTTCCTTTCCTCCTGCTTTCTAATAAAGGCCCTTTTTTCTTCTTGGGCTTCTCTTTTTCCTCTTTTTATTCTTTTCTAGCCTTCATCCTTATCCTACATCCAGAATTATGGTATAGTCACACTGGCCTTCATGGGAAACAGGAAAAATAATTACTATCTTGGAAAATAGTTATAGCCCATCCCTGGGTGAGAAGATAACCTTCACACCTGCCCAGATGCCCTCAGTACATTCATTCATCTACCTCTTAATTTAGTAAACTTATAATGAACTTCTCCTCTATGTTTGGCACTGTGCTAAGTACCAAGGACAGAGCTATAGAGAATAAAATGCAGTGCCTACCTTGAAGTTACCCAAAGTCTATGTGGGTAGATGGGCTTTTAAATAGACTTATAAAACCAGGGAAGTGTAATGACAGGAATATGTACATGGTGTTATAGTGCCCTGATCTGGGTGTGGAGGGCTGAGAGGGGTTTTCATATACAGGGAGATAACTAGGCTGAGTCTCAAATATTGGTAGACAGTATGCAGAGAAGTGTTATATGCTTTACAATGTACCTTACTAATTTTATACATTTTAGGATGAGAAAAGATATTGCACTCTCTACACACTAGACAAAACTAAGGCTCAAGGAAGAATACAAGCATATGTTGAATGTTCTGCTAAAATTAAACTTCTTTTTCAAAATGTTTCTACATTGATCAGAAGTGTTAAATTCAAATACTATATGTTTGCTGAGTTTTCCTTCCTGACAATAAATATAACTGTTGTGATGTAGAGATACTTGCAAAATGTTAACACAATTAAGCCTGGCTTATTTTAATCAAAGGTAGAGCCATTATTTTAGGAAGATACCTGAAGCACTGGTGTTTATGTGAAATAATATTTGTCAATATTAAATACTCCTGTATTAAAGGAAGAGAATTTTTGTCTGCAACAAAACCTAGCCCCAAATAAATTATGGTACCTTGTAATAGAGTTTTACTCTACAATAAAAGAAATAAGAAAAAATTCAGATAGTGTATTTGTAACTGTGTTACTTGATTAGAAACACTTATGTAGTATTGAATTCATAGAAATTGATAGGCCTTAACTGAAAATGGGTTAATTTAGGTTCAAACATTATTTACAGGTAAAATTTATTTTGTGTATTACCAGAACTAAACTTTAAAACTATGTAATAAAGGAAAACACATAAAAACTGACACTTATAAAGTCATTACCTACAAAAAAATTAATATTGTCTGGATATAGCAAGGAATGTATAGATTTTTAGGAGATTTCTTTCTTATCTGAATTTAAAGATCAGAAGCATTAGTAAAGTTGCCATATTTCTTTCCCCACAGCCCTTGCCTGCTCTGTTGATGGTTTCCCATAGAGCATCCATGTTTTTTTCCTCTAATGCAATGCCTGATGGATGCTGAGAATGACTGAGTCCCAATATTCTAAAAACATGTCATATAAAAGGCCAAAAAAATTGTGACCCATGGACTAAGTGGGCCTAGCACTTATTTTTGTATAGGCTGTAAACTAAGAATAGTTCTTACAGGTGAAGACTTGAAACCGATTCGAAAACAGGTTAAGGGAAAACACTAATTTGTAACCTCAATTAAGCAAAATGTTTTTTGTAGCAAAAAATAATCCTAGTCTGCTTATTGAGAGACCAGCTTTTAAAAAAAATTGTACTCATTTATTATATTTTTAATTTTACCATCAAAATGTGGTAGAAATTTATTTCCTCTCATATACAGGATCAGGCAAAAATAGGTTTATAGTTGTGAGTACACAAAACAATTTATTCTTGTATTATTATTTATTAATTATTGTATTATTTTCCATATGAACAACTGTAAACCTACTTTTGCCCCACCATGTATATGACAACATAATATGTATATAATATTAATTCATTATATCATGGTGCCTCTATGTCAGTGGTTCTCAACCTGTGGGTCACGACCCCGGCAGGGGTCGAACGACCAAAACATAGGGGTCGCCTAAAGCCATCGGAAAATACATATTTATTATACAATACATTTTTAAATAAAATATGTATTTCCGATGGCTTTAGGCAACCCCTGTGTTTTGGTCGTTCGACCCCCGCTGGGGTCATGACCCACAGGTTGAGAACCGCTGCTCTATGTCCTCAAAAATTATTTAGCAACCTCTGCTATAAGAGTTGTAAGATGGGGATTGAGGCAAGATGGCAATGGAGTAGGCAGATGACCAACTTCCACCTCCCAGAACCAAAATGGATTACAACTTAATTTTAAGAACCATCATCTGGAAAAACCAACATTGAACTAAACTAAGAGGACTCTTCAACCAAGGAACACGGAAGAAGCCACACTGAGACTGCGAGGAAAAGTAGAAACGCAGAGAGGGCTGCCCAGCTCTCCAGAGCGAACGACAGCCCAGAGAGACTTGTGTGGCAGGAAGAGAGTTTAGTGGAGAGGTGAGGGACCTGGGCCCCAGGAACAAAGCCCCAGCCTACAGCCTCAGAGCCTAGAAGAGGCATATGGACAGTATTTAGCTGCAAAACAAGTCAGAATACTGTTTGCAAGAAAGAAACAGTGTTCTCAGACCCAGGATTCTTCTTAAAAGGACTGCACAGAAAACCTCTCTCACAACCACCCACCTGGGGCTCCAGGGAACAGCAAGAGAGGAGAGCACCAGAGTAGCAGGAAGAGAGTGTAATCTAGGAGGCACAGGAAGAAATACTTTGAAGGAAACCACCCTAACCCCTGGGCTGAGTCACTCCCCAAATCTGAAGAGAATATTACCCCTGGAACCAGCAATACCAGTGAAGGCAAGCAGGAAACCAGCTAAACAAGCTCTCCCATGGCACTCAGAGCAGAGCAACTTAGAAGGAAGGAGCATCCAGGACTATAGTATGGAGTGTTAGGGTCTGACCTGCAGCACCCCCACCAACACTGCTGAGGGCTTGCTGGAGGGCAGGAAGTGGTGGGGGCGGAAGCCGGGCCAGCCATGCCTGAGGCCCAATGTGAACTCAGTCTAGGTAGGCAGGGGTGGAGGGGACATGCAAAAGTGGTCTGGCTTGGCTGCAGGCCCACCTGCAACCCCACCTGTGGGGGAAGGGCAGGAGGCCGGGAACGGGCAAAGATCTGCTGCTGAGCAAGGGTGCAGAGGCACGTAGCCTCACCCAACATGCAGAGCCAAGGCTTGCTACCCTACACGTGAGCCAGCTCTGACCGCGGGGGCAGGGAGAAGCCTGGGAATAGGTGGAGACTCGCAGCTGAGCAAAGGTGTTCACCCCTGCCTGATGCCCAGGCTTATGGCCCATGCACGGCACTCAACCCCACCTGAAGGGGCGAAGTGAAAGCCAAGACCAGCTGAGACCTGTAGAGCCGGCACGTGAACACAGCCCCTCCCATGGAGGAGAGGCGGAAACTGCAGCAACAGCCGCAGCAGGACAGCACCAGCAGTGCCCAACCATAGCACCCTAGGCAGCCACAGAGGGGGTGGCAGGCCTGCAGACAGACCACACCTGGGGAACACAGAGGCAACACCCATTGGACTCCGTTGGCCAAACCCTTCTTATACACAGACAAAATGGGGAGGCAGAGAAATGCATCCCAAATAAATCAAGAGAAATCTCCAGAAAAGGACATGAATGAGTTAGATATAACCAAATTACTGGATGCAGAGTTTAAAATAATGATTTTTAGGATGTTCAAAGAGCTTAGAACAACAATAGATGGTCATTACAAACACCTAAATAAAGAGATAGCAAATATAAAAAAGGAAATTGAAATAATAAAAAAGATACAGTCAGAAATGACAAATACAATATCAGAATTGAAGACCACAATGGAAGAAATTAAAAGCAAGATGGACGAAGCTGAGGGTTGAATCAGCACGTTAGAGGAAAAGATAAACAAAGGCACGGAAACAGAGCAAAAAAAGAAAAGAGACTCAAAAAGTCTAAGGAAACTCTAAGAGAGCTCTGTGACAACATGAAGAGAAATAACATCAATATCATAGGGATTTCTGAAGAAGAAGAGAAAGAACAAGGGATAGAAATTTTGTTCAATCAAATCATAGCTGAAAACTTCCCTAAATTGAGGCAGGTAAAAGTCTCATACATTCAAGAAGCACAGAGAACTCCATTAAAGAGAAACCCAAAGAAATCTACACCCAGAGACATCATAATTAAAATACCAAAGCTAAGTGATAAAGAGAAAATATTAAAAGCTGCTAGAGAAAAAAAGGCTATCACCTACAAAGGAGCCCCCATAAGGATGACATCAGACTTCTCAACAGAAACACTTGAGGCCAGAAGGGAATGGCAAGAAATATTCAAAGTAATGCAGAACAAGAACCTAAAACTGAGACTACTTCATCCAGCAAGGCTAGCATTTAAAATTGAAGGAGAAATTAAAAGCTTCCCAGATAAAAAAAAAAAAGAACTCAAGGAATTCACTACAACCAAACCAATGCTGCAAGAAATGCTAAGGGGCCTGTTGTAAACAGATCAAAGTGGGAAAATAATATAACAAAAGAGGAATACAGCTATAAAAAATAAAATGGCAATAAACAACTACATATCAATAATAACCTTAAATGTAAATGAATTAAATGATCCAATCAAAAGACATAGGGTATCAGCATGGATAAGAAAACAGGACCATTACATATGCTGTCTACAAGAGACACACCTTAAAACAAAAGATGCACATAGACTGAAGGTAAAAGGATGGAAAAACATTTCATGCAAATGGAAATGAAAAAAAAGCAGGGGAAGCAATACTTATATCAGACAAAATGGACTTTAAGACAAAGGCTATAGTAAAAGATAAAGAAGGACACTACATAATGATCAAGGGAGCAATTCAACAGGAAGATATAACCATTATAAATATCTATGCACCTAATATAGGAGCACCTAAATATATAAAGCAGACTTTGATGGATATAATGGGTGAGATATACAGCAATACTATAATAGTAGGGGATTTCAATACCCCATTAACATCACTAGATAGATCCTCAAGAAAGAAAATTAACAAAGAAACAGCAGACTTAAAGGACACACTAGATCAACTCAATTTAATAGATATCTTCAGAACCTAAAGCAGCAGAATACACATTCTTTTCAAGTGCTCATGGTACATTCTCTAGGATAGACCACATGTTAGGGCACAAAAGCAGTCTCAACAAATTTAGGAAGATTGAAATCATATCAAGCATTTTCTCTGATCACAATGACAGAAACTAGTAATCAACAACAGAAAAACTGAAAAATACTTAAACACTTGGAAACTAAGTAGCATGTTATTAAATAACAAACGGGTTAACAATGAGATCAAAGAAAAAATTAAAAAATTCCTAGAAACGAATGATAATGAGCATACATCAACTCAGAATTTATGGGACACAGCAAAAGCAATACTGAGAGGGAAGTTCATAGCATTACAGGCATACCTTAAGAAGATAGAAAAAGCTCAAATAAACAACTTAACCCTGCATCTAAAAGAACTAGAAAAAGAACAGCAAGTAAAGCCCAGGGGTACTAGAAGGAAGGAAATAATAAAGATCAGAGCAGAAATAAATGACATAGAGGCTAAAGAAACAATACATAGGATCAGTGAAACCAGGAGCTGGTTCTTTGAAAAGGTAAACAAGATCAATGAACCTTTAACTAGACTCACCAAGAAAAAAAGAGAGGACTCAAATAAATGAAATTAGAAATGAGAGTGGAGAAATAACAACTGACACAACAGAAATACAAAATGTTGTAAGAAAATACTATGAAGAACTATATGCCAAAAAACTAGACAACCTAGATGAAATGGACAAATTCCTTGAAACATACAATCTTCCAAAAACCAATATGCAAGAATCAGAAAACCTAAGCAGACTGATTACAACAAATGAGATTGAAACAGTCATCAAAAAACTCCCAACAAAGAAAAGTGCGGGCCTGAGGGCTTCACAAGTGAATTCTACCAAATATTCAAAGAACTAACTCCTATCTTTCTCAAGCTACTTCAAAAAATTCAAGAGGAAGAAAGACTTCCAAGCTCCATTTATGAGGTGAGCATAATTCTGATTCCAAAACCAGGCAAAGACAACACAAAGAAAGAAAGTTATAGGCCAATATCCCTGATGAATATAGATGCTAAAATCTTCAACAAAATATTAGCAAACCGGATCCAGCAATATATGAAAAAAACCATACACCATGATCAAGTGTGATTCATTCTGGGGAGGCAAGGCTGGTACAATATTTACAAATCAATCAATGTGAGTCATCACATAAACAAAAGGAGGAGAAAAACCGCATGATAATTTCAATAAATACAGAAAAAGCATTTGATAAAATCCAGCACCCATTCATGATCAAAACTCTCAGCAAAGTGGGAATACAGGGAACATACCTCAACATGATAAAGGCCATCTATGAGAAACCCACAGCCAACATCATACTCAATGGGCAAAAATTGAAAGCAATCCCTTTAAGATCAGGAACAAGGCAGGGGTGTTCCCTTTCACCACTTTTATTCAATGTAGTTCTAGAAGGCCTAGCCACAGCAATCAGACAAGAAGAAGAAATAAAAGGCATCTAAATTGGAAAAGAAGAAGTAAAACTATCATTATTTACAGATGATATGATAATGTATATAGAAAACCCTAAAGTCTCAGTAAAAAAACTACTGGACCTGATAAATGAATTCAGCAAGGTGGCAGGATATAAAATTAAAACTCAGAAATAAGAGGCACTTTTATACACCAACAATGAACTGTCAGAAAGAGAAATTAAGGAAACAATCCCCTTCTCTATTGCAACCAAAATAATAAAGTACCTAGGAGTAAATTTAACCAAGGAAATTAAAGACTTATACTCGGAAAATTATAAAACATTGGTAAAAGAAATCAATGAAGATACAAAGAAGTGGAAGCATATACTATGCTCATGGTTAGGAAGAATAAACATCACTAAAATGTCTATATTACCCAAAGCAATTTATAAATTCAATGCAATACCAATTAAAATACCAATGACATACTTCAAAGATATAGAACACATATTCCAAAAATTTATATGGAACAAAAAAGAACCTGAATAGCCTCAGCAATCTTGAAAAGGAAGAATAAAGTGGGAGGTATCACACTTCCAGATATCAAGTTATACTACAAGGCCATTGTACTCAAAACAGCCTAGTACTAGCATAAGAACAGGCATATAGATCAATGGAACAGAACAGAGAACTCAGAAATGGACAACTGATATTTGACAAAGAAGGTAAGAACATAAGTGGAGTAAAGACAGCCTCTTTAACAAATGGTGTTGGGAAAATTGGACATCTACCTGCAAAGAAATGAAACTAGACCACCAACTTACACCATTCACAAAAATAAACTCAAAATGGATAAAACCCTTAAATGTAAGGCATGAAACCATAAGCATCTTAGAAGAAAACATAGGCAGTAAGCTCTCTGTCATCTCTTGCAGCAATATATTTGCCAATTTATCTCCACGGGGAAGTGAAATAAAAGACAGGATAAACAAATGGGACTATATAAAACTAAAAAGCTTTTGCACAGCTAAAGACAATAAGAACAGAATAAAGAGACAAACTACACAATGGGATAACATATTTGACAATACATCTGATAAGGGATAATAACCAAAATTTATAAAGAACTTGTAAAACTCAACACCAGGAAGACAATCAATCCAATCAAAAAATGGGCAAAAGAAAAGAATAGATACTTCTCCAAAGAGGACATACAGATGGCCAATAGGCATATGAAAAAATGCTCAACATCACTAATCATTAGAGAAATGCAAATTAAAACCACAATGAGATATCACCTCACACCACTCAGAATGGCGCTCATCAATAAAACAACACAGAATAAGTGCTGGCGAGGATGTGGAGAAAAGGGAACCCTCCTGCACTGCTGGTGGGAATGCAGACTGGTGCAACCACTGTGGAAAACAGTATGGAGATTCCTCAAAAAATTAAAAATTGAACTGCCTTTTGACCCAACTATCCCACTGTTAGGAATATACCCCAAGAACACCATAGCACAGTTTCAAAAGGAGAAATGCACCCCTATGTTTATGGCAGCATTGTTCACAATAGCAAAGATCTGGAAACAGCCCAATATCCGTCAGTAAACGAGTGGATTAGAAAGCTTCGGTACATATATACTATGGAATACTACTCAGCCATAAGAAATGATGACATCGGATCATTTACAACAACATGGATGGAACTTGGTAATATTATACTAAGCAAAATAAGTAAATCAGAAAAAATAAGAACTATATGATTCTATACATAGATGGGACCTAAAAATGAGACTCAGAGACATGGACAAGAGTGTGGTGGTTACAGGCGGGGGGGGGGGGGGGGGGGGAGAGGGAGGGGAGGGGCACAAAGAAAACCAGATAGAAGGTGACAGAAAACAATTTGACTTTTTAGTGATGGGGATGCAATATAATCAAATGTCAAAATAACCTGGAGATGTTTTCTCTGAACATATGTACCCTGATTTATCAATGCCACTCCATTAAAATTAATAATAAAAAAATAAATTAAAAACAAAGAGTTTTAAGATGCCTATCTCTTTTTTTGTAATGCAAAAAATTCCTTCAACTCTTCTCCAAAGGATGTTTTACAAATCAGCTTCTTTCTCTCACCCTTCATCTTTATACCTTTCATCCTCTCCTTCCTTGTGTCATGACTAGCACATTCTCTAATAAAATAAAAAAACAGAAATTAGGCATCAAGATGGCTATTCTGTTTTCTAGAAAAAATAGTAGAGAATGGATAATACAGATAGATTCCTAATACTTCTTTCTAATCAACAGCCTTCTCTTTAGGTTCTAGATTTTCTGGTAATTTTCCACAAAAATAAATATCCTATATACCATTTAGATGCATGTGTGCAAATGGTAACATTTCAGCCTTTCTTAAATAACTTTCCCACTATGACATTATTTCCTCCGTCAGCATGGACATGGTTAATGACCCAGATACTCTGTAATGTCAGCAGATCTTTTTTCAGAAATTACTTTGAAGTCAATAGCATGCAGCCTTAAGTTCATGAACAACAAAAACTAATAAGGGAAATAAAAGTAGGGACACAAGGGGGAATAATGTCTCCCACACCTGACAGTGCACTGTCTTTTAGTTCTTCTGGCCAAAATCTGAAGTTTCTTTCTGTCATTCATATCAGTTAAAATTGGGTTTAAAAGGAAAGGCAAAAAGGTATATATTTGTATCTGAACTTTCTGAGTTTCTCAAAATCACTTTCTTCTAGTACATGAAGCATTTTAAAAATACCCCTCATCCAGATATAATTTAAGCTTAGAACACATGCATTTGTCTTTAATAACTCTAAACTTTCAAGATCTTTAATGAACAACAACAACAAAAAAGCAGATACCTGTTTACCTAAAGGTTTCTCTATCACTGTAAAATTAACCCACATGAGTACTATTTGTGTAGTAAAAGCTGAGTAAATATTCTTCTATGAGTGAGTGAATGAATGGACTCTACTAGATTCATTTTTCACCACCAGGGTGAGTCATCTTATGCTAAAGGAGTAGCCTTTAGGTATTTCTTAGTAATAAATACTAATATCCCATTCATTTCTTTTTCAAACTATTGTTCCAGCCTATTCATTCTCTCTGCCTCATCTTTAAGTATGCGGATTTTTAGCTGCCTGTATCAGTTTTCTATCATCACATAACAAATTACCACACACTCAGCAGCTCAAAACAACACATTTATTATCTTAGTTACTGTAGGTCAGAAATGCAACACAGCATGACTGGGTTCTCAGCTCAGAGTGTCACTGGGCTGAAGTCAGAGTGCTGGCTAGGTCTGTGGTTTCCATCTGGCCCTCAGAGTCCAGGTTCCAAAAGGACTGGCTGTTGGCAGAATTCATCTCCTTGTGGTTGAAGCACTGAGTTCTAGTTCCTTGCTGACAGTCAGGGTACTGCTCTCAATTCCTAGAGGTCACCCATATTCCTTCCACATGGCTGCACAGGCTGCTCAGAGCATGGATGCTCACTGCTTCTTCCCGCTCAGCCAGAGTGTGTTTCTCTGACCTCCTCCTCTGGACCAGCCAGAGAAAACTCTACTTTTAAAGGATTCATGTGATTAGGTCAGGCCCACTGAGCTAATCTCCCTATCTTAAGGTCACCTTATTCAGGACCTTAACCATATCTGCAAAGTCCCTTCACAACAGTACCTGGGTTCATGTTTGATTGAATAACTGAGAAATGGAAAACATCGTGGGCCAGGAATCTGGGAGGCGGGAGATTGGGGGCATCTTAGGGTTCTGCCTATTGCACTGCCCAAGGCCATAGACCCTTTTTATTTTCCAGCTAATGACATATAGAACACTGGATGAAAAAGTCAAGTTTAAAGTAAAAATCTCAGGCAGAGAAACAGATCCCTAAGAAGGGAAGTATTTAAAAGAGAAAGATAGAAGGATGCTCTCCAGTCAAGGAGTCGGACAGAAGAGCAGGACTGTTTAGTTTGGGTAAAGAAGCAGCAGGTGGCAAACCTTTGGAACATAGTAATTAGCTTTGTTGTATTGCTCCAAATGTTGTTTGATACTCACTTTCGTTACTGATGCTGAATCATTCCAGACAGTTATTTAGAATAAAGAAATTTCATTTCTGAAATTCCCCCAAACTCCTCGTGGGGAAGTTGGTGGTGGCCGATTAAAATTTTTCACTATGTGACACAGCAGTGGGAACCCGCTCCTCTCCAGGCAGCCTGGACCTGTGGCGGGTGTTTCCCCTTTAATCAAAGCAAACTTCTGCTCTTCTTTTTAGTTGCTTTTATTTTTAAGATCTTAAAAATTCGGGGTTTTGTTTTCTTCTTAGTACTTTTGTTTTTAGGGAATGCCAGAAGCTCTATCTGATCAAACTGCTGCCTCTGCCCAACCTGTGAACTAAGCAGACACTTCTAGTCTTGTTTCTAGGTAACTGGATGTAACATCATCAGCTTCCTTTCCTATCTCCTGCTTCTGCATTATACAGGAAGCTATGCCAACTAAGCACTTTTACTCTCACAATTTAGGAAAGTGCGTCATCTTTAAATGCCCCAGTCAGTTGGGAAAGAGTAATTGCATACAAAGGAATGCCTTTCAAATTTCTTCTACCACATCTGATGGGTGCCAAAGCAAGATTCAATGACCTTCCGTGAGTGGCCTGCCACTCTATGTTCTTGGGAGCCTGTGTTCTTGGGCCCAGTGCCAGTCATCAGAGCAATGAAGAGATACCAAGAGGGCGCTGTCTCACAGCCGGGCTCCCGGGACCTCCAGGCTCTGTGGCACACAGAGGTAAAACAGAAGACAGTCTGGAGGACAGGGATGGTTGAATAGCCTCTCCCACGTAACCATTTGATTCTGATGCCACCTTGATTTAGTCCTCATCGAAGCTTTGTTGCCATTTGTTGTTATTATCAGTCACTCATTTATTTATAATTCAGTATGGACTGAGGTTTACTGCACGACAAGCATTATGCTCGACTATGAGGATGGAGGGAGAGAAGGGTGATATTTTTCCTTAGTGAACAAATTTAGTGTTAGAATAATTTAAAGTCTAGAATCTAATGAATGTGTTCTATTTATTATAAAGCTTCTGATATTGTAATATCAAGTGGTAGATATACCATAATACAGTGGTCCCCAAACTTTTTTGGGCCACAGACCAGTTTAATGTCAAAAAATATTTTCACAGACCGGCCTTTAGGATGGGATGGATAAATGCACAAAATAAAATTATACAGCCGGCATAAAAACTGTGGTATTTTTAAATATAATTGTCGAACTTACGAGACAAGCGTCAAGAGTGAGTCTTAGACGGATGTAACAGAGGGAATCTGGTCACTTTTTAAAAATAAAACATCGTTCAGACTTAAATATAAATAAAACGGAAATAATGTAAGTTATTTATTCTTTCTCTGCGGACCAGTACCAAATGGCCCACAGACCGGTACTGGTCCGCGGCCTGGGGGTTGGGGACCACTGCCCTAATACTTTGCAATATATACTCAGATCTAGCCTTTTAGTTCCCTTAGCAAACTTCCATTTTCTAAAGAAAAAAAAATTACTTATAAGTATGGTATTTAAAAGGAGTCAAATATACATATAGCTATTGAAATAAATTAAGGCTGTAGCTATTTTTAACCATTCATGGTGTTGGACTAGAAATTTTGTTTACCTCTTTTACAATCAAGAATTTAAAAATTCTGTTTATTTCTGGCAAGGAAAACAATATTAAGTGGCTTCCCTTGGATAAACACCAGATAAAGTCATATAATTGAGAATTTGACTTCTGTCTCCCACATATTAACAAAGTGCTATGGTAAACAGAGTCACTGTGGCCTCTGGCATCTAGGATTTTGGCCATCTGCCCAGGTCATGGTATGCAAGGAATAATATAGATACTGTGGGAAACCATGCTCAATATGTCCCATTGAGCTATCTTAGAATATGAGGCCAAAGGAAAGAATCTAGGGATTATCTGTAGTGTCTGGCAAACCATAGGCACTCTTTTCCATTCCCCAAGCACTGCTAAGCACCCAGTTTGAACAGGCATTATGCGAGTAGCCATGTGGAATGGAAAGATGAGCAAGACATAGTATATGTCCTCAAGCTGCTCAAAATTTATTGGAGTGGTTCTTAAGCTTCTCTCCCATGTAGCTTTGGGAGAATCTGAGGGAAGACACTGGCCCTTTCACCTGAAAACACACGTGGCCCTTAACATAAAATTTAGCTCATCATTTCAAAGACCCTCCTGTCCCCCAAAGCCCAATCAAAGATTAATTTTTTAAATGGAGGGAAAACTTATTGATAATAACTGTGGGAAATGCAGAGTGTCGTAAGTGTGAAGGTATCTGGGGCAACACAAGGGGGAGAGTAATTCCACCGAGGGCATAGAGTGGGTTTCCTCCGGGCAGGTGTGTGTGCAGCACCTGGGTAGATGGGGGGCTGAAGGCAGTTGCTGATGAAGGGAGCAGGCTGAGTAAAGGCAATGCAAGACAAGACAGCCACAGGAATATTCTGGAATTGTAAGAAGTCCAGTGTGATTCAAACAGAGGACTCAGAAGAAGGTGAAGATAAGGAGATGAGGTTAAAGATTAGCATACTTGAGTGTAAACATTGGTTTTAATGCTTAGAAGCTTCGGTTTTACTCAGTAGGCAACGGAGAATGGTATGACCAGAAACTGGAAGTGAATGATGAGGCTTACTGCAGAAATCGAAGTAAAAGTCAGTAACAGCTCATGAGACTGTAGGAAATGGTATGAGCATATTGAAGGAACCTATACAGAATTATCCAGTGAAGTCTAAAATGACTATCCAAAGGGGAGATAAAATACTAGATTCCCTTGTTTCTAAAGTTATTAAAAGTATTCTGGGCCTGACCTGTGGTGGCGTAGTGGATAAAGCATCAACCTGGAAATGCTGAGGTCGCCAGTTCGAAACCCTGGGCTTGCCTGGTCAAGGCACATATGGGAGTTGATGCTTCCTGCTCCTCCCTCCCTTCTTTCTCTTTCTTTCCCTCTCTCTCTCCTTTCTAAAATGAATAAATAAAAAAATTTAAAAAAAAGAAATTATAAAAAAAAGTATTCTGAACAAAGTTAAGCACTAGCAGTGAGAAATTATTGTTCAGACCATTCTTTTCATTTACCTTCTCATTATTTTACAATACTTGGTACAGTACTTTGAAAAATAATAGGCTTAATAAATGCTTGTTCAATTGAATTTTGTTAAATTTAATTTACAGTATGAGACCTATTGAGCCAACAATTATCTTACTTCATTTTGAATAAAGGTGCTGGTCTACAAAAACAATTTAAGCAATACTGAATACTTTCCCCTAGTCTTTTGAAGACTAGCATGCTAGTTGATTTGATTTTACACCAAAAATATGGTATAGACCTTTTCCGGAAGCTCTATTATTACATCATCTACATTAACCAAGACATTGAAGTGAAACTAAATTGTAATCTCTGTAGGATATGATGCATCTCTCCTCAGATCCTTAGCAAAGAGAACTACCTTGGTGATACAGGCATGCTTTGGGAGCAAGGAAGATGTTGAGTTTGGAAGCATAAGATAATTTGATGAGTGAGGTACTCAGATGTTTAGATTTATATTTTAAAAAGGTATGGCTCACTAGTGGAATTTAGATCTGAAAATTGTGTTTTTATTAACATTTTCTTTCCACACTCAGCATTTGGTTAATGTGGGAGATAACTAATATCGTCAGTGTAATCACATCAAAATACATTTATTGACTCTGGCCAAGCATACCACAGAACTGAGTTCTCTCCCCTAACCCCAAAAACTTTTTAAGCATTATTTTGTCATGATAAAAGTCATGATTGTATGCAAAAAAAAATTACTTCATTTGACAATGTCTTTACAGCTGGCTAATTTGCACATGGAGTTTTTTTTATCACAATGTTCCTGAAATTCTCATAACTTTTAAACAAATTCCTCTGTATTAAGGGAGCATCTATTTCCTCTTCCTCCTGTCTCTTGTCTAACTCCATCCTTGAAGTCATACCCAGAAGCAGTGGTTCTCAAAGTTCACTGTCTTTCTTTTTTTTTTTTTTTTTTTCAGAGAAAACATCTCTAGGTTATTTTGACATTTGATTATGCTGCATTCCCATCACCCAAAGTCCAATTGTCTTCCGTCACCTTCTAACTGGTTTTCTTTGTGCCTTTCCCCTCCCTCTCCTCCCCCGCCACCCCATAACCCCCACACTCTTGTCCATGTCTCTGAGTCTCATTTTTATGTCCTACCTATGTATGGAATTATATAGTTCTTAGTTTTTTCTGATTTACTTATTTCGCTCAGTATAATGTTACCAAGTTCCATCTATGTTGTTGTAAATTATCCGATGTCATCGTTTCTTATGGCTGAGTAGTATTCCATAGTATATATGTACCAAAGCTTTTTAATCCACTTGTCCACTGACAGACACTTGGGCTGTTTCCAGATCTTTGCTATTGTGAACAATGCTGCCATAAACATGGAGGTGCATTTCTTCTTTTGAAACAGTGCTATGGTGTTCTTGGGGTATATTCCTAAAAGTGGGATAGCTGGGTCAAAAGGCAGTTCAATTTTTAATTTTTTGAGGAATCTTCATACTGTTTTCCACAGTGGCTGCACCAGTCTGCATTCCCACCAGCAGTGCAGGAGGGATCCCTTTTCTCCACATCCTCGCCAGCACTTATTCTGTGTTGTTTTGTTGATGAGCACCATTCTGACTGGTGTGAGGTGATATCTCATTGTAGTTTTAATTTGCATTTCTCTAATGATTAGTGATGTTGAGCATTTTTTCATATGCCTATAGGCCATCTGTATGAACTCTTTGGAGAAGTGTCTATTCATTTCTTTCACCATTTTTTGATTGGATTGATTGTCTTCCTGGTGTTGAGTTTTACAGGTTCTTTATAAATTTTGGTTATTAACCCCTTATCAAACGTATTGTCAAATATGTTCTCCCATTGTGTAGTTTGTCTCTTTATTCTGTTCTTGTTGTCTTTAGCTGCGCAGAAGCTTTTTAGTTTGATAAAGTCCCATTTGTTTATCCCGTCTTTTATTTCACTTCCCCGTGGAGATAAATCGGCAAATATATTGCTGCGAGAGATGTCAGAGAGCTTACTGACTATGTTTTCTTCTAAGACGCTTATGGTTTTACGGCTTACATTTAAGTCTTTTAACCATTTTGAGTTTATTTTTGTGAATGGTGTAAGTTGGTGGTCTAGTTTCATTTTTTTGCAGGTAGCTCTCCAATTTTTTCAGCACCATTTGTTGAAGAGGCAAAGTTCACTGTCCTTCAAAATCACCTAAGGAGCGCTTAATGTAGGGATGCCCTGGCCATACCCCAGATCTGTGGAATCAGAACCAATCACTGCTCTAAAGATCATCTCTGGCTTTTGTGGCTGGACTGGTTGATGGGGTTCGGAATTTGCTGACATGGTGATTTGAAAATAAAACTAAGCATTACACTTGACAGGTTGCAAATTCTCAATCTTTCTATTTGCTTACTAAAAACTAGAGAAGTGTGAAATAATGGGCAATGGAAAAGTTTACTTAGTAACAGACCCTGCTTTCCAGTGAGCCCCCACACAAACTCCTTTGGCCCAGACAAGTCAATACAAGATCTGATGGTACCATCTTCATTCACTGCTCTGTGCTACTGGTTGCTTGATTTTCTTCTTGAACTATTCTCCCCTCCTCCTCAACAGGTACTCACATCCTGCTGTGATTCAGGAGCCAACTTGAACCCTGCCTCCTCCTCCTCCAAGCCTTCCCAAAGTTTCTAGCCCATAATAGCATCCCTGTATGTTGAGCTCTGGTATCTTATTTATTTAAATCTGTACTTTGAATGTGAGCTTTTCATAATGTAGTGTTTCATCTCAATCTCCAGTTTAGCCATATGAGTGTCTCTTCCCATGAGAATTACAATCTCTTTTATGGCCAGACTCTCATATTTTGTTAAATTACCTATAACATCAAGAATAATGTAATGTCGAATCTTTAAAATTACTGGTTGGATTTAATTTTTTTTTAAATGTTTTGGAATTTCATTTCTTGCTTCCTTTCCCAAGTCTGTATGTAGAAACATATGGCAGCCTTTCTCCATATGTTAATGGCTGTATGTGCAATAGACATGGTAAGTAGTGGTACACTGAAATTGAAATATCCTTTTTTTTTTCTCACAAGCTGAGGTTCTCTGAATTTCCAGACAAGTATTTGATCTGAAAGTGAACTAAAATAGTCATCACTGTGATATAATCTCACATGGCTTTATAATATATTACATTTATTAAGAGAAAAACAAACCTGAAATTATAGAAGAAAGATTGTATCTTTATAACTGACACAGTGAAACAAAGAATTGAAAGAGAGAAATTATTATAATTTTATCTGAACGTGACAGTAAATTTTAATGACTGTTTTCTCTCAAAATGTATGTAGTGCTTTTCAGTTTAATGTTTTCTGTGTAAATTTTTATTTTTTCTAAGAATACCGGTAAGATAAAAAAAAGATGACTATTATTATTCCCATTTTACAAATGAAGAAACCCTTGAGATTAAGTCTATTATCACCAAGCCCATTGTTTTCTCTATAAGAGAAAATAGATTACACTGGGGAACAATTTTTTTTTCATTTTCTGTTGCATGAGGTTTTAGAACTGTTTCTATATATTTCTGCATCACTGACTCCAAATCTGAAATTCGTTTTTTGGTGCATGCTCTAGTTTTTATGCAATTTTAAGTTCATTTTGTTACAGTTAATGACATGCATTGGTTTTTAAAAATGCCTTTTGCTCTTCCCATGGTTTGACGTGAACCTAAGACCACAGCAGTGACTGTTATTTCTGTCTGATCCATACAAAGGGCATCAGCAAGAAAAAATAGCATATGATCGCATATCCTAATATTCCTTCAGCAATACGACCTATCCCACACTCAGAGACAATCCTGGTTTCAGTTTGCAATGGTTTTATATCTTCTAAGGATGAAGAAAGTGAACATGGTGATCAAGTGTATTTTGATAAGATGCATGAGGAAATGGTTGTAGAATCTGAAGGGTCTTCTTCTGATGCCAAGCAGTCATTAACCCCTCAGCAGTTTAGCCAACCTGAATTGAGTGACTTAGAGATTTGGGCCTCTCAAAGAAAGCAGCTGAGTTATTAGCCTCCAGGCTTCAAGAAAAGAATGTACTTCACTGGTCAGCTAAAGTATCCCATTTCAGGAAGCGTGAACAAATGTTTGTGGACTTTTTTTCTGAAGACAAACACTTTGTTTACTGTCATGATATCAGTAGTCTTCTCAGCCAGCTAGGTGTTACCACTTACAGTCCAACAGAATGGCGGCTATTTCTTGACAGTTCTAAACGGAGTCTGAAATGTGTTCTCCTAAACAATGGTAATGTTTATGCAGCAGTTTCAATTGGTTATTCAACTCATCTGCAAGAAGATTATAATGACATAAAAATTGTTCTCAACTTTCTGAAGTATGAGGAGCATAACTGGATCATTTGTGTGGATCTTAAAATGGTAAATTTCCTGCTAGGACAACAGAGAGGTTTCACAAATAACCTTGCTTTCTGTGTTTGTGGGACAGCTGAGCTCGGGAGAAATACTGGACACAGAAGGAGTGGCCAAAACGTGAAGCTCTGGAAGTAGGGATGCAAAATATTGTGAATAAACCTGTAGTTAATCGAGACAGGATCATTTTTCCCCCACTTCACATCAAACTTGGCTTAATGAAGCAGTTTGTTCAGCAGTTTGTTTGAATAGAGAAAGTGAATGCTTTCAACATATTATTTCTGCTTTTCCTGACTTGTCTTTTGAGAAGATAAAAGCAGGTGTATTCAATGCACCTCAAATTCGAACCCTCACACGTGATGAAGAATTTGCCAGGAAGATGAATAAGGAGGAGAGAGCAGCATGGCAGTCTTTTGTGGCAGTTACAAAGAACTTCCTTGGAAACAAAAAAGCAGAAAACTATGAACTTGTGGTTCAAAGGATGCTGTTGGCTTTTCGCGACATTGGATGTAACATGAGCACTGAGATTCACTTCCTGAACAGTCATCTTGATAAGTTTCCTGAAAATCTTGGAGCTGTTAGTGATGAGCAGACTACTGCTGGAGCATCAAATGAAATTGTCCTCAACAAGTACACAAATGCAAGAGCTACAAATGCAAATTTTTGCCTGAATAGAATTTAAATAAATTTTGTGCAAATTTTATGATTAAAATAAGTGTTTTAATATGTTCTATTTTGAAATTGTTGACAAATTCTGATGCAGTCATATCTTTTAGTGTATTAGTATATTTACTGCATTATATAAATTATTATATTTTCACAAAGATGATGCCCAAGAAGACATTCTACTCCATTATGTTAAACTAAATGTTGAAAATTTTACAATAAGATGAAAACCTAAAATCTTGAATTGCAAAAAAACTGTAGCTTACATAGAAAAACTAATGTCAGATTTGAGATCAGCACACTCTAATTAGGTAAGAACAAGTGTTTTTGTGGATGCATCAAAAATTTTGATCCCCAGTGTTATTATTGTAGCACACTTAATGTGCTTGCTTGATGAATATCTCTATTCCCCACCTGTAAGTTCTGTATGGTCGAAGACCACCTAGCTTGTCAATGCTCATTCTAGAACAGCGCTGCCACATAATAAGGACAAAAAAATGCTTGTTTTATGAATGAAGTTTTTAGTCTCTGAAAGAAAGCTAGTTAGTGGCTTAGGATAATAATGAGTTAGAAGAGAAACCTGGGAGTCATTCTGAACTCCCAAGGGGAATGGCTCCTCCCTCACCTCTTCATACCCCATCCCTGTGGCTGCTTGCCCCACTTGTGAAATTCCTTAAAACCATTTTTACTTAAAGTTTGCTTGGCATTTAGAATACTGAATGAAATTTCCATTTGAGAGCTGTCATATGAAAAAGACAATGCTGATATGTGTGTTCATCTTTTAGTTCCAAAGACATCAGAACTTTATTGGATAACTAGAAGAATGAGACACCATAATTAACTTTTCTACAAGTCAACAAACATATTTTAAGAACATGCTATGTCAAAAAACACCATTTGGCACTTCAAACCTGCAGCATAAACTAATCAGAAATACCACCTGAACTTGATTCCCATATTCTGAAGAGTGTGGGTATAATGGAAATTTTATCTAGAAATACTGCAGTGAAGGTCAGGGAACTTAGGTCTAGGGAGGAGAGAATTGAGTTTTCAGGAGAAATGACCTATCTCCATTACTATGGGATTTTATGAGTAAGTCCAATCTGCATTTACCTGCATGTCTCAGATATGGGAAAACAAGTCACAGCAAAGACTCAGACACCAGTCACCATCACTTCAAGCATGAGTAGCAAGAATGCATACGGGTGGAGAGGGTGGGTATGTAGATTCACTCACACACACACACCATCTAGAGTGCACATGCTGAAGGATACATATATTCCCAAAGTCATGTGGCATCCCTTTGGCATATCAACAAATTATCTCCGATTCCCAGCCTAATTGCAGTTTCTCTTTTACATAATTTAGAAAGCAATATAATAATGCAATAAGTGACCGTCCTATAGATGTAAATCTCAAACCTCTCTAAAACAATGTGTATAGACATAATTACATCAATCATTCATAAACTATAGAAATTATTTGATAATTACCAGCTTCTTGCAGCATACCTCACAACCTAAGAGGACATAGCAGGCTGTCTTGATGTGAGAGGAATGAAAACTGATTTTGAGCACCGCTTCTCATCATTTAATGTGAATATACATTGGGGACATTGTTAAACTGTGGATTCTGATTCTTTAGGTCTGGGGATGGGGGTCATGAGAGTCTGCATTGCTGCAGACCAAGTGCCTTGCAACTCCCAATCAGTGGTCCTCAACCCCCGGGTCGCGGACCCGTACCAGTCAGTGGGCCATTTGGTACCAGTCTGCAGAGAAAGAATAAATAACTTACATTATTTCCGCTTTATTTATACTTAAGTCTGAACAATGTTTTTATTTTTAAAAAATGACCAGATTCCTTCTGTTACATCCATCTAAGACTCAGTCTTGACGCTTGTCTCGGTCACGTGATACATTTATCCGTCCCACCCTAAAGGCCGGTCCGTGAAAATGTTTTCTGACATTAAACCGGTCCGTGGCCCAAAAAAGGTTGGGGACCACTGTTCTAGACCAGCCACAATGGCATCACCGGGAAGCCATTTTCCAAAATTGCAAGTGATTCCAATGTGCCCCACTCCTCCAAAATTATGGAAGTGAAATCACTGTAAGATGATTGGTTACTGAGCTTCCCTAGCTGCTCTAAAGGTTTATAAGTGAGTAGTTCTCACAGTCACCTGGAGAGCTTTGTCAAAACATTTAACCCTCTGCTAAATGTTGGAATCAGTGAGTGGTCAAGTCTGGGCTTGGTAATTTTGAAGAGATCTCCAAGTGATTTAGAAAAAGGACATCAGGCTTAGATTCACTGACCCAGTCTCTATGCTGTGGTTCAGGAAAGGCTGGCCCTGGACTAATTCATGAGCTAGACTAAAACCTGAAGTTGTCTTTTGATAGTCATATACTTTCTGTGCCCTTTTTTTTCATGTTTTACCCTATTTATATGATTCTACTACTTCCAATAAAGTATATGACATCAGTCATTTCTATTACTGTACTTATAAATGAGTTTGGCATTTTTGCACTTTCCCCAGGGACACTTGGATTTAAGTCATCTCTAACTGTGAACTAAGATTCCATCTCCTATTAACATAGTGTAACACATTAGCGACATCACTTGAGAGTCGCAAACTTTACTCATGTGGGAACTCTCCCCTCCACACTCCCCCCCCCCGCAACTTAGCCGTTTTCAACATGAGTTTTCTTGCATTTAAGACAAACTATTGAAGTTTCGTTTATTTCCAAACGTATTAATAATTAATGTCTGCAATTAACATTAATATTATTTTTCAGATTCTATGGAGTACTAAATGCTACTTTTAAGAACACCTTTTGTTTATATGGTTAATGTTAACTAAATAATCTCACTATGCAAACTGTTGCCTTTTCTAGTATATTAGTGTAAAATGTATACAGTTCTATGGATGAGGAAACTCCACTTCCTATCTCCTGTACCTAATAGCAGGTGCTTTATGGTGGACAGTTATAGTTTGAGAACTATTTAGTAAAATGTGCGCAGTGCCATCTAGTGGTTTATCATCATTGTTACAAACCTAGATGTCATTTTCTAAAATGATTTGTTAGTTCAACAGAAAGCAACATATTTATCCAATTGTCAGACTTTAAAACAGACCTCTTCATAACTACATCATAACTCAACTTAGCACATTTCTTATTGCTCATATTTAATTCAGCAAAAGAATTGTGATACTTATCTTTCTCAGTAATAATTTGTCCATATTGAATTATGCTTATTATTCACTAAATGCTGTGTTAAGTGCTTTACATCGATTACCTCACTAATCCCTAAAATTACCCTTGTAAGGGAGGAATCATAACTGTCCCCATTTCACGAATGAGAAAAACTGAAACTTACGGAAGGAAGTTACATGACTTGCCCAAGGTCATCGTTAGTTGAGGAGCCAGCAGAAACCCAACTGACTGCCTGGGAGTCTGCACAATTCTACTCCGTGACCTGGACCTCCAAAATAAATTACCAATGAAATAAAGTTTCCAAGAAACCTTTATGCAAGAGGGCCTTCCTCCCCAGGTCTCTAATTATCACATATAGTAACACCAGTTCAAACTCGACTAACTCAGCATTTATGACAGCTAACCTGAATAAGTATCTGCTTTTGTGACTGAGATGTGGTTTGTGTTTGTTTTATAGAGCTTACATAACATATGCTCAAATTATATGCTAATTAGTTTATTGATTTTGGAGAACTGAGCTAAAATGTAAGTTTGGATTCACAAATCTTATAAATTAATTAGAACATAAGATGGTTGTAAATCAAAAGGTGTTTAATTATTTTGATGCTGATAGCTATCATTTGGTGAGTACCTTTTGTGTGCCAAGCCCTATGGTCAGCACTTATATAACTTCCTCGGGATGGTATTAGTTTCTTTATTTCTAAAAAGGAATAATAAAATTTATAAGGTGTAATCACTTGCTCACGTGTTTAGTTATTAATGAAGCCAAGGTGAAACCTCAGTCTTTGTGATTACAAAATCTGTGTGCTTTACACATTGCCACTTCTGGGAAATAGGTACATATAATTAGTGTTCATGGTTACAGTTTATCTGTGTACTGCCACTCCCTCTGCAGAAGCACCGCTGTCTCACCAGGACTAGGGCCATGAGCTGCAGCTCTTCCACATTCCTGTGCAGCTCCTTTTCTTTCATCCCTTACAGTCAGAAGTGATTTTTTTTATTTAATTAATTGTGTTTACATAGATTCTAGGGTCATCTAGAATTCATCCCTCCTCCCCCATATTCCCCTCAACATCTCCCTTGCCCCCCTCCCCACAGTCCCCTCCCCCCTTCTCTTCAGGTTTACCCCATCCTATCATCCCCTTTCCCTCTGTCCTCTTTTCCTCTGGTCCCTTTGATCTCTCCTCTGTCTCAATTCCGTTCCTCAGTTCATATTGTTCCTTGGATTCCTCAAATGAGTGAGGTCAGATGATATTTTTCTTTCTCTGCCTGACTTATTTCACTCAACATAATAGTTTCTAGGTTCATCCATGTTGTCGCAAATGGTAATATTTCCTTCTTTTACATGGCCCCATAGTATTCCATTGTGTATATGTACCACTGCTTTTTAACCCACTTGTCCACAGACGGACACTTGGGTTGTTTACAGATCTTCGCTATTGTGAACAATGCTGCCACTGTGGACAACAGTATGGAGATTCCTCAAAAAATTAAAAATGGATCTGCCTTTTGACCCAGCCATCCCACTTTTAGAAATATATCCCAAGAACACCATATCACCGACTGAAAAAAAGAAATGCACCCCCATGTTTATAGAAGTGATATTTTAAGCTGCATTTCTGATCATGTTACTTTCCTATCTAAAAACCTGTGTCTTCACACTTTCAGCACAAACACCCAAATACTATCATGGCTACAGTGTTTGCCTTAGCTTGTACTTTCTGGCCCCTTCACAACCATAGCAGAATCCAGTTTTGTACCTATCTCACTAAGTCATAATTTCTGATTATCTGTTTATGTGACTGAGAGTCACATAGGCGACCCCTTAAGACTGTTAGCTCCCTGGGGCAGGAGCCACGTCTGCATTGTTTGCCACTGAGTCCCTGCACATAGTTAGGAAACCTAGTTTTACTTGTCATTAATAGTTATCTAGTCTCACAGCCATAATTAGCATTTCATTTTTCCTCGTATTGAGATTTTCAGTGTGTGGAAACACAAATATAGAAGATGTTTATTTTTAGCAATTTCATATGACTTCTAGCTATTTTATTTGCCCATATTATTACTTCTTGTGTTACATGCCCTATTCCAAGCATTTTTCAGGCATCACCCCATTTAACCTTCATAGTAATCATTTGAGGGAAGATGCCATAATCAGTACCACCTTTCTAAGATGAAGACTCGTAGGAGCCCGGTAACCTGACAGATAATATACCTAGGATTCAGACCAAGGCTTTTGTGATTCTTCAGGACTCTACCTGATTGCCTCTTTAGCAATCAGATGCATTTTCACTGTTCAGTCATTTTCTTGCCGTGTGCTTGCTTAGACAACAGATATTTATTAAGCTCCTATGATGTGTGAGACTGGGAGTATGAGCAGTTTTCACGATAGACAGAGGCTCCTCCTATGGCACAGACTATGCGAGAGGAAAGGGACACCAGCTGGTCTGCACAGAGAGTTCACTAGGTAATGCGGAAGAACAGGATTCTCAGGTGGCATGTAGAAGGGGTACAAAACCTAGAGTGGGGGAGGCAGAAAGACATCCTGGAAGTGGTGCTCACACTAACGCCTGATGGATGAGACCTGGATGAGAAGTGAGGCCCGATCAGAAGGAACTTTGCAAGCCATGTTGAAGAGTTGAATTTCAACTTAATGGGAAGTTTTTAAAGCACTTGAAGCAGCATACAAGTGACATGTCAGATATGCAGTTCAGAGTTATCATCCTGGCTACAGTGTTTTAGAAAGAATTGGAGTGGAGAAAGAATGAAGATGAAAAAACTGACTTAGTCAACCAGTTTGAGATAATAATGGTGATGGAATTGGGTGATGGGAACAAGGGTCATGAAAATGGAGGAATTAAAATGATATATTAAAGGTAGAGTCCATAGGACTCGGTCGTTATGTGAGATAGGAGGACCCAGGAATGAAATCTAGATTCTAAGTGGAACAGGGAAGTAGTGAGGGGGTTGAAGCCATTCATCCGGGAACGGAAGGCCAGAGAAAGCGGTTTTGGCAGAGAGGAGATGAGGGTAGGCTGGGCAAGCAGAAGCTGATGTGCCTAATGGACGCTTCCACACACCTGTGGATACGTTGTCCACTTCCGTGGACCTGTATGATTCCACCCCTGGGAATCCTGAAAGCTTCCTATGCCCACAAAGACTCACCAGGAGAGACCAAAGCATCCAGATTCCCTCTCTCTCCCAGCAGCCATTTCTCTTTCTTGGCTTGTAGCCATCTCCCTCCTATGTTCAACTTCACAGTTCATATGCTTCTTCTCCAATGCCTGTTTCACATGACCCATAGTCAGGAACCAGATGAGTATCCAGATACCAGTGAGAAGGACAGGCCAGATCTCTTCATCACCGCTCTTTTTCTACCCTACACCCAGACATATCCCCAAGGAATAGATCCAGAGAATCTGTAGATCAATTTTGTAGGAAATAATCATAGCAATTGCATCTTTTTTCCTCAAAAACATTAAATAAATAAATTAAACTTACAGATGTTATTTCTTTGGGAGTGTCATGGTTGCTAAATTAAAAAATTGGATAAATAACATTTAAAAATACAAATAATTTCTCCCTGGCCAGTTGGCTCAGAGGTAGAGCATTGGCTGGGCGTGTGGAAGTTTTGGGTTCGATTCCCGGCCAGGGCACACAGGAAAAGCACCCATCTGCTTCTCCACCCCTCCCCCTCTCCTTCCTCTCTATCTCTCTCTTCTCCTCCCATAGCCAAGGCTCCATTGGAGCAAAGTTGGCCCAGGCACTGAGGATGGCTCCATGGCCTCCACCTCAGGTGCTAGAATGGCTCCAATTCCAATGGAGCAACACCCCCAATGGGCAGAGCATCGCCCCCTAATGGGCATGCCCAGTGGATCCTGGTCGGGTGCATGTGGGAGTCTGTCTCTTTGCCTCCCCGCTTCTCATTTCAGAAAAATACAAATATATATAATTTCCTTGTGTGATATAGAAGGTTGCAAATTTGAATTTAGCCAAATTTAACAATTAATTCATTTGAAAAATAATTTATATTGCTCTGCCAGAAGCCAGAGATGTACCCAAAATTTTTTTACATGACTCAATTTGTTCATTTGCTTATACATAACGTGTTGTGTCTATGTACCAGTCACTACTGCTTTTGACTTTATGCATTTCCCATTTAAGGAACACCATACTCACTTCATAAATTAGGAAAGTGAGGCTCTAAGTCTTCCAGGCTAAGAGCATATGCACTAGAAGTAGAAAAGGCAGATTTGAACTTCAGGCTTCGGACTCCAAATCTTCTGCTTTAGACTCCAAGTCCAGGAGTTCAATGATGTTAGTTTTGTTTTCTTAAATATCATGTCAGAAATTATCAAAGAGGTAGGAGACTAAAACGTGGAGTAGGTGGTGGAAAAACATATGTGCCATGCACATCTCTTAGGAACTGGAACCTGTGCTTCGTTGAGAAAGACACATGTTATTTTCAAACGCAAAAGTGTAATGGAAATTGAACCAACTTGATGAAATTGCGGAGAAACTGGCACTCTTATACATGATTGGTGGGAATGTAAAATAGTACAACTACTTTGGAAAACACTTTGGAAGTTTTCAAAAATGAATCATACAACATAGCCACTTCTTTCCTAAGAACTTACCAAAAGAAATGGAAGCACATTTTTATACAAAGGTTTGTACATGACTGTTCATAGCAACTTTATTCTTTATCAACTAAAACCAGAACAACGCAAATGTCCATCAACAAGTATGTAGACAACCAAATTGTTATATACCTATAACAAACTATTAATACATCCAACAACATAGATGACTCTCAAAATAATTACACTAAGTAAAAGTATCCAGATCAAAAAAAAAAGTACACACTGGGTGATTTCACTTATATAGAATTCTAGAAAATCATGACAGAAGGCAAATCTGTGGTTTCCTGGGATGGGAAGAGGGATGAATTACAAAGGAGCATGAGGAAACTCTTGGAGGTGATGGAACGTTCATTGTCTTGATTGTGTTGATGGTTTCTTGGATGTCATAACAAGATTTCAAGACAGACAAAAATAGAAGTTGATTTCTTGACTACCTTAGTGAAAGTAGCCGTGATTTAAGTTAAATGAGCTAGTCAATGATGTAGCCAAAAAACAATTTGTTCTTGACCAGTGTAGCTGTGATCTATGACTTAGTTATGCTGCTGCATTTTAGCGATTTTTCCATATCCCCCATAACCTTATACTACTGAAAATATATAAATGATAATATTTTAAATCCTCAAGTGCAGTTTTCATATCCTCACAAATATTAGAATTTACATGTTGTGTTGTTTTTTCTCTTTCTTTCTTTCTTTCTTTTTTTTTTTTAGTGGTTAGCATGTACAATAGAAAAATGCTTACAGGCCAGATAGACTTGTTAACTATAATCACAAGTAGTATCTACTTCAAAGTTGCCGAGAAACTAGATCCTTAAGTGTTCTCACCACAAAAAGGAAATGATAATTATGAAACATGATGGAGGTGTTAGCTAACACTATGGTGGTAATCAGATTGCGATATATATTTATCAAATCAACACAGTATACCCCTTCAAGTTACACAACGTTAAATATCAATTATATGCCCCATTTTTTTAAAGAAGCCAGCTAGACTTGGATTTGAATACCAGTTTTATCATTGACTAAATTTGGGTTTTGTCAGTTAACTTCCCTGATCCTGTTTCCTCACATGTAACTTGGAGATAATAGCTATATTTCAAAGGTCATTATGAAGACTAGAAATAACTATCTGCTATGGTTTTCATCTGCTTGCTGTTATTCATTGTACCTCAAGTCCCTGAAATCATGCACTGAGTGCATATATATACTTACGTCAGCCCCTACGAAGGTCAAACACATACGGAAGCCTGTGAGGAGCCATGATAGCTGATATGTGTAAAATAATGAATTTAGCTTTCTTTGCACTTTGGGCTGATGTGTACTCTGCCTTAATTGCATGTAGTGCACCTGGTGGACATTTGGAACGTCATAGAAGCATTGCGGGAAAATGCTCTGAACAACCTGGACCCCAACATAGAACTCAATGTGGCACGCTTGGAGGCAGTGCTGTCCACCATTTTTTACCAGCTCAACAAGCGGATGCCAACAACTCACCAAATCCACGTGGAGCAGTCCATCAGCCTCCTGCTTAACTTCCTGCTGGCAGCCTTTGATCCGTAAGTGCCTTCTGAATGTCTGTTACTTTATACATGTTCCCCTTGTCCTTCTTGGTCTTTGTTGCAAATAATTTTTTTGAGTAACCTACTGCCTCCTTTGTCTTGATCAGATACTTATTTTAATAAAGTTTCTATGTGTTTCATATAAATTTTAAATGCTATGAAACAGACTAGAGAGTAAAATACCGCCATAGGAAATTGAGTACAATTGTATTTTATGCCCTGACCTTTATTTAACTCATACCACCCTTGCTACAAGCTGTGGACACTTCAAAGTGTTACTTGTCTGTGAAATGATTTAGTGAAGCGTTAAGCAAGAGGATGTTTTTAACTCTCTTCTTTGCAAATTGCTAAAGACAGTGTTTCAGAGGTGAAGTGACAAGACCCTAGAGCAAACACTGAGAGATTGGAAAGGGTTTCTTGACCAGTCTAGTGAAAGTAGCGATGACTTGCATTAAATGAACTGGTCAATAACATGCCACATAAAACAGACTGATGCTATCCACACACCACAGTTGAAATGTAGCCTCATTATCATACAATCTCCCTCATGGAATCAGAGAATTTCAGATCTGGCTGAGATCTTAAAAACTGTTCTTCCACATCTTTCATTTTACGGATGAAGGAACTGAAGCACAAAAAGCCCATCGCCTGCCCAGTGCCCCTCAGCACGTTAGTGGCAGAGTGGGTACGCAGGTATTCAGCTAAGATTCATTTTCCAAGGCATACATGGCAGCCTTGTAAAATCTAAAATCTCTCCTGAATTACATTATCAGCCTAAAATTTCAAAGGGGGTCTTGTTAATAGCCCTTGGTCTAGAGATTGTATGACTGCCTTCACTTTCACTACCTGTTTGGAATTTTAAAAAGGAAAATTACTAATTTGACCTTTCAGCAATCACATTTTAAGACTCTCAGAAGAGTTTTCTCAGTCTCTCAGTCTCATTGTCTGGCCAGTGCTTGGAAATAGTTAAGCCCAGTACTGGAGATGATCCAGCCAGGCCAATGTTGTTATGCCACTCACTTACAAAAGTCACCAGCTGTCACTTAGCAACCTAGAGTGGTAACAGAATTGTTTGTGCTCAGTTTGACCAGTATCGGTTATTGTTTCTGTGATACTTATATTTTGAGAAATTCTCAAGTTGGAGTAAACAATTTTAAAACAAACAACTCAGCATGATAGACTATTTGCTCAGTCTGTATAGATTTCAAAGCTGATATACTGCTTTGGGCTAATCACTATGGTAACCAAGCAGGGCAGTTAGCAAGGCTCTGGTTCCACATGACAGGTAGCAGAATGGAACCAGGCCATGGAACGTCTATAACTGCATTTCTATCCTGTCCCCTTAACAAGAGCATGGCAGCTTTCAGACTTGCCACTTAAGTTTTTAGGGGACTTATCTGTTATCAGTGTAACAATAGAAAATGTAAAAATATATGTATATATAATTTCCTGCTAACTCTTAGAGTATTGCTAGAGGATTCATAAGGAACCAAAGCTGAAAAATAAACACACCTACGTAGAGAGATCTTTTTGTAGAGATGCAGAGACGCATTCACAAAGAGACCTCGGTCTGAAGATACTTCTGCCTTCCATAGCAAGGGAGTATATGCAGTTTCTACTGATACTCACATTTCCCTTGGTGGCTTTTTACATTTTAGACAATGTAAGATAGAAGCTATCAGGAAGTACTGAAACCTGAAAATACAACTTAGAAGTGAATGTAAGAAGAGAAACAAGAATAAAATAAATGTTCGATTCTATTTCTTATCATTTTAGACTCCAGTTTGTCCACATGAGATCCAGTATGGAGATCTGATGTCACTTCCTATAACTTATCCCATGACAGAATCCAAGTATTTAAAGGAGCCTCTGTATTTTGGTAGACATGAATGAACCTGATATTAGTAGATCAAGGATATGCTGTTGCTATTATAGAATCACTGAAACATTTAAGAGATTTTTTTTTATTTGACATATTTTAAATGAACAGAATAAGAAAAACATGAAATCCAAAATGAAAGTTAGAGATACCTGAAGAACCTGGACAATAAGGAGACAATGTAAAAAATAAAATAAAAGAATAAAAGACATTACAACAATTTAAACTCATGAACAGTAAGAACTTGGATTCAAAGAAACGTGGTCATTATATTGGGGTGCCGTATAATTCACCAGACCCAACTAGTTGGACTCTGCCAAGAAAATGGTCTGAAATGAGGATCAAAACATACTGCACTTGACTGCACTGGGAACTAGACTGACCTTTCCATAATCACAGTTCCCCGAGAATAGCATTTTCCCCTTTTCTCCACCTCAGTTTTTATAGAGGCATGCTTACTGCAGATCATAAACAGTCCCCTGGTTCTAAGGGTTTCCTATTCTTTGGCCATGTCAGCCTCTTAGGAGATACAGGACACACCTGTATACACAGGATGATTGGTGTATGTAAGGATCTAGGTAGGTATTTTACACCAGTGACCTAAGTCTAGAAGATTTTTGTTGTTCCTGACTTTCCTTCTAAAAATTGCTGTCTCCCTGGGAAGAGGGTCACCCAATGACATGGTCAACCAACATCTAACCAAATGTTCATGGTAACTAATATGTGAACCTATTTTCACAGAAAAACTTCAATATACTTGTCTTACTCTCTTCCTGCTTCCCTAGGAAAGACTAATATCAACTTTAGCCTGTTAACTTAATCTCATTTCAATTCAGGAAAAGCCTTCTTCTTAGGATAACTCCCCATAAAGTAGATTTTTGTGACAGTGGCCTTGTTTTTAGTAAATATTATTTTTGCATAAATTCAGCCACTCAAAACTCATAGTAGGACAATGATTAATATTAAAAGGAATGGTGATTTTTCTTTTTTCAGGAGTCCAGCTATATTCTTATTAATTCTCTAATGATGGTAATAATATAATTATAATAATAGCTAAGATGTACTCCTCATTTACTGTGTGCAAACCATCATACGGATTTGGCACTATATTATTATAATTCCCCAGGTTGAGTAAGTGCTAAAGCTGAGACAGATTAAATAATTTTCAGGTCATACAGCTTCATACTAGATGAGATGAGGAGTGAAAGAAAAATCAAAGTCATTTTGTTTCAGGAAACAGTTTAAGGTCAATTCTATTCATGGTTTCAGTTTCTTTTTTTTTTTAATGAAAATTAATGTACTTTTTCCCAGGCTTATCCTGCTTATTATGGGATATTATTATTACACTCACATTTCTAACCGTTTAAGCATGTGGTATTTAGACATATTTGACAAGAGTGTATGTGGAAGAAATATTTGGACTTAACAAGTTTCATGTTGTACATTTAGAGTCAGTTTTATGACAGCCATCCAGAACCCCAAATCCACTGTATAATAGTCTTTCATACAGAATACCAGATCCTGGTATTTTCCTCTCCAGTTGACACATGGCACCTCACTGAGCCATTTGAACATCCATTCCCACTGCTGAGCACCCTACCCATGCCCAACACTATGAAAGGTGCCAAAATACTGTGAAGATGGCTGGATGTGAAATAATACTGGAACTCTGCCAAAACCCTTGTGTTTTTTGAGTTTTAAAAAGGATTCTGATGTTTAATGTAAGATGTATTACAAAGTACATGGCCATTTCTCTGTGTGACAACAAGACACCTTGTTCACTTTTGAGGCAAAGGAAAAAGAGAAGAGTCATATGAAACCAAATGTTTTTCTTTTTCTTTTTTCTTTTTTTTTCCATTTTCTATATGGCTAAAACTAGATATTTGAAATAGTGCTTCCTTGGCTTAGTGATTTGTTTCCGAGTACATCTTAAATTCAAGATATCCACAGAGCATTCTTATCTAGTCACTAAAATTTTGTTCTGATAGAAAACATTTTATTTCAAGGTACCTGTGTTTTGCTAAAATGGGATCACTTTCTGAAGACTTTTCACAACTGGACATCCTTAATGTCACTCATCTTTCTGTGAGACTTATACTTTGGATGAGTGGCAGATGGGATTTCATGGGGGTAAGAGAGACAATGTCAACAGTATTGTCTGCTTCCATTCTGAAGAAACCCCTGGCAAATTCATCTGACCCAGTGCTATAAGGAATTCTTTTCCCAGATGTGTAGCTGACATCGGGGATGCCAGGACGAAATGAAGGGTCCCTATCTGTTCACGTGTTAACTTCACTATCCCAAAACAAGAGTTGTGTATGTGTGATCTATCCCAAGTTATGCATGTGATCACTTATAAATTCAAGATATCACATGACTGTACAATCAAGTCAATGTTTGCAGTTTTACTCAAACGCTTAGAATTTCTCAATATAAAACTTTAGTGGTAAGTCAGAAAGTTTCTCCTTGTGCCTCCATTAATTTTACATACATATGAGCTTGCTATATGCCAGATGCTATATGATAGGCTGGGGATGAAAGATGGGTAAGATGAGGTCTCTGCCCTTTGTGAAAATGTGTTGTACTAGTACAATTAACTGTTTTTCATTATTCTCCCCAATAGACTGTGAATACATATCCCCAACCTCTTAAGCATTGTCAGTAAATATCTATTGAGTCACGAAATGGGTGATCGGTAAGACAGAATAACTCCCAGGTAAAGCAGCCAGAGGAGGAAGTGATAGAGCAGCTGAGTGTTGTGCCTTTGCTTATCAAAACGCTTTCCAAATGTTTCTGTAAGACACGCTGGGAGAGGAAGAGCCTCTCATTTTAGTACTCTTAAGTAGAGAAATAATTTCTCCAGCCTGTTCAAAAAAAGAATCAACCAGAATTTAAATCTCATTTTTGAGGGCTTTAAATTTATCGTGGGAGTCTTTAAATTCAACATGGAGAAACTCTCTTAGCCATCTGGAGAAAGCATACATTCTGTTCTGAATTCATCCTAGCATCCCAGACCTATCCATAGCTATTTGTTGTTTTTCCTTCTTGTCAAAGCAGGTTTTCCTGCCCAGACAACTTTTCCATACAGGTAACATCATCTTCTTAGTTAAAAGAAATCAGATTGTCTCTTTGTAAACTCATGAAAAACTCAGCACAATGGAGTTCCTCACTTTTTATTCTGAGGAGTAAAACTTTGAAGTAAGCCATGTTTTTCAGACAAACACTCTACCAATATCTATATATTAAGCCAAGGGTTTGTGCTTTTTTGTTTCCATTTTCAATTTCCCCTCAGAAAAATCTGAAATTTTTCTGAGTGAGAAAACGAAGTATAAAGGAAAATAAAAGATTTAAAGAAACATTGATTTATGAAGCAATTTAAGTTTGTACCATTGATAGTTTGCTGGTTCTTTTAAATACTTTTTTAGGTATTACTGAAATACAAATATAACAATATAATTGGGTATTTTCTGACATCAAGCAAGAACAGGAAAGTAAAGTTTTTATAAGCAAAACCTTTGGGGTAATTGGCTTACAAATAGAATACATTACATTATGCCAAAAAAACAAATAGTGGGGGGAAAAATTGAAGTTTGTTTTATACATTGTGTTCTCACTCCTCACTGAAAGGGAAAATATTAAAATAAGTAAAATTTTTACATTAAAAATAAAATTATTCTTTTAATTAAAAAAAGATAGGCTGACCTGTGGTGGCGCAGTGGATAAAAGCGTCAACCTGGAAATGCTGAGGTCGCCGGTTCGAAACCCTGGGCTTGCCTGGTCAAGGCACATATGGGAGTTGATGCCTCCAGCTCCTCCCCCCTCTCTCTCTCTGTCCTCTCTCTCCTCTCTAAAATGAATAAATAAAAAAAAATTAAAAAAAAAAAAGATAGGCTAATACTAAGTATTTTTTTATAAATTTTTATTAATGTTAATGGGATGACATTAATAATTCAGGGTACATATATTCAAAGAAAACATGTCTAGGTTATCTTGTCATTAAATTATGTTGCATACCCCTCGCCCAGAGTCAGATTGTCCTCTATCACCCTCTATCTAGTTTTCTCTGTGCCCCTCCCCCTCCCCCTAACTCTCTCCCTCCCTCCCTCCTGCGTCCTCCCACCCCCTACCCCTGGTAACCACCACACTCTTGTCCATGTCTCTTAGTCTCGTTTTTATGTTCCACCAATGTATGGAATCATGTAGTTCTTGTTTTTTTCTGATTTACTTATTTCACTCCGTAATACTAAGTATTTTTAAAAGCTTTTGCTGCATCTTGTATACTATTAAAAATCAGCTTCACTAGCTTATGTAACCATGTCATTGATTACTGACTCTAAGACCACCCCTGAAGTACACAGGCCCTCAAGCACATCTGGCTCTGCTATGTCTTTCTTGAGGTGACCATCAGAACTGCACTTGAAATCAGAAGGCTTCCGCCACAGCGTTTCATAAAAGTGAAAAAGGAGCATAGACTTTTCCCAGGGCTCTTTCTGGTTTTGCCCATGCAAAGGCTGCTTGGCCTGCAACATTAGGCACAATCTATGGTTTTCATCCGAAGTAAACGTTGGCAGGTCTGCTTCCTGAGTTGTGGCTAACAGCCAACATTCCATGTGTTTGGTTTTCCTGCTTCACTCCTAGAGGCATTGCATGTACAGCCTCACTTTGGAACAATATGCTGCTTTCCTGCTCATTTGCACAAGACTCCTGAAAGCTTCCTGTTATCCATCCTTGTGAGCTTGACTTTCCATTTTCTAGACATTTACGGAATTTCACTGACCGTTTGTGAATCAAACTGCCTGTACTAAAGACCATTTTTAATGAAAGTAATTCTTCAGTTTCTCTATTTTGGGATGTAACCAGCTTCTCCCTACTCCTTGTTTCTTTTGCTAATGCCAATTCTTTTTTCAAAAGAAAATAAACAAAAGGAAAGAGAGAGACAGAGAAAGAAAGAAAGAAAGAAAGAAGAGAAGAGAAGAGAAGAGAAGAGAAGAGAAGAGAAGAGAGAAGAAAAGAAAAGAAAAAAAGAAAAGAAAGAAAAAAGAAAAGAAAAGTAGGGACCCTGATCCCAACATGACTAAGTAATAGCCTTTGTTATGGAATCTTGCCAAAGGCCTTTAGAAAATCTTTCTCTCCCCTCCCCCACCCTTTCCTTCACCGTGTTATAACTACTGAAAATGTTCTTTAAAAAAAATCTATTGTATTTAAGTCCTTGGTGCCCCATTCTCCATTGTGGAGTCAGTCATCTCCACTCACTCTTCGAACTCCTTAAAGGTTTATCCATGCCAGGACTGAGCACGGTCTGAACTCGGCCACCTGCTGCATCCTTCTTCCTGACAGGGGTCACATTTGCAGTCTGGCACAGAGGCTTGCATAACAATACATTCCAGTGGGCTAATTTCACCCTTGAGTTCCTGCAAAACTCTCATTGAGCTGCCCTCCACTTGATTTATCTAGATTTATTATGTCAATTTGGCAGAATAGCTCTGATACAACCACTGTTGGATTTAATAGCATTAATCTTGCCTTTCCAGGAACAATACAGGACTGGCAATTTCCCTATGATCTTCTTCATTAAAAACTAAGGTTGAAGAATTCATCCGTGAGCTATCATTATTTTATCCTTTGGAGAACGCTCTGTTCCAGCATCATCGGTGGTCTATTCTCTTTCTTGAGTTAAATTGTTCTTTCTGATTCATTGAAAGAAACCATATTGCTCTTGAAATCTCATATAGAATGCTCTTCAATTGTTTTGCATTTTGAAGACTACTTTATCTTTTTATTACTCTTATTCTTCCCACACTTTGTAGACTTTCCTGATCTCATTATTTGAGCCATATTTCAGTTTAGGAAAAGAAACTAATTATTTCCTAAAACAATAATTTTGATATTTCCAATTGTCCATGCAATTGTGAATGAAGAGGACATGGAATAATTTTAAATGGGGTGATTTTTACAAAATCATTGCGTTTTTATTATAGCTGCCTGCTCTAAAATTAGTAAACAACATAATGAATGGTCATTCAAAATTCTAGGGGCACTAGTTATAATGATTAATAGATATTAAGTCATATAAGAAATGTGTTGTTCAGTAACTCTGAGTGAAACAAAACGCAAGGCACTGAAATTCACCTAATTCAGAAGGCAGTCCCTGCCTCCAAGGATCTCTCAATGCAGAGCTGATTCACATGCATACATGTAAATAAACAAATCAAAGCCACGTGGTGTAGGTTTCACATAATAGATAAAGGTGAAGGTGGTAACAATTGCCTCTACATACAAGGGGAAAATACCTGTTCTCAGAGAAATGAATGATGCTATTGAGCTGGGTCTTGATGAGTGGTTGAGAGAGTCCTGGGCAGAGCATGCTGGGAAGGACACGGGCCTTGAACAGTGGGACTGTGGTGTGGAGTGCAACAGAAATGGTGGCAGAGAAGACTGGAGAAGGCACAAAAAGCTGGAACCAAATCCTTAAACAAACAGAGGCAATAAGGGTTTTAAATAAAGAAATAATATAGTCAAATCTGTGATATGCGCGCTCAAACAGGTCATGTAAGAGACTATTACAGTGTTAAAGCAACAGCTGATGGAAGAAATGGCAGTGGGAATGGAAAATGGGAGTGGGTTCAATATGCAATTCAGAGGTATAGTTGATTCCCTCAAATGTGTGTTTGGGATGGTAGTGAATTGAGGAAGAACAAATAGTTAAGGGTGACCGCCTTCCCCAGGATTCACTTTTGGGTATCTAGGTACATGGTGATTTGACCAACCAGAAGAAGGGCTGTAGGAGGAAGAGCAGGTTAGTAGCAGGATTGGCTCAAGTATTATAGGAAAGCTCTGTAAAGATGATGAGTTGTATTTTGAACGCACTTGGTTTGATGTGTATTATCCAAGTGAAGATTTCCAATAAATAATTACCTAGTCTTGTGGTAAGGCTTGGAAATACAAATGGAGGAGCCACTAGTATAGAATCAGTTAGTTTTGCATCTGGCTAGATGTTTTTCAGGTACTTTTCTCAGAATGACAGAAACAAAAATGAATAATAAATGATCCTTCTCAGAAGTCTAATAAATAACGAAAGCACAACTATTGCCTGATGAGGTGGTGGCACAGTGGATAGAGCATTGGATTGGGATGCAGAGGACCCAGGTTCGAGACCCCGAGGTCACCGGCTTGAGCGTGGGCTCATCTGGTTTGAGCACAGCTCGCCAGCTTGAACCCAAGATCTCTGGCTTGAGTAAGGGGTCACTCAGTCTGCTGGAGCTCCCCAGTGAAGGCACATATGAGAAAGCAATCAATGAATAACTAAGGTGCCACAGTGAAGAATTGATGCTTCTTATCTCTCTTCCTTCCTGTCTGTCTGTCCCTCTGTCTCTCTGTCTCTGTCACACACAAAAAAAACCCTCAAAACTATAAATATTTATTACATCTTATTCTTCTAATATGTCCGCTAATATGAATCTGATTCACATCAATGATTTATTCTATATATTAAACCCTTGTCAATACAGACTTAACTTACCTTTCAGCTATATTATTATTTTAAATAACTCTTGACCATTAATAGTAGCAACTGTCAAAGCAATGAATTGCTAATATGATACACTTTCTGGTTCCAAGTGTATAAGAATAAACAGTTCATTCCGGCTGGAAAATCATTTAGCTGAAATGTTATACTTCTTACACGATGCCCTTTGTATCACATTTTATGAAGGGCAAGCCAGCTATACTTCATAAATCAATGAAGATTTAGCAGCTCTGATGTCGATTAGGTAGAAGGAGAACTATTCAAACAAAATTCTTTTGCAGAAGGAAATTTTCAAATAATAATAATAGCAAAATAAAATACCAACTCCCTTTGAAAAATAAATGCATCAACATAAGTGCAGTTGGCTTGTGGGGAAAATTATTTGATTAAAAAGTCCCCATAGTTACCCTAACAAACAAAATTCAGGAATACTCTGACAAAAAAAATATTTTTCTGAAGTAATGTTTAAATAAATTATAAAAATGTTGGAATCACCATGCATAAAATTATTTTATGAAACCAGAAGTGAAAATCATGTTCTGTAATTTTAATCTATAGTTAATTGGCACATATCCCTCTAGCTACCAGTCCATGCTTTGAGCAAGTTGACAAAGAATAACTTGAGTCTGCTACCTCTTGAAAAAAGGAAACCTTGATTAGACTTTTTTTGGATGTGTGTGTTGTCTTGTATTCACAGCCTTTGCTGAAATGGATTGTTCACATAATGCATGCAGCTATGGTGTCCTATGTTTTCTACAGAACAGGAAATGTCAAACTTGGTTACTAGAAGTTTTCCAAATGACAACTTTTTTTTCCTATTAAACAGGGAAGGCCATGGCAAAATTTCAGTATTTGCTGTCAAAATGGCTTTAGCCACATTGTGTGGAGGGAAGATCATGGACAAATTAAGATGTAAGTTTCTCTTTATGTCTCTCTTTGCTTATTCCTCCTGCATATCACATTTCCCTCTCCCTCATTCCTGTCATGTCCCCCTGCTCATTTGTAACTTTCTTGATGCTATGAGAGTTTTTTGAAATACGATCTTTATTGATCTTCAGGTTTTGTCATGGAAATATTTTCCTATTAGGTAAGTGTTAATGAAATGAATGTTTTCCTTCTACTTACAGGTTATTCTTATTTACAACCCTTTAAACATCACCAACTAGATTTTGTGATACTAAAGTAAAATATACATTCTCTCAAGTTCATTGTCTATACTGCTCTATAGACAAGTCCATTAGCACAAAGACTTGAAGGCCTTCTTGGGCCACCTTCCTCCTTTAGGTAATCTCAAGCCAGAGCTCCCAACAGATTTCTTCATTCTTCTCAGCCAGTGATGTTCAAATCACTAGAAACTCCAACCATTCTAAAGTAAACATTTCCAGGGCAGGGGCATAGTAATTGCATAGAGACACTAGAGACTGAGAATTAACTGTATGCCAATAAAAGCATGATAGCCACAGTCTGTTGAGTGATTATAGGGCTATTATGTACCCTTTGTCACTAAATATGGTAGAGTTTTAAACCAACAAAACAGTGGGAGTTTTTTGATTGGTTGGTTGGTTGGATGGTTGGTTGGTTGATTCATTGTAGGTTGAAAAGCTGAGACTCAGAGAGTTAAAGTAAATCGCATAGCTAAAATGGTACACGGATTTGAAGCCTGACGTTTTTCTCTATACCAGTTGTTCTCAAATTTTAGTATGTATATAATCACCTGGAGTGCTTTTGAAACAGATTTCTGGGCCCCACCCCCAGAATTTCTGATTCAGTGGGACTAGGTTGGGGGTAGAGAAACAAGAATTTTCATATCTAACTAGTTTAAAACGATATGCTGCTGTTTAAAAGGAAAATTTCCATTTAACCAAAACTTAAATTTCCCTAAGTATTATGAGTTTATGTTCTAACACAGAGTGAGAAAGAGCACCGTGATGGGAACTAGAGTCCCAGGTTGCAAGCCCAGCTATGTAATTTGCTGAGATATCCTGTGGAAGTTACTTCTCTTCTCTAATCCTCAGCTTCCTTGTCCAGCTTCAGTTTGGGGATTCTGTTAGATACCTGTGGGATCCCTCCTGGCTGTGTCTCCTGTGACTCAGCCTCTTCTGAATGTGATCTCTTGCTTCTGGATGCATCAAAAGGGGAAGAATGAAGGAAGATACTGGAAGAAAAAAAAAAGGCCTATGTTCCTTTGGAACTCCCCCACACTTGCTCCAAGGCAGAATTATGTCATTGGACCGAGAGAGAGATCGGGGGAAGGTATATGGAAGCCCCTATAACCACACCTCTTCCCCACTTCTGGGAACCTCCTGTCATGAAATGGCCGAATGTAGTCAGCATTCAGAGAGGCCCTCTCAGACTTTACAAAGGTCAGTTTAGTTTCTCTTTAATTAGTATGAAAGGTGCAGAAAATTTAAAACTATCAATGTCGGTAGTTGATTGAAGGATAATAGCTAAATTAAAAGGTGGCAGAACCAATGATGTTTCTTGAAAAATAATAGTGTCAGTATAATGCAGGAGGCATTTTCTTCAGGGTTAGCCTGGAAAGAGAAAGTTTTAACAAAACAAGCTGAACAGAGGAGGAAACTCCTGACGGTCCTGCCTGCTGACCTCATGTCACAATTGTCCACTTATGCTGAAGACATTAAATAAAAGTCTTTTTTTTTTACATCTAAATAAACATTTCCAAATATTTATTTAATGTTATATTAACAGGTACCTGGATGAAAGCGTCCCACATAAAATAAGTGACGAAAACTGAGAGAATAGATTTCTGCACTTCAGAGCCTTTCATAACCCAGATCCATTCTGTGCCGTTAGGGACCCTGGTGCTTCCATCCTTCCACTCAACTTTCCTTAGTGTCAAATGTACCCTTCTCCTGGGGGAAAGCGGGGGTGGCAGTCTGAGGAGCCACAGCTCACTCCACAGGTCCCCCAGCCCTTAAGTCACATTGCCCGGGCATCACAGGCTACTTACTACTCCAGTTACTGGTAACAGGAATGACCATGGTCATGGAGTAATCCACTCTCACCTCCCAGCCCGGGAAAGGCCACTGCTTTCCCTTCACCTAGGGAAAAATTGGGGGCCAATAAAGATGAATGGGATGATTGTTAGGTAAGCAGTAACAATGTCCTCACAGTTACAAACCTCAAGAGGTAATAACTAAGTTTTTGAGATCTTTTCCAACAGTCAAAACACTTAAGGTTCTCTTGCAGGTCCAGGAATTCAAAGGAAGCAGTGTAACTGCTCTAGTGCTTTTTTCCTTACCCCACCCTGTCCCCACCAGAACCCCCCCAGTCAGTGCAGTGTCGCCCGCTGTCCGGGGACTGAAATGAAGCCTTCTCAGTCCAGGGAGACAAGTAACAAATGCGCGAGTCCCCCTGGCAGGAAACTGTTCTCCAGAAATAAGCTTCGGAGGGTCATGCATTCTGTCGAAAAATAGTTAGTGTGATCATGATATACTGTCACGTTGTCCTCTCTCAGAGCTGTGGACGGACCTGCATCACAGCCTAATGGGTCCCCAGTTCTCTGACTCAGGAGTCACACTTGGTCGAGTTAATCCCAGGAAGGTAGTTCATTTAGGTGGTTTCCAGGTAAGTCGGTTGAAAGCAGTTTGACCAAAAAAAAAAAAAAAATTAAACTGAAAGCAGTTTGGCTGGAATAACCTCTCCAAAATGTCCTTTGGTCAAAATTGAATATCCTTAGTCACCAGCAGTGATTGTTGACCAGATAAGTAAGTCTCCCACAAACAGCAGTAACTGACGCTTGGTTAGCAGGATTACAGGTGTTTTCACAAGTCATCTTTTGCTGGTTTGCATTTAACAACAGAACAAGCAAAGTAATGAATTTCTGTGTTGCTTTTGTAATAAAAGAAAAATAAAACAAAAGGGTATGGAACTTTTCAAGATTTGAGGTTTTATTTTACCTTATTTAAATTCTAATTCACTTTTAGCCAAGCACAAGCTGTATTTGTTTAGCAATTTTTCTATTTTCGTGCACAGGGATGAAAGATTATTCCAACTAGCCCCCTAATACTGCAGAGCACAGGGCAAGAGTAATTTGATGAAAATAAATTAGAAACTTTTTTTTAAAAAAAGGAGAAAACCACAGAAAATTTGAAGCTGAGTTTTTAAAACTGTTTTTAAATGCATTAAAAAGCCAGGTTGCACCACCATTTCCTGGGTAGTCCTAAGGACCTGAAGGAATTCTGCATCCGGTGCTATAAGTTTGGACTACCAGGTGCTGCTCTAAAGCTTCTGGGGAAGGCTGAGTTTGTTTTCTTTAAAGGACTAGCATTATGGCCAGCACCATGTATTTGTTGATATCGGTTTCTATTACTCAACTGGTGGTTCTGCTTCCACACCTACCCCAGGGTAATATTTCTACTTCAGTGGCCTGCCTTAAATTCTTCACTATCTCCCCTCCATCTTCTGGACACAATCTGAACTCCTTCATAGAGCTTTTGAAGCTCTTCGTATCTCCACCTCATCTCCCATCGTGCACTGCGCATACCCAGGCTCCTGACACAATGAGCTACTTGAACATCTCTGAGTGTGTCATGCTTGAGCATGCCTCTGCACATCCTGATCCAGTTTCCTAAGCCTGACTAACCCCTAACTGTCCTTTATACTTGGCCTAGAACAGGGGTCCCCAAACTACGGCCCACGGGCCGCATGCAGCCCCCTAAGGCCATTTATCCGGCCCCCGCCGCACTTCTGGAAGAAGCACCTCTTTCATTGGTGGTCAGTGAGAGGAGCACATTGACCATCTCATTAGCCAAAAGCAGGCCCATAGTTCCCATTGAAATACTGGTCAGTTTGTTGATTTAAATTTACTTGTTCTTTATTTTAAATATTGTATTTGTTCCCGTTTTGTTTTTTTACTTTAAAATAAGATATGTGCAGTGTGCATAGGGATTTGTTCATAGTTTTTTTTATAGTCCGGCCGTCCAACGGTCTGAGGGACAGTGAACTGGCCCCCTGTGTAAAAAGTTTGGGGACCCCTGGCCTAGAATTCACCTCGAGAAGGCTATCTCCCCTGACCTACTCCTTCCTCTGGGAACCTTCTCTCTGAGCTCCTGCTACATTTTATACACCCTACTGTTCCCATATTCACACCACCACATTACAGTGAGTTATGTCATATGATGCATGATGTAAGCATCTCACTGTCATCCTCAACAGACTAGGACCTCCCAGAGAGCAAGACTAGGACCTCTGTATATTCATTGCTTAGCACAATTACACACATTTAATATGTGCTAAGTTAGTTGTAGTTGAATGAATCAATGAATGTAAATTCTTTTATAGCAGCAGTTCTCAACCTGTGGGTCACGACCCCGGCAGGGGTCGAACAACCAAAACACAGAGGTCGCCTAAAGCCATCGGAAATACATATTTTATTTAAAAATGTATTGTATAATAAATATGTATTTTCCAATGGCTTTCGGCGACCCGTGTGTTTTGGTCGCTCGACCCCCGCTGGGGTCACGACCCACAGGTTGAGAACCGCTGTTTTATAGTATCTATCATTGTATGGTGCTGTAGGAAATATGATAATGGTTTATAGTATAATTTGGAACATTGGAGAACAAACCCAATGGGGAAGCAAAGCCTAACTATGTGAAGTAAATGATAGAAAAAAATGTGGTATAAAAAAAATAGCTAACATTTACTGTGCACTAGCTGCCAGGCACTATTTGAGTGCTTTACATCTCTGCTTTTCACCTCTTAACTAATTGAATCTTTGAAATAGCCCTCTATTTGGTATACATACATATAGAGTACCTATTATAAGCATATTACATATGTGTGTGTGTGTGTGTGTGTGTGTGCGCGCGCGTGCAAAACAGAGGACCTCAAACTAAGGTACAAACGCATATTTTGATAGCTTCTTCAGGGTCCTCTCATTTCTTTTTAAAAAACCTAGTGGCATTAACAGTCACTTCCCTTTAATCCCAGTGACTGAACCCTAGTTTAGCTATTGCTTAACAAAATTTCATTAGCATAGATGGGTCTAATATTAGCTTAAAGTTCATGAAAGTTCACTGTTGGCACTCCTTCTGCTTTTTCTCCAGTTAGAGATGTAGTCTGAACCCATTCAGTGGGAGATTTGAAAGGCCTAGTCTCCTTTTCAAAACGTGTTCCAGCTAGACAATCCAAGCCTCAATGGCCCAATTATAGTGAAGTGGCCTGCCTAAAAGCAAACAAAATGGCAGCTCTAATAAGCAAGTCCATTACTTTTCCCGGGTTTCTTTTCCACCTTTTCATTGGAATTCTTGAGTTCCTTTATTTGGAATAACATAAGAGTTTTTTGCTGTAGTAGGAGTTTTTTGCCTTTGGCAACATTTTTATTTTTAATTAATTATAATGAAACATAAGAGACAAAGTTCATTAAGTAAACAACATTGTAAAGTTGGATTAATATTTTACTCAGAATTTTGATAGCCTCATTGTTAACTATACTGCTCACAAAAATTAAGGGATATTTCAAAATGAATATGAAGCAATAAAATATCCCCTAATCTTTGTGAGCAGTATATTTGAAACACCATAGACATCGTTCATAACTGGAGTATTTAGAGAATATGAAAGCCAATTCACATCCTTAACATACAATTCAATGAAAGTCTATAACATAGTTAGCATCTGACTGCAATATAAAAAGAATGCCTCCAGATTACATTTTGACCTTGAAATATTAAGCCCAAAATGAACAGAGGTAGCACATTGAATTTACAATAGTTTATCCCTGCAGCTGTGCTGGCCTCATTACAATCTAGCATGGTGACAAACTGTATGCTAGCAAACCCCTTCGTTCCAATAGTGATTTTCCACAAAGGAATTATAAAGTACCTTGGGAAATTATGCCATTAATATTCATTAAGTGCACAAGGTGGCAGAAACTGAAGAACAGAGGTTCAGTGGAGCCATAGGCTCTGCTGAGAGTAATCTCAGACCCTGACTTTCCCTCATTGATCATCCACAAGGCCGGGCTTCCTCTTGACTGCATGCATCAGAAGACCCTTTCCTGTACATCAAACGCTTTCCACCCAGAAAACTATGATTTATAGAAAGTTTTCTGTTTCTGTAGAGGGTTCATCAGGTGTTTTTGTTACCTCCTTATCCCTATTATGTCTTTCATTTTTTAATATCTTAAACCAAAATTCAAACTTCTTGTTGATAATATAAGTGCATAAATAGCTGTCTGGCTAGATAACCACACACAAAAACACCCACACCTACACCCCCAATGCTGTAGTACAGTTTCCATTGCATGTTTCTCACATATACAAAATCTCCTCCCATTGAGTTATGTAGGAGTTAATAATTGCCCCAAAATAATGTTATGTTCTCTGTCTTATCAAAATATGCTAATTTTATCCAAATTATTAGTTAATGCTGTGTGCCAGAATCATCTACAAAGAGATAACAAAGAAAACAACATGCCAGGAATGTTTCAGCATAAAAATTAACTTTTATATTATTCTTTTATAAATACTGTTTATTCTGCCACATTTTTATTTGAAGCAGATATGTTGAACTGAAACAGTGGGAAATGTTTATGTTATGAATAAATATCTTTTCTTTCTCTTCCATCAGATATTTTCTCAATGATTTCTGACTCCAGCGGGGTGATGGTTTATGGACGATATGATCAGTTTCTACGGGAAGTTCTCAAACTACCCACTGCTGTTTTTGAAGGCCCTTCATTTGGTTACACAGAACAGTCAGCTAGATCCTGTTTCTCTCAACAGGTAGGAAAGAATGCATTTAAGGAAGTGTCTTTCAAACAGTGGTTGCTCTCCTTCTGCGTGTCCAAGTCACTGCTTAGACAAGTTCTTTTTCATGATAACCTGTAGTATATCTTTCAGTCTCTAACAAATGACCTGTGAGTAACTAAACTTGACCTATGTGGATAATAACAAGCGATGTCTACTATGAGCCAGGCACCATGCTAAGTTTTTTTTTACTGGATTGTCAAATTTAATTTTTACAACAACCCTAAAATAGCAGTAGCATTATTCTCATTATATTATCAAAAGGGCTGAATTGTCACTCAGCATCATATGAAACACAAGACTGACCCACCACCAAGTTTCATTAATGTCTAGCAAAGAAGACAAAAAAAATATGGCACATGCCACATCGCACTTCAGGAGTCCCAAAATATGATGGACATGGCTACTACCTATGTCTTCCACGACATGCCATATTTAGGGCTCAGAGTGACATGTTAGCCCAGGGAAGGTGCTTGGTTTGGGGGGCACTCCATGTTTCTATCTCTCTAGTCATGAGGATAGTCTTCATGTCTAGCTCCACTCTCCAGCACAGCACAATGGTGGTTTACAAATCCATAAATTGAAGTTTGTTTACACTTTTTTAAAAATCCAAACTAATCAAGAAAGTCTTCTAAAAAGTTCTCCTAAATAAGAAATCAGCGCATAGCAGTCACTGAAAAACAGCGTTTACTGTCGAGCCAGTCAACTTCATCAAGGTTTCCTTGGTGGTCAAAACCTGGATGGACCTGGAGTCTACTATTATGCTAAGTGAAATAAGCCAGACAGAGAAAGAAAAATATCATATGACCTCACTCATATGAGGAATACAATGAACAGAGAACTGAGGAACGGGAAGAGAGGCAGAGAAGGGGTCAAAGAGTCCAGAGGAAAAACAGAGGGAAAAGGGATGAGAGGAGGGGATCAAAGAAAAGAAAGACATTAGTGAAAGTATATACACATAACACAGAGAGATCGAGGGCAGGATTGTAAATCATGGAGGGATGGAGGGAAGCTGGTAGGAGGAGGGGCAAAGGGGTTATCAAGGAGAACACGGCAGGGGAAGGGAGGGAGATATATTCTGAAGAACACTTGTTACTATGTAAACACAACAAATTAAAATTGATAAATAAGTAAATAAATGACAAAGGGTTTCCTTGGTGGTTGAGAAGTCAAAAGTGCTTCAGACATTCCTGCAGTCATGGGTTTATGTAAATTTATGTAGGATCATAAACACATCCATACAATCAATAAGGGAAGAGTTGGTTTGATACAGTAAATACTAACTCTTTCCACGCAGGAAGCTTTTCTGACCCCACGCTCCCCACCAAGACGGGCTTAAGTGCCTGATCTCTGCCCCCAGCAGGACTTGGTGATTGATGAGAAGTTGGGGGCTGTGAGTACAGGAGGAGGCATTGGTGAATAGATCATTAGTCCTCTCTCCAGTTCCCTTTCCAGTTGGTGACATCGGAGTGGATCCATTCACCAAGTCCTGTTCATTTTACTTTCTAAAAATTTCTCAGCTCTCTTTCCTTATCATCATCTATTTCCTGGCCTGTGGCATGAAGCTCTAAACTGATTGCTCTGAGTCTGAATTTATTTGTTTGTTTATTTCTGCGTTTGCTGACTTTAGGTAGTATGTTGTAGAATCCTCAGTAAATATATTAATGCTTCAGTATATTTCACATTAAAAAAATTAGCTAGAGGCCCTGGCTGGTTGTCTCAGTGGTAGAGCGTCGGCCTGGCGTGCAGGAGTCCCGGATTCGATTCCCGGCCAGGGCACACAGGAGAAGGGCCCATCTGCTTCTCCACCCCTCCCCCTCTCCTTTCTCTTTCTTTCCCCTCCAGCAGCCAAGGCTCCATTGGAGCAAAGTTGGCCTTGGGCGCTGGGGATGGCTCTATGGCCTCTGCCTCAGGCGCTAGAATGGCTCTGGTTGCAACAGAGCAACGCCCCAGATGGGCAGAGCATCGCCCCCTGGTGGGCATGCCGGGTGGATCCTGGTCAGGTGCATGCAGGAGTCTCTCTGACTGCCTCCCTGTTTCCAACTTCAGAAAAATACCAAAAAAAAAAAATTAGCTAGAATAATAGAATTTCAAAATTTTTATTAGGACCTATATGTTCAAAAAGATGTTATCAGTGCTCAAAATTCCTTCTGAAAAATCCTTTAGACTTTCCCATTACATAACCTTTTATATATTCTCAACAGGGAGAAATTTATACCTGTTGAATCTTAGTATCTCTTGAAACTTCCAGAGTGATTTTGAAGTATAAAAAAGAAGAAACAGAAGTAAAAATAAAAAGAGCCATTTATTTCTTGCTTCATAAACTAGCTATAGCAGCAGTTTGAATAATGACATTCCAAAATTGTTTTGTTTCATTGGAAAAAGCACAAGCCACTCCAAGTGATTGTTTTGAAAGAATTATTTTAAGTACATAAATTGTGGGATCTTTTAAAAAGTATTATCGCATGACTTATACTTTGCATAATTTATCTTTTTATAATATTTATATCAATTCTACAAAAATCTTAAGGTATTGAGTATTACAAGAAAAGGCTAAAAGTATAAATATCAGCCGATAAAGAAAGAATAATTAAAGAGTACTGAAACAATTATTTTGTCAATTACTAGTGTAATATGTAGCCTTTGAAAAGGCACTACAGCCCTTCAGAACTGATTTCTTGTCTAAATGAATAGAACTAGTTCATCCAATTTCATATTCTGATTCAAAATGGCAAATAAAATAGTGATTGTTGTGCATATAAACATGTAACTTTTTATCGTTGGTTCTATTACAATATTGTGTGTTAATATAACTTCTTATTTTTTTATTTTGAGAGAAACTGAAAGGTATAATACATTCATTTTATACTTTAGGAAGGGCCAGGATAATAAGACAGGAACAGATAGAATTAAAAGAAGAGATATATAAAAAGAAAACAGAAATTTTTTTAATGTTCTCTCCTAATGGGAAGGAATTGCTTCCTCTTCGTAGGGTCCCCTCCTAAACTTGTACAGCAGAAACATTCACGTTGACCATGAAATGTTACGAAGGTTGAGGAAGTTTGCAAAGGAAGTTATTCTACAAATGTAGAAGACTGACATGAAAATTGTAGCATGTGCTATGGCAGACAATTGGGTAAAACCTTATGGAAATGTCTATTCTTCATCTTTCCTCATCACTTTCATACTGCGCCTCATCCATGAAAGTGATGCTCTCAAAATAATTTTTCTCCTTGTGATAATATTGACTCAGCCTCAGTGGAGATAATTCAGTTCTGTGTATAAGTATAAAACACAATCAGTGTTTTAAATGCTGCTGAACTTAGTTTCAATTTCTGTTTCTTCATATATTTCAAGATCAATGGAATGCCTTGTTCCTTCAATCTCAAAAGATGTTTACATAGCAGGTAAATTAAACTTATTCCTGTTCTAAATTTTTTTATGCAGAAAAAGGTCACATTAAATGGGTTCTTGGACACGCTCATGTCAGATCCTCCCCCACAGTGTCTGGTCTGGCTTCCCCTTCTGCATCGACTGGCAAATGTAGAAAATGGTGAGTAGTTACTACTGAGCTAAGGCAATATTTTAATCATTGAAATTAGGTGACCAAGCCTATAGTTATTAAGCCAAAGACATTGTTTTAGGGAAGTCTATTTAGTTGTTCAGCGCTTTATTTAAGATGGAACAAACCAGTCTCCCTGATCAAGAAGACCTTACAGGTGCTCTGCAAAATAAAGACTGTCAGTTCCAAAAACTTATTTATTCTCACTGTACTCTCACTTACAAGTCAGATGTGCTTAAAAACTTGATACAACAGAAGAATCTCAATAAGAAATGTGATATTTTCTAGTATTTGTTTTAGGTCTGAATTTCCAATATTGGTTTACATTGGCACAAGCCACTCCAAGTGATTGTTTTGAAAGAATTATTTTAAGTATATAAATTGTGGGATTTCTTCCTGGGCACTAGGCCAGGAAAAGGTGGAGGGGAAGGAAAAAATTGGGTGAGAGAACCCTACTAATCTTTTGTCATATGCACCAAATCATAAGCTTTCAATGGTTGTAGTTATGTAGAAGATAAAAGTAATACAAACTTTTATATAAGGGCTAATATTCCTAGAATAAAAGTAGTTAATATTGATATATACAAATTTAAATGTAAAATATAGTCCAGAACAAGGTTTAAAGAAATTTAAACATGAAACAATTCTGTGCCTCCTTCTAATATTAGATGTTCTTATTTATTACTCAATTTAAATCTGAGATTTCTCCAGACTCAAATAGAAAATAATTTATCTGATATCTCTTACTAGAATCTTAACTTTTATATATTTTTTAATATACATTGGAGATAAAGTTAGCTTACTTTTAAATTCCCATTCAGAATGTCTAACATCTGCTTTTATTATCTAAGTTAAAAGTTATAAATTTATGCTATTTTTCTCATGGAAAAGATTTAAAGAATGAGTTAACTAGCTTCTCTGTAATCACCACCAAGCATAGATTTATGTTTTAGTTTTCTTACTCATCTGCAGAAGCAAAGCGCGACCTAGGTCCAGATCACGCAACCTAAGTTCATATTACTGCTCACAGTTCCAGAACTAGCCATCTTCCAGCCATAAAGTTGTCATTTCATTCCTCTAGCTCAGTATTTCCTGCTGCAGGAAATTAGTTCCTTAGGCCCTGTCCCAAAGCAGTTGTCTCTAAATTCAAGTCTCATTCAGCCTTTCCCAAGACCCAGAAAAGCAAGGCTATGATGCTTATTCAGAACACAATACATCCAGAACAGGTTATGTCTTTGTTATTACAATTTGCTTTTTATCTTCATTTACTCTTATTTACATTATTTTCCCTGGCTAGTTAGCTAGAGAATAGCTCACCACAGGCAAGAATTGCTGTTGTTGTTGTTTACTATCTTTAGCTCATCGCACATGGATAATTACTTAAATTTGATGATTTGTTAGCTTCAAATTTCAACTACTTTACCTTGCCTGTTTTATCATTTAAATTTTCTGCCAAGGAAAGTTATGTTTTTGAGCTATTTGAATTAGAACTGTATTTAGATCATTTACACATCTCTTTGGGCTTTATCCATTTGCCTCTTAGGAAAGAAAAAAAAAGTCTATTAAATGGAGACTATGTCACTCATTAAATAAATCCATTAGCTATTTCATTTTTTAGAAAAGTAATTCAATTCTCTCATCCAGTTTGCCTACTCTCCCTCCATTTCCCTTTCTTTTTTATTTCTCTTGTTTCCCATTTCTCTAATAGTTGCTCTCTACCAACTGGAGAGTCAGCTATGCTCATCCATTGTGTTCCTGAGTCTTCCAGGAGACAGAGAAAATGTGCTGGTCTCCTGGAGACAGAGAGAATGGGGGGGGGGGGGGCGAGGCAAGCCAGCTTGGGTAATTTATATTCTTGTATTGTAAGAGATGGGAGCAGAAAGAGTAAATGGTATTGCAGAAATTTGTTGTTAAAAGAACACCTGTCCTCCACCCTATTTCATTTCTTCCACCTCCACACACAGGCTTGAAAAGGGGAGTGAGGTTCCAGGAATAAACACAATGCTTCCCTCAGCCACAATTGACTGTCATCTAAAAGCGTGGCACACAGCAGAAAAATGCAGTTCCCATCAGGCTGTATTTTTCCTTCTTCTGGCTCATACTTTGGTTTTCTTGTCGTTTCTTCATTTACTGCCCACTTAGTCTTCCATCCGGTAGAGTGTTCCTATTGCCACAAGGAGAGTATGATGGGATTTCGCTACCGATGCCAACAGTGTCACAATTACCAGCTCTGTCAGAACTGCTTCTGGAGGGGACATGCTGGTGGTTCCCATAGCAACCAGCACCAAATGAAAGAGTACACGTCATGGGTAAGACAAGGTCCAGACAATGCTTAAAGTTCGATGTGTGAGTGTTACCCAGAATGCAAGAGAGTATCAAGGATGGTGACAGAATTAAGGAGCAAACTTACCCTGGAGTCTAACATTCCTGCTTCCCCCTTTCCTCTCACCCACCATCTTACTGAGATCTCTTACGTATTGTTCCTGACCCCAATTTAGCTTCCTAAGACTTAATATAGAAAGACTCAAATTGCATTACTTCTTGAAATACAGATAATTCAGTACTGATTTATAGAACCGAACAGCAAGCATCTTCTGGAACATAATCTTGTTTTCACAGTAAGTTAAGATTCTTTTCAACTTTTGTTGTTTTTAGGGTTTGTTTTTGTTTTTTGTTTTTGGGTTTTGTTTTGTTTGTTTGTTTGTTTGTTTGTTTTTGTGTGTGTGTGTGTGTGTGTGTGTGTGTGTTTTGAAGGTATTGCTTAAAAATGATTGCTAGTTTCTCTTTTCTAAGATTCTGGAGTTCCCTTAAGTGCTTGACTGGAAAATAAAGCAAAGACATGAATTTGGCGTAATAATGTGGAGAATGTGGGCGTAATAATGCTGTTCCATTTTACCTTTTTGGAAGAGGGAGATATTGTGGTTATATTAGCAGATCATCTTGTCATAAATAGTGCAAGTGAGCAAATTGTTAAAGGTGACTGAGCATCTCTCCCTCTGTTGGATGTATTCTCAGGAGAACATGGCACTGGATATATGTAAGGAATTTGACTCTGTTAGCTTGCAGATCTGCTGATCTAGAGTTTTCTGATTCCTGCCTCAGTTAAACTCTTAAGATCAGTCCCCGGGATGTTATCTTGTGCTCAGTGAAATACTGCTCTGTGTGCAGACTGGTTTTTGTGGAGTCTACCATCACCCCTGCCAAACCCTCTTGAAATAGTTCTACAAGAAATACAAACTTTTTATGGGTTTTTTCCTATATTTTAATGTGTTTCAATTCAACATACAGTCTTTACTTAAAGAGAAACTTATTTTTCTCTTTTTTAAAAAAAAATAAAATCTTTAGTATATGCAGTTTAAATCAGAGCATTCTTTCTAAGAATTATTGGGAACTAATATTCAGTGTAAATATATTAATTCTTTGGCCTCTGTCAGATTCTGAGTTCAAGTAACAGTTCTTCACTAAGGCATCATATACTGAGGGCTTTCTGCCAGTTCTAAGCCCACTCTCACTGTGGTTCATGTGAGGATGGAGGCACTGATGCAGATGATGAAATACAATTTAGTGTGGAAGATAGAAGAAAACACGTTCTACTTCTTATTGTCAACATATTACCAATTTTCAAACTTGTTCTATCCCAGATTCTGAAGGGTTGGTGTTTGAAGACTAAACATTTTTTAATTGTTGTTTTTTATAAATGCTAAAATCAAATACGGAGCCTCTTTCTTAGAGATTGAGAACTCTAAAATTACTTGACAGGGCAATGTCTTTACAAAGTCAGATTTCACTCCCCAAGAAGATAAAAGGGCCCCAATGTTTATGGGGGAAAGAGCTTTATTGTGTTTCTGTTTTAAGTGTTCTGAGCATTACATCTCTTAGCAAAAACTAAAGTGGAACTTCCTGAACAGTACTCCTACTGCTTAGCTTTTAAATAATGAGGACAAAAGTCACATCATTATATTGCTAATTATGGGCTCTATCTGTAAATGAAAATGAAAAAATTATAAATGATTTCTCATGGAAAGAAAATAAATTGGGTAAAGATTTATATATAGTAAATTATTTTTGAAAATTTTGACTGTGAAATTTTAAGATAAACATTCTACAAATCGAAATGAGAAAGAGGTAGCATAATGCTCTAAAAAGTACATGAATTTTAAATTCTCATGACTCAGAGTGAGGTTCCATTTTTACTTTTGATTAGATTTATTCTGCCACACTGTCACATCTTACACCTGGATTCCCCAGAACCTCTTGTTCATCTCCTTCCTTCTCTTTTTTTTTTTTTTTTTTTTTTGTATTTTTCTGAAACTGGAAACGGGGAGAGACAGTCAGACAGACTCTCGCATTCGCCCGACCGGGATCCACTCGGCACGCCCACCAGGGGCGATGCTCTGCCCCTCCGGGGCGTCGCTCTGCCGTGACCAGAGCCACTCTAGCGCCTGGGGCAGAGGCCAAGGAGCCATCCCCAGTGCCCGGGCCATCTTTGCTCCAATGGAGCCTTGGCTGCGGGAGGGGAAGAAAGAGACAGAGAGGAAGGAAGGGGGGTGGGGGTGGAGAAGCAAATGGGCGCTTCTCCTATGTGCCCTGGCCGGGAATCGAACCCGGGTCCCCCGCACGCATCTCCTTCCTTCTTAAGTGAGAGCAATCCTTCTAGAATCAGGTTGGATGCTCACCTGCTGATTTAAACTCTTCACTGTCTCTCCTGCATTTGAGATAAAGACCACAGTCCTTGATGTGTCATATAAAGACTTTAATGGCCTGCCCCTGCTCTCCTCTTCTTCCTCTATCTGGAAGTACCTTCTCAATCCTCTGAGTTTTTTCAGAGAGACTCCTGATGGTCCATTAAGTCCCAGCTCAGGTGTCCCATGCACAGTGACTATTTCCACAGTCATATGACCATATTTGCTGACACTAAGCAGCAGGGGCAGGTTCCTTGTTGGCTTGTCTACCTCTGAGCAGACTCCATGACTTAGAATAGATTCTCAAAGATGATTTCTTCAATGAATGAATGAATGAATGAATGAATGAATGAATGAATATCTACTATAAAAGCAAATCATTTGATAAAATGTTACATAACTGTTAGTTATCTCCTCTTTCTTATTCTTTGCAGAAATCACCTGCTAAGAAGCTAACAAATGCACTGAGCAAGTCACTGAGCTGTGCTTCTAGCCATGAACCTTTGCACCCCATGTTCCCAGACCAGCCTGAGAAGCCACTCAACTTGGCCCACATTGTGTGAGTGTCCCTGCCCTCCACGTTAAGAGACATCTTTCTTCATTGACACGTGTCTGGATCCATACAAAGACAACATCCAATCAGTTGTCAGGGACCAAATTATAAAATTTACGTTAAAAGAAAAAGTATGAATGTAATGCCGTTATAATTTCTTGTTGTAGAGATACACAGTACAAGTGCCCAGCTGTACAAATAAAGTATGCAACACTAATGTAACTAACCTAGAGATGAAAAAGCATAGTTATAAAATATGGATGTTAGTGGTGTTTACACAGTTGGAAGTTAGCAATCAATGCAATCACTGTGGTAAGAAAATTTAAAGCACACTTTACCTTAATGTCATATGTGCTTTGAGTACCAAATATAAAAGCCCTTTGTTTTATTTTCTGCAGAGCCAGTCATCTTAAAGATGGCAGCAAACCTGGAAACTGTTGTTGATTATCCCAGGCTACATAGCTTTAGAAGAATCGTGGCCTGTGCAGGAGAAGTTTAAAAGGCAGGCTGGTGAGGAAAATCACCAGAACATCCCAAAAATGGACTTTTAAAAAATACTTCTCCAAAGTATGTGTTTTTATTATGATGTTGTCTTGGGCTTAAAAGAAAGAAGCTCATTGCCTGTTTCTAAGCACAATTAGGAATTACTGTATGTAGTCACAGGTGGCTCAGAAAGCCTCCAGAATAGGCAATTCCCCCCTCCCAGTGGACTGCCTTCCCTATTGCAAGTTCAGCAGGACCTGTGGCCCTGCAGAACCTACATTTACATGTTGACATCAAGAGGTGGATGATCAAACCTACCGATATTAGGTATTCACCAATGCCAAGTTCATGCTTCAGGCAGTTCAGAACATGACCCATAAGCAGCTCTATGGGGAGCCTGTGACCCTTATGAAAGCAGGAACTCTTTGGTCTGATGGACCTAAGCAAATACTACCAATGTATGTTGTGGAATGTTCATGAAATTTGTATAAATGCTGCAGGACTTTGTTTGATTTGGTTGGAAATGGCTTTGAGGGTTCAGTGTCCTTGGCAATAGTCTGGAGACTCCTGTTGCTGGCACAGGCTATGCATCCAGAAAACAAATGTAAACTGATTCTGTAAAATGTGGTTAACTTATTTTTGGAAATTTTCCTCCTAAAAATAAGCCTTAAAATAAAGCAGGGATAAATAAACGTGGAGACTGTTCCAAAGGGCCAACCATCTTCAGAAAATGACATCATACAAGCTGTTCTTTCCCTCCCATAGCCAGAGATAGTCACTAAACTATTCATGAATGGGCAAAATGAACTGAAGGCCGGTCTGTGCCCTCTGTGCTCTGCCGCAGAGTCACTCTCCCAGATTCATCAGGACTTCCACCCCTTGGCACAGCCACTGCGTTCAATCCAAGTTCAGTCAGAGCGGTTGGGTGTGAGGAAGAGAGAGTTGGGGGTGTGACTGGCCCAGCTCTAAGAGCTTTGCAGTAGAATGGAATTAGGATGCTGCCTCCTACTTTGAAAAAGAATTGATAAGTGAGGCAGTGTGAAATAAAAGTCAGTTTTTCAGTCAGTCACACTGCAGGATCACCTAACACAGAGACTTGTACCCATTGGTTTGGGATTGTGCGTGCGTGTGTGTGTGTGTGTGTGTGTGTGTGTGTGTGTGTGATTTAATTGGCTGGGTATAATTTTTTTAACTTTATTTTATAGTGGCAATATGATCTGATGTGTTATTTACTGAACTAAATGAGGGTATTATCTACACAGTTTGGGTTCCACAGAAAATTTCAGGATTCCCTTAAAATTTTACACAAAATATGTCCTTTTTTCTGAGAAAAGTTCTATATGTTGAACAGATTCTCAAGATAGCTTTTGAATCAAAATACTGACCTATCCTCACTGCTAATATATTTTTTCAGAGTGAATGTCTTATAAAAAAGCAAATTGTAAAAAAAATACTAAATTTTTGAACTAACAATAAGAAATTCTGGAAGCAGAATGTTCAATGTAGGGAGATGAAGCAGGTAGAAGAGGGTCAATGGGGGTTACGAGGTGATGGAAGGAGACCTGACTTGGGGTGGTGAGCACACAATACAGATGATTTATTATAGAATTGTACACCTGAAACCTGTATAATTTTATTAACCAGTGTCACACCAATAAATTCAATAAAAAAGAATGTTCAGTCTGTATTAGAACAGAATAATTTTTTTCTATTTTTTGGCTTTAGACATTTTTCTCCCAATTTGTTATTCAAATGTTAGTGCCCCGAATCTGATGTGTTATTTACTGAACTAAATGAGGGTATTATTTAGACTCATGTCTTTTTTTCTTTTTTTTTTTTTTCTTTTTTTTGGGGGTGGGGGATTGTAATATCTAAGACTTCTAATTTTAAAATATGTTGTTAATTTAGCTATTCTAAATTATTATAGGCAAATAATGTTCTCTTAAGTGGGTGACATTTTGGTATTTTGGCATTTGTGCTTAGCTATTATATTGTTTATAAATGTTACCATGATTAACAATTTCTATTTTATTTAATTCTTTGCTGCCCAAAGTGATACTTGGTAAGTAGTTCAATAGTCCCCAGTGTATTTATGAAGACATGTAGTCATAATTGTAAGTGGTTATAAGACACAAAACAAGTGAGTGACCAGAGAATTAGTCAGTCAGAATTAGTTAAAAACTAATTCTTCCTTGAACTGAACACTTACACTTTACAAGAAGAATGCCAGTTTTATAAAAATGTTTTCTGAGAAGATTTTATCTAGGAAGAAAATCTTGCACTAGATCCCTGTGGCTTTATCTTGTAGAAATATTCTTTTATAAAAGTAAATATGTTAAAAAAATTCCCAATGGGACCTATTTATTGGATAAGGTAACTTGCCGTTTGACTATGGAGGAAATAGGAATTTTAATCCCTTTAAAAGCCACCATATGGTTCCCAGGTTAGCCATTCTGTGTCCCAAATTCAACATTTTTATGATGAAGCTTACACATGAAGCCATTTACTAATAAACTACAATATTCAGCTTTGCAGTGACCGAATTTAACAAACCAAATTTACCAGGCTAGTTTAAAAGCATTCCAAATCTCCTTGTTTCCTCATTGGCTGGAGATAGAGCAAGATGGAAAAGTTTTTTCAAAAAAGGCAAAAAATACCCAGAACTGTTGGTCTAGTTAAATTTTTTTCAACTTTTGCAAAGTTACAATGTAAGAGATTTCATTCTGTTTACTATTTTAAAATCTGATATACCTGACTTTTGAAAATTCACAAAGGGCGTTTGTATAAAATTAGCATCCTTCTTGTGAAGTGAAAGTGTTCTCTTCAAGGCAGAATTAGTTTTAAACGAGCCTCTGGTATCAAAGATACATCCTAGTTAAACAATGAAAACACTAAGATTTCAGAACTTTGGCTAAGATGTTTAGAGTAAAGGAAACAGTGAACCTACTGTTTTGACCTCATCCAACAGAGAACATGTCTTAACAAAATCCCAGAACACAGTTTAACACCAGGTACCCAGAACCAAAGTTCCTATGAATTTTTGCATATATTGTTGACATTTTAAAATGTGCATAGCATCATATTCATTGTCACTAAATAAACTGAGAAAAACAAGTCTACCTTTTTTCCTAGAATCTGTTTATTGTAGAATACAAACTAACTTTGATTCCCTAAGATAAAAAATAAACCATTACACATTTAGCTCTTGATAGAGCTCTGGTCTTTTCACCCCCTCTCCTTGAGGGGTGGCAGTTTTTAAACTTGACTTTTACTTGCTTTAACTTTCCATCCACACTATACTTTGTTTTAGGCCACCCAGACCTGTAACCAGCATGAACGACACCCTGTTCTCCCACTCTGTCCCCTCATCAGGAAGTCCTTTTATTACCAGGAGGTAAGTTCCAATCCTGTTATATAATAAGCCCTCTCTTTGGTAATGAGCCTTGATTTTTTGTGGCAAGAAAAGTAGTCTAGTGTAAGCCAAGAGTGGAAGACTATTGTTAGAAGCTAGTTATGTAAATATCTGTCACACATCTTCAATTTCATTCATGTGGCTGCATTTAAAAAGGAATGGGATCACTTTGGGGATTAAAGTTCCATCTGGAAACTTGCATTTACAGTGCACCCACAGTAAGAATGTGGAATAACTTTAAATTTTACGACTGACGTACATGCATTCTCTTTCATTAAGAAAGTTACTGTCAGAAAACTTAGGTCCATTTAAGCCAGGAAATTGGAATTTCAAGATGCAATGGAGAATTATTAGATACACTCTGAAGCATCTCCTAATTTAAAGCTCCAGGTAGAAAAGAATCTTCTTCTTGGGCATTCCTGAGGCTAGAGGCTAAAGACCAAGCTTGGGAATGTAGTTTCCACATACATAATTTCATGGATAATAACAAGGGCTTACACTAAAGGTGGACATGTATCATCCTTTTAACATGATCCACTCCTACTGTAAGCAAAGAACAGGTGAAGCCAGTGCTTCTTTTAGAGCTAGCATCACAGGTATGCAGGGCTCAAGCAGTGCATTAAGTCATTTGATCAGATGTCACAAATAAAGCACCAGAGAATTACTTTATAAACACATGGAGAAAACTCACAGGAAAGCAGAAACAAAGATAAGGCTAATTGGAGTAAGTAAGTGAACAGAAGATTTTCAAATGCCTTTCAGTAGAAAAAAAATACAGGCTCATGCTTTACAAAATGAATGTAATCAGCCTTTTCCCTGAAGAGGTTTCTGAGATACCAATTTCACTGTACTATTCTGGAACATTCTAGTGAAGATATGAAGACAGTGAGACTGCTGGAAAATCCAGAACACTGCTGGATTTTCTTCCATGTTCCTGTACTTGCCCATCAGCAGGAACCTGAATGAAGATGTTCCCCATCATTGTAATTAACAGAATAACTGGAGTGTGGCCGTTCATGATGTTTCCTTCCTGTAAATTAAGCCATTCTGTAGCCAGTGGAAATGAGGACACAGTTGAACTACAGAACCTCCACAGTGAAATCATATGGTTTAGGCCCTTGGTGTGTTCCTCTTAGAACTCCTTTCTAGAACCACCAGCAAATTCAACCATTTTCTCTAAATCAAAATCCTAAACAGTAAAATGTGTAAGAGACATAGGTCTGTGCATCTATCTAGAGAACATCCTGCGTGATGTTAAGAAAGATGTTGTGCATTTATTAGGAAGCTGTGCATTCTGCAAATGTCAAGCAGAGGTAGACTCCATCCTTACTGAAGGTCATTTTATATCATTTCAGCTCGGACGGTGCTTATGGTGGATGCGCCTAGATGGATAACATGGCTTCCTGTACTCTAAAATATTCCTATAATGCTTTGAGCTGTTCTGGTACCTTCAGGGTGCATGGTACCTATTAACCCAAAATATGATCATTTCCCTTTTTTCCAATTTTCAGTCCTTTTGGAATATTCCCTGTGAACCACAGACACATTGTTTAAAGTTTGCAGTTCTTCCTGTCACCATGGAGATTGGTCTCTGGTTTCTGTTTCAAGGGTGCTGTTCAATAAAGCTGTGTACACTGAACTTCTTTCCTCTCTGAGTGGGCCATGCTCTGTCCATGGGAGGTTTTAATGAGGTCTCATTGTTTGACTCCCTCAGGTTACCTGAGGGGATAAGTGCATCCAGCCCCGTGGCTGAGGAGCATTCACTTATAAATCTGTGTGTAAATCAGCTTGACCGCTGCACACACTCAGTATCCCAGCCCTGAATCACTAATCATAGTGGTAGTTCTGTAGCTTGACTGCTAGTCATTCTACTCCATCACTAAAATCCTCTTGTAGTACCTATTTGTGGAGAGAGAGGTCTTCTGGATTTCATGAGATTCTGTTCAGAATTTCCAACTTGAGCTGGACCTCTCAGCTCTTTCCTCTCTTTCATTTATCTTATTGATCTCATGGCCAAGGTGTATCTGTGAAGAGTGCCAAGCTGGATTTTTCTTCTTTGGATGAGTCTCTGCTTTTGTACAGTTTGCAAGACCCGAGATGGTGATTTCTTATACTCTTGAATGAAAGAACCTCTTGGAATGATCATTAGCACGAATTGGGTGAGGCCAGGACGATGTCACAGGGTTGGACCATATTGCAGTAAAGACTTGAGGGCTTACATCTTTCTATCCCACTAGGCCTGGGCCATTTTCCCCCAAGGTAGAGCAGTCTGATTCTTATTGAAGTAGCAATTTTAAAACCAATTTCATACTATTAGCGCTTAATTTCTATCACTTGATAATGTTAATGGTGATCCACTGTTAATTTCTTAGCCACGTTCATACACTAAAATTAATGGAAACCCATAACACCAAACGTAGGCATAAGTTAAATGTTCTATTCTCTGAATGATTGGAACTGAAACAAGTAGATGTAACCTAGAGCCCTGCCCTCACTCCTACTCCACCCCAGCTTCCCCTTTTAAAATCAGATAAAATCTAAACAAGCCAAGAATGTGCTGATCTGTATTAAAGAGTAGAGAAAATTGCCATGCAGATATTTTATTTAGCCTGAGTCTTTAGCCCTTTATGACAGATCTTAGCAAGATAAAGCAGAATGAGGATGAATTGAAATCACCACTCCAGAATTCTCACCATAAACTCCTGGCATTGCTCACCTAGTATCCTTTACAAGCATGCTGCTTTGATCTTCAAAGGGCACTAAGGTATATCTTTGAAGTCTTTTGACATCCTAGTAATCTGACTCACAGATTTACAAGTGTATAACTCTGATTACTACCACCATCTGCTGCATCCTCTTTTCTTATATCTATTTCCAGTAATATATTTAATTCACTTTTCCCTTACTCAAAAGGAAAGAGGGAATTCTCAAAAGCACTCTCCCTTAACCCTTTAAAGTTGTATGTGTGTGTATGTGTGTGTGTGTGCACGTATGCATTCAGTAATGATTAGCAATTAGGTAGAATGTGGCTCAAATAACATAACTCATGAACTAATTCACCTCATTTATTTTCTTATTTATTATTATTTTTTATAACTTTATCCCTAAACCTATATTGCTTTCTTATAAATGCATTCATTTTTAGGAAAAAAATAGGTGGATCAATGGGACTCTATCACCACCACTAGAAAAAGAGCACCAATGGCTATGTATGGTGGGGTAGCATTATATAAGCTTATGATATATGTCCTGTCACATTTGCAAATGTTATTGCAAGCACTGACACAAAGCCAGGACCCAAAGGCCCTCTCACCCCTTCACTGCCCACAGCATCTTCCCTATGAGTATCTACCGTCTTTGTTGGTATCATGCCCCCTTTTTCAGATCTTGTCTTGCTAAAATCATTGTCTAGGTTATGTGAGAAAGTTAATCTGTCTTTTTCTTTTAAATACGTCTCTTTAATATGGTTGTCTTTTGGCCCTGGCCGGTTGGCTCAGCAGTAGAGCGTCGGCCTGGCGTGCGGGGGACCTGGGTTCGATTCCCGACCAGGGCACATAGGAGAAGCGCCCATTTGCTTCTCCACCCTCCCCCTCCTTCCTCTCTGTCTCTCTCTTCCCCTCCCGCAGCCAAGGCTCCATTGGAGCAAAGATGGCCCGGGCACTGGGGATGGCTCCTGGCCTCTGCCCCAGGCGCTAGAGTGGCTCTGGTCGGGGCAGAGCATCGCCCCCTGTTAGGCAGAGCATCGCCCCTAGTGGGCGTGCCAGGTGGATCCTGGTCGGGCGCATGCGGGAGTCTGTCTGACTGTCTCTCCCAGTTTCCAGCTTCAGAAAAGAAAAAAAAATATATATATATATATATGGTTGTTTTTTTCGATAGCCACATTAAGGGTGCTCTAAAAGTTTGAATAGCTAGATTCTTTTACCCTAAATATTAGAAATAGCTTGTCAAGTTTTCACATATTTTTTTATAGATGCAATCTCTGTAATAGAAACCACTCAGGAAAAGAATCATGTTGGCTATGATATATAGCATCTAGCCAGATCTTATTACTCTTCCAAATATTAGAAAATTGCTTGAGTGTGTTGAACACGATCTAATGTGCTTTTTTCTGGTTTGTCACAATAACATTTAGTTAATTACTTAATATTATGTTAGGCTCAGTAGTGCATATGGGGAAGACACACCACCCACCCCATATGCTTCCCAGATTCTGATTCTTCCCAGTGGAACTGCCTTTGTGAGTCATTTTTGTTTGGTTGACTAGTTGGTCAGTGGATTGATTGGTTTGGGTTTTCAACCACAGAAAGACTAATTACTATTGTCTTTTTCAGTTTTTTCACTTTTTTTAACCAGTGATTCTTACCTATCAACCCAGATTATTAATCTGACTTAAAATGTTCAAACTAAATCTTAAGCATTTGTGCTTTCATAATCAAAAATGAATAGAAGTAAAATTGAGGCACTGAATTCAGCCTTTGATTTGAAAATCAAAGTTTTCTTCATAGTTAATTTTTTCTAAGATTAAAGCCCATCCTTTTCATTAAGGAAAATAAATAAATTTATAAGTCAACATGATAAAACAGATGCATTTATAAAACAACTACCCTGAGAATTCTTATTCTCTTCACACCGTCTGGACATGTTGTCTGAAATTTTATGAAATTTGAAATAATCACTCTCTGCTATTTCTTTATTCCATATAGCCCCTGAGCTGCACTAATATGCTAGATTTTTTTCAAACTTGAAATAAGCCAGTCTTCACACTCAACTCTGTTTCTTAAACTAAAATGTTAGTACATAATTAAAACTGCTATCACCTCTCTTCTCCACTTAACAACTTTTTTCTCTCATTAGAGTTGTTTTAGTGGTTGTCCGTGCATGCCCTATAGCCAGCAAACGTTTCTAGAGGCTCTCTTGGTAAAAATACAATTGATATGGTTTGATGATATCTGGGGAAAACATAGTAAATAGAGTAAATCCAATATAAGCTAAGGATTCTTAGTATTCTTCAATGGTACCTGCTTAAGATAGTTTGACTTTCATGCCAGCTTGATGTGATGACAATTAATTATCCCACTGAGACCCTAAGCTGTTCTTTATGCTTCTTTGCTGATTTGCATGTGTTATATATATTTATGTCTCAGATCAAAGATATTGAAAGCTAGGCTAAGAAAGGGAAACACAATTTTTTAAGAAATTATCTGACAAAATTGACTTGTGGTCTCTTTTTTATTATCCCTAGACTATGTTAATTAGAGTGAGAAGCAAAATTTTTATTCACACTGATAGTTACTTAAGGAGGGAGCCAACTTTACAAGTTATTCTTCACAAGTCCAAATACCACACAAGTGTATCGATTATTTAAAATTAATAAAAATGAAAATATTTGTTTTAATTTGCCATGGTTCAATATAATTTCCCTGTTAACCACTGTGTCAGTGATCATTGCATATAACATAATTTATTTCTCTAAAACTGTTGCTCTGTGAGACTGCATCCAGGACTTTTATTTAAATCCTTTTATTTTCACATGTAATAAAATAAAAATATCTTTGACCAGGTCTAAAATAGTAATCCAACATAAGCAGAGATGGTTTTCTAAAACATATATCAGGTTTAAGCAAAAACCCAGCAATCTTTTATGCATAGTTTTGTTCTCTTAGAACACCCCAAAAATGTTTGCACTTTAGCAAAACTACTGATATCAGTTGTCACCCTTCAAAACTAAAAGGTAAATTTAAATAAATAAATATGAAATATTTTACATTGCTCTATCCTTCCAGAACCATTGTATTTGTCTGTTTGTGTGTGTGTGTGTGTGTAATATTTAACAAGAAGAGCATTTATCTTTATATATGCTATTTTTTAAAGGACTGAAAAGAAATTGGTGAGGCAATAAAAATTTTTTAGAAAAAAATAATCTAAACTGCCAAGCTACAAAATGAAAGTTTAAAAATCTAAATTATTCTACAAAATATCACAAGTGTACATTGCTTTGAAGAGATCATAGTAAACTACATATTGTCACTACTGACACAACAATTCAGAAGAAAAAAATTTGCACTTTGCCCCCTTTCTTCAAGCCTTTTGGGAGCTGCAAAATAAATTCTGGTGAAGATACTTAACATGAAAAGTCTTTATAGACCCAAGTTTTAAGTGAAACCTGCTTCCCCATCAACTCCAAGTTCCAGGTCCATTTTATTTTAAAGAGTGGTTGTTTGGTTTTGTTTTTGTCATGAACTTGACTTCCTCTATGCATGGTCATATTTTTGGTTTCCCAGAAATAAAGTCGAGAGCAACAGAATTTAAGGCTAGTTTTGAAAGTACGGAAGCTATGTGGACAGTGAGTACTAAAACTCAGAAGTACTCCTGGCACTAGAAATTAAGAGCTATAGCAAAACAGAATAAATGGTTGATTTCCACAAACTCATAAATGCAGATAGTATCATCTCCATATTTTCCAAGAACTGATTCTCAAAAATTCATGTGGGAAGGGAAAGGAATGTGAAAGGACTTAAACCAACACTGGCCACGGTCACCGATGTGTGTACAGAGAATATCTGCTCATCCCATTGAGGGAGGAAGGGACTTGGGAAGAAGACAAACAGAATAGAAGAGGGAGACAAATAAATGGAACAGAGAAAAGAGAGAGGGGCTCAAAGAGTTTGAAAGAAAGAACAAATGGGCCACCAAAGGAAAATCTGGACGACTCCCTCCCTGCACCATACGCAGGGTCTGCAGGGCTCCTCCAGTGCTGACATTAGTCAGCAGCCACGTGGTGGTGTGGCCCTTCTGAGCTTTATAGACACATCAGGTTCCTCCCATAAGATTCACCAAGATAGTTTATAGTAAACACATCCTCTGATAGATCCTCCTGTATTTCTTTTCTCTACTGGTCCTTTCTTTCTTCTTCTGCATTCAGTATTAGAAGTTGTACCCATGCAAGTAAAATTAAGCTTTTGATTTAGAAAATATCACCACAATATCTGGGAGTCAAGGGGCAAGAAAAGCAGACAAGGCAGGAAGATAGTTTAATTTAGAGGGGAAAACCATTGATTTATCACACAGTGTTTTGAGTGGTTTTGCAAGAATCTTAAGTCAATTATATAGTAGGTACATCAGTCTTGAGTTACAAAAAAGGCAGTTGGGGGCAGTAATTGGGCAGCAGGGAAACCGTATTAAATAATGAACATAGGGGGATGTCTTCGGGAGACAAGGGTCAGAGTGCTATTTTGGGTGCAATGATGGGAAAACACTAACTATGATGACTTAAAATGACTATTTGGCCCTAATGGGCATGTTTCATAGTCTTAGAAGGTGGGTGGAGATCAGTATGCTGAAAAAAATGCCTTTAAGTGCGTTGGGAAAGTAAATTCTCCTAAAGCATTAATCATTTCATTTTTAAAGTAAATTTTGTGTGCAGTTGTACTTTTTAAGTATAGCAATGCTATGTAATAGAGGATTTCTGAAAAACTGAGTGAGATCATACATCATACTGCCTGCTCTCTGCCAGTTTTTTCACAAATCAAGTTTGATTTTAAATTTACCAACAACTTCACTATTTAAGGAATTTTATAGTATATACTATTATAAAACAAGAATTTCAATTATACTGTGCATAATTTTAATATATTCATTTATAAATTTTTATTTTTATTTTTTTCATTTATAAATTTTAATTTTGTGCATTTCATGGTCTGAAAAGAGTGGTGAAACCTTAAGACATAATTAAAGTTTTTAAAGTTTTAACTGCTTTATAAGCCATACATATATGTGATTTAGAACATGAAAAGATGAGAATGGGCCCTAGCCAGTTGGTTCAACAGTAGAGTGTCAGCCTGGCATGTGGAAGTCCCAGGTTCAATTCCCAGTTAGGGCACACAGGAGAAGCAATCATCTGCTTCTCTACCCCTCCCACCCTCTCTCTCTCTCTCTCTCTCTCTTTTTCTCTTTCTCTCTCTCCCCCCCCTCTCTCTTTATCTCTCTCTCTCTTTCCTTTCCATAGCCATGGCTTGAAAGGGGCGAGCATAGTTGGCCTTGGGCGCTGAGTATGGCTCTTCCTCAGGCATTAAAATAGCTTGACTGCCAAGCAACAGAGCAGCAGCTGGGCAGAGCATCACCTGATAGGGGCTAGCTGGGGTGAATCCCAGTTGGAGTGCATGCGGGAGTCTGTCTCTGCCTCCCTGCCTCTCATTTAATAAAAAAAGAAAAGATGGGAAAGTTTGTGAAACCTCATAATTTTAATCCCAATGATTAAAAGCTTGGTACTCCAACAAGGTCAGACAGTTAATCTTGTATTCTCCATGAAGAGAGACAGGGAAGTTTTAGGTACACCAGTGTTCAGGGCAAATTCTTATTCTACAAAGGAGCAAACTCTCTTTAAGCACATTACAAGTACATTGAGTTTTATGTTTTTATTGAATTTATTGGGGTGGTATTAGTTAATAAAATTATACAAGTTTCAGATGTATTATCCTATAATACATGGTCTGTATGTTGCATTGTGTGCTCACCACCCCAAGTCAAGTTTCCCTCAATCACCATTTATTTATCCCCCCCACCCTCCTCCACCTCTCCCCATCCCCTCTCCCTTCTGTAATCCCCATACTACTGTCTGTGTCTATAAGGTTTTTTTTCTTTGCTTAATCCCTTCACCCAGCCCTTAACAAGTACATTTGTAATGCCAAACATGAACACATTTCCCAATGAAGAATGCATATTCATTACAGTAGATCTTGCATAGCTTTGGCTTGGCCACATTATTAGTTATTATAATATTTCTATTTGTCCTTCAATAAAACTACATTTTAAACTTTTAAAGCTGTCATTTCAGTTACTAAATAAACTAAGTGTTTCTCGGTCAAGGAACATATGGGAGTTGATGCTTCCTGCTCCTCTTCCCCATTCTCTCTCTCTCTCACTCACTCACTCACTCTCTTCTCTCTAAAATGAATTTTTAAAAAAACTAATTGTTTCTCATTATGAATCTAAAAATGAAAAAAATTTTGCTATATTGATGGGTGTGTATGCACCAGTTATAGATGCAAGGAATATGAATGTGTATTTATAAGGCTCAAAGGTTTATTTTTTTGGTTGGAGAATATAGGGAAGGCTGGAGAAATGCCCTGCTTGACTGAGATATAAAGGCTGGCAGGACTTAGTGAACCACTGGACTGTTTCCATGATTGTCTGTAATGAAGGTTGAATGGATTTTTATTCTGTCCAGGCATAATGCAATCTATTTGTTAAGCAAGTAGCAGAGGTCAAATCTGGATCACAGTGGCTTGTGTGATTGTAATTGTGGTTCTTAGGCCAGGTTTCTACCCTAATTCAACTCTGTGGAAATCTGAAAACATCTTGAACATTTCAAAATAATAAGAGCGGTCCAAATGGAACTTGGATCTAGACGTGGGCGTTTCTGTTGCCAGTTCTATTCTTGAATGCATTGCCGTGTTTATGCTCTTCTTGGCTTTCCCGTCTTATTAACTAGCTCTCCTCCCAAGGACAGTGAAGTAGAGCAGAACAAACTGCTGGCTAGGGCTGCTCCAGCTTTTCTGAAGGGTAAAGGGTAAGTTAAAGCCAGAGTGTACTGGAACCCTGAATTAACTAAACTAAAAAAGGAGATTTCTTTTTCAACATGCTTTGTGTTTGAAAGACCATCTTCGATACCGTAAAAGCAGTTCCATTATAACTCCATTAACAGCACCAAGTAGTTATTTTGAGTAGAAACATCTGTGTTGTTATTCACTTTCCCTGATTTCCTTTTCTTTCTTTCTTTTTTTTAATGACTAAGCTTCAGATTTGATTTTCCAAAAAGACTACTTACTGTTTGCTTGCAATGTGTTTACTGTAGAGTTGAATTTCTTGGCCTTAGCGGTTTGAAGAATGCACGTCTGTTTTCTGATGTTACTTTATCTAAATGGAAGTCTTTATTTTTAAAATTAGTGAAATGCAATTGTGAATTTCATTGCTTGGATTTTGCTTGTGTTTTTCTTAAAACAGCACTTACTTTTCCTTCACTTGCGTGGTTTTCTGAATGCCTTTTTTACGCCAAATGCACTCCTGCCTGCTCTGCTTACTGCTGTTCACCTCTCTTAACCCTTTCTTTCCTCCTGCCCTGTTTCAGGATACAGTACAGCCTGAATGTGGCAGACAGGCTGGCTGATGAACATGTTCTCATCGGGTTGTATGTCAACATGCTCCGGAACAACCCATCATGGTTAGTGCAGGTTTGGCTGCTTGGCTATCCGTAGAGAGGGGAGCAGTCTCTTCTCTTGACAAGCAGTCTCAGCAAGGGGCAAAGTCACTGGATGCCAGATGTGTTACTAAAGCACGTTTTGGCCCTGGCCAGTTGGCTCAGTGGTAGAGTTTGGTCTGGGGTGCGGGAGTCCCGGGTTTGATTTCCGGCCGGGGCACACAGGAGAGGCGCCCATCTGCTTCTCCACCCTTCCCCCTCTCCTTCTTCTCTGTCTCTCTCTTCCCCTCCCACAGCTAAGGCTCTGATGGAGCAGGGTTTGCCCAGGTGCTGAGGATGGCTCTGTGGCCTCTTCCTCAGGCGCTAGAATGGCTCTGGTTGCGGCAGAGCGATGCCCCAAGATGGGCAGAGCATCGCCCCCTGGTGGGCCGGCCAGGTGGATCCCGGTGGGGCGCATGCGGGAGTCTGTCTGACTGCCTCCCCGCTTCCAACTTCAGAAAAAGAAAAAAAAATTAAAAAAATTAAAGCACATTTTAACTGACTCAATTAAAATGTCTTTTGTAACATTAGATTGGATATTCTCCCCATTCATGTGCCATAGAATTCATATCTATGTTTCTATCTTAGCTAAAGGGATAACTCGTGTATGTGGGTGCCATGCTAAGTATTAATATTAGCATTCAGGTGGATGCCGGGCTGTGGGTCCTACAGTCGGTTCTATGTTATAAGTGCCAGGTCAAATTACTGCACAATAGTGATGGGAGAATTTGTTTATTCCAAGGACATGTATGTCTCTGCTGGTTTGGAGAACAATGCCCTTTCATGTAAGATAGAAGTGAAAAAGAGAAAAAGTTGTGGGATAAAATCATACTCTGGAAATCATTTTCTTAACATTGATTGCCTTTCAACTTTCACTTATAAATGTTTCTGGGTAGCCTGCTTTCAGGCCCCAGAATATGCAAAGCTTACTTTCAGATGTGTTAAATGTGTGGATTCAGGTAGTCCTAGGTATTGGGATAAAGGCATTCATAAAGTTTTTTTCTTTCTATTTTAATTGTGACATAGGAGATCCCTCCTATTGGTTATTTTGTTTTAATACTAAGTGTACATTTACAATTTGAATGAAAATAAATGGACAGACTATATAAATATCACATATTTCAGGCTAGTTTAGACAACTGTTTTACAAACATGTTTAGCAAACCAGTGGGTTTGTTTGTTTTTCTGTTATTATTAAGCAAACCAATGGGTTAAACTGCCTTTACAATAGCTGGTCCCCCTTACCAGTACTGTGTCACAGAAAGCATGCCTCAAACACTTGGTGCTCATCTGCCTCACCACTTGGTATTGTTAGCCACTTCTTTGTAGAATGTTCCTCCCTTGACTGTTTCCAAAGTTCTTTTCCATTCCTGCTTCTGATGCCTCAGAATTAATTTTTGCATAATTAGTTCATGAGATGATTTTAGGTGATTCATTGATGAACATTTATTTAATAATCACATATTTATCTTAATTTATATATCTTTTAAAAATACAACCAGCATACTTGTTTGATTTTATATTATATTCTACTCTTTCAGGAAATAAAAATGAGCTCTCCTGATAAGCCCATCTCTTTGTTCACGTTTTTCTAAGCTTGTAGATCAAACAGTTCCTTTTCTTTCTCACATTTCAGCCTCTCAGAACTACAGGTGGAAAGAGTGATTGCTTTAATCATATTCTCAATGAGTTTGGTTCCACAATATTATGTGGTGGCTGAAACAATAAAACTAAAAATACTGAATTACAAAAAAGAAATTGTATGAGTAATCTTTAAACAAGAATACAGTCGATATAGGGTTAATCATGTCTGAAGGCAATGATGTGATCTCACACTGTGTCTTCTCCCCCATAATTCTAAGCATACTCTGGTTATTTCCATCACTTTTCTTTGACCTTGTCTTAATTAAGGTTGTAACAAAGAAATCTCTGAGGAGAAAATCTCAGACTTTGTTACTACCAGACCTCTTCTCTACTCAAGTGATTAAACACATTGACTTGATGGTCACTTAAGACCATAAAACTGTCTCAGCAGAGACACCTTACATCTACTTGATGAAAGCTAGGTGTGATTTGTCTTTTGAAAACAAAGCAGAATTTAAGTCTGATCAATGAATCAGACTCCGTTTTAATGGCTGCTGCCCTCTGTATTTCTTATAACTTTTTCTGTCCTTAAAAAATTTCAACTTATCTTTCAAATTTCTTATTTTTCCTTCGCTTTCCTCTCTGTTTAATTAGATCCAAACAATTCCCCCACACCAGCCATGGTTATATAAGTAATGTGGTGATCTCTCACCTCCTTTATCATCATTATAGCTATAATCTTTACCGTCATTCAACTATGGTGAGATATATAATGGTAATAATCATGAGAGCTACCATTTTTAAAGCACTTGCCTCATGCTAAGTACTATGTTCAAAGCTTTATTTATGTAATATTATATAAATTACATAATAATACACAAGCAACATAATGCTACATAATTATTTACATAATTAATAATTACATGATTTTATTATATAAGTATTTACATAATTTCCCCTAGTCCTTAAAGTAAGCCTTTAGAATACATGCTATCAACCCCCTTTTATAAATAAGTAAAGGTATCAATTATGAGAGTTACATGACCCTCCCACAGTCACATGACTACTAAACAGTGGAGCAGAGATTTTAATCATTAGTCACTTGATTCCAAGCTCATAACCACTAGGCTCCATTGCCTCTTAAAAAACCTACATAAATGTATGCCCTCGAGAAAGCTTTTCTGGGCTCTCCTCCACACTGCATCCACCATACATCTATTTACTGAAATAGCATATCCCCCTATATTATATTTCTCTATTGTAGTTTAACAGATATTTTGAGCACATCCTAGTTATAGGAATGGTGGTTGTTAATTAGGTTACATTTATATATTTGGTTCTATGCATTGTGATTTCTCGTTTTGATAAGAGGTTTTTTTTTCTTCTTTTCGAAGTGAGAGGAAGAAATATAGAGAGATGACTCCTGCATGTGCCTCGACCAGGATCTACCTGGTGACCCCCCTCTGGGGCCAATGCTCTGCCCATGTGGAGCCATGCTTACAGTCAAGCTACTTTTAGTGCCTGAGGTAGAGGTTCCATGGAGCCATCCTCAGAGCCTGGGTCCGATGCACTAGAACTAGTCAAGCCATGGCTGCAGGAGGAGAAGAGAGAAAGAGAGAAAAGAGAGAGGAGGACTGGTGGAGAAGCAGATGGTCACTCCTCCTGTGTGCCCTGACTGGGAATCAAACTCAGGACTCCACATGCCGGGCCAATGCTCTACCACTGAGCCAACTGGCCAGGGCCCAGGGACAAGAGTTTTGTCTTCAGTCTCTTGTATCTCATCACTCCAGCCGGAATATGAACAAATTTTACATTTAAGAAGTTCTTCAAAAATTACAGAGCCCTTACCCACACATTATTTAATTTGCTTGTCAAAGCCCTATATGTTTAGATGTTATTATTTTCATTTCTCTGATAAGAAAATGTAAGCTTTGCGACATTAAGTGACTTATCCAAGGTCATGTGCTTGCAAAGGATTGCACACAGGTCTTCTGAGACCTGGTCCCACCTATTTCCCATATCATTCCTTGTCCTCCCTGTCTGTGCATCTTTCATGGAGATGGTCTAGAAATAGAAACCTAAAGCTGTTCTTGGTTAAAAGGTTTGTTTTCATAAGTATTCATAAATGTTTCTGATTCATTCTATGTGGGGGCTTTCTACTCCTACTCCATATTAACTGCTTAACACAATAGGAAACTGACTCATTTGTAATAAATAGTCTGCTGCTAAATTAAAGACACACATTTATGTTGTTGGTTCTGATGTCAGAGAAGCCACATGAATAAACTGTAGCCTGAGGGAAAATTTCTCCTGTCTTCCTACTTCAGTGAAGTTTTAAAAGCCTTAGTGTTTTCAAGCACTTTCTCCAATAGGGGAAGGTCTCAAAATGCAATACAGTAAGGGCTTTTCTGCCCTTCCCTAAAGCTTATCAAGTGCCTGGGCTTGCTAGTGGTTTATAAGGACTGACAGTGGCAGGCAGACCAAAGGATTGGAAACCAGCCCAGCACTTCTCTTACCATAATTATATCATTGATACTTACCATTCAAAAGCTTCTGGTATATTTCTCTCTAAAAGGTCCCCTGTGTAAAGGCAAGAGGAGTACAATTAAAGGATACAGTCTATACTTTGATGTCATGATCAATTGCTGTTACTTAGACCCCTGACCTCACATAACCTGGTTTATATTTGTTCTGCTTATATGTTTTTTCTCAAGTACAACAAATTGTGCATTTTATGCCTTTTTCTAGGATTCCTGTATGAGGTCTAAATTTTTATTGGCTTGCCTGCTTGAAACCCTTTATAGATTCCTCTTGCACTTAGTTTACAACCCAGACACCTCATCATGGCCTAGAAGCCTGTGTGTGATCTAGCCCTTGCCTACCCACCTCTCGGCCTCAGCTATCATGAGGTTCTTCCATTCAATTATAATACCTAGTCACATTATTTTTTTTATCAATTTCTAAAAACAATGTATAAAACGGCCTCAAGATCATGATACTAGTTTTTTCCTATGTCTAGAACATTCTTACCCTTTTTTCCCCTGCCCTCTTATTTCACATACACATGTGCACTGCTGGTTCTTACTCTGGCTTCCAATCTCAGATTAGAGGCACCTCCTCAGGTGGGTCTCCAATATTAGTCTCTATTATGCCATACTGTTTATTTCATTCTTACTATAACTGCAACCGTTGGTTGGTTGGTTTATTATCTAGCTTCCCCTTTAGGGAGTAGAGACCTTCTCTGACTTGCTCAGCACCATATCTTTGACATCTTACACAGTGTCTGGCACATAGTAGGTCCCAATAAACATTTGCTGGTATTGTAGAGTATTGATGGTGCTATAGGTATACAGTTTCCTCTCACACTAAACAAAATTGCTAGGAGTCCTCAGAATATCTTTTTTTACTAGTAAAATAAGTATTTTTACTATTTAAAATGTCACCTATTATAAATTAGCCCTTATATCAACCACTTAGTGTAAAAGCATGAAGTAGATTAAAAAGGAAAGTATTGAGCTTGGCATAAAGGTGGTACATGTAGAAAAAGACAAGCACTAGCAATTATTCACTGATGAGAGAAAGGCAAGTGATGGGGGCAAAACAAAAAAACTGAAAGTGGTATTGGGCAAGAATTAAAAACTTTTTTTGTGCTCTCTGGTCTTTTTCATTTTGCATTAGTTAGCTAAGGCTATTATAACAGAGTAACTTAAACTGTGTAGCTTGAACAACAGAAATTTATTTTCTCATAGTTCTGGAAGGTAGAAGTCCAAGACCAAGGTGCCAGCATGGATGATTTCTCCTGAGGGCTTGCTCCTTGGCCTGCAGGTGGTTGTTTTTCTCCTGTGTCCTTGCAGGTTTTTTCTCTGTACGCATATATCACTAGTTCTCTTCCTCTTCTGATAAGGACACCAATCATATTGAATTAGAGCCCCAGCCTTATGACCTCATTCAATTTTAGTCACCTCTTTAAAAGCCACATCACCGTGTACATTCACATTCTAAGGTACTAGAATTGGGACTTAAACACATGAATTTCAGAGAGACACAATTCAGTCTAATATTGAATTCACTGAATCATATGCCTTTAATATGTTTAAGGTGCAGGCTATGTTTTGATTGGCCCTTTTCCTTAAATGTTGTTGATTTTGAAAAATGTAAGTTTATTGCAACCTTTTAAAAGAAAAAGAAATTATTTACACTAACTGACAGTGTCTATTTTATGAGTTTTAATTTCCTTGTTAACATTACTCCTTTCTTCAGTAAAATGTTTAGGAGCTTCAAGTATACTACTCGACTTCTGAGAAAGATATTTCCTTAGGATGCTAGGAATGTAAACGTGAAGAATATCACATACCTGCATTGGCTGTGTTGTTCCCACGGAGGTTTTCTCAGCATAATCAGATGATGAACTGATTTTAAGATGCATTCCCTTACCTGTTATAGATTCTGATACATTTTAATAAGTTTCCATGGAAAATGAGTGACACTACCAATCTAATGAGGTGATAGACTTAAATTAGCTAGTGTAATACTGGCACATGGGAGTAACTCGATGTTAGTTCTTCCCTTAATTTTGAATAGGACTGAAGGCATCTAAAAAGTTAGATTGTAAAATTCTATTTTGTAAGACCTGTCCATTGTAATATGGTAGAAATAAACTGACAGCTCATATATGTTCATAACTATTGTTGACTGGATGAACTTCAGCTACACTTTCTCCAAATGTGCTAAAATAAAGAATTCAGAATAGGACACGGTCTCATATGTTGTTCAATAAATTGTACAAAAAGGACATTTTGATTAAAAATTCATGATAGTTTAATTGTCTAAATAAACTAATTAATCGACAAAAACAATTTGTGACAGTGTTCATTCAGCTTTGCTTACAAGAGAAGAGGAGGCTGTCGCTCTTGAGCTCACTGCTTCCTTTGTTTAGGAAATCAGAGATATAAAGACCACCTATTGCTTCTGTAAGCTCCTTCATTGATTCAACTAAACTGTCTTTCTCTTTCTGGTATAACCTAGATTACTGAATAGTAACCACACACATTTCTTCAGCAAAAAACTAATTTATAGGAAGTTATGTTGCCAGAATGGTCATACCAAGACATTGTTACTTATTTCTTAGAGGTAAGAGTAAAAGAAATTCTCGCGTTGAGTCTTACCATGTGGCCTGGCACTGCTCTAAACACTTTATCTCATGTTCCTCCTGGGAAGCCATGATGTAAATTATCACTGTGTGGGCACAAAGAGGTTAAGTGACTTGCCCTGAGTCACACAGCTAGTAAGTGAGAGGGCTGGGGTTTGAATCCAGAAATGATCCAGCACAACCTCCCACTCACTCTTTTATAATAATATCAGTTATTTAACCCTTATAAGAATAAATATTTTTAATGGGATCTTACCCCTTTCAGACACCATCTGCTTTCCTAGTCTTTAAAACAACAACAACAACAAAATGTGAACCGAAAGAGAACTTGCCATGGTTGGCTGGGGGTGGGGAAGATCTGATGTTGATAAATATGAATGAGTATAATGACATTTCTATGAACTTCAGCACCTATACAGAGAAGATAAGGAATCTGTATGAAACCATAGAATGAATAATGATTTTTTAACTCTGTCCAAAGTGAATATTTCACCGTTTGATTTTAGATGGCATGGCTAGTTTTAAAGTACAATATTTGATCTGTTTTCTTCTGATTTTCTCAAAGCATTGAGGGTTCATACAGAGCCCAGAAAGACAGAAGAGCTGAACCAAAGACCATGACATTACCAGCCTAAGAGAGCTAACCTTTATTCATTCTTTTGTCCAACTAATTCTTAGGTAGTTCTTGCTGTGTTTCAAGCACTGTGCTAAACAATTAAGATCTAATGGTGAAAAGATTGAACCATTCTTCCCTCAAAGAAGTTAGTTTAGTGAAGAATAAAGATGAGTACAAAGGCAATTAAAATGCAAAGGAATAGCAGCTATAATAAGGGTAGTGCATTGCAGAGTGCTATGGGATATATGAGAAGCCATTAACATTAATTTGGAGGTTGGTGGTGAAGGTAAGAAACATCAACTAAAGCCAACAGCAGGATAAAGAGGAATTAGCCTGGTGGACATGTATGGAGGAGGCAGAAATATTGTTCAAGGCAGAGAGAATATGGCCCCTCTGAGAAACTTACCATATTTCCCCATGTATAAGACGCTCCCATGTATAAGATGCACCTTAATTTGGGGGCCCGAATTTTGAAAAAAAAATGTATTACATAAAGTTATTGAACTCAAATTTTATTCATCATAAAATTCATACAACTCCTCATCACAGTTAAAACTTCAATCCATTAGCTTGTCCTCATCTGTGTCTGATGACAAATCACTGTCTTCAACAATGAGTGCAAAAACAAGTACAAAAAAGTGGGAAATGCAAGTAAAAAAATCTACAACCACTGTATAACACGCACCCAGTTTTTAGATCACAAAAGTTTTGAAAAAAGGTGTGTCTTATACATGGGGGACTACAGTAAGTTTGGTAAGGCTACTAAAGTAACCAGGGTAAAAGACAAAGCTAAGTTATGTGGGACCTTATACCTCTTATTTTGGAAGTTCAAAAATAAGAACCCATTGAAGGATTTTATGCATAGGAATGTTATAGCCAATTTTATTTTTATTCTTTTTCCTTCTTATTGAATTTATTGGGAAGACACTGGTTAACAAGATTATACAGGTTTCAGGTGCACAAGTCTACAACACCTCATCTATATACTGTTTTAAAAGGTCACTGGCTATGAGATAGAAAACGAATTGGAGGGAAGAATAAGTCTAAAATAAGACTTTACACTGATTCAGGCCAAAATTACAATGAGCTGAAGCACATCGCTGACCATTGGATTGAAGGAAGTGGAGGAACTTGAGAGTTTGTAGAAGATGGAATACAAGGCCTTGTAGATGATTATAACATAGTGGATTTTAATGACAAGGTCTCAATAAAGGAGTTTGATGGCATCCCTACAGAGAAGCCATCATTATGCTGATTTTTTGTTATTATCCATGAAGTCACCCTTTCATAATTTACTGTCTTTTCCTCTCAAACCAGTCAACAGTAGATGCTTTGAGAGTTCCTTCATTTCCCTCTCCAATCTTCAGTCCCTTAAAATGACATCTTGGACCCCAATATCACTTCATTTTTTTCCACCCTGACTCCTCTGTTCTCTGCCTCCTAAGAGCCAGAGCAGGGCTCTATCCCATAGCATTTTGCTCTCAACCAACTGAAAAACATAGGATATAACCTCATAAAGTAATCCTTCATTTAGTGTTAACTAATAATGCCTTCTCCGGCAGTAATACTCCTATTAGCTATTTGCATTTTAATAGGAGAGTCGTACCTGAGGCCTAATGACCTTAAAAATTAATCTCTGGTGATAAAATTTCCATCACCATTTAGACAAATGGAAAAATATTACAGTAAAGCATACAAGTATTTCTGGTGGCCTTTGGATAACATTATTTGGTTGACTTTTCCACCCTGGAAGTCAGAACAGGTCTGCAGAGACACAAACAAGCAAATAAACAAACAAACAAAAAAACAACAACATGTGAATAAACCCTGAGTTCCTAGAGATCTTGGCTAAATCACAATTTAGCCATAGGTTAGTTGGAGCCACTTGAGTTTCCTAGAATGCCATTTTCAAATTACTAGCAGCAACCACTTGCCATGTATTTAAGGTAGAAACTAGAGAGCTTTCAAAATAATAGATCTTCCCACTCAAAATTCAGTCTACACAGCAGCCACCTTTTAATTCATCATAGTCTTGTAGCAATATTACTGAGTATGAAGTCTTGAAATGAATAGCCAGGGATGGAGAGAGTGTTGGGATCAGTATTTCTTTAATGATTTAGGGATTATTGGCCATTCATTTTTAACTATTTGTAATTGAAGTCCTGAAATAATGGAACTTATCAGAGAAATGCCTCATTCACCCTTGTATAATTTGAACATACTGAAATGGCACATGTGGGCTCATAAATCGTTTGTGTGCACAAAGGGATAATAGATCACTCCAACCCTCATTCCGTCAGTGCTAGGGGGAGGAAAACCATGGAAGTATGAATTATAGCTTACTAGGAAGAATCCCATGACTTCATGTCTAACATTTCCAGGAGGCTTTTTTATATGTAACCTTCATATTATTTATACTTGCTGGTCATTCATGGTAATAGATACTTTTATCATGAGGTTTCTTATCAAGGTTTTTAAAATTTTTTATTTGTCAAAACACTCACAAATATTTTTGACAAAGTCAGTTTCAGACAGTCAAACAAATCATTGTCCTGGGCTTGGAGCAATGGGCCCTGTCGTCTACACAGTATTCAGTTAAGCTTATAATCACTAATACACCAGCCAGAAATGATAAACATGTCCAAATTTCTTTGTGAGTAGTTTTATGTTTAAAGCAAAGACAGTGTTACATCCTCTTTCTTATTAAAGCTGCAACAAGAAATTCAGTTATTATTTTAAACCTCTACAGAGTGCAGATAATGTCTTAAAAGACGCCTGCTTTAAAGCCTCCATTTTCCAGAACTTATTACTTTCACTATTAAAATTATTCTCTTACTGCAGGCCTTTGTATGATAATTAAAAGCCTCAATCCACAAGGATTGATACTATACATATATATCAGCCTGAAATCCTAAAATTTTCTGTCATAGGGAGTGTTTATAAAATATCACACATACTATATGGATATCAGTTAAACTCTCATGAAAAATGGTCTGTTTTATAAAGTTATAAATGAATCACAATATAGTGGTTCATTTCATGTATTTAGATTTTCTATTTTATTTTCAAGATTTTCTAGACCTTTGCCACTCAAGGTGTCCTCTCAGGCCCCACCAGCCTGACCTACTGCCCCCACCACTACAGAATCAGAAGCTGCCTTCTCACGGCATCCCTAAGTGATATGTGGACACACTAAAGTGGAAGAAGCCTTGCTGTAGATCACTGTTGGATGGTAGATGACATTTTGAAGGAGACATGAATCATGGCTGAATCTAAACAGGTTACTGAAGAGGCAAAATAATGATGTCATATTAACTAGCATTATGTGTGTTCTAGGCATCATATTAGTTTGATGCTTTTAACATGCATTCTTTTATTTGGGCAAAGAAAAAGGGAAGACTCTTTTTCTGAGTATGGAGAAGTGACTTGGTAAATGGAGAAATATCCTAGGTAGTCGTCAAGCCCCGAGAAAGGGGCTAAATCTAGTATGGAAATATTCAAAACAAGAGCAGATATATTTTATATATGTGAAGAGTACAGGCTAGAACAGAGATAATAGAAACAAAAATGTGTTCCAAAATGATGAGAAAAAATTTTACATTAATGGATTTAGCCAGCTAGGAAAGAGCTATTTGGGAGTGACATACTAATATATATATCACTGGAAACGCATAATGATTTTCTCTCATCTCACTTTAAAACAAAGGTTAAAAGAATATGTTTTATGTTTATTTTATATGTAAATATACATATAAATGACATAAGTATGTTATTTTATATGGATCTAAGACTTTACAATGGATGCCAGATAACTCTTGAAGCAAAATACTGACCTATCCTCACTGCTAATATATTTTTTCAGAGTGAATGTCTTAGATAAAAGCAAATTGTAAAACATACTGAATTTTTGAACTAACAATAAGAAATTCTGGAATCAGAATATTCAGTGTAGGGAGATGAAGCAGGTAGAAGAGGGTCACTGGGGGATACGAGGTGATGGAAGGAGACCTGACTTGGGGTGGTGAGCACACAATACAGTGTACAGATTATTTATTATAGAATTATAATTCTTACAGCCTTACTATTGGCATAGAAGTGTGTCATTTTGAAGTGTGTCATTTTTTTTATTTTGTGACAGAGACAGAGAGAGGAACAGATAGAGACAGACTGGCAGGAAGGGAGAGAGATGAGAGGCATCAATTCTTTGTTGCAGCATTTTAGTTGTTCATTGATTGCTTTCTTGTTTGTGCCTTGACCAGGGGCCACAGCAGACCAAGTTATCTATTGCTTGGGCCAGCAACTTTGGGCTCAAGCTGGTGAGCCTTGCTCAAACCAGATGAGCCCACACTCAAGCCGGTGACCCTGGGTTTCGAACCTGGGTCCTCCATGTCCTGGTCCAATGCTCTATCCACTGCACCACCGTCTGGTCAGGCAAAGTGTGTCATTTTTAATGCATAATCATTAGTATTTATTTTGGTCTTTACGGAACAGACTTAAGTATAAGAACCAATGGAGAAGAATGTAAATAAATATGGAGATAAGAGGAACTAGTTTCTAACCTTGATTCTGATATCTTACCAGAATAACTGATAAATCAAGGTATGACCAACTAGCCTGTTAACAAGATTAGTGTTACTGGTATGTTGCATAGAATATTTTTTAATGGCACAGAACTTAGTCTTTAGTGAAGGGCCTTCTGAAATAGGGGAGAGTTGATATTTACTTTAGTAGTTATTTTTATTTATTTGCTTCTACTTGCATTACTTTTTAGGGACTCAATTCATCCTTTATTCTAGTACAAACAATTTCTATAAATATATAAGAGGCACTAAACAATTCCCATTAGTGTCATTAGAAGCCACTAGTATAATTCCACTTTTCTAGAAATAAATATAATATAGCAAGTTACTTAGGTAGTAAAATTATTGATGAGAATTATATTAGTTATCTATTGCCACATAACAAATTACACAAAAACTTAGCAACTTAAAACAATAAGCATTTATTATCTTACCGTGGGTCAGGAATCCAGTTTTGGCATAGCTATGTGCCTGTGGCTGAAGAGGACTTTCATGAGTTTGCTATCAAGCTGTTGGCTGGGGCTGTGATCTCATCTAAAGGCTCTGCCTATGTGGATTCATTCACAAGGTGCTGGCTGGCTCCAGTTCCTCATCACATGGGCCTTTCCACAGGCTACCATATGATATGGCAGTTAGCTTCCCACAGAGCAAGCGATCCAAAAGAGCTCAAGAGAGAGAAAATATTCCCAAGATGGAAACCATGGTCTTTTTATAAACTAACCTTGAAAGTAACAGCCCATTACTTGCACCATATTGTATTCATTAGAAGCATGTCTGTAAGTCCAGCCATACTAAAAGGAGGGAATTATACACAAATGTGAAGACTAGGAGATGGGGAGGGATCACTACAGGCTGGCCACAGTTGTTGGGGTTATAGCTTTTATATTTTCTAACATGTCTATTTTGAACATGTATTACTTGTATAATAAGGAAATAAAAATGTTAACAGCAATAAAATTAAAGAGAAAATATTCTTTTTTTTAAATAAATTTTTATTAATGGTAATGGGATGACATTAATAAATCAGGGTACATATATTCAAAGAAAACATGTCTAGGTTATTTTGTCATTAAATTATGTTGCGTACCCCTCGCCCAAAGTCAGATTGTACTCCGCCACCCTCTATCTAGTTCTCTGTGCCCCTCCCCCTCCCCCTAACTCTCTCCCTCCCTCCCTCCCATGTCCTCCCTCCCCCCACCCCTGGTAACCACCACACTCTTGTCCATGTCTCTTAGTCTCATTTTTTATGTTCCACCAATGTATGGAATCATGTAGTTCTTGTTTTTTTCTGATTTACTTATTTCACTCCTTATAATGTTATCAAGATCCCACCATTTTGCTGTAAATGATCTGATGTCATCATTTCTTATGGCTCAGTAGTATTCCATAGTGTATATGTGCCACATCTTCTTTATCCAGTCTTCTATTGAAGGGCTTTTTGGTTGTTTCCATGTCTTGGCCACTGTGAACAGTGCTGCAATGAACATGGGGCTACATGTGTCTTCACGTATCAATGTTTCTGAGGTTTTGGGGTATATACCCAGTAGAGGGATTGCTGGGTCATAAGGTAGTTCTATTTGCAGTTTTTTGAGGAACCACCATACTTTCCTCCATAATGGTTGTACTACTTTACAGTCCCACCAACAGTGAATGAGGGTTCCTTTTTCTCCACAGCCTCTCCAACATTTGCTATTACCCGTCTTGTTGATAATAGCTAATCTAACAGGAGTGAGGTGGTATCTCATTGTAGTTTTGATTTGCATTTCTCTAATAACTAATGAAGCTGAGCATCTTTTCATATATCTGTTGGCCATTTGTATCTCTTCCTGGGAGAAGTGTCTGTTCATGTCCTCTTCCCATTTTTTTATTGGATTGCTTGTTTGTTTGTTGTTGAGTTTTATGAGTTCTTTGTAAATTTTGGATATTAGGCCCTTATCTGAGCTGTTGTTTGTAAATATCATTTCCCATTTAGTTGGCTTTCTGTTTATTTTGTTATCAGTTTCTCTTGCTGAGTAAAAACTTTTTATTCTGATGCAGTCCCATTCATTTATCTTTGCCTTCACTTCTCTTGCCATTGGAGTCAAGTTCATAAAATGTTCTTTAAAACCCAGGTCCATGATTTTAGTACCTATGTCTTCTTCGATGTACTTTATTGTTTCAGGTCTTATATTTAGGTCTTTGATCCATTTTGAATTAATTTTAGTACACGGGGACAGGCTATAGTCGAGTTTCATTCTTTTGCATGTGGCTTTCCAGTTTTCCCAACACCATTTGTTGAAGAGGCTTTCTTTTCTCCATTGTGTGTTGTTGGCCCCTTTATCAAAGATTATTTGACCGTATATATGTGGTTTTATTTCTGGGCTTTCTATTCTGTTCCATTGGTCTGAGTGTCTATTTTTCTGCCAATACCATGCTGTTTTGATTATCGTGGCCCTATAATATAGTTTAAAGTCAGGAATTGTAATGCCCCCAGCTTCATTCTTTTTCCTTAGGATTGTTTTGGCTATTCGGGGTTTTTTATAGTTCCATATAAATCTGATGATTTTTTGTTCCATTTCTTTAAAAAATCTCATAGGGATTTTGATGGGAATTGCATTAAATTTATATATTGCTTTGGGTAATATGGCCATTTTGATTATATTTATTCTTCCTATCCAAGAACAAGGAATATTTTTCCATCTCATTGTATCTTTTTCGATTTCCCTTAACAATGCTTTGTAATTTTCATTATATAGGTCCTTTACATTCTTTGTTATGTTTATTCCTAGGTATTTTATTTTTTTTGTTGCAATCGTGAAGGGGATTATTTTTTTGAGTTCGTTTTCTAATATTTCATTGTTGGCATATAGAAAGGCTATGGACTTTTGTATGTTAATTTTGTATCCTGCGACCTTACTGTATTGGTTTATTGTTTCTAATAATCTTTTTGTGGAGTCCTTCGGGTTTTCGATGTATAGGATCATATCATCAGCAAAAAGTGATAGCTTTACTTCTTCTTTTCCGATATGGATGCCTTTTATTTCTTTGTCTTGTCTGATTGCTCTGGCCAGAACTTCTAGCACCACGTTAAATAAGAGTGGAGAGAGTGAACAACCCTGTCTTGTTCCTGATTTAAGGTAGAAAGTCCTCAGTTTTATGCCATTTAATATGATGTTGGCTGATGGTTTATCATATATGGCCTTTATCATGTTGAGATATTTTCCTTCTATACCCATTTTGTTGAGAGTCTTAAACATAAAATTGTGTTGTATTTTATCAAAAGCCTTTTCTGCATCTATTGATAAGATCATGTGGTTTTTGTTCTTTGTTTTGTTGATATGGTGTATTACGTTAACCGTTTTGCGTATGTTGAACCATCCTTGAGATTCTGGGATGAATCCCACTTGATCATGATGTATTATTTTTTTAATATGTTGTTGTATTCAGTTTGCCAGTATTTTGTTTAGTATTTTAGCATCTGTATTCATTAGAGATATTGGTCTGTAGTTTTCTTTCTTTGTGCCATCCTTGCCAGGTTTTGGTATGAGGGTTATGTTGGCCTCATAAAATGTGTTTGGAAGTATTGCTGCTTCTTCAATTTTTTGGAAGACTTTGAGTAGAATAGGAACCAAGTCTTCTTTGAATGTTTGATAGAATTCACTAGTATAACTGTCTGGGCCTGGACTTTTATTTTGGGGGAGGTTTTTAATAGTTTTTTCTATTTCCTCCCTGCTGATTGGTCTGTTTAGGCTTTCTGCTTCTTCATGACTCAGTCTAGGAAGGTTGTATTGTTCTAGGAATTTATCCATTTCTTCTAGATTGTTGTATTTGGTGGCATATAATTTTTCATAGTATTCTACAATAATTCTTTGTATATCTATGATGTCTGTGGTGATCTCTCCTCTTTCATTTTGGATTTTATTTATTTGAGTCCTGTGTCTTTTTTCCTTGGTGAGTCTTGCCAAGGGTTTGTCAATTTTGTTGATCTTTTCAAAGAACCAACTCCTTGTTTTATTGATTTTTTCTATAGTTTTTCTGTTCTCTATTTCATTTATTTCTGCTCTGATTTTTATTATCTCCTTTCTTCGGCTGGTTTTGGGTTGTCTTTGTTCTTCTTTTTCTAGTTCCTTAAGGTGTGAAGTTAAGTGGTTTACTTCGGCTCTCTCTTGTTTGTTCATATAGGCCTGAAGTGATATGAACTTTCCTCTTATTACTGCTTTTGCTGCATCCCAGAGATTCTGATATGTCGTATTTTCATTTTCATTTGTCTGTATATATCTTTTGATCTCTGCGCTTATTTCTTCTTTGACCCATTCATTTTTTAGAAGTATGTTGTTTAGTTTCCACATTTTTGTGGGTTTTTCCCCCTCTTTTTTGCAGTTGAATTCTAGTTTCAAGGCTTTATGATCAGAAAATATGCTTGGTACAATTTCAATTTTTCTAAATTTGCTGATATTGTCTTTGTGGCCCAACATATGGTCAATTCTTGAGAATGTTCCATGTACACTAGAGAAAAATGTATACTCTGTCGCTTTGGGATGAAGTGTCCTGTAGATGTCTATCATATCCAGGTGTTCTAGTATTTCGTTTAAGGCCACTATATCTTTATTGATTCTCTGTTTGGATGACCGATCTAGAGCCGTCAGCGGTGTATTGAGGTCTCCAAGTATGATTGTATTTTTGTCAGTTTTTGTTTTAAGGTCAATAAGTAGCTGTCTTATATATTTTGGTGCTCCTTGGTTTGGTGCATATATATTAAGGATTGTTATGTCTTCTTGATTCAACTTCCCCTTAATCATTATGAAATGACCATTTTTGTCTCTGAGTACTTTTTCTGTCTTGTAGTCAGCATTATTAGATATGAGTATTGCTACGCCTGCTTTTTTTTGGGTGTTGCTTACTTGGAGTATTGTTTTCCAGCCTTTCACTTTGAATTTGTTTTTATCCTTGTTGCTTAGATGTGTTTCTTGTAGGCAGCATATAGTTGGATTTTCTTTTTTAATCCATTCTGCTACTCTGTGTCTTTTTATTGGTAAGTTTAATCCATTTACATTTAGTGTAATTATTGACACTTGTGGGTTCCCTACTGCCATTTTATAAATTGCTTTCTGTTCGTTTTGTATCTAGTTTGATTCTTCTCTTTTGTTTTTCTATCATTTGTTTTTGTTTGTTTGTGTTCCATACTTCTTTCCTCTGTTGCTACCTTTTTTAAGTCAAGTGTTTTTGTGGTGGTTTTTTTAAGGGTGGTTGCCATTAAGTAATGAAAAGGGTACCTACCATATTCATTGTAGTACCCTATCTTATAAGTATTTCTGCACTTCATCATCCTTTGCTACTGTTAATCTCCATCCTCTCCCCCCTTTTTTTCCTTTGTTGTCACAGTTTAAGTTTGGTTTTATTGTGTTCTTGGTGGAGCTGTTACTTGTGGTGTTGTTTTCTTTTGTTCTTTGAATCTGGTTGGAAAACCCCCTTTAGTATTTCCTGGAGTGGGGGCTTTCTGTTGATAAATTCTCTCATCTTTTCTGTATTTGTGAATGTTTTTATATCTCCTTCATACTTGAAGGATAGCTTTGATGGGTATAGTATTCTTGGCTGAAAGTTCCTCTCTTTCAGGGCTTTAAATATTGGGGTCCACTCTCTTCTAGCTTGTAGAGTTTCTGCTGAGAAATCTGATGATAATCTAATAGGCCTTCCTTTATATGTTGTACTCTTCTTTTCCCTGGCTGCCTTGAGAATTTTTTCTTTGTCATTGGTTTGTGTCATCTTCATTATGATGTGCCTTGGAGTGGGTTTGTTGGGGTTAAGAAAACTTGGTGTTCTGTTTGCTTCTTGAATTTGAGGCTTTAGTTCCTTCCACAGGCTTGGGAAGTTCTCGTCTATTATTTGTTTGAGTATATTCTCCATTCCATTTTCTTTCTCTTCTCCCTCTGATATACCTATTATTCTTATGTTATTCTTTCTGATGGAGTCAGACAATTCCTGTAGGGCTTTCTCGTTTTTTATTATTTTTGAGTCTCTTTCTTCTTCTCTCTGTTGTGCCTCAAGTTGTTTGTCTTCTATTTCACTAATCCTATCCTCAATCTGGGCTGTTCTGTTAGCTAAGCTTGTTACCTCGTTTTTCAGCTCGTGAATTGAGTTTTTCATTTCTGTTTGATTTGTTTTTATAGTTTCAATTTCCTTGGTAATATATTCTTTGTGTTCATTGAGTTGTTTTCTGATCTCCCTATATTGCCTTTCTGTGTTTTCTTGTATATCTCTGAGTATTTTTAAGATTTCTATTTTAAATTCTCTGTCATTTAGCTCCAAGGCTTCCAATATGTTAAGTCTTTTCTCCATAGATTTTTCCACATCTATTTGTGTTACCTCTCTTTCTTTTGTATCCATAATATTCGATTTCCTCTTTCTTATTGGCATCTGAGGGTGGTCTTGTTGATAGCACTAATTAGAATTAATAAAGAGTAAAAAGTAAAAAAAAATAAAAATAAAAATAAAAAAAAAAAAGAAGGTAAAACACCCCGCAAAAAAACACAGTAATAATTTATTATTTCCCCCTTTTTTTCTTTCTTCTCTTTCCCTCCTTTCCCCTCCTCAGGGAAATATCGTGCCTATAATGGAGGGCCTGATTTGGGGTGAAGAGTTCAAGGGGCAAAAAAAGGGAGTAGGGACCTACTAAATGCAAAAAAAAAAAAAAAAAAAAAAAAAAGGAAGAAAATTTTAGACAAGCATAAGATGATTTGCTTGTAAGTGATGGTCAACTAAGAGATATAATGAGAGGGATAAGAGGGAACCAGAAAAAAGGACCAAAAAAAGAATAATAAAGAAGAAAAAAAATAAAAATAATAAGTAAAAATCTGTTGTATTAAGTGGAGCGAAGACTAAATACAATGGAGACCTTGGGTTGGGAGGACCCAAAATGCCACAAAAATAAACAAACAAGAAAAAAACAAAAACAAAAGCAAAAAAGAAAAATAAAGCCAAAAAAAGCCTTGAGTCCCAAATTAACTAATTTGTTCGTGATTGAGGATTAAATGGGAGGAAAGTAAAACGAGAAAAGAAAAAACGAATAGAAAGGAAAAAATAAGAAAAAGAGAAAAATGAAGGAAGAAATAAAAAAGGAAGAGAAAAAAACAAAATAAAGCAAATCAAAAAAAAACAAAAGAGGAGAGAGTGAGAGTTAAGTGTCTTGGAGTATAACCTTAAAGGAGGGTGAGGATGAAGAAGAGAAATAAAATGTAACACTTATGGGTAGTGTAGTTCAAGAAAAGGGAAGCATAAGATGGGCAGAGAATAGAAGGACCAAGGTGGAGGAAATAAAGGCAATAAGATAGAAGAAACAAACAAACAAAAAAAAATTAGTGGAACAAGTTGTAAAGTCTGTGGATTTTTCTTGATTTTGAGAGGTTAACTTCTTCCTTTTTCTTTTCTCTCCCTCTTCCTGGTCGGTGACTCTGTACCCCAGGCTCTGCCCCTGTGTCACACTTAGGTAGGGATTTGCAGTTGATGGGATTCTATGGCAATGTCATATAATTGGCTTTAGTCTTGCTGGTAGTCAAGGTTTGTTGGTGTTTGCAGGGTCCAACGATGAGAGAGTTTGCTTTCCTGGATTCTCTCTCCTAGTCCCCCCTTCCTGAATTAGCAGCCTGGTGATCCAGCTATAAAGCTGCAACTGCTTCTGCCTGGGGAGTAAGAGGCTCAAAGAGCTGGGAAATCCCCACTCTATCCCCACTCAGTGCAAGGCTTTGGGAAAGGCTCTGGCAGTCAGGGCCTCCAGTGTAATCAGGCGGGGGTGGGAGTCAATTGTTGTCAAGGTGACTGTTCAGCGCCTAGCATTCAGTTGGACCTCTCAACCCAGGCTTTCCACACTTTGTAGCCTGTTTTGGCTGGGAAGAAGAGGCACTAGTCTCTGCTTGCAACTAGTGTAGTATAGATCTTATTATCTGCCAAGTCCTTCTTGTTAGCGTTTATCCCTGAATATGGAGGCTCTATCAATCAGAAGTTGCCCCCACCCCTTTAGCGAGAGGCACTAAAAAATATCACACCTCTTGTCTTGGGTCGCTGAACTGAGAGAGATCTTATCAATTAGAACCGAGGGTGCGCAGATTTCATGGGTTAAGCTAATTTCAGTGATTGGGTCGCAGCTGTGCTCCCGAAGGTATTTTAGGCTGCCTGCGCGCGCCCCTCCCCCAATGCTTGATTGTTAGCTTGAATGGCTGGGTGAGGTGCCCCGCCCACGGAGAGAATCTCCCAAGTAGAAGACCACCCTGGTGCCTCTCCTGCTTGCCCTGCCGCTGGCGGCTGGAACGCACCAGGCGCAGGATAATGGGGCACCCTGGGTGTGCGGGCCAGTAGGGCACTCTGGGCTTGTGGAATGCCCAGGGCACGCGCGCGAATGGGGTGCTCTGGGCACCGGTGGCTGGCGACTCTCACTCGCAGTGCGCAGGCCGCTGGGAACGTTAGCGGTGCTCGCTCTGCAACCGTACCGGGCGCGCGCCCGCGGCTGCTCGCGGCTCCCGAGTGTGGGCTGACTCACCACCGGCGCACTCCCTCGCGGCTTGAATGAAGGTCCCTGCGGTAGCTTCCTCCACACACTCATCTCTCAGATTCAAGTGATAACAGTCCTTTCGCTTTCAGTTTGTGTGGAACTCCGGAATGCTCTGAGGATAAATTTTTCTGTTTCTAGTTGATAAATTTGTTGTGATTTAGGGGAGATCTGTCGGACGCGCTGCTCACGGTGCCATTTCCGTGACGTCCAGAAAATATTCTTTTACTAAGAAGGTTGATCAAAAAAGTCACTCCTCTTTGAAGCTTTCTTAGACAATTGAATTGAGTGATGACAGGATTTATTAATGACCTTCCTGGCCACATACTAGATTCATGTTGTGGATTCATGTTATGAAGCCAAGTCTGAGATCATTAACCTCATAGGGTTTTATACAACTTTTGTATTTTTGCACCGAAAAATTGAAATAGCAAAACCTCTAGTGGTAATATGAATACATCAGTCTTTCTCATTGCCTAAAGAGTCTCCTTGCTCTGTTCTCCATAGTATGCTTGAGAGTTCAAACCGGCTTGATGAAGAACACAGGCTGATTGCCAGGTACGCAGCAAGACTGGCAGCAGAGTCCACTTCACCTGTAAGTAGTTTGAGTGGGATGATGCCATGGTCATTGTTGATCTTATAGATGGTGCCACAACAGTAGAGCTCAAGAGTTGCTACTATATGGTCTGAAAGACCTAAAAATGGTCTGGCCTTCCACTGCTTCCACTTTTCCCCTTTACACTTATCATTCTAGTATGGCGTAGATCATAGCTTGAGAAATTCTGTTACAACATTGCTGAAATAGCCTAATACCTGATTTCTCTGGACAATTCCTGATTGGTTAATATAAAGGGCAAAGCCATGACTCAGATCCACAACTGGCCCAAATAAGTGTCTACTTTTATCAGTGTGTGAAATACGTATGAGCAACAGAAAATTATTTAATGAAATCAGAAGATAAACTTGGGTCACAGGTCAAAAATACCATATGCCAGACTTCACTATAGAAAGTATTTTAGGATATAAATCATAAGCTCTCAAACTTCTTCATTAGCAACACAAATCCTTTCTCTATTAAAAAGAAATGCTTATTAAAATTATAGAAAAGCTTTACAAAAGCCAGAACTTTACCACACTTAACCTTTCCTCAGTCATGCTTCTGAACTTTAAAAAGCAAACTGAGTTTCTTCATGTCTTTGGGCTTAGGCAGTCAGTGCCATTTTTTTTTTTACACGTGAGAGGAAGGGAGATAGAAAAACAGACTCCCACATGTCCCCCGACTGGGCTCCACCCAGTAATCCCAATCTGGGGCCGATGCTCGAATGAACCACGTTATCCTCAGCACTTGAGGCCAATGCTCAGACCAACCAAACAATCCTCAGTGCCAGGCCAACGCTTGAACCAATCGAGCCACTGGCTGCAAGAGGGGAAAAGCGAGAAAAGGGGGAGAGGAAGAGGGAGAGAAGCAGATGGTCCCTTCTCATGTGTGCCCTGACTAGGGATCAAACCCAGGATGTTCACATGCCAGGCCAACGCTCTATCCACTGAGCTACCTGGCCAGGGCCACAATCAGTGCCATTTTTAAAAGCTTGGCATTCTTTGGTTGAGAGATTGATTGTGATTTTTCTAAATTTGTTTTAAAAGCAATAAATATTGACTGAGAAATTTCTACAATGCACTGTAAAGCAAAGAAAGCAAGTTAGGGAAATGTACATAGTCTGACCCTGTTTTTATAGAATAATGAAATATTAACCTTTTAATACTTACATATACAGACAGATATATAAATATGCTATATTATTACATATATACATGCATACATATGCATATAGACATATAATCATATATTTATATATGTATATATACTTAATTAATTTGTATATAATATACATAATTTGTTGGAGTCAATTTGTGTATGTATGTATGTGTATATAATTTTACATATACCTATAATTTTATAAAAATCAAGAAAGCTATGACTACATATACATGAGTTGTTAAAGCAAGTTATATGACCAAGAATAATAAGCTGGTGTGATATGAATATAGAGGAATGTGATATATATATATATATCAAAATTATATTACATATAAAGACATGCTGATAATTTGTTGACCAAAATAAAAAAAGAAAGTTATATTAACTATGATTTTAAAACTATGAAATTTCTAATTGTACCCTATAGTGATTGAACAGTAATTCTAGAGAGTCATCTCAACAGTGAAGTATTTGTAATATTTTTTTATTGATTTTAGAGAGACGGGGGGTGAAGCATTCATTTTTTGTTCCACTTAGTTGTGCATTCTATGGTCACTTCCCATATGTGCCTTGACCAAGGATCGAACCTGAAACCTTGGTATTTTGGGAAGATGCTCTAACTCACTGAGATAATTGGCCAGGGCCAACAGTGAAGTTTTCTTTTTTTTAATTTATTGATTTTAACAAGAGAGGAAGAAAGAGAGACAGACAGACAGACAGAGACAGGAACATCAATCTGTCTCTGTATGTGCCCTGACTGGGGATTGAACTGGAAACCTCTGTGCTTCAGGACAATGCTCCAACCAATGGAGCTATCCGGCGAGGGCTGAAGTATTTTTTTATACCCACTTATATTGAGAGGATAGTTGCAGTGGGGATAGCATGACAAGAATGAACTCCCCAAAGTATTCAAATCAGAGAGCTAAAGAACAATTGTTTCATGTTTTGTGTATTTGCCTGTCGAAGAATTCTGTTCTGCCTTTTATTGCATAGATGTGCTCCAGATCCACAGAAAAGTTGGTCCTTGGGCAAGGAATGACAATTGAATTTAATATACCTGCTTTTTATTGTTTTGATAAAAATAGTTTCCTTTTTCTTGTCTGCGTATCTCATGATTCCTGCCTTCTCAAACACATGTGGGTTCCCATTCCCAATGTTAAATAGTGTAAACCACGTGTTTTACAGCAACCAACTCAGCAGAGAAGTGCTCCTGACATCTCCTTCACCATTGATGCAAATAAGCAACAAAGGCAGCTCATAGCAGAACTAGAAAACAAGAACAGGTATGGCTTCTTAGATGTGTTGGCTCTTTTGATCAAAGTATATTCCATTGATTACCTATAGTCATGCTTTAAAATATTCAGGTTTTCCACCCTGTATGAATGTTTAAGGGCATCTCTAGGGCCAGTAATGCTGGCTTCTGAGAAGCTAATCTTTAGATTTTAGATCTTCAGAAGCTTCATGAGAATATTTATATATACTGTTCTGAGAAAACACAATGTTTTCTCTCAAGACAGCCTCATTTCCCTTTTTCCTACACACTGATTTTAGTTAAGAAGCTAATGCAGAAGGACATTCCTGAGTAATAGAATCAAATTATCTCTGTCACTCAGAGACAGGTAGAAAGCTTTCCAAGGAGGGTCCCTGTAAGGGTCTTAGGCTAAAAGAGGCATTTGGACTGTTATCACCATTGCCCAGGTGTTCAAACCAAACATCTCCTGTCCAGTCCATCAACAGGTCCTTTTTTTATTCAGTGCAGCTTGATTCTCAATCCACTCCCCACAGTGTATCCCCCAACTGTCCACTTCATCTCCACCAGAACCACTCAGTCCAATCTGTCATTTTATAAAACATAAATCATATCATGTGATTTCCTGTCCAAAATCCTCTGATGCATTTCCATCACACTTAGACTAAATCCACCCCTCTTACCATGCTCTGCAAGATTTTACCAGGCTGGATTCCCGCCTACCTTCCAAGCCTCAGCCCACCAAGCTCTTTACAATCCTGCTTCTTTCTTTTTATACAGCCTTTGCACTAATTGTACTCTGAGCTTAGAAAGCTCTTCCTCGGTGTCTCTGCCTGGTTCTCTCTCTCTCATCGTTCAGGTCTTAGCTCAAAAGATTACCTATCTAATCTTGCCTACCACCTCCTACTCCAGGAACCACTATTGCAGTGTGTGTGTGTGTGTGTGTGTGTGTGTGTGTGTGTGTCTTATCACTGCCTAAAATGATTGCATTTATGTGTTTGTGTGTTTGTGTCATTGTTTATCGTCTGTCTTCCCTGACTGAAATGGAAGCTCTTTGAGAACAAAGGCCATGCCAAATGGCCCCTAGGTTTCAGAACCATACCTAACAAATTATAGAAGCTTGGTAAATACAGAGAGAGTGAGAAAATAATAGATAGCTGAGTAAGATCTCAAACTTAATGCTGATATAGCCTAACATAGGAACAACTTGTACAGTCTATATTTCTTAGAATCATACCAAAATGTCTTAACACTTAATCCCGTTCTTAAACACTGATGTCACTTCTGAGATCAAACCAGTCAGGAAGGTGATTGTGATCATTGTTTCATGACTGTAGAGTTTAATCTGGAAATTTTAGGATAAATGCTTAAAGTATTCTTCAGAGATACACAGAAAAAAATTAAAAGGAAGGTACACATTTAATTGGCTCATTTTTGTATTCTTAAAAAATAGAAAAGAATGAAAACTCACAAGCCCACACATATTTTATCTTGGTTGCCATGTTAACCTACTCTTCCACTTCTCCAGAGCACTTTGTTTTCCCTTCCAAACCTCCGCTTTCACTTAACATGGGGATAGCACATTTGAGGGGAAAGAAATGAAGACTTCCTTTAAAGAAATACCCCAGGGATATCTGCCACCAGGTGGGCTTCCAGAATCAGCAGGATGCACCAGAAATGTCCTAAGGACCATGGCTGTGCCTTAGTTCCACTCTTTCTGCTTGTTTCTAGAGTGTTTTTCTATTGTACTCGCTGAATGCATGTTTTCAGGGCCAGAAAAGAATAAAGAAATAGTAATGAGATGGCAGAAAAAGAGCTCCTAAGAGCATCCTGTTCCTGAGTTCTTCCATGGCCCCTAGATTCCCCAGCACATGCTGATGAGTATCTGGTCCATCCTGAATTCTCTCTAAGCCAGTGGTCTCATACCCTCCAAAGACCCGAGAACCACATCCCAGAAGCTTATCCAGGTCTCACACTTCTGTGATTAACCCCAGGAATCTCAGGGTCTCCAAGGTGACAATTAACCCAATAATCAGATCTCTGAGCTTTAGGAGAGGATAGAGTTCCTCACTTTACTTCATGACTTCCCTAGGTAATTCACGGACATTTCAGCAATGATCTTTAAAAGATAATGCATTCTTATAGAACCCTTGGGGGAGCAAGTTGAGGTTAGTATTAGCAGTAGCAAGACAATGTAACTCTTTAAACTACGTTGCATAAATCACAGCCTGCCTAAGCTAGACCCATCAAAGCAAGTACCAAAAACTGAGGAAGTCTGATATATATGAGCTTTGGAGCTAACAAGCCTGGGTTCAGATCACCTCTACCATTTATGTGTCATTGAACTTGGGCAAGTCTTTTAATTAGTCTATGCTTCGATTTCCTCATTTAGGAAACAGGTAATAATAATACTTATGTATAATAGCATTGTTTTAAGGATTAAATAAAACAAGATTTAAAAAAACAAGATTGTAAGGATTTAAGGATTAAAGAAGACAGCACAGTTCCTGGATATAGACTAAGCACTCAATGCTCTCTACCTAACCTACCGTTACTTTTTCTTATCAAAGCAAAGCTGCTTCCTCCTTAGGCTATATGGTTCTGTCATGGTTGTGTCCTTACAACCAATAAGGAGAATCAATGGGAGCCATAAAATATTAGGATGTTAGCTCTGGTGGTCTTTAAAACCCCAGAACGGTGATTTTCAGGCTGAGCTCTGTGAGACCCTGGAGTGTCTGTGGGGGTGCTGAAGGCGGGGGGAAGGGCTAGAAGCACCCTTTCCTTGACATGCTAGGTTTTCATAAAATATTTCTCTTAAAGAAAGGTTTTCACCCTGGAACACAAAGGAAGACCAAAAAAAGGTTGAAAACGGCTCAATTTATAGTCCATCCTTCTCACCATCCTCAGAAGATGTGGAGTGAGTGGTAATTAACTTCTAGATGCTATTGTGTTGGTGAAGCAGTCAGTTGTAAATTAGCCTTTCGGGAAGAAAGCCATCCCCCTTGCTCACCATGTGCTAATAAGCATTCTTGGTGCTTTTTTCGGTCTTACTGGCTCTTATACGTTTTGTTGCATAGAAGACTGGCCCCTCCTCCTTGCTAATGGCTCCTAACTCACTTAGGGATAATTTACCTTACACAAGTCACCTATCCTTTATGGCTGGCCTAATGTTCACCTCAGTGCAAGGTAACCCAGGCCTCATATCAATAATAGACTGGCATGTCACCCCTGACAGAGGTCACACCAAGAGCACTCTTATGTCACAGACTCAATTACAGTGAATCCTCTTAAAAGCACTTTCCTTCTAAGGCTACTCTCATTGAGATCTATTGCCGAGGCTGAAAATGTTAAGAAAAAGAGATAGGATTTTGCCTAACTGTGACCTTCACAGATAAATCTCAGAGAAATTTCATTCCTGGTGAGAGAATGGGTTTATTTAGGTTTGTGGAATGAGCACCATTTATCCTTATTTCCCCTCCAAGCACCTCTTACTTGATACCCACAGTTACTTTAGGATGTCAGTGGAATCATTATAAATAATAGGAAAATACGTTTTCATCTCTTAAGCAGTGCACTTTTTTAAGATAAGCACATTATCACGGCATTATGCTCCTTACTAGAGAGATTAGTAGGTTCTGGTGAGAACACTCAGCTTGAAGGCTCCAACGACACACTTATGGTTCCAAATGGTCCAGATATACTGGAGGTGAAGCCTGAAACTTCATTCACAGCAGCCAGCTGGCTACAGCCAGCACCGGTAAACGCAGCTGGTTTAGCGAGGGTTGAGTCGACTCAGAAATGAGGGATGGATGACGCTTTCTTTGCTCTGTAGCCCTGATCTGCTCTGCTCAGATGTTAGATCCTGGAGACTCTGCAAGTGAACTGACCCTGGCTTCCTCCCTTCTTCCTCTCTCCCAAGAGAAATCTTACAGGAGATTCAGAGGCTGCGGCTAGAGCATGAGCAAGCTTCGCAACCGACTCCCGAGAAGGCTCAGCAGAACCCCACTCTGCTGGCGGAGCTCCGCCTCCTCAGGTAAGAGAGGCGCCCAGAGCATGTCGGGGATGCAGGTGCTTGAGATCTTCAATAAGGTTCACGATGTCTAGCCAGAAACCACTCTTTAGCCTGTTTCTGACCTTTATTTTTTTAATTGCACATACCTTATTGCTGGGATTTAGGGGTTTGAGGGAGAGACTCTTAAAATTTTATTCTTTTTGGGGGGGAGGGGCACAAAGAAAACCAGATAGAAAGTGACGGAAGACAATTTGACTTTGGGTGATGGGTATGCAACATAATCAAATGTCAAAATAACCTGGAGATGTTTTCTTTGAACATATGTACCCTGATTTATAAATATCACCCCATTAAAATTAATAATAATAATAATAATAATAAATGTTTATATTTTAAATTTTTATTTTTTCATTTGATACAGAGAAAAGGAAACAGTTCTTTAAGTCAGAAACAAAAACCTCTTATATATATATAAATGTTTTCCATTGACTTGAGTGAGAGAAAGGAAGGAGGGCTAGGGAAGCACCAACTCGCTGTTTCTCTTAGTTGTTCCATTTAGTTGTGCACTCATTGATGGCTTCTCAAATGTGCCCTGACCCGGGATCAAACTGGCGACCTCAGTGGGCCAGGACAGTGCTTTCTGCACTGAGCCACCCGGTCAGGGAGGAAACTAATCTCTTACTGGAAAAAAATTTAATTCACATCTTAGTTATTTGTACCATCAACAATATGTTTATGATACAAGTGATCAAAACATTTTTACATTCAAAAATTCACCTGTAACCTATAAAAGGGAGTCTGATTTTCTATAAATCTGGGTCCCTAATAGCTTTACTTACAGATCTTAAAAAATGGATTCCATACCTTCTTCTTCTGCAGTTGAGTTAAAAGACCTGCGTTTACCTACTCTGTCATCATAAAGTAGGTGGAAAGGACCTTAAAAGATTATCCAGTTCAACCCCTGAGTTTTAGTGCACTACTCAGTCAGAAAGGTATAAAGTAGCAGGAAGTGCATGATGGCAATAATGACTCCCTCTGCACCCATGGGCAAAAGGAAAGTCATGTCTGGGCTCCAGTCAAACTGGCTTCCTACCATGCCGTGAATATGGCACGTACCTATCTGTGTAGCAAACCTATCTGTGTAGCAAACAAAACAAATTCCCTTATAGAAATATCATATTTCACAAGGGACTTTCAGTTAAGATGTATAGCATACTTTCTATCTTTCAGTTTGAGTGCCGAGTATATTTCATATATATCTAACTCTAAAGCATACTTTTTAAGTATAATCATGTGCCACATAATGACTTTACAATACATGACGGACCACATGTATGATGATGGTCCCATAAGTTTATAATGGAGCTAAAAAATTCCTATTGCCTAGTGATGTCACAGCCATCATAATATAGTAGCACAATGCATTGCTGGTGATGTGGTATAAACACACCTACTGAGGTGCCAGGTGTGTACAAGCATAAAACATATAATTATGTACAGTACATAATACTTGATAATAATAATAAATGACTATGCTACTGGTTTATGAATTTACAATAATTTTTGTTGTTATTTTAGTGTATACTCTTCCTATTTATTAAAAAAAAAGTTTGCTGTAAAACAGTATCCATGTTATGCCTGTAACAACCTCATACATCTTGTGTTTCCTTTCTCTCTTAATTGCATCATTTTCTCTTATACTTGATTTAACCTCATGTTGTTTTGTACAGTAACATACTGTACAGGCTTGTGGCCTAGGAGCAAAGGCTATATCACATAGCCTAGGTATATAGTAGGCTATACCATCCAGGTTTGTTGAGTGCACTCTTATGATGTTCACACGGCAGCATCGCCTAATGGTGCGTTTTTCAGCACATGTCCTCATTGTTAAGTGGGATATGTCTGTACCAATGCCTCTTTTCAGAAACCCTTGTCAGAATTTGAATGTCTTCTACTTTCTCCATACAAAGAGACTAAATTAAGCCGGTTCTGTATGGTCATGTTTGGTGTTTACCAAGTCCTTACTGAATGTAGGGGTTCCGCTCTATCCCTGCTCTTCGGACATGTTAACATTGAGTACACACCTGGCCCAGGCTGCAGGACCTGCCTGCTCTCTGCTGGGATCCACTGTCCCCAGGCCCACGCACCTGGCTGGAGGGACTGCCCCTCCGAGCCTTGTGTTATGGAAAGGAAATCTACAGAACCTGCAGCTGGTGGGGCTGCTTAGAGTGTGAGATCACACCATACAGGGGTCCCCAAACTTTTTACGCAGGGGGCCAGTTCACTGTCCCTCAGACTGTTGGAGGGCTGCCACATACAGTGCTCCTCTCACTGACCATCAATGAAGAGATGCCCCTTCTGGAAGTGCGGAGGGGGGCCAGATAAATGGCCTCAGGGGGCCACATGCGGCCCGTGGGCCGTAGTTTGGGGATGCCTGCGAGAATAACAAAATAATTTAACATAAAACACAGAAATTCTTTCTTTTCAACCTAAGTGATTTCTTGTCCTTCCTTCAGAGAGATATATTAAAAATCCTTGCACATTCTACTATACCATCACTCCGAAGGAATGAAAATGAAAAGAAGGGAAAAGTGGTGTTTCACATCCTCCTCATCCTCAAAGACACGTAAAAGTAAATGACTATTTGAAAGTATCTTTCACCTGACCAGGCAGTGGCACAATAGATAGAGAGTCAGACTGGGATACAGAGGACCCAGGTTCAAAACTCCGAGGTTTCAGGCTTGAGCACGGGCTCATCTGGCTTGAACGGGGTCTCACCAGCTTGAGCGTAGGGTCGCTGGCTTGAGTGTGGGATCATAGATATCACCCCATGGTCGCTGGCTTGAAGACCAAGGTTCCTGGCTTGAGCCCAAGATCTCTGGCTTGAGCAAGGGGTCATTTGTTCTGTTGTAGCCCTCCAGTCAAGGCACATATGAGAAAACAATCAATAAACAACTAAGAAGACTAAGGAGCCACAATGAAGAATTGATGCTTCTCATCTCTCTCCCTTCCTGCCTGTTCGTTCCTCTCTCTGTTTCTGTAACACACACACACACACACACACACACAGTGGGATCATATAGGTCCTCCAAGCTCACAAGTTGAAAATTAAGTTTAATGTATATGGAAATATAACTGGATAAACCAACTCATCTATACATCAGAGTACTTTTTCTCTACCTGAAATGTTTCTGTACCTCTTCTACTGGTTGTGCCATTCTCTAGTGGAGGGGTGATGACTGGGAATTTTTCATAAGCATTTTCATCAACTCTGACATTTGCTTTTGAAAGTACTTGGTTCCATTTAGATATTACAGCCTGGGAAGGCATCTTGATGTGCCTGGGTCAGATGATGAGTTTTCCAACTGACATTTCCTATCTCTGGCCCTGACTTGTGCACATTCCCGTGGCCCCCCCTTAGCCTAAATCTACAGAAAAGAGTCTAGCTTGGCAAGAACTAATGTATATTTGACCCTCTCTGTCAGCTGAGCCTTGAAACCTGAGGCCTGAGGCACCTAAATTCCAGCCATTTTGCTTTTGCCTGCCTCCATGCTGTACACACTTCTTCTGCCTGGAAGAAGAAGGAACACTCCCTTTAAGAGTATTTCTCTAAATACTTATTAACCACTTATTCTGTGCTAAACACTTTCTCAGTTGTGGATTTCACAGATACTCTGATATCCCAGGTTAAGAAACCCAGCTCTGGTTGTTCACAGTTTTTTAAGCACTTCAAAATAACGACCTCTTGCATTGTGACTTTGACCTTAGTTCACACTGATGGGTGGCCATGTGAAACAGGCACAGGAACTCCTTTTCATAGCTTTGATAGAGATCTCATTCTGTCACCTCCTTCCCAGGGCCTTTTGTCGAGAAACCAATAGTAGAAAGTTCTTTAGCTCAGACATGGGAAATGGGAGAAAATAGCAGAGCTTTGCTTTTCGTGAACTCTTAGTTTATTTTTATCTTAAGAGCACTATGACCTTTCTAAATAATCACATTTTCCTTTTCATTTTAGCCACAACAAAGCTGAAAGCCATGTTTGCAGCCCAGATCTGGCAACTGACTAGGATTATATGACCAGCATTTCTGTGTGCTAATCTGACACTTCCTATGCACTAAGCTCTACATTCACTGTTCCATATATATGCTGTAACAAACTTGGGAGATGAGCATTATTGTACTCTTTTTATAAATACAGAAACTAAGGTTCACAGAAGTTAAGTAACTTGCCCAAGATATTGCACAATGAGTAGCACAGGGGGATTCCACCTCACACAGTGAGCACACGATTGATTCTCAGCCTCTGGTGTATCTACACTGATATGAGAATTACCTTTCTTCATTTTATTTTTTATTTTTTTTATTTATTTAATTTTTTTTTTTTGTATTTTTCTGAAGCTGGAAACGGGGAGAGACAGTCAGACAGACTCCCGCATGCACCCGACCGGGATCTACTCGGCACGCCCACCAGGGGCGACGCTCTGCCCACCAGGGGGCGATGCTCTGCCCCTCCAGGGCGTTGCTCTGCCACCTGCTGCGACCAGAGCCACTCTAGCGCCTGGGGCAGAGGCCAAGGAGCCATCCCCAGCGCCCGGGCCATCTTTGCTCCAATGGAGCCTTGGCTGCGGGAGGGGAAGAGAGAGACAGAGAGGAAGGAGGGGGAGGGTGGAGAAGCAAATGGGCTCTTCTCCTGTGTGCCCTGGCCAGGAATCGAACCCGGGTCCCTTGCACGCCAGGCCAACGCTCTACCGCTGAGCCAACCGGCCAGGGCCATTTTATTATTTTTTAATTCATTCGACCAATATTTCTAAAATGCAGTATACCCAGAACTTTTCTGGGTATTGCAATACCACGATGAATTGGAAAAGATACTAATTCTGATCACACAGAACTTGTGGTCTGGTAGAAAAAAATGACATAAATCAAATAATCACACAAATAAGAATGTAATTATAAACTAAGGTAAGTGCTATAAGGAATCGACCGTTTTTAATAAAAATCATCAAACCTGCACTTCACTAGAGTCAGAAAGAGCTACCATGAGGAACGATTGTTTGAGTTGAAGTATGAAGAATGGGACATAGGTGATGGGAACTGACAATGGAGTGGTGGCTAGGAAAGCTGAGGAAAGGGTCCTCCTGTGAGGTACAGACCGTATGTACAAAAACCAAAAGGCAGGAGCAAATATGACAGTTTTGTAGGAACTAAAGGGTCTATAGACCTAGAGTATAGTAAATGAAGGAGTACATGGTAAGAGGTGGAGCTGAAGATGTAGGGATAGATCATGATTCTGTGGTCCTTCAGACCATCTTAAAGATGCTGCTATTCATCCTACAACAAGGAGCCATTGAAGGGTGAGAGTTACATTTCGAGCTAACGGTCTGGATTAGATTGTTAAATCAGACTTACAGGCAATCAAGAGGCACAGATGAAGCAGAGGAAGCTCTGAAGCATTTCATATGGTTCCCCAGGGTCTTTCTTTCCCACATGGGATGGAGCATCTGAGGGGAATTTTGCAGGGTGATTTAGTGAGCCTTCCCTGAACTTCTACAGCTATATAGAACTGTCAGTTTTCTCCTGTTACCAAATATAGTGATTTGTTTTTATTTTTATCGCATAGTACCATCATTATTTTAAACTTTTTCATGTTACCCAAGGATAAAAATTGTACCCTCCTCATCTCTTTAGAGGTGAATATATTTACCTCTGTGAAAATGAAATTGCTACTTAGTTCTTGTTTTCTCATTTCTCCTTGGAACAGAAGAGGCCACACTACAGATTTTTTATCAGACCCACATTTGATACTCACTGCTGTAAATATTGTACTTACAGAGAAGATTAAATAAAGACATTGTCAATGAACTTTTTTAAAAAAATTAAACTCAATCAAATGCATGAAAGAATGAATGTCATGTGCTGAAAGATGACTATTGTAAGATAAATGTACAAATAACTTTAAATTTGATTAATTTTAAACTAACAATAGTTAACTTATTCTGATAGTTTTTGATGCCTTTCTTAGTATTTCTTGCCTACGATACTATAATTTTGTTTCAACCTTCTTCTCAAAGAGCTCCTATGGCCAAAAGGCCAACAGTTACAGTGCAGTACCTAGAAGAGAACTAGAAGCAAATCAGAAAGATTATTTACCCTCTTGCCAAGCTCTATTGTTGGATGTATTTGGGACACCATGTACAGACAAGGAAAAAAAACCAGCAAATGGATTGTCATTGAAGAATATTTTTGAATGAGGCAAGACTTTCAAAATTAGAATCTGTAGCTCAGGAATACAAAGACTGAAACAAGATACCATTAAAGTCTATAAAATTATGATGTTCCCTTTCCACAGGATTCAGAAAAGAGGCAATTGTTAAGGAAATCAAAGGAAAGATTGCTGTGGTAATAAAAAGCTGAAAATATATTCAAAAAGAGCTGAGACATATTTACAAATTTTAAATTCATCATTCATTACAGAGTAAACCTATATGAGAACAAATTAGAAATAACTCATTTATATCTATCACCCGTCCTCCCACAAAATATCTTGCAGTTGGATAGGCCATTGACCTAAATCAGTGTGACATTTTTATATTGTCAGTTTTGTATTTCAGAGTTCCTGCTATAGCTCCATTTAATATTGTGTTTATGCTGCCCTGCTCAGTGGATAGAGCATCATTGCTGTGTGCCAAGGTCATAGGTTTGATACTGGTCAGTGAATACACAACTAAGTGGAACAACAAGCTGATGATTCTCTCTCTCTCTCTCTCTCTCAGTCAATGGAAAATTTAATATATATATAAAATGTCTATTATATATATATCCATTTATACATTAATGCATATATGGTTAAAACATCCACACATGTTAAAAATATAAATTTCAAACTCAGAGAAGCCTTTGGGGCAAAAAAAAGTGTATGTATTACTCATTCACTAATGGTCATAAAATAATCTACTTGAAATTGCTTTGAAAGTATACGTATACTTCAGAAATATGAACTCTCAACATTATTTATACTGTTTCATTTGTTTCCCTCCTTGGAGATATTTTTAATACCTCTTAGCGTCAACATCAATGATCAGATGTCCTTTGTGGTTTCCATTCTTCCTAACAGTTCAATAGTTCTACAAAAACAAAACAAAATTAAACAAAGACAAACCTTATAGATTGTTTTCAGTTCACATAATTATATAGGAACTTTTTTATTCTGACTTCAGTTTATGAAACCAAACTCAAACCAAAAAATTTAGATTGACTATATAGTAACTATGCACCATTAATATTTGACCCCTGAAAGGCACTGCTCTCCATATTAAGGATGGAAGAGATGAAAAATATACTTTTCAAAATCTAATTTCCAAATATTAAGGTAATCAGTATTTTCAGTGAGATTTACAAAAGGGTCCTTCAGTTTAGAGGATCTATGGAATTGGCCTTTTTCAGTGATGGTTTGATTTTTGTTTGTTGTCTCAAGAAAACCCAATGGCATATAGCCCAGGGGCCACAAATTTGTGAGCATTCAGAAAAGATTTCATCAAATGGCTGATCCAGGGTGAAAGGGGAGAGTGTCCCCAGGATTTTAATTCTGTTTTAATATGACTTTTAAAAAATAAATTTACACCTCAAGCTATAATTACTCATTCATTTGACATTTCCCTGCTTAGTAACCGTGTCAGACACCCAGAAATGCCCTTTCTCTGGTGGTCCAGTAGTCCCAACAGGTTGGGAAATGTGATGACGTCAGTGAGTGGAATGCTGTTTCTGATGACAACTGTTTCTTTCTTAGACAGCGCAAGGATGAGCTGGAACAGAGAATGTCTGCTCTCCAGGAGAGCCGGAGGGAGCTAATGGTCCAGCTAGAAGGTCTCATGAAGCTACTAAAGGTAAGACAGTGGCATTTGTAAAAATTTTTTGCACATAATGTGCATTAGTTTTTACAATTACTATATGTGATATCCCCCAAAATGTGGTTTTAAATTCAAATATAGGAACTTTTCTTAGATGCATCAAATGATAGCAGTCAATATAGGGCTTATTCTATCCATTTTCTGGAACCAGACTACTGAGGACCCTCATGGAACAACTTTTTTTGGCCTTTTTCTTCCAGTTTCGGATGTCCTTGACAGTAATAAAACTGTACTTACTTAGGAATATTTTACTTTAATAACAGTTTAGTATTTTACTTTAGTCAGCAGTTCTGACTAAGTTGAACAGAAGTTAATGTCTAATTCATAAAATGAAGATATAGCCATTAAATAACTTTGGTGGTGATCGTTTTATTAAGAGGAATAACTTTATTAATTTCAGTAAAATTTTTTACCTTACTGTGTGGCTTTAGCAGCAAGTCACATAAGTACTATGGGTCTGAAATACAAACTGTAGATGAATATATCTCCTTACTTTTCTTTTTATTTTTTTCAATCCTATTGCCTGGGAAATATTAATCCCTTGAGCCAAAAAGAAGTTCCTGGTAAATTACTAGTAAATCTAGTTTCAGAAAGTTGATCTTTCTAAAAAACAATTTATTGATCTTTTTACTTTTCTGAAGGTAGAGTGTTAAAAATAATGATCTCCAGAAGTGCCATGGTCTGTCATTCTCATTGGACAGTGACATTCTTCCTTTCATAAGTTCTCATTCCCTTTTTTAGTATACACCAAATCACATTTTAAGTCAGAAGACTAATTATGGTCCCATGTCCCGAGCCAGCCCAGTGGAAGGGTCAGTGCTGTCCTGTCACCTTGCCCGTAAACAAGCATGAACCAGTATGCTCTGAGACTGATATGCCGAGGGCAGGGACTAGAGCTTCTGGTAAGATGACAAAGATGCGGCCCCTAGGTCAGCTCACTTGTGAGATAAGATGTCTGGACTTTCAGTCCATGAGTCCTTCACATCCCTGACACATCATCACTTACTGTTTCCGTATTGTTCTTTACTGTTTCTTTATTTTTCTCTCTCTCTCCCTACCTTCTGCCCCTCTTTCTCCTCATCGTTATTCTTCCTTTTTTCTCCCTTCCTCCTTTCCTTCCTCCCTCCCTCCCTTCCTTCCTTCCTTCCTTCCTTCCTTCCTTCCTTCCTTCCTTCCTCCCTTGCTCCCTTCCTTCCTTCCTTCTTTCCTTTTATTTAACAAATATTTTTTGAAACCTACTGTGTCCCAGGCACTGTTGTAAGCTAACACTTCTTTTTTGTTTGTTTGTTTGTTTGTTTTCTTTACTGTTTTTTATTCCTTAGTCAACTTTTCCTGCCATCAATGTTGGAAATGCCTTATCTTTACTTACACTACTATCAGTGCATAAGACATGTAGGGTGTAGCGTTCAGTTTTTGTTCTGTGTGTTAAGAAAGGATTAGCTAATTAATAACCTGTTGCTGTTTCTAGCCTGTTATCTCATTTGATGAACTAGAAAAGCTTTTTCTGCTTTCCTTTCCAAGTGAAGAAGGTCGATCCCATCTTTCCCTTCACCAAATGACAGGAAACTTTGAAAACATTCCCTTGCTTATGTTCCTATAGATCTGTCACCATAACTCTGGGAAATGAGTCTATTCACCACCAGCCATCTTGGCATCAACCTAGCCTTCTGTATCAGGGTGTACAAACACTGGGACAGAGAAATTGTGCTGAAAGATGGTTGGACATGGGGAGAAAGAGATGAGTCTATAGTTTCAAATACCCAAAAGGACTTAGAACAGAAGTCACCGAGATTGAGGAGATGTGACCTGCCATCAGAGCTGTGTTGATGTTTTCCCCACCTTGCATCCCTTCACCCCGTATACATGCTCTTGTCGGAACCCTGGGTAATCTAACTGTTATTGATTCAATCTTTCTGTAGGAAGAAGAACTGAAGCAGGGAGTAAGTTATGTTCCCTACTGCAGGTCTTAACTAACAGTGGAGGGGCCTGCCGTCCTGCTGTTTTTCTCATTGCTTTTGCCTCTAATGTATGTTCATGCTTCAGTTTGGAAAGAGAAAAAAAAATCATACTAATTTGCTTCCTTTTCAATGTAGTGCTTGAATTGAAATATATTAAATTTAGCATATTTTATAACTATTACTACTGTCAGCATCAAAAGAAGAGCTAATGTATCTTTGAGAAGAGGGAACAAATTGCAATTTGTTAGACACTTTTTAGATCTCCAGGGGTCTAACTTTCAAACTAGTCTCTTGCTTTTCTGGGTTGTTGATCAAACCCTTTTCTTAATAGAAAGATATTCATTAGAGTCACTAAAGTTACACTGTGTAACACTCACAGCGCTCAGAAGCTAATCTTGACATCCTCTGATGCTGTGAATATCTAGTTCAGTTTCCTTTTTATTGAAAAGGTATGGAACCTCTTTTTATAAAAATTAGCCAATTCCATCTCTTCTTATTACATAATTAGTAAGCCCCAGTTCCCCACTGCTCACCAAAATGTGCTCAATCTTATGAGAGAAAGACTGCACTCAGTAATTGTTCACTTCCCACTGTTCAGTTCTTCCCAAGTAGAATCTCTACCATTGGTTAACAATACTGTAATCTCAAAAGAATAGGTAACTTTTAGCCTTTCTCTTATCACCAACAACCCTTCTGCTCTGGGAGTTCACAAGGTCCTCACATACATCTCTAAAAATAGGGACATTGTGACTCTAACTGTACAGCCTAAACTGAAATCCTGTATCTAACCCTGTGGTCCGGTTCAGAAACCAGCAGAGGGAGCAGCGTACTCAAAAAATAATAATAAAATGGAAGCAAAATAAAAGCAGCTTTAATTCAAGTGCATGTACCAAGCTGTGTATGACAATATTACCCCACCTGCTAGTATTATCTAAAAGTTTCACCTTCTTTCTATGGATCAATTAGAACTACAGCCTGTCCAATTTCAACCTACCTTTTAATTCTTCTGTATTCTCTTTCCTATTATTCATTGTGTGTGTTTCTGTGTAACAAAGAATGTTTGCAAAATGCTGGACACATTTTTACCCTTTATTCCCCTGGTCTGTAAAAAAAAAAAAGGAAAGTGTAAAACTAATCTGTAATGTCAGACAATAAAGACAATGTATTACATTATTTTGTATTTTGTGAAAACAATTACTTTACTAAAACTAAAGTCCAATTTTAATGAGAGACAATGCCCCTGGGTGAAGAACGCACATTGCCACCCTGTATAAATGCATAGACGGGATGTAGCTATGTACTTCCAACACACTTAGATCATGGGACAGAAAAATACCTTGCTCTGACACTTCTCTTTGTAAACAGCCTCTGTTCTTTCCTGTCTCTTTACTTAGCATGTGCATGAAAAAAGAAAAAAGGGTCCAATGTAACCTTCCCCCTCCTAGTGGAGAGAGAGGGCAATTATCCTGCAATCAGTCAGCTGTTTCTTACCATTTCCCTCTGGGACTTCTCTACCATTTCCCAGGCAACACATTCTTGAAAGGTTCAATGGACCAGGAACTTCATAATCCAATGGGCGCAAAGAGCTGGGAAGTTCATAAACGGATGGACGCACAGAGCCAAACTATGGCAGCACCCATAAGAGCACTGTTGCCTCCTTTCCTTCCTGTTCCTCCCCACTGAGCCTTCAACAGTTGTTGCATCTCTGAATATCAGCCAGCAGCGGATACTGCTACATAGGGACTTAAAGGCCACTGCTGGTGACACCTGGATGGCAGCAGTGCATCATTTGGATGGGGGGAGAGTTGGCCTGTCTTAACTTTCTTTGCTTTTATACTCAAGCCTCCTTTTAAAAAGGACCCGAGGCCGCTTACAACAAATGACATAAACAATGACTTCATAAAATAGAAAAATAAAAAAATAAGGAAAAAATGCAAATATGCTAATTATAAGGGACAGGAGTATTATTCTGAGATTTCTGGTAAGGAGGCAAAAAAGGAAAACATAATGGGTGGTTTTATCAGAACAGAAATACTAGTTCTCAGGGGACCAAATTTCTGTTAGCATAAAATATAAAAGGAAAGTCTTTACTCAGAATTTTATAGAAGGAGTACTGAAAAATAAAATAAAGGCCCTGGCTGGTTGGCTCAATGGTAGAGTGGCGGCCCAGCATGTGGAAGTCTCGGGTTCGATTCCCGGCCAGGGCACACAGGAGAAGTATACATCTGCTTCCCCCTTCCCCCTCTCCTTCCTCTCTGTCTCTTCCCCTCCTGCAGCCAAGGCTCCATTGGAGCAAAGTTGGCCTGGGCACTGAGGATGGCTCCATGGCCTCTGCCTCAGGCACTAGAATGGCTCCTGTTGCAACTGAGCAACGCCCCAGATGGGCAGAGCATCGCCCCCTGGTGGGCATGCCTGGTAGATCCCGGTTAGGCGCAAGCCAGAGTCTGTCTGTCTGCCTCCCCATTTCTCATTTCAGAAAAGAATTTTTTAATAAAAATAAAGAAATTAAAATGGACAAATGCAGTAGTAGCTTTCACATGGCTGCTTCTTACACTGACCTCCCATCAGAATTAAAGACAGAACCTGACATGTTCCAATCTGTAGAGGTGGTTCCACCACAAGGAAATAAACAAATGACATCCAAATATGTAGACTTCTCATGGTATAAAATTATATAAGGAGAGAATTTAGAGGTTTTAGTCTGTCATCTGCTTCTAAATTCTGTTATTATTTATAAACTTCTACCCTTTGGGGACATTCTCTTTGTAAAATCAGATTTAAGACACTGCACACAACAAATTGTGCTTGATTTAATGACCTCTACTTGCTTTATCATAAGTCTGTGTGGTTCAATGTATTTTATTATTCTGGTATATATAATTTCTATTTATACTGTTTCTTGTTAGAAGTAATGCATGAATTTATTCCCCTTGAGGAAAGAACATGAATTAAAAAAAATTAGTGCCTGTAATATAATATGATGATTATATGATAAGCAATAAATGTTTTTTACAAAACTTGAATTGAAATTATCCTACCCTCTTTCTTCTTTGTGTATATTTAAGATTTATTGAAGGCACCATGAAAAGAACACTCATAAAAAGTTTAATAATGAAGGCAGCTGGGGTATAATTTCTGTGACGGTATGTTCCAGAGTTTCTGGTGTACTTCCAGTTCCAAATATTATGTCCCAATCTAAAACCAAGCCTCTTAACTTTGAGTTCAGAAAGTAAGGTCTCAATAATAACTTCTTACAAAGGTTACTGGAATTAGACTTGAATTGTAGTGGTCCCAGCTCTTTTCCTACAGTGGAAGATCTTGAGTAAGTCAATTAATTGCCTGGTAATTTATTTCAAACATAATGATAATACATGCCTCACCAGGTTGTTGTATGGATTTTAAAAGACAAGGAATGCTCAAGCACTTTAAGAAATACCATATGCATGTCAAATATAAGTATGAATGTATGCATATATGCACACATGTACACACGGGTATATGAAAACCTTCTAATTTGACTCGTACTTTATAGACACATACACACACACACACACACACACTCATGCTTTCACTTCTCTTCATTACAGTTAACTAACAGTGTCTCAATCAGGGGAAGAAAGTAAAAGTCATTCCATATTTGATCTCCTGCCTCCATTTCTTCTCCATTTACAACTGGATGGCTTAATTAACTCAGGAAATCATAGTCACTCAGGTTCCTGCTTCTTCCAAACATGCTATGAAATATGGACAGGCCAGTAATGACAAATCGTACCAGCTTAGGTTTCATGTTTCTCTATGTCCCTTGTCCTTTCTCTTGGTGGGTATTCTGTGCAGCAGTGAGGCAGGGAGGGTGGGGTGGGGTCATGGAGAATCCACATCATAAATAATCAACTGTAATATAAGGGCTAGTGCCTGGTGTTCAAAAACATACTCTCCCAGAGTGCCTCTCTCTCTCTCTCTCTCTCTCTCTCTCTCTCTCTCCCTGTCTGTCTCTCTGCCTCTCTCTCTCTCTCTCTCTCTCTCTCTGTCGCTCTCTCTCACACACACAAACACACACTCACACTTTTTTATTGAATTTCTTGGGTGACACAGTTAGCATAATTATACAGGTCTCAGATGCCTGATTCTACGACATATCTCTGTACCCCGTATTAACACACATCCTTTTTAAATATTAGGGATTGGTTAATTCTAGAAAAGTAAAAATTAGTTCTGGATAAAGTCAAGCCCCTTTTATGACATTAGAGTCTCCCGATGCTGGCTCCGCCCCTCCCCAGCTTCAGCCTGCTCCACTCCCCACAGTGAACCTGGCGCTTTAACCACACAGGCCTCCCAGCCCTATCTGCAATATCCCTCACACTTACTTGCCCTGCCTTGCTTGTGATACTGCTCTCCTCTTCTTCCAATACCTCCTCCTTTCTGTCTGGAAATCTCCGCTTTTAAGACCCAAGCCCAGCGATGCCTCCTGCCTGACAAATCAGAATCAGTCACCTCATCTGTGTCCTCATAACACTCTGTACACAACAATCCCTATGATGATCATCAGTGAATGTATATTGAGAGAAAGGTTGTAAAGAGGGTCAAATGTAGCTAAACACTGCTTTGGTCTACCTTCCCAGGCTACTAAGTGAAATCAGGCCTGACTAGACTGTATTCTCAGCCAAACTTGAGAGGTAGACGTTTCAGGTCAGGAGAAGCAGGACCTACGCCGCCCACTGCTGCCTCGTGCTCATCCTCGGTCGTTTCTCCAGGCAGCTCTGGGTCAACAGTCAGACATTTGGTCCTTTCCTTGAAGCATCCCTCCTTTCTGATGCTGAGTGGAAACAGACCTACTTCCTGAGAAAAAAAATCAGAAAAATTTATGGATCTTGTCAGACTTTTTAAAAATTGATACAACAGCAGGTTGAGTGGACTCAGAGGATAGAGGATAGAAATGAAATTTTCATTTATTCTCTAGGAAGAGAGCTATTTTAAATTTGTCAAGTATGATGTATGTTTTCCTTCTTCCATAAATCAACTCCCTGCTCAGGAATTTCAGATCTATATATTGATCTACATGGACCATCGTCCCTTAAGTCTTTGCTCCATTAATCATCAAGTCATTTCCAGGAAAGGATATTCACAGAGATTGTTCACTCTAACACTTCTGAAGTTGTAGCAGAGAATCATGCTTCATGATCAGGCCAGAGGTCACCATTCTACTATAGAGGTCACTCCCTGTAAAAATAAAACTCCATGATGTCTGCTCTGCTGATCTACCCCAATGCCTGCCTACAGGCACCTGCCCTTTTCTAACACTTACAGAAAGGAAGCCAGGGTTGGTGAGAACAACGGAAAGGAAGCCAGGGTTGGTCTTCCCAGGAGTAGGTCCTAGGAAGGTACTATGCATCAAACTGGACAGTGTCCTCACTAAGAAAGATGCGGTCAAGGAGCCAAGGTCCTCCCCCCCCCCCAAAGTCTGGGTGAAGACTGGATAAGACATGGATGTTGCAAGTTGCAGAAAAGATGCCACCGAATCTTTTCTTCAGCCCAGAATCTTCCATTAAAACTCTTCACATAATCAGACTGCTCGAAATTGCACCAATTAGAGATTCATTTAGGAGATAGTGGCTATTAATCATTTACACATTGGTGTGATTTAGATTTGGTCAAGTGTTTTTCCCTTAACACGTAATTACAGTCAATTATTTTCTTCTTTACACAGAACCACTAAAAGGAGTTTTGAAGAAAGAAAGCAGGCAGAAAGAAATAGGGAAGTTGGCGTTGGAGGCCAGGCATTAAGCAGGGAGAGGGAAGGCTGGGAACGCCTCAGACAGTTAGCTGGAGAGCTGAGTGCACGGGAGAAAGGGAGGGCAGTGCTAGGGGTAAGGGACTCAGTCAAGAGGGTTAAACAGGACAGATGTGGTACCCAGAGGGGAGGGGCAGCCCCACAAGCGGTAGTGGAGAGCCTGGTGGAACAGATGGATGCAGGGCTGGTGGGCAGTACAGTACAGCCCCAACACGCCATTAGGATATTGAAATGCAGGCCCACAGCTCCATATCTGAAATACTCCAGAATCCAGAATCTTTCAGGTTTTAGAAATGCAATACCATACAGATGCCATACAAATAGCCTCACATCAGTTATGAAACAACATGCGTTGCTTTTTGGATTTCAAACTTGCAGACAAGAGATTGTGGACCTATATTTCTGTACTGATTGAAAAGCAGCCCAAAGGCTGATCTGCTGCCCTGGGCCTTCATAGGGCTCCCCCATGACACAGCAACTAAAAAGCTATTGCCTGGCCCAGCAGGAAGCCGTAGGCCACTGCTCCAACACAATTCACTGATGGGTCTGTATGCTGTGCCTTCCCAGCCTTCAGGTTGTGAAACCTTTGTATGTTAGTGAAGCGTGGATGGAAGCATGTGGTGTTTGGTCACAGTGCCCACGATCTTGACGAGCAGCGGTGGTGCCATGGAAATCCCTGGCCTTGCAGACTACAGACTGGGGGGGGGGGTCGTTTATCCCTGCCAGTCACTAGCTCAATGACCTTGGGTAACCCAGGTAACACCTCTGAGCCTAGCTTGCTAACCTGGAAAATAGGAATAATATACCTCATATGGTTGTTAGGAGGACTCAGTGAAATCATTGGGATTACAGTACTTTACAGATAGCAAATTGTCTCTCTGCCTCTCATTTGAATATATGCTACTATCATTCATAACACTGATTATCAGAAAAATGAAACCAAAAAATGTCAGTAAAAGTATTTTATTTTGTAAATTCTATTTAAAATAGAGTCATGTCATTATTGTGAACCTCCTACCCCAGAAGTCCTGGCTTCTCATAGTGGAGAGGGTAACCCATGCCCTCTAGCAAAGAGAAACCTTTTTTCTTCAACCCTTTTTCCAACTTCCCATCTCCAGCCCCTCCTCCCTGCTGTGACTGGTTCTTTAGTAAAGAGGACAGATTAGAAAGGCAAGGAGCCTGACCTGTGGTGACACAGCAGATAAAGCATTGACCTGGAAATGCTGAGGTTGCTGGTTTGAAACCCTGGGCTTGCCTGGTCAAGGCACATATGGGAGTTGATGCTTCCTGTTCCTCCTCACCTCTCTCTCTCTCTAAAAATGAATAATAAAATTTTTTAAAAAAAGAAAAGCAAGCAGCCCTGCACAAGGAGCCCTGCTGAGGACTCAGTCTTGAAATTGATGCACCAGAGGGGTTTGCAGTGGGAGGCAGCCCTTAGAGCCACTGACCCACAACTGTCCCCAACTGTCTCCTTTGAGGGACCCTGCTTTAGCCATAGCTTATCCAGGTCCCGGGGGCCGGGGCAATCAGCCCAGGTTAGTCAGAGCACCTGGGCTCAGACACGTGCCAGAATCTCGCTTCATCTTCTGGGAAATTCTTTTCACCTCTTTGAGCATTGGGAGCCCCAGCTGCACATTTAGAGTAATGATCTCTCCTACAGTGGTCTTGGAGAGAAATCAGTGAGGATGTACATGAAAACCCTGGAAGTCGTGGCAAAGCACGACTCAAGGGTGAAGTCATTTATTATTGGCATAGGAAGCAGGAAAGGACCATGGTAGCTCAGAAGCAGAAGTTTCGTGGTAATGACATTGAGCTGGGCTGGGCAAGCAGGCTGCAAAGCATCGCAAGCGGGCAAACCTCTCTTCCTGGGGCCCCGGACAGACCATTCCAAGGTACTGTTGGAGTGAAAGAGTGGAATCCTCAGCCCACTGGGCATCACATGAGTTATTTTCCACCCTCTGTTCTGTTATGTCTCATATTTTAAGTCTGGATTTTTCTTAATTGCTAGATTTGACTTTTGTGTGTGATACTGAACCCTGGAAAGCTAACAGCATGGCATGGTACAGGATTGATGTTGTGTGTTTTAACTGCAAGCAGCTGAACCCACAGCGCAGATCTAATCGAGTATTCCGGAGCACTGTGATGGTGCATGTGTCAGGGTCTGAACGGGTTGCTGGTGAACCTCTGGGTCCCGCCCTGCGGAGCCAGCCCCTTACTCTCCCGGACCAGGCTCAACAGCCTGACACGAATTTATGTGAACACCTAATCTGTTGTGTATGCACTGAGAGTCCCCTTGCATTTTCTTATTCATGAGTGACTGACTACCTTTGTAAACTAATTAATTATTAAAAAGAACATATGTTTCCAAGAGACCTCACTGTCCGGACAGAGCTGTGAAATTCAAGGTATGGCAGTTTCGGAAAGGTTTCATGCTGAGGACTGCAGTACACAGATAAATGGCTTAGTTGTTTTCTACTTTTTTCTTTACTTATTTTAAATCCTACTATTCCTACTGCTAGAAATACTGTTCTTTTGTAGACCAAGAGAAAGACATTTTTCTACAGGAAAATAGTAGTCTGAAATTAGAAACTAAGATTTCTTTTTCTCTTCCCCGTTGGAACCTGAATCACAGAGCAATTTGACAGTCAGTTTTTGCTATAAAATAGGGATTAAACAGATTATACATTTGATTTTTAATTTGGTATTTAATATGCATAATATTGCATGCATGATTTAAACTATAAATTATCCTCTACAAATGATGCCAGGACAGATAGGCTGAAAATGTAGGAAACATACAAGTCATATCCATCCCCAGAAAGTCTCCTAGTTTATACTTAAATTTTCTTCTTTAGGTGTCTTTTTTATTCTACAGAGACCTCTCTTCAAGGAGAAAATAAACACACCTTATAACTATCTCTGCTTAACAGTAGCTTCAATACCAGGGGACACATCTCATATATTGTTGAACAATGCTCTACTAATATTCTTAGCTTTCAAGATGTAACCAAAACTTCAGATAATGTATAAGGTCCTAAATTATTTGCACCTGCAACTCGGGTTTAGGCCGACCATCTCAATTACCTGGGATTTCCTCCTGCTTTGACATTTCATTGTGACTGTTTTTAACATTTGAGGCATTGGGGACTGATGGCATTCGGCATTTTCTTGGGAAAACAAATTAATGACTTGCATTGTCTCTCCAGACCCAGGGAGCAGGCTCTCCTCGCTCCTCCCCCAGCCACACCATCAGCAGGCCCATCCCCATGCCCGTGAGGTCTGCCTCAGCCTTCTCCACCCCGACTCACACGCCTCAGGACTCGCTCACTGGGGTCGGGGGAGATGTACAGGAGGCGTTTGCACAAAGTAAGTGGCTTTATGTTTTGTTGTGTTCCGGTTCTATGTGACACATAAGTCACCTCGGTCTGTTGAGTGGTCTAGTCATCAGAGCGAGCCACGGCGTAGACTTTCTGAGTTACCCCAGGGCGTCTGCCCAAGCCTGGCCCAGGAGGCGTGTTAGAAACTCCCTCTGCTAACCTGTTCTTCACTTCACCTTCACCATCTCACTTCCTTTGGCTTCCATTGCACTGCCTCGTTTCTTATGAGTCTTTGCTCATTAGAGGAAGGGAATCCTTCCGCTGACACCTCCGGAAACTATAACTAATTCGTTTTAAAATTCCGGAAGATCTTATTTCCCGCTTTCTTCTCTTTACAAGAAAGCAAACTCATGAGTGAGATTAAACAGTTCAGCTCTGTAGCCTGAGATGATCAAGAAGGCCAGGTTGTCATTTTACAGATGTCGTAAGAGTTGAGTCACCGCCCCTGACAGGGGACTGCATTCAGCTTTGCCCTCAGGCTGCCCCTTCCGTTTAAACAGGCAAGAGTGGAACTGGGAGGTGTGCGGTGGGGCTCCTCCCGAGGCAGGTGATTTTATTCATTTGGAAATCTTTTAACACTTTTTAAAACTTTCCCTTGCCATTATTTTATTAATTTGGGAAAAAATCAGGAAAAAAAATCCTCCTGCAGACCCTCACTCTGCCAATCTCATTCCTAGAAGTAAACACTATTCATAATTTGGTTCTTCTCGACATTCTTGCTTATATGTAAATATATATATTTAAGTGTCTTTTTATAGACACATGCTCTTTATTTTCACACAAATAAGCTCACATTGATTTTGGTTTGTAATTTGCATTTTCTTTAGATTAGCAATTTCTCACGCCATCCTTCCAGACCCTCCCATGTAGATTTAAGGTAAAGAGAGATGTTATTTGACTATTAGTTTTAAGGCAAAAAGAAACAAAGTCAACAGGCAGAAAGGAAAGACTTGAGTAAGTCATTTCTAACATATGTGGCAGTTAAGCTTCATAATTCCAGTTACACAGAAAAAAAATGTAGAGATCAGTAGGAAGAAGACATCCCCCAAGTAAAAGTAAATGAAGAGTATGAACAGACAGAAAAGGAAATATAAATTACCAATAATAATATGAAAAGATGTTCCAGCTCACAAATCATTGCAGAAATGCCAATTTTAATATCACCATTTATCTAGCAGATTTTTTTAGAAAAACTTTTTTTTTATATAAATTTTTATTTTAATGGGGTGACATCAATAAATCAGGGTACATACATTCAAAGAAAACATTTCCAGGTTATCTTGTCATTTAGTTCTGTTGCATACCCATCACCCAAAGAGAGATCGTCCTCCGCCACCCTCCATCCAGTTCTCTCTGTACCCCTCCCCCTCCCCCTCTCCCTCCTTCCCTCCCCCCACCCCCCATAGCCACCACACTCCTGTTCATGCCTCTTAGTCTCGCTTTTATGTCCCACCAATGTATGGAATCCTGCAGTTCCTGTTTTTTTCTGATTTGCTTATTTCATCCCTCACAATGCTACCAAGACTCCACCATTCCGCTATAAGTGATCCGATGTCACCATTTCTCCTAGCTGAATAATATACCATGGTGTGTAATATCCAGATATAGAAAAGTGTGAGGAAACAGACTCTCTCTGCTATTGTGTCTGGGCACCAAAATTTTACATTTTACAGAAAAATAATGGTGGACTCTCTGTGATGAGGGACAAGGGAAGAGCCATAATAGGGCTTTTGCTTCTGAAAAAGAAAATAAGAATTTAAGTGACGCAAAATAAATTTTCTTTTAATTTTTAGAAAGAGAAATGTCCTTCCCCTAAATCTTAAAGAATTTTTAATCAGTTTGAACTTTCTATTATAATTAGTTGTATCTAACTACTTTAATTTTTTAAAAATCTTCGTGTATTTATTAGTTTACTTGTTCAGTTTTACTTTCTGAGAAATGACAGAATGATATGTGGCCTCGCTCACAAAGGGCTTGTGGCTGCATCAATTCACCTGTTCAGTCAGAGATTTGAAATCTCAGCCCTTTTTCCCAAAATTATGATGATTAGCCCTCTGTGCCATCTCAACCTAGCCTGGTTCCCAGGCCAGCCCACAAATATCCGTTTAACCCTTAGGGTCCCTGAGACAACATACTCATCTTTCCCTGCCATAAAGAAACATGACCTAAGTCCCAGGTCAAGGTATCAGACATACATTTTTTGCCCATTATTTGGCAACCGTTACACTCATTCTCACCTCTTCTCCTTACTCTGGGGCATTCAGTGCACAGGAGCCCCATTCCCAACAGGTCCCTCCAGTGGGAGCAGGAGCTCTGGGAGGCCTGATTGGACAGGGGCTGTGGTGCTAGAGATAAAAATCTGAGGGGTTCATCAAAATTGAGCCACGTGATGGCTTAGTTGATAGTAGCAGGTAGGAAGGCGCAGCTCTCCTGGCAAAAGCAGACTTTTCATCTGTGTGGGCTGTTCTTAAAAAGGGCTATCACACAAACTGTTTTACCTGGGACCATCCTCACTTGTGCTGGCTCACCCAATCTTATTATTAATATCTCCCCCTTTCACTTGAAAAACTGTCCTTGTTTGGGCAATGCATTTTATGAACCCCCCACTGGTTGCCATGTTTTCCTACATCAGAGGCCATTGCCCTAAGCACAATAGACATGGACTTTTTTTTTTTTTTTTCAGAAATGGACCAAAGCACGTCTAAAAAGGAGAAGTCTTAAATATTTTCTTGTTTTAGAATGGCAATGGAAATGACAAGCAGCATAAAATTTTGGAAAAAGGAAAAGCTTTGTTGTTGTTTTTAATTCATTATCATTTCTTGTTCGCTTAAGGTTCAAGAAGAAATTTAAGGAATGACTTACTAGTGGCAGCGGATTCCATCACTAACACCATGTCCTCTCTCGTGAAAGAACTGAATTCTGGTGCGTCCCTTGTTCTCTCTCATTTGTCTACTCTTTGGAGAAGGACACAAAAGTACTGGGGGCCTCTGTTAGCGATCTGCTCATTGTCAAGTATAAAAGAATTTTTTAAAGATCTGTGTGGTATTTTATTGCTATATTCAGATTTTTAAGTTAATGTTTATAATTGCTGTCAAGAAGACTTAATACTTGCTTAATGCGGGAAGTGTAATGACACAGAAAAGAATAAAGAGAAATACTAAAATTGACTTATAATTCAAGAAGCCAGAGATTGTCGCTGTTAACACCTGTCATGATCCACAGTGACATAATGCAGTTGTTTCATAAAGTCAGATGTCTTATTTACTAATTTAGATTCTGTTCATTTGGAATGCATGACTATTTGAATGAAGCTAACCTGAAATTTACCTTTGCAGTATTTCCAAAGAAAGATATACCCAGAATATAACAGCACAAAGTTATGAGCGTCTTTTATCCAAATAATACTAAACAGAATTTTAAAAACTTGAATAGCATGAATATTCAAATAACTATCTTACCAGTTACTAATGCATCTCATCTATTCTTTAAAGCACACTTAGCAGGCCCTGGCCGATTGGCTCAGTGGTAGAGCGTCGGCCTGGCGTGTGGAAGTCCCGGGTTCGATTCCTGGCCAGGGCACACAGGAGAGGCGCCCATCTGCTTCTCCACCCCTCCCCCTCTCCTTCCTCTCTATCTCTCTCTTCCCCTCCCGCAGCCAAGGCTCCATTGGAGCAAAAGATGGCCCGGGCGCTGGGGATGGCTCCTTGGCCTCTGCCCCAAGCGCTAGAGTGGCTCTGGTCGCGACAGAGCGATGCCCCGGATGGGCAGAGCATCGCCCCCTGGTGGGCGTGCCGGGTGGATCCCGGTCCGGCGCATGCAGGAGTCTGACTGCCTCTCCGTTTCCAGCTTCAGAAAAATATAAATAAATAAATAAATAAATAAATAAATAAATAAAGCACACTTAGCAAGATATTTGCCTGGAAGTACTGGGGTCATTTAGGTGAGATTGCAACTATAAGAATTAATAATTCAATATTTTTTTAAATCTGGATTTAAATTTCTTAAAACCTCTATAATAAGAATTAAAGTAATGAAAATTGTTGCTGCTACTTTAGACTAAGATTACTACAGGATAGAAATGACAGCAGTTAGTACATCATGGGTAATGGTATATACCCACTGCCCTACCAAGAGATTACTAAAAATGTTGTTCTTATTGTAGAAGTCTCAAGTACTATTAATTTATACTCTTAAGAAACTTTAACATCTTAAGTGAATATAATACTTCAGGTTTGTATTTCCTAAATTAAGGTAATATTAAGCAAAAATGACAATTTTATGGAAGACTTCTGTAAAGGAGCAAAAAACAGGAGTTTTAAGTTAAGACACAAAGATTTCTCATAACATTTCTGAGATTTAAAAAAAGACAATACTGTATATCAAACAATTTTATAGTAATTCATGTCAAATTTCAATTCTCATTTAGAATTAAAATAAACACTTACTTGACTTACAATAACTGGTTAATGTTTTATACAGCACGGGTGGGTTTTTGTTCAGCCTAGCCCTTTCTTTGCTGATTATAAAAATTCTAACAAGTCATTTTTTGTTCCTTCAATTGTACCCAATAGAGGTAGGGAGTGAAACGGAGAGTAACGTGGATTCTGAATTTGCACGAACTCAGTTTGAGGATCTGGTTCCATCGCCAACCTCTGAAAAGGCTTTTCTAGCGCAAATCCATGCCCGGAAACCCGGGTATGTTCACAGCAGTGCTACCCCAAGCACCCTGCGCAGTGACGTGTGAGTATCTTCTGCTCGGGGGCATCTTCTCAGTAACAGAACACTGTATGTAGGGCGCATCGGAAAATGAAAACATAGGTGCTTCGTTCTTTATTTCGAAAAAAGATGATGAGGCTTCCTTTTCTGACAGAAGAGGTAGGAGGGTGCTACATTTACATTTGACATTGTGACTTTCCCCCCTCACAATGTCCAGAGAGTATCAATAACCAAAGCCAACCGTGCTTATTGAGAGTCTGGCTCACCCAAGGCACTGTGCTAGTTTTATACAAAAAAATAAAATAAAATAAAAAAATCACTTCCATCCTTCCAGGACTCACAGACTAGTTCAGGAGATGAGTCATTCTATCTTTTGCACTTTTTGTATTTATACTTGGAAATACAAAAATTATGCACAGGCTTCTCTGTGCATAATGTGACAAACAATATTGTATAAGCAATAAGAATTGAAATGAGTATAGTCATGCAATGCTTAATAACAGAGATATGTTCTGAGAGATGCATCATTAGGCAATTTTGTCATGTACACACATCACAGAGTGCACTTACAACTTACACAAAGCTAGATGGTTCAGCCTACTACACACCTAGACTATATGGTCTAGTAACCTATTGCTCCTAGGCTACAAGCCTGTACAGCGTGTCGCTGTAGAAAACAACACGAGATAAAATAAGCACAAGGGAAATTGACGCAATCAAGAGAAAAAGTAAATCTGAGATACTTGGAGCTGCTGCCACCATAACACAGCATACTGTTTAACAGCAAACTTATTTATAAGTGGAAAATAATGCTAAAACATGTAGTAAATATACAAACCAGTAATATAATCATGTATTAGCATTATCAAGTATTATGTGCTATACATAACTTTTATACAACCCGCATAGCAGTAGGTCTGTTTACACCAGCATCACCACAGACACATGAGTAATGTGTTGCACTATAGTGTATGACAGCTATGCTGTCACTAGGTGATAAGAATTTTTCAGCTCCATTATAATCTTAGGGGATGACCATCATATATGCGGTCAGGCCTTGACCAAAAATGCCATTACGCACCACATGACTGTAAATGCATAAAATCTCATTACAGAGAAATCCAATTTGATGATACAGAGAAGAGTAGCATGGCTCCTATGCAAGGATGACACGCAAACTCGCGAAACATTCCATGTTTTTTTAAAAAAAGAAAGAAATCCAGCTTGGTTGACTTGTTGACTATGTCTAAATCGGACCCTTGAAAGACATTTTGCAGAGGTTTTCACCCCTTTAAGCTTCAGTACCTTGATGGAAGCCAGCAGAATCAGGTCCCCCACTACTTTCTGTGACACTGGGTCAGCTCAAAGCAGTCAGGCAGAGGAAACTAAAGCTAGAAACGAAGGGAAGCTAGGACAGAGCTGAAGAGCCCAGTTTGGGAGGGAAGAGAGCGAAAGAAAGGAAGGGAAGAGCATGGGCCTTCAGGACGACGAGGCTCCCGGAGTGGTCAGTGATGTGGGCAGAGTTCACCAAAAGGCTGGAAAATGGAATTGCTAAGTGTTAAGAAAAAAAAAAAAACTATAGATGGGTGATAGCGCTTAATGTGAAAAGGACTGCAGACTAGTCTACAAAAAATAAACTGGCTGTTTTAAAGACCCAATGAAGAAACTAAACAGAGACCTTTCTGGTGTTTTGGCTCCCAATCCAAGCAGTGAGTAAAAGACCAGTCATAATGGGAAATTATAAATAGACATGCTTTGAAAGCCAACTGTGAAAGGCAGAGCATAAGATCAGAACAAAACACTTGTAACGTAATTTAATGTGGCAGAGGGCTGCTGCTTTTCATTTTAGTTTGCTCTCTTGTCCTTTCCTCTATAATTTAGAATGATTTGATTTGTTTGTTATTCAAAATGGTGAAGTAATTGTCATCAGTTTAGTCTAGTAAATACATATCTATTTGACTTTCTATGATTAAGCATTTATTTGGTGGTTACTTAAAATTTTTTCATTCCAATCCTAAAATCCAAGACTGTGGCTAAAGCCACCCAGTCTACTGTCCCCATATGCTGGTGGCAGTTCCAGCTACCAACACTGCTGCAAGAATTTGGGAGAAAAAGTTCATGGAAGCCTCATAGACCTATTTATGCTGGCCCCAAACCTCTAAAAATAACGAGAACATGTTGTACAGATATAAATAAACATGAGCAATGGCATTTAAGTTCCTATCCAAAAACTTCTCCTTGACTACTCTTTTCATTTTAGGGAATAATTTCATATCTGTACTATCTAAACGTGTATTGTGCTTTTACCTTGAGAAAATTTTAGTCATGCGATTTAGGTAGTGAATTTGTGTTCTAAAAGCTTTGTATATATTAAGAGGAATAGATGGAAAGAGTCACACATTAGTGAATAAGGTCATTCTAATCTGGCCTGACCAGGCAGTGGCACAGTGGATAGAATGTCGGACTGGGACACAGAGGACCCAAGTTTGAAACCCCCGAGGTCACCGGCTTGAGTGCAGGTTCATGCGACTTAAGCATGGGCTCTCCAGTTTGAGCGTGGGGTGGCTGGCTTGAGTGTGGGATCATAGACATGACCCCAAGGTCTCTGGCTTGAGCCTAACATCTCTGGCTTGAGCAAGGGGTCACTCGCTCTGCTGTAGCCCCCCAGTCAAGGCACATATGAGAAAAGCAATCAATGAACAACTAAGGTGCCACAGCAAAGAATTGATGCTTCTCTTCTCTCTCCCTTCTGTCTGTCCCCATCTGTCCCTCTCTCTGTCTCTCTCTCTGTCTGTCACAAAAAAGGTCATTTTTATCTAAAGTTGGGCAATTTAAAAGAATTTCTTAGATTTAAAGCTAATATAAATTTTTAAGATCAAGAGCTATAAGTTAGAGTTAACCTTCCTGACATTGATTAGCTAATATTTGGAAGCTTAACTCTACTATAAAAATAAAGCACATGTGTGCACCTGTCTACACACGTGCATAATACGGAGAGGGTTAAATTATGAACAAATGTCCTTAATCTTTATTTCCCTAGAGGGCTCACTTTCCTTATAGAAAGTGTTTTTGGATTCCATTAAAAAAAAAACAACCCAGATTGGGAAAATTATATCCACCTGGAAGATAAGCCTCCTTTTTTTAAGATTGATATTTAAATGCTAACTTGTTCCTGCAAACCCTAGAAAAACAGATGACTAATAATGATCAGAGAACAATAGGAAAATTGCATATGAGAATACAGTGGTCATGTATTTTCCTAAACTTGCAAAGTTTTGGTTTTTTTAATGTTCTGTTAGGTAACAGAAAACAGTGAATTGAAGCGAAGAAGTGAATTGGAGGACAAAGTGAATGTGCCTTCCAAACTGCAGCTAACGCACGAATTGCACTGAAACTTTCCTTCTAAGATTTGCTCCAAAACTCCATCTGTGGTTTATTCCCAGGGTTACAGAAGATGGCGACCCCTACGTGCAGCCTGAGGAGGAGAACTATGAGAACGACTCGGTCCGGCAGCTGGAGAACGAGCTCCAGATGGAGGAATACCTGAAACAGAAGCTGCAAGATGAAGCCTATCAGGTACGGGGGTCAGGCCCACACCACTCACACGTGCTCCAGCCCCGAGAGCTGGGGCTTTCCTACGACTCCAAAACATCAGAGCCGCCTTTCTCCTTCCACCCTCCCTTTCCGGAATACTCTGACTACACTCCTTAGTCCATGTATTCTAGACACTAAAAAATTGAAATACTTTTTTGCATAGATGAAAATAATATACAGAGAATAAGGCCCAAGGAAATTGAATAGCATAAATATGTCTCCTGCCTTGAATGATTGGTTCTCAGCCTCCTTCAATACCTACCTCATGTCAAATGTAAATAGCAGGCAAGTGACAAACCTCACTAAGAAAGGTCGGGGGGACCATGGGTCCCATGTTCAGCAGAGTGTGGATGGACAGATTGTCATACATACTGGACTGGATTACTCCATCTGAGAATTCACTGAACATAACACATGCAATGGGAATAAATGTAATTGGTAGCTCATTCTAAAGGAGATGCAGTTTTCCCGTGGAAACTGTTCTACTGCAATGTTTGTCTTTCTTGTATATTATTTCCTTTCCCCTTAATCCACCCTGTTTTCTTGGAGTTCTGGGAGTTCAGGGATGTTTGCCTATTCAAGACCTGCTGCTCCCCAAGTCTCAGCGGGTCATTATATTGTAAGGCTTTCTGTTCAATGGCCAGAGAATTTACTCCACATTCCTAGGTCAACAACGGCTCTCTCTCTCTCTCTCTCTCTTACTCTGTTAGTGAAAGAGAGAATAAATCTTCTATTTCTCATAGATTAAGTTTTAAAATATTTTCCCAAGAAGAATGTAACAAGATGAAAACTGGAGCCCACCAACCCCACCCTAACAATATGAGACAAAAGTTTGGCCCCTTTGGATTGTGTGATTCACCCTTTTGGTTTAACAAACACATTTCAGAAACAAGTTGGTCTAGGCCAGGGGTCTCAAACTTGCAGCCCACGGGCCGCATGCGGCCCGCCGAACAATTTTGTGTGGCCCGCAGACTAATCCATGAAGTTCAAAATATTTTGGATAAAATTAAGTAAGCCTAGGGGCCTACTTGTATTTTTCATTTCTCTAGCATCCTAGCTAGATATTAGCTTAGTTAACAGCAGTTGTGATGCGAACTACAGTTTCTGGTCGTTTTGTGAAACTGAGTAAACTGCATGTACAATTGTGCTTGTTGTACTGATTTTTTTTTTGTTTTCAACTGCAGTGAGAAAAGTGTTGCTTAACAGTTGCCTTTTGTAGACCTAGTGCGGCCCGCCGAACGGCTGTGATCTTGCTCTGCGGCCCACATGCTGAGTTGAGTTTGAGACCCCTGGTCTAGGCATACAAAAAAATAGCCAAAACAGTGACTATATCGGTAATGCCATGCTTCAGTGCTGCAGAAACAAAGTCACCTAACGTACAGACCCATGGAGAAGGCTCTTTCTTTTCAATTTCTATGGCCCATCCACAGAGGAAATTAGCTTGGATGAAGCTGCCAGGATGTCTCTGGGAACCCTGAGGGATATTCTACACATATCTCATTTGCCTCTCCTACATAGAGGGAGAGAGAGGTGGTTAAGTAATCAATATTCTGGTTCATGCTCTTAGAGGCACATGTTAGACCTCCCTCCCTTTTAGAGCTCATATCAGTTTCCAGATTTGAGTGGTAACAGTTACTGAAACTCTAGGGTTTATATATATATATATATATTTTGTATTTTTCTGAAGCTGGAAACGGAGATAGTCAAACAGACTCCCGCATGCGCCCGACCGGGATCCACCCAGCACGCCCACCAGGGGGCGATGCTCTGCCCCTCCGGGGGACCAGAGCCACTCTAGCGCCTGGGGCAGAGGCCAAGGAGCCATCCCCAGTGCCTAGGCCATCTTTGCTCCAATGAAGCCTCACTGCGGGAGGGGAAGAGAGAGACAGAGAGGAAGGAGAGGGGGAGGGGTGGAGAAGCAGATGGGCGCTTCTCCTGTGTGCCCTGGCCGGAAATCGAACCCGGGACTTCTGCATGCCAGGCCGACGCTCTACCACTGAGCCAACCGGCCAGGACCTTCTAGAGTTTATTTTAAGGGGAGACAACCATTCCATATAAAATATTAGACTTTTATATACTTGTTTTAATGAATTAAGAATTTAACTGTATATGAGTAAAATGAAGGGAAATTCTATTAATAGCTTCAGATCCAGTTGGAGTTTTTGCCATCTCTGGTAAATCTTAAGCTGCTTCTCTCTCTCCTTACCTTTCCATGCCCAGTGACTTCAAGGGAAAGGCCAAGAAAAGGGCTAGGATAATATAACAGGCCTGTGTGTCCCCACTGAAGACATGTGCCTCGGAGAACGTTGGAGTGGTTTTCCTTGACTGTTCTGTGAGCATGTGGTTGTTTGTTGGATCGGAATGCATTATCGTTCACTGGACTTGCCCTCCTTCTCTTTCTCTGTCTTTGTGCATGGCTTCCAACCAAATAATTCACCAGCTTGACTGCATCACAGACTTGACATGTCACCTTTCTTGTTTGTGTCCTTTGTCACCCACAGGTCAGCTTGCAAGGTTGAATACAATATCCTTTTATCACTCTCCTCTCAAGTAAGTACCCTCTTGTTTAGGATGTGGCCACCGTACACTGAACCCTCATAACCTGTAACCTGAATTCACAGTCACCCTCTCTTAGGTGTTCGTATGTGATAAATATCCTTCTTCCCTGCTTTTGGCAAAGAAGCATCCCAGTCTATGGAGCATTTTGTTACAATCCAGTAGAGATTTGGTAAACAACCTTGGGAGTTGACTTTTTAACTCGATTAATTAGGAAAAATGGCACAGAAACTTCTACAACACCAGATATGCCCCAGAAATATTCTGTGGCTATGAAACCACATCCAATCCATAACAGCACCCAAGTTTGAGTCTATCACTTAAGAAGGAATAGTCCAGGCTTGTTCGGGACTTCTAGAGATGGGCCAGCTCCTTAGTCATGCTGTCCTTGGGGCCTAAAAGGTTAAAGGTATGTCCTTAACAAGTGAAAGCAGAACTGAAACAAAAGCAAAAACAAAAGAAGCAAAACATAAAGGAAAACTTCTGCAGCCTTTTATTTTTGGAACAGCTAATTCAAATCCTTTCTGGAATTGAAGAATATATATCAATTTAAAGTATTATTTACATGACATGTGATACTTGCCCCTCTCCCCACCTACATATATGGAAAATCCTCAGTAATTGTTTAATGGAGTGAGATCAGCACTGGACTGGCAGGATCACTTGAGTGTGGTGATCTGAAGCTTAGGCTCCAAATTCTAATAGACCCAATATCAAATGTGAGTTTCATCAAATCCTAGGAGCATACCCTTGAACAAACTATTAAACCTCTGTGAGCTTCTATTCCCTCTGTACAACATGCATGATAATACCTGCATCACAGAGGAGTTGTCCTTGCTGAGATACAGGTTTTAAAGATCTTAACCTAGTGGCAGGCACACTAGAATTTTAATGAACCCACTCGTACATGCCTGGCACTATGTTCAGTGCTCTATAAGCAGTTCAGTCCCTGGGAGCTGCAGCAGTTATGATGTAGTTGCATGGGTACTCCAGAGAGTCAGAACTAACTTGCTCCCCCTATTTTTTATAAACAAGGCTAAAAATCATCTACGTGCAATGATTCAATACACTTTCAGCTACACTGTCCCATAAGTCTAGATGGTTTCTCTGGCTCCCGCTAATGGCCACTTAGATGTCCCTCATTACAGTTCTAAGCTAATACCTCTCTCACAGTCATCTGCTGCACTGGCCCAAGTGCTTATATCTGCTGTTACTATATAGTCTTTTCCAACCATGGAATCCCATTTAAGTCTAATACAGGGGATAATAAACTCAACTGTGGCTGCCACACTGAAAAGGGGATAGAGATCTCCTAAATGGCATCAATTAGTAAAGAACACATTCTAGATCAAACACTACACACCTCCTCCTGTCTCAGTCCTCAGGTTAAGATTAAGCAAGTAAAAACCATGGCATGATTGCTATTATGAAATATATATACATTTAGAGCTATGAGACCCTTTTGGTGTAAAAGAAAGGGATGTATTGACCCCATTCCATTCTGCCTCCCTTGGGTTGAAGAATGTGACAGCACATACTCTCCTGATCCATTACAACTATAGTAAAAAAAATTCTCAGGAGCTGTTTCTGAAAATATTCACTCTAGTTATAACAAATCTAGTCCCAAAGGAGCAAGCTTTTTCCCTTAATAGCATTTTCCTTCTCTTAGCTCCAGCAATTTGATTATTTTTGTTCTGCACATTATTTAAACCTCAGTAGTTACTGTTTAGAAAAATATATATTTTTTAAAAGTTTGTGAATTGTCCTTGACATAAAGCCAGATAAAAAGTAGCATTTGTTTCTTGTACCTAAAAGCCAAATATTTCAGTACTTTGAAAATTCTCAGGCAATATTTTATCTTTGGTACAAATTTAGCAGTAAAAAAAAAATACATATAGGCCCTGGCCGGTTTGCTTAATAGTAGAGCATCGGCCCAGTGTTTGGATATCCCGGGTTTGATCCCTGGTCAGAGTACATAGGAGAAGCAACCATCTGCTTCTCCACCCCTCCCCCTCTCCCTTCTCCTTTCTTTCTCTCTCTCTCTCTCTCTCTCTCTCTCTCTCTCTCTCTTTCTTCCCTTCCCACAGCCATGGCTCAGTTGAAGCAAGTGGGCCCCCAGGCACTGAGGATGGCTCCATGGCCTCACCTCAGGTGCTGAAATAGCTTGGTTGCCGAGCAACGGAACAATGGTTCCAGATGGGCAGAGCATTGCCCCATAGGGTGCTTGCTGGGTAGATCCCAGTCAATGTGCATGCAGGAGTCTGTCTCTCTGCCTACCCACTTCTCACTTAAGGGAAAAAAAAAACAGCTGTGGCCTCTGCCTCTGTCATTTAGAACATCCTATACCTACCTAGCTGGCATTCAGAGGACTCTAAATATGAACCAGCCTGTCACTAAATTAGTCACTTAGGCAAAAATCATTTAAAACATGGTAGAAACCTGCAGAACCTAGTGGTGTTTCTTCTTTCCAGCCAGTTCCATCTTACTGTAATTTTTTTTGTAGTAGCCAAGAAATACAGCTGAAATTTTAGAGCAGTGTATGATATTCAAATCTGTTTGCTTGACTACAAAACCAGAAATTATCTCAGAGTGTAGGCATCTTTTACCCAAGGGTGCTAACATCGACTTCATCAGCTCGAAGTCAATTAGGTTTCCACCAACAGAGCCCTATCTGGACAAAGGTCATGACACAAGAGACTGGAAGACCCGCCCTCTGCTCAGAAAGATCCTGAGGCCTATTGGAAGATAAATGTGCACTTATCAACACAGAAACCAGTAAAACCTAGCGTACTGCTCTTCAGCTAGCCACTTTGGAAGAAACAGTATACATAAGGCTTAGCACTCAACTTAGAGTCCATTCTGGTCCAGTCATTTCTCAGATTTGTCCCTTTTCCATCCCTCTGGCTGCATATTTCACTCTCTTTGACCAGCCACAACCTAACTTCAGACGTTGAGAAATTTGAAGATCAATAGTGGATTTATTTTTTTAATTTTTAAAAATTAGCATGACATTCTGATGGTGAGTCAGTGCTCTTATCTCCTGGTCCGAAGGACAGCATGGCATTGCTTTAACCCTCCAGATGCCTTGGGTCCCCATTAAGCAAGAGACTCAATGTGATTTTTTTTTGTCCTTTCTTTCAGAAGATATAATAAATAGCACATAGTGTCCCCAGGACATTCACTCCTGATTGTCAGAGGAAAGGAATAGAGAAAGAGAGAGAGAAAGAGTGTGTGTGTGTGTGTGTGTGTGTGTGTGTGTGTGTGTGTGTGTGTGTGTGTGTAAGAGAGAGAAAGAGAGACAGAGAGAGAGAGAGAGAGAGAGAGAGAGAGAGAGAGAAGGGGGGATTCTAAGCTTCCTGATTTTAATTTAGAGAACAGTTTTCATCTTTAAAAAAAATTCCACATTCCTTATCCCCAGGCAAACTATAGTCAGACAGATGATGAAAGTAACATGAGAGCTGGTGATGAAGGGAGCGCTGCACCCAGCCACACAGAGGAGAAGACAGCAGCCTGGCAGCAGCCTCACCGGAGAGGAACCGCCACTCGCAGCAGCTCCTGCCACACCCCTGCCCCTAAAGACGTATTCTGCTGACTGTAGTGCAGCTAATGTTTTGTTCTAAGATTTGTAGTTCATAGGTGTGTGTTTTAAGAAGGAAAAAAAAAAAAAAGACTTCTGTTCAAAGCTAACTTATCAGCTCCATCTTCTGTAACATGGCTCATTCCGGTTAAAAACAAACAAAAAAACCACAGGCTGACACCCATGCTGCTGTCACTCATGATGGCAGTATTAACAAGCATTTTAAACCTTTGCACATGATCTTGAACCCGTTCAGTTTACAATGACAACACTAATACTCTTTGTAGCTAGAAGTTTAATTTCTGAATTCTTTGAGATTTTAACAAAACAATTTATTATACAGTGTACATTTTTTTTTTCCACAGCATTTGGGAAAAAAGCATCCACTTGCAATTATTCTTTGACCCGGAAGGATCTGGTTCCTGAGTGTACAGACTCAGAGGCCAGAAGCCAAGAAAGGTCATTGGCCTGCACTGTCTGCTGTTGTCTTCAAGTCTCTGTGAGCAGTGACTTGAACCAAACAAACCAGGAAAATGCAGTTTTGGGGGCTTCTTCCCAACTTGTGGTTGTTTTCTTTCAAGATACTCTAACAAATCAGCCATAGGACTTAGTGTAAATATTTTTTCCAAATAGAGAACATATTAAAAAAAAAAGACAACATTCAAATTATATAGAATCTAGTTTTTAAAATCAGCACAGATCTTCTTAAAAACTGTGAACTATGTTTTGAAATACTCGTTACTAAAGCTGTTTATAAACCACAGGTGCCATAAGATCCCCAAACGGACTAAAGTGATCTTTGCTCTTCCACGGTCTTGTTCCTCTCGTTTTAGCTTTAGGGAGCATGTCTCTAACAGCACCGCTCATCCGCAAGTTCCCCGATCAGGTTGTTTGGAGGCCTTCAGCTTTAATTGTACAGGCTTAAAGTGCGCTTGCAAAAACATTTGCTCTCCTTTTATTTCTGAATGTGTATTGCCTTAGCTGGCTACCTGGTGTTCTGCATGCAGCCTTCTGTGGTCATGTGAAAGGAAACAGGCTCTTCTGCATTGAGTTGGGACTTTGCACTCAGGGAGAAACTGGTGTGCAAAAGAACTGTCAAAGAAGGGAGAATGAAAGTCTGGTCCTTTATGAGGACCCTTTTTGGGGGGCACTAAAGTCCTCCCTTAGGGATTCCTGGGATATGAAAAAAAATTTTTTCAAGACTTGATGAAGTTAGAATCCTGCAACATATTATATACATTATACTTAAATTATCACCTTCTCTGGTATTCCTGCTTCTCCTTTGAAAGAAAGAAGAGAACATCATTTCTGAACAGTGGTTCTCAAAATATGTTCCCTGGGCCAGAAAGCACAGGCATCACCTGGGAATTTATTTAGAATGCAGATTCTTGGGCCCCAACCCAGTCCTACTGAATCAGAAACTCTGGGGGTGGGGCCCAGCAATCTGTGTTTTAATAAACCCTCCAGGTAATTCTGATGCATGCTAAAAGTTGAGAACTACTGCTTTAGAATAAAGTTGTATAATACAATCTCTGAAAAGGCCTTATTCAGAATAAACAGAAAAGGTTCCATGTCGATGTTAAAGCTTCAACAGCTTGATTTTGCATCCACGGCTGTCAGAAACCTTCTCCCACCCCACAGAGTTGGTTTGGTGGGTGCCCAGCTAAGAACAGACATCCTGACATCTTCCAGCTCCCTCTCGGAGGACTCGAAGGTGTTCCTGTCTCTGCATTTGTCAGCATGGTACCATCTCCTTGGCTGCCCTTTAGAACAAGATCACTTGCTTTGGGGATAGTAAAGCTCTTGGTTGGCATTAGTAAGGAGCCCATTCTGTCCATTGATGTACTTAATCATGCTTCCTTCCAGAGAACCAGTCTGACAAATGTCCCTGAGAACAGGCTGACACCAAAGTGGCACAACTGCACAGTTCTCAGATTTCTTTGCACAGATGGATTTTATTGCGGGTTTTGTTAATATATTAATGTTCATCTCCTTTCCACTGCCCATCTTCTGTGAAACCATACCTCTCTAGATGGAGCAGGTGGTCCCTGGTGCCTCACACTCAGAACTTAAAACCACTACATCCCAGCTACCTACATTGCTGTCAGCTCTAAATCATAGCCAGATAGTTCTTAAACTCGGAACTCTGATCTTGCAAGTGGCATGCAACCACTGACTGGACTGAGCTGACATCTGTTGTTGCTTTGTGTTTCTACACTAAAATGTTTGTCTAAGGTTTGAGCTGTTTTGCTGATAATCTTCCCCCTTGTCGTAGCCTTCATTGCCAACTCCATCACATGGTTGTTGATACCATCATAAAAAGTCATTGCAAGGACTCTGGAAACTGCTGCCAATGACCAATTCCTGACTAACCGGCCACCTTTTCTTTCTCTTAGCTCCACGTCAGCACTGAGACCAGACTCAAGCACCCCTGTCCTGTAATCGAGACAAAATGGCGTGTGTTGTTTTGGGTTTTTGTGGTTTTTGGTGGGTTTCTTTCCTTGGCTCTCCAAATTTACTATTGGGGCCTAATCTAAGAGCAAACCCAGCAGGTTTTACCTGTCCTGTCCATTAGACACAATTATATCTCGTGTGGGGGTGTTTCTTTCTTTTTCCACGATAAATTGCACATCCATCTCCACCAGAGATGATGACCTGTTAATGAGCACTGGTCTAACACAGCCAACCCTCTTCCACAGCGCCATGTTAATGGAGGGAGGGAGGAGGGTGAAATCTACTGTATGGTATTCAGGAATCAGTTGTGGTTGGTCAGGACGGAAGTTGGGGTAAGTTTGATTGGTCAGAGGGAGATGTGCTGGAGATTGTGAAAAATGGATTCTCGAATGATAAGGCAGGGAAGGTTCATTTGTAAGTAGTAATGTGAACTTAATTGCATAAGAGTGTGGCCTTTGTTGTGATATACTATGTATTTTCTTATATGCATGAGCCAAACTGCTGCATCATAATTTAGCACTGATGTCTGCTTTTATTTTGATCATCTTTGTTCACCCTTATTAATTTTTGGCTGTTAACTGTAGATAAACATTGTAAATACAGCAACTTTTGGTTGCTGCAATCCCCTTGGTTCGATTCCATGCAAGGAGCCACAAACAAGAACTCCACTGTGTCCTCAGAAGAAAGGGCATTTTTACTTTTGAACCAAAAAGAGAGAAAAAACAATCAGAAATGTGACATCTTAAGCCTAATTAACTGTAAGAGTTTTTAAATTATGACTACTATAATTTGACACCATTTGAAATAACCAATTCAAAGACCCTAAAGATTTCACAATATTCATTGGTATTGTAACAAAACTATTATTGTATGGATTTTTGTATTGCTGTTAAGTATTATTTTGTGAGTATGTGTGTGTATGTGTGTGTGTATGTTGGAACCTCCTGGGGACATGTTATATTTTGAAGTGATTAAACTATTTAATTGTGTGTCTATATTTTGGAATGGAATTATTTCTTCATTAAAAATGTTTTTAAAAATACTATACCTTGTGTATTTTATTTTTTGTAGTTTCAATGAATCTTTCCTAAAGTAATATGAAGCCAGTCTGTTCAAAGGAGAAAAACAGTCAGTCAGTATTTGCGGTGTAAAGCAGGAACTGTTAATTTGAGTATTAGGAATCTGAGGCAAAATATCTCACCTTTGTGCACAGTTTTCTTCTACTAGAAAAACCTTGTTATAGTCAACATATTTTGTGCTTACTTTATATCAGACACTGCTAGAAAATAAGTATAACTGCTCACAAAAATTAAGGGATATTCAAAATGAGTATGAAGCTATAAAATATCCCCTAATGTTTGTGAGCACTATACTTGTTACCTCACTTGATCTTTTGATTCCAGAACATCTAACAGGTACTTGGCAAATATTACATGCTCAACCATTATTTGCTGAATGAATGAATAAATGCATTAGTGGCTTTTGTTTTGTTTGTGCTACAGCTGGTAAGAAAGGAGAATCAGCACACCCTTGAGGTCACTGTGATGATAGCACAAAGACACAAGAGTTCCAAGGAAGGGACAAAAACTAAGAATGTTGCTACTTCCTACATTCTAATTTTTCCTCAGAGCCTCTGATTCCCATGAAATGGAGTGTTGTGCTTTTTCTTTGCTCAAGAAGCCAATTCCTTTACAACCATGAGCAGAATTTGAATCTGACTCCCAACATTTCATGAATGGCATTTTAGGGAACTCTGTCTTTGAATGGTACTTCAGGTCTCTGGGGTTGATTTGGAGTCCATAAAAATGATGTAAACCCTCAAGAGGCACCAGAGAATGAAACTAAGAGACTCTGCATCAATCACAGGGGAGAATCCTGACCCAGTGTGACGTCTAGAGGAAACACACATCCCCCTGCCCTTTGGAGGGAAGAGACAAGGATGTGTTGTCCAAGTTTCTTTTCAGCTCTATCTCAGTGCCTCATCCCTGCATCTCTTAGAAGCCACATTTAGTTCTGATTTCCCTCTCTCAATATTTCTCAACTTAATCTAATTGAAAAGTCACCTGAGGAGTCAGTGGACTATGATATAGGAGATCTAGAGTAGGGCCAAGGAATTTACATTTTTAATATATGCTTCAGGTGAAATGTACAGTTTGACAAGTTTTAAGAAAAGTTATTCCCTTGTTACTTGAATGTGTCCCAGGGACCAAAAGCATTAGCGCCACCTGGGAGCAAGTGACAAATGCAGAGTCTCGGCTCCAAACCAAACCTATTAAATCAGAATCTGCATTTTATCAAGGTCCCCAGGGGATTTGTGTGAACCTTATTAGAAGTTCTGACCTGGAGTTCAGCTTTAATCCTAGCCTCCAAGATCAGGTTCAGTTAGGTCCTCAGGGGGTGCTATTTCAGCTAGGATAGTGCCATGCTTCTTGAACTGATAGTTTTGATTTAGTGACTCTGGGGCCCAAGATCTGCATTTCAAACAAGTTTTCAGGGAAGCTGATCTTTGAGTACAACACTTGAGGGGCAAGGGTATAGAACTCTTTTAAAATAAGACAAATTCTGGGGAGTTTGTTACTGGTAAACAGGTATAATAATCCATCCCTGAGTTTTAGAAATTCCTGTACATAACAAATAAAAATACTCAAGTCCAAAGACATGAACATGATGGAAGTTCTGTTGTCTTGGGCCACTCAGGTAATATTATAGCAGTTAAACTATACCAGGAGCACTGGAAGCAGCTGGATTTAAGAATACTGCAAAAGAAGAAGCTTTTGCTCCAAAAGTTGAGGCCTCTGTTTCCATGGTACCAGGACTCACCCAGAATAAAATTCTATTAGCCTAAGTGGACCCACAAGAACAGATTGGCAAAGTTGGGATAGGGTCAGTTTGGGTGAGAAGAAGCTCAGAACATTTCAGATTCATCATTCTAGCAGAGCACATAAGCTACTAAGATCCCCAGGAAGAGGTTCTCTGGGCACCTTGGGAACCTGGGATCCTGCCCTCTCTGGGTCTATGATGCCACAGATTATGCTGGGACTACTATGCTATGATGAGGCACACCCCAAACACACACTTAAAACCCCAAAGATACATATACAATTAGAATTGGTATAAATCAAAACTAATGTAGTAGTGCTTAGACTACTTATGGCATGATATGGTAGGCTGGAATACTAAGAAGCCATAAAAATGATGATACAGAGATACATTTATCAACATGGAAGATATTTACATAAATCAATCCAAAAATCAGGTTATAAAAGACAGTAAGAATGGCCCAAGTGTTAATGAATATTTGAGTGCCTAGGCATAGAAAAATACCCAGAAAAATATATACCAAAATGTTGACGATCTAAACCAGGGGTCCCCAAACTTTTTACACAAGGGGCCAGTTTATTGTCCCTCAGACAACTGGAGGGCCGGATTATAAAAAAAAAAACTATGAACAAATCCCTATGCACACTGCACATATCTTATTTTAAAGTAAAAAAACAAAACGGGAACAAATACAATATTTAAAATAAAGAACAAGTAAATTTAAATCAAGAAACTGACCAGTATTTCAATAGGAACTATGGGCCTGCTTTTAGCTAATGAGATGGTCAATGTCCAGTTTCATATTTGTCACTGCTAGCCATTCAAGTGATATGACGCACTTCTGGAGCTGTGACGTGTGCATCCCGCATCACTGGAAGTAGTACTGTACATTAGCAATGCCACACTTTGCAGCGCCGCCACATACAGTACTCCTGGAGCACAGGATGACCACCAATGAAAGAGGTGCCCCTTCTGGAAGTGCAGTGGGGGTTAGATTAATGGCCTCAGGGGGCTGCAGTTTGGGGACCCCTGATCTAAACCATGGGATAATGGATGACATTTTTTGTTTTTTGTATTTTTCTGAAATTGGAAACAGGGAGGAAGTCAGACAGACTCCCGCATGCTCCCGACCAGGATCCACCCGGCATGCCCACCAGGGGGCGATGCTCTGCCCATCTGGGGCATTGCTCTGCTGCAACCAGAGCCATTCTAGCACGTGAGACAGAGGCCATGGAGCCATCCTCAGCGCCCGGGCCAACTTTGCTCCAATGGAGCCTTGGCTGCAGGAGGGGAAGAGAGAGACAGAGAAGAAGGAGAGGGGGAGGGGTGGAGAAGCAGATGGCGCTTCTCCTGTGTGCCCTGGTTGGGAATTGAACCCGGGACTCCTGCATGCCAGGCCGATGTTCTACCACTGAGCCAACTGGCTAGGGCGACATTTTTATTTTCTTTATCATGTTATTCATTTCCAGGTTCACTATCATAAATATTTAGAATAGATGGGTGGATGGGTGGATGGATAAGAAAACCGTACTTGGGTTGGACAGTTTCTCTGATTTGGTAACAAGGTCTCTTGAATTGGCCAACATCTTGGAAGTACATGTCTAACAATGAGAATGTTTATGCCTTTAGTAAGCAAAAGATTCTCTTTTTGCTTATAGAGATACTCAATAGCATTATTATTCCACAGAACATTGGGAAATACATTTGCTTGCTTGCTTTTAAAGAAAACCTAATAAAATATTGGAGGCTTATAAGTCAAGTTAAATAATGAGAATATTTGGTCCTCCTCCCAACCCTAATGGACACAATAAAAGCAAAACAAACGTGGGTAGAAATAAAGAAGCAAACCAGTAACGCAGGCCACGCTTATTCTCCAGCTCTAGCTCTGCTTGCTGTCTCACGTGTCAAGTAGGGCTAACCCAACCTTTCCTGAATTCTTCGCTTTCTAGTCTCCTGATTGTGCCATGCAGGAAGAGCGCTACTAAATCTCAAAAAAGAACAATTGTTGGAACACAAAAAGCACTAGATAAATGGTTTATCTGGCATTCCATATTTTTGGAGGTCTCTTTATGGCCTCTCTTTCTTGAAAACAGCTACACCCTGAGAATACCTGGAAGGACCAGTTAAACCAGTTCTAGACTTCAAAGAGAAACTTACTTTTGCTTTCCTTGGAATTCTTTTCCTTGGCAAACATTGTTCCTTGCCATCAGTGAGGTGAGCAAAAGTAGGCCAAGAGTTCAGGTGTGCCTGCTCTGGACCTCTAGGCAGAGAGAGTTCTCCACATGTTAAGCCTAATCCGGAGGGACCCGAAACATGGAAGACATGAACAAAGTCCATCGATTACACATCAAGCTTTATTGTCTTAGGTTGGGCAAGTGGCGGCAACTCCGACAGAAATCTGAGAGAGAGCACGCCGGCCCTTTGTTCTACTTAGTTTTTATAGTTTTGTAAGTGGGAAGTACAAAAGTAAAAAAATTGCAATTAGAAGCCCTTTACCACTATTGGTTACAGTTATATGTCCTTTAACATGATAGGACTATGTTCAATTTGCAAGCCATACATCATTTTGGAGAAAACAAAATTTACAAGTCAACACAATGTCTCTTTATATATATTAAAAGGCATTCCCATATTATCTAGTGTTTATCTGCTATCTCTCTGTCCAGAGTCATACGTGTTAACCACACGCATTTACATAAGAGAGGTAGTTTGGTGGAGACAAATGCCCGCAAATGGCTCATTACTATAAGAAAAGGTTTATTTTGGCTTTTCTCTCCCTGCACCTGGCTAGCCATTCACCCCTTTCCCCACAGGGTTGGTGGAATGTCTGGGAATCCATGTTTTCCTCCCCTTTGCATTTACAATACAATGCCAAGGGCCATCCTGGTTTTATACCAATCACACAGTACAGAGACTATTTCTCACAACTTCTCTGCACACCTTAACCCAAATTAATAAAATGTTCTTGAAGCCTCTTAAAAGATGAATATTGATTCTGTAGCTTTTGGTACTTTATAACACCTGCCGGTGAGGTGGCGCAGTGGCTCCTCATTCCCCCCTCTTAATGGGAGGATAAGATGCGGTATCTACCGAGGGGAGAGGCTGGTAGGTAGTCTGAAACTTAGGTAGAGGGATCAGGAGGTTGGCGGCCCCTAGCTGGCATTTGATCAGGATGAGATAAGCAATAATTAGGTATTGCTCTTTGTTAACTGGGCAGGTAAGATGGGTGGTTAGGCCCAGCACCTGTCCCCTGGATATAAAAAAAAACACCCTGTTTATATTTCGGTCCCCAACAGATTCCCCTTTTGTATTTATTAAAATTTCAATTTTGTGTGTTGTGATTCATATTCATCTGAATTCCCATGTTCAGATTTGGAGGCAGACTGGAAAAATATTAAATAAATAACAATATTAAAACAGCCAATGCTAACAGATATTATAACAAGTGTCCTAATACAATGAAGTGATTAAAACCTATTAGATTATTAAGCAAAGTCTTAACTAATACAACAGGATTTAAAATAAAAATTTTAGTCTTAAATGTCCTTAACATGTTAATGTAATTTCACCAAGTCCATGTTAATGTAATTTCACCATATTATTTGTAAATGTAACCCAACCCCACTTCAGTTTGAGAAGTGTCCCAAGGAGCAGGAGTCACACACATTCAGGAAAAGTTCACAAGGCACTGGAGTTGTGATCACATTTTCATGCTTTGCAGCTACAGTCTAAGTCCCAATGACTACTGCTTCTAGCTGGTAACAATTCAGGTAGACTGGAAAAGCCGTCTGCAGCACGTATGGAGACGGAGCTTCTGTTTTCTTTAAACTGGAGAGGTGAACCCAGGTTGCCTTTCCCTGGAGCTCTGCAATCATGGCATGGTGAAGGGAACCTGTGGATACACTATCCTGGGTAGCAGAGGTAAATTCGTCTAAATTAGGAGTAAGTCCCAGCCTAAAATAGGCATGGGGCATTGAAGCAAGAGGAATAAAGGAAACACTAAATATTAAACAAAGCAGCAGAAAATAAGGCTATCAACACCCACAACAGAGATCTTCGAGGGATGAATTAAAAAAACTGAATATTCAGGCAAGGCATAATAAGTGGCCCTTGTGTCCATAAGAAAGGAGATCATCTATTGATGGGCTTTTTGGTTGTTTCCATGTCCTGGCCACTGTGAACAATGCTGCAATGAACATGGGGCTGCATGTGTCTTTACGAGTCAATGTTTCTGAGTTTTTGGGGTATATACCCAGTAGAGGGATTGCTGGGTCATAAGGTAGTTCTATTTTCAGTTTTTTGAGGAACCACCATACTTTCTTCCATAATGGTTGTACTACTGGATAAAGAAGATGTGGCACATATACACTATGGAATACTACTCAGCCATAAGAAATGATGACATCGGATCATTTATAGCAAAATGGTGGGATCTTGACAACATTATACGGAGTGAAATAAGTAAATCAGAAAAAACCAGGAACTGCATTATTCCATACGTAGATGGGACATAAAAGTGAGGCCAAGAGACATTGATAAGAGTGTGGTGGTTACAGGGGGAGGGGGGAGAGGGAGAGGGAAGGGGGAGGGGGAGGGGCACAAAGAGAACTAGATAGAGGGTGACAGGACAATCTGACTTTGGGTGATGGGTATGCAACATAACTGAACGATAAGATAACCTGGACATGTTATCTTTGAATATATGTATCTTGATTTACTGATGTCACCCCATTAAAAATAAATACAATAAAAAAATAAAAAAGAAAGGAGATCAGTTTACCTGCTACTTGGAAGAAATACCCTAGGCTCATCCACAGCGAAGTGAGAAGGGGCCGATGGCCCTGGGCACCTTTAGTCTTCAATGGCAAGCCTCAGTAGGCTGGCAAGGTCAGGTCACAGGTAGCCGGAGCAGGGCTAGAAGAGACTGAACCCTCCCTTGGAGGAGTGAGGGAGCAGCTTACCTTCCAGTGTCCTTTTTTCCCATAGTAAAGGCATGTCCCTGGTGGGGGCCGAGAAGCCTGGCAGGCTTTAGCTCAATGACCTTCCTTTCCACTCTTGAAGCAGGGCCCTGATGGGAGTCCTATGAAGTCTCTTTGGGGTGTTGGAGCCTTTATGAGCGTATGCCAAGAGCTGGTATTTTGCCTGATCTCTTTTTGGGCTCTGTCTGCCTTTTCTGTTCCTCTCTTGGTCATTATAGACCTAAAATGCCATGCTCAGAAGATCTCATTGAGGGGTTTGAGGGTCCCCATCTGCCTATATAAACTTTTTCCATATACCTAGAGCTGATTGGAAAAAGACAAAACAGCATTATCAGCTGGATCAAATAAAAGAGGGTAGAAGTTTGCAGGAAGAGAAAAGAAGTTTGGCATCTCTTGTAGGATTCCAGAGTCTCTCAGCTGCTGAATAAACCTGTACATCAGTATTCAAAAGAAATTTTTTTTAAGTAAACAGCATGATAAAATAGATTTGCAAGAGTATATGACTCCTTCCCCCCTTTTTAAGATTATTTATAATTGACCTTTAAGCATTTGTTGAACATACTTTATATTACCTTGACTTCAAAATTGTAAGAAATACTTCTTTTTGTTAACTTAACAAAACATAGTAAATGCATTTTCTTTTTTTTCTTTTTTTTTTTTCTGTATTTTTCTGAAGCTGGAAACGGGGAGAGACAGTCAGATAGACTCCCGCATGCGCCCGACCGGGATCCACCTGGCACGCCCACCAGGGGTGACGCTGTGCCCCTCCGGGGCGTCTCTCTGCCGCGACCAGAGCCACTCCAGCGCCTGGGGCAGAGGCCAAGGAGCCATCCTCAGCGCCCGGGCCATCTTTGCTCCAATGGAGCCTTGGCTGCGGGAGGGGAAGAGAGAGACAGAGAGGAAGGAGGGGGGGTGGAGAAGTAAATGAGCGCTTCTCCTATGTGCCCTGGCCGGGAATCGAACCCGAGTCCCCCGCATGCCAGGCCGACGCTCTACCGCTGAGCCAACCGGCCAGGGCCAGTAAATGCATTTTCAAGTAACATTCCCATACTTATTAAAACATTTCTACCCCATTAATTAACAGGCAAATTAAAGAGCACAATAAGGCTGGAAAATTCCACTGTGGCTTTCATTATTTTCCTATATTATTAATGAAAATCTACACCTTTGTTATGTAAATCTACTCTGCTTCAAGCTTTGTAGCTTGCAGCAGCAGCCTGAAGTTTGAAGCAGTTTAGCCAATATTAGCAAGTTTTTAGGATTCACATTCTATTCTATTTAAATTTAAATGAGTGCACTATATTTATTCCAATTAAAATTAAAAATTTGTAGGGATGATATCATCTTATTTTTTTCAATATTAAAGCCGGCATTTCCAATTTTTGTATGCAAGAACTTAAGACATTATATTTAGATAACATTAAACAAAGACCAAACACAAACAAGGATTAGACAAGGTAGACAAATCAGAGAGAAACCCGGGATTTTAGAGATTAGAACTTGGCCTGCTTGATCTTTATGCAGGGCTACTATGATAGGAACAAAAGGATAGAAGCTAAACAGAACTCTCTCGAAAAGGTTCCAGAACGGCCGTTTATGAGATTCTGTTTAGCCACATCCAAACAGGTGTTCCCTTCACTCTCATTTCAGGCATAGAACAGTAAAGAAATAAAATGAGTTTAGAGAAAGAAAATAACTGGAAAAATCTAATTTTCCAAAACTCTTAAGTATTTCTTTTTACTAAAGATAATAACTTTAAAAAGCATTTTAGTGTTCTAATCATTCATAAATTCTAATAGCTGCTACAACCAGCAGCCGAAATCCCTCCAATTTCAACCCCCGCTGAAAGGCAGGTTTAGCTTATCTGGGAGGAGAATATTTTCCCACTCCTCTCCTGGGGCTGGGGCTCCTAGGCAGAACCCAACCTCCCTCGCACAAAGGTCAGCCTGCCATAGAGCCGCCACCCCCTCGGTCACAGGGATTTGGGTCCCGGGGGCTTGGAGGCGCTTCCTCTGCTGCTGCGCCTCGAGCTTGTAGGAGCTGCACATTCCAACAAAGGAGGCTGCGCTGTGCACCTGGCCTGCGCCACCCGGGAGACACGTCCGGTCTGTTGCCTGAGTGCCCCCGCGGGACATGCTTTCCGCGCCGCCACACGAGTGGCTGCCTGCGCGTCCAAGAGGGGACCATGGCCGGGCCGCACTGGCGGCCGCTCGGACTCAAGGCGGTGGCTGCCACGGCTTCTCACGCTTGCGCTACCGGAAACTTGGTGGCGTCTGGAGCCCTGTATTTGGGGCATGCCTTCCCCGCTGCACACCTTTTCTATGCGGATTTCGAGCACTAGCCAGAGCTCTCTCCCACCCTATTTGTGTCTTTTTCGCCCCGCTGACCTAGGAAGCCACCGCTTCTGCCTCCACTGTCGCCTGCTCGCTTCACCTCGGGGGCACAGGGCAGGGCAAGCTGCAAGGCCAGCGTGAACCCTAGTCCGTGGGCGGCCTTGTCCCTGCCGCTTTACCAGCTCTCGGCTCATCGCCCCTGCCTGGGGGGGGGGCAGCCCTCTGCTCTTTGGAGCCGTGATTTCCAAGGATCTGAGACAAAGGCTTTGGGAGCAGAGGGCTGTAGAGCCGCAAACCCATCTTCCAAGTTATTCTCAGACTCCAAGCTCTTATATTTACATTCCTCTGTTTCTACCTCGTTCTGATTAAACAACTTATTCTCAAATAAAAACATTTGTACAAAAAGAAAAAGGTTCCTCACTTTTGAACCTACTACTCCCATAGTTATTTACTCCCAAATTATTACTATACTCTCCCCCCACGCTGTATTTAAAAGCTTCACTCTCAAAAAGCTTTAACTTACTTCATGTGCTCACTTCTGAGGGAGTTTCATTACCTCTCTGCTTTCCCTTCTGCCACCCATGTCTGGCTGTGGGGAGAATAGGGCCAAGACAAATGCAGTGACAAAAACAGATAGACAAACAGCAAAAAAACCCCAAACAGCAAAAACAGATAGACAAACAGGCGCCACTCTTCCCTCGAGCTTGGAATATCTAAACTCAAACGGGGTTCCCTAAAAGCGGGTTGCCCTCCCAACTCTCCCAACCTCGCGTCCGAGGAGAGCTGGCCACCGGCCCCTTCCCGATTCGTCAGTCAGGGCTCGCATGGCAACCAAATGGTCATGACCTTGTTCTACTTACCCGGGGTTGAACAAGAAAGCTCCAGTGTGCAGACCGACGGCGATCCTCGATCCTGGATGAGCCCCCAAATGTTAAGCCTAATCCAGAGGGACTCGAAACATGGAAGACACGAACAAAGTCCATCGATTACACATCAAAGCTTTATTGTCTTAGCTTGGCCAAGCAGCGGCAACTCCGACAGAAATCTGAGGGAGAGCACGCCGGCCCTTTGTTCTCCCTAGTTTTTATAGTTTTGTAAGTGGGAAGTACAGAAGCAAAAATTGCAATTAGGGCCCTGGCCGGTTGGCTCAGTGGTAGAGCATCGGCCTGGTGTGCAGGAGTCCCGGGTTCAATTCCCGGCCAGGGCACACAGGAGGGGCGCCCATCTGCCTCTCCATCCCTCCCCCTTCCCTTCCTCTCTCTCCTTTCCCCTCCTGCAGCCAAGGCTCCATTGGAGCAAAAGATGGCCCAGGAGCTGGGGGTGGCTCCATGGCCTCTGCCCCAGGCACTAGAGTGGCTCTGGTCACGACAGAGCGACACCCCGGATGGGCAGAGTATCGCCCCCTGGTGGGAGTGCTAGATGGATCCTGGTCGGGCACATGCAGGAGTCTGTCTGACTGCCTCCCCGTTTCCAGCTTCAGAAAAATACAAAAAAAAAAATTGCAATTAGGAGCCCTTTACCACTATTGGTTATAGTCATATGTCCTTTAACATGATAGGACCATGTTCAATTTGCAAGCCATACATCATTTTGGAGAAAACAAAATTTACAAGTCAACACAATGGTAGAAAGATGTCTCTTTATATATATTAAAAGGCATTCCTATATCATCTAGTGTTTATCTGCCATCTCTCTGTCCAGAGTCACATGTGTTAACCACACACATTTACATAGGAGAGGTAGTTTCCGTGGGGACAAATGCCCGCAAAATGGCTCATTGCTATAAGAAAAGGTTTATTTTGGCTTTTCTCTCCCTGTACCTGGCTAGCCATTCACCCCTTTCCCCACAGGGTTGGTGGAATGTCTGGGAATCCATGTTTTCCTCCCCTTTGCATTTACAATACAATGCCAAGGGCCATCCTGACTATGCCAATCACACAGTACAGAGACTATTTCTCACAATTTCTCTGCACACCTTAACCCAAATTAATAAAATGTTCTTCAAGCCTCTTAAAATATTAATATTGATTCTGTAGCTTTTGGAACTTTACAACACCTGCGGGTGAGGTGGCACAGTGGCTCCTCACACACACTCTAGTCTCACTCATCTTGTGTCTGGGACAAAACCTGATGGTAATGAAGAGTGTTCATTTGCCTGGATCTGTCCTCATTTTTATCCATTCTGTGCCAAATAACAAATTTATAATTAAGTTTATGAATGTATCTTTTACATCATGTAGGAAATAAAAAGTGGTGTTAGAAGCAAAAATACAGTTATGTTCCATCTCCTCCCCAAGTGGGTGTATTGCAATTGAATTCTGACATTACTCAAAGTTAACACAGGCCCCATAGGTTAAGGTACAATTCCTCCTAAAGAATGCCCCCACTTAAGATGCTTGTCACAAGTCTCAGAGGCTACATACATTTGTGACAGACTGGCTATAAATTCAGGAATTCCCACTATCCCTTCAGGTTTGTTAAGTTGTTAGAACAACTCACAGAATTCACTGAAAGCACAATACTTTCTATTACAGTGTTAAACACTGCAAGGCCCTGACTAGTTGGCTCAGTGATATAGTGTTGGCCCAGTGTGTGGATATCCCGGGTTCAACTCCTGGTCAGGAAACACAGGAGAAGCACCCATTTCTCCCACATCTCACTTCTCTCTCTCTTCCCCTCATGCAGCCATGGCTCAATTAAAGCAAGTTGGCTCAGGGTACTGAGGATGGCTCTATGGCCTCTGCCTCAGGCGCTAAGAGATTGGTTGCTGAGCAACAGAGCAATGCTCCAGATGGACAGAGCATTGCCCCCAGCGGGCTTGCCAGGTGGATCCCGGTCAGAGTGCATGCAGGAGTGTGTCTCTGTCTCGCCTCCTCTCACTGAATTAAAAAAAAAAAAAAGAATGCAGACCAGGAGCAGCTAAATGAAGATATATAGGGAAATATCTGGGGATGTAGAGGGAAGGTACAGAGCTACTATGCCCTTTCTTTGTAGAATTCCCATCCCACCAATGTGTTCACATGCCAGAAAGGCTCTGTGTCCAAAGATTTTATTGGGATTGCATTATGTAGGCATAATTCATTAAACCAAGTGAACTCAATCTCCAGGCCTCCTCCCCTTCCTGGAGGTTGGGTTGGTCCAAATTTCCAACCATCTAATCACAAGGTCCATCTTTCTGGTGACCAGCCCCTCCCCCTGACCCCATCCTAAAGTAATCTAAGGACACACAATGAGTTGCCTCAGCATAGCAAAACATTCTTATCAGAAAATTCCAAGGGTTTTTGAAGCTCCATTTCAGGAGCAAGGGACAAAGACCAGGTATATTCTCTGTTATATCACACAGTAAATCTCAAGTTTATATTTGTCCATGTAGTTACTTTTCTGGAGACCTTCATTTCTTCATATAGTTTTGAGTTACTGTCTAGTCCTCTCACCTCAACTTAAAAACTTCCTTTAACATTTCTTAAAAGGAAAATCTTACTGGTAATGAACTGCCTTAGCTTTTATTTTTAACTGAGAATGTCTTAATCTTATTCTCATTCTCATTCTCATTTTTGAACAGTTTTATCAGATGTGGAATTCTTGGTTGATATGTTTTATTTTTCTTCCAGCTCTTTAAATATGACATCCCACTGCCTCTGGCTTCCATGATGTCTCATGAAAAAAGTTGTTAATCTTACTGAAGCCTCCTTGTACATGACAGTCACTGCTTTCAAGATTTCCCTTATTCTTTTTCTTTCAACAGTTAGATTATAATGTGTCTTAATGTGGATCTTACTGAGTTTATCCTACTCCTACTTGAAGTTTGTTGAGCTTCTTGGATGTATAGAAACAAACTCCACAGATAATTTTACAAAGAGATCAGTTAGAATGTCACTGCAATAATCCAGGCAAAAGAGATGATGGTAGTTTAGACTAAAGGTAGAGAAAAAGTGGTCATATTCTAAATATATTTTGAGGGTAGGACCAACAGTTTTGTTTTATGGATTGAATATATGTGAGAGAGAGAGAGGATATAAAGAAGATACCACAATTTGGAAGCCCAAATAACGGGGAAAAGTGTTGCATTGCTGAGATAGAGAACATGAGAAGAGCAAGTTTTGGATGGGAAGAGTATCAGGAGCTCACACCTGGACATAATACATTTGAGATGCCTGTAAGACATCCAACTGGAAAGAGGGAGTAGTGTGTTAGAAATCTAGGCCTGGAATTCAGGAAGGAAGTATAAAAAGAGCTGTAAATCTTGGAGTAATCAACATGGAGATGATATAGGAGACTGAGAATGAGTGATTAGAAAGTTAGGAAGAATATCAGGAGCTCTGGTGTCCTAGATGCAAAATAATGAAGTGCTTCAAGGTGGAAGGCAGTATTAACTATACCGAATGCTACTAATAGGTCAGGTAAGATAAGAAAAAGAAAGTAACACATTATATCAATATGTGCATTGAATTGATTTAATTAATCACGTTTGAAGAATCTCTCTGCTACTCACAAGTTTTATGTTCTTAATGAAATCTTAAGGAACACTGAGTGAAAAATTCATGTTTGCTTTCCCTCTGAGGGCCTTGGGGGAGTAGTTGTGCAGCATAATAAATCCACAGGGTTGACTCTGAATTCCATCTCCATACTCCCTCACAGGCCAGCTCCCTTCCTTCATTCCCATTTGGGGAATCAGCAGCACTAAGACAACACTGACAATTTACCTATGGAGACAGGCACAATAACTTGATAACAATCAAGTTAACATCCCCCTATTATTGCCTCTGCAAGATGGCACTTTTTAAATGAAAATCGTATACTAATTGTTATTTTTGGAAAAGAACCCTTTCTTTCTTTTTTGTGACAGAGACAGAGAGAGGGACAGATAGGGACAGATAGACAGGAATGAAGAGAGATGAGAAGCATCAGTTCTTCATTGCAGCACCTTAGTTGTTCATTGATTGCTTTTTCATATGTGCCTTGATGGGGGGTGGGGGCTACAACAGACCAAGTGACCCCTTGTTCAAGCCAGCGACCTTGTGCTCAAGCTGGTGAGCCTTGTGCAAACCAGATGAGCCCGCGCTCAAGCATAGGACCTCGGTTTTGAACCTGGGTCCTCCTCATCCCAGTCCAATGCTCTATCCCAGGGGTCCCCAAACTTTTTACACAGGGAGCCCGTTCACCATCCCTCAGATCGTTGGAGGGCCGGACTATAAAAAAAACTATGAACAAATCCCTATGCACACTGCACATATCTTATTTTAAAGTAAAAAAACCAAACGGGAACAAATACAATATTTAAAATAAAGAATAAGTAAATTTAAATCAACAAACTGACCAGTATTTTTTTTTTTTTTCTGAAGCTGGAAATGGGGAGAGACAGTCAGACAGACTCCCGCATGCGCCTGACTGGGATCCACCCAGCATGCCCACCAGGGGCGATGCTCTGCCCACCAGGAGGGGATGCTCTGTTGAGACCAGAGCCACTCTAGCGCCTGGGGCAGAGGCCAAGGAGCCATCCCCAGCGCCCGGGCCATCTTTGCTCCAATGGAGCCTTGGCTGCAGGAGGGGAAGAGAGAGACAGAGAGGAAAGGGGGGGGGGGTGGAGAAGCAAATGGGCGCTTCTCCTATGTGCCCTGGCCGGGAATCGAACCCAGGTCCCCTGCACGCCAGGCCAACGTTCTACCGCTGAGCCAACTGGCCAGGGCCCTGACCAGTATTTCAATGGGAACTATGGGCCTACTTTTGGCTAATGAGATGGTCAATGTCCGGTTCCATATTTGTCACTGCTAGCCCTAACAAGTGATATGACGCGCTTCCAGAGCCATGACGCGTGCGTCCCGCGTCACCGGCAGTAGTACTGTACGTGAGCAACTCCGTGCTTTGCAGCGCTGCCACATACAGTACTCCAGGAGCACGCATCCTGTGCTCCTCTCAGGGACCACCAATGAAAGAGGTGCCCCTTCCTGAAGTGCAGCGGGGGCGGATAAATGGCCTCAGGGGGCGACATGCAGTCTGTGGGCCATAGTTTGGGGACCCCTGCAGTCTATCCACTGCACCACTGCTTGGTTAGGTGAAGCCTTTCTTTTATTGATTTTGTAATGTCACTTTTCAGAGGAAGAAAAACTAAATTATAAAACTCTCACCAGTCCTCTGGATGTAAAAATAAAAATTTAGAAATGTCTCTCCCATCTTATGGCAAAGTGTGTTTGACATTATTTATCAGTTGTTCTGAAAACTTGTAATTTGTATTCTATTTCATAGTGAGTTCCCAAAACAGCATAATGTTAATGCCAACAAAACCTGAACTTAATCCAGTTGACACCTAGAAAAGAAATAAAAAAGAAAAACAAGATAAATATTAATTACTAAGCTGTTTAAGAAATGGAAAGGAATCATAGTAGGCCATATAGCTCACCTTTGACTCTCACCTTCAAGCAGCATACATATTAAAATACTGTAAGCACGGCATACTGATCACCCAGAGCACACGTAAGTATACCGGGAATACAGGAGATGGGATATGAACATGTACATGGGGGAAGGGGTAGCTAACTTCTTATCTTCAATAAGGAGGAGTCCCTAGATCGGTGATGGAGAACCTATTTATTAAAACTGCCCGCTTTTGCAGTGCTGGTCAACCTGGTCCCTCCCGCCCACTAGTGAGCGTTCCAGCTTTCATGGTGGGCGGTAGCGGAGCAACCAAACAGCACCGCGATTGGCCCACCTTGAAAGCCGGGCCGCCCACTAGTGGGCGGGATGGGCCAGGTTGACCAGCACTACAAAAGTGGGCGGCTTTTATAAAAAGGTTCACAATGACGGCCCTAGATGATGCCTAAAATGTAAAAACAAGAAGACATCATCGGGGTAGTACTGCGCTCTCCCAGACAGGCCTAAGCCATACCAAACAAGGGGACCATTCCTCTCACTGTGCCTGGAGTCCCCTCGCCTCTTGGGGTGATGGCAGTGCGTGGAAAGCAGGGGCACGAAACCGACTGACCTCTCTCTCCAGCCTTCTGCCACATAGTGTCCGCCTGGCGGGTACTTCTGACGGTGGACAGTGTCACTGGCTCTTGGGTCTGGCGAGGGACCCTCCCTGCCGCAGGGAGAGCCGTCTGCCTGCCGCGCCACACAGCCCCCCTTAGCGCGCGGAGAGCTTGTCTTCACTGACTTTCTCGGTGCCCCGGGAGCGCTCCAGGTCGTCCTCAAGTGCCCGTGGCTAAGCGGAAGACTCGTTCCGGTTCCCAGCGACCCCTCGGGTCACCTGGCCGTGGTGTGTCAGAGGAGCGGCGTCGAGGCAGTAAGGAAGGCGAGCAGTGCAGGATACGGGGTGGGTGCCTCGTGGGCGCACTGCGGACAAAGGGAGGGGACCGCGCAGTGACCGACTGGCGGGGCGCACGCCGCATGGCCTCTGGGCGGGGGGGGGGGGGGGGGGGGGGGGCGGGTTGTGCACCGCATGGCCTCCGGGCCAGGGGGGGAGGGTTGTGCGGCCTCTGCTTTTCCTTGACGGAGCACCGTGGGCTCCTGGACGCACTAGGGCCGAGCCCGGTGAGGCCACGGCCGAACGGGAGGCGGCACAGGCCTCTGCGGCCCACAGGCCCGCCCGGGTGTCCGCGGGCCTGGACCGGCCTTGCCTTCTGCGGGACGGATGGTGGGGACGACTTGCCCTCGGTAGGAAAGCCTTCTCTAGTGTCCTGGATGAGGCCTAGGGGTAGCGGACCCCCCAGCCGCGCCCATCCTCCACGGCTGTGGTTCCTGAGGCACGGCCATTGCGTGTGGCACAGCCGCTCTGCCCGTGCAGGGGTCCCGGCCTGCGGTGGGCCGGCCGCTGCGCTTGTTGGGCAGATAAAATGTATTATGCTCACTTTGTTAAAGATTACGTTGCTCACGAGGAGGCCGTCACCCAGGTGATATTAATGTGTGTTGAGAATCCTTGTAGCCTGGGGCTTGGTTTTGGGATTAAGCCTTTCCCACCCTTTTTGATGTGGGGCGGCACAATCCAATCATGCCTCAGAGAAGTGACTTTGTATTAGAGACTTCCCTATTTTGTATATTGGATTAGAGGTTGTGAAGCTACACTATAAAATAGGGGCAGAACGGGGGCTTGCCCTCTCTTGGTTCCTGAGATTAGCATTAGAGGAGAGAGCAGAGGAGAGCAGAGAAAGGCCACGTGGAGGAGGCCAGGAGAAGCAGTCAAGATGGCGGAGTGCTGAGTGAGATGCCAGTTTGTGTAGAGTTTGTATTTGGGATAAGGAAGGAGATGGGGAACAGAGGTGAATAAGTCTGGTGAGCTAGAAACCTTTGATTCTAGGAAACTCGGATAAGTCAGTGGCTTTGTGAGCACTGAATGTGACTGGGTTTTGGAGCCCAGTGTGTATTTTTTACTTGCCTGCCGGGTGCAAGCTAGAATTAAAGACTATGGCCCATCAGTTTTTGGCTCCGCTGTTTCTTTACCGACTGTCCGAATCCAATGCGAACCTGCATAGGCCAGAAGGCTGCTTTGATAGTGGCCTTGGCCTTGGCTCCTGGCTTTACAGCGCTTCAGTCAATCCAGTCAATCAACTGACCAGTCAACCCAAGAGGATTTTATTTAGAGGTAAATACCAAAGAAGCTAGAGAGAGAGAGAGAGAGAGAGAGAGAAGGGAGGGAGGAGGGAGGGGGAAGGAAGGGAGGGAGGGAGGGAGGGAGGGAGGGAGGGAGGGAGGTTAAAAATTAGTTGTTTCTGAGAAAGGGAATTTCTTTTAGATTGTATAAGGGTAATTTTGATTTTTAATAAGAAAAATGTAAAAAAAGTAGTACTTTGAAGTGTTAACAGTAATTGTCCTTGGGTATGGCTTTTTAGACAAATTTTTAAAAATATTCTTTCTTCAATCTGTATTTCTGCATAATCTAAAATAAATGTGGGTGACTTTTATGATTGAAATGTTAGATATAGTTTTAGTTACATGTTTTTCTATCTCACAAATTTGTAAGAATTAAATGTGAAATACTTTTCATTTTATTTATTTATTTTATGACAGAGAGAGTCAGAGAGAGGGACAAACAGGAAGGGAGAGAGAAAGCATCAATTCTTCATTGTGGTACCTTAGTTGTTCTTTGATTGCTTTCTCATATGTGCCTTGGGGCGGGGGGCAAAAGCTAAACCTTGGGCTCTAGCTGGTGAGCTTTGCTCAAACCAGATGAGCCTGCGCTCAAACTGGTGACCTCGGGGTCTTGAGCCTGGGTCCTCCACATCCCAGTCTGACGCTCCATCCACTGTGCCACCACCTGGTCAGGCAAATGTGAAATACTTTTAAATCGACATTTTTAAGTAATGAAGAATTTTTTAATTTTTAGCTATTTAAAAAATTTTTTTTATAAGTTTAGTGGGGTGACATTGGTTAATAGGTTCATCTGAGAGGTTAAATTACTCTTCTAACTGATAGAAAACTTGCGTGTATTTGGATCGCTTTAAAACCCATACTAGATAAGGCCTTCCTCCACTCATTTTCTTACTTTTTTTTTCTTAATAACTACAAAATAAGCATCTCTCTAGAGAGGATTGTAATTTTTAGGGCCACTTCCAGGCAAACTTGACTAATAATTAAAATGCTCAGTGGGACCTTAACTCTATGTGTGACGTTTCCCCTTTCCAGTACTGTTTCAGGTCATTTGTTCAGCCTTTCCATGCAACTCAAGGTCAAAAATTCGTAACCCTGTCCTCCCTTCTCTTCCTCTTCACCTCCCCTCTTTCTTTTCTTTCCTCCCAAATCCCAGATAGTGGGGGGAAATACCATTTGTGAAATCTTCTACAACTTTCAAACATTGTTTTATTTACATTTAATCCTCACAATACCCATTTTAGGAGTGCTTAGTCATCCAGAAGTATAACCTAGGCCAGGGGTCCCCAAACTTTTTACACAGGGGGCCAGTTCACTGTCCCTCAGACCGTTGGAGGGCCGGACTATAAAAAAAAAAACTATGAACAAATCCCTATGCACACTGCACATATCTTGTTTTAAAGTAAAAAACAAAACGGGAACAAATACAATATTTAAAATAAAGAACAAGTAAATTTAAATCAACAAACTGACCAATATTTCAATGGGAACTATGCTCCTCTCACTGACCACCAATGAAAGAGGTGCCCCTTCCGGAAGTGCTGTGAGGGCTGGATAAATGGCCTCAGGGGGCCGCATGTGGCCCGAGAGCCGTAGTTTGGGGACCCCTGACCTACGCAGTTGCCTTTTTATTGTGAAAAAATCTACAGGCAGGGCTGAAATGGAGAAGATAGGGCATGCTATCAAACAAGAAACGGAAGGGAAAACACAAGAAATTTTCAACTTACAAGAAGATGGTGTGTTTCTGGGAGAAGTTTCAGGAAGCAGGCTCTTCCCTCTGTCCAGGGATAAGAGGACTTCAATGCACACCTCTAGGTCTGGCATGAGCCAGCACTAAAAGTCATCCAGGGAGTTGTGCTCAGTTCCTTTACTTTGGTTTAATTCCTGCTGCTGTCTTCTGGTTGCCCTAGCAACACACATCAGACTTGAGAATTTTTTGTTTGGCCCTGTCTGGTTAGCTCAGTTGGTTAGAGCATCATCCTGAAATGTCAAGGAAGTGGATTCAATCCCCAGTCTGGGCACAAACAACCAATGAATACATAACTAAGTGGAACAATGAATGAATGCTTCCCTCCTCTTTACCTTCCCCCCTCTCTCTCCTTTCTTTCTCTGAAAAGTCAATCAACAAATTAAAAGTAAATTAAACCTTGGCCAGACACTTCAGTCGGTTGGAGCGTCATCCCTAGCACAGAGGTTGCCAGTTCCATCCCGGATTAGGGCACATCCAGGAACATCTCGATGTTACTGTCTCTATCTCTCTCTTTCTCCCTGCCTCGCTCTAAAAAAATTAATTAATTAAAAATGTATTTTTTAAACATATTTGAGCTAGTAAAGGAAAAGTGGGAGGCTATGGAAAGGAAAAAAGAGATTTTCGATACCACTTTTTTTCTGCGACGTCAGACCCTGAAGCAAGTATGTGATGTACTCCAAGTACCAACACCTGCCCCAAATATTTCCCTGAGACTTCAGCATGAGTCAGGAGTAATGGGGGAGGTCTGGTTGTAGAACATTGGAGAAGCTGAGTGCAAGAACCTCTTTTCTAGTTCATAGCCTATTTGAGAACAGTGGTCCTCTGAAAAACAAAATTCTGTATAGTTTTCTAAAAAATACTGCCTTTGGGAGGGCTAGTATATAAGAAAAGAGAAGTATTTCCCCTCTGTTGCAAAGAGATCCAAGAAGTCTCCTTTTTTTATCCCAAGAAGTCTCCTTGATGAAGAAAGATACAAATATTTTAACAGGATAATAAGGAGAATATGATTTTACCAGAAAACTTAAATCAAGGCTAAGAAAAGATACTGAAAAATTCATGTAAAACTTAGCTTTCTGTCTCTCTCTGTTCACTACAAATAAGTATATTTGTTTAATGGCAGAAATATGTTTTCCCATTGTAAGGCTTTCTGTGATCATTGAATAGTATAAGGGACAGTCTTTGGGGGTTTTTTTTCTAGAAAAGCATCAAGTGATTCTTCATATGGCCACTTAGCATAATGCCAAATTGCAAGTCTGTGATCATGATTAATGTAAAGCTAATAGCGTTTATTCCAATGCTATAGCTTTGTCTGGGCCTGGCCTGATGAAGGAGCGAAGCTTTATAAAGAATTGTGTGTTTACTTATTTGCCATATCCGACTCTAAGCCTGTGGTGAGCAGGGGTCTGCCTTCATTGAGAATATCACCTAACCCAATCAGTACCTGGTGCAAAGTAGTTGAGCGGTAAATATAGAAGACATGAAGAAAATAAGGAGGACACACCATTTCTTAGGCTACTCATCTAAATGTGAGTAGTCACAACCAGGATTCTTAATGGAATCTTTGGAATAGATGAAAGTCTATTTGGAATAGACTCTGGTAAGCACCAGAAGTGGGAGATTGAGACCATGATGAGCGCCAAAGCTAGGAGGAAATAAGGCTTGTTCTGACAAGTGGAGACACTGATTTGTGTTCTGAGCTCCCGATTACAAAAGTACCTGATAACAGAGCTGTGACTTTTCTCAGAAAGTGATTTAGCAGTTTGCCTGAGACCCATTTTTAGCACTGAAAGCCCCCAAGTCCTAAGAAATACCTCACTTGCCATCAAATCAGAGTGATTGGTTGCCCAAAAAAAGCAAGCAAAGAGTCAGTCAAGCACTCAGGCAGGTAACAAATCTCAGGTGAATTCTGCATCATAATGCAAATAAGATATTACTCTAGAGAGGGACATTTGGAGAACAGAAAATGCTTATTCTACCAAGAATGTATCATTTAAGTCAAAAGTTTAACATTTAGCAAGAGTACATTCTGATACCCTGCCAGGATGATATTAGCTGCAGAATTCACTTTGGGGTATCTAAAATGAGATCACCTGTGGAAAAGAACTGTTTAAACATTGAGATTCTAAAGAGAGCCTGCAAAAATCAAGTTGAGTTTTGGCATAACTGATATTGAATTTATTGGGTTTTTTTAAGATTGTGATTAACTGAGAATTTATTCCTGAGGCAGCTTAGAAATTTTGACTAGGTCATTAACTTGCCTTCCCATTTCTTTTAAGGGAGGACAATATTCAGTTGATCTAAGAGCAGAATCAAATTCTTTAGACATGGGTTCAGAAAGAGGGCTAAGACTCAGCACCGTTTTTACCTTTTCATTATTCTGTCCAGTGCCCATTCTCCTACACTGTGTTCTCCATGGGGTGTTGGAACAGACTCTGAAAAGAAACATAAGCTTGCCCTTAGCAATATTTTCACTTATTGAATCAGATACACACTATAAAGGTTTGTGTTCTCAAGCAAAAAAGAATAGTACCTTCATATTTCTAGAATAGGCTATATTATCAGATGTCTCTGTCCTACATTTTCTGGAGGAAACTTTTTCTAACACATTTTTTTTCACATTTTCTTTTTAATTGTCTAAATAATTTGAAGTTTGAAATCCATATTAAGCAAATTCTGAAGACCCAGCGAAATGATAGAACACACTACAAATTATATAAAAGGTCCCCAAAGTTCCTTGGTACAGTCACTTAAAGAGTTTGCCAGTGAATAAACTTTTATACTTACCAGTGGCTTATTACATTCTGTTCAATAGTTACTGCCAATAAAGGAATTTTTGACTGGAGATTTAGACAAGTATAAATCAGTCTTGTATCAGTTTTACTCAGCTTTATGCCGCAAAGCATGCATTTCTTGAATGCAAAAATGAGAAACCTTGATATTTTTATATCAGAGGCTGTAATCTCCTGATACACATATCAATACACATCCATTCATTATAGTAACCAAAGACCATTGTAGTCACAGTACTGACATGGGACCCACAGTTTTCCTTGTTTATAAGTTATCAACAAACTTGGCCCTTTGGGTATTTATGTTTTAATTCTACTTTTTCTGACTGAAAGAGATAATTAACAAATACAAGGAGGAGGGCTTAAAGCTTAGGTTTGGATGCTGGACCAGTGATTAGAAAATATTACTAGGGTCTGTAAATTACCCACAGATTAGCACGAGAGCTATTGCAGAAAGGGAAGCAAATATACAACAAGTCCTTCCTGAGTGTAAGTATGAGAAAGCTTGAATTAAAACATTAGAAATGCAATTAAAAATAGAACTGCCTTTTGACCCAGCCATCCCACTTTTAGGAATATATCCCAAGAACACCATATCACTGATTCAAAATAAGAAATGCACCCCCATGTTTATGGCAGCATTGTTCACAATAGCGAAGATCTGGAAACAGCCCAAGTGTCCGTCACTGGACGAGTGGATTAAAAAGCTACAGTACATATATACTATGGAATACTATGGGGCCATGAAAAGGAAGGAAATCTTACCTTTTGCGACAACATGGATGGACCTGGAAACTATTATGTTAAGTGAAATAAGTCTGGCAGAAAACAAAAAATATCATATGACTTCACTTATTTGAGGAATCCAATGAACGATGTGAACTGAGGAATGGAATTGAGACAGAGAAGAGATCAAAGGGACCAGAGGAAAAGAGGATAGAGGGAAAGGGGATGATAGGATGGGATAAACCTGAAGGGAAGGGGGGAGGGTGAAATAGGTAGGGGGGTAAAGGGGATGTTGAGGGGCACACAGGGGAGGGGGGATGCATTCGGGGCGACACTAGAATCTATGTAAACACAATAAATTAAAATCAATAAAAAAAAGAAAAAAACATTAGAAATGCTGGAAGAGGGGAAAAAATATTTTGGAATAATCACGTTCATTCTCTCTGAAAAGGGTACCTCCCTAGTGAATTGTTTGTAACCCTAACCTAAATCCTTGTATTTCCTACGAGTCAGCATTTACTGAACAAATGTAAGAAGATAAATGATTACCATTCCCCCTCTACGAACATCTGCTTCCAAAGGAATTTTGGCAGAGTTTACAAGTGATGTCAGACTGCCAGGCACAAAGATTACAATCTGGTTAATTCTTGCCCTGGCATTCCTACCTCCAGGGGAGCCTTGTCTAAATCCACACAAACCAGAGTTCAAAATGGATTACTGTACATTCTCACTGGAAAAGAAACAAAAGGTTGGAAGCAGGAAGTGCTCAGAACAGAGTTTTGCTGAGTCAAATATTTATATTCAACATTCCACAAAATGTACCATTTGTAAAGATGTTTGGGAAAATAAAATAAAATTCCAGATACAAACATTTCCAGTCATGTTCACCATCAACAAATAGTATTTATTGAATAACTTTTCAAGGTATAGAGAGCCACCAGCCTCTTTCTTTATTGACCAAGGCAGGTCCACATTATTTACAGAATAGTTATACTTCAGATATCTAGTTGTCGTAATTTGAATGTTATAGGATCCTACAATTACTTATTTTGTGTGAGAGAGACAGAGAGAGGGACAGATAGAGACAGAGACAGGAAGGAAGAGAGATAAGAAGCATCGATTCTTCATTGCAGCACCTTAGTTGTTCATTGATTGCTTTCTCATATGTGCCTTGACCAGGGGGCTGCAGCAGACCAAGTGATCCCTTGCTTGAGCCAGCGACCTTGTGTTCAAGCTGGTGAGCTATGCTCAAACCAGATGAGCCCGCACTCAAGCTGGTGACCTTGGGGTTTCGAACCTGGGTCATATGCGTCCCAGTCCGATGCTCTACCCACTGCGCCACCTCCTGGTCAGTCAGTATACTTACTTTCTGTTCATCAGCTTTCATTGGGTCTTGAGAAATTCAATTACGAAAAGATTTTGAGTGGGTTACCGTGGCCAGCAGCTGCTCTAACCACTTTTGATTCTATGATAATTCAGTATTATGGATATTTTTAATATGAATAGAAGGAGGTGGCATTTGGCTTTAGTTATAACCTATAAAACAATGGTTTAAGGAAAGGCAATTCCTTTGAAGTTAAGAGTTAATGGATAAGAGAAACTTTGTCCTAAATTAATTCAAAACAGAATTAAGTGGAAGTCAAGTAAAATCAATTTTAATGGCCAAAAAAAGAAGGGGGGCTGCACTCGGGGGAGAGCTGCAGGATAAAGAGGAACACACATATGTCTGCCTGGGCACACAGAAAGCAGGAGTCACTCTCCCCAGCGCTGGTTCTTTGTCCTAGGTCAGAACTGGATGAGTCGAAAAACCAAGATGTACCTTAGGGATTTTTTTATGCATGTAATCATTTTATTGTATTTCAATTGTTAAATCATTATATTTTAACTATCAACATTTTATAAAGTCAGATGATATAATGAAAACATGGCTCTATGAATTGAGGTCTGGGTGGCAAGCAGGTTTATTTGACCCTAGGCAGAGCACTTAACTTCTCATTCTCAACAAATTGCTCATTGAGAATGCGAATGACTTATTTTGATTTCTTTACAGATTTAAAGATTTTTATTTATTGCTTTGAGAGAGAGAGAGAGAGAGAGAGAGAGAGAGAGAAAGGGGGAACAGAGGAGCCGGAAGCTTCAACTTGTAGTTGCTTTGGGCAAACCTGGAGTTGTGAGCTGGCGACCACAGCATTCTAGGTTGACACTTATCCACTGTGCCACCACAGGTTAGACTAGTTCTTTACAGATTTATTGTGATAATCAAATAAAGTGATATAATGAAATATAAATTACTATAGCCATAAGGTAATTTATAGTAATATGAATCAAAGCATATGAAAAAATACAATTTACCATTCAAATATAAGGTATTGAAATCACACATATCAGTTCTAGTGGTTCATTTTAGTTAATGTTCAGACAGCTTACTATGATCAGTTCCCTTCATTCATGTCTTTTAAGAAGTCAAGGATATTGGTTCATTTCAATGAATAACAATAATTTTAAATTGGTCACAATAGAAAAATGGATCTGCTCTGTAGACACCAGTTAACATGTAGTGACTCTTGCCTATTGCCAAGTGACCAGCACCACTCCATCACAATCCTTTTCGGTTTTCATTCAATTAAACAGGGTAAAGGTTACATAATTGCAGCAGTTTCCTCTAACGTTCAAGATTAGGTTAGCTCTGTTTCCCATAAAGTAGAGGCCCAATGTAACTGTTAACCAAGAAGCTGAAACAAACTGCACAATGATTACACTTCCCCTACTGCAATTAGACAGTAACTGCCTTACTAAAACCACACACTCATACACAATATGATAGTACAGGAAAATATGACCCAATGGCAAAGGAATGTTGTCCCCCTTCTCCAAGTAAACGCAAATGTGTATCTCATTATCAAAGAACTGTTTGGAAGGGTTAGCAGGCTCCTGTGTTAAGGAGCCTGTTGACCTGCCATTCACCAGCCCCAAAGGTTCAAACAGGAATTCAAGGGATCTATGAATAGAAATGATAGAGGGTTTTTTGTTTTTGTTTTTGTTGTTTTAAGAGTGAGATACTGAGAGCCAGCTCCCATTCCATGGCTACGGGCCTTTCTTTAAATATAAACAGCAGCAAGAGCTGAGAATGACTGCCATACTTGAATGCCAAATAAACACAAAATAACAAGCACAGATTTTTGGCTTTCTGTTAAAGCTTGGTTTTTCAACAACCCCTTTTGTTGCCTCTAAAGACAATGGTCTCAGTGTTTCTGAGCCAGATACTCAGGACTCAGAGCAGAGCCTTCTTTGCCGCACCCCAACCCAGTTCACTCTGCAAGCAAGACTAGTGTCCCCTTTGATTTAAGAGCACACCATCCCTTCCCTCCTGGCCCTCTGCTGCAGAAGCATCTGTTTGTTGGAACTAGAGGCGTGGTATATGAAACTTGCAGTGTGCAGACTGAGCCCCAAGGTAGTTTGATGAGGGATGTGCTCAGTTATATATACTTGGTTGGGTAACAGTAGCTTAATCATGCACTCGATATTGGACTCAGTTGGAAGGAGTGAGGATTTACACACTTCATTAATTCATTATAGGTTTAATTTTTTGTAATTGGTGTTTATCGTTTTGGCTTTAGGAGACTTAGGGGTAGCAATAATTGACTTAACTGGATGAAACCAGTGGACTTTTTACTCTCCTTCCTATCTGGCAGTTAAAAAAGCTTCCAAATTCTCTTACACAGGTGAGTAAACATCTCAGGTATTTCCACAGGTTAGTGTCTCTGCAAACATATGAGCCACCAAAATAAAAAGCTTTCTGGTCATGGATATCACCTCCCCAGCCATCGCCTTTTTGGAGACTGTACATCAGGGTTGTGAGGTTTTGTTCTGGAAGTATTTAAATACTAGGGACACTTACTTCTTAACTCTTCCCTATAATCTCACAAAGGTTGTTTTTGCTTTTTTAACCTCAATAAGAATTGGATTCAAAATCGTACACTACTTTTTAATTATTATTTCTGTGACATAATGAACTTCTAATTTTTGCTTAGGTAAGTATAATAAGTTAAGAAAAATGAATTAAGTGTAAATATAGTGGCATTCATTACCAGGTTTCTGTCACTTCCAAATTAGTGATGGTAACCAAATGCACTTAATGCCACTCAGTGGCACCTTCACATTTTGTTTTTGTGAAAAAACTGATGGTCAGTTCTCCTATTTCTGTACTTCTCTGAAGTTCACAGTATACCTTAGAAACCATTATTAAGCTTGAGCACCAGAACCATCTTTATGAGGGGATTTATTAACACTGAGTTTTAGAAAAATGAGGTTATTTACTAACTACAATGCTAAAAATGTAGCAAAATTGTGATTCGAGCCCAAGTCTCCTTATTATGAATCTAATATTCATTTAGGTAAAGTATGCTATATGAGTAACAGGAAGAAGAAATAATACAATGTTATAAACCACCTGGTGGAGACGGATATAATGTTGGCTTAAAAGAGAACACATATATTTATCTTCAAGTTCAAACAGCTATTTTTTGCCAAAGTATAGCTCCTTACCCATTCACAATGTGAGAGTTGGGTTACTGTGAGTATTATTTGAGTCATTCAGCATTTGTGGTAGAATCATAGAGCTCATTTTACAAACGCAAAGAATTCTGTGCATCAAAATGGCACTGAAGATTTCGTGGTTTTTTTCTAAAACATCTGCATGATGAAAACTTGGTTCGCATTCTTAAATGAAGGATTGCATTATGGAGATCATTTACTTTCAGAAATTTTAATGTCCATACTTAAAGTTAGTGAAAGCAAAGAGAGAAAATAGAAGCTGATGGTATTAAAAGGTACAAATTCTTTGCCTGTATATTCTCTATTATTGCTGTGCCAACCCAAACTGAACTGTGGATCTGGTAGAATTAGAAGAAAGCTGAAGTTTTACATAAATCCAATGAACTGTAGACCAGAAGCTTCATTGACAGCCAAATTTTTCTGTGTGCATCTTAAAAATTCTCCATTTATTGTTCCCCAGACAGTATTTTTTGTCCAAAAGAAAACAGGCCCCAAACCACAACCATTAGCTAAAATTTTTCAGAATTTATTGTATTCAAAGACCTAATCACTTGTAGTTAAACTTCACATTGGATAGAACTTCAATTTTTAAAACAAAGAATCAGGAGAGGATGTAAGAAAAATAAAATCTGAGTGTTTGCTAGGTTTATCATCATTGGTGAAGTAGGTTTAATACCCCCTTGGACCTAGCACTTTAATAAGTCAACAGAATTTTCCTTAGGTGTGGCATATAATTAACAGGGTAGGGTAGCAACTCACAATTCAAGCAATGGCATCAATAATCTGAAGAAGAAAGAAACTGATGAGACCACCCCTCTCCTTTTTATTACAATTCTTCTCCTAAACACTTTCTTTTAGGCTCAGCCTCATTGTATTCACTCCTGGGACTGTGATAGGTAGTTATACAGACATGAGCAGAGCAAGGACTACAGGCCAGGCACAGAAGGCCACCAGGACAGAAAGACCCAGGTGCCTAGCAGTGGGCAAAACTGGAAAATAAGGACCTCACTCCCGGGATAACCTTTTCTCCCTTAGCTGGTCATGCAATTTCGACCCCCTGATTTTATATCACTAGTCTTGCAGTTTGCACTCTTCCCTGGCATATCGCTAGTCATGTGGTTTTAGATCCCCTCAGAGGAGGAACAGCAAGCAGGAGAATAGCCTCTTATGATTCCCACACAAGTCCTTGCACAACCATTCCCTTAAACATTAAACCCTAGAGATAATATTTAGGCCTCAGTTGTAGTCCAGCTGGAGGCCCAGAAAACCAGTAAAAGCAGACAAAGGGAAGCCATGGCTGACATTAGGATCAGCTGCCTTGACTGATGAGCTCCAATCAGTGAAGACAATGATCCTAAAAGAACACACCTGGGGAACTGATAGATATGCTATTGAGATCCTCCCCTGGAACCTCCCCTAAGCTCTCCACTCCTAAAGGCCCTTATGCTAGAGGACCCAGCATGCTCTCCCTCCTGGGAGGACACCCAAGCCTTTCACCCTTCCCTTGTCTTCCTCTCTCTTCTTCCTCCCTCCTCTCCCATCTTCCTCCCTCCTCTTCCTCTCCCATCTTCCACCCCCCTCTTCCTCTCTTTTCTTCTTCCCTCCTCTTTCTCCTCTTTCCTCTTCCCTCCTCTTTCTCCTCTTTCCTTCTTCCCTCCTCCCTCCTCTTCCTTTCTCTTCTCTCCTCTTCCTTTCCCTTCGCTCCTCTTCCTTCTTCTCTCTTCTTCTCCCCCCCCCCCCGCCTCGGCACATTTTCCTTGTCTCTCTCTCTCTCTCCTAGGCTCTAAGAGACCCCACAAGACTTGCAGCCAGGGGAGCAGTGGCAGCAGCAGCTCTCCTGGGGTAGCCCCCTGAACCTGCCTTTGAGACCCCTTTTCTCTGTCTTCCTGCATGGCCAATAAATTCTTCCTTTACTTTCTACATTTGGTCTCTTGATTGAATTCTTTCTCAAGAACACAAGAATCAAGGTCTTATCATTTCACCTGTAACAGGAGTATGAGTTTTGCCCTTACTAAGGAAAATATAAAAGTGTCAGCAAAGAATAAAGGATCAATTTTGAAAACATCGTTGACTAGGAAATGCTAACAATATCACTTAAGTATCATTTTGAGGTTAAAAACCCTAGAAAGTCAGCATGTTTCTTCCAAAATTATTCTCATAGATATAATGTGTAAATCCAAGTTGTGTTGTCTGTATTAATAATGCTCACCTACAAAAGTAAAATTGGAGCTCTATACAACTAACCATTTTTTTCCACAATAATCCTAGTAAAATTGAATTAAACTTAACTGTAAATTGTTTCAAAAGCCAAGGAAGTGGAAGTGGTTGGATAGGAACACACATTTCCCAATTCTCTGCAGCTACAGTTCACCTCCAGCAGTTTCCCATTATCTTTATTTTCTTAGAAATTTTCTTTAGAAATCCTCACATGTCTCATTCTCCTCCACGCCCTCTTTGCCTATGAGCCCAACCTGTCAAGTATCATTATCTTTGAAGTCAGCCTCTGTTTATGCCCTGAGCTGTTCTGTCAAGTAATATTGGTTAATGAATTTTTTAGGCAAAAAAAAAAAAAAAAGTGAGAAACTGATAGAGATTTTATGGGGTATTTTCCTTTTAGTTAAATCAACATTTTTCTATTTTGTGTGGAAGAAAAAGAAGCCACATACTAAACCTGACGAGCTCGGGGAGGGATGCCAGCATGGTGGACCCTCCAAACTTAGACCAAAAGTAAACATATAGGATGGTCTGGACATAAAAATTCCTAACTAAAAGCAAGCCATGGTGGATAGACATGTCCTAGGCCTGTAACTTCCTTAACAAAGGTCAACCTTTACCTTAAGTGAGCCTCTCTATTATCTTTTTACATCTAGGATAACATACCTTTGAAATATCAGAGTAATCTTTTTCACACCCCTCATAGCACCACACACACCAGAATGAAAGACCACAGAAGCCCTTATTGTTTTTTTTAAGTTTTATTTATTTATTTATTTAGAGAGGAAAGGGAGAGAGAGAGAGAGAGAGAGGAGAGACAGAGAGAGAGAAGTAGGGGAGGAGCTGGAAGCATCAACTCCCATATGTGCCTTGACCAGGCAAGCCCAGGGTTTCGAACCGGCGACCTCAGCATTTCCAGATCGACGCTTTAACCACTGCGCCACCACAGGTCAGGCCACAGAAGCCCTTATTGTTCCCTTGTTCCCTGAATAACATCTGTGTGCTGTAAATGTTTAATAACGGTTTTGTGCACACCGATGTAAAAGAAGCATGTATCTCCATTTTACTTGTTACCTAGCCCCAGAGATTTTCCTACTTTGCTTTCTCCTGCCCCCTTAATCTACTACCAGTCGATTTCATGTAGCCAGTCTTATGCTTTCTCTTTTAATTCTAATGTATAAAATAACTGCAAAATTGCTATTCTCCAGAATATTTTCTTCATCAGTTGAGATTTTGCTCTGGGAAATTGCTGTCTTTGTGGCTTAAATACACTCATAAAAATTATCTACAGGTTTGGATGTTTCTTACATTGACACCTGGTAACCATATAGGGATAGGAGAGTAAAACTAATTAAGATCATGATCCTTTAATTGCATTTCCTTTCCTAGACACCACCCCCAGCAAAGCAATCTCAAATCTCCGTCTCAAAATTTTATGTGCTATGTGCTTTATAGACTTCTTTTGTAGAGAGCATCTTCTACCTCAGATTCGTAGAGCTTCTTCAACTGCAGAAATCAGTCTTTTGATGAGATTTTAGGTTGAGCTACCAGCTGGATCCATATTCCCAAATCCCCAGTGCTTTGCTTTATAGCTGCCCAAGCTGATCCCACTGCCATGAGAAGGAACCAGGTACATTAGGACAGATCTTGACCCTGTTTGTGACAAGAGAGTGCTTACTGTTACCACTCTGGAACCCTGAAAGAGTCTCCTATAGGAGAGGAAAAAATAATTTTCTGTTTTTCTAAATTCTTCTGAATAGTCTAATAATCAAATTGACATGAGGTTAATCAAATATATTACATTTGTATTAATACATAGTGGAGTTCCATAGGAATATGGAACCTGAAGACAAATCATGCAGTTAGGGTTTATATGTCATCTTGAGGTGAGGAGAAAGGTCAGGGGGTTGAGAGAGATAGTAGTTTGGGACTTCAAAGGGTAGTAAAACCACTCACTTGGAGATGGAAAGGCGAATGTTTGGTAGATAAATGTTTACGGTATCATCTTTAACAATGGCACACAGAAGTACTTTGAACAAAAGGGCCTTGCAGTGTTCTTCTCTGTCTGCCGCACACTAGGTCACATTAGACTAGAGTTAATCTGGGGTAACAGCTCCCCTCCTGGAGCAGGCCCTCTATCTAAAGTCTTTTAAACAGTGTTCGCTTTGGCAGCACATTTACTAAATTCTTTTAAGCAGTAAGTGGAGGGGTTAAGGGTTTTTTTCCTGAGTCTATTTCTCAAAAATAACCCTTTTAAAATAATAATCAAACAAGGCATATTTTGGGATGGCAAGTGCCACCTTCCTCACTCCCTATAGGAAAATATATTTATATACATACTCACTAAAGTAAGATATAACAATTTAAAGAGAATTAGTAATTCTTTTTAAAATTGTTTATTTTTAATTTTTAATTATCTAAAAAAATTTTTAAGAAAATGTCATTCAAAAAAAATAGGCAGCAGTTAACTTTGGTAATTAAGTAATGGCTTACTGATTAGGTCTCAGTCCTGCTTTACTTATACTGTATCCTCCTTCTGAGCATTTGATTTCACATAGTTAACTTCAATGCCCATCTTTGATCTTAGCTTCATTCTGACTTTTTTTCTAGGTTTTGGACTTAAACTTTCCTGGACCCTTTCTGACTTGGCCTGTCGCTTCGGTCTCAACAAACTCCCCTGCGCTTCATGCTTTCTTTTCTAAACTCACAGACAGCCACACATATCAGGGCCCACTAGGCTCTGCCTTCCTCGGTCTCCCAACCCCACAGGGCGTGGGGTGGTAAAGATATACTGTTCACAGTGAGATATCATCTCACACCAGTCAGAATGGCGCTCATCAACAAATCAACACAGAATAAGTGCTGGCGAGGATGTGGAGAAAAGGGAACCCTCCTGCACTGCTGGTGGGAATGCAGACTGGTGCAGCCACTGTGGAAAACAGTATGGAGATTCCTCAAAAAATTGAAAATCGAACTGCCTTTTGACCCAGCAATCCCATTTTAGGAATATACCCCAAGGACACCATAGAACAGTTCCAGAAGGAAAAATGCACCCCCATGTTTATGGCAGCATTGTTCACAATAGCAAAGATCTGGAAACAGCCCAAGTGGCCGTCAGAGGACGAGTGGATTAAAAAGCTTTGGTACATATATACTATGGCAGGGGTCCCCAAACTTTTTACACAGGGGGCCAGTTCACTGTCCCTCAGACCGTTGGAGGGCCAGACTATAAAAAAACTATGAACAAATCCCTATGCACACTGCACATATCTTATTTTAAAGTAAAAAAACAAAACGGGAACAAATACAGTATTTAAAATAAAGAACAAGTAAATTTAAATCAACAAACTGACCAGTATTTCATTGGGAACTATGGGCCTGCTTTTGGCTAATGAAATGGTCAATGTCTGGTTCCATATTTGTCACTGCTAGCCATATCAAGTGATATGATGCGCTTCCAGAGCCGTGAGGCGTGCATCCTGCGTCACCGGAAGTAGTACTGTACGTGAGTGACGCCATGCTTTGTGGTACCGCCACAAACAGTACTCCAGGATCCTGTGCTCCTCTCACTGACCACCAATGAAAGAGGTGCCCCTTCCAGAAGTGCAGCGGGGGCCAGATAAATGGCTTCAGGGGGCCGCATGTGGCCTGCGGGCTGTAGTTTGGGGACCCCTGTACTATGGAATACTACTCAGCCATAAGAAATGATGACATCGGATCATTTACAATAACATGGATGGACCTTGATAACATTATATGGAGTGAAATAAGTAAATCAGAAAAAACTAAGAACTATATGAACCCATACATAGATGGGACATAAAAATGAGACTCAGAGACATGGACAAGAATGTGATGGTAACAGAGGGTGGTGTGGAGGGGTGGGGAGGGGGTGAGGAAAGAGAGGGAGGGGGGAGGGGGAGGGGAGGGGCACAAAGAGAACCAGATAGAAGGTAACAGAAGACAAGTTGATTTTGGGTGAGGGGTATGCAGCATAATCAAATGTCAAAATAATCTGGAGATGTTTTCTTGGAACATATGTACCCTGATTTATCAATGTCACAGCATTAAAATTAATAAAAATAAGATAAAAAAAGATATACTGTTCATCACCTTCTGGATGCAAAGGAAGACTTTGTCTGGTACCACAAAGAGAGGATGTAGTTTTGCACTTAAAAGAAATTAAACCCACAGAAGACTGTGGAGTGAGGAGGAATCACCAGCATGTATCTGGGGGACGACAGGAGCATTTCTTAAAGTCACAGAACACTGCATTTGCTTTTCTGCTGCATCCTGTGAACTCATCCAGCCTCTGTGCCGTGGAGAGCTCCCCAAGTCACCATATTTACCACGGTGAAAACCTGACAGCTTATTCAAGTTAAAAGGAAAATCTCCAACTTCATTTCCTGGGATCAGGTTCAAAATAGCAACAGTTTTCTGCTGTGTACAAGAGAGAGCTGCAAACTGTTGATAGGGACAGAGAGTAGCTAACAGGGAAAGTATTTTTAAAAATGACAAACTACTGTGGAAGTTTTGGCATCATTTCCTGCAATGACTGGCAATTATTTAAAAAGAAAATATTAAAAATTATACTAAGCATAATAGTACTAACCAAAAGCCTCGTAACAATAAATTCTTGATTGTTATCCATGAATAAAAATTGTCAGCCCCTGAATAATGAAATCTAATGCTTTTGTTAGAATGGTTTTTACTTTTTTTCTTTTAGAAAAGGCTAATTATACTTTCATCTAGAATGATTCTAGCCTTATGATACAGCTCTCCTCTTAGAGAAAAACACGAGTGTTTTGTGATAGGAAGAGAACTTTGACTTGGGAAGAGCATTTAGGCATTCTTTCAGACAAGCTATTGATTTCCACACAAAATTGGCAAAGTAGAGCGCCATCTGGGATAAAATGTGCACATTGTTGGTATCTCACTCTTAGAAGAGCATTTCAGTTTTATACTACAAAATATGATATTATGCAGCTGATCAGACTATTTCTCAACAAATCAGAATATATAAGAAACCCAAGATGGGTATATTAATTTTACCAATTTCAAAATCTGAAACATTATTTTTAAATGAGTATTTGGTGTACTATCTACTTACTTACTTTAAGAGTTTTCTCTAAAACATCCTCTGTTCCCAGATCCCATAGTACCTTATATACAATGGAGACTATCAGGAACACTCAACAAGGAGTTAAGATGTCTGAGTTCTAGTCATCACACTGTTAACTTACTGTGAGATACTATGCAAGACATTTAATATCCCCAGATACATATCTAAGCTGACACTAGCTGTGTAACAACACTAACATTCTATTGGTAATAAAAATTGTTTCTTGCTCATAGGACAGTTCAATGCAGATATTCCTGGTCATCAGGCACCTTTCTTGGTGACTCAGAGATCGAGGCTCTTCCTGTTTAAAAACCCCTCTATCTATGATGACATTAAAGTTCTCTGCTTCTTGTTAATGGAAAGGGAAAGAATATAGAAAAGTCCAAGCCACTTTATAATTATCTGGCCTGCAGGTGACACATCCCATGTCTACCCATACTTCAATGTCAAGAACTAGTCATGTGCCCATGCCTGATTGTAAGGACAGGAGCTTGGGACTGAGAAATGTGGTACAGCCAGGAGACCATGAATTTTGGGTGCACAACTATAAATCTGCCACACCAAACCTCTACTTATTTATCAGTGAAATGGTAATCACAATACCTGACCTGCCACTTTACAGGGATATTTGTAGAGAAATTAATAAATAAAGGTTAATGTGCTTTGAAAATGGTTCCAGAGAAGCCTAGCCCCACAAGATCTCTATTATCTACCAACTTATTTGTGCCTTCCAGTATTTCAAGACTAAAATCCCTTACAACTGATAGAGTTGTAAGAGCACGCATCTGTGTCTTTGGATGCATCATCCCTACCCTCCAGCATGTTTTGACAAAGTCTACCCTTGAATCAATGAAACAGTCTATTAGTTTCCACACCATGGCATTCTCCTGGTCTTCCCACCTTCTCACTTCCCCTTCTCAGTCCACTTTGCTGAGTTCTCAACATCTACCCAAATGGTTTTCAGTACATCTTATTACTGTTCTGAACCTTATCTCTCACCACACTCATTTTCTAGACAACTTTATCCTTTCCAATGGCTGTATGCTGAGATTCTTAAAATTGTATCTTAAATCCAAGCTGCTCTTCTGAGCTCCAGACTCACACATATTACAGCCTCCTTGACAACTTCATCTGAAAATTTAACAGACTCAAATTTCTCATGGCCAAATAGAACCCCTGACTTTCCCTCCCCAAACTTGTTCTTTTGCTAATCTTTCCAGATATAATCTTCCCCATCTCAGCAAGTGGCATCAATTTCTTTCTTTCTTTCTTTCTTTCTTTCTTTCTTTCTTTCTTTCTTTCTTTCTTTCTTTCTTTCTTTCTTTCTTTCTTTTTTTTTTTTGTATTTTTCTGAAGCTGGAAAGGGAGAGAGACAGTCAGACAGACTCCCACATGCGCCCGATCGGGATCCACCCGGCACGCCCACCAGGGGCGACGCTCTGCCCACCAGAGGGCAATGCTCTGTGCCTCCGGGACGTCGCTCTGCCACGACCAGAGCCACTCTAGCGCCTGGGGCAGAGGCCAAGGAGCCATCCCCAGCGCCCGGGCCATCTTTGCTCCGATGGAGCCTTGGCTGCGGGAGGGGAAGAGAGAGACAGAGAGGAAGGAGGGGGTGGGGGTGGAGAAGCAAATGGGCGCTTCTCCTATGTACCCTGGCTGGGAATCGAACCCGGGTCCCCCGCACGCCAGGCCGACGCTCTACCGCTGAGCCAACAGGCCAGGGCCGGCATCAATTTCTTAAATCCAAAAACTCAGAAATCATTTTTTACACCTTACTTCCCCTCACTTTCTATTGGTAAATTCTATTGGCTTTACTAACCCTTCCTCCCAAAAGTCTGTCTGTTCACTTCTGTTTGCTGTCTCCCTAATACTAACCACTATCTCTCTCACACAAATTGCTTACTGAAGCTTCTTAACCAGTTTAACTAATTCCACACCTGCCCCTTACATTCATCTCCCTGGAGCACCAAGAATTATCTTTCCAAGATATATTGTATTTTATCAGATCTCTGAAACCCTCAATTTCTTTTTCTTAAGTGAGAAGTGGGGAGGCAGAGGTACGGACTCCTGCATGTGCCCTGACCAGGATCCACCCAGCATGCTCCCTATGGGGCAATGCTCTGCAAATCTGGGGCCATTGCTCCATTGCTCAGCAACCAAGCTATTTCAGTGCCTGAGGTGAGGCCATGGTGCCATCCTCAGCACCCAAGGCCAACTTGCTCCAACCAATCTATGGCTGTGGGAGGAGAAGAAAGAGGAGGGGAAGGGTAGAGAAGCAGATGGTTGCTTGTCCTGAGTGCCCTGACCGGGAATCAAACCTGGGACATCTATAAGCCAGGCCGATGCTCTACCACTGAGCCAGACAACCAGGGCTGAAGCCCTCAATTTGTAAACACAACTGATATACAAAAGAAAAAGTGCATACCATTTGGACTATGACAATGCTTTCTCATTACATTAATTTTAAGATATTATCTTGATTTTTGAAATGTTAAAAATTGAAAAAATAGCTAATGGTAAGTGGCTGATTTTGAATCTACACTTGCCCTCCACCCCTGGTAAAAATGAAACCAACAAAAAGAGCAAATAAAAGCATACACAGTCCACTCCTTTAATAGTACTAGGAGACAGAAAATATCATGGCACCCAGCTTACCTATAAGTTGATAAATAAACAAAATTCTGGCTGAACTCCTGCTTCCCACTCAATACTGCAAGCCTATAGGTGCAGAGAGTGGTGGAGAGGGTCTTAAGAGACTCCATGGAAATATTGAAGGGGTACAGAGGACTTATATAGGTTTTGATAAAAATCATCCCCAGAAAGAAAAAAATCTGACAGCACTGACCACAGGTTGGAACTTGGTTGTACTAGTATGGAGGTCCTCAGATTACTACAGTCTCAACATACAATGTTTTGAGTTTATAATGCTCCCATAAAAATTTAACAAAATTGAGACATAAGTGTTTCAGTTTATGCCATTAACATCTACGTATGGACTATGTGGGCAAACTAGTTTGGTTGTGCATAGCAGAAGAATATGCAGTAACACCACGTATGAGCGAGGGTGTTGGCGTCCCCTGGTATGCTTACCCACACCACTTTGGACTGTTAAAAAACGCAAGTGTTCCATTTGTGTTGCTTTGGCAACTTTTGGCTCTTATGGCTCCTAAATGAAAGTCTGAGTCTTCAGATGGTAGTGCTTTGAAGAAGAGGAAAGCCATCACAATGGGTGTCACAGAGCTACTGGCATCACATGGAGAGGAGTTGTCTACCTAGGACCTCATTTAGCTGGAGAAACCACTGATTGAAGAAGAGTAAAAATCCTAAAACCCAAGAGATTTACTACCAGAGATTTGGCAGAAGTTTTTTCTATGGTAGAGGATAGGTTGGCAAAATTTCAGCTGAGGACCCCAACGATGACAGATCCAATAAGGTCTACAGAGTTGTTATTGGATGCTTTGCAATGCTGTAGGCAGGTTTTGTTTTTTATTTGTTTGTTTGTTGTTGTTTTGTAGTAGAGACAGAGAGAGTTGGAGAGAGGGACAGACAGGCAGAAACAAAGAGAGATGAGAAATATCAATTCTTCATTGCTGCTCCTTAGTTGTCCATTGATTGATTTCTCATATCTGCCTTGACTAGGGGGGGCTACAGCAGACCAAGTGACCCCTTGCTCAAGCCAGCAACCTTGAGCTCAAGCTGGTGAGCCTTGCTCAAACCAGATGAGCCCGCGCTCAAGCTGGCGACCTCGGGGTCTTGAACCTGGGTCCTGACATCCCAGGCCGATGCTCCATCCACTGTGCCACTGTGTAGGCAGGTTTTGGAAGAGAAGTCATCAACCTTCCAAACTAGCCTGGAACAATTCTTTAAGAAGGTAGAGCAGCCTGTAACAGATCCTGTACCCAGCTGCTTCTTGAGATGAAACACCTGTAGTACATGTAGAATCATCTCCAGTGTCTCCTGCATGTTCCTTAGGCAATCCTGATTCACCTGACCCAGCACCTTCTGCAGGTTCTCCTGCCTCTCCAGCTTCCTCCTCCCAATAGATCACTCTCTACCACCTTGCAATGCTCCTTCCAGTATGCAAGCCAATCACAGGAATAAAGGTAAGAAATTTTTTTACACTCATTTTTGGTCATGTTTTCTGTTATTGCAGTACAGTATACAGTACAGTATATTTATATCTTTTTCCTTTTTCTGTGGCTTAGTTGTGTTTTTATGTTCTAAGTTATGATTTTACAACTATGTTAGAATAGGTAAGTGACTTAGGCTAGGGTGTGTTTCGACTTACACAAAAAATTCAGGTTACGTCACAGAACTGTACTGTAACCTGAGGACCTCTGTACTAGCTACAGCAATGGTAGTCAACCTGGTCCCTACCACCCACTAGGGTGGGTGGTAGTGGAGCAACCAAAGTATAAATAAAAGGATAGATTTAACTGTAGTAAGTTGTTTTATAAAGATTTATTCTGCCAAACTTAGCGAAAATCTGACATAAAGTACTTGGTAAGTAATTATTATTATATGCTTTAACTTGCTGTAACTCTGCTTTATACATTTTATAAAGTAAAGTTACTTCTCTACTTTATAAATCACCATTACTGTGGAACTGGTGGGTGGTTAGAAAATTTTACTACTAACAGATATACAAAAGTGGACAGGAGGTATAAAAAGGTTGACTACCCCTGAGCTACAGGGAAGAGGCTTGGGGACAGTCAGGTAAGAGTCAGCAGTCTGAGAAGCATTGCTCGGGAAAAGTAAGTTGTACAGAGAAAGAGATGCAACCCTTGGAAACCTAGCAGTGAAGGAAAAGAATGAAGTAAAAAAGGAAGTAAACATAATTAGAGAAACAAACCACACCCACCCCTCACCTTATCAACATCATCAACACCATCATTCATAAAAGCACCCTCCAAAAAAGGCAGAACTGTCAGAACAGAATTAGCAAACCAGAAGCAATGACTACAAAATGAATTGGGAGAGAAATAGCAGACCACATTCCTGAAAAACTATTATAAAAATTCAGAAAATTAAGGGTCATGGCCGGATTGCTCAGTGGATAGAGTGTCAGCCAAGCATGCGGATGTCCCAGGTTCCATCGGTCAGGACACACCTGAGAAGTGACCATCTGCTTCTCTTCTTCTCCCTCTCCCTCTCCCCCTTCTCTCTCTTCCTCTCTTGCAGCCAGTGGCTAGATTGGTTTAAGCATCGGCCCCAGGTGCTGAGGATAGCTTGGTTAATTCAGCATCGGCCCCAGACGGGGGTTGCTCGGTGGATACCAGATGGGGCGCATGTGGGAGTCTGCTGTCTATATCCCCTCTTCTCACTTAAAAATATTTTTCAGAAAATTAGCACATTTAAGTTTGATAAAATATTCTACTCCCAAATCAACCAGAGCTGAAGAAATTGTAATACAACCCTCCAAACCAAATTAAATATTTTCATACAACCATTTGTAAATAGGACAAAAAATCTTGAATCAAAAATACAGAAACTAAGAATAAAATGGAGGGGGCAAGAAAGACATGAAATGAGAGTTGATTGAACTCAGAAAAAAAATAGAAGGGAAAAAACAATTATATCAGAAATGAAGATTAAATCACAAGGTAGTCGAGATTAGATTCAAGTGAAAATTTTTTTTTTAATAAATTTTTATTAATGGTAATGGGATGACATTAATAAATCAGGGTACATATATTCAAAGAAAACATGTCTAGGTTATTTTGTCATCAAATTATGTTGCAAACCCCTCGCCAAAGTCAGATTGTCCTCCGCCACCCTCTATCTAGTTCTCTGTGCCCCTCCCCCTCCCCCTAACTCTCTCCCTCCCTCCCTCCCATGTCCTCCCTCCCCCCCCACCCTTGGTAACCACCACACTCTTGTCCATGTCTCTTAGTCTCATTTTTATGTTCCACCAATGTATGGAATCATGTAGTTCTTGTTTTTTTCTGATTTACTTATTTCACTCCTTATAATGTTATCAAGATCCCACCATTTTGCTGTAAATGATCTGATGTCATCATTTCTTATGGCTCAGTAGTATTCCATAGTGTATATGTGCCACATCTTCTTTATCCAGTCTTCTATTGAAGGGCTTTTTGGTTGTTTCCATGTCTTGGCCACTGTGAACAGTGCTGCAATGAACATGGGGCTACATGTGTCTTCACGTATCAATGTTTCTGAGGTTTGGGGGTATATACCCAGTAGAGGGATTGCTGGGTCATAAGGTAGTTCTATTTGCAGTTTTTTGAGGAACCACCATACTTTCCTCCATAATGGTTGTACTACTTTACAGTCCCACCAACAGTGAATGAGGGTTCCTTTTTCTCCACAGCCTCTCCAACATTTGCTATTACCCGTCTTGTTGATAATAGCTAATCTAACAGGAGTGAGGTGGTATCTCATTGTAGTTTTGATTTGCATTTCTCTAATAACTAATGAAGCTGAGCATCTTTTCATATATCTGTTGGCCATTTGTATCTCTTCCTGGGAGAAGTGTCTGTTCATGTCCTCTTCCCATTTTTTTATTGGATTGCTTGTTTGTTTGTTGTTGAGTTTTATGAGTTCTTTGTAAATTTTGGATATTAGGCCCTTATCTGAGCTGTCGTTTGAAAATATCAGTTCCCATATAGTTGGCTGTCTGTTTATTTTGATATCAGTTTCTCTTGCTGAGCAAAAACTTTTAATTCTGATGTAGTCGCATTCATTTATCTTTGCCTTCACTTCTCTTGCCATTGGAGTCAAGTTCATAAAATGTTCTTTAAAACCCAGGTCCATGATTTTAGTACCTATGTCTTTTTCTATGTACTTTATTGTTTCAGGTCTTATATTTAGGTCTTTGATCCATTTTGAATTAATTTTAGTACACGGGGACAGGCTATAGTCGAGTTTCATTCTTTTGCATGTGGCTTTCCAGTTTTCCCAACACCATTTGTTGAAGAGGCTTTCTTTTCTCCATTGTGTGTTGTTGGCCCCTTTATCAAAGATTATTTGACCTTTATGTATGTGGTTTTATTTCTGGGCTTTCTATTCTGTTCCATTGGTCTGAGTGTCTATTTTTCTGCCAATACCATGCTGTTTTGATTATCGTGGCCCTATAATATAGTTTAAAGTCAGGTATTGTAATTCCCCCAGCTTCATTCTTTTTCCTTAGGATTGTTTTGGCTATTCGGGGTTTTTTATAGTTCCATATAAATCTGATGATTTTTTGTTCCATTTCTTTAAAAAATCTCATAGGGATTTTGATGGGAATTGCATTAAATTTGTATATTGCTTTGGGTAATATGGCCATTTTGATTATATTTATTCTTCCTATCCAAGAACAAGGAATATTTTTCCATCTCATTGTATCTTTTTCAATTTCCCTTAACAATGCTTTGTAATTTTCATTATATAGGTCCTTTACATTCTTTGTTATGTTTATTCCTAGGTATTTTATTTTTTTTGTTGCAATCGTGAAGGGGATTATTTTTTTGAGTTCGTTTTCTAATATTTCATTGTTGGCATATAGAAAGGCTATGGACTTTTGTATGTTAATTTTGTATCCTGCGACCTTACTGTATTGGTTTATTGTTTCTAATAATCTTTTTGTGGAGTCCTTCGGGTTTTCGATGTATAGGATCATATCATCAGCAAAAAGTGATAGCTTTACTTCTTCTTTTCCGATATGGATGCCTTTTATTTCTTTGTCTTGTCTGATTGCTCTGGCCAGAACTTCTAGCACCACGTTGAATAAGAGTGGAGAGAGTGGACAACCCTGTCTTGTTCCTGATTTAAGGTAGAAAGTCCTCAGTTTTATGCCGTTTAATAGGATGTTGGCTGATGGTTTATCATAGATGGCCTTTATCATGTTGAGATATTTTCCTTCTATACCCATTTTGTTGAGAGTCTTAAACATAAAATTGTGTTGTATTTTATCAAAAGCCTTTTCTGCATCTATTGATAAGACCATGTGGTTTTTGTTCTTTGTTTTGTTGATATGGTGTATTACATTAACCGTTTTGCGTATGTTGAACCATCCTTGAGATTCTGGGATGAATCCCACTTGATCATGATGTATTATTTTTTTAATATGTTGTTGTATTCGGTTTGCCAGTATTTTGTTTAGTATTTTAGCATCTGTATTCATTAGAGATATTGGTCTGTAGTTTTCTTTCTTTGTGCCATCCTTGCCAGGTTTTGGTATGAGGGTTATGTTGGCCTCATAAAATGTGTTTGGAAGTATTGCTTCTTCTTCAATTTTTTGGAAGACTTTGAGTAGAATAGGAACCAAGTCTTCTTTGAATGTTTGATAGAATTCACTAGTATAACCGTCTGGGCCTGGACTTTTATTTTTGGGGAGATTTTTAATAGTTTTTTCTATTTCCTCCCTGCTGATTGGTCTGTTTAGGCTTTCTGCTTCTTCATGACTCAGTCTAGGAAGGTTGTATTGTTCTAGGAATTTATCCATTTCTTCTAGATTGTTGTATTTGGTGGCATATAATTTTTCATAGTATTCTACAATAATTCTTTGTATATCTATGATGTCTGTGGTGATCTCTCCTCTTTCATTTTGGATTTTATTTATTTGAGTCCTGTGTCTTTTTTCCTTGGTGAGTCTTGCCAAGGGTTTGTCAATTTTGTTGATCTTTTCAAAGAACCAGCTCCTTGTTTTATTGATTTTTTCTATAGTTTTTCTGTTCTCTATTTCATTTATTTCTGCTCTGATTTTTATTATCTCCTTTCTTCGGCTGGTTTTGGGTTGTCTTTGTTCTTCTTTTTCTAGTTCCTTAAGGTGTGAAGTTAAGTGGTTTACTTCGGCTCTCTCTTGTTTGTTCATATAGGCCTGAAGTGATATGAACTTTCCTCTTATTACTGCTTTTGCTGCATCCCAGAGATTCTGATATGTCGTATTTTCATTTGTCTGTATATATCTTTTGATCTCTGCGCTTATTTCTTCTTTGACCCATTCATTTTTTAGAAGTATGTTGTTTAGTTTCCACATTTTTGTGGGTTTTTCCCCCTCTTTTTTGCAGTTGAATTCTAGTTTCAAGGCTTTATGATCAGAAAATATGCTTGGTACAATTTCAATTTTTCTAAATTTGCTGATATTGTCTTTGTGGCCCAACATATGGTCAATTCTTGAGAATGTTCCATGTACACTAGAGAAAAATGTATACTCTGTCGCTTTGGGATGAAGTGTCCTGTAGATGTCTATCATATCCAGGTGTTCTAGTATTTCGTTTAAGGCCACTATATCTTTATTGATTCTCTGTTTGGATGACCGATCTAGAGCCGTCAGCGGTGTATTGAGGTCTCCAAGTATGATTGTATTTTTGTTAGTTTTTGTTTTAAGGTCAATAAGTAGCTGTCTTATATATTTTGGTGCTCCTTGGTTTGGTGCATATATATTAAGGATTGTTATGTCTTCTTGATTCAACTTCCCCTTAATCATTATGAAATGACCATTTTTGTCTCTGAGTACTTTTTCTGTCTTGTAGTCAGCATTATTAGATATGAGTATTGCTACACCTGCTTTTTTTGGGGTGTTGTTTGCTTGGAGTATTGTTTCCCAGCCTTTCACTTTGAATTTGTTTTTATCCTTGTTGCTTAGATGTGTTTCTTGTAGGCAGCATATAGTTGGATTTTCTTTTTTAATCCATTCTGCTACTCTGTGTCTTTTTATTGGTAAGTTTAATCCATTTACATTTAGTGTAATTATTGACACTTGTGGGTTCCCTACTGCCATTTTATAAATTGCTTTCTGTTAGTTTTGTATCTAGTTTGATTCTTCTCTTTTGTTTTTCTATCATTTGTTTTTGTTTGTTTGTGTTCCATACTTCTTTCCTCTGTTGCTACCTTTTTTAAGTCAAGTGTTTTTGTGGTGGTTTTTTTAAGGGTGGTTACCATTAAGTAATGAAAAGGGTACCTACCATATTCATTGTAGTACCCTATCTTATAAGTATTTCTGCACTTCATCATCCTTTGCTACTGTTAATCTCCATCCTCTCCCCCCTTTTTTTCCTTCGTTGTCACAGTTTAAGTTTGGTTTTATTGTGTTCTTGGTGGAGCTGTTACTTGTGGTGTTGTTTTCTTTTGTTCTTTGAATCTGGTTGGAAAACCCCCTTTAGTATTTCCTGGAGTGGGGGCTTTCTGTTGATAAATTCTCTCATCTTTTCTGTATTTGTGAATGTTTTTATATCTCCTTCATACTTGAAGGATAGCTTTGATGGGTATAGTATTCTTGGCTGAACGTTCCTCTCTTTCAGGGCTTTAAATATTGGGGTCCACTCTCTTCTAGCTTGTAGAGTTTCTGCTGAGAAATCTGATGATAATCTAATAGGCCTTCCTTTATATGTTGTACTCTTCTTTTCCCTGGCTGCCTTGAGAATTTTTTCTTTGTCATTGGTTTGTGTCATCTTCATTATGATGTGCCTTGGAGTGGGTTTGTTGGGGTTAAGAAAACTTGGTGTTCTGTTTGCTTCTTGAATTTGAGGCTTTAGTTCCTTCCACAGGCTTGGGAAGTTCTCGTCTATTATTTGTTTGAGTATATTCTCCGTTCCATTTTCTTTCTCTTCTCCCTCTGATATACCTATTATTCTTATGTTATTCTTTCTGATGGAGTCAGACAATTCCTGTAGGGCTTTCTCGTTTTTTATTATTTTTGAGTCTCTTTCTTCTTCTCTCTGTTGTGCCTCAAGTTGTTTGTCTTTTATTTCACTAATCCTATCTTCAATCTGGGCTGTTCTGTTAGCTAAGCTTGTTACCTCGTTTTTCAGCTCGTGAATTGAGTTTTTCATTTCTGTTTGATTTGTTTTTATAGTTTCAATTTCCTTGGTAATATATTCTTTGTGTTCATTGAGTTGTTTTCTGATCTCCCTATATTGCCTTTCTGTGTTTTCTTGTATCTCTCTGAGTATTTTTAAGATTTCTATTTTAAATTCTCTGTCATTTAGCTCCAAGGCTTCCAATATGTTAAGTCTTTTCTCCATAGATTTTTCCACATCTATTTGTGTTACCTCTCTTTCTTTTGTATCCATAATATTCGATTTCCTCTTTCTTATCGGCATCTGAGGGTGGTCTTATTGATAGCACTAATTAGAATTAATAAAGAGTAAAAAGTAAAAAAAATAAATAAATAAATAAAAAGGTAAAACACCCTACAAAAAAAAAACAGTAATAATTTATTATTTCCCCCTTTTTTTCTCTCTTCTCTTTCCCTCCTCTCCCCTCCTCAGGGAAATATCGTGCCTATAATGGAGGGTCTGATTTGGGGTGAAGAGTTCAAGGGGCAAAAAAAAAGGAAGTAGGGGCCTACTAAATGCAAAAAAAAAAAAAAAAGGGAAGAAAATCTTAGACAAGCATAAGATGATTTGCTTGTAAGTGATAGTCAACTAAGAGATATAATGAGAGAGATAAGAGGGAACCAGAAAAAAGGACCAAAAAAGAATAATAAAGAAGAAAAAATAAAAATAATAAGTAAAAATCTGTTGTATTAAGTGGAGCGAAGACTAAATACAATGGAGACCTTGGGTTGGGAGGACCCAAAATGCCACAAAAATAAACAAACAAGAAAAAAGAAAAAAAAATAAAAACAAAAGCAAAAAAGAGAAATAAAGCCAAAAAAAAGCCTTGAGTCCCAAATTAACTTATTTGTTCGTGATTGAGGATTATATGGGATGAAAGTAAAATGAGAAAAGAAAAAACGAATAGAAAGGAAAAAATAAGAAAAAGAGAACAACGAAGGAAGAAATAAAATAGGAAGAGAAAAAAACAAAATAAAGCAAGACAAAAAAAACAAAAGAGGAGAGAGTGAGAGTTAAGTGTTTTGGAGTATAACCTTAAAGGAGGGTGAGGATGAAGAAGAAAAATAAAATGCAACACTCATGGGTAGTGTAGTTCAAGAAAGGGGAAGCATGAGATGGGCAGAGAATAGAAGGACCGAGGTGGAGGATATAAAGGCAAAAAGATAGAATTAACAAACAACAACAACAACAAAAAAATTAGTGGATCAAGTTGTAAAGTCTGTGGGTTTTTCTTGATTTTGAGAGGTTAACTTCTTCCTTTTTCTTTTCTCTCCCTCTTCCTGGTCGGTGACTCTGTACCCCAGGCTCTGCCCCTGTGTCACTCTTAGGTAGGGATTTGCAGTTGATGGGATTCTATGGCAATGTCATATAATTGGCTTTTAGTCTTGCTGGAAGTAAAGGCTTGTTGGCGTTTGCAGGGTCCAACGATGAGAGAGTTTGCTTTCCTGGATTCTCTCTCCTAGTCCCCCCTTTCTGAATTAGCAGCCTGGTGATCCAGCTATAAGGCTGCAACTGCTTCTGCCTGGGGAGTAAGAGGCTCAAAGAGCTGGGAAATCCCCACTCTATCCCCACTCAGTGCAAGGCTTTGGGAAAGGCTCTGACAGTCAGGGCCTCCAGTGTAATCAGGCGGGGGTGGGAGTCAATTGTTGTCAAGGTGACTGTTCAGCGCCTATCATTTAGTTGGACCTCTCAACCCAGGCTTTCCACACTTTGTAGCCTGTTTTTGCAGGGAAGAAGAGGCACTAGTCTCTGCTTACGACTAGTGTAGTATAGACCTTATTATCTGCCAAGTCCTTCTTGTTAGCGTTTATCCCTGAATATGGAGGCTCTATCAATCAGAAGTTGCCCCCGCCCCTTTAGCAAGAGGCACTAAAAAATATCATGCCTCTTGTCTTGGATCGCTGAACTGAGAGAGATCTTATCAAATAGAACTGAGGGTGCGCAGATTTCATGGGTTAAGCTAATTTCAGTGATTGGGACGCAGCTGTGCTTCTGAAGGTATTTTAGGCTGCCTGCGCGCGCCCCTCCCCCAACGCTTGATTGTTAGCTTGAATGGCTGGGTGAGGTGCCCCGCCCACGGAGAGAGTCTCCCAAGCCTCTCCCGCTCGCCCCGCCGCTGGCGGCTGGACCGCACCAGGCACAGGATAATGGAGCCCCCTGGGTGTGCGGGCCAGCAGGGCGCCCTGGGCGCGTGGAATGCCCAAGGCACGGGCGCGAATGGGGCGCTCAGGGCACCGGTGGCCGGCGACCCCCACTCGCAGTGTGCGGGCCGCTGGGAACGTCAGCGGTGCTCATCCGGGGCGCGCGCGGCTGCTCACGGCGGCTCGCGGCGGCGGCTCGTGGAGGCCACTCGCGGTGGCGGTTCGCAGCGGCCGCTCGCGGCGGAGGCTCGCGGGGGCTCGTGGCGGCTCGCGGTGGCGGCTCGTGGTTCCCAAGTATATGGGCTGACTCACCACAGGCGCACTTCCTTGTGGTTTGAAAGAACGTCCCTGTGGTAGATTCCTCCACACCCTCGTCTCTCAGATTCAAGTGATAACAGTCCTTTCGCTATCAGTTTGTGTGGAACTCCGGAATGCTCCGAGGATAAATTTTTCTGTTTCTAGTTGATAAATTTGTTGTGATTTAGGGGATAGCTGTCGGACGCGCTGCTCACGGCGCCATTTCCGTCTCAAGTGAAAATTTAAAAAGAGAAAAATAATTTCCAAAATTTTGTAATTACACATAATGCTGCAATAAATAAACTTTTCTGCATATATATTTCCATGTTGTTGAAGAGCTATCTTTAGAGTCAATTCTTACATATGGAATTATTGGATAAATGGTTAAATATATATGTAGTTTTATTAGACATTTCCAATTATTTTTAGTTTGAATTAGCATTCTCAAATGTGTTGTTCTCTCTGCCTAGAATGCCCCTCCCCTCACTCTTCATAAGACTTGCTGCTTTCTCCCCTAGATCTCAGATTAAATGTCACCTTGCCTGTGATGAACATCTAGTTTAAGGTCTCCTCTTTAAACCTGTTTTTTCATTTCTTAGCCCCTTGTTTGTTTGTTTGTTTGTTTTTGCTTCATTGCACTTAACACAGCTTGTACCATTTTGTTTGTGTTTAGTTTTTAAATTATTTTCCCATTTGAGTAAAGGCAGGGGATAAGGTGGTCTCAGGCTACATTGCATCCAAAGGGCCTGAGATGTTGCCCTATCACTTAGTAACCACTGACTATTAAATAAATTAATACATCTTTTTTCCTAGTTACACTGTCTTGGATACTAAATAATTTATATTGCGTGAGAGGAAAAACTATGAGTTGGCACATGATTTTTAGGCTTAAAAACTATTTTACTAGATTAAAAGCTCCTTTAAAAATATTTAATTGCATTTTCATTTTCTGCTCACCTAAGATAGCTTGCATAATGCCTTATCCATAGCATGTGTATAATAATGTGAATTTTGCTCCCATTTATGCCAATTAGGTCAGGAAATGAGCCAGGAAGCACTGCACTAACAATATGCCCACATCTGTAATTCCTTCTTTCAGATTTACTGTGAGAATCCAGATGGGTTCAGGTTGGCATTAAGGGAAGAAGATTTTTCAGGCAAATGGATTAGAGTACTTTAAATGTTGAATGAATCATAAGTTATCATAGTTAAACAAATTCCAGAAAGGAGGAGAAAGAGAGAGAAAATATAAAACCCTCAATCGTTGAGCCAGATAAGTAGACTAGTCAACAACCACACCATAAATTGTGATGTCAGTTCTGTTTTGGACACTTAAAGTTTCCAGGTCCCATGAGTTAACTTTCAATTATTTATGAAATGTTAGACTGTGATGTCAGTTCTTTTTCAAACACTTGACATTTCCACGTCCCATGAGTTAACTTTCAATTATTTATAAAAATGTTACTTAGCCCTCTTCTCTTCTTCCCATTTTCCTCCATCTTCTAAAGAGGCTGGCCACAGAGCTGGATCACATAGGGTTAAGGTCAAGAGCTAAAATGCTGCAACTGTGAGATTTAATTCAGAGTATAAAATGTGAGTCCCCAGCTGTCTTGGTCAAGTCATGTAATCTAGCAAGAGTCCATTTCCTTGTCTATAAAGTAAGAATAGGAACAACCATTTTATGTACCTCACAAACTGTTCCTATAAATCTAACCTATATAAATAAAAATGTAAATGTTCGTTTGTTCAAAATCTTAAATCTCCGAAAGTTCTTTGCCGATTGTCTTGAAATTTTGACACAACGTTGCATTCGAATATGCGCATGTTTTTATGTTTTTATATACCTACTATTATATAGATGTCACACCTGTGACAGGTAAAAACATGTTGTTGTTTTTAAAAAACAGCACCATATGTTGGACTTAAAAGCAACACATGTTATACTAAATATTTTACGATTCCATTTTAATGTTATGGGAGAAATATAAATTGCACATGGCTGAAGGTATTTTCCATAGAATACACAAGGAAAATTCAAATATGAACATGGATTTCACAGCAGAAATCTACAATGAAGCATTGATAATGATTGAAGATTTGTGCTTAGAAATTGCAAACAAAGTTCTCAATCAATTGGGAATGCCATCACTGAATAGATCTGCTGCTGCTTCGTTCGATGTAGAAATGCATCGTGAACAAAATTACAACACGGGTTGATCTTTTGTCGTATGTGCAATCAAATATTCCTAAGCTAACGCTTGAGCAAAAAGGCATTTACGATCAAATAATGCAAACTGTCAATAACGGGGTTGGAGAAATCTTCTTCTTAGATGCGCCAGGAGGAACTGGTAAAACATTCCTAATTAGATTGATTCTGTCATCAATTCAGTCCCAAAATAACATAGCCTTAGCTCTTGCATCTTCTGAATAGCTGCGGTATTGCTACCAGGTGGAAAAACTGCTCATTCCGCTTTGAAATTGCCATTGAACCTGCAATTCATTGAAATTCCCACATGCAACATTTCCAAAGCATCTGGCATGGGAAAAGTATTGCAGAAATGCAAACTTATTGTTTGGAATGAATGCACAATGGCACACAAAAAATCGCTCTAGGCTCTTGATCAATCATTGCAAGATTTGCGTGGAAACATCAGACCATTTGGGAACACATTAATATTGCTTGCAGGAGACTTCAGGCAAACATTACCTGTAATTCCTCGATCAACACCAGCGGATGAAATAAATGCTTACCTAAAATACTCTACTTTGTGGCGACACATAAAGACGTTAAAATTAACTACAAATATGCGTGTCCAGCTGCAAAACGATCGATCAGCTGAGATATTCTCACATCAATTGCTGGAAATTGGGAACGGAAAGGTGCTTGTTGATCTGACCTCAGGACGAATTTCATTGCCTCATAACTTCTGCAATTTAATGACGTCAAAAGAAGAACTGATTGAAGAAATATTTCTCAATATTCAAACGAATTTTAAGAATCACAATTGGCTGAGTGAATGAGCTATTCTTGCAGCCAAGAACAAAGACGTCTATGAACTTAACAATATTATTCAGTTTAACATTCAAATTGAGGCAGTCACATACAAGTCCGTTGACACTATTGTGGAACCAGATGAAGCAGTTAATTATCCAACAGAATTTTTTAATTCACTCGATCTGCCAGGGATGCCACCACATGTACTGCAATTGAAAATCAGCGTGCCAATTATCATGTGGCTAAATATCAACCAGCCAAAGCTTTGCAACAGCACACGGCTTGCAGTAAGAAAATTAATGAGCAATCTCGTAGAAGCAACAATCTTGACAGAACCTTTCAAAGGTGAAGATGTCCTCATTCCTCACATTCCTATGATTCCAACGGATATGCCATTTTAATTTAAGAGATTGCAGTTCCCAATTCGGTTGGCGTTTGCAATCACATCAACAAAGCACAGGGCCAATCTTTAGAATTGTGTGCTTTAGATCTAGACACAGATTGCTTCTCACACAGACAATTATATGTTGTGTGTTCTAGACTCGGCAAACCAGATAATCTCTATATCTGCACAGACAATGGAACAACAGAAAATATTGTATACCCATAAGCATTGTGAAATTAAACATATTAGAAACGTGCACTTTCTCTTTTCTTTCTTTTCCACTTACCCAGACTGAACCACAGCAATGTGTGGCCAGGTACAGCTAGTATACTAATAAAAGTATTTTGTAAATTATATAAATATTATAAAAACTCAGTAATAAAACAATTTTGTTATTTTCATTATTGATTCAAATCTGTACTCAGATAATTATAGAGCTCCCTACTTATATTTACCACAAAGATGAAGTTTATATAATTAGTATATAGTTCTTCATAAGCACATAAGAACTGTTGAAAAAATATAGCTATATATCATCTAGCCACATGCAATGAAAACACTTTTGGGAAAGAGTTCCAGATAGTCACTAAGCCTAAATAGAAATCCAAATTGGCTGTCTGGCTTACTTTTCTTTCTTTTCTTTTTCTTTTTCTTTCCTTCCTTCTTTCCTCCCTCCCTCTTTTCCTCCTTCCCTCCCTCCCTCCCTCCCTTTCTCTTTCCTTCCTTCCTTCCTTCCTTCTTTCCTTCCTTCCCTCCCTATGTTTGTTTCAAAACGTGATTTCTGATCTTGCTCCAGTAAGAGAAACCAGCTTGCAAAGAGGAATGGAGTCCGAACAAGAAATGGCAAGAAGTCTTTTGAAGACATCATCTATGTCTATAAGGAAAAACCTTCTACATCAAACGGGATTGTCACTTTATAATACTTCTCATGGCTTCCATGAGGAAGAAGTTAAAAAAAAAAAAACTTCAACAGTTTCCTGGTGGATCCATTGACCTTCAGAAGGAAGACAGTGGCATTGGCATTCTTACTCTGAACAATCCAAGTAAAAGGAATGCCTTTTCTGGTGCTATGATGCTACAACTTTTGGAAAAAGTGACTGAATTGGAAAATTGGACAGAGGGGAAAGGTCTCATTGTTCATGGGGCAGAAAATACTTTCTGCTCAGGATCTGATCTGAGGGCTGTGAAAGCACTAGCAACTCCAGAGGATGGAGAGGAATTATGTATGTTCATGCAAAACACCTTAACAAGATTAATGAGACTTCCTTTATTAAGTGTTGCACTGGTTCAAGGTTGGGCATTGGGTGGAGGAGCAGAATTTATTACAGCATGTGATTTCAGATTAATGACTAGAGAGAGTGAGATCAGATTTGTTCACAAGGAGATGGGTATAATACCGAGCTGGGGCGGTGCTACGTGGCTGGCTGATATTATTGGCGGTAGGCAAGCTCTCAAAGTATTAAGTGGGGCCCTCAAACTGGATTCAAAACAAGCTTTAAACCTAGGAGTGGTTGATGAGGTCTTGCAGTCTTCGGATGAGACTGAGTGTCTAGAACAGGCATGAGAGTGGCTAAAGCAGTTTATCAAAGGGCCACCGGAAGTAATTAGAGCCTTGAAAAAAATCTGTTACTTCAGGCAAAGAGCTTTGTTTCCAGGAGGCATTACAGACAGAAAGAGATCTTTTAAGAACACTTTGGGATGGACCCGCAAATTTGGAGGCTATTGCCAAGAAAGAAAATTTTGTAAATAGTTTTTTAAATATGATGAACTTATTACTCCAATGATTGATAATTTGTAGAAAAGTTACTGTGAAGGATACCACTAGTATTTGGGTTTAAAAACTTCTTTTGAATACCTAAACTCATTAGCATAATTTTCAGTATACTGTCATCTCCCCCTTACCTGTGGCGGATAGATTTCATGACCCCAGTGGATGCGAATGATACTGAACCCTCTGTATACTGTTTTTTTTATGTACATACCTATGATAAAGTTTAATATATAAATTAGGCACAGTAAGAGATTAATAATAAACAATTTACTGTAATAAATAATGTAAAAAATGTGATTTCTTTAAAATATAATACAGAATCATGAAAATTTGATGTATGAGACACGTTAGCACTGCGTCTCACCTGTCTTCTTTGATTAGGGAAAACTGGGTAGCTAAATTCCCCACTTCCAAACTTTAGGGCATAACACAAATTGGAGTTGTGGATTATGAAGGATTCTCAGGAAAAGGTGTGCTTTTCCAGCATCCTGACCAATCATAGTAGACTAAGGAGGAAAGACTCTTTGGTGGAAAAGTGCTAAAAGGAATGAGCTCTGCAGTAATCCAGCCTGTCCCCTAACCTCAGAAATAATGGAAAAATTAGGGGGACCACATTCCCTCTCCAGAGGAGCCTGTGCTGTTTACAGGTTAACTACTGGGCTTTAGGATCACTTAATAACTGTGTATGTTTATGGGCAATGGACTTACCTCTCTGTGCCTCTGGTTTCTCATCTTTAAAATGGAGATAATAGAACAATTCAAAAGGATGCTGGAAGGAGTTAAAAGGTATGTGTACTGAGTTAGCAGCTTTCCTGACACATGGCAGGGGCTCAACAAATGTCTCTTACTACTATTACTAAACATAGTAATAAAAATGTGTCTTTTTATTTCCCTTTTAGACCTTAGGGCAGTGGTTCTCAAAGTGTGTGCCAGGGCGCACTGGTGCGCCCTAGAAGATTTCCAGGTGCGCCCTATGGTATTCCAGAGATATATGGCCTGTTGGGGACCAAAAAACCAACAGGGTTTTTGGAGTTTAGATTTTGGGGGGACAGAGGTGTGGGGAATTGGCTGTAAGCTGACAGTCTGCTCAACCCCCCACCTCATTTGCCTGATTAGGTTGCAAAAGGCTGTTAAACTGTGGTGCTGGATTGTTTACACTACCCCCCATGTTCCCCAGAAAGACTGGAGGAAAGTTTCTTCTATCCTTTGTTTGGTGTCAAGTTAAGATGATATGTATGGTGGGGGTTTTCTGCACTCAACACAATTAAGAGTAAAAAGAGAGGAATTCCTCAATGTATTGATGAGGAAATGAGAGTTTGCCTTTCAAGTATATGCCCAAACATCGAAGAAATCACTAGGACACATCAGGCTCATGTTTCTCATAAACACAAGAATGAAAAACCTTAACATATTCATGTCAGGACCTGCAGAATTTACTAAATCTTACTAAGAACAATAACTTTTTTGTCATTTTTTTAACCCCTCTTTTTTACAAATTCTAAAAAGCATAACTCAAAAAAATGTAACATAAAAATGTTTTTTAATGTCAGAATAAAATTAATTTTGTCGTATTTATTTTGTTTAATTACCATAAAAGCATGCTTAGACTTTATATTTTTTCTTTAATATTTGACTTAATTATTATAACATATTTCTCAGAAATTTGTAAATAGTGCGCTTACAATTATTTGTAGGATTTCTTTTTCTTTTTGTATTTTTCTGAAGCTGGAAACAGGGAGGCAGTCAGACAGACTCCCTCATACACCCAACCGGGATCCACCCTGCATGCCCACCAGGGGACGACGCTCTGCCCATCTGGGGCGTTGCTCTGTTGTGACCAGAGCCAGTCTAGCGCCTGAGGCAGAGGCCATGGAGCCATCCCCAGCGCCCGGGCCATCTTTGCTCCAATGGAGCCTTGGCTGTGGGAGGGGAAGAGAGAGACAGAGAGGAAGGAAAGGGGGAGGGGTGGAGAAGCAGATGGGCGCTTCTCCTGTGTGCCCTGGCCAGGAATCGAACCCAGGACTTCCACATGCCAGGCCGATGCTCGACCACTGAGCCAACTGGCCAGGGCCTATTTGTAGGATTTTAAATGTGCCCCGACTTCAAAAAGTTTGAGAATCACTGCCTTAGGGTCACAGAGTTTTCAGGATGCTCAAATTGACCATACAGAAAGGAATGTTCAATTGTTGTTTCATGAGATACTCCTTTTGCCTGGAAAGCTAAGTACCCATCAATGACCCTGAATTTAACCTGTTCCAATAAATATTATATTAAAGTTCCAATTGTCTAACTTATGGGAAGTCTTTAACTTTCAAAGAAAACCTTCAGTTGCATTATTTTTTTCTTTCTGATTAAATAGAAAGAGGAGTTGGGAAAGGTTTCAGAAAGTTGTGAAATGAGGTGGGTATTTAAACCAGTAGAAGTAAGATAGGTAGAAACTAGGGATAAAATCATTAATTATAAATTAAAAAATTAAGTAAATATAGAGAAAAGATTAATACCACTGATTGATAAACAGTAAATGTTATAGAAATGTTAGCTAACAGTAGTACAATCATCATTGTCATCATCATCATCTAGATCAGTGGTCCCCAACCTTTTTTGGGCCACGGACAGGTTTAATGTTAGAAAATATTTTCACGGACCAGCCTTTAGGGTGGGACGGATAAATATATCACGTGACCGAGACAAGCGTCAAGAGTGAGTCTTAGATGGGTGTAACAGAGGGAATCTGGTCATTTTAAAAAAATAAAACATTGTTCAGACTTAAATATAAATAAAACGAAAATAATGGAATTTATTTATTCTTTCTCTAAGGACCGGTACTGGTCCACGGCCTGGGGGTTGGGGACCACTGATCTAGATAATTGGAGTCATCATAATACTAACCACCTCCTGTCTCTTGTAGGTGGTGATTGCACAGGCTGATGTTGCTGTTAGCTTCAACAAATTTGAGTTTCAAAGGTCCTATTTAGTAAAAACCCAGGAACATCAAGATAAAACATGAATGATTACCTAACTTACTCCAGTCTAGCACACTTTCTTTATCCAGCTAAAATATTGGGCCATAAGTTAAAACTTTGTAATAAGAGAGGGTGGTAGATAGATGAGATAGATAAAGCCCTTTCTTTTTTTATTTATTTATTTAGAAAATTAAATTTAGTGAGGTGACATTGATCAATAAGAGTACATACTGCCTGACCAGGCAGTGGCACAGTTGATAAAGTATTGAACTGGGATGCGGAGGACCCAGGTTCGAGACCCTGAGGTCGCCAGTTTCAGCACAGGTTCATCTGATTTGAGCAAAGCTCACCAGCTTGGACCCAAGGTTGCTGGCTTGAGCAAGAGCTTACTCGGTCTGCTGAAGGCCCATGGTCAAGACACATATGAGAAAGCAATCAATGAACAACTAAGATGTCGCAACGAAATACTGATGATTGATGCATCTCATCTCTCTTTGTTCCTGCCTGTCTGTCCCTATCTGTCCCTCTCTCTGACTCTCTCTGTCAATGTAAAAAAAAAAAAGAGTACATTGGTTTCAGGTAAACATTTCTATAGCATTTGAACTGTTGTGTTGTGTGCCCATCACCCAAAGTCAAATCATTTTCCATCATCATATACTTTGTCCTCCTTTGCTCCCTTTTCCCTAGCCCCTTTCCCCCAATAACTACTTCACTTTTATGTATGTCCATGAGTCTCAGTTTTATATCCCACCTATGTGTGAAATCATATAGTTCTTAGCTTTTTCTGATTTACTTATGTCAGTATAATGTTCTCAAGGTCCATCCATATTGTCATAAATGGCAATATGTCATCATTTCTTATGGCTGAGTATTATTCCTTTGTATATATGTGCTACATCTTCTTTATCCAATCCTCTATCGAAGGACACTTTGGCTGTTTTCATTTCGTGATCACTGTGAATAATGCTGCGATGAATGTGGGGATGGGCATGTGTCTTTATGTACCAATGTTTTTGAGTTTTCTGGGTAGATACCCAGTGGAGGGATTTTGCTGGGTCATATGGTAGTTCTATTCTTAATTTTTTTAGGAACCACTATACTTTCTTCCATAATGGTTGTACCAGTTTACATTCCCACTAACAGTGAATGAGTTGGGAATTTTTCTCCACAGCCTCTCCAACACTTGTTATTACCTGTCTTGATGATGATAGCTAATCTGACAGTTGTGAGGTGGTATCTCATTGTAGTTTTGATCTGCATTTTTCTGATAGCTAGTGAAGATGAACATCTTTTTATATATCTGTTGGCCATTTGTATGTCTTCTTGGGAGAAGTATCTGTTCAGGTCCTTCTCATTTTTTAATTGGATTGTTTGCTTGTTTGTTGCTGAGTTTTGTGATTTCTTTACATATTTTGGATATTAACCCATTAACAGAGCTGTTTGTAAACATCTCATATTTGGTTGGCTGCCTGTTTGTTTTGTGGTATGTTTCTTTTGCCGAGCAGAAGCTTTTTAACTAATATAGTCCCATTCATTACTTTTGCCTTTACTTCCCTTGCCTTTGGGGTCAAATTCATAAAATGTTCTCTAGGGTCAAAATGTAATTTATTGTTTCAGATTTTTTATTTAGGTCTTTGATTCATTTTGAGTTAATTTTTGTGCATGGGGATAAAGTGTCATCAAGTTTTATTCTTTTGCATGTGGCTTTCCAATTTTCCCAGCACCATTTATGAAGTGGCTTCCTTGTCTCCATTGTGTATTTTGGCTCATTTGTCAAAGATTGTCCGTGTGTGTGTGTGTGTGTGTGTGTGTGTGTGTGTGGTTTTATTCTGAGCTCTCGATTCTGTTCCATTGGTCTGTACGTTTGTTTTTCTGCCAATACTATGCTGTTTTGATTATTGTGGTTTTGTACTGTAATTTAAAGTCAGGTACTGTGATACCTCCAGCTTCATTCTTTTTCCTCAGGATTGCTTTGGCTATTTGGGGTTTTGAATGGTTCCATACAAACCTGGTGACTTTCTGTTCTATTTCTTTAAAAAATGACATTGGGATTTTATTGGGGATTGCATTAAATTTGTATACTGTTTTGAGTAGTATGGCCATTTTAACTATGTTGATTCCATTTATTGTATCCATCTATGTTTTTCCATTTTATTGTATCTTTTATAATTTCTTTTAATAATACTTTGTAGTTTTTAGTATATAGGTCCTTTACATCCTTTAAGTTTTATTCCTAGGTATTTTATTATTTTTTTGTTGTTGCAATTGTAAAAAGTATTGGTTTTGTTTTTTGTGGTTTTTTTAGTTCATTTTCTGAAGTTTCATTATTAACATATAGAAAAGCAATAGACTTTTGTATATTGATTTTGTATCGTGAAACTTTGCTGTATTAGTTTATTGTTTCTAATAGTTTTTTGGTGAAGTCTTTGGGGTTTCCTATATATAGAATCATGTCATCTGCAAAAAGTGATACCTTTACTTCTTTCCTGATATGGATGCCTTTTATTTTTTTCTCTTGCCTGATTGTTCTAGCTAAAAAAAACTTACAGTATTATGTTGCATAAGTGGAGAAAATGGGCCCTGGCCAGTTGGCTCAGTGGTCGAGCATCGGCCTGGCGTGCAGAAGTCCCGGGTTCGATTCCCGGCCAAGGCACACAGGAGAGGCGCCCGTCTGCTTCTCCACCCCTCCCCCTCTCCTTCCTCTCTGTCTCTCTCTTCCCCTCCCGCAGCCAAGGCTCCATTGGAGCAAAGATGGCGTGGGTGCTGGGGATGGCTCCATGGTCTCTGCCTCAGGCGCTAGAGTGGCTCTGGTCGCAACAGAACAATGCCCCAGATGGGCAGAGCATCGCCCCTTGGTGGGCGTGCCGGGTGGATCCCGGTTGGGTACATGCGGGAGTCTGTCTGACTGCCTCCCTGTTTCCAGCTTCAGAAAATACAAAAAAAAAAAAAAAAGTGGAGAAAATGGGCAGCCTTGTCTTGTTTCTGATTTTAGAGGAAAAGCCTTTAGTTTTTCACCATTTAGTATGATATTGGCTGATGATTTCTCATACGTGACCTTTATTATGTTGAGATACTTTCCTTCTATACCCATTTTATTAAGTGTTTTAAACATAAATGGATGTTGTAGCTTATCAATGCCTTTCTGCATCTATTGATAGGATCATATGATTTTTATCTTTTGTTTTGTAAACAAAATTGGATATTTTGTTGATGTGGTGTATTATGTCAATTGATTTACAAATGTTGAACCATCTTTGTACGCCTGGAATGAATCCCACTTGATCATGATATGTTATTTTTTTAATGTATTGTTGTATTTGATTTGTTAGTATTTTGTTTAGGATTTTTGCATCTGTATTCATTAGAGATATTGGTCTGTAGTGTTCTTTTTTTTGTGTTGTCCTTGCAGGGCTTTAGTATCAGGGTTATGTTGGCCTCATAAAATGTGTTAGGGACTATTGCTTCTTCTATTTTTTGGAAGACTGAGAAAAATAGCTACCAAATCTTTGAATATTTGGTAGAATTCACTAGTGTAGCTAGCTATCTGGTCCTGGACTTTTGTTTTCGGGAGGTTTTTGATAGTTGTTTCTATTTCCTCCCTGCTTATGGATCTATTTAAGTTTCTACTTTGTTACTCAGTGTAGGAAAAGTGTTCTAGGGATTTAGCCATTTTTTCTAGATTGTTAAATTTGGTGGCATATAATCTTTCATAATATTCTAGTATGATCCTTTTAAATCTATGATGTCTGTGGTAATTTCCTCTCTTTCATTTCGGGTTTTGTTTATATGAGTCCTTTCTCTTTAGCCCTTAGTGAATCAGGCCAGGGAAACCCTTTCTTTAATTTATAAATTAAGGAATTAAAGAATGGAGGGGGAAAGTTGGCAGTAACTTTTTTTTTGGTAACAAAGACAGGGAGAGGGCCAGATAGGGACAGACAGACAGGAAGGGAGATATGAGAAGCATCAATTCTTCGTTATAGGCAGTAACTTTTTTTTAATCTTTTTTTAATTTAATTTTATTTTATTTTATTTTATTTGTGACAGAGACAGGGAAAGCCAGAGAGAGGGACAGACAGGACAGACAGACGGGAAGGGAGAAAAGATGAGGAGCATCAATTCTTCATTGCGGCCCCTTAGTTTCTGATTGATTGCTTTCTCATATGTGCCTTGACCGGCGGTCTACAGCAAACCAAGTGACCCCTTGCTCAAGCCAGCGACCTTGTGCTCAAGCTGGCGAGCCTTGCTCAAACCAGATGAGCCCACACTCAAGCTGGTGACCTCAGGGTTTTGAACCTGTGTCCTCCATGTCCCAGTTTGACGCTCTATCCACAGCACCACCATCTGGTCAGGCAGCAGTAACTTTTTATAGAACAAAGTCAATGTGTTTAGGAGTTTCATGCCAGGATATCTGAAGGCAATAGAAATGAAATGTCAGATATGGGCTGTTTATTAATTACCATAGGATAAGTTATGCTGTAAAACCAACAATGATCCTCTCTCAGTGGATTGACACATAGCAAGTCTGCTATGAGTTCAGGCAGCTCCTTTTAAAATGGTGATTTGGGGACATAGTCTAATTCCCCCTTACAGCTATGCTGAACAAATATAGGAAAGAGAGAACTGGAAAGTCACACACCTTTTAATAAATGCTTTGACCTAGAAGTGACGCACATCAGTTCTATTTCTCCTTAAAACTCATTGACCACAATTAGACATATGACCTTATTTAACTATATGGCTATTTGGGAATCTGTGGACATATATGTGTATTTGGAGACCATTGTCTTTGCACAATGAGTCACAACGGTTCAGCTATATTATAATTGTTTTTTATTAAAAAGGATTCTTTTTGCCAAGGTGGAGAATGGGGCAAATACTATTGCATTATTTTTTTCATTTTGAATGATTTCTACTAGTTAGATTCACTCTTCTTAGTATAGACTGAAAAGTCCTTGGTGTTTTTTTTTAAATTGTGTTCCCTATGACTTGGTACCACTGCTGACAATAATAGTATTAAATAAATAAATAGGCCCTGGCTGGTTAGCTCAGTTGGTTAGAGTATTGTCTGGAAACCACAGGTTTCAGGTTCAATCCCTGGTCAGGACACACATGGGAAGCAACCAATAAATATATGACTGAGTGGGACAACAAATGAATGTTCCCCTTTCCCATCCCCTCTCTTTCTCCCTTCCTCTCTCTGTTTCTCTAAAAATCAATCAATAAATAAAAAAATAAAGCCCTGGTCAGATAGGGCTTTATTGGTTAGTTGGAGCGTCATATCAAAGTACAGGAGTTGCTGGTTCAAGCCCCAGTCAGAGCACATACAGGAACAGCCTGATATTCCTATCTCTCTCATCCTCCATTTCTCACAAATAAATAAATAAATGAATGGATGGATGGATGGGTGGATGGACTCTTTAGATAGAGCCAATACAGATTATCTACCTTGTTGCTACCAGAGCTTCATTCTAGTAATTAAATTGATTTTATTAAAAATATAAATTTATTTTATATTTAAGGTATTACATGAGGGAACGGTAATCATATTGACTTAATTCTTTTATTGTTTACAAAAATGAGATAGTACTATCTATTTATAATGTACATTAAACTACTTGACACGTCACTTACCATTTTATTTACACAAGAGTTTTTCTTTTATCATTCTCAGTGTCTCACTAAAAAGTCTTCTTTTTGCCCTAGAGATGTTTTATAAGAAAAAAATAAAGCTCACATTATTTTTTCCATATATTATGACCTTGGTTTATTGTTCCCAGGAGTCTATATAATTTTAATTCATATTAAAGTAAAATAATTAATTCAGCTGATCTTAAGGAAATAAATAACATTCATATCCACTTTAAATATTTTTGTGATTGTTTAATTTCTTATTTATTAACAGGAGAAAATCTTGAGAACCACTCTTTTCCATGTCTTTCTCCATTTTGCAGGTCCTGTAATTGATGACATTGCATGTATACCTTTACAACCTTTAAACAGCATCTTAGCTGCCAAAGAAACACAATCCTCCTTTCTCTTTTTTCTAGCAAAGACATATATAACCCACTCAAGCACAATTCCTGGCATATAGTATTTATTCAAATAGGTCTGAATCACCAGACTCTCCAAAATGATAGCCAATCATAGTTTCTGCAAAATTGTAATTGGTGTAAATGAAATCCATTTACATCATTCATATCCATAGTTTATAAATATATATGCCCAGATGGATCACCATCCATAAAAATTACTAATGATTTGAAGTTTTAATGGAAATAAATGTGTTGATTTCAAAATTCCATTATAGCATTTCTCTTAGAAACATAATCAATAGTGCTATTGGTCAACAGCTTACTCCAATAAAATCAGTATGCTGCAATTAATTCAGGTCTTGAATTCCACTTCCCAACAGTAATAGTAAAATCTTATTAACTCATAATGCTTGGGTATTCCCATAGCCAAGGTTCTCTAGGATAGCAGTCATCAAATGTGTTACCAGAACAGAGTAGAGTATAACAGTCAAGCATGAGGCATGCTGTACTGCAGTGGTCCCCAACCTTTTCTGGGCCACGGACCAGTTTAATGTCAGAAAATATTTTCATGGACCGGCCGTTAGGGTGGGATGGATAAATGTATCACGTGACCGAGACAAGCGTCAAGAGTGAATCTTAGACGGATGTAACAGAGGGAATCTGGTCATTTTTTAAAAATAAAACATCGTGCAGACTTAATATAAATGAAACGGAAATAATGTAAGTTATTTATTCTTTCTCTGTGGACCGGTACCAAATGGCCCACGGACCAGTACTGGTCTGCGGCCCGGGGGTTGGGGACCACTGCTGTAGAGGATGTGGAGCAATGGGAACTCTCATTTCATCACTGGTGGGAATACAAAATAGTGTAGCCACTTTGGAGGACAGTTTGATGGGTTTTTACAAAACTAAATATACTTCTATCATATAATCTAGCAATTGCACACATTGGTATTTACTCAAAGAAGTTGAAAACTTATGTCCACACAAAAACCTGCATACAGATGTTTATTCATAATTGCCAAAACTTGGAAGCAACTAAGATATTCTTCAATAGGTGAGTGGATAAATGAACTGGTACATCCAGACAGTGCTAAAAGGAAATGAGCTATCGAGCCATGAGAAGACGTGAAGGAAACTTAAATGCATATTACTTAAGTGAAATAGGCCAATATGAAAAGGCTATATGTTTTATGATTCCAAGTATGTGACATTCTGAAAAAGACAATCCTCGGGAAACAGTAATAAGATCAGTGGTTCCAGAGGTTGGGTGTGGTGAGGGGTAAAGGAAGGAGAGAGATAGCCACTGCACAGAGGAGTTTTAGAGCAGTAGCACTGTTTGATGCTACTGGATATGTATGTCACTATATATCGAATAACCACAGACTATATGACACCAGGAGTGAGCCCTAATGTAAATTATGGGCTCTGGTGATTATGACTTGTCAATTTAGGTTCATCAGTTGTAACAGATGTTTCACTCTGGTGAGGGATATTGATAATGGGGGATACTACTATGCATGCGTGGAGGCAAGGGTTTTATAAAAAATCCCTGTACAGCTCCCCTCAATTTTGCTGTGAGCCTAACTGCTTTAAGACAACTTATTTCTTTTAAAAAGGGATGGAGAAAAATAAATCCTAAGATTTTTTATTTAAAAGCATGAAGAAAAAGCTAGCTTAAAATTCATAAAATCCAAACCCTACATTTCAGAGCCAAGGAAAGGGAAGTTCACAGAGAGAGAGTAAGAGCCTTCTCTCAAGTGAGATAAGACTCCAACGTTAGGAAAATTTCCCAAGCAAAACTATTGCTCCTATTTTTACAAAAGGGAATAAAGCATAAAGTATATGTGTAAAAGTGTGGTTAGGGTACAGGCAAACAAGTCTAATTTGATATAATCTGTTCATATTTATGCAAAATGAAGTAACTATAAGACTATTTTACACCAAAGGTAGATTTACCCTGAACTGTCTAGGCAATTGGAGCTGTGTAAAAAATTTTTCTTGAATTATCTAAATGATTGCCCTAATTCTCTACTTCACTTTAAGCAAGGACACCAATATAAAGTAAAAATTTTAAATAGTATACCTTTTTGACAGCTACCTCTATTTTAAGAGCTTATTAATATTTATACTCCAATATTAAGTTTCCAGAGCCTAATCAGGTGGCAGAGAGGGACCAAGGATTCTGAAAAAGGAACTTTTTAAATGTAGCTGATTCATCAGCAAACTAAACCCAGAAAACCTACAAAATTTGTGACTTGACTCCGAAGGGCAAGTCTGACCTGCTGAGCTAATAGCTTCCAGTCAGTTCATTTGCCTGCTTTCATTATCTTAAACTCATTGAGAAATTTTCCAAAATTGCCATACAGATCATTTATTCATTCTGTCACATTTACCAAGAAACAACATGCCTATAAAGAGACCTAGGGAAAATTCCATTCATCTTTCATCTACCACCTACCCGAACATTCAGGATAGATTATACTCTCTCTTATTTTTTTTATGTCATTAATAAAAGCATTGGTGCATTTTAAACAGTAAAGAGCACCACTCAACTGTCTCTAGGATGCTAGGGCACTCTTCTTTGGCTGCCCAGTTCAGTATATTTTAAATGTTTAGTGTTCTCTTCATCTGAAACTAAACAACTTGAGGCTTTTTATTTATTTTTATTTTATTTTTGAAACATTTCTAGCCTACAGACCAGAACATAAAAAATTATAGACTCCTCGGCCCTGGCCAGTTGGCTTAGTGGTAGAGCGTCGGCCTGGCGTGCAGGAGTCCCGGGTTCGATTCCCAGCCAGGGCACACAGGAGAAGCGCCCATCTGCTTCTCCACCCCTCCCCCTCTCCTTCCTCTCTGTCTCTCTCTTCCCCTCCCGCAGCCAAGGCTCCATTGGAGCAAAGTTGGCCTGGGCGCTGAGGATGGCTCTGTGGCCTCTGCCTCAGGAGCTAGAATGGCTCTGGTTGCAACAGAGCAGCGCCCCAGATGAGCAGAGCATCGCCCCCTGGTGGGCATGCTGGGTGGATCCCGGTCAGGCGCATGCGGGAGTCTGTCTGACTGCCTCCCCATTTCCAACTTCAGAAAAATACACACAAAAAAATTATAGACTCCTCTATCCTCACCACCAAAATTAAACATGTTAACTTTTTACCTTATGTGCTTTAACCTTCTATTCATCTATCTACCTAAATCCCTCTCTCATCTTCCCCATCTTCTGTAAAAGTAGATCACCCTGTAAAGCAGGGGTCCCCAAACTACGGCCTGCAGGCTGCATGCGGCCCCCTGAGGCCCTTTATCCGGCCCCCGCCATATTTCCGGAAGGGGCACCTCTTTCATTGGTGGTCAGTGAGAAGAGCATAATTCCCATTGAAATACTGGTCAGTTTGTTGATTTAACTTTACTTGTTCTTTATTTTAAATATTGTATTTGTTCCCATTTTGTTTTTTTACTTTAAAATAAGATATGTACAGTGTGCATAGGGATTTGTTCAGTTTTTTTTATAGTCCGGCCCTCCAATGGTCTGAGGGACAGTGAACTGGCCCCCTGTGTAAAAAGTTTGGGGACCCCTGCTGTAAAGTCTGTGTATCATACCCATGAACGAGGCGAAGAAGGTGGAGGAAGAGGAGGGACAGAAAGAAAAAAGAGGAGATGATGCAAGATGAGGAGGAGAAAAAAGTAGGGGAAAAGGTATTATAGTATTTTCCAAATTTATTGCAAAGAACATATATTACTTTTGTAATAAGAAAAAATCGTTTAAAAATAAAATTGAAACTATAATATTATCTTCAATTTCAACGGCGTGCAAATGGAAAATATTTTTTTTTAATAAACGGAAACTTTTTTTTTTTTCAGAGACAGAGAGAGAGAGTCAGAGAGAGGGATAGTTAAGGACAGACAGACAGGAACAGAGAGAGATGAGAAGCATCAATCATTAGTTTTTCGTTGTGACACCTTAATTATTCATTGATTGCTTTCTCATATGTGCCTTGACGGTGGGGCTACAGCACAGAGAGTAACCCCTTGCTCGAGCTAGCAACCTTGGGTTCAAACTGGTGAGCTTTACTCAAACCAGATGAGCCCACGCTCAAGCTGGCAACCTCGGGGTCTCAAACCTGGGTTCTCCGCATCCCAGTCCAATGCTCTATCCACTGTGCCACTGCCTGATCAGGCGGAAAATATTTTTGAAAGGTTGTTTGAAATAGGCAAAAAATAAATAAAAGGAACCTTGACCTAAACTTCACACCTTAATATAAATTTAACTCAAAATAGCTCATAGATCTAAATATAAAATTCAAAACCATAAAACTTTTAGATAAAAACATGAGAAACTTCATAACCTGGAGTTAGGCAAACCGTTCTTAGACATGACACCAAAGACATTATTTGTAAGAGGAAAAAAAATCAATAAATTGGACTTTATCAAAACTAAAAACGTTTGTGCTGAGAAAGACTCTGTTAAGAGGATGAAAAGACAGCCTGACCTGGTGGTGGTGCAGCAGATAGGGCGTCACCCTGGGATGCTGAGGACCCAGGTTCAAAACCCCAAGGTTGCCAGCTTGAGAGCAGGCTCACCTGCTTGAGCACAGGGTCGCCAGCTTGAGTGTGGGGTCACTGGCTTGAGCCCAAGGTCATTAGCGTAGGCCCAAGGTTGCTGGCTTTAGAAAGGGGCCACTAATGTGGCTGGAGCCCCCCAATCAAGGCACATCTGAGAAGCAATCAATGAACAACCAAAGTGCCGCAACTACGAGTTGATACTTCTCATCTCTTTCCCTTCCTGTCTGTCTGTCTGTCTGTTGGTCTATCACAAAAAAAAAAAGGAGAAAAGGAGGACGGAAATAAAAACCACAGACTGGGAAAAATACTTGGAAGTCATATAACTGACAAAAGATTTGTATCCAAAACATATAAATACATCTCTAAACTCAACAAACAATCCAGTTAGAAGTTAGACAGAAGACTTAAACAGATGTTTTACTAGACAGTATATGAATGACAAGGAAGCACCTGAAGAGAGCCTCAATATCTTTAGCCATACAGGAAATGCAAATGAAAGTGACAAGGAGATAGATCCCATTATAGACCTACTAGGGTGGCTAACGGAAAAAAGTACTGGTTTGCCTGACCTGTGGTGGCGCAGTGGATAAAGCATCGACCTGGAAATGCTGAGGTCGCTGGTTCGAAACCCTGGGCTTGTCTGGTCAAGGCACATATGGGAGTTGATGCTTCCAGCTCCTCCCCCCCTTCTCTCTCTCTGTGTCTCTCCTCTCTCTCTCTCTCTGTCTCTCTCTCTCTCTCTCTCTCTCCCTCTCCTCTCTAAAAAAAAAAAAAGTACTGGTAATATCAAGTGCTGGAATAGATACAGAGCAAATCTACCCTTTTGTTACTACTTCTCATGAGTCTTAAACTATTTCAAAAGTAAAAGTTACTTTATAAAAAGTGGTGAGAGCAGAAGTCTGGTTTCGGGATTGGTCAGGGGCAGGGAGATGAGAAAGCAGAGTCAATGAGTAAAGATAACTGGAAAATTATCTGACTAGTTATCTTCACAGAACATGGCCCCTCAGCAGTGGACCTGGGCAGGCAATCCTGAGCTGGGGAGCAGCAGCCTGTGCCAGCATACTGCTAAAGAACAACTTCTTAGGATTGACACACTAAAACACTTATACCTTGTATAACCTTAAGAAAGAAATGTGTGCCTCAGTTTTCTCCTCTGAAAAGAGGAAAAACCATAGCATCCATTTTGAGGGATCATTTTGAGGATTAAATGAAAAACATTGTTCATCTGACATTATAAATATTCAGTCCATTTTTTAAAATATTTTCTTCATTTTAGGAGAGAGAGAGAAGGGGGAGGAGCAGGAAGCATCAACTCCCATATGTGCCTTGACAAGGTAAGCCCAGGGTTTCAAACTGGCGACTTTATCCGCTGCACCACCACAGGCTAGGCCCATTTTTTAAATGTGTTATTTATTGATTTCAGCAAAAGAGAAAGATAGGGGGAGAGAGAGAGAGACAGGAACATCAAGCTATTCCTATATATGCCCTGACCAGGGATCGAACTGGCAACCTCTGAGCTTCGGCATGATGCTCTAACCAACCACGCTATCCAGCCAGGGCTATTTTCAATCCATTTTAACTTTTTAATACTTCACCTAGATTTTGCCTAGAATTTAAGATATCGAAGTATCTTAACTTATCTTTCTCTTCTCCTTCTACCCATTTTAAAAACCCTCTCTCATTCCATTTTGATTCCTATTCCTATCTGCCTTTTCTATATAGACCACTATTCTTTATGCCTTATACTTTTTCATGATTTTTATTTTTCTAAGTATTTTTTATTTTTTCAAATGTAATTATCTAAAACTGATCTTTAAGAATAAGTGCATTTTTCCCTGGCCAGTGGTGCAGTGGATGGAGCATCATCCTGGGGTGCCAGAGTCACTGGTTCAAGCCCTGGTCAGGACACATGAGAAATAATCAATGAATGCACAACTAAGTGGAGCAGCAAGTTGGTGCTTCTCTCTCTCAAAATAATAATAATAATAAAAAGTGCATTTTAAAACATAATTTAAACAAATCATGTTACTTTGTCACATATGTGTGAGTGAATCCACATAAAATTGGTATAATTAAAAATACCAGTTATAAATATAATGGAAAAAGAAATGCTTACCCAAGATGATTACACTATAAGGAAATAGGTTAGGTGATTGTGTGCTGATTTTTTCCGTAGGAGGTGAAATCTTCTTGGTCCTGCAAGGAGTCACTCCTCTTATTAACAAAGAACATGACTTTTTTTCCTTAATGCTTCAGACCCTTAGGAACCATTAAGCATGATTAAAGTTATCAGTGGATTAATTCAAACTTTCACCAATAAATTATTCACATTTTTTCTGCAGTAATGACTAATAGCATATGTAGGAAGTGTGGAATGTGTTCACATTTCAGCAGTCATTTTCATCAGAGTGCTGAAAGCACATGTTCTTAAACATTTATCAGTGGGCTACATTAAAATTGGTAGAAAAAAGAAATGAGGAGAATCATTATCAAAACTCTTGAAGTACAGAATGATGTGGTTGTGACCTTTACTATACTGCTTTACACACAAGAAAGTCTGTACTTATGCCTGATGTTGTATAACCTGCAGTAAATGTTTATTGAATCAACATTAAAAGCCTAAGTCCATAATGTGCTAGGTCAGATGTATTTAAACTGTTGATCTTTGACCTAGGAAGACCACATTCCAAATGGTAGATGCACTGAAATCTGCACAGAATATCGAAAGGCAGCAGTGCCTTGTTGTGTTTTACTCTTCCTCATACTCGGACACTCTTCCTCATACTCGGTAGGTGCTGCCAGCACAGTGTCCTAAGAGGCACGTGAACAGTTAGTTAAAGCAATGTGGCAGTGCAGCCATAGGAACATGGACACTGCGTGAGAAGTCCGGCATGGTCCAGAGGCTGCCAGCGGTGGCAGACCACCAGGCCTCTGTTTCACCCAGTGTATACCAGCTTGAGGCCAGTGTACATCAGTAATGTCAGTGCACGTGAAGCGGAAGAGTATTTGGAGACCACCCATCTCAAACTTGTGGACCCACATCAGTTGATCTGAAGATGTAAACAGGCCCCAGGATTTGATTCCAAGTGAAGATTAAAATCCATTTGAACTGTTTTTTTACTACAGTTTATTCTAGTTTGAATAACAGACTCATCACTTTAATAGTTTGACTCTCCTTGTGCTCTGAATGTGCTGACTGGTCCATTTTCATCTAACAGTTAGTTAAGGCACAAATACTGATTATGGTGTGAGTTTTGTTTTTGCCTTTAAAAAATTTTTTTTACACTCAGAAAGGTAACTGAAAGAAATGTTAGCTTTTCCTTAGAATCAGGTTGAGGTTTGTATACTGCTCTTTTGAAAGCCTGTTAAGCAAGACTCATTTACTCTCTGCTTTCTGAGGTTCTATGAGGAATAACCGGAAGCATAAGCTTCAGACCTGTATTGTGTTCCGGAGAGGGTGTTAGCGAGGCTGTGGTGACCATACAGACAAACTCCTCCAGGCTTGCAGCCCATCTGCTTAATATCATGACACACAGAGCTGGACAGAACCACTGACTCCCCAGTGACTTGACTGATCTAAGAAAGTAGATAGTAAAGCAGATCTGTTCACTTACCATGCAACTGGGCCGACAATCAACTGTAATCACAACTCTCACTCATAGAAACTAGCTTTATGCAGACCAAAGATCTAGGAGAGATTCAGAGAGTTTCTACTGGCCAAAATATACTCAGGATTACTGAGTATTCTTAGGAATCACCATCCCATATCTGCAGCCACTTAGATATGCTGTGAAGGGGAGATTAGCTTCTTTCCAAATGGGAAGCATCACCTACCTAAGAACATTCCACTTGGGATGTTACCTAGCTTGCCGCCTTCCTATTTTAGAGGACTACTTGGAAGCTCTTCTCAGGGGTTCCCATTCACTTCTCTAACCATTCATGGCCAATCATTCTTTCAGCAGCCAGTGAAGTTTTGTTCAGCACCTAAGTTTATAATGGAGTCATTAGCCCCAATTTTGAAGATAGATAGGCAATACCTCTTCTTTATAAAGGTCTGCAGTCTCCATTGTGCTTTTACTCACTGATTTGAAGTCTTCTCTCTTACTTTTCCATAAGCAACCAGTAGGCAGCAACTGAGGAATTTGGCTTGTGTTATTTGTAGTACCCAGAGAATGCTGCACATAATAGATGACAAATGAGAGCATAAATTTCAGTACATGGAAAATCTGATAATTGGCTTCCGATTGTGAAAATTGCCAAATGACTTTGGAAACCAGAAGACCTGATTCTGCTTTTTTAGCGCACAAAGAATGCATTTGTTTTATTACTGCTATTTAGTTAAAATACCTTATTACAATTAATTGTGCTTTCTTACCATAACTTCAGACTGTATATGTAATTAGAAAATGGCTCAGACATAAAATTTTGTTTTAAATTTATTGACAATTGATGTCATGCTCCTTTAGATTTTGGCATTTACATTTTAGATAGAAGTTTCAATATGTTCATCATGTTAATACAGGACTAGCCCTGATCATGTATTATCGGTAATAATTTCCTTAAATATCTACCAAATGCATTCTTTAAAAAATACCTTAATTCATGCCAACTATTAAAATAAAACTTTTCCATTTTCATTGTTACTTTTTCATGGTACCAGAAGGGCCCCAACCCTCAATGCTAATCACAGGTATATTAATGCCCCACAGTGCTAATTCCTCTTTAAATAAATCCCTCTGTGCCTATGTGCACATGACTCACATTCCTTCCTTCCTCGGAAAGGTATGTATTCTGTTTCTTCACATCTACATCTTGGAATCTTATTAGCAGAAGTAAAAATAAATAATTTAGCTTAAATAGCTTAGTTTAGCAAATCTGTCTTATCTGGCAAATTCACACTTATGATCCATCACTCTGAAAATGCCTTGTAGATAATTAAAAGGCTTTGGCAATTTTGGAAATTTTAATTTATTTAAAATTCAGTTTTAAAAAATCTTTAAATGTTCTTATTTTATATAAATACCAGAAATGCATAGCCTAGTGAAGAAGAAGGTGAAGGGAAAAGTAATTAAAACAAAACATAGTAAATGTTGAATGAGGTGAGACTGTAGTTCCCAAGGCAAGCCTTTATAAAGCAAGTGAAAGGAAAAGATGTACCATATTTCCCCATGTATAAGATGCAACCTTTCTCGAAAAATTTGGGGTCTAAAAACTGGGTGCATCTTATACAGTGGCTGCAGCATTTCAAATGCCATAGATGGAACTGAGGACGAGGCAATATATGAAGACAGTGATTCGTCATCAGACACAGATGAGGACAAGCTAATGAATGGGAGTTTTGACAGTGAAGAGGAGTTGTATAAATTTTATGATAAACAAAAGTTTAGTTAAATAACTTTATTTAATACATTTTTTTTTCAAATTTCGGGCCCCAAAAATTAAGGTGCATCTTATACATGGGAGTGTCTTATACATGGAGAAATATGGTAGTTACCTGGGGTTTTACACTGAATTCAGTCTAACTACTTTCTATCTTCTAATTTATAATTATTTTCCTATCTATTGTCTTTACCTATTGTAATTCAGAAAAATGTAAATGTGAGATACATCCCAAACCATTTTAAAATTCAGATCAAGATAATAAAATATAATCATGTTTTAGCCCTTAGTTCCTGGGATATTTCATTGTTGAATTATTTACAGCATGATGTGAGTTAGCACAGAATAAATAAGACTTTTTAATCACAAGGGCCTCAGTTCACCAGTGACCATTTTTAATGACAGGAATATGCATGTGAAGAGAAAGATGGTGATGAATTGATGACCATAACCTAGATTTCAAAAAATCTACAACTGTATTCTATCTTTGCAAATGACACAGATCATAACTTTGTGCAATAAAACTTTTCTTAATCAGCCCTTTCTTTCTAGTTCACTGGAAGGCCCACCTCTACCACTATTCACTCCATAATAATAAGCAAATCTTTTTTAAAAATTTTTTTATTAAATTTAATGGGGTGACATCAATAAATCAGGGTACATATATTCAAAGAAAACATGTCCAGGTTATCTTGTCATTCAATTATGTTGCATACCCATCACCCAAAGTCAAATTGTCCTCTGTCACCTTCTATCTAGTTTTCTTTGTGCCCCTCCCCCTTCCGTCTCCCTCCCCCCCCCCATAACCACCACACTCTTGTCCATGTCTCTTAGCCTCATTTTTATGTCCCACCAATGTATGGAATCATGCAGTTCTTGGTTTTTTCTGGTTTACTTATTTCACTCCATGTAATGTTATCAAGATCCCACCATTTTGTTGTAAATGATCCAATGTCATCATTTCTTATGGCTGAGTAGTATACAATAGTGTGTATGTGCCACATCCAGTCTTCTATATTTTTTTTACAGTTATTAAAGCCTTTAAGCAAACTCTTGGCCAATACAGCAAGAATCCATAAAAGAGTAGCATCCTTAACATGTTCACCAAGTCCAAGTTGGCACCAACACCATTCCAAATCCCTGCAAATGCAACCCAACCCCAGTTCAGTCCGTTAGGGGCTGTCACAAGGAACAGGAGTCCAGGAAAAGTCCACATCCAGGAAAAGTCCGCATGGCACTGGAATTGTTGTCACAATTCTATACTTTACAGCTCACGTCCAAGTCCCAATGACCACTGCTTCTAGCTGGTAATGATTCAGGTAGACTGGAAAAGCCATCTGCAGCATCTGTTCTCCTCTGCCTGGAGAGATGAGACCAGGTTGCTTTTCCCTGGAGCTCTGCAACTGTGGCTTGGTAAAGAGAACCTTGGGATACACTAAGCTGGGTGGCAAAGGTAGATTCATAATAGAAGTTGGCAAAAAGGGGAAAGAGAGCTCTAAATTATGAGTGAGGCATTGAGGTAGGAGGAATAAAGGAAACACTATATATTAAGCAAAGCAGCAGAAAATAGGACTATCAACACCCACAACAGAGATCTTCGAGGGAAGAATAGAAAACCTGACTATTCAGGCAAGACATAGTTAAATGCCCTATGCAAATTAGATCAGTTTACCTGCTTCTTGGAAGAAATACCCTAGGCTCGTCCACAGTGTCGTAGATGGGGCCGATGGCCCTGGGCACCTTCAGCCTTCAATGGCAAACCCCAGCATTCTGGGCAAGGTTAGGTCATAGGTGGCTGGAGCAGGGCTGGAAGAGACTGAACCCTCCCTTAGAGGAGCGAGGGGAAAGCCTACCTTCCAGTGTCCCTTTTTCCTCACAGCAAAGGCATGTAAGCCTGGCAGGAACATGACCTTCCCATTCACTATTGAAGCAGGATCCAGATGGAATCCTATGAGACCCCTTTGGGCATATCCTAAAAGCTGGTAGTTCACCTGATCTCTATTGGGCTTTTTCTGCCTCTTGGTACCTTAAAAGCCATGCTCAGAAGATCTCACTGAGGGGTTTGAGAATCCCCATCCGCCTATATAAACCTTTTCCGTATATCTGGAGCTATTTGGAAAAAGACAAAACAGTGTTATTAGCTGGATCAAATAAAAGAAGGTAGAAGTTTGCAGGAGAAAAAGATTTGCCGTCTCCTGTTCATCAGCATTCAAAAGAAATTTAAAATTTTTTAAGTAAAAAGCATGATATGGTAGACCCGTAGGAGTTCCAGGATATGACTCCTCCCTTTAAAATTTTTTTAAATTGACCTTAAAATATTTGCTGGGTACACTTTAATAATACCTTGACTTTAAAGATTGTAAGAAATACCCATAATTCAAAAGGTTTGACAAAATACAGTAAATGCTTTTGCTACATATGCAGGAGCATTGTCAGTTTAACCAGTTTAGGAAATCCAATAGTAGAAAAATGCATACAGACAATGAGCTATAACATGCTTAGCAGCCTCTCCTGTTCTGACAGAGGTTACTATAAACCCAGAATAGGTATCCACTATAACGTGGACATAGGACTGTTTGCCAAATGAAGGTATATGAGTAACATCCATTTGCCAAAGTTGTCCTGGTAGGAGTCCTTGAGGGGTTAACTCCAAATGAAGGAACAGATTGTAGTACAGGACCCCTTGGGCAGGATTTACCAATCTGCCGTGCTGCTTCCCGAGAAAGTTGAAACTGTTTACACAGGGCTGCAGCATTCTGGTGATGAATAGTATGAGACTGAATTGCTCGATCTGTCATGGTTACTTCAAGTAATTTTCTTTTGGGAAGCTTGATCAACAAGGGCATTCCCTTATGCTAAAACTCCAGGGAACATGGAGTGAGCTTGAGTATGTCCTATAAAACATGGAGCTCTATGTTAACATACAAGTCTTTGAAGAAGGAGGAACTGCAGAAATAGTTCATCAGCAGTTGTCCCTAAGACAGCAGTCTTTATAGTGGAAACAACCATAAGTAAATATGTGCTGTCTGTATATAGATTAAAGGAGGAATATGGCAAGTGCTGAAAAGCCATGATAATGGCATATAATTCTAGTCTTTGAGCTGATTTTAAGTTGATTGTTTCAGTATAAAGTTGTCCATTGATTTGCAAAAGTGATTTGCCATTTAGTGGAAGTTTCCCAGAGCCATTGTTGTTGATTCTTTGAAAAAAGGAACAACAGTAATTTTGAAGCTCATAACCTATAAGCTGTAAGGGTCGCCTATGCCCCTTGATAATCAAGGAGGTGACAAGATCAAAATATGGAAGTGTATTCCATGGGCTATTAGATGGTTCAATGTGCCCACGCTGTAGCTGCTCTTGTACCAATTGAGCAGCTGCCTTAGTTCCTCCTGAGAAAGGGGCCGTTGGTCTACCCATACAGGATTAACTGATTTCCAAGTAACTGGGTCTGCACAATGCATTATTGGGGTAGCAGGAGCTACCAAGGCCCCTATGCTAAATTTTGATATCCTAATCCATGCCTTCTGGTATTGGGTGCCACTTCTATGGGGGTGAGAATTCCTCGCTGTTCTTTCCGTAGTACCTTACTGGGCAAAAATCCCTGATCAAGCATCTAACTGACTAAACCATTAGGACTGACAAGCAATGCTCCTGTATTTTTCAAAACATCTCTACCCCACAAATTAACTGGCCATCCAGGGAGCACATGAGGCTTAAAAAATCCAGAATGACCTTCTTAATCTTCCCAATGTAAAAAACTAGAACTTTGTCGAGGGGATTTACTCTGCCCTATACCTTGTAATTCTGTGGCTGCTGCATGAGGGGGCCAGGAAGGAGGCCAATGTAGCTTAGCAATAACAGATACATCAGCTCCAGTATCTAAAAGTCCTTTAAATTTATTTCCATGTATTGTTAGTTCCATTTCATGGCGTTCCTGACCTATTTTTTTAAACCCAATTGGCAAAATCAGAGGAGCCAAATCAGCAATTTTCTTGGGGCCCCTTTTGCAGGATGTGGCCTGAGAAGCAGAATTAGCATCCTTATACTATTCTTCTAACTGCCTGAATTAGCCGTGAGACACATTCCTTTTATTTTAATTCATTTTAATGGGGTGACATCGATAAATCAGGGTACATATGTTTAGAGAAAACATCTCTAGGTTATTTTGACATTTGATTATGCTGCATTCTCATCACCCAAAGTCCAATTGGCTTCCGTCACCTTCTAACTGGTTTTTTTTGTGCCCTTCCATTCCCCCAACCCCCTCCTTCTCCTCCCCCCCCACCCTGTAACCCCCACACTCTTGTCCATGTCTCTGAGTCTCATATCCCACCTATGTATGGAATCATATAGTTCTTACTTTTTTTCTGATTTATTTATTTCGCTCAGTATAATGTTATCAAGGTCCATCCATGTTGTAAATGATCCAATGTCATCATTTCTTATGGCTGTGTAGTATTCCATAGTATATATGCACCAAAGCTTTTTAATCCACTCGTCCACTGACAGACACTTGGGCTGTTTCCAGATGTTCGCTATTGTGAAAAATGTTGCCATAAACATGGGCGTGCATTTCTTCTTTTCAAACAGTGCTATGGTGTTCTTGGGGTATATTCCTAACAGTGGTATAGCTGGGTCAAAAGGCAGTTCAATTTTTAATTTCTTGAGGAATCTCCATACTGTTTTCCACAGAGGCTGCACCAGTCTGCATTCCCACCAGCAGTGCAGGAGGGTTCCCTTTTCTCCACATCCTCACCAACACTTATTCTGTGTTGTTTTGTTGATGAGTGCCATTCTGACTGGTGTGAGGTGATATCTCATTGTGGTTTTAATTTGCATTTCTCTAATGATTAGTGATGTTGAGTATTTTTTCATATGCCTATTGGCCATCTGTATGTCCTCTTTGGAGAAGTGTCTATTCATTTCTTTTGCCCATTTTTGGATTGGATTGTTTGTCTTCCTGGTATTTTTATAAGTTCTTTATAAATTTTGGTTATTAACCCCTTATCAGACACATTGTCAAATATATTCTCCCATTGTGTAGTTTGTCTTTTTATTCTGTTTTTATTGTCTTTAGCTGTGCAGAAGCTTTTTAGTTTGATAAAGTCCCATTTGTTTATCCTGTCTTTTATTTCACTTGCCTGTGGAGACAAATCAGCAAATATATTGCTGCGACAGATTTCAAAGAGCTTACTGCCTATGTTTTCTTCTAAGATGCTTATGGTTTTACGGCTTACATTTAAGTCTTTTATCCATTTTGAGTTTATTTTTGTGAATGGTGTAAGTTGGTGGTCTAGTTTCATTTTTTTGCAGGTAGTTGTCTAATTTTCCCAACACCATTTGTTGAAGAGGCTGTCTTTACTCCAATGTATACTCTTACCTCCTTTGTCAAATATCAGTTGTCCATAGTGTGGGTTTATTTCTGGGTTCTCAGTTCTGTTCCATTGATCTATATGCCTGTTCTTATGTCAGTAACAGGCTGTTTTGAGTACAATGTTCTTGTAGTAGAACTTGGTATCTGGAAGTGTGATACCTCCCACTTTATTCTTTCTTTTCAAGATTGCTGAGGCTATTCGTGTTCTTTTTGGTTCTCTTTTGGTTCCATATAAATTTGTGGAATATGTGTTCTATATCTTTGAAGTAAGTCATTGGTATTTTAATCAGTATTGCATTGAATTTATAAATTGCTTTGGGTAATATAGACATTTTAATGATGTTAATTCTTCCTAACCATGAGCACAGTATATGCTTCCACTTGTTTTTATCTTCCCTGATTTCTCTTATCAATGTTTTATAATTTTCCGAGTACAAGTTTTTAATCTCCCTAGTTAAATTTATTCCTAGGTACTTTATTTTTTTGGTTGCAATGGTAAAGGGGATTGATTCCTTGATTTCTCTTTCTGACAGTTCATTGTTAGTGTATAAAAATGCCTCTGATTTCTGAGTATTAATTTTATATCCTGCCACCTTGCTGAATTCATTTATCAGGTCCAGTAGTTTTTTTACTGAGACTTTAGGGTTTTCTGTATACAATATCATATCATCTGCAAATAATGATAGTTTTACTTCTTCTTTTCCAATTTGGATGCCTTTTATTTCTTTTTCTTACCTGGTTGATGTGGCTAGGACTTCCAGAACTATGTTGAATAAGAGTGGTGAAAGGGGGCACCCCTGCCTTGTTCCTGATCTTAAGGGAATTGCTTTTAATTTTTGCCCATTGAGTATGATGTTGGCTGTGGGTTTGTCATAGATGGCCTTTATCATGTTGAGATTTGTTCCCTGTATTCCCACTTTGCTGAGAGTTTTGATCATGAATGGGTGCTGGATTTTATCAAATGCTTTTTCTGCATCTATTGAAATTATCATGTGGTTTTCTCCTTCCTTTTGTTTATGTGATGAATCACATTGATTGATTTGAGAATATTGTACCAGCCTTGCTTCCCCAGAATAAATCCCACTTGATCATGGTGTATGATTTTTTTCATATATTGCTGGATCTGGTTTGTTAATATTTTGTTGAGGATTTTAGCATCTGAATTCATCAGGGATATTGGCCTATAATTTTCTTTCTTTGTGTTGTCTTTGCCTGGTTTTGGAATCAGAATTATGCTTGCCTCATAAAAGGAGCTTGGAAGTCTTCCTTCCTCTTGAATTTTTTGAAAAAGCTTGAGAAGGATAGGAGTTAGTTCTTCTTTGAATATTTGGTAGAATTCACTTGTGAAGCCATCAGGCCCAGGACTTTTCTTTTTTGGGAGTTTTTTGATAACTGTTTCAATCTCATTTGTTATAATCAGTCTGTTTAGGTTTTTTGATTCTTCCAGAATAATTTTTGGAAGATTATGTTTCAAGGAATTTCTCCATTTCATCTAGGTTGTCTAGTTTTTTGGCGTACAGTTCTTCATAGTATTTTCTTACAATATTTTGTATTTCTGTTGTGTCAGTTGTTATTTCTCCACTCTCGTTTCTAATTTTATTTATTTGAGTCCTCCCTCTTTTTCTTGGTGAGTCTGGTTAAAGGTTCATCAATCTTGTTTACCTTTTCAAAGAACCAGCTCCTGGTTTCATTGATCCTCTGTATTGTTTCTTTAGCCTCTATGTCATTTATTTCTGCTCTGATATTTATTATTTCCTTCCTTCTACTAGCTCTGGGCTTTACTTGCTATTCTTTTTCTAGTTCTTTTAGATGTAGGGTCAACTTGTTTATTTGAGCTTTTCTTAGCTTTTTGAGGCATGCCTGTAGTGCTATGAACTTCCCTCTCAACACTGCTTTTGCTGTGTCCCATAAATTTTGAGTTGATGTATGCTCATAATCGTTCATTTCTAGGAATTTTTAAATTTATTCCTTGATCTCATTGTTTACCCATTCATTACTTAATAACATGCTATTTAGTTTCCAAGTGTTTTGAGTATTTTTCAGTTTTTCTGTTGTGGTTGATTTCTAGTTTCATGCCATTGTGATCAGAGAAAGTGCTCGATATTATTTAAATCTTCTTACGTTTGTTGAGACCATTTTTGTGCCCTAACATGTGGTCTATTCTAGAGAATGTAGCATGAGTGCTTGAAAAGAATGTAAATTCTGCTGTTTTAGGGTGAAAGGTTCTGAAGATATCTATTAAATCCAGTTGATCTAGTATGTCCTTTAAGTCTGCTGTTTCTTTGTTAATTTTCTTTCTTGAGGATCTTTCTAGTGATGTTAGTGGGGTATTGAAATCCCGTACTATTATAGTATTGCTGTTGATCTCACCCTTTAAATCCATCAAAGTCTGCTTTATATATTTAGGTGCTCCTATATTAGGTGCGTAGATATTTATAAAGGTTATATCTTCCTGTTGGATTGCTCCCTTTATCATTATGTAGTGACCTTCTTTATCTCTAACTATAGTCTTTATTTTAAAGTCCATTTTGTCTGATATAAGTATTGCTACCCCAGCTTTTTTTTCATTTCCATTTGCATGAAATATTTTTTTCATCCTTTTATCTTCAGTCTATGTGCATCTTTTGTTTTAAGGTGTTTCTCTTGTAGACAGTATATATGTATGGGTCCTGTTTTCTTATCCACGCAGCTACCTTATGTCTTTTGATTGGATAATTTAATCCATTTACATTTAAGGTTATTATTGATATGTAATTGTTTATTGCCATTTTATTCTTTAAAACTGTATTCCTCAAAAAAAAAAAGAAACTTTATTCCTCTTTTGCTATATTCTTTTTCTCCTTTTATCTGTTTACAACAGGGCCCTTAGCATTTCTTGCAGCCTTGGTTTCATTGTAGTTAATTCCTTGAGTTTTTTTTTTTCTGGAAAGCTTTTTGTTTCTTCTTCAATTTTAAATGATAGCCTTGCTGGATAAAGTAGTCTTGGTTGTAGGTTCTTGTTCTGCATTACTTTGAATATTTCTTGCCATTCCCTTCTGGCCTCAAGTGTTTCTGTTGAGAGGTCAGAAGTCATCCTTATGGGGGCTCCTTTGTAGGTGATAGTCTTTTTTTCTCTAGCAGCTTTTAATATTTTCTCTTTATCACTTAGCTTTGGTATTTTAATTATGATGTGTTTTGTTGTTGATTTCTTTGGGTTTCTCTTTATTGGAGTTCTCTGTGCTTCTTGAACATGTGAGATGTTTTCCTCCCTTAATTGAGTGAATTTTTCAGCTATGATATGCTTGAACAAAGTCTCTATCCCTTTTTCTTTCTCTTCTTCTTCAGGAATCCCTATGATGCAAATGTTATTTCTCTTCATGTTGTCACAGAGCTCTCTTAGAGTTTCCTCAGACTTTTTGAGTCTCTTTTCTTTTTTCTGTTCTGCTTCCATGCCTTTATTTATCTTGTCCTCTAACTCACTGATTCAATTCTCAGCTTCATCCATCCTGGTTTTAATTCCTTCCATTGTGTTCTTCATTTCTGATATTGTTTTTGTCATTTCTGACTAATTCTTTTTTATTATGTCAATGTCATTTTTTATATTTGCTATCTCTTTATTTAGGTGTTTGTAATGACCATCTATTGTTGTTCTAATATCTTTGAGTATCCTAACAATCATTATTTTAAACTCTGCATCTGTTAATTTGGTTATATTTGATTCATTCAGGTCCTTTTCTGGGGATTTCCCTTGATTCATTTGTGTTGCAATTCTCTGCCTTCTCATTTTGTCTGTGTAAAGGAAGGTTTTGGCCACTGGAGTCCACTGGGTGTGGCCTCTGTTCCCTAGGTATGGTCTGTCTGCAGTCCCGCCACCACCTCTGCTGTTGCTGCCTAGGGCATTTGGGTATGGGCGTTTCCGGTGCCTGCCCACTAGGGCTATTGCTGTGGTTTCCGCCTCTCCTTCATGGGAGTGGCTGTGATCACATGCTCAGGTGTACAAGCCTTGGTGGCCTTGGCCTTTGCCCTGCCCCTGTGGGTGGAGTTATGCTCGGCCCTGAGGGCAGTGACGAGCACCTTTGCTCAGCTGTGGGTCTCCGCCTGTTTCCAGGCTTTTGCCCTGTCCTTGCCAGAGGAGCCCGCTCATAGGATGGCTGCAAGCCTTGGCTCCACAGGCCAGGTGGGACTGCATGCCCACGTTCAGTAGTGGGACTCTGCTTGTTCTGGGTTTTTCGCTCCACGCCCACGGGAGGAGCCGGCTCCCAAGTCAGGCCACAAGCCTTGGTTCAGTGGGTGGAGCAAGGCTGTGCTCTTGCGCCCTTGCTCAAGGGCTGGTCTCCACCCCTTCCAGGGTTCCTGCCCTTCTCCCACAAGCTGGATTACAGGCTGTCCGCAGCTGGGCTTGACCGCTTTTGCACGCCAATTCTTCCCCAGCCGGGCAAGACTGAGCTCACACCCAGGCCCAGTGGTGGCCAGCCAGCTTCTGCCCTTGCTGACAGAACTGTGCTTCCGCAGCCCGCCGCCGCCCTCCCTCTGGCGCGCCCTCAGCCATGTGGGTAGGGGCACTGCAGCTCAGACCCTAACACTCACTACTGTAGTCCCGAAAGCTCCCTCCTTCTAAGTGAATCTGCTCTGTGTGCCGTGGGAAAGCTTGTTTGGCTGGTGTCCTGCTTCCCTTTGCTGGTATTGCTGTTTCCAGGGGAAATATTCACTTCAGATTTGGGGAGTGACTCGTCCCAGGAGTTAGGGTGGCTGTCTCCCAAAATGTTTCTCCCTGTGCCTGCTAGATTACACTCTCTTCCTGCTACTCTGGTACTCTCCTCTCTCCCCGTCCCCCGGAGCCCCAGGTGAGTGGTTGTGAGAGAAGTTTTCTGCACAGTCCCTTTAAGAAGAATCCTGTTAAGCCCTGGCCGGTTGGCTCAGCAGTAGAGTGTCGGCCTAGCGTGCGGAGGACCCGGGTTCGATTCCCGGCCAGGGCACACAGGAGAAGCGCCCATTTGCTTCTCCACCCCTCCACCGGGCTTTCCTCTCTGTCTCTCTCTTCCCCTCCCGCAGCCAAGGCTCCATTGGAGCAAAGATGGCCCGGACACTGGAGATGGCTGTGTGGCCTCTGCCTCAGGCGCTAGAGTGGCTCTGGTCGCAACATGGTGACACCCAGGATGAGCAGAGCATCGCCCCCTGGTGGACAGAGCGTCGCCCCATGGCGGGCGTGCCAGGTGGATCCCGGTCGGGTGCATGCGGGAGTCTCTCTGACTGTCTCTCCCTGTTTCAAGCTTCAGAAAAATGGAAAAAAAAAAAAAAAGAAGAAGAATCCTGTGTCTGAGAAATCAGCCTGTTTCTCACAAACAGTATCCTGACTTGTTTCCAGCTAAATACTGTCCATATGCCTCTTCTAGGCTCTGGGGCTGCAGGCTGGGGCTTTGTTCCTGGGACTCAGGACCCGCCCCTCTCTGCTAAACTCACTTCCCACCACGCGAGTCTCTTCCGGCTGCCGTTCACTCCAGGGAGCTGGGCAGCCCTCTCCATGTTACTGCTTTTCCTACCAGTCTCAATGTGGCTTCTTCAGTGTTCCTTGGTTGAAGAGTCCTCTTAGTTTAGTCCAAAGTTGGTTTTTCCAGATGATAGTTCTTAAAATTATTTTGTAATCCACTTTGGTTCTGGGAGGTGGATGTAGGTACGTCCGCCTACTCCAGTGCCATCTTGTCTTCCCCTGTAAGCAAGTCTTTAAAATACTAAAAGGTTCATAATCTGCCTACCCACATAATTATGGGAATCAAATCACATAGTAGATCTAAAAATATTTGAAAAATATTTAAAGATCTATACAATGTATGTTATTATTTATGTAATACTCATGTGCAAGAGCCTTTAATAGCATAATCGGGGAAGTTGGTTTTGAAATTAAAAGTAATACAAAAGCAGAGTCCAAGAAAAAGAAGACAGACATTGAAAACTCATCCATTGCTAGGCCATTTCAAGCAATGATACACAGATTCTTTAAAAGGAAAATATTTATTCCCATTTCCAGTATGAGGAATTAAATGTTCTACATTAGCCTAGTTAAATCAGTCCTAAATAGTACAGCAAAGCCAAATTCTAGATTATCAATTTTTTCCTGGACCATTCTAAAGATGTAGGGGCATCCAGGTCACCGTACGGTCCCAGGAGTATATGCCATATTCTTCTAAAGGTCCTAAGCATTTACATTTCATCTTCCTTAAAAATAACTTTTATCAAGTTTAAAACATCATGTTTTCATCAAAACTAAAATATTATTGAATATGACACACCATCATTTTAAATACACTACAAAAGAAATTTCTATTAAACTGCAACATGCTACAACACATCCAATTTTAGAGATTTTAAAATGCAAAAGGAAAGTCTTTCTTAGAATCAATAAATATAGCGATTGCTTTCTTATTATAAAAAGTAATCCCTAAAGATTTGCGAGTGACGGTCTTGTTCTTGCCCCTGACATACTCCCGTCCAGATCACTGGGACACCAAGATCGCTAAGCAGACCCTCACTGACCATGCTGTCTCAGATGGTACTTTCTACTGCTGCAGCAGTCCCTTCTCTGAAGAACAGAGCCCTCCTTGGTCCAGTGGTATTGCAGGCAATGAGGCCCCTGTACTAATTTATTCTAAATACTGAGGACAAGTTCATCATGGGCTGATCCCTGGGCAATACTTTCGGTTCCTTTATCCTAAAACTGGACCCTTTGTGCTCGGAACTGGGCTTATCTTATATTTTCTATCCAATGAAATATATGTAATTACTCCAGAGATTATCTCTACCATATCAACAATAGGGATGATTGTCTATGTAATTGAAGTTATGGTACTGATAAATTCAATGAGCTAAAAATTGCCCAACTAGAAGAGGTGAAACAAGCTCCCATCAAAAACATCCAGGATGCAACTGATCTGAAGAAGTCTCAGCAAATGCCATTACCTTTTTGGTGTCCAGAGGAATAGCGTTGCTATGGCCTGGAAGTTACTTAACAGGAATGGTGGTACAAGAGGTAAAGAATTGTCTGCACTACCATATCTCTGTGCAGAATATAATGCATCGAAAGAAGAACACATGATAACATGGATAGAGATGCACGTGTTGCAAAACATCACTGCACGTCAGGAAAAGGAGACAGATGCCACGTGCACTGCAGATCTAAAGCTGCAAAGAAAAACCCAAGCATATCCATATGCATCTATCCCAGATGAGACAGCCAGAAACAGTTGACTAAAGGAACTAGGCTGTGTGACAAACTCTGTGTATCACTGTCTACTGGAGTTACAGTTTACCCCCACCTAAAAATGAAAAGCTTGAGTTTCATCTAGTGGGAGAATTAAAACAATCTATTGGTCAGTGAGATGCTTCTTGTCCTCGCTCTACATTTTGAGTTGGTCCATAATCACTTTTGAATAAGCAATTTGCTTTTAATGAAATTTGGTACCTGACTAAAGACTACCAGGTTATAGTTTAAGTTTTTAACTAATTCTACAATCTTGCAATAAAATGACAGTTGTGAAATAAGAAAAAAAAGTAAGCCCTTGCTGGATAGCTTCATTGGTTGGAGCACTGTCCTGATATGCAGAGGTGGCTGGTATGATCCTACTTAGGGCATATACAGAAACAGATTAATGTTTCTGTATCCCTCAAAAAAAATGCTGGAAAACTGAAAAAAACCTGTGTACTAGCAGAAACATAAGTTGCAAATAAGTGTCTGTGTAACTGAAAATCCAGCAGAAAGACAGAGTTCAGGGTTGATTTAACTGAAGGATTGAAGGCTATCTCGAGTGCAGTTTCTTTACGTCTCTCTGTTCCGCCTTCCGTGGTGTCAGCTTCCTGAGACAAGCTACTTCAGTGCTTTCAGTTCCATTGGTACCCCACTCTACGCTGGAGAAAGGGCTTCTATCCTAGCACTCCAGGCAAGAATTCTAAAATTCATCTGCACTGCTAAGATCGTCTAGGTCATCTCATCTTACCTCACCTGCACTGTTACTATTACTGGGGAAAAGAAAATAAACCTGAAAAGTACATGGACTGAGCAGGGAAGGGAGAAATACCTAAATGGAAAATCTGCCTGTGACTAAAAATGAAAGGAAGGAGAGGGAATTGCTTAAAAGCTGTGATGTAATTGTACGTGTCAACTTGTAGGCTATGGTTCCCAGCTGTTTGTTTGGTCAAGAACAAGTCTAGATGCTACTGTGAGGGTATTTTTTAGATGTGATTAAAGTAGATTGTCCTCCAGAAAGAGAGTGGGCCTCGTCCAATGAGTTGAAGCCTTTAAGGGAAATGACTGAGGTTTTCAAAAGAAAGAATTCTCGGCTGAGTAGGCAATGGTACAGTGGATAGAGTGTCAGACTGGGACACAGAGGACCCAGGTTCGAAGTCTCGAGGTTGCCAGCTTGAGCACTGGCTCACCAGCCTGAGCAAGGGGTCGCTGGCTTGAGCCCAAAGGTCGCTGACTTGAGCAAGGGGTCACTTGCTCTGCTGTAGCCCCCTGGTCAAGGCACATATGAGAAAGCAATCACTGAACAACTAAGGAGCTGCAACGAAGAATTGATGCTTCTCATCTCTCTCCCTCCCTGTCTGTCTGTCCCTATCTGTCCCTCTCTCTGTATCTGTCAAAAATAAATAAATAAATAAAAATTAAAAAAAAAAGAAAGAAACAATTCTCCTCGAAACTACAACAACTCTTCAGCCTTCAGCCTCTGGATTTCAAACTTCTCAACCCCCGCAATAATCCTACATTAGTGAAAGCCAATTCCTTAAAATCAATCAGTTTCTGTCTCTCTCTCCCCCTCCCTTTCTCCCTCCGTTGCTCCCTCCCTCCTTCCCTTTTCCTCCCTCTCTCTAAATATAGAGACAGAGATACATACAAAAAAGAACAGAAATTCCCTGTAATCCAGGAATGCCACCATTTTAAAATATTTTCTCCAACATTATTTTTTATTTATTTACTTTTCTATGCATAAAAACATATGGAAACATTTTATTCAAATGATGTCATCCTGGATATATAAGATTTCAAAACCTTTGAATCTTGTCTTTGTCCCTTAATATGTTAAAATCATCATTTTCCTATAGTCTAAAATATTTAAATGTGATTTTTTTTAACAGTTACCCAAAATCCATCACAACCAATCCATAATATGTTTAACTATTTGACTATTTCTGGGCTTTTTGATGGTTCTATTTTATTCTTTAAATCCACAGCTCTCTTTTCTGATATGAGAAGCCAGCAGGGCTCTGCCTCTGGAATCTGAGGTCTCCACCAGCCAGGATCAAAAGTCTTACCTCTAAACTTATCAAGTTGTGTACATTAAACACATAGTTTTTTTATATCTTGCACTTGGTTCCACTAGGTGCAGGCTAGAGCTCATTATGAATAAACAGCATGTTGCTAATTCAGTCTTTAGTCACAGTGAATCTGACCTGGCATAAATAAATACCACTATTCTGGAGATTACCACAAAGATCTGAACCCACCAAAAAGGTCTCTATGGCAGTGATATGGACTCCTGACCCCTTCTCCTATGTCGTTATCACATAAAGAGCACACATCTTTGCAGGTAACATGAAATGTTTGTGACTTGTCCAAAATTTGTTTAATCTTACAAGATCCTCATAAGAGTAGGGGGGAAAAAACAAGAAAATAAAAGGAGGGAGAAGAATTATGAAGCAGCCTATGTGGATTCAATAGGAGCATAGTCTGCATTCTATATTTATTCATTTATACTAATTATGAACGAAAACTAAATGTGCACTCATGAGTGGTGCACAGAATGGATGTTCTTGGAGAACAAAGAAACACATGGTAGCATGGCAAACCACGTTAGCATTTCTCTCGAGCATAATTGACTGGGGAGTTTCAGGGCCTGACTTTCCCACCACTACTGATTTCACTCTCCATCCATTATCCTCCTGTAAGGAGGTCTGACCCAATTCCCCAGGGCCAGTGTATACTCCTAGCAGCTGGATTTCCCTGAGATGGTTAAGTGGCATTTTCCCCAGTTACTCTTCTCAGATTTTAGATGGAGGAAAAACAATGTGAAATGGTGATAATAATGGCAAGAATTAATTTGTGGATTTGGTTAAATGCTTTTTAAGCAGTGCCTTGAATGCAGCATATGATTAGTGCTTCACTGATACAGACAGTCATGCTCTTCAAAAATTGACTTTTAGATCTCCTGTTTTAATATATTTTATATTATTTATTTATTTATTTATTTATTTGCCATATTCTAGAGATAACCTTTGCTCATGAATGCTGCATTTTATTTTTAAGACTAAACCTTTCTACCTAAATATTTCTGGGAGACTTAACATAAGATATAAATATATCTTTAATACTTAAAGTATCTTTAGTACTTTTTCTCCTAGATGCTAAAAGATTAAAACTTTATATATGTATCAAACTATCTCACAATAAACATATTAAACTGAGTTTAAAAGAATAAATGGAGGCCTTGTCTGATAGCTCAGTGGATAGAGCATTGTCCCTGTGTGCAGAGGTCGTGGGTTTGATCCCTTGTCAGGACATGTATGAGAAACAAGCAATGAGTACACAACTAAATGGATCAACAAGTTGATGCTTCTTTCTCTCTGTCTCTCACTCTCTCCCGCCCTCCATCTGCCTCCCTCCTCCCTTTCCTCTCTCTCTCTCAAATCAATGGAAAAAAATAAATGAATATATATATATATATATACACACACACACACACACACACACACACACACACACACACGCAGTGGCCAAATTACAGAGAAATAATACTACATGCTAAGATTTAAATTTTTTAAAATAGAGTGATTCAAATTAAGACATGAGTTTGTTTTTCATTTATGTATTCTTTCAGTCATTCAGAGATACTTATCATGTCCCAGACACAGTTCTATACACTGGAGATAGAACCATAAACAAAATGGGCAAAAATTCTTGCCTTCATGGGGCTTCCATTCTAATGGAGAGAGATAAACTACACTAAAATTAATTACATTTTAATAAAGAAAACTGTGTAACTGCTTGAGATGATAAATAACACATGCCACAAAACTCTGATATAAGAAATTACAAATTTAAATAAATATTAAGCATTATTCAATTATAGTATCTTATTTATGAGATAAATGGTTAGAAATAACATTGTATGAAACCTGAAAATTAAAGTGGTAAGTTATCTGCAGATGCTTAGTAAGTAAAAGGTAAGGAATTGAGGAAATGGCATGGTTTGTACCAGGGTGATACAATGCTCATAATTCCTGAAGAAGAGACACATGTATAGCAGAATGAGAAAACATTCTACAGTATAGTGAAAACTTCCACAGTATAGTGATAAGAAAATGACTGGCTTGAACAACAAGGTTTTAGTTGTGAAAAGACAGAACATAGTACAAGAGAAAGTGACCATCTTACAATAAACCAGAGGTAGTCAACCTTTTTATACCTACCACCCACTTATGTATCTCTGTTAGTAGTAAAATTTTCTAACTGCCCACCGGTTCCACAGTAACGGTGATTTATAAAGTAGGGAAGTAACTTTATAAAATTTATAAAGCAGAGTTATAGCAAGTTAAAGCATGTAATAATAATTACTTACCAAGTACTTTATGTCAGATTTTCACTAAGTTTAGCAGAATAAATCTTTATAAAACAACTTACTATAGTTAAAGCTATCTTTTTATTTATACTTTGGTTGCTCTGCTACCGCTCACCATGAAAGCTGGAATGCCCACTAGTGGTCAGTAGGGACCAGGTTGACTACCACTGCAATAAACCATAACACTTGAAAAATAACAAAAGATAAAAAATTCTAAGATTGTCTGGTGATGATGTCTGTCATACCATCCTACAATGGTAAGGTGATTCTTAATCATTTTATTACATTATGAATAATTATAAATGTTAAGCTGTTGTGTTCATTTGTCTTGAAGGGATATTTTTTTAAGACTAGCAATTGTAAAAAGAAATTAAAGCTACTAAAAAATCTATCTCCCAGCTCTCCTGAGCCTCAGATTTATATTTAAAACACCCACTAGTCATCTCCTGGAAATCCCTTGGGCACCTCTGACTTAATGTGTCCTAAACTGAACTCAGTAGTATCTTGTTCAATATCCTGTGTCCTCATCTCAGGTAAAAGTACCACCATCCACTCACACTGGCAAGCTCCAAACCTGGGAATTTATCTCTCTCACACACACACACACACACACACACACACACTCCTACTGAAAACCTAACCACGTGCTTTGGTGATCTCTCCATCACCAGGTCCTCATCAGCTGTCCTCTGAATCTGGGTAGTAGCTGCCAGGCTGATCTTCTGGACTCTGGCCTCTCATCTTCCACTCCACAGTGTTGTTTCATTTCAACATTCCCTTGAAGACAAGAAAATTCTCAGTCAAAAGCACAATTCAGACAATTGTGGGAGAAAACATGGGACAGTTTGATCTTACTGAATATTTCATTCTTCATAGACATATTCATTCCTCAAGTGGAGAATGACCATCAAGGTCAGCAAAATTAGCAAGTTTTCTTGTGTTAATGAAAGCTTACTTAGTGGTTGGTGTGTCCCCAGGATATAATCAAAATGGAGGATATTTCCTGGCTCTTGTGTCACAGGAGAGTTTAGATGATCAACACTTGGAGTCCCCTGACCTTGGCTAAATCATAAGATAACACTGACAAGCAGAGAGACAGAATTTTTCATGTCTTTCTACGTAATAATATTGTATAACAGCAATGGCAATGCTTCTCCAAAACTCCACATACAACTATCTTCCTCCAACTGGTATTCTTTTAAATCCACCCCCTACTATAAGTAGACTGTTTCCAATTTTATTTTTTCCTCTTATGTCAAATGAATCCCTGTGGTAGGCATTACTTATGCTCCCCAAGATTTCTACTTTCCCATTCCTTCTGAGTACATACTTCTTAAAGTTAGGTGATGACCATGTGACTTTCTTTGACAAGTGAAATATGAGAAGCGATCTGGGTCATTTCTAGGTGAAAGCATTCAAGGATTCAGGTGCAGTTTTCCATACTCTCCCATTGTCATGGTGCTCCTGGAGAGGCCACAGGAATCAAGCAGACTAGAATGATGAGTCACCGTAAGAGCTGCCCAGCAGACTTTGCACTAGCAGGAAATTAACTTTTGTTGTATTAAGCCACTGAGATTTTGATGGTGTGCATTACAGCAGCATAATCTAGCCTACCCTGACTGATACAGTCTCTCACTAGCTCAATTCACACTGATCACCATTTATACAGCAGCCCACAGCTGCATATGTGGATGATATACCAGTAAGTTGTTTTTATATACAAGTTGGCCCCAGTCACTGTTGAAGGCAAAGTCTCACAGAAATACCTGATAGAACAGGAAAGTAGCAGGGATAATCATACTGGGTGTCCTGCATCCTTTCCAAGTCCCTGAAATAACATTGAGGCTGCCCAATGCAAATAACCATCTTGATTTATTACCAAGAAGGTATCAGTTTTATGGGAGGAAGGAGGAGCTTAATTTAGAGCACACTGACACTTCTAGACAAGTGGGAAATTCAGTGGAAATGCCTTACAAGTAATTGGTAATGCAGAAATGGGACTTGGAAACAGGTTAAAAATGTAGGTATATATAGATTCAGAAGTAGTCACACACTTGAACATTAAATATAAGATATAAATTTCCAAGGAAAATGGCAGAAACTGAGAAAAATAAAAAGCCAAGAAATGAGTCTTAGGAAACATTCAGACTTGGGCGTGGGGGACAGAGAGAGGAGAATAAAGGAAGGGAGCTATGAGAATGGTGATGACAATACCCATTCATTTTGAGAGCTAAGAATATATCTTCATTAATAAATTCATTTAAATTTAAATTTCAAGGTTTTTAATGAGGGTAAAAAATGTACCACTCCCTAACAATCCATTTACTCTCTCAGATATTAAAATAGATTACCCTTCTGACAGGCAGCTGGGCATTATCTGTAATAAAAAGCAAAATGATTTTTTAATTCAATGTCCGAGAACTAATTTATCAAGATTTAAAGTTTCGCAGATGAAACAGAACTTTTTAAAAATATTTCAAAAATCTTTAATAAACACATTTTGGGATTAATTTTCTTTGCAGTTTGTTTTGTGGGATTTCCCTGGTTAAACCTGAAAATTAGCATTAGTTGTTTTACGGATCCAGTGCTATATGTTGACAGAAGAACTGTATGACAAAAAGAACAGATAATAACTCTTTCAAAATGTTCAAATGAAAATAGCTGTCACATGGTACTGAGAAAGAAAACGTAGGCACTTCTGCTCCAGGAGATTTTCACATCTGGATCGCATATTGCTTTTCCAAGCCACTTTCACTACTGGAAATTCCCTCCTGGTACAGACTCTCTAGTTCACTGGAAACCGTGTTCTCACAAACACCTTTTGGTGCTTTCATCTATTTTCATAAACTTGTCTCCATTGACACAGAGATCAGGTCCTCCCATTGCTGAGAGCAGTCAGAGAAGCCCCCTGACTCTATCTCTATCTCTGTGACTGAGAGCAAGGTTCTTGCTCAAAACAGAACTTGTAAATATGTATGATTTGCTCTGCATTATACTCATTCAATTATTCAACAAACTTATTCTACACATCTGGCCCATGCTAAGCACTATTGGGATGCAGTTGTCATTATTCTGGCTGCCTTAACATCAGTGCCCATTTCACCGACTACTCCCTCTGTGGGTATGTTGGGATTTGTGCCAGCTTTCCTCCTACAAGGATGACCCCACCAATTAATATGTTCTAAATCCAACGTATGTGTGCCAGGCACTACACTAGGTACTTCAGATGCGTTTTCTCATTTAATTTTCAAGATTGAGGTAGATATTAGCAACAGTCTTATTTTACAGCTTGGGAGGCTTAAATATTAAAAAAAAAAAAAAAAAAAAAAAAAAACTTGCCTAAAGTACAGAGCTATTAAGTGGTGTAGTCAGGACTCAAAATAGTTTGGCTAATGCCAAATTGAGTGCTGTAAGCCTTGTTACTCAGACCGTGGCCCTCAAACTGGTAACACTGACATTACCATGGAGTGTTATGCAGAATCTCAAGTCCAACTCCAGACCCACTAAATCAGATGTTGGTTTTACACGGCCCCCTGATGATCCCTCTGCACATTAGAGTTTGGGAAGCATTAAAGTATGCAGACTTCACTTTAATGAACGCTGGGGAGATAGAGACGATCTTTGTCCTGAGTTGCAATTTGGGGTGTGTGTGGAGGTACTATGTAAGTGTTCTCCAAGGGCAAAAGAAAGGACTCAGAAAACAGGTTCTTGCAGTTTCAAACACTGGAGATAGCAAAGTTTGGGACCACTTCCAAAAGCAGCAGATATTGGGCTGAGTCTTGACATTTTCTTAATTCATTTCATTCAAAATAGGTGCTGTTCCAAATGGACCCATGCCCACATCAATAATCTAGAGTTAGCTTATCCAGCCTGGATTCCATTTTCCAAATAGAATCCAAATATCAACAGCAGCAAAAAAACCCAGATTTGAAACCTCAATAAAACTTGCTATTTATTATTACCTTGTTAATCGTGTCTTTCCATTTAGAATTGCCTAGTGTCATTAATAATGTTCATGACAAAACTATACAGTTTGCCTCTCATCAGCTGTTCCCTAGTTATGAGTATGAGTATAAACAGTTGGTGTAAAAAGCAGATGCAGGTGGCTTGGTGTGCGGTCCTTAACGTAGCGTGTAGCACCGCCTTTCCAACCCCCTTCTCCAAGCCGCGCCTGCCCCTCCCTCTCGGGTGTGTTCCAGAAGCCCGGCTTCATTTCCCCAGCTGGCACTTTCATTTTATTTCACCAACTCACCCGGCTTCTAACCAGCGTGCCACCTTCTAACTGACTGCCAGCAGGTCACCTCGGACCTCCCTTGACCTCTCCTTGGCTGGGGTCTCCGCCTCGCACCCCCGGAAAGGGGTGGTGACTCTGGCCGGACTCTCTCGGGTGGACTAGCAGAACCGCGGCTGTGGCAGACGGCGAGTCACGTGTGGCAATGGGGGCGGAGCGTGACCCGCCGGGTGGGTGGAGAAAACAAAGCCCCCAGCTGTCAGTAGAAGAAGGAGGCGAAAGCGCCGGAGCAGGTGAGTCAAGTGCATTTAAAGCGGTACCGCCCTGACGCACCCCGACACCCACTGGCCTGGCGCGGTCCCTCCCCGGCCAAGCGCTGGCCTCTCCTCCCCTCGCCGCCGGGAGACTGCAATGCGCTGGTGGCTGAGCCAGCGCGACCCGGGGTCTCCAAGCCCAGCAAGAAGTTGTGCAGGGGTCGGCGCCGAAGCCCGGGTGTGCCCCCGTCGCAGTCCCGCGGGGCGCCTTGCCTTGGTGCCCCAGCGCTGCACACCCCGGGAAAAGGGAGGGAGTCGGGGCTGCCACGCTGGCAGAGCAAAGTGGACTGGCTCGCGGGTGAGGGCCGAGGCTGTCCAGGACGGGGACACTTGGCGCCCGTGAAGAAGTGAATCTTGCGGGTGCGCACGAGCAGCGCACCAAGCGCGAGGCGCCAGAGTTGGGGCGCAGGGCTGAGAGCCGGGGGCCTGGCCGGGGCTGCGCGCTCCGGGGCAGACCGGAAAGTGCAGCGCGCTGGCGCTCTCCGGCGGGGGAGCAACCCCTGGCCTCCCAACCTGCTGCCTCCCCGCGTCTTCCCTCCGACGGAGACCGGCCCCTACCACTCCCCATTCCTACACTGCCTACGGCTGTCACCCCGGCGCCTGGGACTAGTAGCTGGGTCGGTGGGAACGAGAGGGAGTTGTTATAAGCCCAAGTGGTTCTTCTGCAGGGAGCTCCTTGCGCGCAAGGCGAGGGCCACACAGCGATTCCCCACTCTGCTTCCAAACGAAATTCTGCACTCCACCCTTAGAAGGGCTGTGCTACGGCCAGAAACCCCACAAAAGGCCAGAGGAAGGAGTGGGCACAGAAAGACTGTCCCTTCTAAGCCTGGAGTGTCCAGAAATGCAGACTTTCAAACCCCAAAAGAGCCTGTAGATTTGGTCACCCCTTGAGTCACTCTGCCAGTCCTGTGTCAAGGGCCGGCCAGCGCAGAGGGCAAAGCTGTACGTAACCTCGGAGGAAGGGACGCTGCAGCCATTTGATCAGGAGGAGCCTTTGTCTTAGCCCCCAGTCCCCTTATGCTAGTCCTCGCTGGGTCAGTAGTGCATGGAGCAATTAATATTACGAACATTAGCCGTCCCTTCGTCTTGGCACCAGCCATCACTGCTGTCTTCTCCCTGCGTGTTTTCTCCATCACTTGCTCACGTTCTCTTCTTTATCAAAAAAAGAGAAAAAGAGCGTGATCCAGACCCACTAGGCCGGAGGTCACTAACCTCGCTACAGTGCAGTCACGTAAAATCAAGGGTTAAGTATTCAAACCTGCACCCGCCCTCCCGCCCGCCTAGGAGGAGACCGGAGAACTTTGATTAGCATAGTCTCTGCCCTGGGGCCACGCTGCAAGGCGGCGGTTCGGTCCCAGCCCAAGTGAAGCGTGCAGTCCAGTCTTGATTGAGGTTTGGACGCAGCTCCTGCTTCTAACCTGCGAGGACCCACGGCTTACAACTTTGCTGAACAAGACTGTAGAATGAAACAGAACAGAGATCAAAAGGTAACCAAAAGAACAGCAACGTTTTGCATTGCTTCTCTTGGACGCTAAATCTAGCTGTGTTTTTTATCAGAGGGACACATTGGTCCCTGTCTGGCCAGTGTGCCTGCTGGAAATGACCCCGTTGCTTTACTAGCATTCTTTTCTGCCAGACTAATTAGAATATCAGGGGCTATGGGTCAATAGATCTCCAACACAGAAGGTTCGGGAGCCCACTGAGCAGTCATTAGGTAAGCTGAACTGGTAGGTTTCTCTTGCATGGGAAGGCTACTTGCATGCTTCTCCAAAGCAAGGGTTCCTAAACTTTGCTGCCTATTAGAATTACCCGGGAGCTTTGAAAAAACCTATATCCATCTCTCATCCCAATTCATTTAAATCAGACTGTTTGGAGGTGAGAGCCAGGCGTCAGTATTTTACTGTAATCTCCGGTGATTCCATTGTGCAGCAGAGTTTGAGAGTCACTGGTGCAAAGGAGTTCGGTGGCCCACATTTGTAGGTGTTGCAGGACAAGATGCCAGTTTAACTACTTGGGTGGGTGGGAGTCAAGACGCTGAAACTGGGGTGCCGCTGAAGAACGCCCTAGGGCGGGGGACTGTCATCCATCATCTTGGCTGGCAGTGACACCTGCGACATCGTTTTTCACCCTCTCTGCCTAGGGACTGGTTCTTAGTGGAAAGATTAAAGTTCACTGTCAGCGCCTGGTTGCTGCGCGGTCGTTAAGGAGAGGGGCAGATACTTTCCTTCCTGTGATGACTCACGTGTAGCAGCAGGCAGTGGGGAAACCCGGCAGAAACTAACTGGGAGCAGTCAGTCTGGTGAGTCAGCAGTAGGCTGCACTCCAAGGCGGAGCCCGGGAATAGGAAGTAATTACATGGAGTAGTTTATTGACGTGCACTAATGCCACTCCTTTGAAAACCTATTTAAATATTGAATCAGGGTCTGTTGGCTTGCAAGAGAGCCCCTCCCTTTTCCAGCTCACATTCTACATGCTTCAAATAATATTCTCTCCTGTTAGAAGAGAAAACACAAAGCCAACTAGACATCTTATCATTCTTTGGGTTTGAGGCATATTAAAAAAAAACTGTTGGAAAAATGTGAACTAGTTTGAGTTATTTCAATTGTATGAAGTAGAGAGGATGAATTTGCAATACATAAATTTTGGATACAAAAAGGTCAAATACAGTCTGATTACATACTCAAGGGTGTGTTTAAGGGTCAATTTAAGTGGAAATGGTTATACCCAACATTTTAATTAATTTTTCTGTTCTTGTTTGCTAATAATCGAAGGTGTCCTGCTTTTAAAAAAATTGTTCTTGCCTGACCAGGCAGTGGCACAGTGGATAGAGCATCAGCCTGGGATGCTGAGGACCCAGGTTTGAAACCCCAAGATCGCTGGCTTGAGCACAGGTTCATCCAGCTTGAGTGCAGGGTCGCTGGCTTGACTGTGGGATCATAGACATGATCCCATAGTTGCTGGCTTGAAATTCAAGGTCGCTGGCTTGAGCAGAGGGTCACTGGCTCTTCTGCACCCCTCCCCCCCAGCCTCCCAGTCAAGGCACATACAATGAAACAAAGAATTGATTCTTCTCATTTCTGTTCCTTCCTGACTGTGTCTCTCTCTCTGGCTCTGTCCCTCTCACACACATACACACAAAATCATCCCCAAGAGATCAGCCTAAATAAAATTACCTGTTTAAAGATGTACACAAAGTTTATTATATGCTTTTTTATCCTTATTTTTATTACTATTGCTTTTGTTTTTATACCTCTTGTTTCTTCATTATTTTTTATATCACCACGACTCAGTCTACCATTGCCTAAATGCTTTCTTCTCATGCTCAGTTCCTTAAGGAACAACAGTGTGTGGCACGTGGCCAATTATTGAACTTGGAGCCTCTCCTGGTACTTATTTGCCTTGCTTGGTATTCTGTCTCCCAAGGGCCTTTATGCCGGCAGCCCCCATGGCACAGAGCACAAGGCCTTTTATGTAATCAAGGCTGCTTGTTTGCATTGAACATTATCAGAAGGTGGGATGAACATTTGTAAGCAAAGCATCCTGAGTACATTCAGTTTTATTTTCCAAGACAGAGATTCTAAATATGTAGGAGACAAAGTTCTGTTACCTTTTCCTTCCCCAAGAGTTCAGCTTTTTATTGAATGTGTTACAAATAGGTTTAGTCAAAAAACCAAAGCCCATGCCATCGTCAGACTCCCCGATTCTCTTTCTTCTGCTTCTACTCTCTTCTAAGCTGGGGCAGCAGCCTGACCAGGCGGTGGCGCAGTGAATAGAGTGTCGGACTGGGATGCGGAAGGACCCAGGTTCAAGACCCCGGGGTTGCCAGCTTGAGTGCAGGCTCATCTGGCTTGAGCAAAAAGCTCACTAGCATGGACCCAAGGTCACTGACTCGAGCAGGGGGTTACTCAGTCTGCTGAAGGTCTGCGGTCATGGCACATATGAGAAAGCAATCAATGAACAACTAAGGTGTCACAATGAAAAACTGATGATTGATGCTTCTCATCTCTCTCCGTTCCTGTCTGTCTGTCCCTATCTATCCCTCTATCTGACTCTCTCTCTCTGTCCCTATAAAAAAATTTAAAAAATAAAACTAAAAAAAAAATTTAAGCTGGGGCAGCATTGGTGTGGGGGTTGGGGGCGGGGATGGGGGCAGGACCTCCTGCTGGTACAGAACTGGCTGCTGGGGCAGGTCCAGCAGCCCCTACATTGCAGGTGAGGCTCTCGATGTCGACATTGGCCAGAGCCCTTGCAAACAAGGCTGGCCAGAAATGTTCAGCATTTATACCAGCTGCTTTAATGAGGGCATTGATCATAAGAACCAAGTAGATGCAGGCGAACTCCCAGATGGAGGCCACGGTGTGGGCGAGTGCTGGGCGAGCCCTACAGGGAGCAGGGCTAGTGGGCAGGTGAAGTGAGGGCCTCACCCCAACTCGGCCTTGGCTTCTTAAGAAGGGCAGAGCACCTTAGCGACGGCTGGGAAAACCTGTCACAGTTCTTAAGGGCTATAAAATGGCAGCTCATTTGTTCACTTACATTTTTACACAAAACAATTTAGCATCCTGAGTATAACCAACAATAGTTAGAATACTTACGTCACAAAAGTTCCCTTTGCACCCATTGTTGTGGAAGGAACACACCTGTCCAACTATGTGGATGCCTAAAGGAATTCATTAAGCAAGGCGAGTAGTTTCAGAATAGGACAAATAGCAAGTGAATAAGCAGCTTTTATTGTCATCTATCTACTGCTTTTATTAAGATAGCACAAATGCTTTTAAGTAATCAGCATATTTAAAAGTGGGCAGTTGGATATATTCTTTGACATCTACAGTACCACCAAAAATAAATGTTAAGAAGAATTTTCCAAGGCTAAAATGATGGAAGTGCTTCCATCCTCACTTCTGTGTAGCTTAGGAAAAGGACTCGGGATGCACTTCTGAAATTCCCACCACTTTTTGAGAGGGAATAAGGTACTGAAAGGCTGAAAAGTAGACTGGAGAAAATAGGACTAATCCATGCAGATCAGAAACTGTTCCTCAGAGAATGGTATATACCTATGTCTTTAATGTTTACACGTAGGACAAAAGGGTGTTGGCCCTGGCCAGTGGCTCAGTGCGTAGAGTATCGGCCATCATTGGAAATTTCGGGTTCAATTCCCAGTCAGGGCACACTTGAGAAGCAACCATCTGCTTCTCTCCCCATCTCTCTCCCCCCTCTCCTTCTCTTCTCCTCTCACAGCCAGTGACTCAATTGGTTCAAGTGTGGCCCGTGGCCCGGGGTGCTGAGGATAGCTTGGTTGAGAGGATCGTCCCCAGAGGGCTGGTGCTGAGTGGATCCCTGTTGGGGCACATGCGGTGGACTGTCTCTCTATCTCCCCTCCTCTCACTTAAAAAAAGGGGGGTGTCATCTCAACTTTAGAAGCTCTGACATTTTTGAGAACTGCCCAGTTTTATTACCTTAAATTTATACCATCCTTCATTCAGCCTTATTAACATATCAGGGCCTAAACATAATTTGGTAAATAATATTTCCATATGTCAAATAGCACAAGAAAGCCCCCAAATTAAGTGAGCTTCCAAAGTGGCAATGCCAACGTGAGAAACCTAGGGTACTGATGATTCCTTTCCCAGTTTCTGTTACATCATACTGCTTGTTTCTTGAATAGGTTTTGATGTAATCTTGCAAGGGTGGCTTTAGTGAGACCAGCTCAGTGCTAATTAACTCCTCCTTCCTTAAAATAGGAGATACTATTCACGTGTGTCATGCTCCCACTGACTTTATTCTTACATAACCTTTGGACAAGGCTAACCCCAAACATTCTGAGCCATGGTTAGCTTCTTATTTAGAAAACCAAAGTAAGTTTGAAAATCTCTGCTCAAGTCATAGAAGCAAGGCCTCTTAAGGGTCCTTAATTAGTTCCAGCAGCCAACAAAAGTGTAAGTGTCCTGTCCAGCGCCTTCGCTAAATGATCCCCTGGCCTGCGTCTCCATGTCTCCTTCACAGCAGACCCATCCATGCAAGGCTGTGCAGCATCCACCTATGGAAGAGCACAAAAATTAAATCCAACTCTCTTCCAGATTCACCTGCGACCCTCCTAAACACTTACACTGAATTTCTTCTCCTCAATCAGAAAAATCTGGCTATAACATTTCCAATCTCTTCACCGTACAAAATTTAAGCTCCAAATTTGCACCCATAAATTTCCCAGAGAAGTAGTCAAAATTGTGGTTTGTTATATCAGAGTTTGGTAGAATAGAAGCATTGGGAAATTTGGTTCCAACAAACCTAATCTAATAACTACACACTTCAGAATTGACTGCCGACACATTTTGGACAATGATATTAAGCTCAGGTTGAGTTGAAACTTGTGGCTCCAACTGCTTTGGGATTCAGCAAACTACGGCCTCCTGTCTGTTTTTGTATGGGCCACAAGCTGGGATTGGTTTTATATAGTTTTAGTAGTTGAAAACATATCCGAAGAAAAAAAGTATTTGAGACACTTGAAAATCACATGAAATCCAAATTTCAGTGGACGAGGTAAACCCGACTGGATGCAGCCATGCTTGTGTGCTTCCACTTGTCCAGGGCTGGTTTGTACTACGTCAGCCAAGTGGACTGGCACACAGCTTTGTATGGGCCACAGAGCCTAAAATATCGACTGATTATTTACAGACAAGGTTAGTAGACCCTTGATATAGTCCATTTCAACATACTTAAATTTTAAATGAGAATTTGCTCATTGAAAGCCTTAGACTTCTTTTAGTTTTTTTCCACCATAGAAAAAGGGGGAGGGGTGTTTTCAAACTAATCACTAAAGGTAGTTTAGTTTCATATCCCCTTTTTGTGTATATTTACTTTGCCAAATCAGTACATTTCTAAATAATATATGAATTTTAGTGATACAGTTAATCATAAAACTTCTGTACCTAAACAAGCCCAAGGAATGCAGTACTAATTTACACTGAGCTTTAGAAAGTGGGGTAACATACCCTTGCCAGCAAGCCCAGAGTGACACTTGCCTTAGCTCTTTACAGCAGCAGCTTCCTTTTTCTACAACCTGTGAGGGCATTTGTATGCTTATTTCTTTAAGTAAATGCAGGTATAATCTAAGGATTTATTCAGATTTAGAAAAGTTTCATTGACTGCCACTTCACACTGCTGCCTTTGGAAATAGCACTACTCTTTTAAAGAACAGGGGTCCGCCCTGGCCGGTTGGCTCAGCGGTAGAGCGTCGGCCTAGCATGCGGAGGACCCGGGTTCGACTCCCGGCCAGGGCACACAGGAGAAGCGCCCATTTGCTTCTCCACCCCTCTGCCGCGCTTTCCTCTCTGTCTCTCTCTTCCCCTCCCGCAGCCAAGGCTCCATTGGAGCAAAGATGGCCTGGGCGCTGGGGATGGCTCTGTGGCCTCTGCCTCAGGCGCTAGAGTGGCTCTGGTCGCAACACGGCGATGCCCAGGATGGGCAGAGCATCGCCCCCTGGTGGGCAGAGCGTCGCCCCATGGTGGGCGTGCCGGGTGGATCCTGGTCGGGCGCATGCGGGAGTCTGTCTGACTGTCTCTCCCTGTTTCCAGCTTCAGAAAAATGAAAAAAAAAAAAAAAAAAAAAAAAAAAAGAACAGGGGTCCTCAGGTTATGACACAGTTCCATTCCTATGACCGGGATGTAACCCAAATTTTGGTGTAAGTCGGAACACACCTTAACCTAAGTCACTTGTTACATATAAAATCAGTGATCATTAAATAATAAGCAGATATATATATATATATATAATATATATATAGTCACATCACTAAAAGCTGACATTATGCCATGGACAATTTAGTTTGAAATATCCAAATTTAAAAAGAGATCAGATTCTGGTCTTTAAATTATTTGCCTTCTGCCTAACGCTGGGCAAATTACTAATAAAATTCTACCAATACATTTTCCTTTAATATACAAAGAATATTTGAAAGAACAATAACTGCCCTGATAGAAACTTGTCTTAATTTTTTCTTATAAGGGTTGCCTCATAAAATTTCCTTCAGTTAGGAGAACTTCCTCTTTTTGATGACTTGTTAATGCCACAGATTTGCAAATGAGTTTCACTTAGATTAATGGAGCAACTGTAAAGGTTATATATAATGGGTGTCCACTTCATCCCTTTCAGAATCAGTATACCTGCAATTTAAAGACCAAAAAATATAAAAAAAGGAGCTTCTTTTTCACTAATCAAACACTATACTATAAATAATGTAACATCGGAGGTACTTGAGATCAGCTAAATCATTTCTGTCATTTCTAAAGACAAACAGAAATAAAAGTGTATTTAATCCCATTCTAGGACCATTGGTAAGGACACGTGAATAACTAACTCTCAAGGTAACTTAACCAGTCACATTCCTGAAAGGGGAGGAGGGAGTTAGATTGTATAACTCCTGCGCTGACTGGGTCAGGAGCCATTTCAAGAGAAATTACCTTTCCTCCCTCAACCTAATTTAGATTTCACATTTTTACTACATATATTTTAATACAGCTTATGTGATGCATACATTGAATATCATTTGTAGTTCTCTCCACAGCAGTTCCTAAATTAGGAGCTAATTGGACTTACATTTTCACCACAGTAGGGAATTCAGAATTGTCAATGCTTAAACAGGGGCAAACCTTGGTTCTAACGGAGAATTAGTTATAAGCACCACGACAGAAATGACTGTTGATATTTGAAGTTGGGAGAAGAGAAAATAAACATGAAAAAGCCGCTGGAAAATGACATGATCTTTTTTTAGCTTTACTAAAGTATCTGAAACTTTCTATTGGATGTAAACATCCAAGTGAAATCAGAGCACTAAGTTACATATACCCTCTTTAAAGGCTGGTCAAGGCTGTTTTCTTGTTGTTGTTTTTTTTATTTTTCTGAAATGAGAAGCAGGGAGGCAGAGAGACAGACTCCTGCATGCACCTGACCGGGATCCACTAGGCATGCCCACCAGGGGGCGATACTCTGCCCATTTGGGGCGTTGCTCCGTTGCAACCAAAGCCATTTTTTAGCACTTGAGGCAGAGGCCATGGAACCATCCTCAGCACCCGAGCTAACTTGGAACCTTGGCTGCAGGAGGGGAAGAGAGAGATAAAGAGAAAGGAGAGGAGGAGGGTGGAGGAACAGATCGTCGCTTCTCCTATGTGCTCTGGCCGAGAATCGAACCATTTGTCGGACCAATGCTCTGCCACTGAGCCAGCCAGCCAGGGCCTCAAGGCTGCTTTGAACAACTAGTAAGCAGGAGGTGAGAGAGTGCCTACACCTTACACTTTCCTTCTTTCAGAGATATCTTACCAACTGGCCAAAATTTGATCCATTATGAAGAACCTTTCATGAGTCTAACCAAGAAACCACAGTCTCCATTACCCCTCTAAGCTTCTTCAACTCTCCAAAAGAGAGGAAGCTAGAAGAACACCTTTCTGTTTTGCCCCACCTGATCCTTCTCTGGAAAGGAAGCTGTTGATAGAAGACTTGTTAGCTTAACTTCCGGCTTGGCCTCTATCATGACTTTTTTTTTTTTTAAGTGTGGTCTTCTGGGCACAAATCTCCCAACAGAAGTTTCCACAGATCAAAAGCAGTAATAACCAAGTGTTCTTTGTGGTATGGCAAATCCAGGGAGCAATTCTCTGTTCAGTTGGAATGGCTCAGCAGCACTCTCAGTGGGTCTGTGCATCTCTACCCCAGAACTTGCTCTTTTGGCACTTCAAAGTCAGTTAGAATTTGGGATTTAGGGTACCAGATGAAATACAGGACATCAACTGAATCTGAATTCTTAAAACAATGGAGTATTTGGGGGGGTTGTTTTATGGTTTGTTTTATTATAAATAGTATGTCCCATATATTGCATGGGATAGAGTCATACTCAAAAAAAAAATCTTTATTTATTTATTTATTTATTTATTCATTCATTTTAGAGAGGAGAGAGAGAGAAAGAAGGGGGGAGGAGCTGGAAGCATCAACTCCCATATGTGCCTTGACCAGGCAAGCCCAGGGTTTCGAACTGGCGACCTCAGCATTTCCAGGTTGACGCTTTATCCACTGCGCCACCACAGGTCAGGCCCAATCTTTAATTTAAATGACCATTATTTTGGGTGGTTGTTGTTGATTTGCAGTTTTATTTTTGTTTTCTCTTTGTTTTTGCTAAATTTTGTAACCCTACTGTTATCCCATAGTAAATCTCAAAATGACTAGCTTTCCTGGTCTGTAAAATATCTTATCTGAGAATACATTGCTGGGATAATAAATTAAAAGTATGAGCTGCCTTCACCTATTAAAGAAAAAAAAGTCATTATTTAAAGTTGTCTGCACAATTGGCTTAATTAATAGGGTAAATAAAAAATAAAACCAGGCCCTGGCTGGTTGGCTCAGTGGTAGAGTGTCGGCCTGACGTGCAGGAGTCCCAGGTTCGATTCCCGGCCAGGGCACACAGGAGAAGCGCCCATCTGCTTCTCCACCCCTCCCCCTCTCCTTCCTCTCTGTCTCTCTCTTCCCCTCCCTCAGCCAAGGCTCCATTGGAGCAAAGTTGGCCCGGGCACTGAGGATGGCTCTGTGGCCTCTGCCTCAGGCTCTGGAATGGCTCTGGTTGCAACAGAGCAACGCTCCAGATGGGCAGAGCATCGCCCCCTGGTGGGCATGCCCGGTGGATCCCAGTCGGGCGCATGCGAGAGTCTGTCTGACTGCCTCCCGTTTCCAACTTCGGAAAAATACGAAAAGGTAAAAAAATTTTTTAAAAACCAGAACTAGAAAACTAGCAATCTTTTTATTTTGTAAGATGTCTTCAGGTACTTTCTATTCTTTCACAGAATTTTTAATAGATACGTCAATAGGTAAATTGTTAGCTCAAGTGGAGCAACTTGAGAAACCCATTAGCAATGTGGATATTGCTCATCATAGTTCAATCTTGGGTAAAGCCACTGACGTTCAATCCCAAGTGACTCCAGTGATGCCCTGCTGGTCAGGTATATTCAGAATATTCATACCACACATTCATATATTTGTATCCCTAGGTTCCTCTAAAACTGAATCAAAATGCAATTTGATCCTCTGGTAAATTTCAACCTACTCTTGTGAAATTCTAAGTTTTAAAAAGTAATTTCTTTTAAAGTTCCATAGATTTAAATTACTTTTGAGTTCAAAATATCTTCATTATGCCAGTCTGCCTGTTGTTGTGGAAGTTATATGTAATGATATAGTTGTATCATAGAAAGAATTCTGGAGTGGGAGTGAGAACGTTAGAAGGCCTGATGTTTAAAACTAGTTCTGCTGCTGACTGGCTGGGGGACTTTGGAGATGCTGCTTAGCATCCTTCATCAACATCCTCCAACTAAGTTTTCTAACGTGTCAGGCGGAGACGGTGGAGTCTGGCATTGTCTCACCAGATTCTTGTAGGAATCAAATTAGGTAGCGTGTGTGTGGGTCTTCATGATGACTGTTAGTGCACAGTGATGATTCGTTTAGTGAGCTGCTACAGATAGGGCTGGCAGTTGACTAAATATTGTCTGAGGTGGTTTCTTGTAACGTGCCTAATTTGGAAGAAAGGTGATGTTCACTTTAACAGTTCTATCTATGCACTGGGAAGGGAACCAACCATAGAGCCCTTGTCTTATCAACATGTAGCTAGTGGCCAACCACAGTTTTCCCTTCTGCTCCTGCGAAATGTAAAGTTCTCCTGGCTGGGAACAGAGACTTCTCCAGAATACCAGGCAATGAATTCCTCATGAGGGTACCCCTCATTGCTCTGCAAAGTCAAAAGACACAAGGGTTTGTTTTTTTGTTTTTGTCTGCCAGAATTCTATAGAATTCCTCCTGCATTGTTTCCCAAGCAAAAAATTATTAATGGATTACATGCTGCTAAATATTTTTTTAATTACTCAGCTCTTTTTATAAAATTGCTCCAATGATACCTTGGATATAAAATGTTACTCCTTCTGTTATTCCATTGACAACACATATTTTCATGTAGCCATCATAACCATGTTGTTATATAATTGTCATAATAAGTTATTAAGTAGCATTGCATCTTATCCAATCACATAATCTCAAATTGGAAGAATCTGCATCATTATTTTGGTTTTTTTTGTTTGTTTGGTTGTTTTTTTTTACAGGACAGAGAGAGAATCAGAGAGAGGGATAGATAGGGACAGACAGACAGGAACGGAGAGAGATGAGAAGCATCAATCATTAGTTTTTTGTTGTGACACCTTAGTTGTTCATTGACTGCTTTCTCATGTGTGCCTTGACCGTGGGCCTTCAGCAGACTGAGCAACCCCTTGCTTGAGCCAGTGACCTTGGGTCCAAGCTGGTGAGCTTTGCTCAAACCAGATGAGCTTGCGCTCAAGTTGGTGACCTCGGAGTCTCGAACCTGGGTCCTCGGCATCCCAGTCTGATGCTCTATCCACTGCGCCACCGCCTGGTCTGGCTGCATCATTATTTTGTTAAGAGACATCTCATTGCAGACTATTAACCCCACCAGAACATGGCAAAGAAACATTCATGTTTTTGTTGTGTTAATAATTACAACATAAATTCATTAGTGGGAGTCTGAACAAGGTGAGGGTGGGGCATGAGGGGGCACATTCCTAATCTTACCGCCTTCACACAATGATTGCAAAAACAGTTCTCATTTTTGTGTAAAGCTCTTATTGTCCGATCAATAATTTTTCACATAAAACTTTTTCTTAGCATGCTAACTGTTGTTTCCGTTATTCAACATAATACTTCCAGCCTCAGTGTCTTGGCACATTCTGCCTGGGATGTCTTCCCCTGGTAGATTGAAGCTCAGCCTTTGTCTTGTCTCAGGTGTTGATTCCTCCAGGTTCTTTCTGCTCAAAGTGGGGTCCATGGACCAGTAGCATCAGCATTACCTGGGAGCACCTTACAAATGCTGAACTCTGGCTCCACCCCAGATACTCTCGATCAACATCTGTACTTTAATAAGATCCGCAGGTGCCCATTGTTATGGGTTCACATTTGAGAAACACTGTTCTGGAAAACCTTCATTGCCTCCCTAATCATTGCTTCTCCCCACCTCCACTGGCCTACCCATCCAGGATAGGTCAGGAGGCTCATGATGGTTTTCCTTTAATTCCCCACACCTGGGCTTCTCTAACACATAAATTGGTTGGAGAGGGGAATTGACTCAGTCATTTCCACATCCCTTGGTCCTAGCTCCATGCTTGACCTGTTAGGAGTTCACTTTTAGAATTGTTTCATCATTTTCCCATAGCACGGCTTTATAGGTGAAGAAATAGAGATGGCAGTTTTCTTCCGTCCTGGGAAATGGTGTCCTCAGGTATGGCTCTCTTGGTCATTGGTCTGCAGTTCCCTTTTGTTGCAGATTTTACTACAGCAAACATGGGGGAGGGCAGAATGCTTCTCTCTCTACAAATATTTCTGAAAGTCCATTGCTGGAACTCTGTCCCTTTTGCGTAAAATGTTAATATCTGTTAAACACCAGTATCCCTAAGAGGACCCGTATGTTACATTTGGTGTAAAGGTTGAACTGCTGGCAGGTTTTGGTGAGTGTCTGGGAGATGCATTGAGATAACTGTTATCTGACAGAAGATAGAGAATACTAGTAGGTGCTAGAAAAAAATAAATGGTGGAATGCTGCAAAACAACTTCGAATTCTTACAGATCTTTCCTTTTTTTTTTTATTTTGAATCATTGCATAAGTCACTTTTACATTTAAAAAACAATTGCATTTCTTACCTGTAAAATGATTCTCAGGATGGAACTCTTCTCCCTTCCATTCTGCCTTTTATCCAGCCCTGCATTCAAAGCCAACCACTGACACTCAGTCATTTCACCTACCCCCAGATATTTTTAAATTGTAGACAAAGTGCAGTGATGTTTGCACTGATGTTTACTTCTATACTGCTCTTTCTAAACTCACATCAAAACTAAACAACAGCTTTCAGTGTGTTTTGGAAACCACTTGGTCTTTTCATTGTGGAAGGAAGATTTTGTGAACTCAGGACAACTGATGGAGGGAGGCCCGGCCAGAGCTGCTGTGTTGAAGCAGCAGGAGATTGATGAGGGCTTTGGAATCAAATTGTACCCAGAAACAAGACACTTCTGTCCTACAGGGCTGTTGTTTGTCTTAATTCCAAAGGAGCTAGAGGCTCCTGGTACTGCTTACCAGCAGCGCTCACAATTGGCCACACAGACCACAAGGAGCATAATTATAGTCAAGAATGTGTGGCTTCCCCCCACTTTCCAGTCTTCCATTGTGCTTACTCATCACCAAGGACACCAAGTGGAATCAGGACTGAGTTAGTCAGGTTTATCTCCGGTGGAAGCATGTATTAGGTTGTCTCTCTGTCCCAAACTACTAATCCGAGTGTCTGTGATGATGCTATTCATGGTAATTTGCCCAGACCTGGGGACTTGGGTGCGGTTTCATATGAATCACTTGACACCTTCAAAGTGTAGCTTGTTGAGCAATCCGACGCAGGTGAGCCTTGCGGGATGGGTAGAAAAAAATGCTGTGTTCTATACACTGTAGCAGCAAACTAAAATCTATTGAGTCATATTTTCCTGTGGGGCCTGTGGGCCACCCATCCCAATGGAAAGAGATTTTTAACATACTCTCTTATGAGACATAGTGGTGTTTTAAGGGTTGCTCTTGGAATCTGAAAGCAATGTGCATTTTTGGTTTGTTTTCACATTTGGGGGGTTTGTTTTAAAACATTAAATACTAACCTTGGGCTTTGTTACCACTCTGCACATTTTGTATGACTTAACTCAAGAAACTTTTACATCTGTTGATTTCTCTGAAAAACTACGCAAAAGTTTGTTACCAACGATCATGAGTGGAAGCTCTAGAGATAAAATAATTAAAGGAGCAAGTTAAAATGACTCCAAATACAAAGAGTTAGAGAAATGATAGTCAAAGAAGAAGCAACATCTACCAAAAAATTCAAAAGAAAAATAAGCATGAGTTTAGACAGAATGGTTGTCTCCAACTACTCCCCTTATTCAAACAACGATCTTCTCTTAGTAACTCTGGAAGTGAGGCACAACGTTTATTCTTCTTGTTCTTATTACACTAATAATAAGTCAGTTTAAACTGATCATCCAGGGACCTGGTTCTCATCCCAGCTCTGCTTAAAGTGCAATGCAACACATCTCAATTCCCCTGAGGCTTCTAGCCTCCTTAATAAGGAGGAAATCTTATTTTTATCTATCCTTTCCCCATAGGTTATCCCAGCTCTCTGAAAGGTGGTTGTTAATCCATCTTTCTTAGAATAACATATAATAGAAAATGCCACGGGAACTATATTATTAGAGAATCCATGATTTTTCAACACCTGATGAAAATAGAGTTTTGATAGTCCATTAGAATTATACAGTTAAATTGGAATAGACAGAGTAATGATAAAATTCCACTTAACACATGGAGCATGCCATTGTATCTCCTCAAAACATGAAAGCAGTACAGTTTCTAGCAGAGCAGACACATTTTTAAAAAGCATTCACTCAGAAACCCTCCTGAGCTCACTTTTCCTGGTGTGGTGGTTAGTGTTGGGCCTTCTCTCCATCATTGGGCCTGGGCTGAGATATAAAGAGGTATAGTATCCTATCGAATAAGGAAAGACATGGAGGAGGCAGAACTACTAACCCAGTCTGGCATGAGTTACATTGTGCTTCCCCAAATACAGACAAAGACAAGAAGGTCTTCATCCTGGGGTTTCATGTAACTGAACAGTTACTGAACACCAATATGGCACCCACCCACCTAAGGCACCAGAGCATGCAAGGACTAGAGAAAAATAAATTTAAAACACAGGGTTAGATAGAGGTTATCTATCTTTTGAGGGAGGTCACAGCAGCACTCTGCCACTGTCAGTCTTACTTAGGTCTCACATTACTGTGTCATTCCTTTGGATGGTCAAAAGAATAACAAGACTATAAATACAGGACAAATGTAAAGCACTGTGTCCTCTGTGAGCCAAACACTGAATTTGAACCCTGGTCTCGGAAAGTAAATCTCTGTGATTGATGAACGCTTGCCATGTTTCCTCATCAAGCACGCTTATGAGGCCAGGAGCCAGTCTTCTATCCCAACCACTTTATTGTCAAGGGTCTCTGATTAAAAATGGATAAAAGCATAAGTGAAAATAATTACCAAAAATGTCTCAGAGTTATAATGCACATGGTAGTTCTCGTGTATGTAGTTTATCTCATGTAATTTTTTTCTTTAGAAATTTACTTTTGTATATTTAGCACTATGAATAGTCAGTCTACTCTAGAATAGAAAGGGCAAGCTATGCCTACCATGGGAAGTGGCAGATGGATAAGGAGGATGCTAAGAAGGAGTGGGTGGGGGAGGTTAGGCTCAGATTGTATGAAAAGTACTGGGTTTATATTTTATTACAGCTATTACGTTAGTTTCTGGGGATTTTTTTCCCCCTTGAGGAGAAGCCCAAATCACAAAACCATAAAGTCATTCACCATAATCCCATTATCTGCCAGCTAAAAATTTTCAAAAGCCCTTAAATACACAATATGGGTCATTTGGTAGTTTGCCTTTCTTAAAGAGAAGAATGTTTTATATCATACTCAATACCCAGGATTCAGTGTTACTTGGCCCCCTTTAACCTGCCAGATACTCTTTGTTTGGTTTTAGTTTTGGTTTTCCTGGTGTGTGTTCAGCTCTGGGCTTCCCAACACTCGTGCCTCTAGTTGCCCCACCAACACCACCTCGGGGGAGTTGAACTGGGCAGGCTCTTGGCACTACACCCCCACCCCTGCTGTACCCCTCTGATGCCCCTGGGAAGGCCCTGAGACCACTAATTGAGGAGGAGCTGGTGGAGGTGGGGTCTCTGGAAGGCTGTTATTAGGTGGGATTCATCTAAGGATTAATAGCCTGTGACCTTCTGTTAATGCTTACAAACTGCTTTATTCCTAGAAAGCTGTGGGCCCTCCCACACTAAAGAATGTGATATACAATTGGAGTGATTCCATATCTCTAAGTAGCCAGAGGGTGTTTGGAATATAGGATACAGTTCATTCTGAAAATCCAAAGATAACCTAGTCAACCCCTGAGGAAAGACTAAATTCAGGTCCTGGACACATTCTCTTGGGAAAGCTGGGAGACAGGAACTCCTGTCTCTGTGAGGAGCGTGTTTGAACCTTGTGTTGGTCTGAGGCCTCATTGGCTAGATACACAGCACTAAAGAAAGAGAAAGCTCAACTTTTCAGGGCCATGGCATGACTGAAAATATTTTTACAACCTTTTTTTTTTCATTCTGATATATCTCTTATGTGCCTGTGGCTGTATGGTCATGCAAGAAAGCAGTCTTGCCTGACCAGGTGGTGGCGCAGTGGATAGAGCGCTGGACTGGGATGCAGAGGACCCAGGTTCGAGACCCCGTGGTTGCCAGCTTGAGCGCGGGCTCATCTAGTTTGAGCAAAAGCTCACCAGTGAACCCAAGGTCACTGGCTCCAGCAAGGGCTTACTCGATCTGCTGAAGGCCTGCAGTCAAGGCACATATGAGAAAGCAATCAATGAACAACTAAGGTGTCGCAACGAAATGATTGATGCTTCTCATCTCTCTCCGTTCCTGTCTGTCTGGCCCTGTCTATCCCTCTCTCTGACTCACTGTCTCTGTAAAAAATAAATAAATAAATAAAATTAAAAAAAAAAAGAAAGCAGTCTTTTGGGGAGGGGGAGGCTAGAATTCTGTTTGTTTAAAAAAAGAGAATTTGCAATTTCTACAGGATGAGGGAAAGTGGGCTTTTGTAGAAATAATGTGCTTTGTTAAAGAGTTTGGCCATATCATGACTCCTATCCTGACAAAGATATTCGGTCTCTTCAATAAAAACAATGCCAGCAAGCAAGGAGAAAGCATTTGGCTCTGGACTGCTTGGTTCTGAGCAGCTGGCTAGTGCTCCAGGTGAGGAGACTGCAAGGCAACATGGTCTCATCTAGTGCGGAGGGAGCTCCAGGAGCTCCTCGTTATGGGGGCGCGGGTGAGTCTTGGTATGCCCTGACTTAGTGTGTGGTCCAGGTTAGAATACAGAGCACCTGCCTGTCACCCACAGAAACCACCAAGGATAAAATTCTATTTCTGTGCAAATAATATGTGGGACTTTTGGAAATTCTTGGAGAGCATAAACTGGAAGGTATGAAAGGTCATTTCCCAAATGCAAGGTCATCATACTACTATTTACAAGTCACTCCTGGTTTTGAGTGTGTGTGTATTTATATTAATATTTTGAATTTCAATGAAAGATTGGAAAAGTAAATGTAGCAGAAGGTTTAAAAGCAGAGTGAACTTCAAGAGAGTCTAACTTGGGCCCTGGCCGGTTGGCTCAGCGGTAGAGTGTCGGCCTGGCATGCGGGAGACCTGGGTTCGGTTCCCGGCCAGGGCACATAGGAGAGGCGCCCATTTGCTTCTCCACCGCCCCCCTCCTTCCTCTCTGTCTCTCTCTTCCCCTCCCACAGCCAAGGCTCCATTGGAGCAAAGATGGCCCGGGCGCTGGGGATGGCTCCTTGGCCTCTGCTCCAGGCGCTAGAGTGGCTCTAGTCGCAGCAGAGCAACGCCCCGGAGGGGCAGAGCATCGCCCCCTGGTGGGCAGAGCGTCGCCCCTGGTGGGCGTGTCAGGTGGATCCTGGTCGGTCGGGCGCATGCGGGAGTCTGTCTGTCTCTCCCCGTTTCCAGCTTCAGAAAAATACAAAAAAAAAGAGAGAGTCTAACTTGGCCATCAGAATGTTTGCACTGGTATCTGAATGCTAAAATACTAGGTGAGGTTTTTTTCCCATGGATCTGTGCAAAGTAGAGCAAATTCCTGACCCAATCTTGCCCATTGCTTTGGGCTTTTTGTTCTTCTCTGAAAAAAGTAAGAAAATAAGGGAATTATCCTATTCAATTCTAGTTGCTGTCCCATCTCCTGGTTTTTTAAATGAAACTTTTATTTTGAGACAATTTTATGTTAACATTTAATTGTAGGAAGCAATACAGAGATATTTCCATGTACCCTTCACTCAATTTTTCCCTTAATGGTAACATTTCGAAAATCTATACTACAGTGTCGCAACCAGGATATTGACATCAATACATGTTTGTTTAAGATACAGAACATTTTCATCACCACCATAAGGATTCCTCTTGTTGCCCGTTTATGACCATCCCCTCTTCCCTCCAGCCCTCACTCCCTCCTCAACCCCTGGCAACCACTAATCTGTGTTCCGTTTCTATAGTTTTCTTATTTCAAGAATGTTAGATAAAAGAAATCACACAGTTTATAACCTATGGGATTGGCTTTTTTCATTCAGCATAATTCTCTAAAAATTCACCCAGGCTTTTGTAACTATCAATAGTCGGTTTCTTTTTTGTTGCCAAGTAATATTTCATGGTATGGATGTACCATCGCTTGTTTAACCATTAACCTGTCAAAGGATATCTGGGTTGTCTCTAGTGTTTTACCACTATGATAAATCTGCTATAAACATACGTTTTAACTTCTCTGGAAATTTTTCTAGGAGTACAATTGGTGGGTTGTAAGGTAGTTTCATGTTTAGGTTTTGTTTTGGGTTTTGTTTTTTTTAATTCAAATGTTTTCCAGAGTTGCTGAACCACTATATTGTACATTCTCACAAGAAATATATGAATGATCTAGTTTCATCTCATCCTCATCAGCATGTCCTATTGTCACTGTTTATTTTAACCATTCTGATAAATAAATAGTGATATCTCATTATGGTTTTTACTTTTCTCTTACCTAGTGGCTAATGATGTTGAATATCAATTCATGTGTTTATTTGCTATCTGTGTATTCTCCTCAGTTAAACGTCTGTTCATGTGTTTTGCCCATTTTCCAATTGTTTGCGTTTTGGGGGGTTTTTTCTACTGTTGAGTTTTGAGAGTTCTTAATTCTAGATACTAGTCCTTTGTCAGATGTGGTTTGCAAATATTTTCTCTGAATTTATACCTTATATTTACATATACTTCACATAGGCAATAATTCTAAATTTTGATGAATTCCAATTTCTCAGTTTTCCCTTTTATAGATTGTGTTCTGGGGTCAAGGTGAAGAACTCTTTGCCAGGCCCTGGATTCCAAAGATTTTCTCCTGTTTATTCTAAACATTTCATCATTCTTACATTTTATATTTACGTAGTGATCCATCTTGAGTTGATCTTTATATAAACTGTGAAACTCATAGACAATTACTGCTCTACATCTGGGAAACACCACAGAAAAAAAAAAAGTTGCATCCTCTTTCCCCCCACTAGAGAAGACCACCGTCACCAACTTTGTCTTAGCTCCCCAGGTGTTTCAGATCAATGACAAGGTCCTGGCTTTCAAGGTAGCATGGCTTTCAAGGTAGCATGGTGTGGTTGCGAGAGAGCTGGTACTCGAGTCCGGCAGACTCAGTTAGAGTCTAGCTGCATGATACCAGGCAAACGGAGACACTACTCTGAGCCTCAGTTTTCTCATTTGTAATCAGATGGCTTTGAGGAGTGAGCTGGATAAAGTATGTGAAATGACTTGCGCAGGTCTGTTCAGTCAATGATCCCATTCTTCTCCAAACAGATCCATTACAGCTGTTGGAAAATAAGCAGCGTGCTCTTGTTGGAGAACAGGAAAAAGGCCAATTGTGTGCAGCCAGTGCTGAATCTTTCTAAGGGCTAATTATCTGGCTTATAGATAAACTAGGAACCCTATGCTCTTGCTTCCCAGCTCTGTGGCCAGCGCTTTAACTAGGATCCAGCAGCTCTGTTACTAGGCAAGGAGGGCAAATGAAAACTGTATCCTGATCCAGTTAATATTTCCAGAAGATTGGAAGAATTAGGAAAATAAATTGGACATGGATGGGAACATTTTTTCATTAAACTTGATTTTTTTAGTTTTATCGACTTTCATTAAGTTATGGAAAAAAATGTGAAATTCCCATAAAATTAAATTCTGCTATAAGACATAAAAAATTCTACCTGTTCTACTGGAAGGAAAAAAAATGTCGTTACCAGAATGCAGTTCTCGAAACCATTCATGTTAAATTTTTTTCTAATTTGTAAAGAAGCCAAATTTTACAAATTACTTTTGAGCTCCCTTATTGAATAGTGTAGCACTGAAAATTCAGCTTTTCTTTTACTCTCTCAGCACTTACCATTTTATTTGCATTTTCTTGTTTTACCATCTCTTCTCTGCCCTATCAAAGAAAGTATAAAATGCCTTCTTCCTCCCTTTCTTGAAGTCCTTCTCCCAGCAACCCCTCTTGAACAATATCTGGGATTAATCACATTGTGTTGGATCTGCCACAGATACTTTATTTATTATTTATTTATTTATTTTTGTATTTTTCTGAAGCTGGAAATGAGGAGAGACAGTCAGACAGACTCCCGCATGCGCCCGACCGGAATCCACCCGGCATGCCCACCAGGGGCGCCGCTCTGCCCACCAGGGGGCGATGCTCTGCCGCGACCAGAGCCGCTCTAGCGCCTGGGGCAGAGGCCAAGGAGCCATCCCCAGCGCCCGGGGCCATCTTTGCTCCAATGGAGCCTTGGCTGCGGGAGGGGAAGAGAGAGACAGAGAGGAAGGAGGGGGGGGGGGTGGAGAAGCAAATGGGCGCTTCTCCTATGTGCCCTGGCTGGGAATCGAACCCGGGTCCCCCGCACGCCAGGCCGACGCTCTACCGCTGAGCCAACCAGCCAGGGCCGATACTTTATTTTTATACAATTGATTTTAAACTAAGCACCGAAGGCCTCTCTGAAATGGCCACATACAGAGAACCCAAAGAGCAATGTGCAGGAGAAGGTGGGGCAGGCTCATTTCTAGTCTGTGTCTTGGGCAGGTGGGAAGACCGTTCAGGATCATGCGTGGATGCAGCTTGGATTGTTTTTAGCAGCAGCATCTGCTCAAGTCTCCCCAGTTTTCATCCATCCTGCCCCCAACACTGGACCCTCAAAGCCTGGAGTCCGGGCACATTTCTGAGCTTCTACACTTGGATCTGCCCTTCATTGGTTTACCGTCTTATCCTTTTGCCACAGCGTGTTGTAAAGGGAAATAGTCACTTTATATAAAGAAAGTAAATTATTACTTCTGGGTGTGTAGATTTTGAAATTTGATCCTGGAATTGTTTTGAATGCTTATCCTGTGAAACAAATCTTTTGACTAAAAGACTAAGCCTGTGTTGATACTATATATAAAACCTGCAAATTAACCTAAGTCTGAGGAAGTTGATATTTTAATTGATGTTGGCATTTGATACCCCACAAGAGGCACGGCTTCTTGGGGTTATCTGTAAACACGTGACTGGGGAGTGGATGAGGCTAAAGAAAATTCTCTTCATAGGACTGATATTGTACTAAATATTTACAAACTATAATAAATCAACCTAAGAGTAGATCTAATAGTATAGATTGAGAACCTATTGTTTGGCTGATCTTGCTCATGGTAAAAAATCAACTGAATTTGGATATTTTGTATGTGTGTTTTCTTTAAATTCCTTTTGCATTGTCGGCCACACCCAATGAACTAAATTATAACTCTTTGCTCCTGTGTTTTCATCACATTAAATGCTTGCTCTTAATTTTTTTTTCTTTTCATTTTTACTATCCCAGCATCCCATTTCTCAGAGGAACAGTTCATCTCGACAGCCAGCAAGAGAGCGTGGATGCTCAAGGTAAGGTTTAAATATAAATTATGTTGTTTGACTTATAGAATAATTGCTTACAGACTAAATTGGAGTGTTATTGATGCTTTGTAACAAAGTTATTCTCAAAATTGCATTATACAACTAAAGCAAATATTTGAGTAAACACGTTTTGTGCAAACATTTTTCAAACTATATTCCATTTCCCATGTGCACTAAGGGATAATTAACTGCTATCAGTGATTTCTCTAAAACATTGTCAAGCCAATTAAGGCTTAATTTTAGATATATAGTAAATGGAGGAAGGAAATATCAAGATATAGTCAAATGACCTCCATGACATTACTAATTGTTATGTGATTATTTGATCTTCTTCAAAATAAAGGCAACTGCTCTCTATTGACTTTATAATAGAGAGAGATGGGTATCTTGCAAAGGAGATGAAGACCTGAGATGCCTCCGTTTTTTTTCAGTCTGGGATGTTGTTTAGAAACATTTGACCTTCAGTTATTTCCCCACCAGTACTGAGTCTCTGTAATAATGCCTTCAGGGTTCCCTTTAGGAGCTCCCTAGAACAAAGGAACAATTAACTAAAATTCCACCAGATGGCAGTATTTGGAAAGCCATGTAGAGAGGTTTCAAGGCTATGAGCTATTACTGTTCAGAGAAGAGTCTCACAAAGTGTAACATCCTAGATTATATAAAGTTGCTCCAAACATCTTTTGTTTGACCTCTTTTTCCCCCCATGGCATCGCCTTTTTTTTATTATTATGAGGAGAAAAAAAGAGTGTGGGGTGGATGTGTTGTTTTCTTTTGGTTTTAATTCTGGAATGATAAAACCAGAACTCCACTCTCAAATAATTCTTCAAACTGTATTGGTGAGTATTAAAAGCTCAGATCAATGGATGATATGCCATATTTGTTGTAGGGTTACTTTGTGATAAATGCTATGGTTGATAAACATTTTTAAATCAGTTTAGAAGAGAAACCTAAAATTCTATTCTTCTAAATTCTAAAGAAGAATAGAATTTGAAGGAGTTGCCTTGATAGTAAACTCACTGAAATATACAGGTACAAATTTACTTGTATTGCCTGACCAGGTGGTGGCACAGTGGATAGAGCATCAGACTGGGATGCCAAGGACCCAGGTTTGAGACCCCGAGGTTGCCAGCTTGAACATGGGCTCATCTGGTTTGAGCAAAAGCTCACCAACTTGGACTCAAGGTTGCTGGCTCGAGCAAGGGGTTACTCAGTCTGGTGAAGGCCCATGGTCAAGGCACATATGAGAAAGCAATCAATGAACAACTAAGGTGTTGCAATGCGCAACGAAAAACTAATAATTGATGCTTCTCATCTCTCCATTCCTGTCTGTCTGTCCCTGTCTATCCCTCTCTCTGACTCTCTCTCTGTCTCTGTTAAAAATAAATAAAATAAAATAAAATTTACTTGTATTGAATTGAAATAATTATTTAAATAGGATGAGTAAACTTTCCCCCTTTTGCTCCAATGAAAGTGGAAATACTGTCCCCTGAGTGGTGTCCGCACAGCTGACTCTTCAAGGACCAGAGCTGGCTCTAGGGCAGAGTTGGGACAGAGGAAAGTGGGAAGGCATCAGAGGCAGTTCAAACAGAAGCAAGACGAGCAGTCACCTAAGCTTTCTTTGTACAATAAAAGCAGTTCCTGAACAGGCCCTGGCTGGTTGGCTCAGCGGTAGAGCGTCGGCCTGGCGTGTGGGGGACCCAGGTTCGATTCCCGGCCAGGGCACATAGGAGAAGCGCCCATTTGCTTCTCCACCACCCCCCCTTCCTCTCTGTCTCTCTCTTCCCCTCCCGCAGCCAAGGCTCCATTGGAGCAAAGATGGCCCGGGCGCTGGGGATGGCTCCTTGGGCTCTACCCCAGGCGCTAGAGTGGCTCTGGTTGCGGCGGAGTGACGCCCCGGAGGGGCAGGGCATCGCCCCCTGGTGGGCAGAGCATCGCCCCTGGTGGGCGTGCCGGGTGGATCCCGGTCGGGCGCATGCGGGAGTCTGTCTGACTGTCTCTCCCAGTTTCCAGCTTCAGAAAAATACAAAAAAAAAAAAAAAAAAAAAAAAGCAGTTCCTGAACAGATGCAGGCTGGCTATGAAACCTGCTCTGGCTACTCGCCTTTGGACCCATATGTCTGGTGTCTGGGAGAGTCCCGTTTTACTTGTTGTCTTGGAGTATTGTCTATTTAGCAACCCCTTCACCCTCAAAAGTATCTTAGAGTGATCATATCATTTATTGTCCAAACTATCTTCCAGGTTGACATGTTTAAAGAAAAAGTAATAGAAGAAAAAGTAATAGAAAGGGGTAGCCCAGTACTTAAATTGGATACCTGTTTATCAATGTCTTTCTATATCTGGAGCTAGAGGACAAATACTTCTTTTTCTGTAAAGAGCCACAGTAAATATTTTTTGCTTTGTAAGCCATGCAACTTCTGTCACAACTAACAAATCCTTGTAGTGTGAAAACAGCCATAGGCAATACATCAGTGAATGGGCTTCGCTGTTCCCATAAAACTGTTTGCAAAAAAATAGGCCACAATTTACAGACCCCTGTGAGATAATAGATGAGAAAGGACTAGGAAACAGTAGAGAACCAAGAAGACAGCCATTCTTAATTCCTTTCCTCTTCATAAGCCTTCTGGGTGGCAGCCCCTTTATTTTAACCCTCTCAGGAACTAGTAGTAATAGTTTCTTTGAGAAAGTAATCTCATCATCAGTTGTAAGGTTTCCTGGGATTCCTTTGCCAGGTCTAGCTGCTTGCTTCTCATTTAAATCTATTTTGGCACCATGTATAACATTCCTCTGCTTTATGCCTCATAACATAAACTAGCATCCCTGTTCAGGTGCCACCTGAATGCTAGAATTAAGTACTGGAGCAAAAACTATTCAGTAGACAATTTAATTTTATGCTTTGGTCCTCAGTCAATAACCATTTATAGGAAATAGAGCCACATTAAAGAAATGTTCATGTTGACTATACCGAAACTTTTATATAAAAAACAATACATTTAAAGGAAACTTTCGGGGGAAAGAGAAAGTCATTTGTAACATCATCCCAAATAACTATTTTTCTATTTTTGCTTATTTACTTTTTCTATGAGTATTCCTATTTTTCTACAGTGGTGGTCGTAGTGCGTGTGGACTTTTATTTTACTTTTTTTTTTTTTTTTTTTTTTTTTTTGCATTTTTCTGAAGCTGGAAACAGGGAGAGACAGTCAGACAGACTCCCGCATGCACCCGACCGAGATCCACCCGGCACGCCCACCAGGGGCGAAGCTCTGCCCACCGGGGGCGATGCTCTGCCCATCCTGGGCGTCGCCATGTTGCAGCCAAAGCCACTCTAGCGCCTGAGGCAGAGGCCACAGAGCCATCCCCAGCGCCCGGGCCATCTTTGCTCCAATGGAGCCTTGGCTGCGGGAGGGGAAGAGAGAGACAGAGAGGAAGGCGCGGCAGAGGGGTGGAGAAGCAAATGGGCGCTTCTCCTGTGTGCCCTGGCCAGGAATCGAACCCGGGTCCTCCGCACGCTAGGCCGACGCTCTACTGCTGAGCCAACCGGCCAGGGCTGGACTTTTATTTTATGTAGCAATCCTCACAGCATCTTCCATGCGTTCTCAGAACTGTCACTAGAATGTAGAATAGCATTATGTCATATGAATGTGCCATACTTCCAATTTTTTACTTAAAAATGCTAAGCTAATGCCTGACCAGGTGGTGGTACAGTGGATAGAGCGTCGGACTGGGATGCAGAGGACCCAGGTTTGAGACCCCGAGGTCGCCAGTTTGAGCGCAGGCTCATCTGGTTTGAGCAAAAGCTCACCAGCTTGAACCCAAGGTTGCTGGCTCCAGCAAAGGGTTACTTGGTCTGCTGAAGGCCCACGGTCAAGGCACATATGAGAAAGCAATCAATGAACAACTAAGGTGTTGCAACGTGCAATGGAAAACTAATGATTGATGCTTCTCATCTCTCTCCATTCCTGTCTGTCTGTCCCTGTCTATCCCTCTCTCTGACTCACTCCCTGTCTCTGTAAATAAATAAATAAATAAATAAATATGCTAAGCTAATATTTTGTAGACATTTTTGTTGATTTGGTTAGATTGGTTTTGTTCAGTTTACCTTGGGTTTATTTGTTTTGGTTTGGTTTGGTTGTCCATCTCTTTCCTTAGGACAAAATCACAGATATGGGATTATTATTAAAAGATATAATCATTTTTATGACTTTTAATCTAGTTTACCATATTTTTCCCACACAAGGTTTGGAATACTTTACAAATATTTGCAGCTTGAGGGTCATGGACCCACCACAGCTTTATCAGTAACAGCATTTAGTTCAGCTTATCATCTTTTAATATTTTGATATTTTTTATAGTAAATATGTTTCCATTTCTTATGTAGACAAAGTTTTTGAAGCAGCATTTATTTCAATGATATTTATTGAATGTCTCAGTGATAGAGCATCGGCCTGGCGTGCAGGAGTCCCAGGTTCGATTCCCAGCTAAGGCACACAGGAGAGGCGCCTATCTGCTTCTCCACCCCTCCCCCTCTCCTTCCTCTCTCTTTCTTCCCCTCCCGCAGCCAGGGCTCCACTGGAGCAAAAGTTGGCCCGGGCACTGGAGGTGGCTCTATGACCTCTGCCTCAGGAGCTAGAATGGCTCTGGTTGCAACAGAGCGATGCCCCGGATGGGCAGAATATCGCCCCCTGGTGGGCATGCCGGGTGGATCCTGATTGGGCGCATGCAGGAGTCTGTCTGCCTCCCTGTTTCCAACTTCAGAAAAATACAAAAAAAAAACAAAAAAAACAAAGCAAAAAAAAAAAGAATGTCTCTATGTAGTGAACTGTGCTAATTGCTTTGGTATATATAATGTGCTCATTCCACAAACATTTATTGAGAACCTATATTGTAGGGTTTAATAGTGGGGTTTCAGTGGATATGTGCATAAATAACTATAATCAGATATAGATGATCAGATGCACCAGAGGAGAAATACAGGTAAAATATTATGGGAGTTCGGAAGAGGTGAAGGAGGTAGAGGTGGCATGTGAGCCAAGCCTTGAAAGTAAGTTGGGTTGGTCTTACTCGGAGGTTGGAAGATTTGCCACTCATTCCATAAACATTTACTCACTGCCAAATACTAAACACTAGGGATACGAAGGTGAACAAGGACAGAAATTCATAGAACTTACTATCTAGTAAAGTAGAGTGCCTTTAAAAAAGTCCTAAGTGTGATAAGTAGGGTAGCTTGTCTGGCAGAGAACAAGAACAGGGGTGTGGGGATGACATGGGGTTTCCTTTGGTGAGAACTTCGTGGCTCCTCTCTGAGCACAGTCCTCAGCAGTTACTCTCAGAATCTGTGGGAGATCTGCTTCTGGAAATTAGAACGTTATTCTAATTGTACTGACCAACATTTCAACTAGAATGGGTCTACATTTACAGTTCATCCCCTGAAAGTGCATTTACTGAGAACGCACAGCAGAGCAGAGAGTCAGGATCAACAAGACCTCCATCCCGGCCCTCACCAGCTGGTGACAGAAGCAAAGCACCAAGAATGGCAGGGTTTCATTTGTGTTTTGTTTTTTTAAACAGCTGAACGGAACCTGAATAATAATCCAACTCACTTTCTAGATGAACATTCTTGGGTGACGAGAGTTGAGTGGCTAGCCTACTGTCAGACATCTGGGGAAAACGCCGTGGCACCAGAACCCTGGCTCTCTCTCACATGCTTGTTCTCTACTTCCTGCTGTCATTGTCCCTTCCTCATCTTTACTACAGGGGTAATAAGAACTAAAAGGAGAATTAACATAGACATTCCTTGTGCACATTAAACAATATGTCATTTACCCATCTCAGACCTAAACAAAAAACTTTTAATTGCCTGACCTGTGGTGGCGCAGTGGATAAAGCGTTGACCTGGAAATGCTGAGGTCGCCGGTTCGAAACCCTGGGCTTGCCTGGTCAAGGCACATATGGGAGTTGATGCTTCCAGCTCCTCCCCCCTTCTCTCTCTCTCTGTCTCTCTCCCTCTCTGTCTCTCCTCTCTAAAAATGAATAAATAAAAATTAAAAAAATAAAAAAAAATAAAAAAATAAAAAAAAACTTTTAATTTAACTTCTTTTTTTTATTGGACTTACTAGGGTGACATTGGTTAATAAAATTATATAGGTTTCAGGCATATATTTCTATTATATATCATCTGTATATTGTAGCATATGTTCATCCCAAGTCAAGTCATCTTCCATCACCATTTTCCCCTCTACCCTTTTTACCTCTCCCACCCCCTTTCCCACTTACTATACTGTTGTCTGTGCCCATGATTTTTTTTTTTTTTTTTTTTGTATTTTCTGAAGCTGGAAACGGGGAGAGACAGTCAGACAGACTCCCGCATGCGCCCGACCGGGATCCACCCGGCACTCCCACCAGGGGCAAAGCTCTGCCCACCACGGGGCGATGCTCTGCCCCTCCGGGGCGTCGCTCTGCTGTGACCAGAGCCACTCTAGCGCCTGGGGCAGAGGTTAAGGAGCCATCCCCAGCACCCGGGCCATCTTTGCTCCAATGGAGCCTTGGCTGCGGGAGGGGAAGAGAGAGACAGAGAGGAAGGGGGGGTGTGGAGAAGCAAATGGGTGCTTCTCCTATGTGCCCTGGCCGGGAATTGAACCTGGGTCCCCCCCGCACGCCAGGCCGACGCTCTACTGCTGAGCCAACCGGCCAGGGCCATGATTTTTTTTTTTTATATATAGTAATGAATAGATGAGTGGAAAGAGAGGGAATCCTAAAGGAGATCCTACCTCCTTTAGGATCTGGGCACATCACTTAGCCTCACTGAGTTTTTAATCTTGAGTTAGCTGTGGGAAGAGTTGGAGGAAATGGACGTGTCAGGTACATCCTGGGCACTCAGCAAATGTTTGTTTCTCCTTCCCTCCTGGAGCTACTGGTTCTTCATAGATTGCCTTTTGTTTATTAATTAGGTTACCTTCTAAGACTCATGAGAATTAAATGATGGACTGAGAGGACATTTTGAAAAGCATCTAGTGCAAAGCTTAATGTTCTCATATCTGAATTTCACTTCACTCTGCTTAAGTAGAAATTTAGAGGTTTGTAATCATGGTTCTTATTTTCTTCAGTAGCTCATTTTAGACGATTTGTGGACATGTTGGTAAGACTTAAAGATTCATTTACTTTCTCCGTGATTTACTTTAAAATGGTCTGTCAAACATAGAAAGATGATAAAGGAGATATGGCTAAAAGTTAACAATTACTAAGTACAGCTGGTGGGAATGAGAGCACATGATACTATTATACAATTTTTTTTTCTCTTTTTCTGGCTGTTTGAAATGTCCCAGGACAAACTTTTTTTTTTTTTGAAGAATTACGTATCAAATATTAAGCTTCTACCATCACCATCAAAGGTGCAGAAGATACCTTTTGAGTAAGAAAGTCAGGGAATCAGCCCAGTGGAGCTATGAGCCACTGTAGGGACGTTAATGAAACAGGCAGTTCTGATAGAGGGCGCTAAGCACTATGGGAAAGCACAGGATACTGTGAGATGCAACAGCAACAGCAAAGCCAGAGCTAGTGCCGAGAAATCAGTGTTTCCAAGGAATGGTGATATCTATTCTGAGACCCGAAGGGAAAGGAGAAGCTAGCAGGTGTTAGGAGAGAGGGGCTGCAGGGAAGGAAGAATTGTAGAATAATGTTTGCCAGGCACTCTAGGGGGGGGGGGTATGGAAAGTTACTGTGTTTTATAAGATGAAAAGTGTTCTGGACTTAGATGCTAATAATGGTTGCACAACCATGTGAATGTACTTCATAACACTGAATTGCACACTTCAGTGGTTAAAATGGTACGTTTTTGTGTTGTGTGTATTTTACCGGGTGGCAAGAGTAGTTGATAATCTTGATGAGGATAATTTCAATGGAGTGGATGGTCAAGGTGGAACTCAGCATGCAGGAAGTTGAAGAGTGAGGGAGAAATGGAGAAGTGGAGAGGGTAGGCTTAGATAAGCCTTAATGTATGTGTTGTAAAGATGAAAAGAGAAAAGGGGGACCCGTGGTGAAGAAGAATCCATTTAAAGTGGAAGAGACCTAACTCGTTCAACTGCTGCTGGGAAGGAACCAATAGAAGGGGTGTGTGAGGGTCCAGTGAAAAGTTCCACAGCAGGTCTTTGAGAAGGCAGGAGGCATCTGGCCCAGATACACCTCTTCATCACAGCAAGCTAGAAACGGAATAAGATGGCCACCTTTCAGGTAAATGTGAAGGTTGGAGGGCAGGAAACTTAAATTTTTGTCTAATGGCTTCGATTCTCTCCGCGAAGTCAGAGGCAAGGTCGTCTGCTGAGGGAGACGTGGGTGAAAGGGTCAGAGATGTAAAGAAACTGAACAAATATTGAAATGCCTGGCTGATGAGTTAAGGACAGAGTACTGACTAGGGAAGCAGCCAGATGGTCTGGAAGCACAGACACCCACTCTGCTTTGGAGGCCGTGAATTTATAGCTGTGCTGGTCTTCTAAGCAGTATGCCTTTTTTTCCAAATAGACCTCTGCAGTAGCACCTGTACCTTAACAGATGAGAACTTACAAGAGCTCTTTTTTAGTAGAAACATGAAAATTGATCATAAGGGCAATACAGTTATTTTCAAGTTGGTGGATGCTTTCTTTTTAAAAATTTTTAAATGTTGTAGGAGCCAAATTTACTGGGTGTATGAGTTTGGTATTTGTACAGGGTTGTAATTAACTCACTAGCGCCCCCCTGTTGACATAACAGAATAGATTGTTAGACCAACCTTAATTAACAATTGATTTGATTAATGATGACACTTAGAACAGTTTGTACTTTGGTATCACATCCCCCATTCAGAAACTTGTATTGCTTGTCACGGGTACTTATGGCTTCTACTTGAGTCAGCTGGTTTGTTGCATTCAGAATTAAAACTGCCAACTGCTTAGCAAACCTTTAATACGTCGTACCTTCCTCCGAGAGATTTCTGTCTTTTACATAGAGGACTAGAATCAGGTTAAGTATTTTCATTTTGGCTAGCAACAATGTCACTGGATTGATATATCTTATCAAAGTGTTCTTTACAAGTGGGCTGTGGTATGTGGAAGGAATGCTATTGATGTCTCATAAGCTGGTTCCTGGAATGCTCGTACATATTGAAGCTCCCTAATCAAAAAATGTTTTCCTTCTACACGCCCCCTCTTCACTCTCTGAGTTTAGTTTGAACAAAGATGATTGGTGCTAACCCTCTGACATGTCTTATTCCTACTGATAGCTCTGGAACTTGAGAACAGACTCCTAAATGTTTCGGATGGATGAAAATGTTCTGTGTCTGTGCCATCATATCTGGCAGCCACTAGCCACTTGTGCCCACTGAGGATTTGAAACGTGGCTATGTGATTGAGGAACATTTTATATGCATTTAAATTTTATTTCATTTTAAAATGGAATAATAATGACATGTCTACAGACTTTAAAACCAGAATCATGAATAACCTGGCAGCATGGAAAACTGCTTGACAAGGTAAGAAAGCAGTTCACTGAAGCAGGCACAGCTATGGTTACAACTATGTAAAACAGTATGAAGGAAATAAAGGAATGATTTGTTAGGGCAGGAATATAGGTGATTTGCTTTTTATGATTTTCATTATTACTTCCAATAATGGAAATTTTGGAAATGCTGCAGAAATAGAAGAAAATATATACATTAGAGATATTTGAGAAGGCAGGCAGGCAGGCAGCAGCTAGACTCTGGGTGATGTTACTTAAATGATTGTAGTAACAAAATTGAGTAAAAAAAATGATTCCATTATTTACTCAATGTAAATAGCCATATGTGGCCAGCAGCTACTGTATTGGACAGCCAACTCTGACACCAGATTAGATAGAGCTGAAGTTTTAAGTACATCTTCCAAATAGAGCCACCCCGGGGAACTCACTCTGGTCTTGGATGTGCAGACAAGTCTGGGCTGGCCTCATCCTGCCATCATGGTGATTATAGCCTAAGGATTCTGGTCCCTGTGAAGGTAATAATGGGGGAAGGAGCAAGATCCGAAAACAACCTACAGCCAAGGTGGAGTCATGTTCATTTCTCCATAAACTGTCTCTCCAATACCTGAACACCAGAGTCCTGGGTTCAAAGGGGAAAACATGTGAAAGAGCACTAACTTAATTTGATGCCTACCTATGTACAAGTACTCAGCTAGCGACTTCACATACATTATCTCAATCTTTATATGTCCTCTGTGAAACCTGCTTATGCTTTTTATAGGTGAGGACATTGAATTTCAGAGAGATCACTAACTTGTTCAAGGCACATAGCTAGTTATGGGGTAGAGGCAAGATTAGACCCCAAGCAGGTGTGAATGCAAAGTTATTTCTAAAAGCAGTACTCACACCTAGGTACGCATGTTTGAACTACCCATGAAGCAGAAAACCTTCAGGGCAGGATTGGAGGTAGAGTGTAGGTTATGGGAGGCAAATGACTCTGTGTGTGTGTGTGTGTGTGTGTGTGTGTGTGTGTGTGTGTGTGTTTAATCCTGTTTATCTCAGAGATTGTACCTGTATTCCTCCTCTTCTCCCCTCTCCCTCTCCCTCCTGCCTTCCCTACCCTTAAACACTTGAGTAATATTGATTGTATGTTACTCCATCATGAAAATACAACTGTTAGTGTCATAGTAGATATACATATAGTTGCTCATTTGGATTAAAATTACTCAAGAAACAAAGACATATTTCAGCATCTTAGTTACCACCATGGAGGTGAAAGTCTTAAGCCACTTGGTATTTATCTATACTTATGTTTTATGAGAAGCATATTAGATTCTCTACAATCATTTAAGTAACATCACCCAGACTCTAGCTGCTGCCTGCCTGCCTGCCTTCTCAAATATCTCTAATGTATATATTTTCTTCTATTTCTGCAGCATTTCCAAAATTTCCATTATTAGAAGTAATAATGAAAATCATAAAAAGCAAATCACCTATATTCCTGCCCTAACAAATCATTCCTTTATTTCCTTCATACTGTTTTACATAGTTGTAACCATAGCTGTGCCTGCATCAGTGAACTGCTTTCTTACCTTGTCAAGCAGTTTTCCATGCTGCCAGGTTATTCACGATTGTGGTGTTAAAGTCTGTACACATGTCATTATTATTCCAACATGCCATTGTCTGATGTGTGAAGTCTTTTCCAGAGCTAACTTCAGTAGACTTTACACTAGTAGTTCATAACTGGCTAAACAATACCCCTGACTGGCAGTCTCCCACCTGTATTCCCACATCCCCTCTGAATATAGTTGTTATACTATGAAATTCCTGATTGGATATTACCTTGGATTTAAATTTTTCACATAGATAATTTTTTACTTGCAAAACAATATTCTCAAGAGCCATTTTTGATGATACACTCTATCTTAATTATCACCCTCCCCACCCTTTAGACACTCAATCTATGCTTCTGTTAAGTTCTGTATGAGTATTTAAAACTGGCTTGGCATCAGGTTGCCCAGTAACTGGTAATGTGTATGACACAGATTTTTAGCATCCCTTTCCTCAAATATCATTCTGCCTAAAATGCATGCACTGACGTGTTTGTCTCTGTTCTAAAGTTAGTCATGTTTCAGTCTTCAAGAAAGCAATTCAAATGAATCACAGATTATTAGGTTAATAGCCAACAACATTAAGAAGCATGAACAGTAAAGGTCAAGATAAACTTCAGAATGCCTCCCTATGGGACTAAATGCAGAGCTATGAGGGTTTTGTATTTTCCAATACTTCATGCTCCTGCTTTGGAGTATGGCACAAAGCCTTCACTGCACCGTGGCATTTCAAAACGCTGATATGTTACGCTGTCGTGATTTTTTAAGGCAATGACGAGGCTGTATAATATCTGCTTGGTAGAGTTTCTCTCGTGGAAGCCTTGTCTCTAACTTTATTTTTGCTCTTAGGGAGTGATATATTTCAGACCTGTGTGAGGTAATGCAACTCATGCAATGCTCCTTTGGCTTATAAGCTGGACTGAACCATTGGTATCTTTTTCTGGTACTGGGCTTAGAGAAAAACCAGGCTAGGTTTATTAAAAATATATGAATTGAGTGCTTGGAACATTGTGTAATGACAGTATTGTTTCCAACCAGGAATCACAGTTCTATGTAGATGTCTTAAAATAAGAATATCCGACCATTCTTGACTCCTTGCTCTAGAAAACATCACATCATCATAATCGCCTAACTCAGGCACACTGTCTTTTTTTTTTTTTTTTTTTTTTAGATTTTATTTATTGATTTCAGAGAGGAGAGAGAGAGAGAAAGGGGGGAGAAGCAGGAAAGCAGAAAGCCTCACCCCATAGTAGTTGCTTCTTGTATGTGCCTTGACTGGGCAAGCCTTGGGTTTCGAACCAGCAACCTCAGCATTTCAGGCCAATGCTTTATCCCCTGCGCCACCACAGGTCAGACCGCTTTATTTTTTTAAAAGCTTCATCTCATCAAAAACTTTGATATTTTATTGTAAGATATCAAAACAGGAAGCAGTTGCTTTTTAGATTTTATTCCACAGAAGTAAAAATATTTTGGATTTCAGGGTGAAAATGGCAGAAGAGAACGTATTGGTTGGAAAATTTGACATTGCTGGCACAAAGAACAGAATTGTTCGCCTGGATGAAATTGAAATGTTTTTAAATAATATAGAATTTTAGTTATTTTAAGCTGGTCATAAAGGCTTCAGGAGAGGTGGTAGCCGTGGAGCTGCACCTACCTCTGTAAATATGGGTGGGTGAAAAGGAAAAGAAAGGACATCCAAGCACCAGTCAAAAGGTATAAAGAACAGAGCAGAGGCCCTGGCCGGTTTGCTCAGTGGTAGAGCGTCGGCCTGGCATGCGGAAGTCCCGGGTTCGATTCCCGGCCAGGGCACACAGGAGAGGTGCCCATCTGCTTCTCCACCCCTCCCCCTCTCCTTCCTCTCTGTCTCTCTCTTCCCCTCCCTTGGAGCAAAGATGGCCCCTGGCGCTGGGGATGGCTCCTTGGCCTCTGCCCCAGGCGCTGGAGTGGCTCTGGTCACAACAGAGCGATGTCCCGGAAGGACAGAGCATCACCCCCTGGTAGGCAGAGCGTTGCCCCCTGGTGGGCGTGCTGGGTGGATCCTGGTCGGGCTCATGCCGGAGTCTGTCTGACTGTCTCTCCCTGTTTCCAGCTTCAGGAAAAAAAAAATACAAAAAAAAAAAAAGAACAGAGCAGAAACCATCTCGGGAGGTCAGGGATGACATTCTTTAATGTGGATACTGGAAGATGAAGAAAGATAAGCTGGAGTCAACCTGTGCAGAGTCCCACATACCACACTAAGTTACTTCAACTTTGAATTTTAGATAGTAGGAAGTATTGAACATGATGCAAATATTCTCTAGAAAAATCAATGTTTTAAGAGGGTAATCTAAACACACAGCTTTGCTTTCCTTCTCTCCAGATCTTCGATTGAAATAATAACAGCATGTAAAAACAGCAAACCTATGGCAATTCTGGCGGCATAAATGGGGACCAGAAATGAACAGACTTCTAGAAAGAAAGAGGATAAGGTTATATTGCTAGCTAAACTTTTAAAAGCACAAGAGAAAAAATATTTTTAAAAAACAGACAATTCAGGAAATTATCATAATACAGATGAAATAATTCAGAGAACAGAAGAAAACACAAAAAATTCTAATATTCCTAGTACGAAAATTATTACATCCATTAATCTCCACTATCCCCTCCCCCATCCCCCAAAATGCTGTGGTTAAGAAGCAGTTAGAAAACACAGTTCTTAAAAATTAAAATTTCAGCCTGGCCAGGCAGTGGTGCAGTGGATAGAGCATTGGACTGGGTTGTGGAGGACCCAGGTTTGAGACCCCGAGGTTGCCAGCTTGAGCTCACCAACTTGAGCTCAAGGTCGCTGGCTCAAGCAAGGGGTCACTCAGTCTGCTGTAGCCTCTCCTCCCCGTCAGGGTACACGTGAGAAATCAATCAATGAACAAGTAAGGAGCCGCAATGAAGAATTGATGTTTCTCATCTCTCTCCCTTCCTGTCTGTCTGTCCCTCTTTCTGACTCTCTCTGTCTCTGCAAAAAAAAATAAAATAAAATAAAATTTCAATTATGAAATTAAAAATGAAAAGAAAGACTTACTGAATGTGGCTAAAGAGTATTCCAGAACATAAAGTAAAAGATAAAGAGATGGAAAAAACATGAGAAAGTATTAGAGATAGGGCAAGATGATCTAGATGGTCTAACAGTAAGAAGTATCTTTAAGGGGAAAAAATCAAAGACATTGCAGACAAAGAAATAAAAGTATGAAGATTCAGATTAAGAGGCCACAATGTTGAGTAGGATAAATTAAAAAACCTAAATTTATCTAGGTTTGGGATTAAGAAAGATATTTGAGATACAGGGACAGAAAGTCAGATAGTAAGGAGTTTGCCCATGGAAGGGATCACCTGAATGGTATAAGCTTTGAACAAGGCTGGAGGCTAGGACACAGTGTAACCATGTTTTCAGAGTTCTGAGGGAAGTGGTTTTGGAGTTATAGTTCTATACTCAGCCCAACTATCAAAGTATGAGAGCAACATCAACAAAACAACACAGAATAAGTGCTGGCGAGGATGTGCAGAAAAGGGAACCCTCCTGTACTGCTGGTGGAAATGCAGACTGGTGCAGCCACTGTGGAAAACAGTATGGAGATTCCTCAAAAAATTAAAAATCGAACTGCCTTTTGCCCCAGCTATCCCACTGTTAGGAATATACCCTAAGAACACCATAGAACTGTTCCAAATGGAGAAATGCACCCCCATGTTTATAGCAGCACTGTTCACAATAGCGAAGATCTGGAAACAGCCCAAGTGTTCATCAGTGGATGAGTGGATTAGAAAGCTTTGGTACATATATACTATGGAATACTACTCAGCCATAAGAAATGATGACATTGGATCATTTACAATAACATGAATGGACCTTGATAACATTATACGGAGTGAAATAAGTAAATCAGAAAAAAAAAACTAAGAACTATATGAATCCATACATAGATGGGACATAAAAATGAGACTCAGAGACATGGACAAGGGTGTGGGGGTTACAGGGTGGGGGGGAGGGGAGGGGAGGGGGGTGGGGGAGGGGAGGGGCACAAAGAAAACCAGTTAGAAGGTGATGGAAGACAACTGGACTTTGGGTGATGGGAATGCAGTATAATCAAATGTCAAAATAACCTAGAGATGTTTTCTCTGAACATATGTACCCTGATTTATCAATGTCACCCCATTAAAATTAATCAAAAAAATAAACGTGAAAAGGCTTTAAAATTTTTATACCTCTTGCCTCTCAAAAAATAATTTAAAGAGGTGCTCTAGGATAATGTAAAAGAGAAAACAATAAAGGTAACATAGCATCTAAAAATCTATGAAACTAATGGAAGAGTCCTATTATAAGAAATATAAGAAACACCAGAATGTCAGGAGTAATGTCAAAGATATTGGTTCAAATTAGGTAGTGGGTTCAATGAAGAATATCTTGAAAAAAGTCATATTCTGTTATATAAATTTAGACCTAAAGTCTGAGTATTTTTATAGTACCATAGTATGTTTCTTCTGTCTAAAAAGTAGTTAAAAGCTCTAGAAAAAAACTGTATTGATATATCGAGATACAGATACAGATGTCAGCTATTAGATATAAGATTCAAGTTTAATCTTAAAATTAAGCATACTTCTGAACAAATAATGGCATGTGAACATCGAGAATCCATTTGGCCTTGATGCTTTCATTAGAATATTATTCTGATTGCAGGATTTAATGAGAATATTATATTACTTTAGTATGTCCAATGCTAATGATCCAATGTCATAATTTCTTATGGCTGAGTAGTATTCCATAGTATATATGTACCAAAGCTTTCTAATCCACTCGTCCACTGATGGACACTTGGGCTGTTTCCAGATCTTTGCTGGTGATACCACTTGATTTTGAAAAGAATAAGAAATTATATAATCTTAAATGCTGTTTACTAGACTTTAGGTTTAGAAGCAATCTAGTCAAAACAGAAGACTCAACTACACTCATAGAACATGATATATATAAATACACGTATAAAGAATAAAGAAGACATAATGGTTAAACCATGCTATGAAAAGCAGAGAAGTTTGAGAAAAAACATATAATAGACAGTCAATAAGTAATATTACTTGGAATGAGTCAATAAATAGAATTTTAAGAATGTTAAAATTGTAATGTTAACCACTAGAATAATTTTAAAATACTACCAATAACTGAGAGGAGAAGTAAGAGGTAATAGAAGTATGTTGAATTTCTTAGTAGAAAATAGATACTACTTTGATCTATATTTTTATATTTTGTTAATAGATCCATAGAATATATCTGAATCTTTAGAGATACAATTGTATCCTCAGAAGAACTAAAAACAAATAGTTTAAAAAAAAAACATTAACCATTGAAAAATGAGACTGGTTTAAAGGAAAGTAATAAGAGAGATGTTTACTCTCTTAATATTACACACTGTATAGTCCTCAAATTCTTAACGTGCATATTCTATAGATTACAAACAATATATTATTCATGTAAATAGAGCAGGTTGGAAGGAAGGGAGAGCAGAAAAGACAGAGTCTTAGAAGTTACTGCATTTGTCTACGTTTCTGATGATGTGAATTTGGTGGAAACAAAAAGAAATTGAGAGAAGCAACTGGAAAAGGATTAATAAGATTTTGTGTTGAGTAGATATTTGAGCAGGATAGATTTTAAGATGGGGAAATGGGGAATAAAGATGTATAATATGAAAATTATATACATCTGAACTGAAGCTACTAATAAAATGATACCCGAGATAATATACATATTTTTAAATTTATTGATACCTTGATATTTCTTACCCAGTAGTATTCCTTCAGCCTGGTTGAAAAGTGAAAATATAGCCATTTTATTAGGTGATATTTATAATATGATTAAATATGTGTCATCATAAGAATGTGATAACCTAAATATTTTTATTTAATCACAAAGGTAAAATATGTATATTATAGTAAAGAACCAGTGTAGGATACAGTAAAAATAAGTTACCTTTTGCGACAGCGTGGATGGACCTGGAGAACATTATGCTAACTGAAATAAGCCAGTCAGAGAAAGACAAGTGCCTTATGATATTACTCATACAAAGAATCTCGTGAACAAAATGAACTAACAAGGAAAATAAAGAGACTCATAGATAGGGAGCAGGCTGATAGCTGTTGGGGTAGGGGTGAGGAGCGGGGTGTGGGGGATAGAGGGACTGAATAAAAAAGGACAAAAAAGGAGAAAAACTCATGGACATGAATGATAGTGTGGTGATTGCTGGGTGGACATAGAAGAGAGTATAGGGGGATAAATGGTAATAGGCAAAGACTTGGGGTGAGGGGGTGAACACACAATACAGTATACAGAGATGTGTTATATAATTGTGCACCTGAAGCCTGTATAATTTTATTAATCAGTGTCATTCCAATAAACTCAATTTTTTAAAAAAAGAAGAAATTAAGTTATCTTGGCCAACACCTTTATATATAAAAACATTTGTTTTTACATAAAGACAAAGAGTTGATGCTTCCAGCTAACCGTGTATGCTGGCTCTTCAGATAGCTTTCAGTGATATGATTAATGGCAGGAGGTGAGTGCCCAGTTTTTATTGCATTAGAAGCACTCAGTTCCAGGGCTGTGAATATTTGTTGTGTTTTCAGTGAACTTCTCATCCTGCTCTGCTCCCATGAGCTGGGCTTTTAGCAATTTTCCCATCTTGATCCTATTTACCAAAAGTTTTTCAACTTTTAACTTGAAGCTGGAAGGAACAGAGAAATGTTTTCGAATTATGAATTCTCTAGGTCTCTCTTCTTTTCATTCACACCCTGACACCACCCCTCACTCATGGAGTATCCGTTGCAGTTATTTGCTGAAAGCCTTTAGACTATGATTGCTACTTTTTCAGATTGTAGTAGAACAAAGCATTTTACACAAATTAACATATTTCAGATCTACTGATAACTATAAAATGTGCTTTTCCTTAGCGAATGGAAACAAGAATGCCAAATTTAATAAAATTTATCAAGATCTGTGGAACAGGATCCAAAAGTTCACTTAACCTCCACTTCCCACGTAGGGGAGAATTATAATTGAGCATAAAATCATGCAGAAAATTTGGCTCTCGCATTTGCCTGATTGATATTCAAGGGGAATCAGAAAAAGAGCTTTTCAGTAAATTATCTTTCTTTCTGCTACAGACAGTATTAGGGACAGCAACATCTCTCATCACTCTGGGCACTGTCTCTTGCAGAGACATCGTAAAATAGTGTGCATGGGAACTGAGAGGTAGAACTGACTTTCTGTGTTGGTTTGTGGTTGGGGTTTTTCCCTCCTTGCTGTGAGTGGCTAGAGTGATGAATTGAAAGGACAGAGGTAAATGATTCCTTTGCTTGGAGGAGAGGATGTAAGGAAATAAAGTAGGAAAGGCGATACAGGTTGATTATACATTTTAGAATAGCGTCATTAGACGACATTATGGGGTTATTCTTAAGTTTCTTCAGTGAAATTAAGCTTCACACCTTGATTTAGCACCAGCAAAGTCATATTTCTTCTCTTGATCTGAATGTGGCCTTTTTATTGTATTTGTATAATGCATGTCATAAGCATGGATTTGCAGCTGTTTCATAACCGCTATGAAGTTTATTGGCTCTGCTCCACGGCACTGTGTCCAAACTTCAGGAACTCTTCTCAAGTATGGTGAGTGTGGGAGGAGACCACTTACGGAATGATTTACTTTACCCAGAGCCGAGTGTTTTGTGTGCAGAATGTGAGGGCTGCTGTTCAGCAGGTTGTGTTCAAATTAAGTGACCAGCCAGAGAAACTTTTGGGGAGCTTGTCATCCAGCCTCACCACTTACCCAGTGTGGAACTTTGAATGTTCTAATCTAACCAGACAAGAGAAACCACAGCGATGCTATGATTCTTTATTTTCTTTTGGGCAGTAATCTCCTATGAATTTTTTAAGTTGATCATTTAACTTGCTAAAACCTAGGGAGCCTGACTTTAATGATGTAATCTGATTAGGCACAGCAGTTGTGAAGATGAGATGGCAGTGGCTGGATGTTCCTGGCTCCCTCTCCTCGTCCTGGATGGACAGGAACAGTATGGAGAGAACAATTCGGATACTGTTACAGTTACATCATAATTCATTCGACTAAGTTGCTGTCCTCTTCCTAGCTTTATAATAAAGCCAGCTGAAGTTATTTTCAAGTGGTAGCTTAGAGCTCTAGCAGGCTCACTAAACACACCCAGTGCAATAACTGGATGGAAGAATCTCTTTCTATAAGAACATATGTGAATGATTCAAAATAGGACCACTTAGGCTCTTTTCTCTGCTGATTACATGCAGAGAGGTCTCGTCTTATGCTGACACCGGGAGACAGAACTAGCATTGCAGGTTAAGAGGTAACCAAGTTAAATCCCACCCTTACTTCATGTGGTGGGAGATAGGTTTCTAAGGGTAGTTAGACTGCAAAAGACTTTAAATGCCAAATGGAAAACACAGAATTCTTATACTGAACCTGATAGAGAACTGCTGGAGATTTCTGAAAAAGAAGGGAGGCAAGATCAATCTCATGGTGACATGTCAGAAGCATTGGAAGTAATAGAGTCAGGAAGCAAGAAGACTGCTCAGGAGAATCTCGTAAGCTAGGCACGAGGGGTGTGTCTGCCGTAGTGTGCCGGGACTGGGAGAGGAAAAGAAGGCTACATGGCGTATTGAGAAATGAACTGGTATGGTGACCAAGTCAGAGACACAGGGGAGGGAGGGCAACGATTCTGAGGATTCAAAGCTGAGTGCTGACTTTGGGTCCAGTCCAAGCAGAGGCTGTGGAAAGTAAGGGAGCCATAGGGAAGAACCTTCCTCATTAACGCACTGTGTATTGTCCCAACCGACGGCACCCACGTCGTTTCTGCTTCTGCCTCCGGTCTGCTCTTATTCAGTAAGTGAGAGAATGCAGTGGGGACTGCAGACACCACACGACATTTTTTACAAGGTGATTCTGGAAACAATGTTTTTGTTTGTTTTGGGGGGGTTTTGTTTTTGTTTTTGGGGTTTTTTTTTTTTGTATTTTTCTGAAGTTGGAAACTGGGAGGTAGACAGACTCCCGCATGCGCCCGACCGGGATCCACCCGGCACGCCCACCAGGGGGCGATGCTCTGCCCATCTGGGGCATCACTCTGTCACAATCAGAGCCATTCTAGCGCCTGAGGCAGAGGCCAGAGAGCCATCCTCAGCGCCCGGCAAACTGTGCTCCAGTGGAGCCTTGGCTGCGGGAGGGGAAGAGAGAGACAGAGAGGAAGGAGAGGGGGAGGGGTGGAGAAGCAGATGGGCGCTTCTCCTGTGTGCCCTGGCTGGGAATCGAACCCGGGACTCCCGTATGCCAGGCCGATGCTCTACCACTGAGCTAACCGGTCAGGGCCAAAACAATGTTTTTTGAGTTGCTCTCGTGGCCACTCTGCCTCAGAAAGATCCACCGGGTGAGCAGAAGAGGCCGATTTTCTGCTGCTGTGCCGGCAACTACCACATAGGGTCAGGTATGTCCCACCAACCTCCCAGAAAGACTTGGCCACTTCTGCAGAAAAATAGGTGTCACACTAAACCCTTCACCTGCGTCTGGCCCCTCCTATTCCTGTGCTCTGCACAGTGAGTCCACCTCTGTGTGGCTTTGCTACCCTCAAGGTTCCAGATATCAAATGAAAAGGTTCCCTCTACTGTCAAATTCCCAAACCAGTTTGGGATGAGGCCGAAGTTAAAAGAAAAGGCAGGATCCCCTCTTGGGGACCCTTGCCAGTGTCTACCCCAACAGTCTCCAACTAGTCATTACCTTCTGGCTCATAGCAGGCACTTTAGGTGCTGAGTCATTCAAGGATTATTAACTTTTGATACTTAAAAATCAGAATTTTGAGGTACACAGCCCTTTTGCAGGTTATTCTCTCTGGCATGGGCTTAAAAGTCTGTTTTGAAATAACACGAGTATCAATTCCCTTTCTTCTCTTGAATTCCTGCTATAATAACCCTGTGCTGAGGTAATGAGGAGTCAGAAGGTGAAGCAGGGTATGTGTGAGGAAGAATGTATTTTCCAATGATGGCTACCTCACTAGTGATATCGACAGTCTTCCCATTTAGCCTGTTGATGAAGTCGATATCCCTTCCTCTAGAATCTGGGGAGACTTTTGTGGTTGCCTTGACCTGCAAAGAATGACAGAAGTTATGGTCTGTTACTTCTAAGACTAGATTTTAAAACTGCCATGCTCTTCTGCCTGCCCTTAGGGATGGTAGTGCTGGAAACCCAGCCCTTTGGATGGGTCTGGATATGTGTGGACAGAGCCCCCGCTGAGGTCCCAACCAAGGCAACATCACCCCCCCCCCCAGTTGTGAGACTGAGGAAGCCATTAAGATGACCTCAGTAATCAGGCACCTTCTAATTAGAGCTGCATAAGAGGGAAGTGACAGTCACCTCAGTTGAACCCAGTCAGCCTCCAGAATAGTGATAGTAAAATGATTACTATTGTTTTAACCTACTGAGTTTTGGAATGACACATTATAGTGAACCAACAAGGTGTTACTGTTATCAGTTACTGCGTAACAGACTTACCCCAAAAATCATTAGCTTAAAAAAAAAAACCCATTTTGTTATAACTCATGGTTTTGTGGATCAGAAATTTAGAAAGGTCTTGGCTAGGCAGTCTGTCTCTGATCCACATCGTGGTCATTGTCAGCAGTGGCAACTGGGTCTAGACTCTAGAGGATGCTTCTGCAGTCATGTTTGGAGCATTGGCATTCTATGTGTTCACTGTCTCTCTCACCCTCTCTCATCATTTCCTCCATGTGGTCACATCATCTGTGGCCTCTCCACATGGCTTGTCCTCCCTACAGCATAGTGGTCCTTCCCCACGGTGGCTGATGCCTCTTACAAGGCCGCTGGCTTCCAAGAGACCAAGGCAGAAGCTGCCAGTCATTGTCAGGTCAAGGCTAGGAACTGGATGATATAATTTTTTACCAAAATCTATTGCTCACAGGGCCTGTCCAGATTCAAGGGGAGGAGAAATAGATCCAACTTTTAGAAGGAAGAGTATGGAAAATGATGGGCCCAGTGGATAAAAAGGGAATATTGTTTTACATCTTAAAATGTTACCTTGTAAGTCTTTCTATGCCCAATTTCTGGAAGAAGAAGCTAAGGCAAGGAGCAGCAATTGGCCAAGGTCACTCAGCTCATGAGTATCAACATCTTGCTTCAAATTCTAGCCTATATTATCCTAGACCATGACTTCTTTCCACTTCTACTCTTCTGTTCAAATTATAGTAAATATACAATTTATATTATATTTTTAAACTGAGATGTAATTGACATAACATTGCATTAGTTTTATGTGTATGACATAATGATTAAATATTTGTATATGCAACATGATCACCACAATGAATCTAATTAACATTCATCACTACACAGTTACAACTTTTTTCTTGTAATGAGAATTAAGATCTTTTAGCAACTTTCAAAATACAATACAGTCTTATTGATTATAGGCACCATACTGTGTATCAGTGGTTTTCAACCACTGGTCTGCCAAAAATGTCATTCTGGTCTGTGAAAGAGCTAACCACACTGATGTATGACAATTAAATTGCGGACCGGAAGTTGAAAACCACTGCATATATTACACCCCCATATCTTATTTATTTTATAATTAGAAGTTTGTACCTTTTGACTCCACCCCTTCACTCATTTCACTCACCTCTCATCCTTACCTCTGTCAACCTACAATCTATTCTCCGTATTTATGCGTTTGCTTTTACATTCAACATGAGATATGTCATTTTTCTTTCTCTGACTGATTTATTTCACTTAGCATAATGTCCTCAAGGTTAATCCATGTTGTTGTAAATGGCGACCTTTCCTTCTTTTTAATAGTTGAATATTCCCTTGTGTATGTATACCACATTTTTTTATCCATTCATCTGTTGATGGACATTCAGATTGTTTCTGTGTCTTGGCTATTGTAAATAATGCTGCAGTGGACATAAGGATTTATATAACTTTTCATTCATATATGTTAGTGGTTTTGTTTCCCTTGGATAAATTTCTGGATGTGGAATCAATAGATAATATGGTAGATCTATTTTTAATTTTTGAGAAATCTCCATACTGTTTACCATAGTGCCTGCACCAATTTACATTCTCATTAGTAATGCACAAGTGTTCCCTTTCTCTACATCCTGGCCAACACTTATTTCTTGTCTTTTTTATAACAGCTATTCTAATTGGTAAAAGTAATATCTCATTGTGGCTTTAAGTTGCATTTTCCTGAATATTAGTGATGTTGAACACCTTTTCAAGTACGTGTTGGCCATCTGAATGTCTTCTTTGGAAAAATGTCTATTCAGATGCTCTGCCTATTTCTTAATCAAACTGTTTGCTTCTTTGTTATTGAGTTGTATGAGTTCTTTATATACTTTAGATATTTAACTTTTATTAGATATGATTGCAAATATTTTTCCCATTTGGTATATTGCCTTTTCATTTTGTTGATTTCCTTTGCTGTTCAGAAGCTTTGTAGTTTAATGCAGTCCCACTTGTTTATTTATGCTTTTGTTGCCTTTGCTTTTCGTGTGACCCAAAAAATCATTGCCAAAACTGATGTCAAGAAGCTTACTGCCTATGTTTTCTTCTAGGAGTTTTATGGTTTGAGTCTTACACTCAATTCTTCAACCCATTTTGAGTTAATTTTATGTGTGGTATAAGATAGTGATCCAGCTTCATTCTTTTGCATGTGGCTGTTCAGTTTTCCTAACACCATTTATTGGAGACACTCTCCTTTCCTCATTGTGTATTCTTGGCTCCTTTGTTATAAATTAAGCATATATGTGTAGGCTTATTTCTGGGCATTTTATTGGTCTATGAGGTTTTTGAAAAGATTTTATTGCTTTTACAGAGAAAGGGGGCAAAATGAGAAGTATAAATTCATAGTTGTTCGTTGTTTGCTTGTTGTATGTGCCTTGACCAGGCAAGCCCAGGGTTTCAAACCAGCAACTGCAGCTTTCCAGGTCGATGCTCTATCCACTGTACCACAACAGGCCAGGCTCTATAAGTCTGCTTTTATGTCAATGCCATACTGTCTTGATTAGTATAGTTTTGTAATATAGTTTGAAATTAGGAATATTGATGCCTCCACTTTGTTCTTTCTCAAGGTTGCTTTGGTTATTTGGGGTCTTTTGTGGTTTAAGACAAATTTTAGGGTTATTTCTGTGAAAAATACCATTGGAATTTTGATAGAGATTGCATTGCATCTGTAGATTACTTTGGGCAGTATGGACATTTTAACAATATTAATTCTTCCAATCCATGAGCATGGAGTATCTTTCTATTTATTTGTGTCTTCTTCAATATATTTTACCAATCCCTATAGCTTTCAATATATATGTCTTTCATCTCCTCGGTTACATTTATTTCTAGATATTTTATTCTTTTTGATGCAACTGTAGTGGGATTTATTTCTTGATTTATTTTTGATAGTTCATTATTAGTGCATAGAAGTGCAACAGATTTTTTATATTGATTTTGTCTCCAACTTTACTGAATTTATTAGTTCTAACAGCTTTTTGGTGGAGTATTTGGGGGTTTTTATATAAAATATCATATCATATGCAAATACTGAGTTTTATTTCTTCCTTTCTGGATTAGATGCCTTTTTCTTGTCTAGCAATTTATACTGTACTTTCTTAATCTTAAACTGTTGTCTTTAATAAGGAAGATACCATCTCCCCACTCCACAAACATATACACATTCATACACACACACACACACACACACACACACACACACACACACTGCATTGAAGCTCTAATTTTTTTTAATTTAGAGAAATATTCTAAACAGCCTGGCTTGGGGCACAAGCCTAACTCTGAACCACCCCTTAATGCCAGGAGGATAGAATATTATCATTGTCAAGCTCTGCTTGAATCACAGGTTTGAATGAATATTTCCCAGAAGAAGGAGGGGAAGACAAAATAATAAAAATTTATACACATTGTACTACATGTCATTACTTCTCATTTATAATGATCCCATTGCATCATTGAATGCTGATAGCATTCACCCTGCAGAGACTGAAATTGGGAGTTTGGGGGAGAGTATAAAAGGCAGGTTGTGCAGTGGAGTTAATCCCAAGGATTAATCTTGCTGTGTTAGCTATTAACTCACTGTGGCTCCTATACAGTATTTTAAGACTAACGTCCCTTTGGATTTCCTGGAGATCTTATTCCTTCATATAGAAATTAAATAGAAGCCACTTAAAGGTGACACTTTGTTTTCATGGGTTATACCCCATAGTTGGATCCCTTGTGTTCATGTCTATAGATATTCAGTGAATGTGAATTGAGATCATGAAGATACTTGACATAATAAGCTCTTTTTTTGTAAGCTCTGAGTAAACAAAATATAAGCACTAATTAAAACATTTCTAATGGAAACTTCGTCTTACTTCATAATTTCCGTTTGCATTCTTTTTAATGAAGTAAGTTTCTTTAATTTTTTTTTTTGAAATTTTATTTGGATGAGGTCAGAAATTGGTGAATTTCTCTTCCATTACTCACACTGCTTCCCAGCTGCCGGCCTCATGTTCCCGTGACATGCTGTTGAGGAGCCATCGGTGAGCCATAGCTCCGCTGCCATGCACAACAGACTCAACAGAGAAGCCCCAGGTTCAGGAAGACCTTCCCTCCCTCCCAGTGTCCCTGGTTGCCACTGGTGGCCTGGCCTCTCAGTGACTCTGAAACTCTGGAGGCCACAGGTACCTGAGTTGTCCCCACTGCTCCTCCTTTGGCTTTGTATTTCTCTCTAGGAGTCTCTTCTCTCAGTTAGGACTTCTTACTATCAATGTCAGAAATGAGGTCCAGTGGGTTGGCTGATTTTTGAGAGCCCTAAAGAAATCATTGCTCGAAAGCTCCTGAGCCTTCTAGAAGATTATTTGTCAATAGGACCTAGAGTCTTTTCATTTCCTTGCCACCCTATTGAGCCCACGATGCCTTTTAACCTCTTTTAGTTGTCCTACCTCATCAGTTAAACAAGCTGTGTTGTATTTAAATATGGGAATGAGATAGAGGAAGGAAATAAAGGAATTTTATAAACTTGGGCATGGACACATTTCAGTGAGAGCATCCAAAAAGGCATGTCTGTAGCTGGATGGTTGAATTATAACGGTCTTGGTATAGTGAAAATGAAAGCAGATTTTAGCTTTGAAAACAAATACCAAGAAAAATGCCTGTGGTCTCTTCCCCCTCCAAAAGATATCAGAGGAAAGGGACATTGATAGTTAAGGCTTACTCAGAAAAAGAAAATAGTTAATCACTATAAATAAGGGTAAGAGAACTATTTTTCTCTAATAATAACATATACTGCTAAGCCCAAATCCAGGTATCTCTGCCTCCCTCTAACTTCCTCTTTCTTGACTGTAATGCACAACTGCTATCCTCCCCCTGCTAGTCGCTTCCGTGAATACTGCTCCCTGTAGGCTCCCATCCCCTCTGTTGCCTCTGCCTGCAGCCTTTCCCTGGTTTGCCAGCCCTTCCCTGGCTTTCTGTCCTTGCTCCCTAGACGAAATTGCCTTCAGGGCAGCAATCTCTATTCTCTTGCCTCTGTGCCCTTCTGCTATCTCATCCCTGCTACTCCCTCCCCAACCCCAGATTCTGCATTCTAGGTTGTTAGTGAATGAGAATGACAGCTGTGAGCTTGGCATGCCCAGTGATCAGGTGAAGTTATTTCACTAATTACCTCCTCTGACAAATGGGATTATTTATTTATTTATTTATTTATATTTTTACAGAGACAGAGAGAGTGTCAGAGAGAGGGATAGATAAGGACAGACAGACAGGAACGAAGAGAGATGAGAAGCATCAATCATCAGTATTTCGTTGTGACACCTAAGTAGTTCATTGATTGCTTTCTCATATGTGCCTTGACCGCAGGCCTTCAGCAGACCGAGTGACCCCTTGCTCAAGCCAGCAACCTTGGATTCAAACTGGTGAGCTTTGCTCAAACCAGGTGAACCCACGCTCAAGCTGGCAACCTTGGGGCCTCGAACCTGGGTCCTTTGCATCCCAGTCTGATGCTCTACCCACTGCGCCACAACCTGGTCAGGCTCTGACAAATGGGATTTAAAATCAGCCCTTCCTCATACGTTTCTGTGAGGATTAAAATATAATACCTACTCAATTAAAGCATAGTATCTGACCCATTAAAAAGTACACAATAAATATTAGGTATTGCTATTTCTATTATTGTTGTCATTATTACTAGAATTCCACACCTGTGCCAATACGGCTAACACTACTACAGATTAATGGTTTCTAACTAGTTACAAGCCAAAGTCTTTACAATGGCTGTTCAAAGCCCTATGTGACCTTTCTCACTTCACCTCCCAAGTTACCCCTCTATTTCACAACACGCATACTCATGCACTCAAGTGTAAGCTCCATGAAGGCAGGGAATTTATATTTTGTTAATTTCTATACTTTCAATGCCTAGAATTTTTCCTAGCACATAGTAAGTGCTCAATAAATATTTGTTGAATGAATGATTGAGCCCTAATACAAATGAATATAACTGCCTTAGTGAAGCTTTTTCTATTTCCCTAGACACAATCACTTTCTTTTCTGTATGCCTGTGCTACTTAATACATTCTTCAATTATAACATTTATCACATTGTATTTTTATGGAAAACATATTTAAAGCTCTTAAATTTAACCAGATGGTATAATTCAAAAGCACATTTCTATTTAATAGACTGAAACTTGACATTGCACGGGTTTTATTGAACGATTACAGAAATCATAATGCTCTGTGTTTTTAGATTGCATTTCCATCATGTTCTGTGACTTATTCCACAAAATTAAGCCCAAGCTTGAGAAAATCCAAGAAAAAGAAAATTCATAAATAAACCCCAACACAGAGAGATCTCATGCAATAGTATGTTCTGTGTTTTGATATCATGGAAACCTTGCTGTTTTACTAGCACATGGGGAGGAGGCTCGCAGGATGCTGCCTTGTGTGAATGTCGGCATAGCTACAAATGCAGCTGATAAATAATCTGCAAAGACAAGTACTTTCAAAAGTCAATCCTAGCCTGACCTGTGGTGGCGCAGTGGATAAAGCGTCAACCTGGGAATACTAAGGTCGCTGGTTCGAAACCCTGGGTTTGCCTGGTCAAGGCACATACGGGAGTTGATGCTTCCAGCTCCTCCCCCCCTTCTCTCTCTGTCTCTCCCTCTCCTCTCTAAAATGAATTAAAAAAAATTTTTTTTAAAAAGTCAATCCTAGAGGAGCACACCTGTTTAAGTTGGCTTTGAAGAGGGTTTCGACATCAGGAAGAAAACATCATTTACTTGTTTTTCTTAAATAAGATGCTATTACTAAAAGCCAGGGGACATATACATATTATACAATTTTCACTCAATCTGAAGAGAGAACTAGTCAAATCTTCTATGCCTCAGGGTTAAGGTAGTGAGCGAGGACCATGCTCAAATACATTTCTCTACTACCAATGTGACCTCAGGGCCAGTACCCCCGGCTGACCAATCCCATATTTATTCACTGCTATCATTTTGAGTGTGAAGAGTATTTTAAGTCATTGATTGATAAACTGTTCCTGCCATTCCTACTGGAAAATATCCTAGGACATACACATGACAGAAATTAGTTTTCCCTGGACAGCAATGGTGACAGCTAAGTGGAATCTGCTGTCTGCATTTGGAGGTAATAACAATCTAATGAAGCCCCCATCTAAGGTGGTGTGAAAGCTGTGAACGCCTTTGACTAGTATTTATCAACTTTCATTTTCACTATAGCAAGACTGTTATAATTCAACCATCCAGCTACAGACATGCCTTTTTGAATGCTCTCACTGAAATGCGTCCATGCCCAAGTTCATAAAATTCCCTACATCCTAGCATCCTCCTTCCCAATGTGGAATTTGCCCCCCCCTTCTCCCTAAGACTAAACTGGGGAATGGCTTCCAGATGACCTGATTTTTAAGAAGAGAAATAAAAATACATCTATTTAATATTTTCCAATTATTACTCCTGTTACCCCTGCATCTTGGAGGATAATCATAGATCTCGAGCTCTCTGAGTTCCTTTATAGCAACATGGCTTGGAGCAGTTCTAGAGGAAGATTGACAAGGGTTCTTAGGTACCTCCTTCAGCTGACTCACTACCCTTTCCCTTTTAGTCCATCACTCCAACTTCTTGGCCATAGTCTTCTCCTTAACAAGCAGCCTAGAAATAGTGGCAGTATTCGCTCCACAAATTATTTGGTATAATCAATAAGCCATGCCATTCAAATTCTGACAAATTTAGTCTCTATGATAACACCAATAATGTCCAATCTATTAATTATATATGGGATTATGGAAAAGTAAGCTGTAATAAAGAACACAACATGAGAGGGCATTTTCTGTAAATATTAACTACTTGATTTGTAAACCATACCTTTCAGCTTCAGGCTGTTTCCAAAGAAAGGGGAAGCTTTGGGGAAAGGGAATAAAGTAGTAAGGAAATTGACAACCGTGGGTCCAATGACAGAAATAGTAAGAGGAAGTGGAACTTTATACCAATGACTACATCTCAAGCCCCTAATAGCTCATCATGTGATGTGAGGCTTGTGTGCATCTCTCTTACTTAGATATTAAGTTTAGGTCAGAATTGTATCTTTATTACATAATAAAAAATTCTCATGTAAGCTAAGATATGAAAAAATCAACTTGTATAATGTGAATTAACTACAGAAGCATAAAATAAAATTATTAAAATGTAGCCCAAGAAAAGAATATATAGGGGGCAGGTAATGCCCCCTTGTTTGGAAATATCATTACCATCTGGGTTGTAAACCATTTGATTCTAATTTTAGTAGCTTGATGCCAGAAATAACTTATTACCAGGAAAATATACTGGAGAACTGTCAGAAATAACTAAGTTTTTACTTGTTTTTATCATATCTGTGTCACAAAATAAAACTGATGACCATACAATGATGTGAACAGGTGAGCCATATATAGCACTTTCTGCTACATATATTTATACTGTCTTTTACACCCCAATTTTTCTTCCCTGCCCACCGGACAAAAGGTCAGAGACTACTTTTGATAGCCAGAGAATCCTTCAGATAACCTCTTCTCCTTCCTGGAGGAGAACAGTGGACATATCTAGGGTCTGTTCAGAGTTTATAACCTAATCCATAGAACTTGCACAGTAATAGCACATCTAGTCACAGCTGGTCATGTTGAGAATGTACATAAAGTACTTGATTCTCACCTTAATCTACAATTTTTTTTTTTTTTCATTTTTCTGAAGCTGGAAACAGAGAGAGACAGTCAGACAGACTCTCGCATGCGCCCGACCGGGATCCACCCGGCACGCCCACCATGGGGCGACGCTCTGCCCACCAGGGGGCGATACTCTGCCCATCCTGGGCGTCGCCATGTTGCGACCAGAGCCACTCTAGCGCCTGGGGCAGAGGCCACAGAGCCATCCCCAGCGCCCGGGCCATCTTTGCTCCAATGAAGCCTTGGCTGTGGGAGGGGAAGAGAGAGACAGAGAGGAAAGCGCGGCGGAGGGGTGGAGAAGCAAATGGACGCTTCTCCTGTGTGCCCTGGCCGGGAATCGAATCCGGGTCCTCCACACGCTAGGCCGACGCTCTACCGCTGAGCCAACCGGCCAGGGCCTAATCTACAATATTTATGAGCTCACATTAAATATAGATCACTCCTGTCTAATCACATTGATAAAAGCATGTTATTTTGAAGTTCCAGTTCACTCCTTTCTAGCTGTGTGACCTTGAGCAAGATACTTAACCCCACTAGTTTACTGGTCTCTAAAATAGGGATAATAATAGTACCTGTCTCATAGCCAGTGTATTTGAAAACTGCGTTACAATGATATAGAACAGTTTGAATGATGAGAGTTTCCAAATCCTAAATTGGGTGTTTACTTATTTAATTCAAATAGAAATAAAATAAATGACAAAGTGTTAATTATCTATCAGAAGGCAGTATAAGAATTTGAAATAGGGGGTCTTAGGTAAATATGATGTTTTAAAATGGTGTTTATCTTTTTTACAAACCCTTCTTGGGGAATTCTTTTGTGCAGAAAATCTCTTAATTTGCATACTTTAATCTTCACTTTATTAAAGTAAAGGGTATATTGATTAGGAGGAAATAATAGCTTCCTCTTAGGTTTTCAGGTTTGGGGCTTATTCTGGGGAGGAGGTTGCTTCTGTTTAGAGAGTGAGGGATGAATCTGGAAATTCTAAACCCTTAGTCTGATACAGTTCCTAGAAGCAGGCCACCAGGTCGTCCATTTTTTTCTGAAACCAGACCGAGTTTAATTTTAATGGCATGAGAACTTGGCATTGAAGGAGTTAAAGGGTCTCCCACACCCCTCTGCCTGAATCGCTCTTTTGTGTACACAGCTGCAGTTGGAGCACGGGTCGGAAAGGAAATGGTTAGAGGAAGAGCCGGTTTTGAGACTAGGCAAATCTGCAAGGGGGGCTGGGGGCGGCCTGGGATTTTACATGCCAGATGCAGGCCCGCCCGGGTGCCTGCCCGGAGCTGCTGGCTGCTGGCGTGGTCATGCCGCGGCCCTGTGCGAATTGAAGCGAGGTGATGAGTTAGCGAGTTGCTATGGTGACGGGACGGGCCACGTGACCAGGGTGCTGCTGCCGGCGCTTTGACGTCAGCAGCCGGGAGGGCGGGACGCAGGAGGGCGGGGCGGGAGCCTGAGCTGAGAGAAGGGAGCTCGGGCGCAGGCGGCAGGCGAGGTCTGCGTGAGGAGCAGGCGAGCGGGAAGGCGAGAGCCAGCCACCTTGCTCCCCAGCCAGCCCACAGCGGTTTGTGCCCTTCCTCGGGAGTGCGCCAATGCCTGGTCCGACCCAAACCCTGTCCCCAAATGGCGAGAACAACAACGACATCATCCAGGATAACGGGACCATCATTCCTTTCCGGAAGCACACCGTGCGCGGCGAGCGTTCCTACAGGTAATGGGTCTGGCACCGGGAGCGCCGCTGGGCGGGGGCGCGCGGAAATCCGCCCGTTATATAATGAAGCAGACCCTGCCCGGACCGGGCTGCAGGCGTGCGTTTGTAAGGGCAGTTCTGGTCCTTTGCTACCCGTTTCCATGTGTCATGTTGGACATGCATTGAGGCTTCACGATTGCAGATGGAAAGCATTTTGTGAATAGGTTTGCTGCCTGCAAGGGGTCTCCCTCCATCTCTTTCCTTACACATTGATAAAAATGCAAGCAATTTTCCCCCTTCTCCAAAGGGAGACAGGCTGTAGCACTTCCTTTTCTCCTTCCCTTTTAGATATTAAAGGAACCATGAGGTGGGCTGTGTCTAAAGGCGGACGACAGGAGGATGGCGAGGGAAATGTTTGCGCTTGCCCTGGTGTGTGTGTGTGTGTGTGTGTGTATGTGTGCAGGAAAGATGGAATCCTCTAGATTAAGCTGCAGTCTGTGATGTTAAAACCGCCAGATTGATGGAGCTTTGTAAGAATTCTGCTCTCTGATTGGTGCAAGGATTGACAGCAGAGGTCACAGAGTCAGGCATTCACCAAAATTCTCTTCATAGAACCCAAGGTTTATTAGAGAGAGACTGGACTGCAACAGACCTGGAAAAAAAATGGGTGCTGTGATGCATTTTCTTAGGAGTTTATGGCCTCCGCATGGGTGGGAGAGCCCGCCCTTTTTATTTACAGTAGGAAGGTAATTCCTGGTTGGTATTTTGCTGAGGTCTGATTTGAGGATGGGGCTGATCTTGGTCATTGTATTGTGAGCCTTTTGATTAATGAGTCATCCTGCGTGGCTGGCATCATTTTTTTTATATTAGCATATCTGGCAATATGTTCTAGTAGATAAGCTCATTAAAATTGTTTGCATTGTTTGATAAGCATAACAATGTAACGGAGAATGCAGCTAGAGTCTAATGCAGCTCAAGGCCAGACTTGAAGGGAGACTGATAGCTTCACTCATATTTCCTCTGAAGTTCTTTTGTACTGGGGTAGTTATTTTTAAACGTTACCTTGATAACCACTAACAATGCTTTTGCTTTGAAGCCGAGCGCACATACCTCTAAAGTGCATCCTCTCAGCTAGTGAGCAACAGGAAATAACTCTTTTTATGCCTTCATCTAAACATTCAGATAGTATTATAGGTAGAATATTCTCTGTGTTTAAATGTTTATAAAATAGGACCCAAAGTATCCCACTTCCTCTGTCTTTGACCAAAGAAACACTATTTGCCAACTCAAAAAAAAAAAAAAAAGGAAAGAAAAGGTGATAAGCAACCTTTGCCCTGTAGTTATATAAATACTTGGAGTTAATTTTGGCAGTGCCCGTGAAGTCACCAAAATCTCATGCATTATGGTTCCAGCTAATATGTTGACATGGCATCCTTACAGATTCCAAGTGCTTGTCATTTTCTTAATGTAAACAAAAATTGGCTCACAACTTCCGGGATTCTCCTTTTGGAGACCCAAGCTTGTGATTGGAAGTTTGGGGTCCCTCTGTCCCTCACTCCTCTCTCTACCTTTTTCTATGAACATGCCAAGGCTTAAAATAGAATTAAAGCAAAAACCCTGAGTTGTTTTTAAACTTATTAATCTGTTCTCCTGTCCCTCTCTCTGTTCAATGCAGCCCTCATTTCTTAAATGGTTTGATCTCTGCCATGTAGGTTGCTTTTAAGACAGAGTTCGAATTTTACCATGTGGGCCAAAGGATGTGGCCTAGTTGGGTTTTATTAGTCATGTGAACTAGTAACTTGAAATGGCAGTGGAAAATCACTTGGCAGAAAGGTTAAATACTAATTCTGGTGATAAGTCATTATTTTAAAATAAAATCTTATTTACCTTTTTAATCCTGCCCAACTTATTTCCATTTCCAGAGGTATTACCAGTTTGCATTCTGAGTCTCTATAATGGCACCTGAAATTATGTGAAAAACAAAAGTAAATTGGAATAAAGATCTGACTAAACAAATGCTTAAGTCACTGTGAGCATCATTGCTTTTGTATTTTATGTAATAGGATTATTGGACACTAGAATGAGAGATGTCATAGGTTAAATGAGGAAGGAAGCCTCCCAAATTGCATATGTACTGTATTGTACAAAGGGAACACACACAGACAGACATGCTTGGTATTACCCTCGGTCTGTGTTTCTTCCAAAGTGGATGTCCAGTGTCTCACAACTACCACTTATTTTTCTGTAGGGGCAGAGGGGATGGAAAAATGTGACACACTTTTCTATCCAAAAACCGTTCCGTAATTATTTTGGCATCCTGGGGCTGGAATAATATTGCCATTTAATTACTGGGAAAACTTGGAAGGCAATTTGAAAGCCAGAATAGAGGTATAACCAAATAAATTTTTTGGCTATAGGTTCAGTATAGCCCCCATCAATAAGAAGTGCTTGAAAGTAATGCTTGAGCCCTATGGAAGGCGTGGGAAAGCCCGGAACCCTGGGCTGGCAGAGAAAATTCTCCTTCTGGTTTCTTTATTGACTACTAAGTAGGACCCCCAGCAGGGCCTTTATCTTTTGAGAGATACCTACATTTACTTGTTCATTACCTATAGGATAACTCACTGCATTTTTAGAAAGTTTTTGTGAGGTTAACTTTATTTTTTTTAATTTTATTATTTTTTTTTTTTTACAGAGACAGAGAGAGTGAGAGAGAGGGATAGACAGGAACAGACAGACAGGAACGGAGAGATGAGAAGCATTAATCATTAGTTTTTCGTTGTGTGTTGTGATACCTTAGTTGTTCATTGATTGCTTTCTCATATGTGCCTTGACCGCGGGCCTTCAGCAGACTGAGTAACCCCTTACTCGAGTCAGCGAACTTGGGTCCAAGCTGGTGGGCTTTTGCTCAAACCAGATGAGCCCGCGCTCAAGCTGGTGACCTCGGGGTTTCGAACCTGGGTCCTTGGCATCCCAGTCCAATGTTCTATCCACTGCGCCTCTGCCTGGTCAGGCGGTGTGAGGTTAACTTTAAAACATTGAAAACAAAGACTTTCTTAAAAGAAAAGAACTATGTAAATATAAGAAGAATGTTGGAATTACTGAAAGAGGGACTGTTTTAGAAGCTCCAGGATGGACACCTCTCACCTGGCAGGTAGTGCAGCTGAGAGGAGGAGAAGACGGTTGGACACCATGACGGTTTTTCCCAGCACTGTCAGTGAGCCAGCCGTCAGTCTTCCTGGCAGGAGACATGATTGCCTTGACATTTGCACCAATTATTTATAAATAAGGGTCAAATATGGTGCATGACCCAGATATCTTAACCCAGGTATCTCTTAGTGCAAATAGAGCCCATTTTTCCGGCCTGGACTAGAGTGGGTAGTAAATCATTATTGAAACCAGTGTGCACTTTGGTTAGAAGAGCAAGTTTTCTTTAGAAAATTACCCCTCCATTAGGGATTTTCAATTGAGAAGAGCCAGTGCATATATGGCTCAGCAGAGCCATGTGGATGTGTTTCCAACAGCTCATGTCCACTACTGTGTGATGGCCGCCTCAGCCCAGCTTCCTCACTGGGTTTCTGAGCACTAGAAATCCTTACATGTTAAGAACCACTTAAAATATAAATGCAGTGTGGGCCATTTGAGGTGACACTGTTTAATTCACAGAGTGAGTGAGCCCTGCGCTGGCTCTCCCTGGAGAGGCTACTCCCTGTAGCTGTTTCATGCAGATGCTGGTAGGAAATAAGATTTATTAACTGGCCCTCTGCCCACCGCATCTTTGTTTGCATACTCCAGGCTTTTAAGAATGAATGTATAAGTCCAGAGGACTATTTCCACATGGGTGTTTGAACATGCAACTGTAGTAGCATATGTCCCTGAATACTTTTTAAAAAATTACTTGGCCCCAGGAAATGAACTGTAAAAACTAAATAAATAAATAAAAAGCCAATGAAAACTTAAGCCTAAAACATTGGCTCTGACATCCAACTTTGGCAACTTTGAAAAATGAGCTCTTGTTAAGGAAAAAAAAAAATCATGCATGTGTGTGCATAGAAGATAGAGTGAAAGCATGTTCCAGTTAATAGAGGCTATTGAGACGTGGCTCACTCGAATCAAAATGTAGATTTCAGCTCACATGCCCAAAACAGCCCTGCAGATACGTGTCTCTATTATGTATGTATTTATCATCTGGGTTTACTACTATCCTAAGAGGTTTTTTAAAAATGGTGATTGTTAACCTTAAAGTTTTTTTAGTATTTGTAAAAAAATTAATCAAAGGATTACTTGAAACTTTGATTTTTTGAAATTTGTATTTATTGATTTTAGAAAGACAGAGAAAGGAAGAGAGGCAAGAGAGAGAGAGAGAAACAACAATTTGTTGTTCTACTTATTTATGCATTCATTGGTTGATTCTTATATGTGCCCTGACCAAGGATCGAACCCTCATCCTTGATATATCGGGATAATTCTCTAACCGGCTGAGCTACCTGGCCAGGGCTTGATGCTTTGATTTGTAGGTGCCCAATCTTTGAACTTCTTTTCTTGTCAGAGCTTCTGTTAAGGGGATGGTCTTCTGGGTACCATTAGTGAGGGGCTCACCTCTCCTCCCCAGCGGCTTTCACTGGTCATATCTGTTTACAGAGCACTATCAGTGGAACAGTGGTTTGAGGTGGTTTTCAGAATATTGGTGGTGGTTGTCCATATGTGGTATCTTTTCTGTGTTTACAGGGACCTCTTAAAACTGCAATGAATAATCTCTTAGATTAATGGAGGGGGCAATATTGGGACTAATCTCAATGTTCTTTTTGGTTTGGGGAATTAATTTGACAAATACTATACTTGAATCTGCTCTAAGCAGGCTCTCTGCTGGATGCCCCTTCAAGGACCTTGAGTTCTAGGAAAGTCAGATGTGTACACAGCTCATTTTGTAACAGATATACCTTTTGACTATTTGGCTTTGTCTGATAGCAAAAGTGGGTTGCATTTCCTGAGCCCACAGTGATTCAAAGGAGAAAAAGGCCTCAGGCCAGTACACTGTAAGAAGCTAAATGACACTGTGGGAGACCACAGTGATGCAAAGAGTGTAGGCTTTTTTTAAAAAAAAATTTTAATTTATTGATAGAGAGAGAGAAAGCTAGATGGTAGGGAGAGGAGCAGGAAGCATTAATTAACTCATAGATAGTTGCTTCTTGTATGTGCCTTGACTGGGCAAGCCCAGGGTTTCAGACCAGCGACCTCAGCATTCCAGGTCGATGCTTTATCCACTGTGCCACCACAGGCCAGGCAAGGGTGTAGGCTTTTGAATCAGAATTTGCGAGGTCCATGTTGGACAGTTGTGGAAATGAGGCAGGAACATTGAAAGGCGGGTAGGGTGGTCAGAACTTGAAAATGGAAAGCCATTGAAAGCTCATTAATCAAAAAACAGCATTGTATAAACAGAAGTGTGCATTGCTAGAATTGTGTCCTGTTTTGAGATGATTTAAAAAGAAAATTATGTTCTAACAGTGCCCTGCCCCACTGGCTCCAGAATTACTAGAGAATCCTTGGTTCACCATGAGAAGAGCTTTCTAGAGCCCAGTGTAGGGACAGGACAAGGTAGACAGATGTTCCCTGGCTGAAGGCATTTTTCCCCGAATAGAAGCAGTGACAGCTTCACCCTGTAACTATGAGATGGGCTGTATTTGCAGAAGCCCGCCTCATAGTTAGCCTAGCTTCAAGGGGTAAGCTAGTCTATGTGCTTAAACTACACTAATCATCCCAAATTCAAAAGCAAGGTGTCTGCTACTTCATTGTAAAGGATCCTCCTGAGTCATTTAATACTATAACATGTGCAAATGTGACCCTGATGTGGCTCTGGTGCCAGTTCCTCTGACAGCTGACAGGTGATCCCTTTGATGCCAGGCTCTGGAGTTGACTGAGAATTTAACTTGGAATGTATGAGTTTGTTTCCTTTAGGATTTTGTCAATTTCACTTTTTTTAAGGAGAAATTGATTTGTTCCTCTCCTGTGAAAAGTTTCTTTTTCCACAATGAAATATGTCAGGATATGCATATATGTTAGAAGTTTCATTTTCCTGACTTTAGGCCAGGGGTCCCCAAACTTTTTACACAGGGGGCCAGTTCACTGTCCCTCAGACCGTTGGAGGGCCGGACTATAAAAAAAACTATGAACAAATCCCTATGCACACTGCACATATCTTATTTTAAAGTAAAAAAACAAAATGGGAACAAATACAATATTTAAAATAAAAAACAAGTAAATTTAAATCAAGAAACTGATCAGTATTTCAATGGGAACTATGGACCTGCTTTTGGCTAATGAGATGGTCAATGTGCTCCTTTCATTGACCACCAATGAAAGAGGTGCCCCTTCTGGAAGTGCAGCGGGGCCGGATAAATGGCCTCAGGGGGCCGCATGTGGCCCGCGGGGCCGTAGTTTGGGGACCCCTGCTTTAGGCTGTCCCTCAGCGGTCAGCCGCTGCAATATTAAATTGGATGTGTGTATTCACCTAGTAGCTTAAGCACTATTCCAGTGGCCTGTGTCTTCTTATAACACTACGCACACATCCCCTTGCTGTCATATGAACCCTGTTTCTTAGTTCATTTTAAAAGTCTGATTGTTTATCTTGGTGTTTTGGCCCTTGGTATTTATATTATATTGAGAGAATTCCTTCAAAATGGAAGCCTACAGTTCACATAGTCAAAAACTGAAATTATACAACCTTCACCTCATAGGGTGAATCAAAGAAATTTCTCCTAAATATGTTTTTTGTTAAATGCATTCCCAAAGGGCTCATTTATTTTAATGAAAATAATCATTAGTTGAGGTAACGGTTAGTTTTATAGGCCACTGAGAAATAATTCTTTTAGCAAATTGCTAAAAACAAGAAAAAAGAATACTTGTGTAGTTTCAGTGTCAGCTCTCCCAGGGCTAATTAGGATTTTACTTTCTTGAACCAGAACAAACTTTCTTACTTACAGCATTATTTTGTTTTTTCCAATGGTGATAATATCATATATACATAGGTTGGTCAAGTTGATGGCTGCTTTTAGTGAATTTATCTAGAATTCAGTCTTCCTGTTAGTTCTAAACCTCATTTGCTTTGGGCAGGTAAAAATGGGCCAACAGAGCCAGATCTGGGCCATGACTTGGAACAGAAGAGGAATAGGGCAAGAGATCTGAGAGGAGAGGACGTGTTATAAATAATGTAGTGTGCATCGGTGGGAGTCTCTAAAACCTGTGATCCTGCACCCAGGATAGGTTCTGGAGTTTATGACTAGTGCTTGGCGTTGCATAATCCTAAAATGACAATAGCACACCTCCTATTTCTATGATCCTGTATTACTGAAGAAGCAGTGTTTCTTTTTGTTCTGTTGTTTTAAATACTTTTTGTTGTTGTTGTTCTTTAGAGCCAGCCTACCTTGGCAAAACCCTCTGAGAGGTAATTTGTCAAAAGTGCCGAGGGGCCTTGACACTGTCTACTTCCTTTTTATCATTTGAGAATGCCAAAACATGTTTTCAGATTATGAACAATACATTTTTTTTATTTCCATTCTTTAAATAATTACACAATTACTGTTATATTAAAATTTAAGCCAGAATCCTGGCAGACTCTTTATCTGTTCTTTCAGCAAACTTGAGTTCTTTCTATATGCTAAACTCCATGCTGGGCACTTAGAATACAAAGATAAATAATGCAGAGCCCCTCCTTGAAAAGCCTCTAGAATCTAGGACAACAGGCAAGGCGGGAAGAATCTGACCCCAATACACCAATTTGTGATTGTTGTGCTGATACCTGGCAGAGGCAAAATGATCACTCCTATAATTCTCAAAAGCTTTCAGAAATGGAGCCTGAAAATAAAAACTGTGTTTGAATGTGTATGTCCCCTGCCAGGACTGCTGTGTGTGTTAATTTGGCCTTAAGGCATAGTTTTGAGCATCATTGAGTGACCTATGTGTTGGGAAGTTGACTTCTCCCTTGCAAAGAGTCACTTGACAAGTAAAAAGGCCTTATCTCTTTTGGTCCTCCAGTTTTTATGATATTTGTGTGGACCATCACTAAGTTAACAATAATTGCTAACTTTTATGATATGCCTGGAGAAACTACAAGGATATAAACTAATAATGGTGGGAACTGGACAGATAACACCCTGTGTATCTTTTCAGAGAGTCTTATTTTAACAGATTTAGCTGCTGAAATATATTAGGAAGCATCTCAAAATATTCATGGACTTACTGAAGTCGCACGAATGATACTAAAAATTTGCCTAATCCAGGCACCACTCTTAATTAAAACAATATCACCAGTCACAAACGAGCTGTCCGATAGCACCTGCCCTTTGAGGTGTCACACGTTGTAATCCATAGTCCATATTTTGTTTCACTTTCCCCAGAGTACATTGGATCTGCCTCCTGTGTTTTTTGGTGATGTGTCCAGCCTGCTTAGTATGCTCCATGAATCTCACACTAACTGCAAAATAATCCTCTGTGAAGATTCTTTTTTCATATCCTCTTTGAATTTTTGTTTCCTTCTCATTTTTTGAGCGCCTGCTGTGTGTCAGGGACTGTGTGGGTCCCTAAAACAGATGAAAGGTTGCTGCCATATTTTAGCCACTCTGCTGCAGTCCTCTGGCCTCCCCCAACCCTTAGTCTAACCTCCCACCTTATGGACATTGTTGAGCAATATCTGGCCTTCCTGTGACCCCTGCAATAGTGCTGGTGTGACACTGGCCAGGAAATAAGCCATCTGCATACACCATACTCCCCTGCTCCACCGTCTCACCCACCAGTGTGAGTGAATCCCCATGGAGACTGACCAATTAAGAGTCACCAAAAGGAGAGCTTTAAATACATTATCCCAGCTGTAGGGACCTGCTCACCATCAGTAACCACCATCGATAACCGATAACGGTGAAATAGAAAGCTTGTGGAACTTGTGAGCTGTTTCTGCTAGAAAAGGAGGAAGCTAAGAGGGGCTGATTGTGGGTGCAGCCTGGAGGGGGATGGGCCCAGTGCAGGTTGGGGTCGTCTTGAGGTGAAGGTGCTAGATCCTGGCGTCTCCCTTCCTCAGTCCTTTCTGAGGACAGAGTAAATCTGTCCCTGCAACACTTGTTCTCCAGAGGGAAGGAGAAAGGGATGAATCGTCAGCCACTTAGGCAGGGCGCCGACGACAGGAGGGAATGAAGACCTGTAATTCTTCCCAAAATCCCTTAGTGAGGCTAGCAACACACAGTAAATGAAAAAGTAGGTTTGATGTTTGGGAAGCCGGTTTTTCTCTCCCTGGAATTTCTGACAGGCAGATAGCATTGTCATACCACTGACTTTAAGATACCAGGATGACCAGCAGTGAACGTGTTTCCAGCCTGTGTGATGAATGTGTCGCTGCTGCCTCAATTCCAGTTTAAACAGCCTGGACCGTCCAGCACCTCTCCATTCCAGCCCCACCTTATGACCGACTGGGGCTCGCACGGTTCCAAATTGCTGCTTGGGGAGGCGGTGCAGTCTAGTGGCAAAGCTGGGCTCTGGCTCAAGACCTTTCTATCCTAGCTGCACCCTTTTCTAACTATATGATCTAGGGCAAAATTTTTAGCCTCTCCAAGCCTCATTTTCTTCATGTGCAAGTGGAAATAATAATCTCAACATCACGGAGTTCTTAATGAGGATTTAAATGAGATAATGGAATATAAAGTGTACCAAGCAGTGACTGGTAGAAGTAAATGCTTTTCAAAATGTTAGCTAGTATTTGTAGTTTTAATCTGCTCTTTTACCATGTCTTTCCATTAATCTATGGCCTTTGTGTCCTCAGTACCTGGTACAATACCTGGCACATAACAGATGTTCATTGAGAGTCCAAATTGAATGTGGAAAAAATTTAAAGTATCCTCTAGCATTTCCACTCTTATCAACTCTATTAACAGTTAACTTACATATGGTAAATTGTATACATTTAAAGTACTATATATGAGTCCATGACTTTTGGCACTATATAGTACAGGGGTCCCCAAACTGCGGCCCCCTGAGGCCATTTATCCGGCCCCGCCACACTTCCGGAAGGGGCACCTCTTTCATTGGTGGTCAGTGAGAGGAGTGTAGTTCCCATTGAAATACTGGTCAGTTTGTTGATTTAAATTTACTTGTTCTTTATTTTAAATATTGTATTTGTTCCCGTTTGGTTTTTTTTACTTTAAAATAAGATATGTGCAGTGTGCATAGAGATTTGTTCATAGTTTTTTTTATAGTCCGGCCCTCCAATGGTCTGAGGGACAGTGAACTGGCCCCCTGTGTAAAAAGTTTGGGGACCCCTGATATAGTATATGCCTTTGAAACCATCGCTCCCAAGATTCCTGATACCCTTTGGAATTCATATCTCCTCTGTCTACAACCCTAGGCAACTACTGCTCTGCTTTCACCATAGTCTAGATCAGGGGTCCTCAAACTTTTTACACAGGGGCCAGTTCACTGTCCCTCAGACCATTGGAGGGTCGGACTATTAAAAAAAACTGTGAACAAATTCCTATGCACACTGCACATATCTTATTTTAAAGTAAAAAAACAAAACGGGAACAAATACAATATTTAAAATAAAGAACAAGTAAATTTAAATCAACAAACTGACCAATATTTCAATGAGAACTATGCTCCTCTCACTGACCACCAATGAAAGAGGTACCATTCCAGAAGTGCGGCAGGGGCCGGATAAATAGCCTAAGGGGGCCTCATGTGGCCCGCGGGCCATAGTTTGGGGACCCCTGGTCTAGATTATATTTTATATAAATGGAATCATATAGATTGTCCTCTGTAGTTTCTCACTTCTATTAACTCAGCATAATGATTTTTAAATACATCCAGATAGGGTTTATCAGCAGTTCAGTCCTCTTTACTGGTGAGTAGTATTCCATTGTATGGCTATACCTTATTTTATTCATCAGCTCAGTAGTTGATGAACATTTGGGTTGTTTCCAGTTCTCAGCAATTATAAATCCATGAATATTCATATACATGTCTTTATGGGAACATCTGTTTTCATTTCCTCGGTGAATACCTAGAAGTATAATGACTGGGTCATATAAGTGGTGTTAAACATATAATATTGTATACCAACTATACTTAAATAAATACATAAAAATTTGAATTTAAAAAGAAAGGTACTGCAGATAATTGTACCATTTTACATTTCTACAAAGTGGGAGAATTCCAGTTGTTTTATATTGTTGACAACCTTGGTATTGTCAGTCTTAAATTTTGGCCATCCTATGGATATGTAGTGATATTGCATTGAGAACATTAATTCATATTTTCCTGATGGTTGCTAATATTGGGTATCTTTTTTTCATGTGCTTACTGACCTTTTGAGTATCTTCTTTAGTGAAGTGTCTATTCAAATCTTTTACTCACTTAAAAAAATTATGTGGTTTTATCTTATTGTTAGAAAATATAGTCAGGAAACATAATATAGTCTTGACTTAGATTTTAATGAATATGGGTCCATTGTTTTTTGTTTTGTTTTGTTTTTGTGTTTTGTTTTGTATTTTTTGTGGCACAGACAGAGAAAGTCAGAGAGAGGGACAGACAGACAGGAAGGGAGAGAGATGAGAAACATCAATTCTTTGTTGTGGTTCCTTAGTTGTTCATTGATTGATTTCTCCTATGTGCCTTGACCAGGGGGACTACAGCAGACTGAGTGACCCCTTCCTTGAGCCAGCGACCTTGTACTCAAGCTGGTGAGCTGTTCTCAAACCAGATGAGCCCGCGCTCAAGCTGGCGACCTCAGGGTTTCAAACCTGGGTCCTCCGCATCCCAGTCTGATGCTCTATCCACTGCGCCTCCGCCTGGCAAGGCGGGTCCATTGTTTTTAACTGGAATATAAATGCCTCAAGGAAAAGGAGTTGTTTCTCCCTGGTCTCTGTCCACAATGTCTTTTCTAGCAATTAGGTCCAGCCCTCAACAAGTACATATAAATTGATTATGTTGAAATAGACTGCAAAGTAACAACAGGACCATTATTTGAGCTCAGAAAAAAACCACTAAATGCACTTTAAAAGTAGTCTGATTTGCAAGAGGTAAATTTAAAAGCTAGTTTTTCTATGGGGTCTTGATAGATGAAGCTTTTTAAATTCTGTGGAGAAGAGCCCTGTCATTATGTAGATATAGTTTTGTTTGTTTGTTTATTTTTCTGAAGTGAGAAGTGAGGAGGCAGAGAGACTCCCCATGTGCCCAACTGGGATCCACCCGGCATGCCCACCAGGGGGCGATGCTTGGCCCATCTGGGGTGTTGCTCCATTGAGGCCAGAGCCATCCTAATGCCTGAAGCTGAGGCCACGGAGCCATCCTCAGCACCCGGGCCAACTTTGCTGCATTGGAGCCTTGGCTGCGAGAGGGGAAGAGAGAGACAGAGAGAAATGAGAGGGGGAAAGGATGGAGAAGTAGATGGGCACTTCTCCTGTGTGCCCTGGCCAGGAATTGAATCCAGGACTTCTACACGCCGGGCCAACGCTCTACCACTGAGCCAACGGGCTAGGGCCTAGATAGCGCTTTCTTTGTATTGAGTGCCCCCTTAACACTAGATAAGATTTTCCAGTATTAAATTTTGAGGGAAATGTATGTAGAAAAGCTTTTTTCTTTAAAGCAGTAAGGAACCGTTTTTTATGCTTTCTAAATCCTGCCCTAGATTATTAAAGCATTAGATGCTCCTTCTCTTTTTTTAATACTGAGGCAAACATCCCCAACTCCTCCTTGCTCCACGCTCATTGGGTCTGATTTGGCCGTTTTGTTGTTGCCAATTTGACTCCTGACTTCTCTAAACCCCTGAGGAGAAATCGCCTTAAATAGAAATCAGAAACTGGGAAGCAAAGGCCTAGTACAGTTTGGGGATTACCTGAGAGGAGATACTGAACACTGTGGGATTTCAAGAGGGTAGGAATGCTGGGCTTCTCGAGTCTGTCCAACTAAAAGCCAGATTTCTTAGCCACATTTTTTTCAAAATCCAAGATGTTATAAAATATAAGATCACTTCTGATTTCACCAATGCCTTAGGGATTTTGTGAGTGTGACTTATTTCATCTATCATTTATTTTATTGCGAAACCTTCCGGCCAATTTCAGATGAGTCACTGCTTCCATGATGGCAGTAATCTCTTGCTAATCTCAGTTTGAGATGATAATTTTTTTTCTTCACTCAGTTTGGGACCTAGCCGGTCACAGACACTCAAGAAGCAGTTGAGAGTGTTGTTTTTACTTTAATTGAGGTTGTTCCATGAAAGGAAGCCAAATACTATTAGACAGGACATCCTGTGATTCCCTTAGTTTATGATGGCCAAGGACATGACCATTTTTAAAAAAAACAAGATTGCTTGCTTCCTTTCTTGTTAAGGGAGCCTAGAACTGATGATTCCATTTGGCTTTAAGGACTCTAACCAGCAAACAACCAAATCTCCTCCCCATATCACCTGCAGAATTACAGGACCTGGAAAAATGTCCATGTCTTTTTATGTGAGCCAACAGTGATTTGGTCATTTTAGCATTTAAGTGACCACTGGTTCTGTTGTCTTGAAATAATATTTGACTGAAAAACAGGAGAAATGATTAAACTAGTAGTTCTTAGAAGTGAACATGTTAACAAAGTTCTGGAATCAGGTATATCGTGGTATATCTATATAATGAAATGTAGTGAAAATATTACATGTGGAGAAGATATGAAAGATAGTCACAATATGTTAAGAGAAACAAGCTTAGTACAAAAGTGTATATGTATTGTATTGATTTCCTATGGCTGCCATCACAAATTACCACAAACCAGGTGGCTTGAAATTTATTCTTACAGTTCTGGAGTGTAGACGTCTGAAATGAAGGTGTTGACGGGTGTGCTCCCTCCGAGAGCTCTGTGTGTGTTGGGGGGGTGGTCATTCTTAGCTTCTTCTTTCTACTTCTGTTGGCCCCGCTTGTTCCTTGACTGTAGCTACGTCACTCCAATCTCTGCCTCTACTATTTCATGACCTTTGTCCTGTGTCTATGTCTCTCTCCATCGCCACATGGCCTTTTATATATTTTTTTTTTAATTTTTTTTTTTTTCTGAAGTTGGAAATGGGGAGGCAGTCAGACAGACTCCCGCATGTGCCTGACCGGGATCCACCCGGCATGCCCACCAAGGGGGCGATGCTCCGCCCATCTGGGGCAACACTCTGTTGCAACCAGAGCCATTCTAGTGCCTGAGGCAGAGGCAACAGAGCCATCCTCAGCGCCCGGGCCAACTTTGCTCCAATGGAACCTTGGCTGTGGGAGGGGAAGAGAGAGACAGAGAGGAAGGAGAGGGGGAAGGGTGGAGAAGTAAATGGGCGCTTCTCCTGTGTGCCCTGGCCGGGAATCAAACAGGGGACTCCTGCACGCCAGGCTGACGCTCTACCACTGAGCCAACCGGCCAGGGCTCCACATGGCCTTTTTATATGAACACTCATTAGATTTAGGGCTCTAAATCAGTATGACCCCATCTTAAATAATTACTTCCCCAAAGAACCCTATTTCCTAATAAAAGCACATTCTGAGGTTTCAGCTAGACATGAATTCTGGGGGGACATTATTGAACCCTGTGTATATAAATCCATTTTTATAGATAGGTATGTGCGTACAAAATTTATACCCATGTACCACTCACCCACCCACCCACACACACACACATAAAAAAGGTCTTTCATTTTATTTTTATCTTTATTTTCTACTTTTTCTATAGTGAAAGTGTACAGTTTTTTATATAAAAATATTTTGAAAAAAAAGAAATTGCATTTTTAAATTTCTTTTAAAAATAGTAAATTTTTTTTACAAACATCCTACCTTGAGTGTGTTTTTTTTGCCTCATCAAACTATTCTGAGATATTTTATCCTTAATTTAAAACAAAATTTTTTAGTAGCATAGGTATACACACATAAAAATATATGTAACAAGTTACTTTTATGGTATTGTTTATTGTTCTTATTATATTAATTTTAACAATAGCTAAATTTGAAATAAAGAAGATCTTGAGATATTGGGTCAACTCGTGTAATATCAAGTCTTTGCTTTAAGTCTAGAGAGCAAAAAAAAAAAGGTTACAATTATACTCGATTGCTGAATTAAAATTAATTTTTAAATGTTTTGAAAATCTAAGTCTAATTTTAGGAACCTAGAAAGTACAGTGTGTCCATCAAGTCATGGACCACTTTTGACCGGTCACAGGAAAGCAACAGAAAGACAGTAGAAATGTGAAATCTGCACCAAATAAAAGGAAAACTCTCCCAATTTCATATCTATTCAGTGCAGTTCGATGTGGGCTCACGCACAGATTTTTTAGGGCTCCTTAGGTAGCTATCGCGTATAGCCTCTACAGACTCATCACTGATTGATGGCCTACCAGAACGGGGTTTCTCCACCAAACTGCAGGTTTCCTTCAACTGCTTATCCCACCGAGTAATGTTATTCCTATGTGGTGGCGCTTCATTATAAATGCGCTGATATTCACATTGCACTTTGGTCACGGATTTGAATTTAGTGAGCCACAGAACACACTGAACTTTCCTCTGTACCGTCCACATCTCGACTGGCATGGCTGTGGGCTGCTCCGCTGTATACACGGTGTTACGTCATCATCTGTGCATGCGCACATGCTGCCACATCATCCTACAGAAACTGGGAGGGATTTCCTTTTATTTGCAGATTTCATATTTCTTTCATCTTTTCTTGCTTTCCTGTGACTGGTCAAAAGTGCACCATGACTTTACGGACACACTGTAGGTGCAGGGGCAGGATGGTGAGTTTTTACCAAATTTTATCACATTAGCTCAAATACTGGGTAATTTTTAACACACATATCTACTCTAGAGCTAGCTTCATCCACTCAACCTTCTGAAAACTGTTTTGTCAATAGTAACATCTCTAGTTATTTAGTTAAATAATGTATAAGGTCTTCTAATAAGTAATTTCCTTTCCTATTATTATGTGTGCTCATTGATCAGTTATTTTCCTGCCATTAAGTTTCCGAAGTTTAACAAAACGCTATCAATTCAGTACAGACCACAATCCCTGACAGTTGTTAAACTACAAGGATATATTACATTGTCCTTTGCTCCTTCCTGTAAATCCTCATGCTGTAGAATGGAAGAATCAAAGGAGGCTTCGCTTTAAGACACTTCTTGGCTTCCACTCTTTCCCAGCCCGAAGGCTTTCCCATGTTCTGCTCCTCTGTTATCTGCGTACCTAATTCAGTTTGCACATGGCTCAATTCTAACCCACTTTTTACTCAAATGCTCAGTTTTTGCATTTCCCTTTGAGAGTTGCAGTGTTATTACCCTGATGATGGAAATGTTTTCACTTTTGACCTAAAACAAGGCAGTAGATAAGAGAGCAGAGAGGTTTTGTGTGTGCGTGTGTGTGTGTGTGTGTGTGTGTATGTGTGTGTAAATTAATTTTTGTCAGGGGCTGTTGAGTACTTCTGATGCAAAAGTCTCTCAGTTCCTTCTTTATTTTTCATTCTAGTAAATAATTGGCAGGTGAGCCTATTGGTTTAAAACAAAAAACAAAATTTTTCTTTCTTTTTTTTTTTTTTTTTTTTTGTATTTTTCTGAAGCTGGAAACGGGGAGAGACAGTCAGACAGACTCCCGCATGCGCCCGACCGGGATCCACCCAGCACGCCCACCAGGGGCGATGCTCTGCCCACCAGGGGGTGATGCTCTGCCCCTCCGGGGCGTTGCTCTGCCGCACAGAGCCACTCTAGCGCCTGGGGCAGAGGCCAAGGAGCCATCCCCAGCACCCGGGCCATCTTTGCTCCAATGGAGCCTTGGCTGCGGGAGGGGAAGAGAGAGAGAGGAAGGGGGGAGGGGGGAGAAGCAAATGGGCACTTCTCCTATGTGCCCTGGCCGGGAATCGAACCCGGGTCCCCCGCACGCCAGGCCGACGTTCTATCGCTGAGCCAACAGGCCAGGGCCCAAAAACTTTTTTTTTTTTAATTGAATATACAAAAAAGACAAGACTGGTATTGAGTTGCCCAAACAAGAGTAGCAGGAAACTAAGGGAGGGGAAAGAAGGATGACCTCCACTGTAGGGTGGAAGTCTAGGAACATAGGGGGACATCCATTCTCTGACTGAAATGACTCATTTCAGCTGGGAAGGGAGTGGCCTGGGGAGCTGGTGATGAAGTAGTGCTCCTAGTTTGAATACCCTTTCCCCACTGCTGCACCAGCTTGGCTGAACATTAGCTACAACCAAACTTTCTGTTTCCTGTTCTCATGAAGTGCAGCCATCTTGTATGTAATATTCAGGATTCTCTCGGCATTGGGGTGTCCTTTGATGTACAAGCTGATCAGTCCCTTGTCAACTAAAGCTAATATTTAAGAAGTTGGATGTTACACTGTTATAATGTGAAATTGGCCATTTTGGGTTTTGTGTCAGAGTCTGCTATGGAAAGAATTAAGAGTAGAGGGCACCTGCAGGGCTCGGGGGTCTATGGATGTGCATTACCCCAATTCACTGGAATAAATTTAACACTGGCCTGCACTTTCCTCATCCTTTTTGGCTTAATTTTATTGGTACTTCACTTTCCATTTCCATTGCAAAATGTTCTCATGAGTTTAAAAATGAATTTTACCAAAATGTAAATACAGACCTTTGAATAGGCACCAATCTTTATGAGTGAGATATCAGGAGATTTTTTTTAAAAAGAAATAGATTTATCTAAACACCTAGTCAGGGTACTAATTGGAAGTCTCTTATTACTGTTGAAAAAATTATAAGTAGTAATAAACATAATCTCTGTCTTATTTTGACTAAAGTACCATAATAAGCAAATTGAGAGACTTTAGTCCAAAATACATAGTAACCAGAAATGTAAAATGTGGTAATTCCTAAAATATTAGCATGGCATATATGTTACAGCTGGCAGGGTTTTGAGCCAAAAATTATTCCCAGCAATAAACTGAATAACTCAGTCGTCCAGATGTCTATGTATCAGGCTTTTTTTTTTTTTTTTCTTGTATTTTGCTTAAGTTGGAAACGGGGAGGCAGTCAGACAGACTCCCGCATGCGCCCGACCAGGATCCACCCGGCACGCCCACCAGGGGGCATCTCTCTGCCGGGACCAGAGCCATTCTAGCACCTGAGGCAGAGGCCATGGAGCCATCCCCAGCGCCCGGGCCATCTTTGCTCCAGTGGAGCCTTGGCTGCGGGAGGGAAAGAGAGAGAGAGAGAGGAAGGAGAGGGGGAGGGGTGGGGTGGAGAAGCAGATGGGCGCTTCTTCTGTGTGCCCTGGCTGGGAATCGAACCCGGGACTCCCGCACGCCAGGCCAACACTCTACCACTGAGCCAGCCGGCCAGGGCCAGGTTTAGTATTTTTAAAAAAAATCATATTGGTTAAAGTGAAATGCAAAATGAGGGCTTAGTAGAACGAAAAAAGAAAATGATTTTTGAAGACCACAGTTTTATCCTCATTTGAAGTTTATTTTTCCTTCCCTTTTACTTTCCTGATATAATGAAGACTAAGGGCAGAAAGGGGCGTGGTTGAAAGCCAGAATCCTGGAAACAGCCGCAGGTTCCAATGCCAGCCCTGCCACTTCACAATTGTGACTGGGCAAGTGGCTGTATCTTATCCAACATCATGGCATAAAAGCAGTAAATACCGCACAGCACGGTTGTGAAGACTAAATGAGAAAATACATGTTAACTACTTACACTTTTGAAAAAGAGATGAGGCCCAAGTTTACCCGCCCGATTGGATGGTAGCTCCGGAACTAGAAGTCAGTGCCCCTGACTTCTCGATCAGTGCTCTCATGAAGCAGAAGTACAGCTGTTGAGTTTGCATATCAGCATTGGAAACATGAAGAATGACACATTTCTCTCCTGTTTTAGTCATAGGAGACAAAGTTTTTAATCCATGCAACCCTAATTTAATCTCCTCCTAACCCTCTCACATGGCAGTAGAGACATATATTGGCAATTGCTTACATCATATGGTTTCAGGAACCTGTGTGTTCCCCCTCCCCACAAACTCCTCCCCACAGGCATTCATTCAGCATTTATTTATTGTGCCCACTAATGTGCCAGGCACTGCCCTAGACACAGAAGATACAGCAGTAAACAAAATATGTTCTATAAAGTGTGTGTCTTCATAGAGCTTACCTGATGGGGGCAGGAGGAGTAGACAGACAGTAAGCAAACAGAGTAATTACAGATTGTGTTAGTATCACCTGCAGTGGGACCTGGCAGTAACTGGAGGAGAGACCACTGCAGAGGGTGAGCAGGGAGCGCTTGCTGAGGAGTTGACATTTGAGCCCAGCCTGAAGCATGAGATGCAGTCAGGGGTGCCAAGAGCTGGGAATGACATCTCTCTCTGCAGGAGGCCTCGAGCCCCGATGACCCCTAAGGATTAACCTTGACGCTGTCATCCTTCATGTGTTTTTTATAATGAGAAAGTGGAAAGGTAGACAGCGGTGAATGCTCAGTACCTGAGGAGGAGCCAGCAGTACCAGGAGTACAGAATAGCCCAGAACCAGGAAGTGGGAGCACTCGCCGCATAATCTGCCCGCTGCACAGCCTGGCCTAGTGTGGTGGCATGTTCATTCCACTGCCACACTTCTGCTATATTTTATGCACCCGGTTTTATGCCCGATGTACTGACAGCGGAGTATGAGCTCTCGTCATGGTGGCAGCAGCACTCATGCCCTGAAAGGTTGACCCGGGGTCATGGGGGGGAGCTCAGGACCTGACTGGAAATGCCTTGGGGTCATGGGAGAGAGCTAAGTTCAGGGTGGGAGGGAACAGGGCCAAGTAGGGCTGGGAAAGTAAACAGAAGGCATATGGTCAAGAAGGAGCCAAGTTGTGGGGGGAGCACTGAGCAGAGTTGGTACCCGAGGAGACCAGCCAAGCCCTGTGGCATGGGAATGAGCTCTGGGTCAGTGAAATTATTTTCAGACCACAGATACCAAGCCTCCCACTGTTTGAAACAGATGGACATTTAAGCAAATACAATCAGTTCTAATCTGCCGCATTTCTTACCATATGAAAACCGTGTATCCCCGTTTTGTATGTGTTTATGTGTTTACTGCCTTAGCCTTTTTACTCTTTTGTTATTTGCAGCTCAGTTTCATTCATATCAATGAACATTATGAATCCCACAAAGAATTTTTTTTAGAATTCTAAAATTTCTTCATTCCTTGGATAAGAGCCAGGTTTCCAAGTCATTTCAGGCCCATATAACTATTGACTTGTTAATTCTGAAGTTAAAAAACCCAAACCTTTATGGGCTGTTCCGAAAGATGCCTTTCCTTACAACACTGTAGATAGTGAAGTTAAGGAGCCTCTAACTGAAGAGTATTTGATGGATTAACGCAGTTAACGTCAAACCTATTAAAAATGGAGGTAGATGTTCAAGGCTAGTTAAGCAATCTCTTTTACAAGGCAGTTGGAGAAATCTGTGTGTTTTAATCATCCTTTATTTTTTAAAATAGTACTTGGAATACTTGGCGATAGGGTAGGGAAGAGCTTCACCTCTCAATTTTAAGGAGTAACTGTCAATGGCAAAAGAGATGGGCGCCCTGAGAAAGGATTATTTTCTGTTCATTTTCTCAGGGAGGTGGCAGTTATCTGCTGGAGGTAGGACTTGTGACTGTCAGACTTAAATAGAACTTTGTTCCATATGAAAAGCATTGTCATTAAGCAGTGAATAATAAGGAAGAGCATGCTAATAATTGCAATGGTGTGCCACGTAGAAAAACCTAAACTAAGGGGCAGGCAACTCTGCCTTTGGATAAGCTCATATTTTATCTAGTGTTTCTCTAAGCAGCTTAATACTGAAGTTCTTTACCTTGGTTTTCTTCACTAGATCTAAATTGTATAAAGCCTAATTTTGAGTTAAAAAAAAGTAGTACTTCAACATCTGTGTTTTAATAAAATATATGTATTTGCTAACTGGGCATGTCCTGGCGTTTCTCCGCTCTCCTTGTCTGGTCAGTACTGCACTAAGACCTCTGCTGCCCCGGGAGCCCTCCCCCTCGCTGTGGCCACTCTCTGGGGAGGGGCGTGCCCGGAGGAGTTAGTCTTGCGTTGTCTGTCTAATCCTATACCAGAGTATAGGGCCCTGTAAAAAGAAAACAGATGCACATCTGCCCGGGGAAGCTCAAGTGTGTTGTCATCTACCTGAAGACCACAGAGGACCTCCTAAATTCCCACTCAGCTGTAGAGTCCCTGCATGCAACAGTTTTCCCACAAGTTCAGTGGGAGCCTGAATACCCAATTCTAAGTGAAATTCAATACAGTTTATGTAATGTCTCTCCAGGGAGATTTCATCTTGTCAAGGTTTGTCTTTCAAATATATCCTCTTCTACTCCACCTTCACTCCATCCTGATCTCCCTCCTCAAATACTGTCACCCTGCCTCCACACTTCAGGTCACCAATAAAGAGAAAGTGATGAATAGAGAATTATCTATTCTTTGGTGAAGTGTTTAAATGCTCCCCCTCGCCATACTGAATCTGGAGACTGGATTGTGCACAGCTGAAAAGCAGGGAAATTTCTGGTTCAGGGGGCACATTGACCCATCACTCCCTACTGATGCCCCGTTCATTATTGGGGACAGAGGTCATTATCAGGGACAGCCACAGGAGAGTGCACATCAGGCTTTTGTGAGGAGGGAGTCAGGAAGGGGGCAGTCAGGCAGAATCTATTTGTGTCCCTTTAAGGCTTTTCAAAGGGAAACTCACACATTGAAGTGAATGTCTGCTGTGGGACTGAATCTCCACACACACACCCCCCAACGCAGGTTGAGTACATATATTCTAGTGCAGAAGTGGTTTTTGAGAACAACTTTGGGGATTTTTTTTCCCTTTGGCTCAGGATTTGATCTGTGGGTGTCAATGTAATTTTTTTTTCCTTCAAAATATTTACAGCTATTTTAAAAAGATGTCACCTGTAGGAGAAGGAAATATTTTATATCAGTGATTGGCTAAATCTCTTTTTAAACTCTTCATCATAATACAGGGGGGTCCTCGGGTTATGACAGTCTTGATATAAGATGTTTTGAGTTTATGACACTCCCATAAAAACTTTTAAAAATTGAGACGGGAGTATTTTGGCTTACGCTGTTAGCATTGTACTTATGGAGGTGGGCAAACAGGAGAATACTTAGAAGTGTTTGCAAAATGGCTATTTCTATTAGAATGACAAAGTTCTGACTAAAATCTGTGTTTATGAGTGTGTTGGAAATAATGCATCTCCCTCGTATATTGGAACAGGCCAAGCTTGAACCTAATCCTAAAACTTGAACCAAAGATCTCCCTGTGAGATGAGAATTTAAGATGAGGTCTTAACCTGGACCAAGTGTAAATTCAGTGACTAGTAAAGAAAGGTGGCTTCCAAGGCACTTTACAAGGTCCTCCAACAGTTGTCTGCAGGACGTGACTTCCTATGAAGCACTGATATCTTTAAATATTACTTAAGAAACCATTTAGGTTCTAGATTTTTATAAGGGTTTCAGAGATCCTTATGTGCCCACACTCAAGAAGTAAGTTCTTCAGGTGAATGTCTTTTCAGTCTGTTCCTTGTTTTCATTTATGTGACACCAGGTGAGAGGTAGATTACTTCTCTCAGAGATGGGGGAACATACTGAAAACAGAAATTGTTACAAGAGAAAGAAAGACGGTCATCCCTGTAGGTACAGTTGTCAGTTGTCAGTGTAAGATGTGTGAATGGGGTACATTGGCATGGAATAGGGAGCATTTTCATAATATTTTATATTGAAGGTGAAATTTGCCGTTGCACATAGATTCCTTTCGGGAGTGACATAAGGAAGGTAACTCAAGTCAGGAAAGGCTTTTAGAGGTTCAGCTTCAAAATGGGTTTGGGGTAAATCTGAGCCAAATGGAACTTCTTTACAGACGGCAGTCAACCACATATGGTGGGCTGTTCTTCTGCAGATGGTCATGTCTAAACTTGGGAAGTTTGGCAAACTCAGATGTTAGTTGTGAAAAAAATATCAAAATAGGTTCCACATGCCTCATTCCCAAAATTAATTTCTTGAATGCTTCTCCTTACATCCACACACCCAAAACAAGACCAGACCCAGGATCCTGGGACACCTAGCCTATGGTGGGGCTTGCTGGAAAATCACTGCATTTTCCTCCAGAAGGAATGAGCAGTTCAAATGTGAAGGGAAGTGGCCCTGGCCGGTTGGCTCAGCGGTAGAGCGTCAGCCTAGCGTGCGGAGGACCCGGGTTCAATTTTCGGCCAGGGCACATAGGAGAAGTGCCCATTTGCTTCTCCACCCCTCCTTCCTCTCTGTCTGTCTCTTCCCCTCCCGCAGCCAAGGCTCCATTGGAGCAAAGATGGCCCGGGCGCTGGGGATGGCTCTGTGGCCTCTGCCCCAGGCGCTAGAGTGGCTCTGGTTGCAACATGGCGACACCCAGGATGGTCGCAACATGGTGACGCCCAGGATGGGCAGAGCATCGCCCCCTGGTGGGCAGAGCGTCGCCCCCTGGTGGGCATGCCGGGTGGATCCCGGTCGGGCGCATGCGGGAGTCTGTCCGACTGTCTCTCCCTGTTTCCAGCTTCAGAAAAATGCAAAAATAAATAAAAAATAAAAAATAAATAAAACAAATGTGAAGGGAAGAGATAAGGAAAAGTGGCCTCCTTGCCACCTCAAATACACACACGCATAAATATGGCTATGATCTATTTGCTAAGGGTTAAGGTGAGGCAGAGAGACAAAATGAACTACATAAAAAATAATTTAAAGGCTGCACTTGATGCTGGTTACGATATTCTATATACAGTATCGGTCAAATTTTGAAGACACTCTTCTGGAGTAATTTACAAGCATGGCCAAATCTGTCCTTAGACAAAATGGTAGAATGTTTTGTCATTGGTTTGGGGGCCCATGACTGGTAAGGTGGTAGAATTCATACTTTAGTTTCTGTAGTTCAGGACTTGCCAAGCCTTTAACCAGGTTTTGCTCAGCAGGTTAACTCAGGTCTCACTTAGTCACAGAAAATTCCTTGTGTTTTGGCCGGCTGACATGCAGTCTCTGTACGTCTGAGGAGCTGCGGCCTAGCATCCTAGGCCCTGCCTCCGCCTCACCACCCCCACCTCATGTGGAGGACGGGGCAGGATCAGCAGGCCCTCAGGCTGGGGCTGTTCCTTCTGTGAAGTCACTGGGTCAGTGGTCACCAGCCACGGGCAAGCCCCAACAGTGACTAGACTTTGCCTGCGGGAGATATGAAGGGATTGTTTCTCTCTGTTTTTTTTTTCTCCTGTTTGCAAAAAATAAATAGATTGACAGCTTTTCAGAAAGGCATTTAAACATTCACAAAAGTGTATAAATATATTATCATTATTGGTTTATTTTTAAGTAGGACCGATAGATTTTACTTTTTCTGATGATTTATTTTTATTCATTTTAGAGAGGACAGAGAGAGAGAGAGAGAGAGAGAGAGAGAGAGAGAGAGAGGAGATACAGAGAGAGAGAAGGGGGGAGGAGCTGGAAGCATCAACTCCCATATGTGCCTTGACCAGGCAAGCCCAGGGTTTCGAACCGGTGACCTTAGGATTTCCAGGTCGACGCTTTATCCACTGCGCCTAGATTTTACTTTTTAAGAATAAGATTTAAATACCATGTCAAAGTACAGTGACTCACAGACTGACTCTCCTGTTGGAAGTCCCTTATCCACCACTGTGGGTGCTGCTGTACTTACCAGGGTTTAAACACGGGCGTCCTGGTTAACAATGTAGCTGAAAGCCACAAATTGTAGGACAGTGCTTCAACTTCCTTTTTTTTTTTTTTTTTTTTTTTTTGCAAGGATGGCACAGAGAGAAATGCTATTTCCCAGAGACCAGATGGCACTTCACCTAAGAATAAACTGTTGTGTCATTGAAGAGCCAGACGGGAAGAGAAACCCTGCTCGATTCACTGGCTCCTCATTCTGTGACACTTGATATTACTTTATTATATCTTAGCCATTTCTTTTTCTGGACTGAATTTTTGGAAATTACTCAGTAAATTAAAAAATTAACATCTTGAACAATTTTAATTCCCCCTTCAACAGGACTTGGAATCCACATTTGTCAGGAGAGACTACAGTTCCTGCCCTGCCTCCCTCGTAGGATTCTCCCAAGGGTCAAAGTGGGAGCATGGAACCACTTGAATTCTAAAACGAGAGAGAAACTCCTTGTTAGCTGCACATTTCTGAAGAATAAGCAGGGGCTGGCCCTTTTACCTCTATACTGTAAGACAGATTGACACCCATGAAATTATAATGACATCTTGGGATTTTAGGGTGTGTTTACAGAAGCACTAACACTATGAAGTACTCTCTCATCAGCCCTGAGTTTAATATTTGGACAAATATAATTTTTCTTATGTGAACTGTTTAGTGGCCTGGATAACTTACGTCTGAATATATTGGAGTCACAGTTATAGAAAAAGTGGGAGCTGAAGGAGTTGAGAAAAGATTGGATGGCAGAGCAGTAGCAGAATTCTTTTTCCGCCTTGGCTGCCACCTGCCGTACTGGAGGTGAGAAAGAGCTCTTCTCCACCTGGGGACAGGGAATCTGGACCCCGAGCTCTCGCACCCAAACTGGAAGGCATTGCCTGTCTGGGTGGGGAGCTAACAAAGGGTGCCAGAGACAGCCACAAAGTGAATTTAGAAGTATTTTGGTGAAGTTTGGAGGAGGGAGATAGATTATAAGAATATTCTACTCAGCATGGATGGTAATTAGAAATTAACTATATTGATTCCATTAATAGGTATACATTTCTATACCTATTAATTGGAAGTAGGTATGGAAATCTAATTAATGCCATTGTCTTATTTTAGAAAATATTCCTATTCACCCTTATTCTTGGTCTGTCCTCTATCCTAGTTTTCCCACTGGTCCCTTAACTCATGATTGCTCTTACTACAGGGGTTCTGGAGTCTGTAGTGTGCTGATTAGAGAAGGTTAGAGAGGGTTAGGGGGCATGGTAGAGGTTAGAGTGGCGAGCCTATTAACTGTTATTCACTAAAAACTAACTGGCACTTTTCTAAAGCAAAATTCAGATGCTGTATCATTTGTTCACGTGGTCACCTTAATGAGGTCCTTGAAGGCAAGTAGTGCTTTACTTATTTTTGTGAGCTGAAAGTCTTTAGATATGGAAGGATTGTTGTCCTTAGGTGAACACTATCAGTAAAGACCTGGAGAAGAGTGTGATTGATTGACAGAATCTACAGCAGATGACTTGCTTCCTTGTTCTCAGAGATTTTTTAAAAGCTGGAATAGGCCCTGGCCGGTTGGCTCAGCGGTAGAGCGTCGGCCTGGCGTGCAGGGGACCCGGGTTCGATTCCCGGCCAGGGCACATAGGAGAAGCGCCCATTTGCTTCTCCACCCCCCCCCCCCTTCCTCTCTGTCTCTCTCTTCCCCTCCCGCAGCCAAGGCTCCATTGGAGCAAAGATGGCCCAGGCGCTGGGGATGGCTCCTTGGCCTCTGTCCCAGGCGCTGGAGTGGCTCTGGTCGCGGCAGAGCAATGCCCCGGAGGGGCAGAGCATCGCCCCTGGTGGGCGTGCCGGGTGGATCCCGGTTGGGCGCATGCGGGAGTCTGTCTGACTGTCTCTCCCCGTTTCCAGCTTCAGAAAAATACCCCCCCAAAAATTAAATAAATAAAAAAATAAAAGCTGGAATAACTCCTCTACCTGCTTGTATTGTGTACATTTCTTTTTGTTAGGTAACCACAGAATATGCTTCCTTACTTGTAAGTGGCTTCACTTTCCAAAACACAGACTGGATTGTCTCTCACTATATTGTGTCTAGTTTGTTTTTAAATCATCCAGAGTAAACTTTCATCCCCATTTAGTTTATTCCCATCCAGCACGATTCTGGGCCTGGATGCCTCATCCTCCATTGATACATTGCTTAGTAATTCAAAAGCTTTTCCGCACTGCCTGGAGAACCATTAGAAAAATACATCAACTGCCAAAAGTTATGCCAGTATCTGGAAATTCTATCAAACATCTGAAATGTTTTAAATTTTAAATTATTTATCTTTTAAGGTTTTATATAATTTACATGGTGAATTAAAAATTGGAATGGGTATTAAAAGTCAATGGTTTTGTTTAAATAAATGATAGACTAAAGAAAACAATGGGAGTTACTATCCAAAAATAAATATCCTTTGGTAATATTGTAGAAAAGCAGTCATTATGGTTAGTTATCTGAGATGCCAGTGCCATGAGTTTTTTTCAGATATTCAGAGGAAGAGAATTTAGAGATGAGAGTGCTTTTAAGGATGAATGGATGGATATTCATTTATAAATTAAATCTTCATTTAGCCCTTTAAGTAAAAAAGCAGATTTTTATTTCCTTCTTTGGAGTTCATAAGGACTTTGGAGTTCATAGTCATGCTTAAAAATATTATCTCTGAATAACATTTGCCACTGAAAGGGATAAGGAACCTAGAGAAATGACTGGTCTTAGGTCTAACCCAGGGAGTGTGCAGTTTAAGCCTAGGACACTTTGTCATACCAGAAAGCAAGGAAGTTACTGAAGACTTCTAGGACTTTGTCAGAAGAACTCAGACACCATCTTGAATAAGCATTCTGCAAGCTTATAGCAATAAAGATATAAACGGCAGTGAATTGAAGCATATCAAATATGTTTAACTCCATGAGTTCATAATTACATTTCAAAACTAAAACCCCACTTGTCGTGTTTGGAAAATATTAGGGAACTACATCTTTATTTGGAAAACTGGTAAATAAAGGGAAAGAATCAGGCACCTTTTCTGCCTGTTTTGTATGATTGGTACCTCAGGGAGAAATTTGTCTTTATAGAATTCATTAAGCTAATAAGTCAAGAACATATAATAGACTATCACTTTGAAGTCTTTAAAGAATTGTCGGGTCTAGACAGATGCCATCAATGGCTAGTAAATCACAAAAGGAGTCAGGTGTCATGTGCCTCCCGATGGAAGTCCAAGCTCCGCAAGAGGTTGTCTCGCCACCCCACTCCTGTTATAACTTGAATCAGATCAACCTATAGATCAAGTTACCAGTGTATGAAATACAAGGGACATGATCACATTGTAAGGTATAAAAATGCTGAATCACTGTATTGATACCGAAACTAATATAACTAATATAATGTAGTATACCAACTATACTTAAATTTTTTAAAAAGAGGAAAAGAAATACAAGGGACAGGGGAGATGTTAAATCACACCAATGGGATGCAGTGAGCAAAACCCACGTGTGGACATTCTATAAGACAGCCAACCCAGTTCCTTCAACAATAATAAAAAAAAAATTGCAAGGGAAATATTAGAAATGGAGAAGAAACCTATAAGTAAAAAAAATGCAAAGTATATATCAAAGAATCACAGTATATGAACTTTATTTGAATCCAGATCTAAACAAACAAATTGTAAGACATTAATACCACATATTCGATGATATAAGAAAGTTTTTATTTTTAGGTGTGATAATACTATTATGGTTTGGTTTTTCTTATGTCCTTTTAGCAACATAGTGAGATATTTATAGGTAAACTGATGTGATGCTTAGTTAGCATTTTCTTCAAAATAACCTGCTGTAGGGAGTATTGACAGAAGTATAAGTGAAACAAGATAGGTCAAGTACTGTTAATTGTTTTTTTTTTTGTTTTTTGTTTTTTTTTTCATTTTTCTGAAGCTGGAAACAGGGAGAGACAGTCAGACTCCCACATGCGCCCGACCGGGATCCACCCAGCACGCCCACCAGGGGGCGACGCTCTGCCCATCCTGGGCGTAGCCACATTGCAACCAGAGCCACTCTAGCGCCTGAGGCAGAGGCCACAGAGCCATCCCCAGCGCCCGGGCCATCTTTGCTCCAATGGAGCCTCGGCTGCGGGAGGGGAAGAGAGAGACAGAGAGGAAAGCGCGGCGGAGGGGTGGAGAAGCAAATGGGCGCTTCTCCTATGTGCCCTGGCCGGGAATCGAACCCGGGTCCTCCGCATGCTAGGCCGACGCTCTACCGCTGAGCCAACCGGCCAGGGCCTACTGTTAATTGTTGAAGCCAAGAAGTAAACACAACTTACTTGTTCTGTTTGCTCTCCTTTTGTATGTGTCAGAAAATTTCCAAAATAAAAAGATACACACACACATACACACTGATGTATATACCATATGCATGATATATATAGTATGATATATATACCATAGAGTGGAGTTGGGAAAAAGGTAGTAGGAGAAGATATCAGGTGTAGAATATATAAGCCCTTATAAAGCATGTTGAGAACTTTGGATTTTACTCTAAGTGGGATGAACCGCTATCGGAGGGTTTTGAACTAAGGAAAGAAGATCTGATTTGTGCCAATAGGATCACTGTGCCGTTTGTGATGAGACTAGGCGGTGGGGCCAAGGGGGTGAGCAGGGGAAGCATGAAGAGACTCCTGCAGAACACCAGGTGAGAGTTGACGGAAGTTTGGATGGGGTATCAGCCTCTGAAAATACGAGAAAAGTAGAGCCAGGAGGATTTGCTGATGGACTGGGTGTAATGGGGAGGGAAAGAGTAGGCAAGAATGGCGGTGTTTTTAGATGAGCAGTGGGCTGTTGGCAAATAGTGAAAGTACTATAAAATAATGTATAAGGCTAAAAGATTAGTCTAATGTGCACTGTTACAGACCTGATAACTTTTGGTGTCTGTGTGACAAAGACAGAGAGGGATAGATGGGGACAGACAAACAGGAAGGGAGAGATATGAGAAGCATCCATTCTTCGTTGTAGCTCCTTAGTTGTTCATTGATTGCTTTCTCATATGTGCCTTGGAGGGAGGGGGCTACAGCAAAGCAAGAGCAAGTGACTCCTTGTTCAACCCAGCGACCTTGGGCTTCAAGCGAGCAACCTTTGGGCTCAAGCCAGCAACCCTGCGCTCAAGCTGGTGAGCCCGTGCTCAAGCTGGAGGGCTTGGAGTTTCAAACCTGGGTCCTCTGCGTCCCAGTCCAATGCTCTATCCGCTGTGCCCCTGCCTGGTCTGACCTGATAACTTTTTAATTCCACACATGCACTTTAATAAGGATGTTTGAGGAATCTCAGAAACAGCGGACTGTTTCTGAGTCCAATTGAGGGCCATGTAAAATGATACTGTAGGAACAATATATGAAATTTAGAATTATGGCAAATAGACTTCCTTGTAGGCAAATAAACTTGTTTGTTTGTTTGTTTTCTAGCTGGGGAATGGCGGTCAATGTGTATTCTACCTCGATAACCCAAGAGACTATGAGCAGACATGACATCATTGCATGGGTTAATGACATAGTATCTTTAAACTACACAAAAGTGGAACAGCTTTGTTCAGGTAAGAGATTATCTCTTAAGTATTTACCTGTTTACTGTCTAGCATGTGGAATGTGATTTTATGAATCACAGATGATATATTTGGTATAGGAAAAGTATCTATCAGTATTGACATAACTAACGGGGGGGAACTCAGGTATAACTTAAGAATGTATGGGGGAAACGTTCACCAGCAACTAAGAGCATAGAACCATCCTGTGCATAATTGGAACAGTCTCGCTTGAGCCCTGTGATGCCTTCTAACTGGTCTTCCAGCCTCTTCTCTGTTGTCCCCTGTTAGCCACCACACTTTTCTCGCTGAAACACAGATTGGGTCTTGCAACTCTCATCCTTAAAAACGTTCAGAGCTCCATGTTGTCCTTCCCATAGGATAAAATTCAAACTCTTTTACAAGGCTAGTTCTAGTTGCAACCTGTCTCCTCCGTTTTCATTGTCTGCTGCATCTCTCTCCCCTGTGTCTCAGCCCCACAAAATACTCTGTTCCCTGTGGCTACCTTCCCCTTCGCATCCCTTTCTACATGCTCCCTTTGCTGAGAATGTCTTCCCTCTTCCTTTCATTTGTGGTAAAATCCCATTCGCACTTTAAAATCTGACTCAGTTATCACTCCCTCTGTGAAGGGTTCCCCAGGCTCCCAGGGTCCGCAGTTTTCTTGAAACACGGCGCCTCCCCTTCCAGAATAACACTTGCCACACTGTCAGAAGGTCTAACTCCGCCCCTGACGGCGGCATCGAGCATCCTCGAGGACAGAATTGCATTTGATTTTTACTCTGTTGTATGTCTGCGAGGGCACCATGTCTGGGATAAAGGAGGTCTGTAGGGAAAGCATATTGAGTTAAGTTTGGTTAAAAAATAAAAAGATTCGACTTCAGTGATAAAGTAGGAACCTGTTATAAAAATGTGCCACTAGTGAAGTAATTCATGCATAGATTTGTGTATTCATCAAAGAAAGAAATAGTCTTCCTTTAGAAACAGGGAGTCTTTTCTTCTTGTGAACTAACAAGTAAGAGATTTGTCCTTGGCTCTGACATGAAAATGGTGTTAGAAAATAGACTATATTACTGAAACGTATTCCTGTGGAATTCCATGAGACACAACAGATACAAAGGAGCTCTCAGGTTTATGTGGTGCAGTGGTTTTGGGTGTTCCACTGTCTTTCCCAGTGAGCTGTGTGTAAAAAGATTTCAGGAGTGCATTCAGAATTTGGAAAGCCCCCAGTAGCCACTCTCAGATATGTCCAACTGTAGTGCCCACCAGTGAACACACTCTCCCTGTGCCAGCTCCGGATCTGACGGGAACAGACTAAATGACTAACTTTGAATACTGTTGACACCTCTTCTCTCATGATCATTTTTCTTATGAGGCAGAACATAGTGAGGTTGGCCAGAACCTAGGCATTGCCTCACTCCACTCTCTGTGCCCAGCCACAAACATGAAGTCCTGTGGTTTGTGAGGTCAGTAGTAGGTGCTAACTAACCAGTTCCTGTCCTTTGTTACAAACTAGAGGAAAGCTTAAACTTCATTGATGTCGCAGGTATATATTGTTAGCCTAAGGAAATGGCTCTTAACAGTTACTATCAGATCAACCCCTGTGGCATCTCACTCAGCTTTAAATCTCCACTCAATCAAATTTTTACTGTGCTGTTCTTGGTGTGCATTCAGAAGTGCTCTCATATTTTATTAATTTGCTCTCACCACCACCCCCCAAAAAAACTCTGAAAACAAGTTTTTTTGTTATTAGCACATGCCACTTTGTATTATAATTAATATATATCTTAGCCACAAAGTGGGTATATGTACATGTGAATATGGGGAATAGGGTTGTTTATCAAGAAAAAAAGAAGCCCTGACCGGTTGGCTCAGCGGTAGAGCATCGGCCTGGCGTGCGGGGTACCTGGGTTCGATTCCTGGCCAGGGCACATAGGAGAAGCGCCCATTTGCTTCTCCACCCCCCCTCCTTCCTCTCTGTCTCTCTCTTCCCCTCCCGCAGCCAAGGCTCCATTGGAGCAAAGATGGCCCCGGGCGCTGGGGATGGCTCCTTGGCCTCTGTCCCAGGCTCTAGAGTGGCTCTGGTCGTGGCAGAGCGACACCCCGGAGGGGCAGAGCATCGCCCCCTGGTGGGCAGAGTGTCGCCCCCTGGTGGGCGTGCCGGGTGGATCCCGGTCGGGCGCATGCGGGAGTCTGTCTGACTGTCTCTCCCCGTTTCCAGCTTCAGAAAAATACAAAAGAAAAAAGAAAAAAAAAAGACACAGGATGGAAGAGGACAAGGAAGAGTCAGAGAAAATTCACAATCATGGTTCTAAAATGTTGAGTTCATAAGGAGCTTCCTATACAATATGCATGGAGAGTGTTTGCTAGCAAATAAAGGCAAATCAAAGGTTTTTTCCTAGATAAGTAAAATTTTATTAGTAATATACATAATTTTTTTACCAATCCTTCTAATTTCTTAAGCCAAATTCACCAAAATTTTAAGCAGCATTTGTTGAAGGATTCTTAAACATTTGTGCAGTTATCTTAAAGTAAGCATTGGCATGCATTTTACAACCATTTGCAGCTATACTGCTATCAGGTGTGGCTTGATGAAATCTGTAGAAACAATTTTTATCTCCATTAAACAGATGTCAATGTAAGAAACATCCAAACCTGTAAGAGTTTTTATGAGTTTATTTGAGCCAAAGGGATGACAATTGCCAGAAACAAAATTTCAGCTGATTGAGACAATGCTCTGGAAAAGGGCAGTTTTACCACTTACTTTATACATCAGAACCAAAGGGGAAGACAGGAGGGGTTACATGAAATCCACTGGTGATTGGTTAGGGAGGCGGAGAGAGCAAAGTGGGGGGAATCTTGGATAAAAAGGAAAATGCGTGTACTCAGACCTCTTTGACATAGGAAGGTCTAGGGTAGTTAGCAGCTAACAATGACCCTGATGATAACAACAGTGCAGGATTTGTGGTTCCCCTCTAATGCAGTGTGTGTGCCCTGAAGGGTCTGGAAGATTTCTCTTGCATTTCAAAAGCATGTTATCAGGTATGTTATTGTTGATGAGACAGGCTAAGGTAAACGTTGACCTTTGTTAGGGAAAAATAATGCCCTGGCCTAGGACATGATTTCCTGCCATGATCTGTTAGAAAATTTTTATTTCAGACCATCTTATGTGGTTACTTTAGATCTCTGAGTTTGTAAGGCCATAATATAGGTCTCCCCTGAGCTTGAATACTGTGTGGCCTCCTTTTTGTCCACACAGATAATTTCCATAGGATAACTCACTGGCTACCAAAGGTTACAACAAGGTAAATGGTTCAGAAAAACTTAAAAGTATCTTTCTGCTCTGAAACATGTATTTTAGCTGGAAAAAAACATGTTACTCTATTTTAGACAATAGTTGCTTTAAAGCAGTGGTCCCCAACCTTTTTTGGGCCATGGACTGGTTTAATGTCAGAAAATGTTTTCACGGACTGGCCTTTAGGGTGGGACGGATAAGTGTATCACATGACCGAGACAAGCGTCAAGAGTGAGTCTTAGACAGATGTAACAGAGGGTATCTGGTCATTTTTTAAAAGTAAAACATCATTCAGACTTAAATATAAATAAAACGGAAATAATGTAAGTTATTTATTCTTTCTCTGCAGACCAGTACCAAATGGCCCACAGACCGGTACCGGTCCGCGGCCTGGGGGTTGGGGATCACTGCTTTAAAGTATAAACTGTGGACAGTATGCATTTATAACCTCCCAGGGAGCTGCTTGAAAATGTAGACTCACACTTAAGGTCCTTGACCTTCTAAATCAATATCTATGGGTGTGAAGTCCAAACCCTGCATCATAACAAGCACCTTGAGTGCCTTGTGCTGCAGCCAGAAGCTTGCAGTGCATTTTTGAGAAAACCCAAACCACTAAAACTGTAGTTAAATTATCCAAAATCTTATCTGGCACAGTTTCCTTATTCATAATTTAGTTGGTGACTTTTCTCTTGTATTCAGCAATGGCATTTAGCAGGAGAATGCTATTTTCTATTTATTTATTTATGAATTTATTTATACCTTTCATTGTTCTAGAAGACATTTAAGTCAGCAAGGACAGTGCTATTAGAATAAGAACAAAACCAAATATCCTTAATATAAAGCCAGTAGCCACGGCCACCATCACAGCCACCTGGCCCATGCAGGTTCACATTTGATTCGGACAGACGGTAATGAAACAACGGAGCCAAGAACTGGTGGGCTATTATCTTTTAATCCTAGCTTATACCCGGCAGGCAAGAAATACACACAGTGGGAAAACACTTCCCTTTCCATTCAGGGCTCCCAAAGCCACTGACTTATCCGAGTTTCCTAGAATCAAAGGTTTGTACCTCACCAGCCTTATTCACCTCTGTTCCCCATCTCCTTCTCCCTGCACAATCTCTGCACAAACTAGCTTCTCCTTCAGCACTCTGCCATCTTGGCTGCTTCTCCTCTCCTCCATGTGGCCTTTCTCTGCTCTCCTTCAGCATGGGCTCCTTGCCCCATTTTATAGTGTAGCAATCAAAACCTTTAATCCAATATACAAAACAAGTAAGTCTGTGATACAAAGTCACTATCTGAGGCATAATGGGATTCCTCATGAGACTGCACCACCTCCTATCATTCAACAGTCAAGGGTGTGGGGTAAAGCTTAGTTTTAAAACTAAGCCTTAGGCTATAAGGATCCTGCCTGCTTACAGCCTGTCTCCCACACCCAATGCAAACTATAAGCAAGCAAACATATATATCATATTTACAAATTTATTTGACCAACACTAGTCAAAGCAATAGACTAAGAAAAGGAGAATTATGATTATGTACAAATCTCACCAAACCGTGGAGTAACACATCACCAGACCAGCAAGCATCAGCCGGGGCCACAGAGTCAGCCACCTGCTGTGCGCATCAACTAGGAAGGGTTCTCTAGAGCTTTAGGGGCCAGACCGACATTTATAGGAAAATTTTGGGCCCTTGGTGCATAACTTCTAGGAACAAAGAAAGGTCACCACATTCTGAAATAATTAGGCCCCCAATCAAGTGGCAACAACATCCTCCCTAGTTTCAGGGGAAACTGCACACCTGAGCAGCCTCAGGAAAAGCAGGATGTCTTAAGACCATCCTCCCTGGCTTCCCAGGAAATTGCAGCAGAACATTTGATCCCAACCTGAGTAAATGACTTAGTCGTTCCTGCAGCCATTTTTTGTGACCCTTATTGTTCATATTCAGTTGAGTTCAAATTTATATATACTGCTCACAAAAACTAGAGGATATTTCGAAATGAATATGAAGCAATAAAAAAAGAAGCATTTGGGCCTGACCTGTGGTGGCGCAGTGGATAAAGCCTCGACCTGGAAATGCTGAGGTCGCCGGTTCGAAACCCTGGGCTTGCCTGGTCAAGGCACATATGGGAGTTGATGCTTCCAGCTCCTCCCCCCATCTCTCTCTCCTCTCTCTCTCTCCCCCTTTCTCTCCTCTCTAAAATGAATAAATTAAAAAAAATTAAAAAAAAGAAGCATTTGGTATTATTTTTATTAAACAAGAACATCAGAAAAGCAAATGACAAGTCAAAGTTGTTCGATTGTGCAAATGAGATACAAAACCAACTTTTATTTCATTGATGAAAATGCACTGTACAGAAGGCTGAAAGTACTGGAGTGTCTGCACGTTCCCTGATCCTCTAACTTTTGTGAGCAGTGTGTATATACTGTTCCTCCACAGCACCCTTTCCCACTGCGCAGCCTCCCCTCCAACCCCGCCCCCCAACAGGCCCAGAAAAAACGGACTTCTTACATATGTGACACAGTGTACATGTCAGTGGGCACTGTCTGGACTGTCACTGTGCTGGTTAACAGCCCAGTTATTTTCCTGAGCATTTTGGTCTTTTAATAAAAGGTAATTTGAATTAAACCATTTTTTAGATGGAAAGCTAGATATTATCTTGACTATCGTAAAAGAAAAAAGGAAAAGGATCAGGATTTGATTCGGTTTCAACTTGTGTTACTACTTGTTTCAGGCTTTGTCTTGGATCAAATTTCTGGTATTCTCTTCTTCCAGAAAAATTTCTGAATCCCACTGATTGTATTGTAGTCACTGTAGTCATATTGATGATCCAGGGTCCTGAATGGCTCCCCAGGAGGGTCTAGGCTTCGCAGTGAGGCTGTGAGTCACAAAGCTGTGGCTGTCAGCCATGCCCAGGGCTTGTACACGTGCTCAGGTGCGGCCGAGAGCTCTCTGTGACCCTTTCTGACTGCAGTCTGGGCTTCTTAGCTGGGCTGATCCATCCTCCTGTGCTGTCTGTCCCCCTATGCCTCCTCTCTTCTCTGCCTGCAGAGACCTCTGTCTGAAGGACAGGTTGGTGATGAAATCAGCTCAGAGTCTAAATTTAGTAGACCTTCTCTCCTTGGCTCTCTTGAACTGAAACCAAGTAAGGATATTTCATCAGTATCTGTAAGCTCAGGAGCTTACGCACTTAGCTTTATGAAATTATGGAGTATTACTTGCTGCAAGAAAGTTAAGTCATCTTGGATTGTGTTACTATTGTTAGAGATGTAATTGTATTAGAATGGAATATTATTTGTGTCAACAACAACAAAAAAACTTCCAAACCTGTAAGAATTTTTTGTGAGTTTATTTGAGCCAAACTGTCAACAATTGCCAGGAAGCAAAGTCTCAATGGATTGAGAAAGTGGTCCGGAAAATGGTGGTTTCATCCTTTATTTTATACCTTAGAATCAAAGGGAAAGACTTAAACGGGTTACATGAAATTGATTGGTAATAGATTAGGGAGGTGGGAGAAAGCAGAGTGGGGAAATCTCTGGAATTGAATAAAAGTGAAAATGAATACACTAAAACCTCTCTTACATAGGGAGGCACGAGACAAGTTAATTAACATGATAATAATAACAATGATTCTTGCTCTGGTGCGAAGCCCGCCCTGAGGGGCAGAGAAAACATTACCCCTGCATTTCAAAGGCATGTTATCAGATACATTATTGTAGAAGCAGAAGGCGACAGACAGGCTTCAAAGCAAACATTGACTTTGTTCAGATAGAGAATAACTCCCTAGGACATGACTATCCACTATAAACCGCGTTTACTTAAAAGTTTCCATTTCAGGCCGTCCTGTGTGTTCCTTTAGGTCCCGGAGTCTGTAAGGACACCAGGCAGGCTTTCCTGAGCTGTCAGGTCCAGCATGCGGCCCCTTTTTCATCCACATTCGTGATGTAGTAGGTAGAAAGGTTTATTTTGTTTTGTTTTGTTTTTAGGTTTTGCTAGTAGTTTTTTTCTACTTCTAAAATAAGTTTACTTGGTCTCAGCATGCCAACTAATTGCAGAGCAAAGGGCAAAAAGTGAGTTGGACAATGTGGGGAGAGGTCCAGCCTCAGGCTCAGTGGTAGTCAGCAGTGTACTTCAGTGTACTACTATGCTCGTTAAAAAGTTTATTTTTTAAGCAGAATATGGACTAGAGTAACTTTCCTTCTAAATTTATAAATTTACATATATCTGGATACTTTATTGGTAAAAATAAACAAGTTGGGTTTTTTTTGTTTTTTACTGTATTTTGTAATGCTAAATATCATTGGGGAAAGTGTGTATGCACTCACCCTCATTTATCAAACTGCCACTATAAGTTTTTTTACATATATATATGTATATATATGGATGATACATCTTTGAAAGCAATCAGTCATATCGTCATCTATTTTGCTGTATGTAAAGCCAGTAGCCGCGGCCACCATCACAGCCACCTGGCCCATGCAGGTTCGCATTGGATTTGGACAGACGGTAATGAAACAACAGAGCCACAAACTGGTGGGCCATTGTAAGGCCAGGAACCGCCATCGTGGCCATTCACATGCAGGTTCCCATTGGATTCAGGCAGACGATAAAGAAATGGTGGAGTCGGAGGATGGTGGGCCATCCTATTTATTGGTGTCTCACCAAGACAGGCAAACCACAAAAGAAGACAAGGGAAAAGCAGAAAACCAGCTTTTCCCATGAAGGGCAAGGGATCAGGGAAGCCCCTGCAATTGTGATAGCAGGAACTGTGTGAGCAAGCTCCTGGTCTGTCCCACTTTATAGTGTAGAAAACCAAAATCCCTTAATCCAATATACAAACAAGGAAGTCTCTGATACAAAGTCACATATCCAAGGCATAACTGGATTCCTCATGAGAGTGCACCACCCAGATCATACAATCAGTCAAGGGTGTGGGGAAAAACTTAGTCCTAAAACCAAACCTTAGGCTACAACGACCTGGCCTGTTTATAGCCTGTCCCCCACACCCAATATAAGTCACAAGCAAGCAAACATATATATCATATTTACAAACTTATTTGACCAACAGCCATCATCTTTAATTCTAGCTTGTACCCAGCGGGCAAGTAAAAACACACACTGGGCTCCAAAACCCACTCACTGAATACTCAAAAAGCTACTGATCTATCCGAGTTTCCTAGAATCAAAGGTGTCTGCCTCACCAGCCTCATTCTCCTTTGTTCCCTGTTGGGCAGATAAAATATATTATGCTCACTTTGTTAAAGATGGCGCTGCTCACGTGGAGGCCCCTCACCAGGTGATATTAATGTGTGTTGGGGGCAGGCTGTGGGCAGGCCGGATCCTTGTAGTCTGGGGCTTGGTTTTAGGACTAGCCTTTCCCACCCTTTTTGATGTGAGGTGGTGCAATCCCATTATGCCTCAGGTAAGTGACTTTGTATTAGAGACTTCCCTATTTTGTATATTGGATTAAAGGTTTTGATTTCTGTAATATAAAGCAGGGCTGACCAGGAGATTGCTCCCTCTCGGTTCCTGAGATTAGCATTAGAGAGCAGAGAGCAGAGAAAGGCCATGTGGAGGAGGCCAGGAGAAGCAGCCAAGATGGTGGAGTGCTGAATGAGAAGCCAGTTTGTACAGAGTTTGTGCAGGGAGAAGGAAGGAGATAGGGAACAGAGGTGAATAAGTCTGGTGAGCTAGAAACCTTTGATTCTAGGAAACTCGGATAAGTCAGTAGCTTTGTGAGCACTGAATGAGTGGGTTTTGGAACCCAGTGTGTGTTTTTACTTGCCCGCTGGGTGCAGGCTAGGCTTAAAGATAATGGCCCATCAGTTTTTGGCTCTGTTGTTTCTTTACCAACTGTCCAAATCCAATGCAAAGCTGCATGGGCCAGTGGCTGTGATGGTGGCCCTGGATATTGGCCTTACGTTCCCCATCTCCTTCTCTCTACACAAACTCTGCACTAACTGACTTCTCTTTCAGCACTCCACCATCTTGACTGCTTCTCCTGGCCTCCTCCACGTGGCCTTTCTCTGCTCCTCTCTAATGCTAATCTCAGGAACCGAGAGAGAGCAAGCTCCCGGTCTGCCCCACTTTATAGTGTAGGAATCAAAACCTTTAATGCAATATACAAACAAGGAAGTCTCTGATACAAAGTCACTTATCTGAGGCATAATGGGATTCCTCATGAGAGTGCACCACCCCACATCATGCAATCAGTCAAGGATGTGGGGAAAAGCTTCATCTTAAAACTAAGCCTTCGGCTATAACCACCCTGCCTGCTTACAGCCTGTCCCCCACACCCAATGCAAACTATAAGCGAGCAAACATATATCATATTTTAAAACTTATTTGATCAACACTGTACTATTCGGTTGTGATCATTAGTTTAGTTTTATTTATTGCACATATTTTGAGGCCTTCTTTGAGCTAGGCCTTAGGGATCCAGATAAATAGTACTGGTCATTGTCCTCCAAGAGCTTAATACAGTGTTGGTCAAATAAGTTTTTAAATATGATATATGTTTGCTCTCTTATAGTTTGCATTGGGTGTGGGGGACAGGCTGTAAGCATGCAGGGTTGTTATACCCTAAGGCTTAGTTTTAAGACTAAGCCCTTCCCACCCTAAGTGACTTTGTATCAGAGACTTCCTTATTTGTATATTGGATTAAAGGTTTTGATTTCTACACTATAAAATGGGGCAGACCGGGAGCTTGCTTTCTCTTGGTTACTGAGATTATCATTAGAGGGGAGAAGAGTGATTAGGCTCTAGAAGGAGCTCATGCTGGAGGAGAGGGCAGAGAAAAGCCACAGGGAGGAGAGGAGAAGAGAGGCAACCAAGATGGTGGAGTGCTGAAGGAGAAGCCAGTTTGTGTAGAGTTTGTGCAGAGAGAATATGGGGAACAGAGGTGAATGAGACGGGTGTGGTACAAATCTTTGATTCTAAGAAACTCGGGTAAGTCAGTGCTTTGGAAGCCCTGAATGGAAAGGGAAGTGTCTTCCCACTGTATGTATGTCTTGCCCGCCAGGTGCAAGCTAGGATTAAAGCTAATGGCCCACCAGTTCTTGGCTTCGTTGTTTCATTACCGACTGTCTGAATCCAATGCGAACCTGCATGGGCCAGGCGGCTGTGATGGTGGCCGTGGCTACTGGCCATACATACAGCAAATGCCGTCTTACAAAAGACTAGAGACCATACCATGGTAAGTGCCGTTTTGCAAGAACTTGGAGCATACAATGGAGGTGGGGTTGGGGGGACATAGACCTGCATTCAGATTATTTGGGGATTGTCTGGGTGCTGCCAGGTTGACTTGGAATGGCCCCAGTTTGGGAAATGCCTCCAAAATCCCCCCTCCTGAGTCAGCTGGGCTGACTGTACTTAGGACACAGTGTATTTTATTAGGTACAGCCCTTAAGTGCATGAAGCGTGTTGTCTTCTCTAAGAGAAATGTAAAAAGATTTTCCTGGTGATCTCATTGTATGAGAATGAAAATCGTTTTACTCTATTTGAAGCAACTATGCATACAATACATGTGGGATAGTCTCAGGAAACTATAGAATTTTTCATTTCTTTGGGGGCAGTGCAACAGATGATGACATATTTGTAGAAACTTAAACTAATGATTGTCTTTGGGAATTCTCAGTAAGATCACAAATATTTAATAAGTGTAGGAATTTGCACAAAGCAATACCCTTAGTTAAATCCTAGATTTTCATTTTTTATTTTCCCTTAACTTGGAAAATTTTCCATCTTCAGAGTTCTTAGTATATTGCTAATTTACAAACTATCATGCATTTCCTTGAGTTTGGGTTTCTTCTGATCTGTAGTGAGACTTGGCTGAATTTTACCTGCACAGAAACTGTGAGTCATTTATGGTTGTGAGTCTAGGGATGAGAACTGTGCTGTCCCATGGGCAGGTCATCAGAACAAGTACAGAGTGGGTTCAGTGGTTGGCAAATTCATTAGTCAACAGAGCCAAATATCAACAGTACAACGACTGAAATTTCTTTTGAGAGCCAAATTTTTTAAACTTAAACTATATAGGTAGGTACATTCCTTATCGAGGTAGCGCCCGCATGTAGTATTTTGTGAAAGAGCCACACTCAAGGGGCCCAAGAGCTGCATGTGGCTCAAGAGCCGCAGTTTGCTGACCAGGGGTAGGTAGGTGATGAGGGTGATGCTGGTGAGAATACAGGCTTGAGAACAATGAGTGCACCTCTGAATCAGGTCCATCAGCTTTACTGCCTGGAGCGCTGACTTCCTGGCCCCAGGATCCCGGGCAAAGGTGTGGGAAACAGGGCTGGAGCCCAAGGATATGGTATATGTAAGACTCATTAGTAATTCATCATTCTAATGTCAGAAACCTTTAGAGCCCCTTCTTTTCTGATTTTGTCTTTGTTTTATGATGCTTACTTTTAAAACATATGCTATGTTTATTTTTTTTATTTTTTATTTTATTTTTTACAGAGACAGAGAGTCAGAGAGAGGGATAGACAGGGACAGACAGACAGGAACGGAGAGAGATGAAAAGCATCAATCATCAGTTTTTCGTTGCGCGTTGCATCATCTTAGTTGTTCATTGATTGCTTTTTCATATGTGCCTTGACGGTGGGCCTTCAGCAGACTGAGTAACCCCTTGCTTGAGCCAGAGACCTTGGGTCCAAGCTGGTGAGCTTTGCTCAAACCAGATGAGCCCGCGCTCAAGCTGGCGACCTCGGGATCTCGAACCTGGGTCCTCAGCATCCCAGTCCGACGCTCTATCCACTGCACCACCACTGGTCAGGCAAAGCATATGCTATGTTTATTTTGAAGTCATTCACCAAGCTCTATAAACACCAGTATCTTAAAAAGAAAAAAATGTACATTCCAACATACTGTTCACAATTTTGATTTTTTCTAAAGCTGTCAATTACTTTACATGATGGATATGTTCCCAATAAAACATTATTTTGCATTCATATTACTATTTTTTTCTTTTTTTTTCTCCTTTTCAGTTTTGATCATCATAAAGACTTTAACAGGAGGAGTATAAAAGTGGGGAGAAATAGTCATTTCCTTTTATAAATGAATTTGTGATTACATAAGGACCTCATATATTTATCTGGGGAAGACTTAAGAACTAGAGAAACCCTCAAATATTTTCCAGTAGATAAACTGGAGGATCTTAGGAATGTGTTCATACCCATTCTTTGTTAGTAAAAGGCCAAGGACCTTGTTTTGCTTTTTGGTTCTTTGCCCTTTGAATCTGAAACATGTATTTTGTGGAAATTCACGTTTCACATCTGAAACAATCCTATCATAGTATCATATTTATTTTTAAAGCTCTGATTTTTCTTTCTTTTTTTTCTTTTTTTTGTATTTTTCTGAAATTAGAAGCGGGGAGGCAGTCAGACAGACTCACGCATGCGCCCAACCGGGATCCACCCTGCATGCCCACTAGGGGGCAATGCTGTGCCCATCAGGGGCCTTGTTCTATTGTGGCCAGAGCCATTCTAGCGCCTGAGGTGGAGGCCATAGAGCCATCCTCAGCACCCAGGCCAACTTTGCTCCAATGGTGCCTTGGTTACGGGAGGGGAAGAAAGAGACAGAAAAAGGAGAGGGGGAAGGGTGGAGAAGCAGATGGGTGCTTCCCCGGTGTTCCCTGACTGAGAATTGGACCTGGGACTTCCACACGCCAGGCTGACATTCTACTGCTGAGCCAACCAGCAAGGGCCTAAACTTCTGATTATTTTAACTGTACATAAAATACATAGTTTTACACATTAGGGGCTTAATGACGTCATAACGTTGCAACTTTTACATGTCTCTCTTTACCATTTTCAGTGGCTTTTATATATAGTAGTCATTTTAATTCTCATAACAATTGTGTGCAGAAGTATATGAGTTTTTTATTCCGATTTTGTATAAGAGGATCAAAGCTCAGAGAAGCCAAGTGTCACAGCTGACACTAGAACAAGAATCTCCTTGGATCACATCCTTGCGCTGTCCTTGCTGTGTGTCCGGTAGATGTGGATGTGATAGAGGGCACACTGTGTGTGTTTCTTATTTCTTTTCTTTTCTATCAAGAACCCATTGGAGATCTCTAGAAATAGAGGAGTTAGAAAAGAAGTCCATACCACCACCCTTTCTATTGCATTCTATTTGAAGAAATGGGACATGTCTGCTAATTTTACTAATGACAAGGGTTTCACCCAAGAAGAATCATCAAGAACTTTTTTTTTTTTTTACCAATAGTAGTGAGACACTAATTAGTTACTCACAGTGAACTAAGAGAGATAGCTAACTAAAATGCTAGTCACGCTGCTGTTTGGTTTCCATAGCCATTATAGTGAAAGTTAGTTTTGTGCTGGGAATAGAAAGACATCATAGAGGAAGTGACGGTTAGACTAAACTTAAGGGAATGAGAAATTTCAAGGATAAAGGGTGGCAAAGGGCCATTTTAGGCAGAAGATGTTTTAGCAAGGTAGAGAAAAGGGTTTTTTGGCATGTACATGCATCCCTGAAACTCTGAAACATGTAAGAGGATACAAAGCCACAGAAGAGGGACAGGGATGTTTAGTAATACTTGCTGTAGAATTCAAAGAAAGGAAAGATTATTTCAGTCTAGAGAAGCTTGTCTTAGCCTTGTTTGGGTCTTTGGCCAAATAGCCATGCAAATTTAGTGGATGGTCAGTAAATACTTAGGAAAAGGATTTTTTTTTTTTTTTTACAGAGATAGAGAGTGAGTAAGAGAGAGGGATAGACAGGGACAGGCAGACAGAAACAGAGAGAGATGAGAAGCATCAATCATTAGTTTTTCATTGCGCGTTGCAACACCATAGTTGTTCATTGATTGCTTTCTCATATGTACCTTGACTGAGGGCCTTCAGCAGACCGTGTAGCCCCTTGCTGGAGCCAGTGACCTTGGGTTCAAGCTGATGGGCTTTTGCTCAAACCAGATGAGCCCGTGCTCAAGCTGGCGACCTCGGGGTCTCAAACCTGGGTCCCCTGCATCCCAATCCAACACTCTGTCCACTGCGCCACTGCCTGGTCAGGCTTAAATGGAATTTAATTGAAATGGTGTTCAAACTAAGATAGGATTCGGGCCAAGAAGAAGATGGAAATCTTGCGTAAATACCATGTAGATATTGATTTGATGTTCTAGCATATTGCTTTATGTATTCCTGAAGTCAGCAGATATTTAGTGAGTGCCTACAGAATGTCACATGATGGTCTAGGATTTTTGGATACAGCTTATATAGAAAAAATAATACAAATCATACCCAGTTAGAACTCATTCTTTTACTGCCAGAGTTCTCCTTGACTCGTTTGTATCCAGAGCATTCCAGTTTTTTGTTTGTTTGTTTGTTTTTTTCCCTCAGCTTACCCAAGTACAAAGCAAAGGTAGAACCAAGGTCATTGGACAAAAGTAGACATCCAGCCTGTTCCACTATTATACAGCATATAACACTAACGGGCGTCTGTGCATGGAATATCTGAAACATTAGTAGCCCATCTAGTGTCTACAGAACTAAGATGATCAAGCAGCCAGGGATCTTCTAGTTCTGCTGTTCTTCACAGGAAAACATTTCTTCTGAATTGTGTTTTTATATTTACAGTTTATCAGCTATAGACACTGTAAAAAGAAAAAAATGAAATGTCAGAAGTCACTGTCAAACACTTAGGCATGTTAGAATTCCATACCTGGAAACAGAGTGATTGACTTGCTTGGCAATCTTAAAATCTGCAGATCTTAAAATAACCATCACTGTGCAGATTGGGTTTTTCTACCCTGTCAGCATTACGTAATCCTGGCAGATTACAAATTACCTCTCTCTTTGTCCTCTCTGTTCCAAGGGTTTGTTCTTACCCAAGTATTAACACTCATGAGCTTTTCTGTCCAAATTATTTGCCATTAAGAAGCGTGTAAGTGTGAAACTCATGCCAACACAATTTCCTGCAATTTCTCAGCATTCTCCTTAAGGAGGATCATTTTCCACTTTCATTTCTTGTAGATTACATTTGTATGACAATTCATGGAAGAACTTGAGAAAACTGAATAGCCAAATTTTAATGAAAACATGTATGTCAATTTTAAAATTACACATAATTGTGTTTAAATCCACTGTTAAAAAAATTACAAAACCTTGTGTCCTGCCTTTTCTTTTTAACTAAAATTAAATTCCATTCTGCTTTTATTTTTCCTGTGGTCATATGATTGAATCCCTGAGTAAATATTTATACATTCCTCATACTAATTTGGCTTCTTCCTAATACTAGAATTGTACTTAGAAAAACAATGTGTTCTGTGATTGATCTGTAAAATATAAAGAAAGTAATTCATTATAGAAAAATGTACTCTTACATATCACCGTCTTCGTGAATGTTATGTGGTAGTTCCTCTGTAACTGCTGGAGGCTACCTTTGGTACCACCCCTGGCCTTCTGGGCTTTGTCTGGCCACTGGGCTCCTTATATGGGAGCTGTGGGGACAGAATGTTCCTCCCTGGAAAGGAGAGGATGTTATTGGCATTGGTCAGAGCTGGTAGGGGATGAATTTCAGCAGAGAATGGCAGTAAGTAAGGAGCCCTCACCTGCAGGCTTTGGAGAGCAGGGGAGGTGGCTTATATCTAGGAAGAACCCTGGAGCTCCCAGTCCCAGGGACAGTGACCTCTGCCACAAAAAGAGCAACCTGAGAGAGGGGCCCATTGTGTAGAAATGGACTGCGGTTTGTACATCTTACACTGGACCAGCAGTTTCTTCATCAGCTACAATACCTGGAGTTTACGTAGTGGCCTGGCATATAAAACTGGTAGTAAAATGTTATGGGTAATGATTCAGTAGAAATTCTTTGAGAAATCGAAACAAGTATATAAGCTATAGGTTTCTTACCCTTAATCTCATTTTGCCCGTGAAATAGATATGTTCTTAAAATTGGAGCTTTTAAGGTGTCATATAGTTCAGGCACTCTCTCTATAGACATTTATGCCCAGAAATAAGTACTGTTTCACTACTGCCTAGCAAATTAAACTTCTTTTCCCTGGGTTTTAAGGTCATGACTAGTCTGCCTGCAGCCCATGTTTTTAATATCTGCCTCCATAACTCCCCTACCCATAGCGTGCACTTTCCCACTCCCCTTTCACCAAATGTCCCAGTGCTCTTTCTTTGCTTGGAATGCCTGTACTGCGGGCCAACTCCAGTGCCACCTTCCACCCTGTTCTTCCTGATCACCTTCCGCAAAGTGTTAGCTGTCCCGCTTCAATTTTCAGAGCTCTGCAGTCTGATGGTCATTGAATACCTGTAACGTTGACATTAGAGGTTAAGCTCCTTAGAAGACTGGAAATGACCGTGCAAGTTTGACTTGATGTTATCTGTTCGATACCGTTGATTACTCTTTCTTGGGTTTTTTGGGGGGCAGAATTTTTGAACTCCTTTAGTATTTGTGTGTCCTTGCCATAATTTAGCACTTACAGTTGTACTTTTGTTGGTTTTACCATATGTGTTTCTTTAAGATTGGAATCATATTCTTCAATAAGTATTTGTTGGTTTATTGGTTTTTCATTGATTAATACAATGATAGTAATGATACTTCATTGATTAATAAAGTGATATCTTTCTAAAACACCTACAGATTGGCATTTCTTTAGCAGTGACCTATAACCACAAAAATTATATAGGAAATCTCCCGTCTTTTCAGATTCTTGCCTCCAACTAAAGCTTTTCTGAATTTAAACCATTTTTTTTTACATAATCAATGATGTAATTTTAACACTTCCAAAAATTTCTGTGTCCATTCCAGTAGAGTAGGTAACAAACAACTCTATGAAAATGCATCAGTGCCCCCAGAAAAACTATGCCCCTTGATATTACAGCTTTCTAGAACTTTTTATTTTGATGAACCTAGTAAGAAAACTGATCCTTTCAGAGCAGGTTCCATTTGTACCTTTCTAACTTGTTTTTATTTGTAATAAAGGCTTTTTGTGCCTCCTTTACTTCTCTCTCTAGAATGCCAAATTCTAACTTTAGCCCTGTTCTCAGACTTCAGCCTTTGGGACCTCTTGCTGCCAGTGTCGGTATCAGACTCCCCGGGAGCCAGTGACCTTTTGTCCTGCACATCGTTCTTGCCTGTGCTCCAAGTGCTCTCCCGCTTCCTTCCTTCTCCATTCCTATGTAGGGGCCCAGCGTGATGAGCACATTCCCCTAGAGGAGAGCGCTGGTGTGAGAAGCTAGAAGTGAAACTGATCACCTCACACTCTGCCATCAGTTAGTAGAGAAAAGAAATCTTCCAAACCAACAAGATACTTCATAACTTGCCATCTCATTATTCTTTCAATTGGCTGAATCATGTTTTGTATCAACAGGCAGATGTGAAGTTTTGTACTTCTTTCCTAAAGTATTAAAATGCAGGATGACAAGTTACAAGGTAATCATGATTTCATTGGATAGAACAATTATAAATATCCCAGTCGTATTTCAGTGTTTTTTACATTATGGTATTCTCAACTCAGAAAGTTATAGTTCATTTCTACAAGAATTATTTTACAAATACCACTCAGTATATCAGCTCTCTTCTGGGTACTGTGCATTTATATTATAATCTAGCTATTTCTCTACAACGTTTTAATAAAAATGTTGATCCTAATCAAGACTACTGGTATGCACATCTTTACTATCTTGAAATTTTCTTGTGGCAGATAAAGGGAAGTATTCTTCATTCTTCTGTGATTTTTGATGAAGAAGCAGTTTTAAATTAACTCAGCACATTGATCTTAATATCCAATGGTTTTCCCTGCAACAGGTCTCACTTTTAACATCGTTCTGCAAGGCTCTTAATAAACATCTCATTGAACGGCAACACTACTTTCTAAAAAGCTTTCTTGGTTCTTGAAGTCAGATTGTAAATAGAGAATGTCGGTACCTTTGACCGCAGTTTGCAACAGCTTTATAAGATTCTTAAAACGGTTTTATATCATATGAATTAGTAAGAACCTGAGGGCACATATCAAATGAACACCCAACCATGTGGTGTGACAAGGCTTTTTAATATATCTGCTAATACTCTTAAAAATTCATCTGCCTGAAGAATGATTGCTGGCTTACTTCTTTTTCTGTAAAAGAAAGGAGAGGAAAATGTGCTTTGACAGCTGACTGTGTGTATGGAGATGGGGTGCTTTTCAGCACTCTCTGCACAGTTCACATAAGCCTTCTCTGTCTGTGTCTGCGGGAGTTGAAGTCTTCCTGCTGGTTATTACTCCTTTTCCCCTTCATGGGATCAGTTTGAAATCCACTTGTCTTTGAGACTTACTTAAAATATGAATAAAAAGTTTCTGACATAACTCCAAGCAGTGTGGAAGAAGCATGAAGCTCAGTAGAGGACCGTGGGAATTGCAGGGACTAAGCTCAGTTGAAACCAGATTTCTGAAGTCTAGATCTTTCTTTTTGCTTTCATGACTCAGGGCAGGTGATGGGGACAGACTCCTAAGCTCACTTTTCCAGAGTTAAATAATACTGTGGTGACTGAAGCTGTCAAGCTGCTGTTCATACCAGGAATGGGGAAGGTGCCCACAAACAACACAGAGCTACTACTCACTGCATCATATTTTCGTTCGATTAGAAAAATGCAGTTGGACTTTGGGATTTTAAATTTCTTTAAAACATTAATGTTTCAAAGCTTTATTTCACAATTGCCATTAAACTCTTCCAGCTCTGGTATTGTATAGGTGGAGAGATCTCTGCTGATGTGCTGGAAATAGGTAACCCTGTGTGTTGCAGACTCACTTTCCTTGTTAGGAAGCTCTGATTTCCCAGAGGGGAACACTGCCTTGAACGTGAGGTCTGGGCCATGGTGACAGATGCATTTCTGTAGTAAGATCAGTTCAAGGAAAGACAAGGTGGAAGAAGAAAATACGAAAATAGAGCTGAAATGATTTTATGATTAATATGAAAAGTATTTCATATTCAATTAAATTCTAATATGAAAGATATTTCTAAAATGAAAGTCACTCAGTAGTCAACTACTGAAGATGACAGAAAATATGGTTATATTGCAGCGTATATAAATATCAAGAGCTCAAAGAGGAATACAGGAAAGATAAGACCACCAGACCTGTAATCTTGAAAGGGCGTGAGGGGGTGGTGTCCTGGGAGTCTCTTTCCAACCATGCAGCTGTGTACTCATGGCTTTTATAGCAGCTAAGAGAAAAAGATGGTCATGGCTAGGAGCAAGAGCACTGGCAGAAGTCTTAGTCCTATGACGATGAAGCATTATCTTTTAATTAGCAGAAATATCAAGTATCTTTTGAAAGAAATCTTGGTAACAGACTGAGAATTAGAGAATCGTCTAATTTTAGAGCTGAGAGATCTATCCAAACCTGACATTTTGCAGATGGGAATACTGTTGGCTTAGAAGAGTATGATGACATGTCACAGTTCATTCTTGATGATTAAGGCTTAGAGCCAAGAAGCAACAAACTAGTTCTCTATCTTTCCCTGCCTCCTCCCTGGCCCTCATTGATGTTAGAGTAAGAGAATAGCTTTTTTGCAAATCGTTTTCCTGTAATGAAACATATAATTGCATAGATGTGTCCAGTATATTAAGGTTGTCATTCTGGTTTTCTGATCCTTCATCAATACCAAATAAGATTATGGGAAGTTGTAACTAAATCCTTCAATGATATAGGCTTTACTGTATACTAGTTCCTCTGCCTGTGAAAAATTTAGACAGGCAATTTGAGTAGCCGTGGCAGAACCTGATATAACTAGATGCCTTGATGCCTTCTCCAAAGATTATGTCACATTTCTGGGAAAGTGCTATGAAGGTTTGATAGCAATTATATGTATATGTGTGTGTGTATATGTATATATATATATAAATATATACCAGCGAGAGGGAGGTAGGAAGAGCGGAAGAGATGAAATGTTTATTATATTTTTTATATATCTACACTATATATATGTAAAATGAAATTCTTCAAAGTATATATACTAAAACATAAGATCACATTGGAGCTGATGAACATTTCATTTGAATGGGAAAAATGAAGCTGACACCCCTGATACCAATTGGAAAGGTTCATACATACTTTTGTAGTTTCCTTTGTAACTCCTTATAATCTAGAAACTTTTCTAAACTGTCTTTGAATCTTTGACTTTTCAAGTTTTTTAGTTCTTAGAAGCAGCATAGATAAGAGGAAATTTTTTTCAAAATTGAAGTTCAGGTCAGAGTTTAAATTACACCTCTGTTAAGTATTTAGCTGAGCCTTGTTCCCAAATCTGTAAACTAGGATGGTGGTAATAATACTTACGTCTGTAGGATTCAGAATGTTAAAAATAGATATGAAAGCTTTCACAGATTTTATAATATAATATAGCTATTTTCATTTCTTATATCTCCTGGCATAACATTCCATAAATTTCTTATTACTAGTATTCCCTTTTTGTTACATGAAAATTTTTTTAAAAAAATGTTCATTTATCCTGTTAGTATTTCTGTTGAAGACCTGAGAGCTGGTAAAAATGAGATTGTCTTCTCCCTCTCATGATTTCATAGACTTAAATCATAAACCCCTGAATCATTTGAGTGTAGATACTCACTGTAGAGTTCTGCCTTCATAGAGTGGCCCTGTTTATATATATTTTGGATTCCCTTCCCCGAACATTTCAGTTCCATTCTGCCACGTTGGATGGATAAGAGCCACAACCATTTGTTAGGGCTTTAGCTACAGGCATAGCAGGCGCAGTAGAAAGACAGAATATTTTCCTTTTTCATATTCATTTCCTGATCATTTCCAGAATTTTGTTGAGCTCCATAACTATAGTAGCACCTTGAGTTGATGGACTCAGGACATAGCTCATCATAATAAATCTCTTGATGAGCACAACATTGTACACTTTTCTATTGCTTTTACCTAAGGGTGTTATATTTAGCCTGTTGAAGTTTATCTTTCACTTTTCTGCAGACTTGGTTTCCAGAGTGGCTCTTGTTTTGGTTGAGTTACATTTTTTGGTGGTCTTAAATTCTTTATTTATATCCCATCAATTCTTAAAAGAATTGCAATTCCTCAACTAATACTTCTTATTTGGGACTTTGGTAACATTAGAATTTTATTTACCAATCTTTGTGGTTCAGCTGCTGTACCCTGTAGGCCTTCATTCATTAACTAGATGTTTATTGAAGCCCAGGCTATACCAACTACTATAGAAAAAGCTTGGGTCCAGGGACCAAGACAGATAAGGTACAAGCTCTCTTGAAACCTGCGTTCTAGTGAAGGAGGCTAAACCACAAGTTAATATATGAATTAATGTTAAAATACCAGATATAAATCAAGATTAGGTTATAAAATGTGACTAGAGTGTCACTTCAGATGACATGGTAAGGGAGGGTCTCAGAGGTGACATCTAAGCCTTGATCTGTATGACAAGAAGAATGTGAAGTTCCAGAGGAAACAGCCAAAGGCAGAAATGGACCTGGGGTGTTCTAGGAAAAACAAGGAAGCCCATGCAGAAGGAGTTTCCTGAAGGGAAATTAGGCAAGGGAGAGGTGGACAGAGGGCTGTGGGCCAGGGATGGAGTTTGGATTTTACAGTGGTTGTGTAGAAAGCCACTTTACTTATACTTAGCAAGTGATGCTACATGACCTGAATAATGGTGACCTTGGCATAAATTTGATGAGAGTGGGATCAGTGCAAAATGTAAGTCATTTTTTTTTTGCAAGATTAATGAAATGACCCAAAAGTCTGTACACCTGTCATTGAAGACCATCCTGATTTGTGGATGGCTAGACTTCCAGGACAATGGCAGTGATTCCTGAACTTTCCAGTTAGTTGGTACCCAGTTTATCTGATGAAGGAAGACAATAGAGAATTTCAAAAAGGATGGAGTAGGTAACAGGGCCAAATACTTTTCAGAGGTCAAGTTGGATGAAGAAAAAAAAGTGGGTGTTAGATTTGGGAACAGAGAAGCTATTGTGGGCCTTGACCAGAACATGGTAAGATTGAAAGCTGAATTGGTTTGAATGGTAGATGAAACAATGGAAATAGGGGCAATTTTGTCAAGTTTTGCTGCACATAGAAGGAGGTAAATGGTCCAGTATCTAAAGCAGGGGTCCTCAAACTTTTTATAAATTTTATTTTTATTTTATTTATTCATTTTTAGAGAGGAGAGAGAGAGAGAGACAGAAAGGGAGAGAGAGGAGAGAGAGACAGAGAGAGAGAGCTGGAAGCATCAACTCCCATATGTGCCTTGACCAGGCAAACCCAGGGTTTCGAACCGGCAACCTCAGCATTTCCAGGTCAACGCTTTATCCACTGCGCCACCACAGGTCAGGCCTCAAACTTTTTACACAGAGGGCCAGTTCACTGTCCCTCAGACCGTTGGGGGGCCGCTACATACAGTGCTCCTCTCACAGACCACCAGTGAAAGAGGTGCCCCTTTCCAGAAGTGCGGCGGGAGCTGTATAAATGGTTTCAGGGGGCCACATGCGGCCCGTGGGCCATAGTTTGGGAATGCCTGATCTAAAGGATGGTGTAGAATTAAGGAAGGTTTTTTATTTTGTTTCAACAAAGTCACATGATACCAGCATGGTTGCTTGCTTTAACAGTAATCCATACAGAGAAAATAAAAATGACATTGCAAGAGAGAGTGAGAATGGTTGTAAAAGTGACATCAGTGAGGAGGTGAGAGGAATTGTGACCCAGAGTACAACAGGGCTGACATTTGATAGGATTCAGAATGCAGCAGCCTTGTTCAGGTGATGCCTGGGTATGGTTGCCTGCCCCAACAAGAATCCTTGATGCTGTTCTTAGTGGCAGAAGTTAATTTCAAGATATCCTTGTTATGATGTCTCTTAAACACTAGCGATTTGGGGAGCAGTTGAAACTGCTCAAATGGACATACCCAGGGACAATAGTAGTAAATCTTCAGCATAATTCCCAAAGTCAGTAACATATTTCTTAAAAATTCTAGGAGTTCCTTTGATTCAAGAAAATGTGGCATATGATGTTATATCTAAAAGAGCATGTAATATACCATTTACTGGAAATACTAATATGATCTCCTTTTCTATATTGCTCATTGAGAAAGTTATTCCTCTTACCTGATGCTCATTTGCTTCTGCAGTGCGTAGGGAAGATGTGCAAAGCCCAGAGCTTACAGATAGTAAATTGTGCAGTCAGGATGCTAACCAAACATTTTTTTCTTTACTTTAGTGTTCAAGCTTTTAGGCCCTCAAAAATATGGACAGTTTCCCAACTTATTTTTTAAACTTAACCATGAAAAGAAAATAATACTGCCTGACCTGTGGTGGTGCAGTGGATAAAGCGTCGACCTGGAACGCTGAGGTCACCAGTTATAACCCCTGGGCTTGCCTGGTCAAGGAACATGTGGGAGTTGATGCTTCTTGCTCCTCCTCTCTTCTCTTCTCTTCTCTTCTCTTCTCTTCTCTTCTCTTCTCTTCTCTTCTCAAGAGTGAATTTAAAAAAAAAAAGAGAAAATAAGACAAAAGCACACAAATCTCACCAGGTGTAGGCATAAAAATTATAAAGTATTTGTGAATCTAAACCAGCACCAAAATGGAAACTTAGTAAACACTGCCAGTAGGACCTACGCTGGGAATGCAGAAGTGATTCAGCATTAGGCAATCAATAAATATGACTGACTATAATTATAGTTCAAAAGAGGAAACCATTTTTATTACCTTCCTGGTGGTTGAAAAGGTAGTTAATAAAGGTCAGTATTCCTTCCTGATAAAAGCTCTTGGTAAAACTTAAAATAGAAGAGGATTTTCTTAGTATCATTAACCAGTGGCCAGTAACAGACTTGGAGGACAAACATGAGATATTCTCATTAAAGAAAAAAAAGTGTGTGTATACACATACATCTATATCAGGGGTCCCCAAACTTTTTACACAGGGGGCCAGTTCACTGTCCCTCAGACCGTTGGAGGGCCGGACTATAAAAAAAACTATGAACAAATCCCTATGCACACTGCACAAATCTTATTTTAAAGTAAAAAAACAAAATGGGAGCAAATACAATATTTAAAATAAAGAACAAGTAAATTTAAATCAACAAACTGACCAGTATTTCAATGGGAACTATGCTCCTCTCACTGACCACCAATGAAAGAGGTGCCCCTTCCGGAAGTGCAGCGGGGGCCGGATAAACGGACTCAGGGGGCCGCATGTGGCCCGCGGGCCGTAGTTTGGGGACCCCTGATCTATATAGTACAACAAATGCATTTGTGCATTATGATTTCTCCATAGGAAACAAAAAAGAAACAACTGAAAATGTATCATAACTCATGAGTTATGAAATAAATGTTTTAAAATAAATCATTTTTAATAACCTGGATGAAATGGATAACCACCTAGAAGACATAAAATACTGAAACTTAAGGAAAAGTAGCAATTCCAAATAGATCTATATAACAAGGAATTGAACTAGTAATTTTATTTCAAATTCCCATAAAGACCAAGACCAAATGACTATAATGATGAATTCTATGAAATGTATAAAGAAAAATTAATACCAGTCCTTCACAAACTTTTCCAAAAGATGTAAGAGGAGGGAACACTTTCCAGCTCATTGTAGAGGCCAGTAGTACCATGATAACAAAACCAAACAAAGATATATGAAAACTACAGACCTATATCTTTAATTAATATAGACACAAAAATCCTCGACAAGATACTAGCAGAAGAAATCTAGAAACATAAAGAGGATTAGACACCATGATCCAATGGAATTAATGCAAGGTTAGTTTAACATATTAAAAGCAACCAGTATAATATACCATAATAATAGAATGAAGGGCAAGAGCCACATGATAATCTCAGTAGATACAGAAAAAGGATTTGACAACATTCAGCATCCTTTCATGATAACACTAAACAAACTAGGAATGGAAGGGAATTTCTTCAATCTAATACTTTCTGTGAAAAATCCACAGCTCACATCATTCTAGGCAGTGAGAAACTAGATAATGTCCCCCTAAGACCAGGAATAAGATAAGAGTATACACTCTTAGCACTTCTGTTCCACATTGTGCTAGAGGTGGACAACAGAAAGACATAGAGGCAGTCCACTGGAAAGGAAGAAGTAGCACTACCTTTGTCATGATCTTGTATGTAGAAAATCTTAAGAAATCAGAAAACTTATAACTAATTAGTGAGATCAGGAAGATTGCAAGATATAAAGTAAGTGTCAAAATCAATCACATTTCTATACATTAACGGGGAACAATCTGAAAATTAAGAATACAGTTCCACTTACTATATTAAATAGAATAAAATAGTAATAAAATTAATAAAAGAAGTACAAAACTTATATTCTTGAAACTTTAAAACATCATTAAAAGAAATAAGTGGAAAGATATTCCATGTTCGTGGACTGGAAGAATTAATATTGTTAAAATCACAGTACTCTCCAAATGACTTCTAGATTCAATTTGGATTCTATCAAAATATCAGCTTCCATTTTACAAAAATTGGTAAACTAATTCTAAGGTTAATATCGAAATGCAAGGGACCCAGAATAGCTGAAGCAGTCGTGAAAAGGAAAAACAAAGTTGGAAGACTTCTACTTTGGGTTGCAAAACTGACAAAGCTACAGTAACCAAAGCTGTAAGTTATTGTTGTAAGGATAGACATATAAATGGAACAGAATTGAGAGTCCAGAAATAAACCTATAAATTTGTAGTTAATTTTTTTTTTTTGTATTTTTCTGAAGCTGGAAACGGGGAGAGACAGTCAGACAGACTCCCGCATGCGCCGGACTGGGATCCACCCGGCATGCCCACCAGGGGCGATGCTCTGCCCCTCCAGGGCGTCGCTCTTTTGCGACCAGAGCCACTCTAGCGCCTGGGGCAGAGGCCAAGGAGCCATCCCCAGCGCCCGGGCCATCTTTGCTCCAATGGAGCCTTGGCTGCGGGAGGGGAAGAGAGAGACAGAGAGGAAGGAGAGGGGGAGGTGGAGAAGCAAATGGGCGCTTCTCCTGTGTGCCCTGGCCGGGAATCGAACCCAGGTCCCCCGCACGCCTGGCCGACGCTCTACCGCTGAGCCAACCGGCCAGGGCCTGTAGTTAATTTTTAACAAGAGTGCCAAGATAGTTAAAAGGTGGAAAGAATAGTCATTTTAACAAATGGTGCTGGGACAACTGGATAGTCAAATGCAAAATAATGACATTGGACCCAAACCTCATACTGTATACAAGAATTAATTCAAAATGGATCATGACCTAAATGTAAGAACTAAAACTATACAACTTTTAGAAGAAAATATAGGTAGAAAGCATCGTGACCTTGGATTAGGCAATGATTTCTTAGATGTGAGCCAAAAAATTTTTTTGACAAATTGTACTTCATCAAAATTAACAACTTTAGTGCGTCACAGGATCCCATAAAGAGTGAAAAAGCAATCCACAGAACAGGATAAAATATTTGCCAATCAGACACCCAATAAGAGACATACCTAGAATATGGAAGGAACTCTTAAAACTTACCATTAAAAAAGATATAACCCAGTTTAAAAATGCATAAGGTTTGTATAAGCATTTCTCCAAAGAAGTTTTTACAAATGCCAAGAAGCTTATGAAGAAGATATTCAATATTATTAGTCATTAGGGAAATCAAACCAAACCACAGTGAAATACCACTTTAATTCCCACTGGGATGCCTAGAATCGAAAAGATATAAGTGTTGGTGAAGATGCAGAGAATTTAGAAACCTCATGCATTGCTGGTGTGCATATAAAATAGTACACCTGTTTTGCAGAACAGTTTGGCAGTTCCTCAAAATATTAAACCTAGAGTTACCATGTTCCACTCTTAGGTATGTCCCAAGAGAATTGAAAACTTATGTCCATCCAAAACCTTGTACACAAATGTTCACAGCGGCATTGTTCATAATAGCCCCCAAATGAAAACAGCCCAAATGTTCATCACCATAAAGGATCAATGAAATGTGTTATAGTCATACAATAGAATGTTATTCAACCATAAAAAGGAAAATGAAGTTCTGATACATCCCACAACATGGATGAACCTTGAAATATTTTGCTAAATGAAAGAAACCAGACACAAAGGTCACATGTTTCATGATTTCATTCATATTAAATGTAAAAATTAGGCAAATTCATAGAGACGGGAAATAGATTAGTGGTTACAAGGGCCCGTGGGGAGGAGAGAGTAGGGAATAGCTACTAGTAGGTAAGGCGTCTCTTTTGGAGGGTAATTAAAATCTTCTGGAATTAGATGGTAGTGATGGATGCACAGTTCTGTGACTATATTAAAAAACACTAAATATACTTTACAAGGCTGAACTTTATGGTATATGTGTTATATCTTAATAAAGTTCTGTTTTTAAAGTAATAATTGGCTAATATTTTAAAATTTATGTTATTTTCTATATAATGCATAAATGATCAATTTAAAAAACTAGAAAATTTTAAGAGGAAAGGGGAAATTAGTCTCAGAGAGTAGTACATATTTTAGTGTTTAAATAATGAAGAGATTTACAACTATCACAAGGACAGACAACAAAAGTGTTAAGTCTGGAAAGGGACCTAAATGCATGTATCAGGAAAGTAATGTATAGTAAAGATGCTGCTTCTCCTCAATGGGAAAAAAATATATATTTTATTTGTGAAATGATGGTGTTCAACACTCAGCTAATATTATCAGTTGAAATTTTGGGTTGAAAATAACAAAAAATAATCCTGGCAAGCTTGAGCAAAAGATGCATTTAAAGGAAAGATATTGGGTAACTTGGCGTCAATTCTGAGCTTGAAACCAAGCTCAGAAAATGACAGCAAATGAAAAATACTGAGGAGCTGGGAACAGAGCCTGCCTCGTGCCACTGGATGAGGGTCGTTAGGACGCTGCAGTGCTGGTGCTGCTGTGGCTGTTTCAGGACTCCAGACCCCACCCCTGCCACTATGGTCCCTGCATGTTCTCGTCACTCCCTCAAGACCCTGAGCCCCGGGCGAGTATCCAGATGCAAAGCCTGGGTGGTGGGCTTGTATCCTTACTGCTGGAAGACTGGAAAGGAATGTCCCCCTGGCTACTGTGGTGGGAGGCAGGGCACTGGAGCCTCAACTCAGGTAGGAAGGTGCCCAAATGCTGCAGAGCCAAAAATGACAGATTCCCACTAACATTTGGAATAACTAAAATTAGAAGCATCCTGTGTGTATCATAGACCAAAATAAATTCCACATGGATTCAGAATGTAAATGTAAAACTTGAGACCATAAAAGTATTTGAAGGAAATACACGTGAATATTTAAGTAATCTTGGTTTGGGAACATTGCTGAGTATGATATAAAAATCAGAAAGCCATTAAAAATGTCAATAGAGAATATTATATGACTCAGAAAGGGAATCATGGTCTGTTAAATTAAAAAAAGAAAAGAAAAAAAAAGCACATACCAGAACATAAGCCGTGGTTTTCTCTGAATAATAGACTCGAGATGAGCCTGCCTTTTTCTCTTCTTCCCTTTCTCTCTCCCTCCCTCTCTCCCTTTCTCCTTCTCTGCCTGCCTTTATTGAAGTTTATTGTTTGTTTTTTTGAGAGAGCTATTTAAAAATTTTTGAAGTGAGTGACTTGGGTGGTTCTTTGTAAGAATACAAAGTTAATCTTAGTCTTCATAGGTAGACTTTATGCTAAACTCTGCAAAAGTGAAAACAACTCTTGAAAGAGCAGATAATTGTTGTGTTTAGACATCCCCATTTCTATAAAAATAATGTTCAAGTGGCCATTGGGATTCGCTCCATCTGGTGGCACTTCAAAAGGAAAAACTGAATAGCTGGATGATGACTGTAAGAACACACCCCAAGATCATGATGTTTCTCTTACCTCCTCTGATGGTTTTTGTTTTTTGGTTTGTTTTATTTTGTCTTGATTTTAAGAGAACCCATCTGCTTAACTGGGGATGGACTAGTTAGTATTTCGGGTACTGGCATCTAAGGGGAAGCATCACAGATGTCAAGATTCTGCCAGACATACTTAAGTGGCCTGTATTTCATCACTTTGTGCTCTTATCTGCAAATGAGTTGCCCCACCATTTCCTGGTTTAGCAGCTTTTAGATTGAGCCTTGATATCTTGTTCGCTCTTATCTTGGATTCCTATCTCAATAAAGGATGCTGGACATCTATTTGACATAAGAGACCGTGGGTTTATCCTCTGCAAAGGTGAGTCATCCGAGTGGAATGAAAGGCTTCTCACAGACACCTTGATACCAAAGGGTGGAAGGAGCCTTTCATGTTGCAGAAAGCACATTGTAGAAACACACCAAGGATCTGGAGAAGCAAAGAAGGAAAGAGAAGACAGAAATGCCACCTTGAGTTGCTTCTCCTTGTAAAAGAAAAATCGTGAAATTGTCATTCTGGCTTTGAATTTCTTTTGTAAATGCCTTCAGACTTTATATTTAAAAAGATATGAATCAGTAAACATAATCTGGGAATGATTTTCTAGTTGGAATTGTGAAGATCTAAGAGTTGTTAAAAAAAAAAATCAAAGACTTCCTAATAAACCCTTATTCCTGTGACCATTTCCTCAGGGGTCTCATTGAACGTTTCTGTTATTTTTATTCGTCAGTCATAAACAGCATGACTCTGAACTTCTGTAGTTTCTGAGTCTCCATCCTTCATGGTAACATGGGAACCCCATTGCTGTGGATTGGAATTAAATTGGTATACAACTGTTTCTGGTATTAGATGGCTTAGTTATTACAGTTTCACCTAAGCCGTTTTATAAAATGGATGTAAAACAGCTAGAGCATATGTGTATTTTTTTGAGCTGCTCATTTCATGAGAACTTTAGTAGTTTCCTCATGTTTAAATTTCTGCTATTTATATCTTACATTCATAGAGTTTGATGATGTGGAGGTAAATGAAGGAAAAAATGGGTTCCTTTTTTTGTAGACGGTAAGAAGAGTGATTTGCCCGTTTGCTTGACATTGAAGTAGGAGGTTGTGTTCAGTGTCCGTGGCATCGGGCGATGCCGTGGTGAAGGCCACGTCGGTACCACAGTGCTGAGGAGTGGGGCAGTGCCAGGAGCTGCACTGCGCGCTGTCCCTACGCTCTGCCACCCAGCCCCGGGAGGTGTAAGTGTGCTGAGAGAGGGGCACATGTGGCCAGGAGGGCCCTGTGGGAGGACAGCTCCGTCCTGCCCGGCAGTCTCCCTCACACCTGCGGACGCTCAGACTCACACCAGTACTTTTCTTGTCTCTTTCCAGGAGCGGCCTACTGCCAGTTCATGGACATGCTCTTCCCCGGCTGCATTAGTTTGAAGAAAGTAAAATTTCAAGCAAAGCTGGAGCATGAGTATATTCACAATTTTAAACTTCTACAAGCATCATTTAAGCGAATGAATGTTGATAAGGTAGGGGACTAACTTGTACCTCCATTAAATGTATTATCTTTCTTAAAAAAAAGTTTTGTGTAGAAATGCAAATATATATATATATATATATATGTGTGTCAATGGGATATATCTTGATATCTCAGCAGTAGGTTGGGGTCTATGCATAGCATAAAGCCTTAGTCGGCAATCCGCGGCTCGCGAGCCACATGCGGCTCTTTGGCCCCTTGAGTGCGGGCGCAAAGGCCAGCTTAGGAGTACCCTAATTAAGTTAATAACAGTGTACCTACCTACATAGTTTAAGTTTAAAATTTTTGGCTCTCAAAAGAAATTTCAATCGTTGTACTGTTGATATTTGGCTCTGTGACTAGTGAGTTTGCCGACCACTGGCATAAGGCATCAACCCTAACTTCCCATACTTGTATGTGGCTTTTATTTAAGGAGATTCCTAAACTTGTGACCATTAGACTAAAAACCCTAACAGGAATTACACATTAAAACGTTGTATATATATAAACGTGTCTGTGTTTACCAGATGCCACTGTGGTTCTCTGTACATTTTGCTCCTTTGGAGAAGGAGCAGGTTACAGTGGAAGCAACATGGGTCTGAATCCCAGCAACATGAGTTGAGCAAGTTATTTAAATTCTTTGAGCGGTTTACCCATCTACAAAATAAGACTGATGCCCCCTTCCCTGGGGTTATATGAAGCTAAAGTGACGGAATATAGGTGAACATCTCCAGCATCGTGTATACACTCAGGATCTTGGTCATTGTCCATTTCTCTTTTGAATTTTGTAATTTTGTCCTTGAGTGATACAAATGGAGTTAGACAGGAGACCCTTCTTACGTCCAGCCCCAATAAAAGACTGTTGCTAAAACCCACGCAATCTGCATGTTTCCTGCTATTTTTATTTAATTCATATCATTTCTTTAGGATATATCTCTTCAAGGGAATAGTCTTGGAAAAAACTAAATTTTAAATAAGGGAAAAGAAATAAACTAGCAGGGGAGAAATGAAAAACTTTTCTTTGCATAGATAATAGCAATAGATAGGCTGTAGAAATAAAAAAAATAAAGTTCTGGTTTATTGAGAAATAGATGTTGCCCTAGCTGGATAGCTCTGTTGGTTAGAGCAGTGGTCCCCAACCCCCGGGCCGCAGACAGGTATTGGTCCATGGGCCATTTGGTACCGGTCCACAGAGAAAGAATAAATAACTTACATTATTTCCATTTTATTTATATTTAAGTCTGAACGATGTTTTATTTTTTAAAAATGACCAGATTCCCTCTGTTACATTCGTCTTAAGACTCACTCTTTTCTTTTACAGAGACAGAGAGTGAGTCAGAGAAATAGGGACAGACAGACAGGAACGGAGAGATGAGAAGCATCAATCATTAGTTTTTCATTGCGCGTTGCAACACCTTAGTTGTTCATTGATTGCTTTCTCATATGTGCCTTGACCGCGGGCCTTCAGCAGACGGAGTAACCCCTTGCTGGAGCCAGCGACCTTGGGCTCAAGCTGGTGGAATTTTTGCTGAAACCAGATGAGCCCGCGCTCAAGCTGAAGACCTCGGGGTCTCGAACCTGGGTCCTCTGCACCCTAGTCTGACGCTCTATCCACTGCGCCACAACCTGGTCAGGCTAAGACTCACTCTTGATGCTTGTCTTGGTCACGTGATACATTTATCCATCCACCCTAAAGGCCGGTCCGTGAAAATATATTCTGACATTAAACCGGTCCATGGCCCAAAAAAGGTTGGGGACCACTGGGTTAGAGTATCGTCCTGAAGCACAGGGGTTAGCACAGGGGTCAGCACAGGGGTCAGCACAAGGGTTAGCACAGGGGTCAGCACAGGATTAGCACAGGGGTCAGCACAGGGGTTAGCACAGGGGTCAGCACAAGGGTTAGCACAGGGGTCAGCACAGGGGTCAGCACAGGGTTAGCACAGGGGTCAGCACAGGGGTTAGCACAGGGGTCAGCACAGGGTTAGCACAGGGGTCAGCACAGGGGTTGCCAGTTCAATCCCCAGTCAGCGCTCTGTCTCCCTTCCTCTCTCTCCCCCTCTCTTTTTCTCTCCTTCTTCCTTTCTCTCTCTCTCCCTTTTTATTTCTCTCCAAAATCAATAAAATAAACATTTAAAAATAGATACTTGGCCCTGGCCGGTTGGCTCAGCGGTAGAGCGTCGGCCTGGCGTACGGGGGACCCGGGTTCGATTCCCAGCCAGGGCACATAGGAGAAGCGCCCATTTGCTTCTCCACCCCCACCCCCTCCTTCCTCTCTGTCTCTCTCTTCCCCTCCCGCAGCCGAGGCTCCATTGGAGCCAGGATGGCCTGGGCGCTGGGGATGGCTCCTTAGCCTCTGCCCCAGGCGCTAGAGTGGCTCTGGTCGCGGCAGAGCGACACCCCGGAGGGGCAAAGCATCGCCCCCTGGTGGGCAGAGCGTCGCCCCTGGTGGGCATGCCGGGTGGATCCCGGTCGGGCGCATGCGGGAGTCTGTCTGACTGTCTCTCCCCGTTTCCAGCTTCAGAAAGAAAAAAAAGTAAAAAAAAAAAAAAAAAAAAAGAATAGATACTAAATAAAGGAAAAGAAAAAGGTTGGTAAAGTGTATATATTTTTAACGCAATTAATACCTTTCTTAATCAAAACATTCTTAATGAAACTATTACTAGAATCTTGGTTTCTCATTTTCTCAGAATTTTAATTTCAAAAATAGTCTCTTTAACATCCTAACCTTTTGAGTTCTTTTCAACGTTATATGTATGTCCTTTGCTGTGGTTGATTTCCAAGTAGCTCCTTCAGAACCAGAGCTGCACAGTTCTCTTTACTTATTAGCAGCATCACTCATGTCTTCTTCATTTATTTTTCAGTACATGCTCCTAATCTGAAAAGAAACACCCTTGGATGGGTTTATTGATGAAATGTGCAATATAATAAGTTAGGGGCTCCTTATCTCTTCAGAAGTATACACATACAGAGTGGGTGAGCCATTCCTAAGAATATGGAAGGTAAAATTCTTATAGTGGAGGAAGATGGCCTTTGTTGGAATCTCTAGCTTAATACACTATAATTCTACCCAAAAGTCCTCGGATAGAGACCTCCGCTTATGTTTCCCATAGCCTGACAGCACATAGGAAGCTTCTGTGCAAAGATTTACTTGCCACCTGAGATTTAAATTTATGCCCACGACTTTCATTTTGATAGAGAATGCAAAATTACGTCAACAGAAGTAAGTGCCTACTTTGAATGGTTAACGTAGTAGCCCCATTGTCTAAATCTGTTTATAAATTTTCATGTTTGGCAGAAAGCAAAATATATCACATGTTAATGAAATGGCCTTATGCACTAAGAAGGCACTTTCTTAAACATTTGATATTAGCATAAACAAAACCTATAACTCAGAAGACATGAACACATTTAAGTGGTGCAGTGAAAAGTCAATTAGGTGCATGTGTGGAAGGAGTCTTCTGTTGAGCAGACTTCCCTGAAGTTCAGGAGGAGTGAGAGGAGCAAAGATCCCAGTACCTGAGTCTCCATTACTGAAAGAGTCTTCAAGAAAACTGTGGGCTCCTCCAAAAGTTTGCTTCTCTTTATTTTGTTCTATACCCAGTATCAATTTTAGCTACATAAAAATCATTATTATCATTGCTAATATTTTGGTTAATGGATGCCCTATAAAAGGTTTCAGTTACTTTTTTTCTTTCAAGTTGCCATTGGTATTTTAAGATCTTTCTACTCTTGAGAAGTGGTCCTAGTGATCCATTTTAGGATGCCAATGGTATATCTCTCCCGAGGTGGCAAAGTCTTGTGAAAATTTTAATTTATACAGTTCCCATTCATATCACTACACAGTGAGGCTGCATTGTATGAGCCTTGCATCTTTTTCTGAATCTCACACTCACACACACTTGCAGACCTACAATCTGACTCACTCCCTAGCTTTATAACTCGCATGGCTCATGTTCAACTACTATTCCAACCCAAAGATGAGCAAGTAAGAATCTGGTAGTGGTGCAGCTTGGAGAACTAGGCACCTTCCCACTTTCCTTCAAAAATAGCTGTCCACTGAATTAAAATGAAGCAGTCACACCACATATCTTTCCGACATAAAATGAAGGTTCCTGTAAGAGCCCTGAAGGGAATACTGATTGGCTCTTTAGGTTGCCCGTGGGAAGGGAAAAGCTGAGATCTGCCTCAGGAGTTGAGGTGAATGCTGTGCACTCCTCCTCCAGAGCGCCTTCCCTGACTCCCCTAATCAGCCTCCATTTCTTTTCCTCCGCCCTGGCACGTTCCCTGCACGCTAGCCGTGCTCCTGTGTTCCGAGGCATTCCCAGGCCCTGTACTGTGTGGTGAGTTGTTCTGGCGCTTCTCTCTCCACGTTGTTAATAAGCTCTGGGAAAGCTCATTCGGAACCATTAGATTTGTACGTATTTGCATTGATTTGAGTCTTATTTATTCACATTCTCTGAGAGCTATAATCCTTTTAAGAGTTTCTTCCAACACAACTGGGCCAAGTGCTGCAACGAAATAGGGAGAAACCCATCAATCTTTAAACGGCACAACACCCCAGGCCCATGTTTTGGAGGCTGTTGCTTTGGCCATAAACATGCCATAAAGAAGCTCAGCTCCTCCTGACAGTAAAGGCAGTGGTTCTCAAACTTCTGAAGTTGGGGGGCATTTAAAATCCTACAAGTGGCCTGACCTGTGGTGGCATAGTGGATAAAGCTTCGACCTGGAATGCTGAAGTTGCTAGTTCAAACCCTGGGCTTGGCCTGACCTGTGGTGGCGCAGTGGATAAAGCGTCGACCTAGAAATGCTGAGGTTGCCGGTTCGAAACCCTGGGCTTGCCTGGTCAAGGCTCATATGGGAGTTGATGCTTCCAGCTCCTCCCCCCTTCTCTCTTCTCTCCTCTCTCTCTCTCTCTCTCTCTCTGTCTCTCCCTCTCCTCTCTAAAAAAAAAAAAAAAGAAAAAAGAAAAAAAACAACAACAACAACAAAAAAACCCTGGGCTTACCTGGTCAAGGCACATATGGGAGTTGATGCTTCCTGCTCCTCCCCCTGTTCTCTCTCTATCTCTCCCTCTCTCTCTCTAATAAAAATAAAATCTAAAAAAGTAAAAAAATAAATAAATAAATAAAATCCTACAAGTAATTGTAGGCACACCATATACAAATTTCTGAGAAATGTGTTATAATAATTAAGTCAGATATTAAAGAAAAAGAATATAAAGTCCAAGCGTGCTTTTATGGTAATTAAATGAAATAAATTTGACAAAAATAAATTTATTCTGACATTAAAAAACATTTTTATGTTACATTTTTTGAGTTATGCTTTTTAGAATTCATAAAAAAGAAGTGTTAAAAAATAAAAATAAAAAACAACAAAAAAAGTTATCTTTTTATATATACAGATAAATTCTTAGTAAGATTTAGTAAATTCGGCAGGTCCCAGCGCAAATGTGTTAAGTTTTTTCATTCATACATATCATGTTAACTTTACACCAAACAAAGGATAGAAGAAACTTGCCTCCAGTCTTTCTGGGGGTCATGGAGGTAGTATAAACAATCAGCGCCACAGCTTAACAGCCTTTTGCAACCGAATCAGGCAAGTGAGGTGGGGGTTGGGCAGACTGTCAGCTCACAGCCAATTCCCCACAACTCTGTCCCCCAAAAATATAAACTTCAAAAACCCTGTCAGTTTTTTGGTCCCCAACAGGCAGGTATTTCTCTGGAATACCATGGGGCGCACCTGGAAATCTTCTAGGGTGCACCAATGTGCCCTGGCGCACACTTTGAGAACCACTGGCTAAGGGTATTCCTTGTTTTTTCAGGCTGTTCAAGAAGTATTAAATATTCTAAGAAAACTACTTATAACATTTTAGTTTGTTTTTTTCAACATGATGAAAAATTCTGTGAGTTCTAAAATACAGCTGGCTCAGAAGCCCAGGGAGAGACCGGTCACCGGGAATTGCAGACATGTGGGAAACAGCTATGTTTCCAGCTCGCTTCAGTTGTACGCATTAAATACACACGAACCCTAGTGACTCACGGCGATTGTGTGTTGCAGGTAATTCCAGTGGAGAAGCTAGTGAAAGGGCGTTTCCAGGACAACCTGGATTTTATTCAGTGGTTTAAGAAATTCTACGATGCTAACTACGACGGGAAGGAGTATGATCCTGTGGAAGCACGACAAGGGCAAGATGCAATTCCTCCCCCCGACCCTGGCGAACAGATCTTCAACCTGCCAAAGAAGTCTCACCATGCCAACTCCCCCACCGCAGGTAGGTGCCGGCCGGCCCCGTGCTTCCCTGTGACTGATCGGTTCTTCCCAGCAGTCCGTATCTTAGTGCCTCTGGGCCATTCTGATGTTGTCTGCTGTCTGTTTGACCACACTGCTCTTCTTCAGAGTGACCCCTCTGTTATAAGTCTAATAATCATGATTTGAATATTAAAAAGGCAGAGCTATTCACTTTAAATCACTGCAGCCATATGTTAAATACTTCAGGAATAGATCTCATTTTCCTTGTATTTTTTTTTCCTGAGAAATTTCAAGTTAGTCTGTTTAGATTTTGACTGAAATATTTTACTGCTTAATTGCTGGTATTACATACCAGAATCTGAACTGATTTATCCTTCAAAGGAAATTCATGAAATCTACATCCTATCTCCTATGAGGGGCAATGCCAATTTTTATATGATGATATTCAGCAAAACTCCTATTCAGCTTCATCCAAAAGTGAAGTCATTGAGAATAAGTACCTAGAACTTTGAGGTTTTTAAAACGTTTGTGGATAAAAAAATCTTTCTAAAATATAAACATCCTAGCTCTAAGAAACATACTTTACCAAGCAGAGCATTCTTTTAAAATTAGGGTCATTATTAAGAACACAAGTGGTCAGACTGGACAGTTAAACAGCAAAATCTTCGGAAACCATTTGTTTCTATCTCCAAAACCAGTGTTGACACTTGTTAATTCAGTAACCTTTGTGTTGTAAATAATACAGATGCCTCACTTATGCCGAACCTCCAGTCATGGATTAGAAGTGGTTGTGACAATACTCACGCATGCACTGTCTGGACTGCAAAGAAGTGCAGGCTCAAGGTGAACATTGTGGTCACATATTACACATATCCCTGTGTAACTGAAGCTGGAAGTGACTACTAAGGGAGGAGGGGTGCAAGCCAGGAGCACTCGAACATTAATGTTAGGTAGAAAAGGAAAGGCTTGCATAGGAGCAGGGAAGGTGCCAGGGAGACGGAAGGAGATGAGGGAATGACGTGTCAGGGACACAGAAGGAAGGGAGCAGAAAGTCAGCAGCATCTAAATCTGCGGAGGAGTCAAGGAAAATGAGGGCTGGCTGCCTCTGTTGGATTTCTCAGTTTGGGCGTCACTCAGTGGAATGATGGGACCAGGAGGGGTGAGGACTTAGAGCAGTGGTAGTCAGCCTGGTCCCTGCTGCCCACTAGTGGGCGTTCCAGCTTTCATGGTGGGTGATAGCGGAGCAACCAAAGTATAAATAAAAAGATAGATTTAACTATAGTAAGTTGTTTCATAAAGATTTATTCTGCCAAATTTAGCGAAAATCCGACATAAAGTACTTGGTAAGTAATTATTATTATATGCTTTAACTTGCTGTAACTCTGCTTTATAAATCACCATTACTGTGGAACCTGTGAATGGTTAGAAAATTTTACTACTAACAGAGATACAAAAGTGGGTGGTAGGTATAAAAAAGGTTGACTATCCCTGATTTAGAGGAAGGAGATTCAGATGGTGTAAAAACCCGACTTGGAAGCCACAGGGAGAATGGACTTATAGAAAATAAAGCGCAGAGCATTGGGAATACATACATGCATATAAAGGACAAGAGGAAAAGAGGAAGCTGAGAAAAAGATGAACATGGGGGTGGGGCAGTTAAGCTCAGCATCAGAGAACAAACAGTGGGAGATTTCTAGGGGGCGGTCACCAACAGTGCTGAGTCTCAGCTGTGGAGACATCAGATAGGCTGAGGCCTGAAAATAAGCCAAAGAAATTGGACTCCTAGAAGGTGATTAACAATCCTTTAGAGAGTCGGTCTGTTAAAATGCTGAGCACATCTGCCTAGATTGCAGTGACCTAACAAGGGCAGGACAGGACAGGGGTGCAGAGGATAAGGTGGGACATTCCACCTCCACCACATTCGTCAGGAGGAAGACTGAGGACAATAAAAACATTTTATTGATGTCGGGCTTCAGGAAGTGGCTTCAGGAAGCAGGAGAATGTCCTCCGTCTATTTCTGCTTGCTTTTAGAATAACACACAGTCGAGCCGGTTTGTACGGTGGGAGAAAGGTCCGGGGAGAAGGGATAATTGGAAGTAAGAAGGAGGGCAAGTTGGTGGAACGTGACCCTGAAGCTGGAGGGGAAGATGAGGTCACAGGCATCAGTCGAGGTTTAGAGAGGAAAGGGAATATTTATGTTTTTGGAACAGAAGCCCTGGGGAAAGGTTGGGTAAAAATGAAGCCACTGGCAACTGGGAGGGACAAAAATATAGGGTGGTTCAAACTGGCCTTCAACTTTTGTCCTTCAACCCTCACAGTCCCTGAGCTAGGGCAGAGCGTCGGGGTGTCTTCCCAGAGTTAGGGGCTCCGCAGGCAGGGGCAGCGGGAGGACAGGGCGGTGAGAACGTGCAGGTGGCCGGGGCGCTCACCATGAGCTCTTCTCACGTTCTATGAGGCACAGTTCATCTTGAAACTCCACTGCCACTTTTTCGAGTTTTCACTAGAGAAAATGGACAGGCCTCAGAAGATTTGTCTTCCACAAACATAATGGGTCCTTAAATTGGCATCAGCCCTCCTACTCCCTCCAACAGAGCCGTCATTAGCTGCCTTGGCCTTGTTTGCTAGGAATTCCCTCATATGTCTTTCACAAAAGCCACAGAGAAGCTTGTGCCATTTTGATGGAAAGAATGGCCAGGAACCTGAAAGAGACATACTGTGTATTTTTTTCCAGAGCTTAAAGCTCAGGAAACACATTAACGTCAACAGATAATAAATTTGGTTTTTAATGTTCCAGAAGGCAGTAATTCCTGAGACGCAGGTCCCTCATACCTTGACCATGTTTACCTCATTGGTCTTAATCAGGGAGAAAGGATATTTCCAGAAGCCAAGTTAGTCATACCCTTTTTGATAGAATGCGCTGTAACTCTTGGGCATTGTGGGGTTGTAAAACTATGGAAAAAATTACAGCAAGGTATACCACACACGCAGAACATTGTTTTAAAAGCTGTATTAGAAAGGGTCCTGTAAGTGCAGTAAGGACTTCATTTTTCTAAGGGTCATATATCTACCTCTTGGGAATATGGTAAAAATAAAAAAGTAAACCAAATGTCTTCTAAGCGTCAGAATAAGTGTTGTAAAATCTGCTATAAATTTATGTACTTTACTCCTTACAAGAGAGTTCCTAGGATATTTCTCCAGAGTCTATTTGCTCTTTCTTAATTTAGACATAATTATAATAAACATGGGGGTATGCTTTCTCAGCACATAACTTATTGGGGCAAGGAGTACAGTGATGTCAATAGAAGGTACAAGCATTTATAAAAGAAGAGGCAGAAATATTTACCAAAACCTTACTCAGCAGCCTGAGATCTTTATTACAGAATCTATAGTCCATGCATCTCCGTATCCCCAGGGTCTGTATGATGCCAGCATGTACTCATTCATACCTTCAGTTCCCTTCCAGTTCTTAAGATTCTCTTTAATTATCTGTTTATAATCATCTCCCCCATGAACTACTTGTGTAAGTCTCTAAACTGGCCTCCCCCGGCCTCTGATCTGAAATCATTCAAGGCCATCCGCTTCATACATAGGTCTGATTTTGACCATCCAAGACAAATGACAGTGACTGATGAGGGTGAGGGTCAGCTGTCTGGGAAATCCCCATCTATACAGCACAGTTACCTCACAGCGATGCCGGGTCAGTAGCAGTCGGCGGTGATTTCTGTTCCCACCTCTAACCTTGGTTATTTCTTAATTATCTGCATTAGTGGAAATAAGCAATGGTTGGTATAATCAAAAATGGGAGATGAGATGGTCTTTGATTACATTTTTATTTTTGCTTTGAAATGGTTGATTGATTTTGCAGTGGATTTATCTCTCCCCAAATATTTCCTTAGCTAAATACTAAAATTAACTTGCATGTCCTGACAATAATACACTAAGAGCAGAAAGTGGAAGCTCCAGAGCGTCTTGTGGCAAAGGGCCTGTATTGGAACGGAGAGGTGATCATGGAATGGATTAGCCACATGTTGATCATTAAGAAAGGACTGTCTACATTGGCAAGAAAGCATTTTTTACGTCACACAAACTAACATAGCCATGCCCCTAGGTTGTCTGCTTGTGTGTAAAATGGTTGCACTCCACGTATTTAGTGCATTCTGTTTTTGTGAGACTGTGCTAGATTTTTCTGCCATTTCAGTACAGACACAAGATGTTCTGTGAATTCAGAGACGCCATAGAGCCAGTTGGAGTTTGTGTGTAGATGGGTGACTTCCTTGGACTGTGACAAGCTTCAGCATAAGTAGAGGCTGTCATGTGAGTGTGGATGGCTGCATAGCAATCTCCTTCTACCTACACTTGGAGGAACTGCATCCTGATTTTTTTTTTTGATCTGCCAACTAGGATCTTGTATTAAAATGCACATTTTCATAATGAGAGATATCTGTTAAGTGCATATATCATCATGCGTCGTATTTGTAAATTTATTGCTATGAGGCATATCTGCAACTCAAGATAGCTGTTAGGGGATCGGTTTTTATGTGTGAGCACTTACTAAACTTAAAAGGAAATTTGAAGGTGCAGTTCCTATAGCAACCACAGCTTAGACACATTGCAAATTCACATATATTAATGTATTTAAATCAAACTCCCATATCCAAATACAGTGTGATAGGTTTAGAGTTGCCATGGAAATTGAGTCTAAGCTTTCTCTTTGCCTTAGGGACCTTAGAGTTCCAGACTTAAAGTCAGATTAATAGAAATACAGCACTAGAAAAATGGTTTTTAAACATTTTTTTATTTTTATTTATTTTTATTTTTTATTTTTAGAGAGGAGAGAGAGAGGGAGAGAGAGAGAGACAGAGAGGGAGAGAGAGGAGAGAGAGACAGAGAGAGAGAAGGGAGGGAGGAGCTGGAAGCATCAACTCCCATATGTGCCTTGACCAGGCAAGCCCAGGGTTTCGAACCGGCGACCTCAGCATTTACAGGTCAACGCTTTATCCACTGCGCCACCACAGGTCAGGCTAGAAAAATGGTTTTTAAAAGGAAGCAACCTAAGAACTATAATAGAATAAAATATTTGAACAATAATGGTTAAATCCATAAATGTAGATTTAAATAAATCCAGTGTTTTTTTAAAAAACGTTATTGACTATTTGTGTACTTTCGTTCTCATTCTCATTCCTTTCAGCCTCCCTGTGCTGTTCATACAACCCGAACAAGGTGCCGAGTCTGTTGATGTATTTGTTCAGCAGTGTTTGCACGTGTGTAAGCACGTGTAATCGAAGTAAGCATCCCTATCACCCTCTGCGGGGGGAAAAAGAGATGCTTTTCCTCCCCCAGAAAGTTTGTATTTTGTTTTTTAGGAGAGGCAGTGAAACACAGCAGTTTCTGGTGTTTTTTCTCCTTGTCTTGATCTTGATTTTATGGCCCAAATACGCTCTTTCTTGGTCAACCTACCGCGTGTTCTTGAAGATGTGTATTCTGCTGTGGTTGGTTATATGTACTTTAGAAATATGGCTGATCTCAAGGTGTAGCTGGATAGTGTTCTTCAGGTCCTCTGTGTTTTTGTCTGGTTCTGACAATTGCTGCGAAGAGGATGTTAGCATTGACTGTGGAATTGTGTGTTTTGCCCTTTGATACTATCAATTTTTCCTGTTTTTAAGGCTCTGTTATTAGTTGCCTATGTATTTATGATTATTAAGTCACCCTGATGAATTGACCTTTGCATTTTATGGTGTCACTTTATATCTTCTGTAATACTCTTTGTCCTGAAATTTATTTTACTTGGTTTAACAGAGCCACTCTGACTTCCTTGTGCTTAGTGTTTTGCATGGTGTCTCTTTCTCCATGATAAGTTAATTGTGACTTTAATATTTAAAGTATGTCTCTTGTAAACAGCATATAACTAGGTCTTGTGTCTTTATTCATTCTGGTAATCTTTTGACAGTGGAGAATCCAGTCCATTACAACCTAATGTAATTATTGATTTGGTTGGTTTTAGATCTACCATATTATCATTTGTTTCTGCTTGTCCTTTCTGTTTTTCTGTTTCTCCTTTCTTGTTGTCTTCTGGATTTTTAAAATATTTTTAGCATTCCATCTTAATTTATTGCCTTTTTTTTTTTTAGAGACAGAGAGTCAGAGAGAGGGATAGACAGGGACAGACAGGAACGGAGAGAGACGAGAAGCATCAATCATCAGTTTTTCGTTGCACGTTGCAACACCTTAGTTGTTCATTGATTGCTCTCTCACGTGTGCCCTGACCGTGGGCCTTCAGCAGACCGAGTAACCCCTTGCTCGAGCCAGCGACCTTGGGCTCAAGCTGGTGAGGCTTTGCTCAAACCAGATGAGCCCGCATTCAAGCTGGCGACCTCGGGATCTCGAACCCGGGTCCTCTGCATCCCAGGCCGACGCTCCATCCACTGCGCCACCGCCTGGTCAGGCTGTTGCCTTTTTAACTATACGTCTTTGCATTACTTTTTTTAGTGATTGTTCTAAGGATTACTATATATATATATTTTGCAATGTACTTAAAATTAATATACTGCTTTATGTAATATGTGGAACCCTGGCAACCCTCCCTCCCATTGTCCTCTGTTGTGGTTGGCATATGTATTACATCTACAAACATTATAAACCCTGCAAGAAAATGTTAAAACCTTTGTTTTAAATCAATACTGTTCAATATAGTGGCTTTTGACCACTTTAAATGTGCTGATTCTGCATTGAAATGTTCTATAGGTATAAAATACATGCCAGCTTTAGGTTTAGTGTGTAAAAAAGAATACAAAACATAATAATATTTATGTTGATTACATGTAGAAATTATACTTTGTGTATATTTTACATATAATAAAGTTAATATAAAAATTTTTTAAAGTTGCCACTAGAAAATTTAAATTACTTACATGGTTTATATTATGTTTCTATTAAGCAGTGTGGCTCTATACAGCCATATATATTTTAATGAAATTGAGAGAAAAATAGTTTTATTTTTTTATATTTTTATTATTTCACTGTTAATTCCTGAACATCTGAGTTGCCTGCTGATTTCATTTCTCTTCAGACTGAATAATTTTCTTTAGCATTTCTTATAGAGCAGGTCCAGTGGCAACAAATTCTTTTAGTTTTTCTTTTTTCTGTAGATATCTTTATTTTACCTTTATTTTTGAGGATTAGTTTCCCAGAGAAAGAATTCAGGCTGTTTTTTCTTTCTTTTTTTCTTTAATCATTTTAAAGCTGTTGTCCCACTGTCTGTGGCCTCCCAAGCAGCGCATGCTCATTCTAATCATTCCTTCCCATTATATATATAATATGTTGTATTTCTCTGAAGTCAAGGTTCTCTCTTTCCCTTTGGTTTTCGGTAGTATGGCTGTGATATGTCTCATCATGGTTTTCTTTAAATTTATCTTGTTTTGGAATTTATTAAACATCTTAAATCTGTAAGTTTATATCTCTTATCATTTTTGGAAGGTTTTCAGCCATTATTTTTTCAAATATATTTTTTAGTTTCACTCTCTATTTTTCTGGGACTCCTTTTATCTGTATGTTAGAGCTTTTGAAATTATCCCATAGTCCCTGAGGTACTTTTCCAGTATTTTCTTTATTTTTCTTTAATTGTAGTTTTCAATTACAGTGTACATTCAGTATTATTTTATATTAGTTTCAGGTGTACAGCATAGTGGTCAGACAGTCATATGCATACTTTACAAAGTGTTCCCCCGATATTTTCCGTTCCCACCTGGTACCATACATAGTTACAATAATATCATTGACTGTATACTCAGTTGTGCTTTGCATACAACATAAAGTACTCATACAACTCAACACCAAAAAAATAATAATTAAAAAGTGAGCAGAGGACTTGAATAGACACTTCTCCAAAGAGTCATACAGATGGCCAGTAAACATACGGAAAGAAGCTTAGCATCCCTAATCAGAGAAGTGCGAATTAAAACCACAATGAGATATCACCTCATACCTGTCAGAATGGCTATCATCAATAAATCAAAAAGCAAGTGTTGGAAGGGATGTAGAGGAAAGGGAATCCTCACGCACTATTGGTAGGAATGCAGACTGGTGCATCACTATGGAGAACAGTGTGGAGCTTCTTCAAAAAAGTTAAAAATGAAACTGCCTCTGACCCAGCAATTCCACGTTTGGGTGTATATCTGAAAAAAACAACACTCATTTGAAAGGATATGTGCACCTCTATGTTCATTGCAGGGTTATGTACAATAGCCAAGATATGGAAGCAACCCACGTGCCCATCAGTAGACAAGTGGATAAAGAGGCTGTGGTACATACATAGTATGGCATATTACTCAGTCATAAAGAATGAAATCTTACCATTTGCAAAGGCATGGGTGGACCTAGAGGGTTTAATGCTAGGTGGAATAATGGAAAGACAAATACCATATGATTTCACTTACCATATTTTTTGTTCCAAAAGATGCACTTTTTTCCTCTCAAAAGGGGGAAATGCCATGCGTCTTATGGAACAAAAATTACAGTATTTTATTAAATATTTTAACACACCATTTGGTTCAGAATATTTTTTTTCTTATTTTCCTCCTTAAAACCCTAGGTGTATCTTATGGTCAGGTGCGTCTTATGGAGCAAAAAATATGGAATCTAAAGAACGGAATAAGCAAACAATATAGAAACAGACTCAGATACAGAGAACAGACTGATAGTCGCCAGAGGGAGGACAGCTGAGGGACTGAGTAAAAATAGTAAAGAAATTAAGTACAAATTGGTAATTCTCTCTCCCTCTACATTACATGGTTTTTATTACTATGTCTTCAAGTTTACCCTCTTTTCCTCAATCATCTTCATTTTACTATCGAGGTTTAAAATTTTTGACTATTGTATTTTTTTCAATTGTAAATTTTCCATTTCCTCCTCTGCTGAGATTGCCTACCTTTTCATTTATTACAAGCATACTTCACTGAGCATAGTTAAGATAGCTGCTTTAAAGTTCCTGCCTGCTAATTCCACCATTCTGTCCATCTCACAGTTGTCGTCTGTTCGTTATCTTTTCCTTTGAGTATACGTGACATTTTCCTGGCTCTTCACATGTTGAGTGATTTTGGATTGCATCCTAGACATTGTGATGTCATATTGTGGAGACTCTGGATTTTGTTATATTGCTCCAAAAAGTGTTGATGTTTTTGATCTAACAGGCATTTAACTCAGAGTCCAAGTAAAAAGTATGCAAGAAGTTAATCCCACTCAAGCCTGTATCTTTATGCAAGACTTCCTTTTTCTTATTATCATCAAGATGTAAGTTTTCTTTTGACTTTCGAGAATCTCCACCCCTTAAACACAAACATTGTTCTCACCCCAAAGCCATCAGTTACTCTAAGAAATGCATTTTTCCATGTCTTCTGTTTAGACTAGTACAGTCCATGATGGTATTTGACTTCCCAGAGCCCTGTAGGGTAGACACAGGCACCTTTTTGTCCCATTATGATCTTCCTATCAAAATGAGTTATGCCTATTTATTCTTACAACTTCCCAGTATATACCTGATTGATGCTGTTATCCCATAGTCCCCAGCCACACACACTCTGCTACCCACATAACTACTTACTTCTTCAGAGATCAAATGTTAATTTTAAGAGATCACGTAATATTGCTCTGGCCAGATAGCTCAGTTGGTTAGAGCATCGTCCTGAAGCATGGAGGCTGCTGGTTCTATCCCTGGTCAAGGCACATATGGGAACAGATTGGTGTTCCTGACTCTCTCATGCTCTCCTTTCCTCTCTCTAAAATCAATAAATTAAACATTAAAGAGAGCAAGAGAAAGAGAGAGAGAGAATGTAGTATCAACTCAAAACAAGGAAGAGGTATGTTTTTCTTAACAGTCACATAATTAGCAAGACATCTTTTCAAACAGAGGTTAGCACTTCTCCTTCCTGTGTGAACAATGTATCTTTCACTCAGTCCCTGCCATGTGGTCAGCATTGCACCCCTCAGCCTGTTCCTATTAAGAAACCATCCCATTGCTAAGCTGCATAGCAATTGATGGCTGCTCTCTTAGCTACGTTTAGACCTGGAAAACATGGAGAGGAGCACTTATAATAGCTTAATTAAATTCTTAGAGGGCATCCCCTACTCCCTTGAAGGAGAAGGCTATAAGTGGTTTTGTTCCTCTAGTTATACATCTACTGTATGTAAGAAAGATAAGATACATTGCTAGTATTGGGATACTTTTCTCCTTAAAGAATAATTCAAACTGCATTCCCTTATCTATAATAATGATAAAACCACAGCACAAAATGTGAGCAGTGCTGTGCCTTGCCAGGATAGTAAATATCGATGAGTTTGGAATTTGGGCACAGAGAGGAGCCAGGGAGTCATGAAGAATTCAGAAGCTTCAGATAGGCACCTTCTGGCACTGTCTGTGGAGGAGCCCAAGCGCTTCTTCCTGGGAAGAGCCATGAATTTTTCAATTCTATCCCACTTCATTTGCTTTCTGAGATGGCATCCTTGACAGATAACTTACTAATTCAATTTGCAATTTTTAACGATTTTTGGTTTGGGGGATGGAAATAGGTCATAGTTTTCTTTAAAACTAGAATTTTTTTAAAACTTAGAGATCAAAACCTGCAACATGTTGTGGATCTATTACTGTCTTTTTTAACCTAATATGAATAGAATTTTTTTCATGAAAGTTAAGGAAAAGGAACACATTTAATATGTAGAAGGAGCCATCATATATAGAGGGAATCAGCAAACATTTATTGAAGACATACTAAGTGCCAGCTATTGTTCTAAGCACTTAGTATTTATTAGTTCAATTTAGCTTCATCACAATCCTAAATGATAGATGAGACCATTACCCCTAGTTTAGAGTTAAGGAAACTAAGGCACGGAGAGGTTCAGTAACTCGCCAGTGTTCTACATTAGAAGTCAGGGCCCCGAGATTTGAAGCTTGACTGTGATTTGGTCTTGTTTTATGTTCTTCTCTCCATGCCATACTGAACCACGGTAAATTTTCACAGACCAAATCCAAATTGCATGTGTATGGAGGACATAAAAGGTTCCACAGTGTTGGAACGGCTTAGAACACATGCTGCTCTCTTTGGATAGCATATTTTAACAATAGTAATAATTTTTTAAAAGTTCAAAACCGTTCCCATTCATTCTTGCAGCAGGCTCTTAGTGGGAGTTACTGTATTGTATTCACATTTATAAAGGCAGGAATGGTAAAGCCACTTGTACCAGGCCTCTTTAACAGCTCCAAAGTAGAAATGTGTATAAAGCCCAGAATACTGAGCCCTAGATTAGGAGGACTACTAATCTCTGATTTTTCTTAATCCTTCAATTCAAATAATTCTCTGAATAGACAGTCTTGGTAAAGCATAAGCCCCTTGGACAAAACTGGCGTGCATTCAAGCATGCCACACTGTCTGTTCACAGGACTCGGCCGAAGAAAGCTGATGGCCTTTGTTGTCCTGCCTGCACCCGGGAAGCAAACCCGCCAGACCCTTTTCAAACAGTACTGGGTCAATTCTCATGTAGCTGCTCCCTTTATATATCAAAATACTAACCAGCCGTGCTGCTAACACCATGCATTACTTTGATGTGTCCTCTCTGCTTTCTCTATAGGTGTAATAACTTGGAATATAGGTGTCAGCCTCTCAGCCTCACAATAAAACCTGTCAGGCCTCAAAAGGCAGTGACTTAGCACTTATTGTTCCCATGAGCAGAATGTCAGATCACCAGTGAACCTATTTTATTATTATTATTATTATTATTGGTGCCTTTCTGTGTCACTTGATGTGTTGGGTGGGAATAGAAAACAATTTTGAAGAATTTTCTAGACTCCCTTTGAATTTGAGTGAATTAAACTATCAACCAGTTCTGCCTTGTTCAATCATTGCTTCCAAATTGCCTGACATGTAGAAAGTTCCTATTGAGTATTTGTTAAATTGAATCACTGCAATGTCCATTGCAGTGCTGCAGTAAACAGGCAAGGGGGATGCTTCCCGAAATGATTGTTGCGATTCTGCGGTGTCTGGTTTTCATGGGGGTGAGGGATCCTCACCATTTCTAGAAAGAAAGTATTCTGAGAACAATTTAAAAACAGGAATTTCAGGCCCTGGCCGGTTGGTTCAGTGGTAGAGCGTTGGCCTGGCGTGCGGAAGTCCCAGGTTCGATTCCCGGCCAGGGCACACAGGAGAAGCGCCCATCTGCTTTTCCACCCCTCCCCTTCTCCTTCCTCTCTGTCTCTCTATTCCCCTCCCGCAGCGAGGCTCCTTGGAGCAAAGATGGCCCGGGCGCTGGGGATGGCTCCTTAGCCTCTGCCCCAGGCGCTAGAGTGGCTCTGGTTGCAACAGAGCGACGCCCCCTGGTGGGTGTGCTGGGTGGATCCCGGTCGGGCGCATGCGGGAGTCTGTCTGTCTCTTCCCGTTTCCAGCTTCAGAAAAATACAAAAAAAAAAAAAAGAAAGAAAGAAAGAAAAACCCCAGGGATTTCAAACTAAGGTAGTGATTGGTTGACACCCACATGTTTTAAAATAGTTAATTTTCTAACAAGACATGAGAGATGTGAAAAGTCAGAAGTTTATCAAAAGAAATACAATATACACCATGTTCAAATAGCTGTTTAAAAGTTAGAATTTTTAATACTTGAACCATTTTAAGATGAGGAGTTCTTTCCTACGTTTTTCCCCCTATGAAAAATACTCTGAAACCAGAGTGACTCAAGTGGAGCCTGGAAAATACTGGCGGGTCACATGATGGCTAAAAATACACACATCATCTTCAGGGACGGTAACCAGGGCGGAAGTAACTCGGTTGCGAATGCTCACACTGGCCGGACATGCGCACTGGAGTCGGGCCCTCTTGCGCATCACAGGGGCAGGCCCTGGGACCGCAGGTCAGGAGGGGGAGCCCTCCAGCACCTCCAGCTCCTGGTGCAGCGGCAGCCACGCCCTCGCTGGCCCCTGACTTCCAGTGTAGCTCACTGGCTTGCTGTCGGGACAGCTAGTTACAACACTTGTGTAATGACCCTTGAGCAGTGGATTGGGAGGGACACTGGCTGACTCACAGTTCTTGTCACTGCCAACCTTTCCTTCAGGCCTCTCCTTGGAATCCATAGCTGATGCTATTGATCACAGAAGGTCTTTGCTGGCTGTTGATGTTACAAAATGTATGTTGTGTAAAACGGCTGGATATTTGGTGCCTGCTCACTAGGATACGTAAGAGGGTGTTCTAAACCGTGCTTTACCAAAAACAAAACTGTGTTGAGCACTCACTGCTCATCCCCAGGGGAATGACTGCAGGGTCTCCTGCCTGGCTGACCCACGTCTGGTGTCGCCTGCTCTGTGTTCTGGCCCCCACGCCGCCTGCCTGCGGCCCTCTCAGACCTGTCCTCCTGCAGTACCTGGGGTGTGCTCTGCTCCAGCACCCGCTGGGCTCTGGACCAGGCCAGGCAGTCGGCCTGCCCTCTGCCCGGACACACTGCTTCTGGTGCCCAGATGGCCAGCTTCCTCACCTTGCTCAGGTCTTTGCACTAATCTAACTTGACCCCCTGTCCCACTAGTGGGCTCGGGCTGAGTGTGATCCCTGGAAGTCCTGTGGGTCTCAGGGAAGAGCTGGGACTATAGATGGCCCGTAGGGGACATTCAGGCCTTCCCTGACATTCCTATTTTAAACTGGCACCTGCCCACCCCTCTTTTCTGTGGCATTAACCTTCGAGTTTACTAGGTCAGTTACTAATTTATTATTTATTTAGGTCAGTTACTATTTAATAACCCCCATTAGAATGGAAATTCCACAAGGACAGGCATCTTCTTGTTTTGTTCATTGTTTTAGCCAAGTGCCTGCAGTTTGCCAGGTAGGCAGGAGGGGTTCAGTGAACATCTGCCATGTGGCTGGATGGATCTGGGTAACCGGAACGGCAGCACAGGGCCCTGGGCAGCAGCACACCGACTTGCACAACAGAGAGTGCGTGGAATGCGGGGAGCCCATGCCCTGGAGCCCGCTGGTAGGTTATTAGTTAATAAATTTTTGTAAAGATTTTTTTAATGAAATGAGTTTTATTTTCTTATTATTTCAGCATTAGTTTTTATTTTGCTAGTGTCTAGGAATGGGAAATCTGTGTACTTTTTCGTCATTAGTTGAGTCAGGTCTCATGTGCTGAGTAATAATAATGTACGCTAACATTTACTGAGCGCTTCCTGCATGCCAAGCTCTCATGGCAGAACTTTCCATCTGTTAACTCGTGTACTCACCCCAGATCTGGGAAGTGGGCACTGCTGTTCCTCCTAAACGTAAATCCAGGTGGCAGCAAACGTCACCCCCAGCAAGCAGCAGAGCCAGGGTTCCCATGAAGGCCACTGGCTGCAGGGCCCTGCTCTTAACCACGGCTTCCTGCAGGACAAGAGGACGGCTGCCCACGAGGATAACCTGGTTTGTGCTCAGCTGTATAAAGTTCCCCAAGCTGCTCAAAAGGGAATCCTGCCCACTTTTATGAGCTGACACTGAAGTATCAAAAAGCAGGATCCAAACTCTGTCACTAGTTATACTAGTGGGACAGAGGCCCTAAAGGCTGTGAACTAATTTCAGAGTAAAAGAACTAGCCTCTTAATGATCCCATGAATCAGGGCATTGTGGAATCCCATTCAAGTTCATTTGATGTAGCCACCAAGGTGGGGGAATGTTTGGGGGGTCTTGTGGGGGGAGGGTGCTGTTGGGTAAACCCTGACTGGTTGACTCAGTGGTAAAGTGTTGGCCCAATGTGTGGAAGTCCCAGGTTTGATTCCTGGCCAGGGCACACAGGAGAAGTGTACATCTGCTTCACCCTTCCCCTTCTCCTTCCTGTCTCTCTCTTCCCCTCCTGCAGCCAAGGCTTCATTGGAGCAAAGTTGGCCCGGGCACTGAGGATGGCTCCATGGCCTCTGCCTCAGGCAATAGAATGGATCTGATTGCAGTGGAGCAATGCCCCAGATGGGCAGAGCATCGCCCCCTGGTGGGCATGCCAGGTGGATCCCCACCAGGTGCATGCAGGAGTCTGTCTCTCTGCCTCCCAGCTTCTCACTTCATAAAAATACAAAAAAAATAAAAATAAAAAAATAATTTTTTTTAATTTTATAATTTTATTTAGACAATTTTAATGGTGTGACATTGATAAACTAGAATACATAGATTTAAAGAAAACATCTCCAGATCATTTTGACATTTGATTATATTGTATACCCATCATCCAAAGTCAAATTATCCTCCTTGACCTTTTATTTGGATTTCTTTATGCCCCTCCCCACCCCCGCCCCTTCCGTTCCTCCCTTCCTCTCCCCCTGGTAACCACTGCACTCTTATCTATATCCATGAATCTCAATTTGTTTGCTTGCTTGTATTGGGGCAGCACCATGTGTGCATAGTCTATGGAAGGCTGCTGGTGATTGCCCTCAGGGTGGCAGATTGCAAATTGCAGATTGCCTTCCTGCTTGGGAGGGGTGATTGTTTGCTAGTGTTTGCTGGAGAAGGGCCCCCCCCACACCTGTTTTGCTGGAGAGCACAGAGAGAATAGGAGCTGATTGGGAGCCCTGCTGAGACTGGTGGGGGCCTATGAGTCCAGCTGAGTCTGGAGTGCTGAGGGCCTTGGGAGCCCTGAGAGAGAGGGAAGCATCTTCCCTGCCTGTTTGCCCATCCACCATTATGAGACTTTAATAAACAGAATGGCCCACCATCTTCTGGCTCCACAATTCCTTTACCATCTGCCCAAATCTGGTGAGAACCTGCATGGCCACAGCAGCGGCCCCTGGCCTTACAGGTGCCCTCAGAGCAAATTACAGAATTTACAAAGTAAGGGTGGAGCCACTTCTGGTGGAAAGACTTGGATCTTGAATGTACAGTGATCAGAACTGGCGTCATGTTGCAGTTGGGATGGTTCTGGTGTGGGTGGGGTCACTCAGAAGACCCTCTCCTGTGGGAATTTTCTCATCAATCCAGCCCCGTCCTTTGGCCCCCAGCACTGGCTTTATCTACTAAGTTATTTAACAAAGCTCATTATCTCAGTTGAAAAATAAAATCTGTTTGCCAAGGTAAAAGGGACAAGGAAGTAACATCAGAACTATCCACAAACAACTCAGCACAGTAAATGCAATGTGTTTCCTGTGTGGTTTTGTTTTTATTGAGCTATAATTGACACATAATACTTTAGGTATACTACTCAGTGACTCAGTATTTGTATGTGTTGCAAACTGATCATCACAGTAAGTCTAGGTAACACCCATCACCACACAGAGTTGCAGTATTTTGTTGTGATGAGAACTTTCAGATCTGCTCTGCTAGTAACTTTCAGATATGCAGTAGAGTATTACTCCAGTCACTGTGCTGTGTATTACATCCCCAGGACTCGTTTATTTCATAACTGGAAGTTTGTACCTTTGACTACCTTCACCCATTTTGCCACACCCTGCCTCTCAGGGGTTTTGAATTGAGTGGAGACCCAGGGATAAAGGGAATATTCTCTCAAAGTAGGGGGTGAAAAGGAGAGTGATTACTTCCTGAGTGTGTGTGCGCGTGTGTGCACATGTTTTTAATGTCTCTGTGGTTCTTGTCAACAGTATTAATGTCATATTTTTAGCTTTTCTGTTTATGATTTTGGCAGACGGAATACGGCAGATTATGTGAGAAGAATTTCTGAATTCCGTCAGTGCACTGGCCATGAAGGATAAGCCAAATACAATGCTTTTATTTACTTCATCATTCTGAATTCATTGGGCCTTGTGTGCCCAAAATGTTGTTGCGTTTTCCATAGACACTGCACAAGCTACTAATTATTGACATTAAACACAATGATGCTCTGGCTTCCCTGAGGCAATGAATCAGGCCACTCGTTGCTTTTTACTATCGTTAAAATGTCTTAGAGTCATATTTACACCCCAAATCTTAAAGGCATTAATTAAGACGCAACGCTCAAAGCCTAGCATTGTAAGTCATGTCCATATCCAGTGAGTAAAGTCGGAATTACAGGGACTTGTACAGAATTTATGTCTATTTTCCTGCTTCTGAAACTCCTTATTTTGAAAGGGAAAATTAGGGAGGGAAAGAAAAGCTTCAGGGAAAAATGATTTCTTGTAAAGCAGGGTGACCACTAATTATGTTCTCAGGACATCATCAAACGCAACTTGAAAGAAATTGCAATGTTTGATAGCTGCAAGAAAAAAAATCTAAAGCTGTGTTACAGCCACAGCGGCTGCACTGCCTTTATAAGTGTTTTCCCGTATGCATCATTGAGCCAAGAGGCAGGGGAGCGCAGTGAGATCAGGACGGACCGGGGCGTTCTAGGAAGCAGGAAGGCAGCTCTTGAGGACCGTGGTATCTCACACTGGGCTTGGATGCAATCAGTGACATTATTGTGTCACTTTACAAAGGTGGACTACAAACGGTAGCTTACATAAAAATATTATATCACTGTTAAATATACTGACATTGATAACTACAATTTTCTGATAATATCCTTATAGTAGCCCAGGTAAATAAGAAAAGAGTATTTGGCAGCCCAGAAGCTGGCTACACTACACTTCAGAGAAGTGAAAGAAGACAATAAGATTTTTAAAGCAAAAAAACCCAAAACAAAAACATAATTCTTAACTGTTTAATGAGGGTTAATGAATAATAAATTTATATTCATAAATTTTAGTACTTCTTACTGGATGTTAACCGTGTGATAGCTGGGAAGGGTCAATCACTTCCATATCAAATTATATCTGTGATGATGTGAAGAGCTTACATTACATCTTTTTAAAAACGAGTTTTTTAGGTTTAACCCTTGATTGCCTGGTTTTTAAAACTCTAAACTTCTGAAGCTACCCCATGTCTTTGCTGTTCTTTGATGTCCTCGCATTTATTCATTCACAGGTATAAATGTCCAGCTAGCCAGCACTAGTCTCTGAGCCACAGTCATCAGATGTCTGCTTCCCTCTATTATCAGTTTCTTTCCAAACTTGAATCAGAATTTCAAAATCCCTCTAATTTTAATTTTCAAATCTTAATTACTAATAGATCTATTATTAAATTTTCCAAATTCGTCCTCCATTCATTGCTTTCTTCAGCCTACACTGTACCCCAGTTAGGGACTGGGGCAGAAGATACCCTTTGTCAGGAGGGGCAGAAGATAGCCTTTGATTCCTCTTGGAGCAAGAACTGGCCTTCCCACCAGCCCTGCTTCCCGCCAGCCCTGCTGCCACAGCAGAGGACGCCACACTGACACTCGTGGCCTTCCTCTTTCTGATCTCACGTTGCTCTGCCGCAGCCTTGGAGGGCCAGGGTGAAACCCCTGAGCTCCTGAGCCTCATCTTCCACAGGATCATGAAATGGATGCCATTGTTAAGGCTGACTGAACCAGTTTGGTGAAACAGACCCCCACAAGCATCTTTAAGTTGGGCTCTGTCAGTAGCAAGAGATGTTTCCTCAAGAAAACACTGGGTCTGTGAGACCCCGTGTGTTTGGAGCTGGGAGTGGTCCCTGCCGGCAGACGCTGCAGCAGTGTGGGCCCGCCGTGGCCCGCGCTGCTGCTCCCCTCCGGCAGCTTCCTCTGCTGACTTGTAGCCCCCTGCCCCACGTGGCCGTGCACAGGGCTTTGGCTTGCCAGGACCCTTTCTGCTTTCACTTCGTTTCACTGCTTTCAGACAGCTCCGCTTTTTTCCCAGGCTTCACTGAAGATGTCCTGGAAATATAATCAGTGGTAGCCCTGTTTTCTATCCCTTCCGTGTTTGTCTTATAGTTTACGTGAGGCTGGATAAGGCAGAAAGTATAAGAACATGAGTGTGTCCGGTGAACTAGCCCATTTGTCAGAATCAGTTGTGTCCTAGTTGCTGACCTGCTTAGGGAGGACTGCCCCTGGTTGGGCTTGGGTCACGTGCTCCCAGGGAAAGTCCCTTCTGCAGGGCTGTTTCCTTCAGAAGAGGCCAGTGAACATGGCCAAGACTTGGACAGCCTGGCCCAAACCACCTTGCTCCTCCCTACTTAGAGTTCACCATTTACTGACTGAATCTGTCCTCTTGAACTGTTGTCCTGATTCCATAGATAAAGGGCCTAAGTAATAACGGAAGGTGATCTTGAAAGGACACCAAGTAAGAGAGCTCGTTCTGAGAGGCGGTGACTTCTATTCAGTCACCTTTGTGTAGTGCAGGCTCTGTCAGTGACTTGGACGCCAGCACCAGCTCCCCAAGCTTTCCCTGGTAGCTCCACTGTGGGTAGATGCCTCTCCTAGGAGTTGTCCCGTGAATTATAAAAACTTTTCTACACGTCTTGTCTGGGTCAGGCACTGCGATTGGCGTGGGAACACAAAGTGGTGAACCAAGCAGAAACTCCCACCTCGTAGAGTTGATCCAACGGGAGAAGTAGTCCCTCGTACCTGGGGGATGTGTCCCAAGACCCCCTGAAACCATGGGCAGTACTGAGCCCTGTATATACTATGTTTTTCCTATACATACATACCTACTACAAAGTTTAATTTATAAATTAAGGACAGTGAGAGATAAATGATAAAATAGAACAATTATAACAATATACTGTAGTATAAGTTATGTGACTGTGGTATTAAAATAAGGGTTACTTGAACATAGATACCACAACAGTCATTGAACATAGGTACCGTGACAGTCGATCACATAACCAGCGTGGCTACTGAGTGACTAACGGGTGGATAGTGTATGCAGCGTGGGGACACAGGACAAAGGAAGGATTCACATCCCAGAGGCGACCAAGTGGGATGGTGCACAACTTCGTCATGCTGCTCAATCAGCATGCAATTTAAATCTTCTGAATTGTTTCCGGAATTTTCCATTTAATATTTCAGACAGCAGTTGACCACAGGTACCTGCAGCAAGTGGACCCGTGGATAAGGGGTACTGTATACTATTCATTGCAGCTGATAGGTGCTGTGAGGAAGGCTGTAGAGACGCTGCCGTCTCCCAGAGCAGGGACATCTAAGCTGAGACCTAAAGGGTGGTAGACTTGGTCACAGAAAGGAGGGGAGGAGAAGGAGTGTTTCAGGCAGAGGAAATAGTGCCTGCATCACACTCTGTGGTCACGTAGTCTAGAACACTGGACGTGGCCATGCCTGGGGACTCTTAGATGGCTTTCCCTCCTACAAAACCATGAGCTCCTGGAGAACAGGGATCGCCACTACGTGGCTCGACGTCGGCACTTTATTAGTATGTCTTTAGTAAATGAGATGTGCTGATCACAGACAGCTTTGATCTGCGTTCTGTTGGGCGGTCTTTATATTAAAGTATGGTGCAGCACTTATAAAAAGGTCTGAAATAACTTGATTTTTCAAAAGCTGCCTCCCCAGCTAGGCTGGCGAGCGGCTTCCCTCGGAAAAGGGTCTTTGTCAGGTCAGCATGTTCTCACCCCGCCTCTCCTCCTGTTGGTTGTTGAAAGAAAACACTGTTTTCTCTCCCTGTTGGCTTGACTTTTACTTAGCATACCTGGCCAAGGGGCATGGACGTGGTGCTCCGGGAGTGTTTTGTATGGGCTTCTACAGGGATGAAGGTCCTCGCCACTGTATGTGAATCACAACTAAAGCAGAAGGTCAGCTCTCTATAATCCTCGGGAAGTAGATGAGATTTCCAGGTCACTGAAGAGTTACTCTTTTAATACTCAAAATTGTTTTAAGCCATTTGCAATTTAATCATTCTCATTTTAAAATATATTAGGGTATGATGCTGTCAACGCTTCTGAGGGTGTATATGACTGCATCTATAACCAGTGACTCTAGGCCCCATGAAGACACGCAAGTCTAAATTTCAGTCTTCTTGTTTCCTACTTTGTAATTAAGTGAGGGTTTGAAATTTGTTAGCTGCCATCAGCACACTTAGCCTTTATAACCTCTTTCTAATCTGTTGGTACTGATAAAGTTGGGAATAAACTATAAAATTGTAAACTGTATAACCATGTTTAATTCACTTGTTCATGTAGTTACTTCAACATTTGTTCCTTCAACCAGTAAGTGTTCATCACTGGGCTTGCAAAGCTGAATATGACCTGTTCCTTACACTCCAAGAACCTTCTAGAAGAAGCAGAGTTTGGGGATTGTGGTGGAGAATTGAGCCAATGGGAGCACACCGGAGGAGCACCTCCCGCCACCAGGCTAAGACGCCGCCTAGTCAGAACTGTGTTCAGTGAAAGGGAGGGGTAGGCCCCTAGTAATGACCCCAAACCTCCCAATCCGTGAAGTGCATTTACCTTGTACCTTCTGTTTTGGCTGCTGAGGTCATTTCATATGTCTGTGCCATGTTCTGGCTAGTGAGAGAGCTTATTGTAAGCCAGATTCCAGCTAGGGGAGCTCTTACCTGAAATCAACGGCTTTTTTTTTTTTTTTCAATTTATAGTATTACTAGCGATGCTGTTGAAGCACTTGGTTAGGGTGCTAGTTCCCAGATCTCCCCATTGTAAAGGCATATTTTTCCCTGTATAATAAGTAATTTATAGGGCAATACCTTGAAACATACGAATTTCTTATTACCCAAAAACATCACTTAATGTTTTAGAATCCATCAATGAGCCTTTCCTGAGTCAGTGTTTGCAAAATTGTGATTTTTCTAGTTCTAACATTTATTCTGCTGTCAGTGTTCTATAAAGATCTTTCTGTCTCTTCCTCCCCACTCCCCATAATTATAGACTACACTTTTATTTAATCAGTGCATTACAATACAACCTTTATTTATTTACTTATTTTTGGTGTGTAGACTGTCCCAAGTATGGCTGGTTGGGAGCCCCTTCAGCCTGGTCCCCGTGTCCTTTGACACTAATCCTTAAGCACATCCTTGCCTTTGACACAGAGTATCCCAGGCTCACCTCGCACTTTCCCTGCCCCAGGCCCGGAATCAGCCATTTCTCAAGTAGCTCTTTTATTGCAGAATAAAATTTAGAAACCAGAACTTGGACACCAGGAATGCTCATTGCCATAGAGATACCATTGTTCCCAGGCTCTTTCAGTGACTAAAGCCAGGAAATATATTAAAAAAGAAAAAAACATAACACTTGTATTAATATCTCTTCTAAAGTATTAATATAGAATAAGGTCTTTTTCTTGTTCGTTAGAAAGTCAACTATGGTACTGCTTTAAGCTGATCTGAAAACTTCTCCTCTTAGGAAAAAAAATCTTTAAATCCCTATATATGTGTTACTCTTATCACTCTGAGATAGAAGGGACAACTATGTTAATCTCATGTTATTTGAGGGAAAAAGAAGTGCTATGAAAGGTTACATAAATTGCCCAAGATGACACTAGCATCTTCTCGGGCACTCTTCCTACATAAATCTGTGCTACCCCTGCTGTAGGGAGGAATCGCTGCCATTGTCTTTTACACGTTTCAGCAAACTTTGTCATGCATTTGCTGTCTGTCTAAAAAGCATTTGTAATGTTGCCATTGTTGATCCTTTATTCTGGTTATTTTCAGGTGCAGCAAAATCAAGTCCAGCATCTAAGCCAGGGTCCACATCTTCTCGTCCCTCTTCAGCCAAAAGGGCTTCGTCCAGCGGCTCAGCGTCCAGATCTGATAAAGATCTGGAAACACAGGTCATACAGCTTAATGAGCAGGTAACTCTCCTCGCTGGGCCTGTGCCTGGGAGCAGCAGCAGTGGGAGGGGACTGGGCACAAACCCCTGTAGGCCCACAGAGAGGAAGGTGAGGCAGCACGGGGGTTGCACACACGTAAGAATAAAAGAAATTGTTAGGGCAGATAAAACCCATGGCCCATTATGAATAGAAGATGTTAGTCACAAGTCTCAAAGCTACGTTAAGATAGGAGGACAGATGACTCAGTCCCCAGGTAAATGCAGGCTTGCAGGCCAACCTCTCCCTCCATGAACCTGAGTGCCTGTCATGAGCTCCAGTCTAGACCAGTGGTCCCCAACCCCCGGGCCGCGGACCGGTACCGGTCCACAGAGAAAGAATAAATAACTTACATTATTTCCATTTTATTTATATTTAAGTCTGAACGATGTTTTATTTTTTTTAAATGACCAGATTCCCTGTTATATCCGTCTAAGACTCACTCTTAATGCCTGTCTCGGTCACGTGATACATTTATCCGTCCCACCCTAAAGGCCAGTCCGTGAAAATATTTTCTGACATTAAACCGGTCCATGGCCCAAAAACGGTTGGGGCCCACTGGTCTAGACCATGGTCTGTCTGCCCACTTCTACTCAGTCTAGATCATGTTAAAGGCTTTCGGGTTCGTCTCCCTTCCGCCTTCCTTTTCTTCAAGCCGTCAAAGTTGTCAGGCTTGTTCTGTGTGACAGACGCTGTGCTCGATGCTCACATAATGGTAACCTTCCTTCCCCTCGTAGAACTTACAGACAGCAAGTGTTCAGGGTTGGTCATTATGCAATCAAAAGCAAAAACCCTAACACTTCCCAAAACAGCCAAAATTTGTTACCACAGCAGTACTGAAACCAATAATGGGGTGATCAGAAAGTCCAGTGTCTTTTACGTAGAACTTTCCTTTCTACCCCATATTCCTCACGATTACAGTAAATCTAGCTCTATTGCCTTTGAAATTTCTGTATAAAAGTTTAGGTATGCTTTCTAGCTAACAATAGCATACATTGCATTTTTTTTAAGGTAGCATTTAGAACTTCATTTCGAACAAAATATGTACTTTGCCCATATTAAGACAGCAGCATGTAGATCAGGGGTCCCCAAACTATGGCCCGCGGGCCACATGCGGCCCCCTGAGGCCATTTATCCGGCCCCCGCTGTACCTCCGATAGGGGCACCTCTTTCATTGGTGGTCAGTGAGAGGAGCACAGGATCCATCCTCATCCTGTGCTCCGGGAGTACTGTATGTGGCGGCGCCACAAAGCGCAGCATGGCTCACGTACAGTACTACTTCCGGTGACGTGGGACGCACGTGTCATGGCTGTGGAAGCGCATCATATCACCTGTTACGGCTAGCAGTGACAAATATGGAACCGGACATTGACCATCTCATTTGCCAAAAGCAGGCCCATAGTTCCCATTGAAATACTGGTCAGTTTGTTGATTTAAATTTACTTGTTCTTTATTTTAAATATTGTATTTGTTCCCTTTTTTTTTTTACTTTAAAATAAGATACGTGCAGTGTGCGTAGGCATTTGTTCATAGTTTTTTTATAGTCCAGCCCTCCAACGGTCTGAGGGACAGTGAACTGGCCCCCTGTGTAAAAAGTTTGGAGACCTCTGATGTAGATGGTTGCTTACATAGGGCTGAGCTGACGATAGGAAATTGAGATGTCTTGAGTTTAGGTGTTCATAAATAGTTTTAAAAGTAATAAAATCATTATTAGGGAGGGGCCCACTGCAGAAGCCGTCTAATCACAACCTAGGTTAGGAAGAGGGACTTTTATTCTGTCTCCTCTCACCACAGGAACAGGAGCCTTTATTTGAGGTCCTCTAGCTATTTCTGGCCACTCACTACTGGGTCATTCCTATGATTAATCTGACTCTTGATGAACCATCAAGAGGCTGGAAATGGTTTTTGAGGTAATTATATTTGCAATCAAGAAGCTAGTTTAAAAGCAGGTATTTGCTTTACTAGGGTGCTTCCTTATAATTCTGATCACTTGAATGAAAAAGGTGAAGCCTTAAGTCATTGGTGGGTAGGACTTTGATTTAGAAACTGTGGAATGTTCTCACTACATGCAGCGTCTCAGTCTGAGCCCATGTAGAACATCCTCACTCTCCTCGGATGAGAGACGGTTGAGAAAGCCATAAGGAGTCTTGGGCCACATGCCTCGGCTGCTAGCAAGTAGGGCAGACATAAAGAGCATCAGGCCTGGGTCTGAAATACATAGGTTATAACTCTTTTACCTTTAGGAACCCCATTCTTTTTATATCTTTATTGTTGTTTGTGATTTCTCCCCTCCCTGTCATCCTCTACACCCTCCGGTCCCAGCCCCTCTACCCCAGAGTGTGACCACACGGAAATCTCCAGGTCCTTCTTACCCCCCTCTCCCTTACAGCCTCAGCCAGCCGGCCCCACCCCCTCTCCAGTCACACGAGAACCCCACACCCCCAGGGGACCCAGACCTTGACCTACCATCCAAATTGCCGCTCTAGAGAAGACAGAGGGAGAAAAGAAAGGCACACCCCAGTGGTCTTCCTCCCCCTCATTATAATCCCTCCATTACTTCCAGAAGGCTTCACTCCCCACCTGCCCCCTTGTTTACTCACTTGGAGGAGAAGTGTGCCCGCCCTCCACACCCTGTCCCTCAGAAGGTCATACACATCCGAAATTGTGAGCCTTCGTGCAACAACTGCCGAGTGAGCTCTCATTCCGGCTTCGTTTCTGTGGCGACCGGCTACTGCTCCCTCCACGTTCTGTCCCTGCAGCCTGCAGGGAGCCACACTGGTGTCACTGTTAGAGCCAAGGACACCAGGACCGGGAATGGCGAGGCTGATGAGTGAAATACAGCAGTAATGGACAAAGTGACAAGCTCCATAAACTTGAAGAATTCGCATTTACTTGCCTTGTGCCTTTATTCAGGCAGCCTCGCATGGCATACTGTTCAAGGTCCACCGAGCTAGACGGTTCCAGTGATGGAAGTGAATCAGAAGGCACAGGGGAGACAAAGACATCACTGAAATAATTAGGGGACAGTTTCTGGAGAATGAGCTAGCAAACAGGCAGTGGGGTGGAGTCCCTGCTGTGCTGAGGGGACACTGGTTACCCTAGCTATGGAGAGAAGTGGGACAAGAGAGCTCTCCCTTCTCGTCCCTTCCCCCAACTTGGCTCGCGGCCCATTCCCAGCACCCCCTCCACAGGGAGGCCTCTGCCGTGACGTGTGAAGAGCAGGGAGGCATCAGTCTTTATGAGTGGGACCATGAGCTTGGAATTCGGTTGCCACTTGATCTTCATCGTATAATTTAGCTCCTGTTGGTTTTTACTAGGGAATGTTTATAGCTGCGCATCTATTGCCTAACGTGTCTGGAATACCACCAAAGCCTGACTCGGGCTGGGTATCTGCAGAAGCCTGCGCTCTTGGCTCATTGAGGGGCGCTGGCAGGCACCAGCACCACGCCGGGCGTCCGATGGCTGTGGCACTAGCATCACGCCGGGCGTCCGATGGCTGAGTGGCCAGCCCCGGGAGTGGGTTGGGTGCATCAAAAGTGGATTTCTAGGATAAAGGGAGTTTTCTTTTTCCTGGAACTGGGGCTGCTGATTGCCTTCAGTTTTTACCAATATCCAGGCAGTTATGAGAAGTCAGAGTTCAGCATTCGCAGACTGACGCTCTGCTGCTTGGAGAGCAGCTGTGTGAGGGCGTCCGTGCGGGGCGCTCTGAGGAACCGCATCCCTGAGCCGTACAGATGGAGACCTTTGCCAGGAGTGCAAGGAGGACAGACCCTGTGTCTGGTCAGAACGTGTTTGAATGAGTCACTGACTCCAGACAGACAAGGAGTATGTGCAAAGGCCCAGGGTTATTAGAAAGAGAAGAAAATTCTCCATCCCAGACGTGATTTTTGGCAGTGAAGGGTGGTTTTTCAATACTGAAAGAAATTTCACCTGCAGAGGGCCAGGAAGGACTTAATTTACCTTTTAAAGAACATTCTCTGCATGAATACAAAGTGCATAAAAGGTTAAAAAAAAGTGAGGGAGTCTCAGCCAGAATGCGTGGTCATTTGAGTGTGAGTGTTCCTTCTGCCCGAATGACGGGTCCTTTGCGCTCTGCCCCTTTTGTCTTTTCCCTTCCCAGCACTATCTCTGACCACAAGGAGACACTGCATCCCTCTGAAGGTCCTTGACCCAGCATCAAGGGACAGGAAGGGGGAGGAGGGAATGGGGCTTCCATCTCTTCCTACCTCTCGAGTGGTGGAAATCTTCCACAAAGCCAGAACTAGCCTGACCAGGCGGTGGCGCAGTGGATAGAGCGTTGGACTGGGATGCCGAGGACCCAGGTTCAAGACCCCAAGGTCGCCAGCTTGAGCGCAGGCTCATCTGGTTTGAGCAAAAGCTCACCAGCTTGGATCCAAGGTCACTGGCTCGAGCAAGGGGTTACTCGGTCTGCTGAAGGCCCGCGGTCAAGGCACATATGAGAAAGCAATCAATGAACAACTAAGGTGTCGCAATGCGCAACAAAAAAGTAATTGATGCTTCTCATCTCTTTGTTTCTGTCTGTCCTTGTCTAACGCTCTCTCTGTCTCTAAAAAAAAAGCCAGAACTAGAGAAAATTGTTTATTTAGAAATTAAATTTAATGGGGTGACATTGATAAGAGTACATAGGGTTCAGGTGAACATTTCTACAGCATTTGAACTATTGACTGTGTTGTGTGCCCATCAGCCAAAGCTCAACCATTTCCATCACTGGATATTTGTCCTTCTTGACTCCCCTCCCGCCATCCCCCAGAACTAGAGAAATGAACAGTTTTTCCCAGCCAGGCTTTTCATCTCACCCAGTTCTTCCTGTGTAGTCAGGACACCCAGTTTCATAGTAGAGGGTGTCTGTCCAGTTTGGCTCAGGAATGTTTATGAAGGGGTCCAAAACTGAGCATGACTCAGTACAGGTGATGTAGAGCCAGAAGTGTCCTCCAAATATAGCTAGACTTGTAAGCACAGTGACAGGCTCTCTCCTTGTCCTGGCCCATGTCCCCCGCTTGCCTCTGCCTCCTCCCTGTGGAGGATGGATGGGCTAGGAGGAAGAGGCGTCCGGCCGAGTTAGCAGGAGAGGAGAGCTTACTCACCCGGGGGAACTGGAGCCAGCAGAACGCTCTCTGACCCTGGTTCATAAACATCGGGCGACGGAGGGGAATGACTGGTGTGCTGTTGAGGTTGGACGTTTTGGCCCAGGCTCAAGCTCCAAACAACGGCCCCTTGTTTCTCCTCAGATTTGCACATGGGTCACTTTCTGCATGTCTGTTTTTGTGTTTTGGGTCTTTCTGCACAGGCAGAGTGGGTCGCTGGCTTCTTACGCTGTATTTGGGGGGTTTTCTTCTCCACCCTTCCTCCCTTGCAGGTACATTCGTTAAAACTCGCCCTTGAAGGTGTGGAAAAGGAAAGGGATTTCTACTTTGGGAAGTTGAGAGAGATTGAGCTGCTCTGCCAAGAACAGGGGCAGGAGAACGACAACCTGGTGCAGCGACTAATGGAAGTCCTCTACACCTCAGACGAGCCCGTGAGTGTGGGAGCCGTGGCTCTGTGTTCTGGAGTGACGCTCGTGATCAGAGCGCTGCGATCGATGTGCCTTAGGGTACTGCCCGGGGACCGCAGCGGAAGTACAGCTCAGCCAGGGCATTTGAGATCCCCAGAGGGATAAACAGCATTGTCATCAAGAGCCACTGGCCACATGCCTGTGACATACGCATCCATTTATTAATCTGGGAAGAGATGGTGGACGTGGGGTGGGGGAGTGGAGGAGGGTTTTGATTGAGAAAAACAGGCCTGGGCAGCCAGATCTCAGGTGATTTTCAGAAGTCTGAGCAAAAACAACAGTAAGGATGTGTGTAAGGATTCTTCGTGAAAGATCAGAGAGGTGCAAGAAGAATCGGGTCTGGATGCTGTGTGCATCTCCACAGGCCCAGAACTGTCTGATTTTCTCTTGGAGCTGGTTGTCTGGGTTACTCACTGCCAGGACAGACCAGCTCTGTGGGACCATCTTTTCCCAAAAAGTACTTCTAGAAGGCCTCTTCTGTGCAGAGGGCCTGCCCCCTGGATCGCTCCTCATGAGTGAGCGTGCAGAAGGACGTGCGGGCATGAGGCGCCAGGAGGAAAGAGGAGCAAGGAGACAGGTGGGGTGAAGGGCAGAAACCAAGGGCCCCAGCCGCCGGGGCAGGAGTGGGGCCTGGCGGGGCCTCCTCCCCCAGGGCCGTGCTGTACAGGGCGGGAGAGGGGCCTGGCGGGGCCTCCTCCCCCAGGGCCGTGCTGTACGGGGCGGGAGTGGGGCCTGGCGGGGCCTCCTCCCCCAGGGCCGTGCTGTACAGGGCGGGAGTGGGGCCTGGCGGGGCCTCCTCCCCCAGGGCGTGCTGTACGGGGCGGGAGGGGGGCCTGGCGGGGCCTCCTCCCCCAGGGCCGTGCTGTACGGGGCGGGAGAGGGGCCTGGCGGGGCCTCCTCCCCCAGGGCCGTGCTGTACGGGGCGGGAGGGGGGCCTGGCGGGGCCTCCTCCCCCAGGGCCGTGCTGTACGGGGCGGGAGTGGGGCCTGGCGGGGCCTCCTCCCCCAGGGCCGTGCTGTACGGGGCGGGAGGGGGGCCTGTGGGTTGGAGTGCCACCACCTAACCACCTGATGCTGGAAGAGGGTCCCATGTCCCATCTGTCCCGAGGCCTGCAGTGCTGTGTGGGCTCTGTGGTTGAGCTGCATGCGTGTTAGTGTTTCTGTGGAATGGAACAAGCCACTGGCAAGTTTCCTTTGTCATCTTCCAGCTGACACCAGGCAGATGTTTACTCCATGTAAGATTAAAATCCCAGCTACGTAATTTTCCTAAACTATAAGAAATTATCTGGGGCCTCTCCATTTTTTTTTATTTTTTTATTTTTCATTTTCCCCACATCTTCTTTTTAGACTTCTTTCTTGGTTATCATTAGCTCAGACCAGGGGTCCCCAAACTACAGCCCGCGGGCCGCATGCGGCCCCCTGAAGCCATTTATCCGGCCCCCGCCGCACTTCTGGAAGGGGCACCTCTTTCATTGGTGGTCAGTGAGAGGAGCACTGGAGTACTGTATGTGGCGGTGGCGCTCACGTACAATACTACTTCCAGTGGCGCAGGACGCACGCGTCACAGCTCCGGAAGCGCGTCATATCACTCGTTATGGCTAGCAGTGACAAATATGGAACCGGACATTGACCATCTCATTAGCCAAAAGCAGGCCCATGGTTCCCATTGAAATACCGGTCAGTTTGTTGATTTAAATTTACTTGTTCTTTATTTTAAATATTGTATTTGTTCCCGTTTTGTTTTTTCACTTTAAAAATAAGATATGTGCAGTGTGCATAGGGATTTGTTCATAGTTTTTTTTATAGTCCGGCTCTCCCAACGGTCTGAGGGACAGTGAACTGGCCCCCTGTGTAAAAAGTTTGGGGACCCCTGGCTCAGACTGTGGCACTTGAAGCTTGAGAATCCGCCCGGTCAGGTCCCAGAGACAGTGATGGCCTCACAAAATACGGTTCTCCGTGTTCAGACCTGAAGGATGCCACCAGAGGCTGCTTGCAGGGCGTCTGCACCCCCCCGAATGGAACGGGCTCCACGTTCTGTATGGAGAGAGGGCTTTGTCGCCTTCAAGCACAGGATACACTGGTTCTTCTCTTCACAAGCTTGTCTGACGCCACGCCCAGCGCAGTATGTCCATCACTGCGGGCCTGAGTGACAGGCCTGTGACCCAGAGGCAGGGCACATGCAGGACTCTCTCTAGCCCTGCACTCCCAATGGGAGGAAAAACCTGATTCTAACTCTGAGCCAGGTCTTATCCCAACAAGGAGTCCTTGTGTAGGAACACTGTCAGGTAAACTCCAAGTTAATAGCAGGCAGGACTGCCTTAGACAGGAGCTCTTGCCTCTTGGGTTGAGTTGAAGGGGTCTGCCCAGATGACTACACTCAGCCTCCGTTCTAGTCTTCACATCACCACACACACACACGGGACTCGGCAAGCCGTTCTCTCAGTGTGAAAGCAGTGGGTGCAGACACCCGAGCAGGAGGATTACTTGGAAGCATCATCGGTCATCACGGCCGAGTAACGGGTGTAGCAGGTCCTGTCCTGAAACATGCAGGATCCTCTCCTTACCTTCTCCAACAGGCTGCTTCCCTGGCATCTAAGCCTGTACCAGATGAGTAGCAGACAGTCAGGGGTCTGCTGCAGGCAGACATGCCGCGAGGTGAGAAGAATGACAGCAGCTCAGGTGACCACCTGCGGGCCCTGGGGCTCTGCTCTCGCAGCAGGTTCCCCCGTGGTCTCCTGGTGCTCGTCAGCCCCTGTGTCTGGTTCACTCTCACAGAGCGTAGGAAAGTACAGAGTAGGTTCTGTGACGATTTCCATCCAGTGCAGAAGGGAAAGTTTGGTGCACACAGTCTGATGACTGTGCCTAGGACAGTTGTTCTTTGACGGAGCAGGAAGCGAAGGCATCCTCCCTGTGTGCATTTGCTCCTGGGAGTAGGGGTGCCTGCGTGGCGCGTTGTCCCTGAGCCCAAGTCCCTGCCACCTGGGGACGCTGTGCTGGCATGGCGAGGGCTGGGCACTGCGGGGCCTCCACCCACTAAGCCGTTTCAGCTGCCGTTTCTCCCCCGCCCCGCAGGAGGGCCACCCGGAGGAGCCCGAAGCCGAGGAGCAAGTCCACGAACAGCAGCCCCAGCAGCAGGAAGAGTACTGACCGGTCCTGGCAGCTCTGGACACTCCAGTTTGCGTGGGAACTTTCCTTCTGGAGCATTGGAACACGTGTGGCCTCAAGCTCAACAGAAACCAGTTGTTCCCAGTCTGCCGGTAACATCAACGCACTGTCGCATACATACGCCAGCCACTGCCCTCGGTCCCCATTTCCTTTGCCAGGACACAGAGCAGCCGGCCGTGTGGTGGCCTGAGAGATCATGGGGTCACATACCTTCAACTTCACCACTTGGCTGCGTGAGATTGGTTCTGCTCTTTTCATTTCTTTCCAGAACAACTTTCCCCACCCCCCTACCACCACCAACACCCCCTTTTATCCTGGTGTGAAACAATGGTAATTTGATATATGGTATTTATATTGGCATTTCTCAACCCAGTGTCACTAGATGTCACACACATTTGTGGTGCTTTGATGTTTGCAAGTCTAACCTCTGAACATAAATTTGGTAAAAATAATAAATTGGAACAAAGGGAAAGAGATACTTGATACGAAAGCCATAATGACAGTGACTTGTTTCATAGGGAAAATGTGGAGTCAGTTTCTCCCTCCGTTCACAACACTGAAGGGAAAAAGAGACCGATTCAGAACTAGGACTGCAGGGCCCAGCAGTGTTCGTACATCAGCACATTAGACAACCACACGGTGTGTTGTTGGTGTTTTCCTTGAGTGAATGTCTCTCAAAACTATCTCAACTTGGCCCTCTAGTGCTTGTCCCCGCCCGCACACCCCACCTGGGTTCTCATGCTATTTTCTTTCTCAGGGTCCTCTTTGGTGGGCAGCCACTCTCCCCAGGATGCCATCGTCCGTTATCGGCAGTCCAGAGGGGTCCGCATAGGTACACAGGTCCTCCTGCCTCCGGTGTGGGGTTCAGTGCCCATCCTGCCACCCGCACTAGGGGTGTGCCACCCTCAGTGCCACCCAGGAGGTTCTGCATCATGCCGCACGCTTGGGAAGGGAAGGCCTTATTAATAGGAGGACAGTTCCGAGGGAGCGTCATGGTTTGAAGTCCAGTGTTGACTCTGGCGTGACAGCACAGAATAGCCTGTGACTCCCAGCACCTTCTGGGACAAGGAACTTCCCTCTTTAACACTGCGGCCCCATCACTGACCTTCGCTAAGCCGTGGCAGTTCATAAACCAAGGAAACATTGGTGAATTAAAAGCATTCCTTATTTTTTTAACTAAGATTTGCACATTTTCTTAGAATCTTTCCAAATCATTGCCTCTCCCCCCCCCCCCCCCCCCCCCCCCCGTCCCCTTTGACAGATGGTCTCCCTTCCTGGATCATTCATTTCCCTTGATTTCTAACTTCACTTGTTACTTGACTTAGCAGGTGCAACAAAATCAGCAAACAAGTGTGCCCACCCCACTTTCCTCGTAAATGAGAAGCTTCAAATAAATTTCTGAATTATGTATCATAAAGCTTTGACATTTCTTTATTAATGATGAAATACTAATTCTAAACTCTCGCATTGAAGCTTTCCACCAAAAGGAGTCTTCTCAAAAATAAATCTTTTGCAGCAAAGTGGTATATATTGAGTTACATGTGGAAAAGATTGCTTGTATTTTTGAGGTGGTTACAACACACTGTGCGGAATAGGACAGATGTTCCATGGTATTCGGTTTCCCTTTCTTCTCTCTCCTGCTCGCTCTGCGCTCCAGGGACAGCTCCCTTGTCTCAGGCCAATGCCTGGCTCTCAGCAGTGACATCCTCCCACACCTGGTTACACCTGGTACTGGTTGTGCTCTTCGCAGCGTCATGCCTCAGGGTGTTTCCCCCCCTAGCCTGTTGCACTCACTGAGTTTCCTGGTTTTAAAGTAGCTTTTACAAAGAGGCACCATAACCCACTCCATCCTGAGTCTGTGTCCGTGGCCCCTACGCTGTTTTCTGCTGGCCCCAGACAGTGCTGTGACACCCCGCGACGGGGCACGTGATTACTGTGCACCTCGCATAAGCCTCACCACTGACAACGCTGCCTTTCTCCCAGACCCCCTCTTTCCCAGCTGTAAACGCACTGGCCAGGGAGTTTGCAAAGAGAACTTTCCCCGGTCATCCAATTGTACTCTCCTGCCCAGAGTCTTGGAGCACACTGTTCACTTATTTAAAAAAGAGCTATACACTCCTTCTGTGCCGTCTGAAACCCCTTCCATCGCGCTGCCTCACCAGGGAGCGCGCTGAGGCCTAGGGGAGCCCCGACAGCAAAGCTCCTCTTCGCCAGCACCCAGCGTCTGTGCGGGCCTTCACCCCCTCCTTCCTCCATCTCAGCACCCGGGCACCCTTCCTCCACAGCCCCCACCACGTGTCGTCCCGCCCGACGGCAGCTCCCCCTGGGTGTGTGCCCGCCCCCGCCCCCCCCCCACCAGTAGCCGGGACGCCCGGCCGCCCCCACACCCGCAGCAGCTGGTCTAGCACTCCCACTGCCCGTGCCAGGTAGGAAGTGATCGAAGCAGGGGGCAAAGAGAGCCTGTCTTCTGAGCAGAAAAGCAGAAAAAGACAAACACCCCGTTGACCCGAGAGAAGTAAACTCCAGAAGGGAACCAAGAGCTCCCTTACCTGGTGAGTATCTCCATGATTCCGTTCAGGTTTCATATGCATTCAAATTACTTTTACTAAATAGTACACCATAGAGCTTTTGTTATATATTAAATGTAAACCGAAAGGAATGTAAACATATGTATTGTTAATTATAAATATAGATAAGTAATGACATCATAGATGAAAAGGTCTTATTCAGATGTATCACATTCGTTTTACATTACCCACCAACTGTCGCATGGTAGAATAGGCTTTTTGTCTGAATATGTGAATAACTTGACTTGCGGTTATCTTTTTACATATTTAATAAAAAAAAAAGTATATGTTAAAATTGGCTTGGATCTGTAGATTCTTAAATTTCTATGCTTAAAGGTTTCCTTTTGAGTGAGCATGTGTGTATGAATAGGCTACTTGTATGGATTCATTTTATTATAATTACACAGGGAGAAGGGGTTTTTATGGCAAAAGTTTTAAGTAGGATTATAGATTACTATTTCATATCAAATGTAGCTGTAATACTTTTTTAAAAAATTACCAAAATAAAGCTAAACCGTTCCCTGAGGAAACATTCCACCTCCAAGCAGAGCCCAGCCGAGCTCCCACGGTCCAGCCTGCTCCGTCTGGACGAGACAGGACTGGGCAGGTAGGACGCAGTGGGGGAAGCAGGCAGATGTTTCGAAGTAAAGCTGTGTGTCAGAACGATCTGTGACTGGCAGCAGCTCTTTGATGAAATGTATTTCTCTCGGGTTTGTTGACTTGAACAGGAATGATTTATAGACATTAAGTGGAATATAAAACTTAAAGTTCCCATAAACGTATTCAGAATTTTAATCTGATCCAAATTCACAGCTTATTCCTGGGACTTTCTTCCAATCTGATACACTACTTATACAGATGAAATGTGACCTGCTACCAATGGTGTTTACCAGCTTGAAAGTTTTTTCAAGGCAGAGGAATATATGAAAAACAAATGTATTAGAACTGGCCCAGTGAGCCACCTGTAGAGACTGGAGAACGGAGGGGACAGTCTGTCCAAGACTTTGCCCAGGGCCTGCAGGTTATGAGGTTCAGCCGATACCTGCTTCACCCTGAAGGGTGCCAACCTTCCTGAACTGCTTTCAAGCACCACCTAGAGGCCAGTTTTGTTTCTGTCCTATCTTTGGGCACCTGTTTTCCATTCCTTGCCTTTAGGCCAGGGGTCCCCAAACTGCGGGCCGCATGCGGCCCCCGCCGCACTTCCAGGAGGGGCACCTCTTTCATTGGTGGTCAGTGAGAGGAGCACATTGACCATCTCATTAGCCAAAAGCAGGCCCATAGTTCCCATTGAAATACTGGTCAGTTTGTTGATTTAAATTTACTTGTTCTTTATTTTAAATATTGTATTTGTTCCCATTTTGGTTTTTTTACTTTAAAATAAGATGTGCAGTGTTCATAGTTGTTGTTTTTTATAGTCCAGCCCTCCAACGGTCTGAGGGACAGTGAACTGCCCCCCCCTGTGTAAAAAGTTTGGGGACCCCTGCTTTAGGCCCTCTTTTTTTTAAGAGCAGAGAAGTGAGAAAATGAAGACAAAGATATTAGCACTCTTCTTTATCTACACTCATTTCTCCAAAGGGTACGCTTGAGGAAGTCTGATGCTCAAAACACACATTTCTATTTAATTCACCAACCGAGGGATTTTGAACACAGGATCTTCCACTTAGATATTTGTGCACAATCAGGAATACATGAGATTCATCTCACTTAGAAGGCACACTGGCCCTGGCTGGGTAGATCAGTTGGTTAGCGTGTTGTCCCGATAAGTCAGGGTTGCAGGTTCAATCCCCAGTCACAGCACATGTAAGATTCAACAGATGAATGCATAAATAAGTGAAACAACAAATCAGTGTTTCTCTCTCTCTCCCCCTTCCCTCATAAAATCAAGTAAAACTTTAAAAATTTTAAAGGTGCACTGGTGTGCTCTAGTAAACACATCACTAATGGTTCAAAAGTGGTAAAATAACATGTCTACTTATTAAATAGGAGATATCTCTTAAAACAGCACGTGTTCCTACTCGTATTTTGGGTAGGCCATGCCTGGGGGAAGAGGAGGATGTAATTTACTGAAGTTGGGTTATAAAATGACAATTGTCTAAAATCAAAGACTTCGTTTCAGAACTTTTTTATCCTCCCTCCTAACTGCTAGAACACAGGCACGGCGATTGTTTTGGCCACTATCCCCAGCAGACGCCCCCTGACCCAGCTCCTCAGCGCTGTGCAGTGTCGCCAGCAGGACCCATAGGAGAGCAGAGCCTCTTCCTGCGTCTGACAGCTGCTTTGCGGAACTGGGAACTCGGGCGTTCCCGTGATGGAAGAGCCCTGGCTTTACTGCCTAATGGGAGGCAAAGCTTAGAGTCCGTCGAGCCCTGGGGAACCCTCAGGTGGCACCAGAATGTCAGGTCCAAAGCCTTCGCCGAGCTCTGACCTGGCCCCACACCTAGTGGAGGCAGGGTTTACACCGAAGGCTCAGCAAAGCCTTGCCTCCTTTTGGTGTAGGGTTAGGACGGTAACACAAAGGGCAGGCCCGGCCAGAGCTCAATTGTTGACTACCTTTTTCACTCTCCACTAAAAGAAAATGCTGGACCTTTTTTATTTTTATTTTTTATTTTTTTAATGCTGGACCTTAAAAAAAAAAAAAGAATCAAGTGTTTCCAAAGGGTAATAAAATATTAACATACTTTGAATTTTTGATATTCAGTAGGAATTAGCCTACTGCCTGTGCATGTTTATTCAGGGAAAGAAAGTACACTTCTGTGTAGCGGTTTCCATTTGTATCTTTACACTATGGTATTTCTTTAGGTCTCGAAGGTTATCTATATAACGTCTTTAAGAAATTGTTCTAAGATATGTTTATCTTATTCACTAAAATGTTTTTACCAAATCTGGTTGCTCTCGTGCCTTAATTTCTAATCTTTAGAAGTTAGAGAATGAAAAGTTCCCATAAATGTATTCAGAGTTTTAATCCAAATTCACAGCTTTCTACTAGGATGTTCTTTCAATCTTATTTATTGATATACAGATGAAGTGTGAGCTCCTACCAATGGAACAATTCCTTTTACCAGCTTAGAAGTTTTTTTTAGAGAAAGACCATAGAAAATCACTTTAAATATTAGTCTCTTATAAGATATCTCAAAGATAAGTTCACAGACCTTCCTTTCCTGTAGACCAGGGGTCCCCAAACTTTTTACACAGGGGCCAGTTCACTGTCCCTCAGACCACTGGAGGGCCGGACTATAAAAAAACTATGAACAAATCCCTATGCACACCGCACATATTTTATTTTAAAGTAAAAAAACAAAACGGGAACAAATACAATATTTAAAATAAAGAACAAGTAAATTTAAATCAACAAACTGACCAATATTTCAATGGGAACTATGCTCCTCTCACTGACCACCAATGAAAGAGGTGCCCCTTCCAGAAGTGCGGTGGGGACCGGATAAATGGCCTCAGGGGGCTGCATGCGGGCCCGCGGGCCGTAGTTTGGAGACCCCTGCTGTAGACACAGACACTGTCTATCCCTGAGCTTAAAAAGGGAGAAGGGGGAAGAGGAGGAAAATGCATCTTCTGTTTTTCTTGAGAGAGTGGTTTTGAGATCAATATCACAAGATGCTGACCAGTTATAGCTAAGACATTAGCACAGCATCTACAGTTTCCAGTTTTCCTTCCTTTTTTAAAATTTTTATACCATTTACTTAGGGGTGAAAAACATTCCTTTTAAAGATTTAATAAGCACAGAGTGAATGGTTGTGTTTGTCATAGCTATAGTATATCTAAAAGGGCTTAAATGTAATTCTTCTGAGAACATAAAGTTGGAAATTAATAGACATGTGGTTGTATCTCCAACCATTTTTTTCTAAGCAAAGACTATTATAATGGAGGTAATCCCTAGCTAGAACACACAATTGTGTTAGCCACTGAGCATTTTAAAGAGGCACCAAATATACTTAATTTGAAAACATTCATAATTGCCAGTTTTCATACAACTTACAAATGGTACCATGGGCCACACTGCTACATCCAACACATAACATATCAATAAAATAACCTCAGTTAACTCCTTAACATCCTACCTGGTGTGAATGGTTTTCATAATCTAGCATACTTCACTGTGATGCTCTGTCACCCAAGCTGGTTTCCAGGCTGCTGGGAAATGCCTCTCCCATTTTCTTTTGCACTATGCTGAGTTCCATATAGGAAAGAAAAGTGGTGAATTTGTGAGTAGAAGTGCCCACACAGCCAGTGTGGGTGTGCTTTGGGACTGAACTGACCTTACTGTAGGCGTCTGAAAGCCTGGACGGAGGATACCCGTCAACACTGTGCTTCCAGCAGCTTTCAGCTCCCTGTAACTCCCCTCATTCCCTTCAGTGGGAACCCCCAATATATCCTTTCGCACTGAGGGAAAGAGAGGGAAGGCTGGAAAAGGGGACAGTGGTATAAGGTGATGTGACCCCTCTTGTCTTCTAAGGGTATCATAAAAATAATCCCGTATCCTTCAAGTCGCTTGTTTCTGGTTTGAAAGTAGCAAGGTAGGAGACTTGATCGTGCCATCTGCCCAGAAGCAGCCCAGCAGGAACAGATCAGCTTGCAGCAGGATCTGTGTTGACTTCGTAGGACAGTGTGAGAAGGTGAGAAGCCAGGCCCTGGGGCGGACAGGAGGAAGGCCAGCAGAGGCTGGCGGGCGGCAAGAGGGCAAGAGAACCTCGCCAAGGCTGCAGCTTCAGCACAGGACGAGCTCCGGGGCTCCTGCCCCGGGAAGGTGTTTGGTCACTCGGACTATTAATGTCCCCTCTGGAGAAGCCATGCTCTGGCAACCAGAGGCCACAGCTACATGGACAGGTAGTTCATTCCTGGTCATCTTTCTCTACCGAACAGGTGTATGTGTTCAAGTGTTGACTCTCCCCAAGGAGCAGGAGAGGATAAAATTTCCAAATGTAGCCACTTTTAAAGCATACAACCAAGAAAGCTGCTGATACTAACTTGGAAGGACCCAAAAGAAATTTTTAAGCTTAAAAAAAAGGCGGGGGGGGGGGATTTTTTTCCTTCTCTAATTTGTTTTCAAAAGCTGAGCACCAACTATGGGCAAAACATAACAGTCCATAGTAAGTTTTTACTCCTAAAATATGTCACTATCCCTCAGTTACTCTGAGGGAACTCTAAAGAGGCATTCTGAATCCATACCTGCCCCGCTGAAGAGAAGTAAACTGAAGCAGGTTACATACATAGTTTATAAAGCAGTATCACATGTAGGTAAGGATATCAGAGTGGAGGGGAAATGAAGGCAGTACAGTCAGTAGCCTCACACATGCCCTAAGGTCTCCAGGCTTCACCTGGGTGGGCAGGGGGACTTTCAGGTGTCCTCGTGGCCAGCACAGAGAGGGAGGTAATCAATACTCAATTTAAAGTATCTGCAGCTAAAAACAAATCAGTTGCTTAATAGCACAGATATCTGGGCCTAAGAGAAATTTCTCCACAGCCCCTCCTGGGTAGAAATTAAATGGCCTAGGGAGCCTTACCTTCATAGTATCTCACAGCAAGTACAGTCAGTCTAACGGATCTCTCTCTAATAGTCACCAGGACTATCCCTGGTGACCCAATGCCTAGATACAGGTCAATAAAAACCACTCTACCGGAGACCAAAACTGCATGAAAATAGCTCCAAGAGCTTTGAGCTTTGTCCCTGGACAGAGTGTCTAGAGCAGGGGTCTCAAACTCGCGGTCGTGCGGCCCGCCCACCAATTTTGTGCGGCCCGCAGACTAATCAAACTTCGTGGATTAATCTGCGGGCCGCACAAAATTGGTGGGCGGGCCCATGCGGCCCGCGGGCCATGAGTTTGAGACCCCTGGTAGAGGCATGGGGACAACACAGGCCCTACTCATTGCGGCATGGCTTTAGGTGAACATGGAAGGGCAGGGAACGCGATCCTCGAACCCAATTGGTCCTAGAGGGCAGGTACTGAACGCCGCTGACCCAACTGGTCCTAGAGGGCAGGTACTGAATGCCGCTGACCAAGACCTAGTCCCTGTCCTGACAGCCGACACGGATGTGGAATGTTCTCGCACTGAAGGCTGTGGAGCCTGGCCAGGACACAAGGCACAGGAGAAGGCCACCCCACCCCTTCTTAGGCAGATGAGAGGAGACCTTTGTGCAGGGTCACAGCTTCCCCAGAAGCATTGTAAGAGTCTGACTTGTTTTTGTCAATTATCCTTGGCAATTGACTCACTGGGCAATTTTCAGTGTAGATTACTAATATGAAACTTAGCTGGTACACAATCCCATAACCCTCAGAATTATCCTGGAGGTAGTCCACTGACAAACAGTATGTTTCCCAAGTCCAAACATAAGTTTGTAGGAGCAAAGGGATAATGTTTTAATAAAGATCTTACTACATCTATAAAATTCTTTAGGGGGTCACAAAATGGTTTCACAAATAACCATGTAGAAGAAAAAGAGGCTATGCTTTGAAAATGCTCTGCCCTGGAGGCTAGCTGGGTGTTTATAAACAAACTGCACGTCATTTCATAGCCTCCATTTCCTCAACAGAGTGTAGCTAAGCCCTCCTCAAAAAGTCCTGAAGACTAAATGTGGTAACGTTTGTAAAGTCATTTTGGACACAGTAGGTATTTAATAAATAGTAGCCATTACTACTAATTTCAGTTTTGATAGCCCTGTGAGGGAGGTAACAAATGTTATGATAATGACATTACCCTAGTACTAGACATTTCAGCACTGCCCGCCACTCCCACCGCCCCTGCAAAAGGAGCAGCCATGTCCCACCACAGAATCCTGCCCCCTCCCCATTACAGCTGAGTCTAGATTGGGCATCTAACTTGGGGCAGCCAGTGTAGGGCTGCCATTGACCATGTGGCCTGCCTCTGAGCCGAACCAATCAGATCTTCCCTTCCTCCCCTTTGTACTAAGGGTCGAGGTCCTTAGCAATGGGAGCTAGAGTGTGAAAGGACGCAGAGTGAAGGGAGCCATAAGGAAGGATCACTGCGAGCTAATGTTACACATAAGCAGTTACTCTGAAGAAAAGATGGAAGCAGCAAGCTGACCCTTGGGAAAGAGCCAGGGAATGTTTTATCTGAGATCCACGAGCATCTGTTGCTTCCTTGAATCCAGAACCATCCACCAGTGGTTTTTTTTTTTCTTCTGAAATTCAAGCAACCAGTTTTATTGGCATTGCACATACACATCATCTCAAAAGAAGTCAGGGATCACATAAATGAATTTCTTCCTGGTAACCTAAGACATTCTCATGAGGTGAAGTTCTTGAGAGGGAATACTTGCATAAGTTTATAGAACAGAAGGGACCTTCAAAACAATCCTATCCCAACTCCATCGCAGCTCCCAGCCGAAGGCCAGCATCACCTGCAGCTAGGTGTGAAGAAGCTGTCCTGGACACCCAGACCCCTTAAGCCTTCACATGCCTCTGAGCATCCATGCATCTGACAGATCTGACCGCAACCACAGGAGAGAACCCAAGCAAGAACCGCCCAGCTAACCCATGGAACCAGAGAAATAATAATACATCAGTTTAAGTCACTAAGTGTCAGCTTGTTACACAGCAACAGGTTACTGGAGGACAAATTTTACCTTGTGCAGGCATCATGCAAAGAGAGTGGAACTTCAGTCACATTGCTGCTTAAACAGCTGTGAAATAATGTGGCTCCTCACTTTGTTCAGCTTCATAAAATGAAAATGTAAAATGAGAAAATTAGATTCTATGATGTTTGAGATCTGTTCTGTTTCTTAAAATCTCAGATTACCAACATATATAACACAATTAAAAAGAAAAGATAGCCCAAAAGAGATAGTTCCCTGAGCTAGACATATCTTTCCTACCTGAAAAGTGAAGCATCCTTGTGAAACTAGAAATTGGAAATGAAAAAGAAGTAAGAGTCAAAGATTCAAAGATTTTTTTTGTCTAGACAATTGGCAGAAAAGTAGTAGGGCCTCTGGCAATTGAGAATAGCCATATTGGCACTGGAGGAGAAGGTGCTGAACCCAGTATTAGATGGCAGGTCCTGTAAGTTGAGAGCTCCTGCACTGTCTCAGTATCTATTTGGAGACAGAATTGTAGTGGAGGTGAGTAGTCAGAACCAGTGATAGGATTTGAGTGTCAGCCCTCCATAGTAACAGGTAGTATCCTAAGAGTAAATAAGCCCACCAAGGAAGTGAATGTGCAACATGGAGCCATTCAAGGCAGAAACTGGAGCAAGGGGCTACTTTTTGGAAGAGGAATTAAAGAAGAGCCTAGGAGATATTGAGAAAAGTCCACTCAGTAATTAGAACAATGCAGATCCCTGAATGGAGGGTATCTTGGCATGACAAAGCCAGTGAGTGAGTGGGAAAATGGAAGGAAGGACAAAAAAAGTAAAAGAAAAAGAAGGGGGGGACATCTTCAAGGAGGATTAACTGGTCACCAATATCAAAGCCAGAGAAGACACAGATGGTAAATAAATTCTGAGATGCTAGTGGCATTGACAAGAAGTGGGTAAATGTCAACTTCAAACAGAACTTTTCAGTAAAGTAGTGAGCTCAAAACGATGTATGAAAATGGCAAGGGCAAAAAAACTAAACACAGAAGGAAAAAAAGAAAAAAGGATGAAGGAAAGAAAAAAGGACAAACTCCAGAAGAGACTTCGTTATTTAAGCCAGACCACTTTGTACAGCTATGATGGGAACGCCTCACGGCCTCCAAGACACTAAAGGTGCTAAAAGCAAAGAGTAAATGGTGGGTTCTTGAAGTCCTAGACTTTCATCATCTTCAAACCATCCTGCTCAGGGGACTATTTCCTGGCCCATCAAAATAGAATCCTTTTCCAAGCAAATAATCTCCAAAGAAAAGCAGGTATAGCCATACTATCTGACAATGCTGACTTCAAGATAGCAAAGGTAACAAGAGACAAAGATAGACATTTCATAATGATAAAAGGGACACTATATCAAGAAGTCATAACACTTTTTAATATATATGCACAAAATTAGGGAGCACCAAAATATATGACATCTTCTAACAGAACAAAAAAAAACATTTAAAAAATGCAATCGTACTTAGAGACCTCACTCAACACACCATTGACAGCTGTACAGAGATCATCCAAACAGAAAACCAATAAAGAAATATCAGCCTTAAACAAAACACTAGACCAAATAGATATAATAGACATTTACAGAATATTTCATCCCAGAACACCAGACTGTACATTCTTTTCCAGTGTACGTGGAACATTCTCAAGGATATGTTGGGCCACAAAATTAACCTCAACAAATTCAAGAAGACTGAAATTATACCAAGCTTATTGACCATAAGGCTTTGGAATTATATTTCAATTGCAAAAAGGAAGTAAAGAAACCCACAAAAGTGTGGAAATTAAACAACATATATACTTCTAAAAAAAATGACTAGGTCAAAGAATAAATAAAAGCAGAGATCAAAGGATATATACAGGCCCTGGCTGGCTGGCTCAGTGGTAGAGTGTCAGCCCAGCATGTGAAAGTCTTGGGTTTGATTCCCAGCCAGGACACACAGGAGAAGCGGCCATCTGCTTCTCCACCCTTCCCCCTCTCCTTTTTCTCTATCTCTCTTCCCCTCCCACAAACAAGGCTCCATTGGAGCAAAGTTGGCCCAGGCACTGAGGATGGCTCCATAGCCTCCGCCTCAGGCACTAGAATGGCTTCGGTTGCAAAAGAGCAAAGCCCCAGATGGGCAGAGCATCGCCTCCTGGTGGGCTTGCTGGATAGATCCTGGTCGGGTGCATGCAGGAGTCTGTCTCTCTGCCTCCTCACTTCTCACTTCAGAAAAATACAAAAAAAAGAAAAGATATATACAGACAAATGAAAATGACAACATGACATATCAAAAGTTTTGGGATGAAGTGAAAGCAATAGTAGGAGGGAAGTTTACATCACTATGGGCCTATATCAAGAAATAAGAGAGTTCTCAGGTAAACACCCTAACATTACATCTTAAAGAGCTAGAAAAAGAAGAACAAAGGCAACACAAAGCCAGTAGAAGAAAGGCAGTGGTGGGATTCAGTCAATTCATACCAGTTTGGCAGAAATGATACCTAATTTTTTGCTGAGTTTGGTGAACTGGTTGTTAAAATGGCATTTGTAATCAGGGTTCTGTAAGGTGGGCACATAGGCAGCTGCCCAATGTGGAAATCACAAATTTACATTCCTTACTCTTTTTTAACATTCATCTGTGCAACAGCATATTCTAAGTGCCTATAGTATTATTTATTCTGTCCATAGGTGGAAAAAATTGCAAGTGAGAGTGCCAATCAAGAAGCAATATGGAAACATCTTAAATAAGAGTTTTATTGTTTTAGTCGGGTATTATTAAATATTTTTACTAATATTTAAAAACTTTTAACCTAGTTTTGTGTACCTCTTTAATTGTTCTTATTTAAGTACTAAATGTGTGAAATAAATTGTCTTTCAGTATATCATTTTTTATACTCAAAACGGTCATTAGGGCAGAGAAACAGCTGTTAAATTATTTGAATCCCACCACTGAAGAAAGAAAATAGTAAAAATTAGAGCAGAACTAAATGAAATAGGAACAAAAAAACTATAGAAAAAATTAATACAACAAAGAGCTGGTTCTTTGAAAAGATCAATAAAATTAACAACCCCCTGGCTAGACTCACTAGGGAAAAAAGAGAAATAACTCATATAAACAAAATTTGAAAAAAAGGAGAAATTACCACAGACATCATAGCTATACAAAGGATCATAGTAGAATACAATGAAAAATTATATGCCACCAAATTCAACAATCTAAAAGAAGTGAGTAAGTTCCTAGACTGTGCAGTCTTCCTAGACTGAGTCATGAAGAAGTGGAAACCCTAAATATACCTATAAGCAGGGAGGAAATAGAAATATCAAAAACTTCCCCCAGCCTGACCTGTGGTGGCGCAGTGGATAAAGCATCGACCTGGAAATGCTGAGGTCGCCAGTTCGAAACCCTGGGCTTGCCTGGTCAAAGCACATATGGGAGTTGATGCTTCCTGCTCCTCCCCCCTTCTCTCTCTCTCTCTCTCTCTCTCTCTCTCTCTCCTTTCTAAAATGAATAAAAAATAAAAAAAATAAAAAATAAAAAAACTTCCCCCAAATACAAGTCCAGGACCAAAGGGTTACACTAGTGAATTCTCCCAGACATTCAAAGAAGATTTAGTACCTGTACTTCTCAAAGTCTTCAAAAAAAAAAAATAGAAGCAGCAGCAATACTCCCTAAACATTTTATGAGGCCAACATAACCCTGATACCAAAATCTAGCAAGGACAACACAAAAAAAGAAAAACTACAGACCAATATCTCTAATGAATACAGATGAAAAAACCCTAAACAAAATACTAGCAAATTGAATACAATACATTTAAAAAATAACACATCATGATCGAATGAGATTCATTCCAGTAGTACAAGGATGGTTCAACATATGTAAATCAATCAATGAATACACCACATCAACGAAACAAAGGACAAAAATTATATGATCCTAAAGATGGCAGTGGAGTAGGCAGATGCACTGACTCCCAGCTCACACCACCAGACTGGATTACAATTTAATTTAGGAACAACCAGCATGAAAAACCAACTCTGGACTATAAGAACAGCTCTAAAAAACCAAGGAGCAAAGAAGAAGCCACACCAAGCCTGATAGGGAATGCTAAGGAGCAGTAAGTTTCCTCTGCTTACAGGAACAGAGAGGGGGTAAGGCTGAGAGCCCAGAAGGGCTCTCACTCCAAGGAAAAGAGAAGAAAATATTACACAGTCACTTGCCTGGGGACCTGGGAATGAGGTGTGTTGAAAGGGCTGGCTTGTCTTCCAAAAGGAAAGGGGAGAGGGAGAGACAGACTGTGAGGGGCAGAAGAATGCATGAGATGACCTGAGAAGCTGACTCATCCAGTGCTGGAGGCAGCCATAGCTGGGGGAGTGGTTGATCCTTCCACATAACACAAGATTAAAGTGGTTCCAGGTCACCCATCTCCAGACATCTCTCCAGCTCCAATCAGCACAACAAGACACAGCTGAAAACAAGAAGTGGGGAGGAGGGGCAGTAACTCAGGTCTCCATGGAGATCTGAGATACACTTCCCCCTACTGAAGCAGAGAAAGCACCCCACCCCCAAAGAGAGTAACTGGCAGATCAGACCTTCAGAGTCTCTGGTTACACCCACTGCATTCCTGGATACAGTTTCAAATAAACCCCCTGCTGAGATCAGTAAACAAGACTACCCAGTGTTAAGAAAACTGAGAAGAAAACAAACAAATCAAGACTTCAAATCAGCTCTACTAGAAAAGCCAAATTCGTAAGTGTATTACAAATAACAGCTGATGCCAACCCAGGAAGACCTAGAAATAACACAACTGAAAACTGGAAGCAGACAATACCAAGCCTCGACTCAACCAGCTCTACATACAATACACCCAAACACAATGAGAAGACAGAGAAGTGCAATCCAAATGAAACCTAAGAGAAACCTCCAGTAAATGAACTGAGTAGTATGGACATAACCAAACTTCTGGATACAGAGTCTAAAATAATGATTGTTAGGATGCTTAGGGATCTTAGAACAACAATGGATGGTCATTACAAAAACCTAAATAAAGAAATAGCAAGTATAAAAAAGGACATTGAAATATTTAAAAAGAATCAGTCGGAGATGAAAAATACAATATCAGAAATGAAGACCACAATGGAAGATATTAAAAACAGGATGTATGAAGGTAAGGATCAAATCAGCAAGTTGGAGAACAAGTTGAATGAAGGCATGGAAGCAGAGCAGAAAAAAGAAAAGAGACTCAAAAAGTATGAGGAAACTCTTAGAGAGCTCTTTGACAACATGAAGAGAAATAACATCCGCATCATAGGGGTTCCTGAAGAAGAAAAGAAAGAACAAGGGATAGAGACTTTGTTCAATCATATCATAGCTGAAAACTTCCCTAAATTAATGCAGGAAAAACTCTCATAAGTTCAAGAAGCACAGAGAACTCCATTAAAGAGAAACCCAAAGAAATTGACACCAAGACACATCATAATTAAAATACCAAAGCTAAGTGATAAAGAGAAAATATTAAAAGCTGCTAGAGAAAAAAAGGCTATCACCTACAAAGGAGCCCCCATAAGGATGACATCCAACTTCTCAACAGAAACACTTGAGGTCAGAAGGGAATGGCAAGAAATATTCAAAGTAATGCAGAACAAGAACCTACAACCAAGACTACTTTATCCAGCAAGGCTATCATTTAAAATTGAAGAAGAAATAAAAAGCGTCCCAGACAAAAAAATCTCAAGGAATTTATAACAACCAAACCAATGCTGCAGGAAATGTTAAGGGGCCTGTTGTAAACAGATCAAAGTGGGAAAAGAATATAGCAAAAGAGGAATACAGCTTTATAGAATAAAATAACAGTAAACAAATACATATCAATAATAACCTTAAATGTAAATGGATTAAATGATCCAATCAAAAGGCATAGGGTAGCTGCATGGATAAGAAAACAGGACCCATACATATGCTGTCTACAAGAGACACAGCTTAGAACAAAAGATGCACAAAGACTGAAGGTAAAAGGATGGAAAAATATATTTCATGCAAATGGAAATGAAAAAAAAGCTGGGGTAGCGATACTTATATCAGACAAAATGGACTTTAAAACAAAGGCTATATAGGGCTCTGGCCGGTTGGCTCAGCGGTAAAGCGTCGGCCTAGCGTGCGGAGGACCCGGGTTTGATTCCCGGCCAGGGTACACAGGAGAAGCGCCCATTTGCTTCTCCACCCCTCCGCCGCGCCTTCCTCTCTGTCTATCTCTTCCCCTCCCTCAGCCAAGGCTCCATTGGAGCAAAGATGGCCCGGGCGCTAGGGATGGCTCTGTGGCCTCTGCCTCAGGCGCTAGAGTGGCTCTGGTCGCAACATGGCGATGCCCAGGATGGGCAGAGCATTGCCCCCTGGTGGGCGTGCCGAGTGGATCCCGGTCGGGCACATGCGGGAGTCTGTCTGACTGTCTCTCCCTGTTTCCAGCTTCAGAAAAATGCAAAAAAAACAAACAAACAAACAAAAAACAAAGGCTATATAGTAAGAGATAAAGAAGGCCACTACATAATGATAAAGGGAGCAATCCAACAGGAAGATATAACCATTATAAATATCTATGCACCTAATATAGGAGCACCTAAATATATAAAGCAGACTTTGATGGATATAAAGGGTGAGATCAATAGCAATACTATAATAGTAGGGGATTTCAATACCCTACTAACATCACTAGATAGATCCTCAAGAAAGAAAATTAACAAAGAAACAGCAGACTTAAAGGACACACTAGATTAACTGGATTTAATAGATATCTTCAGAACCTTTCACCCTTTAGGGTGAACAGCAGAATATACATTCTTTTCAAGTGCTCATGGTACATTCTCTAGGATAGGCCACATGTTAGGGCACAAAAGTGATCTCAACAAATTTAAGAAAATGGAAATCATATCAAGCACTTTCTCTGATCACAATGGCATGAAACTAGAAATCAACCACAACAGAAAAAAAATTCTCAAACACATGGAAACTAAATAGCAGGTTGTTAAATAATGAATGGATTAAGAATGAGATCAAAGAAGAAATAAAAAATTCCTAGAAATGAATGATAATGAGCATACAACAACTCAAAATTTATGGGACACAGCAAAAGCAGTACTGAGAGGGAAGTTCATAGCACTACAGGTGTACTTTAAGAAGCTAGAAAAGGCCCTGGCCGGTTGGCTCAGTGGTAGAGCATCGGCCTGGCGTGCAGGAGTCCCAGGTTCGATTCCTGGCCAGGGCACACAGGAGAAGCGCCCATCTGCTTCTCCACCCATCCCCCTCTCCTTCCTCTCTGTCTCTCTCTTCCCCTCCCGCAACCAAGGCTCCATTGGAGCAAAGATGGCCCAGGCGCTGGGGATGGTTCCGTGGCCTCTGCCTCAGGTGCTAGAACGGCTCTGGTCATGATAGAGCAATGCCCCAGATGGGCAGAGCATCGCTTCCTGGTGGGCGTGCTGGGTGGATCCTGGTCGGGCCTGTGCGGTGTCTGTCTGACTGTCTCCCCGTTTCCAGCTTCAGAAAAGTAAAAAAAAAAAAAAAAAAGCTAGAAAAACAGTAAAGCCCAGATGTAGTAGAAGGAAGGGAATAATAAAGATCAGAGCAGAAATAAATGACATAGAGGCTAAAGAAACAATACAGAGGATCAATGAAACCAGGAGCTGGTTCTTTGAAAAGGTAAACAAGATTGATGAACTTTTAACTAGACTCACCAAGAAAAAAAGAGAGAAGACTCAAATAAAATTAGAAATGAGAGAGGAGAAATAACAACTGACACAACAGAAATACAAAAAAATATTAGAAAAGACTATGAAGAACTGTATGCCAAAAAACTAGACAACCTAGATGAAATGGACAAATTTCTTGAAACATATAATCTTCCAAAAATCAATCTGGAAGAATCAGAAAACCTAAACAGACTGATTACAACAAATGAGATCGAAACAATTATCAAAAAACTCCCAACAAAGAACTCCTGAGCCTGATGGCTTCACAAGTGAATTCTACCAAATATTCAAAGAAGACTAACTCCTATCCTTCTCAAACTATTTCAAAATATTCAAGAGGAAGGAAGACTTCCAAGTTCCTTTTATGAGGCGAGCATAATTCTGATTCTAAAACCAGGCAAAGACAATACAAAGAAAGAAAATTATAGGCCAATATTCCTGATAAATTTAGATGCTAAAATCCTCAACAAAATATTAGCAAACCAGATCCAGCAACATATGAAAAAAATCAGACACCATGATCAAGTGGGATTTATTCTGAGGAGACAAGGCTGGTACAATATTAGCAAATCAATCAGTGTGACTCATCACATAAACAAAAGGAAGGAGAAAAACCACCTGATAATTTCAATAGATGCAGAAAAAGCATTTGATAAAATCCAGCATCCATTCATGATCAAAACTTTCAGCAAAATGGGAATACAGGGAACATACCTCACATTGATAAAGGCCACCTATGACAAACCCACAGCCAACATCATACTCAATGGGCAAAAATTAAAAGCAATCCCCTTAAGATCAGGAACAAGGCAGGGGTGCCCCCTTTTACCACTCTTATTCAAATAGTCCTGGAGGTCCTAGCCACAGCAATCAGACAAGAAGAAGAAATAAAAGGCATCCAAATTGGAAAAGAAGAAGTAAAACTATCATTATTTGCAGATGATATGATATTGTATATAGAAAACCCTAAAGTCTCTGTCTAAAAACTACTGGACCTGGCCTGACCTGTGGTGGCACAGTGGATAAAGCGTTGACCTGGAAATGCTGAGGTCGCCAGTTCGAAACCCTGGGCTTGCCTGGTCAAGGCACATATGGGAGTTGATGCTTCCAGCTTCTCCCCCACTTCTGTCTCTCCTCTCTCTCTCTCTCTCTCTCTCTCTCTCTCTCTCTCTGTCTCTCCCTCTCTTCTCTAAAATGAATAAATAAAAAAATAAAAATAAACTGAAAAAAACTACTGGACCTGATAAATGAATTCAGCAAGGTGGCAGGATATGAAATTAATACTCAGAAATTAGAGGCATTTTTATACTCCAATAATGAACTGTCAGAAAGAGAAATTAAGGAAACAATCCTCTTCACTATTGCAACCAAAAAAATAAAGTACCTAGGAGTAAATTTAACCAAGGAGATTAAAGACTTGTACTCAGAAAATTATAAAACATTGATAAAAGAAATCAAGGAAGATACAAAGAATTGGAAGCACATACCATGCTCATGGTTAGGAAGAATAAAATCATTAAAATGTCTATATTACCCAAAGCAATTTATAAATTCAATGCAATACCAATTAAAATACCAATAACATACTTCAAAGATATAGAACACATATTCCAAAAATTTATATAGAACCAAAAAAGAACACAAATAGCCTCAGCAATCTTGAAAAGGAAGATTAAAGCGGGAGGTATCACACTTCCAGATATCAAGTTATACTACAAGGCCATTGTACTCAAAACAGCCTGGTACTGGCATAAGAACAGGCATATAAATCAATGGAACAGAACAGAGAACCCAGAAATAAACCCACAGCTCTATGGACAACTGATATTTGGCAAAGGAGGTAAGAGCATACAATGGAGGAAAGACAGCCTCTTTAATAAATGGTGTTGGGAAAATTGGACATCTACCTGCAAAAAACTGAAACTAGACCACCAACTTATACCATTCACAAAAATAAACTCAAAATGGATAAAGACTTAAATGTAAGCCGTGAAACCATAAGCATCTTAGAAGAAAACATAGGCAGTAAGCTCTCCGACATCTCTCGCAGCAATATATAATATTTACCGATTTATCTCCATGGACAAGTGAAATAAAAGACAAGATAAACAAATGGGACTATATCAAACTAAAAAGCTTTTGCACAGCTAAAGACAATAAGAACAGAATAAAAAGACAAACTACACAATGGGAGAACATATTTGACAGTACATCTGATAAGGGGTTAATAACCAAAATTTATAAAGAACTTGTAAAACTCAACACCGGGAAGACAAACAATCCAATCCAAAAATGGGCAAAAGAAATGAATAGACACTTCTCCAAAGAGGACATACAGATGGCCAATAGGCATATGAAAAAATACTCAACATCACTAATCATTAGAGAAATGCAAATTAAAACCATAATGAGATATCGCCTCACACCAGTCAGAATGGCGCTCATCAACAAAACAACACAGAATAAGTGCTGGTGAGGATGTGGAGAAAAGGGAACCCTCCTGCACTGCTGGTGGGAATGCAGACTGGTGCAGCCACTGTGGAAAACAGTATGGAGATTCCTCAAAAAATTGAAAATCGAACTGCCTTTTGACCCAGCTATCCCACTGTTAGGAATATACCCTAAGAACACCATAGAACTGTTACAAAAAGGAGAAATACACCCCCATGTTTATGGCAGCATTGTTCACAATAGCGAAGGTCTGGAAACAGTCCAAGTGTCCGTCAGAGGACGAGTGGATTAAAAAGCTTTGGTACATATATACTATGGAATACTAGTCAGCCATAAGAAATGATGACATCGGATCATTTACAATAACATGGGTGGACGTTGATAACATTATGCGGAGTGAAATAAGTAAATCAGAAAAAACTAAGAACTATATGAATCCATACATAGATGGGACATAAAAATGAGACTCAGAGACATGGACAAGAATGTGATGGTAACTGGGGGGTGGGGTGGGAAGGAGAGGGTGGGAGGAAGGAGAAGGAAGGGGTGGGAGTGGGGGGAGGGGTGGGGCACAAAGAAAACCAGATAAAAGGTGACGGAAGACAATTTGACTTTGGGTGAGGGGTGTGCAACATAATCAAATGTCAAAATAGTCTGGAGATGTTTTCTCTGAACATATGTACCCTGATTTATCAATGTCACCCCATAAAAATTAATAAAAAAAAGAGAAAAAATAAATTCCTACAACATTATACATGTGATAAAGTGATGAAGTTTGCCAAAATTATTTTTAAAAAATCATATGATCCTATCAATAGATGCAGAAAGGGCATTCAGTAAGATACAACATACATTTATGTTTAAAACACTCAATAAGGCCCTGGCCGATTGGCTCAGTGGTAGAGCGTCGGCCTGGCGTGTAGCAGTCCCAGGTTCGATTCCCGGCCAGGGCACACAGGAGAAGCGCCCATCTGCTTCTCCACCCCTCCCCCTCTCCTTCCTCTCTGTCTCTCTCTTCCCCTCCCACAGCCGAGGCTCCATTGGAGCAAAGATGGCCCGGGCGCTGGGGATGGCTCCTTGGCCTCTGCCCCAGGTGCTAGAGTGGCTCTGGTCGCGGCAGAGCGACACCCTGGAGGGGCAGAGCATCGCCTCCTGGTGGGCAGAGCATCGCCCCCTGGTGTGCGTGCCAGGTGGATCCCAGTCGGGTGCATGCGGGAGTCTGTCTGACTGTCTCTCCTGGTTTCTAGCTTCAGAAAAATACAGAAAACAAACAAACAAACAAACAAAAAAACAACACTCAATAAAATGGGTATAGAAGGAGAGTACCTCAACATAATAAAGGCTATATATGACAAACCATCAGCTAGTATCTTACTAAATGGTGAAAAACTGAAGGCTTTTCCTCTAAAATCAGGATTAGGACAAGGCTGCTCCCTCTCTTCACTCTTATTCAACATAGTACTGGACATTTTAGGCATCTATATCAGGAAAGAGTGGTAAAGGTATCACTTTTTGCACATGACATGGTCCTGTATACAGAAAATCCCAACAACTCCACCAAAAACTATCAGAAACAATCAACCAATACAGTAAAGTTGCAGGATACAAAATCAATACACAAAAGTCCACTTTTTTCCTATATGCCACAATGAAACTTCAAAAAATGAACTGAAAAAACAATTCCTTTTACAATTGCAACAAAAAGTAATAATAAAATACCTAGGAATGAACTTAACAAAGGATGTGAGGGACCTATATACTAAAAACTACAAAGTATTATTAAAAGAAATTGAAAAAGACACAAAGAAATGAAAAAATATTCCATGTTCATGGATGCAAGAATCAACATAGTTAAAATAGCCATATTACAAATTTAATGCAATCCCCATTAAAATCCCAATTTTATTTTCTAAAGAAATAGAACAAAAAGTCACCAGATTTTTATGAAACCATAAAAAACCCCAAATGGCCAAAACAATCCTGAGAAAAAAGAATGAAGTCTAAGGGGAGTAAAGAGGGACAAATATACAGTGATGGAAAATTATTTGACTTTGGGTGATGGGCACACAACGCAATCAACAGTCATATGTTATAGAAATAAATGTTTATCTGAAACCTCTGTACTCATTGATTAATGTCACCCTATTAAATTTAATTTATTGTTATTATTATTATTATTACTATTATTAGTAAGTGAGAGGCAGGGAGGCAGAGGCAGACCCCCACATTCTCCCCAACTGGGATCCACTTAGCAAGCCCCTACCAGGCAATGCTTTGCCTATCTGGGACCATTGCTCTGTTTCTCAGCAACCAAACTATGTTAGCACCTGAGGGAAAGCCATGGAGCCATCCTCAGCGCCCGGGGCCAACTTTGCTTGAACCAATCGAGCCATGGCTGCGGGAGGGGAAGAAAGAAAGTTAGAATGGAAGGGGGAAAGATGAAGAAGCAGATGGTCACTTCTCCTGTGTGCCCTGACCAGAAATAGAACCCAGGACTTACACACACCAGGCCCGACCCTCTACCACCAAGCCAACCAGCCAGGGCTAAATTTAATTTCTAAATTGAAAAAAAAAAAAAAAGAATCATAAGAAATCCTATAATTCAGAGGTCAAAAAAATTAGGGTAAATAGGTGAATGTTAAAAGACCTATTCTGGTCAGATATTATCTTAAATAAAATATTTAGATTTGAATAGGTCTTGACTTTGCTATGGGGTACAGATAGTAAAAATATCAGAGTTTCATAGTTAAAAAAAGAATTTCTGTGACAACCACAACTCAGCCTCCTCAGAAAATAGAAATAGAAACCAGAATGAGACAACTATAGAGAAATGTGACTTTTTCTGATTTGGAAACTATTTCAACTACTATTCTTTAATGTTTTGTTCATTTGGCTCTCATATGAGAACATGAAAATATGCCTCCATTTCAATAGCTTCTTTGTATTACAAATTAAAATGAACAGACCATCATTTAATAAAGGAACTGGAAATCTAGATCATCTAATGACTAACTCCACTAAGACACCTCTGTCCCTTTATAGTTAAAGAAACACACTAAAAATAAGGAATAGATGTGCATTAAACACATTGCCTTGCATGCCAAATGGTAAAAGCAGGTAACAGGGAATGTGGAATCAATGCACCTTCAGCCGCCAGATTGTAAAGCTTCAAACCAAGTTTAAAGAACCAAAGTTTCCTACCACTTCTCCAGCATTTTCTTTAACTGTGACAGTTCCTAAGACCTGTCACAAGGTTTGCCAAGTATTTGATTGGTGAGGGAAGGTAGAGTAGGACCAAGTTAGACATCCTCAGCTTCTGAGGATAACCTATCACTTTCCAGAACCCACTCTCTTGAAACCAGAACAATCAGATAAGCCCAGGGACCCTAAGGATTCAAGGTTAGGGTGTGCAGCAAACCTCTCTTACACAGTGTTTGCCTTTCCATGTGATATAAGTAAGCTGGTTTCATATATAGCTCCCTGACTAGCTAGGCTGTCTGACCCTGCTCAGAGCCCTGTCACCAGATTCAGCATATAGTTTGCTAGATGGTTCATAAGTAAATTCACATAACTGTAACCATTAGCAGGTATAAGTGTCAAAACATAAGTCACCCAATTTAAATTCAAGTTCTTTGCATCCTGCCCCTGTATCCTCCACTTCCTCAGTCTAGTGTCCTCAGATACCTTGCCATAGACTCATGCCCAGTTTTTCTCTCTTGCTCTGGCTTGTTCCTTCATCTAGTCTGGCACCCACTCGAGCTCTAGCCTGGATGCGGTCATTCAATCTCTTTGCTCTGTGGCCCAATGGCCAAGCCCGCCCTGCTCTGCCCCTGAACCCTTCTCCAGCTTCAGAAACCTCAATCTATTACAACTCGGGGCCACTTGCCTGTCACGTGGAATGGTGTGGACATGACGAGTTCTAGCTACAGGTGTTCTCCAATAGCACTTGAGATTCCTCCCACATCACCCAAGTTCAACACCTTCCCAAAGAGAAGGAAAGATAGCCAATGATTTGTGTGCCTGACATAAACAGTAACATATGTGGGAGTCTTTCTGATGCTGTTGTTGAACTGTGAGGCTTATCATCCTCTGTATTAATGAAGCGAATTAAAATATTAGTAATACCATGGTAAATTATTATGAATTAGAGCATTAATGTTACCAGATTCAGCATATCGTTTGCTACATGGTCCATAAGTAAACTTACCTAACAATTTGTAATCATTAGCAGGTATAAGTGTCAAAACATAAGTCACTCAATTTAAATTCAAGTTCTTTGCATCCAGGAATTGTCTATATACAAACCTATATAAACTCCAAGTTTTTTTATAGGATCATCAAATATGGGAAGGGGATCCTGAAATAATCTTTGCCATCTCCAGTACCTGAAGACATGAAGCTCTCTTTCCAAAAGATAGAGGGTTACTAATTGTGCAATATACACACTGGCTGGACTTATCTGAGCAAGCTTGATTCAAGGACTCACACCTCCACTTTGGAAGAGCCTTCGCCAAGGACACAACACGAGCAAGGTGTCGAGATCCTTCCAGGACACTGGAGAAGGCAACATCAGATTATGTTTCAGGAACATTAAGATCCTCACTGTTGGGCATGCACTGGTTTAACCGCCTGACTGAGCTTTCCCTTCCACCTTGGGTCTCCTATCAACCACCGAACAAGATACAAGCCAATAATGGAGATGAGAAAAGGACGTGAGAAGCTCTGACGCTGCCTGTCCTCTTCCACACTGCTCTTGTTCCTGCTAATGCCCCAGGCCCAGCTGCGGACAGCGGTGCCTCTTCTCTCTCTCCGGACATGGGACCTACCTCAAAATAGAATTTCATAAATCCCGTGATCTTTTTCCAAACAATCTAAGAAGTTGGAAACTATGCAACACAGTGAGTTTCACCTCTAAGTTTCAAACCCAAGCCAATCTGGACCTACAGCTCCTAACTCTCCCTCTACGTGCCTTTCAAGTTTACCTTTATAGGCTTAAGCTTACATAGTAACTGTTAGGCAACGTGGAAAAGCAAGAAACCCATGGCAGGGTGGGAGGTGGGGACAGACATTTATAAAAGAAAGTCTGTTATAATTCCACAGTGATAAGGTACCATAGTGATAACAGTAGAAATATATTAGTATCCTATTAAAAAATGATACAGCCTGACCAGGCAGTGGCGCAGTGGATAGAGCATCGGACTGAGATGTGTGGAAGGACCCAGGTTCGAGACCCTGAGGTTGCCAACTTGAGCACAGGCTCATCTGGTTTGAGCAAAGCTCACCAGCTTGGACCCCAGGTCACTGGCTTGAGCAAGGGGTTACTCGGTTTTCGGTAGCCCCACAGTCAAGGCACATATGAGAAAGCAATCAATGAACTACTAAGGTGTTGCAATGAAAAACTAATGATTGATGCTTCTCATCTCTCTCCGTTCCTGTCTGTCTGTCCCTATCTATCCCTCTCTCTGAGTCTGTCTCTGTAAAAAAAAAAAAATGATACAGCTCTTGACTAAGTACACTAAATTGCCTCCTGCCACAGTAGTAATATCACTGACATAATAATTGTGTTATTATTATAGTCTTAGATATATGTATTATTTTAGAAGTGCCAGCTAACATAAGTTGTTTGGGTTTTTTAAAACCAGATGTCTAGCATTCCTAATTAACACAAATAGAAATTTTAAATTTCAAAGAAAATGTCAATGCCCAAACAACAGATGATTATAAATGCTGATTCTCCATACCATGGCTGAGTGTACACGTGTAATTATTAGCAGGTTCACCAGCACACAATGGACCAGATGTGAACATGCCTCCAAGCTGCTCATTTAATAACCAAGCTCTCCAGACACCGTCATCCCTGAAAGCACTGAATCAAATGCATGGATCAAAGCCTCTAGGAGTGAGACGGGGCCCTGGAAGTTATTATACCAACTGCTCATTCAGTGCATGAGTCTCTTTATAAGATCCCCGCCTGGTAATCACCTGGCTGCATGCCAGAAGCTGCTGTCGCACCTGGCTATGCAGACCAAGGGCTCACTACATCCCAGGAGAGGCCATCATTCCATCTTTGGACAGCTCTGTTTCATGATTAGCTGTAGCTATCAGGGTAAACAAATCAGTGATTCATCTCAGGACATGGATGCATGTTTATTTTCTTCTGTAATGCAAGACAAAAAAGAAGTCTCTAATGGAGTTAATCGGAAGAGGAAACAAACAATCATGACACATGTTTAGACTAGCAGAAGCAGGTCAGGTCATTGGGCTAGTGAAGAAAGTAGTACCTAAACCATATAAATGAGCTCGCATTACACAACCATGTTATAGAGTATTTTTTAACTCAAATAAACTTGTCACCAAACTGAAAAAATTTTTCAGATGTTGGTTCAGTACTCAGAAGTGGATTGAATGGTGGGCGCACTGGACGTGCTCCTTGGGCCCCGACTTCTGAAAGGCCCCGCAAAACCCAACTTTATACTTCTTCCTAATATAAGGAAGATATTTCTTCTGTGCCCAGGGTCTCAACCGACCTTAATCCGCCTCTGTCAGTACTGATCAGTAAATGCAGCACTTTGGCTAAAGGCCTCCGGTTTCACTGTTTGCATCACAGAGTCACTGGACACGAACGCTGAGTTCTCTGGCCAGCTGACCTAGAGCAGGGATACACAGAGCGGAGCTGAAACAGTTCATCTCAAATTGTTGAAATATTCAGATGGTTTGTGCAATTCTCTGTAATAGCACGATTTAGAACAGGATTTCTAGAGCGAAAGTCTAGACATTGTAAACCTAGAATGTAATGTTAGGAAGTGACATCTCCCCCACATTACAGGCTGCCCAAGTAGTGAACTGACACTCATTCTAGTCAAAAAAGAGCATTTCAGATGTCTACTTCTTCAATTATTAAATAGTATTTGAATCTTTAATATTATTTGTTTGTTTTATGATGTCTTTTTCTTGGACAGAGGTTTTTTCCCTCAAATAGTGAAACTGTTTAAGGGTTTGTAATCTAAGTAAATAGCATATATCTCCTCTCCATGTTCATTCTCAGGATTACAACTTGGATTCTCTGAGTTTAATGAGGACAAGAGTTAGACTGTTTCCCATTAAGAAGAGAAAAGAGTAAGGCAGAAATTCAATAAGTGTTCAAGTAAAATATAGCCATCCTAACATCTGTATTATATTAGAGGAGACACAAGACAAAACATTGACTCTTGAGGTTAAATCTACATTTTCTGCTGTAGTTCTGAAAGAGTTTGAGAGTTTAGGTCAAAAAAGAAAACAGGACCAAAGATGTCTTAAAGCAAATTTTAAAGGCTATTAAATGCCAACACTTACTTATTTCTTCAAATCCCCAGTGTAGTGGGCAATTGCCCAGTAGCCACAAACAAAAATCAATGGAAGTTCTGAACCATCTCAAGTCTTTTTCCCATGATAGACACCTGGGATCTGTGTGTCACAGGAGGTGCCAAACCACCACCTCTGACCCCTCTTCTCTCTTGTGGGATGTTGTTGAATTTCTACACCTTCCTCTCTTGTATATTCTTATATCACACTTGAATTTCCAAAGATATTATTTCAGTCTTTTTTTTTGGAATCTACTCTCTTTAATTTCATACTGTAAGAAGAAAACCCAAATTGTTGAGTCAAAGGTCAACAAAACAGGACAAATCATCTTAGCAAAAACCAAAAAAGCATGAGGCCAGAACTAGATTTTAAAGACTCTAAGTCTGCGTTTCAAGCAACCTCTCCTTTATCAAGCTACTTGAGTAAAACTACATGTTAGGAAGTAATGCTGGCCAACTAGTTTCAATGGTTCTGGGGATGCTTCTCTAAAATGCAATTTATCAGAAGTATACACACACATAGATGAAGACTTTATTTTGAACTCAAATGAAACAGCCTCTCTTACCAAATCTATGATAGAATTAAGTACATATCTCTAAACCTTGCACATTACAAAATTTTTCCAACCACAAAGATTCTAATTGAATCAAGGAACTCAAATTAGAAGAAATTTATCATCAAGTCATTCTACATAAATCTTACATCAATTTATACCTCAGTTTCAGCATCTAAGAAATACAGACTGGATGCTTGATCTTCAAGACTTTTTCCCAATTTATCCCTTGTCTCATCTCAAACAAATCATATGGCTATTTCTTCTCCATCACTGCTTACTGCATCTTGGTCTCTTGTTTGTTTCTCCTCTTTAATGTTGGAAGGTCCCAGAGCTCAGTTCTTGTTCTCTTTTCCAGTATCAATCACACCCTAAAGAGTTCGTCCAATCTACCTCTTACAGAGACACTCAAATTTATATTTTTAGCTCAAACCGTTCTGCTGCACTCCAGACTTACATACACACTGTCTAATTTATATTTCCATTTGGATGTCTAATAAACATTTCAAACTTTTCCAACTTATATGTCCTAAATTGAACTCCCGGTTTTCCCTACCCCATCCCACAACCATCTTGCCCCTACAAAGCTTCCTGTTTCTCAGCTAAGGACAACTCCATCCTTCCAGTTGCTCAAGACAGGTCATAGTGTCACACTGACTCCCACACTCCACAACCAATCTGTCAGATTGTCCTATTGGCTACAAGCAAGCCATCAGGAAAACTGTATGGAATCCAACCCATCCCCTTGTCACTTACATAACTATTACCCTGGTCCAGGCTCCATGACGTTTTTCCTGGCTTACCCAATGGCCTCCTAAATGGTCTTCTCCCTCTAACCCTGCCCCCTAAAGAGCCAAGGAGACTGTAAGGCCAGGAGCCGCCATCGTGGCCATTCACATGCAGGTTCCCATTGGATTCGGGCAGACGATAAAGAATTGGCAGAGTCAGAGGATGGGGGGCCATCCTATTTATTGGTGTCTCACCAAGACAGGCAAACCACAAAAGAAGACAAGGGAAAAGCAGAAAACCAGCTCTTTTCATGAAGGGCAAGGGATCAGGGGAGCCCCTGCAATTGGGATAGCAGGAACTGTGTGTCCAAGCTCCTGGTCTGTCCCACTTTATAGTGCAGAAAACCAAAATCCCTTAATCCAATATACAAACAAGGAAGTCTCCGATACAAAGTCACTTATCCAAGGCATAATTGGATTCCTCATGAGAGTGCACCACCCAGATCATACAATCAGTCAAGGGTGTGGGGAAAAGCTTAGTCCCAAAACCAAACCTCAGGCTACAACAACCTGGCCTGCTTATAGCCTGTCCCCCACACCCATTATAAGTCACAAGCGAGCAAACATATATATCATGTTTACAAACTTATTTGACCAACAGAGACCCTCTTCAAACATCAGTCGTATCGTTCCACTCCTCTGCTTCAGTGCCTCACAGACCAACCATTCCACTTATTAAAGCAGAAGTCCTAACACTGGACTTATTTCCTGCTTCTCTTCTTTTTAACTGGCTTCAACCCTTAATGGCCACCTGGCTGTTTCTTAAACATCTCAGGCACTTTCTTCCCTTTGGTCCTTGGCACTGGCACTTCTCTTTCTAGAATGCTCTTCCCCCAGATAGCTGCACGGTTTCCTCACATTCTTCAAGTCTTTGCTCAGCTGTTTCCCTCTTAGTGAGACCTGCTTTGAACACCTGGTTAACATTGCAACCACCGTCCCTCTGGTGCTCCCAGCCGTCTTTCCGCTACCACACATTTTCCATTCTCTACAGTACTTATCACTTTATAATATTTACTTACTTATTTTGTTTCCTCCCACCACACACACACACACACACACACACACACACACACACACACAAATGTAAGCCCCATGGGGGCAGTGATTTTCATGTTTTGTTCACTGAGATATCCCAAGTGCCTAGAATGTGGGCCCACAGTCCACCACCGAAATGCCCATGCTACTCTGAAGCTTTGTCATGGTTACCTTTTCAGGCTGATTTCCCCCAAGCTATCTAGTAATATAAGTACCACTTTTCCTCCCTTCAAACTCCAAATTTATAACTCCTCCTCAGAAGCTAATGTAGAAAAATCTTTTCTGCATTAGCTTCGCTCTACTGACCATGGATTTTTTATGCACTTAGCCAACAGAGACTGCTTGCATTAGCATCTCTGTTTGCAGACTCTGTGAGTCTTAAGGTATGCCTGCATACAACGAAACTCTCAGCTCTTTAGCTTACAATGAATTTTGTGTTTTTAACAGAAGATTTGGTGCCTTTTAAGACATGACAATATTATCTAAGTAATGGGTACAGTGCCCAGGTTCAGTTACTTCTCTCTACAGGTTACAAAACAAAATAAGTACAAAAAGCCAGGGACATTCTCAGACTTAGGAGAACTGTAGCCACCAGAACTGTAAATGTTTCATGCCTTTAAGACAGTGGTTCTCAAACTTTTTAAGTCAGGATGCATTTAAAATCCTACAAATAATTGTAGGCGCACTATATACAAATTTCTGAGAAATATGTTATAATAATTAAGTCAAATATTAAAGAAAAATATAAAGTCTAAGTGTGCTTTTATGGTAATTAAATGAAATAAATATGACAAATTTATTCTGACATTAAAAAACATTTTATGTTACTTTTTTTGAGTTATGCTTTTTAGAATTCATAAAAAAGAGGAGTTAAAAAATTTAAAAATGACAAAAAAGTTATTTTTTTATATGTATAGATACATTCTTAGTAAGATTTAGTAAATTTGGCAGGTCCCAATGCAAATGTGTTAAGTTTTTTCATTCTTGTGTTTATGAGAAACATGAGCCTGATGTGTCCTAGCTATTTCTTCAATGTTTGGACATATATTTGAAAGGCAAATTCTCATTTCCTCATCAATACATTGAAGAATTCCTCTCTTTTAGAAGGATCAAACAAGACACAAAACTAACAGAAAGCAAGATATAAAATGGCAATAGGGAACTCACAAGTGTCAATAATTACACTAAATGTAAACAGATTACACTCATCAATAAAAAGGCACAGAGTAGCAGAATGGATTAAAAAAAATCCAATTGTATGCTCCCTACAGGAAACTCATCTAAGTAACAAGGATAAAAACAAATTCAAAGTGAAAGGCTGCTTCAACAAATGGTGTTGGGAAAACTGGAAAGCCACATGCAAAAGAATGAAACTCGACTACAGCCTGTCCCCGTGTACAAAAATTAACTCAAAATGGATCAAAGATCTAAACATAAGACCTGAAACAATAAAGTACATAGAAGAAGACATAGGTACTAAAATCATGGACCTGGGTTTTAAAGAACATTTTATGAACTTGACTCCAATGGCAAGAGAAGTGAAGGCAAAGATAAATGAATGGGACTACATCAGAATTAAAAGTTTTTGCTCAGCAAGAGAAACTGATATCAAAATAAACAGACAGCCAACTATATGGGAACTGATATTTTCAAACGACAGCTCAGATAAGGGCCTAATATCCAAAATTTACAAAGAACTCATAAAACTCAACAACAAACAAACAAACAATCCAATAAAAAAATGGGAAGAGGACATGAACAGACACTTCTCCCAGGAAGAGATACAAATGGCCAACAGATATATGAAAAGATGCTCAGCTTCATTAGTTATTAGAGAAATGCAAATCAAAACTACAATGAGATACCACCTCACCCCTGTTAGATTAGCTATTATCAACAAGACGGGTAATAGCAAATGTTGGAGAGGCTGTGGAGAAAAAGGAACCCTCATTCACTGTTGGTGGGACTGTAAAGTAGTACAACCATTATGGAGGAAAGTATGGTGGTTCCTCAAAAAACTGCAAATAGAACTACCTTATGACCCAGCAATCCCTCTACTGGGTATATACCCCAAAACCTCAGAAACATTGATACGTGAAGACACATGTAGCCCCATGTTCATTGCAGCACTGTTCACAGTGGCCAAGACATGGAAACAACCAAAAAGCCCTTCAATAGAAGACTGGATAAAGAAGATGTGGCACATATACACTATGGAATACTACTCAGCCATAAGAAATGATGACATCAGATCATTTACAGCAAAATGGTGGGATCTTGATAACATTATAAGGAGTGAAATAAGCAAATCAGAAAAAAAATAAGAACTACATGATTCCATACATTGGTGGAACATAAAAATGAGACTAAGAGACATGGACAAGAGTGTGGTGGTTACCAAGGGTGGGGGGGGGAGGGAGGACATGGGAGGGAGGGAGGGAGAGAGTTAGGGGGAGGGGGAGGGGCACAGAGAACTAGATAGAGGGTGACGGAGGACAATCTGACTTTGGGCGAGGGGTTTGCAACATAATTTGATGACAAAATAACCTAGACATGTTTTTTTTGAATATATGTACCCTGATTTATTAATGTCATCCCATTACCATTAATAAAAATTTATTAAAAAAAAAAAAAAAAAAAGTGAAAGGCTGGAAAACAATACTCCAAGCAAATAACATCCAAAAAAAAGCAGGCATAGCAATACTCATATCTGATAATGCTGACTACAAGACAGCAAAAGTACTCAGAGACAAAAATGGCCATTTCATAATGGCTAAGGGGACATTGAATCAAGAAGACATAACAATCCTTAATATATATGCACCAAACCAAGGAGCACCAAAATATATAAGACAGCTACTTATTGACCTTAAAACAAAAACTGACAAAAATACAATCATACTTGGAGACCTCAATACACCGCTGACGGCTCTAGATCGGTCATCCAAACAGAGAATCAACAAAGACATAGTGGCCTTAAACAAAACACTAGAGCACCTGGATATGATAGACATCTACAGGACATTTCATCCCAAAGTGACTGAGTATACATTTTTCTCCAGTGTACATGGATCATTCTCAAGAATTGACCATATGTTGGGCCACAAAAACAACATCAGCAAATTCAGAAAAATCGAAGTTGTACCAAGCATATTTTCTGATCATAAAGCCTTGAAACTAGAATTCAACTGCAAAAAATAGGGAAAAAATCCCACAAAAATGTGGAAACTAAACAACATACTTTTAAAAAATGAATGGGTCAAAGAAGAAATAAGTGCAGAGATCAAAAGATATATACAGACTAATGAAAATGACAATACGACATATCAGAATCTATGGGATGCAGCAAAAGCAGTGATAAGAGGGAAGTTCATATCACTTCAGGCATATATGAACAAACAAGAGAGAGCCCAAGTGAACCACTTAACTTCACACCTTAACGAACTAGAAAAGAAGAACAAAGACAACCCAAAACCAGCCAAAGAAATGAGATAATAAAAATCAGAGCAGAAATAAATGAAATAGAGAACAGAAAAACTATAGAAAAAATTAATAGAACAAGGAGCTGGTTCTTAGAAAAGATCAACAAAATTGACAAACCCTTGGCAAGAATTACCAAGGAAAAAAGAGAAAGAACTCATATAAACAAAATCCAAAATGAAAGAGGAGAAATCACCACGGACACCGTAGATATACAAAGAATTTTTGTAGAATACTATGAAAAACTTTATGCCACTAAATTCAACAACCTAGAAGAAATGGATAAATTCCTAGAAAAATACAACCTTCCTAGACTGAGTCAAGAAGAAGCAGAAAGCCTAAACAGACCTATTAGTAGAGAAGAAATAGAAAAAAAACATTAAAAACCTCCCCAAAAATAAAAGTCCAGGCCCTGATGGCTATACCAGTGAATTTTATCAAACATTCAAAGAAGACTTGGTTCCTATTCCACTCAAAGTCTTCCAAAAAATTGAAGAAGAAGCAATACTTCCAAACACATTTTATGAGGCCAACATAACCCTCATACCAAAACCAGGCAAGGATGGCACAAAAAAAGAAAACTACAGACCAATATCTCTAATGAATACAGATGCTAAAATACTAAACAAAATACTAGCAAATCGAATACAACAACATATTAAAAAAATAATACATCATGATCAAGTGAGATTCAACCCAGAATCTCAAGGATGGTTCAACATACGTAAAACGGTTAACATAATACACCATATCAACAAAACAAAGAACAAAAACCACATGATCTTATCAATAGACGCAAAAAAGGCTTTCGATAAAATACAACACAATTTTATGTTTAAGACTCTCAACAAAATGGGTATAGAAGGAAAATATCTCAACATGATAAAGGCCATATATGATAAACCATCAGCTAAAATCATATTAAATGGCACTAAACTGAAGTCTTTCCCCCTTAAATCAGGAACAAGACAGGGTTGTCCACTCTCTCCACTCTTATTTAATGTGGTACTAGAGGTTCTAGCCAGAGCAATCAGACAAGACAAAGAAATAAAAGGCATCCATATCGGAAAAGAAGAAGTAAAGGTATCACTTTTTGCAGTTGATATGATCCTATACATTGAAAACCCCAAAGAATCCACAAAAAGACTACTAGAAACAATAAGCCAATACAGTAAGGTCGCAGGATACAAAATTAACATACAGAAGTCAATAGCCTTTCTATATGCCAACAATGAAACAATTGAGAACGAACTCAAAAGAATAATCCCCTTCACGATTGCAACAACAAAAAATAAAATACTTAGGAATAAACATAACAAAGAATGTAAAGGACTTATATAATGAAAACTATAAACCATTGTTAAGGGAAATCAAAAAAGATATAATGAGATGGAAGAATATACCTTGTTCTTGGTTAGGAAGAATAAATATAATCAAGATAGCCATATTACCCAAAGCAATATACAAATTTAATGCAATTCCCATCAAAATTCCAATGACATTTTTTAAAGAAATAGAGCAAAAAATAATCAGATTTATATGGAACTATAAAAAACCCCAAATAGCCAAAGCAATCCTAAAGAAAAAGAATGAAGCTGGGGGCATTACAATACCTGACTTCAAACTATATTATAGGGCCACGACAATCAAAACAGCATGGTATTGGCAGAAAAATAGACACTCAGACCAATGGAACAGAATAGAAAGTCCAGAAATAAAACCACATATATATAGTCAAATAATTTTTGATAAAGGGGCCAACAACACACAATGGAGAAAAGAAAGCCTCTTCAATAAATGGTGCTGGGAAAACTGGAAAGCCACATGCAAAAGAATGAAACTGGACTACAGTCTCTCCCCCTGTACAAAAATTAACTCAAAATGAATCAAAGATCTAAACATAAGACCTGAAACAATTAAGTACATAGAAGAAGACATAGGTACTCAACTCATGGACCTGAGTTTTAAAGAGCATTTTATGAATTTGACTCCAATGGCAAGAGAAGTGAAGGCAAAAATTAATGAATGGGACTACATCAGACTAAGAAGTTTTTGTTCAGCAAGAGAAACTGATAACAAAATAAACAGAAAGCCAACTAAATGGGAAATGATATTTTCAAACAACAGCTCAGATAAGGGCCTAATATCCAAAATATACAAAGAACTCATAAAACTCAACAACAAACAAACAAACAATCCCATAAAAAAATGGGAAGAGGATATAAACAGACACTTCTCCCAGGAAGAAATACAAATGGCCAACAGATATATGAAAAGATGCTCATCTTCTTTAGCTATTAGAGAAATGCAAATCAAAACAGCAATGAGATACCACCTCACACCTGTTCAATTAGCTATTATTAGCAAGACAGGTAATAGCAAATGTTGGAGAGGCTGTGGAGAAAAAGGAACCCTCATCCACTGTTGGTGGGAATGTAAAGTAGTACAACCATTATGGAGGAAAGTATGGTGGTTCCTCAAAAAACTGAAAATAGAACTACCTTATGACCCAGCAATCCCTCTACTGGGTATATACCCCAAAAACTCAGAAACATTGATATGTAAAGACACATGCAGCCCCATGTTCATTGCAGCATTGTTCACAGTGGCCAGGACATGGAAACAACCAAAAAGCCCGTCAATAGATGACTGGATAAAGATGTGGCACATATACACTATGGAATACTACTCAGCCATAAGAAATGATGACATCGGATCATTTACAGCAAAATGGTGGGATCTTGATAACATGATACGAAGTGAAATAAGTAAATCAGAAAAAAAAACAGGAACTGCATTATTCCATACGTAGGTGGGACATAAAAGTGAAACTAAGAGACATTGATAAGAGTGTGGTGGTTACGGGGGGAGAGGGTAAAGGGGGAGGGGGAGGGGCACAAAGAAAACTAGATAGAAGGTGACAGAGGACAATCTGACTTTGGGTGATGGGTATGCAACATAATTGAACGACAAGATAACCTGGACTTGTTATCTTTGAATGTATGTGTCCTGATTTATTGATATTGCCCCATTAAAAAAATAAAATTATTTAAAAAAAAGAATTCCTCTCTTTTTACTCTTCATTGTGTTGAATGCAGAAAACCCCACCATACATATCATCTTAACTTTACACCAAACAAAGGATAGAAGAAACTTGCCTCCAGTCTTTCTGGGAACATGAGGGGTAGTGTGAACAATGCAGCACCACAGCTTAACAGCCTTTTGCAACCTAATCAGGCAAGTGAGGTGGGGGATTGGGTAGACTGTCAGCTTATAGCCAATTCCCCACACCTCTGTCCCCCCAAAATATAAACCCCAAAAACCCTGCTTTTTTTGGTCTCCAACAGGCACATATTTCTCTGGAATACCGTAGGGTGCACCCGGAAATCTTCTAGGGCACACCAGTGCACCCTGGCGCACATTTTGAGAACCACTGCTTTAAGAGATGTATTGACAAAGAGAGCAAGATTATCAGAGATTTCTTTGATCATATACAGGGTAAACACTGAGAAGTTCACAAGCTTTCTTTGGGGAGAACCCAAATTCATTTGTGTCTCCTAAGAAAAACACATTGAATTCCTAGCCCTCAGTACCTCAGAATGTAATCTTTTATTAGAAATACAGTCTTTCCATCTGTAACCAAGTTAAAACAAAGTGATTAGGGTGGGCTCTAATCCAACATAAATGGCGTTCCTATAAAAGGAGAAATTTTGACACAGAAATGGACATACACAGAAGGAAGATGTTGTGAAAATGCCCAGAGAAAACAGTATATGAAGCAGAGAATTGGAATGATGGATTTGTGAGCCAAAGAATGTCAGAGGCAACCAGAAGCTAGGGGAGAGGCCTAGAACAAATCCTGCCCTCGCGCCTTCAGAAAGAGCATGGGCCACCAACACTCTAATTTCAGACTGCAGTCCTCCGGAACTGTGAGACCGTTTATTTCTGTTGTTCAGAGCCACCTACGGTGCAGTACCTTGTCGCAGCAGTCCAATATCCCATTATTTGGGTGCAGAAGATTGAGCTGAGACATGGTTAGACATCCACATTTTCCAATTATTCAGGTTGTAACATATGCCTTGAAACTGAAGTTTTTAAACTGTCTCAATTCCAGAGCGACTTTGCAATTATTACTTCACAATCATTTCACTGATAAAATACTTAACTGGGGATAAGAGAACTGTCTTCTACTCTGGTATCAAAAAGATTGTCTCTTGTGAGTGCGAGGATCAATCAATGCGCTTGTAATTTCTATTGGCAAGTCAGAAAGCATTCTGCACTATTAATTGGCAATTATATGTTTGAATTGGATCAACACGGGGAGAACAATTGGGAAAACTGCTCAGATTACATGACTACATTTAATTTTAGGAAAATGTCTGGTTTGAGTTACCTGGGCCAATTGTATACAGTTCCTTGCTTTCTGGCTCCATATACAATGAACCTTTTAGCTTTGGCAGCAGGTTCCAAGCCGCCATGTCTAAAAGGGAAGATAATAAGAGCCACTCTTTTAAAGTTCAGACTTCAGGTATAAATTCAGCTAGGTTCCCTTGCAGGCAGACTCAGGTTCTAGACCATTCCTAGGTGGGAGGGTGAGAACTGAGCCTGCCGTCACATGTGAGCACAAAGGACTTTGAATTATTTCCCCCACTGTGTCTTCAGATCAGATGACATCTGCCCAACCTCACTTCTTCCTTTAGCTAAACGTCAAGAACTCACTTTTTCCGTTGCTGTAATGCTCGCAGGTCTAGAAATATAATAATTAAAGTTTAAACATTCCTGCCAATTACTGGATATTTTTCAGTAAACAAAGAACTACAATTAGCAAATTGGACACAGTAAAGATTTACTAATACTGAAAATTATAATAATAATCCTAACATCTATTGAGTAATTTTACCAAAGTGCCAGATGTTTTGTATACAGTATCTCTCTAATCGCCACAAAAAAAAAACTATACAGGAAAGATGTTATCCTCCATTTTACTAAGGGGGACACAGCTCCAAAGAAGCCAGTAGCAGAATTAGGGTTTCCTCCCAGACTTCCTGGCTGTAAACTCAATCACTAAACAAGAAGCATTACAAAGACCGTTCCCAGTACTTTCCAGACCTTCACTTGTGTTGCCTTCAATTTTCAGAACAACCCCCATAAACAGGTATTATTTTAATGTTGGTGTCACCTCTGAGCGGTCAGGAGGGTTGGCTTGTCCACTCCCCAGTAGCTAGTGGACAGTAGAACTGAATTTAACTTCAAAAGCCTTTCCTCCTAATAAAAATTAACTTCCCTGTATTGAGTACTGCCCTAGGTTATTTATAACCATTCCAAATCACCCTAAATGCAGAGGGGTATTAACTTCACTTTCCTTGTGAGGAAGGCGAGGTTCAGAGAGGAGACTCAACTTGTTACATCACAAAGCTATCCAGTGGCAGAGATGGGATTCAAAGTACATGTTCCTGCCACGGTGTCAGGCTGACTCTCCCCTGCCCTTTCAAAATTAAGCCACTGTGCTGCAGGACATTTGGTCTTGTCCAAAACATACACCGAGACATCTGGATCAAGATTCGTTACAAAATACAAATGTTGAACCCCATTCAAATTATAGGAACATTATTTTTCTTGTAATTTATGAGAAATCATGGAATTCACGTTGATTCTTGTTCTTTCTCATCATGAAGCTCGGCAGGGTTACCTGATGTTAGTGAGTGATGGCTCTCAAGTTCCTATCGTCCTGATGATCGGCTTTCCACCCGTTCTGCCTGTGAAGCATTTCAGTGATGTGGACTTGATTCTCCTGGTATCATCGTGAGGTGGGCAGCTGTATTTGAGCGTACCAGCAAGAACCTTGCGATGAGTTGTTTATGGCTTGATTGTTGGTCTTTCACACTTCAGGGACCTTTCAGCATGAACCAAATGTCTCTGTGGACATTTTAGGACAGAACTAAATATCAAGGGCATTCTGTATGTCCCAAAAATGTCTCTATGGGTGTTTTAGACAAGACCAAGTGTCGCTCATCAAATCAGTGTCCCTGTCAGGCATCCCCAAACTACAGCCCGCGGGCCACATGTAGCCCCCTGAGGCCATTTGTCCAGCCCCTCACAGCACTTCCAGAAGGGGCACCTCTTTCATTGGTGGTCAGTGAGAGGAACACTGTATATGGCGGCCCTCCAACGGTCTGAGGGACAGTGAACTGGCCCCCCGTGTAAAAAGTTTGGGGAACCCTGTAAGGGCATGTTATAGCAAAGGAGAGTGCATGGGGGAGTATAAAAGATTCAACCCAGCAATCCCTCTACTAGGTATATACCCCCAAAAACTCAGAAACATTGATACGTAAAGACACATGCAGCCCCATGTTCATTGCAGCATTGTTCACAGTGGCCAAAACATGGAAACAACCAAAAAGCCCTTCAATAGAAGACTGGATAAAGAAGATGTGGCACATATACACTATGGAATACTACTCAGTCATAAGAAATGATGACATCGGATCATTTACAACAAAATGGTGGGATCTTGATAACATTATATGGAGTGAAATTAGTAAATCAGAAAAAACCAAGAACTACATGATTCCATAGATTGGTGGGACATAAAAACTAGACTGAGAGACATGGACAAGAGTGTGGTGGTTACCAGGGGTGAGGAGGAGGGGGGGGCATGGGAGGGAAGGAGGAGAGGGGGAGAGGGAGGGGCACAAAGAAAACTAGATAAAAGGTGACGGAGGACAATCTGACTTTGGGTGATGGGTATGCAACATAAGTGAATGATAAGATAATCTGGACATGTTTTCTTTGAATATATGTACCCTGACTTATTGATGTCACCCCATTAACATTAATAAAAATTTATATAAAAAAAGATTCAATGGAAACAAACTGACAACAGTGTAATAGGAAGAAAAAATATGATCTGGGGGCACAACAGCCAAGTTTGCCTTGTCAGTGTGGAGGGCAGCCAACATTCTCCATTTTCTAAATAATTACACTCCATTTGATTTACAAAATGGAAATAAAGAAATTTACATACATGGTAACCCCAGCAAGAGGAGGGGAGTACCCATGCCAGGAATGAGCTAGGTATCGAATGCGAGAGGCCAAAATAGGGAATTTCTATGTTTTATTCATTTTGCTTCATTTTTAAAGACCCATCCCTGCCTGCATTCTTCCTCACTGCTTCAGTGATAGTATTTCCCTGCCTCTAACCAAAATATTGGTTTGGCAGGAAATGAAGAGGATGTTCCTTTGGAATTCAGCCCATCCCTGTGATTAGCTCTTGGATCAGAACCATTTCTGTGACATATTACAGTGTCACAAAATGATTCCACTTAACAGGCTCTCATTTGATCTTCACATCAGCCCTAGGAGGTGGGCAAAGTCTACATCATGATCCTCACTTTACTGACGAAACTCAAACCCAGTTAAGTGACTAATTCTAGATCACACCACCAGTGAAGCCCAGGCTAGAAGCCAGGTTCCCTGTTACTAGGTTTCAGGCTCTTTCCACAACGGCATCATGTTCTAGACATCTAGAGTACGTGAGAAATATCTACTTTTTTGTACAATGCTGACTTTCTCTACAGCTGCTATTGCAGTTACCATGTCGGAAATTTTTATTATTTTTGATAGGCTTTATCTTTAGAACAGTTTTAGGTTCACAATAAAATTGAGCAGAAAGTACAGAGTTCCCATATACCTTCTGTCTTCACACTGCGCAGCCTCCTCCACTACCAACATCCCCCACCAGTATAATACAATTGTTACAATTCTGCAGCACTTAAAATTTTTTTTTCCATTGATGAGAGAAAGAAAAAGAGAAAGGAAGAGAGAGAGAGAAAGGGAGAAAGAGAGAGGAGGGAGAAGGGCAAGGAAACAACTCATTCCATGTAGTTGTTCCATTTAGTTGTGTATTCATTAATTGCTTCTTGTATGAGCCCTGAGCAGGGGTCAAACCTGCAACCTCAGTACTGGGACAACACTTTATCCACTGATTCTCCTGGCCAAGGCTTATTAACATTTTTTTTAAGTGAGAGGATGAGAGATAGAGAGACAGACTCCTGCATGCGCCTCCACAGGGATCCACCTGGAAACCCCTGTCTGGGGCTGATGATTGAATCAACCAAGCTATCCTCAGTGCCTGAGGCTGATCCAAGTGAGACCAACTGAGATATTCTTAGTGCCCCGGGCTGGTGCTTAAACCAGTCATGCTACTGACTGTGGGAGGGGAAAAGTACAAGAAGGGGGAGAGGGAGGAAGAAAGAAGCAAATGGTTGCTTCTCCTATGTGCTCTGACCAGGGATCGAACCCAGGACATTTGTATACCAGGCCAATGCTCTACCACTGAGCCAACCACCAGGGCCATCATCAGCAATTTAAACTATAAATAATCTTCAAGTGATAATTCTATTAGCATGTTCTTATTCAATAAAATGAGATATCTATAGACAATGTATAACTCTTTGGGGGTACATGCTATGCATTGGAGAATGTACCAGGTGTTTGCGTATTTTGGAGCATTTAACTCACAGTTCAAAGGAAACAACTGTTATTTTTATATCTCATGAAACTGGGGCTCAGAAAGGCTAAATGACTTTCTCACACCTACACATGCAAAGCCAGGCTTCAAAATATTCCAAAGTCTATGGTATTTCTGAGGCACTGGGCATCAGGGCAAAGACTTTGGAAACCACTTCCATCTCCAATTATGGCAGGATAACTCCTAGAACAATCCCAGGTCTACTGACTTCTTTGGAAACCTACCCCAGCCTTTAATAACCCCAAGTCAGTCAGTTGTCCCTTACCTAAACTCAGGAAATAAGGGCAAAAACCAAGGTGCTGCTGAACAAGTAAGTGGCTGAAACACAACTCAAAAGCCATGTTAGCATCGTGAGGAGGCTGTTGAGCCTCATTCCCAAGGTGCAGGCAATAACATACTCTTCACATCTCATAGAAGTAAAAACCTTTGTTGGCTTCCACCACCCACATATGAACCTCAACCTCTAGCCCCATGTTGAAGTAATTTCCTTTTTATCATGAGATGAGAGTCATAAAGTTGATACCAAAAAGGATGAGGGGGCAGGGAGAGAGGGGATGGAGAACAGAGGAAGGGAGAGCAGAGGGAGAGAGAGGAGGGGAGGGAGAACAGGGGGCAGAATGAGGGATAGAGGGAGGAAGGGGAAGAGGGCAAAAGAGGAGGAGGAGAAGGGCAAAGGCAATTCCCAGTATTTTGGGCACCAACGTTACCTGGGGCTCCACCCTCCGCCCACACACACACCTATCACCAGCCTCTCCATCTCCTCCCTCAGTGGACGGTGAAAGACCTCAAAGGGTGGGCCTCCCAGTTTCTTTATTTCTGTCTAAACTCTCCCACAACATCATCCATAGTTTCAACCAGGTCGGGGTGATCAAGGAAATAGAGGAACGTTTCTAACAGACCTTTAACTCTTAGAGTCTCACAATAATTATGCCTACTATGTATACTACTACAACATTCTACTAACGATATTGATGCAATGAATAACAATAGTAATAATAACTTACTGAGTTTCTGTTACCTTTAGGTGCTTCACATATTTAATCCTCTCCAAAACCTTATGCTAAACAGTCCACAATTCTAAAACACAACAGTTCTGAAAACCCAAATGTTTTTTCCTAAATATACAGGAAACTCTTTTGGTGGTGAAACCTAATCTGAACCAACACTGGATATATTTTTTTAAGATTTTATTTATTGATTTCAGAGGAGAGAGAAAGAGTGAGAGAGAGCAAGAGAAGGGTGGGGAGGAGCGGAAAGCATCGATTTTTAGTAGCTGCTTCGCACATGTGCCTTGACCAGGCAAGCCCAGGTTTTCAAACCGACAACCTCAGCATTACAGGTCAAGGTTTTATCCATTGCACCACCACAGGTCAGACTGGATTTTTTAATAGTCTTTATTTATCCCCCTAAATGCAAACATTCATACATTTTGGTGCAAAATGGGGTCATGTGTTGGATTCTGGGGTGCTGCCCCAGGCTCTACTGGGATGTAACATAGTAAGTAATAATATGCACCTTTTTCTTTCTAAAATTCAAAAATACCTAAATTCCAAAACACACCCAGCAATAAGAAGTTCAGATATCTCCACTATCCTGATGAAAAAAAGATTCACAAGAATACAATTTCATTACATATTTTCTCTAGGTCATCTGAGCCCTTTTACTGATTCAATAGTTTGCTTTTTTTTTAATTCAGAAAAGTATAGCTATTAGATTATGTGTGTATTTAGTCTAATAGTCATATTTAAGTGGATAATTTCAATGCACACCCCTATCCAAACTATTTTAAGTGCAACTGGTTTGTGGCTTATCAGAGAGGGCTGAGCTTGCATTGATCATCCTTTGTTACTCTGTCCCGTCTCTAGTGAGGGAGTCAGTAACATCTCTAAGAAGACGACTCACTATGTACTGGGTACTGCTCTAAGTGCTTTACATACACATCCGATTTAAATCTCACAACAACACCCTGCGACAGGCACTACTGCTCCCACTTTATAATCGATGACTGAGGCACAGAGAAGTCTAGCTAGTAAAGTGACAAATGTAGGGGCTGAATCTCAGCAAAAAACACAGAGACAAAAATTATTTTCTTCACAGTGCTCATGGGGAGGAGGAGGGACAGAAGGTAACTAAACAAATAACCAAAATAAATAGTACATCAGAAGGTTGACAAGTCTTCTGAAGAGGACTAATGTCTCAGCTTTGAACTACTACACTATACTGTCGCTTAGTGAAAGCAATGCCAGGTCTGGTGTCTGAAGGGTGAAAGAGAAACTTTAGGGTGAATAAACTGAACAGTGAACTCCATAATCAAAGCAATGCCTATAAATGAATTTTTTTAAAGAATACATAAGAACTCCTTGTTCCAAGCATCATGGAATAACAAGAATTATATTGAAACCTTCTGCCTGAAAGTTTCAAAAACAGACAAAACATGAAACAATGGTTTTCAAGATACTGGATATCAGACAAAGGAGGACAGTGAGTCCTCTTATTTACCTACCTACTGGCTTGAGAGAAAACCCAGGACATGGTGCAGGGAGGGGGACGGAAGTAGAACCTCTTTGTGAGATGCGCCTATACTCATACTTAAAGGGAAATCATAGCTCTAACTACCTCTAAGAGAAGGAAGAAGTCCCAAACCAACGGCTTTAGTCACTACCTTAAAACAAACAAACAAACCATAAAACAAAAAGCAAATTAACCCCAAAGTAAAGTAAAAAAAGAAAATAATAAAGTTCAGAGCTGAAATTAATAAAATAAGAAATGGAATAATAATTTTAAAAAATTTAATGAAGCCAAAACCTGGGTTTTGAAAAAAATCAATAAAATTGATCGTTCTCTAGCCAGATCAATCAGGGAAAGAAGAAAGGAATCAAATTACCAATATCAGGAATGAGAGAAGGGACACCACTACAGAATCTACATATTTTTAGGATAATAAAGAAATATTTTGACCAATTTTGCGCCAATAAATTTGACAACTTAGATGAAACAGACATACTGCTTGAAAAACACAAAATAGGCCCTGGCCGGTTGGCTCAGCGGTAGAGTGTCGGCCTGGCGTGCGGGGGACCCTGGTTCGATTCCCCGCCAGGGCACACAGGAGAAGCGCCCATCTGCTTCTCCACGCCCCCCCTCCTTCCTCTCTGTCTCTCTCTTCCCCTCCCGCAGCCAAGGCTCCATTGGAGCAAAGATGGCCCAGGCACTGGGGATGGCTCCTTGGCCTCTGCCCCAGGCGCTAGAGTGGCTCTGGTCGTGGCAGAGTGACCCCCCAGAGGGGCAGAGCATTGCCCCCTGGTGGGCAGAGCATCGCCCCTGGTGGGCGTGCCAGGTGGATCCCGGTCGGGCGCATGCGGGAGTCTGTCTGACTGTCTCTCCCCATTTCCAGCTTCAGAAAAATACAAAAAAAAACAACAAAACAAATGAAAAAAACCCCGAAAAACACAAAATAGCAAAGCTCACTCAACAACAAAAATGACTAGATAACCTGAATATCCCTATAACTACTAAAGACATTTAATTTATAGTTTAAAACCACAGGAAACCAACAACAACAACAAACCTCCAAGGCCAGAAAGCTTCACTAATGAATTCTCTCAAACATTTAAGGAAGAGGGTGGTGAACACACAATACAGTGTATACAGATGATGTGTTGTAGAGTTGTGCACCTGAAACCTGTATAATTTTGTCTAGTAGTGTCACCCCAATAAATTCAACAAAAAGGGGAAAAACCATCGAAGGAAGAAATAATGTGCAGTTCTATGCAAACTCTTCCAGAAAATTGAAGAGGAAGGAATATTTTCCAGCTCATTATATGAGACCACCATTATCCTGATACAAGAAACCAGATGGAGACAAGAAAAGAAAAACACAGAATAAATATCCCTCATGAACAGAGATGCAAAAATTCTTTTAAAAAAAATGTTAGCAACTTAAATCCAACAATATATTAAGTGGATAACATCATGACTAAGTGGGGATTATCCTAGACTTCTAGGTTGGTTTAATATTAAAAAATTAACTAAAGTAATGCACCATATTAGCCAACTAAAAAAGAAAAACCATATGATCATCTCAATAAACACAGAAAAAGCATTTGACAAAATCTAACATTGATTCCTGATAAAAACTCTCAGTAACCTGCCCTGGCCAGATATCTCAGTTACTTAGAGCACTGTCCGGAAGTGCATTGCCGGTTCAATCCCCAGTCAAGGCACACACAAAAGTGGTTCAATGTTCCTTTCTCTCTTGCCTTCTCTCTCTCTCTCTAAAATCAATAAAATAAACATTACAAGAAAAACCTCTCGGTAAGCTAAAAATAGAAGGAAACTTTCTCATCTCAATAAAGAGCACCTATAACAACTCTATAGTTAACCTTATCCTTAAAGATTGAATACTTTCCCCTGAAAATCAAGAAAAAGACAAGGATTTCCACTCTCACCATTTCTATTCAACATCATGCAGAAGATTCTGCCCAGTTCAATAAGACAAGAAAAGGCCCTGGCTGGTTCCTCAGTGGATAGAGCATCAGCCCAGCGTGCAGACATCCGGGGTTCGATTTCCGGTCAGGGCACACATGGGAAGCAACGATCTGCTTCTCGTCCCTACCTCTCTCCCTTCTCTCTCTCTTCCCCTCTCTTAGCCAGTGGCTAGATTGGTTCAAGTGTGGACCCTGGGGGGATAGCTAGGTTAATTCGAGCACCAGCCCCAGACTGCGGTTGCCACGTGGATCCTGGTCGGGGTACATGTCTATCTCCCCTCCTCTCAGGCGAAAAAATTAATAGAAGGCACCTGAATTTAAAAGCAACACGTAAAACTCTCTTCTTCTGCATATGGCAAAATTGTCTATGCAAAAATCCTACACAATAGTTTTAAAAGCTACTAGAACTGATAAGTGAATTTAACAAGTTTGCAGGATACAAGCAATACACAAAATCAATTGTATTTTTATATACCTATGCACTACTGATGAATAATTAAAATTTGAAGTAAAATATCATTTATAATAGTATCAAAAATATGATAAATCTGATAAAATATGTACAAAAATGTACAATAAACCTAACAAACATTGCTGAAAAATGGAAGACCACTTAAATAATTGGAGATGATTGTTTATGAGTAAAAAGGCTCAATACTGTTAAGGTAACAGTTCTGCCCAAACTGATCAATAAATTCAGCATAATTCCTATCAAAATCCCAGCTGTATTCTTGTAGACAAAAACAAGCTGATTTTAAAATTCATATGGAACTGCAAAGGACCTAGAATAACAAAAAAAATTTTTTTCATTTTATTTATTTATTTATTTATTTGAGAGAGAGAGAGAAAGAAAGAGAGAGAGAGAGAGAAAGAAAGGGAGAGAGAGAGAGAATAAGAGAAACAGAAGCATTGATCTGTTCCTGTATGTGCCCTGACCAGGGATTGAACCTACAACCTTGGCAAATTGGAAAAACACTCTAACCAACTGAGCTACCTGGCCAAGGTGAAGAACATTTTTAAAAAGAACGAAGTTAAAGCTTTAACATTACCTGATTTCAAGATATGTTATGAGGCTATGGTAATCAAGACAGTGTGGTATTGTCATAAAGATAGATAAGTGCATCAATAGAAATGACTACAGCGTTTATAAATAGACCCACACATATATGGGCAACTAATTTTCAACAAAGATGCAAAAGCAAGTCGGTGGAGAAAGGTTAATCTTTTCAACAAACAATGCTGGAATATGCATAAAAGTGAACTGAGATTAACACTTCACACAATACAAAGATTAATTTAAATGTACCATGGAAGCCCTGGCCGGTTGGCTCAGCGGTAGAGCGTTGGCCTAGCGTGCGGAGGACCCGGGTTCGATTTCTGGCCAGGGCACATAGGAGAAGCGCCCATTTGCTTCTCCACCCCTCCGCCGCGCTTTCCTCTCTGTCTCTCTCTTCCCCTCCCGCAGCCAAGGCTCCATTGGAGCAAAGATGGCCCGGGCGCTGGGGATGGCTCTGTGGCCTCTGCCTCAGGCGCTGGAGTGGCTCTGGTCGCAACATGGCGACGCCCAGGATGGGCAGAGCATCGCCCCCTGGTGGGCAGAGCGTCGCCCCTGGTGGGCGTGCCGGGTGGATCCCGGTCGGGCGCATGCGGGAGTCTGTCTGACTGTCTCTCCCTGTTTCCAGCTTCAGAAAAATGAAAAAAAAAAAAAAAAAAAAAGTACCATGGAAAAAAAATAATAAATAAATGTACCATGGACCTTAAAATTTAAAACTTAAATGTACCACGGACCTGAAATGTAAAATCTAAAACTATAAAACTTCTGGAACAAAACATAGATGAAAATCTTCATGACCTTTCATTAGGCAAAGATTTCCTAGCTACAACACCAAAACTATGATTCATAAAAGCACAAATTGATCAATTAGACTTTATGAAAACTAAAAACTGTTAAGAAATTAAAGACAAGATCCAGACTTGGAGAAAATATCTGATAAGCATATATCTTATAAAAGGTTTGTATTCAAAATATGTAAATAATTCTAAAAATTCTAAAATCAGAACACCAATAATCTAATAGATATATGGGCAAAGATGTGGACATATGCCATCAAAGATATATAAGTGATAAATAAGTACATGAAAGGATGCTCAACCTCATTAGTAATCAGGGAAATACAAATTAAAATAATGAGATATCACTACACACCTATTAAAATGGCTAAAATCACAGTAGAATGAAGTAATGATACACATAACAACAAGGAAGAATCTTAAAATGATTATGCTGAATGGAAAAGACAAAAAAGAATGTATAATCTATACACCTGACCAGACAGTGGCACAATGAATAGAACATCTGACTGAGATGCAGAGGACCCAGGTTCAAAACCCCGAGATTACGGCTTGAGCGCGGGCTCACCAGCTTGAGCGCGGGGTTGCTGGCTTGAGCAAGGGGTTACTTGCTCTGCTGTAGCCCCCTCCACCTCAACCCTCCCGGTCAAGGCACATATGAGAAAGCAATCAATGAACAACTAAGGTGCTGCAATGAAGAATTGATGTTTCTCATCTCTCTCCCTTCCTGTCTGTCTGTCCCTATCTGTCCCTCTTTCTGTCTCTCTGTCACACACACAAAAAATATATACTCTATGATTCCATTTCTATGACACCCTAGAAAATGCAGACTAATCTGTAGTGACAAAGCAGCTCAATGTGGTTGCCTCAGGTTGAATGGGTGGAGGTGGGTGAATCAGGAGGGAGAGATTACAGAGAGGCACAATGAAACTGTTGGGGGGTGATGGGCATGTTAATTATCTTAGTTGTGGTGATAGTTTCACCAATGTATACATATGTCAGATACATCAGTACTATCTGCACATATTTTAAACACAGTGGTGGGATTCAGCCAGTTTACACTGGTTCGGCAGAACCAATACCTAATTTTTTGTTGACTTCAGCAAACTAGTTGTAAAAATGGCACTTGTAATCAGGGTTCTCTCTAAGGTGGGTGCCTGGGCAGCCGCCCAATGTGGAAATCGCAAATTTACATTCCTTACTCTTTTTTAACATTCATCTACACAACAGCATATTCTAAGCGCCTGTAGTAATGTTCATTCCATCCATAGGTGGAAAAATTACATGTAAGGATGCCAATCAAGAAGCAATATGGAAATATCTTAACATTTTATTGGTTTTTGTCAGGTATTATTTAATATTTTTTCATTAATATTTTAAAACTCTTTTTTATAACATAACCTAGTTTTGTGTACCTCTTTTATTGTTCTCATTTAAGTATTAAATGCATGAAATAATAAACTATCTTTGGGTATATTGGTTTTTTTATACTTAAAACAGTCGTTAGGGCAGAGAACCGGTTGTTAAATTATTTGAATCCCACCACTATTTAAATGTATGTAACATGGAGCGGAGTGACGTCACGGAAATGGCGCCGTGAGAAGCGCGTCCGACAGCTCTCCCCTAAATCACAACAAATTTATCAACTAGAAACAGAAAAATTTATCCTCGGAGCATTCCGGAGTTCCACACAAACTGAAAGCAAAAGGACTGTTATCACTTGAATCTGAGAGACGAGGGTGTGGAGGAAGCTACCGCAGCGACGCTCATTCAAGCCGCCAGGGAGTGCGCCTGCGGTGAGTCAGCCCATATACTTGGGAACCGCGAGCCGCCGCGAGCGGCCGATCGCGAGCCGCCGCAAGCCCCCCGCAAGCTGCCGTGAACCCCCGCGAACCGCCACCGCGAGCTGCCGCGAGCCCCCGCGAACCGCCACCGCGAGCGGCCGCCACGAGCCGCCGCGCGCGTGCCCGGTCCGGTTGAGCACCGCTGACGTTCCCAGCGGCCCACACACTGCGAGTGGGGGTCGCCGGCCACCGGTGCCCGGAGCGCCCCATTCGCGCGTGCCTTGGGCATTCCACGCGCCCAGGGCGCCCTACTGGCCCGCACACCCAGGGGGCTCCATTATCCTGCGCCTGGTGCGGTCCAGCCGCCAGCGGCGGGGCGAGCGGGAGAGGCTTGGGAGATTCTCTCCGTGGGCGGGGCACCTCACCCAGCCATTCAAGCTAACAATCAAGCGTTGGGGGAGGGGCACACGCAGGCAGCCTAAAATATCTTCGGAAACACAGCTGCGACCCAATCACTGAAATTAGCTTAACCCATAAAATCTCCGCACCCTTGGTTCAAATTGATAAGATCTCTCTCAGTTCAGCGATCCAAGACAAGAGGCGTGATATTTTTTAGTGCCTCTCGCTAAAGGGGTGGGGGCAACTTCTGATTGATAGAGCCTCCATATTCAGGGATAAACGCGAACAAGAAGGACTTGGCAGATAATAAGGTCTATACTACACTAGTCGCAAGCAGAGACTAGTGCCTCTTCTTCCCAGCCAAAACAGGCTACAAAGTGTGGAAAGCCTGGGTTGAGAGGTCCAACTAAATGATAGGCGCTGAACAGTCACCTTGACAACAATTGACTCCCACCCCCGCCTGATTACACTGGAGGCCCTGACTCTCAGAGCCTTTCCCAAAGCCTTGCACTGAGTGGGGATAGAGTGGGGATTTCCCAGCTCTTTGAGCCTCTTACTCCCCAGGCAGAAGCAGTTGCAGCCTTATAGCTGGATCACCAGGCTGCTAATTCAGAAAGGGGGGACTAGGAGAGAGAATCCAGGAAAGCAAACTCTCTCATCGTTGGACCCTGCAAACGCCAACAAGCCTTTACTTCCAGCAAGACTAAAGCCAATTATATGACATTGCCATAGAATCCCATCAACTGCAAATCCCTACCTAAGAGTGACACAGGGGCAGAGCCTGGGGTACAGAGTCACCGACTAGGAAGAGGGAGAGAAAAGAAAAAGGAAGAAGTTAACCTCTCAAAATCAAGAAAAATCCACAGACTTTACAACTTGATCCACTAATTTTCTTTTGTTGTTGTTGTTGTTGTTTGTTTCTTCTATCTTTTTGCCTTTATTTCCTCCACCTCGGTCCTTCTATTCTCTGCCCATCTTATGCTTCCCCTTTCTTGAACTACACTACCCATGAGTGTTGCATTTTATTTTTCTTCTTCATCCTCACCCTCCTTTAAGGTTATACTCCAAAACACTTAACTCTCACTCTCTCCTCTTTTGTTTTTTTTCTTTGTCTTGCTTTATTTTGTTTTTTTCTCCTCCTATTTTATTTCTTCCTTCGTTTTTCTCTTTTTCTTATTTTTTCCTTTCTATTCGTTTTTTCTTTTCTCATTTTACTTTCCTCCCATATAATCTTCAATCACAAACAAATTAGTTAATTTGGGACTCAAGGCTTTTTTTTGGCTTTATTTCTCTTTTTTGCTTTTGTTTTTATTTTTTTTTTCTCTTGTTTGTTTATTTTTGTGGCATTTTGGGTCCTCCCAACCCAAGGTCTCCATTGTATTTAGTCTTCGCTCCACTTAATACAACAGATTTTTACTTATTATTTTTATTTTTTCTTCTTTATTATTCTTTTTTGGTCCTTTTTTCTGATTCCCTCTTATCCCTCTCATTATATCTCTTAGTTGACCATCACTTACAAGCAAATCATCTTATGCTTGTCTAAGATTTTCTTCCTTTTTTTTTTTTTTTTTTTTTTGCATTTAGTAAGTCCCTACTCCCTTTTTTTTGCCCCTTGAACTCTTCACCCCAAATCAGGCCCTCCATTATAGGCACGATATTTCCCTGAGGAGGGGAGAGGAGGGAAAGAGAAGAGAGAATAAAAGGGGGAAATAATAAACTATTACTGTTTTTTTTTGTGGGGTGTTTTACCCTTTTTTTTTTTTCTTTTTACTCTTTATTAATTCTAATTAGTGCTATCAATAAGACCACCCTCAGATGCCGATAAGAAAGAGGAAATCGAATATTATGGATACAAAAGAAAGAGAGGTAACACAAATAGATGTGGAAAAATCTATGGAGAAAAGACTTAACATATTGGAAGCCTTGGAGCTAAATGACAGAGAATTTAAAATAGAAATCTTAAAAATACTCAGAGATATACAAGAAAACACAGAAAGGCAATATAGGGAGATCAGAAAACAACTCAATGAACACAAAGAATATATTACCAAGGAAATTGAAACTATAAAAACAAATCAAACAGAAATGAAAAACTCAATTCACGAGCTGAAAAACGAGGTAACAAGCTTAGCTAACAGAACAGCCCAGATTGAAGATAGGATTAGTGAAATAGAAGACAAACAACTTGAGGCACAACAGAGAGAAGAAGAAAGAGACTCAAAAATAATAAAAAATGAGAAAGCCCTACAGGAATTGTCTGACTCCATCAGAAAGAATAACATAAGAATAATAGGTATATCAGAGGGAGAAGAGAAAGAAAATGGAATGGAGAATATACTCAAACAAATAATAGACGAGAACTTCCCAAGCCTGTGGAAGGAACTAAAGCCTCAAATTCAAGAAGCAAACAGAACACCAAGTTTTCTTAACCCCAACAAACCCACTCCAAGGCACATCATAATAAAGATGACACAAAACAATGACAAAGAAAAAATTCTCAAGGCAGCCAGGGAAAAGACGAGTACAACATATAAAGGAAGGCCTATTAGATTATCATCAGATTTCTCAGCAGAAACTCTACAAGCTAGAAGAGAGTGGACCCCAATATTTAAAGCCCTGAAAGAGAGGAACTTTCAGCCAAGAATACTATACCCATCAAAGCTATCCTTCAAGTATGAAGGAGATATAAAAACATTCACAAATACAGAAAAGATGAGAGAATTTATCAACAGAAAGCCCCCACTCCAGGAAATACTAAGGGGGGTTTTCCAACCAGATTCAAAGAACAAAAGAAAACAACACCACAAGTAACAGCTCCACCAAGAACACAATAAAACCAAACTTAAACTGTGACAACAAAGGAAAAAAAGGGGGGAGAGGATGGAGATTAACAGTAGCAAAGGATGATGAAGTGCAGAAATACTTATAAGATAGGGTACTACAATGAATATGGTAGGTACCCTTTTCATTACTTAATGGTAACCACTCTCAAAAAAACCACCACAAAAACACTTGACTTAAAAAAGGTAGCAACAGAGGAAAGAAGTATGGAACACAAACAAACAAAAACAAATGATAGAAAAACAAAAGAGAAGAATCAAACTAGATACAAAACTAACAGAAAGCAATTTATAAAATGGCAATAGGGAACCCACAAGTGTCAATAATTACACTAAATGTAAATGGATTAAACTTACCAATAAAAAGACACAGAGTAGCAGAATGGATTAAAAAAGAAAATCCAACTATATGCTGCCTACAAGAAACACATCTAAGCAACAAGGATAAAAACAAATTCAAAGTGAAAGGCTGGAAAACAATACTCCAAGCAAACAACACCCAAAAAAAAGCAGGTGTAGCAATACTCATATCTAATAATGCTGACTACAAGACAGAAAAAGTACTCAGAGACAAAAATGGTCATTTCATAATGATTAAGGGGAAGTTGAATCAAGAAGACATAACAATCCTTAATATATATGCACCAAACCAAGGAGCACCAAAATATATAAGACAGCTACTTATTGACCTTAAAACAAAAACTAACAAAAATACAGTCATACTTGGAGACCTCAATACACCGCTGACGGCTCTAGATCGGTCATCCAAACAGAGAATCAATAAAGATATAGTGGCCTTAAACAAAATACTAGAACACCTGGATATGATAGACATCTACAGGACACTTCATCCCAAAGCGACAGAGTATACATTTTTCTCTAGTGTACATGGAACATTCTCAAGAATTGACCATATGTTGGGCCACAAAGACAATATCAGCAAATTTAGAAAAATTGAAATTGTACCAAGCATATTTTCTGATCATAAAGCCTTGAAACTAGAATTCAACTGCAAAAAAGAGGGGGAAAAACCCACAAAAATGTGGAAACTAAACAACATACTTCTAAAAAATGAATGGGTCAAAGAAGAAATAAGTGCAGAAATCAAAAGATATATACAGACAAATGAAAATGAAAATACGACATATCAGAATCTCTGGGATGCAGCAAAAGCAGTAATAAGAGGAAAGTTCATATCACTTCAGGCCTATATGAACAAACAAGAGAGAGCTGAAGTAAACCACTTAACTTCACACCTTAAGGAACTAGAAAAAGAAGAACAAAGACAACCCAAAACCAGCCGAAGAAAGGAGATAATAAAAATCAGAGCAGAAATAAATGAAATAGAGAACAGAAAAACTATAGAAAAAATCAATAAAACAAGGAGCTGGTTCTTTGAAAAGATCAACAAAATTGACAAACCCTTGGCAAGACTCACCAAGGAAAAAAGACACAGGACTCAAATAAATAAAATCCAAAATGAAAGAGGGGAGATCACCACAGACATCATAGAAATACAAAGAATTATTGTAGAATACTATGAAAAATTATATGCCACCAAATACAACAATCTAGAAGAAATGGATAAATTCCTAGAACAATACAACCTTCCTAGACTGAGTCATGAAGAAGCAGAAAGCCTAAACAGACCAATCAGCAGGGAGGAAATAGAAAAAACTATTAAAAATCTCCCCAAAAATAAAAGTCCAGGCCCAGACGGTTATACTAGTGAATTCTATCAAACATTCAAAGAAGACTTGGTTCCTATTCTACTCAAAGTCTTCCAAAAAATTGAAGAAGAAGCAATACTTCCAAACACATTTTATGAGGCCAACATAACCCTCATACCAAAACCTGGCAAGGATGGCACAAAGAAAGAAAACTACAGACCAATATCTCTAATGAATACAGATGCTAAAATAATAAACAAAATACTGGCAAACCGAATACAACAACATATTAAAAAAATAATACATCATGATCAAGTGGGATTCATCCCAGAATCTCAAGGATGGTTCAACATACGCAAAACGGTTAACGTAATACACCATATCAACAAAACAAAGAACAAAAACCACATGATCTTATCAATAGATGCAGAAAAGGCTTTTGATAAAATACAACACAATTTTATGTTTAAGACTCTCAACAAAATGGGTATAGAAGGAAAATATCTCAACATGATAAAGGCCATATATGATAAACCATCAGCCAACATCATATTAAACGGCATAAAACTGAGGACTTTCTACCTTAAATCAGGAACAAGACAGGGTTGTCCACTCTCTCCACTCTTATTCAACGTGGTGCTAGAAGTTCTGGCCAGAGCAATCAGACAAGACAAAGAAATAAAAGGCATCCATATCGGAAAAGAAGAAGTAAAGCTATCACTTTTTGCTGATGATATGATCCTATACATTGAAAACCCGAAGGACTCCACAAAAAGATTATTAGAAACAATAAACCAATACAGTAAGGTCGCAGGATACAAAATTAACATACAAAAGTCCATAGCCTTTCTATATGCCAACAATGAAATATTAGAAAACGAACTCAAAAACATAATCCCCTTCACGATTGCAACAAAAAAAATAAAATACCTAGGAATAAACATAACAAAGAACGTAAAGGACCTATATAATGAAAATTACAAAGCATTGTTAAGGGAAATCGAAAAAGATACAATGAGATGGAAAAATATTCCTTGTTCTTGGATAGGAAGAATAAATATAATCAAAATGGCCATATTACCCAAAGCAATATACAAATTTAATGCAATTCCCATCAAAATCCCTATGAGATTTTTTAAAGAAATGGAACAAAAAATCATCAGATTTATATGGAACTATAAAAAACCCCGAATAGCCAAAACAATCCTAAGGAAAAAGAATGAAGCTGGGGGCATTACAATACCTGACTTTAAACTATATTATAGGGCCACAATAATCAAAACAGCATGGTATTGGCAAAAAAAATAGACACTCAGACCAATGGAACAGAATAGAAAGCCCAGAAATAAAACCACATATATATGGTCAAATAATCTTTGATAAAGGGGCCAACAACACACAATGGAGAAAAGAAAGCCTCTTCAACAAATGGTGTTGGGAAAACTGGAAAGCCACATGCAAAAGAATGAAACTCGACTACAGCCTGTCCCCGTGTACTAAAATTAATTCAAAATGGATCAAAGACCTAAATATAAGACCTGAAACAATAAAGTACATAGAAGAAGACATAGGTACTAAAATCATGGACCTGGGTTTTAAAGAACATTTTATGAACTTGACTCCAATGGCAAGAGAAGTGAAGGCAAAGATAAATGAATGGGACTACATCAGAATTAAAAGTTTTTGCTCAGCAAGAGAAACTGATATCAAAATAAACAGACAGCCAACTATATGGGAACTGATATTTTCAAACGACAGCTCAGATAAGGGCCTAATATCCAAAATTTACAAAGAACTCATAAAACTCAACAACAAACAAACAAACAATCCAATAAAAAAATGGGAAGAGGACATGAACAGACACTTCTCCCAGGAAGAGATACAAATGGCCAACAGATATATGAAAAGATGCTCAGCTTCATTAGTTATTAGAGAAATGCAAATCAAAACTACAATGAGATACCACCTCACTCCTGTTAGATTAGCTATTATCAACAAGATGGGTAATAGCAAATGTTGGAGAGGCTGTGGAGAAAAAGGAACCCTCATTCACTGTTGGTGGGACTGTAAAGTAGTACAACCATTATGGAGGAAAGTATGGTGGTTCCTCAAAAAACTGCAAATAGAACTACCTTATGACCCAGCAATCCCTCTACTGGGTATATACCCCAAAACCTCAGAAACATTGATACGTGAAGACACATGTAGCCCCATGTTCATTGCAGCACTGTTCACAGTGGCCAAGACATGGAAACAACCAAAAAGCCCTTCAATAGAAGACTGGATAAAGAAGATGTGGCACATATACACTATGGAATACTACTCAGCCATAAGAAATGATGACATCAGATCATTTACAGCAAAATGGTGGGATCTTGATAACATTATAAGGAGTGAAATAAGCAAATCAGAAAAAAACAAGAACTACATGATTCCATACATTGGTGGAACATAAAAATGAGACTAAGAGACATGGACAAGAGTGTGGTGGTTACCAAGGGTGGGGGGGGAGGGAGGACATGGGAGGGAGGGAGGGAGTTAGGGGGAGGGGGAGGGGCACAGAGAACTAGATAGAGGGTGACGGAGGACAATCTGACTTTGGGCGAGGGGTTTGCAACATAATTTGATGACAAAATAACCTAGACATGTTTTCTTTGAATATATGTACCCTGATTTATTAATGTCATCCCATTACCATTAATAAAAATTTATTAAAAAAAAAAATAAATGTATGTAGTTTATTGTATGTCAATAAAGTTTTTTTACAAAAATAATAATACAGCCTGACCAGGTGGTGGCGCAGTGGATAGAGCATCATCAGACTGGCATGTGGAGGACCCTGGTTCAAAACCCCGAGGTCACCAGCTTAAGCACATGCTCATCTGATTTGAGCAAGGCTCACCAGCTTGAGCCCAAGGTCACTGGCTTGAGCAAGGGGTCACTCGCTCTGCTGGAGCCCCTCAGTCAAGGAACATATGAAAAAGCAATCAATGAACAACTAAGGTGCCGCAACAAAGAACTGATGCTTCTCATCTCTCTCCCTTCCTGTCTGTCTGTCCCTCTCTCTGTCTCTGTCACAAAGAATAATAATAATAATAATAATACATAAGAAACTAGAGACTGACTTCCTTCTGCTCAAATCTACTGATATTATATCAGTTTTCAGACAGGTATAACTAACTGCAAATAAACAAACCAGTCCTGTACAAAAGCAGAGAAAGATTTAGTTCCTCAAAAGAATGTTTTAAATGAGTCTTATTCATAGATGATCAACCAATTCTAGTCCAAGAAGGTAAAGTTTTGCAATCTTTCCTTGCCTTTCTCATGCAAAATCAAGGTTTCAAATATCTTACAGCCTTTGACATGTTCAGTAACTTTGTTTATTTGTGTTCTGATAATCTATTGCTATATCAAAAATGGCTGCAAAAGTTTGTGCTTTAACTGTAGTTTGGGCAGAACTTAGCAGGACAGCTCATTTCTGCTTCACTCTGCCACCTTGGATAGAGCAAAGGCTGACAAGTACAAGCGTCTGAAGGCTCATGACTCACAAGTCTGGTGGGTGAAATCAGCCATATGCTGGGACCTTAGCTGGGCCAAAGACACAACACAAAGCTTCTATACGTGATTAGGCTTCCTCACAACATGGTGGCTGGATCCCACATACTAATATCCAAGAGAGAGCCAGCCAGAAGCTGTCCTCTAACCTAGACTTTTAAGTCACACACTGTCATTCTGCCACATTCTATTCTCTAAAATAACAAAGGGAAGTCCATATTCAAAGAGGGGGGATTAGAGTCCAATTTTTTTAATAATTTTATTTTTTAATGGGGTAACATCAATAAATCAGGATACATATATTCAAAGATAACATATCCAGGTTATCTTGTCGTTCAATTATGTTGCATACCCATCACCCAAAGTCAGATTGTCCTCTGTCACCTTCTATCTAGTTTTCTTTGTGCCCCTCCTCCTCCCCCTTTCCTTCCCCTCTCCCCCCTCCCCCCATAACCACCACACTCTTATCAATGTTAGAGTCCAATTTTTGATAAAGAAATGTCAAAGAGCTTGACCAGGCGATGGCGCAGTGGATAGAGCGTCGGACTGCGATGCAGAGGACCCAGGTTCGAGACCCCGAGGTCGCCAGCTTGAGTGTGGGCTCATCTGGTTTGAGCAAAAGCCCACCAGCTTGAACCCAAGGTCGCTGGGTCCAACAAGGGGTTACTCGGTCTGCTGAAGGCCCGCGGTCAAGGCACATATGAGAAAGCAATCAATGAACAACTAAGGTGTTGCAACGCACAATGAAAAACTAATGATTGATGCTTCTCATCTCTCTCCATTCCTGTCTGTCTGTCCCTGTCTATCCCTCTCTCTGACTCACTCTGTGTCTCTGTAAAAAATGCATAAATAAATAAATAAAATTAAAAAAAAAGAAAGAAATGTCAAAGAACTTACAGATGTGATTTTAAACTACCATACTATGCATATCAAAAATTCTTCACCATTGCTTTCAAATACCTGGTCAGAAGCTTTCATGGAAGGAACATGGCATTGTGGCTCTGGGGCACTGGTTCAAATTCTGATATAGATTTAAAACTATTGTATGAATGTTAATTTTCTATGTCAAGACAGGGAACAGATGAGGTCCAAGCAGGACAGGAGAGGGCAAAGAGGGGAGGAAGGCAGGCTGAACAGTTTGAGTATTTAGCAGAGAAAGGCAGTGGAGACATAAGGCAGAACATAATATTTAGTCTCCAAAAAGAATTCTTAAAACCACTGATGGGTCAATCCTGTAAAAACAAAGTGGAGAATAGTGGTGAGCAGGCCAGCAACTACCAACAGGGAAATTCTGCAGCAGGTAGCAGGTGGCTTTAAGGTCAGGATTGGGTTTTGGGACCCCTGTTCCTGGGCAGAACTGTGCTTTCTCTGGATAAATATTCTGCTATTATTGCATCAAATCATACAGACCCAGCATTGCTTGCTTATTTGACCAGCTCTCCTACTAAAGTAATGTGTTCCATAAGGGCATGGGACATGTGTAATTCATTTTTGAATCTCAGCACCCTACACGCTGCCTTTTGTGCCTGGGACTCAGCAAGTGCTCATAAATAAATGGAACTGAACTACTGAGGTCAAGCAGGAAACCAGTCTTAAGGGAGTAAGAGTCTAGGGAAAGGTGCCAGGATAGGATTTAGAACCGAGAAAAGTAAAGGTCCAGTTTATTACATTGCATTGTAGACTAGGTTCTCGGAAGATGATCCATGCTGTGTTTCTGAGTATGGCCGACCGCAAAGTTGACCTGCCCGAGCTCTTAAACAAGGACTCCTTAGCTTTCCCCAAAGATTTAGCTTAAAGCTTGGAGTGTAAGCTTATAGGAAGGATACAAGTGGCAGGGACAGAAAGCTCTGTGGCTGTCCCATGTGAAAGAGAGCACCAGGCAGTCAGTGAGACCCCGTTCAGTTTTTTGTGTCTAAGTCATCCTGCTTACAGGAGGGAGCTGCCCATGAACAATATGCACTTTGGACAACATGCCCAGGAATCTCGCACTGTACCAGGTGGCTTCTCCAGGCTGACTGCTCTGTGAGCTCCTCTATCCAACTGCCCCAGGTTCCCATACGCATCAAAACAGAGCTCCTCGCCTTGCCCATCCCCCGTGGTCCTCCTGCACTGCCTGATCCCACGCAACAGAACCTGCAGCAACCACACCTCATCCGAGACGCCTTGCCGCAGTCATTCCCTACTTGCGGTCATGTCCTATCAGATCCAGCTCTTTATTATCATTCAACACACTCTCCTCTTCCAAGAAACCGTCTGGACACTAAAGAGTCGAAATGCCCCCTCCCACCCTCCATGGCACACCTCGCGCAGATCCTGCCAGATTCACGCTGCCCCCTAGACCTTAGGGAACCTCAGATCCTGGACTGCATCTTCCTGCGCTGCCCAGAGGATGTGGCTGTCCAGTACATGTTTGTGGAATAGCTGAACGTACAAAGTGAATACACCCACAGTCACCATAAACCGTGCCCTGCTTCCAGCACTTCCCAAACCCTGCCCCTCTGTTTTTCTTACTCCATAGCACTTATTACCTCTAACATGCTATAAATTTATCTTCTTGTCCTCATCAAGCCCCACCACCACCAAATGTAAGCTCTATGAAAAAGCGAATTTTGGCCCTGGCCGGTTGGCTCAGTGGTAGAGCCTCGGCCTGGCGTGCGGAGGTCCTGGGTTCGATTCCCGGCCAGGGCACACAGGAGAGGTGCCCATCTGCTTCTCCACCCCTCCCCCTCTCCTTCCTCTCTGTCTCTCTCTTCCCCTCCCGCAGGGAGGCTCCATTGGAGCAAGGATGGCCTGGGCGCTGGGGGTGGCTCCTTGGCCTCTGCCCTAGGCACTAGAGTGGCTCTGGTCCCGACAGAGCGACGCCCCGGAGGGGCAGAGCGTCGCCCCCTGGTGGGCGTGCCAGGTGGATCTCGGTCCGGGCGCATGCAGGAGTCTGTCTGACTGTCTATCCCCGTTTCCAGCTTCGGAAAAATGCAAAAAAAAAAAAAGAAAAAGCGAATTTTGATGGTTGATTCAGCCCTAATTCTCAAGCGGGTGAGACAGTGCCTAACACTCACTAGGCACTCAATAATACAAACACATGACAAGCCTCTGCAGTGTCACTGGGTCCCGAGGGCCCTGGCTCCCTCGGCAGTGATCCCCCTCGGTTCCCTGGCAGTCCGGTCTCCCTGAAGTGTCACCCTCTCCCGAACTAGACACCTTTCCTCATTTGCCTAGACAGCAGCTTATCAGAGGGCAGCAGCTGCTGCTGAACCGGCTCCCCAAGGGGACACTCACTCACCAAGGCTGCGACCCTGCTGTGCCAAGGAAGGGAGCCTTTTACAAAGTAGCCGCGATTATCAAACATTATTTTCAAAATGCATTTAACAAGGAACTCATTGGTATTTAAAAACTCAAATGCCTGTGAAGATTAAACATTTAAAAGTTAATTTCAGGAAATACTAAATTAGGGTTCTTCTCTAAGTCAGTGGTAGAGAAAATCATCTTTATTTTTATAACAAAATCAAGGTTAGAAAAATTTTGTTACCTTTTTAAAAGCCTCAGATGGAGTTTTTGAAAGGTGACTAAAGTAATTTATTCATGATTGTCTGCATGAGAATGCTAATGCTTTTAAGCACTTACCATAGGGCTGACACTTCTTTAAAAACGATGTTTTTATTAAATTTATTGAAGTGACATTGGTTAATAAAATTATATAGATTTCAGGTCTACAATTCTAAAACATATTATCTGTATAATGTATTGTGTGTTCACCCCAAGTTGTCTCCTTCCATCACTATTTGTAACCCCTTACCCACTTCTGCCTCCCCCGGCCTCCCTCTCCTCTGACCGCTGTCAGTCTGTCCTCTGTATCTATGAGTCTGTTTCTATTTCATTTGTTACTTCATGGCAGACACTTTAGATATGTCATGCTGTTTAATTCTCCTGACTCTGGAATAAAGATTTGATTAGACCCATTTCAGAGTCAAAGAAACCCCAAATTCAGAGCAATTAAGTATTTGCTGTAACATTTTTTTTTCTTGACAAAAAGGAAGAGATCTGAAATTAATATGGCAAAATGATTAGATGTGACAAAATAAAAATAGTGGGTGAACAGTTATTATATATACTTCTTAGTGAACTTGAGATACTTAATAAAATAATAAATCATCATATGGTAGCAATAATTTGACTATTTTACAGTACTAATTAAGGGCAGAGCCCAGATTTAAATTCACATCTGTTTGACACAAAAGTGCATGTTTTTTCCTCGCATTATTGTGCTGCCTCTCCAAAATGGAAATTACATTTGCTTGAACTGATATATACCATATTTCCCCATGTATAAGACATTCCCATGTATAAGATGCATCTTAATTTTGGGGCCGAAATTTTGAAAAAAAAAAGTATTACATAAAGTTATTGAACTCAAGTTTTATTCATCATAAAATTCATACAACTCCTCATCACTGTCAAAATTCCCATCCATTAGCTTGTCCTCATCTGTGTCTGATGATGAATCACTGTCTTCAATAATGAGAGCAAAAAAACCCTCAAAAAAGCAGGAAATGCAAGTAAAGAAAACCTACTACTACTGTAGAAGATACACCCAGTTTTTAGACCTTAAATTTTTCAAATAAATGTGCATCTTATCCTTGGAGAAATACAGTAACTAAGTGGAAGACCTGTAAGGTAGGTGTAACTCATCATTAAATATGATAGTTATTAGCAGGAATAATAATACAATATTACCTTTTCTTCTTTTTTTTTCCAAATGTCTTTGAAATGGTTCAGTAACCCTAGACCAGAAGTTGCAAAAATTATCCTCAACTCCCAAATAACATCTTAGGATGTAACCCAATAGCTCAGAACCAGCCATTCTTTCTTACAGTCTAAGACATAATTAAAAATAAGGAGCATTAAATGCAAGAAATATTATAGACGAAGAAAGAAAAATGAGTAAACTAAAGAGAGTAGGTGGGTAAGAGGTAACCACAAGCGAGCTCTGAAGGGGAATGGGAGAGAACCCTGAGACTCAAAGGATGAGAAGAGTGGGAGAGAGATGAGTATATGAAGAGAGGAGATGTCGAAAGAGCCAGATGAGGTGAGAACTGGAGATGAGGAAAGACCAGAGTCAGAGAAAATAAAAGGAGCCCAGAACAAGGAAAAAGTAGAAATTAGAGATAAGGGACAAAGAAATAGTAGTTACAGTGAATGAAATAAAGGAGAAGGCAGATGTAGCCTTCCAGAGATTTCATAAATTAGTTCCATGTCCTGCCATGTGGGCTTCCCCCTCCCTTTCCTGACATTAACAGGATCAGCCACTTGGAGTGATACATTTTGCAATCGCAGGGTAATAAATTGAAAGCATCAGTGAGCAAAGAGACCCCTCGCAATGAAAATTAAGCACCAAGGAATGCAAATTAAATACCGACATGACATAATACTTAGAAATATGGCATGTGGCACAGAAACATGATGTTGTTCTGGAACCATTTCCAATTCTGCAGCGAGCCTCCAGACCGCAGGCTGCTGTGAAGGATTTTATTTCTTCCCCCTCTCAGTCCATCCACCAAGCTGCAGTTTGGAATCTGACTCCATCTTTCCTACCAAACAAGCAGGAGGATTCTTCATGAACACTTACCTGTACCCACAGCCCTGTGTGCCAACACCTGTAACCAGAGCAAGGATGGGCTGAGTGGCAAGCAGTGTCACACACACTTCAGAATGCTGTTTTCTTTCCTTCTCCATGCCGGAGAATTCATAATGTGCAAGTAATGTCAGAGCTGTTTTAAATCAACAGCTGTAATCAATTTTCTTCAGTAGGTTCCTTTTTTTTTTGTAGGTAAACATTTCTTTCTAATAGAGGTTAAAATGCACAAAGCTCTAAAGGAAGATTTAGTAAAAATACGCTTCTATTACGCAATTAAGCACTTGTTCTTCAAATGGAGATCAGTTGCTTTGAAAAGGTATTTTGTAGCCATTTCATCTTCTTATAGAGGGGTTGTAGGTTAATTCCTGTTAGGCTAATTCAACAAGGACTTAGATTAAATTCTTAACAAATGCTTACTTAAATCAAGGCACTATTTCCTAATCCACACATTAAAATTAGAACGTCAATCATATGCTAGATGATCTATTAAAGGTCACCTTTATGTATAGGTAGTTCCTAAGGAAAGGTGACCTGAACATATCAACAGCAAGCAATTCATCCACTCTGCCATTATTTCAACCTCCTATCACTGTGGACCACCAACTGCCAGCCTCCCACCACAGTTGGGAACTAACTACCCTAAGCCCCAACCATCCTTTCCTCATCTCTGCTGCCCTATCAGCACTGCAGTCTCCTTCGGAGGCCCCGCCCATCTCTAGGACTGACCCAGCACCCTGCCTGCACAGCCTCTGCTCTCTGGTCCTTCATATCTCCTGGGAAGAGAGCCTGAGAGGTCCTTTTATGGCTCCTATCCCACAAACCCTCTCTTTCAGAGGGACTTCCCACCCCCAAGTCCCTTACTGCTTCCTACCAGCCCCAAGACTTTCAGCCTCTGATCCACCACCCCAGGCCACCTACTAACCCCCTCACCCTCACCACTGTCCTGGGCAGCCTGCAGAGCATGTAGGTAGTTGTCTCTGGCAGCCTTGTGGTCCCCCAGGTGGCTCAGTGCAAATGCCAGGCTGCCAAAGCTCCAGCCCTGCTCCCACTCTGCCCCACAGAGCCTGATGACAAAGGCCACCCAATTCTAAGAGGGGACCTTGGCTGCTGGGCATCAGTACCCTACCCCCCAACAAGCAAGGGAAAGTTTACATTGTTCAGCCACAGCACAACTTCAGATGTACCACAGAGACCCAAACTTCCAATACCTACACCCAGCCTCTCCGCAGTTCTGATGCCTCCCTCTGGCTATTCTTTTTTTTTTTTTCTCCTGTATTTTTCTGAAGCCGGAAACGGGGAGAGACAGTCAGACAGACTCCCGCATGTGCCCGACCGGGATTCACCTGGCACACCCACCAGGGGCGATGCTCTGCCCACCAGGGGGCAATGCTCTGTCCCTCCGGGGCATCGCTCTGTTGCAACCAGAGCCACTCCAGCGCCTGGGGCAGAGGCCAAGGAGCCATCCCCAGCGCCCAGGCCATCTTTGCTCCAGTGGAGCCTCGGCTGCGGGAGGGGAAGATAGAGACAGAGAGGAAGGAGATGGGGAGAGGTGGAGAAGCAGATGGGCGCTTCTCCTGTGTGCCCTGGCCAGGAATCGAACCCGGGACTTCTGCATGCCAGGCTGACGCTCTACCACTGAGCCAACCAGCCAGGGCCTCCCTCTGGCTATTCTGAGCCAAGCAACAATCCTGTGAGGTAGGCAAGGCATGTATCAATAGCTCTTCTTTCTGCCCATTGTTCATTCCCAGCTCTAGGCCTCAGACTTTGGGCCCACAACACTTTGCCCTGTCTGGCTGTCCCACCTCCTGCAGCCCCAGCCCTCATCCCCCTAGTTCTAGGCTTCTCAACCCCATAACTAGTCCTAACGGTTAATCCACTTTTTAGCCTTTGGGCCCATGCTGGAACCCCCTCTTAGTCCTTCAGTCTTAACACCATTCCCAGGCCCTGGTACTCACCACATAGGTCAGCAGTCTTCTGGTGAAACTCTCGAGCTTCCTGAGGGTTACATTACTGCTATCATATCTAGGGAGGGGCAAGCACTGGTCTCAGACTCAGAAGTGCTGGGTTTGAGTCCCAGATCCTCCAATTACTAATTCTGTGACCATGGACACTTACCTCTTGCAGCTTCCATGTTTTTATCCTTAAAATGGGGTTAGATCTGCTCTACCATCTGCATAGGATTCCTGTGAGGACTTTGTGAGCCTCCTCAATGGGGAAGCATTTTCTAAGTTCTATAGTGATATATACTTATGCAGAAGTAAACTTTTTAGAGGTACAAGGTGGTAAACAGTGGTCCAGTTTTATAAATTACAGTGTGTTGGAAAGTCAGCCTGAAATTCAGATGTGGATCCAATCCCTGGCTCTGCTGCATTACCCTAAACAAGTCACTTAACCCATTTGATCCTTTGTATAATGTACTGCTTTACTGAACGTGAAGATCTCTCACAACCCTCAGCTATGAATAGAACAGCATTGTTCAACTGCACACGTGTTAAATAAGCTTGTAGGGGCCAGTGTGGGAACAGAACTAACATTATTAACATTGCTTATGGAAAAATAACTTCTGAGAGATGACAACTAGCTTAACTTTTGAAACAAAAGCAACTTACAATTTGGAGACTGTTTTAATCACTAGTATAGTTTCCATCACAAAAAATGTCTTTGGTAAATATCTTCCATGCTCTTCTAGAGTTGACATTCCACTTTTGTGCTTTCATGCCGGATGAGATCCGGGCTGTACGTGGGTTCTTAGTTAACCAAATTACCACCATTTCTAAGGTTAACAGCGGATTCCCCTTTGGAACATGGGTGTAGTGTGTAGAGTGTAGAGATGTGAGTATAGGGGTGTGTGTGTGTGTGTTTGAGGGGTGAGGGAACAGGACTGACATAGATTTTACTTAAAATATGATATTATAATAAAATCGTTATACATTGTAAGAAGTGTTTTCAATTCTTAGGAAAGAAATTTGCAATAGTGACAGACACTTCCATGTTTAACCTTTATGTTCTTCTTCACATCATTCTGACACGAACTGTTTAGGGTGAAAAAGGAAAAGGTGGTGTGTCCCTTAAATGGTTTCTAATAAAGGCAACTGGATAACTAGTCCTCTCCATAATTAAAAAATAGAATAAAATGAAATGAATGGACTTCTCCCTTAATTACGCTCCCCAAAGCAGAGAAGTTGAAGACCCATCAATCCTGAGTGCCATATGTTCTAGTAACCTGTTGATGATGAAGAGACCAGGGGATACTCTTGCCATGGAAGTTTGGGTTATAGAATAAGAACTTTACTGGCAGCCTCTGAATGGAGGACAGCTCAGATGGACACAGAACCAACAGACCCAGAAACCTGACACTGAAACCCGACATAGTATGTTCACTGGCTCATCCCACATGTTGCAAGACTGAGGTTTCGGTATATGGTTTTTATAATAAAGACAACACAATCCAAGAAATCTTAATTATAAAGACATGTTACTCTAGGAAATTCCCTCACACATCTTCCTTGTATGGTGAATTAAACTGTATACATTGTCAGGAAGGCAATGTTTCCCCATTCTGTAAAATTTAATGTTCTGCTCTCTATTTGTTTTTGACACTCACAGGTGTCTTTTCTAAATATATTTTTAAAACATCAAAAATGAAATGAATTATCCACAGGTATTCTCCTGAAAAGTTCACACAGTTTTTCAGAAACTAGTCCAAGGATCCTGGCAGTAAAGTGATTGTCCTTTTCTCCACTGGTGGCATTTTGTGTCTAATAAACTTTCCAGAGTCATTAACAGACATTAGACATTGACATTAGCCATGGGGATGTAATGTATACATGATGACTATAGTTAATAATACTGTATCACATATTTGAAATTTGCTAAGCAAGTAAATCATAAAAATTCTCATTACAAGAAAAAAATTGTAACTAAAGTATTAGGTCATTTCTACAATAAATCTGTTGCCTTCATTTAAAAAGGAAATAAAAATATTTTTTTCTATAAGAGTTTTAGGTGCAACGCCAAGATTCTTAGAAAGCCCAGTTCTCCTCTTCCTAATCATTAACTTTTAAAAAGGTGAGAAATAGCCTGACTGGGTGGTGACACAGTGGATAGAGTGTCAACCTGGGACATAGAGGACCCAGGTTCAAAACCCCAAGGTTGCTGGCTTGAGTGCAGACTCATCAGGCTTGAGCATGAACTCACTAGCTTGAGCCAGAGTCGCCGGCTTGAGCATGGGACCATAGACATGACCCCCATGGTCGCTGGCTCAGTTGGATCCCCCTGGTCAAGGCATGTATGAGAAAGCAGTCAATTAACAACTAAAGTGCCGCAACGAAAAGTTGGTGTTTCTCATCTCTCTCCCTTTCTGTCTGTCTGTCCCTGTCTGTTCCTCTCTGTCTCTCTCACTAAAAATTAATAAATAAACAAATAAACAAACAAAAATTTAAAGAAAATAGTGAGAAGTATTTTGCAATAGAATCATAATGCTTGTCAGACTTCTGATAGAAATCAAATTGAGGGTTCTAGATGAATGGAACAATGCTGGGCCAAGTGACAACACTAGATGCTCCCTGCCTTCATAGGGGATCAAAACAACCCCTAAGTGATCCTTGTCTTAGTCAACAGAATCTCATCAGATGAAGCCCAGGATGGGCTGGGGCAATCTGTTCAGGGTTGCATTGTGGATGCCAATCTCAGTATTCTCAACTTGGTCATTGAAGAAAAGGGGGAGAAAGATACTCCTGGTGTCACTGATACTACTGTGCCTTATAGTACTGTTTTGCCTGGGGCCCCAAAATTCTAGCAAAACCCTCAAATTTTCAATATCTCTAAAGAAGATGACATCTACCAATATGTTATGAGAAAGCTCCTAGACAAAGAAGGTAAGACCCAGCATCTGGTTACTCCATGTGTCCTACAACACAAACGTCGGTGTATTGCTCCGAAGAAAAGGAGTACTGAGAAAAATAAGGAAGAGGCTGCAGAATGTGCTAAACTTTTGGCTAAGAGAATGAAGCAGGCCAAAGCAAAACATCTGGAATGGATCGCCAAGAGACGTAGGCTATCCTCTCTGACAGCTTCTACCTCTAAGATGGAATCCAGTCAAAAATGAGATTTTCCAAGAGTAACAAATAAATAGAACAAAAAAATTAAAAAAACTTGATTTTTGGAGGAGGAGGAAGAGGATGGTGATGTGGCAATAACAATGGCATAGCTAGCACTTATTGTTCATTTCTACAAGTCAAACATCACACCAAGGAATTTCTTTAAATTAGCTCAATTAATCCTTACAACTCTCTGAAACAGTATTATCAATTCCATTTTACCTATAGGGAAATAAGCCCATGATTGCTAAATAACTGGTCCAGAGTTACATGGCTAAGAAACAGCCAGGTTATGACTCAAATTCAGATGGGTCTGTGTGCTAGCTCTCCTCATTAGCCCTTCCAAATCCACTTTCCATCCTAATCTCTACTCCAAGTGTATGACTCGTGCCAGTCTTATAACCAGGTGGTTGATTTCTATGAATGGTTTCAATAGGCTTCCATGACTTCTGAATTGCAGTTGTTTTTGCCCAAGGAAGCCAAGGCGGAAGTCAGAGGGAGGAAGAAAACACCAGAGGTGTTTCTTGTGGAGTCACTTCAAGCTTCTGTACCCCTCCAGTGAAGATCACTGATCTCAAAATGGTGCTCTCTACACAACTCTCTCCTCCAGGGTTTAGGAACCAGTCAACCCCCCATTCCTTCATTCCTTCACTCTGAAGTACACACAATCCAATGTGATCTCTCTCTACTCTCATAAATTGTCCCTCCACTAAATCACACATAAACCTGACCAAGCAGTGGTGCAGTGGATAGAGCGTCGGACTGGGATGCAGAGGACCCAGGTTCTAAATTCTAAGGTCACCGGCTTGCACACGGGCTCATCCAGCTTGAGCCTGGATTCACCAGCTTGAGCACGGGGTCACTGGCTTAAGTGTGGGATCATGAACATGACCCCATGGTCGCTGGTTTGAGCCCAAAAGTTGCTGGCTTGAAGCCCAAGGTTACTGGCTTGAGCAAGGGATCACTCACTTTGCTGTAGCACCCTGGTCAAGGCACATTTGAGAAAGCAAGAAATGAACAACTAAGGTGCCCCAACAAAGAATTGATGCTTCTCATCTCTCTCCCTTCCTGTCTGTCTGCCCCTATATGTCCCTCTCTCTGTCACACACACACAAAAAAATGCCCCATAAATTAACTTAATTTGAATGTATCATTTGATTTGTATTGTGACCCAACTATTACAGTCTGACTCCAAAAATCATGTTCTCAACCACCATGTTAAACTACCTACTAAAGGAGAGTCTCAGACACTCTTTAGGATAAATGTAACTGGATTCCAGTGTTATCTTAGAATAGTTCTGAACTCTGGGAGGGCTCCTGGAATCCAAATCTGTTACATAGTTTTCTTACATTTTCCCTTTACTATTTTATTCCCTTCTATATCATATTACATCTTATATTATGGTATGAAATCATAAGCTTATATATTAATAAATATTTATGAAATTCATCATTTCCAATAAAATAAAAACTTCTATGAATATTTCTGTTCAAGTTCTTTAGAATACTGAAAGGCAAAAATGGTGAAGAATAAAAAAAAAAGACCACCTTTATTTCTGAAGTCACCCTATGTAGAATATGAGTTCCCAACCAATATTGTGGAATGCTCTGATACATCATGCAATGGTCCTGGGACTTCATGAGACCCAACAGCCAATTTTTGACTGGGAATATCAGTGTGCAGCTCATTATTTTCTACTATACAAAGCCACGCGCGCACGCGCGTGTGTGTGTGTGTGTGTGTGTGTGTGTTTACATATACAAGCAGTCCTGACAGAGGCCCTGGTCCCCTGGTCCCTGTGTCTCAGCAAGTACCGTCACTAAACACTCAAGGGACCGTAATGTGACTCCAACACTGCAGCTTGGAATGCAATTTCTCTTAAAAAAATAATCTTACAGAATCGCAATGTTACAGTCAGAAATGATCTCAGAGATAACATGTTTCAGATTGAGTCAAAACATCAGGACAAAAACTCTCAGAGTCCTGGGGGGCTTTCTGTTGCTTCTCCATGTACCACCTTCTGTGTCCATAACATACCATTCCATTTAGTCCTCAAAACCAGCCAGAGATGGACAGATTACTCAATGGCTTAAAGTACAGTCATGTGCCACATAACTGTTCCAGTCAACGACAGACCACATAGATGTTCCCGTAAGATTATAGTGGAGCTAAAAAGTCCTCTTGCCTAGTGATATGCTGGCTGTTGTAACACCATAGCAAAACCTGTTATTCTCGTGCTTGTGGTGATGCTGCTGTAGACAGACCTACTGCCCTGCCAGCTGTATAAAAGCACAGCACCACTCAAGTATCTACAGTACATTACACACAAAGATAACAAGCAGCTGTGCTACTGGTTTATGTACTTACTATTTTATGCTTTTTATTCATTATTTTAGAGTGTACTCTTTTACTTATTAAAAGAGTTTACTGTGCCTGGCCTGAGGTGGTGCAGTCGACCTGCAACACTGAGGTCGCCAGTTCAAAACCCTGGGCTTGCCCTGTCAAGGCACATACAACAAGCAACAAGCAAGCAATGAACAAATAAAGTGAAGTGAGTATGACTCAATATTTCTTGCTCCCTCCTCTCTATAAAGTCAATAAATAAAATCTTGAAGAAAAAAAGTTTACTATAAAACAGTATGCCATATTACACTGACAGCAGCCTCATACATCTCATATTTATATCATCTTGTGAACACATCATTTTCTCTTGTGCCTGATTTAGTTTCAGGTTGTTTTGTGCAGTAACATGCTGTACAGGCTTGTAACCTAAGAGCAATAGTTATTCCATGTAGCCTAGGTGTGTAGTAGGCTATAACCCCTAGGTCCATGTCAGTGCACTCTATGATGTTTGCATGACAAAATGCCTCACGATGCATTTCTCGAGATATATCCCTGTCATTGAGCAGTGCATGATTCTAAATGCCTATTATGCCTAATAAATTGTAAGCAGTTTGACATATTAAATATTTTATAAAATTTTTCATGATTGCCTAGCCTTTTGGCTTTTGGGTATACTGTACTTTAATTCACCAATGCCTTGTGTTTTCTTCATCTCCTCTTCTCCTTGCTGGTGAGGGACGAAACCTGCCCTAGGGGTATGGGGATGGCAGGAGACATGACATCCGGCACTGGACAGGTTAGACTGACAGCAATTTATTAGTCACACTCTCCCAGTCCGGGCAGAACAGTGCACGCCATCCAGGGCCACAGGGGGTGTATACCTGGGGACAGAGTGAGCAGGCAGGGTCTGCGGCAACAGGCTTGGTAGTATAGTAACAAGAGAGTGTGGTGACCTCTGGTGCCGTCAGAGGATGTGACTGGGCTTGTTTGAATAATTCCACAGGCTGGCAGGAAACTGAATCCTGCTCCTCAGGGATGAGCAGCACTGTGCCTGGGCCCTGTGATGAGGAGAGTTTCTGGCTCAGGTATCTTATCCACAGAGCAGAATGGGAAAGGGAACCTGCAGTTAGGCCAGTCAAGTCCCTAATCCTCGAGTTTCAGATGTCAAGGCAGCACATAATAGGGAACCTTAATTCTAGGTCTTTACATCACACTGTTGTTAAAATTTCCAATACTTGCCTGACCAGGCAGTGGCACAGTGGATAGTGTGTCAGAATGAGATGCAGAAGACTCAGGTTCGAGACCCTGAGGTCTCCAGCTTGAGTGTGGGCTCATCTGGTTTGAGCAAAGCTCACCAGCTTGAACCCAAGGTCGCTGGCTCGAGCAAGGGGTTACTTGGTCTGCTGAAGACCTGTGGTCAAGGCACATATGAGAAAGCAATCAATGAACAACTAAGGTGTTGCAATGAAAAACTGATGATTGATGCTTCTCATCTCTCTCCGTTCCTGTCTGTCTGTCCCTATCTATCCCTCTCTCTGACTCTGTCTCTAAAGAAAAGAAAATTCCAATACTTCATTCGCATAAACAAAGCTGCAACAGCACCTCTGAACTTTTATTCAATTAAAAAACAGGCAAAGAAAGAAGAAAAGAAAGAAACAGGCAAAGGACCTGAACAGACACTTCTCTGAAAAGGACATACAGATGGCAAACAGACATGTGAAAACATGTTCAATATCACTAATCATCACAGAAATGCAAATTAAAACCACAATGAGATATCACCTCACACTTGTCAGAATAGCTATCCTCAATAAATCAACAACAAGTGTTGGTGAGGATGTGGAGAAAAGGGAACCCTTGTGCACTGTTGATAGGAACGCAGTTTGGTACAGACATTGTGGAAGGCAGTATGCAGGTATGTCAAAAAATTAAAAATGAAACTGTCTTATGACCCAGCAATTCCACTTCTGAGACTATATCCAAATAAATCCAAAACACTCATTCAAAAAAATACATGCACCCTTATGTTCATTGCAGCATTATTTACAATAGTCAAGATTTGGAAGCAGCCCAAGTGCCCATAAGTAGAACAAATGGATAAAAAAAGCAGTGGTACATATATATAATGGAATACTATTCGGCCATAAAAAAGGAAATCTTACCTTTTGTAATAGTATAATAGACCTGAAGAGTATTATACTAAGTGAAATAAGCCCGTCAGAGAAAGTCAAGTACCATATGAATCAAATAAACAGAATAAACTAACAAACAAAATAGAAACAGACTCATACAGAGAACAGACTGCATGCTGACAGCAGGAATGGGTGTTGGGGACCAGATGAAAAAGATGAAGGGATTAAGCAAAGAAAGAAAGAAACTCACAGACACAGACAATGGCATGGTGATCACCAGAGGAGAAGGGGACTGGGAGGAGGTAGAAGAGGGTGAAAGGGAGATAAATGGTGATGGAAGGAAACTTGACTTGGGGTGGTGAACACACAATGCAATATACAGATGATGTCGTATAGAATTGTACACATGAAACCTACCTAATTTTATTAACCAATGTCACTTCAATAAATTCAATCTAATAAAAGAAGGAAAAATGGAAGAAAAGAGAAAATTTACATCAATATCTAACTTTGTTTACACTTTTTCTTTTTCTTCTTTTCCACATGAAAGGAGAGGAGATAGAGAGACAGATTCCCACATGAACCCTGACCGGGATCCACCTGGCAACCCCCATCTGAGACCATGCTTGCAACTGAGCTATTTTTAGTGCTTGAGGTAGAGGCTCCACAGAGCCATCTTTAGCACCTGGGTCTGATGTGCTTGACCCAATCAGGCCATAGTTGTGAAAAGAGGGAGACAGAGAAGGGGGAAGAGGTAGAGGAAGAGAAAGAGGAATGGAAAGAGGAAGGGAAAGAGGAACGGGAAGAAGAGGGGCGAGGGGGAGGGGTGGAAAAGCAGATGGTCACTTCTCCTGTGTGCCCTGACTAGGAATCGAACCCAGGACATCTACACACTGGGCCAATGCTCTACCACTGAGCCAACCAGCCAGGGCCTTGTTTATACTCTCCATGGAAGCATTGGTCAGTTATTGTTTTTAAAGTTTTTATAAAAGAAATTTTGGAAAAGTTAAAAAAAAAAAAGAGAGAGCATCTATTATTTTACCTAAATTTTGTCATTTCCTTAGGAAAAAATTCCTCAGTGCTGAACTTAAATGGGAGACAGCAACAAAAAAACAAAAAGTAATCTATCTATAGGTAGATACATTGGTGGGGACTATATTCCATCCTATACCTGTCAAACAATACTTATATTCTAGGCAGAATTTTTTATTTCCTTTATTTTAACTATATGCTCAATTATTATAAAACTTATAATTTCTTATAAAAATATCCAAACAACACAAAATAGGATATAACAAAAAAAAAAATTCTCCCTCACCTACTCCCAAGCCCTACTACCAGGCGTCTCCCCAAAAGCAACCAAAAAAGGTTTATGGATACATAAGCATTCCATTGTGTACCTTTGAAAATTGTTTTTATTCAATAAATGAGAGAATACTATACCTTATGCTGCAGCTGCATAGAAGTTGATTGGATGGATGCTGTATTGGTTTGCTAGGGCTCATAACAAAATGCTACGGGACTGGGTGGCTTAAACAATAGGAAATTTATTTTCTCACAGTTCTAAAGGCTAGAAGTCCAAGATGAAGATGTCACTGGGTTTGGTTTCTCCTGAGGCCCCTCTCCTTGTCTTGCAGACAGCCATCGTCTCAACGTGTCCTCACATGGCCTCCCTCTAAGCGCATGTCCCTGGTGTCTCGTCCTTCTTCCATGAACAGCAGTCATACTGCAGAGCCCCACCCTTATGACCTCATTTAAACACAATCACCTCTTTAAAGTCTCCAAATACAGTTATATTCTAAAATACCGGGGATTACAGCATCATGTGGATTAGAGTACAGAGCAACGGACACAGTTTAACCCACAACAAGTATATTACAGATTTTGCTGTTTCCAGCTTCTTACTATTTCAACAATGCTGCAGTGAACATCATCAGGTGCATATCTTTGTACATGTGAGTATATCCATAGAATAAACTCCTTGAAATAGAATTGTCAAGTCAAAAGAATTTTCATATATATTGTCAAAATATATATGTCAAAAATGTAAGGTATTTTTCCCCGCCGAGAAGGAAGGAACGGGCCAGAGCCACAAAATGTGGAATAAGTAAACGGCTTTATTGAGTACAGAGCGCACACCCTGCCCGCCAAGGTTCCCTGGCCCCGAGGAAAGATGGAGGCCAGAGAAGTTGCACGGATTAAACCACGTAGGAGATATTTAAAGGGTCCCTCTAGGGAAGTGGAGCTACTATGACGTGGTGAAATTTCACTGGCTGGCAGACGATTGCTTCTTTCCAAATGGTTCCTGGGAAGCTTCCTTTGGCGGGCTTGATTGTGGGTGGTCCTAGCCAAAGTGGGCAGGTCTGAGTTCCCCACATGGCTATCCCTCTATCCACCAACCTTACAAAAAACATTTGTCAAATTTAAACTTCCACCAACATTATGTGAGAGTAGTCACTTCCCCTCAGAAATCATGGCATGTTATCAATTTTTTTTCATCTTTGCCAATCAGTAAGTAAAAAATGAGACTTTATTTCGGTCTGCTTTTTTTAATTATCAGTGAGGTTTTATACAGTATGCATTTTTTATAAGATGACTACTATATTTTTTGTAGTGCTATTGTATTTATAGTGCTTAAATGTTTGTACTACATATATATTATTTTAGAGTATCAAAATTGCTAAAACGTCTTTATTCAAATCTATAGTCAGGTGATAGTAACATTAGTTCCAGTATATCTAATCCAGTTTTAAATATGGCCACATATGGTTTGCATAGAGTCCATTCTAAATAAGTACTTGCTGAATGAAATTGATCACTGATGGCATCTGCTATCTATCTTCAACGGTGATAAAACCAGCCCCTAATTATCAATGCATTGCTGAGTGGTTGTGTATCTCTCAATAACTTTGAATTAATTTGAAGGCATTTTTCTTCTATCAATTCTTTTCCAGTTGATATGTATGCTTGGTGCTTTCAAATTACATTGAAAGAAAAAGGCTTGCCCTAGTCGGTTGGCTCAGCGGTAGAGCGTCGGCCTGGCGTGCGGGGGACCCGGGTTCGATTCCCAGCCAGGGCACATAGGAGAAGCGCCCATTTGCTTCTCCACCCCCAACCGCCTCCTTCCTCTCTGTCTCTCTCTTCCCCTCCCGCAGCCAAGGCTCCATTGGAGCAAAGATGGCCCGGGTGCTGGGGATGGCTCCTTGGCCTCTGCCCCAGGCGCTAGAGTGGCTCTGGTCGCGGCAGAGCGACGCCCCGGAGGGGCAGAGCATCGCCCCCTGGTGGGCAGAGCGTCGCCCCTGGTGGGCGTGCCGGGTGGGTCCCGGTCGGGCACATGCGGGAGTCTGTCTGACTGTCTCTCCCCGTTTCCAGCTTCAGAAAAATGAAAGAAAGAAAGAAAGAAAGGAAGAAAGAAAGAAAGAAAGAAAAGGCTTTTTAGTAATTTTTAAATTACCTAAAAACTTTTGGGAAGTATGTCCAATCTAAGTCTTCAGCTGGGACTCGAGTAGACTTAACTTTTTTTGCCCACCACTGTGCTTCTGGAGCCTCTGGGAGCCATAGCACCAGGGCAGCCTTCAGATAGGAGTTCCTACAAGAATGAGCAGGCAGTGTGAACAAGAACAGATTCAAATGAATAGGCGAGACGCTGGGAAAAGATGAGTATGCTTGCTATGTGTAGGGAATCACCACCTAACCTTCAAACCTCTATGACTTGGATTGGTTAAAAGCCCTGAGTAAATGTCTCTTGGATGCAAACACCAAGAAAGTGTGAGTGGGTGAACTTTGTGCAGATACAAAGGAATGCATGTGAACAGGGCTTTAGAAAATTAGCCTAGAGGTTCTGAATTGCCCCTTCCTTTGTGCTTGTTAATTAGTAAAAGAAAAAGAATATTCTGACCAAATTAGCCCTCTCTCCATGTCAGCAAAAAGTCCATTAGTCATTTTTCCCCCTTGTCACCTGGCCTCCCTCCCTTGTAATCCTGTTACCTCTGTTCTGCTTCTGATCAATAAAAGCTAAGGGAGAAGGAGATCAGGAGGTCTCTCTTCACCTCCCTTGGCTGGACTTCCTTTCTCTTCCTCTTGACATCAGTTTGTGTCTTGAGTAGGTTTTTTCCAAGCGACACTGGTAGTTCCCAGTGGGCTGGAGTACTACAGCTATGAAACATAAGATTTCAAAAAGAAGAATTGCCAATATCCAAAATAGATAAAGAACTCATACAACTCAACACCAAACAATCCAGTTTAAAAATGGGCAAAAGACCTAAACAGACACTTCTCCCAAAAAGACATACAGATGGTCAAAAGATATGAAAAGGTGCTCAATTTCACTAGCTAACAGGGGAATACAAATCCAAACTACAATGAAATCTTACCTTACACCTGTTAGAATGACTGTATCATCCAGACAAGTAACAACAAGGACTGGAGAGGTTGTAGAGAAAAAGGAACCCTTATTACCTGCTGGCGGGAATGTAAACTGATCCAGTCACTATGGAAAGCAGTGTATAGTAGGGTCCTCAAAAAATTAAGACTATAATTACCATATGACTCAGCAATCCCTTTTATGGGTATCTACCCAAAAGATTTGAAAACATTTATTTGCAAAGATATATGCACCCTACGTTTATTGCAGCATTATTCGTGGTGGCCAAGATTTGTCTTGGCCATGGAAATAACCAGTGTCTTTCCACAGATGACTGGACAAAGAAGATGTGGTACATATGTACTATGGAATACTACTCAGCCATCAGAAAAGATGAGGTGCTGCCATTTGTGATAACAGGGATGTCTTTGAGACATCTTTATGCTAAGTGGAAGGCAGAAAAAAGCTAATAGCTATATGATTTCACTCATATGTGGGGTATAAAATTGAAATTCATAGACACAGACAACAGTATGGTGGTTACCAGAGAGAAGGGAGTGGGAGGATAGTAACGTGTAAAGGGGGCCAAATATATGGTGACAGAAGGTGAGTTGACTTTGGGTGGAGGGCACACAACGCAATCTACAGGCCATGTATCATAGAAATGTGCACTCGAAACCTATATAATCTTATTAACCAATGTCACCGCAATAAATGTAATTTTTTAAAAAGAAAAGAAAAATTGCTGGCAGGACTTTGGTATTGAGTGTATCAATTGGCAGAGGGTTCCCTAGTGAGCCTTCTTATTTCTATTTTCATATTCAATAGAACGATCTAGGTTTCCTAAGTGCAACAGAAATATTTATGAGCAGACACACCAGTCAATTCTGTTTGCCACATGTAAGTCTAAAAGTGCACATTAAGTTTGCCATGTTTCAGGATTTCATCATGTTTTTGGCAAGAGTGTTTACACATAAGGAGACCTTTTGTTAAACCACATAACTCTGATCTTGTTTATGAGCTCTAAAATTAAATTATTTCACATAAATACTCAGAAGGTAATTTTCATATTAGTCTCAATGGTCCACAGTACCACCACAAAAGATCCAGTCACAATTCATTCCGTGACATGGGCGGCCCGTCGGCTTGGTACAATGTGCGGCTTCGTGGGAGTTTCATGACCTACAGACTCTCACGCAGTTGGAGAGGGAAAGAGTAGCTGGAAGCACTTTTGCTGGATCTGCAGCAAAAGCATTTACTATTGAATAAAGGAAATAGATGAATGCAAAAGAATGAAGACCGTAGCTCAGAGCCTGCAAACTATCTCCATAGAGGGCCAAATATACTGCTCACAAAATTTAGGGGATATTTCAAAATGAATATGAAGCAATAAAATATCCTCTAATTTTTGTGAGCAGTAATAAGTATTTTAGGTTTTGTAGGCCATTGGGTCCCTGTCACGACTATTAACCTCTGCTGTTGTGTCACAGAGACAGCCATGGACAATGCATAAACAAATAGGTATAGCACTGTTCCCATAAAACTTGACTTACAAAAACCATGTGGCAGGCCAGACTTGGCCTATGGGCTACAGATGACCAAGCCCTGCTCTAGACTATATTGAGTTTCCCCCTCTGGTATTTTCTTTTTCAAACATACACAGTTACGATGTGTCAGACCCTAAAGCTTTCTTTTTAATTAACATATTGAATTCTTAAAACAACTGTACTGCCTGACCAGGCAGTGGCGCAATGGATAGAGCATCAGACTGGACACAGAGGAAGCCAGGTTCAAAACTCCAAGGTCACCAGCTTGAGTGTGGGCTCATCTGGTTTGAGCACAGCTCACCAGCTTGAACCCAAGGTCGCTGGCGTGAGCAAGGGGTCATTTGGTCTGCTGTAGCTCCCTGTCAAGGCACATATGAGAAAGCAATCAATGAACAACTAAGGTGCTGCAACGAAAAATTGATACTTCTCATCTCTTTCCCTTCCTGTCTGTCTGTCCCTCTCTCTCTGTCTCTGTCACAAAAAAATAAAAACTGTACTATTATATATTCCCATTTTGTAGATGAGAAAAGCAAGGCAGAGTAACTTCCCAAGATCATACGACTGGTAAATGGCAGAACTAAAACTTGAACCCAGGCAATCTGACCACAGAAACCCCAGCTTATGACCCACTCCTGTGAGGTTTGTAACATACTGAGAACTCTCAGAAATACACCTACCCTTCTAAGGACTCCTGAAGCTCTCTACATCTGGCTTAGACCCAGAGCAGATTATTCTTGCTGCTACTCTTCCAAGTGGATACCCAGGTGAATTCTAGCTCCACACTGGACTTCCAGCAAGGGAAGCACAGGGAGACTCCCAAGGGTCCCAAATCATCCCTGCCATTTGGGGACTTTCAAATGCTTCTTAAAGCTCCTTGAGTTTCATCCAGCACTTTCCTCCAATTTACCGTAAGCCCAGAAGTTACTGTGTCCTTTAAAGAATAACTTGGGACAAAACTGTGCTACTAAAATAAGCTATTTAAGTAACAAGAGAAGACATTACACAATTGCCATATTTCCTGTAAAACTAGTGACAACAGAAATAAAAATTTAGCTCAAACTTCTCCTATAATACAAAATTATGGGCCACCTGGATGAAAAGAGATGATGATTGTCACTGCAAGTAATGGGATATTCTACCATGGGGTTTTGGATTTTCCTTTGCAGGTCTGAACAAAGTAAACAAATCCTGACTGTTGGTGTTCAATCTTCACCCATACCACCCTAAGCGTGCCCAGTCTCGTCTGACAGTTGGTGTTCTGACAGTATTAAGGACAGGAGTTCAAATTACAGTTGCTGCTCATCTGACATTCTTCATGATTTGATCTGTTCTCCCTATCTCATCATATGATCTAGATTTTTCTTTTGATCTTGCCTCTTTTGATAGGGTAAAAACCACCATCGCATCTAATTAAAGAAGAGAGTAAACTGAACATTCCCTTTTGGAACATGGAAACTTCCTGTGGTTGCCAAAAAGAACTTGAAATGCTTTAAGATTAAGATTATACAGTCAGTCAAATCAGCCATTATAAATTAAGAGCTTTGTGAGAGGATTTAGGATATAAGTAGAATGAGAAAAGCAGTTATTCTCTGAAACAGCCTCTGGGAAAGGGAAGTGGGTGTTTTCATGTCCCATTCACAAAAGCCAAGGACGAGACCACTAACTTTTCTAAGGCCTTTACTGCAGAGAAAAGAAAACCCACTGTTTCTATGAGTTAAAAGGCTTCAGCATTCATATCCTGGTAGAACAGAGAATGTTTGACTCTGAAGGGGAAGGATATTTTTATAAGTTAAAAAAAAAAAAGATATTTTGTCTTGTAAATGTGTTTTTGTCATTCATTAGGGAACTCCACATTGGTGTTGTGACTCGGGTCCCTCATGAGTTCAGAGGTTTTCATTGAACCAGAAAGACATGAAAGGACAGAGGTGGGGAGCATGTGAGCCTACTATGCACGAGGCTCCATGCGAGGGAGTTGAACGTAGTTGCATTACAGAACCAGCTAAGTTAAAAAGACAGTTTGTTTTCAAGTGTTGAAGATCGTTGATTATAATTTAAAGCATTTTCTCTTATTTGTAACTATGTGTGGTGATGGATGTTAAATGGACTTATTGTGGTAATCATTTTACTGTTGACCCTTGAACAACACAGGTTTGAATTGGACAGGTGCACATATACACGGATTTTTTTCAATAAATATACAGTTGGTCCTCCATATTTCTGGCTTTCACATCTGCCCATTCAACCAATGGCAAGTCAAACACAGTGTTTTCAATCCATGATTGAGAAGTCAGGGATGGGAAGGACGAAATATATGCATTGTTCTACATCAGTGATTTTCAACCTTTTTCATCTCATGACCCACATAAACTGCTAAAATTCTGCAGCACACACACAAAATATATTTTGCCAATCTGACAGAAAAAATAGGTATAATTATGATTCATTTACACCAGACAGCTATTGTTCTGTTGGCTGTTGTCATTGTTTTTATTTGACAATCTAAGACAAAAGAGGTCAGTGCCCCTGACTAGATAGTCAGGTATTGTATGTTTTAAAATTTCTTGCAGCATAGCAATTGAAAATTGCTGTTCTACACCATTTTATATAAAGGACTTAAAAGCATCTACAAATTTTTGTATCTTGGAGGGTGAAGGAGGCCCTGGAATCAATCCTCTGTGGATACTGAGGCACAACTAAAGTTAAGTTTGGGGGGAGTTAAAAGTTATACATATTTTTCAACCGCTTGGGGATCGATACGCCTAAACCCCACATTGTTCAAAGGTCAACTATTGTATATACAAATATTGAATCATTACATTGTACACCTGAAACTAATATGTTATATGGCAATTATAATTCAATACGAAAATAAAGAAAAAAAATATTTTCTCCTGTTTCAATTGCTGTTTGGACATTTTTAATTTTATTATGAAAGCACTTCTTTTGCACAAACACCACCATCTAAAGCAGGTCGAGGAAGACTTACCTGTGAAGAAGTCTGTCCTGCTTCAAGTGAAGGACTGTGCTTGTCCACCTTATGACTGTCACAAGAACACTGGCAGCTCTGCAGCACTTGAAGTCACCAAGCCCTTCCTTGCCACCTCCCACCCCCCATTATAAATGAATATATTTTTCAACATGAGGACTCTTGTGTGTTCAGACGAGTAATAAATGAGGCATGGCTTTGCCAGCAGCTGGAATATATCCCCTCGAGAAGTAATTTACATCATTAAACACTGGAGCGTCTGAACTTGGTATGGTGTGTGACTCACTCCTGCGTCTGGGATAACTCCAAAGCTGCATCATATACTTCCTGCGATTGCTTGATCAGGTCACTTCTAAATCCTCCTACAAACCTTCTCATCATAACCTGGAGATCTTCTTCAAACACAACAAACTTGCTGCCATCTTATACTTCCTGCCTCAATTTTGCCAAAAGCTCACTTTCCTTGACTTAAAATAATTTAGTCTTTTTGTTACGTTTTCTATGTGTCCTGAATATTAGCTAGATTAGCTGTTTTAATTTTAAAATACAGGCTCTGGGGCTCTGACTATAATCATTTACTGAGTCCCTAAAACAGTGTCATACTATTTGCTGTATTGAGATAATTTATATTTTCTCTGCAGAGATAATTCAAATTTCCTCATTAATCTCCATAACAACCCAATGAGGAATATATTCTATCCCCATTTTACAGAAGAGGAAGTTAAGCCGCAGAAGTTAGAAATGGGTAAGACAGTGATATGATTCAAACCTACTTACTGATTTCTGAAACCTACCACTCAACCATCAAGCAAACCTGCCTGTACAATTCTCTTTTACTGGAGGGGTTAACATAAAACCATACATAATTACATCCTCAGAAATGATCTTTAACTACGCCTTTTAACTATATCTTTTTCTTAATTTTTATTTATTTATTCATTTTAGAGAAGAGAAAGAGAGAGAAAGAAAGAGAGAGAGAGAGAGAGAGAGAGAGAAGGGGGGAGAAGCAGGAAGCATCAGCTCCCATATATGCCTTGACCGGGCAAGCCTAGGGATTTGAACCGGCAACTTCAGCATTCCAGGTCGATGCTTGATCCACTGTGCCACCACAGGTCAGGCTAACTATATCTTTTTAAAAATCATTTTTGTAAGGCTAAACTTACTATTTTACTTATTCATATCACTTTGTTTTTTAATTTAATTGTGTTTTATTTTTAAATTACAGCTGACCTACAATATTATATGTTTCAGTTCAGGTGTGCAACCCAGTGATCAGACATTATATAACTTACTAAATGATCATCCTGATAAGTCTCGTACCCATCTGACACCATTCGTAGTTATTAGAATATTATTGACTATAGTACCTATGCTACAAGGCTAAACTTAGACGAGCTGGTTCTTAACATTATTTTGGTTCAGAATGGTGTAGAGAATTTGACAATGGTGTGGAACTCTCTGCCCAGGAAAAACACACACTACACATACAACAGTCTAGATGGCTGCCGACATGAAGGGTATGTCCCCTAACAGATTAGAATCGTACTCATTCACAGACTAATGTTACCAGGTTGTCTGCAGGTATTGGCAGCAAGACCTCCATTCTTTGCCTTTATTTTCTATTGAAGTGAAATTTAGCATTTCCATTACTACTTTCTGGCCAATGCATATGGCAATGCCTCACAATGGACTTTTCACATGGCTAAATCCCCATGTCTTCAACAATGATGTCAAAGACTGTGTGACCTTTCTACCCCATCAACCTTAGTGATGTTTTGCTACTGTTAGTACATTTTCCTCACTTAAAATCGCCTTCATTTGTATTTTAGAACACACTCCGGTAGCATGGAACCATTCAGAGAGAAAGGATTTAATGACAGAGCATAAAATAATAAATAAACAAACAAACTTAGGAGAAGGCAGATATAAAAGGCAATCTAAAATTGCACGGCAGTGAAGAACCCAAGGTTTGGAGTAAGGCAGGTAAGTAAGATGGGTATATATCCAAGCCTGGGTTTTTCCACTTACTTCCTGGGTGACCTTGAGCCACTTACTTAACTCAATCTCTATGACTTTCTTAATCTGTGAAATGGGGATAATACTATACATTCTGCATGGTTCAAGTTAATGTTAAGACTGCATGTTGAAATTAGATGAGAAATACACAGTGTGGCACATAGTAAACACTGGGTAATGGGTGGTATTATATTATTTTTAGTAATTATCAATGGATCGGTTATCTGGCATGATTATAGACTTTTTGCCTATACCCAAAGGAAACTCAATCAATTCGAATACTGATTCTTAAGGAATTAGAACATAATAAAAATGCTTCAAGATGAAATCATATGACTTATCCTATCTTTAATCATTTGGAAGTTTCCTCTGGGCTCCAGATTATACTAATAAATATTAATCATCTTTATTATATAATAAGTCTGCAAAAATACAGAGAAAGAGAAGTTTTCAGATAATAAAATACCCATTATTCTTTTACTACAGAATACTCCCGAATGATCCTTTCATTAAGAAGTCATCTGAAAGACTTATTTTTGAAATATATTGAGAATACAGTGAGTACTGAATAAATGCTTACTGAATTAAAGGCCAACTTGGAAACCACAGATGCCAGACCTTTCTGTATTCTCCCCGATTATGTCTCACAACTCCCCAGCAGGACCAAGATTATATGCCTACTTTATGTTTGAAGCAACTGTGTGTTACAAAGCTTAAGTTGCCAATGTACACATTTATTAATTTGTGTAAAGTAACTAGTAATTAGTACATCAGCATTCCAACCTTGGCCTAACTTCAAAACCCATCTTGTTTTTTAGCCATACTCTGCTGATTGCCAAGTTTTACAATGAAAAATATGTAATTTTCAAACCAGTCGGGGACTCACTTATAAATGTCTTACTCTCTCCATTATCAATCTTATAACCTGGGGAAGGTGAGGATGTTTACAGAATATACAGAATGTGCTGTCTCTTGAATAAATATATTTCAAAAAAATAGAAGATAAAAAATGCAAAAAAATAGGCTTATTATGTTGGTTTATATAAATGAGCTGCTGTCTGATACTAATTAGTACACTGGTTACAAGCATGACTTGGCGATTTGATTTACTTACTAATTTGAATGAAGTGGCACAAAAGGGTACATGGAAACTGTATGCATAAATCAAGATAATTTCTCCAACTTTAATGAATCATATCTTTTAGGAGATAAGCCACAGTTAAAAGTTAGTTTCTATGCCAACTAAGGAAGCTATGATTACAAACAGTTTGCCTGTGCCTGGAATAATAAAACGGAATCACTCTAGGATCATTTTCTTTTCATCTGTGCAATTTATGTAATTATTATCAAGAATTTTTAAAAATAAAAGGTACCAGCCCTGGTCAGGTAGCTCAGTTGGTTAGAGTGTCATCCAGACATGCCAATGTTGTGGGTTCAATCTCTGGTCAGTACACATACAAGAAGCAACCAATGAATGTGTAAATCAGTGGGATTTCAAATAGATGTTTCTCCTTTCCTCTCGCTTTCTCTAGAATCTTTTTTTTTTTTTTTTTTAGTATTAGAATTCAAGGACTAGGGTAGAAATTCAGGGTCGACAGGCAAACTAACATGGACTAATAATTTAGGCACCTCCACTGGTATTAATAATAAAAAATACACACCAGCTTAGCCTTTCAAATGTCACCTGCAAATGATAAATGCAGGCCCATACAAAATAAAGACATACAGGTTTGCTAAGTCTCACAAAGCACAGAGAATGAAGAAACAGGTTTCATTGTTTTTATCACCTCAGTACCCCAACTTCTCAAAATAGTACCAATTCCTTTGCTATGTTAGTAATCTACCCTAATTTTTCTATTAAGCCTGACCAGGCAGTGGCACAGTGGATAGAGCGTTGGACTGGGATGCAGAGGACCCAGGTTCAAAACCCCGAGGTCGCCAGCTTGAGCGCGGGCTCATCTGGCTTGAGTAAAAAAGCTCATCAGCTTGGACCCAAGATCACTGGCTCGGGCAAGGGGTTACTTGGTCTGCTGAAGGCCCGTGGTCAAGACACATATGAGAAAGCAATCAATGAACAACTAAGGTGTCGCAACAAAAAAACTGATGATTGATGCTTCTCATCTCTCTCCGTTACTGTCTGTCTGTCCCTGTCTATCCCTCTTTCTGACTTTCTCTGTCCCTGTAAAAAAAAAAAATTCTATTAAAGCAAACTCTTATTAAAAGTCTGAAGTGTAAGCCTTGCCAGGTGGTGGCACAGTGAATAGAGTGTCAGACTGGGACGCAAAGGACACAGGTTCAAAACCCTGAGGTCGCTTGAGCGAGGCTCATCCAGCTTGAGTGCAGACTCACCAACTTGAGTGCGGGATCACTGACTTGAGCATGGGATCATAGTCATGACCCATGGTCGCTGGCTTGAGCCCAAGGTCACTGACTTGAGCAAGGGGTCACTGGCTCTGCTGGAGCCCCACCCTGGGTCAAGGCACATATGAGAAAGCAATTACACTGGGGAACAAATTTTTTTTTCATTTCCTGTTGCATGAGGTTTTAGAACTGTTTCTATATATTTCTGCATTGCTGATTCCAAATCTGAAATCTGTTTTTTGGTGCATTCTCTAGTTTTGATGCAATTTTAATTTCTTTTTGTTACAGTTAATGGCATGCATTACTTTTTAAATTGGAGTTAAAGGGCAATGACTCTTGGATTGAACATAACCACAAGGCAATTAATGTTTTACAAACGTCACTTTTACATAATTGTAGTTGTTTTTAAATGTAAAAAATTATCTGATAAAAACATCCTCTTATTTTGTTTTAAGATTGAATAATGGCTTCTTTGAGTAGGCTTAAATATAAGAATAGTCCTGACACCTTCTGTTATATATGTGGCTGTTACACACTTCAACATCAAAGGCGCAATATTTCATTATTTGTGACACGTGTATATATTGCCTATTTTCAAGTTCCCCTTGGTGATCAAGACAAAAATTGGGCTCCTCATATTGTGTGTCATAATTGTGAGGAAATGCTTCATGACTGGACAAAAGGAAAACGCAAAGGAATGCCTTTTGGTATTGCCATGGTTTGGCGTGAACCTAAGGATGACAGCAGTGACTGTTATTTCTGTCTGATCCATACAAAGGGCATCGGCAAGAAAAAATGGCATATGATCGCATATCCTAATATTTCTTCAGCAATACGACCTATCCCACACTCTGAGATACTCCCGGTTCCAGTTTTCAATGGTTTTATTTCTTCTAAGGACGAAGAAAGTGAACATGGTGATCAAGTGTATTTTGATAGGATGCATGAGGAAATGGTTGTAAAATCTGAAGGGTCTTCTTCTAATGCCAAGCAGTCATTAACCCCTCAGTAGTTTAGCCAACCCGAATTGAATGACTTAGTCAGAGATTTGGGCCTATCAAAGAAAGCAGCTGAGTTATTAGCCTCCGGGCTTCAAATAAAGAACATACTTCACTGGTCAGCTAAAATATCCCATTTCAGGAAGCGTGAACAAATTTTTGTGGACTTTTTTTCCAAAGACAAACACTTTGTTTACTGTCATGATATCAGTAGTCTTCTCAGCCAGCTAGGTGTTACCACTTACAGTCCAACAGAATGGCAGCTATTTCCTGACAGCTCTAAAAGGAGTCTGAAATGTGTTCTCCTATACAACAGTAATGTTTATGCAGTGGTTCCAATTGGTTATTCAACTCATCTGTGAGAAGATTATAATGACATAAAAATTTTCCTCTACTTTCTGAAGTATGAGGAGCATAACTGGATCCTTTGTATGGATCTTAAAATGGGAAATTTCCTGCTAGGACAATAGAGAGGTTTCACGAAGCATCCTTGCTTTCTGTGTTTGTGGGACAGCCGAGCTTGGGAGAAACACTGGACACAGAAGGAGTGGCCGAAACGTGAAGCTCTGGAAGTAGGGATGCAAAATATTGTGAATGAACCTGTAATTAATCAAGACAGGATCATTTTCCCCCACTTCACATCAAACTTGGCTTAATGAAGCAGTTTGTTCAGGTTTTGAATAAAGAAAGTGAATGCTTTCAACAATTTTCTGCTTTTCCTGTCTTGTCTTTCGAGAAGATAAAAGCAGGTGTACTCGATGAACCTGAAATTCGAACCCTCATACGTAACGAACAATTTGCCAGGAAGATGAATAAGGAGGAGAAAGCAGCATGGCAGTCTTTTGTGGCAGTTACAAAGAACTTCCTTGGAAACAAAAAAGCAGAAAACTATGAACTTCTGGTTCAATGTTGGCTTTCCGCAACATTGGATGGAACATGAACGTTAAGATTCACTTCCTGAACAGTCAGTTACCTTGATAAGTTTCCCGAAAATCTTGGAGCTGTTAGTGATGAGCAGACTACTGCTGGAGCATCAAAAGAGAATGTCCTTTCAAATACACAAACGTAAGAGGTACAAACACAAATTTTTGCCTGAATAGAATTTAAATAAGTTTTGCACAAATTTTATGATTAAAATAAAATGTTTTAATACGTTCTATTTCAAAATTATAGACAAATTTTGATGCAGTCATATCTTTTAGTGTATTAGTGTATTTACTGCATTATATAAATTATTATATTTTCACAAAGATGATGCCCAAGAAGACATTCTATTTCATGTTAAACTAAATGTTGAAAATTTTACAATAAGATGCAAACCTAAAATCTTGAATCGCAAAAATACTGTAGCTTACAGAGAAAAACTAATGTCAGATTTGAGATCAGCACACTCAAATTAGGTAAGAACAAGTATTTTTGTGAATGCAACAAAAATTTTGTTCCCCAGTGAACAACTAAGGTGCTGTAATGAAGAATTGATGCTTCTTATCTCTCTCCCTTTCTGTCTGTCTGTCCCTATCTGTCCCTCTCTCTCTCTTGCAAAAAAAAAAAAGAATCTGAAGTATTAAGTACAAAAGGAAGCACAATATGTGAAGATAAAATAATGCAAAGCTAAGGCTCACTTAGAAAAGCACCCCCCAAAAGCATCAGGTGCCTTGATTTTTCATAAGACTGAGCCAGAGATTATTAACAGAAAAGAAACAGGAAATTTCAGCCAAAACTGAAGATTTCTCTGGAAGTCAGCTTTCCCTCTTGAATGTGGCTATATATCATACAATCCAATAATGACATTCAGGAACCATATTTTCATCATTTTATAATGCACAGACATGCTCAATGTTAAAATGAGTGTATTAATAGAAACCAAATCATAGCACTCCACGTCTAAGCATAACAGGGGCAATGAAGGCGTGACATAGGTAAGTTTTTTTTTTTCTTTGTTTGTTTGTTTTGTATTTTTCTGAAGTTGGAAACGGGGAGAGACAGTCAGATTCCCGCATGCACCCGACCGGGATCCACCCAGCACGCCCACCAGGGGCGATGCTCTGCCTGGGGGAGGGGGTCGCTCTGCCGTGACCAGAGCCACTCTAGCGCCTGGGGCAGAGGCCAAGGAGCCATCCCCAGCGCCCGGGCCATCTTTGCTCCAATGGAGCCTCGGCTGCGGGAGGGGAAGAGAGAGACAGAGAGGAAGGAGAGGGGGAGGGGTGGAGAAGCAAATGGACGCTTCTCCTGTGTGCCCTGGCCGGGAGTCCAACCCGGGTCCCCCGCAAGCCATGCCGACGCTCTACCACTGAGCCAACCAGCCAGGGCCTAGGTAAGTTTTTAAGCAGCGTCAGAATTCAACAGCATAGGGAGAGGTGATTAAATCTCAAGAAACCTCTGCTCATGGCTGCTTAGGCATTCAAATTTTCCTTAATCTTTTTTAAAGTTACATAAGTACTAAAGAATGTTTGGGAAATAAAGAAAAAACGTTAGCCATATCCCTGCCACCTTAAAACTATTATCATTTGCAATATTTACCCCTAGTCTTAATTTTTCATGTATACAAAATCCTTTATTTTACATCAGTAGAAATATACAGAGTGAGGCAAAGGTTTACAGCTGCGAATACATGAAACATAGCTTATTCTTGTATTATTATATACTAATTATGGCATTATTTTCCATATGAACAACTGTAAACCTACTTTTACCCCACCCTGTATTATATACACCTTGGTTTTTCTTTCACCTAAAATATTTCTTAGAGATGCTTTCATAATGGTATTTAAAGCTCTGTCATTATTTTTACTTTATTTATCCTATAAAATATCAAATATCTTCTTTGCAATTTTTGGTTATTATAAACAATACTGGGGGTGACGTCACGGAAATGGCGCCGTGAGCAGCGCATCTGACAGATCTCCCCTAAATCACAACAAATTTATCAACTAGAAACAGAAAAATTTATCCTCAGAGCATTCCAGAGTTCCACACAAACTGAAAGGGAAAGGGCTGTTATCACTTGAATCTGAGAGACGAGGGTGTGGAGGAAGCTACCGCAGGGACGTTCATTCAAGCCAGAGGAAGTACGCCTGTGGTGAGTCAGCCCACACTCGGGAGCCGCGAGCAGCCGAGGGCGCGCGCCCGGTACGGTTGCAGAGCGAGCACCGCCCACACTCGGGAGCAGCGAGCAGCCGCCGGTGCGCGCCCGATCCGGTTGCAGAGCAAGCACCGCTAACGTTCCCAGCGGCCCGCGCACTGCGAGTGAGAGTCGCCAGCCACCGGTGCCCGGAGCACCCCATTCGCGCACGTGCCCTGGGCATTCCACACGCCCAGAGCGCCCTACTGGCCCGCACACCCAGGGTGCCCCATTATCCTGCGCCTGGTGCGATCCAGCCGCCAGCAGCAGGGCCAGTGGGAGAGGCACCAGGGTGGTCATCTACTTGGGAGATTCTCTCCGTGGGCGGGGCACCTCACCCAGCCATTCAAGCTAACAATCAAGCGTTGGGGGAGGGGCGCGCGCAGGCAGCCTAAAATACCTTCGGGAGCACAGCTGCAACCCAATCACTGAAATTAGCTTAACCCATGAAATCTGCGCACCCTCGGTTCTAATTGATAAGATCTCTCTCAGTTCAGCGACCCAAGACAAGAGGCGTGATATTTTTTAGTGCCTCTCGCTAAAGGGGTGGGGGCAACTTCTGATTGATAGAGCCTCCATATTCAGGGATAAACGCTAACAAGAAGGACTTGGCAGATAATAAGATCTATACTACACTAGTCGCAAGCAGAGACTAGTGCCTCTTCTTCCCAGCCAAAACAGGCTACAAAGTGTGGAAAGCCTGGGTTGAGAGGTCCAACTGAATGCTAGGCACTGAACAGTCACCTTGACAACAATTGACTCCCACCCCCGCCTGATTACACTGGAGGCCCTGACTCTCAGAGCCTTTCCCAAAGCCTTGCACTGAGTGGGGATAGAGTGGGGATTTCCCAGCTCTTTGAGCCTCTTACTCCCCAGGCAGAAGCAGTTGCAGCCTTATAGCTGGATCACCAGGCTGCTAATTCAGGAAGGGGGGACTAGGAGAGAGAATCCAGGAAAGCAAACTCTCTCATCGTTGGACCCTGCAAACGCCAACAAGCCTTGACTACCAGCAAGACTAAAGCCAACTATATGACATTGCCATAGAATCCCATCAACTGCAAATCCCTACCTAAGTGTGACACAGGGGCAGAGCCTGGGGTACAGAGTCACCGACCAGGAAGAGGGAGAGAAAAGAAAAAGGAAGAAGTTAACCTCTCAAAATCAAGAAAAATCCACAGACTTTACAACTTGTTCCACTAATTTTTTTTTTGTTGTTGTTTGTTTCTTCTATCTTATTGCCTTTATTTCCTCCACCTCGGTCCTTCTATTCTCTGCCCATCTTATGCTTCCCTTTTCTTGAACTACACTACCCATAACTGTTACATTTTATTTCTCTTCTTCATCCTCACCCTCCTTTAAGGTTATACTCCAAAACACTTAACTCTCACTCTCTCCTCTTTTGTTTTTTTTTTTATTTGCTTTATTTTGTTTTTTTCTCTTCCTTTTTTATTTCTTCCTTCGTTTTTCTCTTTTTCTTATTTTTTCCTTTCTATTCATTTTTTCTTTTCTCGTTTTACTTTCCTCCCATTTAATCCTCAATCACAACCAAATTAGTTAATTTGGGACTCAAGGCTTTTTTTGGCTTTATTTTTCTTTTTTGCTTTTGTTTTTGTTTTTTACTTGTTTATTTTTGTGGCATTTTGGGTCCTCCCAACCCAAGGTCTCCATTGTATTTAGTCTTCGCTCCACTTAATACAACAGATTTTTACTTATTATTTTTATTTTTTTCTTCTTTATTATTCCTTTTTTGGTCCTTTTTTCTGGTTCCCTCTTATCCCTCTCATTATATGTCTTAGTTGACCATCACTTACAAGCAAATCATCTTATGCTTGTCTAAAATTTTCTTCCTTTTTTTTTTTTTTTTTTTTTTTGCATTTAGTAGGTCCCTACTCCCTTTGTTTGCCCCTTGAACTCTTCACCCCAAATCAGGCCCTCCATTATAGGCACGATATTTCCCTGAGGAGGGGAGAGGAGGCAAAGAGAAGAAAGAAAAAAAGGGGGAAATAATAAATTATTACTGGTTTTTTTTTTGTGGGGTGTTTTACCTTTTTTTTTTTTTTTACTTTTTACTCTTTATTAATTCTAATTAGTGCTATCAACAAGACCACCCTCAGATGCCAATAAGAAAGAGGAAATAGAATATTATGGATACAAAAGAAAGAGAGGTAACACAAATAGATGTGGAAAAATCTATGGAGAAAAGACTTAACATATTGGAAGCCTTGGAGCTAAATGACAGAGAATTTAAAATAGAAATCTTAAAAATACTCAGAGATATACAAGAAAACACAGAAAGGCAATATAGGGAGATCAGAAAACAACTCAATGAACACAAAGAATATATTACCAAGGAAATTGAAACTATTAAAACAAATCAAACAGAAATGAAAAACTCAATTCACGAGCTGAAAAATGAGGTAACAAGCTTAGCTAACAGAACAGCCTAGATTGAGGATAGGATTAGTGAAATAGAAGACAAACAACTTGAGGCACAACAGAGAGAAGAAGAAAGAGACTCAAAAATAAAAAATGAGAAAGCCCTACAGGAATTGTCTGACTCCATCAGAAAGAATAACATAAGAATAATAGGTATATCAGAGGGAGAAGAGAAAGAAAATGGAATGGAGAATATACTCAAACAAATAATAGACGAGAACTTCCCAAGCCTGTGGAAAGAACTAAAGCCTCAAATTCAAGAAGCAAACAGAACACCGAGTTTTCTTAACCCCAACAAACCCACTCCAAGGCACATCATAATAAAGATGACACAAACCAATGACAAAGAAAAAATTCTCAAGGCAGCCAGGGAAAAGAAGAGTACAACATATAAAGGAAGGCCTATTAGATTATCATCAGATTTCTCAGCAGAAACTCTACAAGCTAGAAGAGAGTGGACCCCAATATTTAAAGCCCTGAAAGAGAGGAACTTTCAGCCAAGAATACTATACCCATCAAAGCTATCCTTCAAGTATGAAGGAGATATAAAAACATTCACAAATACAGAAAAGATGAGAGAATTTATCAACAGAAAGCCCCCACTCCAGGAAATACTAAAAGGGGTTTTCCAACCAGATTCAAAGAACAAAAGAAAACAACACCACAAGTAACAGCTCCACCAAGAACACAATAAAACCAAACTTAAACTGTGACAACAAAGGAAAAAAAGGGGGGAGAGGATGGAGATTAACAGTAGCAAAGGACGATGAAGTGCAGAAATACTTATATGATAGGGTACTACAATGAATATGGTAGGTACCCTTTTCATTACTTAATGGTAACCACCCTTGAAAAAACCACCACAAAAACACTTGACTTAAAAAAGGTAGCAACAGAGGAAAGAAGTATGGAACACAAACAAACAAAAACAAATGATAGAAAAACAAAAGAGAAGAATCAAACTAGATACAAAACTAACAGAAAGCAATTTATAAAATGGCAGTAGGGAACCCACAAGTGTCAATAATTACACTAAATGTAAATGGATTAAACTTACCAATAAAAAGACATAGAGTAGCAGAATGGATTAAAAAAGAAAATCCAACTATATGCTGCCTACAAGAAACACATCTAAGCAACAAGGATAAAAACAAATTCAAAGTGAAAGGCTGGAAAACAATACTCCAAGCAAACAACACCCAAAAAAAAGCAGGCGTAGCAATACTCATATCTAATAATGCTGACTACAAGACAGAAAAAGTACTCAGAGACAAAAATGGTCATTTCATAATGATTAAGGGGAAGTTGAATCAAGAAGACATAACAATCCTTAATATATATGCACCAAACCAAGGAGCACCAAAATATATAAGACAGCTACTTATTGACCTTAAAACAAAAACTAACAAAAATACAATCATACTTGGAGACCTCAATACACCGCTGACGGCTCTAGATCGGTCATCCAAACAGAGAATCAATAAAGATATAGTGACCTTAAACGAAATACTAGAACACCTGGATATGATAGACATCTACAGGACACTTCATCCCAAAGCGACAGAGTATACATTTTTCTCTAGTGTACATGGAACATTCTCAAGAATTGACCATATGTTGGGCCACAAAGACAATATCAGCAAATTTAGAAAAATTGAAATTGTACCAAGCATATTTTCTGATCATAAAGCCTTGAAACTAGAATTCAACTGCAAAAAAGAGGGGGAAAAACCCACAAAAATGTGGAAACTAAACAACATACTTCTAAAAAATGAATGGGTCAAAGAAGAAATAAGCGCAGAAATCAAAAGATATATACAGACAAATGAAAATGAAAATACGACATATCAGAATCTCTGGGATGCAGCAAAAGCAGTAATAAGAGGAAAGTTCATATCACTTCAGGCCTATATGAACAAACAAGAGAGAGCCGAAGTAAACCACTTAACTTCACACCTTAAGGAACTAGAAAAAGAAGAACAAAGACAACCCAAAAACAGCCGAAGAAAGGAGATAATAAAAATCAGAGCAGCCCTGGCCGGTTGGCTCAGCGGTAGAGCGTCAGCCTAGCGTGCGGAGGACCCAGGTTCGATTCCCGGCCAGGGCACACAGGAGAAGCGCCCATTTGCTTCTCCACCCCTCCGCCGCGCTTTCCTCTGTGTCTCTCTCTTCCCCTCCCGCAGCCAAGGCTCCATTGGAGCAAACATGGCCCGGGCGCTGGGGATGGCTCTGTGGCCTCTGCCTCAGGCGCTAGAGTGGCTCTGGTCGCAACATGGCGACGCCCAGGATGGGCAGAGCATCGCCCCCTGGTGGGCAGAGCATCGCCCCTGGTGGGCGTGCCGGGTGGATCCCGGTCGGGCGCATGCGGGAGTCTGTCTGACTGTCTCTCCCTGTTTCCAGCTTCAGAAAAATGAAAAAAAATAATAATAATAATCAGAGCAGAAATAAATGAAATAGAGAACAGAAAAACTATAGAAAAAAATCAATAAAACAAGGAGCTGGTTCTTTGAAAAGATCAACAAAATTGACAAACCCTTGCCAAGACTCACCAAGGAAAAAAGGCACAGGACTCAAATAAATAAAATCCAAAATGAAAGAGGAGAGATCACCACAGACATCATAGATATACAAAGAATTATTGTAGAATACTATGAAAAATTATATGCCACCAAATACAACAATCTAGAAGAAATGGATAAATTCCTAGAACAATACAACCTTCCTAGACTGAGTCATGAAGAAGCAGAAAGCCTAAACAGACCAATCAGCAGGGAGGAAATAGAAAAAACTATTAAAAACCTCCCCAAAAATAAAAGTCCAGGCCCAGACGGTTATACTAGTGAATTCTATCAAACATTCAAAGAAGACTTGGTTCCTATTCTACTCAAAGTCTTCCAAAAAATTGAAGAAGAAGCAATACTTCCAAACACATTTTATGAGGCCAACATAACCCTCATACCAAAACCTGGCAAGGATGGCACAAAGAAAGAAAACTACAGACCAATATCTCTAATGAATACAGATGCTAAAATACTAAACAAAATACTGGCAAACCGAATACAACAACATATTAAAAAAATAATACATCATGATCAAGTGGGATTCATCCCAGAATCTCAAGGATGGTTCAACATACGCAAAACGGTTAACGTAATACACCATATCAACAAAACAAAGAACAAAAACCACATGATCTTATCAATAGATGCAGAAAAGGCTTTTGATAAAATACAACACAATTTTATGTTTAAGACTCTCAACAAAATGGGTATAGAAGGAAAATATCTCAACATGATAAAGGCCATATATGATAAACCATCAGCCAACATCATATTAAACGGCATAAAACTGAGGACTTTCTACCTTAAATCAGGAACAAGACAGGGTTGTCCACTCTCTCCACTCTTATTCAACGTGGTGCTAGAAGTTCTGGCCAGAGCAATCAGACAAGACAAAGAAATAAAAGGCATCCATATCGGAAAAGAAGAAGTAAAGCTATCACTTTTTGCTGATGATATGATCCTATACATCGAAAACCCGAAGGACTCCACAAAAAGATTATTAGAAACAATAAACCAATACAGTAAGGTCGCAGGATACAAAATTAACATACAAAAGTCCATAGCCTTTCTATATGCCAACAATGAAATATTAGAAAACGAACTCAAAAAAATAATCCCCTTCACGATTGCAACAAAAAAAATAAAATACCTAGGAATAAACATAACAAAGAATGTAAAGGACCTATATAATGAAAATTACAAAGCATTGTTAAGGGAAATCGAAAAAGATACAATGAGATGGAAAAATATTCCTTGTTCTTGGATAGGAAGAATAAATATAATCAAAATGGCCATATTACCCAAAGCAATATACAAATTTAATGCAATTCCCATCAAAATCCCTATGAGATTTTTTAAAGAAATGGAACAAAAAATCATCAGATTTATATGGAACTATAAAAAACCCCGAATAGCCAAAACAATCCTAAGGAAAAAGAATGAAGCTGGGGGAATTACAATACCTGACTTTAAACTATATTATAGGGCCACGATAATCAAAACAGCATGGTATTGGCAGAAAAATAGACACTCAGACCAATGGAACAGAATAGAAAGCCCAGAAATAAAACCACATATATATGGTCAAATAATCTTTGATAAAGGGGCCAACAACATACAATGGAGAAAAGAAAGCCTCTTCAACAAATGGTGTTGGGAAAACTGGAAAGCCACATGCAAAAGAATGAAACTCGACTACAGCCTGTCCCCGTGTACTAAAATTAATTCAAAATGGATCAAAGACCTAAATATAAGACCTGAAACAATAAAGTACATAGAAGAAGACATAGGTACTAAAATCATGGACCTGGGTTTTAAAGAACATTTTATGAACTTGACTCCAATGGCAAGAGAAGTGAAGGCAAAGATAAATGAATGGGACTACATCAGAATAAAAAGTTTTTGCTCAGCAAGAGAAACTGATATCAAAATAAACAGACAGCCAAACTAAATGGGAAATGATATTTTCAAACAACAGCTCAGATAAGGGCCTAATATCCAAAATTTACAAAGAACTCATAAAACTCAACAACAAACAAACAAACAATCCCATAAAAAAATGGGAAGAGGACATGAACAGACACTTCTCCCAGGAAGAGATACAAATGGCCAACAGATATATGAAAAGATGCTCAGCTTCATTAGTTATTAGAGAAATGCAAATCAAAACTACAATGAGATACCACCTCACTTCTGTTAGATTAGCTATTATCAACAAGACGGGTAATAGCAAATGTTGGAGAGGCTGTGGAGAAAAAGGAACCCTCATTCACTGTTGGTGGGACTGTAAAGTAGTACAACCATTATGGAGGAAAGTATGGTGGTTCCTCAAAAAACTGCAAATAGAACTACCTTATGACCCAGCAATCCCTCTACTGGGTATATACCCCAAAACCTCAGAAACATTGATACGTGAAGACACATGTAGCCTCATGTTCATTGCAGCACTGTTCACAGTGGCCAAGACATGGAAACAACCAAAAAGCCCTTCAATAGAAGACTGGATAAAGAAGATGTGGCACATATACACTATGGAATACTACTCAGCCATAAGAAATGATGACATCAGATCATTTACAGCAAAATGGTGGGATCTTGATAACATTATAAGGAGTGAAATAAGTAAATCAGAAAAAAACAAGAACTACATGATTCCATACATTGGTGAAACATAAAAATGAGACTAAGAGACATGGACAAGAGTGTGGTGGTTACCAGGGGTGGGGGGAGGGAGGACATAGGAGGGAGGGAGGGAGAGAGTTAGGGGGAGGGGGAGGGGCACAGAGAACTAGATAGAGGGTGGCGGAGGACAATCTGACTTTGGGCGAGGGGTACGCAACATAATTTAATGACAAAATAACCTAGACATGTTTTCTTTGAATATATGTACCCTGATTTATTAATGTCATCCCATTACCATTAATAAAAATTTATTTAAAAAAATAAATAAATAAATAAAATGAAAAAAAATAAAATAAAAATAAATCAATAAATAAACAATACTACAATAAGCATTCTAGTCCTCTTCTTTTTGCAGATATGCAAGTACATTGGTAAGATAAATTCCTAGAAGTAGAATTATGTGTTATGTAGTTAATGACACAGTATTTATTAAATTTTGCAGCCTGGATGCTTCACATTGACTGCTACACACAGTAAAGATGTTCCATGTTGCTATATAACCTCCAAGATTCAAGTTTTTAGTAATTTATTGTTTCTTAATAAAGGGATGTATTCAACCTTTCCTCTAACATTAGGCAGTTGAACACTCCTCATTATTTTCTTCAATAAATAATGCAAGGTTGGCCCTGAGCCCGTGTGGGGGACCTGGGTTCGATTCCCGGCCAGGGCACATAGGAGAAGCGCCCATCTGCTTCTCCACCCCCCCCCCTTCCTCTCTGTCTCTCTCTTCCCCTCCCGCAACCAAGGCTCCATTGGAGCAAGGATGGCCCGGGCACTGGGGTTGACTCCTTGGCCTCTGCCCCAGGGGCTAGAGTGGCTCTGGTCATGGCAGAGCGACGCCCGGGAGGGGCAGAGCATCGCCCCCTGGTGGGCAGAGCGTCACCCCTGGTGGGCGTGCCGGGTGGATCCCGGTCGGGCGCATGCGGGAGTCTGTCTGACTGTCTCTCCCCATTTCCAGCTTCAGAAAAATACAAAAAAATTTAAAAAAAAATTTTTTTTTAAATAATGCAAGGTCCGTCCTCATGCACTGTGTCTTGCCTGGGCCCACACTATGGTCCTCCCCTGACTGCACTCCTCTTCACATAAAGGCACCTCACGGTAGAACACAGGCCAGGTCCCATGATCCTGGCATCCCTTGCCTAAATGGCATGATATGTGCTACAACAAGGATGGACCTTAGTGAAATAAACAATTGCTTGGGAGTCATTTTTAAATTCCCCAATCTGGTTATCATCTTCAGAAAGTTTAAACTTTCAATGTAGTTCAAATCTAATTCTAGGCTTCTGGGTTTCCATATTGCTTAACCCTTTGAGTAGTATGAACGTTCATGTACGTCCTCGTGCCTCCTGACCATCCAGAATAGGATCGATTTATTTTAAAAATGTGTAAGGCAACATTAAAAAAAGGCAAATGTATATTCTTCTTGTTTCCATAAATTGGTTATCAAACAGACATGATTTTAAGGTAATAAAACTGGAACTGGAACTAATTTCATTTTTTGGAAAAAAAAAACTCACTCCTGGGGGTCAGCGACATGAAGAAAACTCACTACTCAAAGGGTTTGCTTTCCTCCCTCACTCCCACTTTCCAGCCCACTACATTATAGAAATGTTCTCCTAGGGCTTTATTTGCTACAGTTAGAGCTTTAGTTCACTCCACACTCATATATCTGAACAAACACAGCAAAAGAATGCATACCAAATTGCTAGTGCTGGTTAACTAGCACCTTTATAGTATATGACTAGATCCTTTGTAACATATATGCATTATTTTATAAAGAAAGAAATAACAAAAGATACTTTCCCCAGCTCAAAAAAAAGGCAGTAAATGTAAACGTTAACATTTCACTGTCAAGCTGAGTAAAGAAATAAAACAGAACAATTTATTAGAGAGTATTCAAATATATTCAGCAAAAGCCAAACATCAAACCAGATTCTAAATAGCCTTTCTTTAAAACTTTGGAAAAACAACTTTTCCCTCAAACGTAAGTGTCAATAATTTATTTATCCTATAGAATATCAACAGTTTATCCAAACGAAGGAGTAAATAAACCCATATTTCATCAGGATAACATGAACCTGTGGTTCCCCTAAAGATCAAGCTTAGGCTAATTAGTAAACGAAACCAGACCAGAGGATGGTAACAACCCAAAGGGGAAAAAGCAGCACGTGATTAAGCAAGCAGATGGCCATTTGCAATTTAATGAACAGCCTCTTTTTGATCTGGATGGATGGCCCAACTAGGGGAGGTCTTTAGCTTAAGCTTTTCCCTTGAGAGCCCTGGATGGCTGGACTCCAGTGATTTTTTTCAGGTTACAGCCCTTCTCCTCCCAGAAGTGGCTTCCATAATTCATAAAGCGCCTAATATTTATATCAGGCAAGCACAGACCAGGGGTCCACACTCCTTCAAGACCGCATGTTAACTCTCTCGACTTCCAGCCTCAAATAGGAAGACTGGAAGAGAAGCGTTTTTTCATTCTCCAGAGATCCCGTTTAAAAAGCAAAAAACATTGGCAGGAACCAAACCTTACTGAAATTATTTTTTATATACACCTTAAGTGAATGTTAGTGACAATTTGTTGACAGCTATGTGAAAGTAGAATCAGGCGTCAGGACAGGGCCCAAGGGTGGAAATGGTAAACTCAGTAAAGGGAAACAGGAAGGAGCCAAGCTCATGCTTCTGTGTATTTCTTAATTTTGTTTAGAAGGAGCTTATCCTTTACCTCCCATGATCAGCTCTAACAGGCCTTCCCTAGTCTGAACTGTCCATCCAAAAAGTGTCTGTCTGCAAATTAAATTGCAGGTGACTATCCTGCATAACAGAAAAAGATCCCAAACAAAACCACAGTTATTTCTGACAAGGTCTAAATACAATATACACACCTTTAAGTATTTTCTTTTTTGTAGGAACATCTTTAAAAATGAGGTGAAGAAACAGATGTGGACAGAGGATTAGGGTTCAGCCCCACTTTGAGATTTGCAAGGAGCTGCAGCTCAAAAGATATTTAAATAAATAAAAACAGGTGATTTCTTAATGTCTGTCCGAAATGACTGTCATTATCTCTGGTTTGCTCTTGTTTTATGTTATCTTTTGCTAGCTAAGAAATATTTATTTCTGTGTTAAAAGAACCCTTTACAAACCAGAGTTTTCCCATTACTATTTCTCCAGATTCAAAGTTGTTACCCTTGTCATTAGCAGAAAGTTACCTTGCTTTAAAATGAAGATTTATACCTTAAATCATTCCCCTCCCCCCCCCCAAATAACTTCACAAGCATGTTAAACAGGAAAAGGAAGTTGGAGTTAGGAACTGGAGGCTATAAGAATTTTTTGATTCTAAAAGATGGGCTGTGACTGCCAACAATTCCGTGGTTTTAGCTGCTTTCAAAAGGAGGAATGTGATAATAGCTCCTGGGTGGAATAATTTTGGCTGGACTTGATTAAATCTAAGCTTAAAACTTACAGAGAACAGCTTGGACAGCATTATTATTATTTTTTTAAGGAACAGTTATGCATTTTATCTTACCACGGCCTTGCCAGATTCAAGGCTTTTGGGGAGTCTGGCACTAGATTAGACACTAACAAGGCAAGCTGTAATACCCTGGGTAATATGAGTTACATAGCTCCAATCAACACTAATGAGTGTGCTCTCACTGAAGCCCTGCAGGTGTAACTTTGGAAAGAAGTCCTAAATGATTCGAAGATCCTTTCCTCTCACAAAGGGGAGAGCACTCGGTCCAAAAGGAAATGGGTGGCAAACCTGGACGTGTTCAGCTGGCATTTTTTATTTATAGTCTTTTTCGTTTGGTAAAGAAATGATTTTACACTTCATAGACATGCATCTAGATTTTATATCCAATATCTTAAGCTTTCTTCTTGACATCATAATTAGGTGATGTCAGAACATATGATATTAATACCATTGGTTCTAGAACACTTGAAAAAAAAATCAACTATATGTTGGCGAAATCCTGTAGTCTCCATTTACCAAATTTGAATAAAAATAATACTAAATATTAAAAACGCTCTATGAGTTTTTGCTCCAGGGCAAGATGGCATAATTGTACTTCTCCCTATTCCTCTAGTTAAGTACAGTTAAAATCATTGAACCTTAAAAAAATAAAAATCGGCCCGACCTGTGGTGGCACAGTGGGATAAAGCGTCGACCTGGAACACTGAAGTCGCCGGTTCGAAACCTTGGGCTTGCCCGGTCAAGGCACATATGGGAGTCGAAGCTTCCTGCTCCTCCCCCTTCTCTCTCTCTCTCTGTCTCTCTCTCTCTAAAAAATCAATAAATAAAATATTTAAAAAAATAAAATAAAATAAAATCACTGAACCTTATACATGAAACCCATAAGATTCTGGATGTTTTTCAAGTGCTGGAAAACAACAACACTCTCTCCACTGAAGATATTCAAGAATGAAGGAGAAATCAGACATTTTCAGATGAAAGAAAGGTAAGAGAATTTGTTGCCAACAGACCTGCCCTAAAAGAATGGCTAAAAAAAAGTTCTAGAATCAGAAAGGAAACAATAAAAGAAGGAATCTTGAAACATTAGAAAGGAAAACCAAAACAAAAAAAAAGTAGAAATTTAGGTAAATACAATAAATTGTGCTTGATGGTTGAAGAAAAAAATCACATTACTTGGTGTAGTTCTTAATGTATGGAGAGGAAATACCTAAGACAATTACATTATAAGTTGGGGTGGGGGAGTAAAGGGACCTAAAAGGAGGTAACGTTTCTATACTTTGTTCAAACTGATAAATGTCAAATCAGCACCCTGTGTAGTAAGTTCTGTATAAATAATGTAATGCCTAAAGGAACCACCAACAAGGCTATAGAGACATACGCTCATAAGTTACGGGACAACACAGATACGTTAAAATGAAATTCTAAAAACTGTTTTAGTAACACAGAGAAAGGCAAATGGAGAAACAGAACAAACAGAAAACAAAAAATAAAATGGAATGTTTAAGCCCTAACATATCAATAATTGTATTATCTGAAAACAGTCTAAATTCACAAGTCAAAGAGATTGATTGGCTGAGTGGATAAAAATCATGACTGAACTGCATGTTATCTTCAGGGCATGATGGTGGGTGAAAAGAGCCCTTCTCCAAAGGTCACATGCTCTGTGATTCCACTTACAGAACATTTTCAAAATGACAAAATTATAAATATGGACAACAGACTAGTAGCTGCCAGGGTTTAATAATAATAGAAGGAATACTATAAAGCTATAGCATGAGGGAGGTCTTTGTAGTGAAGAAATAGTTCTGTATCTTAATTGCAGTGGCAGTTACACAAATCTACACTTTATAGAATGGCATAGAGAGACACACCCAAGTTGTACCAATGTCTGTTTTCTAGTTTTAATAGTGTACTATGGTTACATAGTATATAACCCTTGACCCACTTTCCCCAAAGGTTATGTTACAGCTTAGTAAACACTGAAAAACTGGATAAAGAGTACACAGGATCTCTCTGTACTATTTTTACAGCTTCCTATGAATCTGTACTTACCTCAAAAACAAAAAAGCGAACAAAAGACTTTGTGTAAATTCAAATCCAGGTTTTACCACTCCCTATATGAACTTGGGCCCATTTAATCAATCTGTGCCTTGATTCCGTCTTTTGCAAATGAAATAATAATATCTACCAAGTTATAATGAGAAATATTAAAATAACACATTAAAAACTGTTCTTTGGTACAGAATGAAGAAACTATAGAAGACACAATGGACAGAATGATTACTCTCATATTTCTGATTTTCCTGTGTTGTAGAGCTGGGCAAGATCAAGTCTTGTTTTTACCTTTGATTATTTACATGCTCTAGTTCACACCTGAACTGTACAGCTATCATTTGGGAGCCTGCATGACTAATGAATGTTTTCAGCATCTCTCTAACACATCTAAGAAAACATTGGCCTGCAGGATGAACACAGAAGGACTAGACACAGCATACCAAGGCACCGACATGGGCAGTTCTACCATCTGACTTGATTCATGCTACCTTAAGAATCAAAATATGGCCTGACCAGGCAGTGGCGCAGTGGATAGAGCGTCGGACTGGGATGCAGAGGACCCGGGTTCGAGACACCGAGGTTGCCAGCTTGAGCGCAGACTCATCTGGTTTGAGCAAAAAGCCCACCAGCTTGAATCCAAGATCGCTGGCTCCAGCAAGGGGTCACTCAGTCTGCTGAAGGCCCGCAGTCAAGGCACATATGAGAGAGCAATCAATGAACAACTAAGGTGTTGCAATGCGCAGTGAAAAACTAATGATTGATGCTTCTTATCTCTCTCCGTTCCTGTCTGTCTATCACTCTCTCTGACTCACTCTCTGTCTCTATAAAAAAAAAAAAAAAAAAATAATCAAAATATGCCTCCCAAAACACAGGATGTTTTCAACCTCATGTTACTCAATCACATTAATGTTTAATAAATCAAAAGCCAATTAGGAAAACTAACACATGGATAGTCAGATCAACAGAACAGGAAGCCAAGAAACAAATCAAACACACACAAGGTATTTTCTATATGAAAACAATATTACATAAAATTAGTTGGAAAAAAATGGACTATTTAATAAATTGTGTTGTAACAATTATATAGCCTCCTGGGATAAATGAATGTTAGACCCATACTCTACGTCGGGACAGATTCTAAATGGATCAAAGACTTAGACGTAAAAATAAAGCAATAAATGTACTAGAAGAAAATAAAATTTTCTTTTATAACTTTGAAGTAAGGAAGGCTTTCCTAATCATGATACAAAATAAAGAAACTATAGAAGAAACAATTGACAAAATCAACCACATAAAAATCAAAAACTTCTGCATGAAAAATAGAGCCCCCAAAATAAAACCCACACCAAAAAAGAAAAGAAGAAATGAGGAAAAGACACTCACAGAAAACAAGATCAATATCCTAATTTTAAATGTAAATGGTTAATCTTGGTTGCACAGTTTATAGAAACAAAAGATTGAAAACAACCTAATGTGCATCAGTAGGAAGCTGATTATTGAATATTATAATTTTATAAATTTTACATGATAGAATATTATGCAGAGAAAGCTCTTTAATAATATGGAAAGATCTCTAGGTATGTTACTAGTTTTTTGTTTTTGTTTTTTTTAAATAATCAAGGTATTCTTTTATTTTTTAATTTATTTTATTTATTCATTTTAGAGAGGAGAGAGAGAGAGAGAGACAGGGGGGAGGAGCTGTCCCATATGTGCCTTGACCAGGCAAGCCCAGGGTTTCGAACTGGCAACCTCAGCTTTTCCAGGTTGACGCTTTATCTACTGCGCCACCACAGGTCAGGCCTGTTATTAGTTTTAAATGAAAACAAAGTATACAGTATGCTACCTTTTGAGTAAAGGGTGTAAAATAAGAAAAAATATTTTATTTGTTTATATATGCACAAGGAAGTTCTGGAAGGATACATAATAAACCACTTATACTGGCTATACAGAGGGCAGGCAGCAAGTGGAAGTGAATGAATACAAAAATTTGTCATTTTATACCTATTTTTTGAACCTTTCAAAATTAATCTGTTAAAAGAAAGAAGACCATGTGAGAACACAGGAAGAAGCCAGCCATCTACAAGCCAAAAGAGAATCCTCAAAACGAACCAAACTTGCTGACACTTTAATTTTCGATTTTCAGCCTCCAGAACCACGAGACAATAAATTTCTGTTGTTTAAACCAAAATAAATAAAGGTTTTTTTATCTGTTAAAAAACCTGGATTAAAAACAACTTTTAAGCAGATTAATAAAATACTATTTTATTCATTTTAACCTCTATTAAAAGGCATCCCAAGCAATTTTTTTAGACTAAAAAATATCTAGTAAACACTTTCTAATCAGAGGCTTGCAGCTTTAAGATGCTGCAAAGAGTCCGAGTCAAAATGCTAGAAGATGACTTCCCATTCAGCAGTCTAAGAAGTTAAATTTTATTTTAAGATAGGAACAAGGATCAAATATTTAGCGGATGTTAAAGACATTAACAGATTCTTATGAGATTCTGTTAATGTCTCCCGCATGCGCCCGACCGGGATCCACCGGCACGCCCACCATGGGGCGATGCTCTGCCCACCAGGGAGCGATGCTCTGCCCATCCTGGGCGTCGCCATGTTGCTACCAGAGCCACTGTAGCGCCTGGGGCAGAGGCCAAGGAGCCATCCCCAGCGCCCGGGCCATGTTTGCTCCAATGGAGCCTTGGCTGCGGGAGGGGAAGAGAGAGACAGAGAGGAAAGCGTGGCGGAGGGGTGGAGAAGCAAATGGGCGCTTCTCCTGTGTGCCCTGGCCGGGAATCGAACCTGGGTCCTCCGCACGCTAGGCCGACGCTCTACCGCTGAGCCAACCGGCCAGGGCCGGGAAAACGGCTTTTGCAGTAGGAAGGTGACCAGTAGAAAATAACAAAGATCTAGTTTACCACAGCAGTAACCTAAAGCTTGAGAGAAATAGTCCAACAGCTCAGTGTGTGAGCAGGTGCCATGTGTGTGCGTGCTGTGTGTTTACTTATTCAACTTACTTCTTTGTTCATTTATTTATTTTATTCATTCATTCATTCAAGGCTGGAAACTTTCCCTTTCATTTTAACAAATTTTAAAGTAGAAGGGAGTTATTCTCAAATTTTACAGACCTAAAGAAACAAAAGTGAATTTTAAAAAGCAGTCCCTTATAGAACATTAACCTAAATTATAAAATAGGGGCAGCATGTTTACAGTGCTGGTTAAGTGACTGTGAAAAGCAAAAGTGATCATTTATAAGGCATTGAAAACTAAACCCAGAGAAATGATAAATATACACACTTTCATACACTCATCATTGCTGTCTACGCTTTAGTTATTCATTTACATCTTGCCTATGGAAATAGCATACAACTTTTCTAAGTTTAAGTATTTTTCCTTAGAAGAAAGAAAAAGAAGGAAAATTTACAATGAATAATGTACACTTTATATCTGACAATATAAAACTGGAGTTGGAGTATTTGCTATCAGAGACAAATATAAGTCTATTTTTCTGCTGTAAACTAGTCTGTCTATTAAACAATATTTAAAATGCTTCGTCTTTTACTTTCCATAATCTGAGTTGGGGTTCGTAGTTTCTACTCCACATTCCCAAAGCACTCTGCACATAGTGTGCCTTATTCTGTTGTTCCAGGATTCTACTGATGTCTCCGTGTCCCCTTCTATGTGGATTTCCAGAGGTCAGGAGACTTCAGGTTTTTATTCCTTGTAGTAGTCACAGAACCTAGCGGACTGCTTGGCTCAGTGGCAATTAATAAACATTGTTTATTTAAGTAAATATCAAAATAATTAGGGGGTATAGCGCACATTTTATAAATTCATGACATTTTAAACATCTCATTTGAGTCAAACTTATTTCATTTACATGCATACTATCACTTTTAAAGAGCAATGACAGCCTGACCAGGCGGTGGCACAGTGGATAGAGCATCCGACTAGGACGCGGAGGACCTCGGTTCAAGACCCCGAGCTCGCCAGCTTGAGCGCAGGCTCATCTGGTTTAAGCAAGGCTCACCAGCTTGAGCCTAAGATCTCTGGCTTGAGCAAGTGTCACTCGGTCTGCTGTACCCCCTGGTCAAGGCACATATGAGAAAGCAATCAATGAGCAACTAAGGAACCGCAAAGAAGAATTGATGCTTCTCATCTCTCTCCCTTTCTGTTCGTCCCTCTCACTGACTCTCTGTCTCTGCTACACACACACACACACACACACACACACACACACACACAATGACAAATTTACAAGGCTGAATAAACGTAAGAAAAATTGAACCCTGAGATTTTCACTGTAACTCTCCAAGGTTAGTTTTCAATTTACACAAGTGAATAGCATCGTTTTACAGCATCTTTATCTTCACATAACTCTGTGAAAAGTATTCCAGACTATTTAGTTGTTTAGTCTGTTCTATTGTTTTTAATAATTAAAATATTTGATGAATCCTTTAGATGTTGAAAACCCAAATTTTGTGTTTAGAAAGTGTTAGATGTTAGTGGAAATGAAAAATTACACCGCATGCTCCAATGGAACCCTTCTGCAGTTGCCCTGCTTTATCTGGCCAACAGGTGGCAGCATATTCCAGGGAAACGTTCCACAAATTCTGTAATTTTTCCTGTATGAGGGCATTCAGAACTGCCAATGAACCGTTGGGCTGTGGAATACAGGTAAACAAAAATCTGCTTATTATATTGCTTCTAGCCAAACTGTATTTCCAAAGCAGTGAAGGTCATTGTATGGTTTCAACAATCTTAAAGCGTCACCACGGTTGCTAATTATCACCTGCTAGTTAATTCACAAGTATAATACAACCCAAACTAGCAAGGTTCCTGCCAAGCCAGAGAGGAGAGAGGTAAAGGAACAACAGAATCTTGAGAAAATAAGAAGCTGGAAAATACTTGAGTTATCTGCAATATCCCTCATATGCACAGCTGATAAACTTTCAGTATAATAAACATAATGTGATATATGTCTACTTTACTGTTTATAATACTAACTCTTTATATGTAACTATATTATTAACATAGATGCTAATAATAATACAATCTACAAAGTTAGTGATTTAAAGGTTGATTAATTTGCTCATTCTTTGTACAAATACATGCTTCAGTAAAAATAAAAGAATTTATCACATGGCATATATACTTCTATTTAGAGTGACATTCAACATCTTCATACATTTAATTATACCTATAGGCTGTTGTTACCCTATTTCCCTGAAAATAAAAGACCTAGTGCAATTTTTTTCAAGCTTAGAAATATAAGGCCTCCCCTGAAAATAAGACTTAGCGCATCTTTAGGAGCGAAAAGTAATAGTATGAGACACTGTCTTATTTTCGGGGTAACAGGGTACATTGTTGTACATGGAAATAGAGTCACAAGAAATTCTTGATAGAATTCAGAGTTTGGCTGGTTATGCTGATGTTTGTGATGACATGACTACAGTATATTAATAAATATTGATTTTTTTGTTCAACAATAAATGTGAACTCTTGTTCATGGAAAAATAAGACATCCCCTGAAAATAAGACCTAGTGTGTCTTTAGGATCAAAAATTAATATAAGACACTGTCTTATTTTCAGGAAAACACGGTACTAGCATGTAATTCTTTCATAGACTAAAAAAATATGGCAAAATGTTGGGCAAGTTAGAGTTAAAAATAAACAATTACTGGCCCTGGCCAATTGGCTCAGCGGTAGAGTGTCGGCCTGGCGTGCAGGGGGACCTGGGTTCGATTCCCGGCCAGGGCACATAAGAGAAGCGCCCATTTGCTTCTCCACCCCCCCCCTTCCTCTCTGTCTCTCTCTTCCCCTCCCGCAGCCAAGGCTCCATTGGAGCAAAGATGGCCCGGGCGCTGGGGATGGCTCCTTGGCCTCTGCAACTGTCTGTTGCTCTGCCTCCCTGCCTCTCACTTGAAAAAAAAATGTGCTAAAATGTGGTAACTTTGGCTTTTACAGAGGCAAGCACCAGCTGACTAAAATGTCACTATAAAGGACACCTCATTTCCTCAACAACAAAATAAAAAATATAGTTTTGTTTTCAATGTTTGTTTATACTGTACTTAAAGCATAAGCACAGAAAGTAGAAAGAATAGTAAACTATTACACCCAGTGTGAAATAAACCCAGAACCTATAATTCAAAGGATAAAAGGTGAACACTGAAAAGACTCAAAGAAAACAGCATTTTATATTTATTATGTTTTTTTAAGAATTAAATTAAATGGCATTCCTACATTAATCTTAAACCTAGTGTTCTTTCATTTACTAAAAGCAAAATAAAATAGAGTTATCTCTGCTGCTTTGACCCTAGAAGTAGACAGGACACTGGTTATATTAAATTGAACTCTAATTCAAACCACTGACATACTTTTTGGTATTCCCCTGACAAGAGAGCAACAAAACCATTTTCAAGGGACAGATGTCCCCTTATATGTCAACACAGTGAAGCCATCAACAACATGAAATATTCCTGTGTTTGTTTCTATCTTTCAGGGAGAAGCGAAAGTTAAAATTCAACTGCCATCATTTCCCTTTCAAAAGGCAATTTTGATGGGATTTGTCAAAACAACTTATTAGGCTTGGCAACTAGCCAATCAGAATAAATACAGAAACCCAACACCAGGGAAACTAAGCCTGGTCACATTTGCTTTTCTGTGGTCAAGTGGCTCAATTTCCCACTTACAGGTGAAACACTTGGACATCAGCACAAACACAAACCACCAACTTCACCAATGATTTTTCCACTCTAAATTATTTCACTTAATGCGAACATCAGGCCTCTGGGCAACCGAGGGTTTCTCTCTTCAACATGAGGGTTATGGCTTATACTTTCTGATTTATTTTTTCTTCAATAAACTCATAATGCTTTTATAACAAGGGGGGAGAAGCTTTTTTGTTTGTTTAAACAGTTCATTTAAGTCACTCAGGGAAGCCCCCAGTTGGTATCTTAAAGTAGGAATCCTAGTAGACTATAAGGTCTATGAGCACAAAAATGAGAGTGATTTTTGTTGGTTTTAGACGCGTTTGGATGCCCTATGCTTAAAACAGTCCCTGGTACATGTGGACATCTGGACATAATTGTTTAAAGAATAGATCAGAATCTGTAACTGCCAGATTCAGAAGTCTACCCTCTATGTGCCACATCACAATTTCTCAAACTGATCTGATAAGAATCATTTCGGAAGCCCTGGCCGGTTGGCTCAGCGGTAGAGCGTCGGCCTAGCGTGCGGAGGACCCGGGTTCGATTCCCGGCCAGGGCACACAGGAGAAGCGCCCATTTGCTTCTCCACCCCTCCACCGCGCTTTCCTCTCTGTCTCTCTCTTCCCCTCCCGCAGCCAAGGCTCCATTGGAGCAAAGATGGCCCGGGCGCTGGGGATGGCTCTGTGGCCTCTGCCCCAGGCGCTAGAGTGGCTCTGGTCGCAACATGGCGACGCCCAGGATGGGCAGAGCATCGCCCCCTGGTGGGCAGAGCGTCGCCCCTGGTGGGCGTGCCGGGTGGATCCCGGTCGGGCGCATGCGGGAGTCTGTCTGACTGTCTCTCCCTGTTTCCAGCTTCAGAAAAATGAAAAAAAAAAAAAAAAAAAGAATCATTTCGGAAAGAAAAAAATCAATTCAGGTATTTGTCAAAAATGTAAATTCCTAGAACTCTTTCTAGGTGTTCAGATCAAAGGCCTAGAAATGTGTTTTTAACAAAGACCCTAAGTAATTTTTTTTTTGACCCTAAGTAATTTTTACTATCAGACAAATTCAGATCTGTGTTCCTTCTTCCAGCTTCCACGCTCTCAACAACTCAATCCTTCCCCCCAAACATCAAAAATATACACTTGATGCTCACAACAATCTTATGAGACAGGTACTACAACTATCCTTGTTTTTCAGAAAAGGAGACCGAGGCATAGAAAATTTAGGAAGTAAGCACCAGGTCACAGAACTAACACCTGAGAGGTCAGGTATTTGAAGCTCGTCTCCCTCCAGAATCTGAACTTATAACCAATGCACTATTTTGCCTGTACCTACTTGTCCCACTTGTCTCAAAAGTGCAGGCACTGGGTGTTCCCTTTCAGTACTCACTTCCACTCCCGGTAATGAAATTCAACTTCTCGTCTCTGTACATGTGATCACAAATTCTAAACTGGTAGATGATATAAATAAAGGAAGTTTCATCAAAAGGTATTCAACTGATACTTTGATTTAATATAACAAAAAGACATAACCATTTACAAGGAATATGCTATTACCTGCAGAATAATCCCAGTCATAAGAATGTAATACAGCCCTGGCCAGTTGGCTCAGCGGTAGAGCATCGGCCTGGCGTGCGGGGGAACCGGGTTCGATTCCTGGCCAGGGCACATAGGAGAAGCGCCCATTTGCTTCTCCACGACCCCCCCTCCTTCCTCCCTGTCTCTCTCTTCCCCTCCCGCGGCCAAGGCTCCATTGGAGCAAAGATGGCCCGGGCGCTGGGGATGGCTCCTTGACCTCTGCCCCAGGCGCTAGAGTGGCTCTGGTAGCAACAGAGCGATGCCCTGGAGGGGCAGAGCATCGCCCCCTGGTGGGCAGAGCCTCGCCCCTGGTAGGCGTGCCGGGTGGATCTCGGTCGGGTGCATGCAGGAGTCTGTCTGACTGTCTCTCCCCGTTTCCAGCTTCAGAAAATTAAAAAAAAAAAAAAGAATGTGATACAAAATAATGAATATATAAAAGCAAGGCAAATCCAGAAAAAGGTAAGCAAATTAGGTTGTATTAGGTTGTACCTCCTGAGAAATACATAAAATTAAAGTATATATGACATTCAGGAAGCCTGAATATAATATTGGGTAGAATATAAATTAATCACTTACCATTGTGCTGCCTAACAAGACTAACAGAAATTCATTCCTCATTAGACACTCTGTCAAACAGAAATCCAATGAATGTTCAATAAATTCACTGTAGTGTAAAAAATTCAATTGGAACCTAAATCTCCTAGATTGCTACAATAAAAGAACATAGACAAATAAAATGAGCTCACAGCAATCAAATTAGATTTTTAAACATGTCCAGTTGTATGACCAGTAACCACCACCATCACGGCCAGGCACATGCAGGTGCAGGTTCCCATTGGATTCAAACAGACGGTAATGAAACTGCGGAGCCAAAAACTGGAGGGCCATACCTTTATTCTAGCTTCGAACTGGCAGGTGAGTAAACACAAACACACAGGGGGCTCCAAAACCCATTGACATGTTCTCCAGTTCCACAACCAGGAGAATCTTTTCTGGTTTTTTCCTAGAATCAAAGGCCCCCTATCAGTCTCAGCAGAGCTCACAAGAGCCCTCACCTCTGTTCCCCATCTACACACCTTCTCCCTTCTACTCTGCACAAACTCTGCAAAAACATAGCCTCCTTCTTCTTCTTCTTCTTTTTTTAAATAAACTACCTAGGCCCACAAAGACCCCTCCTCCAGCAACATTAGCATAACAATGGCCCTTTCCAAGCAGGAAGGTAATTAGCAGTTTCATATGGGCAGCGGCCATTTTTAACAATAAAAGTGAGCAACTCACACAATACAAATTTTACGAACTCATTTGCCAATACCAGTGTACCACAAATAGTAGGTATACCGAAAGGAGTGAGTGTCTTTTAGCACTCAAGTCTTGCTTTTTTTTATAAAGCTTTCGCCTCAGGTTCTCAGGCTTCTTACCCACAAAACAAGCAGCAAATGTTTCACTCAGCTTCCTTAGCTAAGTTGTTCTTTTCACTATTCGTACTCCATGCCCTGAGAAAGGCATTGCCTTTTCCCTAATTTTAGAATGAATCATTGTTGAATCACCCCTCAAGCAGAACAGAATCCTAACAGAAGAGGCCTCTGAACTGGCTGACAAGATTAAAGGCTAGGATGAGACCTGTCATCATGGTTAACCTAAAAAGGGAAGGGAAATGTGGAAGAACAGTAAGAGCCTTCCTATAGCTTTAACTCTGTTCCAGGCCTGATACTGCAAGACTGAACCTCCTGAGCAATGGCAAGGGCTTTGACATTGAAGCAAAGAGAAAGAACTTAATAAACAAGGCCTTTGTGTACTGCCCTGGATACTACAAATAAACACTGTCTCATTCTCGCTCTCTTTTTAGCTAGAGACAAAGAGACAAGAACATCAATCTGTTCCTGTGTGTGCCCTGACTGGGGATCGAACCAGCAACCTCTGTGCTTCAGGGTGATGCTCCAACCAACTGAGCTATCCAGCCAGCACTTTGCCTTTTTTTTTTTCCTACTTGATTGGTTTTTAGAGAGACAGAGAGAGGAAGGGAGAGAGAGGGAAGGGGAAAGGGAAGCATTCATTTGTTGTTCCACTCAGTCGTGCATACATTGTTTGCTTCCCATGTGTGCCCTGACTGAGGATGGGACCTGCAACCTTGTCATTTCAGGATGACACTCTGACTGAGTTAACCAGCCAGGGCCCTTTCTCATTCTATTACTACATTTATTATCTGTCTCTAAAAAATACAAAGCTAAATTGGTGACATCATTGTAATAGTAATGAATTATAATAATGCAATCACTATTTTTTTCACTATTTTTTTTTTAATTCAGTGAGAGGAAGGGAGGCAGAGAGACAGACTCCCTATGAGCCTTGGGATCCACCTGGCAAGCCCTTTACCACCAACGGTGCTCTGCCCATCTGGGGCATTGCTCTGTTGCTTAGCAACCAAGTTCTTCTTAGCAACTAAGGCAGAGGTCATGGAGCTATCCTCAGTACCTGGGGCCAACTTGCGCCAAGTGAGCCATAGCTGTGGGAGGGGAAGAGAAAGAGAGAGAGAAGCGAGATGGGGGAGGGGTGGAGAAGCAGATGGGCACTTCTCCTGTGTGCCCTAGCCAGGAATCGAACCTGGGACATCCATATGCTGGACCGATGCTCTACCATTGAGCCAACCAGCCAGGGCCTGCAATAACTATTTTTGATAATGTATAACTGCTTATTTGCATCATGAAGTCACTGGGCCATACTAACAGCCCAAGGTATTTTTTACAGACACCTCCACTATTAGGCACTTAGAAACCTTATCCACAAACCCTCCAACCACAAGCCTCAAGTGTGTATTTTGCTTCCTGCTCAGTAGGGGATGTCCCCACCTACCTACTTCCTGGCACTATGATAATAAAGGTTTAGCCCCAGTTCATTCTCTCTCTCTCTCTCTCTGCTTCTCTGAGTGACCTCATGTGACCCTGTGTGACAGATGGTGCCTCCCACCTTCTGGGGAACTTCTTTCCGTTGTCTCTGTTATCTTACTATACCAATGAAAATAAATCCCAGGTTAAAATGAATGCTCTAAGCATGTTATTCAAAAATTTCCTTTTGCAATACACTCTTTCAATCCTCGAAATACTTGAAATCATTCATTTTAGCACTGCTAAAAGGTAAACTTCAGTTTTCCTACAAAATTTTCAGTACATGAAAATGCTGAAGTTAATTTGAGCAAACATCTATGGGAATCAGACAGCACCAACTGCAAATGTCTGTGGGCATTCCACCAGCAGGAGCTAAGAGGAAGAAAGGTTTTGACGAGCAAAGCAAGGAAATTCCTTGCTTAGCTGTATCTTAAGTGAGATTAAGCCTCGTATAAGAAAGCCTAGCCTGACCAGGCGGTGGCGCAGTGGACAGAGCATTGAACTGGGATGTTGAGGATCCAGGTTCAAGACCCCAGGTCCTCAGCAGAGGACCCAGGTTCGAGACCCCGAGGTTGCCAGCTTGAGCGCGGGCTCGTGGCTTGAGCAAAAAGCTCACCAGCTTGCACCCAAGGTCACTGGCTCAAGCAAGAGGTTACTTGATCTGCTGAAGGCCTGTGGTCAAGGCACATATGAGAAAGCAATCAGTGAACAGCTAAGGTGTCGCAATGCGCAAGGAAAAACTAATGATTGATGCTTCTCATCTCTCTCCGTTCCTGTCTGTCTATCCCTGTCTATCTCTCTTTCTGACTCTCTCTCTGTCCCTGTAAAAAATTAATTAATTAATTAATTAATTAAATATTTTTAAAAAAAAGAAAGCCTAGTTGGCTATTTGTGATTAGTAGTTAAGTTGTACTTTCTAACCTGAGGCATTTATACGGATCCACTCAAGCTCAGGTTTGGCTTGCTTATGTGTGCTGCAAGGTATTAGAGCCGTCTTGTTAAAGCACCTGTACTCTCTTTTGTAAATATATGTGTGTGCAAGTAGTATTTTTCAAAACCACTAGGCTAGGCCATACTGGAGAGCTAACACGAAAGAGCAAAAGCCCTGCTCTTGTGAAATTTATACTCTAGGAGGTCTAGGTGGTAAATAAAGTGAGGAAGCTCATCTTTTACTTCAGTTGACTTCCTCACTTTTCCTACCAGTGTTTCACATATACTAATGTTCAATAATATCTGCTGAATGAGGGACTGACTCACTACCCTTAAGCATTTTTTCCATCCTTTATTATTGAATAGTGGCTTACAGTGAAGAGACTAGCAATAAGCTTAATCTCACTTAACGAAGACCATGAAGTAGAGCTCTGCCGGGTGATACAGTGATCCAAGCAGTTGAACTTCACGGAATGGATAATTGTACTTACCAGTCACCAGTTTATGAACCAGGAAGTGGGCCCTCACCAGACGCTGAATCTGCTGGTGCCCTAATCAAGGACTTCCCAGCCCCCAGAACAGAAAGAAATAAATTCCCATTGTTTATAAGCCACCAGGTGGATGGTATTTTTGTTTTAGCAGCCCAGATGGATTCAAATACCATGTAAGTAGAAACTGTTGGTCAAGGATCCTAAAAGGTCATCAGTTGCTGTCCCACTGGGAATTTAAACCAAAGGCCTTGAAATTAGTTCTAAATCTTCAGTCTAGATCTCTTGCAACTAAGTAATTGATTTATATTTTAAATATGGTAATGTATGTACCATCTTATAAGGAACTATAGGAATTTGAGTTTATTGCTAGTGTGTCATTGTTTTAGGTAAGACATGAGATTATCTGTTGAGGCAAATGGTACAACTACACAGCCAACCTATCTTCTTTTTCTGTTTTTAACATTTCTGCCTTTTTGATATAACCCTATGCTGGGGGAATTTCCTGAGGTGTACTAAAACCAACCTCTAAAGGGCCAACAGACTGAGGCAAGAAGCTGACAGCTCCAGATTAAAGTTTGTTAGGGTGTGATGCTGGTGGCCAAAGCCAGGCAGGTCCACGTTGGATTCGGGCTGACGGTAGAAAAACTGCGGAGCCAGAAAGCATGGGGCTATTCCTGTTTAATAGAGTCTTGCAATAGCGGACGAGCAAACAGGCAGGGGAAAATTGATTCTCAGGCAAAGGAACAGCAAAATCGTGGAATTATTTCATGGAGTAATTTCCTAAGTACTGCGGTGGCAGTCTCTGACCTAGTGGGGAAGGCTTCCACCCACCCGGAAAAAGTGTCTATGCAGACTAGGAGATACCTGTACCCTGCATGGGGTGGCTTTATTTCAGTGAAATCAATTTCCCAATGTTCCCCTGGCATAGTTCCCTTGTCTCTAACTCCTAAGGGTGTTCTCCTACCTTGTTTCGCATTCACTCGTGCGCAGGCCTGGCAACGTCCTATAATGCTACGTAGTATCTGGTCCAGGTGTGGTATAAAATACCTCGATTGGAGCAATTCAGTCATTTGGATGTTCTGAGAAGAGATACTTGATGTATTTGGAGGGCTATTGTCCGCCCTAATGTCTCTGCGATCAAGATTCTTTCAACTGGTAGGCTCTACCAACTATCGGCACTTTCGGTAGCTTTTTCCTCTTCAGCTAAAGTAGTTTCCTCCTGAGAGTAGTGAGAGGTGTCAGGCAACTCAAGCAGAGGCAAAGTTACTAAAACCTGGAGTGGCCCCACTGGTTTTGTGGCTACTGTCTGGGCCTCTAGGTCCACTGCTCGGTCCCCTCGGGCTACCTTTGAGTCTCCATTTTGGTGTCCTTTACACTGAATGATCACTACCGCTGAGGGGAATTTGATAGCATCTAGTAAGGCTAAGATTTCTTCTTTATTTTTGATACCCTTCCCAGCCGAGGTTAGTAGCCCTCTTTCTTTATAAATGGCACTATGTACGTGTGCCGTAGCAAAAGCATATTTACTGTCCATATAAATGAAAACTGCTTTTCCTTTTCCCCATCTGAGGGCTTGGATAAGGGCTATCAGTTCAGCCTTTTGTGCTGACGTTCCCTGGCTCAGCGCCTGTGACCAGATAACCCAATCTAAGGTCACTACTGTGGCCCCCGTGTACCTGATGCCGTCCTGTATGTAGCTGCTCCCGTCTGTGTACAGTTCCTCATCAGCGTCAGGCAGCTCAGAGTCCTTTAAGTCAGGTCGTGCAGTCTGTATGATGTTGATGACCTCCTCGCAGTCATGAAGCGGGGTGTTCAGGTCATCACCTGGGAGTAGGCTTGTGGGGTTGATGGCAGTTGTTTTCTGAAACCTTATCCTGGGTTGATCTAGGAGTAAAGCTTGGAACTGGGTTACTTGGGTGTTAGACATGTATCTCTCTGGAGCTCCCCTTAGAAGCACTTCTACTGCGTGTGGGGCTGTTAGAGTTAACTCTTGACCCAATGTGAGCTTGTCAGCCTCTTTAACTAGGATTGCGGTTGCTGCTATGGCCCTTAGGCAGGCAGGCCATCCAGCTGCCACAGGGTCCAGTCGTTTAGCCAGGTATGCAACCGGTCGTTTCCATGGTCCCAAAGGCTGCGTCAGAACCCCCTTTGCGATTCCCCGAGCCTCATGAATGAAGAGCTGGAAGGGCTTTGAGACGTCAGGTAGGGCAAGAGCGGGGGCCAATGCTAAAGCCCTCTTAAGGTTTTCAAAGGCTTTTTGCTCTGTCTCAGTCCAGTGTAGACTGTAGAGCTTGTGACCCACCCACACAGGTGTAGAGAGGCTTTGCTAGTTTGGCAAAACCTAGAACCCATAGTCTACAATACCCTGCAGCTCCAAGGAATTCCCTTACTTGCTGTTTAGTTGTTGGAGTGGGACCCGGAGGATGGCCTCGATGCGTTCACAGGACAGAGTTCTTTGTCCTTTGACCCTGTAGCCTAAACAAGTAACCTCTGGAGTGCAGAGTTGAGCCTTTTTAGCTGACACTTGGTACTCTAACACTTGTAGTGAGGCTAGGGGGTCTCAAGTGACCTCGAGACAGCGCTCCTGCGTAGATGCCGCCAGCAGTAGGTCATCTACATACTAGAGTAGGGTACAGTTCTGGTGTTCCTGCTGCAAGGCCACTAGGTCAGCACTCAGGGCTTCATCAAAGATAGTAGGAGAGTTTTTGAAGCCTTGAGGCAATCTAGTCCATGTTAGTTGGCCAGAGAATTCTCCTGCCGGATCTATCCACTCAAAGGCAAAATCAGGCTGGCTTTTAGGCGCTAGTGGGATGCTGAAGAAGGCATCTTTAAGGTCTAGGACTGCATAGACCCGATGCAGAAGGCTAAGCAATGTGTGTGGATTAGGGACTGTAGGGTGTATGGTCTCTATCAATGTGTAGGGGTTAAGGACTGTAGGGTGTATGGTCTCTATCAATGTGTAGGGGTTAGGGACTGTAGGGTGTATGGTCTCTATCAACGTGTACGGGTTAGGGACTGTAGGGTGTATGGTCTCTATCAACGTGTAGGGGTTAGGGACTGTAGGGAGTATGGTCTCTATCAACGTGTAGGGGTTAGGGACTGTAGGGTGTATGGTCTCTATCAACGTGTACAGGTTAGGGGCTGTAGGGTGTATGGTCTCTATCAATGTGTAGGGGTTAGGGACTGTAGGGTGTATGGTCTCTATCAACGTGTACGGGTTAGGGACTGTAGGGTGTATGGTCTCTATCAACGTGTACAGGTTAGGGACTGTAGGGTGTATGGTCTCTATCAACGTGTAGGGGTTAGGGACTGTAGGGAGTATGGTCTCTACCCATTTATTAACTTCCTGAAGGTCCTGTACCGGCCAGTACTCTTTTGTTCCAGACTTTAGGACCAGTAATAGAGAGTGTTCCACGGGGATTGGCAGGGCTCCAAGATTCCTGCTCCCTGGAGCTGCTGTATGTGGACAGCTATTCCCTCCTTAGCTTCCCGATTCATTGGGTATTATCTTAACACTACTGGAGTTGCAGTGGATAGCAATTGTATGACCACAAGTGGCTGGTGGGCTGCAAGTCCGGGAGGGTTGGTTTCAGCCCACACTTCTGGAAAACTCTCCCGAAGCTGTTGGAGTAGCAAAGGGCTACTTCTTCTAGTTCAGTTGATTCTTGTAAAAGGTATTCTTTGGAGAGGGGGCAGGTTAGGAGTAGCTGTAACCCAGCGCCTGGAGTTCTCTTATTGGATCCTATAGTTAAGGTGGTATTTTCTCCCTTAAAGGAGACTGTGGCTTGGAGTTTTTGTAATAAGTCCTGCCCTGTCAGGGGATAGGGGCATTCCGGTATGACCAAGAAAGAATGGGTGACCATTCCTTGCCCTAGATTGACTGCTGCGTAGTCCATGGGTAGTAGGCAGTTTTTCCAGTGGCTCCTTGTATTGAAGTTTTATGTGTAGTAATGGGCCCTAGAGGCTTGGTTAAAACTGAATGTGTTGCTCCAATGTCTATTTAAAAGTCCACAGTTTTTCCCCCTACTTCTGCTGTTACCATAGGCTCCCAGGGGTTCAATGAAAAGGAGCCTTGGCCCGGTCAGTCCTCAAGGTTCAGAACCTTAGAACTTGTCTTAGCTGCTTGTAGTTGGGGACATCTGTTTTTCCAGTGCCCCTCCTCCCTGCAATGTGCGCACTGATTCTTTCTAGCCGAGTCCTAGTCCTCCTCCAATTTCTTTATCTCACTCCCTTAAGGGTCCCCTCTCCTTAAAAGAGCTCGTCTCTTGGAGTGCTGCTACAACTACTTTAGCTACCCTTTTATCCTGTTTTACCTCAATTATCTCTCTATTATGAAAAACTTTCTGAGCTATTGAAATTAACTGGGACCTACTCATGCCTTCAAATCCTTCTAACTTTTGGAGTTTCTTTTTAATATCGGGGGCTGACTGTGACACAAAAGCCAAATTAATAGCCATGCTGTTTTCAACAGCATCCGAATCTATGGGTGTATACATCCGGTATGCTTTGCAAAGGTATTCAAAAAATACAGCAGGGGATTGTTGCAGGTCCTGGGAAACTCCAGAAACCTTCGAGAGGTTGGTGACTTCCGGGCCTCAGCCTTTAGACCTGATAAGAGATACCAGTGAAAAGCGTCCAACGAGGCTCTCCCTTCCTGGGAGTTGTGACCCCATTGAGGTCTAGTAGAAGGGAAAGCTGCCTCAATGCGGTCCCTATTTTCCTCTATTGATCCCCCTCCTGCTCCTAGGACTGCCTTTTTACCTTTCTGTCTAATTCTGTCCCTCTCTTCCAAAGTGAAGAGAGTATTTACAAGTTGCTGGCAGTCTCCCCAGGTAGACTCTATGAGTTCGTAAGATAGTTTCTATGAGCCCTATTAGAGCTTGAGGCTTTTCCAAGAATGGGGGATTTTGGCTTTTCCAATTCTATAGGTCACTGGTGGAGAATAGAACACACACAAGGAAGGGCCCCGTACCTCCAGGTCGGGGTCAGTTCCCGAGGGGGGTGCTTCTCTGAGTGGCAAGATAGGATGCCTTCTTTGCCCATGCTCAGATCCACTCCGAGTGTGAAGTGGGGGTGTAACAGTGGAAGTTATAGCCTCCTCCTGTAGCTGCTGTGTAGGATTAGGGGCTTTACTTTTGGCCTATAAGAGGGTGGTAACTCGATTTCCTCCGGAGACTCTGTAAGCACAGGAAGCCCTGAGGATTCCTTTTCATCCCCTCTCTTTTTTAGACTCAAATCCGGCCTGACTAGGAAGACATAGCGCCCCTTCTGTATGGAGAAAGCTTTTAGCCATTGTGGTGAATTCATTGTTAAATTTAGCCATTGGTCAATATATGGAAACGGCTCAGGGTGGCCTGGATCCTCAGTTATGATGTTCCAAACTGCCCTTATTAGCCAGAGGTTAAAAGTCCTGGCCGATGGCCATCCTACCCCAAAGGTGGGCCATTCTGATTCACAGAGAATGCGAAGCCTTCTTTTTGACCATTTAATTTTGTATCCACGGTAGTCTCCATAAGCTTTTTGAAAGTGCTTTAGGAGACAGCCTAAGGGAGTCTTTTGTGTACTGGGCCCTCCTCTCATGTTTAATAGTTCAAGCCACCAATATACAAAATTGAAACTGTCCAAAAAAATGCAGAAATTAGCACACCAATAAAAGCAAGACAGACAGACAGTTAACTAGTACCCAGATACGAGACAAGAGAGGGAGAAGCCAATAGAAGGGAATCAGGGCAGGGGAAGCCAGACGGAGTGCCCTGAAGCTAGAGGTCTTGGATCCAAGAGGAGAGATTTCATATTTTTTGAGGTCTGACAGCCACTAATCTAATATAAAGCTTATAAATTTCCTTTTACTTTTGCCCAGAAACTTCCAATTTAATTTTAATTTGGGAATTTTCAATTTTGCATGCATAAAAATTCAGGCCTTACCCAGTATACATTAAACAAAGACCTCACATACAAAAATCACAAAAAAATTACACAGTTCAATAGACAAGGGAAAGGGCTCCACTTTCAGGGGTTTCTCAGGTGTTCTGCTAGCCACGTTCCCGGAGCTTAGACTTAGACACCAGAGATTCCCATTCACACAGCAAACCACTCACTCAGGGGCCTCTCGGGTGTTTGCAGGCCGCTTTCCACTCACACACTAATTAACAAAGACTGAGATCTCCACAAACACCTGACGAATACAAAGAAGATGTGTCTGGGAGACCGTAGCAAGATCAATTAACTTGGTTAACTCAGTTTCCTCCCTAGACCACAAATGAACAAAGTTTCCACTATGCCTTCCTCTAAGAGTGCATCTAGATGCCTCTGGCACTCCTGGGCAAGACAAAGTCTCCCCTCTTTTTTTTTCCCCAGAGTACAACCAGACGTCCCCCAGGAAAGTCCAAGGCGAGACCTAAACCCCCCCACCGATGTCTCGGTCTTCGAGGGGCCCAATGTAAGAGTATGACTGTGTCCAGTCTTCTACACACTGGTCCAAGCTGACATCCCAAAAGAAAAACCCTCGGAGTCCCAAATCAGCAAAGTAAAATAATCAACCCTGCCTACAATCTCCAAAGTCCAAAATTTCACACTCCTTGATTTCTTTGCTGAATTGTTGAATTTAGGGACCAGAAATGTTGTCTGCCGAGAGACTTTCTGAACCCACTGGAGAACCGGAGCTCTGAAATGTTTCAGGGGGCACCCCTCCTAGTAAGCCTTGGGGTCAGGCAGCCCCCCCCCCCCGGAGAGGCCAGCTGATTCGAGTGTCTCTACTCATGGTAACATGGAATACTGCATCCCAGATGAGCCCCCAAATGTTATAAAGTACTGTACCTCATTTCTGCGGGTTCATGTAGAGACACCAAGTCCAATATGAATTTTGAGGAGTTTTATTATGAAAAGCCGGCAGCATACATGAGACAATCCTCCTACCTAAATCATGCAGCCCTGATTACCTCTAAGAGACTACTTATATACTCTTTGACCACAGACAGGTGGGGGAGGCATAACATCATGACATAAGCTTACAACTACATACAGGTGGGGATTCACAAAACATACATTTCACAGATTCTTCCAATGTCTCTCCCCTCCCTCCATTGCCCAGGCACATGCTATTCCTAGGATTCAAAGAGGGGGAGAAAGAAAGCAATATACAAATTCTATCTCCTATTGAAAGAGCAAGGAAGTTCTTCAAATACCTTACTACACTCTTTTTTTTTTTTTCATTTTTCTGAAGCTGGAAACGGGGAGGCAGTCAGACAGACTTCCCGCATGCGCCCGACCGGGATCCACCCAGCATGCCCACCAGGGGGCGATGCTTTGTCCCTCTGGGGCGTTGCTCTGTTGCGTCCAGAGCCATTCTAGCGCCTGAAGCAGAGGCCACAGAGCCATCCCCAGCGCCCAGGCCATCTTTGCTCCAATGGAGCCTCGGCTGTGGGAGGGGAAGAGAGAGACAGAGAGGAAGGAGAGGAGGAGGGGTGGAGAAGCAGATGGGCGCTTCTCCTGTGTGCCCTGGCCGGGAATCGACCCCGGGACTCCTGCACACCAGGCCGACGCTCTACCACTGAGCCAACCGGCCAGGGCCCCTTACTACACTCTTGCTTTGTAAAATTGCCATAGTCATTTCATAATGATTAAGAATGACTTAGTAGGTCACTAATGGCTCTCCATGCTACTGAATTTCTCCCCAAATATGTGTGCTTTAATTGTCTTCACAAAGGAGAATTTTTTTATGTCACCTTGTACTAACAATTTTAAAATAAATAAATACAAATAAAAGGGGAAATGTTTGCAACAAATGAATTGATATCCTCATCAAGTAAAAAGCTCTCACAAATATAAAAGAAAAATAGTGACAGCTCAATTTTAAAAATGGGAAAAGCCATTTCTTTGGAGAACCGTAAATGGTCAATAAACAGCGAGAAATAACCTTATGTTCAAGTTAACTAGTTTAAAGCAACATGACATCATTTTTCATCTACTAAATGGCCAGAGAAAAATTTAAATACTACGACTTTTAGGGTCCAGTGAAAAATGAGAAAACCTCACGTTAGAGGGGCAGAGTATGGGAATGCACAATGTCCTTGAACTACGGGGACTTCGGTGTCTGAACACAAGCTGCTCGACTTGGCTGTGTCTATGGCTGTCACATGGGGATACCATAGCTACTGCACAGAGCTGTTGAGCAGAAGAGCAATATACATGGCTGTTACTTTTTGTTCAGCCTGTTTATCCACGTGTTTACTTTTGTCAGAGATACTGGAAAATAACTGAAAATATCGGGAAATATCAAAACTTTTCTAAAACATTGGAGGTGGAATGAATCAGGAACGACGGGATACCAAGTATAGTGGCTGGTGGTGGGAAAGGGAGGTGAGGCGGGCGGCACGCCCACCGACCCCGCCTCTCTGCGCACCTCCTCCGGGACTTCAGGCTCCGCTGGGCCAGCGGCCGCAGAGGGAAGCGGTGAGAAGCGTAGGATCCAGGCGCTGATTGGCTGCCTCTGAGCACGGGGCGGGACGGACGGAGGCTCGGGAGGAATCGCGAGCGGAAAGCCGCGTGGGTGCACTTCCGGTCTTTGTGGCTCGCCGCTCTGGTCGGCGGCTGGCTCCCTGGCCGCTCCCGGGCTTTGCGGTGAGGGACGCGGGCCCCGTGGCGGAGGGAGGGCAGGGAAGGCGTGCGGCCTGGACCGCGGGCGCGGGGTGAAGAACCCCGTTCCTCGGCTGGCCGATCTCGGGCGGCGTCTGATTGCGTACTGGGGACGCAGTTGAGGCCATCACTGAAGCCCCAGCTTTCTAACGGAAAAGGCACTTATTCCTTCACCCTGTAGCCTCAGTATTAAAATCTGTAGTTATTGGTAGTGTTAGGGTTAAATTTTACTGTCCTACTAATTTAAGGACTACCCCCTCCTATCGGTATTCCCCCATCCTAAAATCAGAAAATTTAACACATGTTGCCATATTTAACTTTTTAAAAATGTTTACTCCGGTATAGGCTAAGCTTTTTGAAAGCTAAGATTGACCTTTTTGCTTCTTCTCTGTATCTGACATGGTCCCTGTATGCTGACATGATAAGCATTTAACAAACACTTATTGGTTATTTGCCGGTAGACTCATTTATTCATCAGAATTAGTGTCATGATTCACACACACACACACACACAAAGAGCAAAAACTATTGTACCCTAATACTCGCCTTATGAGAGCCCATAGTAAGTTCCTCAGTGTTCGCTGAAGAAATTCAGTGAATACCAAAATTGATTAAATGGTTATATATGCAATAGTATTTTTATTTGAGTCAACTAATATTTAATAGGCAGTTAACTGCTTTAAAAATCAGCGTTATTAAATCCTAGTTAGATACTGTTACCCTTGGAAGTCTGAGGCTTATAACTTTATTAAGGGGGAGTTCTGCAAGTTCTACATACACCTTAAAGACGGATTTTTCTCGATGAGTCAAAACTGAAAGAGAATTAAAAAGGGAATTTCTCAGTGTGATGCACGTTAATATTGCATTCTTTTGCTTCTAAAATAATTCCTTAGCGCATTTGTGGTAGAAATTCTACAAAATAGGAGACAGTGAATGACATGAGGGATTTTTAGTTTGTCACCTGATTATTATTTATTTACAATCTCAAACTTCTTCCCTTTCAATCAATATGTATGTTACTGGGATGACTGATGTTTATATTTTAAGTTCTTAGAGATTTTTTTACATTGCTGTAAGTTAACAGTGCTTTTATATCCTTCAGGAAAGAAGAAATTACTGAAAGAATTCCTGAAGTAGAGTATCCACTTGTAGTGAGCTTTTGATCAACGTGTTTCAGGCCAGAATGGCTGTAGAATCCAGAGCAATTTCAACACTGATACCTCAAAATCCTCGGGAACAAGAACTGATACTAGTGAAAGTAGAAGAAAGCCTTCCCTGGGGTCAGAAATCAAAGCAAAATGCGAGTACCCGATCCTGCCAAGAATTGTTTCGCCAGCAATTCCGGAAATTTTGCTACCAGGAGACTCCTGGGCCCCGGGAGGCCCTGGGCCGACTCCAGGAGCTTTGCTATCAGTGGCTCATGCCAGAGTTGCACACAAAGGAGCAGATCCTAGAGCTGCTGGTGCTGGAGCAGTTCCTGAGCATCCTGCCTGAGGAGCTGCAGGTCTGGGTTCAGCAACATAGTCCAAAGAGTGGCGAGGAAGCTGTGGCTCTCCTGGAGGACTTGGAGAGGGAATTTGATGACCCAGGGCAGCAGGTGGGAACGGGGAGATGCTGTATGTTGTGGGAAAAGGGATTTACAAACTGGAGCATGTGGCATCATCGTAACAGGAGGATAAAGATATGCTTGTCCGTATTGACCATAACCCTGAAGTGACTGCTAGGGCCATGCCCATCTTTCTCCTTCCATAGTTCTTTTTTCCCTATTCCTCATCCCTGGAGAGGTCTTTGTTGACCTCTGAGATTTTTACTAAGCATTTCCTTAGGGATTTCTCACAATGTTAACCATATTTTACTGATTTCAGGTCCCAAATTTGACATGTCTTGGAGCATCACAAGAGTTAAACATCCAACTCCAGCCTCTGAAGACACAGCTGAAACCCTGGGAGTGCTGCTTTTCCCCCCAAAGTGGTAAGAAATAGAAACTCATCTGGGATCTGCTATCAGGCCTCTGGCTTTGAGTATACAGAGTTAATTGCATTTACGAACATGCCACACTTCAGCCTTAACCCTTTATTATTCTAGCCCTGAGGCGCTCACTTCAGCAGCTTTGTATTCAGCAATCCTCAGGAATGGCAGTCAGGCCTCCTATGTCTGTTTCCCTGTCATTTACTAAATCCTTCATTATATCTTAATTGGGTACTAATACATGTCGGGCAGGGTGATAGGCACTGGGTCTCTATCTTCAAGGAACTTTCAGGTCTCAGTGGGGTGGTGGACAAGCAAAAAGGCAATTGCAGTATAGAATAGTAAATGACAGACTAAAAGTAGGCCCTGGGTACTACAAAGCCATATGTAAAGGCCTCTAACCCAGCCTTTCAGGTTCAGGAAATACTTCTTGAGGGAAAAGACAGCTAAGCTTAGACTTGAACGGTAAGTAGGAAAAAAGCCAGGTAAATACAGTGTGTCCATAAAGTCATGGTGCACTTTTGACCGGTTGGGCTCACGCACAGATTTTTTAGGGCTCCTTAGGAAGCTATCCCGTATAGCAGGGGTCCCCAAACTACAGCCCGCGGGCCGCATGCGGCCCCCTGAGGCCATTTATCCGGCCCCCACTGCACTTCCGGAAGGGGCACCTCTTTCATTGGTGGTTGGTGAGAGAAGCATAGTTCCCATTGAAATACTGGTCAGTTTGTTGATTTAAATTTACTTGTTCTTTATTTTAAATATTGTATTTGTTCTCATTTTGTTTTTTTACTTTAAAATAAGATATGTGCAGTGTGCATAGGGATTTTTTTCATAATTTTTTTTATAGTCTGGCCCTCCAACAGTCTGAGGGACAGTGAACTGGTCCCCTGTGTAAAAAGTTTGGGGATCCCTGCCGTATAGCCTCTACAGACTCATCACTGACTGATGGCCTACCAGAACGGGGTTTCTCCACCAAACTGCCGGTTTCCTTCAACTGCTTATCCCACCAAGTAATGTTATTTCTATGTGGTGGCGCTTCGTTATAAACGTGCTGATGTTCACATTGCACTTTGGTCACGGATTCAAATTTAGCGAGCCACAGAACACACTGAACTTTCCTCTGTACCGTCCACATCTCGACTGGCATGGCCATGGGCTGCTCCGCTGTATACATGGTGTTACGTCATCATCTGCGCATGCGCATATGCTGCTACATCATCCTACAGAAACTGGGAGGGTTTTTCTTTTATTTGGTGCAGATTTCACATTTCTATCGTCTTTTGTTGCTTTCCTGTGACCGGTCAAAAGTGCACCATGACTTTACGGACACACTGTAGGTGGGAGGAGAAGTGTCCCAAGCCAAAGGGAAAAACTATTTCTCCACACTTCTGACTCTGGGTACAGTCACATTAAACTGTTCTGACACTTAACTCCCCAGAATTAGTGCAGACCCCACAGATAAGGTCTCAGTCCCACAAGGCAAGCAGCCCCCCCCTTCAGATGCCAGTTGCATGTAATGAGTCCCAGGTTACCCATACTTCTGATCTGCTGTAAATTGGCGGTTTCACAACCCCCTCATCGGGGCTCATCACTTGCTATAATGGCTCACAAAACTCAGGGAAACACCTTACTGCTGTTGGTGGTTTATTATAAAGGACACAAATGAATAGAGGTACACAGGGTGAGGTCCAGAGAATCCTGAGTGCAGGATTGATATTTGGGCTGCCATTCTCCTGGCACTTGGATGAATTCACTATCTCAGAAGCTCTGTGAACCCCTTTGTTTAAGGTTTTTGTGGAGGTTTCATTAAATGGGCACAGTTGATTAAATCATTAGCCATTGGTGATGAGCTAGCTCAATCCCTAGCACCTCTCCCTGAAGGTCAGAGGATGGGGCTGAAAGTTCTAACCCTCTTCACTTGGTTGGTTCCTATGGCAACCAGCCTACCCTCCCAAGAGTTCACTCATTAGCATAAACCTAGGTATGGTTGGTAGGGGTTTATTCTGAGTAACAAGATACTCCTCTCACCTCTACCACTTAGGAAGTTTTAAGGGTTTTTAAAACTCTGTGCCAGGAAGTGGTGATGAAAATCAGATAGTTAACAGGTGTCCCCAAACTACTCCTGAGGCCATTTATCTGGCCCTCCGCCACACTTCCGGAAGGAGCACCTCTTTCATTGGTGGTCAGTGAGAGGAGCACTGTATGTGGTGGCCCTCCAATGGTCTGAGGGACAGTGAACTAGCCCCCTGTGTAAAAAGTTTGGGGACCCCTGAGATAGTATATATTTCCTATACTACAGTATCACATGAGCAAAGGCCACAAAGTCCTGTCGGTGAAGGAATTCAGCCCATTCTGGGAATTGAAGATAATTTAACTGGAATAGTGAATTCATAAGGGAGAAGTAGTAAGAGAAACTAGGGAGGAAAATGGGACCCAGATTGTGAAAACTTGTATGTCATTCTAATTAGTTTGTACAGTGTAGTGGAGTATAGTTGAAAGGTTTTGGACAAGGGAATGACATGTTTGGATATGTATTTAAAAATTTAGTAGCAGAGTGGAGAATGCATTTGAAGGTAAGAGTAGAGCCCTGTTAGAGACTGTTACAATTCAAATGACCACAGTGAATAAATCAAGATGTATTATGGTAAGAGGTGGGGAAGATCAAACTGACTCCTGTTTAGCAGTATTTAAGTTGCATTGCAGTAGCTGGGCATCATTGAAAGTGGAGAATGTAGGTAAGAGTTGAGGATGATACTCACGTTTCAGTCTTGAACAGCTTGGTTAATAGTGGTGCTGTTTATATAAATGGAAAACATAAGGGAAAAAACATACTGATGATGTGTTTTGGACATTTTGGTGCTTGTGAAATATTCACAAGTAATGTAACCAATTAGCATTGGATATGATAGTACAGAGCTTAACAGAGAAAACAGTTAGAATTGAGGATCTGGTTAGCTTATAACATAAGTACAATAGTAATTGAAGTCTAGGAGGTAGACAGTTTATAAAGTGGGGATACATGAGAGCCCAGAACAGAATTTGAAGGAACTCATGTTTGAGTGATTGGCCTCGAATCGAAGAAGGAACGGCCACAGAAATCAGGCTAATATAGCTGTTTCTAAAAGGAAGGTGTTGTCACAAGTGTCAGTGTTACAGAGAGGCCAATTAAGTAAGACCTGTAAAGTCCCCATTAGATTAAATAGCTATGGAGTTGGTGGTTTTGATGGGAGTGTGTGGGAACTGGGGTGGGGGGAGGCAGAAACCAGATTATATAATGGAAATGAGTATCCTTTTAAGAAGGATACAGACAATCCTTTTAAGAAGCTTTACTCTGAATGGGGATGAGGTTTCATGAGGGAGATGTGTAGACGAGGAACTTGATTTTAAAAGATGAGAGAGGCTTGAGCTCGTTTAAATGCTGATGAACAGGAAGAAGACAGTGGAGAAAGAGGTTGGAAATATTAGGAAAGGAATAGTAGGTAATTGATTCATTGAATTCTCCAAGGGGGCAGGAAAGGATAAACTGCAAAGCACAATTGTAGGCTCTAGTATTAGAAGGGAAGAAGGAACCTATTTTGACCAGTTAAAGAAGATATTTGTGGACACGGACATCTTTTGTGGGTAGAAGCATCTGTTTTCTCTCACATAGAAAGTGAGCATTGCTTGGGAGTGTGTGGAGAAATTAAAACTGTCTTTTGCTATTATTTCAGGTTGTGAAAACAATGAATCAGCGACAAAGAAGGACATTTTGGGAGAAAAAGCAGGACTTCCCCTGGAACTTTCACTTGGAGGAGTTAGTGAGCACAAAAGCAATTTAGCGTGGCAGCAAGGAGGTGCCTCGGGGGAGAAACCAGGAAGATCCCCCTCCCAAGGAGGCCGTCTCAGTCAAGGAATCACACACAGATCTCCGGGGAGGAGAAACCACCACGAGCCTCAGAGAAGCTTAATTCCAAGTGCGAACTCTGAAACCTACCAGAAAGTTCCTACGGAAGAGAGACCTTACAGATGTGATGTGTGTGGGCACAGCTTTAAACAGCATTCCTCTCTAACACAACACCAGAGAATCCACACTGGAGAAAAGCCCTATAAATGTAACCAGTGTGAGAAGGCGTTTAGTTTGAGGTCGTATCTTATTATTCATCAGAGAATTCATAGTGGTGAGAAAGCATATGAATGCAGTGAGTGTGGGAAAGCCTTCAATCAGAGCTCAGCCCTCATTAGACATCGTAAAATTCACACCGGTGAGAAAGCCTGTAAGTGCAATGAATGTGGCAAAGCATTCAGTCAAAGTTCATATCTCATTATCCATCAAAGAATTCATACTGGTGAGAAACCCTATGAGTGTAATGAGTGTGGGAAAACCTTTAGCCAAAGCTCAAAGCTTATTAGACACCAGCGAATTCATACAGGAGAGAGACCTTACGAATGTAATGAGTGTGGGAAAGCTTTTAGGCAGAGCTCAGAGCTGATTACCCATCAGAGGATACACAGTGGAGAGAAGCCCTATGAGTGTAACGAGTGTGGAAAAGCCTTCAGTTTGAGTTCAAACCTCATCAGACATCAGAGAATTCACAGTGGAGAGGAACCTTATCAGTGTAATGAGTGTGGCAAAACGTTCAAAAGGAGCTCAGCCCTTGTTCAGCATCAGAGAATCCACTCTGGGGATGAAGCTTATATATGTAATGAGTGTGGGAAGGCTTTCAGGCACAGATCAGTCCTTATGCGCCACCAGAGAGTCCACACTACAAAGTAACTTGTGAATACAATGAACATTGTAAATGCTTTGTTAGTCAAAAGGGTTTATTTTAAGCAAGACTCCTTGAAGGTTGTAAACTGCTGTACTAGGTCTTGAGTCAGTGTAACTTTATGCAGCACTTCCGAGTGCGTATGCGTATTCTCTGTAAAGCTTTTCCTGTGACTAGTCAACAACAGAGGAAAGAAGCACTGCTTGCAGCTTTTCTCTGAGGGTTAGGAATACTCAGGAAATAGGAAAAATGGGACTATTACATTGAGACCTCATTTTCCATGAGAATGTCATGAAGAGCGAGGACAGCAATCCAGGCTCTGTCACTGCATCGGCTAGTATGTCCGGTCTGGGGGATGGTGTGAACAGGATGAGGGACATTCTGTCTTGGGAATACAAACATTTTACTGATCAATAAAGAACAGTGGCAGGACAGATGGGGAAATGGCTTCATAAATGATTTGTTGAGCCCTGGGCAGGCAAGAAACAAGATAGAAGAATACAAAATAATTTATCCAGCTGTTATTTTTTGAGTAGGCTTTATGCCAGAAACTAGGTTTAATGGAAAATAAAAGAGTCTACATGTTAATGAACAGGGCAGACAGGTAACGGCACTGGTTTGGTCAGTGCTATGTGAGATTAAGGAATACCTGACCCAGCCTTGGGTCCAGGAAGGCTTCTAAAAGAAATGGTAAAGCAGTGGTAGTCAACCTGGTCCCTACCGCCCACTAGTGGGCGTTCAAGCTTTCATGGTAGGCGGTAGTGGAGCAACCAAAGTATAAATAAAAAGATAGATTTAACTATAGTAACTTGTTTTATAAAGATTATTTTGGCCTGACCAGGAGGTTGTGCAGTGGATAGAGCATCGGACTGGAATGCGGAGGACCCAGGTTCGAGACCTCGAGGTTGCCAGCTTGAGTGCGGGCTCATCTTGTTTAAGCAAAGCTCACCAGCTTGGACCAAGGTCGCTGGCTTGAGCAAGGGGTTACTCGGTCTTCTGTATCCCCACAGTCAAGGCACATATGAGAAAGCAATCGATGAGCAGCTAAGGTGTCACAACAAAAAACTAATGATTGATGCTTCTCATCTCTCTCTGTTCCTGTCTGTCCCTATCTATCCCTCTCTCTGACTCTCTGTCTCTGTAAAAATAAAAATAAAAAAATAAATTTATTTTGCCAAACTTAGCGAAAATTCAACATAAAATACTTGGTAAGTAATAATTATATGCTTTAACTTGCTGTAACTCTGCTTTATAATTTTTATAAAGTTACTTCCCTACTTTATAAATCACCATTACTGTGGAACTGGTGGGCGATTAGAAAATTTTACTACTAACAGAGATACAAAAGTGGGTGGTAGGTATAAAAAGGTTGACTACCCCTGGTCTAAAGGATGAGTAGGGAGGGGATAGGCAGGCCAGGGAACAATGAACAAAGGTCAGGAAGAAAGTGGCACATCTGAGGAATTAAAAGTAAAAATGTGTTGAGCATTCCTGTTGAGTTCCTTTTGAAGTGGAGTCAAGTCTAAGAGAAGTACGGATGTAGCTAGAATTTCTTAAGTAGTGCCTATAGTAAAATGTGAGCCAGTGGAGCAGTTCCTGTTACTAGTCCATCTTCTGTGTGACCCAGAGAAAGTGTTAATACGTGGTTTTCTTACTCTGCCTGGAAGCTAGGCTAGACCTTTGATGCAGGTTGGGGTGGGAGTCAGAGCCCAGCCTGTGGGCTAAGAATCTTAGAGTTCTAAATGTCCCTCTCCCAGACATAAGGCCATCTTTGGTTCTTAAGACTATCAGCTACTGTCGGCTTCCCAGCCCCCACGTCCAGAAGCTGCTGTGGCTACCGTACCACTTGTTCCTGAGGCTGTACCCCTTCAGTTCCTAGTCCACCCCAGGGCTCAGATGCCAAAAAATATTTGTCGGTTGTTGGGTCTGACATCCTCTGAACACCTCACACATACTCAGTTTTGTCTTATATCGGCAATATTTTCATGAATTTGTTAAGGATGGTTCTAAAGGGAACTGACAACAAAGTAACAGTCATGGTCCTTCGAGAGACTACCCTCTTCTGAAGAACCCAGCAGGAAAAGTGTCCCTGGACTGGTACTTCTCAGTGCAATGTGGAAAGGTGTATAAGTCTGCCACAGAAAACATGTTATTCCAAATAACCAACAGATTGGAGTTAAACACACCTTACCAAGAATAGCAATCCATGGACATCTAGAATCTTGTGCGTGAGAAAAGCAGTTTCATGGGGATCAATAGAGTAGTGCTCCAGGTGGGGCAGACAGATGAGCAGGTACTAACCAGTAGGAATGGCAGGAGGGCTAAAGAAATGGATAGAATCATTTGGAAAAGATAGTAAAATTAACAAAATAGTAAGAGCTATTCACTTATTTTCCTCTTTCCTTCTTCACAGAAAGACCCAAACTAAAAAAGGGTAGAACTAAATAGGAATGATATATTATAAAAGGGATATTCTTTTATATAGAGAGTTCTCACACATATCGAACATGACAGGTACTTGTTAGCATTTTGTATAAATGTACTAGTTGTTTCTCAGCCCACATTTTGGCAGATGAGGAAATGAAGGGTTAGGATCATGGCTTACTCAATGTCACATAGCTAAAAAGTGATGAGGTTAAACTTTGAACCCAGCAGGAATCCAGAACTTGAGCTATTTCTCCATTCTCCCCATGAAAGAATAAGAAAAAATTGTTTCTTAAGTAGGCAAATCACAAAAGAATAAATGCCAGTGGACACTTAAGTGTTCAGCCTTGCTATAATTAGAATTGTACTATAGTAAAGCAGAAGTTGAGCTGGAAATTTTTTGTCCCTCATAAAACTAACAAAAAGGGAAATTGGGATTCTAATGTAGCAAGTGAGATATGAGTAAATATATCTGGCAGTAAAAATCTGGCAGTCAATACTAGAAGCCTTAAGCATTGCCTTTTGACTTTAAAATCCTACCTGTAAATGTATGTTTCAAAAACTATCATGAATATATACAGTCTTAAAAGCTGTTAAAAGTGATGTTGATTAATATTAAGTGATAAAACAGTAAAAATAAAAGACAATTATGTACAGTATGATTCCATGTATGAATATATTTATGCATTAAAAATATTGAAAATACATAATCTTAAAATGCTGTCCTGGTTATCTTTGGGTGATAAGATTATAGTTGATTTAACTTTTTCTTGTGCTTTTCTGTCTTCCAAATTTTCTATTTTACTTTATTTGTAGAGAGAAGAGAGAGGAAATGGGGGGAGGAGCAGGAATTATCAACTTGTAGTTGCTCCCTTATGTGCCTTGACTGGGCAAGCCCAGTTTCCGAACCAGCGACCTCAGCATTCCAGGATGACACTTTATACGCTGAGCCACTACAGGTCAGGCCCAAATTTTCTTATACTATATATCTAAAATTGGGTAAAAGGGAGTAGAAACTCAGGATAGCTGAGACATATTAAGAAAAGCATAGCTTTCCATAACATCTCTGTCCCAAGTCCTAGGAGATGAGCTAACTTGTTAACTCTGATCTGGGATGTCCTCGTTTGTAAATGACAATGGTATACACACCCATCTCTACTGTATAAAAAATTCCTCTATAAATTACAACTGCAAATATGAGCCATTTGCATAAAGGAGATCTATAGTTGAGGGAAAAAATTGCCTTGAAGTGGAGGTGGAGACCTGTGTCCTGATCTTTGAGAGGGAGAGAGAGGAGAAGCATCAACTTGTAGTTGTGGCACTTTAGTTGTTCACTGATTGCTTCTCAGATGTGCCGTGAGCAGGGGGTCCAGCCAAGCCAGTGACCCCTTGCTCAAACCAGCGATCTTTAGGCTCAAGCCAGTGATCATGGGGTTATTTTGATGACCTCATGCTCAAGCCAGCAACCCTGTGCTCAAGCTGGTGAGCCCGTGCTCAAGCCAGATGAGCCCACGTTCAACCGGCAACCTTGGTGTTTCAAACCTGGGACCTCGAGGTCCCAGGTCAACACTATCTTCTGTACCACCACCAGCCAGGCAGGGACCTTTGTTCTTATTAGTTCTTTTCCATTAATTCTAAAACAGTAAGCAAGTCCCCTCATAATTTTGGAACTTTATTTTAAAGGAGCTGAAGTAGGTGATCTCTTACAATTAAAGCTTCAACAATCTGTTTATGAAAAGAGGAGGCACCAATATAAAGTAGATGTCAAAGGTAATTGTTTTCTCCTTCACCAGCTTTGCTGGAGGAAAAGTAATTCATGTCTGTCCCTTTTGCTCAGGACCTTGTTTCTCTTGGTATAGAGGCAGTCCAGGGGGGGAACAGTGTTTACTTTAAATGTATCTTCTTGCACAACAGACTCACAGATTTAAAAAGATAATGTGCAGTTTAGACAAGGTGCTTAATATCAGTGTCCACCCTCTTCCCTTCTCCGTCGTTTCCAGAGGCTTCAATTACACTGTCTGGTTGAGAAGATTGGAAATGTAAGTAAATCTGACTTTGGTCTCTCCAAGCTCCCCTGTTTGCTACTCTTACTCCCTACAGTGAATTCTCAGACCAAGTGGGACTGCCAGGTGGAATAACTTCCCATGCAGAAGGACTGGCCCGGAGAGCATTTCTGCAAAATCAAGAGGAAAGGTGAGCTGTGTGGGCAGACCTCTATTATACCCGCCCACCCCGTGCTTTCTGGTGGGCCAGAACCAGACATTGCTACTCAAACCTGGCTGTCTTCTGGGCTGACACAATGATCACAGACCTAAACGGTCATGGTTTTTATCTGCACAAGTGTTTCTACTGAGGACCTGCTGAGCGGGAAGGGAGGGCAAGGCCACGGCAGCCGTCTAGGTTCTTGCTCTTAAAGGTCCTGATTCTGGTGAGCACAGAGGTGTGTGTGTTTCAAAAGGCTACTTGTTCTCGTTCCCATGGTCCGTCAACCACAATGCAGCCCCAGATGTACCCTCAATTTTGAGACTTCACTTGGTGAGCTGCTGTCCCAGAGGCCAGCTGTCAGTTTCCAGACACTTTTTGGCCCAGGGAATAAGAGCTCGGAACACCAGTTACCCAATTTGTTCCCGCAAGTTCGTCCCCATTCTGCCAGCACATCTCCACTCCCATTATTGTGTTCCCTACTCCGGAATGAATCATTTCAAAGCAAAGCTGAAAACTCAAATTTTATTACAATACAACTTGCATTACATTCTAATACTAAACAGTTGAAGTATAAATGTTAAAATCAGTTATTAAAAATGACTTACCAAACAAGATTCTTACCAAAAAATGTTACGGTTGGCATTTAAAAAAAAAAAACACTAATAAAAATATTAAAAAATGTTAAGGTTCCTATGGGTAGTGGGATTAGGGGTAATTTATATTTTCTTATTTTCTGTATTATCAACATTTACAATTAATTCACAATCAGGAAAAGCTATTAAATTATATTAAAAATAGAAATCATATGATTGTCATCTATAAGAAAAGGTAACTCTCTATCCATTTAAAGTCTTCAGACTTCTGATTTACCACATTCCATCATAAACCCACAACCTTTGAACACAAAACTCTCTCTCGCCAAGTTCACCACCCCTCTTACCCACAACGGCTTTGATCACCAAGTCTTCTGAAGTGACAGTATCTGAAAGGGAAAAGGACATCTTCGAAGAAGAATCAAACTTTCTCTTAGGTGAAGGCAATTAAGTATGAGTTAATTAAAACTATCAAAATAAACACTAGCAGAGTTGGGGTTTGAGGAACCTGAGGGTAACTTAACAAATATTCGCTGCCTTCAAGTAGCTTAGCACCCAGGAACCTGATGATGAGGGGAGGGAGCAGGGAGGGAGGAATAGTGGAGCCAGGGAAGACCTCCCATTCCTGTCAGCTTCCCATTGCCTGGGCCTCAGTGTCATGGGACACAAACACTCGAGTCCCTTTGTCCCTCTAACCTCTGAAATGTATTCTTTCCTTGGTGCACACGTGCCTTTTTCCATATGACTCACTAGTCTTCTATCACACTAACTCTCCTGAGTACTTCAAGATCTCTGCAGTCCCTCGGGGTCTGGGGCAGGCTCCCCAGCTCAGTGATCATAAATAGGAACAGAGGAACCAACACATGTCCTGGCTTCTGAAACGGTCTGTAAGAACCAGCTCCTGCCAGAGAAGAGTCCTCATGAAGGGACATCCCCTGAGCCTCTCCATGCCATTGGACATGTTGTACCCTCTGCCTTGATCTGCTAACTGCCACCTACCTTTTACATTCTCAGCTGAGATTTCAGTGACTCACAGACCACTACATATTTCAACAGAATCTTGAATTTGTATGCTATGTTTTTCAACAGAATCCTGGATTTATCCTACCAAAGCACTTATCACACTTTACTGTAACTATCTTTTTTCATAAATATGTATATCCCATTAACCCTTAGGGGGCAGTGGTCACATCTTCCCCTAATGGCTGGCACATAGCACATGCTTAATAAATAAGTAGACCTTGCCTGACCAGGTGGTGGTGCAGTGGATAGAGCGTCAGACTGGGATGCGGAGGACCCAGGTTCAAGACCCCGAGGTCGCCAGCTTGAGCGCAGGCTCATCTGGTTTGAGCAAAGCTCACCAGCTTGGACCCAAGGCCGCTGGCTCGAGCAAGGGGTTACGCAGTCTGCTGAAGGCCCACAGTCAAGGCACATATGAGAAAGCAATCAATAAACAACTAAGGTGTTGCAACAAAAAACTGATGATTGATACTTCTCGTCTCTCTCCGTCCCTATCTGTCCCTCTCTCTGACTCTATGTCTCTATAGAAAAAAAAATTTTTTTAATAATAAATAAATAAGTAGACCTCAACTGACCTCAACTCAGGACTGAGGACAGAACTGGCAAGGGGCAGAAACAGCTACATTCCCCAGACACTACTAAAATCCAGGGACTAATTCAGATAATCAAGTAACTCTTAGCACTTGTCTCCAGCTGCCAAATGCCCCAGTGCTCTTGCTGGGCAGGGATCCCTGCCACTGGGGCACCCCTCTTAGTCCATCCATCTTATAAGGAGCTCTTCCAGCAACTCTGCCCTAATCCTGGACTTCCTGTGAAGGTGCCCATTCAACACTTCAGCAAACACCTGTGTGGGGGTCTCCTTTTAAAAGATTGAACTGAGATGGAAGGACAGGAACTCGGCTCTAAGGAAACTTGTATTGCATAACTGTACAGCTCTTCCCCACAGTTAAACTGTGGTGTGAGTTCTCAGCTGGTGCATAAGGCCTAACCTATGTTTTCCTATGTTCGCTACATTCATAAGGCTTCTCCCCAGTGTGGATTCTCTGGTGCCTAGAGAGGGGCTGAGCTCTGATTGAAGGATTTTCCACATTCATCACATCATACAGTTTCTCTCCAGTGTGAGTTCTTTGATGTCCATTAAGGACAGAGCTTCTACCAAAAACCTTGCCACATTCAACACATTCATAGCTTTTGTCTCCAGGGTGAATTTTCTTATGCCGAATAAGGGCTGAGCTCTGGTGAAAGTTTTCCCACATTCCTAAGATTTCTCTCTACTGAATTCTCCAATGCCCGAGGAGCTCGGAGCAGCCCTTAAAAGTTCTTCCACATTCACAACGTTCATAGGGTTTTTCTCCATTAGGAATGCTCTAATGTCTAACAAGGTCTGAGCTCAAACTAAAGACTTTGCCACATTGCTTACACGCCTAGGTTCTCTCTCTAGTATGAATTCTCTGACGTCTAATCAGCTTTGAGCTCTGGCAAAACGTTTTCCTACAGTGAAAGCACTTTCCCCCAGTATGAAATCTCTGTCATGTTAGAACATTTGAGTTCAGATAGAGACTTCCTTTGCTTTCGTCACATTCAAGGACACTCTTGTCTGTGGAGATCTTCTTGTTGAATGCTGTCAGACTAAAATATCTTTCGTGGGAAGGGAGCTAACTCATTGTTTTCCTTGTAGCGTTTCCTTTTGGCTTCTTAAAGTTGTCCAGATCTCCCAAAGTTTCTTCAACTATCTTCCCTGCAGGAGTTTCCCCAGAGAGTCTTCCTGGGGATCTTATGGCTACTGTTGCTACAGATTCAATAATTTCTTGCTTTGCCAGCCACCAGCTTGCCACCTAAAAATGCGAATAAAAAATGCAAGTATCATTTGCTCCCTGTGTTGGAAGAAAATAGTCTATTATAGCAGGAGTGGAAAATAAACCAAATGTAATAGGTATTTACCTATTAGGAGGAAACTCTAAGACTAGCTTCCCAATCTACAATAGAACTTAGAGCAGTGGCCTAGAGTAGTGAGAGGTGGCTCCCATGAGAGTCAAGTAGACATAGTCATCACTGGAGAGGAGCAATGGCAAACAGGAAAGATATTAGTTAGGGAGATGCTGATAAATGGGGATGCAGTAAGAGACCAGGAGCTAGGAGGCAATCCTGGTTAGAGGAGAAGGTGCATTTTAGGTAACAAGGGAAAGAAAAGGTGACGGAATAATTACGATAAAAGAAAGTGTCTAAGAGTCTTCAATCAGTAAAAATGGAGAGCAAAAGATACAATTAGAAAATGCTTTTGCTGTTAGAATTGGGCAGAAGTAGGTGGGAAGGAACTAAAACATGGTAAGGCAGTGCAGAGTCTGGCAGCTTCTACGTTGATCAAATGTTTATAAGCCAAAAGAATAAGATACGCAGAGCATGAGGAAGGGAATATTGTGGGTTCATGACTCTTCCTGGGGTCATACGGGAGTCTCACATGTTCACTGTTTATGTGTAAAAGGTCAAAGAAGGTGGATGGGAACAAGAATCAGATGTGGCTGGTGGGGCCCAACCTTCAGCTCTCACACAACACGCCCTCTCATTTCTAGATTCTAGTAACTCAGACAGGAGACTCCTAGATGATGGCTGCAGTAAAGTGAATTATTTTGAGGTGGGAAAATCTGAAAAACTGTTAAGTTACTTTCATCCTCCCCAAAGTCCTCTACACTGATACGCGTTTTACAGATCAGGAAACTGAGGTTCAGAGAGGCTACATCACCCATGTAAGGCCACAGAATAATAACTGACAGAGTCAGAAGTCAAACAAAGGCCTCACAGCAAGGCTTGCAGCTGTCCCTGTGTCATCTGCCCGTCCTACTGAAAGGAAGCAGGGCTGTAGTTGCACTGAAACAAGAAATAACCTAAAAATCATTTTTATTTGGCTTTGGAAAACTCTTAAATTTTTATATAAAAAGATATACTTCTTTTTGATATTCTTTGAGTTCACAACCCCTAAAACACAACAGTCAAGTCTAACAGTGATTACCAGACCAAAGCAGAACTGTCCAGCTTCTCCCTTCCTCATTCCTTTCCAGAAATTACAGATGGACAGCATTGCCTCTTAAATTTGGACAGAACACTAAAATTCACACCACCCTTGATTCTTAAATAGAAATTTTAAAAAATCAAGGCTGTGAATGTTCAAAAAGGGAAAATTTATGAAAAAACATATTAGTATATAATAAAGGCAAATGAAGAGTAAGCACCAAATTGATTAATGTCAGAGACATGACAACCTAGTGAGAAAGTTTATGAAAGCAGTAAATAGGCCTAATTATAAAAAAAAACCAAAAAAACAAATTACAAAGGGTAAAAAGTGGCAATAAAATTGTGTAGGGACAAAATTAGAGCTGTGAAAATTAGAACATCAATGTAAGTTATAGGAAAGAAAATAACTCTTCAAATTCTGTTAACTATATGAAGTCAAATTATGAGACCACAGAAAAGTTTTGGCCCTGGCCAGTTGGTTCAGCAGTAGAGTGTTGGCCTGACTTGTGGAAGTCCCAGGTTTGATTTCCGGTCAGGGCACATAGGAGAAGCAAACTATCTGCTTCTCCCCCCTCCCCACATCTCTCTCTCTCTCTCTCTCTCACTCTTTCTTCCCACAGCCATGGCTCGAATAGGTCGAAAAAGCTGGCCCCAGGTGTAGAGTATGGGTCCATGGCCTCGCCTCAGGTGCTAAAATAGCTCTGTTGCCAAGTAACAGATCTGTAGCCCAGCTGGGCAGAGCATCATCTGGTAGGGGTTTTTTAGGTGAATCCTGATCAGGGTGCATGCGGGGGTCTGTCTCTGCCTCCCCACTTCTCAATTAAAAAAAAATCCTTGACATTAGATGTATAAGTAAGGAGGAAAAAAATCAAGGTTTTTAATTCTTTAACTATATATTTATATTATACAAAAATATTAGAGTAAACAGTTAACTGGAATAATTCCTAAGAATGACAAATAGAGACTAAAAGTAGAAGAAATAATCACTTGAATATTTAGAAACACTGATATAAAAATAATCCAAATAACCTAATTACTATTTTTTAAGAGTGAATGCTAGGCCCTGGCTGGTTGGCTCAGTGGGAGAGCATCAGCCTGGTGTGCAGGAGTCCCGGGTTCGATTCCCAGCCAGGGCACACAGGAGAAGCGCCCATCTGCTTCTCCACCCCTCCCCCTCTCCTTCCTCTCTGTCTCTCTCTTCCCCTCCCACAGCCAAGGCTCCACTGGAGCAAAGTTGGCCCTGGCGCTGAGGATGGCTCCGTGGCCTCTGCCTCAGGTGCTAGAATGACTCTGGTTGCAACAGAGTGACGCCCCAGATGGGCAGAGCATCGCCCCCTGGTGGGCGTGCCGGGTGGATCCCGGTCGGGCACATGCGGGAGTCTGTCTGACAGCTTCCGAAACGTGAAAAAAAAAAAAAAAAAAGAGTGAATGCTAATTCACAATCAAGCATAAAGTCTGGAGGCTGGAGGGTTGGTACAGATTATAGGAGGTGCTTTGGAGGAGAAGTAAGCCACAGGTTTCTCTGTAGGAGAGTTCTTCTCTATAATACCCCTCCCCCAACCATTTTTCTACCTGTTTAGTAACCTGTATGATCTAAAATACTTTTAACTAGAGACATGGTTTTTAATTGCACATTAACAAAGATGCTTTTAGCCTTAATAGATGCTCCACTGCCCACCCAGATCCCTCTCTACCAATATGATACCTTCTTCCCCCAGGTGCTATGAGTGTTAGTTACTAACCACCCATAACTGCCTCCTTCTCTGGACAGTTGCCTTGGCTAATGAGTGTCCTGGCCCAGAAAGTTACTTTCACCCTTATCACCGCCCCGATCCCACCCCCTGCACCTCAAGAAGGGACAACTCAGTGGTGCAATATTCCTCAGAGGGTCCTCCAAACCCCCATGAACTAGGCCAAGCCTAGCTTTACCCAAGACCACTTCATTGCTTGATCCTTTCCCTTCCTAACCCTGCTCTCTCACTCATCACAACTTCTCCTGATGAGCAGGCCTTCAACAAATCACCTGCACCCCAATCTCCATCTCAGGCTCTTCTTCTAGCAATAAATTCTGTCAGGCTAGTGAAGAACCTATAGGGAACCTATAGGGGACCTATAGGGAATTACCAAGGGTCCAAAGTTGTAAAACTAACATAGTGACTCTTACAGTCCTATCAAGGTGGGTCCCCCAGTGACTTAAACCTCATGACCAGGTGAAAGATTAATTCTTCAGAAGTGGAGCTGACTAAGCCCATCAAGACTAAAAACAGACCAGCACAATGAGAGTGATCAGGAACTGAGTGAACGCCAATCAAGACCATATACTTAGGGATCAGACATAAATGGAGGATGAGGAACTGTTTCTAAAACCAAGGGAGGCTGAAAGATGGAATCACTGTTGCCAAAAGTGACTGAGTCAACAGCATAATGCCACTGTGTCGGAACAAACAAAAAGATACAGAGTGCAAAAGAGAAGTGCTGGGGAGGGACTCTACCTTATATTTCAAATTAATCAGATCCTCATTAGAATATTTTTTATCCCTGTACTTCAAATGAATGTGGTGAAACTGAAGCATGTCCAAAGAAATGTGCTAAGGTAACTAGAGATGGAATGTGATGGAATCAAAGGCAGTGAAATGCTCAATTAGCACAAGGTCAAAGAATGCGGTACTCGCTACATTCAAGTACAGGTTGTGTTTTACGAGGACTCTGCTAAATAAATAAAAGGAAATGGAATTAAAGCACGGAATATTTCATATAGGCATAGGGAGGACTTTAATACTTTACTAGTTTGTTAGGGCTGCCATAACAATATACCACAGTTGGGTGGCTTAAATGACAGAAGTCTCACAATTCTGGAATCTGGAAGTCCAAGACAAAGTGTCAGCAGGTTTGATTTCTTCTAAGGCCTGTTTTTCTGTGGCTTGCAGATAGCTACCTTCTCACTGTGTCCTTACATGGTCATCCCTTGGTCTGTGTTATCTGTGTCCCAACCTCCTCTTTTTATAAGGACACCAGTCATACTGGATTAGGGGTCACCCTAACAATCTCTTTTAACTTAATTATTTCTTTAAAGGCCCTATCTCCAAATATAGTCCCATTCTGAAGTACTGTGGGTTAGGGCTTCAACATATGGACTTGAGGGATACAATTTAGTCCATAACAAGTCAGTATAAAAAACTCCAACAGGCCCTGGCCGGTTGGCTCAGCGGTAGAGCATCAGCCTAGCGTGCGGAGGACCCGGGTTCAATTTCCGGCCAGGGCACACAGGAGAAGCGCCCATTTGCTTCTCCACCCCTCCGCCGCGCCTTCCTCTCTGTCTCTCTCTTCCCCTCCCACAGCCAAGGCTCCATTGGAGCAAAGATGGCCCGGGCGCTGGGGATGGCTCTGTGGCCTCTGCCTCAGGCGCTAGAGTGGCTCTGGTCGCAACATGGCGACGCCCAGGATGGGCAGAGCATCGCCCCCTGGTGGGCAGAGCTTCGCCCCTGGTGGGCGTGCCGGGTGGAGCCCGGTCGGGCGCATGCGGGAGTCTGTCTGACTGTCTCTCCCCATTTCCAGCTTCAGAAAAATGCAAAAAAAAAAAAAAAAAAAAAAAAAATTCCAACAAAGACTTCAGAAATTATAGCAGAGTCTCTATTCCTCAAGACCTTAAAATAAGAAAGTAGAAATAATCTACCCTAAATAATTGAGACATTTGCCTTCTTCAAGGCAAGGGACATGAAGAGATGATTTCTAACAATTCATTTTAGTGTAGCTCCTGCTTGATGCAGATATTTAAGTGAGCTCACTTGGCTAAAGACGTGTGGGGAAGGCTGAGAGGGAGTTTCCCAGGAAGCCTCGGTGTATGGATTCCTTTGGTGAATCGCCAAGGTCCAGTGTCTGGCCTTTGACCCTGTGGCCTCATAAACCTAGTATTATCATCATAATGAACAGATTTACCTTTTGGGGTAGACTCTCATTAGCCAAGTTCATAAAACTGAGAGATAAAACCTGACTGGAAATTAATGAGTAATGTAACCACCACACAGACCAGACTGAATTAATGTATTTTCTTATTTTAGCTAAGCCATGGGAAGTTAATAAGACTGTTTGGTGAAGATGAAACCAGAAGGGTAATTAGATATGACAAAAGTTTAATGAGAACAAGTTAATAAGCCTGATGTATTTGCGGCTCACAGGGATGATTTTGCCAATAACAAAAAGTCCTTTTGGTTCTAATCCTTGACATCTGTGCCAGCTACCAATTTATTGCCTCTCTGCCTCAAACCCACCCGTCAATGCCCTGCCTGCCATCCTGGAACAGTTTCCCCTGGCCAGCTGGCACCATGTGAGCTGTACCAGCAGAGGCGAGTGGGAGGGACCCTGGAAGGAGGAAGGGCACTTTTCTCCTGGTTCTGTTTGCTGTTTGTTCCTGCAGCACGTGGGGCACCCAGAAGTGCTTGCCTCCAACTGGTTTCAGAGGCTCTATTCATACGGGTGGCTTCCCAGCAAGTTCTGTGCCACGGCACCTCCCCCCAGAGGGTTCCTGGCACCCAGAGGGTAGCTTCTCAGAGAGTTCTGCACAACAGCACACAAACCCTCCACTGTATGCCATGAATGGCTTCCCTTGGCACCCCAAAGAGCAGCTTCCCGGCAAGTTCTGCCAACACAACATTTCAATGAACATTATCTAGTGGACCACGGCTACCCTCTCCAACAAGACCTGTATCTCGGCTCTGGCAGGGGAGAGGGAAGAGGTGGCACCTTCTTGCAGATTTGCTCCTCGCATGGTGCTCTGCCGCAGCCCAGGAGACTCCCTATATGTGTTACTCCTGTAATATTAGAGTTTTTAATCACTTATTAATTTACCCCTTATAATAGTCAATAATTCTTAATATTATACTTTCCATCTTCAAGATGGGGGTTCTGTTACTGATACATTACTCATGTCCATCTCAGGGACTGCCTTGCCAGTGGGACCAGAGTAAAAGAAAAGAATAGTGGTCTTTAAATATTATGGACATTATTGGGGAATTTAATTAGAGACCTTAATTCTTAACCCAAAGTTAGAAATTATATTGGGATTTCAGATTCTAGGTAGAGCCGATGGAAGAATATTTTTAGTCAAGGAATCCTTTCCACTAGAGCATTGGACTGGGATGTGGAGGAACCAGGTTCGAGACCCCGAGGTCGCCAGCTTGAGCACGGGCTCATCTGGTTTGAGCAAGGCTCACCAGCTTGGACTCAAGATCGCTGGCTTGAGCAAGAGGTTACTCGGTCTGCTGTAGCCCCACGGTCAAGGCACATATGAGAAAGCAATCAATGAACAACTATGGTGTCGCAACAAAAAAAACTGATGATTGATGCTTCTCATCTCTCTCCGTTCCTGTCTGTCCCTATCTATCCCTCTCTCTGTCTCTGTAAAAAAAACAACCAAAAAACCCCAAAACAAAACAAAACAAAGGCGTCCTTTCCACACTATTTAGTGATTGCTGCAAGTGACTGTCATTAAGAAAATGAACCATACCACAGATGAAGGCTCTCACCTCATCCTTAACACTAAATGGCCTGTGGCTCCTCACTTCTTTCATGGAAAGCCCGGGGCTCCTCTCACTCGTGCACTGACACTTGTTCTCCAAGGGCTGGAGCTGGGTACTCAGAGACTTAGTGCTCCCATAGATGTCATTTCTTCCAGATCATTCCTTGGCTATGAGCTGTGTCCTAGAAGTAATCAAGTACGTACCAGCAATATGATTCAAAGGATATACAAAAGGAAAAACCCTAGAAAAACAGGGCCGGGCAGCTGGAGTCAGAATCTCATTCAAATGAATTCATTATTTCAAGAAATACTTGAGCTACTTGCTAGGCAGTATACTGAACAAGACTCTCAGGATTAAAAGGTCTGTCCCCAAGGACTTCTAGTTTATTTAGTATGGGAAAGAAACAGGTAAACAAGAACAATGTGATAAATCAGGGATGGCAAGAAGCAAACAAGGTAGCATAGGGAAAGACAAGACTGGGGCAGCTGCCTACCTGGGGAAGGCATCTCAGCAGAGTCTGATATGAGTGAGCCAGCTGGAGATGTAGAATAAAGTCATTCAGGCAAAGACAAGAATACGTATTAGAGGATGTGACCCACTGAGGAAACTTAAGGTGATTTAGGCCAGAATAGTGACTGTCACCCCTGGCTATGGTGCAGAATCAGCCATGGAGCATGAATCCCACAACAGATTTTATTGATGTCAGAATCTCCATGAGGCTTCAGTAAGTGCCACAAATCCTTCTGTTGAACAGCCAGGTTTAAAAAACAAAACAAAACAAAAAAACAATAACTGGGCCACAGCTGATAACAGAGTTGAGGAATAGTGAGAGAATGCACCTAGAGGAAGAGCCAGGCCACCAGGGGTCTGAAATGTTACGGTAGTTTACATTTGATCCCCAAGGCCACAAGGATGGCTGGAGGGTCTGTCTAGCACAGAGAGTGGTGTGGAGTATAGAGATGGGAAGGTTTCTGTTGCAATCATTTGGGCAATGAGGGCCTGGGCTATGTAAGCCAAAAGATATAAAGGTGGGAGATTTGACAAGACTTAGGGACACACTGGATAAAGATTTGGAAGAGAGAGGAATCAAGGACACAAGTCTCTGGCTGGCTCTGGTTGATGAAAGGGTGGTGGTATTTATGGAGCTAATGAAGAACGTTAGATATGAGATGCCTACTAAACAGCATTTCCTAAACTGGGCTTACTTAGTCAGATTTATGGGATGCTCCATACACACTTACTTAAACACAGAGAAACTTTGGGAAATTTTTTTTTCTTCTTTCTTTTTATATTTTTCCGAAGTTGGAAAGGGAGAGGCAGTCAGACAGACTCCCGCATGCGCCCGCCCGGGATCCACCCCGCATGCCCACCAGGGGGTGATGCTCCGCCCATCTGGGGTGTCGCTCTATTGCAACCAGAGCCATTCTAGCGCCTGAGGCAGAGGCCATAGAGCCATCCTCAGCGCCCCGCCAACTTTGCTCCAATGGAGCCTTGGCTGTGGGAGGGGAACAGAGAGACAGAGAGGAAGGAGAGGGGGAGGGGTGGAGAAGCAGATGGGCACTTCTCCTGTGTGCCCTGGCTGGGAATCGAACCCGAGACTCCTGCACGCCAGGCTGACGCTCTACCACTGAGCCAACCGGCCAGGGCCAAATTTTCTTTTTTTTAGTATTAGAAACATACTAAATACATTTCTTTAGTTATTATGTGACAATTGACATACAAGAAATCCCATGACAAGGCATCATCAGATCTGTGTGTTGATGTGTTTACAGCATTTGCCAAGGTTTACATTACATTGATGTGTACCTTTCACTTAGGACTCACTGGTCTATGTCATCTATCTTGCCTTTTAATTTCAATAGGTTTGTGATATTTATTTTTTTGTATTTTTTCTGAAGCTGGAAACGGGGAGGCAGTCAGATAGACTCCCACATGCGCCTGACCAGGATTCACCCGGCACACCCACCAGGGGGCGATGCTCTGCCCCTCCGGGGCGTCGCTCTGTTGCGACCAGAGCCACTCTAGCACTTGAGGCAGAGGCCATGGAGCCATCCCCAGCGCCTGGGCCATCTTGGCTCCAACGGAGCCTTGGCTGCGGGAGGGGAAGAGAGAGACAGAGAGGGAGAGGGGGAGGGGTGGAGAAGCAGATGGGCGCTTCTCCTGTGTGCCCTGGCCGGGAATCGAACCCAGGACTTCCACACACCAGGCCGACACTCTACCACTGAGCCAACCGGCCAGGGCTAATATTCAATTCTTATTATAAATATTATGCCTCATCAACTTGTCCTCTGTGGCGTGTAGGGTGAAGGGAAGTTTTATCATAAAATATTGTCTGTTCCTTCTTCACTGATCCACCCTCCTTTACATCAGCGTTCCATAGGATAGTCCTAAATCCCCCAGGCTTATCCCTGTTTTGTTTTGTTTACCTGCTGCTGTCCCATACTAAGTAAACAAGAAGTCCTTGGGGACAGCGTTGGACCAGAAGTCTAGATTTAAGTGTCAGTTGTTTATGGAGCTGTCTCCATAAACAGTAGCCTAACACTTTAAGGGGTTGGGAGGCACTGAGCTTGGATACAGCCCTTTCTGGTCCCAGCTAGCAACCCAGAGGTTACCTGTTTTGTGTCTGCACTGTTTGCTTACTTAATTGTAACAAAAAACACTGAATTTTTATTTCATCTTAACAATACTCTATTTTCTATCTCCTATATCTCCTGGAGTTTCACTAAAGAGAAACAGAGAAGCTCTGTAATTTACCCCAGGTCATATGGCTTGTAAGTGATGTAGTCTGAATTATTTTGAAACCAAAATGTCTGACTCCAGAGTCCCTAGCTTTATTTTATTTTTTATTTTTATTTTTTTTTAATTTTCTCTTTCTGAAGCTGGAAACGGGGAGAGACAGTCAGACAGACTCCCGCATGCGCCCGACCGGGATCCACCCGGCACGCCCACCATGGGGCGACGCTCTGCCCACCAGGGGGCGATGCTCTGCCCCTCCAGGGCGTCACTCTGCTGAGACCAGAGCCACTCTAGCGCCTGGGGCAGAGGCCAAGGAGCCATCCCCAGCGTCCTGGTGGTCTTTGCTCCAATGGAGCCTTGGCTGCGGGAGGGGAAGAGAGAGACAGAGAGGAAGGAGGGGGTGGGGGTGGAGAAGCAAATGGGCGCTTCTCCTGTGTGCCCTGGCCGGGAATCGAACCTGGGTGCCCCGCACGCCAGGCCAACGCTCTACCACTGAGCCAACCATCCAGGGCCTCCAGAGTCCCTAGCTTTAAATGTGCACTCTGCTGGATTGCCTTTTCACATCTGCCTTCCGCACCAAACCAAGGGTCTTTTTCGAGGATGGCCTGGTTTTTCACAGATTTAACAATATTAATTGAGTGCTTCCTTTATGCAGGCACGGTGCTAGACGCTGAGCAGAGGTGTAAACAAGACAGTGTCCTTGCCATTACAAAACTTAAAAAAATGAATTGTTATCGTAAAGAGAAACCACACATAATTACCTAATTTAATAGTGATAACTACAAATAGGAACGCAGAAAGTACTCTGAGAGTGACTGATAACCATCAATGCGAGACTGGAAGTCAAAGCGGAGGGCTGAGTCCTGACTCAAGAGCGAGCTTCGCTGCGCGGGACGGTTCCATCGCTGCGTCTCCGAATCCTTCGTCATAAAGCGCCGAAAGTGCTCAGTGTCAGTGGACCCAAGAGTGGGGGAATGGGCGGATAAACGGACAAACACAAAAAAGGATGGACCGACTGATGGAGTGGCGGGTAGTAGCGTCGAGAAACGGCTACCTGGTGCAGCCGCAGGCTCTGCCCACGAGAAGCAGCCCAGGCAGCCCATGCCACGCGGCGGGGGGAGAGGGTGACACTGGACAGTTGCAGTTTGGGAAGCACCTACGACCACGATGACAAACCAGCTCACTCACCCATCACTCCGCCAGATGTAAGGACTGGAGGGAGAGGAGAGGGGAGCAAGGCCGGCGTGAGTCGCATGCGCCGGAAGTGGGCGGGCGCGCCCCTCTAGGACGCCCGGACGACCGCAGCTCTGTAGCCGGCGCGCGGCTGGCGCAGGGCTGGGAAAAGGCAGTCGGGGTTGGGAGCAACCAGCGAGTCTCTGGGGCGGGGGGGCACTTGGTGGGACAGTTCCAAGGCAGAACAGTTGATGGTCGACTGAAAGAGGAAATTTTTAAAAATAGAGAGAGCGCTGAGCTTAGAATAGCATCAAGATAAAAATAGAACCTAAGGTCTCAAATTTTGGGAAGAGGGACTGGAGCATCATCACACACCGCAAACACATTGACTTGCTGTGCCAGCCCGAGAAGTTACGGGACCCGGGAAAGACGAGGCGACGGTGCACGGCGGATAGACCCTGCCGTGGGGTGCAAGGGCATGGAGGGGGCTGCAGAGCGAGAGGTCAGAATAATTTTCTCGTAGAATGCACTACTCAAACTGAGCCCTGAAGAATAACGAAAATGTCGATTTAAGGAAGCGCCATGTTCCTAAGTGGGGAGCGGCAGGAACGCGAGCAGGGCAGTGGCAAGTTCAGGGCATGGTCGAGAATTAGCCCAGCTAAGGGATAGGTTGCGGTCAGGTTTGGAGAGTTTCAAACGCGAGGCTCAGGAGTTAGGGATGCAGTTAATAATCGGTGCAGATCATTACATAGCCAGAAGTTTACTTTGGGCATCATATGGCAGTATGTGCTGTGTAAAGTAGATTAAAGGGCAAGAGAGATGAGAGAAAGTGCACAGCCAGTTAGAAATCTGAACTAAGCAAGATTTGATACATCTGAAAATTAGATTGAAGATGGGGAAGGAGATGAAATCTCCAAGGGAGATACTGTGAGAAAGAAACAGAATTGTGAAATACTGATGTTTGGGGGTGTGAAGAGGAAGAGCAGATAGAGGAGCTGCTCAGAGAAGGAGAGCCCAGATGGTTCAAACATAAAAAAGCCAAAAGGCCATTTCACACCTAATCTCTTTACCAAAAGTTTGTCAAACTGTCATCACGGCCTTGTCTCCACAGCATGCTGTCTGCATAGGCTGAGCATTTTCCAAATCATTAAGTGCTGGCTTGTTTTTGCTTAGCAGTTCTATTCTCAACTTATTTCTTTCCTTTCATTTTTCACCATAACCAGAAAGGAAAATGGAGGCCACACTTTGCACACCAAGCTTGCAAATCTCCTCAGCTAAATGTTCAGGTTCAAATTTTTACAACCTTCATTTTCCACCCAACAGCAGAATATGATTCAGTTTCTGCTATGTTATAACAAGGATCACCTTTTCTCCATTTTCCAACAATGTTTTCCTTGTTCTATCAGAGTCCTCACCAGAAATATCTTTTTTTTTTTTTTACTTTACAGAGACAGAGAGAGAGTCAGAGAGAGGGATAGACAGGGACAGATAGGAACAGAGAGAGATGAGAAGCAGCAATCATTAGTTTTTTGGTGCGCATTGCAACACCTTAATTGTTCATTGATTACTTTCTCATATGTGCCTTGACCGTGGGGCTACAGCAGACCGAGTAACCCCTTGCTTGAGCCAGCCACCTTGGGTCCAAACTGGTGAGCTTTTGCTCAAACCAGATGAGCCCTCGCTCAAGCTGGCGACCTCGGGTTCTCGAACCTGGGTCTTTTGCATCGCAGACCGACGCTCTATCCACTGCGCCACCGCCCAGTCAGGCCCAGAAATATCTTTAATGTTCATTATTTCTAGCAACATTCTGTTAATGACAATGTATGTATTTTCTAAGATGGACAACCATTCTCACTTCTTTCTGAGTCCTTTTCACTTCTTTCTGAACCCTTGCCAGAATTGCCTTTAATGTCCATGTTTCTACTAACAATCTCTTCAAGGCATCCTAGGATTCTTTTCTTTTATTATGAGCCTTAAAACTCGTCTAGCCTCTAGCCATTACCCACTTCCAAATACACATCTACATTTTTAGGTATTATAGTAGCATCCCACTTCTGGTACCACAAACAGAGTGGCTTTATACAGATCTAATAAAGGTGCTGGCAGGGTCATGCTCCCTTTAAAGAATCTGTGCCAAACCTATCTCTAACTTCTGGTGGTTGCTGGCAATCCTTGGTGTTCTTTGCCTTGTACATGCATTACTATAATCTCTGCCTCCATGAACACATGGCACCTCTCCTCTCTGAAAGTCTGGTCTGTGTCTGAATTTACCTCTCTTTATCAATGTAAGGATACCAGTCACTGGATTAGGGAGCACCTTAATCCAGTATGACCTTATCTTGATTACATCTACAAAGATGTTATTTCCAAATAAAGTCACATCTGCAGGTACCAAAGGTTAAGACTTGAACATATCTTTTTTAGGAACACAGTTCAACCTATGACAATGTGATAACTACAAACCAAGAGTTGTTTAAACTGCTGTGACTTGATTTTCAGTTACTTAGAATTGAACACTTTTCAAATTGATGCCAATGAGCTCATTGATTGAAGATAAAGGAAATAATCTGATCAGAATTCAACTTTAAAAGTCTGGGGAAGTCTGGTGTTTTTTATACAAACCTACCCATCTCTGTCAAAGTGAATTTTGGGAACTCTGATTATAGTGGCCAATCCTTTTCTTTTTTTTTTTTCTCCTGAATCTGATTTTTCAACAGTGGTTCTGTATTTATTTATCTATTTATTTATTGCAAGTAGAGAGAGACACGGACAGGAAAGTAGAGAGATGAGAAGCATCAACTTGTAGTTGTAGCACTTTAGTTGTTCATTGATTGCTTGGGGGTCTGGGGGGTGCTCCAGCTGAGCCAGGGACCCCTTGCTCAAGCCAGCAACCTTGGGCTTCAAACCAGCGACCATGGGATCATATTGATGATCCAGAGACCTTGCACTCAAGCTGGTAAGCCTGCATTCAAGCCAGATGATCTATGCTCAAGCTGGCGACCTTGAGGTTTCAAACATGGGACTTTAACATCCCACCCAGATCAACACTATCCACTGTGCCACTACAAGTCAGATAACAATGGTTCTGTTTTTAAAAGTCAAAGTTAATGGGGCATGCGCATTAACATGTCAAAAATGTCATATTATCCATTATTTGAACAAGATGTCTTGTTCAAAACAAACAGCAGTCTAGTTGTTAATACTGATTTGATCAAAAGAAAAGCTAATCTTTTTATGTGCCTTCACAATTTGAATTTATGTCCCTTTTTTTATCTAGAACTGGAAATTGATATTTACATTAAAATTCATTCTTTGTGAAAATTGCTTATATAGTTTAAGTAATCAAATGAAATTTATTTCCAATACAGTATAATATATGACAAGAAAAAGTTCACATGTGGATCTTTATGTTCAACTTTCTGAGGGAAAAGTCCATAGTTTTCACCATTATCTCAAAAAAATTAAGAACCACTTCTCTAAAATCTATGCCTAAATCAGACATTTGTTAATTTGGCCTAGTTTTCCCCAAGAGGAAAAGGAAAGAGGAATCAGGTAGAACATTGGTGATGAAAAGCAAGGACCTACAACCAAGATTACTCTACCCAACAGAGCTATCATTTAGAATTGAAGGATAAAAGTTTCTCAAACAAGAAAAAACTAAAGGAGTTCATCACCACCAAACCAGTATTATATGAAATGTGGGTCTTCTTTAGTAAGAATAATTTTTTAAAAAATAAAAAATATGAACAATAACCCTGGCCTGTAGTTGGTTAGAGCATTGTCCCCAGATGCCAAGGTTGCAGGTTCCATCCTGGGTCAGGGTACACACAAGAATCAACCAATGAGCATATAAATATGTGGGACAACAAATTGATGTTTCTCTCTCTCTCTCTCTCCCCCCTTCCTCTCTCTAAAATATCAATATTAAAAAATTTAAAATATATGAACAATAAAATGAGAATTAACTTTTGATAACTTTCTCATTCTGTTTTACTGAAAACCTGTAAAAAAATGGTATGTCGCCTGACCAGGCGGTGGTGCAGTGGATAGAGTGTCGAACTGGGATGCCGAGGACCCAGGTTCGAGACCCCGAGGTTGCCAGCTTGAGTGCGGGCTCATCTAGTTTGAGAAAAAGCTCACTAGCTTCAACCCAAGGTCGCTGGCTCGAGCAAGGGGTTACTGGGTCTGCTGAAGGCCCGCGGTCAAGGCACATATGAGAAAGCAATCAATGAACAACTAAGGTGTCACAACGAAAAACTAATGATTGATGCTTCTCATCTCTCTTCATTCCTGTCTGTCCCTATCTATCCCTCTCTCTGTCTCTATAATAAAAAAAAAAAAAATGGTATGTCAACTTTTGGCATTCTCATACACTACTGATAGGAATGCAAAATGATTAAGCCACTCTGAAAACTGAGGCAGTTTCTGCAAACGTTAAATATACACCTACCATGTAAGGAGAAAAATGTCCATATAAAAATTTATACATGAATATTCATAGTATCTTTATAGTAAAAAACTGAACCCAAATACCCATCAACTCGTGAATAGATAAATTATGGCATATACATCCAATGGAATATTCAACAACAAAGGGAAATGGACTAGTGATACACACAGCACTATAGAAAAATCTCAAAATAAGTGAAAGAAGTCTGACCCAAAAAGAGTGCATTCTGTATGCTTCCATTGAATTAAGTCCAAAAGGAGAAAAATAACATGGTATCAGAAAGCAGAGCACTGGTTGGGGGTTGAGGGAGGAGAGGGAGGGATTTCCAAGGGAAGGAGAAAACTTGCAGCGTTTCTGGATGTGTTCACTATTTTGATTGTGGTGATTTCACAGTTGTATGCTTATGACAAAACTAATAAAATTATATACCTTAAATATTTGCTGATTGTTGTATGTCTTTTATACCTGAGTAAAGCTCTTTCTAAAACAAATTATTTGCACCTCGCTACTTGGGAGGGCTGGACCCAAACAAGTTCCTTACAGGTATATCAGGGTCTCATTCTTACATCCTGAAGATTTCATATATAGCAAGAGGGTCTTAGGCTGGACCAGGAAGCCCTCTTCCTCTACCTTAAACCACCAGTTCTGGCAGCCATTTTCTCATACCTGTACCTTTTCTTCCAAGCATCTTAACCCAAGTCCCATGTCTCACTTGACTCAATTCTCCTAATTCCCCCTTTATTTCCCAAGATATTTCCAAGAAAAAGTAATATCCTAATGCTCTGCACCTTCCTCTGCCCCCAATTTCGCCCCCCCTCCCCCCGCCCTGACCCTTAAGTCATGAGGACTGAACTGGCAAGCAAAGTTTTTTTAGAAGGAGACTCCATTCCCTTTCTTGATGGCAGAATAGAAAACCAGCTTCCCAGCAATTCAAGGATTCATTGCTGAGCATTACTTATTTTTACTGCAGTGGTATTCAAAGCCAGAGAGAGAGAGAGAAGGGGGGTAGCAGCAGGAAGCATCAACTCCCAAATGTGCCTTGACCGGGCAAGCCCAGGGTTTTGAAATTAGCAGCAGCAGGATCACCCGAGAACCTGGGCTACCTCCCCAGACCTGCTGAGTTGGTGGGGCCCAGCAATAAGTACTTTAGCAAGGTTTCGAGGGGCTTAAGAGGCGTTCCCAGCCAGGGGGGGCGGGGCAGAATGAATGTTAGAACGGAAGCACACCAGCCAATCTAATGCGGGGGTGGGGAATAACAGAGGTAACTAAGGAAAAACTCCTCTGTAGTCAGGAAACCTACCCTGCCCCAGGGGGTGTTCCCGAAGGTTGTTTCCTAACATTCGCATCACGAACTGGCAGGCAGGGCGAGGGGTCTGTCGCTGGCACACCAGATCCCTCGCTACGGCTCGGCTGGGGTCAGTCCCGCGGACGCTGAGGTGTTAAATCTCAGCCACCCGCCCCTCCCCGCCACGCCGCCCCTGCCGCCGCCCCGCGCGTGCGCAACGCGAGGCCCGGCCCCACAGTGCTGCAGTCCTCCGGGATTCCTGGAGGCGACCCCGCGATGTCGGGTTCGCAGCTTGCGAGGCTTGACAGCGGTCTGGAGCACCCGTCGAAGAATGGGTGATGCCGGCTCTCGGGGGATCTCGCCCCTCCAGCGGCCTCGCAGCGCTGCCAGCGATCCGTGCGCTGCTTCTTAAGGCCATGGAGAGTCAAGGCCACCCGGGGTCGCCCCTGGGCGCGGCTCCTAGGCTTGGCGAGCTGGTTCGGTTCTTGGCCCAGAGTGCTGTTGGTATCCGGTCAGCCTTTGCTGGCCCTGGGCTTCAACTGAATGAACGTCGGAAACTGGGGGTGGGTGGAATCGGAAGCGTGGATACATCCACGTGAATCAGCTGACCGTGCCTGAAAAGAGCAACCGAACGTGTGAGGGCTGGAGGGAGGGAAGGAGGGAAAGGCAGATCGTGATGATGGGTCGGTAGAGTGAGTCATTTAGGAAGGGATGCGAGTAACAGTGTTAACCACTGGGGCAAAATTCTCCTGCCTTGACTTTCAAGTTATATCTTTATTTTGCTAGCTTTAAACCCCAATGATGTTTGAAGATCTCTGGACTTGAAATGGAGAATATACGCCAAGAAGGGCAATACCTGACTCCTGGATGATGAGAGAGGAAGCTTAATTAACTAAATGAGATTTTGTTTTCTCCTTTATTTCTTTCATATCTAGAGGATGTTTCTGGTGGTCTGGGGTCAGAAATTATATCTCCAGTCTGCAATGGTGCCCTTCCAAACCCGGTGGTGCCCAGTAGCCTCCAGGTCGCAGACCCCCACTTACTGAGGAAATGGTAATTCTCCAGTTGCTCCCTGAGATGTCAAGTGTCCGGTTGCAGCCCATGGAGATACAGTCCAATTGTGAATCTCAAGACCACCACCTTCTGTCAGGTGAGAAGCAATGTATTGTATCTTTCTCCATGGTTTTGGGGAGAGGAGTGTTACCATTGTTATGTTAGTGTCTTCAAGTGCTATTGGTATTCCTCATTGCTTACCCCTCACTCCATTAGGCTGTACCATATCGTTAGTGCTGCAAGTATAGTCATATGCGTTTACTGTGAATTCTGGCAATCAGATTCTCATGAAATTCCTTCCTCTTTGCTAAGTCCCCCAAATCATCCATTTTTTCCCCCATTATAATCACCTTGTCACCAATCTGTCAGTGCTTGGTATGTCCCCCTTTAAAATTTTTTCAAGTCATTTTGCTTATTTATTGTAGGGCAGTAGTTAAAAGTTTTGGAGCCTGAGAACCCAAGCTTATGGCGATATGAAGCAAACATAATATAACTGGATTATTAGTTAATCAGTGAGAGAGGAGACATTCTTACTATTCCTTCACCCTTGGCTCCTATACCCTGGCCCAGGGAAGATAATACTGTTTGTTTTCCTCTGGTTTAAGGTGTATTGCATCCTGTACAACACCACCCCACACTTGGTGGTGTTGCCTAACTGATACCAAAATAAACTTCAGCTAATAATTTCACCATTACTGCAGTTTGTGTCTGGATGATGGTGCATGTAGTAAGACCTTTGATTTACATAGGTGTGAGCTCATTGCTGTAGTTCCTTTCCTATAAAATGACTACTGTGGAGGCAATACTGAATGGATTACCAGGGGAATAAATATAGCCATGGTATTCTTAGTCAATGCAAATTCGTGTCTGGACTATGTATTTAGTCCTTTGAAAACAAATTGCTGCCCTTTCTATGATAGAAGGGGTCAAATGTAATGAATCTGGCCCCAAGTGGATGGCTAGTTCATCTTCAGGTAATGGTACTGGCTTAGTATTGCCTTTTGTGGGTAGGGTACATAGCAGTGGTTATAGGCATATCAGACTTGATGAGTGGAAGTCCATATTGGGGTTTTTTTTTCTTTTTATTTTTTCTGAAGTTGGAAAGGGAGAGGAAGTCAGACAGACTCCCACATGCGCCTGACCGGGATCCACCCGGCATGCCCACCAGGGGGTGATGCTCTGCCCATCTGGGGTGTTGCTCTGCCGCAACCAGAGCCATTCTAGTGCCTGAGGCAGAGGCCACAGAGCCATCCTCAGCGCCCAGGCCAACTTTGCTCCAATGGAGCCTTGGCTGTGGGAGAGGAAGAGAGAGACAGAGAGGAAGGAGAGGGGGAGGGGTGGAGAAGCAGATGGGCACCTCTAATCTGTGCCCTGGCCAGGAATCGAACCTGGGGCTCCTGCACGCCAGGCTGATGCTCTACCACTGAGCCAACTGGCCAGGGCCTATATTGGGGGTTTTTGGGGGGGGTTATTATTATTTTTTATTCATTTTAGAGAAGAGAGGCAGAGAGAGAGAGAGAGAGAGAGAGAGAGAGAGAGAGAAAGAAAGGAGGTAAGAATAGGAAGCATCAACTCCCATGTGTGCCTTCACTGGGCAAGCCCAGGGTTTTGAACCAGTGACCTCAGCGATCCAGGTTGACACTTGATCCACTGCACCACCACAGGTCAGGCTGGAAGTCTATACAGTTGAGCCCATGCATAGCTTTCATCCCTGTTGCTATGACCACTTTGTACCTGAGTTCATTGGGCAAACATTGGTAAAAAGGTTGACTGGCATTCATACTGTGAATCATCATGTCCATGTGACTAGGAGGCTTCTCCACAGTGGATGTCCTTTGTTGAGGATTCACATGGGACAGAAATATATTCATTCTTTGCTCATTCTAGGAGGTCCATCCTCGTACTTTTCCTCCAGAATCCTTATTACTAGTCTTCTAGTCTTATTCTTTCCAGGTACCTACTTAATCAGATAACCCATTAGTCACTACCCATCAGTCAATATAGACATGTATCTTAGGCTATGTTCCTTCAGTGAAAAGTGGACAACTAACTGGTTGTGTATCTAAATTCTGCCCACTAGGAAGATTTACCTTCACTGGCATGTTTGAGACCACAGCTGGGTTTAAGTGAAAGCTATTTGCTTTCAGCCTGTGCCTACACATGGGTAGACACATCTGTAAACCAACAATGAAAGTAAATCTGTACCTTTTCAATCTCTGTTAACTGGTAGTAGGGAATATGCATCAGGCCATGAATATAGATTGAGGTATATAGATAGGGGAAACAGGAACAGGCGCTATGATAATCTGAGTCACCAGCACATAGGATTTACTTATCTTCCAGACTTGCTTTTACAGTGGAATATAGGTTTCTATGTCCAATTTTATGATTTGGTGGATTAAATAACAACTAGTACACATTGGTCAGTTTGTAATAGTCATTTGGCACTCTGTGGTCAAGCATTAAGTCTCTGTTAGTGCCCAAGAGCAAACTAGGACCTGCTCTGGTATCTGTTGCCTCAAAATTCAGGGCTCATCATGCGTTGTACCTCTCTGAGGTGGTAAAGAACGGTTGGAGATATAAATGAAGTGAGAGAACAAGCCATGTGACTATTCAAGAGAAAAGTATTCCAGGCAGAGGGAATAACAAATCAAGAGGTCCCTAAATATATCAGGAACAGAGTGAGCCTGGGCTAAACAGGTAATAGAGGTGATGGAATGAAATGAGGGTAGAAAGGGCCAGATCATGGAACCTTCTAAGCCATAGGAAGAATTTGAAATTTATTCCCAGTTTAATGGGAATCCACTGGAACTCTATATAGGATAATAACATGTAAAGATCACTCTGACTGTTGTATGGAGAATAGGAGAAAGGTAAGTTAGCAAGAAGAAAGCAAATGCCTTGAGAGTAATCAACTATGTCAGATAAATTAAGAATAAGATCAATAATTGATCATTGGACTTGTCAAGATAGAGCTTACTAGGGACTTTAATAATTTTAGTTTCAATGTAGTGATAGAGATAAGAGCCTAAAGCAGTGGGTTAAAAAAAGAGACTTAATGTTAGTTAGAATATAGAGCAATGTTAACACTACTGATGGAAGTGTGAATTGGTTTAATCATTTAAAAATATCTAGTTGTAGACCCAACAATTTTAGTTAGGGGAGGGGGGCAAAAGGGGTATAAAAAGAGACACAGGGGTGGAGGGTGAGTGAGTTATATTCAGTGGGACACTTGAATCCATGTAAACACAATAAATTAAAATTTTTAAGAAAGACCCAACAGGCCCTGGTCGGTTGGCTCAGTGGTAGAGTGTCGGCCTGGCGTGCGGAAGTCCCGGGTTCGATTCCTGGCCAGGGCACACAGGAGAGGCGCCCATCTGCTTCTCCACCCCTCCCCCTCTCCTTCCTCTCTGTCTCTCTCTTCCCCTCCCGCAGCCAAGGCTCCATTGGAGCAAAAGATGGCCTGGGCGCTGGGGATGGCTCTGTGGCCTCTGCCCCAGGCACTAGAGTGGCTCTGGTTGCAACAGAGAGAAGCCCCGGATGGGCAGAGCATCCCCACCGGTGGGCGTGCTGGTGGATCCCGGTCGGGCGCATGCGGGAGTCTGTCTGACTGCAAAAAAAGAAGCAACTACTGCGAGTTGATGTTTCTTGTTCCTCTCCCTACTCCCACCTCTCTAAAATCAATAAATAAAATCTTTAAAAAAAAAAAAAAGAAAGACCCAACAATTCTGATCCTAAGGTTTTATAACCTAGAGAAACACCTGGATATGTGCACCGAGATAGAGATCCTGGCATCTTCATATTGGCATTGTTTGTAATAGCAAATGTTATCATCCATTGAAGGAGAAAGGGTAAATAAATTGTGGCATATGTCACACTATAGTAGTGAACATGAATGTACTACAGTTATACACATGAATATAGATGAATCTTCCAAACATAATATTGATCAAAAAAAGAAAGTCACAAAATACATGTGGAATAATTTCACAAATGTATAAAGTTTAAAAACATACCATATTTGTCTGCTAGGTCTGCCATAACAAAATATCACAGACTGAGTGCTTAAACAATGCAAACTTATTTTCTCAAGTTCTATGCATTAATTTTGGTCATCTGTGCTTTCTTCTAGAAGTTATATAGTTTTAGCTTTTACGTTTAGGTTTTTATTACATTTATAGTTAATTTTTGTGTATAGCATAAGAATTGAGGATAATTTTGGTCACGTTTTGTTAAAGAGACTGTCCTTTTACCATTGAATTATTTCACAACTTTGTTGGAGATCAATTGTACATCTATGTTTAGATCTATTTATTTACTCTGTTCTATTCCATTAATGGGTATGTGTGTCTTTATGCCATTATCACACTGGCATAGCTTGATTTCTGTAGCTTTTTACTAAAGCTTGCAATCAAATAGTGTAACTTCTTAAATTTTGTTCTTTTTCAAAATTGTTCAGATTCTTCTGTGCCTTTCTACATAAAGATTTAGAATCACTTTGTCAGTTTCTACAAAAAAGCCTGCCGAGATTTTGATTGGGGTTGCATTGAATCTATGGATCAATTTGGAGAGAATTCTACCATCTTAACAATATTAAATCTTTCTATTCATAAATGATAGCATATATTTCTGGTTACGAGGTCTTTAATTTTACATAGCAATGTCTTACAGTTTTAATTATACAAATGTCGCATATATTTTGTTGAATTTGTTTCAAAGTATTTCATTTTTTGATACAGTTGATTAACATGTTTTAAGTTGTTTATTGCTAGTATGTAGAAATACAATTGGTTTTTATATATTGTTGTAATAAACTCATTTATAAGTTCTAATAGCTTTTTTGAGACACTTTAGGATTTTCTATATGTGTGTCGTCTGTAAGTGAAGACAATTTGACTTTTTTATTTGTATGTTTCAATTATTTTTTTATCTTTATTGCATTGGCTAGGAGTATTGAAAAGAAGTTATACAATGTTGAATAGAAGTGGTAAGAGAGGCATTATTGCTTTCCTCCCTTGTTCCTAGAAGAAAAGCATTCATTATTTAACCATTAAGTATGATGTTAGCTGTTCATTTGTCTTTGCTTTTTGTTGGAATAGTTAATTTACATATAATATAGTTGATGTTTAGATTTAAATCTACCATCTCCTTATTTGTTTTTATTTATCTCATTTTGTCATTTCTTTTGACTCCTTTTCAGTCTGATTTTATAATATTTATTTTTGTTTTTAGTTTTTTCTTTTTATGTTTATTGTATTGATTTGAGGGAGAGAGAAAGAGAGAGAGAGAGAAGAAGGGAGAGAGAGACAGAAACATTGATATGCTCCTGTATGTGCTCTGACCAGGGATTGAATTGGCAACCTCTGTGCTTCAGGGTGATGCTTTAACCAACTGAGCTATCCAGCCAGGGATAACATTTTTCTACTGATTTATTGTTTATACATTGCTTTATTGTTATTTAATGGTTACCTCATAACAGCCTTTCTCAGATGTGATTCTGTGAGAGAATGAAGCCCACGTACTCTAAGGCACCCGCTGTAAGTAATGTATTACTGTCTCTACTGTGCATCTGTTGTGGTACTAGCTATGTTACCATTTTGCGGAGAATTAGGAAAATAGTCATTAAATTCTTTTCTGTTTTATTTTCTTATAGAACCTTGATTGAAAAAGGCTGCCTTAGAAATTACAACATACATATTTATTTGTTTATCTTAATTTACTATTTCTAGGATAATCCAAAGACCTTGTAATATTTTAGTTCTATTTACCTCCCTCCCATTGTACTATTTTTGCCATATATTTTAATTCTACATATATTGTAAACCCCACTTGGAGGCCTGGGATCTTGGACATTTGCCTTTAAAACTAGCCTGTGCCATGTTTTCAGCTGTCTAGACCACCTGCAGTCTGACAGTGGTGTGCCCGTAACAGTGGGCTGGCAATCCAGAAAGTCACGGAGCTCTCACGCTGCCACCATCACAGGCATCTGGGATTTCTGAGCACAGGACCAGCCTTTTCAAAACTCAACTCAACAAGGGTTTCTGACCCCACCTTTCTAACTTTTTCTTGGTTTACACACCTTATAAATAAGTTTGGTCAATGAATGTAGCTGTTCCAAAAAAGGGGTCATGCATTCTTGGCTACTTCCTTGGTGATAATCAGGCCAAAAGGCCTATTTTTAAATTTAGGATTCTGTCTTGACCATTCCTGGGCATGATGCTCCTTTCTTTGTCCTAATGGCAGCCTCTGGCCAGCCTAGTTGCTATACCCTCCTGATTGCTGATCCTTCTCCCACTTCCCCTCACCCACACCCACTCTTTCAAACTGCTTACCTTACCGATGTCCATACACTGCTGATGTATCAGCTGTAATTTAGTGAGACTTTCCTCATCACTGGGATTAGGCTTCAGTTTTCCCAGATCTCCTGTGGCAAACACATACAAACCAAATCTGGCCAGCCACTTCTCTAAGTGGTGACTGTGATCCATTACTTACTGATTTCTTCCCCCTCCCTCTCCAAGGATAATTTTGTGTTTTGTAGTACTCCCATATTGTGATTACCATTTTATAGGTAAATAGTGATCTGTTGCACCTGAAACTTTCTTACAGTCGGGAGAACACATTCCATTTGGATTTTGTTTATTATTCTAGATAGTGAGACTAAGTCCAAGTTTGGAGAGCTGGCTTCAGAGGAGAGAATTACAGAAAAAACTGAACCATTGACTGAAGAGCCTGGCAGCCTCAAAGACAATGTTCTCCAGGACTCCAAATGCAGAGACTTCTGTGAATTTGGGGATAAATTAAATGAAAACGATCAGAACCTCTTTAAAAGAAGACAACGTAACTGTGATGAATGTGGACGAAGCTTTGCTTGGAGTACAGGCCTTATTAGGCATCAAAGAACCCATTGGGAAAAACCCTATGAATGTGATAAGTGTGGAAAGGCATTTAGTGTGAGCTCAGCTCTGGTTCTGCATCAGAGAATTCATACTGGGGAGAAACCCTATCATTGTAATTGGTGTATTAAAAGTTTCAGTCAGAGCTCAGACCTTATTAAACATCAAAGAGTCCACACTGGTGAGAAACCGTATAAATGCAATGAATGTGGGAAACCTTTCAGTCAGAGCTCATATCTTATTATACATCAGAGAATCCATACAGGAGAGAAACCCTATCAGTGCAGTCTCTGTAGTAAAAGTTTTAGCCAGCGCTCAGACCTGGTTAAACATCAGAGAATCCATACTGGAGAGAAGCCTTATACATGTAACCAGTGTAACAAACATTTTAGTCAGAGTTCTGATGTTATAAAACATCAAAGAATCCATACCGGTGAAAAACCATATAAATGTGAGGTGTGTGGGAAAGCCTTCAGTCAGAGCTCAGATCTGATTCTCCATCAGAGGATCCACACTGGGGAGAAACCGTACCCGTGCAATCAGTGTAGCAAAAGTTTCATTCAGAACTCAGACCTTATTAAACATCGAAGGATCCACACTGGAGAGAAGCCCTATAAATGTAATGACTGCGGGAAGGCTTTTATTCAGAGCTCAGTCCTTATTCTGCACCAGAGAATTCACACAGGAGAGAAACCCTATCCATGTAATCAATGTAGCAAAGCCTTCAGTAGACTTTCAGATCTTATTAATCATCAGCGAATTCACACTGGAGAGAAGCCTTACCCATGTAACCAGTGCAGTAAGATGTTTAGTCGAAGATCAGATCTTGTTAAACACCATAGGATTCACACAGGTGAGAAACCCTATGAATGTGACAAATGTGGGAAAACCTTTAGTCAGAGCTCCAACCTTATTCTCCATCAGAGAATCCACACTGGGGAGAAACCCTATCCATGTAGTGATTGTACTAAAAGTTTTAGTCGTCGTTCAGACCTTGTCAAACATCAGAGAATCCACACTGGAGAGAAACCGTATGCATGCGATCAGTGCACTAGAAGCTTCAGTCAAAGCTCAGACCTCACTAAGCATCAGAGAATCCATTCTGGAGAAAAGCCCTATCACTGTGATGGTTGTGAGAAAGCCTTCAGTCAGAGTTCCGACCTGATTCTTCACCAGAGAGTCCACACTGGAGATAAACCGTACCCGTGCACACAGTGCAGCAAAAGTTTCAGCCAGAACTCAGACCTCATCAAACATCAGAGAATCCACACTGGAGAAAAACCATATAAGTGTAATGAGTGTGGGAAGGCGTTCAGTCAGTGCTCGGCTCTTATCCTACACCAGAGGACCCACACCGGAGAGAAACCGTATCCGTGTGATCAATGTGGCAAAAACTTTAGTCGGCGCTCTGATCTCATCAACCATCAGAGAGTCCACAGTGGGGAAAAGCCATATAAATGTGACACATGTGAAAAAGCCTTCAGCACATGTACTGATCTTATTGGACATCAGAGAATTCACGCCAGGGAGAAACCCCACAGGTGTCGCCAATGCAGCAGGAACTTTACCCAACTCTCTGAACTAATTGATCACGAGCAAGTCCATTCTGGCCAAGACAGTCTAAATGAGACGAATGTGGGAAAACCTTTAGTGTATACACCAACTTTATTCACTACCAAAGACACTATACCAGAAAAATAGAAATACTATTGATTATGAAAAAGGTTTTAATCAGTGCTCAACTCTTGTGCTACATTAAAAAAAAAACTATGGAAAGAAAACATTGATTCAATTTTCATAATGAAAGTTTAACTTAGAGTTCAGACATTACTAAACTTAAGAAAATTCTGAGGAGGAATCCTGTGTGTTGTGGGAAAATGTTCAATGTAAATAAAAGTTTTACTGAATGTCAGCAACAATGGAAAGAAATTTGTATCTGCTACAATGTAAGAAAAACTCTAGTCTTATTCAAATATGTTCTACAAAAGGAGTGTTTTATCATTGTAAGAAATGTATAACAATATTAAGAACCTTGCCAGATATTACAAAAATCAATGCTGTAGGGTGTAAAATCAGAATTTAGAAATATATTAGTATTATAATCTCAAATTTTTAGTGAGCCCAAATTACCTATTACATATAAAGAAGTTGTTTTAGATAATGTAGGGAAAACTTAAAATTTTTTCATATTTAATTGGCATTCACTCTGATATACACTTATCTGCTCACAGCTAGAGAGTTCTAGCTTATGCTAGTGCTAGCTATCGTTAAATCTCGTGTAAAAATACTATGCTATTCTGGTATTAAATTTATTGACTACATTACTCCAGTGCCCCATTTTATCAAAAAAAAAATTTTTCTGGCCTAGTTTTGGTTTTTCTAATGAGAAGGAGTTTTTATGTTCCTGTGATGTTCACAGAAAATATGGATTTGTTTTGCTCTCAATAATGCAGCCTATAAACTTTAGTGGTTTGCAGTCACTTCTTCCATACTACCACTTAATCACAGCTTCTAAATATGTAGAATAAAAAAACTGTGTAAGTCAAAGTGTGAAGATTTCTCTACTACTATATATATTTTTTTATTTTATTTTTTACATTTTTATTCATTTTTTTAAAGAGAGGAGACACAGAGAGAGAAAGAGACAGAGAGAGGAAAGAGATAGAAAGAACAGAGAGAGGAGCAGGAAGCATCAACTTCCATATGTGCCTTGACCAGGCAAGCCCGGGCTTTTGAACCAGGGACCTCAGCGTTCCAGAAAGTTTTTAAAAAAATAAAAGTTCAGGCCCTGGCTGGTTGGCTCAGTGGTAGAACGGCAGCCTGGCGTGCGGAAGTCCCAGGTTCGATTCCCAGCCAGGGCACACAGGAGAAGCGCCCATCTGCTTCTCCACCCCTCCCCCTCTCTTTCCTCTCTGTCTCTCTCTTCCCCTCCCACAGCCAAGGCTCCATAGGAGCAAAGTTTGCCTGGGCGCTGAGGATGGCTCCTTGGCCTCTGCCTCAGGCGCTAGAGTGGCTCTGGTCCCAACAGAGCGATGCCAGGATGGGCAGAGCATCGCCCCCTGGTGGGCGTGCTGGGTGGATCCCGGTCGGGGGCATGCGGGACTGTGTCTATCTGCCTCCCCGTTTCCAGCTTCAGAAAAATACAAAAAAAAATAAAATTTAAATTTAAATTGTCTTTCTGTTATTAACTGTTTGTTAAAATTCTGCTACTATCATTTAATTTGAATGCCCCTATAATTTCCCAATTAATATTGCAGTCCAACACACTGTTAAATTACTATGTGCAAGGCATTTAAAGGTTTTATAGTGTACACAAAGTTTGTATACAAACATGTATACTGTCCCAACAAAGTATGTATTGAATAATGATTAAGGCTGATGTATACAGAAAACACAAAGCTCAAGGTAATCATAAAGGCAGACAAGAGCCCAGAGGAGGTAGGGTTCAATAATGATTGGAAAGAAAAGGGGAAGTTTTGTGGAGCTCCTGAGACTTGAGTTTTGAAGGGTGAGGTAGGGGCATAAAGGCAGGAAGGAAATAGTTAACAAAGGCACAGAAGCAAGGTATAAGAAATAATGTGGAGTGTGCTGCTTGGTCATTCATTCATTCAATAAGTATTCAGTGTCAGGCGCTGCGCTAAGTGCTCCTGAAGGGGAAACAGGTTCCCGCCCATAGTTGAAGTGTTACGAAAATAATGACTGGAATGTGTCCTTAAAAAATGAAGAGTAAGGTGGAAATAAAAATGAAGTACAAGAAAAGACAGTTGAATGTGATAATAAACAGGCACTTAAACTCTGGGGTTTAGTGTCATCTATAAAACAAAAGTTCTAGGTGTGATGGGAGATCTTTTTCTGCATTTTGCTTTCAAGATAATGGGAGGCCATTAGGGCCTTTGAACCAGGGAATGGCATGATTATCTCCCTACTTTATAAAGAGTCTAAGATTAAAAGGAGGAAAGAAGCAGCAGAAAGGAAAACAGTTTGGAAGTCTGGAAATAAAATCCTGAGGTTCATGTAAAAGTAGAGGAGCTTGAAGGCAGTGACATGATAGGTTGAAGAGTGAGTAGGAAGAAAAGTGTACAATCAATTACTGCTCTTTGGGGAATTTAAAAAGTGAAAAAGAAAAGGAGAATGATCAAATTTATATCTGACGTTTAGCCATCTCTCATAAGAATCAATTTTAAGAGCCAATTGCTTAATATATATTTCTACCCTGTGTCCTAAAGGTAAACTCAAAGTCATGAACTTAATACATGCACCCATGTCTTCCTCCTGAATTCTCTATCCTGGTGAACTGCATTACTAAAGACCTGGCTAGTCATGGCTGACCAGGTGGTGGCACAGGGGATAGAGCGTCGGACTGGGACGCAGAGGACCCAGGTTCGAAACCCTGCGGTCACCAGCTTGAGCTTGAGGACAGGCTCACCAGCTTGAGCGTGGGGTCGCTGGTTTGAGCAAGGGGTCACTCACTCTGTTGGAGCCCCCCAGTTAAGGCACAGATGAGAAAGCAATTATTGAATAACTAAGGAGCTGCAACAAAGAGTTGATGCTTCTCATCTCTCTCCCTTCGGTCTGTCCATATCTCTGACTCTATGTAAAAAAAAAAAAAAAGAAAAGAAAAGAAAAAAATCTGGCTATCCAGATAAAATGAGTAGCTATCCTCTACTCCTCATTTTCCTCCGGTTTTCTAAATCCAGTTGCTCACTAGGACTTGGAAATAAGTTATAAAAGTGACGCTACTTACTATACAAATTAAAGCAATAAAAAAGGAGGAGAAATGCAAAATATTGTGCCTGACATTTAATTCCAGTTGATTTCCCCAAACATCTGCTGATTCTTCGACTGGCAGAGCCAAAGACCAAGAAATACAGTCAAATGACACCAGAAGGTAAATGGAATTCTCAGCAAACTCACTGTGATAGGGAGTAAAAATTGGGTCACAGAACACGCCAAGCGGGAGGTGCTCTTGTAATCACCCGCAATCTCAATATAAACACTGAAAGGCTCTACCCTAGGCGTGAGAATGAAACCTGTGCGGAGCAAGTGTCAAGGAACGTCTGAAACAGACAACTGGGGTGACTGCCGGGGTGGGGTGGGGGCGGAGGGGAGATAAATGGTGATGGACAGAGACTGGACTTGGGTGAGCACATGACACAGTGGGGTGTACTGATGATGTGTTGTGGAACTGTGCACCTGAAACCTGTATAATTTTGTTAGTGTCACCCCGATAAATTCAGTAAAAAGGAATAAGTAAGTCTGAAACAATCTCATGAGGTCAGCCTTTTTAGTAAATTGTTATCTGCTCTTAATCTAGCTGCCAGGTAGAAGACAGGGTAAATCCTCTGGAGGATGACAATCTCATCGAGACTGTCACTTTTCATGTGTAATACTCAGTGTTCAATCAAAAATTACCGGAATAGAGTCACAGATATCAATATGAACTCTCATACACAGATGGGTAGACACAGAAACAATTATGAAAGGAGTATACATGGATTAGTATATATTATGTGTTCTCTGAGAGGGCTCCGATCATGGTTTGTAAATAGCATTCTGCAAATAAAAGGAACTAGGGTTCCTTTGAGAAATGGATGATTCTAGCGGTAGGGCAGCAAAACTACATGATGAACCTGGAGCATCTTATAGTACAAGAAAGGAAGCAAGAATTCAAAAAACAATACAGTGGGGGCATGTCAAAGGAACAAAGAAGTCCATTTAAAAGAGCTGCTAAGACCAAACAACATATTTTTTGTTCAAGACACACTTTTTTTTTCCCAAAAAAGTGGAGGGGGAAATGCCTGTGCATCTTATGGAGTGAAAAAGACGGTATTTTATTAAATATTTTAACACACCATTTGGTTCAGAATATTTTTTTTCTTATCTTTCTCCTTAAAACCCTAGGTGTGTCTTATGGAGTGAAAAATATGGTAAATATACATGAGCCCACACTGATGTAAATAAATATGGAAGAAGAGACAAACCATATTGGAGAATTACAAATAATGTATGTAGATTGTCCCCCCTCCAGGATGTGAAGTGTAATCCCAACCTGCTACCCCTAAAGAATGCTGAAACTGTTGACTCACTTCCAAGGAATAGGGTATGGGAAGTGGAAAAAAATAGTAACTACAGTGGAGAAACCTGGCAAAAACTACTTGAAGTTTTCTCAGCACTGTTGACATTCTGGGCCAGATATCTGGCTGTCTACCCAAATGTGTATATACATGTATCTGTAATACTTTTGCCATTTTTTCTGAATTGTTTAAAATTAAGTTGCAGCCTGACCTGTGGTGGCACAGTGGCTAAAGCATTGACTTGGAACACTAAGGTCGCTGGTTCAAAAAAAAACCCCTGGGCTTGCCTGGTCAAGGCACATATGGGAGTTGATGCTTCCTTCCTGTTCCCCGCCTCCCCCCTCCCCCCTCCCCACTCCCATCTCTCTCTCTCTCTCTCTCTCTCTCTCTCTCTCTCTCTCTCCTAAAATGAATAAATAAAATCTTAAAAAAAAAATTAAGTTGCAGACACAATGCCTCTTTGACATTTAAATAGAGCGAGAAGGGTGATTCTGAGCAGGGAGGTGACATAAGCTGCCTCGCATGGTCTGGCTGCTGTGTTGAGAACTGAGTGAAGTAGTGCGAACAGGAAAGCAGGGACACTATGGCCTCAGCAACTCTCTAAGGTGAGGACAATTCTAAGAACATGTTTGGGGGAAATTAAAAGTCTGTTCTGGGACACGTTAGGTTTGAGATGCCTAATCAGTCATTGTGGCAAGCTCAGTTTATAAGCCTGTTTGCAGGGCCAGGATTCCTGGTTTAGAGCTGGACTTCTCTGTGGTTGTTTCTGGAGCCTAGAAATGTCAAATGGATGCTCTACGGTGTAAACTGACCAGAGGGAGAGGGGGATCTGAAGTCTTCTCCCTCCTACCCCATGGTGAGGCGAAGATGAGGTATTCATACCACTTACTCTGAAGATGGTCAGTGAGACTAAGAGCTGTAGACAGCTCAGTAACAACTACTGCATTTGTTCTCTCCTTCCCTGCTTCACCTCCCGTTCACCCTGTTGACTTTTCCTGGGATTACATCACAATACAATTTTCACAGTAAGCTCTTCTCTTAGGCTGTTTTCTTAAGAACCTAGACTAAAGCAGGCATCAAAATGGGTATGCCTGGCAGGCAAAGGGATAATACAAACCTATAGTTCAGAGAAGGTCTAGGCTGAGACATAGAGTGGTAGAGATAGTATTTAAAGACATAGGAACAGATAAGATTGCCTAGGAAGTGAAATAGGTAGAAAAGATTTGAACACTGAGCCCTCAGGCATCCCAATATATGAAAGTCCAAAAAAATTAGGACATACCAGCACTGAGGCTGAGAAATCCCCATGAAATAGAAAGAAAAACCCGTGTTGTTGTTGAAGGCAAATGAAAATGTCTATTATACAAATATATTGCTGATGGCTCAAGCAATGTAAATCTAATAAGTGAATAGTGGAATCAGCAGGATGGAAGTTAGCAAACTTGACTAGAACTTATGTGAATTTGTATGATGTATAATAATATCACACCTCATTCCTGATATACAGTGAGTGGTCCCTTGTCTATCACAGGGGTTAAGTGAAAATCCACAACGTAGTGACCGTATATTTATTTTATTATTTATATATATTTTTAAGGCTTTATAAACCCTCCCCACACTCTTATAAACCTTTCCCACACTCTTATACTTTCTATACTCTTAAACACTTTCTACACTCTTAAACCTACTTAATTTTTTTTATCAAGTTTTTTTATTTTTATTTATTTATTTTTTTACAGAGACAGAGAGAGTCAGAGGGATAGACAGGGACAGACACAGGAATGGAGACAGATGAGAAGCATCAATCATTAGTTTTTTGTTGCGCATTGCGACTTCTTAGTTCATTGATTGCTTTCTCATATGTGCCTTGACTGCGGGCCTTCAGCAGACTGAGTAACCCCTTGCTGGACCCTGGCCAGATAAGCCCGTGCTCAAGCTGGCGACCTCAGAGTCTCGAACCTGGGTCCTCCACATCCCAGTCCAATGCTCTATCCACTGCGCCACCGCCTGGTCAGGCTAAACCTACTTAATTTTAACAACATATAAAATTCTATGTGGATACTCACCAGTGAATACTGATATGTTTTAATTGATATTTTTATAGCTTTCAATTTTTTAGGCTAGAAAATGCTTATTTTACCACAAAATAATTAAAATATATAAAAATACCTACATACCGCAAAATGTCATGATATAGTGAAAAACCCATGATACAAAATCAGATATATAAAACTTTAAAATCTGTGATACAGTGAGACTGTGAAAAGTGAACCATGATATGACTGGGACGACTGTCATTTTCACCTATTTTTTTTCCCCTGATCAATCTGGCCAGAAGTTTATCAATTTGATTATTCCTTTAAAGTTAGCCTTCTTATTTTTAAACTTTTCTATTATATTACCTTCATAAAGAAAATACATAAATCAATACTTTTGGGTGGCTGGCCTGTGGTGGCACAGTGGCTAGAGCGTCGACCTGGAACAGTGAGGTGGCCCATTTGAAACCCTGGTGTTGCCAGGTCAAGGCACATGCAACAAGCAATGAACAACTCAAGTGAAACAACTGTAAGTTGATACTTCCTGCTCCCCCCTTCCTCTCTGTAAAATAAAATCTTTTAAAAAAAGAAACTTTGGGGAGTTTAAAGAGATAGCTGGACACTTTCTATGCTCAGCAACTAATGCCCCTCCTTCCCTATCTCATTCAAAGCACACCGCTCACAAAAGTGAGGGGATCAGGGAACGTGCAGACACTCCAGTACTCTCAGCCTTTTGGACGGTGCATTTTCACCAATGAAATAAGTTGCATAATCAACTTTCTTTGACTTGTTTTTCTGATGTTAATAAAAAATAAATAAAATGCTTCTATTTTTTATTGCTTCATATCTATTTTGAAATGTCTTCTAATTTTTGTGAGCAGTGTAAGTCACAGTTGCACCAATGGCTAACTGGGTCTTTTATGATCCCCGCCTGCCCACAACCCTCACCCCAGTCATGTCTGGCCTCACCCACTCCCCCCACGTTCATTCTGCTCTAGACACTGGCCTCCTTGCTGTTCCTTGAACAAATGAGGCGTTGTTCCCACATCCAGCTCATTGTCCTCATGTTCACATGCCAGGAACATCTTTCCTCCAGGCTCAGCTTGCTTTCTTACTCATTTGTCCATCAAATCTCACTTTCTCAGTGAAATGTTCCCTGAACAACCTAAATTACAATGCCATTCCTCCTTGATTACTGTATCCCTTATTTCCTGACTTTTTTACTGCTCACCATGACAGTTTGTTTTTTCCCATTGCCACATGTAGTTTCCTACACAGGAGCATATAAATAGGTATAAAACTCCAAACTCTTATGTTGTGGCAATTTCAGATCCACAGGCCTAAGAATAAAATGAAGACCCTCAAGAATCCTGGAAGAAGGCCCTGGCCGGTTGGCTCAGCGGTAGAACGTCGGCCTGGCGTGCAGGGGACCCGGGTTCGATTCCCGGCCAAGGCACACAGGAGAAGCGCCCATTTGCTTCTCCACCCACCGCCCCTTCCTCTCTGTCTCTCTCTTCCCCTCCGGCAGCCAAGGCTCCATTGGAGCAAAGATGGCCCGGGCGCTGGGGATGGCTCCTTGGCCTCTGCCCCAGGCGCTAGAGTGGCTCTGGTCGTGGCAGAGTGCCCCCCCCCCCATGGGCAGAGCATCGCCCCAGTGGGCGTGCCGGGTGGAACCCGGTCAGGCGCATGCGGGAGTCTGACTGTCTCTCCCCATTTCCAGCTTCAGAAAAATACAAAAAGAAAAAAGAAAAAAAAATCCCGGAAGGGGTACAGAGGTTATGGGAGACTCCAAGGGCCACACAGATGCCCTTGAGGTAAACGTCCCAGGGACAATGGTTGGAGGTGGGTGCAACACAGACTCAACAGCATAATCCCCAGTGTGACAGCCAGCAGGGAAGGATGGAAGAGAAATGCCTGAGCATGTGCTTATGTGAAAAGCTTCCATCCACAACATTCCCAGCATCAATGTTTCATTATGGTTGCTCTGTGAAGTACGTGTGTGATGTATGATATAAAGCGGGGTAACAAATGGCAGAGGTTGAAAGAGGCCAAATCATGGAAGGCCGTGCTAATTTTATTAACCTATACAGCACATAAAGTATAAGTCTAGAATTTAAAATTATAAAGGTTTCTACAAATCAATAAGAAAATACAAATAACCCATATTAATCAGGACAGAAACCCAATTCAGTTATCTTAAACAAGAAAGGGACTTTATTGGCTCACAAACATTAAAGTCCGGAGGTAGGGCAGGCTTTAGGCACAGCTGGATCTAGGGCCTCCAGAAAAATGGCATCAGAATTCAGTCTGCTTTCCTTTCTGCTAGCCTGAGTTTCTCCTCAGACAAACTCTCCACATGGTACAAATTCAGGCTTATATGGTCCTTAGTTCATGGGATCTCCGTAGAGCCTTCTTTCCAAGTTTCTGCAGAAGTTCTGTTGAGGACTTCCTTTAGCCTGGCTTGAGTTACATGCCTATTCTTTAATCACTGTGGCTAGGGAGCTGAAAAACTCAGGAAGGCCAGATCTGATCATGTACTCACCTAAGCCACAGGGAACGGGTTCCCCAAAATAAATAAGGATTCTGTTACCAGAAGACAGGGAAAGAGATGCTGAACAAAAACAACAAATATTCACACATAATCCAACTGGAAAGCAGGTAAAAGATATGAACAAACAATCCATGGCAAAACTATAAATGGCCAGTGAACATGAGAATAACCTCAACCTCACCATTAATCAAGGAAATGCAATTAAGGATTCTTTTTTTCTCTCTGTCAGATAAAAGTATCAAGTGTAGGTAAGGCTATATGGGGAAATGAGCATTTTACATCTAGTTGGTAAAATATAAAGTAATGAAGGCCTTTGGGAAGGCTAAGGAGGGTCTATCAGAGAGCACACTCTTTGATCCAACAATCCACCTATTACAAAGCTCCATCCTGGAGAAATATTCACACATGCACAAAAATGTATGAAAACAGATTTTCTTTGGCAATGTAGTAGCAAGAGAAAAAAAAAAAAGAGAATTGTTCAATAATGGTATTTTCATAATACTGAATCCTATTCAGCCATTAAAGAAATTTAAAGACCTCAGGATAGGTTTTTGAAACCAAAACAAAACACTGTAGAATATATACTTATGATCCTATTTAGGTAAAAATAGTTTTTCTATATTCACGTATGTTCCTATGGAAATGTGTGGAATGGGGACTAGACGGCCGTATACTAAACTGTGGGCACAGTTTAGTGGAATGGAACTGGAAGTGCTGGAGAAACGGGTCTCTCTTGTTCTCATACCTGTGTGTATCATTTGCGTTGTGTACAATAAGCTGGTAGTCATTTATACTTTCATAATTAAAAAAGAAAATGGGCAAACACCATTCACAAAAGGAAATGCAAACAGCCAATAAACATATAAAGAAATGTTCCTCCTTATTAATAATCAAAGAAAGGGAATAAATTTTGCCTATCAGATTGGCAAAAGTATTTAAAGATTCAAGACAGGTGAACGTGTAGGCCAACAGGCACTGTTACTATTGATGAAGTTGCAAATTATTATAAACTGGTACAATCTTTTGGGTTGCATCTCTTAAAATGCTGAATGTGCACATTCTCTGACCCAAAAAATCCACTTCTATTTATCCTACAGAAAAGACCCACACAGACAGCAAAATATATGTACAAAGATGTTTAACTATACCTTTATCTATAACAAATAATTGGAAACCAAATTATCCAGGGACTGGTTAAATAAATTACAATATATTCATGCAATGAAATACATAGTATATCTGAAAAACAACGTATATATCAAATTAAGAAGGAGGGGAAGCAAATTTCAATGCAATACATGTAAATGGGGATATGTACCTACCTCATATAGTTACTGGAGGATTAAGTTAATCCATGGTAAAGCACTTCAAACAGTGCCTTTCTAGGAACCACAAGTGTCCACTATTAATACCTTTTTGCTTTAATTTGTATGCCTAGGTCTGGAAGAATAACCAACCAAGTAATCATTAGTTGAGTAAGACTATGAGAAGGAATGTCCCTGTACTATAGAAAATTTAAACGAGCATATTTAATATTTTTCATGTTAACTATAAAAGTTAAAAAGCATCTGAACTGTAAAAGATAAAACCTAAAATCAAGGTTAAACAGCCACCACTCATGGCATTATAGAAAAAGTTGTCTGTGGAGTTCACAGAACTAGATTTTAGTTTTAGCTCTACTTGGCCACATGCAAGTCACACAATCTGAGTCCTGCTTTTCTAGACTACAAATCTAAGTGCGATAGGTATAGTGTGAATCCAATGCCTGGCATGCAGATTATTTCAATATATATGACCCTCCCTTCAACTTACATAAATGTGGTAGACACACTGTTAAACCATCAAGTGACAATTTGGGTGTGAATGCAGGGAGCTTAACCAGGGAAAATTTAGCAGTAATGAGCAAATGCTAACTGCCTACTGGGTAGGCATTAGCGGTCTGCATGCCATTAACACTGACTGCTTGTTTGCTAACCAAACAGATGTTCATGCTTGACAACTGCCAGATCACCACTTCATAAGAGGCTGGGCAGCCCCCAGAATTGCTGTGATTATCTGTGTGGGTGTAAGTAAATGTATAGATGAAATCATAAATAACTGAACAATTATTTTAAATCAACTTGTCTACTGGGGACATAACCTGATCGAAGACAGTAGTACACAGACCACTTCCTTTTCCTGTGTACCCTCTTTTGGGATCTAATCTTCTTCCTCACAGAACCCTGCCTTAGCCTTTGAATCCTTTCTCAACTACCCACTAGTATAAGAGCTGGCAAGACAAACACATATTTGCCAACTCTAATACTACTTTTCCTAAGCTCTCATCACATTATACCAAACATCTTTGGCATTTAAGACAAATCTACCACGTGGAATCTTCTCTGTATATGTACAGGAAAGACATAAAATCTAAAGAAGCATAAAATTGCAGCCACTAAGAGCTGGATCCTTTCTTACCTACTCTAAGAATCCTGTCATCCCAGCAGAATTCCAAATATGCCAACTTATAACTGGAAAGAAGCCAGTAATCAATCAGTCAGTCAGTCAATCAAGGTCATTTTATCTTAGAGCAGAAGTCTATACCTTTATTGAACATTGACCTGTTTCCTCTCAGCCACAGAGAAAAAGACCCAAACAAAAGTCCCTACATTTTCTTGTATAACTTAAAATACATTATATCATTACTACTTATTTATACTTCAATAAATCTTAATCTATAAAGCACATTTCTTATAATTAGTTATCAGAAAATCTATAAACAAGCTCCATTCTGTCTCACTTCTCCACCAGCTGACCTTGCATTTATTACTATGCTTTTGAACAGGCTCATGCAAATTTCACCTTCCATTTTTAAAACTTGATCCAAGCACCAGATGTAACCAAAATCTCTGGAACTATGAAATATTTTTATTCACGTGGGTCATTTTCCACATAATGATGCCCATTATATTAGAAAAAAGCCTTTTCTCATATTCTATATTTTAACTTCCAGAGTTTTCCACTAAACAGAACCACAGTACTTGAGATCCTCAGCCAAGGAGTATATAATCCTACTACTACAATGTTATTACTTTTATACATTTTTAAAAATGTGTTAAGACTTAAAATTAAAAAAAATAGTTCCATCAATTCTGATAATTAATAAACTAGCTGTTAATAACCTAGTTTTTTTTAAATAGAACAATCCATTCAACATGTAAATACAACCTCTATGCTACTAGAGATTATTTTTATTTTAAACCCACAAACCTCCCAGCTGATAGAATTTTGGGCTCATCTCTGAAAAATGCTGCAGAGATGGCTAGCTCTCTGAGCCGAGTCTTCCTTTCCCCCAAATACAATACGCTGGTAAGAGAACTATGGCTCTGGGAATTGCAGAGGTGACCTCCCCCAGGACTGCTCAAATGTGGGCAAGAGGCTAACTTACAAGAAACAACTTTGTACCAATCTCCCAATAATTAACAGTGGGAGAATTACCTACCTACTTATGGTAGAGATACAGTACCTAGCACAGTGCCTTGTCGGTAGAAAATGTTTAATAATAAATGAATGCATGGCTGCTTTGTTAGCCTGGTGTCCAACCCTTTATTACCAAAGGAATAAAAGAGCAAACCTGATACTTGTTACCCACCCGCTCAGGCATTTTTCTGTCCTTAACAAAAATGAAAGGAAAATAATAATGAATTGGATCTTCTTACCTTTGTTTTCTAAAAGCCAAGATGGACCATTATTATCCTTTTACATTTGCCCTTCAACACTGCCATTCACTACAAATTCTCCCCTAGTGTTATTTCTACCGTCACGTTTACAATTTTTGTTTAAACTGTCCACTTTCTAATGATACATGGAAGAACATTATTTTCACTGGTGGGATGCCTCCAAATTACAGACAGAATGCACCATTTTTGAGTTCTCCTACAGCCAGATAATTACATTTGGATAAATTCTCAATACACTTCAATTCCTGGAGCAAAGTATTTTTAATTCATTCCCAATCTAGGCATCCCATCCACTTTTTGATGTTTTATCACTATCACTTCTAATTCTACTTTGAAGCTTTCGGTCATTCTTTATCTTCTATTTTTGGAAATGCATCCAAATTGGATAAAAAAAGAGAAAATTTTGAAAACATGATTTTGGTTTTCAGACTTTATAATTCCTGTTACCTTTCGATATAGGAGGGAATGTATCCTTGCAAAGAATATTTAAAAAATCAAAAGAGAACTAATGTATCTGTCTACAAAGGAAATTTTTTAAGAAAGAAACAAAGACTCAAGATCATTTGGAAAAAAATAGTAAGAATATAAACATCACATGGAAGATTTAGGCATGAACACCTGAATTAAGTTTAAAATTTCAGTTTCTAGGCAGGTATGACACCATTTCTTTCAAGATAAGAAATAATAATAGTGGGTGACAGTTATCTACATTTCCCAGTGGATTTTCTAACATTCTTATAGGGAAACCAAACTATTATGTATCATTCCATGTTTTTAATGTTGTCTTCATTTCTGAAGAAAAAGACCTGAGTGCTGACTTCTTTTTTTAATTTCTTAAACTTTCACAACATTCAGAAGTTTTTCTGCATTGTGTCTTCGCTGATGTCTAAAAAGATTTGAGCTCTGACTGTAGGATTTCCCACACTGAACGCATTCATAAGGCTTCTCTCCAGTATGGATTCTCTGATGATTAATAAGCCCAGAATTCTGGCTAAAGGCTTTTCCACATTCAAGACATTTGTAAGGTTTTTCTCCAGTATGGACTCTCTGGTGTTGCACAAGGATAGAACTTCTGCTGAATGCCTTCCCGCATTCCACACATCCATAGGGTTTCTCTCCACTGTGGATTCTTTGATGAAGAATAAGGGCTGAGCCCTGACTGAAGTGTTTTCCACATTCATCACATATATGTTGTTTCTTTCTAGAAGGATTTCTCTTTCTTTCAAACCTGCCCTTAGGGAAACAGGCTTCTCCATATTTAAAAATCTGCGGAACACCTACATTGAGAGCGCCAGGAACTTCATGCGATTCTCCTGCTGAAGAAATCTCCTGTTTCGGAGCCAGTGCTCCATTTTCAGTCCTAGCATCATCATCTGAAATAAACAGAAAATGTTCAGTATCACTCATTTCCTGTTCTGGGAGAAAGGAATCCAAAGAATAAGAATTTAATGAACTTAAAGTAAATCTACAGCTTGTATACATCTATAAACAGTACTCTGAAAACTGGTGTTAAGGTTGCCTAATCTCCAAAGAAAGAAAAAATAAAAGGACTGAATATAAGGTTAATGAGGTAAATTACATAATGAGAGATTAAATACCATACTTCCCATGTGTAAGATGCTCCCATGTATAAGACAAACCTTAATCTTGGGGCCTAAAATTTGAAAAAAAAAGACAACAAGCACAAAAAAGTGGGAAATGCAAATTAAAAAAAATCTACAACCACTGTATAAGACGTACCCAGTTTTTAAACCTCAAATTTTTCGAAAAAGGATGAGTCTTATACATGGGGAAATACAATGTATAGTAGTTAAATCTGAATACAAGTAGTAACAGGCTAGTGGGTTATAAATGGTAATCAGAAAACAAAGAACAGAAAGATGGTAGATTTTAAGACTGTTAGGGAGACAGTGGGAATGACACAGCCAGGCCTGGGTGGAATGTATAAGAAGAAAAATATAATAAGGTTGACCATTAGAAAATCATTATAATATTCTTTTGCTTGAAAAAGAGTGAAATTACATCAAAATACAATGGTGTAAAAAAACAAACAGTTGGAAAGTGACTCTGAAATGAGCAAGACAAGGAGATCACAGATTAGAACAAGACAAGATTAGAACACAGGAGGAATCCTGACAAAGAGCTGAAGATAAGCTGAGAGCAGCCTGTCTTAACTAGGGGCACCACGCTTAAAACTTCAGTACACCCTGGCCTGACCTGTGGTGGCGCAGTGGATAAAGCATCGACCTGGAATGCTGAGGTCGCAGGTTCGTAATCCCGGGCTTGCCTGGTCAAGGCACATATGAGAATAGATGCTTCCTGCTCCAACTCCTGTTCTCTCTCTGCCTCCACCTCTCTCTCTCTCTCTCTCTCTCTCTCTCCCCTCTAATAAAAATGAAAAAAAAATAGGAATCTTAAAAAAAAAACACCCCAAAAACCCTTCAGTACACTCTTAATAAATGAAACTTTTCCTGTAAAAGAAGCTGGTTCTATCTGGTATTTCTCATGGTACCCAGATGAGTTCTTATTTCTGAACCTCAACTGTGTCTAGTGAAAGAAAACCCTGAGTTACCAGCATGGGATACCATCACATCAATGCGCAGCTATACAGGCCAGTCTCATTAGCATGGGATACCATCACATCAACACGCAGCTATACAGGCCAGTCTCATTAGCATGGGATACCATCACATCAATGCGCAGCTATACAGGCCAGTCTCATTAGCATGGGATACCATCACATCAATACACAGCTATACAGGCCAGTCTCATTAGCATGGGATACCATCACATCAACACGCAGCTATACAGGCCAGTCTCATTAGCATGGGATACCATCACATCAACACGCAGCTATACAGGCCAGTCTCATTAGCATGGGATACCATCACATCAATACACAGCTATACAGGCCAGTCTCATTAGCATGGGATACCATCACATCAATACACAGCTATACAGGCCAGTCTCATTAGCATGGGATACCATCACATCAACACGCAGCTATACAGGCCAGTCTCATTAGCATGGGATACCATCACATCAATGCGCAGCTATACAGGCCAGTCTCATTAGCATGGGATACCATCACATCAATGCGCAGCTATACAGGCCAGTCTCATTAGCATGGGATACCATCACATCAATACACAGCTATACAGGCCAGTCTCATTAGCATGGGATACCATCACATCAACACGCAGCTATACAGGCCAGTCTCATTAGCATGGGATACCATCACATCAATGCGCAGCTATACAGGCCAGTCTCATTAGCATGGGATACCATCACATCAATGCGCAGCTATACAGGCCAGTCTCATTAGCATGGGATACCATCACATCAATGCGCAGCTATACAGGCCAGTCTCATTAGCATGGGATACCATCACATCAATGCGCAGCTATACAGGCAAGTCTCATTTAAGACTTTCCTGAAACATCAGGCCTTGAAGTCAAAAGTTACTGCAGGGTGAGCAGCAGCACTCAGAAGAGCCGTAGTGAACAGGTCTATAATAAATGATCAAGAACTGATTAAAGTCAGGAGAGAAGACCGACAGAGACTGAAGGGTGAAAGGGACTAACTACTCAAGTAGAGAGACTTGAATAACAGTGGAGTGTGGAGGTTAATTGGAGACAAACAGCAAAGTAAGCAGTTCTCAGATGTGGTAGGGACTAGACTGCTGAAATGAGGTACTTAAAGATGGAGAAAACTATTCTAAAACTCAGGTAGGGGAAAAGTATTCTACTCAGGAAAATGGCACCTCCAAACACCAAGGATAGTGTTCTGCTAAGTTTATTGCACAGAATGTCCTGCGAAACATGTAAAATTGTAGATTCTCAGCAGACCTCAGCCTCACACCACAAGTTGATTCACCTGCACTGTCTCCCTTAGATGGGAAGAAAAGTTGATTCACCTGCTCAGAACCCATTTTGTGATACTCCAGTGTGATCGCCAACTACCTCAAGAAATGATTCCCAAAGCAGTCTCAAACACAATTTCATTCCGATTCGTATAAATACAAAAAAGAAATCCATCAGGTTTAGGAATATACTGGGTTACATTAAAGTATAAAATAAGTATGGGGTGCTAATTGCCAAAATATTGGTAAAGACTAGTCTAATTTTTCTGTATTTAAAGATTATAGCTAGGAGTCCTATTTTTATATTAATTCTTAGAAAAGGCGAAGAGCTTTACTCAAATATCATTTCTACAAAAGAACCTTCTTTAAAAAATGACTCTTGACAGGATGTCGAAGAAAAAAAACAGCTGAAAATTCAGAAAGACTTCAGTAACAAACAACAAATAAAACAGGAATAGACTTGAAGAGGCTTCAGGTAAGTTTATTGTACCAATAAAATTAGACAGGAGATTGAAAGGACATGGAACAGATGACAAATATACAATATTGCATGTATAATACAGGAGCCTGGTCTATAGGTAGGGAGCTGGCTCAGAGCAAGGCAAATGCCAGCCAGCATGAAATCAGAAGTCATCAAGCAAGAGTTTAAGGGAAGAGAAGGCTGATGTTAATGTCTAAGAAAAAACAACCTGAGGTCAGCAAACCAGGTGTTACGGGAAAAGAATCAAGCTCCCATAGTGTGTCCAGTCTCAGAAATCTCTCTCTCTCTCACACACACACACACACACACAGGAATAAGCAACGGGTTCTAGACAAAAGGCCCACACTCTTTTTCACCCTCTGCCCACACGGAATTCTGGCCCTCACCACAGTGCCTTAGGGAATGGAGCTCCCAGGATGCCCACTTGAGCTGGTTTTCCACAGCATCAAGCTCAGAACTTGGTAATCCCTGAGCTTCTTCTTGAGATACAATCTCCTCTACCAGCACTTCCCGTTTCCGTCGACGAAGAGAAACCTGGAAATAAAATTTGGTTCAGTTCAAGAAATTTGATGAGAATCAACTAACCGTACATAAGAGAAACCATACAAAACATTTACTGCCGTTGAGTCGAGTTAATTCAGCAGCTCTGCCTACTGATATGCCAGTGCTTCTGACCCAAGAAAGTGACACAAGCAGGCTCACCGGCTGTCCAGGGTCATCGAGTTCACTCTCTAAGTCCTCCAGCACTGTCACCGCCTCCTCTCCGTTCTCTGGATGGTGCTCTCGAACCCACGTCTGCAGCTCCTTAGGCAGAATGGCAACAAACTGCTCCAGCACTACCAGCTCCAAGATTTGTTCTTTTGTGTGTGTCTCTGGCCTGAGCCATAGACGACAAAGTTCTCGAAGCTGGCTCACGGCTTCCCGGGGTCCAGGTGAATCCTGGTATCCAAACTGCCTGAATCGCTGTCGGAAAACCTCTGGATCAGGGAGATGGTTCCAGGGAATACTTGATCCCTCTTCGCCATCAGGATCCTCCTCCAACTTCACTCTTAGAATTTTTTCCCCTTCATCTGGAGTTGGGATGATGAGAATCGAATCTTCTTCCACTGACTGTGCAGACATCCTGGTTTATAATATTTCAAGAAAAGATAATCAAGGCAGGCAGGAGACAGGCCTCAGGGAAATACCTCTATTTCTTCAAAGGCACTCCTAAAACAAACAAAATAAATAAATTAAAATATATATGACCAAATATCCTAAGAATTTGGACATATGCTGATAAAGGAAGTAACAATATTTCTTCTTTTTCACTGAGTTAAAAATTCCAATGAATAATCTATACCAGAAGTTGGCAAACTATAGCTCATAGCCAAATGCGGCTTGCTGCCTGTTTTTGTGCAATGCTTGCATTAAGAGCAGTTTTCACATTTTTTTACACAGTTGAAAAAAATCAAAAGAATACTTCCTAACATGTGAAAATGATATGAAATTAAAATGTCTATGTCCCTAAATAATTTTATTTGTTCACAGTTCACGCTACAATGGCCGAGCTGAATTGTTGCCACAGAAACTACCTGGCCTGAAAACCTAATATTTACTATTTGGCCTTTCAGAGAAAATGTTTGACCTATAAAATCAACAAACCCTATTTCAATAATCAAAAAACCCAGCCCAGCTCAGTGTTTTCTAAATGAATCTGACATGGTGGTACACATTACTAGCAATTCAAGACTGGTGTTCCCTGACACAGTATGCTTAGAATGCTTCTTTAGTGTCTGCTTAAGAAAAAAGTATTTTTAGACAAAACTTTAAGTTAAAAAATATTTTTTAAATGTTTAAGAACTCTCCACACTTAAGAGTACATGTGAAAAATTATGCATTTCCTCAGGAACAGGTAACAGAATATTGAAGAAATCAGCTTCCAGTGCTATACAATGCAAATATTATTTAGACACGCACCACACCATAACTACATTTAAATTTATGACAGGCATTAATCACAGCAAATTCTATGAAAGGCACTCTCACAGACCACCTTAACTTCCCGCAGTCCCTCCGCACTTGTCCTTACACTGGATGACTCAAGTTTTCCCAGCTTCTACCTTCGGGGAAACCCTGAGCTATTTCAGATCATTTCCTTAGTATTTGCACAGTCATGCCCATGCCATTGTTAACAGTACATACTAGAAAGCGGCCACGCAGCTACTCAATGTATCTTATCTATTCAGGGTCCAGAATTGGAAAACCAATCGTTTAAAAAAACTTATTGTAAGCCTATTAAGATGAAGACTAGGATCAGAAAAGACCTTATCAGACAGGTAATACATAGAAGTTTCATTAAGTACTCTGGAATGGGAAGCCTTATAAAAAGGATTTAGCCAACAGAATCCTTCGTACCTATTCCTACCTTATCAATGGTTCAAGCATTTATTTGGAAGAAATTCTTTCTATGCTCTCATCAGGCACCCTGCTCCCCTGCTCATGGGACGTTAACGAGGTGCCCAGAAGGCAGGCCCGCGGTCCCGACAGTGTATGGGTGGGGAGCCTTGTTCCGCGGACCTCCTACTTCACTCCTGCGGAGTGCGCTGCAAACCCCGCCCCCGCCCCGACTTCCTCCAGCCTCCCGCACTCGAAGGCGCGGCTTCAGCCAACCAAAGGCCACCCCAGCACACCAACGTCGGGGACATAGCACTTCCGGCCGCGCAACGGAACTACAAGTCCCAGCAGTTCTCGCGCAAGACCCGCCCACTCCCACCTCCGCCCGAACCGAGTCCCAGAACTCTCCGCGAGACGCCAGGGCCTCGAAATAGAACAAAACCGGCTGATGGGGGAGGGGAAAAACGAGGGTCGCGGAGGACACGCGAGAGGTAGGCTCCTCGGAGGGTGCCGAAAGCCTTATCTAGCTTTTCGTCTACCCCTCTGAGCGCCGCAGCTGCTGGGCGCGGATACCGCGGCCTGTCCCCCGCGCCTACTGGGGACCGGAGGAAGGTCCCAGAATGTTTCTTCGCTCGCTCATGCCAAGCAGTCTGCAGTCCCTAGCCCAGCATCCCCCGCACGCGCCTTCCCTCATTCGGCGCAAACCTCCGGCTCAGGATCCGCAGCAGCTTCGCTGTTCACGGCAGACGCAGAAACGCCGCTTAGAAGCCGTTTCCCAGAAGCCCCCTGCGCGGACTGCTTCCGGTCTGCAGGCCCCAGGAGGCGGGGAGAGGGGAAGCCCCGCGTTGCCATGGAGACGCACTCCGGGAGGGGGTGGGGCGTCCCAGCCACAATGACCGCTTTGAGGCTAGGTTTGGCCTCGTGCCTCTCTCCTCCGGTAGCCCAACGTTCTGTGTGCTGCTTAAAAGACAAGTTAAAGAAAGAATTTTGCCATTAAGAGATTCTTTACGGTTTCACAAACCCTTTTGCACGCCTTTCTCACATGATCTTTGCAGTCATCCTCTGAAAGAAGTAATAAAAGCTAATATTTATGCATGTTTAGTATTTTGTGCCAAGCACCGTCATGTTTTGCAAATATTGTCATTAATTTTCACAACGTCGTTATGCTGTGGGAACTTGAATTATCCCCATTTCACAGCTAATGCACAGTAAATAACTTGCCAAGAACTCAACTATTAAGCGGATGGGAATCAGGATTTGAAAACAAGGCATGACTCCAACCTTTGGCTCCTAGTGACTATGCTACAGTGCTTTATTTTGACAAGAGACAAGTGAGAGCCTTAGCAGTGATCTCACATTGAATTTGTAAAATTCTTGGCCATCTGACTTGAGGCTGGCCATTTTATATCACAAAACAACTGCTGAAGTGATCACTTAAGAACAGAAATCAGACTGTTTCCTATTTGAAGGCCTTCAGTGGATCCGGACTGCCCTAGGTATGACAGAGAAACTACTTATTTTGGCCTGCAAGGCCCTCTGTGGTCTGTTCCCTACTTTCCCTGCTGACCTCACCCAGGCCCCGGGGTCCTCAACCTCGCTGAACACCTTTTTCCTCCTGGAAGTCTTCCCACCCTATGTAGCACTATTAGAAGTGATTTCATTTATTCACTTTTTTGTTTTGTTTTTGTATACCTCAGAAGGGCAAGAAGCTTGTTTTCCTTTTCTTTTCACCACAGTATCCCCATCTAGTTGTAGGATGCTGAGTGCTTAGTTTATAGAGAACTTAATATTTGTTGAATAAATGAATGGTCTGGCCCATTGCTGTCTTTGTTATGTTGCATGTCAGGCATCAGAAAACACACAAAAGATCCTGACCAGGCAGTAGTACAGTGGATAGAGCATTGGATTGAGACGTGGAGGACCCAGGTTCAAAACCCTGAGGTCAAGCGTCGACCTGGAAATGCTGAGGTCGCCGGTTCGAAACCCTGGGCTTGCCTGGTCAAGGCACATATGGGAGTTGATGCTTCCTGCTCCTCCCCCCTCCTCTCTCTCTGTCTCTCTCTCCTCTCCCTCTCTATCTCCTTTCTAAAATAAATAAATTTTTTAAAAAATTAAAAAATTTAAAAAAAAAAAAAACCCTGAGGTCACCGGCTTGACCATGGGCTCATCAGCTTGAACACGGGTTGCTGGCTTGAGCATGGGATCATAGACATAACCCCATGGTCACTAGCTTGAGCCCAAAGGTTGCTGGCTTGAGCAAGGGGTCACTCACTCTGATGGAGCCCCCCAGTCAAGGCACAAATGAGAAAGCAATCAACGAACAACTAAGGTGATGCAACAAATAATTAATGCTTCTTATCTCTCTACTTTCCTGTCTGTCTGTCTCTCTCTCTAACTCGCTGTCAAAAAAATTAAAAATAAATAAATAAGAAAACACACAAGAGCCTGGTTGTCCTGGCCAGAGAGTTGGTTAGTTAGAGTGTCATCCAGAGACGCAAAGGTCGCAGGTTCTATTCCCAGTCAGGGCACAGAGAGGAATAGATATATGTTTCTGTCTCTCTCCCCATTCCTCTCACTTTAAAATAATAAAATTGAAAACAGAGAGAGAGAGCCCTGTTGTGCCGAGTCCAGCCTTCCAGTATTGAAAGATCTTCAGGCTTCGGCTCTCTTCCTGTTCTAGAAAAATGCCCTCAGTCTCTCATTGATTGTGAATGAGGGCAAGTTAGCGAGCAGTTGATGGTATAGCTATACTTTATACTATGACCCAAACTTTATCTTCCCAGATCTCTAACTCTGATCCTCTTCTTTCTTCCTCCATATGGGAAGCTTCAGAAATCCAGTCCTTTTGGTCTCCTGCTTGGCTGCTGCAACCTATCCACTTGGCTGCTCTTACCACCTTTCCCTCTTTTGTGACCCTAAAGGCTAACTCAATGCATTATTGTTTTATGTTATGTGTAGTTAATGTTGGAAAACAGAAAAGATCACCAACCAGAAATACTTAAGGAAGTTTAAAATGTTGCAAGCCTGACCAGGGGTGGCGCAGTGGATAGAGCGTCGGACTGGGATGCAGAAGTCCCAGATTCGAAACCAAGAGGTTGCTGGCTTGAGCGCAGGCTCACCAGCTGAGCGTGAGATCGCCAGCTTGAGCGTGGGATCATAGACATGACCCCATGATCGCAGGCTTGAGCCCAAGGTCACTGGCTTGAGCAAGGGGTCACTGGCTCTATTAGAGCCCCCAGTCAAGGTGCATATGAGAAAGCAATCAATGAACAACAAATGTGCCGCAACGAAGAATCGATGCTTCTCATCTGTCTCCCTTCCTACCTGTCTGTCCCTGTCTGTCCTTCTCTCTGTCTCTCTAGCTCTGTCTCTCACTCTAATACATACATACATACATACATACACACACACATAAAAAAGATCCAGTCAACATAAACCATCTTGTTCCTCTGAGCAACTTGAGTGTAGGAAATAGCTTCATGCCAGTGGTGGACACCTGTAGATATGTCTACATAAGGCACGTAAGGAAGGCTTGAACAGCATTTGATCTGAGTCTTGGCAGAACATCTTGTGATCCTCCCAGACATGAGAGCATGAGGAGCTTGTAAGGAGTTGCTACAAAGCCATTTGCTACTCAGTTCCTGGTCTTCCAGGAGGTTGTCATGAGAGAGCTCCTCATTTTTTCCTGAGTTGTGATTCAGGCTTTCTGCTTCAGCCCCCTACAGTACAGCTGTAGGCTCTCAGAAGGCTCGATACAGGCTCGCATTAGCCCTTCAGCACCAGGGCGGTCCCCAGCTCAAATTGCAGTCATCTGGCTCCTTGTATTTTGGTGGTGTCCTTTTGGTATGCGAGAAAAAAGCCCAGGAGGAGCTGGTACTTTTGGCTAATCCTGCCTTCACTGTCTGGGTGAATAATAATCTGTCTAAATCTAAAAAGGACTCATTGTTTGTTTACCAGCCAAAATTTTCAACTTCACATTAAAACTATCTCCTTCATGAATACAACCCCCCCCCAAAAAAAAAACCAACAGATACTACATAGGTACCAGAGAATGAAAGATGACTAAAGTGAAGTCATGATTTCTTCTTCTAGCATCACCATCTCCCTAAGAAGAGAAGCACTGACCAGGCAGTGGAGCAGTGCGCAGGCGGACAGGGCAGCGTGCCAGCAGGACCTGAATGAGGCAGTGTGTGGAGGGGAGGGAGATGCAGGGAGAGGAGTACAAACCTTCACATTTGTTGTTATTATATTTCATCCAAGAATAATCTTTTTTAGGCTTTTCTCTTACAAGGATTTTGGAGCTCTAAGTCCCACCCTCAACTCGAAAGTTTCTCCTTCAAAGCACTTTAAGTACACTTATTAAGGTTTCCATTTTAGCTGGTAAGTGTACTAAGAGGCTTTTGTTCGCAAATGACTGAAAAGCTAACTGTGGCGGACATTGTTAGCTTCCTATATAAAACACTCCTCTCACTTCTAATTCACCCCCGAACTTTTGGATTTGGGAGTGGGGGGCAACACTGTGCCAGCCATAGGCATTAAGTTGTGACTGAGCCAAGCCATCCACAACCACTCTGTTTCCCTTTACAAGGTACTCATTTTGCCTCCCTGACAACTAGAAATGGCCATATTATTCCATTTTGGTCAGTGAGATGTAAAGGGAAGTAGTTTGTCTTTTAAGAAATATATCTATACTGCTCACAAAAATTAGAGGATTTTTTTTTGTATTTTTCTGAAGTGAGAAGGGGGGGGGCAGCAGAGACTCCTGCATGTGCCTGACCAGGATCCACCCAGCATGCCCACTAGGGGCGAGGCTCTGCCCATCTGGGGCATTACTCCGCTGTAGCCCAAGCCATTCTAGTGCCTGGGGCAGAGGCCATGGAGCCATCCTCAGCGCCCGGGCCAATTTTGCTTCCATGGAGCCTTGGCTGCAGGAGGGGAAGAGAAAGATAGAAAGAAAGGAGAGGGGGAAGGGTGGAGAAGCAGATGGGCGCTTCTCCTGTGTGCCCTGGTCAGGAATCGAACCTGGGACATCCACACCCCGGGCTCACGCTCTACCGCTGAGCCAACTGGCCAGGGCCTAGAGGATATTTCAAAATGAATATGAAGCGATAAAAAAAAGCATTTGATTTTTATTAAACAAGAACATCAGAAAAGCAAACGACAAGTCAAAGAAAGTTGTTCGATTACGCAAATGAGATGCAACACCAACTTTTATTTCATTGGTGAAAATGTACTATACAAAAGGCTGAAAGTACTAGAGTATCTGCATGTTCCCCGATCCCCTAATTTCTGTGAGCAGTGTAATTCATATACACTGTCAAATTTATTGGCATAAAGTTATTCATAATATTTCTTTCATATCCTTTTAATTCTATAGACTAGTAGTAATGGCCCTTCTTTCATTTCTGAAATTGGTAATTTTTGCTTTTGTTTTTTTTTAAATCAATTTTGCTTAAACTTTATAAATTTTATTAATCTTTTAAAGAATCAACTTTTGGCTTTATTTACTCTATTATTTGTTCTCTATTTCATGGAGTTCTGCTCCTTTAAAAAATTAATATACAATAAAATTGGCTTTTGGGGGGGCATATACTTTGGGTTTTTACACATTTATAGATCTGTGAAACTACCACTAGCTGGACTAGGTGGTGGTTCAGTGGACAGAGCATCGGCCTGGGATGCAGAGGACCCAGGTTTGAAACCCTGAATCGCCTGCTTGAGCACGGGCTTACTAGCTTGAGTGCAGGGTCATTGGCTTGAGTATGGGATCATAGACATGACCCCATGGTCTCTGGCTTGAGGCCCAGGGTCTCTGGCTTGAGCCCAAGGTGGCTGGCTTGAGCAAGGGGTCACTGGCTCTGCTGGAGCCCCCAGTTAAGGGACAAATTGAAAGCAATCAATGAAAAATTGAAGCTTCTCTTCTCTCTCCCTTCCTGTCTATTCCTATCTGTCCCTCTCTCTATCTCTCTCACAAAAGAAAGAAAGAAAGAAAGAAAGAAAAAAAGAAAGAAAGAAAGAAAGAAAGAAAGAAAGAAAGAAAGAAAGAAAGAAAGAAAGAAAAAGAAAAACTACCACCAAAATCATGACACAGGTTCCATCATTCCATAAAATTCCCTCAGGATGTATTCACAACTTCTCTACATCCGTAACCTGTGGCAACCACTGATTTATTATCCATCTAAATATACTGCTCACAAAAATTAAGGGATATTTTAATCTCTTCATATTCATTTTGAAATATTCCCTAATTTTTGTGGGCAGTATAGTTTTGACTTTTTCATAATGTTATATAAATGGAATCATAAAGTATACAACCTTTTACATTCCTTTCACTCAGCATAATGACTTTAACCTTTCACAGCATAATGACTTTAAGATTCATCTATGTTATTCATGTATCAATACTTCATTTTATTGTTGAGTAGTATTTTACTGTAAGTATCACAGTTCGTTTATCCATTTAAACTCTTAAAGGGCCTGACCTGTGGTGGCGCAGTGGGATAAAGCGTCAACCTGGAACGCTGAGGTTGCCGGTTCGAAACCTTGAGCTTGCCTGGTCAGGGCACATATGGGAGTTGATGCTTCCTGCTCCTCCCCTTTCTCTCTCTCTCTCTCTCTCTCTCTCTCTCTCTCTCTCTCTCTCTCCCCCCCCCCCTCTAAAAATCAATAAATTAAAAAAAACTCTTAAAGGACTTTTGGGTTGTGTTTGGATTTGGACAATAATAGATAGAGCTGCTTGAATATTCATGAACAGAGTTTTGTGTAAACATTAGTTTTTGTTTCTCTAGAGTAAATATCTAGAAGTGACATTGCTGGGTCATATAGTGTTATGGACTATATTTTGTGCTTGTCCCCCAAACTCACATGTTGAAGCACTAACCTAAATGTAATGGTATTTGAAGATGGGCCCTTTGGGAGGTAATAGGCTTAGATTAGGTCATGAGGGTGTAGCCCTTAGGATGGGATTAGTCCCTTTATATGAAGAGATACATAAAGAGGAAGCTTGCTTCTCTCTCCCCCTCTCTCACTCTCTACTATGTGAGGACAGAGTGAGAAAGTGGCCATCTGCAAACCAGGAAGAGAGCCCTCAGCTACGAATTGAATCAGCTGATCTTGGACTTCCCAACCCCCAGAGCTGTAAAAAATAAATTCTTGTTATTTAAGCCATTCAGTATATGGTATTTTGTTATAGCAGCTAAAACTGAGTAATATATGGTAAATATATGCTTATTTTTGTAGGAAACTGCGGTACTTTTCTAGAGGGGCTATACCATTTTACATCCTCATCAGCAGTGGTAGTCCATAGATGTTATGGACTATGTTCCATATAGTCCATAACACTATATGACCCAGCAATCTCACTTCTAGATATTGACTTTAGAGAAACAAAAACTAATGTTTACACAAAACCCTGTTCATGAATATTCAAGCAGCTCTATCTATTATTGTCCAAATCTAAACACAACCAAAAGTCCTTTAAGAGTTTTTTTTTAATTTATTGATTTTTAGAGGGGGGGGGGAAGAGAGAGAGAGAGAGAGAGAGAGAGCGCAGTGGTATTCCAGTGGTATTCCAGATGTTTACTAGCACTTGGTATATCTTTTGAATTTTGTCAAATACTTTTCTGCATAAGTTGATATGACCATGTGTTAGTTCCTTTTGAATCTGGGGAATTACTTTGATTTTGAATACAGAGCCAACCCCATTTCGTGCAGGTGTTTTATTCTGTTTATACATTATTGGATTCAAATTGATAATATTTTGTTGAGGACTTTTGTGCCTGTGTTCATTAAGGGTTTGGGTTGTAGTTTTCTTGTACTGTTTGCTCTTTTTTATTTTTCAATATTTTCACCTCTGTGCTATTTAAATAGGATAATTTCTATTGTTTGAAAGCTATTTTCTGTTCATCTGGATTCTTCCATTGAGTTCATACATATTTTGGTTGTATTTTTCAGCTCTAAAATTTTCATTTGGTTTTTATTTATATTGTTTCTTTGCTGAGATTTTCTACCTTTTCATTAATTCACTCTTCCTTCTTAAGCATGGGTTATTTATAGTGCCTTATTTAAAGTCTTTTTCTGATAATTCAAACATCTTTATTACCTATGCATTGGCATAATTTGATTTTTTTTTCTTACAAATTGAAATATTTCAGGTTCTTCATATGACTAGTAATTTTGCATTGTATCCTGCACAATTTGAATATTATGTTATCAGATTCTGGGTACCATTTGAACCTGAAGGAGCAGGTGGATTTGTTTGTTTTAGCAGGCAATTGTCCTAGTCAGGGTCAGGCCACAAGTTGTGATGTGCACTGTGTGGGCTGCAGCTCCAAAGTTAGTTGTTTCCTAACACTTCCAGTACAATATGGATCTGTCTTTTGTGTATGCCACCCAGTGGCCAGTCTGGATTCTGGGCGCTAGTCTATTCCATTGCTCCGTTCTCAATGCCTGTTGTCGCTGTTTAGTCAGATCCACGCATGTGCAGTTTAGAGGTGAACAGAGTAGTTCATACACTACTTTGGGGGTACACAGTCAGTCTCCCTTTTCTATGTAATAAACCCAACACTTTCTGGCTCCCTTAGGCCTCCATTACCAGTCACCCAGCTAGAAAGCTGGGGTTTTAGTTTCCTTGCTCTGCTGTTTACTTCTTTCACTTGTCTGCATCCCGGTCCAAGCAAGGAGAGGACACAGAGAGAATAAATGCAGTGGGGATTGGCACTATGCTCCTGGCACCAAAGCCCCTCTGACTGGAGCACTGGGTTCCCTTCCCTCTGAGGATAGGTAGCCTTCCCTGTGACCTCTGCCATTGCTGTACTACTGCCATAGTACTGCCTGGAGGCTGGCCCAGGGAGGAAACCCCTCTTTAATTCTGAAAGGAAAGAAAGGAGAAATTAGGGGTGAAGTGTAGACAAATTGAAAGATTTGGTGGTAGGAGGTTGTAAGAGTTGCAGTATTTTTTTTCTGCAATGCAGGAGGCACACTCACAGTCATTTGCCCATGATGAGGAAGGTGGCCAAGGAGGAGTATGACAAACACTGTTGGCTGACCCAACATTGTTCCCAACCCCCATCTGACCTGCCGCTTTCCCTCTAGAGGTTAGAAACCCTTGCCTTACCAGACATGCAACAAGAAAATATAAGCAAAATTTTGCCAGGGTTTCTCGGAAAGTTTTTACTTTTCCTAGTAAAGGAGACAGCCATTCTGATGCCCCTTTTCTCCTTCCTTCTTGTCATGGCCTCGGATGTCACTCCTGGAGCTGGAACACCTTTCTCTCAAATCAGAACAGAAGCATGAGGAAAAGGCCAATGCAGGGCAGGTTCACCAGCCAGACCAGTCACTGTCCAGTTCTGATTGAGAACTGGCAACAACTCATCCTTCAGATTCCTGGTTGCAGTTTTATTTGTTTAAGCCACAAAAGATGGATTTTGCATCCAGAAGCATTCCTATTATAGGAAGGCTTAAGAACACTGACAGACATGTTTCAAAAAGAATAATAGTGAAGTAAAGAAGGAACATTGAATTATAAATACTGAAGGCCCAGAAGAATGAAATTCATTTGAAAAAATACTAATTTCACTTCAGAGTATTTCTATCTATGAAAATTAATCAACCTAATGTGCTAATATCATGCTAATTTTTTATCAAGCTTAGTCCAAATCATAGTAATTCTCTATATAGATAAACTAGTATCATCTACTCTTTTTTTTTAATTTTTCTTTTATTAATTTTTAGAGAGGAGAGAGAGTGAGAGAGAGAAAGGGGAGGGAGGAGCAGGAAGCATCAACTCCCATATGTGCTTTGACCAGGCAAGCCCAGGGTTTTGAACCGGCGACCTCAGCATTCCAGGTCGATGCTTTATCCACTGCACCACCACAGGTCAGGCTCATCTACTCTTTAGGAGATTTCTGTAAGTGCAAGATAATTCCACATACACTGCAACACCCTTTAAAGATTCATCATGTACTTAGATAGTATGATTCACATCACTTTCTGGTGGAGAAGTTTAGATTATCCACAATGAAAAGAAAGTAGTTTTGTAGTTTATGGCAGCACCAAGTGAAGACAGATACTTCTTTCAGAATACTTGATTTATATTGTCAGGTGTTTTGTTTTTTGTTTTTTTGAGGCAGGAAAAGAGAAACATCAACTTGTAGTTGTGGCACTCTTAGTTGCTCATTAATTGCTTCTTTTACATGCCTTGACTCGGGGGCACAAGCTGAGCTAGTGACCCCTTCCTTGCTCAAGTCAGTGACCTTGGGCTCAAGCCAGGGACAACAGGGTCATGTCTATGATCCCACACTCAAGCCGGTGACACTGCACTCAAGCTGGTGAGCCTGTGCTCAAACCGGCTACTTGGGGGTTTTGAACCTGGGACCTCACGACGCTCTATCCACTGTGCCACCACCTGTTCAAGCTGTATTCTGTCATTTTATTCACAAAGTACCTAAGAAACTGTCTTTCCCTAACTAAGCAGTTATTCACAACAGACACATCTCTGAGGCATTTGCTGCTTTAATAGATGGCTTATTCCTCTCTTTACTTAGAGAACAAGTACCAAATAGAGTCGCTACATTTTTAATAATGGAACCCAATACATATTCATATTCCCTAGAACTATAAAACAGAATCACTATCAGAAAATTCTATAGTTAAAATTTACATTTATTTCTCACCCTACTAATCTAATATTTATTAATATAGTAACTAAGTAGAGTACAGTAGTTCCACATTTGTTTCTGGAGTTAATTCTAAGCACTAGATATAATTGGACTTTTTTTTTTAATTTTTAAAAAAATTTTATTTATTGATTTTACAGAGAGAGGAAGGGAGAGAACAAGAAGTATCAAGTCATAGTTGCTTCACTTGAATTGTTCATTGATTGCTTGTTGCATGTGCCTTGACCAGGCAAGCCCAGGGTTTTGAACCAGCGACCCCAACATTCCAAGTCAATGCTTTATCCACCGTGCCACCACAGGTCAGGCATACTTGGACTTTCTGATAATGAAATGTTTATACTTCATGAGGAACCCATGCAGACAAAGACATTCACTATGAGCCCCCTCTTCTTTTCTCACTCCAAGGACACTCACTTCTTGTTTGCTTCCATGTTGGGTACCTGTGGCACCATGGGAAACACAATAATACACACATTCTTGCAATACAAGCTGACCAAGAATACTGAGGGAAGATTGTGTTGTATCCTGTCAGAATAATTTTAATAACATACAAATCAGTCACTTTATATTTAAACAGGGAACCTGATTGAATATGGGTAAAACTTTGAACTCTACATCGACTTTGGTGGTTTCATTACTACAGCTTCTAGAAACTCATCTTACTGAGAGTACATAAGATTCTGAAAAGGCTGTCTTGTGATGCCTGAAACATGTTCAAAGCTAATTTATGTTAGAAACGGAGCCAGAATATATACTTCTATTTGGGTTCTAGAAGCAGAAATGTCAATGTTGGGGATGAATCCAGTAAAAGGTTTTTCTTACTACAAACACTGTGTTGGAAAAGGACTGCATTATTAATCTGTCCAGTGTGTGACTGTTATATAAATCCCTAAACACTATTCACAGATCATCAATGGTTTACAAATTTATATTTTCCTTCAGAGATTAATTTAGCTGGCAGAGTTAAAAACATCTGAGACTAATTTTGCATACTTTTTGTTTTCTTATAACATATTTAATAAAAACTTTCTGTGAAGCTGAGAAAAAAATGTTAACATATTATGTCTCTTGGTCTCCCATAATTTATTTGTGTTACATATACACAAATAAAACCCATTTGGCCCTTCTAACTATTTGTTTTCTTCACTCTATATGATTAATAATTATTATTAACTGGCTGTTTTAGTGTATCTTTAATGTAATATTAGCACATTTTACTTATTTAATACATAAATACAGGACAGGGCAAATACAAGTTTAGAGTTGTGAGTACACAAAACAGTTTATTGTGTTATTAATATTATTTATTAAGTATTGTTTTATTTTTCATATGAACAGCTGTAAACCTACTTTTGCCCACACTGTATTTGCAACACACTTTGGCCTTCCTTTTATATGAGCACTTACTGCATTATTATTCCATATCTGGTTTTCCAGTTTTCACACATGCTGGTGTCATCTTTACACTTCTTATAACATTCAAACTTTTGATTTTGAGCTCAATAATAATAATAATAACTGGTGAAATGTATAAAAATTGTTATGAACATATTTATATATTATATTACGATCCAAATAGGTGACTTATGTGGTTCAGTGAAAAGCAATTAACTGTTTTACAATGTCACTACCTGCCAATCATGTTTTATGTTAAACTTATCAGCTAAATATATGATCTTGATCTATCAAAAAAAAAAAGAAAGAAACGGGGCCAGGAAAAACCCTAAAGCAGGGGTCCCCAAACTACGGCCTGCGGGCCGCATGCGGCCCCCTGAGGCCATTTATCTGGCCCCCACTCCACTTCCGGAAAGGGCACCTCTTTCATTGGTGGTCAGTGAGAGGAGCATAGTTCCCATTGAAGTACTGGTCAGTTTGTTGATTTAAATTTACTTGTTCTTTATTTTAAATATTGTATTTGTTCCCGTTTTGGTTTTTTACTTTAAAATAAGATATGTGCAGTGTGCATAGGGATTTGTTCATAGTTTTTTTTATAGTCCGGCCCTCCAACGGTCTGAGGGACAGTGAACTGGCCCCCTGTGTAAAGAGTTTGGGGGCCCCTGCCCTAAAGGATAGTTAAGGGTTTCCTTTTCCAGGTAAGCTGGGGTACACTTCAGTATACACTGCACTCACCAGCATCTGTGTTACATCAGTCAGTCTTGTTGGGACAGTCTTCTCTTCAGCCCTCGTTTTCCTTTATGTGAAGGTGCTCATCAACCTTACATAAGCACTCATAGACAACCCAATTTATTACCAGAACATTCCGTATTTTTAAGTCACTCCTCAAAGACATGTAGAGTCATTGTAATGTTTTCACTGAGTTATTTCCAAATTACACTGTAAAGGACAGTCTTTTCTACACAAGAAATCTTAGTCTCATCAGGAATGTATAGTCTCTTGTGAGTTTTCACAAGAGATTAAGTCCCTTTACTCACCTGTCTCTTAATAATGACCCTGGACATTTCAGCCTAGGTCTTGAAGTATATATTCTTTTGGGCCTCCTCAATCCTATTCTTCCATTTTGTATCTGGTAACAGAAAACAAAATGGGAAATTTTTTGAAAAGTGCTTTCATCTTTGGTCTGAGAACTCCAATGCTCAAGATATGAAATGGATGAGAATGTCTATTTTTATACCAAGTAACTCACATTCCTTCTCAACAGGGGAAACGTACTTGTCTAAAAAGAAATATAAAGTTGTCTCAGCATCTACAGAAGATTGGTTCCAGGGTCACCTACGCAACCCTCATCCCCAGTAGATACCAAGATCTGTGGTTGTTCAAGTCCCTTACATAAAATGGTGTACAAAACTGCATACAGTTGGACCTCTGCATCCAGACTCCCAACCGCAGATCAAAAACATTGTTATCAATCTGTGATTAGTTGTAACCCAGGGATACAGCAAGTCAACTGTGTATTTTTTTTAAAAATCCACATGTAAGAGCCCTGGCCGGTTGGCTCAGCGGTAGAGCGTCGGCCTAGCGTGCGGAGGACCCGGGTTCGATTCCCGGCCAGGGCACATAGGAGAAGCACTCATTTGCTTCTCCACCCCTCCACCGCGCTTTCCTCTCTGTCTCTCTCTTCCCCTCCCGCAGCCAAGGCTCCATTGGAGCAAAGATGGCCCGGGCGCTGGGCATGGCTCTGTGGCCTCTGCCTCAGGCGCTAGAGTGGCTCTGGTCGCAATATGGCGACGCCCAAGATGGGCAGAGCATCACCCCCTGGGGGGCAGAGCACCGCCCCTGGTGGGCGTGCCGGGTGGATCCCGGTCGGGCGCATGCGGGAGTCTGTCTGACTGTCTCTCTCTGTTTCCAGCTTCAGAAAAATGAAAAAAAAAAAAAAAAATCCACATGTAAGTGGGCCGGTGCAGTACAAACCAGTGTTGTTCAAGGGTCAACTGTGCTATTACATCATTTGTGCTAAAAGTGGAAATAGTAGGACATGTCTGAGAAAGTCTTTTCAAGAGCTACTCCAGGGATGGAAATCCAAATTAAGCTTTAGAATCTCAAACATCTGAACTGACACTGTATTGATAAGCAGAAAAGCAAACAGTACATTAGATAGTCTATATCAGTGGTTTTCAACCTTTTTATACTTGGGGACTGGTAAAATTAGAATTATTTCAGGGGCTGCTAAGGCAAAAATCACCCTGAGCATAAGGGAATTCAACTAAGATCACTGGGTCTATAATCTTCATACAACATCAGAGTGGTTTAACTCTTTTGTGAACAGGCATGAAGTTGCTAGTGGACCAGTCCATGGACTGGTAGTTGAAAATCACTGGTCTGGGGGGTGCCAGTGGCAGTTGAGAGGCATGTGCACTCAGCACGTGGCTTCTCAAACATGGCGGCACTGGTGTGAAGACTGGTGCCTGCTCGCAAATTGGAAATCGGTGACTCCTGTGTGTAGATCATCCTGCACCAATATAAACGGCAGTTAACTTCAGAGCAGGGGTTACTTGGAGACGAGATCTTAGAGTGTATTAGCCATGGGGAGACATTGGCCTGGGTTACTTGAATGTAAGCACACAGGATTCTTGGAGGAATGCCTCCAAGAACCAGTTGTCCTTTTTTTTTTTTTTTTTTTTTTTTTTAAATTTATTTATTTATTTATTCATTTTAGAGAGGAGAGGTAGAGACAGAGAGAGAGACAGAGAGAGAGAGAGAGAGAGAGAGAAGGGGGGAGGAGCTGGAAGCATCAACTCCCATATGTGCCTTGACCAGGCAAGCCCAGGGTTTCGAACCGGCGACCTCAGTATTTCCAGGTCGATGCTTTATCCACTGCGCCACCACAGGTCAAGCGAACCAGTTGTCCTTTATGATTGACGAGACTCTGACTCTTCTCGTGTCCTTGTTCATGAAAGAAACAATAGACCTGCAGAGTTGGGGATGAAACGGATGGGAAAGAAGGCTTGTGTAGCTTTCCAGTTTTATCTGCTGAGCTATGGCTTTTTGAACTCAATAACTATGCAGTGGCGCAGTTTCTCGGGGCTGATTTGGCCTAAGAGTTTCAGCCCTCTGCCCATTTACTTGCATCTGATGCGTATTTTGCCTTGCAAATCCGAACCATAAAGAAATTCATAACATCTGGCACCCAATGCGGGGGCTCGAAGAGGTAAGAGTTTGCAGTCTTGGGACCATCAGACCAAAGGGGGTATAAGACCACTCGGTAGGTAAGCGAAACCTTCAGTAGGCAGAGTAATGGGGAATTTTCTAGCCAATTCTTCATCAATGGAGACCCAGTACATTAAAGTACTGCAAGCAAAAGGGTCTGGTATAACTGTTAAAAATAAGAATTTTCTTTATGGCATGCTCATACAAAATGTTATTATTCCTTTTGTTTGGTCTCTTTGTAATTTAATTTCTTTAGCTTTGCAAACTTTACAGTCTGATTCTGAATCCTCATGGCCTCCAGCTCATCAGGTAATGTCTGATATTGATTATAGTTAAGCAAAAAACCAATATAGGTTAAGCAGTAACTGTTAAAAGGAGAGAAGCTTGAAGCATTACATCAATTGGTACAAACTCAATTAGAATTAGGACATATACAGGAATCACAAAGTCCTTAGAATTCTCCAGTCTTTGATAATTAAAAAAATCTGGAAAATGGAGAATGCTTACTGATTTCCTTTAATGTTTTAGCTACAATCCTCTGAACTATCATTTTCTTTCTTACTCTTTGCCTGGGAATTGAGGCAGGGGACATGTGTTGGATCTGACTATAGAAAGTATCCCAGAAGCTGCCCAGAAAATTTTCTTGGGGAAATTTTATTTAGTCCTATCCATCGTCAGTCCCTCTGTCAGAAAATGCACCGACTAAAATCAGGCAGGTCTCTTTCTAGTCTGATTGTACTCTGAAATCCTGGGTTTCTCTCTGTTGTTCTCTCAGAACATGAGTTAAACTTATAAAAACTGTTTACATTTCAAATGATGGTTCTGAATTACACAAATTGTTTCAAGAGTTTCTAATTTGTCTGAATCTAGTTTCTGTTGCATGTTGTCTAAAATGTGATTTTTAAGGCCTGAATTAAGTTCTTGCATGCAAAAAAATGAAAATGCCAGCTCTTATATTGAAAAAATAGTTTCATCTATATATTTTTTGTTTTAAAATTAGAAATTGTAAGGAGCGCTCATTTAAATTTAAATTGAATAGAATATGGATCCTTAAGACTTGCTAATTTGGTTAATGCATTGTAAGGTGTATTCAAAGTTTGAAGTCAAATAGTAATTCAAGTATTAGGATTAATCAAAGTTATATGTTATACTTGTATTTCTGTGCTGAAAATTGCCTTGTTTGTGTATAAAGATATGCTCAGATCTGTAAAACAAAGGAATTAAGCAAAATTAAGTCATTTCAAGAATTTGTCTCCAGCTGCTTCAGGCAGCTGGCTGCTTGTGAGGCCACATCCTGCAAAAGGGCCCCGAGGAAAGAGGTAATTTGGCCTCTGAGGAGGAAAAACATTTATCTTCTAAACAATTAAAGGAGGAACTTTTAAAAACATAGTCTAAACTTCCTGACAAGAAGGTTTGATATAGTACTAACCCTTTCAAAACTGACCAAGATAATTAGCCTCCGCCCCCTCTGCTAATCCATTTGTAGATTCAGTACCTATTGTTGTACCTGAAAAACAAACTAAAGGACCTATACTTATAATGCAGGCTAGAGAAGAAGGGGATTTAAAATTCATAAGTCCAGCATTGAAAGCTTTTTCTGTCACATTCACTCCATTTGGACCTAATCCACAATTCCCCCAAGGAGGTTTTTATACTCAATATGACCAAATCCCTGTCAGAACTCTTAAAGAGTTAAAAACGGCTTGCTCCCAGTATAGAACTAACTGTCCTTATATACAGGGAGTGCTATTCTCCTTCATAGACTCTGAATGTTTTATCTCAAAAAATTTAAGAGATGTTAGCTCAGACTATTCTTTTAAAAGTGGAGTAGTGACCCTGGCTGGTTGGCTCAGCGGTAGAGCATCGGCCTGGCGTGCAGGGGACCCAGGTTCGATTCCTGGCCAGGGCGCATAGGAGAGGCGCCCATTTGCTTCTCCACCCCCACCCCCTCCTTCCTCTCTGTCTCTCTCTTCCCTTCTCGCAGCTGGGGCTCCATTGGAGCGGGGATGGCCCGGGCGCTGGGGATGGCTCCTTGGCCTCTGCCCCGGGCGCTGGAGTGGCTCTGGTCGCGGCAGAGCATCGCCCCTTGGTGGACAGAGCGTCGCCCCTGGTGGGCGTGCCGGGTGGATCCCAGTCGGGTGCATGCGGGAGTCTGTCTGACTGTCTCTCCCTGTTTCCAGGTTCGGAAAAATACAAACCCCCCCCCCAAAAAAAACCCAAAAACTTAAAAGTGGAGTAGTTATAATTTATAACTTGGTGGGAGGATCAGGCTCATATTCAAGCTAATCAGAATGCTAACACTAAGCCTCCTGTTAATATTACACAAGATGAACTTTTTAGATAGGGACAGTTGCTAATTTGCAACAGTAATGTAGGCAAAATATAGGAGAGAGGATTTGCTCTTATCTCCACAGATACAGGAGACCAGTAGATACCTTCCAGAAAATTAAGGCCTTGGCATGAGTCAGAAATAGAAGAAAGGGAGACTGGACATCTTTGAGCCATCAGAAGTAGAAATAAAGAGACTAAGCCTAGAGCCAAAGGTTATTAGAGAAATAAAGATAAAGGCAACTACAACACAAAAGGCTGAACTGCCTACTTAGGGGCAACTAAAGAAACTTACCCAGGAGGCAAAAAATATTTTGATTAAGACTAAGACTTCAAGGACATGAACAGACACTTCTCCCAGGAAGAAATACAAATGGCCAACAGATATATGAAAAGATGCTCATCTTCATCAGTTATTAGAGAAATGCAAATCAAAACTGCAATGAGATACCACCTCACACCTGTTAGATTAGCTACTATTAACAAGACAGGTAATAGCAAATGTTGGAGAGGCTGTGGAGAAAAAGGAACCCTCATACACTGTTGGTGGGAATGTAGAATAGTACAACCATTATGGAAGAAAGTATGGTGGTTCCTCAAAAAATTGAAAATAGAAGTACCTTATGACCCAGCAATCCCTCTACTGGGTATGTACCCCAAAAACTCAGAAACATTGATACGTAAAGACACATGTAGCCCCATGTTCATTGCAGCATTGTTCACAGTGGCCAGGACATGGAAACAACCAAAAAGCCCATCAATAGATGACTGGATAAAGAAGATATGGCACATATACACTATGGAATACTACTCAGCCATAAGAAATGATGACATCGGATCATTTACAGCAAAATGGTGGGATCTTGATAACATTATACGAAGTGAAATAAGTAAATCAGAAAAAACCAGGAACTGCATTATTCCATACGTAGGTGGGGCATAAAAGTGAAACTAAGAGACATTGATAAGAGTGTGGTGGTTACGGGGGGGGGGGAAGGGGGAGAGGGAGAGGGAAAGGGGGAGGGGGAGAGGCACAAAGAAAACTAGATAGAAGGTGACAGAGGACAATCTGACTTTGGGTGATGGGTATGCAACATAATTGAACGACAAGATAACCTGGACTTGTTACCTTTGACTATATGTATCCTGATTTATTGATGTCGCCCCATTAAAAAGATAAATAAAAAAAAAAAGACTAAGACTTCAAAAACATCCTTGACTCTGCTTCTAGCAATGTTAGCTGTTGTATCTATAACAATAAGCAGAACTAACTATTCTTACTAAGTTTATATTATTTCCACAAGGAATGTTGAATAGCCCAACATGGTGTCAAATTATCTAAATCAACCTTTAGAAAAAATTTGTCAGAAATATTCTCAATCTTTAATAATCCATTATATGGATGACATACTGATAGCTTGTGAAAATAATGCTGAACTTCCAGTCATCCTTAAAGATCCTTCTGGCCTGACCAGGCGGTGGTGCAGTGGATAGAGCGTCAGACTGGGATGCAGAGGACCCAGGTTCAAGACCCCGAGGTCGCCATCTTGTTTGAGCAAAAGCCCACCAGCTTGAACCCAAGGTCGCTGGCTCCAGCAAGGGGTTACTCGGTCTGCTGAAGGCCCGCAGTCAAGGCACATATGAGAAAGCAATCAATGAACAATTAAGGTGTTGCGACATGCAATGAAAAACTAATGATTGATGCTTCTCATCTCTCTCTGTTCCTGTCTGTCTGTCCCTGTCTATCCCTCTCTCTGACTCACTCTCTGTCTCTGTAAAAAATAAATAAATTTTAAAAAACTAAAAAAAGATCCTTCTGAAACCTTGAATCAGTATGGATTAATTATAGCTGAAGACAAAATTCAAACATCTTGTCATTTTACATATTTAGGGCATATAATTTAGAATCAAAGAATTATTCTTCAAAAGGTCAGTTTACGAACTGACTCTTTAAAAACCTTAAATGACTTTCAAAAATTATTAGGTGATATTAATTGGTTGAGACCCTGTCTAGGAATTCCTACTTATGCACTAATGAATTTATTTAATACTGTATACTTCAAGGAGATACTGATTTAAACAGTCCTAGACAGTTAACAGAAATGGCAAAACAAGGTATCACTTATTGAAAAAATTATGCATACTGCTTATTTAGATCCAAGTAATACACATCAACCTATTCAATTATTTTTTCCCTCAGAACATTCTCCTTCTAGCATCATATGGCAAGAAAACAAGATATTAGAATGGCAATTTCTCCAACATAAGACTCAAAAGAAATTATGTACTTACTTAGAGAAAAGCTGTACTTTAATTACTTAGAGTAGTCTTAGGATAAGACAACTAACTGGAAATGATCCGAATAAAATTATTGTACCTTTAACATGTAATCAGATTTCAGACAACTGGAGGTTAAATATTGATTGGCAAATTGCATTAGCTGATTATTTTGGTACTGTAAGTAATCAGTATCCTACAGATAAAAGAATTCAATTTCTAAAAAAACCACAATGGATTTTGCCAACTAAAGTATTGGCTCAGCCAATTCAAAAGGCTTATGCTTTTTATACTGATGCAAATAAATTAGGTATTGCTAGATATACTGGACCAGTGACAAAAATAATAAAGACTCCATATATATCAGTTCAAAAAGCAGTTATTTGCTGCATTATTACTTCTTAATGATTTTTCTTGCCCTATTAACATTGTTACTGATTCACAATATGTAGAACATAGAGCTAAACTTATAGAAACTGTTTATATTTCAAATGATGGTTCTGAATTACACAAATTATTTCAAGAGTTACAACTTTTATTGTGGGAACGAAATTCGCCTATCTATATAACTCACATTCGTTCTCATACAGCTTTACCAGGGCCTATGTCTACTGCAAATAATAAAATTAATCAATTACTCATTGGATCAATAGAAATAACCGCTAAATTTCATGCAGAGACTCATACATATAAAAAAGGTTTGATGCAAAAATTTAAGATAACCAGGCAAGAAGCTCAAAATATTGTTAGAAACTGTCCTCAGTGCAGTATTATAAATGCTCCTCCATTACCAGGAGAAACAAATCCTAGAAGACAACACAGTAATGACCTGTGGCAAATGGATGTTACTCATATTTCTTCCTTTGGAAAACGATCTTCTGTACACTGTCCTATTGATACTTATTCTTCCTTTTGATGGCCCACACCTTTGCCTAGAGAAAAGGTTGATTGTGTCATTCAACATCTATTGAAGCCTTTAATGTTATGGGCATTCCTAAAGCAATTAAAACTGACAATAGTCCTGCCGATACATCTGCTAAATTTCAACAATTCTTAGCGTTTTGGAATATTAAACATACTACTGGAATTCCATATAATCCACAAAGACAGGCGATTATTGAGTGCAGCAATCGTACTCTGAAAAATCTCTTACTTAAACAAAAGGTGGGAGAAGGAAGATTATCCCCTAGAATTATGTTACACAAAGCTTTATTTACTTTAAATTTCTTAAATACAGAAGATAATTTGACTGCTGCAGACAGACATTGGACAAAAAATAATAGTTCTAAGATTAATAATCAACCTGTGCATTATAAAAATGAGTTGGATCAATGGGTACCTGGTGTAGTGCAACATTGGGGAAGAGGGTTTGCTTGTGTCATTGCAGAATCCAGTGAAGTCCTTTGGATCCCTGCTCATAGAATTAAACTAACAACATGAGTAGGAGAAATAGATTCTTTCCATAACCTTCCATTGCTGAGATGGAAGCATTGAACCTCAGAAGAAAAACCTTAAATACCAAGTTGGGGTCAACTTAAAAAGCTGACCTTTGAGGGTAAAAAGATGCTACAAGTGACTAAAAAAGAACAAAATGCTACTAATCTGTTTTTAGCAATGATTGCTTTGGTAACAATTCCGGTAAGTATGGCTGAAAATTTTAGTTACCGGGCATACATCCCTTATCCTCCACTAAGTAGAGCTACTCATTGGGAAGATAGTGCCGTTCCTATTTTTGTTAATAACTCTAATTGGCTTCCAGGATCTTCTGATGATAGAGGTCCCTTAGTACCTTCGGGAGAAGGAATAAGATTAGGAAATTATAAAACAGGAGTTGAGGGATTACCTATATGTATAGGACATGAGCCATATTGTTTGAAAATAGAAGCTCAAGCTTGGCTCTCTATTGTAAAAAACAGTAAAGGAGAAGGAAAAAAAATGTTTGTTACAAGGATACAGATTTAAGCCCTGGCCGGTTGGCTCAGCAGTAGAGCGTCGGCCTAGTGTGCGGAGGACCCGGGTTCGATTCCCGGCCAGGGGACACAGGAGAAGCACCCATTTGCTTCTCCACCCCTCCGCCACGCTTTCCTCTCTGTCTCCCCCCCCCCGCAGCCAAGGCTCCATTGGAGCAAAGATGGCCCGGGCGCTGGGGATGGCTCTGTGGCCTCTGCCTCAGGCGCTAGAGTGGCTCTGGTCGCAACATGGCGACGCCCAGGATGAGCAGAGCATCGCCCCCTGGAGGGAAGAGCGTCGCCCCATGGTGGGCGTGCTGGGTGGATCCCGGTCGGGCACATGCGGGAGTCTGTCTGACTGTCTCTCCCTGTTTCCAGCTTCAGAAAAATGAAAAAAAAAAAAAAAAAAAGGATACAGATTTAAAAGTAATACATCTGTACATGAAACATCATAGATTAAAGCTCTCATGGTTATGCCTGAGTTAAAGGTCAGGGTGCTGATTTAAGGTGGCATAAGAACAATGGTTCAATTACAGCTGATGGTCAAGGTAATCATACTATCGTATGGCATGGAGGAGGGATGTCACCTTGAGCTCCTCACATAAAATTTGGTCCTATACAATATCATTTGTGGAAAGTAGCCACAGCACTTAAACATGTCAGTGTAGAAAGGACAAATATGGAGAAATCCTCCTTCTAATCATACTATGTTAACCTTTAAGAATGAGACACATTTTATATCTGCTTGTGTTAGATTGCCTTATATGTTCATTATAGGTAAAACCAAATAGACAGCTGAAAATTATTCTATAACTTGCAATAAGTATGCTTTTTATACATGTATTAACTCTTCCATTCTTTTTAATAAAAATAGTCAAAGTCTGTACATTTTAAGAGCCAGAACAAGAGTCTGGATTCCAGTACATATGCACTGGATATGGCGGGATTCCGCTCCCATGATGCTGTTACATCTTATTAAGTCTTTGAAGCGAACCAAGAGACTGGTTGGACTGATCATCACCATCATGGGACTAATAGCTGTAACCACCGTGGCTGCTGTATCTGGAATTGCATTACATCAAAGTATACAGACTGTGGACTTTGTACAAAAATGGCATGAAAATTCTGAACTGTGGACTTCTCAACAACGTAGAGGTAGTAACACTGATGCTAAAATTGATGATTTGGAACAGACTGTGATTATGTTAGGAGATCAGATTGTTGGCCTGCAAAGACAAATTAAGCTAAAATGTGATTGGAATGTAACTACTTTTTGTATTATCCCTATTCCTTGGAATCATACTCATTTTCCTTGGGAAAATGTTAAAAAGCATTTGTTAAATCATGGAAACAACTATAAAAATTTTAGATTTACAAAAGCATACTGACACAACTTTTAAGGATCAGTTAAAATTGATTGATGGAGAGGCGCTGGCCGGTTGGCTCAGCGGTAGAGCGTCGGCCTGGAGTGCGGGGGGCCCGGGTTCGATTCCCGGCCAGGGCACATAGGAGAAGCGCCCATTTGCTTCTCCACCCCCCCTTCCTTCCTCTCTGTCTCTCTCTTCCCCTCCCACAGCCAAGGCTCCATTGGAACAAAGATGGCCCGGGAACTGGGGATGGCTCCTTGGCTTCTACCCCAGGCGCTAGAGTGGCTCTGGTCGCGGCAGAGCGACGGCCCGGAGGGGCAGAGCATCGCCCCCTGGTGGGCAGAGCTTCACCTCTGGTGGGCGTGCCGGGTGGATCCCGGTCGGGCGTATGCGGGAGTCGGTCTGTCTCTCCCCGTTTCCAGCTTCAGAAAAAAAAAAAATTGATTGATGGAGAAAATTTACTAACTGCTATTTCCAATAGAATCAGTAACTTGTATCCTCAAAAACAATTTAAGAGTTTTGGAAGAACTGTAGGAGGCATTGTACTAATCATTTCCTTTTTCTTTTATTATATATAGTCAGAAGAAAAGAAAATCAGCATCACAGCAAAATAGAGCAGCAATCTACCATTTTGTCTCTTATGCTACATAAAGTGCAAGCTAAATAAAAAAAGAAAAAAGGGGAATATGTAGGAGATGACCCTGCACCGGCATAAACGGCAGTTAACTTCAGAGCAGGGGTTACTTGGAGACGAGATCTTGGTGTTATTAGCCATGGGGAGACATTGGCCTGGGTTACTTGAATGCAAGTACGCAGGATTCTTGGAGAAGTGCCTCCAAAAACAAGATGTCCTTCATGATTGATAAGCTCTGAGACTCTGACTCTTCTTGTGTTCTTGTTCATGAGAGAAACAATAGACCTGCAGAGTTGGGGATGAATCAGATGGGAAAGAAGGCTTGTGTAGCTTTCCAGTTTTATCTGCTGAGCTGTGGCTTTAGGAACTCAATAACTATGCAGTGGCGCAGTTTCTCGGGGCTGATTTGGCCTAAGAGTTTCAGCCCTCTGCCCATTTACTTGCATCTGATGTGTCTTTTGCTGTGCGAGTCCGAACCGTAAAGAAATTCGTAACACCTGTGGCTGAGTTTTGCTTCTTTTGTGAGGAAGACCCTAGGAGTAGGTTTAGCAGTCCTAGGTGACCAAGCACTTTCACGAATTAGTCCTCCAGTGAGTTTCAAAATACCTAGGCCCAACTCAGAGAAGTGGAGTTGCTCCTGTTGCACAGAGATGTCTAGCTGCTCCAGTGAAGTCGATGCGCAGCAGTGTTCAGTCTTACACATCCTATGGCGAGAGGCAAAAAGCAATTGGGGATATCCTGAATCGTTGCCTGGTTAACCAGTACACTATTGATACCCTGGATAAGAAGTTGACTGCCACTAATACAGAGGTTTCAAAAGTGTCCTGTTTCCGTGACAAATACAGGAAAATCACAAGCTATGTGGCTATGCATACAAATATTATCGTTACCTGCTATCTAGCAAGGCCGAATTGCTGAAAACGGAGGATCCGCCTCTTCCCGCTTCACTCTCTTACAGTGAGAGTTATAGCCCAGCTTCGCCAGTAAGAAGGCCAACAACTGATTCCCAGGAAAACCCTGCAGAAACATATTATCAGTCACAGGATTCCCAGTTCCGGGATCATGAGTCACTCGAGCAGCAGGAGACATGCCTTAGCCCGAGTCCGACATTTAGTTCAGTCTGCACAGTACCATAGCCTTCATGTCTGCCATGTTACACATGCAGTGATCCAGATGCAGATCCAGTGCAGGGCACCTCTTCTGTGCCCTGCTGGGCCAGCCCAGTGGCTCACAGCAGCACCAGTGGCTTGTCAGCTGTCCAGGCTTCCACAAGAGCACCTGCAGCCATGCTAGACCAAGGCACATCCAGTCCAGCACACAAGCCTGAGGTGACAGCTTACCCACCTTACTGGAGAACGAGAGCCTCGACCATGCTGCCTCAACTCTCAACAGCGCAGCCGACCTCGGTGCAAGTTCAGCAGCTGAAAGTCACTCACATATGCCAGAACAAGAGCTCTCTGATGACACTTCAACTTGGTCTGTAGTGGGAGTGATCCTGTTTCTGAAACAGAGAGATGCTCAGACACTCACACCTGTCGAGGATGTCTTCAGGCCACGTAACACTGATGGGAAAGCTATGCTAATGCTCCAGCTTGATAATATTGTGGAGGATATGGGGCTCAACCTGGGACCAGCTTTGAAGTTGTGTGACTGCAGCGACAAGCTTAAAAAAGAGAAATGCCCTGACTTGTGAAAGAAACGTTTCTGTAGATTTAGATTGTACTTAATTTCGGGGAGACCAATACCACCCGGTGTAAATCATTTTGCTGCCCTTAAGAGATTTTTGTGTTGTAAGAATATCTGTTATCTTAACATTTTAAAAATATTTTCCCTAAGCTTGGTATTTGACTAGCCATTTACAGTTTACATCTCTCTGAAAATGCTTACGTCCAATTTTTTTAAAGATGCATATTATGGTTACAGTTTCATATTTACATTTTATTCTATATCTGAAGTATGCACACAAGTAAACCTTTCAGAATTTAAAATGGCACTTTGCACTTCTTGAGAGATAAAGATGAACCTAAATATAGTGAGATGTTTCTATTCTGTAAAGAGTTAACTGTGCTATTTCATCATTTGTGCTAAAAGTGGAAATAGTAGAATATGTCTGAGAACGGCTTTTTAAGAGCTACTCCAGGGATGGAAATCTGAAATAAGCTTTAGAATCTCAAACATCTGAACTGACACTGTATTGATAAGCAGAAAAGCAAACAGTACTGACATTAGAAAGTCTAAGATCAGTGGTTTTCAACCTTTTTATACTTGGGGACTGGTAAAAATAGAATTATTTCAGTGACTGCTAAGGCAGAAATCACTCTGGGCATAAGGGAATTCAACTAAGATCACTGGGTCTATAATCTTCATACAACATCAGAGTGGCTTAACTCTTGTGAACAGGCATGAAGTTGCTGGTGGACCAGTTCACGGACTGGTAGTTGAAAAACACTGGTCTGGGTGGCACTGGTGGCGGTTGAGGGGCATGCGCCACTTCGCGCGCAGCTTCTCAAATGTGGCGGCAGCAGTGTGAAGACTGGTGCCTGCTTGCAAATCAGGCATCAGTGACACCCGTGGCTGAGTTTTGCTTCTTTTGTGGAGGAGATCCTAGGAGTAGGTTTAGCAGTCCTAGGTGACCAAGCACTTTCACGAATTAGTCCTCCAGTGAGTTTCAAAATACCTAGGCCCAACTCAGAGAAGTGGAGTTGCTCCTGTTGCACAGAGATGTCTAGCTGCTCCAGTGAAGTCGATGCGCAGCAGTGTTCAGTCTTACACATCCTATGGCGAGTGGCAAAAAGCAATTGGGGATATCCTGAATCGTTGCCTGGTTAACCAGTACACTATTGATACCCTGGATAAGAAGTTGACTGCCACTAATACAGAGGTTTCAAAAGTGTCCTGTTTCCGTGACAAATACAGGAAAATCACAAGCTATGTGGCTATGCATACAAATATTATCGTTACCTGCTATCTAGCAAGGCCGTTGCTGAAAATGGAGAATCCGCCTCTTCCCGCTTCCCTCTTGCAGGAAAGTTATAGCCCAGCTTCGCCAGTAAGAAGGCCAACAACTGATTCCCAGGAAAACCCTGCAGAAACATATTATCAGTCACAGGATTCCCAGTTCCGGGATCATGAGTCACTCGAGCAGCAGGAGACATGCCTTAGCCCGAGTCCGACATTTAGTTCAGTCTGCACAGTACCATAACCTTCATGTCTGCCATGTTACACATGCAGTGATCCAGATGCAGATCCAGTGCAGGGCACCTCTTCTGTGCCCTGCTGGGCCAGCCCAGTGGCTCACAGCAGCACCAGTGGCTTGTCAGCTGTCCAGGCTTCCACAAGAGCACCTGCAGCCATGCTAGACCAAGGCACATCCAGTCCAGCACACAAGCCTGAGGTGACAGCTTACCCACCTTACTGGAGAACGAGAGCCTCGACCATGCTGCCTCAACTCTCAACAGCGCAGCCGACCTCGGTGTAAGTTCAGCAGCTGAAAGTCACTCACATATGCCAGAACAAGAGCTCTCTGATGACACTTCAACTTGGTCTGTAGTGGGAGTGATCCTGTTTCTGAAACAGAGAGATGCTCAGACACTCACACCTGTCGAGGATGTCTTCAGGCCACGTAACACTGATGGGAAAGCTATGCTAATGCTCCAGCTTGATAATATTGTGGAGGATATGGGGCTCAACCTGGGACCAGCTTTGAAGTTGTGTGACTGCAGCGACAAGCTTAAAAAAGAGAAATGCCCTGACTTGTGAAAGAAACGTTTCTGTAGATTTAGATTGTACTTAATTTCGGGGAGACCAATACCACCCGGTGTAAATCATTTTGCTGCCCTTAAGAGATTTTTGTGTTGTAAGAATATCTGTTATCTTAACATTTTAAAAATATTTTCCCTAACCTTGGATATTTGACTAGCCATTTACAGTTTACATCTCTCTGAAAATGCTTACGTCCAAATTTTTTAAAGATGCATATTTTTATGGTTACTGTTTCATATTTACATTTTATTCTATTTCTGAAGTATGCACACAAGTAAACCTTTCAGAATTTAAAATGGCACTTTGCACTTCTTGAGAGATAAAGATGAACCTAGCTAAAGCGAGCTGTTTCTATTCTGTAAATGTGCACCTCATTTTCCATCACTGGTAACCTCTCTGCTCACTCCTGAGTATTCCTACAGAGAATTTCTGTCCTGTGCAATGTTTCTAGCTAATTTGCTTTCTGAGCCATTTAGTCTACTAAACATTGGAAGGTACATTAGCTCAGATTTGACATTTTGGACTTTAAGAATTTAGAACTTTCAAGCAAAACATGTTCATTGCTATTTCTTACATTGTTATATCATATAACATTTATTATGTTTATAAGCTATGAGATTGGTGCTAATTGTACTAGCCATTGTTGAGAATGCCAATAAATGTTCACCAGGGGCCAGAATGTACATTTCTCTGTTTAGAAAACCAAGTGTTCTTTGTATTTATAAACAAATGTGACTGTTTACTGGGCATATGTGATCTGAAGAGGGGTCTTCATTTTTTGTGTATTATAAAACAAGTTTCTGATTTACAGTCTTAATCTCAGACTGTTTGAGTGAAGATGCTGTGTCCAGTTGAACAGTCCTCAGGTGTTTATACAGATACTATATTTTACAGTTCTCAGATTTTAAATATAATAAAGTTAAATACAAAAAAAGAAAAACACTGGTCTGTCTTCTTTCCTGGCACTTTTATGACCTTTGAAAGGAAACTGGTGCTCATTAAACCACTGACCTATACTAAGAAGTTGTTTGTGCTTTCTGTCTTCTTAATCTGTTGAAAAAGTTCTGAGTAAATGCTTTGTTTCCTCACAAAATTGATGGGACTTTTCCCTCTAGTGCAGTGGTTCTCAACCTTTCTAATGCTGTGACCTCGCAATACAGTTCCTCATGTTGCGGTGACCCCAAACCAAAAAATAATTTTGGTGGCTACTTCATAACTGTAATATATGCATTATGTATTTTCCAATGGCTTTAGGCGACCCCTGTGTTTTGGTCGTTCGACCCCCGCCGGGGTTGCGACCCACAGGTTGAGAACCGCTGCTCTAGTGTGACTTTTTCTATGTCTGAAAAGGTTAGAGCTCTGACTAAAGGCTTTCCCACATTCATGACACTTGAAAGGTTTTTCCCCAGTGTGGATTCTTCGATGCTGAATCAGGACAGCACTTCGGCTAAAAGCCTTGGCACACACATCACATGAATAAGGTTTCTCTCCACTGTGGATTCTTTGATGTAGGAGAAGGGCTGAGCTCTGAGTAAAGGTTTTGCCACATTCATCACATTTGGGTTGTTTTTTCCGGGAAAGATCTCTACTGTTTCTTTCAAACCTGCCATCTGGTTTCCCAGTTCCTGTAGCTGTGAAACTCTGGGAAGCATTCACATGGATGGCGTTAGAAACATCATAGTGCAGTTCTGTGCCCAAAGAAGTCTTCTGCCTTGAAGCTGATTTCACATTTATAGTTCTAGTGTCTTTATCTGAAATAATACACAGAAAAGCAAGTGTCATCAGTTTTCTGTTCAGAAAGAAAGAGAAGTAGAATGATCTAAATGAAATATATATGATTTATTAATGAGCATGTTTGTAAAATAGCATCACAATGTGGAGGATAGAGAAGGCAAAGCAGAAAACCCTGAGGTCATAAATCAAAAGAGAAAAATTTACAGTCTGAGGAGGCAGCCAACTAGAAATATTAAAAGCTCTATGCAAAAAGTAGAACAGTGAGTAGGAATAAAAAGATATGTAGAGACTGAGAGAAGACTGGATGAAAAGGGGAAGGGCCTCAAAGAGCAGGAATTATTGAAGAAGAGGAGGAGCAAATGAAAGAGGCAGCAGGCTGGGCGCCAGCTTTGCCACCAAGTGAACTAAGCCCCACCCTCACCGTTGTGTCCTGGGGAGTGGAGCTCCCGTGATGTGCACTCCAGCTGCTGCTTCGCAGGCTTGAGCTGGCGACCTGGTGACTCCCGAGTGATTTCCCAAGCTGCCACTTTCTCCACAAGTATGTCCTCATTTTGTCCAAAACCCTGGAAACAGTTGGGTTATCTGAGGCTGAGGGAGGAAATTAAGTTGGGACTTCAGGATAAAGTGAGACAAAAGAAACTACGGTATGTGGGACATATCATGGGACACAGGAAGAGGGAAGAAAAAACGAAGCCACATTCTATTACCTGGCACGGCTGGGAGTACATCCAGCCGGCTACTCAGCCAGTTAAATGGGAGTGCAATCTGAGAGCTCTAATCCCAGTGATTCGCCAAAGCTCCTGACTCAGCCTGGTCATTCACCCCCACAGATGGCTTACCTGCTCTGCTGGCCCATCGAGCTCTTTCTCCAGCTCCTCTAGCATCAGCACAGCTTCCTCTCCGTTCTCTGGTCGGTGTTCTCGCAGCCAGGCCTGCAGCTCCTCCGGCAGGATGGCCAGGAACTGCTCCAGCACCAGCAGCTCCACGATCTGCTTCTTGCTGTACATCTCTGGCCTCAGCCACTGACAGCAAAGCTCCCGGAGCCTGTTCAGAGCCTCCCGGGGTCCCGGGGACTCCTGGTAGCCAAACTGCCTGAACTGCTGGCGGAAGGTCTCTGGGCTGTAGCAGCTTCTCCCGTGGAGGCGGGATTCCAAATCTGGAATCCCGCCTCCACGGAGAGGATTACAGGCCTCCTCTTTCCCTTCCATCTTCACTACCAGAATGCTATCAGGTTCTTCTGACGTTTGTAGAAAGAAATGTTGATGCAGACACTGGGACTGGGAATAGCTCAGGACTGGCAGGCTTTAATTTTCCAGAAGTGAAGCCCTCTTTGTGGATAATCCTTAAACATGATTAAAGAAACAAGTGGAAATAAGACAAAGACAAATGCTTCTTAGAATACAACTAAGACTAGAAACAAGACTGTACAGAAAGTACTGCTCTTAATCTTAACATAAATCATGCTGTCAAAGAATACTTCCTTCTTTAAGAGAATCAAGGGGCTAAGATTAATTCATAGGCATGAGTAATTCCCAATTTATTCTGAGGATCATGCCCACAGGCTAAGTATCACAATACAAGACCAGCCAGGATTGCATAGGAGCACTTGGAACATAGAAACAAGGAAGCCTGAGGAAAGCTATGATTCTAGGGCAGGCTCAAGAGCCAATTAATTTTTCTAGCCTGTTGCAAAGAGCTCTAAGAAATGGTGTCATGAGAGAAGTACTTTCGTACTTTTTGAACGTTCAGTAATTTTTTTTTAAACAGAGACAGAAAGGGGGAGCGAAAGGGGAGATGAGATAAGCATCAATGCCTAGATGCTTCATTTTACTTGTTCACTGATGGCTTCTCATACATGTCTTGACTTGGGTGGGGGCTCAAGCTGAGCCAGTGACCCTTTGATCACCTGGGTTGAATTCAGCAACCCTGCACTCTAGTAGGTGACCCCACGCTCAAGCCAATGAGCCCACACTCAAGCCTGCAACCTTGGGATTTCCAACCAGGGACCTCAGTGTCCAAGGTCAATGCTCTGTCCACCATACCACCACCAGTCAGGCGAATGTTCATTCATTTTCAAAACAATAATAGTTTGACATTAAAGGAATCATTAAAAAAAAGTAATCGCAGCCCTGGCCGGTTGGCTCAGTGGTAGAGCGTTGGCCTGGCATGCAGAAGTCCCGGGTTCGATTCCTGGCCAGGGCACACAGGAGAAGCGCCCATCCCCTCTTCTCCACCCCTCCCCTCTCCTTCCTCTCTGTCTCTCTCTTCCCCTCCCGCAGCCAAGGCTCCATTGGAGCAGCGATTGCCCAGGCGCTGAGGATGGCTCTGTGGCCTCTGCCTCAGGTGCTGGAATGGCTCTGATTGCGGCACAGCAACGCCCCAAGATGGGCAGAGCATTGCCCCCTGGTGGGCATGCCGGGTGGATCCCAGTCGGGCTCATGCAGGAGTCTGTCTGACTGCCTCCCCGTTTCCAACTTCAGAGAAAGACAAAAGAAGAAGAAGAAAAAAAGTAATCGCAAATCCCTCTATCTTAATGTATTTCCAATTTTTTCCAAACTCACTTTCACTTCTCATCCATAACATTTATGTTATTTACTTAATTATATCTCTCTGTAGAGTATTACCTTGTTTCTCATTTTTACTATTATAAATAATGCTGAATGGCACATTTTCACAAATACACTATTTTTCTCCTTTCAATTATTTTCTTCAAGCATGTCCCAATGCCTGCTTATTGAGACCAAATTGTCTTACTATGTATTATCAAATAAACTACAGAAAAGACTATCAATTCACAATGCCACCAGCAACATAATTAGGTATGAGAGCAACTTCTCCAAGTATCACTAGCTTGTTCATAGAAGGGGGTGAAAAGACACTTTTCTTAGTATAGCATTTTACTGAGTACCATTTTACATTATACCATCTCAATGTCATCAGTTAAATGATGACTAGTATCTGCTGAGTAATTAAAAAATCCTATACATGCCCCTTTATGTAGTCTGTTATTTTTCCCCCACTTCACCAAGCACTTCACCAAGCACTGTTCTAGGAACTAAAGATACATTGGTGACCTGAGCTAAGCCTATACCCTTCTTAATGCTTGTACTTTCGGTGGCCTGACCAGGCAACTGCGCAGAGGATAGAACGTCGAACTGGAAAGTGGAAGACGCAGGTTCGAAACCCTGAGGTCGCCAGCTTCAGCGTGGGCTCATCTGGTTTGAGCAAGGCTTACCAGCTTGAGCCCAAGGTCACTCGCTCTGTCATAGCCCCCCCTCCAGGCAAAGCACTTATAAGAAAGCAATCAATGAACAACTAAGGTGCTGCAATGAAGAACTGATGCTTCTCATCCCTCTTCCTTCCTGCCTGTCTGTCCCTCTCTCTGTCTCTCTCTTTCACAGAAGAAATACTGTTACCAAATAAATCAGGGGTCCCAAACTTTTTACACAGGGGGCCAGTTCACTGTCCCTCAGACCGTTGGAGGGCCAGACTATAAAAAAAACTATGAACAAATCCCTATGCACATTGCACATATCTTATTTTAAAGTAAAAAAACAAAACGGGAACAAATACAATATTTAAAATAAAGAACAAGTAAATTTAAATCAACAAACTGACCAGTATTTCAATGGGAACTATGCTCCTCTCACTGACCACCAATGAAAGAGGTGCCTCTTCTGGAAGTGCGGTGGGGGCCGGATAAATGGCCTCAGGGGGCCGCATGCGGCCCGCGGGCCGTAGTTTGGGGACCCCTGAAATAAATGATACGGCTTATACTGTGATATGATAAGCTGTAAATGATAACAGCTGATACCGGTAACAGCCAAACACTGGGCACCTCAATAAATATAAACTCATTTAAACCCTCACAAGAGCCCTATAGAGATATTTTCATCACCATGTTGTAGATGAGAAACCTGCCAGGGCAAGCTCCGGTCCGGTGGCCATGGGCAAAAGGACAGGGCTGGGGCCTGAACCCAGGCCATCCACGCTTATCCACTGTGCTGTGTGGTAAAGAGGCGGGAGGCAGGAGTCCCAGCTCAGAGAAGGAGCAGTAGACCCATATGATCCTGGGCGGAACAGAGGCAGCGGAAAGGGTTGCAGACAAGAATTTGGACCCTTCTGTCTGTTACATTGAGGGCCCCGAAGTTAAGCAGCCTTTGAAAGTTGCAGAAGAGATGGTCGCCGTCTCCACAGTTGCGCTCAGCTTTACACAAGCTTACACAAGAGACCGGTGAACTACATGCCCAACATCGCAGGAGGGCCTGTCACCAACCAGGTGCCTGGATAGGAGGCTTCACCCAGAGACCGAAATCCCGGGGGTCTTTGCAGAGAGGATCGACTCTCACTTTGAAATGCTCCTCGTGGGCCGGCTCCAGGAGGGCTGGCAACCTAAGGGCTCAGGACAGTATGCCCTCAGAGATACCAAGATGGCAGTGGAGTAGGCAAACGCACAGACTCCCAGCTCACACCACCAAACTGGATTACAAATTAATTTAGGAACAATCAGCGTGAAAAACCAACTCTGGACTAAAACAACAGGTCTCAAAAACCAAGGAGGAAAGAATAAGCCACACCGAGCCTGATGCCACACGGAGCCTGATAGGGAGTGCGGAGGCACCGTAGGGGCCCCCCAGCTTACAGGTGTGAAGGGGCGGGGGTGAGGCTGAGACCCAGAAGGGCTCTCATTACCAGGAGAAGAGCAGAAAATATCGCTCTCAGCCACTTGCCTGGGGACCTGGGAAGGAGTTGGGCTGAGAGGACTGGCTGGTCTTCCAAAAGTAAAGTTGGGAGAGAGAGACAGATGGTGACCAGCACAGGAATGCATGGGATGACCTGAGAAGCTGACTCATCCAGTGGAGAGGCGGCCATAGCTGGGGGAAGGGCTGATCCTTCCACACAGCACAAGCCTAAAGTGGTGCAGGTGACCCACCTCCAGAAAGCTCTCCAGCTTCAGAGCAACAAGACACAGCTGAAAACAGGAAGTGGGGAAGGGGGGCAGTAACTCAGGTCTCCATGGAGATCTGAGCTACACCTCCCCCTACTGAAGCTGAGAAAGCACCTGGGCACTAGCACTGGAGAGTAGCTGGCAGATCAGGCCTTCAGAGTCTCAGGTTACACCCATGCATTCCTGGATGGGGTTTCCAGTAAGCCCCCTGCTGAGATCAGTAAACAAGACTACCACCGAGTTAAGAAAACTGAGAAAAAAACAAATCAAGACTTCAAAGCGCTCTACTAGGCAAGGAGACCACAACTGGAAAAAGCCTTTAAGTCATACATAGAATAATGGGTAGGCAGAGAAGAGTAAGTCATATGCTTTAACAAGGTTAAGTCCTCAGAAAAAGTCCTGGACGAATGGGAAGTAATCAAATTACCGGATGCAGAGTACAAAATAATGATTGTTAGAATGCTTAAGGATCTCAAAGCTACAATGGATGGACTTAATGAAGTCAATGAGGTAAATGAAGACATTGTAAGCACCAAAAAGGACAAGGAGCCCTGGCCGGTTGGCTCAGTGGTAGAGCGTCCGCCTGGCATGCAGAAGTCCCGGGTTCGATTCCGGCCAGGACACACAGGAGAAGCGCCCATCTGCTTCTCCACCCCTCCCCCTATCCTTCCTCTCTGTCTCTCTCTTCCCCTCCCGCAGCCGAGGCTCCACTGGACCAAAGATGGCCCGGGCGCTGGGGATGGCTCCTTGGCCTCTGCCCCAGGCACTAGAGTGGCTCTGGTTGCAACAGAGCGACGCCCCGGAGGGGCAGAGCATCGCCCCCTGGTGGGCAGAGCGTCGCCCCCTGGTAGGCGTGCCGGGTGGATCCCGGTCGGGCGCATGCGGGAGTCTGTCTGACTGTCTCTCCCCGTTTCTGGCTTCAGAAAAATACAGAAAAAAGAAAAGAAAAAGAAAAAGCACAGTACGCCCCCCCGCCCCCACGGCCACGCTGCTCCCCTCCTGGGCAGGGACAAAACTCTGAGACTGAAGGAGGTTCGCGCGCTCCAGGGGACGGCGGGACAGCAGGCAGTGCGGGCAAGGGGCAGGGGACACCAGTGGTTTCAGCCGAGGGGACAGGCGCCGCGGGGGGGGGGTCAAAGGGTGGGCTGCGCGGACATGCGGCGACAGGCAGAGCGATGCGGGGCCCAAGTGGTGGCCCCGAGGAGCGCCGCAGGCATGATGAAGGGGACAGGGAGGGGTATAAAGACGGGGTGCGTGGGGGAACGGGAGGGCTGCTACCAAGTGCGCCACACCCCCGGGGTCACAGACGCTTCTTCCCTAGGCCTACCGGTGGAGAAGACGCTCGGCTCTCACCTCCAGGCTGGGAAGGACGACCGCGGCATCCGGAAGTAGCCGGCAAAGCAAGGGCCTGGAAGCTGCTTCCGGTCCTCGCGGCGGTTGAGGGCGGGCCCGGAAGAACGGAGCAGTTGCCTAGGAGACGAACTGCAGCCGTATTCCACTTTACGAGAAGCAGCTCGGGAGCAAGGGGGAGCGGATAATAACCACAAAGGTGGACATCTAGCTGCTCCGCCTCCTGGTTCAAGTAAACCATCATTCTTATTTCTCAGAGTATTTTTATTTACATTACTTACTCTTCCAATCACCCAGTAAGGCTATTCCTGTTTTACAGGAAATAAAACCAAAGGTTCTGTGACTTGTCCATAGGCACAGACCCGGGGCGAGGGGATGGGGGAGCCTCCTGGGCTTGCCACCGCTCAGCTCAACTTCCGTGCAGTACCATCGGCTACTAAGGTTGCTTATGCTCCAAGTACTGACGTTTTAGGGAACAGGTTTGAGCCCCACATCCATGCTCTCCCAAGAGAACCAATTGGCCCTTTAAAATGATGAGACAGAACCTGCTCACGCATATTTTAGGACAAATATATATGTATAAATTTTCTCAGGGTCAATGAGTTACAAGGCCACAGCCCCACATATTGGCTTCTTTCTCCACCTATGTTACCCAGGAACTCTTGGAAACGTATTTGAGGAAGGAAGTGGGAAATTAGAAAGAAGAGGATAGAAATTTGTGTAAACCCCTTGTTAATTAATAAACAACAATAACAATTAAAAAAAACTTTTTTGGTATGACTGAGAAAAAAGTATATTAGTAAAGGAGTCTGAAATGATGAGAGAAAAGACCAGTTTAGTCAGTCTATACCAGACCTAAGGAATTAGGGGAGAAATTTGCATCTTAACCTATAATGACATTAAATTTGAAGGCATTCTTGCTTCCACAGGGGGCTTTCACTGGATAAGATTAGTTGCTGAAGCAACTGCTAATGCAAACTGTAGAAGCCAGATGTATTTAGGTTGATGGTGAGTATGTTAAATGACTAAAGGCAATAAGGAATCTAAAACAATTCTTTCAGGGCAATGCTGACAATGGTGTGAAATTGTGGAAGGTGGTTTAAAGAGAAAATGGACCTTAGTCAAGCTGCAGGAGAATAAGGAACTGTGAAAAGACATAGATTTGGCAAAAAGTCAGGGGTGAATTCATAGGTTCTAATTCCACCAAAAGCCAGATCCAAGAAGCTAATGTTAAAAAAGGAGAAAAAAAGGAGCAAATGCCTGACCAGGCAGTGGCACAGTGGATAGAGAATTGGACTGGGAAGCAGAGGACCCAGGTTCAAAACCCCCAGGTCACCGGCTTGAGTGCGGGCTTATCCGGCTTGAGCGCAGGCTCACCAGCTAGAGCACGGGATCGCTGGCTTGAGCATGGGATCATAGACATGACCCCATGGTCGCTGGCTTGAGCCCAAAGGAAGCTGGCTTTAGCAAGGGGTCACTCGCTCTGCTTTAGCCCGCTGGTCAAGGCACATATGAGAAAGCAATCAATGAACAACTAAGGAGACTAAGAAGCCACAACAAAGAACTGATGCTTCTCATCTCTCTCCCTTTCTATCTGCCCCTATCTGTCCCTCTCTCTGTCTCTGTCTCGGTCACAAAAACAAAAAACACAACAAAAAAAGGAGCAAATGTAAAAGGCTGCATATAAAAGTTTCCCATGAGTGAGATAAAGGACAAATTTGTTTGCCTGGAAAGAAATGAGCAGGAACTATATATCCTATATCTACTATATGCCAGACACATGATAAACACTGGGAATTCAGATGCATTGAATAATATACAGATTCCTGCTCTTTAGGAACTGATTGGTTAACTAAGGAGAAGGGTGTATAAATTGCAGATGTTTTGATGAAGCTGTCTACAGGATGCTATATGCTATGATAACCCAAAGTAAGGGAGGTGTTGGATATATGGGTGAATAGACTGGGATTGGAGAGGATTGGGAAAACTGGGTGTTGATGCATTTATGATTGAGAGACCAGTTCAGAATGTTAAGATTTTCAGGCCATGAGTGTCTGAGAATGAGGATGAAGTAGTAAGCAAAGTCTAGTTTTAAAAGATTTGGCAGGCCAGGTAGAAAGCTGTGAACTAAAATTTTAAGCAGGGTTTTGAGGAAGTGGCACAAACATATCTGCAATTCAGACAGAACTCTCTGATGGTGACATGAAGGATATACTTGATTGGAGACAAAACTCAAGGCAAGGTGAACAGCTCTGAAGTTATTGCAAGGATCCAGGCTGCAATTGATAGAGGTATGAACTAGTGCAGAGAGGGTGAGAATGGAGGAGGAGTCAGGAAACAGTTGAAAAGCTGCTGTTTACCTGGATGGTAGATTGACAGTTGGGTATGGGTAGATAGTGTGTTGTTCAGAGAAGTATGAAAACAATGCTATGAATAGGTTTGACAGAGGCTGATGACATTTGAGGGGATTTTTGACAGACTAAATCTGAGGTTGAAGAAGATGCTATATTCAATACCCTGTATATAATTGGACATTTTGTAAGATTGTGTGAAAATAAATATAAAACATGCTCTATATATCTGAATACTTCTTATATGTAAGTATATTAAACTCCCTATGAATTTCATAAACCACTTACATGGTGAAGGAGGAGGACAATCACTCCATAATGACATTATAAAGACATTCACTTGACCTTCTCTTCCTTATCACTATATTCCTTCACTTGGTTAGAAGCTTTTAGGGATGTGGATGTAGCCCTGGATGCAGGACATGGTCATGGGATGGAGGCAGGGACCACCTTCATCCTCTCTAGGTCTGTTTGACTTTTATTTAGTTAGTTTGTTTGTTTATTTTTGTGTATATGTGTGAGAGAGAGGGACAGATAAGGACAGACAGGAACGGAGAGAGATGAGAAGCATCAATTCTTTGTTGTGGCATCTTAGTTTATTGATTGCTTTGTCATATGTGCCTTGACCAGGGGGCTCCAGCCTAGCTAGTGACCCCTTGCCCAAGCCAGTGACCCTGCGCTCAAGCTGGTGAGCCCGCACTCAAGCTGGATGAGCTCGTACTCAAGCTAGTGACCTAGGGGTTTTTAACCTGGGTCCTCTGCCTCCCAGACCAACATTCTATCCACTGCACACCACCTGGTTAGGCCTGTTTGACTTTTAAAATATGCATATTAAAGCATGAATTATAGAGAATCAACTAATATTGTACCTCCCAGTCCCCTTTAAGCCTTCTTTATTGAAACTTCCACCCTCAACCTTTCATTTGTCTTCCCTATTGCTAAAGCTAATTCACTTATTTTAGTCCTTATCTTCTCAGCATTTCACATTATTAACTATGGTACTTCTGTCTGTCCTTTATTTCTACTACTAACCTGTCTTTAGGTTCTTCTCCTACTAAACACTCGTTATAGTGGTTCCTCTTGTTCTGCAATCTCACATATTGTTAGTGTTCTCCATTGTTCAGCCCTTGGTTCCTGTACTTTTCATGCTGTAGGCTCTCTGTGTGCTAGCTCCTATATTTCCACCATTAAGATTTCAACTACCACCTCTAACTAATGAGTCCCAATATATATATCTTGATCCTGGTCTTTTTGAGCCTCCTCATCACAGGGCTGACTGCTTATCAAACAGCACTACTTGTTTATTTCACAGGCACTTTACACTAATTATGTGTTATTTCTCACTACTCCTACACTCACCTCTTTTTCCTCCTTGTCTTCTGGACTAACACCACCATCCACCTATCCCCCAGTAGAAATCTGAAATCTCCCAAAACATTTCCATTTCACTCATGTATATGTCAGGCAGGTCCTGTGTCTCATTTGTCCTGTTCTCTTTGTGCCCTTTGTTCCCTTTATGGTGGCTGGCACAGGATCTCTACTTAATTCATGCTCCACAAATACATGAATTTAAAAAGAAGAGGGTCAAATTGATTTAAAAAGAATCCATTTTCCACTAGCAATGGGATTACAGGAATGGACTGGAAACAAAAGGATATGGAATTCACTTTATACTGGTAAAGGGAGCCCAGCATAAGGACTGAAGGAGGTGAAGGATGAACCCAAAATGTTAGTTCCGAAATTTAGCAAAGACTATTCAGCCAGATTTAGAGGCATAGTTAACGGGGAAGACAAATAATTCATGAAGAGGAGAGCCCCGTGGGTCAGAAAGCTGCTCTAGGTAGAGACATTGGGATGAAAGAATAATGGCTTCATAACATTTTATAGAGAAGAGATGAAGATAATAAATTTCTTACAGCACTGAAAATCCCTGTATGGGAAGACAGAAAAGCCTAACGAGAGGAAGATCTATGGTAGAGCCTCGGAGCCTGCTATAACCTTGTGTGTTTAGCATGCCCAAGACATGAAACTTCATGTATTTATTTATGAGTTGGTTCTCCACAAACTGGAACTAAACATTTGGTGCTCTATTGGTTTCCTAGGGCTGCCATAAAAACTTACCATAAACTTGTTGGTTTAAAACAGGTTCTGGAGGTTAGAAATCTGAAATCAAGGTGTTGGCAGGGTCATGCTCCCTCTGAATGTTCTAGAAAAGAATCCTTCCTTGCTTCTTTGTAGTGCCTATTGGTCGCTGGCAAGTCTGAGTTACTCCAATCTCTGCTTCTGTTGCCACATGGCCTTCTCTCTGTGCCTAAGTGTGGCTCTGTGTCTCATCTCCTCCTAAAACGACACCCGGCACTGAATTTAAGGTCCACCTTAATCCATTATGATCTCGTCTTAACTAATTACATCTGCAAGAAATGTACCTTTCTAAATAAGGTCATACTCTAAGCTTCCAGGTGAACATGAACTTTGGGGGAACACTATTCAACTCAGTACAGTGCCTTTGACAACTGATAATTTATAGAAATTTATCCTTCCTTGCCTGCTCTGTAAACATGAAATGAACCTCTTAAATATTTTTCCTTCACCAACAAGCACGATAATATGATTTGTCAGTAGGAGGTGCTAGAGAGACATGGCAGGGACAAGGGGCTTCCTTCCCTGGTGCTGGTGTGCTGGCTCTGGAGGCAGGGAATGCAGCTTTCCAATATTCAGTAGCAGCTCTCTTTGGCAGCAGTTTCCTGCTGCACCCTCCTGGGCAGTTTCTAGCAGTGTGCCTCAGGTAAGATGCTTCCCAGAGAATGGCTTTCCCTTGCAACCTAGAGAGATTTCCAGCAAGTTCCACTACCATGGCACAACAGTGACTTCTCTGCTGCCCTGTGAGCTGTGGCTGTGCACTGGAGAGGAGGCCCTTAATAATCAGCTGGACAAAAATGATGCACTCAGGGGACGTAAGTAATTCTTTCCCCCTTCACCCCCTGTGCTTGCTCAGTGGGACATACACAAGATGGCCGCAGCGGCAGGGATGAAGCTTATGCACGGCTCAGAAACATGGGCTTTCCCTACCCAAAACTGATCTGGTTTACATTACTGCTGAGCTCTTAATCTGTTGACAGAGGCCAACACTAAGTTCTTCATATGGCACCGTTCCCCATGGAGACCAACCAGCATCTGGTGGCAAGTTGGATTACATTGGACTTCTTCACAGGGGAAGCAGAGATTTATCCTCACTAAACTATACATGTATTCTGAATACGGATTTGCCTTCCCTGAACATAATACTTCAGCTGCCCTACCATCTTCGTACATACAGAATGCTTTATCCATCATCTTGGCATCTGCACAAGATTACTTCTCATCAAGGAGCTCATTTCACAGCAAAAGAAATACAGCAATGGGCTTGTGCCTGTGGAATCAACCGGTCTTCGCACATACCCCATCACCTAGGAGCACCTGGGCTAACTGAAAGTTGGAATGGCTTACTGAAGACTCAGTTGTGGTGCTAGTTGGGAAACAACACCCAAAAACAATGGGATTCTGTCTCACAGAGAATCAGAGACTGTTATATGATGTTTTCTATCCCACAGCCAGCGCACGTGGATCTGAACATCAAAGGGTGGAAGTGAGAGTGAGGCCTCTCTCTCCTAAACTCAGTAACTCATTTGCAGAATTTTACTTACTGCCCCAGAAACTTTGAGCAATGCTGTTTGGAAGTCATAGTCCCCAAGGGAGAAATGCCTGCACCAGCAGATACAGTGGTTTAATTAAATTGGAAAGTGAGACAGCCTCCTGGACAATTTGGATTTATGAGGTTGGACCAACTAGAGGGGAAAATGTTACTCTAATGAGGTACTTGAACTTGGGTTTCTACCACACAATGTGCACAAGGAGAACTATGTCTGAAACCAAAGGAGTTATCAGGGGGTGCCTGTTAGTATTCCATGCCAGTTAGTAAAGTTTAATGAAAAATCACATAAACCAAGAAAAAGCAGGACTGAAGACTCAAACCCTCTGGGAGTGAAGGTTTTGGTCACTCCAGAAAGTAAAGAACCCCAACCAGCTGAATTTCTGGATGAGGATGGGGAAATGTGGGCTGGGTAGCGGAACAACGAATACGTAGATATCACTGACCGCCCCACAACAAATCACAGAAAGGATGACAGCAGTAGCTTTGTATGTTTTCTACTTGCTTACTTATGTATATATGTGTTTATTTTATATGCTAACCATTTTCTTCTCTCTTTTCCCACTATTTTATGTATATGTAATTGAAAGTTAACTTTACAATTCTTTAGGTTAATGATTTTCAACTAGTATGTCACAAGAATTTTTAAAACTTTTAATACCTGACTATTTAGTCAGGGCACTGACCTCTTTGCCCTTAAATTGTTAAATAAAAAAAAAATGGCAATAGCCAACATAACAATAGTTGTCCAGTGTGACTGCCTTTTGTTGAACCATAAATATATAGGTCATATAATAAAGTTGCATCTTACTGGTCATGTCGCATAATAAGTTTGAGTCTGATTGGTTAATGCTTGGTACCAGAAATCTTTAGGTATAAGTATAGGCATCTGATTTTTTTTAAAAGGCACTTTGGAGCAAAAAGGGTCAGTAATTATTATTATTATTATTATTATTATTTGTAGGTCAATCAAAATTACACCTTTTTTTGTTGGATTGGCAAAAAATATAATATATATGTTTTTGGTGTGCTGCAGAATATTAGTATATGGTGTGCCATGAAATGAAAATGGTTGAAAATTGCTGCTCTGGGTAAAAGAATATTCAGCGCGACTCTGCCTGAATTTGAGGAGTAATTAACATAACCAGCGATAGATACAATGACTGTTGGAACTGTGTGTCTCCACATTTTGAGAAAAGGTGAGAACTTTTCAGACAGAGTTGGATCTTGTTTGGGAAAAATCATTTGATTGACGTACATAAGTTTAAAGATATATAGAAGGATGCATATGCAAGCTGAGTGGACAAAGTGTACTCGTTTTATCACTGTGCTTTTGCTCGAGCTAGTCTTTGAACATTAAATATTTCTCTTACCCTCTTAATTTTGACACAGCTTGCTTCTCCACTAAGTTTCCTCCAATTGCCTTTCTCCCTCATGTCTCTGAAAAACTTAATTATTTCACGCATTTAGCACTTACTTATATATTCTGAATGTAATTTTCCTCTAATTATTTGATGTGCTATACTCCTGTTCCCCAGCCCCAGCACACTAGATCCTAAACTTTTAGGACTATGTCTAATATCTTTTTGCGTTATCCATCAAAAACACTCATATAATAAGTCACTATTCAATGAATACCTCTTTTTTTTTTTTACTTTTATTAATTTTTAGAGAGGAGAGAGAGTGAGAGAGAGAGAGAGAGAGAGAGAAGGGGGAGGGAGGAGCAGGAAGCATCAACTCCCATATGTGCCTTGACCAGGCAAGCCCAAGGTTTTTTGAACCTGCGACCTCAGCATTTCCAGGTCGACGCTTTATCCACTGCGCCACCACAGGTCAGGCCCAATGAATACCTCTTAATTAAACAGTGTCCTTATTCACTGGCTGCACTGATTAATCTGTTCCTTGCTCCACATTCAGTGTTTCAGCTAATACAGTGTTTCTGAAACCAATTTCACTAATGAACACCTTTGACATTAATATGTAGTTTCTCAAAACCATTTAGGAATTAAAAAAAAATAACTCATCATTTTTTGCCTGATATAGAGCAATGACTTATGTAAGATTTTATTTTAGATTCACATATTGTACCATAAATTTCTTTTCCAAATATTCATGATATTTGTAATATGACTTGTTCCATTATTTAAAAATAATTATGTAAGATGAACTAAAATGACATACTATAGTCCCTCAAAAAAATTAAAAATAGAATTGCTACATGAGCCTAACCTGTGGTGGCACAGTGAATAAAGTATATCGATTTGGAATGCTGAGGTCACCAGTTCAAAACCCTGGGCTTGCCTGGTCAAGGCACATACGAGAAGCAACTACAATGAGTTGATGCTTTTCATTCATCCCTCCCTCCTTTCTCTCTCTCTCTCTTTCTCTCTCTCTCTCTCTCTCTTCTCTCTAAAATCAATAAAAATCATAAAAAAGAGGGAGAAGAAGAATTGCTATATTATCTAGCAATTCCACTTCTGGATATATACTCAAAAGAATTGAAAGCCGAGTCTGAAAAAGACATTTGTACCTTATTCATAGAAGCATTATACACAATAGTCTAAAGATGGAAGCCATACAAGTATCACTCGACAGAGGAATGAAACAAAATTTGGTATATATACACAATAGAATATTGTTTAGCCTTAAAAAGGAAGGAAATTTTGCCCTGGCCGGTTGGCTCAGTGGTAGAGCGTCGGCCTAGCGTGCGGAGGACCCGGGTTCGATTCCCGGCCAGGGCACACAGGAGAAGCGCCCATTTGCTTCTCCACCCCTCCGCCGCGCTTTCCTCTCTGTCTCTCTCTTCCCCTCCCGCAGCCGAGGCTCCATTGGAGCAAAGATGGCCTGGGCGCTAGGGATGGCTCTGTGGCCTCTTCCTCAGGCGCTAGAATGGCTCTAGTCGCAACATGGCGACGCCCAGGATGGGCAGAGCATCACCCCCTGGTGGGCAGAGCGTTGCCCCATGGTGGGCGTGCCGGGTGGATCCCGGTCGGGTGCATGCAGGAGTCTGTCTGACTGTCTCTCCCTGTTTCCAGCTTCAGAAAAATGAAAAAAAAAAAAAAGGAAGGAAATTTTGACATATGTTACAACATGGATGAATCTTGATGATATATGCTAATTAAATAAGCCAGTCACAAAATGGCAAATACTTATATGAGTGAAATCAATAGAGTAGTCAAATTCCTAGAGACAGAAAGTAGAATGTGTTTGCAAGGGACTGGGGGAGAGGGAGGAGGAGTTGTTTAATAAGTATAGAGTTTCAGTTTTGCAAGATGGAAAGAGTTCTGGAGATTGGTTGCACAACAACATGAATATACTTAACACTACTGAATTGTAGTATAAAAATGGTTAAGATGGAAATTTTTACATTTTATATATTCTGCCACAATTTTTATTTATATTTTTAAAAGATTTTATTTATTTATTATAGAGAGGGGAGGGGGGGGGAGGAGCAGAAAGCATCAACTCCCATATGTGCCTTGACCAGGCAAGCCCAGGCTTTTGAACCGGCAACCTCAGCGTTTCCAGGTTGACGCTTTATCCACTGCGCCACCACAGGTCAGGCTCTGCCACAATTTTTTTAAAGAAGTGAATTATACTTTTTAGTTATACTAGGTGGGGAAAAAGTAGGTTTACAATTGTGAGTACACAAAACACAGAGTTTGTTCTTGTATTATTATTGATTAAATGTTGATATAAGAAACATCCATGCCTGACTAGGCAGTGGCGCAGTGGATAGAGCGTCGGACTGGGATGCGGATGACCCAGGTTAGAGACCCTGAGCTCGCCAGCTTGAGTGCGAGCTCATCTGGTTTGAGCAAAAGCTCACCAGCTTGGACCCAAGGTTGCTGGCTTGAGCAAGGGGTTACTCGGTCTGCTGAAGGCCCATGGTCAAGGCACATATGAGAAAGCAATTAATAAACAACTAAGGTGTCGCAATGAAAAACTGATGATTGATGCTTCTCATCTCTCTCCGTTCCTGTCTGTCTGTCCCTATCTATCCCTCTCTCTGACTCTGTCTCTGTAAAAAAATAATAATAATAAATAAATAAATAAATAAATAAATAAATTATTATTTTTTTTTAAAAAAAAGAAAGATCCAAACCTGTAAGAATTTGTGTGAGTTTACTCGATCCAAACTGATGACAATTGCCGGGAAGCAAAATCTCAACGGGTTGAGAAAACACTCCAGAGAAGGGCAGTTTTGCACCTTATTTTATACATTAGAATCAAAGGAGACGTAAGGGCATTACATGAAGTTCCTTGGTGACAGAGAGGGGGAGAAAGCAAAGCGGGGAAACCTCTGAGATTGGATAAAAAGTAAAATGAAGCAACACATACTTCTTTTACATTGGTGGGTACAGGATAGTAACAGTTACAGCACACAGAGATGGTATGCAGGAGAGTTAGATAACAATGAGGGGTTCTGTGGTCTAGCATTCTGGTGGGAGATTGTGGTGGAGAAGTGTGGTAAGACAGAAATTATCCTAACATTCCAAAGGTATGTTACTGTAGATGCAAAAAGATAATAGAGAGGTCAGGTAAGGTGAAGACTGATCTTTGTCAAGGAGGATACTGGCCTAGGATGTGACTACCTGCCATGACTTGCTTTGAGTTAGGAAGTTTTAATTCCAGACCATCCTATGTGGTCACTTTAGGTCTCTGACTTTGTAAGCCTTGCCATGCAGGCCTCCCCTGAGCTTGGCAGGTTTAGTATGTGGCCTCCTTTGTGTCCACATAATTATTGTATTATTTATCATATGAATAACTGTAGACCTATTTTTGCCCCACCCTGTATAATTACTAAGCACATATATTTAGTAAGAGCAAATTATTAATATTGTTAGACATGCTCATAAGAAAGCTACAATGTACTTTTTACAGAAATATACTTTGGTAAACACAGGTATCCACAATTATGCATTTTATTTATTGCCTGTTTTTCCAGGGCTAAGTAAGCATCTTCGTTTTCTTTAACATTTATAGTCAAAAGTTTTCTTTATACCTGTTGAGTGGCAGCTTTAAAAAAGCATATGATTCCTCCAATAAGACTAAAGAATTGCCTTTCCTTGCCATATCCAGTACTCCTGCCTTAATTAAAGTTTCTATCATCATTTATGCACTACCATGGTAATTAGCTTTATGAAATACAAGTACAGATTTTGATTTAAAGATAGCTATTTTATCTCACATGTGTAATTTTTTTATTCATTCATTTTAGAGAGGAGAGAGTGAGTGAGAGAGAGAAAAAGGGGGGAGGAACAGGAAGCATCAACTCCCATATGTGCCTTGACCATGAGAGTGCAGGGTTTCAATCAGGAATCTCAGCGTTTCAGGTCGACGCTTTATCCACTGCACCACCAGGGGTCAGGCACTATCTCACATATTTAAATAATCTTCCTTAATAAGTTCAATAAAATGAACAAAGCCAAGTTCATATTAATTTATTTAGAGATCCTAAACCCAGAAAGGGACATAAAACATGAACAGCCCTCTCCAGCATATGTCACATTAACCTTTCCCCAAGCAAAAAAAAATGTAGAGTCCTGAGAAACAGAGAAAGGTGACTTCAATAGACAAAATTTAGATAATTTCTTAATGTCATAGTGCATATAAAATAAAATTCAAGGGAATTCAATAGAGGCAAGAGAAGGGCCTATCTGAGAAATATTTTGAAGTAATCTTTTTGGAAAAAAAAAAAGGAAATTTCAAACAGAACAACTTGGATTTTGATATATACAGGCTGGGGTAGGGGTTAATTAATGAACACGTGGGGTGTTTCTGTTCATCAAGTGGCTGGGTTGGATATTTGTCCCCTGGTCTTCTTTCGGTGGGGATAGTACACTAAGTGCAGTTGGGGAATCTTAGCTTCAAAAGTTTGAGTTCATGATTTCACAACCAATAATTATATATATAAATGAAGCACATTAGTGACTCCCAGTAATAGGCTTTGGCTACACCCATATTATCCATAAGAATTAGAGTTCTGAGTTCTAACAATGAAACCATTACTATTAAAGGCTACTGCCCTGATTGGTTAGCACTTCATCCCTAAGCACAGAGGTTTCCGGTTTGATCCCCGTTCAGGGCACATGTGAGAACAGATCCATGTTCCTGTCTCTCTTTCTCTTCTCCACTCTCTCTGAAATCAATAAATAAAAGTAAAATAAAATAAATAATAATAAAATTAAAGGCTGCTGATATATGTGTCTGGGAGTGGAGTGGAATCCTTTTGATACAATTACAAATTTCAGTCCTTCATGACATTTGAAACTGAATCCAGTAATTTTGAACACGAATCTGATTAATCATGAATAAAGAAAATGAACAAAAGAGATATTTTGCCACAATTTTAAAAAATCCAACAAAGTCTACAAAACCAATTTTATAGAGCAAATGATTTAGGAACCAGTAAACAATTATTGAGAAAAATTAAAGAAAATCGAAATACATGAAGTGATATCTTATTGTTATGGATTAGGTATTATAAAATATTCACAATTCTTTGTAGTATTGTAAAATTGACAAAGATATTGTCAAAATGACAGTTCTTTCTCAAATTATTTGTAGAATTAATGCAATCCCAATAAAAATTTCAACACTTTTTCTGGAAGTTGAAAAACTGATACTAATATTGATAAGAAAATGCAAAGAATTAAGAGGAGCCAAGACGCTCTTTAAAAAGAATTAGGTAGTAGGACCTACTCTATTGGCTAACAAGATGTATTAAAAGTCTGCAGTAACTAAAACAGTGTAGTATTGATGTCCAAGGTTAAATAACCATATCAATGGAAGAGATTAAAGCTCCCAGGAATAGATTCACACAGACATGGTTACTTGATGAGGGACACAAATAGCACTGCAGAATAGTCAGTGAAAGATGATGTTTTCAGTAAGTGATATAGATCAATTAAATATCTACATAAAGAAAGTAAAATAAAAATTTACCCAGACCTCACACCATACACAAAAATTATTTCCAAGTCAAAACAAGTAAATCAAGACAATGAAGATTTTGAAATACAATGTAGGAAACCATCTTCAAGCTATTGGGATAGGGAGAGATTTAAAAAAATAAGACACTAAAACACCACAAGGGGAATAAAACCCGATAAATTTGACTTATTAAAATTTAGAACTTGTATTCAAACAGACTGAAAGTGCGAGTGTTGGACCCCAGGGTGCACCAAATGAGAGAGTAAATAATTAGTCTCACTTTGAGCTGTAACACTGAAGATAGCTCCAATAATTTTTAAAAGTTGTGTTGTTGAAGTTCCTAGATTTGATTAACAGTATTGAGAGGACTTTATGATAGGGAGAACTCAAGTGTTAGAAATTTAGCTTTAGTAATAGCAGCTTAATGATTAATGCAAGTAAAGGGCTTTGTTCCAGGAACTGGATACATGAACAAGCCCACATGACTTCATGAGGCTGCAAGCAATCTGCCTTTGTGTCCCAGGCCCAGGAGTTTCACAAGCAAGATGGTATCTAAGCCCCAGTGCTTCAAGGACCCAACGTCTGCTGACAAGGACATAGAAAAAGAATTACTGGTCAGCAGTTGAAAAAATGCTAGAAGAATCCCTGGATTCCAACTTTTATCTAATTAAATTTTCTGTAAATTCCAAACCCTTTACCTACCCCTTTCCCCTTCACCCCCCCCCCCATATAAAAAGGTTGGCATGAAATGAGATGTTAAGACAAAGTGTTTTGGGGGAGGGTACATAAGCCCCGTCTTCGCAGATCGACGGCCATCTGAACAAAGCGCCCATAAAAACTGAATCCTTGTCTCTACTTATTTGGCTGAGAGGTGACAGGCCACATGAGCCATTCTTCAGTTTCACCAGAGAGTTTGGACATTATCTATGATAAGTACCTAGAAAACTAAACAAATAAAAAAATGAAGCAATGTAATAATTTTCCAGGAGTAAAAAAATACACGAGGATGTTACCAGAAATAAAATATATAATACTTACTGGTTCATTTATGAACCATATTTACAAACTCATAAATCATAATATAGTAAAGATGACTCATTAATATTGTATTACAACTATATTTAAATATAATAGAGTTATATTTAAATATAGAATGATTAAATTAAAACTAAATATAGGATAATATATAGTTAAAAGTAACTATTTTTGTTTATTAATACTGTATTATGCCTGACCTGTGGTGGCGCAGTGGATAAAGCGTCGACCTGGAAATGCTGAGGTTGCCGGTTCAAAACCCTGGGCTTGCCTGGTCAAGGCACATATGGGAGTTGATGCTTCCTGCTCCTTCCCCTTCTCTCTCTCTGTCTCTCTCTTCTCTCCCTCTCTCTCTCCTTTCTAAAATGAATAAATAAATAAATAAAATAAAATAAAAAATACTGTATTATAACTATATTTAGAGAAGGGGTGGTAAGGAAAGAACTAAATGTTCTTCTTCTTTTCCACAAGGGGGCACACGGTGAATATGATTTTTAACTATTGTTCCAACGCTAGCCTTTGGCTATTAACAGACAAGTACCAACAATTTCTTTGTTGGTAGAGTTGACAAACTAATATTAACATCTAAACGACTGTCTTTGAGGTCCAGAGCACTGCACGAGATGAATAAGACATGATTCAGAGCACTGACAATCTAGTGGCGTCACACAGAGATCAAGAATGACGCATTTGAAGGACACTTTTAGAGTTCAAGGAATCTGCAGACAATAAGTTGGGGGTGTTCCCGTTGGGAGGTTGGAATGCTGGGGGTGCATTGCGAGGAGACTTGGGGGACGCACCCAGCAGCATTGTCAGTGATGCGTTTGGATGAGGCTGTGGGGATGGGATAGACGGCATGCACCTGGGAAGAACTGTGGGAGCACAGACCAGGAGGGCCATGGGAATGCAGGAAATGGTCCACCAGAGGACTTGGGGTGCTGATGAAAGGCGAAGGTTTCTCAGCCAAGGTTCTGCCTGCAGGCACCGGGCAGACCGGGAGGGCTTTCTCTTTAAGTTCCTGAATGTTCCTTTCAAATCCCCTTAGCACCTTGCTCTCCCTACTTCACCATGGCAGCTTGCTCTGTCCCCTCAAGGCCCATGATCCTCATGCACTTCATCCCTGTGGCCTCCCCCAGCTGTTCGTCACCTCTCCTCACAGAAGCCGTTTGCTTTCCTCTAAGAGGCTGGGGTTTTCCTCCAGCCCTTTCCCCCTTCTCTGAGGGTTTGCTCTCGAATTTCAAGCCCAGGCTACCTTCTGGTCCAGAACCTCCGAACTCCTCTGACTTCTCTCCCTAGTCTCAGCTAGTTTTACCTAAGCTTCCCTGGTCCCTAGGTCTCTCTCCTTCTCCCAGACCCATTCTCTACCAACACTGGAGTTGCCATCCTTCTTGCCCCGTGGTCTCACATCTGCTGCCTGGTCAGCCTCTGTCACAGCCTAGGGAGGCACTGCCTCTTAGAACTCCTGAGGCTCATTAACGTGGCTGTTGTCACAGCTTCTGTTTTTCAGTTTGTGGCATGCTCTTTACTCTCTATCCTTGGCATTTCGATCTAATACTACAAGTATTTTCAAAGCAATGTCTCTGCTCTTGGACTCTGAACTTGAGAAGTGGAAAAGGTATGCACCGCTCTTTTACATTTTAATCCCAGCTTTATAAGAGTATTTCCGGCTGAGCTTTTATCTGCTGCACCGTGCAATGAAATGGAAATCACACTGGCCCGGGGTCACACGCACAGACCCTCCTCCTGGTGCTGCCCGTTCTGGCCGGGGCACTGAGGGCAGGTGAGTTTACCTCGGGAATCGCAGGCTTCTCGTCTGTATAAAGAAGATAATGATAGTAATTACCTCCTAGGATTGCCCTGAGAAATAAATGCGGTAATAAATAAATGAGGTCATGTTTCCTAAGTGTCTAGGAAATCCTTTACATTAACACTAAAGGAAACACTAAAAAATGAAACTATTATTCTTATTCTTATTCTTACTACCACTACTGCGTCTTCTTCATCTGTGAAAAACTCAAGTGGGATTCCCAGGAGAAAACTGAATGATCTCCGGGAGGCTCCTTCAAGCCCTTTTCTTGGAGTTTGTCAAGTATGATTTGCCACACATGCTGGTCAGGTTTTATAACTCAACCCTTATAATTTCTCTAATCTGTTTTTCTCACCCGCAACACCTCCCCTCCCCCTGCCCATCACCCCTTAGTAAACAGCTCTTCTCTGCTTCAAACAGCAGGTGGTTTCCGCTCTGGGTGCTGTGGCTTCACCTTGTGAGGAGTCAGCCCCAGACAAGTGGGGCACACCGGCCAAACCAGAGGACTCATGGCCACCTCCGCTCACACTCAGGTTTCTCAATATGAATATGGGTCAAAGGACATCATATTAGTTGCCATGACAAACCACCTGGAGTATAAAAATGTATTATCTCTATTCTGGGGCAAAATCTCGTACAGGCTGCAACGAGGCTGCCTTTCCGGGTCAGAGGCAAACGCCAAAACGTCACTGATGAGTGAAGTGACCGGGTTGTCTGATCCCCTTCAGGACATCTCTGCGTCCTGGCTCTTCGCTGCATGCCAGCCGGCTTTAGAACAACAGCAGCCATGACTACCACTTTCTTCACTATGCATGCAACCACTCGTGGCACAGTTTTGAAATGGAGCTCTAGTTGCCCCAGTCTGGGCTGACTGGCAGGTGCTGCATTCCCAAGTGATGGCCAAGACTACCAAACAGAGGAGGTTCCCAAAACTGGTTTGGCAACCCCAGCTGACCTCCCGCCTCTGGCCTAGAAAAGAGGTTTGAAAGGCCAGAAAAAAGGGCTGGGGGTGAGAAGGGATTTTGGAGGGAGTTGCTGGTGCACCGGCCCCCCTCTGTGCTGTGCAGGCAGGCAGCAGAGCTGGGCAAGCAGTGTAGCAGGAGCCCGCACCCCCACAATCACAGAGCGGGGCAAGCAGGGTAGCAGGAGCCCACGCCCCCACAATTTGCAGGGGCAGTGGGAACATGTGTGTCCCAAGGACCAGGCCTGGACCACTCAAGTGAGAAAGCTGACATGGGGTGGTTTTAGAGCCCAACCAAGGTTATTCGGCGAGCAGAACCCGGCAGCAGAGTAAGCTCTCAGGCTCCATCATAGACGAAAAGGCTGAGGAAGATGTCTGGAGTGACTGGGAAGAGATCTCAGAGACTACTAGGGGGACTTTGCCAACCCGTCAAGATACCTCTGGGAGGAAAGCGCATGTTTCAGGAAGAGGGCTGATGCCAGATGGTTGTGGAATCTCAAGCTGTGAGAACCTCCCTGCCCCGCCTGCACCACCTCTGCCCTGGGTGGGTCACAGACCAGGGCAAGGGGTGGAGGGAAACTCAGGAAAGAGGTTGGAGGGAAAAGAGAAATGTTTCAGGACCTCTTGTCCCTGCAGGTGTCTTGGCAGAGGAGGGGAAACCCAGTCTAAATGTGAAGTTTAAAGTTTATGATAATGATGATGATGATGACACCACATTTTAATTACTGGACTTACTGTGACCAGAGGACCTTTTGTAACTCATAAATTACCAGATAAGTTTTAGGAGCTGCTCACGTGTTTCTCCACGGGGCAGGGAATAACTAGCCTCACAATAGGGGAAATAAATGATATTCTCTGACCCTATATCCATGAAATCCCTGGTCCACATAAAGGTCAGGCAGGTGAGTCATGCCAGATTTGGGAGCTCAACAGAGTGACCAGTAGATGTGACAGTGGCTGTGGGCCTCAGTCTGTTGTGGATCCTGAGCCCAGGAGGGTTCCTGCCTCACCACTAGCAGCAGAGGGCTTCCTCTTCTGCCAGAAGCAGTGGTCTCTGCAGAGCTTGAGGTGGGATGATGTTGGGCAGATAAAATATATTATGCTCACTTTGTTAAAGATGGCGCTGGCCACCTGGAAGCCCATCGCCCAGGTGATATTAATGTGTGTTGGGGGCAGGCTGTGGGCAGGCAGGATCCTTGTAGCCTGGGGCTTGGTTTTAGGATTAAGCCTTTCCCACCCTTTTTGATGTGGGGTGGCACAATCCCATCATGTCCCAGATAAGTGATTTTTGTATTAGAGACTTCCCTATTTTGTATACTGGATTAAAGGTTTTGATTTCTGCACTATAAAGCGGGGCAGACCGGGAGCTTGCTCTCTCAGTTCCTGAGATTAGCATTAGAGCAGAGAGCAGGTTGGAAAGCAGAGAAAGACCACATGGAGGAGGCCAGGAGAAGCAGCCAAGATGGTGGAGTGCTGAGTGAGAAGCCAGTTTGTGCAGAGTTTGTGCAGAGAGAAGGAAGGTGATGGGGAACAGAAGTGAATAAGGCTGGTGAGCTAGAAACCTTTGATTCTAGGAAACTTGGATAAGTCAGTAGCTTTGTGAGCACTGAATGAGTGGGTTTTGGAGTCCAGTATGTGTTTTTACTTGCCTGCCGGGTGCAAGCTAGGATTAAAGATGATGGCCCATCAGCTTTTGGCTCCGTTGTTTCTTTACCGACTTTGAATCCAATGCGAACCTGCATGTGAATGGCCACGATGGTGGCTCCTGGACTTACAGATGGGGAGCAGAGGACAAAGTGTAGGGTATAAAATAGACTGTTAGGAGGGAGGGAGTGTGAACTGTCCAAGGAGGTCAGTGAGCGGGCTGGCCAGGCTCGTGCTCATTTGAGATTTGTGAAAACTCTTCCTGGCAATGAATGACATCCCTGTTCTATTGGCTCCTGTTCCTCAGGTCTGATGACCGGATGTCCCGGTTAACAAATACTGGAGGCTCACCCCAGTGGAGAGAAAGGGTACTAGAGTATCAGAAGGAAAGAGTTGATGTGCCAGACCACAGATAGTCTAAGCCAAGGGGAGGAATAAAAGGAGATAGATGCTGGTCTTGCAGATCATGCCCTGTGGGTCCAAGTGTTGAGCTGGAATTCTGTAGAAAGAGGGAACCATAAGAGATGGAAGTACCAAGCAAGCTTTTGAAAGTGGTGCATTCGTTTGTGAAAGTTCTGGAGTTAGGTTGTGTGCCGCTGAGGTGATGTGGGGGAGGTGATGGCTTTAGGGGAGAGGATGGCTGTTGAGGTGATGAAAGACTGAGAAGCCAGAGTATGGTGGCTCATGCTTGGTGCAGAAGAGATAGGAGAAGGGTGGAGAGGACCAGGTCAGTTCAATGTTAAAGGCACTGTGGAATGAAGAGGTAATCAGAAGTCATGCCTTGGGGCATGAACTTTAAGAGAGTTCAACTTCAAGGGAGGAGAAATGGATTAGAAATGGATTTGGATGGTTGGAATAACTGGAATGCTGCAGTCTAATATCCAATTATTAAACTCTAATCCTTTCAAAAGACACACACACACCCACACCCACAGCCTAAGCTGACAGAGGCCTGGGCCATATGCCCAGGACAGCCCAGTACAGGAAGCCCCCACGACCCCATCACTGATGTCCTCCAAGGGCTTCTGGGGTGGGATGGGATGCAGAGGAGGGAGCCAGAGATGCCTCAGTTGTTCTCCTCCCTCCTTTCTCCTCCATTTGGAACAGAGAATCAAGTGCCTGGTGCAGGGGCTGGCAAGAAGCCACTCGATGGCTGACCGGGGAGGCTGCGGTTGGGGTGAGCAGACAAAGCCCTACCAGTGCTACCCTTCTGCAGAAATCTCCGCCCTCCTACAGGAATTCACAGGCAGGCTTCAGTTCACAAGTACCGAGCAGGTGGGGTGCTTTGCTGGATGATTTGAGGGACCGGCCCTGTCTTCAAAAAGCCTACAGACCAGCTGAAGAAAGGTTTGTCCGAGTCACAGCAGAAAGAAGTGAGAACAACCAGATGTTCATTTACAAAGGGGAAGCGTGTGGTGGTGGAAGACTTCCTGGGAAAGGCAGCTGCAGGCTCTGGTGGGAAGGAGGGTTGAGTCGTAGCAGGAAGGTGGAAGATTTGAGACTGGCAATTGGAGGCAATTGTGATTAACAGGTTCTGGTGTTTGAACCAGCAGCTATAGAAGGGCAGTGTTGGTCAAATAAGTTTGTAAATATGATATATAGGTTTGCTCACTTATAGTTTGCATTGGGTGTGGGGGACAGGCTGTAAGCAGGCAGGGTTGTTATACCCTAAGGCAGGGGTCCCCACCGCACTTCCAGAAGAGGCACCTCTTTCATTGTTGGTCAGTGAGAGGAGCACTAGTTCCCATTGAAATATTGGTCAGTTTGTTGATTTAAATTTACTCGTTCTTTATTTTAAATATTGTATTTGTTCCCGTTTTGTTTTTTTACTTTAAAATAAGATATGTGCAATGTGCACAGGGATTTGTTCATATTTTTTTTTATAGTCTGGCCCTCCAACAGCCCTTTTACACAGTGAACTGGCCCCTGTGTAAAAAGTTTGGGGACCCCTGCCCCAAGGCTTAGTTTTAAGACTAAGCCTTTCCCACCCTAAGTGACTTTGTATCAGAGACTTCCTTGTTTGTATATTGGATTAAAGGTTTTGATTTCTACAGTATAAAATGGGGCAGACTGGGAGCTTACTCTCTCTGGGTTCCTGAGATTAGCATTAGAGAGGAGAGCAGGGAAAAGGCCACGTGGAGGTGAGGAGAAGCAGCCAAGATGGTGGAGTGCTGAAGGAGAAGCCAGTTTGTGCAGAGGTTGTGCAGAGAGAAGGAGATGGGGAACAGAGGTGAATAAGGCTGGTGAGGTAGAAACCTTTGATTCTAGGAATACTCAGATAAGTCAGTGGCTTTGGGAGCCCTGAATGGAAAGGGAAGTGTTTTCCCACTGTGTGTATTTCTTGCCTGCTGGGTGCAAGCTAGGATTAAATGTAATGGCCCACCAGTTCTTGACTTTCTTGTTTCATTACCATCTGTCCGAATCAAATGTGAACCTGCATGGGCCAGGTGGCTGTGATGGCGGCCGTGGCTACTGGCTTTACAGGTAGTGTCCTTTGTTCCTCCTCTGTACATATACATACATACACGTGTATGAAGCAAACTGGAACAAACACATGCGAATGGTTCTTTCCTCCACAGGGGAAGTTTCAACATATAAACTGTATCCCTCATAGCATTTAAAAGACAACAAAGTCTTACTCAGAGTTCCAGGTTGATATATTGCTCTGATTTGCATGCAGTATCAGATGTTATAATAATTTGTCTGTGGGAACATCTTGCCTTGTATACTTTACATTCCTCCTATTCTGGACCCACAGGCGAAACTGACACGTCATTGTTTAAGGCGCCACATCTGGAAGCTGCAGGCGTGTCCTTAGCGTCCCCACTCTCCTCCAGCTGCCTTATTTCTCCCCAGCAATCTGCTTAGTCTAATCGCAGGCCTGGCACATTCTCCTGACCTACACAGTCTTCTTCCTTTATCCTCCTCACGAGTGGGGTCTTCAAAGCTCCAGAAGCCCCCAGGTTCTCCCGGAAGAGAGGGAGTAAGGACAAAGCCCCGGAACCACCAACAAAAGGAAGGACCAGAAAAAGTGGAGGGGTGGCAGAGCCGTAGGGGAAGAGAAAGGGGTGGACCTGCAGTATCAGACGCTGTCCCTGCAAGCCCATGGGACCTGAGGGGCCATTGCAGGAGCTGGTGAAAGATGCTTAGGAAGGCTGGGGGTGGAGTATAGAAACCAGATTGCAATCAGGCCAGGTGTGAAAAAATGGAAGGAGCAAGTGCTGACATTTCTTTCAAGAAATCCGGCTGAGAAAGGGCAGGGAGGGATGAAGCAATAACTTCAGGGAAGGTGTTTTTATGATGGACAGGATTTGGGCACGGCACAAAGCCCGCTTTTTGTTTAAATGCTGCTTGGTTGCAGCATGTTAAAGGCGACATGATAACTAGTCAGGTCACCAGGGTGTGTGTGTGTGGGGGCATTCACAGAGTTCTGCTTCAGATAAGACCGTGATGGCACCTGATCACACATACATTCAGTGCCAGTGGTTCTCAGACACAGTTCCACCCAGGACAGTCTGGGCTGGGGAGTGGACAGCATCTGGATTGTTTAGAAGCACTACAGGCTGATGGCAAAAAAAAAAAAAAAAAAGTAATAAAATAAAATATTAAAAAATGAGGAAAGAGGAGACAAATCAGAAAACTCTTTGTGGAATTGGAAATTATTTTTTTAAATTTAGCAACATCTAAAAGTTAACTGTGTTGATTTAAAAACATCAGCCTACATCCCCCTACCCCACCCCCAGCTCTAAGAAGCTTGCATAGGGCTGAGGATAAAGAGGATCTAGAGCAGGGGTCCCCAAACTTTTTACACAGGGGGCCAGTTCACTGTTCCTCAGACCATTGGAGGGCCGGACTATAAAAAAACTATGAACAAATCCCTATGCACACTGCACATATCTTATTTTAAAGTAAAAAAACAAAACGGGAACAAATACAATATTTAAAATAAAGAACAAGTAAATTTAAATCAACAAACTGACCAGTATTTCAATGGGAACTATGCTCCTCTCACTGACCACCAATAAAAGAGGTGCCCCTTCCGGAAGTGCGGCAGGGGCCGGATAAATGGCCTTAGGGGGCCACATGCGGCCCGCGGGCCATAGTTTGGGGACCCCTGATCTAGAGTCTGGCACTGGCTGGCTACAGGCAAAGGAGATTAACTTGGAAGAAGTGAGCATATTTTATACAATAGAAGCTCCTGGGAAAGGATTTCAGGATTGTGAATGTCTTGGTTAAATGAAACAATTCAAAAAAACCCCACTAAAATTGAAGTTGAATTAGTTAAAACTGAATAGAATGATTTCACTATTAAAGTAAATCACATAAATTACATTTTAAAAGAGTGGCAGAATTCTTCTCCTAGGCAAGGTGAAGTAACAGAGACAGTGTTTACCCTCTTACCCAAAACAACCAAGAAAAAAAGAATAAAAAAGGGAAAGAAAAATGGACCGAAATATATGAAAAAGTGGTTTTCAAGAGAAGAGACTGGACACCAGGCAACAAAGGACAGGGACCGCCGAGATGAGGGACACAAACAATTGCCGCAGCTTATTGCTCTGACGGTTTCAGGTGACAGTACAGGAAACACAGCAAGACCCAACTACATGCTGTCTACAAGGAACCCATTTTAAAGATTTTATTTACTGATTTTATAGGGTCGGGGTAGTGAGAAGTAGCAACTCATAGTTGCTCCACTTTAGCAGTTCATGGCTGCTTGTCGTATGTGCCTTGATTGGGCAAGCCCAGGGTTTTAAACCCATGATGACAGAGTTCCAGCCAATGCTCTCTATCCCCTGAGCCACCACAGGCCAGGCTCCAAGAAATCCATTTTAATATAAGGATGGAAGAGAGCCTTTAGGAAGCAAATTGGTAGTTGACAGGGACTGGGGGAGGGAAAATGGGAAGCAAGTGCTTAATGGGTACAAGGTTTTCTTTGGGGGTGAGCAAAACATTTTGGAACTAAATAAAGTACTGATAGCACAACATTGTGAATGTACCAAGTATCACTGAATGCTTCTTTTTTTTTTAATAAATAAATTTTTATTTTAATGGGGTGACATCAATAAATCAGGGTACATATATTCAAAGAAAACATTTCCAGGTTATCTTGTCATTCAGTTCTGTTGCATACCCATCACCCAAAGAGAGATCGTCCTCCGTCACCCTCTATCCAGTTTTCTTTGTACCCCTCCCCTCCCCCTCCCCCTCTCCCCTCCCCCCCCCAACCACCACACTCCTGTCCATGTCTCTTAGTCTCGCTTTTATGTCCCACCAATGTATGGAATCCTGCAGTTCTTGTTTTTTTCTGATGCACTTATTTCACTCCGCATAATGTTATCAAGATTCCACCATTCTGCTGTAAGTGATCCGATGACATCATTTCTTCTAGCTGAATAGTGTACCATGGTGTATATGTGTCCCATCTTCTTTATCCAGTCTTCTATTTTTTTTTTTACAGTGATTAAAAGCCTTTAAGCAAACTCTTGGCCAATACAGCAAGAATCCATAAAAGAGTAGTGTCCTTAACATGTTCCCCAAGTCCAAGTTGGCCCCATCACCATGCCAAATCCCTGAAAAATGGAACCCAACCACAGTTCAGTCTGTTAGGAGCTGTCACAGGGAGCAGGAGTCCAGGAAAAGTCCACATCCAGGAACAGTCCGCATGGCACTGGAATTGTTGTCACCATTCTATACTTTGCAGCTCATGTCCAAGTCCCAATGATCGCTGCTTCTAGCTGGTAATGGTTCAGGTAGACTGGAATGAATGCTTCTTTTGATGTTATGTGAATTTCACCTAAAAACCAAACTACCAACCCAGCATACAGAGGAACAAAACAATATAAATAACAAGCAGAAGAAACCAGAGACAGAGACCCACAGGATATCTACAGAATAAAGTTATAAAACTCAGAGTATAAAATAATTATGCTTGTTGTGCTCATTGAGAGATGAAAGACAAGACTGAGTATTTTGAAGGGAAATATAAAAACTATAAAAAAGGGAATCTCTAGAACTGTTAGTACAACAATCAAGATTAATAACTAGCCCTGGCCGATTGGCTCAGTGGTAGAGCGTAGGCCTGGCGTGCGGAAGTCCCCGGTTCGATTCCCAGCCAGGGCACACAGGAGAAGCGCCCATCTGCTTCTTTACCCCTCCCCCTCTCCTTCCTCTCTGTCTCTCTCTTCCCCTCCCACAGCGAGGCTCCATTGGAGCAAGGATGGCCCGGGCACTGGGGATGGCTCCTTGGACTCTGCCCCAGGTGCTGGAGTGGCTCTAGTCCTGGCAGAGCGACCCCCCCCCAAGGGGCAGAGCGTCGCCCCCTGGTGGGTGTGCCGGGTGGATCCCGGTTGGGCGCATGCGGGAGTCTGTCTGTCTCTCCCCGTTTCCAGCTTCAGAAAAATACGGGGAAAAAAAAAAAAGATTAATAACTCAGCAGATGGATTTAACAGCAGAATAGAAAGCTGGATTTTTGATGGATTATAAGACAATATCCAGACTACTATATTGAGAGATTAAAAGATTAAAAAATAATAAAGAAGTGAAAGTAAGAGAGAAAGAAGTTACAGAAAGAAGTCCCATAAGGAGAGTAGAGGATGCATGGGACAGAAGCAGTGCTTGAGGAGTTAATAGTTGAGAATTTTCAAAAATTGATTAAAGATATTAAACTATAATTTATAGCTGACTTCTAAGCAGAAACAATAGAATCTGGAAGATAATGGAATGATTTCTTCAAAACGCTAAAGAATTACCAGCCAGTGGACAAGTGCTCTAGCCATTCATAAGTGGGACATTCACTCAGGACAAGAGAGATATAATAGGATCACAGCAGAAGGGTGAGAACTGAGGAGGCCAGTAAAGAGGCATTAGCAAGGGATGTTTCCAGGAAGATGGTCAGGAAATCTCAAGGTCTCCTGGTGGAACAATGAGTCAGTCTGTTTGGATGAAGCTGAGCAACCATTACTAAGGATGGGATGGAAGTTGAGGCTGGAAAGGGTCAGTAAGAGCAAGATGGTAAATGATCTCACCCACAGGTGATGGGAAATACTGAATGTTTTTGTGCATTCCTGCCTTGTTTCTTGGTAGGATACTATTACTAAAAGTCTTTCTCAGTTTCCTGATATAAATATAAATCACGCTGTCTTTTGCTACTTTGAGTGAAATGAAATTTAGTTAAGTGCCAGTTTCAGCGGGCACTGTACTTTCAATCCCTTGAGAGGAAATATTGAATTACCGTTTTTAAAGAATACAATTGCAGCCAATCTTGTTTTCTCTTTGATTTGTTTCTCTGGAGCCAGAGTGAGACAGTCAATTGGGAGTGGAAGCAAAAATAAAGAAGTTCCCTTTCAAAGATTTCTCCATGGATGACCTTTTAAATGATTTTCTCCCTCTGTAAGAACAAACTTCTTAAAGTATTGTCATTACATTCATGTACATTTATGCGAATCTGTTTGTATTTCATGTTTAACAACTTTATAGAAATAAAGTGCCATGCAAGATCCTGCCCACATTTAGAGAGTACAAATGGGTAAGCTTTGACATATAGATGAAACTGTGAAACCATCACCAGTATCAAACAGTGAACAAACCTGTCATCCCCACAAATTCGTTGTGCCCCTTCCTTGGTAATGCTTTTCTCCTGTCCCTCCCGACATCCTTTCCTTCATGCAACAAGTGATTACTTTCTATCACTATAGCTAGATTTGTTTGCATTTTCTAAACTATTTAATAAATGGAATCACACAGAAGAACTTTTGGGGGGTTCTGGCTTCTTTTACTTAGTATACTAATTTTGAGATTCATCCATCTTGTAGCATAAATCAACAGTTTATTCCTTTTATTGCTGAGTAGTATTCCACCACATGGATATACCATACTAGTTTATTTATTCACCTATTAGTGGACAATTTGGCTGTTTCCAATTTGGGGTTATTACAATTAAAGCTGCCATAAACATTTGTGTAAAAATGTTTGCATGTACATATGTTTTCTTTACCAGTGAGAAAATATGAAGTAGTGAAATGGTTGGGCCGTCATATAGTAGATATATGTTTAAATTTTTAAGAAATTGCCAAACTGTTTTTCAAAGTGTTTATACTATTTGACATTCCCACAAAAGGTCCAGTTTCTCTACATTCTCACCAATAGTTGGTATGGTCAGTCTTTGTAATTTTAGCCATTCTAATAGATGTGCAGAAGTAGCTCATGATTTTAATTTGTATTTTCCTAATTAATTTGCCAAAGGTGGTGGGCATCTTTTTTTTTTTTTTTATTCATTTTAGAGAGGAGAGGGAGAGACAGAGAGAGAGGAGAAACAGAGAGAGAGAAGGGGGGGAGGAGCTGGAAGCATCAACTCCCCATATGTGCCTTGACCAGGCAAGCCCAGGGTTTCGAACCGGCGACCTCAGCATTTCCAGGTCGATGCTTTATCCACTGCGCCACCACAGGTCAGGCGGTGGGCATCTTTTAATGTGCTTATTTCTAGTTTTCAAACATTCAGTTTCAAACATTTGGGGTTTTCCAGAGATCATTCTGTTATTAAGTTCTAATGTAATATCATTTCTGATAGGCAGCAGTCTGTTGGTTGGGTCTTGCTTTTTTTTTTTTTTGTGACAGACAAAAAGAGAGAGAGGGACAGATAGGCACAGACAGACAGGAAGGGAGAAAGATGAGAAGCATCAATTCTTCATTGTGGCATCTTAGTTGTTTATTGATTGCTTTCTCATATGTGCCTTGATGGGGGGGGGGGGGTTCCAGATGAGCCAGTGACCTCTTGTTCAAGCTAGTGACCTCGGGCTCAGGCCAGCAAGTTTGGGCTTCAAGCCAGTGAACTTTGGTCTCAAGCCAATGACCATGGGGTCATGTCTACGATCCCACGCTCAAGCCAGATGAGCCTGCACTCAAGCCGGTGACCTCTGGGTTTCAAACATGGGTCTTCTGAGTCCCAGTCCGATGCTCTATCCACTGTGCCACTGACTGGTCTGGTGGGTCTTGCTTACTTTTTTTACAATCTGATGATCTGAACACTTACATGTAATGTGATTATTGGTTTGTTATATTTAAGTCTCTTATCTTGTTATTTGTTTTCTATTTCTGCCTCTGTCTTCTGCCTCTTTAAAGACACTTGAGATTACATTAGGTCCATGTGAATAATCCAGAATAATCTCCCTACCTTAAAGAAAGATGACTAACAACCTCAATTTTATCTGTAATCTTAATTCTGCTTTGCCATTTAACATGACATAGTCACAGGTCCCATGGATTAGTGTCTGGGCATCTTTGGGGAGCCATTACTTTGCCTGACATAAGCTAGTTCCCTCCTCAATGATTAACCCATGGGCCTTAAATATATGGTTGGGGGTGGGAGCCAGAAGAAACAAAATGAGAACAGGATCTGAAAAACCATGAGAGAAGGGATTTAAATTCTTCATAAGAAGTTTCAGGGAAAAGCCTTCCAGTATCCTTATCTTGAAGAAAGAAAATATAGGCCTCTCAGAAACTGAGAAACTCCCTTGCATAATTTGCCAGCCTAGGCTGTATTTAGTGTTTGCTTGGAGAAGGGTGGATGTAAGACCTTGCTTTTTTCTCTCTAAACAAGGAATTTAGTCATGATCGGAGAAGTCATTGTGGAACTTGTTGAATTATATCATAGTGAATTTGAATAAGACATTTGAGTGCAGGGCAAATTAGAGCAAGCAGAACATTGCATCACACTTCTGTTTATATCTGAATTTTAATTTAAAACAAAACTGTGACTACAACATGGATGTGCTCCTTATATTTATTTGCTCAGCTTCCAAAGAAAGACAAGTCCTGCCTTCTTCCTTTGCAGGCTGTGTTCAATGAGCCACCACCCATCCAGGACTGGCAGAGGGACTCAGACACCCACCCGGCTCCTCTTCTAGGGCTTGGGAGCAGGATCCTCTTGGAGGCTGCACGGGCCACTGTCCTCATCACTTACTTTGTCCTCAGGGTTGATCTTGCCAGGGTTCCTTCCAATTATGCCAAGAATGTCTGAGATAGATTGATGGAAAGAGAGTAAGTGGAAAACAGCTCAACTGAGGTCGTACAGTGTTGGTTGTGCTTTTTGACATTATAAGGATCCTGTCTTTGAATTTCAAGCACTTTTCAGGACTGTCCCCGTTCTGGGACTCTAGAGAGGTTGTAGAATTCCTCCAAAAGGAAGTGCTGTGAGTCTGTACTCTTTGTCATTCATCACAAAAGACTTTCTTCTCTCTCCTGTGTTTTGTAAGGGGAAGGGTGGCAAAATCTAAAAGATCTCTCTCCTTGCTTCAAAAGAAAAAATAGGAATGATGAAGATAGAGAGAAGGGATCAGTTCATCTTTGTTTGGGGAAAACTTTAGGTCCGTAACAACAACAAATATCTATTGTGGCGAGTGGCTTCAGCCTTCCTGAAGGAAATCCAGGCCACATTAAAATCCAGGGAATTTGCAATGGCGGCATTTGTGGTGGCTTACAAATTTCCATTGGCGATTTCTTTAAAGCCAAAGAATTATAATTAAAATAGAAATGGATCCAATTATATCTGCCTCCTGTCTGAAAGGATGTAGCTGGTAATGAGAATCACATGTCTTAACTGTAGTTCCTTCTATTTCCAAGCAAGTTGTCCCATGAGAGAAATTCCTTCTTTTCAGCAAAGCTCAGTAAACCACATTTCTCCCTCCTCTTTGGCTACTGTGGTTTTGCACTGATTTTTAATAGTCCAGAAATGGAGCTCAGAGTAAATGCTCTCATTTTTCTTTTCTTATAAAACAGGTCAGGGTGACATAACATATCTTTTTGTTTCAGAGAGACAGAGATCAGAAGAGTAGGAGTGCTCAGTCTTAAACAGCCAAGATATACCCTATTAGGTTAGGTAGCTCAGGCCACTGCCACCTGGGATATTACTAGGCTATGAAGAGGAGAGGAGGTTACTAGGTGGCCAGGGGAAACTGGTCTTGGGGAGAACTTTACCCACTGGATGAGTGAGGTTCAGATAATATGATGGCCATTAATGTGCCTTGAAAATGGTAGTTCCTTCTATTACTGTTACTGGGGCAAAATGGCATAATTGCTAGGAATAGACTATATAATAGTGTTGTTATTATCATCGTTACCACAGCTCTTCATGATAGCTTTTGTCTGTGCAGTGCAGATCAATCCAAGCACAGCAAAGCATCCCAACATTCTTCTTTCCAGAAAGTCCTAGAAACAAAAATAAGTGCAAAGTCAGTTCCCAGTTGTCATAAACATTCACAGACAAGTCTTTGTATAGACTTATATTTCTGTGCCTTTATTAGTCACTTGAATATCTTCTTGGTGAAATACTTCTTAAAAATCTTTTGCCCCTTTTTAATTGAGTTATTTGACTTATTATTGAATTGTGAGTTCTTTATATATTCTAGATACAAACCCTTTTTCAGACATAGTATTGCAGGAAATGACACTCAGACAGTTTAATAGAGGAAGGAGAATTTATTAGTAGCCAGCAGAGCACAGGGATTAGTAGCATCAAAGCACGAGCTCTCCGAAGTTAGATTCTTACATCTTATATACCTTTTATAGTGTCCATGCAAGGGGCACATGATTTCTTTGTCTGAGGTCCTACATGCACCTCATAACTCAAGGTGGGGCAAGGCAGCAAGGGGGAAGGGTTTCTGGACCCCTGGTCCTATCTATTTACAGATCCTGTTTTTCTTGTGAGTATTGTAGGAGTCTCCAGGAGGTAAGTTAGAGATCTATAGGATGTGGATAATCTTTTTTTTTTTCTGTATTTTTTTGAAGTGAGAAGCAAGGAGGCAGAAAGACAGCCCCCTGCATGCACCCAACTGGGATCCACCCAGCATGCCCACCAGGTGGCGATGCTCTGCCCATCTGGGGCATTGCTCCATTGCAACCGGAGCCATTCTAGTGCCTGAGGCAGAGGCCATGGAGCCATCCTCAGAGCCTGGACCAACTTTGCTCCACTGGAGCCTTGGCTGTGGGAGGAGAAGAGAGAGAGATAGAGAGGAAGGAGAGGGGGGAGGGGGGAGAAGCAGATGGATGCCTCTCCTGTGTGCCCTGGCCAGGAATGGAACCCGGGACTTCCATATGCCAGGCTGACGCTCTACCACTGAGCCAACTAGCCAAGGCCAGGATGTGGATCATATTTAACTGGCTGAGTCAGTCATTCCTGCAGGCTCCTTCCCCTGCATTCTTCTTGTTTCTCCCTTCTCAATAGATTTACAAATATTTTTTCATAGACTATGATTCAGCTTTTTATTTTCTTCATGGTATTTTTGAAGAGCAAAAGTTTTTAATTTTGATGTAGTACAATTTATTAATTACTTCTTTTAGTATCATACTGTGCTTGGTTGATGTCCCATATCTAAGGACTCTATCTAACCCAAGGTCATAAAGATTTTCTACAATGTTTTCTTCTAGAATTTTTATTGTTTTTGCTCTTATTTTTAAGCCTAAGATTCATTTTGATTTAATTTTTGTGTATGTTGTGAAGTAGGGGTCTAGGTCCATTTTTCTGACTGTGGCTATCCAACTATCCCAAAAATCAATTGACCATTACTATAAGGATTTTCTTCTGAACCCTCAATTCTGCTCCATTAATCTATGGTATATGTCTGTCTATATGCCAGTGCCACAGTGTTTTAGTTACTGAGGCTTTGTAGTAAGTTTTGATAGTGTGAGTCCTTCAAATTTATTTTTTTAAATTGTTTTGGCTATTTTAAATCTTTTGCATTCTTACATATTTTAGGATTGTTTTGTCAGTTACCATAAAAAATTCTGCTGGGATTTTAATTTCAGTTCTACCATTATTTATCTTTTTATTTTAATTTTTATTGAATTTTAGAGAGAGGAAGGGAGACAGAGAAAAACATCAATTTATTTTTCCACTTATTTATGCTGTCATTGTTTGATTCTTTTATTTTTTTAAAATTTTTTCTATTGATTTGAGAGAAAAAGAGAGAAATGGAGGGGTGAAGGGAAAGAGAGAAGCCTCAACCTGATGTTCCATTTGACCAGGGATTTGAACCCATGACCTTCATCCCCTGGGGACAATGCTTTGTCGACTGAGCCATCCTTTTGCTTTCAATCTACTTGTGTATTTGAATGAAAATGTGTGTCTTGTAGATAACATAGTTGGATTTGTTGGTTTTTTTCCCAGTCTGACAGTTTCTCATTTTTTACTATAATATTTATTTCATTTACATTTAATGTAATTACCAACATGGTTGAATTTATATGTGTCATTTTACCATTTATTTTTATTTACCCCATGTCTTTTTGTTCCTTTATTTCCCTCTTTTACATTTTTAGAAAAATTTTAATTGAATTTTAGAGAGTGAAGAAGGGAGAGAGAGAGACAGATAGACAAATACATTGATCTGTTCCCATATGTGCCCTAACCATGGATTAAACAGGGAACTTTGCATATTGGAACAATGCTCTACCCAACCAAGCTATCTGGCTAGGGCCCCTTCTTTTATGTTAAACAAATAATTTTGTATAGTATTTTCATTCCTTGGTTTATTTTTTTTCTTTTATTTTTCTGAAGCTGGAAATGGGGAGAGACAGTCAGACAGACTCCCGCATGCGCCTGACCGGGATCCATCCGGAACGCCCACCAGGGGCGATGCTCTGCCCACCAGGGGGCGATGCTCTGCCCATCCCGGGCGTCGCTCTGTCGCGACCAGAACCACTCTAGCACCTGGGGCAGAGGCCAAGGAGCCATCCCCAGCGCCTGGGCCATCTTTTGCTCCAATGGAACCTCGGCTGCGGGAGGGGAAGAGAGAAACAGAGAGGAAGGAGAAGGGGAGGGGTGGAGAAGCAGATGGGTGCCTCTCCTGTGTGCCCTGGCCGGGAATCGAACCTGGGACTTCCGCACACCAGGCCGACGCTCTACCACTGAGCCAACCGGCCAGGGCCCCTTGGTTTATTTTTAAACTATATTTTTTCATTATTTGTTCTAGAAATCACAATATGCATTTTAACAATATCACAACCTACCCGGATTAATACTAACATAATCCAGTAATATATGGAAACTTGGTTCCAACATTTTCCCCCTGCTCCACCCTCACTTTTATGCTGTTAGTGTCATAATATTGCTACCTATATATGCTATAAGCCCCCAGATACACTTGTTTTATATAAACCTATGATTTAAAGAAATAATAAAAAAGATACATGCAAATCGTCACTAAATCTTTTATGATTACCCACATTTTACCATTTTTTTTCCATAGGTAACTTTAATTTTCATTTACTTTAAACTTATTTTTTTAAAGATTTTGTTTATTTATTTTAGAGAGAAAGCGAGAGAGAAAAGGGGGGAAGAGCAGGAAGCATCAATTCCCATATGTGCCTTGACCAGGCAAGCCCAGGGTTTCAAACTAACGACCTCAGCATTCAAGGTCAACTCTTTATCTACTGTGCAGGCTACTTTTAATTTACTTTTTAAAATGTATTTAACTTTATCAGTTAATTTCATTTTAAATTTATTTTAACTTACTATATTAAAATTTCACCATTAAATACTGCTGACTATAAGTCCAGGGTTTTTTTCTGTGTGTGTGTGTGTGTGTGTGTGTGTGTGTGTCAGATACAGAAAGAGACAGAGAGAGGTACAGATAGGGACAGACAGACAGGAAGGAAGAGAGATGAGAAACATCAATTCTTTGTTGCAGCACCTTAGTTATTCACTGATTGCTTTCTCATATGTGCCTTGACCAGGGTGGGAGGTAGGTAGGGGCTACAGCAGAGTGAGTGATCCCTTGCTCAAGCCAGTGACCTTGGGCTCAAGCTGGTGAGCCTTGCTCCAACCAGATGAGCTCGTGCTCAAGCTGGTGACCTCTGGGTTTCGAACCTGGGTCCTTCGTGTCCCAGTCCGACGCTTTATCCTCTGCACCACTGCCTGGTCAGGTGATAAGTCCAGAGTTTGAATGTAGGGCTGTACTAATGGTTTTAAGGATGTGATACACTAGACCAGTGGTAGTCAACTTGGTTCCTATCGCCCACTAGTGGGCGTTCCAGCTTTCATGGTGGGCGGTAGCAGAGCAACCAAAGTATAAATAAAAGGATAGATTTAAGTATAGTAAGTTGTTTTATAAAAATTTATTCTGCCAAACTTAGCAAAAATCCAACATAAAGTACTTGGTAAGTAATTATTATTATATGCTTTAACTTGCTATAGCTCTGCTTTATAAATTTTATAAAGTAAAGTTACTTCCCTACTTTATAAATCACCATTACTGTGGAACCAGTGGGTGGTTAGAAAATTTTACTACTAACAGAGATACAAAAGTAGGTGGTAGGTATAAAAAGGTTGCCTACCCCTGCTCTAGAAGATGGTAAAATTCATTTAGTGGCACAACTAAACTAGAAACAAGACAAAACTTTCTATTGTAACTGCAAAAAAACACATTTAGGAATGAACTGAGAGGCTTGATTACTGTCAGAATTTCCCTTTGACTTTAAAGTCTTTGTCAGTATACAGAAACCACTTAATTTTATAAAACCCCTATTAATCAGAAGAAACAGTAGCAATAGGATAGATTAAACAGTAGAGACTAGCCAGTCTGAACCAAGCAGGACTGGCCAGAGTTGATAATCTGGCTGGTGGATGCAGCTCAAGTTCAGAATCTAAGGGGAGAAAAGTGGGCTGCTGCAAAAGTCTAGAGGTAGAATGGTTAGTTCACTACTAAAAAAACCCCTCATTTTCCAGACCAATTCCTAGGATTCTTTTCTTCTTTCTTTTTATTTTACTTGTTGATTTTACAGGGGGTTGTGGAGTGAGAAGTATCAACTCATAGTTGCTTCACCTTAGGTGTTCATTGAGTACTTGTCATATGTGCCTTGACTGGGCAAGCCCAGGGTTTCAAACTGGTGACCTCAGCATTCTAGGTTGATTTTTTATCCATTGTGCCACCACAGGCCAGGCAGGATGTTTTTCTTAAATAGAAACATTTTATCCATTTCTAGTCTTCATTTCTTTTTGTGGATTTAAGTCACTAATTGAAGTAATTTTCTTTCATTCCAAAGGACTTTTAGTATTTTGCAAGGCATGTTCGTTAGCATCACACCATCTCAATCTTCATTTAACTGAAAATATGTTTATTTTACTTTATTTATTTATTTATTATTTTGGTGGGCCATTACCTTTAATCCTAGCTCGCACAGATGGGCAAGAAAATACACACAGTGGGAAAACACTTCCCTTTCCATTCAGAGCTCCCAAAGCCACTGACTCATCTGAGTATTCCTAGAATCAAAGGTTTCTACCTCACCAGCCTTATTCACCTCTGTTCCCCATCTCCTTCTTTCTGCTCAAACTCTGCACAAACTGGCTTCTCCTTCAGCACTCCGCCACCTTGGCTGCCTCTCCTCTGCAATGCTAATTTCAAGAACCGAGAGCACTTCTATTTTTTTTAAAAGGATAGTTTTTATGGGTATAGAATTCTTGGCTGGTGACTATTTCTTTCAGTACTTTGAATATGTCATTCCACTGCTTTCTGGTCTCCATTGTTTCTGAGATTTAGCTATTATTTGTATTGTTTTTCCTATATATGATTATTTTTCCTCTTGCTGCTTTCAAGATTTCCTCTTTGTTTTTGCTATCAAGAGTTTGATGTGATTGAGTGGAGAGCTCTGTGGTTTTCTTTTACTCAGGATTCATGTATTTATAGTTTAATGACTTTTTAAATGATTTCAGAGGTTTTCAAACATTATTTCTTTAAAAAAAATTTCCCTGCCCTTTTTCTCTCTCCTCTTATTCTTGAATTCCTATTATATAGTTGGTATGCTTACTGTTGTTCTACAGATTTCTGAAAATTTGTTCATTTTTCTTTGATATTTTTTCTCTTTGTTCTTTAGGTTGAATAACATTCTATTGATCCATCTTCAAATTCAGTGATTCCTTCTGTTACCTCAAGTCTATTGTTGATCCCATATAATAAAGTTTTCATTTTATAATTGTATCTTTCAAATATAAAATTTCAATTTGGCCCTTTTAAAAAAAATCCATTGTTTTTATCAATATTTCTACTTGTTGAATCATTTTTATAATATTTTCCTCAAATTCTTTAACCATGGTTTCCTTTAATTTTTGAACATACTTAAAATAGCAGCTTTGAAGTCTCTGTCTATTAAATCTAACATCTGGGTTACTCAAAGATAGTTTCCATTGACTTTTTCTCCCAACTATGGGTCACACTTTCTTGGGTTTCTTTGGCATGACTCAAATTTTTGTTGAAAATTGGATATTTTAGATATTTAATTCTGTCCTGAGAGAAGAATCAGGCTGACCAGGCAGGGATGACGAAGGTGGAGTCTGTCCTAGGCTAGAACACACTGTTTTTCCCTGAATCTCCAGAGTTTGGGGTATTATTATATGTTTCTCAGTTTGTTGTCTGCCTGTGGTCAATTTCCAGAGTTCTAAAATAATAGATTTTTACAATTATGTACGGTTTTACGGTTAAGGGAGAGGACTTGTTCACCTCTTTACTCACTCATAGCTGGAAGTTCCACCTATATACAATATATTTCTAAAGAAACGCATTTTGTTATTTTTAAGCATGATATCATTTTGGCCATGAACAAATACTAATCCAGTTAAATTTAGAAAAATGAATTGTCTTTTGGCCTTTTGACTAAGATTAAGAGTAGAAAAATTACAGTTCACGATAACGTAATTTTGACATTTTAGGACCAGAAACAGAAAAGCTTTTCAAAAAACACTTTGAAATAATTCCTAAGATTTCAAATCTTTGATTCAAAAAATTTGTTTATCCGAAAAGAGTCTTATATTTTTACAGCAGGGAATTGTTTCAAGCTTTTAATTTAACAACAAGCTTATGAATAAACTGGCATCTAAATAAAGAATTCCATATTTACACCTTATCTTTGTTGTATTGAGGTATACTATAATCATTGTCATTGTGTGCCATGAGCGTTCAGGGAATTTATGGGTCATGATTTATCTATTTGCAATTCTGTTTTAAATGGATTCAGCTGTAACGTTATTGCACCAGGAGAACATGAAAGTCTGCCCACGGATCAGGACTACAGCCATCATACGTTAGACAGACCACTTCTTCAAAGTCCCTTCTAGCTGAATTTTTTTTAGCCCATTCATTTTGACACCGGTTCTGGTAGAGATATGGGAAGAAGGGTTATAAGATCTTGATGACATTCAGCCCTAGTTTCAGAGGTTGCAGGGTCACCTGGGGAGACTGAGACATCCAGGACCTTAGAAGCCATTCTTGAGGAGGGCAAGGGGACATCTGGAGAGGAAGGCCATCCTACTAACACCACCACAAATTTATCTCTGAAGTCTGAAGCCATTGATAATCTCCTTCTACTTAAAGCTTGCCTCCCTTGTTTTTCCTGAAAGCCCGTATTTTCATCACTGACCAACCCACTGTTTCTTAGGTCTCACTCTCTCCTAAAGAGTACATCCTAGCTTCATCTTTGTCTCCCCAAGGCTGAGAGCATCAGACAATCTGTTTGCATCCTCAGCTTGATGATTCCCAATTCTTTTTTTTTTTTTCAGAGACAGAGAGAGAGTCAGAGAGAGGGATAGATAGGGACAGACAGGAACGGAGAGAGATGAGAAACATCAATCATTAGTTTTTTTGTTGCGCATTGTGACACCTTAGTTGCTCATTGATTGCTTTCTCATATGTACCTTGACCATGGGCTACAGCAGGCTGAGTAACCCCTTGCTCGAGCCAGTGACTTTGGGCCAAGCTGGTGAGATTTTGCTCAAACCAGATGAGCCCACGCTCAAGCTGGTGACCTCGGGGTCTCAAACCTGGGTCCTCTGCATCCCAGTCCGATGCTCTATCCACTGCGCCACCACCTGGTCAGGCGATGATTCCCAATTCTTGGCCCTTTTACCTCCACTCAATCCAGATGCCTCCTGATTTGCCCCGTTAATCCTACACTGCTCAGCCTTGGGACACTGCGTTTCCTACATCATTTGACTGCTCAGGACTGGATAGCTTCATACTGCCTAACCAAGCCAGACCAGGTCCTGCTGGCTCCCTTGGTCTTTCATGATCTGGCATGGCCTTACCTATCTTACTTCACAGCTGGAAAGTGTGATGGCCATGGGGTGAGGGTTGAGAAGAAGACCAGTCATTCAGGCTTGCATGACCATAAATGACTGCACCATTAACAAAGACGTCCTAGTCTTGGGAGCCTAAAAATATTTTTTACGTGAAATCAACAACAAATAGAAGCACTCAGAATAAAGCATGTTTTAAAAGGGATTATTGGGAGAGATCCAGAGTTAACAAATCCAAAATGTGGGCATGAGATGAGAACAGTTTCTCTTGTGCAAGACGTGTGACTTGATTCCACAGTTGCCCAGTCCTTTCTAACCACTATTTCTTTCCTGGCATTACATTATGGGTTAAATTATGTGTCCTCAGAAAGATGTATTGAAGTCTTAACCCCAAGTACCTCAGATTGTGACCTGATTTGAAATTAGGGTCACTGCAGATATAGTTAGTTAGGATGAGGTTATCAGGTAGGTCCTAATCCAATGTGACTGGTGTCCTTAGAAGAAGGACAACACTGTGAAGACAGACATAGGGAGAGCAACATAAAAAGACACAGGGACACACAGAACCAGAGGGAAGAAAGCCATGTCAAGATGGAGGCAGAGATTGGAGTGATGCTGCCATAAGCCAAGGAACTCCTGGAGCTAACAGGACCTGGTAGAAGCAAGGAAGAGAGACTTTTTAGAGAGAACATGTTTTTGCAGACATCTTGACTCCAGACTTCTGGATTCCAGAACTGTGAGAGAATCTATTTCTATTATTTCTGACCACCCAGATTGTGGTACTTTGTTATGGTAGCCCTAGGACACTAAGCAAACATGGTATGCATGTTTTGTCAAAGTTGGTTCACTCCATCGTCATGAGTCCCATAGTCATTCCTAGCTCGGGCCATCAGCCTGGCTGCTATGTTTACTTCTGGGCAACAAAGTCATGCCATGTATGGGTCAGCAGCTTTGAGAAGCAAGCATATTTTATAGACTTGGAGTAAAAAAGACAGCCTTTTTATATTTCCCACAATTTCTTCTACTTACAACATTTGGTATGTGACAGAGGAAAAGTATGTGAAATCACAGCTATTTCTTGGGCAGTATTGAAGAAGTAGCCACACCTGACTCTATGACTCTGTGAGTAAGAGAAATGGCAGCAGTGTGAGGCTGGTGCCCTGAATGCAAAGCGCTACGGTTGGAGAAAGCCAAGCGAGGAGCGTGGTGAATGGTGTGATGGGCGCATGTGCCTATGTCTCTGGATCCTGCCCCTTCTTCTCCCCAGATCAGAGCCTAACACAGGCTGTTCCCTGTGCTCAGCCAGACTCCTCCCACTGTATGTCTCAACCTGAAGAGTCACTTACCTAAGGGAGCACTATCATTCTCTTCCCCATTCATACCCTACCTAGCCCATTCTTTGCTTGCTTCATAACCTTCATTATGATTTGATTTGTCACTATTTTATTTATCTGCTCTCTTGTTTTTTGTCATAGTGAGCTCTTTGAGTATAAGAACTATGCCAGCTTTATCCCCCATGTACCTCTGATAAAAGGTATTGGTCCCCAAAACCTAGCCAAGTACCCTAGTGTCACCTCAGTGAGCTTACCTGGGCCACCCTATGCTTTCATTAAACTTTTTATCATGACATAAATGTAGAGTCACATGTATTAAAAAAAAAAAGACAGAAAGATTTCCTTGGCCTTTACCTGGTTGCCCCAGTGGTAGCACCTTACAAGCTGATAGTACAAAAGCACAACCTGCACTTTGGTATTAATACAGTCAAGACTCAGAACATTTCCACCCCCGCAAGCATCCCTCACACTGCCCTTTTATAGCCACACCTACTTCTCTCTGGCCCCATCTCCTCTGTAAGCCTTGCAACTACTCATCTGTGGCCCATTTCTGTAATTTTGTCATTTCAATAATGTTAAATAAATGGAGTCATATGGTGTGTAACCTTTGGGGACTGACTTTTTTCACTCAAAATAATTTTCTGCAGATTCTTCCAGATTGTTAGGCATATTAATTTAGTTTATTCCTTTTCGTTGCTGAGTAGTAGTCTACAATAAGGAAGTGCCAATTTGTTTGGTCATTTACCCAATAAAAGATGGCTGTTCCCAATTGGGACCATTACAAATAGAACTGCTATAGAAATTCATGTGTAGGTTTTTGAGTGAACACAGTTTTCATTTCTCTGGAAGAATGTAGTTTCCATTTCATTCCAAAAGTATTTAATTGCTAGGTCACATGTTAACTGCATATTTAATTTTTAAAGAAACACTGGCCATTCTATTTTGAACTGTAAATTCCCCAACACACTCAAAAGCATTCAACACTTCTACCCTGCTCTACTTTGATCTTTTCCACAGCATATCACCATCTAGCACACTGTATTGTGGGGCTATTTATTTATTTACAGAGACAGAGAGAGAGTCAGAGAGAGGGACAGATAGGGATAGACAGACAGGAAGGGAGAGAGATGAAAAGCATCAATTCCTCGTTGTGGCACCTTAGTTGTTCATTGATTGCATTCTCATACGTGCCTAGGCTGGGAGCTAGAGCAGAGTGAGTAACCCCTTGCTCAAGCCAGCAACCTGGGACTTCAAGCCAGCAACCTTTGGGCTCAAGTCAGCGACCATGGGGTCATGTCTTTGATCCCACACTCAAGCCAGCGACCCTGAGCTCAAGCTGATGAGCCTGTGCTCAAGCTGGATGAGCCGACGCTCAAGCCAGGGATCTTGGGGTTTTGAACCTGGGTCCTCCGTGTCCCAGTCCGACACTCTATCCACTGTGACACCGCTTGGTCAGGCAGTGGGGTTATTTATTTATTAGGTATATTGTACTTGATCTATCTTCCCCATCTGGGCCACAGCAGGCATAAAGAGCATCAAAGCAGGCTTGAGACCTGAAGTCAGACCTCTGACCCATGTCTTCCATCAGGGAAAAGCTTGCTGAGATCATGAGATCACACAACGGCCAACGTGCCCATAAACTACGTAATGTGGTTGTGATGATGCGGCAGAGACTGAGCATGAATTTCCCAGATGAAGCAGTCTGCTAGGTTTACAAGCAAACCACACTGAGATGAAAAACCAAATTAGTGCTATCCCTAAATAAAACTTACAGTGCAGGAAAGTTGATTTAAGACCTACCCAAGCAGAGCTGCCGTCCACAAAACCTCCCCTGACCCTGCAGCGCTTCCAGGCTCCCACCAGTCCCAGGGGAGGGAGTCGTTTTGCAAATGAGCTGAAAGGATTCTAGTTAGAAACATTCAGAGAGTCCCAGAGGCAGAAGAATCAAGACAGGACTGCATTTCATGATGAAAAGTAAAAACCAAATAAACAAAGCGGCCTGTCATGGCATGTGGCCAGCTCAGCTGTGTAAGTGAACAGCAAAAACATTCCTGAGCTCTGTGGAAGCCTCTGGAAGAAATCCAGAACATTGTGTACTTAGCCTGACTGGGGGAGGGGCGTTATTGTTATTATTATTGTTACCATAAATTCATTTACTTTTTAATAAATTGGATTCTTTGTTTTTAAATTTTAAAAGTATTTTTGGTTTATTTCATTTTGAATGCGCATTTGACATTTGTACTGATTAGGTGAATGCTGGAAGAAATGGTGAAATACTATTGTAAAATAACGTTCTGGCCTGACTCAAAGTGGAAATGTTTATAGTGTTCCCATTAACGCCAGATGATGTCAGCCTGACTATTGTGCTGCTTTTTCAAAAACACATGAGGCTGAAAAACCTTCACAAACATTCCACAATGAGTCAAAGCTCTAAAAGACTTTTTCTCCAAAAACACCCTCCTCCATGATTTGATCCTGATAGCAAAACCCATGAGGATGTCGGGAGCGCGGTGGCTGTGAAAATTGAGGACTCACATGTCCCATCATCTGAAGTATCATCCGTAGAGATGACTCGGGTGTCACTGTGTACAAGTGCCACCTTTGACCCCTCCCAGCCTGGCTCTGTGGGATCTGATGTCTCTGCATTGTTTCCAGCAACTTCTGCTCCCCAATTTTCTTCCTGACCCTTTTCTCTCCTCCACTGTATCCTTCTTTTTTCTCTCTTCATGCCCCACCCTAAGCCAAACCAGTTAAACCAACTAGGCCTCAGTGTCCATAGTGGAAACACAGCTCCAGTCTTGGTGTCAAAAACCACCATCCCCAGCAGGAACCACAGCTCCCAGCCCAGAGGCCCTCAGCACTAGGCATACAGAAGCTGAGAGAGGGAGAGACCTGCCCCAGGGCCAGTCCTTAGTGCCACTCTCCAAGCAGAGACCAGCAGCACCCCGCCCAGACTCACTCCATACAAGCCCAGCCTTGACATTTCTCTGGCTTCCACTGGTTTCCTCAGGCCCCAAGGGATCCCAGGGACCACAGGATGCAATCACCATGGTCTCCTCACAGTGTTCTAGTCTAGAGGATGGGGGCCTGAGGAAGGAAGTTTCACTGCAGACTTCAGTGTAGTCTCTCAGAAAGATCATCAACATAACTTGTAGAAGAAGAACAGAACTCATTTTCAAAAAAGTCTTCAAAAACCAAACCATAAATGCTCAGTGAGTGCTGCAGGCCATGGAGGGGAGGACAGGCAGGTGCTTGCCCAGGCCTGCAGTTCTGGGTCAAGGAACCAGAGCAGGGACCATTGTCCTCAAAAACCAGAGGCCCTAGAGTCTGAATCCATGGGCCAGGTCATATTGGTCAATCTCATGGTGGCTTCTGACTGCCATAACAGAAGACCATAGACTGGGGGGCTTAAACAACAGAAAATTTTTTTTCTCACAGTTCTGGAAGCTGGAAGTCCAAACTCAAGGTTCAGCAGATCAGTTTCTGAGAGGACTCTCTTCCTAGCTTGTAGACAGCTGCCTTCTCACTCTGTCCTCACATGGTCTTTCCTCATTCTGTGCACACAGAGAGAGACAGGCAGAGGGAGAGAGAGAGAGAACACGCATGGTTTCTGGTGTCTCTTTGTATAAGGACATTAATCCTTTGCGATGAGGGCCCCACCCTTATGACTTCATGTAACCTTGATTACCTCCTTATAGGCCCCATCTCCAAATACAGCCACATGTGGGTTATGGCTTCAATATATTAATTTGGTGGTGGTGGGGACACAGTTCAGTCCATAGCAGCTGCCCAAGAACTGGTATTCTACTTCCCTAATTAGACAAAAGTCTCAGGATTCCCCAGCGTCAATTTGGTTCTAGTCTGTTCATAAAGTATATCTACTTTTCTGGGTTGGCTGGGGCCATAAAGGGGTCAGAGCATTGTAAGTGCCCCTGCCCTGGCAGAAGCTCAGCTGAGAACAAGGAACATTATGATATACAAGTTCTTTCCAAACCGAGCTGATTTGCCAATGCAGGAGCTGCGTGTTGGCCCTCCATCTCAAGAGCTGGACGAGAAGGAAGGGTAGGCCATAGTGCATGGTCGACAGCCCATGGCCTGCATGTGAGAAGGTCAGGCAACCTCTCCCCACTTCCTTCGGGCAGTGGAACTCACACAATGAACACCGTGCATGTGCGCAGTTGCGTGGCACTTGCACGAGCTTATGTATGTGGGGCCCTGAGAAGTGGAGGGAGAGGCTCTCAGGAGGCAGAGGCAGGAGGAGAGGAGTATCCTCCCTTTTTCATGATGCCACAGAAAGCAGCTGCTGAATTCTTCAAGACTAGGATGAAGAAGAATGCAAAAGGCTTTACTACCATAGTATAATATAATAGCAAGAGAAGTCTAGATCAGCAATTTTCAACCTTTTCCACCTCATGGCACACAAAAACTAATGACTAAAATTCTGCAGCACACCAAAAAGAACATTTTTTGCTGACCTGACCAAAAAATATAGGCATAATTTTTATTCTTTCACAACTATTATCGTATTGGCTGTGGTCATATGTTTTATTTGACAATCTAAGGAAAAAGAGGTCAGTGCCCCTAAGTATAGTTAGGTACTGAATGTTTTGAAAATGCTTGCAGCACACCAGTTAGAAAAATCACTGGTCTAGATGAACTAAGAATCACACTTTTTTATTTAGTGACTGAGTTGTAGATGCAAGGAAGCCCTGATTAACAGAATTTCAAGTAGGGATGAGCCCTTCATGGTTGAACCAAACGTCCCAGCTGAGACAAGCACCTAGACTGGTGTAGACAAGTAAAAGAGCAGGCCTGCTATAGACAAAGACAACACTGGGGGGAGGAAGCCAGCTTAAAGTGACAGGTTAAGATTAAGCAAAAGAAAACAAATATAGGCCCTGGCCGGTTGGCTCAGCAGTAGAGCATCAGCCTGGCGTGTGGGGGACCCGGGTTCGATTCCCGGCCAGGGCACATAGGAGAAGCGCCCATTTGCTTCTCCACCCCCCCTTCCTCTCTGTCTCTCTCTTCCCCTCCCGCAGCCAAGGCTCCATTGGAGCAAAGATGGCCCGGGCGCTGGGGATGGCTCCTTGGCCTCTGCCCCAGGCGCCAGAGTAGCTCTGGTCGCGGCAGAGCGATGCCCTGGAGGGGCAGAGCATTGCCCCCTGGTGGGCGTGCCTGGTGGATCCCGGTCAGGCGCATGCGAGAATCTGTCTCACTGTCTCTCCCCGTTTCCAGCTTCAGAAAAATACAAAAAAAAAAAAAAAAAAGAAAGAAAGAAAAAAAAGAAAACAAATATAAACCCACAAATCCAAGAAGATGAGCAAGTCACAAATAGAATTAATATAAACAAAATCACACTCAGGTACTTCATAGTCAAAATGCTGACAACAAAGTTAAAGAAAAATTTTTTTAAAGGAGCCAGAGAAAAAACATGTTATATATATACAAAATTGAAGCTGACATCTCATCAAAAACAATGAATGACAAAAGACAATTCAACAATATCTTTTAAGTGCTGACAAAAACAAAAGAAACTAAAAAAACTCCTTAAATTTAGAATCTATAAATTACAAAAAATGTCTTACAAAATTAAGACAAAAAAATTTAAGGCAAAATAAAGACATTTTTGACAAACAAAAGCTGAGCATTATCTCTAGCAAATTCACACAAGAAATATAAAGAAAAGGGGGTTCTAAAGGCTGATAGAAAATGACATCAGATTAAGTTAACAAGAGGGAAAACCCAAATTTCAAACATCAGGAATAAAGGGGGATTATTAATACATTACTGAAGATATAAAAAATAATAAAGGTTCATAAATTGTTTTTGAACAATTTTGTGCTAAAAATATTGAAAGTTAGATAAGATGGACAAATTCCTTAGAATACAACGATTTACCAAAACTGACACAGGAAGAAATAGAAAATCTGAAGATTCCCATGTTGATTTTAAAAATTGAATGTGCAATAAAAAAATATTTTGCAAAGAAAATTTCAGTCACAGATGGTTTCACTGGTAAAGTATAACAAACTTGCAAGAAAAATTATATCAATTGTACACAAACTGTTTTAAAAAAAATAGAAAAAGAAACCATTTTCTAATTTTTAAAAATTTTTGGCCAGGCCAGTCCTAATACCAAAACCAGACAAAGACATTACGAGAAGAGAAAACCACAGACCAATATCCCTTATGAATATAGACACAAATATCCTTAACAAAATATTAGCAAACTGAATCCAGCATTTAAAAAAAAAAGAAAAACAGGATAATACAACATGACCAAAAACTGGGATTTTCTCCCCAAGAATCTAAGGTTGTTTTATTTTTAAAATATCAATCAATATAATTCATCACATTATCAGAAGAAAAGAGAAAAATCATATCACCATCTCAACAGATACAAGCAACACACTTTACAAAATTCAATATTACATGATAAAACTTTCAGCATACTAAAAATAAAAGAAAACTTTCTCAACCTGATAGAGAGCATTAAAAAAAAAGAAGAGCCCTGGCCAGTTGGCTCAGCGGTAGAGCGTCAGCCTAGCGTGCGGAGGACCCGGGTTCGATTCCCGGCCAGGGCACACAGGAGAAGCGCCCATTTGCTTCTCCACCCCTCCGCCGTGCTTTCCTCCCTGTCTCTCTCTTCCCCTCCCGCAGCCAAGGCTCCATTGGAGCAAAGATGGCCCGGGCGCTGGGGATGGCTCTGTGGCCTCTGCCTCAGGCGCTAGAGTGGCTCTGGTCGCAACATGGCGACGCCCAGGATGGGCAGAGCATCCCCCCTGGTGGGCAGAGCGTCGCCCCATGGTGGGCGTGCCGGGTGGATCCCGGTCGGGCGCATGCGGGAGTCTGTCTGACTGTCTCTCCCTGTTTCCAGCTTCAGAAAAATGAAAAAAAAAAGAAGAAACCCTACAAGTCACATCATATATAACGATTAAATATTGGAAGTTTCATCTTACGATGGAGACCAAGCAAGACAAGGCTGCCCATTCTCACCACTTCTATGCAACATGTGTTGGAGATCACAATTTACTTCAAAAAAACACAAATAACAGGCTTAAAGATTAGAAAGAAAGAATTAAAACAGTTTAGAACAAATAAGTGAATTTGGCAAGGCCTCAGAATACAAGGTTAATATACAATTGTGAATTGTAATCTATACACTAGCAGCAAACAATTGAAAAATTAAAGAATACTATTTGACAAAAAGAGTCCGATTGTGGAAACACTTTGAAGTGTAGGAATCATGTTTATGATGGTGGTAATGGACAATCTGAAAATAAAATGAAGAAAGCTATTCCATTACAGTAGCATACAAAAAATACTTAGGAATAAATTTAACCAAGGAGGCAAAAGACTTGTGCACTGAAAACTACAAAACACTGCTGAAAGAAATAAAATACAAGCTAAGTAAGTGGAAAGATATCTCATTTTCATGGATTAGAAGACTTAATATCTATGAAAAGCAATATACAGATTTAATGCAATCCCTATCAAAATCCCAATGGCACTTTTTTTTTTAACAGAAATAGTAAAACACATCCTAAAATTCACATGGAATCTTAAGGGATTCCAAGTTACTCTAATAATCTTGAAAAGCACAAGTGGACTCACACTTTCTGACTTCAAAATGTAAAAAAGCTACTGTATTCAAAACAGTGTGGTACTGACATGAGAACAAGGATATAGACCAAGGGAATAGAATAGAGAGCCCAGAAATAAAGTTTCACATATATGGTCAGTTGATTTTCAACGAGGGCCAAGACCATTTACTGTGGAAAAGAAGAGCTTTTCAACAAATGGTGATGTAAAAACTGGATATCCACATGCAAAGGAAAGAAGTTGGGCCCTTATCTTACACCATATACAAAAATTTACTAAAAATGGATAAAGATCTAAATGTACAACTTAAGACTATAAAACTCATAGAAGAAAACATATAGGAAAAACTTCATAACATTGAATTTGGTAGGCGACAATAACCAATATAGATAAATTGAACTCCATCAAAATTTTTATTTATTTATTTTTATTGATTGATTTGAGAAGAGAGAAAGGAGAGAGAGAGAAACATCCATTTGTTGTTCCACTTATTTATGCATTTATTGGTTGATTCTTGTATGTGCTCTAACCAGGGATAGAACCCAGAATCTTGGTGTATCAGGATGACTCTCTAATCAACTGAGCTACCTACCCAGGAAAATGTTTTTACAAAATTTTTTATTGATTGATTTTTGCAAAAGAGGAAGGGGGAGAAAGAGAAATAGGAACATCAATCTGTTCCTGTATGTGCCCTGACTAGGGATCAAACCAGCAACTTCTGCGATTCAGGATGATGCTCTAACCAACCAAGCTGTCTGGCCACAGCTACCAGGAAATTTTTTTTAAAGTTTTGAGTACCAAAGAACACTATCAAGCAATAAAAGACAACCTACAGAATGAGAATTTGCAAATTATATATCTGAAAAGGTATATCTAAAGAATGAGAATATCTAGCCCTGGCCGGTTGGCTCAGCGGTAGAGCGTCGGCCTAGCATGCGTAGGACCCGGGTTCGATTCCCGGCCAGGGCACACAGGAGAAGTGCCCATTTGCTTCTCCACCCCTCCGCCGCGCTTTCCTCTCTGTCTCTCTCTTCCCCTCCTGCAGCGAGGCTCCATTGGAGTAAAAATGGCCCGGGCGCTGGGGATAGCTCTGTGGCCTCTGCCTCAGGCGCTGGAGTGGCTCTGGTCGCAACATGGTGACGCCCAGGATGGGCAGAGCATCGCCCCCTGGTGGGCAGAGCTTCGCCCCTGGTGGGCGTGCCGGGTGGATCCCGGTCGGGTGCATGCGGGAGTCTGTCTGACTGTCTCTCCCTGTTTCCAGCTTCAGAAAAATGAAATAAAAAAAAAAAAAGAATGAGAATATCTAAAGAACTTTATAACTCAACAAGAAAAAGAAAAAAAACAATTAAAAAAAAAAAAACAATTTAAAAATGAACAAATGACTTGAACAGTCATTTCTCCCAAAAGTTATACAAATGGCCAACAAACACATGAAAAGATGGTTGACATCTAGTCAGCGGAGAAATGCATATCAAAACCACAATGAGATGTTACTTCATATCAATTAAAATAGCTATAATGATTCTTTAAAAAAACAGAAAATAAACAAGTGTTGGAGAGGATGTGGAAAGTTGGAAAACTCATACATTGCTTGTGGGAATATAAATTGTCCAGCCACTGGGAAAAACAGTTTGATGATTCCTGGAAAAGTTAAACGTAGAATTACCAAGCAATTCAGCAATTCTACTCGTACATATATACTCAAAAGAATTGAAAACAAGTATTCAAACAAAAACTTGTATGCGAGTGTTCATAGCAGCCCTATTCACAAGAGCCAAAAGGTGAAACAACCCCAATTTCCATCAACTGATGGTTTATCCATATAATAGAATATTATTCAGCCATAAAATGACAGAAATATTAATACATGGATGAACATTATGCTAAGTGAAAAAAGCCAGATGCAGAGGGTCACCTATTACATGATTCCATTTATATAAAAATATGCGGGAGAGGTAAATCCACTGAGACACAGAATAGCGGTTTCTAGGATCTGGGAAACGGGAAACAGAGCCAGTTGATACAGGTTTCTTTTGGGGGATGATGGAAATGTTCTAAAATTAGATAGTGGTGATGGCTGCATAACCTCCTCAGAATACTAAAAACCACTGAATGGTTTAAATACTTTAAAATGTTTTTAGTGTATATAAATTATATCTCAACTAAAAAAGTTCTGTGCTACATAGAAATATACACCAAAAATGTGATTATTACTACTATATATACCTATGAGAATGGCCAAAATCCAGAAAATTGACACCAAATGCTGGCAAGGATGAGGAGCAACAGAAATCTCATTCACTGCTGATGAGAATGCAAATGATACAGCCACTTTGGAAGACAGTTTGTTGTTTTATTATAAAATTAAACATAGTCTAATACCATCTAGCAATTACATCACTTGGTATTTGCCCAAAGGAGTTGAAAACTTTTGTCCACATAAAAAACTGCACATGAATATTTACAATAGCTTTATTCATAATTGCCAAAACTTGTAAGCAACCAAGATGTCCTTCAGTAGGTGAATGGATGAATAAATTGTGGTACATTAGAAAATGGAATATTATGCAGCATTGGAAATAAATGAACTATCAACCCATAAAAAGACATGGAGGAACTGTAAAGGCATATTACTAAGTGAAAGAAGCCAATCTAAAATGCTATATAATGTGTATAACTTCAACTATAAGACTATAAGACATTCTACAAAAGGCAAAATATGGAGACAGTAAAAAGACCAGTGATTGCCAGGGGTAGGGAGGAGGGGAGGGATAAAAGAGTGTAGCACAGAGGATTTTTAGGACATTGGAAATATTCTGTATGACCTGACCTGGGGCAGTGTAGTGGATAAAACGTTGACCTGGCCTGACCTGTGGTGGCGCAGTGGATAAAGCGTCGACCTGGAAATGCTGAGGTCGCCGGTTCGAAACCCTGGGCTTGCCTGGTCAAGGCACATATGGGAGTTGATGCTTCCAGCTCCTCCCCCCTGTCTCTCTCTCCTCTCTCTCTCCTCTCTAAAATGAATAAGTAAAATAAAATAAATTAAAACGTTGACCTGGAACATTGAGGTCACTGTTCGAAACCTTGGGCTCTCCATATGGTCTCTCACTCTCTCTCCTCTCTCTAAAAGTGAACTTTAAAAAAATCTAAAAAAATAGTCTGTATGATACCATAATGATGACTATAGGTCATTATGCGTTTATCCAAACCCTGACATTATACTCAAAATAATTCAAGATGGACAACAAACCTAAATAGAAAAGAAAAACTATAACGCTTCTAGAAGAGAGTAGAATATTTTCATGACCTTAAAGTAGGCAAAGATTTCTTAGAACACAAAATACACTAACTGTACAAGAAAAATAGTGATAAAAAAAGACATCAAAATTTAAAAACTCAGCTCATTAAAATATACCATTTAGAGAATGAAAAGAATGAACCACCCTAATTACTACAGCCTGATTAATAGCAGCAGGCCTCAGCAAATTTTACTGGCTTCCCACTCTCCTGTTGCAAAAGCTTAGGCTGTTTAAAAGACTTGGTCAACTCCTACCCATCTTTTCTGTCACTTAGAATGACAGATTGACAGGTTGTAAAGGATGTGTCAAGTCCTGACCAATTTAAGAGCTTTCCTGTCTATCAGCAAAGCCTGCACCTCTTTTTTTTCTTTTTTTTTTCTTTTTTTTTGTATTTTTCTGAAGCTGGAAACGGGGAGAGACAGTCAGACAGACTCCTGCATGCGCCCGACTGGGATCCAACCGGCACGCCCACCAGGGGGCGACGCTCTGCCCACCAGAGGGCGATGCTCTGCCCCTCTGGGGGGTCGCTCTGTTACGACCAGAGCCACTCCAGCGTCTGGGGCAGAGGCCAAGGAGCCATCCCCAGCGCCCGGGCCATCTTTGCTCCAATGGAGCCTCGCTACAGGAGGGGAAGAGAGAGACAGAGAGGAAGGAGAGGCGGAGGGGTGGAGAAGCAGATGGGCGCTTCTCCTATGTGCCCTGGCCGGGAATCAAACCCAGGACTTCTGTATGCCAGGCCGACGCTCTACCACTGAGCCAACCAACCAGGGCCAAAGCCTGCACCTCTTGATAGCATTTCTGCACATACCGATGGGCCATGGTTTTCTCAACTTTCTTTTTAATGTTCAATTGGTAGCCAAGTTCCAGATATAAAAAGCCTTAAGAATCACATTTTGAATATGGTGATGAAAGTGACAGTTCTGTGGTCCTGGCTTGTTTGCTCAGTTGTAGAGCGTCATCCGGGTATGTGGAAGCCCCAGGTTCAAATTCCAGTCACAGCACACAGGAGAGGTGACCATCTGCTTCTCCCCTGCTTCCTCCTCCCCCTTCTCTCTCTCTCTCCTTCTCCCGCAGCCACGCCTTGATTGATTCGTGCACTTTGACCCCGGGCACTAACTAGGTTGTGAGTGGCTCCAGATAGTCAGAGCATTGGCCTCAAACGGGGGTTGCCAGGTGGATCCCTGTTGGGGTGCATATGGGTGCCTGTCTCTGTAACTCTTCTCCTCTCACTTGAAAGGAAAGAAGGGAGGGAGGGCCGGAGGGAGAGAGGGAGGGAGGGAGGGAGGGAGAGAAAAAATAGTTTTGAACCTGCTGGCATAATACCTTGGCTTGCTCAAGAAGCACATTCTGGGGGAGGGAGGGATGCAATTGGGGCAACACTAGAATCTATGTAAACACAATAAGTTAAATTTAAAAAAAAAAAGAAGCACATTCTGTGACATTTTATAATCTGATTACTAAGGCCTTCATGTCTGCATTGTCTCACAAAGCACATTTACATGGAATTTCACATAAGGCCCACACCACACAGTTATTACTTTCATTTTCAGATGAACACATTAAAATTTCTGAATATTCTTATAATCTACCCTTGACTTGTTTGATAAGTAAAGGTATGGAGCTCAAACCTAGATCCTCAGACTCGAAATCCAGCATTTCCCACTTCATTGTCAGGCCTGGCTGTTAGTGGATGGTGGAAATAGCATCAGTCACTAACTTTGCTTCATCAGCATGGAGGTGAATCCATGTGCAAACAATATTTAGTAGAATTTGCAGAATGGTGATGGGACCAATCAGACATTTTCTCTACCCAGGCATGACCTTGTGTGGGGAGAGCAGCCAACATGAGGCCGCTGAAGGCTCTGGGAAACCTAAGAGCCTTCATGACAGTGAGCAGTGCAAAGATTTCCAAGTATCAGCAGACCAGCCAGACTTCGCTCACGTTGGGGAGCCTCTGATCACTAGTTACCGAAGGGGAAGTCAGCAAACAAATCTCATCAGGCATTGCCCTGGTGTTGAAGTCATGCGGGTGCTCTGCAGCTTTTTGATTGGCTGATTATTTTAAGAGCCTTTTAGTCCTTGTTTCATTGTGAGATGTCAAAGCCATTGCTAACTAAATGGGACATAATGTGAGGAACACTTGACAATGTCCCAGCCTCCTGCCCTGGCCCTTATTTCTGTCCTGATTTATATGGGGCTGAAGGGTATGTGCTGGACAGGGAAAAACATGAAACCAGGAAGAAGGTGGCAAAGGGTGGATAATGGAGTCAGTCCTGCAGTGTGAAGATGCCCAAGAGGCAAGAGAGCCAGAGACACGGCACGGAAAACAAACAGCTGGTAGGATTTCAGGTGTGGGGCAGGTCTGTGCAACAGGGTTCATGGTGCATAGTTCAGTTTTTCAAAAGCATTTGCTAGCCCACTTATTTTCCATTCGACAGGAAGTCTTTCATAACTTGATTACATGAAGGTATCATCGTATATTATGTGCCACAAATAGGCAAATCAAAGCATTAGCATTATATTTGAGATATTTCTACTAAGAATAAGAAAAGCTTCTCCCCATATTTCCCCTTGATAACATCTCTCCCCTTCTCAAATCTTCCCATTCCTCCTCAAACAACAGCACAAGAAACACATGATGGATAAAATCAGAGTAAAATATATTTATAGTCTTACAAATTACTCCAAGGAAGAACTAGCCAGACTTTGCAGGGACACAATAAGCTATGCAATCTACCTGTTTTGGATTTGTTGCACGTAGCTATTACAGGAAATGACTGCTTGGTTATCGCAATTTCTACAAGGTAGTACGTGGGGGAGTCAGTGAGCATTCTGAGTCATTTCCAAAAACGCTTTTAAGGGAAATTCTGCAAATAATATTATATCTAAGAGAGAAACCATTTTAACAACCATTTTTTCTTTTCAAGTCATACTAAGTAACATATTACTTTTTGATTCAGAAATAAGTCAAGACAGAATGTTTAAAGTACAAGTTAATAGTAGTTCTTGTGGATTGCATAATAGATATTTAAAGTACCAGTAAAGAAGGCTGAAGTGGCCTGACCAGGTGGTGGCGCAGTGGATAGAGCATCCAACTGGGATGTGGAAGGACTCAGGTTCGAGACCTCGAGGTCGCCAGTTTGAGCGCAGGCTCATCTGGCTTGAGCAAAAAGCTCACCAGCTTGGACCCAAGGTCGCTGGCTCCAGCAAGGGGTTACTCGGTCTGCTGAAGGCCCGCGGTCAAGGCACGAGAAAGCAATCAATGAACAACTAAGAAGTCGCAACGCACAACGAAAAACTAATGATTGATGCTTCTCATCTCTCTCCGTTCCTGTCTGTCTGTCCCTGTCTATCTCTGCCTCTGTAAAAAAAAAAAAAAAAAAGGCTGAAGTGGATGCTTTTTCCCTTAGTAACTTGTTGATACTTAATCATGCATAAATTTGAAAGGCAGCATTTAGGATCTGTAAATAAGATTTTCTTCAGTCATATGTAATGCAGCAACTGCTGCTCCATTGGGGTTGCAGGATAACATTTTTGTTAAGCTTTTATATTTTATTTATTTATTTATTTATTATTTTTGTGAGAGAGACAGAGAGGAACAGAGGGAAGACAGACAAGAAGGGAGAGAGATGAGAAGCATCAATTCTTCATTGCAGCACCTTAGTTGTTCATTGATTGTTTTCTCATATGTACCTTGACTTGGGGGGACTACAGCACAGTGAATGACCCCTCACTCAAGCCAGCAACCTGGGGCTTCAAGCCAGCGACCATGGGGTCATGTCTATGATCCCACGCTCAAGAGAGTGACCCCACGCTCATGCTGGTGAGCCCATGTGCAAGCTAGATGAGCCCACGGTCAAGTGGCGACCTCAGGTTTCAAACCTGGCTTCTCTGTGTCCCAGTCCAACATCCTATCCACTGTGCCACCACCTGGTCAGGCAAGCTTTTATATTTTAAATAAACTTTTTCTCTCAGAGCAGTTTTAGGTTGTAGAAAGAGGGGCCTGAGCTCCAGAGCTCCAGACTCCATTACAGAATTTAAAAAGCAAGGATGAGGCAGGGACTGGAGCCTCCTGGGAAACCCCAGTGACTCACACTGCTTCCGAGGGGGAAGAAAGTGCCCTGTGCCCTGACGCATCAGGGTCTGGGAAGTAGAGGCTCAGGAAGGGTTGGGACCATGCTGCAAGGGGGTGTTGTTGGTTCAGGTGGTGTTGGGCAGATAAAATATATTATGCTTACTTTGTTAAAGACGACGCTGCCCATGTGGAAGCCCGTTGCCCAGGTGATTGCTTGGGATGGGCATGATTATGTTAATATGTGTTGGGGGAGGGCTTTCACGCCTAAAGGTTTTAAAAGGAAGAGAGATCACATTGTTCTGGGAGAAGAGTAGAGAACAGAGAAAGGAGAGCAGATAAAGGCCACATGGAGGAGGCCAGAAGCAGCCAAGATGGCAGCATGCTAAAGGAGAAACCAGTTTGTGCAGAGAGAAGGAGATGGGGAACAGAGGTGAATAAGGCTAGTGAGCTAGAAATCTTTGATTCTAGGAAACTCGGAAAAGTCAGTAGCTTTGTGAGCACTGAATGAGTGGGTTTTGGAGCCCAGTGTGTGTATTTCTTGCCCGCCGGGTGCAAGCTAGGATTAAAGATAATGGCCCACCAGTTCGTGGCTCTGTTGTTTCATTACCATCTGTCTGAATCTAATGAGAACCTGGATGGGCCAGGCAGCTGTGATGGTGGCCGCGGCTACTGGCTTTACAGGTGGAAGTAATTTGTCAACACTGGTATTTGACTAGTGGCAGATGCTATGTTTAAAATGTGAGCCTGGCTTGACCTGTGGTGGTGCAGTGGATCAAGCGTCGACCTGGAAATGCTGAGGTCGCTGGTTCGAAACCCTGGGCTTGCCTGGTCAAGGCACATATGAGAGTTGATGCTTCCAGCTCCTCCCCCCTTATCTCTCTCTGCCTTTCTCTCCTCTCTCTCCCTCTCTGTCTCTCTCTCTCCTCTCTAAAAAAAATGAATAAATTAAAAAAAATTAAAATAAATAAAATGTGAGCCTGTTTGAGGGAGGCAGAGGAGCAGCCTCCCCAGCAGTCGCAGAGATGAAGATCTTTGTGAACTGCAAGACCATCTGAGCCCAGTGAGACCACTGAGAAAGTTAAAGCTAAAATCCAAGGTAAAGAGGGCACTGCAGCTGACCAGCAGTATCAGCAGTATCTGATTTTTGTGGGGAAACAGCTGGAGGATGGCTGCACCCTCTCAGACTTCACTATTCAAAAGGAGTCCAACCTGCATGTGGTGCCTCATCTACGGTGTGGCACCATGGAGCCCTCCCTCTGCCAGTTTGCCCAGAATTACAACGGCGACCCCTGCCTGCACCACTGAGCTCACATCAACAACCCATGCCCCTCCCCCACTCACTCGCCCACAGTGTGGCTCTCTGCCTGAAACCGTGGCCCTGGGGCCTCAATAAAGTTTCCCCTTTGTTGAAAAATGAATAAATAAAACATGAGCCTGTTTAAAGGAGTCTCCAAAATAAATTAAGACACAGGCATTACATAGATATGGCACAGACAGGGCCAGGAGGAGAAATGTGCCTGCAGTTTGACCTATGAGTTAGAAGCTGCATAGCATGGGGGTGCCCCAGGCTGGTCTGGAAAGGGCTGGGCACAGCTCATGGGCTGCAGGGCTCTGGAAGGTAGGAGCCCACTGGGGCTGAAGTGATGCTGTCTGCTCAGCACACTGGTCCCAGCTATGTTTCCTTCCCCATCTGCACCGTGCCTTGATGATGGAAGGTTAGCAATTCTATTCTTCTCTCCTTGCTCACACTGGAGGACTCAGTTTGGCATGCAGGCCAAAATTCTCTCGGGCTATGGCTTCCCATATATGCTCCCACATGGAAAGTCCCAGGCTGATCCAGGATGTCCTCAGGGGTGCCCCATCCTGTCCTCCTTATCGGTGCTGCAGGCAGCCTGAGTCACATTCCTCCCGGCTGAGTCACTGCTCCAGGCCATAGGCTGCCTTCCTCCAGCTTGGCCTGGGGACCAGCCACTGTCCATTCCATCGTGTTGCTTGTCCCTTTACTTTTAAAAAATACTACAGATTTATTTCTTTTCTTGGAGTAGCTTTTTATTATCCAAAGAAAATTTCCCGTACTTAAGTTTGCCTCTTTCCTTTTCCGCATTCTTCTTAAGATCTAGCCTGTCCCATCCCTGCTGGGTCCCACTTCTAATTACAACATCATTTGTATACTTCTTTTTACCCCATTTTCCTAAACAATTACAGCACCAGTTTGACAGGAGACAGCTGTTCTTGTAGATTTGGTTCTTGCACTGCCCGTCACAACTGGTATACCGCTGACCTTCTTTTGCATACTTATTATCTCCTGACCACCTTGCTAACCCTCCTATGGCAGGAGGCTTCTATTTCCCACACAAATGGATGAATGAATGAAAAATGAACAAGCCCTGGCCGGTTAGCTCAGTCAGCTAGGGTGTTGTCCAGAAACACTAAGGTTGCAGGTTCAAACCCCAGTTGGAGCACAGTGACTGATGAACGCACAAGTGGAACAACAAATGAATGCTTCTCTTTTTGTCTTTCTCTCCCCCTTCCTCTCTGTCTCTCTAAAGTCAATCAGTTAAGAAACATGAACAAAAAGGATAATGCCAAATGTCTAAACACAGAGATTTTGAATTTGTTGAATGGACGTGAAATTTTGAGACTAATCAGGTGGATCTTATTTATCTTAAATGATTGGCAGAGCCCTGGAATCATGTCATTTTGAATTTCAAGTTTAAAAAATACCTACAATACATAATTTGGGGCTAAATTTCATATTAATTATTAGAGTCTAGATGAGCAACAAGTAATGCCAATTACTTTTTTCTCTTTTATTGACTTTTTTTAGAGAGAGAGGGAGAGAGAGAGAGAGAGAGAGAAAAGAAACATTGATTTGTTCCTGTATGTGCCCTGACTGGGGATTGAACCTGCAACCTTTGTGTATCAGGACAATGCTCTAACCAACTGAGCTATCTAGCCAGAGCATAATGCCAATGGTTTTAGAAAATTTATGGGGGAAAAACTTAAAATGGAAAACAGTCTTGTCATGGCCATTAACATTTTTACCCAGAAATGACAGTGACACAGACTCATATCCCCACAGTATAACTCAGGTTAGAGGGTATTTATTCTAAGCACAACCCTCTCATTTTTTTTTTTTTAGATTTTATTTATTCATTTTTAGAGAGAGAGAGAGAAAGAGAGAGAGAAAAGGAGGGAGGAGCAGGAAGCATCAACCCCCAAATGTGCCCTGACCAGGCAAATGCTGGGTTTAGAACTGGCGACCTCAGTGTTCCAGGTCGACGCTTTATCCACTGTGCCACTCTAGGTCAGGCACAACCCTCTCACTTTTAAATACTATTTTATAAACATTAAATATCCATTATGTATCAGGCAAGATGATTAGAAATTTCTGTCATTTCCTTCTATATGAAGGAATATCCCCTAGTTTACTCACTTCTATCTCCATGGTTTAGTCAACAAATGTTTACCAAACTCTCCCATGTGCCACACACGGCTCAGTGTCAGGCTTCCTGCCCTAAGGATCTCAGTCCGGTGACTACACAAGACAACTGACATGGAGTCTGCAGACTGCCAGGGCTCCATGGGAGCACTTGGGGGATTTCGGGAGCAGGGAAGGGACAGAAGCTCTCTGGAGGAGGTAACTGCTAAACTAAGTGCTGAGGGATTAGGGAGCTCTCCAAGTAACAGGAGACAGGGAATGAGTTTACTGTACTGTGCAAAATGAAATGTTCAATTACCCATAAGTTATTTAAAAGGAGATATTAAGCCAGAAAAAAAAATTTTTTTTGACAGAGAGAGAGTCAGAGAGAGGGACAGATAGGGACAGACAGACAGAAAGGGAGAGAAATGAAAAGCATCAATTCTTCATTGTAGCATCTTAGTTGTTCATTGATTGCTTTCTCATATGTGCCTTGACTGGGGGGCTCCAGCTGAATGAGTGACCCCTTGCTCAAGCCAGCAACCTTGGGCTTCAAGCCAGTGACTTTGAGCTTCAAGCCAGTGACCTTTGGGTTCAAGCCAGCAACAATGGGGTCATGTCTATGATTCCACACTCTTCAGCCGGCGATTTTAGTCAAATACCAGTCTAGATGTTTCAAGCCTGGGTCCTCTGTGTCCCAGTCTGACACTCTATCCACTGTGCCACTACCTGGTCAGGCTAAACCAAAAATTTACCATCTCTACCCATGTATAAGATACACCTTTTCCCAAAAAATTTGGGGTCTAAAAACTCGGTGCATCTTATACAGTGGTTGTAGATTTTTTTAAACTTGCATTTTCCGCTTTTTCGTGCTTGTTTTTGTGCTCATTATTGAAGACAGTGATTTGTAATCAGACACAGATAAGAACAAGCTAATGGATGGGAATTTTGACAATGATGAGGAGTTGTATGAATTTCATGATGAATAAAACTTTAGTTCAATAACTTTATGTAAGACATTTTTAAAAAAAAATTTGGGCTAATCATTAGACAAATGCAAATTAAAACCACAATGAGATACCACCTCACACCAGTCAGAATGGCGTTCATCAACAAAACAACACAGGATAGGTGCTAGCCAGGATGTGGAGAAAGGGGAACCCTACTGCACTGCTGGTGGGAATGCGGACCGGTGCAGCCACTGTGGAAAACAGTATGGAGATTCCTCAAAAAATTAGAAATGGAACTGCCCTGTGACCCAGCCATCCCACTTATAGGAATATATCCCAAGGACACCATATCACCGACTGAAAAAAAGAAATGCACCCCCATGTTTATGGCAGCATTGTTCACAATAGCGAAGATCTGGAAACAGCCCAAGTGTCCATCAGTGGACGAGTGGGTTAAAAAGCTGTGGTACAGCCTGACCTGCAGTGGCACAGTGGGTAAAAGTGTCAACCTGGAATGCTGAGGTCGCAGGTTCAAAACTCCAGGCTTGCCTGGTCAAGGCACATATAGGAGTTGAGCACATATGGGAGTTGATGCTTTCTGCTCCTCCCACCCCTTCTCTCTCTCTCTCTCTCTGTCTCCTCTCTCAAAAAAAATGAATACACAAAGTCTAAAAAAAAAAGAAAAAAAAAAAAAGATCTACCAGAAGACATTTAAAAAAAAAAAAAAAAAAAAGCTGTGGTACAGGGTCCTGGCCGGTTGGCTCAGTGGTAGAGCGTCGGCCTGGCGTGCGGAAGTCCCGGGTTTGATTCCCAGCCAGGGCACACAGGAGAAGCACCCATCTGCTTCTCCACCTCTCCCCCTCTCCTTCCTCTCTGTCTCTCTCTTCCCCTCCCGCAGCCAAAGCTCCATTGGAGCAAAGTTTGCCCGGGCACTGAGGATGGCTCTGTGGCCTCTGCCTCAGGCGCTAGAATGGCTCTGATTGTGGCAGAGCGACGCCCCAAGATGGGCAGAGCATCGCCCCCTGGTGGGCATGCCGGGTGGATCCCGGCCGGGCGCATGCGGGAGTCTGTCTGACTGCCACCCCATTTCCAGCTTCAGAAAAAAAAAAAAAGCTGTGGTACATATATACAATGGAATACTATGGGGCTATGGAAAAGAAAGAAATATTACCTTTTGCAACAATATAGAGAGACCTGGAAACTATTATGTTGAGTGAAATAAGCCAGTCAGAGAAAGAAAAATATCATATGACCTCATTTGAGGAATCCAAGGAATAATGAGAACTAAGAAACGGAATTGAGACAGAGGAGAGATCAAAGGGACCAGAGGAAAACAGGGCAGAGGGAAAGGGGATGATAGGATGGGATAAAACTCAAGGGAAGGGGGAAGGGCGCTATAGGGAGGGGGCAAGGGAGATGTTAAAGGGAATAGGGGGAAGGGGGGATGCATTCGGGGTGACCCTAGAAATTATGTAAACACAATTAACTAAATAAAAAAATTTTAAAAATTGGGCCCCAAAATTAAAGTGCGTCTTATACATGGGGAAATATGGTAAGTGGGAATTAAGAAGCAGTCTTCCACCTGACCAGGTGGTGGCGCAATGGATAGAGCATCAAACTGGGACACAGAAGTCCCAGGTTCGAAACCTCAAGGTTGCCATCTTGAGTGCAGGGTTATGGGCTTGAGTGTGGGATCACTGGCTTGAGCCCAAGGGTCGCTGGCTTCAGTCTAAGGTCACTGGCTTGAATAAGGGATCACTCACTCTGCTGGAGCCCCCCACCTTGGTCAAGGCTCAAATGAGAAAGCAACCAATGAACAACTAAGGTGCCACAATGAAGAAGTGATGCTTCTCATCTCTTTCCCTTTCTGTCTGTCTGTCTCTCTCTGTCTGTCTCTCTCTTGCAAAAAAAAAAAAAAAAAAAGAAAGAAAAAAGAAGCAGTCTTCCAAATTCAGGATGCAGCTCTGAGGACAGTGAAGCCAGGGTGCAGTCTCAATCCCTGCACCTGCTCTGCTCTTCAAGAAGTGATGAGACTTGGTGAATGGGGATCTCCTCCCCAGCAGCCTCATGACCAGTTCAGACCATGACTCCTGCGCAGCCCCTGGACAAACTGCCCAACATTCCCGAGCTTCAGTTTCCTTCCCAGTTAAAATGGAAGCAATGACGCTCTCCACTGGGAGATGTTCTTTGGGGGGGGGGGGGGGGGCTTCTTCTCTCAAGGCAAATACTGCTAAGCAAAGCACTTAAACATTCATGCTGGTCTGAGTATCATGTATACTGCTCACAAAATTTAAGGGATATTTCAAAATGAATATGAAGCAATAAAATATCCCCTAATTTTTGTGAGCGAAGTATATAGTAACAAGGGAACATTTATTCATGGTGAGGGGATGTATGGACAGAATGGGATTGGGCCCCTCTTTACAGAAGGAACCTGCACAGCGAGAGGCCCAGGGTACCTGCTGTGGGGCTGAGAGGCGGAGGTTCCTGCTTAGACCTCTTCTTCCTGCTTTGCCGGTCCCCATTTACTCTGACTTACAAAACAGGATGAAGCCTACAGTTTCTGGGATGATGACACAGGTAACAGAATCTTCAGAAATGGAAGGTACCTCACCATTCATTGCTCCTACCTTCCCTCCTCCTCCTGATTGAATCAAGACAATTCCTCTTCCTTTCCTTTATATTCAATGACTCATAAGGGGACAAAACAATAGTTTAAATAAATACCACATCTGGCAAAGCCATTGTAAAGCCAGGAGGCAGGGCCATGGCCAGCATCAGAGCTGCCTGGCTCATGCAGGTTCGCATTGGATTCGGACAGTCGGTAAAGAAACAATGGAGCCAAAAACTGGTGGGCCATAGTCTTTAATCTAGCTTGCACCCGGCGGGCAAGTAAAAATTCACACTGGGCTCCAAAACCCAGTCACATTCAGTGCTCACAAAGCTACTGATTTATCCGAGTTCCCTAGAATCAAAGGTTTCTAGCTCAACAGCCTTATTCTCCTCAGTTCCCCATTTCCTTCCTTATCCCAGATACAAACTCTGTACAAACTGGCATCTCACTCAGTACTCCGCCATCTTGGCTGCTTTTCCTGGCCTTCTCCACGTGGCCTCCTCCCGCTGCTGGCTCTATTCTCTCTGCTCTCTCATGCTAACCTCAGGAACCAAGAGAGCAAACTCCCGCTCCGTTCCCATTTTATAGTGTAGAAATCCAAACCCTTAATCCAATATACATAATGGGGAAGTCTCTAATACAAAATCACTTCTATGAGGCATGATAGGATTGTACCACCTCACACCAAAAAGGGTGGGACAGGCTTAATCCCAAAACCAAGCCTCAGGCTACAACAATTCTCAACACACATTAATATCACCTGGGCAACGGCCTCTTTAACAAAGTGAGCATAATATATTTTATCTGCCCAACAGCCATCAAGTATTTTTAGACCAGCTATAGGTTTTCACTCAAGTATACGAAGCATGTAAGATGTGAAAGCCTCACTGCTAGGTGTAGAAATGTCAGGAAAGGTAGTTTAAAAGAAATGTGTTCACCCAATCTTCTCCTTTAGAGAAAGTGTATTCATCAGGGTTCTCCAGAGACAGAGATCCAATAGGATGCATAAATATATAATATATGTCCACATATAGATTAGATAGATAGATGATAGATAGATAGATAGACAGATACAGATGTGCAGAGAGAAAGAGAGAAAGAAATTTATCTTAATGAATTGGCTCACAGGATTGTGGGGCTGGCAAGTCTGAAACCTGAAGGGCCCGCCAACAGGCTGGAGATCCCAGGAGGAGCTGATGTTGCAACTTGAGTCCAAAGGCGGCCTGAAGGCAGAATTCCCTCCTTTTTGCAGACCTCAGTCTTTTTCTCTTAAGGCCTTCACCTGATTGGATGAGACCTAATCATGGTATGGTAAACTGCGTTATTCAGTTTACAGATTTAAATATTAATCTCATCTTTAAAAAAAAACCTCTCAGCAACATCTACACTAGTATTTGACTAAAATCTGGGTACTGTGGCCTAGCCAAGGTGCACATAGAGTTAACCATTGCAGAAGGCTCTCTGGGAATATATGCTTGCGTGGTGGTTAATTTCGGGGTTCTCACATTACCGCTAGGCGGGGTCCCTGTGCTCCTCACCCTCCTCAGGTAGCTCCACGCCAACCTTCTCCTGCCAAAGGAAGCAAGGGCTGAAAGGGACCCTGTGTGTGGATGGAGGGGAGGGGACCTGGCTCACTGCCCTCCTGCCTCCTAGTAGCTGTGCAGTTTTGCCCCTTGAACTTCAGGTTCCTCGGGTGTACAGTGGACACGCTGCTGGACTGACCTCACAGGACTGCAGTGACATTAAAAGGACAGAATGTGTGGAGGGTGGGGTGTGGCGCTTCACATACCATGAGGTGCAGTCCCTGCGCTATCAGGAAGAGCAAGCACGCCTGACCCTGAGTAGGGCAGAGGGCCTCGCATCCTGATGGCCAGGGAAGGAGGCTGGAGCCCCAAAGATAAGCCTGAGTTTCAGAGGAAAGTCAACTCCCAGCCCAGAGCTTCTAAATTGAATTTTTTGTTCTTTTAGAATGTCTATGTGCTCTTTCTAAAAACTCCAGGTTTCAGAGTGTTGGGCAGATAAAATGTATTATGCTCACTTTGTTAAAGAGGCCGTTGCCCAGGTGATATTAATGTGTGTTGAGAATTGTAGCCTGGGGCTTGGTTTTGGGATTAAGCCTTTCCCACCCTTTTTTGATGTAGGGTGGTACAATCCAATCATGCCTCAGAGGTGACTTTGTATTAGAGACTTCCCTACTTTGTATATTGGATTAGAGGTTGTGAAGCTAAAGCATAAAGTGGGGGCAAAACGGGAGTTTGCGCTCTTGGTTCCTGAGGTTAGCATGAGAGAGCAGAGGGAATAGAGCCAGCAGCGGGAGGAGGCCACGTGGAGAAGGCCAGGAAAAGCAGCCAAGATGGCGGAGTGCTGAGTGAGATGCCAGTTTGTACAGAGTTTGTATCTGGGATAAGGAAGGAGATGGGGAACTGAGGAGAGTAAGGCTGGTGAGCTAGGAACCTTTGATTCTAGGAAACTCGGATAAGTCAGTGGCTTTGTGAGCACTGAATGTGAGTGGGTTTTGGAGCCCAGTGTGTATTTTTACTTGCCCGCCGGGTGCAAGCTAGAATTAAAGACTATGGCCCACCAGTTTTTGGCTCCATTGTTTCTTTACCGACTGTCCGAATCCAGTGCGAACCTGCATGGGCTGGGCTGCTCTGATGGTGGCCCTGGCCTTGGCTCCTGGCTTTACACAGAGTAAATAGTCTAAGTTCCCTTGTTCGTCAAAGGAGACAACTATTAACTCCTTGGCATGAACCATTTCATTACTTTCTTACTGATTTTTTGGTTACTACAAAAATGGGGTTCACCTATGGTTTTTGCGATTTTTGTTTTTAATGCACTCAGTCATATACCCTAGGTGTTTTTTCATGTGTAAATCTGACTTTATTGTATAGTGGCTTTTTTTTTTCCCTACTGTAAAGCCAGAAGCCACGGCCAGGGCCACCATCACAGCTGTCCGGCCCATGCAGGTTCTCATTGGATTCAGACAGTCGGTAAAGAAACAATGGAGCCAAAAACTGGTGGGCCATAGTCTTTAATTCTAGCTTGCACCCGGCGGGCAAGTAAAATAAATACACACTGGGCTCCAAAATCCACTCACATTCAGTGCTCACAAAGCTACTGATTTATCCGAGTTTCCTAAAATCAAAGGTTCCTAGCTCACCAGACTTATTCTCCTCAGTTCCCCATCTCCTTCCTTATCCCAGATACAAACTCTGCACAAACTGGCATCTCACTCCGCACTCCGCCATCTTGGCTGCTTCTCCTGGCCTCCTCCACGTGGCCTCCTTCTGCTCTCTGCTCTGCTCTCTCATGCTAATCATCCCAGGAACCAAGAGCGCAAGCTCCCACTCCGTCCCCATTTTATATTGTAGCTTCACAACCTCTAATCCAATATACAAAATAGGAAAGTCTCTAATACAAAGTCACTTCTCTGAGGCATGATGGGATTGTACCGCCCCACATCAAAAAGGGTGGGAAAGGCTTAATCCCAAAACCAAGCCCCAGGCTACAAAGATTCCGCCTGCCTCTAGCCCACCCCAACACACATTAATATCACCTGGGCGACGGCCTCCTCATGTTATCTTTAACAAAGTGAGCATAATACATTTTATCTGCCCAACACCTACTCTCTTAAATTAGAGAAAAAGGTAAACAAAGAAAACAAATAAATTAAAGCCTTCTTACAAATAAAAGGTGAACCTCATTGGAAGCCTAGGAAATCGGTTTTCTGAGAGAGGGTCCACCAGGCTCAGCCCTGACCCAGGCAGCGCCATCAGCGGGGCTTGTCTTTGCTCTCTCAGACCCAGCGTGAACCTGGAAGTCTCCGCCTACACATTCCACTCCTAGAATGTTGTCTTGCCTTTCTTTTTTGCTCCTGTAGCCATATTTGCCTCTGAGGTGGAGACAAAAGCCACTGGCCTTCTGCCACTCCCTAAGCAAAGAAATGGCAGCATCGAATTTCAGAGAATAATGGTAACGAGCTCACACAAATACGTAGGACATTGTTTCTTCACAAAACCTTCCAGACAGGCAAGCAAAAAGTTTGGGGGAATCGCACTAATGTGTACTTTCAAGACCCCTCATTTTCTTTTTTTTTTTTTTTTTTTTTAATATTTTATTTATTGATTTTTTAGAGAGAGAGGAGTGAGAGAGAGAGAAAGGGGGAGGAGCAGGAAGCTTCGACTCCCATATGTGCCTTGACCAGGCAAGCCCAAGGTTTCGAACCGGCGACCTCAGTGTTCCAGGTCGACGCTTTATCCCACTGCGCCACCACAGGTCAGGCAAGACCCCTCATTTTCAAGGTCTGATGTTGTTGTCACTGAAGCGACTTTTTTTTTGAAAAGACCAGAAACTCTCATCTTTATCTCTAGTTAGCAGTTTCCTCCCCAGTTGTTATGAGAGGAGGTATCTGTCCCTCACCAAGGCCTTAGGTTCCTGAGAAAAGCCCTTGCGTTATCCTACATTGCCAACCCCCAGGCTGTGCCCTTTTGCATTCACAGTGGAAAGGTGGGAGGATCTGAGGGACCTAGGCCAGTGGAGGTGACTCATCTTCCTGACCTTGAGAGTGGCGTGTCAGGTTGTGGGTACTGTGGGTCTGTCAGCAGTCAGCATCCTGTTGGCCAGGAAAACACTGCTGCTTCCCAGGAAAGGCTTTGTCTGCAGCTGGGACAGAAGCATCAGTGGACAGAGGCCACTGGGTCATGGAAGAAAACCAGGCTGAGCCCAGAGGGTCTCTGTTTGCAGTGGGAAGAAAGGTGCCCCTTTTCACACCCAACCCTGTCACCAAAACGAATGGACAATGTGCCCCTTTTTTGTTTTTAAGGGTTTTATGGCCTGCTATTACAGGAAAACAAACAACAGTAGCAGACATGACGAATACCAAGGAAGACATAAAGTAATAATGATTCTGAAGAGGTCTGGTGGGTGGTTTCTATCAGCCCCTCCTCTACCTCTTATTCATTCATCAGAGTCCCTACTCTCCACCCCATGACTCTGTTCTTCCCTTGGCCTTAGTCACAGATCACTTATTTATTTAGCTAGTTATTTACTCCTTCTCTTGCTCCATAAAAACATCGAGCCAGCTTATAAAAATACACAGAATAAAAGATGGAACAAATGACCAAGATAGGCAATAAAGACAAAAAGTTGGTAAGACTAGCGATGAGAGAAACATGGAAATGTTGATCACAATGTATGGTTTAGTATTTAGTTACTACAAGTGCGCTGGGCTGCAAATTTGGATTCAAGAGCCCTAGGAGCCACAGGAAGGGAAAATCTAATCAGGAAGAAGGTGCACATCTGCCGGTAAGTCAGGAAACTATCTCCCTTTCTAACACAGAAACCAGTGGGAGGTGTGTGGTCACAGTTCTCATTTGTTGGGCATGTGGGCCAGGGACCGAGTTAAATGCTCCTCCAACATTTTCACATTTGATCTGGTGACCATGTGGTATAGATACTATTATGATGTTCATTGGTGTTCACTTGACAGATAAGGAATCAGAGAATTTGAGAACAAATTGGAAAATTTTGTAATTTTTCCATGACCAAAGCAAACCCAGGCTGTCAGGCTCCATGTCTTGGTGCCAAACCAGGAAACTTGCCATGCTGGGCCCTATGAGGATATTTCTGCAACAAATGCAATTGGAATTTTTGTAGAAATTCCTCACCTTTTTAAATGCAATTCCTTAATATAGGCACAAAAGTATAAATACAGTTGAAATTCAATGAAAGCGATTCCTTGACCTAAAAGTTTGTCCAGGTGCTAAGTTCACTGATGATTTAATTTCCTTCTAGAGATGTATAAATACTGCACATTCTACCAGCAAGTAGATCAACAAGTACTTTCTCAAAGCATAGTAAATCACTCTAATGCCTCCCAAACCCACTCTAGTACAATTTATTTATACCCCAGGAGAAATTCCAAGCTGATGCCTTTGGTCTCTTTTCCCATGCCAACCTCTACAGGCAACACAGCCAGCAGAACACACAATGAAGACCTCTATTAAGAACATTTAGAAGACAACTTCACCTGCCTTGTGGTTCTTTTCTTCCAACCTGGTCTTTGTGAAATGCTTTAGGAACTGGGTATACCCTCTTTAAGACCTCATACCATTCAGGCAGCATGTCTCAAACTTTCAGCACTCACAGGCCACTTCAAGCTAGTGCAGAACCACCAATTTTAGGTAAAAATTCACCACTTTTTTTCATTTTTCTGAAGCTGGAAACAGGGAGAGACAGTCAGACAGACTCCCGCATGCGCCCGACCGGGATCCACCCGGCACGCCCACCAGGGGCGGTGCTCTGCCCCCCAGGGGGCGATGCTCTGCCCATCCTGGGCGTCGCCATATTGCGACCAGAGCCACTCTAGCGCCTGAGGCAGAGGCCACAGAGCCATCCCCAGCGCCCGGGCCATCTTTGCTCCAATGGAGCCTTGGCTGCGGGAGGGGAAGAGAGAGACAGAGAGGAAAGCGCGGCGGAGGGGTGGAGAAGCAAATGGACGCTTCTCCTGTGTGCCCTGGCCGGAAATCGAACCCGGGTCCTCCGCACGCTAGGCCGACGCTCTACCGCAAAATTCACCACTTTTTAATAAAAACATGATATGCTTTAAAAACTTTTTATTATGAAGAAATTCAAACATATGAAAGTAGAATAGAATAATGAACCTCTATGTACCCATGACAGTAATTGTTTCAACAATTACTGACTCATGGCCAATCCATTTCAACACTACTCCCATCCACTTCCTCTCTCTCATATTATCTGACGCAAGCCCAGATTTCACATCATTCCATCCATAAATATTTCACTACAAGCCTCTAAATGATATGAATCCACGCTTTTAACATTATAAGACCATTATCACAACTAAAAGTATTCATAAGAGTTCCTAAGTATCATCAAATACCAAATTTCCAGTTGTTTCAAAAATGTTTTAAGTGTTGTTTGTTTGAATCAGAATCCAAACAGGGCCCACACATTCCTATCAGATAGAACATTTCTTTTTTTTTTTTTTTTTTTTTTTTTTTACAGAGACAGAGTCAGAGAGAGGGATAAACAAGGACAAACAGACAGAAACGGAGAGATGAGAGGCATCAATCATTAGTTTTTCGTTGCGCATTGTGACACCTTAGTTGTTTGTTGATTGCTTTCTCATATGTGCTTTGACCGCGGGCCTTCAGCAGACCAAGTAACCCCTTGCTCGAGTCAGCGACCTTGGGTCCAAGCTGGTGAGCTTTTGCTTAAACCAGATGAGCCCACGCTCAAGCTGGCGACCTCAGGGTCTCGAACCTGGGTCCTCTGCATCCCAGTCCGACGCTCTATCCACTGCGCCACCGCCTGGTCAGGCAGATAGAACATTATTTTAAACAATTCATTTCATGTGTTGTAAGAGGACATCCTTGTCAATCTCTTCCTGAGGTATCTGTCCTATTTGTTCTGTCCCATATGGTAAGGTTTAGTTCATACTCCATTAGTTTCTTTCCATACCCTTTATTTTTACTAAATTAAGCTCTCCAAACTCCATATTTGTGGTCATTGAAAACACCATTAAGTGTCTAATCCCCCCCCCCCCCCCCCACTGGCAAGAGATTCAGAAAGGAGAGATTTCTCAATGAAAACATTTTTGGCCCAATTACAAAATATCTTCAAAATCTGGGTGGATGCATGATTTAACTTGGGATATAGGGGCAAAATGGGTCCCCCTCATCCACATGGGCTGCTCCTAGCTCTGCTAAGGATTTGTCCAACATTACAGGTAGTTCCAAACTATGTCCAATAATACAGTACTCTCCTCTTCATAAAGTGAAGACGAGTATCACATCTTGGAAAAGAGCCCAACTTCACTCAGAGCAGTTTGGTCTTAACAATCTGATTTCTCAGCTAATCGTTTTCTCTTTCAAGAGGCTGAGTTTATCCTTTGTATACTACAGGCCAATGCCAGAATTAACAAGGTCTCTGAGACAACTCACCAGTGGACATGCCATAATGGGCAAAGTCAACTTCTCATCCAAAATTATTGAAAGGTCCTCTGATGGCAGAGGGGAGAGTGGAGGGGGAGGAATCAGATTGTTGGCAAGAGTAGTTAAAAGGATACTGAGCCTGACCAGGCGGTGGCGCAGTGGATAGAGCGTTGGACTGGGATGCAGAGGACCCAGGTTCAAGACCCCGAAGTTGCCAGTTTGAGTGCGGGCTCATCTGGTTTGAGCAAAAAAGGTCACCATGGCCCTGGCCAGTTGACTCAGTGGTAGAGCATCGGCCTGGCGTGCAGAAGTCCCGGGTTCGATTCCTGGCCAGGGCACACAGGAGAGGCGCCCATCTGCTTCTCCACCCCTCCCCCTCTCCTTCCTCTCTGTCTCTCTTCCCCTCCCGCAGCCAAGGCTCCATTGGAGCAAAAGATGGCCCAGGCGCTGGGGATGGCTCCTTGGCGCTAGAGTGGCTCTGGTCGCGACAGAGCGACGCCCCGGATGGGCAGAGCATCGCCACCTGGTGGGCGTGCCAGGTGGATCCCGGTAGGGCGCATGCGGGAGTCTGTCTGACTGCATCCTGGTTTCCAGCTTCAGAAAAAAAACAAAAAAGAAAAACACCTCACCGGCTTGGACCCAAGGTCGCTGGCTTGAGCAAGGGGTTACTCGGTCTGCTGAAGGCCCACGGTCAAGGCACATATGAGAAAGCAATCAATTAACAACTACGGAACTGCAACGGAAAACTGATTGATGCTTCTCATCTCTCTCCGTTTCTGTCTGTCTGTCCCTATCTATCCCTCTCTCTGTTCCTGTAAAATAAAAAAAAGATACTGAAATGTCCAGGCAGGAAGTGATGTGCTCCTGAAGTCAGGTAGGAACAGGGCAGATAGAAAAGGCATGTGTAAGAAAAGAGGAAATTTGGGGACTGCTTGAATGTGGGAGTTAAAGAAGGAAGAGGGAGGAGTCTTTAGTGACAGTCATGTTTTCAGTTCTGGGCGGCTTCACCTGAACACACACCCCTTTCCAATTTGCCCACGGCCCTGGGACGGAAACAGCCAGCTGATGTGTGAAGAAAACATACCCCACGTGAAATACTCTCTTTGTAGTGACAGCAAGGGTTCTCAGTGCTGGCTGCACATGAGAACCATCTGGGGGGCTAGAAAGACTATGCCAGCTGAATCAGAATCCCTGGGTATTTTTATATCTCCCTTCACCTTCTCCCCCCAACACAGGTGATACTAATGTGCAGCCAGGGCTGAGAACCGCTGGGCCAGGCACGGACAGCAAAGGCCATTGGCACAAAAATACTGCCTGTTCCAAAACCTGTAGGAGGGCTTTGTTGGAACTGTTCAGTTTGAAGTTTAGTTTGGCTCAGCTTGGCCCCCTGTTGCTTGGGGTGAGTGAAGCGACCTGACCTTTGGAACTCAGCTTTCTGGCAAAATGAAGCTGGCCAGGACAGCCTGGCAGGGGAACAGGATAGGAGGGAGCCAGGTGTCCAGCACACGTGCTTCCCTCTGCCTGCGGAAGGCAGCGGTTCTCACACTTCTGCACATCACATTCAAGCTGGGATATCTGTTAAAGGCAGATGTCTGAGCCTCACCCCATGCATTGGTCAGGTCCAGGGTACGCAGCCCAGGAACCTGCATGACGGGTCTCAGATGACTGTCAAGAGGGTTTATGGCACAAACCCCCAGAAGCCCTGAGAGGCCCACAGGGGCCACGGTCTGTGTCCCCACAGTGGACGAGTACAGGGCAGACTCTCTCCTTCACCTGGACCTTGGCCCAGGAAACTCCAACAGGCAGGTGACGGAGCAGCCGCGGTCAGTGTTAGAAGAGGGTCAGTGGGGTTCTGTCCAATCAGGGGAGGGAATTCATGGAAAATAAAGTGCACCTGCCACAAGTTTCCATTGTATGATAGAAGATGGACGTGAAGCAGGAAAGGCCCTTGGCTCACTTACTCCGTCTCACCGTCTCACCGAGAGGAAACGGGGTTTTCCCAGCCTGACTTTGGGCAGGAAATGCAGGACCCAGAGGAACCCCAGCAGCAGCCTCTGGCCCTTTGGAGAACTTCAGTTTCTGCAATGGGTTTCAGTGGGAGGTCCCGCAGTAGCAACATTAGCATCACTTGCTAGAAACACTGTACCAATTCCTGGGCCCCACGCCACACCTACTGGGTCAGACTGGGGGTGGGGCCCTCAATCTGTGTTATAACAGGGCCTCAGGTGACGCTGATGTCATTCAGGTTTGAGGACCCTGCACCAGAGGCTCAAACACTTCAGTGCTCATGGTCTTAGTGGAAGGCTCCCTGAGACCCGGTTTTGTGGAGGAAGGGAAGTCCCACAGCCTCCCTCCCTCTCTGCAGGTGCTGACTGACAGGCCGTTTCCCTAAGAGGAAAGGGAGCCAGGACCCCGGCAGCGGCCACCTGCCCTGTGGCTGCACTTGCAGCTGACTCTTAGCTGTTTTTTCTAAGTGTGGAGAGGGCGCAGGCGCACCTTTCTCTCAGAAAGAAACGGAACCTGGGTGCCTAACCCCCCAAAGTAGAGGCAGCTCTGGTCATGACACCTGAGGGTCTGGTGCCACTCCCCCCCCCCCCCGAGAAATATGGGAGTAGGACTACAAGGCCCAGGGCACATATCCACACTCTGTTCCCCAGCCCACGAGTGCTTCCTTCTCTTTCATGACGGGGAAGCGAACATGGGCGCTCTAAAGCAGGTTTCAAAGAGGCTGCCCCCTGGCCCCTGGGCCAGGACAAGAGCCCTTCTCAGAAGGGGAGTCAATGTTCATCCTCATACCTCCAGAAAGGGGTTTCAGTCAGCTCAGACTGCTGCAACGAAATGCCACAGACTGGGTGGCTTCAGTAACAGACACACTCTCTTGTTTGTGTTGGCTGGGAAGAGGGGCTGATTTGGAGGCTGAGGCACAGGGCGAGGACCAGCCGGTGCAACAGGGCGAGTTACCCGGCCCCCTCTCCTCCAGCCCCAGTTCTGGACAGCCTCCAACCATTCTGGTCAAATAGAAAGACTAATATGTTCTAAAGAAGGAGTCACTGGGATCAGGAATAATCCAGCCCTGTTGTCAGGATTCATTATGGAGTTTTTAAATGTGTTATAAGAAAATTCACAACTTTGAAGCAAAAAAAATTAAAGCACAATTTCATATTTTCTTGTCAAATGACTCGACTTGAGGCAACAAATGAAATATAATTTAACTCAACAGGAAATATCACACTTGGAGGAAAAACAGAAAAAAAAAAACCCCTTAAATTAAAGCCAAACATTCTTTCCAGGCACAGCTCTGACATTTCCAGATTGACAGCAGAATGAGTCTGTTTCCATGAAACAAAACTATGAGCCCAAAGTCTGCCTTTGAAATAGCTTTCCACTTCATCCCCACTTCTCGAGGCTCAGGGAACGATGCTCGTGGCCTTTCTCAGGGCCAGGTAGCCGGTGACGACGTCGGACGGCAGCCTCCGGATGTAGGAGAACTCCTCGATGGAGCTGAACCGCAGCTTGCTCTGCGGGTCCGTGTAGTTGGCCTGGGTGCGAAACGGGCACAGAGAAGGGCAGACAGTGGGTGGTGGTGCTGGTAAATATTTTAAATTCAAGTTTAATTTTATTTTCTTTTTTACTGAAAGTGAAATATATCTTCATCATGTCTTACGCTGCCACCAAGAACAGTAAATTGCTCACTTTGGTGAAGACGCATTCATCTTCCCAGACTTGAGAGATACTTCACGGTAAAAATAAGAGGAAACGGAATAACCACATGGGACACTAGGACTCTTCTGGTTGGTGCCTCAAGGGCTACAAGCAGCAAGCCCCAAATTGAATGCATGGTGCTCATCTGCTTTCAAGCTCCCGCCTGCTTCAAAAGAATGCTCCAGATCTGTTCCCCAAGGCAGGGAGCAGCACCTCACACTGCGCCACTGCCCCTCCCTCTACCCCCACCATGCCCAGTGCACGCCCCTCCCGCTTCTCCACCCCCTCCGTACACCTCTTCCATGGCACCCTGAGCTCCACCGCAGGGCTGGACTGGCCTCCCACACCCCCTTTTCCACTGGAAGGGACAGCCACCCTGCAACTGCAGCCAGGGTCATCTTTGCAACCTGCAATTCTAGTCATATCCTTCTTCATGAACCCTCCCAATGGCTCTTCTCTGTTCTCGGGAAAAAGGCCCAAGTCCTCCGCCCCTGCCGGCTCTTCTCGGGAAAAAGGCCCAAGTCCTCAGCCCCTGCCGGCTCTTCTTCGGCCACATGTTCTCACTCAAGTGTGCCAGCTACTGGGCTCTCCCTACCGACCCTCCCTACTGTCATGTCCCATTGACCTTTTCCTTGGAAGGGGTCCTACCCTGGCCCACTCTGCTCAGTAATAACCTGTTCATCCCATAGCACTCAGCCCCCAAAGTCATATCACCAGGAAGCCTTATCTGCTCCCCCCACAGGAGGTCAGGACCCCACCCTCCCACCTCATCACATCTGTCTTCCTGTGGAATGCTTATCACTGAATCTAGGCTCCCAGTACAATGCAGGGCACATAGTAGGCCTTCAGTAAGTGTTTTCACAGGCAAGTCATAAATGGATGAATGAACCAAAACATAAATAATTAGGCCCATCACAGAAAAGAGAACTTGTTTCCCACTGACAGAACAAAATTCTCTTTGGGTCTGTTTTTCCCACATGCACAGTGAAGAATCTAATTCACTCACTCTATACCTCAAGGCACATGGCTCCACAGATTTTGAAACAGAAGACATGAGCATGAGTCATTTGGAGCTCCTTTAAAAAAATTATGAGCTGCCCTTAAAGTCTAGACAGATAACATCCAATTACTTAAGTGTGGATTGTTTGCTCCAATGTTAATCATCTCTGCAGAACTGGACCTGGGCGAAGCAATGCTGAGATTCAATCAGGGAGGGAAATGAAGAAGCAACAGGCCGAAGGGAACTGAGTCATAGGTTTCTCATACTCTAAAAAGTCCTCACTTCTGCCACTGGGGATCTCCTTAGGTACTCAATGGCTTCCTGTCAGGAATATGAGATTATTTCTAAGAAACTAAAATTAATTAAAGCTCTATAAGAAATAAAACTTTGATCTGTTGGCTTGCTCTAGATATTGCCTTCCTGATGGCAATGAAATTAACGTAATATATGACAGTAATATAGAGGACGGCGTGGATAGAAACACAGCAACAAAGCCCTCTGAGGCGCCTGGCCTGCGGCAGTTAGATGCCCTGCAGTTCTGAGCAGGGGCGCAGACATGTGCATCTGGCTTTGATCATCCGGCCTCCATAGATGAACCAGCCTGGTCTGGCTCCGTTCCTGTGGCTGCCTCACTCCTACCACCACACTGTGCTGAGCCAGCCCGCCCGCCCAAGTTCAGACCTCACTGCCAAGAAGGCTGCTGAATAAATAATGAGGAATACACAGATACTGCGGCACCAACAAAGAAGGTCAGCAACGAGAACTTGCACAGATCGGCCTTGACCTAGTATTCTGAAGGGAGAGGCGGATGCCAAGCTACACTGCTCAGATGAACAAGTAAACAGCTGCGTTCCTGCAGTCAGAACCTCCCCGGGATGCCATCCCCGGACCTCAATGAAACAAAGCCTGCCTTCCTGGAGGGCAGGCAGCTAACAGCTTCCAGGCCTTCCTCCCCGCCGGTGACAAGCAATGTTCACTGCTCCCCCATGGCTCCCAGGGCCACAGTCCTTTCCATAGCTCTGACACGGGCCAAACACGGATGTGACCCTGCCAGCTTCCCTGCCTTGCCCATGCTCAGGGCTGGGAAACATGGGTCAGTGTAAACAGGAACTGGGCTTTATTTTTTCATTATATAACTTTGATTCATATAAGTAACAGATGAACACATTCTCCTATTAAAAAAGAAAGACAGAAAGGAATAAGACTCAAGACCCCTTCTATCACCATTTACCACTCAATGTCCTTTGCTTTCCCGTGAGGAAACCACTGCTGAGTAGGTACCCTTCCAGACCTTGTGTATTATCTATTCTAGAGAGAAAGAAACAGGAAGGGAGGGAGATGAGAAGCATCAACTCGTAGTTGCGGCACCTTACTTGTTCCCTGATTGCTTCTCCTACCTGCCTTGATAGTGGTTGGGTGGGGGGTGGCTCCAGCCAACCCTGCTCAAGCCAGAGACCTTCGGGTTTAAGCCAGTGACCATGGGATCATGGCGATGATCCTGCACTTAAGCTGGCCACCCTGTACTCAAGCCAGTGGCCTCAGGGATTTTGAACCTGAGTCCTCAGCATCCCAGGTCCACAATCTATCCACAGCGCCACCACCAGTCAGGCTGTGTATATATAGTCTTACACGCACATATAAACACACCAGCGAAATTACCGTCTAGTTTTTCATAAGTATATGCTGATTTTTATTTAGTGGTATCATGCTGCTTACACTGTTTTGCACCTTCCAGTAAACAGTATATCTTGGAAGTTAATCCATGTTGTTATATACACATCAAGCTCGCAGAATAGGACAAAAACACCCCCTTCCCCCACCAACTGACCTTTATGTTGTTTCCAATATTTTGCTAATACCTTTTCCGATAAGCATTTCTACATGAAGCTCTTTGTGCACTCTGTTTCTTAGGGAGCCGTCTAGAAGGCCAATGCTGGATCACAGGCTTTTACTTTCTTGCCTCAGTAGGTAGTGCCAAATTATCTTCCAAAGGGTCCAGATCCCACCTCAAAAGGGTGATGGATGGGGATATCCATTTCTCTATGTTGTGACAATGTATATAAGCACGTGTCTTCATTTCTTCCCTGCCTGGTGAGTCTTTCTCCTAATTATAAGTGAGCTTGAATATCTACTTATTGGTCAAGTGTATCATGCAACCAAGCTGTTGGTTTTCACACTGTGTTGCCCAGAAGCACTTTCGAGGTCACTGGGGTGGGCTGTGGGGAGAAGGACAGAAAACCAGATCCACACAGGACCACCGTGGGTATCTGGACTTCAGGGGATTCTGTAAAAGCTTTCATTTGGAAAAGGGGTTCTGTGCTTTAAAATATGTTTAAAAACCACTACCTTGAAGCCATTTTTAAAAAGTTTAAATATTTTTTTAAATGTTTCCTTTATTTGCATGCGGGAGTCTGACTGTCTCTCCCCGTTTCCAGCTTCAGAAAAGAAAAAAAAAAAAAAGAAAGAAAAATATTTCCTTTATTTATTTATTTACAGAGACAGAGAGAGAGTCAGAGAGAGGGACAGACAGGGACAGACAGACAGGAACAGAGAGAGATGAGAAGCATCAATCATCAGTTTTTCATTGTGACACCTTAGTTGTTTGTTGATTGCTTTCTCATATGTGCCTTGACCGTAGGCCTTCAGCAGACTGAGTAACCCCTTGCTTGAGCCAGCGACCTTGGGTCCAAGCCGGTGAGCTTTTTGCTCAAACCACGTGAGCCTGCGTTCAAGCTGGTGACCTCGGGGTCTCGAACCTGGGTCCTCGGCATCCCAGTCCGACGCTCTATCCACTGCGCCACTGCCTGGTCAGGCAAGTTTAAATATTTTTTAAAGAGTATTAATCTTCTCTAAAATGCACAAGTGTTTTTTTTAAAACTAAAGCCGTAAAAAAAATAATAATTGTTTTTCATGTAATTAACATGATATAGATGAAACATCTTTCATGTAAGAGAGAAGTGAAAACTGGATCTCCTTTCTGGAGCAATTCTCTCTCTAGACTGCCCACACGATCTTTCCGGTCGCAGCACTCTAAAATAAATATGTGAACACCAGCACAAACCCATTACCTATTCAAAGTATATGGACTCCAGGCAGGACCAGAGGTGGTCAATATTCAACACTGTCTGAGTAGACGATACTGTAAAATCTTCCTTTCAATTCTATGTTCTAAGACATAGAGATGTAAATATACTCACAAGAAGACCTGAAACATCAGAATACTTCTTAGCTGGTTTGAAGGATGGAGGAGCATCAATACTGAAGTCTGGGGGGGAAAAGTAAAGAAAAAGAAGGTAACTAAACTGGCTTTAAAACATTCAGATCCCTTTCCTTTTTATCTAAAACAGTCTGGTACTATTTCTAAAATTTTGACTTTGTGATTAAGTTGCTAGCAGAATTCTTTGTGGATATGATGTAATATGTCACAGAACAAGGGCAGGCTCTGGATCTAGCTTTGCCCTGTCCCTAGAGACCCTCTACTCTAGCAGAATCACCGGACAGCTCATCTGCCTACAAGCCATTTTCACTGTCTCGGGCTACGTGGGCTGATGGTGACGAGATGCCAAACCACCCACGGCTTGGAGCTCAGCATTCAGATACTGGAATGCCCACATCCAGACAAGTGAGTAGCTCCCTTGTCATCCGCCTGAGTCACCCATGAAAGATGTGCAGTGGTACAGGAGCCGGAGGAAACTTTTACCTGTACTTTCCAATGAAGTTGAACACAACATCTAACAGTGCTCTGCACAGATTTGGAAACACTGTAGCACAAAGCATTTACTCTGAAAAACACCAGCTCAGAGAGTAAAACAGAGCTGGCCTTTAAGCTGGTTGTCAGAAAACCTCCTAAATCTGGGGCAACCTTGTTCCTGGAAACACATTTTAAGTGTAGACTTCTGAATAAGAAGTCTGTTGAAGAGAAACACAAATATTATTATATCAGGACTTATTTCTCCAGGTCGACACTAAAAACCACATATCCACGACAACGCAAACAAACAGATTCAACACAGATACAGTTATGAGGAAACATACACATAACCTTCCTATTGATTCCTATAAAATTCCTAAGCTAAAAATTCGCTCCATTAATGCAAACACAATAAAGTAGGTCTGCTGTACGAAAGGTCCCAGTCTAAACAGTGTAAACTCATCGAAGGCTCTAAAGAGCTCACAGTTAGGATCGTTCAGTTGCCACGGCAATGCCCTTTCAGAAGCGAGAATTTGTTTCAGGTTCTTCCAGGTCCTATTCTTCTTGCCAGCGATGGCACCACCATGGCCAGAGTGCTCGAATTAGAAGCATGGATGAGAAGAAACAAAAATCAATGAAAAGCACCATTTCAGAATCTGACATTCATGCTTATTCCTAACTGTAATATACCCCTTATTCTGTCAGCAATCATTTGTACCCCAGAGCCTTTTATAAAAAAAAGTATTGCACCATACACTTAAATCTTATAAAAAACAATGTTTTTTAATTGTCAAAATCCATGAGTTAGTTGGTGATGGAGTAGAAATAAAAAAATTTTTTTTACACACACACAGAAAAGCACATCCTTTATTGCAATGGTCCCCAACCCCGGGGCGGCAGAGAAAGAATAACTTCCATTATTTCCGTTTTATTTATATTTAAGTCTGAACGATGTTTTATTTTTAAAAAATGACCAGATTCCCTCTGTTACATCCGTCTAAGACTCACTCTTGACGCTTGCCCCGGTCACGTGATACATTTATCTGTCCCACCCTAAAGGTCGGTCTGTGAAAATATTTTCTGACATTAAACTGGTCCATGGCCCAAAAAAGGTTGGGGACCACTGCTTTTTTTTTTTTTTTTTTCATTTTTCTGAAGTTGGAAACAGGGAGAGACAGTCAGACAGACTCCCGCATGCGCCCGACCGGGATCCACCCGGCACGCCCACCAGGGGCGACGCTCTGCCCACCAGGGGGCGATGCTCTGCCCATCCTGGGCGTCGCCATGTTGCGACCAGAGCCACTCTAGCGCCTGAGGCAGAGGCTACAGAGCCATCCCCAGCGCCCGGGCCATCTTTGCTCCAATGGAGCCTTGGCTGCGGGAGGGGAAGAGAGAGACAGAGAGGAAAGCGCGGCGGAGGGGTGGAGAAGCAAATGGGCGCTTCTCCTGTGTGCCCTGGCCGGGAATCGAACCCGGGGGGGACCACTGCTTTATTGGGCTAACTTTATATAACTCTCACACAAATTTCCCACTACTTTAAAATAATTTTCCTACAAAATTAGATGCAAACTCATGACCACATTTCTAAAGTCCCATCTGAGGGCACGTCTCTGCCTTGCAAATTACTGGTGAGCCTGGAAAACCCAAGTATGCTTCCATCATGGCATGGCAAGCCTTCTGGAAATATTTTTTTCTTTTTCTCCTATGAGGATGACAAAATAAAATGGAAAGAATAGCAAAATCTGTTGCAGGCTCTGGTAATACTGTTTTTAAAACTAATTAATGAAAAATAACCTTATAAATGGTATAATCTGAATCACTGTAATTTATTATCTCTCTCAAGAATGAAAGGAAAAGTAGTCTGTTTCAACCATATGGTACAATAGCTTAGATTTACTTAAAGAAAAGGCACTTCTTCTCTGACCCTACCCCTCCCACAAAGCCCAGGACAGAGAAGGTGGCAACTAGGACTGACAGAGAAGGGGACGCCAGTGCCATCTGGGCTGCAGGCCCAGCATGATTAGAATTGTATGGCTGTTTGGTTTTTAATTTATCAAACACCTTAGATGCTTACCACAAAGTTGGGATCCTTAAATGGCAAAGGTTTAGAAGTTTTTTCCATAGGTCCTGTGCTAAAATCAGAGGGTACCACTTTATTCTCACTTACGGCTTCCATGCTGATACCCTTAAAATACAATAAGAATAGTAGGAGGTCAGTATCTTTCAGCTGAGTTCCCTAACTCTGCTCTCAACACACAAAAAATGACACCACAGGGTGTGCCCAGAGTCCCAGCAGGTGGCCCGCACCAGAGGAAGACATGTTAGCCTGGCCACAGCACCTGCTGGGCAGAAGCCACAGGAGAGACAGCCAGGACCCCAGCTTCCATGCTTTCCCGCCCCCCATGCGCCAAGCACAGGGATGGGTGTCCTATCTGAGCTGGCTCATTTAACTCTGACAACCACTACAAGGTAGTGCTATTATCCCCAGTGGACCGAAAAACTGAGGCTATCCATGACACCACACGGTCCTTACTCCTGATTTTGTCAAACTATGTCTTGAAATTTTAAGACAAAAAAGGTCCAGCCCTGTTACAGGTCTCATCAGCCAGGTCCCTGGCTACAGCTGGTATGCTTAGGGTGCCCAACAGGACGTGGGCATTCTGAGAGGGAGAGGAGGCTAGACGTCAGCTGACAAGCAGGCTAATATGCTTTAAATCACAAAACCTTTTAAGCTAAAAATCACAAAGGAAAAACAAGACAAAAAAATCACTTCTGATTTGTAATGCCATTTCCAGTCTTTCCAGACTGCATTAAACTGGGTTGTTTTTTTTAATATAGTTAACATAAGCCGAAATGCACAGATCTTATGTATAGGTTTCATTAGTTTTGCCAAATGTTTACACTTGTGTGACACATGCCCCTGCCGAGATAGGTAACATTTCATCATCCCAGAAAGTTCCCTCGGCTTCTTCCGAGTCAATACCTTCCACCCTCGGGGGCAACCCCTGTTCTGATTTCTACCACATTCTTCTACCTGTTCTAGAACTTCATGAGGGAAATCTGACGGCACGTCCTGCTTCTTTAGCTCAACAGAATGTTTGAGTGTTATCCATGCTCTTGCCTGAATCAGTCATTTGTTTCACTGAATCTGTATAATAGTCAGCAGAGTGCTGTTTTCCTGGGTGGATGTACCAGAATTTGTTTATCCATTTCTGTTGAAAAAATCATGTCATTTTTTACCCTGGCCAGGTGGCTCAATGAATAGAGCATCTATCTGGTGTATGTACATCCCAGGTTCAATTCACAGTCAAGGCACACAGGAGATGTGACCATCTGCTTCTTTCCCCTTCCCTCTCTCCCTTCTCTCCCTCTTCTCCTCCTGCAGCCAGTGGCTCGACTGGTTCAAATGTTGGCTCTGGGCGCTGAGAATAGCTCAGTTGGTCCGACTGTTGGCTTCAGACACTGAGGATAGCTCGACTGATTCAAGCATTGGCCTCAGACGGGGGTTGCCAGGTGGATCATGGTCAGGGCGCATGCAGAAGTCTGTCTCACTATCTCCCCTCCTTTCACTTAAAAAAAAAAGTCAGGTCATTTTCAGACTTCAGCTATTATAAAGAAAGCTGCTGTAACATATCTGTATGAGCGTTTGTGTGGACATGTGTTTTTACTCCTCTTGCGTAAATACCTAGGAGTGAAATGGTTGGGTTACAGGGTAATAGGGAATATAGTCAATAATATTCTAATAACTATGTATGGTATCAGATGGGTATGAGACTTATCAGAACGATCACTTAGTAAGTTATGTAATGTCTAATCACTGGGTTGTATACCTGAAATAATATGATACTGCATGTCAACTATAATTGAAAAATAAAACATTGTATCACACAAACACACAAAGGAAACTGCCAAATTATTTTCCTAAATGGTTGCACTCTTACATTCCAGCAGCAGTATGAGAGTTGTGGTTATATAACTATATATCCCACCCCATCCCCCCACCACACCTACTTCTCCCCCCAGTGGCACCCATGTGGAAGAAGGGGAGCGGGGGCGTTAGGGACCACTCTGCTGCAATAGCTCCCTGAGCAGCACCTTCTCAAACACTTGCCCAACTCCTCTCCACGTCCCTCCACATGGGTCTGAACCCCAGCTAGGGAGTCTGGGGCCTGTGCTCTTTCTCTCTTCATACTTCCTCTTCTGTCTGGACTGCCCTCACCTCATCCTCCCCCATTCACAGTCCTTCCTTTTATCCCCTCCAAGGCCCAGTTCCAGTGTCAACTCGCTAAGAACTAAGAGGCCTCCAATTTCTCATCCTTTTCCTACCATCTGTAGCCACAGTGATGCCTCTTTCGCCTGTCCCCTCCTTCCCTCCCTCCCTCCTCTCTCTCGCCACCACTCCTTCCGTTTTTTGCCCAGCTCTGGCCCCTTCCTCAGCTGTGAGCTTCGGAGAAGTGACTCTGTAGTGTACATCTTGCCCATCCCACTCTCCACAGCACAGTCCATGACACACTTTAAATGCACCTTTGATGTCACTCCCCTACTTACAACTGCTCTGTAGCTCCCACCGCCTTTGGGGTTGGGAACAAATTCTGCCCTCCTCTCCCGTCCTGCTTCCTGCTCCCCTTCCTTCCTGTATATTGTGTCTTCTGGTGCAAAAACCATTGAGTCATTTTCTATACAACACAAATAGTTTCTGATTTTTCCATTTTTATTCATGCTTCACCAAAATTCTTTTTATTTTTTTATTTTACTTTGTTGCAGGAAAACAACACCTAAACGGAGGATAACAGATACCCAGACAACTTAATAGAGGAAGAATTTATTAGTAGCCAGCAGAGCACGTGACGCTAGTAGCACCAAAGCACGAGCTCCCAGAAGTTAGATTTCTTCCACCTTATAGATCTTTTACAGGGCCCATACAAGGGCGTGTCTTTCCTTTGTCCAAGGTCCTATGTGCACCTCATGACTCAAAGTGAGGCGGGGCAGCAAGGGGGAAGGGGCTTCCAGACCCCTGGTCCTAGCTATGTACAGATCCTGTGTTTCTTGTGAGTATTGTAAGAGTCTCCAGGAGATCAATTAGAGATGTGGATAATCTTTAACTGGCTGAGTGAGTCATTCTTGCAGGCTCCTTCTTCTGTATTTTTCTGGTTTCTCCCCTCTCACTTATTTATTTATTTATGTGAGAAAGAGGAAGACAGGAAGGGAGAGAGATGAAAAGCATCACCTCATAGTTGTGGCACTTTAGTTGTTCATTGATTGCTTCTTATACGTGCCTTGACTAGGGGGGCTCCAGCTGAGCCAATGACCCTTTCAAACCAGAGACTATGGGGTCACGTCTCATGCTCAAGCTGGTGAGCCAATGCTCAGGCCAGATGAGCCTGTGTTCAAGCCGATGACCTTGGTGTTTCGAACATGGGTCCTCAGTCCCAGGTTGAAGCTTTATCCACTGAGCCACCACCTGGTCAGGCACACCAAAATTCTTTTTTTTAAACATATATATATATATATTTTAAATTTACTGATTTACCATATTTTTGCATAGAGGAGACAGAGGAGAGGCATCAGGGAGAAGCAGGAAGCATCATCTCTTGTAGTAGTTGCCTCCTGTATGTGCCTTGACCAGGCAAGCCCAGGGTTTCGAACTGGTGACTTTGGCATTCCAGGCTGACGCTTTATCCATTGTGCTACCACAGGTCAGGCCAAAATTCTTTTCATCAGGATTAGTCCGTGTCAGATTGAACTTTACAACCAAGACTAGATTTAGTGTTTTGTATATAAGTAACTTTTACTGCACTTAGGATTGTCCCCTCACCGTCACAGCATTTGTCCCAAGTACATGTGACCTGGGAAACACAGTTTGATGAGGGAGACCCGAGTTTCCCATCACATTTAATCACTAGCCATTCCCCTGTGTAGCCAGTGGTCAATGTGTTGACTATTTCTTAGAGCAATACCTATTATAAATTAGATATATGATTGATAGTTTATATTTATGTCTTAGTCAATGAAAAAACACAGCTTTTGAAACAGGCAGGGAACAAGAGACCAGAAAGAGACAAAGATGAGAGATGAGCAGACGAGGAAAGGGTAGAGTCAGAGTGAGAACGCAGGGATCAAAACATCCTGTGTCACTTGGTGGCTCACTCTTCTGTCCCCTGTATCAAACCCATTGCCTGGCACAAAGTAAGTACCAAATCCTCAATGACTGGGTGACTGATTGACCAGAGTTAAGCAACAAGGCAGTGCATAACTAAATGCCAACATCAGTACTGAAGATGTATAGTCTCAGGAATTCACTGTAAGGAACCGTCTCTGGGTGGGCTGCAGTGGTCAAATGCAAAGACACACAGGAAGGATAATTCAGAAACAACTGCACTTGGTTACCTACGGGGCACAGGGAATCCCGTAGGAAAGGGCGGGGTGATGGGAGGGGAAGAGAGAGCAGTAAACTTCTCTGAGTAGAGCTTTTTGTAAAATTTTGACCTTTGGAACCACGTTAAAGTTTCACATACTAAAGAAAAATAATAATAAAACCAACAAGGATGGAGCAACAGATAAAAGAAAATGGAATACAAACAAAACCAAATCAACCTAACTGTATTTGGAATGAGTAACAACCACACTGGAGGGGAGGAAGGGAGAAATAACTTCAGTGACTTTGAGCACAGTATCCTAACAATATAACCTAAGCTTAAAGACAAAAAGAACCAGAAACAATTGATAGGCTTGTTTCTCATAGGGCAGGGGTTCCCAAACTTTTTACACAGGGGGCCAGTTCACTGTCCCTCAGACCACTGGAGGGCCAGACTATAAAAAAAACTATGAACAAATCCCTATGCACACTGCACAGATCTTATTTTAAAGTAAAAACAAACAAACAAACAAAAAAAAACGGGAACAAATACAATATTTAAAATAAAGAAAAGTAAATTTAAATCAACCAACTGACCAGTATTTCAATGGGAACTATGCTCCTCTCACTGACCACCAATGAAAGAGGTGCCCCTTCTGGAAGTGCGGCGGGGGCTGGATAAATGGCCTCAGGGGGCCGCATGTGGCCCGGGGGCCATAGTTTGGGGACCCCTGTCATAGGGTATACCACTTCCTATGAATTCTAAGATGAAGCAAATAAGGAACAAAGGAAGGCCAGAATGAACCTTGCACTACTGCAGGGGTCGGGAACCTTTTTGGCTGAGAGAGCCATGAACTCCACATATTTTAAAATGTAATTCCATAAGAGTCATACAACGACCCGTGTACGTTACGCATTATCCAACATTATCCAATAAAAAGTTGGTGTTGTCCTGGAGGACAGCTGTGATTGGCTCCAGCCACTCGCAATCATGAACATGAGCGGTAGGAAATGAATGAATTGTAATGCATGAGAATGTTTTATATTTTTAATGTTATTATTTTTTATTAAAGATTTGTCAGCGAGCCATAGGTTCCCGACCTCTACACTACTGGATTAAAATCAGAGGTTACCAATATTAACTCCTGGTTTTTGACTTAGTTCTCACCACCGAGAGGGATGGCGAGTTCTCGCCAGTAGCCACGGCCACCATCACAGCCGCCTGGCCCATGCAGGTTCGCATTTGATTCGGACAGACGGTAATGAAACAATGGAGTCAAGAACTGATGGGCCATGAGCTTTAATCCTAGCTTGCACCCAGCAGGCAAGAAATACACACAGTAGGAAAACACTTCCCTTTCCATTCAGGGCTCCCAAAGCCACTGACTTATCCGAGTTTCCTAGAATCAAAGGTTTTTACTTCACCAGCCTTATTCACCTCTGTTCCCCATCTCCTTCCCTCTGCACAAACTGGCTTCTCCTTCAGTACTCCACCATCTTGGCTGCTTCTCCTCTCCTCCACGTGGCTTTTCTCTGCTCTCCCCTAGCATGGGGCACTCCTCTGCCCCATTTTATAGTGTAGAATCAAAACCTTAAATCCAATATACAAACAAGGAAGTCTCTGATACAGAGTCACTTATCTGAGGCATAATGGGATTCCTCATGAGAGTGCACCACCCCACATCATGCAACAGTCAAGGGTGTGGGGAAAAGCTTAGTCTTAAAACTAAACCTTAGGCTATAACGACCCTGCCTGCTTACAGCCTGTCCCCCACACCCAATGCTAACTATAAGCAAGCAAACATATATATCATTTACAAACTTATTTGACCAACAGCTGGAAACAATGAACAATGGGCAGACCCTGGTTTTTCTGGATTATTTTCCAAGAACTAGCGATCCTTGAAGAAATGCTGACTCCAGGGCTGGATCAGGAAAGTACAAGATGAATCTTGTAGTAAGAAATGGATGAATGTAAAGCCAGAAGCCACGGCCACTATCACAGCAGCCCGGCCCATGCAGGTTCGCATTGGATTCGGATAGTTGGTAAATAAACAACGGAGCCAAAAACTGATGGGCCAACATCTTTAATCCTAGCTTGCACCCGGCGGGCAAGTAAAAACACACACTGGGCTCCAAAACCCACTCACATTCAGTGCTCACAAAGCTACTGACTTATCCGAGTTTCCTAGAATCAAAGGTTTCTAGCTCACCAGACTTATTCACCTCTGTTCCCCATCTCCTTCCTTCTCCCTGCACAAACTCTGCACAAACTGGCCTCTCACTCAACACTCCGCCATCTTGGCTGCTTCTCCTGGCCTACTCCACGTGGCCTTTCTCTGCTCTCTGCTCTCTCCTCTGCTAATCTCAGGAACCAAGAGAGCAAGCTCCCGTTCTGCCCCTATTTTATAGTGTAGAAATCAAAACCTTTAATCCAATATACAAAATAGGGAAGTCTCTAATACAAAGTCACTTCTCTGAGGCATGATGGGATTGTACCACCCCACATTAAAAAGGGTGGGAAAGGCTTAATCCCAAAACCAAGCCCCAGGCTACAACGATCCTGCCTGCCCACAGCCTGCCCCCAACACACATTAATATCACCTGGGCAACGGCCTCCACATGGGCAGTGTCATCTTTAACAAAGTGAGCATAATACATTTTATCTGCCCAACAATGAACCAGAAAGTAAGAAAGCTATTGTACCAGTTTGCTAGAGCTGCCATAATAAGATACCACAGACTAAGGTATAAACAACAGAAATTTCTCACAGTTCTGGAGAGTAGAAGCCCAAGATCCAGAAGCCAGCAGGGTTGATTTCTCCTAAGGCCTCTCTCCTTCACTTGTAGATGGCTCTCTCCTCAGTGTCTTCACAAGACTTTTCCACTGTATAAGTGCCTTCCTGGTGTCTCTCCTTCTTCTTACAGGACACTGATCATATTGGATTAGGAACCCACCCTATATGAATTCATTGAGCCTTTATTATCTCCTTAATGGTCCCACCTTTAATATAGTAACATTCTGAGGTGTACTGAGGGTTAGGACTATTGCATATGAATCCTGGGGAGACATAGTTCAGTGCATAACAGCACTCACAAAATGATGGAGGAATATTAAAGGACACAGGAGCGAGAAAGGCTGATGGATGTTGTTGGGCAGATAAAATGTATTATGCTCACTTTGTTAAAGATGGCACTGCCCACGTGGAGGCTGTTGCCCAGGTGATATTAATGTGTGTTGGGGGCGGGCTGTGGGCAGGCAGAATCCTTGTAGCTTGGGGCTTGGTTTTGGGATTAAGCCTTTCCCACCCTTTTTGATGTGGGGTGGTACAATCCCATCATGTCCCAGATAAGTGACTTTGTATTAGAGACTTCCCTATTTTGTATATTGGATTAAAGGTTTTGATTTCTACACTATAAAATGGGGGTGGAACGAGAGCTTGCTCTCTTGATTCCTGGGATAAGCTTTAGAGAGCAGAGCAGAGAAAGGCCATGTGGAGGAGGCCAGGCGAAGCAGCCAAGATGGCGAAGTGTTAGGTGAGAAGCCAGTTAGTGCAGAGTTTGTGCAGGGAGAAGGAAGGAGATGGGGAACAGAGGTGAATAAAGTCTGGTGAGCTAGAAACCTTTGATTCTAGGAAACTCGGATAAGTCAGTAACTTTATGAGCACTGAATGTGAGTGGGTTTTGAAGCCCAGTGTGTGTTTTTACTTGCCCGCCAGGTGCAAGCTAGAATTAAAGATGAAAGCCCATCAGTTCTTGGCTCCGGTGTTTCTTTACCGACTGTCCAAATCCAGCGCGAACCTGCATGGGCCGGGCTGCTATAGTGATGGTAGCCCTGTGTTGGGCGGATAAAATGTATTATGCTCACTTTGTTAAAGATGCCGTCGCCCAGGTGATATTAATGTGTGTTGGGGGCAGGCAGGATCATTGTAGCCTGGGGCTTGGTTTTGGGATTGAGCCTTTCCCACCCTTTTTGATGTGGGGTGGTACAATCCAATCATGCCTCAGAGAAGTGACTTTGTATTAGAGACTTCCCTATTTTGTATATTGGATTAGAGGTTGTGAAGCTACACTATAAAACAGGGGTAGAACGGGAACTTGCCCGCTTGGTTCCTGAGATTATCTTCAGAAGAGAGAGTAGAGCTAGCAGCGGAAGGAGGCCACGTGGAGTAGGCCAGGAGAAGCAGCCAAGATGGTGGAGTGCTGAGTGAGATGCCAGTTTGTGTAGAGTTTGTATCTGGGATAAGAAAGGAGATGGGGAACTGAGGAGAACAAGGCTGGTGAGCTAGAAACCTTTGATTCTAGGAAACTCGGATAAATCAGTAGCTTTGTGAGCACTGAATGTGATTGGGTTTTGGAGCCCAGTGTGTGTTTTTACTTGCCCGCTGGTGCAAGCTAGAATTAAAGACTATGGCCCACCAATTTGTGGCTCCATTTTTTTCTTTACCGACTGTCCGAATCCAATGCGAACCTGCATGGGCCGGGCTGCTGTGGTAATGGCCCTGGCCGTGGCTACTGGCTTTACACCCTGGCCTTAGATACTGGCTTTACACCCAGTGTGTGTTTTTTGCTTGCCCACCGGGTGCAAGCTAGGATTAAAGACTATGGCCCACCAGTTTTTGGCTCCGTTGTTTCTTTACCGACTATCCGAATCCAATGCGAACCTGCATGGGCCAGGCTGCTGTGATGGTGGTCCTGGCTTCTGGCTTTACAGATGTGGGCTGTCCGGAGGCTGGGCCTACAGGGTGGCCTAAATTAAGTGACAGAGCAAAACAACTCTAAGAGCTACGCAGTGAGCATCCTATCAGAACCAAAAATCGTGACAGCTAGGGACAACTCAGGAAAAAGGGCAGATGTAAAGGAGGTTTCCTGGGGCCAGATATACTTTAAGTTTCAACTTTATTGAATTTTTCATACCAAAAATGACTACTTATATAATGTTATTTCCACCTGGGAGAAAATAAGCAAACAGAACTGCTACAGAAGACAAAAGGAAGTATGAAGGGGAAATGAAGAAGGAGGCCCCCAGCCTCCAGTGGGTGATTACAGAACACGCCCAGCTCAGAGCTCCACCACCCTCAGGCAGGGCCTTAGCTTTATCTCCTTCTCCAGAACTGTTGCAAGACTGCATGTTTCCCCCTTCTCCCCAGGTTCCTAGCCATTAAGGTGGAAGGCCCAGCAAAATCCTAGGAAGGAATACAAGGCATTCCTTTTTTTTTTTTAATTATTTTTATTTTATTCATTTCAGAGAAGAGAGAGAGAGAGAGAAAGAAAGTGGGGAGGAGCAGGAAGCATCAACTCCCATATGTGCCTTGACCAGTGTAAAGCCAGAAGCCACGGCCAGGGCCACTAACACAGCAGCCTCCTGGCCCATGCAGGTTCGCATTGGATTCGGACAGTCGGTAAAGAAACAATGGAGCCAAAAACTGGTGGGCCATTTTCTTTCATTCTAGCTTGCACCTGGCAGGCAAGTAAAAACACACACTGGGCTCCAAAACCCACTCACATTCAGTGCTCACAAAGCCACTGACTTATCCGAGTTTCCTAGAATCAAAGGTTCCTAGCTCACCAGCCTTATTCTCCTCAGTTCCCCATCTCCTTCCTTATCCCAGATACAAACTCTACACAAACTGGCATCTCACTCAGTACTCCGCCATCTTGGCTGCTTCTCCTGGCCTCCTCCACGTGGCCTCCTTCTGCTCTCTGCTCTGCTCTCTTCTCTAATCATCCCAGGAATCAAGAGGGCCAACTCTCGTTCTGCCCCCATTTTATATTGTAGCTTCACAATCTCTAATCCAATATACAAAATAGGGAAGTCTAATACAAAGTCACTTCTCTGAGGCATGATTGGATTGTACCACCCCACATCAAAAAGGGTGGGAAAGGCTTAATCTCAAAACCAAGCCCCAGGCTACAAGGATTCTCAACACACATTAATATCACCTGGGCAATGGCCTCACGTGGGCAGTACCATCTTTAACAAAGTGAGCATAATACATTTTATCTGCCCAACAACCAGGCAAGCCCAGGGTTTCAAACTGGCGACCTCAGCATTCCAGGTCAAGGCTTTATCCACTGCGCCATCACAGGTCAGGCAATCTTTTTTTTTTTTTTTTAAATAAATTTCTTTTTTTAAAAAAATATTTTTTATTTATTGATTTTTAGAGAGAGAGGAGTGAGAGAGAGAGGAAGAGAGAGAGAAGGGGGAGGAGCAGGAAGCATCAACTCCCATATGTGCCTTGACCATGGTTTCGAACCAGCGACCTCAGTGTTCCAGGTCAACGCTTTATCCCACTGCACCACCACAGGTCAGGCAGTCAGGCAGTCAGGCAATCTTTTGACATGGGTTGTTCCCAGGCCCGGGAGACCCAGAACACCTACAGGCAGAAATGCCTCATTGAGATCCTGGCAAGTAGTGCTGCCCAGAGGGCATTAAGGAAAGGGGATGTCTGCAACTCCACGTGCTTGGAAGGTCTGGAACAGGGGTCCTGTAAAGCCAGTAGCCAGGGCCACCATCACAGCAGCCCAGCCCATGCAGGTTCGCATTGGATTCAGACAGTTGGTAAAGAAACAACGGAGCCAAGAACTGGTGGGCCATTACCTTTAATCCTAGCTTGCACCCAGCGGGCAAGTAAAAACACACACTGGGCTCCAAAACCCACTCACATTCAGTGCTCACAAAGCCACTGACTTATCCGAGTTTCCTAGAATCAAGGTTTCTAGCTCACCAGACTTATTCACCTCTGTTCCCCCTCTCCTTCCTTCTCCCTGCACAAACTCTGCACAAACTGGCCTCTCACTCAACACTCCGCCATCTTGGCTGCTTCTCCTGGCCTACTCCACGTGGCCTTTCTCTGCTCTCCTCTGCTCTCTCCTCTAATGATAATCTCAGGAACCAAGAGAGCAAGCTCTCGTTCTGCCCTCATTTTATACTGTTGATTCATAACCTTTAATCCAATATACAAAATAGGGAAGTCTCTAATACAAAGTCACTTATCAGAGACATGATGGGACTGTACCACCCCACATCAAAAAGGGTGGGAAAGGCTTAATCCCAAAACCAAGCCCCAGGCTACAAGGATTCTGCCTGCCCACAGCCTGCCCCCAACACACATTAATATCATCTGGGTGACAGCTTTCACGTGGGCAGCGTCATCTTTAATAAAGTGAGCATAATATATTTTATCTACCCAACAGGTCCCCAAACTTTTTACACAGGGGGCCAGTTCACTGTCCCTCAGACCATTGGAAGGCCGGACTATAAAAAAACTATGAACATATCCCTATGCATACTGCACAAATCTTATTTTAAAGTAAAAAAACAAAATGGGAACAGAAGGGCCTGCTTTTGGCTAATGAGATGGTCAATGTGCTCCTCTCGCTGACCACCAATGAAAGAGGTGCCCCTTCCAGAAGTGTGGCGGGGGCTGGATAATGGCCTTGGGGGCCGTATGTGGCCTGCGGGCCGTAGTTTGGGTACCCTTGGTCTGGAAGCTCTGTCAGGAAAGAGGATGCACCAGCAGACAGGTACATCTGCTGAAAGGAGGGGGAGGTGGTGAGAAAAGGAAAGCTGGCATCACCAGTACGAGTGGCACGCTTGAGGAGGGTCAAAAAGGGGATGAGGATGATGTGCTCATGCACTGATTTTCAAAACCGGCCCCTCCTGCTCATTTAGCCACTCCATCCTCTTCTCGTCCCTCATCAGTGGGCCAGACCCTCCACCAAGGAGTCACGCTGAAGAAGGGACAGATGAACTAAGCTGCATCATTACAGAACTGCATCCTGCCTCTCAAACAGTGAGGGAACTCTTCCCTCTCTGACCAGGCTCCAAAAGAATACCCCACTCTGGGCCCTGGCCGGTTGGCTCAGCGGTAGAGCGTCAGCCTGGTGTGCGGGGGACCCGGGTTCAATTCCCAGCCAGGGCACATAGGAGAAGCGCCCATTTGCTTCTCCACGACCCCCCCTTCCTCTCTGTCTCTCTCTTCCCCTCCCGCAGCCGAGGCTCCATTGGAGCAAAGATGGCCTGGGCGCTGGGGATGGCTCCTTGGCCTCTGCCCCAGGTGCTAGAGTGGCTCTGGTCGCGGCAGAGCGACGCCCCGGAGGGGCAGAGCATCGCCCCCTGGTGGGCAGAGCATCCCCCTGGTGGGCGTGCCGGGTGGATCCCGGTCGGGCGCATGCGGGAGTCTGTCTGACTGTTTCTCCCCGTTTCCAGCTTCAGAAAAATACAAAAAAAAAAAATAATAATAAAAAAAAGAATACCCCACTCTGGCCCAGACCCAGGTTTTCTCCCTCGCTTTCCTCTTAAACTCTGCCCTCCATGTTACTGTGCCCTCATTCTTCCCTTCCCCTGGGCTTCGGCCACGCGGAGACTCCTGTTATTAGTGCCGGGATGAGAGGGAGAGACCTCAAAGGGAGGATCAAGTCTGTGAGGCAGGGATGTAATAAAATAAAATTTAAATCCATTTTACTAAACCACTATAACACTACGAGACTTTACAAGGTGAACTGTCCCGCCTCGAGGCATGAACACCCTAAAAAGAGGAGAGAAATAACACCTAGCTCTAAAATAGCTAATGTAAGTCCTAGGGACGAGAAACCTGGCCTGCTATCAAAGAAGAGCGCATGCCTGCTTCTGAGACAAGTCAGCGAGGCCTCAGCTATGCCCTACTGTAGAGCCCAAATAAATGGCTTCATCTCTCCAGGATGCATGACTGCGTACCTGACTCAGACGTAAGGATAACTTGAGCAGTCTGTCTGTGGTTACAAAGAACAGAAACAAATGTCCTTTGTCTTATCACTGGAAAAAATCAAACGTCTACTTAAATCTATCTAATAGTATTCTGGATTCAAACAGCTGACCCCAGCCTAAAACTACAGGGTTAGTGTAGGGTTACTTGAAACAGCAAAACTGTGAGGTACAATCTAAATATTCAAATATCATCAGTTAAGAACATTCAATTCCTTGAGAAGTCTATCAACATAGAGCCAGGTCCATGATATAATGCTAAGTGAAAAGCAGGACATACAATGTTATAGACCAAATACAATGATGTAAAACTACATTTATACATAGAAAACACAAGTTATTATAGTTGCTGGGGAAGAAGATTGGGGGACTTTTTACGTTCACTTTAAAAACAGGGAAAAAAAAGGAACTTCTAAAACTTAACATTATCATGATTTTTCTTAAAAGTTGGGGGTAGAATGATTAATATTTCTTTTTGACGAATAAACCAAATCAGTCCAGCATTCTCTGGCAGCCTCCAGATACAGAAGAGTCAGTCTATCATCATCTGTACCTTGCATTGATTGACCTTCCAAAGCACTGCTGCCTCTCATCTCATTTAGATGTCCTGTTAACTGCTTAACCATCACAAGTAAGTCTATGACCTGAAACTCAGTATGTTGGTCAATTAGGTCTCTGTGGATTTTATCAACTGGAGCGCGCATTTGGAAAGTCTAAAATGCCCTAGGTTGATCACACAGAATTCTCCCCAAAAGTATTTCTGTGCACATGGACTTCATTATATCAGAGATCTAATAATATCTTCTAAGGCAGGGAGTGACAACAGTGATATCAACAGAGGCAGCAAGAAAAAAGATGGTGGGCTCTGGACAGTAGACTGGGTTCCCACCTTGCCTCTACCACTTGGCAGCTGTGTGACCTTGGGAAAGTTATTTAACCTCTCTATGCTCCAGTCTTTTTATCTGTAGAATAACAATTCACTGGGGGTTCTTTTGAGGATTAAATAAGATAGTATTTATAAAGTACATGAAGCCTGACCTGTGGTGTCACAGTGAATAAAGCCTCAACCTAGAACACTGAGGTCACTGGTTCAAAACCCCGGGCTTGCCTAGTCAGAGCACATATGGGAGTTGATGCTTCCTGCTCCTCCCCTCTTCTTTCTCTTTCTCCTCTCTAAAATAAATAAATAAATAAATAAAATCTTTAAAAAAAAAAGTGCTTGGAACAGTGACGGAAACATAATAAATGCCCAATAAATATTAGTTATTATTATCATTATTTCTTTCACATTAGCACAGTGTGCACCATGCACCGTGGAGTATTTTCTCCACTGGGAGAGGACTCCAAGCAAAAGTATATAAAGAAGTCCTGAATATTAATAATTTTTAAAAACCCAATTAGAAAAAAATCACACTTCATAAAAGATACTGGAATGGTCGATAAGCATATGAAAAGGTGACTGGTATCATCAGTAATTAGAGAGACATTTAAAGGTGAACAAGCCCTGGCCGGTTGGCTCAGCGGTAGAGCGTCGGCCTAGCGTGCGGAGGACCCGGGTTCGATTCCCGGCCAGGGCACACAGGAGAAGCGCCCATTTGCTTCTCCACCCCTCCACCGCGCTTTCCTCCCTGTCTCTCTCTTCCCCTCCCGCAGCCAGGGCTCCATTGGAGCAAAGATGGCCCGGGCGCTGGGGATGGCTCTGTGGCCTCTGCCTCAGGCGCTAGAGTGGCTCTGGTCGCAACATGGCGATGCCCAGGATGGGCAGAGCATCGCCCCCTGGAGGGCAGAGCATCGCCCCTGGTGGGCGTGCCGGGTGGATCCCGGTCGGGCGCATGCGGGAGTCTGTCTGACTGTCTCTCCCTGTTTCCAGCTTCAGAAAAATGAAAAAAAAAATAAAAATAAATAAATAAATAAATAAATAAATAAATAAATAAATAAAGGTGAACAATGCCAAGTGCTGCCGAGGATGCGGAGCACTAGAACTCGCATACTTCGCGGGTGAGAACGCACAACAGTGCAACTTCTTTGAGAAATACCATTTAACAATTTCGGAGTTAAATTCCTTATGATCCCACGATTCCATTTCCACCCACTTAACCAAAGGGCAATGAAAGCCTGTATCTACACAGACTTGTACAAGAATGTTCAGAGGAGCTTCAAAATGGTATACAACTCAAATTTCCATCAGTTGTGGTATATTTACACAATGTGCCAGATATACTGACACAAGTAATAACAGAAACGAATGAATGACTCTCAAAAAGTGTTTAAAACCCACACAGTCACAAAAGAATAGGTTCTGTACGATTCCATTTATATTCTGTTCAAAAACGCAAAGTCAATCAATGGTGAGAGATGTCAGAATAGGAAAAGAGTAAAGCCTGAGCAGGGTTACCAGGGAATTTTCTAGGGTTCTTAATACTGCTTTTTATCATAATCTCAGTGGTGGCCACCATAAAAAAGTCATTGACCTGTACTCTTAAGATTTGTGCATTTTGCTGTATGAAAAAAAAACACCTTGATAAAGTGTTTTTAAAAGGAGGAGTACTACTAATTACTAATGGAAGAAATGTCTCTAGAACATCGCTCTGGGTGAACACGCCACATCGTGTGCTGGAGAGGTCACAGTCACACACTCCAGGTCTGCTCTCTTATTGCTTTAAATAAAATGCAGGAGCCAAGACAAACGCTCATCTAATCCAACCACCCCTCTGCTGAAAGTTCTCTGTTGACATTTTGGAGTCTAGATTGCCCAGATCTAGTGCAGTCCGTACCAGGCATGGTGCTCAGGGCTTTCCGACCACGATCTCACTGAATCCTTTTAACAGCCCCATTCTGTAACACCACACTCTGGGACGGGGAAACTTAGGATCAAAAAAGCTCTTTTCTGAAATGCAGGAAACCACCTATTTCAATTCATCTTGCTATTCCTCCACGTAGGGCTTTGGGCGCTCAGCACCTGACATACACTCGGTAAATTCTGTCGAATGGACGAAGGGGAGACTTCATAATGTCTGCTTGACTGAAACTCAACAGAAAAAGTGCTGAGCCTCGCTCTGAACGACACCTAGAAGGGAGGAGACGGACCCACCACTAAGTCAGTAATAAGCTCCCCACCTGTTCTCAAGGGCAATGCAACGCAGGTGACTCTTTACCCAACTCCCACATGTCCAAAAAGGTAGAAACTGTTGCAAATGCACCACGAACTGAACCATCACATAACTGACGTCACAAAGAGCGGCGCTGCGCTCTGATTCGCTCTGCCCTGCAAAAGCGCCTTCACTCCGCCCGCACGGCCGCGCGCATGCGCTGTGATCGCGTTCCGCTCGTCCAACGCGCACGCGTAGACTAGTTGACCTACAGCGTACCTGTGCAAAGCTAGAGGCGGATACTTTTTTCTTCTTACTGGCGCCATATCCCCCGGTGCTGCTGCCGTTGTGGGAAGGACTGGCTGGCCTCTTCTTGCTGTTCCGGGCTATCCCCGGAATGGCAGTAGCGGCCACAATTGGGATTTGGGCCGCCATGGCTACCCTGGGTCTCCTTTCGCCCCCCTCCCCACTGCTTTCTCTGTGAAGGCCCTGGGACTTCCGGCTCGTCGTTACTTCCGTCTTAATGCTTGAAAACCCGGCCTGGACTCGCAGAGCACTGGCCGACTTCTCTCGGCCGAATCTAAAAGGCGGAGCTCGGTGCAGTCAATTCCGACAGAGCGGGAAGGTGTCTGCGGGGTGGCGTCCAGCTACTCTGGCACTAACAATCGGGGCACGTGCTTTGCAAATCCCTAGCGATCGAGGAATAGAAAGTCTTGCCATCTTTTTTCTTTCTTTGTTTTTTAGAGAACTGGGTTAAAAAAATATTTTAAAATAACCCTATTGTTTTTGGTCACGTAAAGTCATAAGATGGATCACTTTTGACCTCTGTAATAATAAAAGTAGGGTCATGTTGGGTGGATTAGACAGCTGCTTGCTTTCCCCTTGGTCACTGCCTTCTCTCAGGGAAGAAGTTTATATGTCAGCAGAGCCCAACTGGACTTGAAGGATAGAGTGATTCTTAACCTTTTAAGGGTCACAGACCTCTGAGCACGTAAGCTAGGCTATATATACTTCCTCTCTCACCCTCACCAAATGCATACAGGTATAGAAAAAATATTACAGTCTACAGCCAAACTACCTTGAATGCACCAGATCTCCTGATCTTGGAAGCTAAGCAGGGCGGGGCCTGGTTAGAACTTGGATGGGAGGCAAAATATTACATATAATATCGGGGAGTTCACAGATCTGCTAAAACATATTTATGAACTTCCGTGGAACACGTACCCCCACCCCTTGTTATTTGCCATACACTATACCTCTTCAAAGCCTTTATGACTTAAACTACGTGGTTTATAATTGGTTGCTTAATGTCTTTAGGCTTGTGCTAGCATGTAAACCCCATGAGGGCAAGGCCAGTTATGTTTTGTTCATTTAACTTTCCCAGGTCACAGCATCTTGCAAGTCATTGGTATATTATAAATATTTCTAACGAAATAATAAATGAACGAACCTCCTGCAGGAATTAATTGAAGCTACTGTGTACTACCAATACATGAAAATGTCATATATGAATCTGGATGTCTGAAAGAAATAGGCTGCAGAATGACTTATTAGAGATGAGAGAGAGGGAATAGTTAGGGAAACTAGCAGTAACACTAGTGACATCTTTTCTTCTTTATAGAAAGAGATAACCTGTCAATGATAAAGTGCTTGTTCCTGTGCCCAGTCTCCACCCCTATCCTCACCTAAATCTAGGCTTCCTTATTCCTTATCTCAATGGCTGCACCAACCAGCCAGTCACCTAACCCAAAATCTAGGTGTTGACTCTCGCTTCCTGGGCCCACCCTCTGTTCTCCCATTCCAGTCAGCCACCTCTCAGCTCACTCTTCTCCTTCACCGCTCCTGCCCTGGTGAGTCCATCTCCTCTCACCTGGATCCCTGCTACATACAGTCTTCTGGTGAAAATTTTGAACCTCCATCTTTACCTGATCCTCTCTGACCCCAGCCCAGGCTATTCTTCACACTGCCAAAATGGGCTCTCTGAATCACGAGTCTAATCATACCACTTATAAACTTCAGGGCCCCTTTACCTTGACATATAAAGTCCTTAATAACTGAGCTCTGCCCCCTTCTTTTGCTTTATTCATTACACTTAATTTCCTCTGCTCCAGCCAGGGACTATTTCCAAGAGTATACATTGTTTTCTTAACATCATACTTTTCTTTCCATTGTTTCCTTTCCTGGGATTATTTAGCTCCTTTGCCTCAGTTTAGATGCTGCTTCCAATGAAAGGCTTTCTGCCATCTGATGTACCCTCCTTTCCCTCCTTCTTTCCATCCTTCTTCCTCTCCTTCTTCCCCATTCCCACCCTATGCATGCCTCTGAGGTCACTGAGTATACAGGGCACTCTGCTGGGGACCTTCCTGTACTCCCTTAGTAAATGTTTATTGAGTCCAAACACCAGTTCCCTACTCTTAAAGAATCAAACACCATCTGGCTTCCCATTACTAAATTCAGGCCTGACCCTGTCTGATCCCTCTTTGAAATCCTTCCCTCGGGATCTGGAACACCAGAACCTTATCTTTTCCTTTTTCCTAACCATTTGTCTTCTCTGTGACAGTCTTCTTCTACCAAATGGTTTTTAATTCTACTACAGGTTTTTTAAAATATAGGTTATGTAGTCACATTCCCCTAGCAGATACACATCTTAATGTTTCCCAGGTAACGATCAGCCAGGTTTGGATCCAGGCTCATCCAGCTCAGTCCTTATGCACTAAGAGTTCCTTGGTGCTTGCTCCAAGGTCCTCTGTCCTTTCCAGTCCGAAGTCCTGCCAATCATTTCACCCACTCCGGGGCTTCAGGTATCATCTAAATGCAGACCACTTTCAGATTGCTTCTCTTATCTGGGTGTTTCTCCAAAGATACATACCCAGATGTAAAATTCCCCCACCCAAATATAGGCCCAGGTGTTTATAGGTATTTCGCACAGCATAGCAAAACATCCTCCCTGCGCCTCGAGACCATGTTCCTCCTTCAGTGTTACCTGTCTCAGTAAATGTCACTATTATCTACCAGTTATTCAAACCAAAAGCCTGGGAGTCATCCTTGACTCCTCCCCTTCACCTCCATGCCATACCTCTATTCCAGTCAGTATGACTCTCTCTTGGACTCTTACTGGAGGCAGATTAAGGTTGGTTGAGGCCCCAGGTGCAGAAGAAAATATTGGGCCCCTTAAAAAGAAGAGAGAGACAAGGAAAATAAAAATACATGTTAACCATATTTTTAAATAAATAAAAAAATATTATGTATTGTTAATGTTAAAATTGCACATATGAAACCAAACTTGTTGTCATTAGAAAAAGTGTATAGTTGGGGCCCTTTAGAAGTTGGGGCCCAGGGCGTGCAACCCGTGCGCCCACTGTTAAATCGCCTCTGAATCTCACATCACCTTGTCTCAAGTTTCTTCCTTTGATCTCTCCAAATCATTCACCATCTGCACTCCCAGATGACCTCTTTGACAATGCATATGTGCATATTCAAATCACACCCTCTACTTCAAACCCTTTGGAGGCATCCCGTGGCCCCTAGAATGAGGTCCAGTGTCCATAACATTGTTTCAAAGCCCTTCGAGGACTTGTCCATCTCTTTAAACTTGCCTCTTGCCCAGCTGTCTGCACTCCACAGTTTTCACTTTTGTCAGTTTTGCCAACCAGCTGTGCTCCCTTTTCCCTTAGGGCCTCGACACATACTGCTTCTCTTGCATGTTTTACTCCCAACACCAGCCATCTCTCATTTACTTCCACTCACCCTTCCTATCTTGGCTGACATGCTATTTTTGTAGCCTTCCCTATCCCTCTGGTTTGGTTAAAACCCCTTGTTCCATGCTCCCTTCACTCTCAGTCATCCAGTGCCTACTGATTGCCTGGTATATGCCAAGCCCTGAGAATGGACACAAGGACAAATAAAACAGAATAGTCCCTTCTCAGGGAGCCCTTAGAACAGCAGGGGAAGAGAGCTATTAGATTTGTCTTCTCAGCTGAACATCAACTCCTTGTGGGCAATTGTCAGAGTCCTCGAGGATGGAGTGGCACAGCACCAACCGATGATGGCAGCAAGGAGAGTGAGAGAAATGTAGGACATCCACCAAGGGAGCAAAAGACCTGGGCCTGGGAGAAACCTGTTCCACCTCCACCTTGGCAGCCCCAGTCACTGCAAAGTGTTGGCACATGTAGGGATTGCATGTGTAACCCATGCGTTTCCATATCTATCAGTGAAGATGAATTAACATTGACCCATATTCTGCTAGCTTACGTGTTGAGGCGGAACCTAAGCCTTCTTTAAATCCACTCCCCAGTTGTTCCTGAGAACTTGTCTCAGGCATGTCTCACTTTAATTTTAGTGTAACTTCCTCTCTGGCCTCCTTGCTGGTACCTGCTGCTCCTGTGTCCCTCAACAGTGCCACACTTCCTTTGGCAAAAGTTGCTGACACCCTCCAATTAAGCAACCTCAGCCAATTTTGGGTCCAGTTAAGATTTAATGATTAAGAATGAATAATATGCTTGATAAGCTACCCCATATCATCTGAGACATAAGCACCTATTTTATTGTCTCTCAAAAATATCAGGAAACACAGTGGATATCTGGGATCATGCTGCTATTGAACGGAAGACACACTGCCCATCTTCTCTTGATAACTTGTCTAAAGTGTGATAGTTAATTGCTCACTGTATATAGATGGTGCTGGTTCGGTTGACATGGACGCGTGGATGATATGAAGAACCCTAGAAGCTGCAGTCAAGACCCTCAGAATTACCCACTCACAGCTACCCCAAGAGGCGGCAGTGTGTGTATATTGAACTATGGAGACATGCCTCCCAAAACAAACCCACTGCAATGAGAAGCTGGTGGAGCCCCTCAGAGATCATTGCAGTCCTCTGGAGTGTGAGAGCAGCATGAACCCTGGGGGTGTGGAGGGGCTAACCTCCCCTTGCTCTTTGGATATCATCTCTCAGGAACCCTCTATGGTCTCTGTTCCCACTGTGAGCCCAGTGAAATGTCTCTACAATAGCAGCCTCCTTCTTCCATCACAGACCTTCCTATATCATGTGGTAAATACCTGTGAGTAGTAGACTCATTTGGGCAGAAACAATTTCTTCTTTGTCACTGTTTCCGGGGCGTTTCAGGCACTCATTGATGATCTGTTGAGTTCCTCATTATTTAAACAACCCTTGTCTGGAAGAAGAGACCTCGGACCAGTGAGGGCTGGGGAGGCATTTATTCACATAGTTGTTTGCTTGTTTTTCTCCCAAGCCTGTTTGCGTGGAAATAATCAGGAAAAAGTAAGTGATTAAAATATGCCTGACCATATCGTTTGCAGGGTCCAGGGCACGAATACTAATGGAGGATTATACCATGTGTCTTGATGTTTAAATGTCCAAATCAAGGTAATAAACTGTGAAATAAAATACTTTCTACCTCTCTATCTTTCTAACGCAGGCCAGAACTGGATTAAGAACTTTCAGAATCCCTGGAGTTCTGCTTGGATGTAGTAGCATGGGACAGCGTTCCAGTGCCTGCCCCCTCCCTTTTACCCCTTGCTTCACTGGGGTCAAGATGTAACAGGTTTGTACACTTGTGAAAACCCCAACCCAATCATCCAACTTCATCCTTCATCCATCATCTACCCAGCCCTCACAAACAGCCTCTTTTTTTTTTTTTTGAAAAAGAGAGAGAGAGGGAGGGAGTGACCAAGAGAGAGAGAGAGATGAGAAGTATCAACTCATAGTTGCTTAACTTTAGTTGTGCATGAATTGCTTCTCATATGTGCCTTGACCTCAAGCTGAGCCAATGACCCCTTGCTCAAGCCAGCCATCTTGGGCTCAAGCCAGTGACTTTTGATCTCAAGCCAGGGACCATGGGATCATGTTGGTGATCCCAAGTTCAAGCCAGCGACCCCGTACTCAACCTGGTGAGTCTGTACTCAAGCCGGTGACCTTGGGGTTTCAAACCTGGGATTTCAGTGTCCCAGGTTGATTGCTCTTGACACTCTTATTCATTCAGCCACTGATAGGGTAAAAAAAATTTTTTTTAATTTATTTATTGATTTAAGAGGACAGAGAGGAGGGGGGAGCAAGAAGTAGCAACTCATAGTTGCTTAACTTTAATTGTTCATTGGTTGCTTGTTGTATGTGCCTTGACTGGATAAGCCTAGGGTTTCAAACCAGCGGCCTCAGCAGTCCAGGTCAATGCTTTATCCACTGCGCACCACAGGCCAGATACAAACAGCCTTCTCTTTACCACACCTTGGGCCTAGCAGTACATACATTGAACCCAGAGACAAGGCCCACAGAGGCTCTGGAAGCAAGCACAGAGCTATTTGGGTGGAGATTCTGGACTCCCCAATACCCAGATCATGTTCTAGAAAAGGGAAGTTGGGGTCCTGGGTGGGCATGTGTCCTGGTCTCTATAGACCCCTTGCTTGGTGCAGAAGAGGACTCTTTGTGCAGGCCAGGAACCTGCCTGTTCCTGGGGTGGAGTCCTGAGAGGGCATCGGATGAGGGCGTAAATGAGAGGCAGGGGGAGCCTGCTTCCCTTGAAGCTGGGGCAGGACAGGGAGAGGTGGGTCCAGGTGGAGACCCAGTTTTGGATGAAGAGGCAGTTTATGTGAACCTGGATTTTCTCAGTAAAGGTAGAGGAAGGATCACCTGCTAGGTGGAGGAAGGGGGGCAGGGGCTTGGGAAGGGTCATAGGTAAGTTTGGAGAAGCCAAGGCTTAACAGTATCACGAGAGAGGGCTGAGGAGGAACCGTGAGAAACCTATTGGCAGTGCTGAGGTCCTGCAAAGGCTGCCCACGTGCACTTGGGCAGATCGGGCACAGCTCAGTCCAGGAGGCCGTGTTTACATCAACTACAGTGATGGCAGCCCCTCAAGTCGGGCACTGCGCCTTCTGCACACCCACACCTGGTGAACCCAGGCTCATGCAATCTTCTTTCTGAATTTTTTTTTTTTAAATTATAGAATGGTGTTCTCCTTTTATTTTTTATTTAATTTTTTAAATTTATTCATTTTTTTAGAAAGGAGAGGGAGAGACAGAGAGAGAGAGAGAGAGAGACAGAGAGAGAGGAGAGACAGAGAGAGAGAAGGGGGGGAGGAGCTGGAAGCATCAACTCCCATATGTGCCTTGACCAGGCAAGCCCAGGGTTTCGAACCGGCGACCTCAGCATTTCCAGGTTGACGCTTTATCCACTGCACCACCACAGGGCAGGCTTCTTTCTGAATTTTGACCTCAGTGGTTAATGTTGCTTTGCAAAGTCTAAACAAGAGAAACTAGTTTTAAGGACCCTTTTGCTTACTGGAATCACTTCTTAAACCCATGCCTATTATGTAAACACTAAATGACATGTGGCTCAAAATTGCTGACAAAGGTTTTCCCAAATAATGAGATACTTACCTTTAATTCAGAGAGCCAGGATTTTGCTCCCAGGATGGTGTTTTTCACATCCTTGTTACCCACCTGGTGAACCCCCCCTTAGCACTATCCTTCTGGCCTCCCTTATCAGAGGCCCTACCCATTACTTAAAATGAATTATCATCTTAACACCTACTCATTGTGCATACCACAGAGAAAGAAAACAATTGTAATTACTGTAATTCTCCCTTTTCTGCGATCCCCTCCCTATTTTGCCCCCACCAAGCCTCAAATTTGCTAATCTCCAGACTGTGACAATCCCTGCTTTCTGAAATTATCAGCCTGCCTCAGTTTTTACTCCCTGTGTCATAGCTCCTAACTCGGCTGTTACGATGTTGATTTGTGTTTCTTTCTGTTCACATGTGACATTTTGTTTCCATCAGCTGCCTTGTACTTTGAGATAGTACTGGGAAAGACAGTCCAAATGCTTTGGAGGTCAGTTGGTTGTGAAACAAAACAGAGATGAGCCCTGGCCAGGTGGTTAGAGCATCAGTTGGTTAGAGCATCATCCCAATATGAGAAGGTTGCAGGTCCAATGCCTGGTCAGGGCACATACAAAAATCAACCAGTGAATGTATAAATAAGGGAAACAACGAACTGATGATTCTCTCTCTATCTCCCTTCCTCTCTCTCTCTAAAACAAACATAAATGACATAGAGGCTTCGTTTTCTAAACTCACAAAGTAATTTTCAAAAGACTTGGAGGAGCTGGGGCCTCCTCCAGGGTGCCCGTCACTCCACGACCTCACAAACATTGCTGCTCCTGCCCAGAGGCCGGGGAACTAACCAGTCCAGCTCCCGAAGTGTGCCCCATCCTTGGGGACAGGAGCAGGGCCAGAAGAGGAAGGGTAACCCATTTTGAGCAAAGGAATAGTGCTAGCCACCTTCTTTCCTCGGTAGGACACTGGAGAGGCCCAGAGGCCTCTGGGACACAGAAGCCCCCACACACGGCCTGTCCAAGGCAGCCCAGCTTGTGATAAGGCTTCTGCCTGCCGTTGTTGAAAAGGCAAGAAATGGAATGTGTGATTGTGCTCACAAAATTTTTAGAAAATTATTCATTCTGTAAAGTCTCAAGCTACTTATGATGCCCCGTGACTAATCTCTTTATTTTTCTGTTTTAACTTTCACTGGGGCACTTGAATGTTGAATGGGTTCTGACCAAGTCCAGCTGCCCTGGCTTCCATCCTGCTCTTCTCAGGGCTCCTGGGGGCTGCGCCTTACCCAGCCTGGCTAAGCTGCCGCCAGAGCTCTGCTGGGCCCCATCCCTGGGTCAGATCTGTGTGCAGAGTGGCTTCTGGCCTCTTGCCTTAGTTCGTGTTCACTTTTGCAACTCTGACCCTGATGTGGAACTCTTTCTGAAATGACCTGTTTGGTTCTCCACCTACCTACGGCAAGGGGTTGAACTTCTGTAAGGACTGGGGATTGTCAGTGTGAATGGAACATATGAACATTTGTACTCTGTTCTAACACAAGGAGGTTCTCCTGAGTTATAGCTGGTGTCTAAGGCATTTGTCCTACATGAAGTGACCCTGCACCAATAGGTAGTTTGAGTTCTTGCCTTCTGATTTTCAATTTGGTCATTAAAGAGTTGGCTTTAGAAATCTCTCTCAGCACATCCATAAGTGTACATAGCAGATTTTATGGTGTTTTTTTGTTTGTTTGTTTGTTTTTTTCATTTTTCTGAAGCTGGAAACAGGGAGAGACAGTCAGACAGACTCCCGCATGCGCCCGACCGGGATCCACCCGGCACGCCCACCAGGGGCGACGCTCTGCCCACCAGGGGGCGATGCTCTGCCCATCCTGGGTGTCGCCATGTTGCGACCAGAGCCACTCTAGCGCCTGGGGCAGAGGCCACAGAGCCATCCCCAGCGCCCGGGCCATCTTTGCTCCAATGGAGCTTCGGCTGCGGGAGAGGAAGAGAGAGACAGAGAGGAAAGCGCGGCGGAGGGGTGGAGAAGCAAATGGGCGCTTCTCCTATGTGCCCTGGCCGGGAATCGAACCCGGGTCCTCCGCACGCTAGGCCGATGCTCTACCGCTGAGCCAACCGGCCAGGGCGATTTTATGTTTTTTAATATGCTGTAGACAAAAGTGACAGACCCTCAAAGATATTGGAAATATGTCTAAAATCATCACAGATGCCCGTGAATAAGGCCCTGGTGGGGACAGGGTGGGCATCGGGGACCAAGGCATGTGTTTAGACTTTGGGATTTAGTTGAGTATTCAAGGACTTTTTAAAAAAAGACTTATAACTGCCTGACCAGGCGGTGGTGCAGTAGATAGAGCATCAGACTGGAATGCAGAGGACCCAGGTTCGAGACCCCGAGGTCGCCAGCTTGAGCGTGGGTTCACCTGGTTTGAGCAAAAGCTCACCAGCTTGGACCCAAGGTCGCTGGCTCAAGCAAGGGGTTACTTAGTTTGCTGAAGGCCCGCGGTCAAGGCACATATGAGAAAGCAATCAATAAACAACTAAGGTGTCACAACAAAAAACTGATGATTGATGCTTCTCATCTCTCTCCGTTCCTGTCTTTCTGTCCCTATCTATCCCTCTCTCTGTCCCTGTAAAAAAAAAAAAAAAAGTCTTATAACTTTTTTTAGCCTTGGTTTCTTTATCTGTAAAATGAATTAACCAAACAAACTGAGAGCAGTCAGAGGGGAGAGGGTTGCGGGGCTGGGTGGACAAAACAAAACAAAACGCATAGACACAGACAACAGTGTGGGGATTACAGAGGGAAGGGGGTGGGGGAGGGAGAAGAGGGTGGAGGGAGATAAATGGTGATGGAAGGAGACTTGACTTGGGGTGGTGAACACACAGTACAGTACACAGATGATGTAGTATAGAACTGTACTCCTGAAACCTATATAATTTTTATACTTGATTTTAGAGAGAAGATAGAGAGTGAGAAAGGGGAGAGGAGGAATAGGAAGGATCAACTCATAGTAGTTGCTTCTCATATGTTCCTTGACTGGGCAAACACGGGGTTTTGAAACAGTGACCTCAGCATCTGGTCAGTGCTTTATCCACTGCACCACCACAGGTCACGCTAAACCTATATAATTTAGTTAACCAACATCACCTCAATAATTTCAATTTAAAAAAAAACCATCTTTTATGCTTCTCATCTGACACAGAGTAAAAATCAAAGCCCTTATAATGCTGCAAATCCTTGTCAGGGGCTATTTTCTTTTCTTTTTATTGATTGCTTTTAGAGAGACAGAGGGAGGAAGAGGAAGACAGAAGCATTTATTTGTTGTTCCACTTAGTTGTGCATTCATTGGTCAATTCTCATGTGTTCCCTGACCAGGGATCGAACCCACAACCTTGGTGTTTAGGGAGGACACTCTAACTGACTGAGACAACAGGCCAGGGCCAGGGCCATTTTTGTTTTTGATCTTTACCTTCAATTCCAAGACCTTGGATTTTATGCAACCTCTGTGCCTGTGTGAATCTGTGCACTCATTGGGGAAGAGCCCACGTAGCTGTTGCCAGATTTTCGAAGGTCTCAGAATCTCCCAAAAGCTTAAGAACCACTGTTTGGAAAAAACCTCACACTTGATAATCCAATTTTAAGAAGGGACTTATTCAAATTATAAAATAATTTGGATATGATTTTTTATTTGACTAAAGGAATCACTTAAAATGCCTTCTGCATTTTCAATACAATGAAATAGATGAGATTAAATACACTTGCTTATTTTAGTAGATTCTTTGTGACCTAAATGTATCAGTTTTAGGGGATTCAGAGTAAATCTCACTACAATAAAATTTGTGTGTAACAAAAAGAAATAAAATGAATTAACCATCTTGTTAAAAAAAAAACCCACCTTTTTTTGCCTGACCAGGTGGTGGCACAGTGGATAGAGTGTTGGCGTGGAATGCTTAGGACCCAGGTTCAAAACTTCGAGGTTTCCACCTTGAGCATGGGTCATAGACATGACCCCATGGTCACTGGATTGAACCCAAGATTGCTGGCTTGAGCAAAGGGTCATTGGCTCATCTGGAGTCCCCCAGTCAAGGCACATATGAGAAAGCAATGAACAACTAAAGTTCTACAAGTACAAGTTGATGCTTCTCATCATCTCCCTTCCTGTCTGTCTGTCCCTGTCTGTACCTCTCTCTTTCTCTTGCTAAAATAAATATAAATATTGATCGACTTACGACCTATGCAACTTACGACCATTCAACTTTACGACCACAATGGCTAGCCATGACTGCTCTGGGTCTGGCAGCGCAAGCGTTGCCCAGCTGGGCGTACGACAGTGCAGACCAGCTTCCGGCAGCACTATCATCTCCGCGTGCACCATTTCAACTGTTATCCCAGACTCGGTACAGCAATTTGTGTTTTGTGTCTTGGATATTTTTCATCAAACGCCTCCCAAGATGTTTACCAAGAGGAAATTGTCTTTGCAAATATTAAACCAGTTGTACTGGTAATGCAGTTTTACTTAAACCTGATGAATGTAAAAATAAGAAACAAAATGGTGTAGAGATGATACAAATGGCATAAAATGAACAAAGAAAATTATGAAAAAAAATTATGATAAAATATGACTTAAAGATTTTCCTAACATCATTTCACAGTACTGTACATATAACCTACTCAACTTACGACCAAATCGTGTTACGACCGGTCTGTCAGAACCCATTGTGGTCGTAAGTCAAGCACTAGCTGTAAATAAAAAATAAACTTTAAAAAAGCATAACTCAGATACGAAAAATACACAAGTGTATCATCAGATGTATTTTTACAAAGTAAGCACACTGGTAATCCAGGTCAAGAAACAACATTATCAGCACTTTGAAAGCCATTTTTTAAGCGAATCCCTTCTACTCCCCAGTGTCTATTACAATCCTGGCTTCTAACACCAGAGAGTCATTCTGAAGTTTTTTAAATGCAACCATACACTCTGGTTTTTTGTGTGTGTCTCTCTTTTCTTTAGAGAGATTCAGCTTTGTGTCATGTAGTATTGCTTCATTTTTATAACTGTACAGTTTTCCATGGTGACAGTGTACCATAAGGTATGCATTCTTCTGCTGGACATTTAGGTTGTTTCCATAGTCATTTGGCTCTGTTGCATCAAGCTGCACTGAAAACGTTACATATCATTTTGTGCGCATATGTACAAGTTTGTTGTTAGGTAATACCAAGAATTGCTGGGTCATAGGTTCTGCCTTGCTAGATATTGCCAAAGTTTTGTTAAGTGATTGTATCAATTTATCTTCCCATCAGCACCAAATGAAAGTTCCAAATATTCAAACGTCCAAGAAAATTTTCACTGAACTGTATAGTGAATGACTGTATTTGCCAAATAAATGCCCCTAACAAGAGGAGAGGCAGTGAAGCATAGTAGTCACTCTGGACCATGAAGTCCTCACCACTGAAGCAGTGTTAATCTCTAAGGCCACTTTTGTCTATAAAAGTTTTGGTTCATTTTGTGGTTTTCATGAAAAGTGCTCCGTTCATCACATACACTCTGGTGTCTCCCTGTGCCAGGCCCAGGACCAGCTGTGGGTGGACACTAATCGCCAGGTGTATACGTGTGTGCCATAGATGCACTGCTCCGAGTGCAGAGATGGGCTGGAGCAAGGACTCTGGCCAGCTAAAGACTTAGGAAGAGGGCGTGGGAAATGAGTGAGAGAAATTTGCAACAAGAGTTCTTGGCCCTAGAGTGGTGTTATTGTGTTCCAGGCAGCAAGGCTGAGCTGGCAGAACAGCTTTGATCCAAAAGGAGCCAAGGGCAAGGCAGTGCTTGGGCCACTGTGGGCAAGCCAACTCGCTGCTTGGTAACACACAGCAACCTCCTCTGCCTGCCTCTAGCCTGCAACGCTTACAGCATCAAAGTCTGGGCTGGGCCTTGGGTGGATGGAGCCTGTGGCCTGTGCTCAGGCCCAAGCTGCAAAAGAGACTTGGGAAATGGGGGTTTCGCACTTTCAGCTTCTATACAGGGAAGGGGACCCCAAAACCCAGGAGGGGGATCAGCTATTGGACCACAAAGCTATGGTTACTCATGATAACAAGAGCTAAGGCAATTCATCCTTCCTGGATTTAGTTGTGACTAAAGAGCACCAAAATACTCTCTTATTCCTCATTGTTTTAAGCTTCCAAAATTGACAGCTTAGGTCCACCCCACCCCTAAAGGGCACAACTGTCACAAGTTCAGAAGTGAAGCAACTTCTCAAAACCATGCAAGGTATGTGGGAGGACTGGCCAAACTGAGTGGTAGACGAAACCAGCCACTGCAGTTCCTCAAATAGCTAATAGGGCAAGTGTTTGTTCCCACACCTGAAATATAATGGTCCATGGTTCCCCAATTAAAGGTTTGTCACCTTCAAACAAAGACCTGATCAGGTACTTATTCTGAAAACAATGGAAGTCTCTTACTCCCCCTGCCCAGGTGCAGCTACGCACTAACAAATGAGCACATGCCATAAACACACCAGCATCACCATCCTCAGGCCTCAGCCCTCCAGGCCACTCCCCTCTGGCTGGCCAGACCAGCTGACCTTTGTATCATTGGGTCCTCTTCACTGGGCCAGTTATGGGCAGACTGTGAAACAGCCACATCTGCCCTCCCTCTCCCCATCCTCACCTTTCCCATCTTTGTGCTTCCTCATTCATGAGCTCTCTTCCCCCACCCCTTCCTACAGGACATGCAACCAATCAACTCAGTCTGAGAGGAGGGGACTTGGTGCAGAACAATATGACCTAAAATAACTCATGGGTAGGAGCCCCAGCACCTCCCCAAACTCCTGGAGAGCCATTGCAGGCACTGTCTTTGCCCTGGGTCTCTTTTAAAGAGGTCAAGTGTTAAGTCACCCCCCCCAAGTGTCCTAGTGTGGGTTATTTTTGTCAGATCTCTTTCCTCTCAACAAAGAGGAGTTTTTAGGGATGGGAAGGGCTTCTAAAGGTCAAAAGAAGCAGAAAGGAGGAGACTTGCTAACAGATCTGATCCAGGCTCTTGAGTTCCCTGTCTGGCTAGCCACTATGCTTCTCCTTTGCCCACCACCAACCCCACCCCCCAGAAGAAGAAGAGGCACAGCCCAAGCTGGCTGCCCACACAGGGTGCTCCCGTCTGGGCTCTCTACTGCTAAACTTAGCTAGTGCTAGTCCACATCTCTCGTCCTATCTATAGCACCCCCCACTCTACACCTCAAATCCCAAGCCCGATGCCTTCCGGCTGCATTCTCAGCACAGCACTCCCCTCACCACTCAACATAAATGTATATAGCAAAACCAGATGCTGGAATGACCCTTGGCAGTTTATATATTTATTCCATTTAGTCTTCACAGTAAATCCACAGTGGGCGACCTTGAGTAAGCTACATCTTTCAACTGCAGGACCTAGTTCCTCACAAGGAAGCCTTCATTCTCAATCAGGCATTCTCCTTCCAGCTTCCCATAGCAACCTCGGGAAGTTGCACTCTCCCTGTGGCTTCCTGACACCCAACCACACTTCTCTAAACTGTGTCTTCATTAACCCCTCCATGAGTTTTTCTAACTTGAATGAGCCATTGATTTCCTGCTAGACTAAAAATTGTTTGAAGTCCTCATTCAGAAGTAATGACAGGTGGACAATACCTTTGGGTATAGACACCTCGTCATGATCTCATAACAAAGGAAAACAACCAACTAGGATGAGAGGACAGAGGAGAAATCCGTTGATGTCACTCTAGGCAGTGGTATCTCAAGTACACCACTTCTTTAAGGCAACAGTCCCATAGTAACTGATATAACTCAATGTCTTATATCTGCGAACGTTGTCTTAGGGTTGATGAAAGTCCTAGGGTTGTATTCTGACCTGTGGGGGTGTAGTGGATAAAGCGGTGACCTAGAATAGAGGTGGCTGGTTCAAAAACCCAAGCTTGCCTGATCAAGGCACACACCAGAGGCAACTACTATGAGTTGATGCCTCCTGCAACTCCTCCTAACCTTTTCTCTCTTTCCCTCTCTCTAAAAAAATCAATAAATAAAATCTTAAAAAATAAGTCTTAGGGTTGTAAAAATCACTAAGGAGTAAATATGGTCAAGGTTTTTGAAATGTGTTTTAAATCACACCTGAAATTTGGAATCACGGGCATTCTTAAACTCTTTCCCTCCTTCATGAAGCACAAGGAGAAGCCATATTGTGACTTTTTGCTGTCAGTGTAAACAACTCCTTTCCATTCTGCTCAGTCAGTTGGTGAAGCATAGGTGAGGCCAAGACTGAGACTGAGGATCCAGCCTGTAGAAGTCCCCAGGCATTCTGTGTCCTGAGGACATCCTGCATGCTGGGCCTTGTGCCCAACACATCATGTGCCTTGTCCCATCTATCCTCAGCTCAGTCCTGCGGTAGGGCCTTATAGTCCCATGTAACCAGTGAGTCTCTCCCGTCACCTGCCCCCAGACCTGCTATGCGTTGGCTCCCCAGTTTCATGATGTCCCTGTAGGCTATGAAGTTAAGCAGACAGCCCTCACTTCGAAGGGGACATGGAGGGCTTACATGAGCCCTCCCATGTGTCACCTCACCTGATCAAATTGATGAAGTTATGACCAGGACTACCCTATGATATTGGGGTGACAAACTTTATGCCCATATTGTGATATGCCTCTCAGAGACCAGAATGTGCCATCTGTTATGTCACATGGAGGGCAAATGGTCTCAGTAGAGAAGTGTGTTCTTTTTTCTCACCTCTCACAGGATGAATTTTGATAGTTCAGGGAGCAAACAGAAAGTAGGACCTTATTGTTTCTCATACACAGAGACTTGGGGGTGGCCCTGGGGCTCCCACTGTCAAAGGCAATCCCATAGAAACCTCTGTGGGGAGCTGAACTCTCTGCCCCTCCCAGGCCACCTGCCCAGCCTGCCTAACCAAGCCCCTGCCAAGCCAGGGTATTGAAAATGTTACCCCACTCCCGACCCGGAAACATATCCTGTGTATATCTGAGCCAGGTTCAACATGGCTGCCTGTTGGTTGCTTGGGCCACCCTGAATCTCCAGTTATTTTCTCATAACTTGGCCCTGTATTGTACACTGCTGAATTCTGGAGAACGCCTCCCCCCACCCATTATGACTGGTGAACTCGGGTAGTTTCATACTATCTCAATGTAGGAGGAGCAAAGATGGAGGTTCCAGCAGCCTCAACTTTGCCAATTTTGTGGACTCTCAACGCCTGCAACGTGTTCTGACCCCTCTCTTCCTGCCCTGGGTCCACAGACTCACGCACAGGCATTCCTCTTGACCATTGATGCTCTTGAACAGGCAACCTTCTCAGCCAGGATTCCCACCCAGGGTCCGGCTGTGCCGTGCAGAGTGCAGGGCACTCGAGCTCAGCTTGGCCTAGGAACGCCAGAAGAGCTGTGAGCCCACTGGGGACACTCACTGCACAGAGAGAAGTAATCATCTTCTCGGAGGCCTGTTGCTCCTGTTGGCAGGGCTCCCATGTTCATCACTGACCATAATGCATCTCCCCAGGCCCACCTCAGGCTGCATTTTTGTGCTGTGGGACCGAGAAGCATTCAGCTCTCCACAACCTGCCTTGTCCTAAGGCTTGCTGTTCATATCTTACACACACATGCACAGAAATATACACAAAATACACACCCATTCATGTACAAAATCCATACTCACACCCCTATATTCACATAACACACAATTATACACACATGTACACAATTACACATAACATAAACATACTCTCACATAGCTATACATACATAATATATGTGCATGCATGCATCTGCACACACACCATCCATTAGCAGTGGCTCTTTCTGTTGCCCAGGCAGAATGGCACCAGTTCTAATTCAATCTTTTCCATCCCTCACCTCCTTTTGATGGGAAGTTGGGGATAGTGGCCATTGGGCCAGTCCATCCTCACCGCATTGAGGTGCTGTTAAATAATTTCTAATTTAAGAGTCAGAATTGCCATGATTTAAGATGTGTCTGCTTGTGCCTGAGGGGAGTGTGTTTCTGAGAATCATATCTATGGACTCATTCAGGGCAAAGATGCTTTCTGACTTTCTCATTTTTATTTTTTGATGGTTTGTTTGTTTGTGTCCTAGGTCTCTATCTCAGAAAGGTGGTGGAATCCTGGTTTCAGTGAATGAGTGAATGAATGAAAAAAAATGCATAAATAAACAAACCCATTAATTAAAGGTGATGACTATGGATAATGGTGAAGATGACCACAAAAATAGATGTTTGAGAGGATGAATGAGAGATGACACGAGGAATAAGATGACTTGACAAATTGTTCATTTTTTTTAATTTTTTTCTCTTACCAACTCAAGTATGCAAAGAAAACTCATTTGATTTCTTAAGTTTTTTAAAATATATTTTATTGATTTTGAGAAAGAGACAGAGAGAAACATTGACCTGTTGTTCCACTTATTTATGCATTCATTAGTTGATTCTTATAGTGCCCTGACCAGGGATTGAACCTGCAACCTTGGTGTATCAGGACCACGCTCTAAACAACGAGCAACCTGGCCAGGGCAACTCACTTGACCTTGTAAAGCAGTAGATTAATTGCTGGCTTCAAATCCTCCTGGCTGATGAAGAATGTGAGCTTTTCCTTTGTAGCATGTCCTCCCCCCCAGGTTACACAGCACCAGGTTTGTGTGTGTTATGAGAGAAAGCCATCTTGTCCTCTGCTCCCAAGTGGCCTCTTTTAATCCTTAATGTTTGCAGCATCTACTCCGAGGGTGCCTCAGTGAGTGGGAGTGTGGGCCTAGGCAGCCTGTGGTCTGAGTTGCCATGTAGGATCCAGGCTTCCAGGATCCAGGCCCTGTGTAGACATGAGTAGAGCCCCTGGGCCAGACTTAAGGAGCACCAGGTCAATGACAAACTGGAATGACATTCAAATTGTTGATAGTCCCATGCTAAACAAGACATCTGTTTCTACAACAAAGCCTGGCTTGTGGTGTCTGGTTGCCAGCCTTTCCTCTCGGGAACAGGCTTATGGAGAATGGTTACCTCTGTAACTCTCCTAGGGATATAGCTACATGTAGCCTCATCTCCAGAGGATACCAAGCAGCTGGGCACAGGACTCTGGGTTTAGGACCCCACAGAGGGCTCTCTCTCTCTATTTCTCTCTCTCTGTATCTGCATCTCTCCTGCCTTCCCTTCCACACACACTCACCCTCAAGGGCATCCTCACAGTACTGACTGAGAGAGGGCTAAACTGGCCCCAGGCCTTCAGCTTTGTGTCCAGATGAAAGACAAGGACAGATATTTCAATGGGAGAGTTCTTAGGAACAGAAGAGTTGCCAGTAACCCGAGAGGCAAGTAGCCTCGTCCCCTGGCTGCTGGAGCAGACTGAGAGACTGAGGGGCAGGGAGAGCACGGGACCACCACACCCCTTCCTCCCTAGGGTGCTGTGAGGCTGCCCTGAGCAGAGAGGAGGAGAGAGATTTAGGATTAGATTGGGAGGAGGGTAATATTTTATTTTTTTAATTTTTATTTATTGATTTGAGAAAGAGAGAGACATCAATTTGTTGTTCCTCTTATTTATGTATTCATTGATTCTTGTATGTGCCCTGACCCAGGATCGAACCCACAACCTTGGCATATGGAGACAACACTCCAACCAACCAAGTCACCCAGCCAGGGCCAGAAGGATGATATTTTTTTAAAAAGGGTGATATTTTAAATTCAGTGACACTGGGTGTTTACAACTCTCAAAGCAGAAATAAAGCTGAGATGTCACGGAGTCAGGAATAGCAATTCAACTACAGTAAAATAAAGCCATCTCTTGTTTGGCCCCTAGCAGGTCAGCCTACTCAACAGACCTACTCAAATTTCTTCAGGCCCAGGAGACTCTGCTACCCTGGGGAAAATCCTTCTTACTTCATGTTTACTCCAGGCTATCTGTGCCTGACCTAAGAGCGTAGACTTTTGGAAGACAGTCAGTCTGACTTAGAGGTCACTCTATTCAACTGCCTGCTGCATCCTTCCCAGGGGAGAAATGAGGATAGGGCCAACCCCAGCTCAGACAAGGAGCTGAAAAAGGAAAATACAGGGGGAAAAAATGGGTAGAGATTATTCTTGTAAAATCTTAACCCAGATCAAAACCAAAACCATCAGAGATCAGAATGGTCACAAAAGCTGCTTGAGTGAGGAGGCACCCTAAGTGCCCTCAAATCTACAAGTGAACGGTTAGACGGCTCCTTCAGCTCACACATGCCCTTAGCCCTTAGACCCGTCAGGAAATCTCTATCTGGGGCTTCAGTTTTCCTGACTGTAAAAATAGACACCAATAGCTGGTTCCAGCGACCTCACACAAGTGGCATGGAGTCAAATATGATTACATGGACCGAAATGAAAAAGAAACTCTGAAAATTCTTCATGTAGCCACTCTGTACCCGAAATTCTCCCAGTCATCACCATTGCTAATTACTGAGGCTGTTATGGAGACTGGTCACCTCTGTAATTCTCCTAAGGATATATTTAGGCCTTTCTTGTTTTGTAACTCTCTCAGGGACTTTGTAAATACAGTATTCTACTAATTTTAAACATGCACAGCTTAGCAAATTGTGTTTCAAAAGCAGATTTTCAGGTGGGTTAGTTGACTCTTAGAATTCAGTTTCACATAAAAACCATGCTAAAATGAATCCGTTATACATGTGCAAACCAGTAGAAAACAATAGTATTACAAAGTATGAAGCCAAACAGGGGGGAAAATGTGTATTAAGAGCGAAGAGGTAATAATACATTCAATAACTTTAATCCAGGTACTTTTATGTTTGCTGTTAACGCTTGAATGCTGCTATTTCCTGCATCCTGAAGATTGACGCTGGGCATAAAGCAAGTGTAAAAGGGAGCTGTGGGAAATCGAGATGGAATTCCTGGCAAGTCGGAGCAGTCCACACGTTTCTCCTCTAGGACTTCCTAGAGCCAGTTTCCTCCACCACGTCTGTCCAGTGACCACTTCCTGGCTCCATTCCACCCTTACCACATCCCCCCAGTTTCTCCCCCAACTCGAGCGTGGATGAGAGCCACACACAAGGTATTAGTGTGTGGGGGAAGGAGGAGCTGACATTTCTATTTCTAAATTTACTAGGATAATTTAATTGCAAAATAAAAAGTTGCTATGAGCCGCCTGATCAGAAGTGGGCAGGTGTCCTGTGCTGACACCTCACCTGCTCCCTAAGTCTAGCATGGCCTTCCCATCGAGGGCTGCAGACCACACAGCCAGGACAGGCTACATACTTTGTGGGGCCCAGTACAAAATGAAAATGCAAAGCCCCTTTGTTCAAGACTACGAAGAATTTCAAGACAGTGACAGCAGAGTAATAAAGCAAGCATGGGGTGCTCATACAAGGCCCTTGTGTTACTGCACACGTCACAGAGGACTGAAGCCAGCCCTGAATGTGGCATCAACCTGCTTGGACGACCTTGACCCTGTTGGGAATTGTCCCAGTTCCTGTGCAGATTTCTCAACTGACTTCCTTAGCCTCTTTTGATGTGTGGACTGGGCAAAAGGCCCTTTAAAAAGGCACCTCTGGTTTCTGACCTCAAAGACTGCCTTTGCTTCCAAGGCCCATAGCTATCTGGCCAAGCAGAGAGTGCTTTAAACTAGCACTTCCGTTCCACCTCTCACTATGGTCCTGTACAAAACTTCCCCTATTAAGAACTTTCAAAAAATAGGAACACAGAGGAAAGGGGGGAAGGTGTTCTGGGGAGGGGGGCAAGGGAGATGTTGAGGGGAATACAGGGAAGGGGGGATGCATTTGGGGCAACACTAGAATCTATGTAAACGCAATAAATTAAAATAAAATTTATAAAAAAGGAACACAGTCCCCCAGGGCAGCGGCAGTAGACATAGGGCTGCAGTGGTCACGCTGGGTTCTTCTGCTCTGACATCTGCCTTTTCACTGGCCATGCTGGGTGCAGGACAGCTTTTATTTAGGTCTTGAGCCAACACTAAACACCAGTGTGGTGACTGATTTTATGGGTCAATTTGACTGGGTCATGTGATGCCCAGATAGTTGATCAAACATTATTCTGTGAAGGTGTTTCTGAATGAGACTAACAATTGAGTGAGTAGACCTTGAGTAAAGCAGATCGCTCCTCCTCCCCCCATGGGGGTGGGCATCATCCAACCATTTGAAGGCCTGAATAGAAAGAAAAGATTCACCCACAATGACTAAGGGGGGAAAACCCACCCGAAACATTGGTCTTCTCCTGCCTTTGGACTCAAACTGAAACACTGTTTTTACTGGGATGCCCAGCCTGCTGCCTTTCAGACCGGAACTTATACCATCAGCTCTCCTGAGTCTCCAGCTTGCTGACTGCAGATCTTGAGACTTCTCAGCTCTATGATCTCAGGAGCCAATGACTTATAATAAATCTCTAGCTTCATTAATTTAAAATAAAAATTTGTTTTTATGTGTCAATAGTGTCAACCGATGATCGTGGCTGCCAATTCAATGCTGTCAGAAACCCCCCATTTGGGGTGCAGTGAAGAAGGAAACTTTATACGATATAATGCCAACAGCTCGACAGCAATACAGCCTGGCTGGGAAGACAGAACTTCCGTGGAACAGCTCACTGGTGCTACAGAGCAGCAATGATGCCACCCGGGGCTAGACTCCGCGTCAGCTAGGCAGCTCCCCTGCAGTGGTCAGCTCTGTACTGGTCTGCTAGCTCTGCTCCGGAGACGGCTTTCACATTTCAGCTCCAGCTGGGGAACACAGCCTTCAGTCTTCAGTGGAAAGTGAGTTCCCCAAGCCACAGGACAGCTAGCTTATATAGACAGAAGTCCCTGCCCCTGGTCCCTAGTTGGTCAGAATAGAGCTTCTCTGATTGGCCAGAGCTGCATATCTCCAGTTAGATGGGGAAAGCCTCAGTCCTATTGGTTGAAATAGGATGTCAGAAACTCCTTTATAAGGGCTGGCTCAGATGGCAGACACGCAGTGCAAGCAGGCAGTTTGGCTGCCAGAGGCCTCTCTGCACAGTACAGTTCATGTGAGGCACCTGTGCAGAAATGGCTGCTAGGCTCTGCTTTTTTAAAATTTGAGCCCAGTTAGCCACCAGGAGCCCTTCTTATAGGCATCTTTTTTCCCCTCAGGGTTAACAATAGGATATATGTGTATATATTGTTGTTCTTTTTCTGTGCACTAACTTAGCCAACGCAGACTAGATTCAGCTGAGGGAGTGGTGGAAAGAGGTTACCCTTTCTTAGGAAGAAAGGAGACAGTATAGAGACTTGGGCCCAGGAATAGAATATACTGGCTGGCCAGGAAGCCAAGTTAAGACCAGGTAGCCAGAAGATGTGCAAATCGCTGTTCTACATGCACAGTTGATCAAGGTTTGGCTGCCATAAGACCTTTCTGGGATGGCAGTAATGAGCAACACCACCATCTTGTTTTTACAGCACAGGTGTGGAGATAGTTGCCAAACAACCTAACAAAGGGAGGCAGTAACCCCATCCTGACCTGGGAAATTCCACTCCCAGAACCCTTTACAAGCCCGCCTTTTCAAAAAGCCCACCTTTTCTCACAAGCCTGTTTTGTCCCCAGCGTCTAAAAGCAGCTGAGCAGAGCTAGTGCCTGAGCCAGTTCAGAGGACCTTCCTTTCCTCTGTGCTGCCTCCCTTGTGCTGGAGCATAAAATTCATAAAATCTGTCTGGAGATTTCTCTGGGGTTCCTTCTTGATGTCTGTCTTGGAGAATCTGAGAAACCTAACTCCGGTAATAGAGAGATGCACTCTATGGAGGTGAGCTCTTGCACATTTGATCATTCCTTTATCCATTTCTTGAATGTTTATAGACCACCTATCACAAACCTTGTGGTGTGCTGGCCACTAGGATCCTGGTCCTTTTCAAATGGCTTTAGGTGTAGAGTGGTGAAAAGCATCAGAATATACCTAACCATCTCCTAAGTTCAAAAAGAAGAGTGGTTAGTTAGAAGGCACCTTGGTACCATGGCACATGTCGTAAGGTACATTTTCCTGAACAAATTCACCAAGTTACTATTTGATCTCTTTCATTCGTGGGAATTCATAGGTAATTTCCCAAGGCTATAAGTTCATATTTGCTTATCCAGATTAAACTTCTGCTAAGAAAACAAGTAAAAATAAATTGAATCCTTCAAAGGTAACAAAACTCTGCAGCCAGATCCTGGGTACCACATACTCCACTGTTGATACATCAACTTATGTAATTGAAGAACAAAAGGCAGTGATGCCTGGTGTCCTCTAGGCTCGGTGACGTCCTGCCTGATCACCAAGGGCCTGATCGTGGTACCCCAGATGGATCGTGGGGATAACATACCCAATCACGGATCATTGGGTATCCTTGCTTATTTCGTGCTAGTAGTTTTAAATACTTTATTTTTTTAATCCTCTCAGCAATTCTGTAGATAGAAACAACTACTCTTTCCTTTTTACAGAGGAGAAAACTGAAACACAAAGAAGTAACTTGTTCAAGGTCCCACATGGCTAGCAAGTGGCAGATTTGCGGCTTGAACTCAGGTGATGTGGGTTTTTGTCTTTCACTATTTTAGATCTGGCCTGTCAATAGTATTCTCCAGAGGTTGTTTTGTCTCCTTTCCTTTCCTTCTACTCCAAAATCCCAGTGTGCCCCCACAGCCCAGCAGTTATTTGGGTGGTAACTGGCTTGATGCTATTTTCGCTCTTAGAAGATTGGAAATACTTCTTACACACCTCTTTCCTTGTACTTTGGTTTATCTTTGCTAGAGCTCAAAACAAACAAGAGGGGGCTGGAGTTGCTCCCTCCAGGTAGCTTCTGAATGAGAGCCTTCCAGAACTGGGGACCAGCACTTAGCAGACACCAGCCCAGCTCAGGCGGCTAGTGGGAGAGAATCTGGGGCTGGCTGGGGCTCCTGTCCCAACAGCCCTGACCCGCCACAGCAGTCACTGCTGGCTGAATGAGTGAGTGAGAACCTCACCTGCCAGTTCTTTTCTACTTTTAGTTGTAGAATTAGAACTGAGAAGGAGGAGAAGAAATAAGAGGAGGCGGAGGAGGAGGAGGAGGAGGAGGGGGGGGGGAGGAAGAAGAGAAGGAGAAGGAGGGGGGGAGGAGGAAGAAGAGAAGGAGAAGGAGGGAGGGAGGGATGGAGGAAGGGAGGGAAGGAAGAAAGGAAGGAAGGAAGAAAGAAGGAAGAAGAAAGAAGAAGATTAAGAAGAAAGAAAAACTTGGAGAGAGCTCTCCTTACCCAGATATGGTCCTGAACCCCTCCTCTCCCTTCCTTCCCTCCTCCTTTTCTCCTTCCCAGCTCTACACTTTCCTCCCTCCTTCTCTCTCCCTTTCCCTTCATGCACACATCTCCTTTTCCCTCTGGTAAGGTCCAACCTATATGACTTCCTCCTAATTCAGACCAGGTTTCCTGTGTTACCATGGCAACCCACTGCTACTAATGCTTTTCAGCAAAGTCACTTCTCCCCTGTATTTTTAATAGGAAGGCTGCATTCTACGTCTGGTCCTTCCCCACTTGCCTCTGCCAGTTTGCGCAAAACGCCAGCTCCAGGTTCTCTAATATCCTTAAATGCTTGTAAACAGCCATGTCTCATTTAAACTGTTTTTGATGTATTCTGAATACTTTTAGATATGTCATCAATTTAGTTAATTCCACATATATTAATGGCACTGTTTTCTCCACGGAGTGTACCTGGCCTACTTCTCGAGGGGTGGACGAGTCAAATCTGTCCTTATGCAGAGAGGTGTTGACAGCAGCTGAACAGTGACAATTGAGCAGGGAAACAGCTCAAGTGGGACCATTAGTGCCTCAGAGGGAAGGCAGAAGCAAACCAGAAACCTGCCCCAGGGACACCGTCCGGCCCACATGGGTCAGGGCCTGAGCTTGTGAAAACTCCAGCCACAACAACACAGGACACCTGGAACTCAGCATCCCCTCCACACCCTTGCTGAGCAGAGGGTCACAGATCTCATGTGTTATCTTGGAATTGGTGTCTGTTGATTGCCTTCACCCTTGTGAGTTACTGAAATTCTCCTGGTTCTTCATGTGGGGCATTTAAAATATTGTTTTGAGGCTCTGGCTCTTATTTGGTTCCTAGGGAGAGTATTGGTTTTTTGTTTGTTTCAGCAGGCAATGAACTTGGTTAGGCCACAAGTCTGACCTGCCTTCAGTGAATTATATTTTTAATGTCCGTTCCGTTTTCCAGTTTTCTCAGCGCTATTCAGATAGGTTTTATGTACCTACCTCCCAGTGGCTGGCCTGGGATCTAGGTGGCTGTCTAGCCATAGTTTAGTTCTCAAAGCTTTTGTTATGCTATTTAGGGTCAGATCTAAGAATTTGTAGCTCAGGAACAAACCAATGTGCTCATATACAGCTTTATTGTACTGCTCTTTGAGTTTTCTTTTCACCAACGACCCACTGACATTTTCTGGGCCCTAGGGACCTCTTCTGGCCTTCTGGCTAGAAAGCTGAAGTTGTAGTTTTCCTACTCTGTGGCATTCTGCTATGTCTATCTCCAAAGACAAGCAGTCGGACGATAGAGATAAAAAGCAATGCGAAATTTCCCGAGGCTCTAGGGACTATAGTTCCTTTGATCGGAGAGAAGGGTTCTCTTCCTTCAGAGTTTTAATGCTTGTTCTGCTTCTGCTGACGTTGCTGTCACAACCACCACCAGAGGGTTCCCTAGAAGGTTATGTAGAGATAATGGAATTAACTAAAAATAAGGGGGATTTCCCCCATTCTCTCTGATGTTTATGGTTCCCCTTCCATTCTCAGACCAGAAAGAGGTAGTTTCTCTTGCAGTTCTTTCTCTCCAACCCGGCACACAATTCTGGGTTTCAGTCTGCTTTTCATTATAGAACAGGGGAGTGGAGGAGGAATGAAAAACTAGAGGAAACTCAACCATGAATCAGTCTTATTCGGACTTTTAGTTTTCCCCTCCAATCTTCCGACTACCATTATTTTTCCCTCCGAAGTCCTTAATAGTGCCTTCCTATGTTTTGGCTGTCATTTTTAGTTGTAATCAATGGGAATAACAAGGTAGAGGATGCTTTTGCCATTTTAATTGAAACCAGAATGGATAATGTCCTTTGATATATAGCAATTTACTTACAAAGGTATTATGCTAAGTGAAGAAAAGCCACTCTCAAAAGTTTACATAGCTTATGATTCCATTCATATGGCATCTGGAAAAGGCAATATTGTAAGGAGGTGTATCAGTTTTCTATTGTTTCATAAAAAATTTCCACAAACGTAGCAGCTTAAAACAATACACATTTGTTATTTCCCAATTTCTATGGGTCAGGAGTCAGAGCTTAGCTTGACTGAGTTTTTTACTCAGAATTTCACATGGCTATGATCAGTGTGTCAGGTAGGCTGTGTTCTCATCTGAAGGCTCAACTAGAAGAGAATCTCATTCAGGTTATTGGCAGAATTCATTTGCAGCACTATGATTGAGTGCCCTGGCTTCTTACTGGCTGGAGGCTGGAGGCCAGCCTCAGGTTCTAGAGGTTGCCCACAATTACCTGGCACATGGGCCTTTCTTAGGCAGTTACACACAATTGTTTGTTTCTTCAGGCTAGCAGGAGAATATCTCTTCCTCCAGTCCTCTAAGACAGAGTCTTACATAATATAATCAGAGAAGTGACTTTTGACATGTAACACATTCAAGAAAGTGGCACCCTATAACCTTGGCCATGGTCTATTGGCTAGAAGTAAGTCACAGATCATGCCCACACCCAAGATGAGGGAGACTGTATAGAGTGTAACACCAGGGGACAAAGGTTATGGGGACTATGTTAGAATTATACCTACTAGGAGAAGAGAGAAGTGGTTGCAAGAAGTTAGGGATAAGGAAAAGTTTGACTACAAAGGAGTAGCAGAGCAAGTTTTCAGAGATGATGGAATTGTTGTATTATGATTGTTTTGGTGGCTTCATGAACCTGTACATGTATTAAAACTCATAGACCTGGACACACACACACACACACACACACACCAATTATACGGAATATAAATTTAAAAATAAAGAAGGGTGAATTTTTTCACAATTCTGGAGTCTGAAAATCCAAGGTCAACATGTCAGCAGGATTGGTTCCTTCTAAGGGCCATAAAGAAGGATCTGTAGTCCAGGCCACACTTCAGCTGGTGCACATGGTTGTTTTCATCCAGTTGTCTTCACATCATCTTCCCTCTGTTGGTGCTTATATCCACATCTTTTTCTTATAAGGACTGCAGTCATACTGGATTAGGGCCCAGCCTGATGACCTCTTTTTAACTTAATCAGCCCCATACAGTCATTTTTACTCTAAACAAAGTCACATTCTTAAGTACTAGGGGTTAGGACTTGAATATACGAATTTGGGAGGATGTGATTCAGTCCATGACTCTGATTTGGTACAGTGCCTAGAAGATAGAGGGGCTCAATAACTGTCCGTTGAATACATCAAAGATTGTTAGAAGATAGTAGCTGGCCAGCAAGACTGCTGCCTGAACCATCCACTCCTCTTAATGTCTTCCTGCTACAGTTTTAATGACGGGGTTCTTCTTCTTAGCCTGTGGGGTCTGAGTTTGTGGTTGTGGGGAGATAGTTAGCAGGAAGACAATGCAGGACAGACCAGCATAGGGTTGGGTTTTACAGCTACCACAGGTCAGGCAGACTGTGTAATATGCCCTGATTTACTGGGCACATGGTTTTAGTAAGAAGTAAGACAGTCAGATAAGGCTGAGTGTACTGCCCCAGGCAGGGACCGCTGGGATCTGACAGGCTCCTGCATTCCCCCAACACGGTGCTTTCTATGACCACAATCTCCCACTTAACCTCAAATGAATGAGTACTCAGAACTCAGCCCCTCAGAAGTGAGGGAGAGACATGAGTTTTCATTACAGATGAGAGTTCTATTCAAATGTTTAAAAGCCAAGGAGGCCTCTTAACTCAGCCTTACACATTAATAACCAAAATGAAACAAGAGCGTATCTGTAATAAAAAATACAAAATTAAATCCTTTCAGTCTCGAATACATTTAACTACTTAACTATAGATCCATTTATTCCTATCATTTTCACCTATGATGTAAATGAATAAGAGAAAATTAACCAATTCAAAGTTATTGAATATATAACCTATTTTTAAATTATATTTAAAGTCTCAAAATGAAGCAATTACAGAAATAGTTATTTTGCCAGTCTTTTTTTTCCCCTTTAATTTCTGGCTTGCAAATTTTTTTTTTTTTTTTTTTTTTTTTTTTTTAGTAAAAGAGAGAGAAAGAGGAGAGAGGGAGGGACAGACAGGGACAGACAGACAGAAAGGGAAATAGATGAGAGGCATCAAATTGTAGTTGCGGCATCTTAGTTGTTCATTGATTGCTTCTCATATGTGCCTTGACGGGGGTCTTCAGGTGAGACAGTGACCCATTGCTCAAGCCAGAGACCCTAGGCTTTAAGTCAGAGATCTTTAGGCTCAAGCTAGCAACCACGAGGTCATGTCTACGATCCCACAATCAAGCCAGTGCCCCCGTGCTCAAGCTGGTGAGCCTGCGCTCAAGCCCATGACCTCAGGGTTTCATACCCGGGTCTTCAGTGTCCCAAGTTGATGCTTTATCTACTGAATCACCACCTGGTCAGGTTTTGGCTTGCAAATTTTAAAAAGGTATTTTAAATTTTTGTGATAATTTTTCTTAATTATAGACATAATATATGTTTATTGAAGAAAGATTTGAAGACACAGACAAGCATAAAGAAAGCATAATCCCACCCTCAGAGACACCCATTGTTAACCTTTCAGTGTATTTCCTTCCAGTCTTTCTTTATATATTTAAGGTAATGTTGTGATTAATGTTCTGGATAGTATTTTTTTTTTTTTTAGATTTTATTTACTAATTTGAGAGAGAGAAAGGCATGAGTGAAGGAGGAGTGGGATGCATCAATTTGCAGTTGTTGCCCCCATGTGCCTTGACCAGGCAAGCCCAGGGTCTCAAACCGATGACCTCAGCATTCCAGGTCAATACCTTATCCACTGTGCCACCACAGGTCAGGCCTATCCAGTATTTTGATTCTGATTTGGCATCATACCAATCTTTTTCTTGAGCATTAGAATTCCTTGTAAACATTATTTTTTTATTTTCTTCTTTTTAAAAAAAATTATTTATTGGGATATTTCTTATATCCAGTAAATACACAAACAAATCTTAAGTGTACAGATGGATGAACTTGGCATATATATACACCATGTAACCATCATTTAGATCAGGGGTCCCCAAACTTTTTACACAGGGGGCCAGTTCACTGTCCCTCAGACCATTGGAGGGCCAGACTATAAAAAAAACTATGAACAAATTCCTATGCACACTGCACATATCTTATTTTAAAGTAAAAAAACAAAACGGGAACAAATATATTTAAAATAAAGAACAAGTAAATTTAAATCAACAAACTGACCAGTATTTCAATGGGAACTATGGGCCTGCTTTTGGCTAATGAGATGGTCAATGTGCTCCTCTCACTGACCACCGATGAAAGAGGTGCCCCTTCTGGAATTGCGGTGGGGGCCGGATAAATGGCCTCAAGGGGCCGCATGCCGCCCGCGGGCCGTAGTTTGGGGACCCCTGATTTAGATGTATATATAATGTATTTCCAACTCTTCAGAAGGCTCCTTTTGCCCTTTCTGATTTTGCCTATTCTTGTGTTGATTTAAGTGGAGTCATATCTCAAATGCTTTTTCATAGCCAACTTCTTTCACTAAATATTAGCTCTATGAGGTTTATCCATGTTTTTGAGTGTTTTAGCATCCCATTGTATCAACATTTATTTTTATATGTTATTATAGATAGATATATGTGGAGTTTTTTTTTTTAATTTGGGGCTGTTATAAGTAAAGCTACTATGAACATGTTTGTACCTGCCTCTTTTCAGACATAAACATACATTTCTCTTGGGTATACATCGAGGAGTAGAATTGCTATATTATAGGATAAACGTATGCTTAGTTTTGTTAGATATAACCAAGCCATTATGCAAACTGGTATACCAATTTACCCTCCTACCAGTATCATATGGGGGTTCTAGTTATTCCTGTTCTCACCAATATTTGGTATTGTCAGTCTTTCATCTGACTCATTCTCCTGGGTATGTACGTGGTTTCCCATTGTGGTTTTAATTTAACATTTTCCTAGTGATTAAAGATGTTGAGCACCTTTTCAACTTTGATATTCTTTTGTGAAGTGTCTGTTCGAATCTTCTGACTATTTTTCAATCTTCTTATTGATTTGTAGTTCTTGATGTTGTATCCTGCATACAAGCCTTCCATTCTGTGGTTCACCATTTTGCTTTCTTTTTGTTGTCGTTATTGTATTTACTCTTTTATTATATTTTTAAAGGAAGACTTCTATAAGGAAGTCTCTTTTTTTTCTTTACTCACTTATTGATTTGAGAGAGAGAGAGAGAGAGAGAGAGAGAGAAACATGAACTCATTGTTCCACTTAGGTGTTTCATTTAGTTGTGTAATTATTGATTGCTTCTTCTACACGCTTTGACCAGGGGGAACCCATCATGTTGGTGTGCCAAGACAATACTGTATCCACTGAGCCACCCAGCCAGGGCACCATTTTGCTTTTTAATAGTGTCTTTTGATGAGTAAGAGCTCTTAATTTTAATGAGGTTTAACATATTCATCTTTTCTTTTCTGGTTTGAGCTTTTTGTATCCTGTTTTTAAAAATCTTTGTCTACAACAAGGTCATGAAGATAGTCTTTTAAAACATCTTTTTTAATGGCTGCATATTATTTCATTTAATAAATTCACCATTTTCTATTTTTAGATATTTAGGTTGTACCTTATCTTCCACTATTGTAAATAAAAGTACTAATAGTTATTGTTATGTGTTCATGTGGGTCAGTGTTAAGTTTTTACATACATTCTCATAAAAACTGTCTAGTAGGTACTATTTTCATGCCCATTTCACAGGATAAAGGGAGGCTGAGAGAAGCTGGTTAACTTCCCAAAGTCATACAAACATTCAGTGACAGAGCTGGAATTGTAGTCTAGCTCTCTCTGCTTGCACAACCAAGTTCATAAACCATCTCATTGCCTAATTTTCAAATGATTATTTCCTCAAGATAAAGTCCTAGAGGTAAAACTTACTAGGTTGAAAAGTTAGATCATGTAACTATTCCTGGTAATTGGTCTGAATATCTCTCCCATTTAAGAATTTCTAAAATTATTTTTATTGATTTATTTATTTTTATCTCTCCCATTTTAACTTCACCATTCACTCACATTGTGGAGTATCCATTTCTCTGGTGTCTCCATAGGGAGAGGTTGATATTTTCATGTACCTACTGTTATACTTAGAGTAATAATTGCTGGAATTTTTTTAAAGGTCCCAGTTATTGGAGGCTAACAGTGGGCCAGCCACTTTAAATATATGTTTTATCTCATTTAAAGCCCACAACCATCCTGCAAGGAAGAGAATGCTCTTAGCATTTAGAATACACAAATAAGATCAGAAAGAAAAGGGAGTTTTCCCAAAGGCATGTGGGTAATCAGAAGCAAATTCAAAACATCACCTAATTGCTGTGCTTTTTGGCTCTTCCTACAGCCAGCTTGGTCAGTGCAATAGAATAAATAGCTGCTGCAGGGTCCTTTTCCCAGCATGCCCCACCATGCCCTACCTCAGCTGGCTTCCTGCTTCTCAGAGTTCAGCCAATTGGGAGAGACCAGCAGGAGATTAGAGGCAGGAAGAAAGAGAGTGAATTCCAGGTATATTTCTCCCTCCCTCTGGGTTTGTCCAGTTGGCTGTATCTCCCAACAGACAGTCACAGTTCCTGTCAGGAGCTCAACACTTAATGCCAGGTTTTGATGATAGAGCCCTCCTAGTGTTTCATTTTTTCTTTTTCTTTTTTTTTTTGACAGAGACAGGGAGAGAGTCAGAGAAAGGGACAGACAGACAGGATGAGAGAGAGATGAGAAGCATCAATTCTTCCTTGCAGCTCCTTAGTTGTTAAGTGATTGCTTTCTCATATGTGCCTTTGGGGGGGGGGGTACTCCAGCAGAGCGAGTGACCCCTTGCTCAAGCCAACAACCTTGGGCTCAAGCCAGCAACCTTGGACTTTAAGCCAGCGACCTTTGGGCTCAAGCCAGTGACCATGGATCATGTCTATGATCCCATGCTCAAGCCAGCAACCGTGCACTCAAGCTAGTGAGCCCGTATTCAAGCCAGATGAGCTTGCACTCAAGCTGGCGGCCTTGGGGTTTCGAACCTGGGTCCTCCCGCATCCCAGTCTGACTCTTTATCCACTGTGCCCCTGCCTGTTCAGGCAATGTTTCTTTACTGGAGTGTCTCTGCCTACTGTTTCTAGCCTGAGTTCTAGATCATTTTTTGTAGCTTAATTGTGACCCTTGACTGAAAGAATCACCTGAATGACAGCAAGTTTCAACACTGTCCCTTCAACTTACACTTGGTCCTTCACCAATACGTTGACTAATCCCACTGAACTCCTCTTACAGGTGTCTCCCAGTTACATCTACCCCAGGTAAGGGAGTGGCTGAGTCTCCTCTCGCCCTGAAAGTGCTTGTCTTTCCTATCTGGTTACTGTGCAGCTTAAGCTCTCCAATTGGTTTCAAAAAAGTTTTGAATTTGAAGTTAGTCTGCCTCTTCTTGTTTTAAGGAAAGGAATGATGCTCTTTCCAGCCCTCTACATCCTGTGTGGAACAAACTTTCTACTCTGACATAGTTTCAATTTTTCAGAAAAGTTGCAATTACTGTACATGATGCAGAAAACTCTTTTGTACTCTTAACATTTTGCAATATTTGTTTTGTTATTCTATATCTAGCTACCTATATATATTCTGAATCATTTGAGAGTAGGCCATATGCCTCATGCCCCTTTACCTATTAATATTTTGGTGTCGATTCCCTAAGAATAGAGTTATTTTCTTACATAACTCTACTGTCCCAATCCATATCAGGTTATTTAATATTAGCATCCTACTTTGTAGTACGTATCACAACACTGTCCATTACCCCTTTCCTTTATAGCAGTCCTTGTGAGAGAGGCAAGAAATTTGGCATAGATCCTTTCCCTCTCAATAAAAGCCTTAATGTGTGTGTGTGTGCGTGTGTGTGTGTGTGTGTGTGTCTATGTGGTGGGAGGAAGAAGGGGAGGAACACAAGCACTGTTGCCTTAGGGCATTGGTGAAAACTCATTACAGCTAGAAAAACAAAACAAAACAAAAAACCAAGAAACCTCATTGCACCTAGGAACAGGGCAATAGAAAACCCTGCTGGGGGAAGGGCGGGCTTGTACAAGGGCCACAACTACAGCTGAGAAAAGGGCAAGAAAACTGGGAAGGCTCCTCACCTCAACGGATGCTAAAGACATGGAGCATGCCTAACTCTGAGGCTCTAAGCCCCAACTATTATTTAAAAGCTGAAAGTTATTAAATACTAAGTAGCAGAATACTGAGAGAACAGGAGAGAAACTAAATATTCGAACTGACCGAAAGCTCAAGATTGAACAGATCTTGCTCTAACAAACCAACCCTCACCATATACACAGTGTCCCTATTGGAATTTGCAGCTTACTGTACACCCAAGGTAACTATAGAGCCACAGTTTATCTCAAACCCAGCCCAATGCCTGTGTATAAAAGGAAAGACAAGCCAATTGCCAGGCATAAAATGATGACCTTCATGTTTCTGTCCTACACAAGATGTCCACCTTCCAATACAAATTATAAGGCATAAAAAAGGTATGGAAAAACACACTCCTAAGAGATATGCTCAGACAGGACACAGAAGTTGAAATTGACAGGCCATTTAAAATAACTCTGATTAATATATGATTAATGGAAAAGATCAAAAACATACATGTTTGAGTAATTTCAGCAATAGATATAAACTACATATAAGAATCTGATGGAAGTCTAGAAAGAGTACAGTAGTACCAACTGGCTCATCAGGATACTTGAAGGCAGGTTAATAGAAATCCCCCAAATTGAAATACAAAGAGCAAAATGTGTGTGTGGCGGGGGGGGGGGGGGGGGGGGGGGGGGGGAGGTGGGAATCAGAACATTCAAGGAGCCAAATTGAAATACAAAGAGCAAAATGTGTGTGTGGCGGGGGGTGGGGGGTGGGGGGGGGGTGGGAATCAGAACATTCAAGGAGCTGTGGGACAATACCAAACACTTTACGATATGCATAATTGGATTCCTGAATAAAAAGAGAGAAAAAATGGAGCAGAAAAATAATATGAAGAACTGTTGGCTGAGAATTTTCCAAAATTAATGACTAACTCTAGATAATGATCTGAAAAACTCAGAGAATAACAAATGAGATAAAGACCAAAACAAACAACACACACACACACACACACACACACACACACACACTGATGCGTATCATATTAAAATTATTAAAACAAAAAAGAAGGAGGAAATCTTAAAGGCAGCCAGAAAGAAAAGCAACAAAACATACATGAAACAATACTAAGGTTTAAAGCAAATTTCTTGTAAGAACAAATGATAATGGAATGACACTTTTGAAGTGCTGAAAGCAAAAACTTTCAACCCAGATCCCTATACTCAACAAGAATATCTTTTTTAGAAGGAAAAAAGGAAGAAATAAACACTTTCTCAGACAACACACACTGCAGAAATTCATTGCCAGCAGATCTACTCTACAGGAAACATTAAAGGAAGTTCTGCAAGCCAAAAAAATTCATCAGGTTGAAACCTGGGTCTACACAAATAAGGAGAACTAGAAGTAGATAAAATTAAAGTAAAATAAAATTTGTTTTTTTTCTTATTTTTAATTACTCTATGACAAAGCTTACTGCCTAAAGCAAAATAGTAGAATAGTAGTAATATATTTATTACATATTTAAAGTATATTTAAAACTTCAACTAATGATTTCATAAATAAGTAGAATAACAAATAGATGTTTTACTCTTCTTTTCTCTTTCTCTCTCTCTCTCTCTCTCTCTCTCTCTCTCTCTCTCTCTTTTAAGCTAGAGGAGGGGAGAAAGAAAAACAGACTCTGACATGTGCCCTGATCAGGATCCATTCAGCAACCCCGTCTGGGGCCAATGGGCAGACTGAGTTATCCTCAGTGCCGGGGCCACACTCAAATCCATCATGCCACTGGCTATGGGAGGGGAAGAGGAAGAGACAAGGGGAGAATGGGGAGAGAGAAGCAGATGGTTGCCTCTCATGTATGCCCTACTGGGGATGGAACCCAGGACATCCGCAAACTGGGCTGATGCGCCATCCACTGAGCCAACTGGCCAGGGCCTCCTTTCTCTCTAAAATCAATCAATCAATAAAAAAATTACAAAAGAGTGGGACCTACAATGTACCATAAGAAAAAGGTTCTAAGCCCTGGCTGGGTAGCTCAGTTGGTTAGAGCGTTGCCCTGACATGCAGAGGTTGTGAGTTTGAGCCCTGGTCAGTATCAACCAAAGACAGTTTGGTTGGTAAAACTGAAAGATATGACAACATTAACACACATGGAAGGAAAACTTGAGAATATATGCTTGCAAAATCATTACACTAAACATGAAGATTATTATTTCAAAGTAGATTCTGACATACATATATATAATACATATACATATACATATACATATACATTCCCCCCTAGGGCAACCACTAAAAATTTTTAAAGGCTGTATATATAATAATTCTATAGAGGAGATAAAATAGACTTATAAAAATTGTTCAAATTACCCAAGAGAAGGAAGGCAGGATAAAAAGGAAACAGGGAACAGGTTAAAAAATAGAATTTAACTTAATCATAGTATATAAATAATCACATTAAATGTGCTTGCATGGAAAAAGATATAACATGTAAACACTAACCAAAAGGAAATTGGAGTGGCTATATTAATATCTAATAAGCTAGCCTTCAGAACAAGGAATATTACTTGAGGAATAAGAGAAGTGTTACAGAATGATAGGAGGTAAATTGTCTGAGAGTATGTGACAATCCTAAATTGAACTCCAAGCTCCATGACACAAACTGTTAGAACAGAAAGAAAACAGAATCAAATTCACTCTGTTGTAGTGGAGCCTTCAATACTCCTTTCTCATAATTGATAGAACAAGCAGACAGAAGATCATTATGATAAAAAGACCTGATCAGGCCCTTGCTAGGTGGCTCAATGGGTAAAATGTCCCAGCACATTGAGGTCATGGGTTCGACCCCTGACAGGGAACATATGAGAAGCAATCAATGAATACACAACTAAATAGAACAAGTTGATGCTTCTCTCTGTCTCTCTTTCTCAGTTCAATGGAGAAATGAAAACAAACAAACAAACAAACAGAACAGAACAAGACAAGCAAATCATTCTCCCTTAGTTTCCAGTGGTAAAATCCAGTGATTTACCCCATATCTGGAAGCATTTGGATCTTCTCTTTGCCTCTTGTGTTCTCAGAGGTCATGATGATGTACCTCAGTGTGGGCTTTTTTCATTTGCTGCACTGGGTGTTTCTTTGGTTGACCCATAGAATCCAGAGATTCTGCATTCTTCGATAATTTCTTCTATTTTCTGTTTCCCTGATCTTTTATGGAATTTTAATATCCCACAAAAGATCTTGGATTCTTATATTAAACCTCTAATTTCTCATATTACTTCTCCTACCTTTCTGATTTCTATATAAAAAATGTATATTTTTAATTTATCTTCTTGGACATATTTTTAACTTCATCATCTATGTAGTCTACTTAATTTTTATATTATAGTAGTTATATCATATTTTAAATTTCTAAATGCTCTTTCTTGTACCTTGATTATTCTTCCTCTTTTTATAGACTCCTGTTTGGGTTTCAGAGTGAAATGTCCTCTTCTAACTTTTCGAGGATGTTATTTTTGTTCAAGCTTCCTGCTGCTTTCTTTACTGTCTCTGTTTTCGCTGGGTTCCTTTTTCCCCTCCAATTTGCTTTGTAATCTGACTTTCATGTTGAGGGCTTCCATCATGTCTGATGATCTTGATTGGAAAGGACTATTTATGTTTAAGAGCTAACTAAAACTTCAAAGTACATGGATAGAGGGCTTTAGTATAAAGTGATAGGGGCCATTCTGAGGGTTACTTTAAAAGGTTTCTAGAAATTTCTGGAAACCTTTTCTTTAAACCATTCAGTCTGTCCAGAAGTGACTTCATTAAAAAACATAAAAGAGGAGTTGTGGTAACAAATCCATTCAAAAATATATTAAAAGAATGAGGGGGGGAATAGAAGATAAAAGGATTATTGTAATTAAAGAACATGGTGGAGTAGATGGTAGAGGATTGGAATTCCCTGCACCTAAATAAAGTAATAAAAGTTGGGAAGGCCCTGGCCAGTTGGCTCAATCGTAGAGTATTGGCCCGGCATGTGGAAGTAAGTCCCAGGTTTGATTCTCGGCCAGGGCACACAGGATAAGCGCCCATCTGCTTCTCCACCATTCCCCCTCTCCTTTTTCTCTATCTCTCTCTTCCTCTCCCACAGCAAAGGCTCCATTGGAGCAAAGTTGGCCCAGGCGCTGAGGATGGCTCCATGGCCTCCTCCTCAGGTGCTAGAATGGCTCCAGTTGCAATGGAGCAATGTCCCAGATGAGCAGAGCATTTCCCCCTAGTGGGCATGCTGGGTGGATCCCAGTCAGGTGCATGCAGGAGTCTCTCTCTCACCTCCCCTCTTCTCACTTCGGAAAAAAAAGTTTGGAAAAGTTAGTATATAAACCGGGGTATGGAGAGGTATTAAATGTGTGGTTATTTGTATTGTGGAGACAGGGTAGGAGAGAGGTGAAAAGGTCTATAGTTCAGCCCCTGACATTCACTTAATTTTCCCTGTTGCTAGGCCTGCACATCACCTCCAGCCACCACTGCACCCAATTGCTACATCTGAGCCTTCACATCATTTGTAGGGGCCAGTGTAAAATGAACATGCAGAGCCCCTTGTTCAAAATTATTAAGAATTTCATGGAGAAAATGGAAAGATGTTGGTCAAAGGGTACAAACTTTCAGTAATAAGATGAGTACATTTTTGGTTCCTTCATGTAGGGATCTGCTTAAAGCTTGCAAACTGTTATCTTTTTGCTTTTTATAGCTGCTGATTGCTTTGTTTACCAAGTTGACCTTGGCAGGGAGGCCAGAGAAACAAGCTACTACCTCTGTGTCCAAACTGTTTGGTGAGCCGCCTTCTTTTCCCTCCTTTCTTCTGTTTGGCCTTCCAAGTTCAGACCTGCATGTTTGGAGTATCCGATCAGACACTGGCTTCCCATTCCCAGAGGTCCCGTTACTACTAACAAAGCTGTCAGTGCCTGGGATCCCACTAGTAGGAGGGGCACACGTGCTGTCATCAAGGCTTTTTCAAGTACTCGTGAAACCCGGATAATATAAGGTTAAGCAAGAAAGTTTTGACCAAAGTAAATAATCCATGACAGTGCAAGTAGAGCAGGCCTCAGAAATGACAACAATGCATTCTTTCCGTTCATACCTTGGTTTCTGCCTGCACACAGCTCTCACTCTCACACTAATGCATATGCCAGAGGCCATGGCCATTAGAACTTCAGGATTCAAGGAGAGCAGCCATTCCATTGTCTTCTACACTAGTACTTTATGGCTTTGTGAAGTTATCTGAGATACTGTTCACAGACCTAGAGGTGTATACCAGGATGAGGGTTAGTGTTTCATTTAGAAGACAAAGGCCAGCTCTGTAACACTTCTGAGAGAGTCCTTATCTCCTTGGACCTTGGGTGACAATAAGTAGAAAATGAATGATATCAGGAAGGAAACCCAGAGAGCAGCAGAACACCATCTCTATAGACCTTTGATCTTAGTCCACCTGGGCTAGCTTTGAAATGAGCTGCATAACACACAAGCATTGGAAATATTCTGGAGCAGAGGCAATTTACTGTACTGCACCTGAATAAACACAGAGTCATGAGATCGCTTCCTCATTTCCGCTGCACCAGAAGCTGATTCCTTTCTTAATAGGGATACTCATGTTGCTGAACTCATGCTTTCCTTGCCCAGAGGGTGATTTAATATTATTCTGATGCCCCTCGACAAAAGAAGTAAAATTCCTAGATCCAGTGGAAGAAATAGTATACACTCCAGAAAGAAAAGAAACTAGGAAATGAAAGATTCTGAGGAGGTGAATAAAAAAAAAAAAAGCTTAAATAAAAATATTGTTGACTAGAACAAAAAAGTAGCGGAGAAAAAAATGTGAAGAACCAGTGGAGGCCTGACCTGTGGTGGCGCAGTGGATAAAGCGTTGACCTGGAAATGCTGAGGTCACCGGTTCGAAACCCTGGGCTTGCCTGGTCAAGGCACATATGGGAGTTGATGCTTCCAGCTCCTCCCCCCCTTCTGTCTCTCCTCTGCCTCTCCCTTTCCTCTCTAAAATGAATAAAAATAAAAATAAAAATAAAAGAACCAGTGGAGTACTGGAGAAACGCAACTGAATGAGAGTCTATAAAACCTGGAAAAGAAACGGATGGATATTCAGATAGGTATGTTGATAAATATAGTAGAGAGATAGCTATAGATAGAGAGATAGATTAAATAGATAGAATAGATTAATGGATCCAGGCATGACCAAGGGCCTGTGCTACCTTCCCAGATGGCACAGAGTTGAGTGAACATTATTTCAAACCTATTCACAGATGTCCACAAGGGCTGCCTTACAGAAAGACAAGTGGCACTGCTTAAAAGAGACCGGAAAGATTCTTTTAACATTTGTAAACTATTAGGCAGGTGACAGAAGGCCTAAAGAATATACATGGTATTGTTGTTGCTTCTTGCAAGCTGTCTATTTGAACTTGGGAAAGAAATAAAAAAGAGGAATGGTTTTATAACTGATGGCATGGGAATATTGGACCTTAACATAAAGGCCTGGAATGAGAAGTACCTAACTAGAGAAGAAGTCAGCCCCAGAAAGATAGGGAAGAACAGGCTTGCTCAGAGATTACTTGAGCTTCTCAGGAAGATTTTTAAAATAAAGTGTGTTTTCAAAAAGACTGAGCTTTCAGAGAATAACTGTCAGTATATGTTAGTTTGCATTTTTCAGAATGTATACAAATGGTATCATTTGCGCCCTGGCTGGTTGGCTCAGCGGTAGAGCGTCGGCCTAGCATGTGGAGGACCCGGGTTCGATTCCCGGCCAGGGCACACAGGAGAAGCGCCCATTTGCTTCTCCACCCCTCCGCCGCGCCTTCCTCTCTGTCTCTCTCTTCCCCTCCCACAGCCAAGGCTCCATTGGAGCAAAGATGGCCCGGGCTCTGGGGATGGCTCTGTGGCCTCTGCCTCAGGCGCTAGAGTGGCTCTGGTCGCAACATGGCGACACCCAGAATGGGCAGAGCCTCGCCCCTGGTGGGCGTGCCGGGTGGATCCCGGTCGGGCGCATGCGGGAGTCTGTCTGACTGTCTCTCCCTGTTTCCAGCTTCAGAAAAATGCAAAAAAAAAAAAAAAAAAAAAAAATGGTATCATTTGCAAAATGGGATCATATACCCTTTTAGGGGGGGTGTTGGTTTCTTGTACTCAATGTAATGATTTTGAGATTAATTTCTGTTGTTTTATAAATCAATGGTTTGGTTTTTTTGTATTGATGAGGAGCATACTATTGCTACAGTTTGTCCATTTACATGTTGATGGACATTTGGGTTGTTTACAAGCATATGGGTATTACAAATAAAGTTGCTGTGAATATTCATCATTAAGCCTTTGTAGAAATATGAGCTGTCACTTTTCTTGGACAAATACCTAAGAGTGGAATGGCTAGGTCATATTGTAGGTGTGTGTTTAACTTTTTAAGATCCTGCCAAATTGTCTTCCAAAGTGGTGTAGCATTTTGTATTCTCAACAGAGGTGTCGGGAGTGGTTGTTGTGCTGCATTCCTACCCATACTTGTTATTATCAGTCTCTTTATAGGGCAGTTATTCTAATGGATGTGTAGGAATCTCATTATGGGTTTTATTTGCATTTTTCTGATTACTAGTGCTGGTAAGCACTTATTCATGTGCTTCATAGCCATTTCCACATTTTTGTGTGAATTGTCTGAGTGACTTTTTTTAATGTCAAGGTCAGCAAAAGGTACTTCAGTAAGTGTTCAGAGGCAAGCGAAGGGGGAGTAGATAATAGATGTAGTGCTGACTGATAATAAGGACAATGCAGACTCTTTAACAGCTACTTTGCTTTAGTCCTCAAGGAGAAACACTCTCAGGCTAAAAGGAGGAAAGGCAGCCTCACATATAGGAAGAAATAGTAGATCCATAAGAGAAATTGGAGAGTGAGAAGAGACCTAGTGGTTCACTGATAACCATTTCTCTCTTCTTTCTTTAGAACCTCCAAGTTTTAGCCAGATATGCAACGACCAACCTCTCTGCCCTGGACTAAGGGGGTTCCCAGGATGCAGGACTTTCAGTGTTAGTGCTGGGAAAGACATGGGTAAACCAGAATGAGTTGATTACTCTAGGTAGGTCTTTGCTTACCCAAAATAAAGATGATTATTTTCCGGCCTCCTTTTCAGCTAGATGTGGCAATAGGATTAAGTGATGACCAATGAAATAAAAGCAACAGTGATGTCTGAATTTTATGAGTTGTTCACATGAAAAGAAAGAATATGCTCTTTTCTTCCTTTTTTTCTGTCTTCACTCAAGTGAAGAAGTGAGAAAAGGAGCAGTCATAGCCATCCTAAACTCGGAGATAGAATCTGCTGTTCAGAATGCCAAAGCAACAGAAGAGAAGGACATGGAATCCCTGATTATTAGAAGGCTGACATTAACAATCAGAGGTACTTACCCAGTTTTTATTTGAGAGAGAAATAGATTTCTATTTTGCTTAAGCCCCTGTATTGTAGGTCTGTTTTTATGGCTACTTGCTTAATATAGTACTTAAGAGCTCAATCAGGTAGTCTACATGATTTCAGTAGATTTAAGTGTTTTTGATCTTCAAAAGAGGAAAGAAGGAATGGTCTATAAACAGAGGTGAATTTAATAGCAGGTGCACCGGGCCTGCGCCCTGGGCCCCGACTTCTGAAGGGCCCCGCAAAACCCCAACTTGACACTTTTTTCTAATGACATCAAGTTTGGTTTCATATGTGCAATTTTAACATTAATAGTACATAATATTTTTTATTTATTTAAAAAATATGGTTAACACGTGTTTTTATTTTCCCTGTCTCTCTCTCTCTCTTTTTTTTAAAGGGGCCCAATATTTTCTTCTGTGCCTGGGGCCTCAACCGACCTTAATCCGCCTCTGTCTATAAACCCCAAGCTGGTAAATTTCATGACACCCTTGGGTTGTTTTCTGGAGTTGATTAATAAAACGATGTTGGGACTGACCAGTGGTGGCACAGTGGATTGAGCTTCGATCTGGGACACTAAGTTCCCAGCTTTGAAACTCCAAGGTTGCCAACTTGAGTGTGGAATCATCCACATAATTCCATGGTTGCTGGCTTGAGCAAAGGGTCACTGGTTTGGCTGGAGCTCCTTGGTCAAGGCACATATGAGAAGCAATCAATGAACAACTAAAGTACCACAGCTACGAGTTGATGCTTCTCATCTTTTTCTCTTCCTGTCTGTCTGTCTCTCTCTAGCTTGCACTAAAAACATAAATTAAATAAAATAAAAATAAAAAGATGTTGGGGAATCACTTAAAAAAGGCAACAGAGATTGCTAGGCTCTAAATCAGTTGCACCAAGAACAAGTCTTGTTGAACATGTCACTCTTTTAAGATGGTTGCTATACTGGTGGGTCAACAAAACACACACTTGTAACAAGGCTACTGATAAGAACATCTATGACATCCATGTAAATTTGGTACACGTACAATAAGATTGATTAATAACTGGTTGAACAATCATGCCCAAAGGGTATTGGGTAATACTTCAACATCAACATGGAAGGAAATTTCAAAAGGTAAGCCTGATCTATTTTATCAGTGATTTGGATGAAAAGATAGTGAAGTACTCATCAAGCTGGCAGGTGACAAGAAAAAAACAGTATCTACTAATTAGACAGGATCAGGACTAAAAGTTCTTGCAGGCTAGCATGATAGGATGAAACTAACAAAGAAAAGTGTTCATGAACTCAGACATGTTTCTTAAAGCTTATCCAGTGCCCTGGCTGGAAGGCTCTGTTGGTTAGAGGTTCCTGGTTTGACCCCAGGTCAGAGCACATACACAGACAAATTGATGTTTCTGTCTTTCTCTCTCTCTCCCTTCCTCTTTCTAAAATCAATAAAATAAACATTAAAAATAAATAAATACTTTTTAAAAAACCCATTCGATAAGAAGGGGATATATGATTTAGTATTAGGTATGGAAAAGAATTGGAATACTTTTTTTTAAATTGATTTTAATTTATTGTGTCTACATAGATGCTAGGGTTGCCCTGAATGCATCCCCCCTCTCCCGTATTCCCCTCAACATCTCCTTTGCCCTCCTCCCCATAGCGCCTTCCCCCCTTTCCTCCTTCAGGTTTATCCAATCCTATTATTCCCTTTCCCTCTTTCATCTTTTCCTCTTATCCCTTTGATCTCTCCTCTGTCTCAATTCCATTTCTCAGTTCACATTGTTCATTGGATTCCTCAAATGAGTGAGGTCATATGATATTTTTCTTTTTCTGCCTGGCTTTTTTCACTTAACATAATAGTTTCCAGATCCATCCATGTTGTTGCAAAAGGTAAGATTTCCTTCTTTTTCATGGCCCCATAGTATTCCATTGTATATATATTCCACTGCTTTTTAATCCACTCGTCCACTGACGAACACTTGGGCTGTTGCCAGGTCTTCGCTATTGTGAACAATGCTGCCATAAAAATGGGGGTGCATTTCTACTTTTGAAACAGTGCTACGGTGTTGGGATATAATCCTAAAAGTGGGATAGCTGGGTAAAAAGGCAGTTTGATTTTTAATTTTTTGAGGAATCTCCATACTGTTTTCCACAGTGGCTGCACCAGTTTGCATTCCCACCAGCAGTGCAGGAGGGTTCCCTTTTCTCCACATCCTCACCAGCACTTATTCTGTGTTGTTTTGTTGAAGAGCACCATTCTGACTGGTGTGAGGTGATATCTCATTGTGGTTTTAATTTGCATTTCTCTAATGATTAGTGATGTTGAACATTTTTTCATATGCCTATAGGCCATCTGTATGTCCTCTCTGGAAAAGTGTCTATTAATTTCTTTGGCCCATTTTTTTATTGGATTGTTTATCTTCCTAGTGTTGAGTTTTACAAGTTCTTTATAAATTTTGGTTATTAACCCCTTATATTGTCGAATATATTCTCCCATTGTGTAGTTTGTCTTTTTATTCTGTTCTTATTTAGCTGTGCAAAAGCTTTTTAGTTTGATATAGTCCCATTTGTTTATCATGTCTTTTATTTCACTTGCCCATGAGATAAATCAGCAAATATATTGCTGTGAGAGATGTCGGAGAGCTTACTGCCTGTGTTTTCTTCTAAGAAGCTTATGGTTTCACGGCTTACATTTAAGGCTTTTATCCATTTTGAGTTTATTTTTGTGAATGGTGTAAATTGGTGGTCTAGATTCATTTTTTTGCAGGTAGCTGTCCAATTTTCCCAACACCATTTGTTGAAGAGGCTGTCTTTACTCCATTGTATGCTCTTACCTCCTTTGTCAAATATCAATTGTCCATAAAGGTGTGGGTTTCTTTCTGGGTTCTCTGTTCTGTTCCATTGATCTATATGCCTATTCTTATGCCAGTACCAAGCTGTTTTAAGTACAATGGCCTTGCAGTATAACTTGATATCAGGAAGTATGATACTCAGAAATAAGAGGCATTTTTATACACCAACAATGAACTGTCAGAAAAAGAAATTAAGGAAACAATCCCCTTCATTATCACAATCAAAAAAATAAAGTACCTAGGAGTAAATTTAAGGTGATTAAAGACTTGTACTTGGAAAATTATAAAACATTGATAAAATTTTATTCTTCCACTTTATTCTTCCTTTTCAAGACTGCTGAGGCTATTCATGTTCTTTTTTGGTTCCATATAAATTTTTGTAATATGTGTTCCATATCTTTGAATTATGTCATTGGTATTTTAATTGGTATTGCATTGAATTTATAAATTATTTTGGGTAATATAGACATTTTAATGATGTTTATTCTTCCTAATCATGAGCACGGTATATGCTTCCATTTGTTTGTATCTTCCTTGATTTCTTTTATCAATATTTTATAATTTTCCGAGTACAAGTCTTTAATCCCCTTAGTTAAATTTACTCCTAGGTACTTTATTTTTTTGATTGTGATAATGAAGGGGATTGTTTCCTTAATTTCTCTTTCTGACAGTTCATTGTTGGTATATAAAAATGCCTCTTATTTCTGAGTATTAATTTTATATCCTGCCACCTTGCTGAATTCATTTATCAGGTCCAGTAGTTTTTTGACTGAGACTTTAGGGTTTTCTATATACAATATCATATCATCTGCAAATAATGATAGTTTTACTTCTTTTCCAATTTGGATACCTTTTATTTCTTCTTCTTGTCTGATTGCTGTAGCTAGGACTTCAGAACTATGTTGAATAAGAATGGTGAAAGGGGGCACCCCTGCCTTGTTCCTGATCGTAAGGGGATTGCTTTTTAATTTTTGCCCATTGAGTATGATGTTGGCTGTGGGTTTCTCATAGATGACCTTTTTCATGTTGAGATATGTTTCCTGTATTCCCATTTTGCTGAGAGTTTTGATCATGAATGGGTGCTGGATTTTATCAAATGCTTTTTCTGCATCTATTGAAATTATCAGGTGGTTTTTCTCCTTCCTTTTGTTTATGTGATGAATCACATTGATTGATTTACAAATATTGTACCAGCCTTGCCTCCCCAGAATAAATCCCACTTGATCATAGTGTATGATTTTTTTCATATATTGCTGGATCTGGTTTGCTAATATTTTGTTGAGGATTTTAGCATCTAAATTTATCAGGGATATTGGCCTATAATTTTCTTCCTTTGTGTTGTCTTTGCCTGGTTTTGAAATCAGAATTATGATTCTAATTTCATAATCACCTCATAAAAGGAGCTTGGAAATCTTCCTTCCTCTTAAATTTTTTGAAATAACTTGAGAAGGATAGGAGTTAGTTCTTCTTTGAATATTTGGTAGAATTCACTTGTGAAGCCATCTGGCCCCAGGCTTTTGTTTGTTGGGAGTTTTTTGATAACTATTTCAATCTCTTTTGTTGTAATCAGTCTGTTTAGGTTTTCTGATTCTTCCTGATTGATTTTTAAAAGATTATATGTTTCAAGAAATTTGTCCATTTCATCTAGGTTGTCTAATTTTTTGGCATACAGTTCTTCATAGTATTTTCTTACAATCCTTTGTATTTCTGTTGTGTCAGTTGTTGTTTCTCCACTCTCATTTCTAATTTTATTTATTTGAGTCCTCTCTCTTTTTTTCTTGGTGAGTCTGGCTAAAGGTTCATCTATCTTGTTTACCTTTTCAAAGAACCAGCTCCTGGTTTTATTGATCCTCTGTATTGTTTCTTTAGCCTCTATGTCATTTCTTTCTGCTCTGATCTTTATTATTTCCTTCCTTCTACTACCTCTGGGCTTTACTTGCTGTACTTTTTCTAGTTCTTTTAGATGCAGGGTTAAGTTGTATATTTGAGCTTTTTCTAGCTTCTTAAAGTATGCCTGTAATGCTATGAACTTCCCTCTCAGGACTGCTTTTGCTGTGTCTCATAAATTTTGAGTTGTTATATGCTCTTTATCATTTGTTTCTAGGAATTTTTTTTACTTCTTCTTTGATCTCATTGCTAACTCATTTGTTATTTAATAACATGCTATTTAGTTTCCAAGTGTTTGAGTATTTTTTAGTTTTTCTGTTGTGGTTGATTTCTAGTTTCATGCCATTGTGATCAGAGAAAATGCTTGGTATGATTTCAATCTTCTTAAATTTGTTGAGACCGCTTTTGTGCCCTAATATGTGGTCTATCCTAGAGAATGTACCATGAGCACTTGAAAAGAATGTATATTCTGCTGCTTTAGGGTGAAAGGTTCTGAAGATATCTATTAAATCGAGTTGATCTAGTGTGTCCTTTAAGTCTGCTGTTTCTTTGTTAATTTTCTTTCTTGAGGATCTATCTAGTGATGTTAGTGGGGTATTGACATTCCCTACTATTATAGTATTGCTGTTGATCTTGCCCTTTATAGTCATCAAAGTTTGCTTTGTATATTTAGATGCTTCTATATATTAGATACGTAGATATTTATAATGGTTATATCTTCCTTTTGGATTGCTCCCTTTATCATTATGTAGTGACCTTCTTTATCTCTTACTGTATCCTTTGTTTTAAAGTTCACTTTGTCTGATATAAGTATTGCTACCCCAGCTTTTTATTCATTTCCATTTGCATGAAATATTTTTTCCATCCTTTTTACCTTCAGTCTATGTGCATCTTTTGTTTTGAGGTGTGTCTCTTGTAGACAGCATATGTATGGGTCCTGTTTTCTTATCCATGCAGCTACCCTATGTCTTTTGATTGGATCATTTAATCCATTTACATTTAAGGTTATTATTGATATGTAGTTGTTTCTTGCCATTTTATTCTTTAAAGCTGTATTCCTCTTTTTGCCCCTTTGATCTGTTTACAACAGGCCCTTTGATCTGTTTACAACAGGCCCATTAACATTTCTTGCAGCATTGGTTTGGTTGTAATGAATTCCTTGAGTTTTTTTTGTTTTTTGGGTTTTTTTTGTCTGGGAAGCTTTGTATTTCTCCTTAAATTTTAAATGATAGCCTTGCTGGATAAAGTAGTCTTGGTTGTAGGCTCTTGTTTTGCATTACTTTGAATATTTCTTGCCATTCCCTTCTGGACTCAAGTGTTTCTGTTGAGAAGTCAGATGTCATCCTTATGGGGGCTCCTTTGTAGGTGATAGCCTTTTTTATCTCGCAGCTTTTAATATTTTCTCTTTATCACTTAGCTTTGGTATTTTAATTATGATGTGTCTTGGTGTAGATTTCTTTGGGTTTCTCTTTAATGGAATTCTCTGTGCTTCTTGAACTTGTGTGACTTTTTCCTGCATCAATTTAGGGAAGTTTTCAGCTATGATTTGCTTGAACAAAGTCTCTATCCCTTGTTCTTTCTCTTCTTCTTCAGGAACCCCTATGATGTGGATGTTATTTCTCTTCATGTTGTCACAGAGCTCTCTTAGATTTTCCTCAGACTTTTTTTTTTTTTGCTGCTCTGCTTCTGTGCCTTCGTTTATCTTGTCTTCTAACTCACTGATTTGATCCTTAGCTTCATCCATCCTGCTTTTAATTCATTCCATTGTGGTCTTCATTTCTGATATTTTATTTGTCATTTCTGACTGATTCTTTTTTATTATTTCAATGTCCTTTTTATACTTGCTATCTCTTTATTTAGGTGTTTGTTATGTCCATCTATTGTTGTTCTAAGATCTTTGAGCATCCTAACAATCATTATTTTAAACTCTGCATCTGGTAATTTGGTTATATCTGACTCATTCAAATCCTTTTCTAGGGATTTCTCTTGATTCATTTGGGTTGCATTTCTCTGCCTTCCCATTCTGTCTGTGTATAAGAAGTGTGTGGCCACTGGAGTCCAATGGGTGTTCCCTAGGTGTAGTCTGTCTGCAGGCCCATCACCCACTCTGCCGCTGCCTTGGGCATTTGGTTATGGGTGTTGCTGGTGCCAGCCTGCTGTGGCAGTTGCTGTGGTTTCCACCTCTCCTCCATGGGAGAGGCTGTGTTCATGTGCCAGTATACAAGCCTTAGCCTGCCTTGGCCTTCACTCCGTGCCCACGGGTAGGGCTGTGTGCTGCGACTGTGCTGCAAGCCTTGGCACTGCAGGCGGGCTGCGCATCTATGCTCAGCCATGGGTCTCCGCCTGTTCCCCAGCTTTCGCCCCACCCCTGTGGGCGAAGCTGTGCTCACACACTGGCCACAAGCCCCAGCCCAATGCTCACCCAACCCACAGCCATGTTGGACCGCTTTCACCGCTCTTGTTGGATGAGACTGAGTTCACACCAGGCCTCAGTTGTGGTCGACAGGGCTTCCACCCCCGCCAACGGGACTGTGCTTCCACATCCCGCCACCATCCGCCCTCCTGCGAGCCCTCAGCAGTGTGGGTGGGGGTGCTGCTGCTCAGACTTCAGCACTGAATACTGTATTCCTGAAGGCTCCCTCCTTCTAAGCGACTCTGCTCTGAGTGCCGCAGGAGAGCTTGTTTGGCTGGTGTCCTGCTTCCCTTTGCTGGTATTGCTGGTTCCAGGGGAAATATTCACTTTAGATTTGGAGGGTGACTCAGCCCAGGGGTTAGGGTGGCTGTCCCTCAAAGTTTTTCTCCCTGTGCCTCTTAGATTACACTCTCTTCCTGCTACTCTGGTCCTCTCAGCTCCCCCAGTCTCCCAGAGTCCCCGGTTAGTGGTTGTGAAAGAGGTTTTCTGCACAGTCCCTTTAAGAAGAATCCTGGGTCTGAGAAATCAGTCTCTTTCTCACAAACAGTATCCTGACTTGTTTTGCAGCTAAACACTGTCCATACGCTTCTTCTAGGCTCTGAGGCTGCAGGCTGGGGCTTTGTTCCTGGGGCCCAGGACCCTCTCCTCTCCGCTAAACTCACTTCCTACCACACGAGTCCCTCCTGGCTGCTGTTTGCTCCTGGGAGCTGGGCAGCCCTCTCTGTGTTTCAGCTTTTCCTACCAGTTTCATTGTGGCTTCTTTGGTGTTCCTTGGTTAAAGAGTCCTCTTAGTTTAGTCCAAAGTTGGTTTTTCCAGATGATGGTTTTAAAATTAAGTTGTAAACTACTTTGGTTCTGGGAGGTGGAAGTTGGCACGTCCGCCTACTCCATCACCATCTTGCCGCCCCACAAGAATTGGGATGCTTTAGACAGTAGCTCCAAAAGAGTCATCAGGACAAAGCTGAAGCAGATCTGACTGCATTAATGTAGTGACAGTGTCAGCCATGGGAGTTATGGCATTGCTAGCAACATTCACAATAGCACTTCCCATGCCATGGTGTAAAAAATGGGCACAGCTTGAAGAGGGAGTGGAGGAAACAGGAAACTGACTTCAAACACTGGAGGGCTATCCTGCAGCACTCTAACTGCGCAGCCATGGCCCCATACTCTGACACTCACGTTTTATTCTTCTCTTTATCTGACTCTCCTCCTGCTCTTGACTTGTAGCATGGCCCTTTCTTTGTTCCTGTTACTTATGCTCATGTACAATATTTGTTCCTTCTGCTGCCCTCTGTTTCAGGAACTCTGTCTTTCTGACCTGAGACCATGATATCAGGGAGACTGAGTGGATGAAAAAGTGGAGGAGCTAAGAGTGGACAGTGGGGTTTATTATTCCACAAGCACTACCTCTTAAAGAGATGTCTTTTGTTTATTATTCCACAAGAACTACCTCTTAAAGAGATGTTTACATTGTGAAATGCATCGAGAAAGTAGTCAAAAGTAGCAACTGTTTAATATGTTATTTTCTGTGAATTATAAAATTTGCTGTGCTTCTGAGGACTAATGGGTAATATGGGCAGTATGATTTACTACATACCTTAAATAACCCTCCTAAAGAAACAACTAACACTGCTGAATAAAACTTTAAAACACATGTATTTATAAATGCATCACTGAGCTTGCAGTAAAAAAACCTCACAAGCCAGAAATAAAATGAAAATTGAAATATAAGTAGGAAATCCCTGGGGTTGGCTTTCACCTTGAGGCCATCTGCCCAACCCACTTCTGGACACAATGAACAGAAGCAAAAATGCAAGACCTGCCTAGAGTACGGAATCTAAAGGTCTGCATAAAGTTGGGAACCCCAAGGGGTATAACATCAATATAGTGATAAACTACTAATAAATTTACCCTGATGAAAAGGACAACAACAAAAAAAAACTCACTACCTTGATTTTGGCATTGGATAAAGGGGGAAACAATTCTGCCCCGATAATGTGTAAACCTCAGCAGGTCTCCTATGGGTCTTGCAAGGTTTAACACCTCAGTCTAGCCCTGGACGGACAGCTCTTTTTGTTAGAGTATCACCCCAACATGCAAAGGTTGCAGGCTTGATCCCCAGTCAGGACATATAACATATAGGAACAGATAGACATTTCTGTCTCTCTCCTGTGTTTTCTCTCTCTAAGATCAAGAAATAAAAATAAAATAAATAAAATCTCAGTATAAAAAGTTAAAATAACTTCAGTCACCAGGAGAAACAAGCCAAATCTACAGTTATCAAGATGGTATGGTATAAGTATTGATATATAGATCAATGGAATAGAACTGAGAGTCCAGAAATTATTCCTTACATGTATTGATTTTCTCACAGTTCTGAAGGCTGGAAGACAAAGGTCAAGGCACAGCAGACAGGGCCTGCTGAGGGCTCACTTCCTGTTTCACAGACAGCTGTTTCTTGTTGTGCCCTCACCTACATAACATAAGGGGTGAGATTTAATTATTTAAATCTTATTTACTTATTTAATTATTAATAATAATTACTTATTTAATTTATAAATCTTAAATTTTTTATTATTTTATTTATTGATTTTAGAGAGAGGAGAGAGAGAGAAGGGGGAAAGAGCAGGAAGCATCAACTCATAGTAGTTGTTTCTCATATGTACCTTGACCAGACAAGCCTGGGGCTTTGAACCTGCAACTTCAGCATTCCAGGTAGATGCTTTATACACTGTGCTGCCACAGGTGAGGCTGGAGTCTCTTTTATAAGGGCACTAATCTCATTCATGAAGGCTCTACTTCATGATCTAATCACCTTCCAGAGGTCCAATCTCTAAAACATTGAATGTTAGAATTTCAACATATGAATCTGGGGGTAGGGAGTCACAACCATTCAGTTTGTAAGAGGTGCTAAGACAATTCAGGGGAATAATCTTTTCAGAAAATGGTTCTGGACCAACTGGATATTTACATGCAAAAAAATGAAGTTGGACTCTTATTTCACATTATATACATAAATTAACTCAGAATGGATCTGATCTAAGACCTAATTGTAAGAATTAAAATTATAAAATTCTTAGAAGAAAACATAGGAGCAAGTCTTTGTGACCTTGGATTAGGCAATAGTTTCTTAGATGTGACATGAGAAGCATAAGCAACACCTGAAAAAGTAGATAAATTGGACTTCAAGAAAACTAAAAAAAAATTTGTCCTTCAATGGATACCATCAAGAAAGTGAAAAGAGAACCCTCACAATGGGAAAAATATTTGTAATCATATATCTGGTAAGGGATTTATATTCAAAAATATAAAAACCTCTGACAACTCAACAATGAAAAGACAAATAACCCACTTTTTTAAATAGTTAAAGCATTTGACTAGAGATTTCTCCAAAGAAGACATGTGCCAATTGGTATATGTAAAGATACTCAACATCATTAGTCATTAGAAAATTGTTAATAAAAACTACAATGAGATACTACCACTCCACACCCACTAGGATGACCATAATAAAAAAGATAGAAATAAAAGGTGTTGGCAAAGATGTAGGAAAATTGGACCGCTTATACATTGCTAGTAGAAATGTAAAATTACGCAGCCACTTTGGAAAATCAGTCCAGTAGTTCCTTAGATCAGTGGTCCCCAACCCCCGGGCCACGGACTGGTACTGGTCCGTGGGCCATTTGGTACTGGTCCGCAGAGAAAGAATAAATAACTTACATTATTTCCGTTTCATTTATATTTAAGTCTGAACGATGTTTTATTTTTTAAAAATGACCAGATTCCCTCTGTTACATCCATCTAAGACTCACTCTTGACGCTTGTCTCGGCCACGTGATACTTTTATCCGTCCCACCCTAAAAGCCAGTCCGTGAAAATATTTTCTGACATGAAACTGGTCCGTGGCCCAAAAAAGGTTGGGGACCGCTGCCTTAGATGATTAAACAAGGGTTACCATATAATCTAGTAATTCTATTCCTAGGTATATAACCAAGAGAATTGAAAACATATGTCCACACAAAAACTTGTACATGAATTTTCATAGCAGCATTATTCATAATAGGCAAAATGTGGAAACAGCTCAAATGTCTATCAACTGATGAATGGTTAACAAAAGGTGGTGTATAATATGGTCTGTACAATAGAATATTATTTTGTAATATAATGGGATGAAGTACTGATACAACATGAATGAACCTTGAAAAACGTATAGTAAGTGAAAAAAAGTCAAACACAAAAGGCAACATATTGAAGGATTCCATTCATATGAAATGTCCATAAAAGGCAAATCTGTAGAGACAGAAAGTAGATTAGTAGTTTCCAGGGACTAGGGGGAGAGGTGAAAGTGGAGTGACTGCCGATGCGTATGGAGTTTTTTTCTGGGGTGATGACAATGTTCTGGACACTGATAATGCTGGTAGATGTGCAACTCTGAAACTATACTGAGAAACACCATATTCATGCACTTTATAAATCCTAAATGTTTTCATCACAGGAAAAAACATTTTTTCTTTTTTCTTTTCTTCTTTCTTTTATTCTTATTGTATTTATATGAGAATATAAATGTTAGTTGAACCTATTGTAATTATTTCACAATACAGTGTACATGTAAAACAAGTGATCATGCTGTATGTCTTAAACTTATATAATATTGTTATGTCAATTATTTTCCAAAAAAAAAAAAACCTGGAAAAAGGCAAAAGAAAATTTGTGCACTTTATCCCACTTTTTTTGTGCACTTTAAAAGGGTGAACTTTTTTACTTTTTTTCTTTTTTAAAAAATTTTATTTAGAAAATTAAATTTAACAGGGTGACATTGATCAGTAAGAGTGCATAGGTTTCAGGAGAACATTTCTATAGCATTTGAACTGTTGATTATGTTGTACACTTTTTTTTCTTGTGTGTGTGTGTATATGAGAGAGACAGAGAGAGAGCCAGGAAGGAGAGAGATGAGAAGCATCAAATCAGTTGTGTCACTTGTTGTTTATTGCTTCTCAAAGTGCCTTAACCGGGGGGCTCAAGAAGAGCCAATGACCCCTTTTTCAAGCCAGCGACCTTGAGCTTTAAGCCAGCAATCTTTGGGCTCAAGCCAGAGACCAAGGAATCAGGTTGATGATTTTGTGCTCAAATCGAAGACCTTGAGGTTTCTATTCTGGGTCCTCAGCATCCCAGGTCAATGCTCTATTCATAGTACTACCACCAATTAGACAAGCGTGAACCTTTTGGTCTGTAAATTATATCATAATGAAGTTTCTATATGAATACTAATTGATATTAAAAACTCAATAGTTGGGTTAAACTTCTGGAGAGAATAATGGAACTGGAATATGGATCTGAAGATATGACCCAGACTACAACAAGAAGATGCAGACAGATGGAAAATGTACAAGAAAAGTTGAGTCATGTAAGGACAGAGTGAAAACATCAAATAATATGTCCAATTAGAGTTCTAGAAGGAAAGAAAAGAGAGAATGGAGAATGGTTACATCAGAAGAGATAATGGCTAAGTATTTCCCAGAATTAATTAATGACATCAATTTTCAGATTCAGGAAGCAGAACATATATCAAGATAATTAGAAAAAAAGAAAAGAAATGAACACCTAGGCACATCATAGTTAATCTGCAGAACACCAAAGACAAATCAAAGCCCTTAAAAGCACCCAGGTAGGGCCCTGGCCAGGTAACCCAGTTGGCTGGAGCACTGTCCTCATTTACCAAGTTTGCAGGTTCGACTCCTAGTCAGGGCACATACAAGAATCAACCAATGAATGCACAAATAAGTGGAATAACAAACCGATGTTTCTCTCTCTCTCTCAAATCAATATTTTATTTTAAAGGCAGTCAGGTAGAAGACTTCACAGCAATATATAGGAACAAATGAATGATACACTCAACAACTTGGGTGGATTCCAAGAATGTTATGCTGTGTGGGGAAAAACCATTTTTATAGGTCACATATAGTCATTAGTCCTTTAGAGCTGCCATAGAAATTAATGTCATAGACTGGATGGCTTAAACAACAGAAATTTATTTCCCCACAGTTTTGGAGGTTAGAACTCCAGTAGAGTTGGTTACTGTGGGGCCTCTGGGCTTGCTGCTGGCTGACATCTCATTGAATCCTCACATGGAAGAGAGAGCAAGAGAGAGATCCTTGGTGTTTCTTCTTTTAAGTACAATAATTCTATTAGATTTGGTCCCCATTCTCATGACCTCGTTTAACATTAATTACCTCCTAAGGGTCCTATCTCCAAATATAGTCATATTGGGAGTTAGAGATTCGACATACTACAGCAGCGGTTCTCAACCTGTGGGTCGTGACCCTGGTGGGGGTTGAACGACCAAAACACAGGGGTCAATGTATTGTATAATAAATATGTATTTTCCGATGGCTTTAGGCGACCCCTGTGTTTTGGTCGTTCGACCCCCGCCGGGGTCGCGACCCACAGGTTGAGAACCGCTGTACTACAGGATACAATTTAGTCCACAGCATACAATATGATTTCATTTACATAAAATTTTCAAAAATAAAAAAATTACAGAGATGGAGAACAAATTAATGGTTGCCAGAGGTGAGGGGTGTAAGGGGTTTGGGTGTGACTATTGGGAAGCATGATGATCTTTGTCATAATGGAACAATTCTGTGTCTTGAAACGTGGTGCTTATAAGAATCTACGCATATAATAAAATGACACAGACCTATGCATACATGTTGTACCAATATCAATTTACTCATTTTGATGTTGTATTACATTTATGTAAGCTATAATCATTGGGGAAAACTGGGGGAAGGTAAAAATGGTCAAGGCACATATGGGAGTTGATGCTTCCTGCTCTTTCCCCCCTTCTCTCTCTCTCTCATATCTCCAAAAAAAATGAATAAATAAAATCTTTAAAAAAATAAGAAGCAAAAGCAGAAAGATAAGACAAATAGAAAGCATAAAAGAAGTATTAGAAATAAATTCAAATATAATTCTCAATAGAATAAACTTTCAAATATAGACTTTGTTGTATAGATTTTAAAAATCCAGTTATATATCATTTTCAAGAGACATATCTAAAACATAAGGCACAGAGTTGAAAATGAAAGGATAGAAAAACATACCAAAACATAAAAATCAGAAAAAATAGATATTACAGTTAAACTATAGGACACAGGTTTTCTGTCAATGTAAAGAAAAAATTTCTCAGGAAGCTATAGCAAAAGTGGAATGAGTGACCACTGAAGTCACTGAATCTCCCATCCCTTGAGAAAATCAAATCTGAGGAGTGACCAACTGGTTCGTATGTCAGGGAGGACAATAAAATACCACAGGAAGGATAGAACTTAATGAACATACAGTTTGTCCAAACATACAGTTTCTCCCTATCCTAAAATCCTAATGTTCTTTTATTTTCCCATTGTCTTTCAGATTAGTCATTCTCTCATGGCTTGATTTCCTGATTAGTCATGTATCAGAAGGAAAGCTTTGACGTTCCCACCTCACTAAGACTTTTCATCTCTCAAGTAAAAAGTCTGGTGCACACATATATGTATGAAGAATGTATGTATGGTGTAGGGTAGGCATGGCCAACATATGGCCGGCTGGCCGGATCCGGCCCACGTAATGAGTTTATGCGGCCTGATATTAAATTTTTAATATTTTCCGCTACTTTAAAATCTCAGCTACTCAGAAGCAGAAGCGTCTTTGATTATTAGAAATCGAGATATTTAAGAAGATAATGATACGCGGAAAAGAATTCCACGTGTGACTAATATAGGATTAACTTCCAATAATTGGTCAAGTGGATTCGTGATACTTATTTTTTAAAAAAATTCCATTATAAAGATTTACAACTTTTGTACTTGTCTGTACTCGATATGAACTGTTTGACGTTTAGCTGCGATGTGAAACTCACATTCTTTTAGGCGGAGTTTGCCAGTGTGCACCCAAGGTCAGACAATTCAGTATTTTTGTGGTTAAGTGTGCTGAACCAAGTGGCACTGGAGCATAGACAATAGCTGCAGTTGATAACTGAAAGCGTGCCCAAGCTGTTTATACAATGAAATAATTGTTTTATTTGCGATATAACCCCTTCAAGCTCATTCTATTAATTAAATATTGTTTCAATTGATTGTGATACAATCTGAATATTTATACAGTATGTAATTATATTTTTATTAAAATAATATCATATATTAAACTTTTTTCACTCACATTTATTCATAAGCAAATTACATAATAAAATATTGTTTACTTAAATGAATCGTTTTTGTATTTAACATTAAAAAATTTTAATATTTTGTCCGGCCCATGACAAAAGTTTTCTTTTTAATCTGGCCCGGGGCAAAAACTGTTGGCCATGCCGGGCTTAGGGTGTCTATGTACACTAGGGGTGTACCTTTTTATACCTACCACCCACTTTTGTATCTCTGTTAGTAGTAAAATTTTCTAACTGCCCACCAGTTCCACAGTAATGGTCATTTATAAAGTAGGGAAGTAACTTTACTTTATAAAACTTATAAAGCAGAGTTACAGCAAGTTAAAGCATATAATAATAATTACTTACCAAGTACTTTATGTTAGATTTTCGCTAAGATTGGCAGAAAAAAATCTTTATAAAACAACTTACTATAGTTAAATCTATCTTTTTATTTATACTTTGGTTGCTCTGCTACCACCCACCATGAAAGCTAGAACGCCCACTAGTGGGCGGTAGGGACCAGGTTGACTACCACTGATGTACACAATCATGTCCATTGATATGACTTCAATGTCCTCTGTTGTAAGATTTGTTTTACAACCATTTGTTGGAGAAGGTATGTTGAAAAAACTCCCAAAGGGAAATTGTCATGTCCTATCTCATCCAAGTTAGTCAGTGCAAGTAGTTGTCTGAGTTACCAACAGATATGCCAAGAAAGATAAGCATTGCAAGACCTTGAGAATATGGCAGCACCTTTTGAGGGTGGGGTGGGTGGCAACTGTTTGGCAATGGCATTCAGCTGTTCTTTTGCAATACAGATACTCATGGTTTTAACTGATTGCTCAAGATCTATCAAAAAATCTACAATATTTTCCTGGAAGATCTCTGGCACTTGGAGTAGAGCCAGTTCTACATGCTCCAAGATACTTCAAGAGTGGGGCCCAGAGAGTTGTATTTTTAACAAGGATCTCAAGAGAATTCTGAATCATTCTAAGGACAGAGAAACATAAATTTTGAGGCATCTCAGGCAGGGCTTTAGTATAAAAGAAGTGGTCTCTTTTTTACATGCTTTAAAATATCGATTTCTCTAGGCTATTTCTCGTTGTTTTATTTTATTGGAGACAATGATTACAAAGACATTTGGAAATGGTATTCACACTTCATTCTTTCTTTTCTTCTTTCTTTTTTTTTTTTTTTTTTGAAAACCATCTTGATTATTTCCAATCAGCTCTCTTTTATTTTCAGCTACTTTGAAAGAATATCATGTCATTATTCACTGTGATAGTAGGAATCTGGCCTTAGTGGTACAGGTGATCTAGGAATGTACATACAAGGAAAAGACAAAAATAATCATGGTTTTATTTTCTTGACTGGTGTAGAAACGTAGGTTAGGAGATGTGAGTTCTATGATTCAAAAGGAAAGTATAGCAATGGTCTCAGGAACACAAAGCAAGCAACAAGTAGTTCATTGTATATGTGATCAAGTAACAGGACAGCCCAAAAAAAGTAAGTGAAACTAATTAAGTTCAATTTCTATAGTCATTTACTAAATAAATGCTCTCTTATAACATAATTTAAAATATTTATTTAAAAATTGTTTTTAAATGACAGGGGAAGGGTTAGTAGAAACATTAACTTTAAAGAGGCAACAGAGCAAAGAAATGGCTGACTTTGTTCCTTCCTCACAGTCACAGAACTTAATATTTTTACCAGCAGGTGCAAAAATAAATAGCCTCTACTATATGTAATCCCATCAGACACAAAACAGATGACTGAATTCAATCGGGTGTAGTAAGAATCATTATGCAAGAGCCATTTAGGAATTCATTTTTTAAGCCAGACTGCAAATGTCCTATAGATTGAAGCTCTCTGAGAAATAATTGTGTTCCTTTTGTGTGCATCCCATGTGTCTTCAACACTACTGGCCATGTAATAAGCATATCAAAATGCATCTTGGTTAAGTAATTGATTGTTTTTTTAAAAACACTCATTGTGAACTCACACATTCTTATGAAATTTCAGTATACTAACTTAAAAAGAGAATTTTGAAAACCTCCTGAGAGCAAAAACAACTTATTTGTGAAGAGATGAGAGTATTACTGCTTTTCATATTTTCCATCTTCAGGCTGAAATACAATGAAATGCCTTCAAAATGCTAACAGAAAGTGGCTTGGAACACAGAATTCTATACCTAGCCAAATTATCAGTCTGTAAGTCAGATGGAAGAACCCAACATTTGCTTTGCTTTCCAGAAAAAATATCACTAGAGCATATGCTTTAAGAAAATGAATATGAAAATAAAAAATGATGTATCTATAGAATCCAAGAAATAATGTCCATAACTCAGAATAGCAATAAAAAAAATTCCTAGGGTGTTGGCTGAGTAGCAGGTAAAAAGGCCATTGATTCAAAGTTAAACACATAGTCAGAAGACTTGCAGACAAATGCATTTGATAAGAAAATAGATTCACTTCAACAAATAAGCATGGTGTTGTATGACCTTAGTGATAAAGCGAAGTCAAATGTTTATTCTGTCAATAAGAAAAAGGTAAGGCAAATAGAAACTCCATGAGAACCAAAATACTCAACAGCAAAATCATGATCTATTAAACAAATTACATGTAGCATGATTCAGAACAGCATATGGAGTGTAATGAATGATACAACATTCACACATGGTTTCAGAAATATTTGCTTTGCAGTTACATATATTTAGGAAAAGGGGTTTCATTTCCTTCTCTATAAGTCCAATTACATTTCTTGATTCTGCAGAAAATAATATGCACACAGTTATAGTATTAGAAGTGTTCTTTATTAGATTTAGCTTTTTAAGTCAATTTATATGCAAAGCATAGAAGACTAACTATAGTTCCAAAACAGAAGAGAAATGTTATAAACCTTCAAAATGTACGAGTTGTGAGATGGAAAAGGATGAGAGGATATGAAAGTATAAGGATGTACATATATATCTTCATTTTTTACTATAAAGTTTTGAGAGATTCTATTTGAAGTTGAATGATCAAGAAAGTATGTTTTCTGTATAATTTAGTTATAAAGTAAGCAGTAGAACTACTTACAATACAACAAAACTTTGCCTGACTAGGCAAAGTAGTGGTGCAGTAGTGGATAGATCATTGGCTTGGGACACTGAGGACCCAGGTTGGAAACCCTGAGGTCACTGGCTTCAGCGTGGGATCATAGACATGACTCCATGGTTGCTTGCTTAAGCCCAAAGGTCGCTGGCTTGAGCCCAACGTCACTGGCTTGAGCAAGGGGTCACTGGCTTGGCTGGAACCCCCCCCCCAATCAAGGCACATATGAGAAAGTAATCAATGAACAACTAAGGTACTGCAAGTATGAGCTGATACTTCTCATGTCTCTCCCTTCTGGTCTGTCTGTACCTCTCTCTCTCTCTCTCTCTCTCTCTCTCTCTCTCTCTCTCTCTCTCTCTTCAAAAAGAAATACAACAAAACTTTGAGAAGAAGTGGGAATCAGTAGAAACTTATATGTGATAGATTGGATCATTGTTCCCAATTCCTTGCTCCCTCTCTGTAGTAGATTATACATACACACTCTTTGTCATACGATTTTCTTCAGAAATCATATGTCCTGGTGGGACATATATACCTAGTGTTATTTCTACTCCCATTGATTCTGGGCTTGGCTGTGTGAATTACTATGAACAATAAAATATGAGTGAAAGTGACAGTGGTTACTTCTGAACAAAGGCTTTCAGAAGTATCATGTTTCTTTATTTCATTTTTTAAACAATTTATTTATCGATTCTAGAGAGGGAAATAAAGAGGAAGGGAGAGAGACAGACAGAAATATTGATCTGTTTTTATGTGTGCCCTAACCAGGTATTGTACCTACAACCCTGGCACACTGGGATGACTCCAACCAACCGAGCCTATTCAGCCAGGCCAGAAGTATCATGTTTCAGTTTCTTCTCTTCAGATATGGCCTTTTGCCATGGGAAGAGCACACCCCAAATAATGAACACTTCTTTAGCCCAAGTCCAAAATGAAAAGACATATAGAGCCACACTTAACCAAGTCCAGCATAATAGCAGCCAATGATGTGTGAGCTTGCAATATGTGTTTATAAATGCATGTTGGGGATTGTTCTATGGATGCAAAAATTGACAAGCATACTGCCTAAAGTTGATAAATCAAGAATTAGAACTGTAAGTAAATTTTTAGAGTTGGGGGAGATATCCATCAAGAGAGGTAGGGGTGGCAATCAAGAAATAGAATTAAAGGCAGTTATCTTTTATGATATTCTTAGAGGACAGAACTAAAGGTTTTGTTTCACATCTTCCTGACCCATTTGAAATTTTTAATCCTATGTATTTATTACTTTTATACTTAGAATGTACAGGTACAGAGCATATCATCCTGGTAGTGATATAAGCCTTAAACACGTAAAACATTCTAACAACAATATGATGAGGCAGCTAAATTGTGTTGAAAAATAAAATATTACAAATGATTAAATTATGGGAATGTAGAAAAAAGAAAAGATCAGATCTGTAAAGGGAGAGAAAATTATACTGGAAAAGAAACCTTAGGATTAAGATAGGTGGAGAAAAGCAGGCAAAGAAACAAATAGAATAACAAATTGAGAGTGGAGTAGTGCAGTTGTGGTGCAGCTGAAGCAGAGAATTCTTTTTTTTTTAAATTAATTTATTGGGTGACACTGGTTAACATACAGGTTACAGGTGCCCAATTCTACAACACATCTCTGTAGACCATATTGTGCATTCACCCCCAAGTCAAGTCTTTCTTCATCACCATTTATCCCTCATACCTTCCTCCACCTCTCCCCCAAACTGCAATCCCCACACTGTTGTCCGTGACCTTTTTTGTCATTTTTTTTGCTCAATCCCTCCTTCCCTCTCACCCAGACCCCTGCCCCCCAACAACTGTCAGCCAGCTTTCTATGTATGAATCTGTCTCTATTTTGCTTCTTTGTTCATTTTGTTCATTAGATTCCACAAATGAGTGAAATCAGATTATACTTGTCTTTCTCTGAAGGGTTTATTTCACTTAGCGTAATACTCTCCAGGTCCATCCATTCTGTCGCAAAAGGTAAGATTTTCTTCTTTTTATGACTGTGTATTTTCCATTGTGTAAATGTACTTCAGCTTTTGTATCCACTCATTTAATGATGAGCACTTGGGCTGTTTCCACATCTTAGCTATTGTAACTAATGCTGCAGTGAACATAGGGATGCCTGTATTCTTTTGAATTAGGATTCTTAGGATATATTCCCAGAAGTGGGATGGCTGGGTCAAAGGGCAGTTCCATTTTTAATTTTTTGAGGTAACTCCATACTGCTTTCCACAGTGGCTATATCAATCTGCAACAATGCAAAAGGGTTCTCTTTTCTCCACATCCTCGCCAACACTTGTTTGTTGATTTATTGATAACAGCCATTCTGACAGATGTGAGATGATATCTCATTGCAGTTTTAACATGCATTTCTTTGATTATTAGTGACATTGAGCATCTTTTCATATGTCTATTGGCCATCTGTATGTTCTCTTTAGAATAGTGTCCCGGGTTCGATTCCCGGCCAGGGCACACAGGAGAAGCGCCCATCTGCTTCTCCACCCCTCCGCCGCGCTTTCCTCTCTGTCTCTCTCTTCCCCTCCCGCAGCCAAGGCTCCATTGGAGCAAAGATGGCCCGGGCGCTGGGGATGGCTCTGTGGCCTCTGCCCCAGGCGCTAGAGTGGCTCTGGTCGCAACATGGCGATGCCCAGGATGGGCAGAGCGCCGCCCCTGGTGGGCGTGCCGGGTGGATCCCGGTCGGGCGCATGCGGGAGTCTGTCTGACTGTCTCTCCCCGTTTCCAGCTCCAGAAAAAAAAAAAAAAAAATGAAAAAAAAAAAAAAGAATAGTGTCTATTCAGGTCCTTTGCCCATGTTTTAATTGGATTGTTTTTCTGTGTGTGTGTGTGTGTGTGTGTGTGTGTGTGTGTGTGTGTTGAGTTTTATAAATTCTTATGGGTGAGCTGTAAGCAAGAGTTCTGGGACTGGTGGGAGTGGGACCAGATTGTGATGAGCCTGACATGCTTGACTAAAATGTGTAGATGAAGAATGGCTTCATGAACCAGGTGCTTTAGGAAGACCAGTATAACAGGGTTTGGCTGTGCAGGATGGATCACATTGGATAAAGTGAGGCAGGACAGCAGGAAGTGAGGAAAATTCCTTGGCAAGTGGAAAGGGAAAATAAAGCCTTACTAGTTCAAGGTCAGTTCTACCTGCACTGCCTCAGGCTTGTTCCCCTCACTTTTTCAACTTCTTCACTCCTCCGTATTTGCTGATTCAGACTCCAGTGAATCTCTGATCTAGCAGTTCCCAGCATCTCCCTCATTTTTTTCCATATGATAAACGTTATAGCCCATATAAATTGTTCAGAATATATGTGGGAAATTTCCAAGGAACCAGCAGTAGGTCTTCCCTTTCTTCTCTGACTCAAGAAAGCCTGTTGGCATGCAAGAAACAGGAAGTGGCATTTTTAAAGGCATAATCTGCAATCTGCTCTAATTTATGCTCTGAAACTTTATTCTCAGTTTCTAGTTCCAGACCAAGATGGAATAGTGGATGGAGTACCCTTCAATTTTAAGAACAGCTAAAAGCTCTGGACATGGTGCATAAACATAGAAAATGGAAAGATGGAGAGAAGAAGGCAAGTGACCAAGGGCCTTGGGACAGAGTTCCCTGAGTCTTCCTCTTGCCTCATTTATCCTGGACTGAGTGCTGGAGAGCTGGCAACAGATAGATACAACACAGGGTCAGGTGTTTTTTTAAAAAATCTCCAAGAAAGGCTGGTTTGCTAGAGCCCAAGGGCCAGGAAAGGGGCATCCTAGAAAACGTTTAGTAACAGCCCTATTCCAGCCAAATACGGCATTAAAAAAAAAAAAAAGATGCACTGTACCCCTTGTCCTAGTCAGAAAGTTTGAATAAAGAGCCTAGACTTAGAGCTTCACCATATTATTACACGGTAACCTTGTGACTGCCCTAACCTCTGCTGGGGTGGTGTCAGAGAAGACCAAATGGGGACAGAATGATCGGCACAATCAAAACAAAACAAAATGATCCAAATATATGCAGGGGTATTTTACTGGATAAAAAAAGCCGGTCTCAAAAGGCCAAACACTGTAGGAGTCCCTTAAATAACATTCTTGGAATGACCAACTCAGAGAGATGGAGAACAGATAGTGGTTTCCAGGGGTTAGAGAAAGTCTGGGGTGGAGGCAGGGTGGGTGTGATTATGAAGGCCTAGGCTGAAGGAGATTTTGTGGTGATGGAATAGTTCTGTATCTTGATTCTGGTGGTTGTTATAGGAATCTGCAAAAGTGATAAAATGACACAGAACTATAACACACACATTGTACCAATGTCAATTTCTTGGTTTTGATATTATGCTATAGTTATAAGTTTATAGCTTTTAATACGTTATAGTTATATATAATTGGGGTTGCAAAAAATAATTTTCCTCCCACCTAAGTTTTTTGGGCTGGAATAATAATCAAAATAATAAGAGACAGCCTGACCAGGCAGTGGCGCAGTGGATAGAGCGTCGGACTGGGATGCGGAGGACCCAGGTTCAAGATCCCAAGGTTGCCAGCTTGAGCGCGGGCTCATCTGGTTTGAGCAAAAGCTCACCAGCTTGGGCCCAAGGTCGCTGGCTCAAGCAAGGGGTTACTCAGTCTGCTGAAGGCCCGCAGTCAAGGCACATATGAGAAAGCAATCAATGAACAACTAAGGAGCCGCAACGAAAAACTGATGATTGATGCTTCTCATCTCTCTCCGTTCCTGTCTGTCCCTATCTATCCCTCCCTCTGACTCTCTCTCTCTCTCTCTCTCTCTCTCTGTAAATAAATAAATAAATAAATAAATAAATAATGAGACAGGTAAATGGGGGAAACTGTCTAAAGTTATTACATATATACATATGGAGGTTCTATAAGAATATGAGACCCAAGGACAGATTGGGCAATGGAGGCTTCTGTTATTATAGGCTAAGGAGAAGGAGTCAGGGGCCTGGGATTTTAAAGGGAAAGTAGTTAATTTAAAGGTAAATGAGAAAGAGCGAACCTGTGATAAACAAATTCCTGCTGGGCCACCTGAAACAATAGGACACAGAGGGGAGGCCAACAAACAAGCTTCACTGGATTTCCTCCTGTCTGCCACTTCTAATTAATATTTTCTAATGTGAATAGCTAAAGTAAATAGCTCCCTTCCTTTCAGCAGGTTTATCTATCTTAATTCTGTTAGGCAGGTCAGGGGGAGGGTCAGATTTCTTTGTGAGACTTATTTCTTAATAACCAGCTTAAAATCAATATCCCAAAAGGCAAATTTTGAGGTGGCAAAATGTGAATCCTCTCATGACCATCAGGGAGAAATGAGTAAAGAGTAGAAAGGACCTCTGTACAATTTTTACTACTTCCTATAATTTAAAAATTAAGAGTTATCATCTAATTTTTATATTTCTGATAGTCATCAATATCATAATCCAAATTTTGAAGCTCTGCTTTCTGAGGATAATACTGGGGTTGATTGTATGTCACTGCTTTTTGGAAGTTAGATATGACACATGGTTTGATTTGGCCATTGAAATGCATACATAAAAGGGACAGGTGGGGGAGGAAGTGTTACGATACCATGCACAATCTGCCACGCGACTTCCTACTTCTGGAGCCCCCACTCACCCTCCAAGGCCATGGAGTGTGGGCCAGAAAGGAACTTGTGTAGGTTTAAGCCACCAAGATTTGGGGCTTTTAGATACAGCTATCCAGTATAATACTATAACTATTAGTCACCATTGCCTGCCCACCCTCACAAATGTCTACAATGCACTGCTCTTATCACTAGATCCAAGGCAAGGCACCTTCCTGTTTTTGATTCACCTTCACCCCCCACCTCCAGGACTGCTCCCATCATGCCCATATACCCTCACTGCCTGACCTTACCCATGATCATCACCCAGTGGATGAGTGGACCCAGGCTCCTGCCTCCATCCATTCTGCCCCTCTCATTTCTCTGGGTTAGAACAGTATAGTGGTCATGATGATAATGTTGTGTTATGGGCAGAAGAGCTGGGAGAGGAAGAAGGGCACCCATATGCTGTAGGCTTCAGTCACAAGGCAGGGCTGTCAGGTTTTTGGTTGGCAAAAGCAAAAACAAGGAGTAAAAAAGTCATAAAATAGTAGCATTTATGCGTTCTGCAAGATTATCACCTGCTTCATAGCAGTTGACTTCTATGTGGGCTTGTTTGCCTGTCCTTCTTTCAAGGTCATCATTTCTGTTTTACCTCATCCTGTTGGCATGTTTGACACACAGTTCTGTGTAACAGATGCCTTCTTTCCTCCTCCTGCCCACCACATGGGCCAGTTATTTTTGGGCAGTTTACCCTGCCTTAGGCGATCTTCCACATTCCTCCCATTCCAATAAATCCATCAGAGGCACTATTCTCTTGCTTTCTAGCTAATTGGGGGCAAACAACTAGTTCTTATTCCCAAGTTAAGAGAATATTCGTATTATTCAGATAACAATTACTTTAGAGAGGGCCTGATAGAAACAATGAAGGAAGTTCATCATTCATTCAAAAGAGTATGTCTGCTTTTGCTTTGTAGGGGCTATGGTGAGAAAGTGTCAGGGCAGGCAGACTACTTCCTGCGGGACAGTTGACTTTCAATGTGTCTCCACTAGTTAATCTTCTAGGGATTAAATTCTTCTATGGTAAAATCGTAGAAGTTATGATAAATCCATAGAATCATGAAAACAAATGATATATCATACCATTATCCAACCCAAAAGTGGTGCTCCCCCTGAAGCCCACATCTGCACAACTAGAGGAGGCCAGTGGGTCCAGGGCACAGGGCCAACGGAAATAAGAACAACACCGGGAAAGATTATGTCATTGTCTTTATTTGGATTCCCAGTCTGAGCCCCTACACCCTACCTTGTTGTAAGGCATCCAGTTCTTTTCCTATTCTCAAACATGCTTACTGTTTCCACACTATTTCCAATTCTTTCAGTAAATAAAGGTAACTTTTGAATAAATAGGAGTAGATTGAGTTCTGGACAGTAATTATATAACCAGTTGCAAAAAGTACATATTTTTTTACCTTGTACTATGCAACCAGCTCATGATTTTCTATTTGTTTTAAAAGTTTCATTTTTTAATTGCAAAAAACTTGTTGCAACTAGATAAGGTACTATATTATCCTGGGCTACTTAATGCTACAGATTTTTCCCCCTGAACATTTTATTGAGGTAAAATTTATATAACATAAAATTTACCAGTTTCAAGTGCACAATTCAATGATTTTCTAAAGATACAATTTTTTAAAAATTTATTTATTAATTTTAGAGAGAGGAAGGGAGACAAAAACATTAATCTGGTTCTGTATGTACCTTGACTGGGGATTGAACCAGCAACCTTTGCGTATCAGGACAATGCTCTAACCAACTGAGCTATCCAGCTAGGGCACTACTCAATGATTTTTAGTAAATCTATAGTTGTGTAACCACAAGCTATAGAACATTTCCATCAGTCCAAAAAGATCTCTTGTGTACCTCTGCCATCACTTCATTCCCACCGTTAGCCCCAGGCAACCACTAATTAACTGCCTGTATGATTTGCTTTTTCTAGACACTTCATATAAATACAGCCATACAATATGTACTCTTTTGCATCTGGCTTCTTTCACTTAGCCTAATGTTTTTGAGGTTCCTCTATGTTGTATATTCTATGAATATTTCATTCCGTTTTATTGCTGAGTAGCTTTCCATTGTATGGGTATATTACATTTTATTTATCCACACACCTGGTGCTGGACATTTGGATTGCTTCCACTTTGTAGGTATTATGAATAATGCTGCTATGAATATATATATATATATATATATATATATATATATATATGTGTGTGTGTGTGTGTGTGTGTGTGTGTGTATACAACTTGTTATATAAACATATTTTCAATTTTCTTGGATATATACCTAGGGGTAGAATTGTTGCTCAAATGGTACATCTATGTATAATTCTTGAAGAACCGAATTTTTTTTAAAATTTTTATTTATTGATTTGAGCGAGGAAGAGAGACAGACAGAAACATCAACCTGTTTCTGTAATGTGCCCTGTGTGTATCGGGATGATGCTCTGAGCTATCCGGCCAGAGCTTCTAACAAATTTTCCAAAGTGGCTGCACTGCTTCACATTTCCATCAGCAATACATGAGGGCTCTAATTTGTCCTCACTAACACTTTTTATTGTCAGTCTTTTTCTTTCTTTTTTTCTTTTTTTTTTTTACAGCTATTGTAGTGGGTGTGAAAAACTTTCTCATTGTTTCTGATTTGCATTTTCCTAGTGAATGATACATTGAGCTTTTTTTATTCTATTGTCGACCATATCCGCTTCAGTAATATAATCTAGTTAAATCTTTTGCCTTTTTCAATTGATTAGCCTTATTCTTGAGTTGTAAGGTTTCTTTACATATTTGAATGCAAATCCTTTAGCAGATACATGCTTTGCAAATTTCTTTCCCCCTGAGATTCAGTATTTCTCATTTTGATAGGTAATTTTAAGAGATACAAACTTCAAAATGAAGTTTCCTTGTGGTATATTAACAGGTCAATGATTCACTTTGTTTTGAAATATTATATAGGTTCAAAAAACAACTTTTATTTTAGAATATAACAAAACAGGATGTTGAAATTCCAAAGACAGTCTTCAATAACATGTTTTGCTTACAACCAGGCTTTTGGTTCTTTTGGTGAACATACATAGCATTTATTTATAATAAAAATGGAACAATTTAAATAAGATTATAAACACTAGTCTCTTATCATTCCAGCTCTTGGCTGCCAAGTAAGACACACAAACCTCTGAATGATTGAAGCAATCAACAGCAGGTTATGGCCAGTGTGAGTGATGGAGGATCAGGGTTGGGTCTTCTCATCAGTGTCAAAAAGGAGTGTTTCCCATCAGTGTCAAAAAGGAGTGTTGCCCAAGTGGGCAGAGTAGAAGGGGCTCTCTCCGAGTTCCCCAAACTGTCGCCACTCTGCAGGGGACCTGGCGTTTTAGTCCCCCCGAGGGCTGGTTGCGTCTTCCGGCATTGCAGGTCGTGGCCTTCCCTCTTTCCACCCAGCCCGGGTCCTGGACCCCCGCACGCCCATCGCCTGGCGCAGGGCTCAGCAGAGCCCGACGAAGGGGCCGCCGGCAGTTCTCCAGCTCCCAGTCCGCCTCGGGCACTGCGGGCGCCCCACCTGGGTCAGCAGCAGCCTGGTGCTGCGGCCAGGGGTACATCCGAGGACGTCCTCGCGCGATGAGGGCACTTATTTCCTCTCAACCCGCGAGCTGCTCGACGTGAACCGGCCCGAGTTCGATTTTTCCTGCTGCGGCAGCCTCTTTGTCCTTACACGGTTCAGGTGGAGACCACCCGGCCCAGACGGCACGGTCGCGCTCGTCGCACACGGAGCCTCCCGCCCCGGGGTTCTGGCCCTGGAGCCCCGGGCCCTCGCGTCCCCGCGGGTCAGGGAAGCAGGGGCCGGGGCGCTGAGCCGCCGGAACCGCCCGGGCCCCGAGGGAAGCGCCGCGGCCCCGAGGTGGGCTCGCCGCAGGGGCGGGGGCAGCGCATCCGGGTGAGCGCGCGGCGCCCCCGCCTCCCCCGCGCAGCCGCACGGGCCGCCGCCTCCGCTGCCGAGCGCGTCGCGCGCTCCGAGGACCACACCCGAGCGGCCCTGCGGCCCCGTCCCGCCGCGCGGAGACGGCCCCGAGCGAGCGGCGGCGGCGGCAGCATGCCTGGCGGCTGGGAGTAGCGCGCCCAGCCCGCGAGGCCCCGCACGGAGGCGGGAGCGAGAGCGGCGGAGGCGGGGCCCGCGCCGGGCCCGCCCGCCCGCCCGCCGGGGGAGCCGCCGGCAGTGGCCGAGGAGGTGGCGCGGCGGACGGCGGCCCGAGAGAAGCGCCCGCGCTGCGGCCCGCGGGACCGCGCCGCGACCGCCGGGGCCGGCCCCGAGGAGCGCCCGCCGCCGCCGCCGCCGCCGCCGCGCGGACTGAGGTGAGTGTCCCCCGCGCCCGGGCCGTCCCAGCGCCGCGGCCGTTTGCGCGGGGCTGGAGGAGGAGGTGGAGGAGGCCCGTCCGCGTCTGCGTCCCCCGTCCCTTTGTGGCCGGCGCTGCCGTGGCCGGGGCGCGGGCGCGCTCGGCACCGGGTTCGGGTCGGGGACTCCGGGGCTGCTGGACACGCGGCGTCTCTGCTTGGCAACTGCAGCGAGCAGCGAGCTGCGAGTTTCCGTCCTAGTTTGACATTGAGTTAGAACCGTTTTTCTTTAGAAGACGGAAGTTTGTTTTATTGACCAGAAATACAGCTAAATATGGCTCCTGGGTTCGGCCCGGCCGTGTGGTACTTGGGAGCCCGGGGACAGGCTGATCCTCTCCGGGTCGGCGCGGCGGGGAAGGGGAGGACGCGCGGGCGGCCGGGGGTTGGGGGCTTCCCGGCCCTCTGCGCGCGAAGAGAACCAGGTCCTGAATTAGCAAATGTGTGTGGATGTGTAGCGGGCATTAGTAATGTGGCAGCCCTTCCTGGAAGAATGAATGAATGAAATGTCATTTGCTCATCCATAATCAATATAATGCCCATTTAAAGATTTGCCAGGAATTGTGATGATTTGCATTGTCATTGCCGTTCTTACCTGGTCAACCTTGCTAAGTGAGTGTTCCCCCCTCCTCCAAACTTATGACCTTGTCCTGATTCTCAAAGCCATTCAGCTAACCAAACCGTCACCCAAACGCCTCGCATTTTCTGGAGATGTGGCGCGCGATAGGCATAGTAGCCTTTGGGATTGTGGACTGTTTCTAGAGGGCAGAGAATGTCAGCTTAATCATACCTTATGCTTAGTGCATTGATTTATAACACTGTCAAGAGCCCTGAGAGGTGTGTGTGGGGTAGTGTCTTGTCCTCATTTCGCAATTGAAGAAGTTGGGATCCTAAGAAGTTGGAACTTTACAGGTCACAAGCTAAGCAGCAGAGTTGGGAATCAAACCTAGGCCTTGTTATTCCAGCACACTTTACATCACATCTGTGTCTAGACCTGGATTGTCTATTATGGTAGGCACTAACCACATGTAGCTATTTAAATTGATTAAAATTAAATTTAAAAAAATTCAGCTCCTCACTTGCACTAGCCACAGTTCAATTGTTCAGTAGCCAGATGTGCTCAGTGCTTGTCTAGACCACACATCCATTTATTTTTTCAGTAAATAACTAATCATTGAGTGCCATCTGTCATAAGGCACAGTTTTAAGTTCTGGTATGTATACTGTGGTGAAAAAGAGAGACAAAATGCCCTTGCCTTTCTGGAGCTTGCATTTTCCATGATAGTTTGAGGGATGTTTCCATGGTACTTCAGAGCCTTACTAATTCCAAGTGTGGTTAGTGAACTAGCAGCAGCATCCCTGTCATCTGGGAGTGGAAGAAACGGAGACTCAGGTCCCAAACCATATCAACTGAATTAGCATCTGTTAAAGTGACTTAACAGATCACAGGTAGATCTGTCTCAGCTGATTTGTGTTCACATTGAAAACTTTATTCAGAACACCAGTAATAACTGGGTTTTACAAATGTTCTGATGGACTGGTAGGGCTTTTAAGAAGCAGGCTGTAAAACTTTTGGGAGCATTTACCATTTATGCAAATACTTGTTAAATGCCTGGCTTCTTCAATAGTGTGTAAGCTTTATGAGAGCAGAGATTGTGTCTTCCTTTTTCCAGCCATGTATCCCAGGGACTTTAAAGTGCCTGTAAAGCAGTAGGCACTCCATGAATGCTTGTGAGTACAGTCATGTGCCATATAACAAAGTTTTAGTCAACAACAGACCGCGTTTACAGTGATGGTCGCATAAGATGATAATGGAGCAGAAAAATTCCTATCGCCTAGTAAAGTCATAACCCTCGTAAGTCGTAGTCCTCGGGAGTTGTAGCTCAACACATTAGTCATACATCTGTGGTGATGCTGGTGTAAGGAAACTTGCACTGCCTGTCATATGAAAGTATAGCACAATTATGTACAGTACGTACTTGATGATGATAATAAATGACTGTATTACTGGTTTATGTATTCACTATACTATACTTTTTAATCATTATTTTATAGTGTATTCTTTTCTACTTATAAAAAGTTTGCTATAAAACAGTATGCTATGTTAAGCCAGCAGCAGCCTCATACATCTGGTGTTCACTGCATCTCTTGATTGTATTATTTTCTCTGGTGCTTGATTTAGTATCATGTTCTGTAAGGTAACATGAAGCAGAGGATGTACCAATATAGCCTAGGTGTGTAGTAGGCTATGCCTTCTAGGTTTGTGTAAGTGCACCCTGTGGATGTTCACACACAACGAAATCACCTAAGGACATATTTCTAAGAATATGTGACCCCATCCTTAAAACATTAACTATGTATAAATGAGCATGCTAGTAAGTAAGTGAAAACTGCTTGTTAATCTCAAACAATTGCAGGCAGGGTAATTCTCAGAGCAGTAGGTAGAGCATGGAACCAGAGCCAAAATGAAGGTAGATCCAAATGTAGCTTTTCAGCTTCAAGCCCTAACTATCCTGGCATGAGTTCTACTCCTGGCTCACTTGCATGTCCCATCTCTTTCTTCTTTTAATAATATAAAATATTAATAAGATTCAATAATTTGAATCTTAATTATTTTTTAGTGCCATATATATTTTTAACTGAATTCTAGACTTTATTTGGATTTTACCAGTTTTTCCATTAATAAGTACGTTCTGTTCCAGGATCCAGTCCAAGGTACTACATTGCCTTTAGTCATTGTGTCTCCCCAGTCTTTGGTCTGTGACAGTTTCTCAGTCTTTCCTTGTTTTTCATGACTTCCGTAGCCATGAGTACTGTCTTGGCCAGGGGTCCCCAAACTTTTTACACAGGGGGCCAGTTCACTGTCCCTCAGACCGTTGGAGGGCCGGACTATAAAAAAAACTATGAACAAATCCCTATGCATACTGCACATATCTTATTTTAAAGTAAAAAAAAAAAAAGGAACAAATACAATATTTAAAATGAAGAACAAGTAAATTTAAATCACCAAACTGACCAGTATTTCAATGGGAACAATGGACCTGCTTTTGGCTAATGAAATGGTCAATGTGCTCCTCTCACTGACCACCAATGAAAGAGGTGCCCCTTCCGGAAGTGCAGCGGGGGCATATAAATGGCCTCAGGGGGCCGCATGTGGTCCACGGGCCGTAGTTTGGGGACCCCTGGTCTTGGCTGTCTTTAATAGCCAGATAGGAACATCCAGTTATGGGAAAAAGCTCTCAAATTCAGGAAAGTAAGGCAGCAGAAATAACTATTTCTGCTCTTGTTTGTTCATGTAATATACCCATTTATTATGCTTATGTAACAACATAGAACTTTAGTTCTTTGCAGTAATAGATTCCTTGGGATACAATTGCTAAATTGGTTGTGATTCAGAAGAGTGTTACAACATTGCAATCATGAACAACTGTTTTAAAATAAACAGTTTTTATTTTTATGATGGGTTAATAGCTGGCTGAAGTGGAGGAGCAAGGAAAAAGGAGAGAGGAGAGATCAGCTGAAAGAGGCAGTAGATCAGAGAGGGATCAAGGTAAATGGAGTGACAGATAATGGAGCAAGAGGCATGGGGCAGCTGCATTGAAGAGAACTAGGAGTGGATGTTCATTTATTCAGTTAACACTTTATTGAGTGCTTATGTTATGCCAGACCCAGTGCTAATACTCAAGATACCAGGGGGTGGGACAGCACTAAATGGATGAGCATGGAGATATGTACATAATAATTGTAACTTGTGATAAATTCTATAAAAAGGAAAGCAGCTGGGGAGATTGTGGGTGGGAGGGGCGGCTGCTTTTGGTTGGCTGGGTTGGTGAAGAAGGCTTCTGTGAATAAGTGACATTTGAACTCTTCTGTCTGGTTTTTGGGCACCCTCTCCCTCTATATTTTCTGTTTCACAGCATGCACACCATAGGCATTGGTGTACCTTTCTCCATAAGCATTATTATTTCTAGCTCTGTGTCTTTATATATGATTTCTTCCTAACATGTCCCCCTCTGCACCTCCACTTGTGGAAATGCTACCTGTTCAAGAATTTACTCACATCCCATCTCCTTAATGAAGTCCTTCACTGTTGATTTGTGCCTGTGTTTATCAGTCTACTTGATCATATGGTGTTTGAGGGTGTAAAGGATATTTTATATCTGTGTATCCTCATTTAGTCTAGCACAAAGCCAGGATTAATAAAGGGTTTTTAAGAGGGTCAATCCATTCTGAAGTGTTAACATTTGGGTGATGAACTCCTTAGAGCAGTCAGTGAAGATCCAGTTTTTTTGTTTGTTTTTTTAAAGAAAACTTTTTGGCCCTGGCCGGTTGGCTCAGTGGTAGAGCATCAGCCTGGCATGCAGGAGTCCTGGGTTCGATTCCTGGCCAGGGCACACAGGAGAAGCGCCCATCTGCTTCTCCACCCCTCCCTCCCCCTCTCCTTCCTCTCTGTCTCTCTCTTTCCCTCCTGCAGCCAGGGCTTCATTGGAGCAAAGTTGGCCCTGGCGCTGGGGGTGGCTCTGTGGCCTCTGCCTCAGGCACTAGAGTGGCTCTGGTCGCAACAGAGCAAAGCCCTGGATGGGCAGAGCATCGCCCCCTGGTGGGCATGCTGGGTGGATCCTGGCCCAGCGTATGCGGGAGTCTGTCTGACTGCCTCCCAGTTTCCAACTTCAGAAAAATACAAAAAAACAACAACAAAAAACCAAAACTTTTTTTTGACCTGGCCTGTGGTGGTACAGTGATGAAGTATCGACCTGGAATTCTGAGGTCTCCAGTTTGAAAACCTGAGCTTGCCCAGTCAAGGCACATATATATGACAAGCAACAAGTAAGCAGTAAACAATTAAAGTGAAGCAACTATGAGTTGGGACTTCTTGCTCCCTCCCTCCCATAAAGTCAATAAATAAACTCTTAAAAATAACTTGGTGACTTAATTGTAGATCCACATGCAGTTTATAAGAAATAATTCAGAAAGACCCTCATGTATCCTTTACCCAGTTCTCCCAACATATGGAAATGGTGTATGATTTTTCTTCTTTAGTCTATTTATATGATGGATTACTTTGATTTTTGAATTGAGCCAGTCTAGCATCCCTGAAATAAACTACAGCTGGTCATGGTGTATAATTTTTTTTGTATATATTGCTAAATTCTATTTATTAGTATTTTGTTAAGGAGTTTTTATTTATATTTATGGGGGCATTTAGCACTATAAATTTCCCTCAGCCTTGCTTCAGCTTTGTCCCACAAATTTTAAGGTGCTATATTTTTATTTTCATTTAGTTCAAGGTACATATATTTCTGTTTTCCTTGAGATTTTTGGGCCCATTGATTATTTAGAATTGTGTTAAGTTTCCAAATGTTTGAGGATTTTTCCTATTATCATTCTCTTTTCAGTTTCTGGTTTGATTTCATTCTGATTGGAAGACACTCTGTATGATTTCAGTTCTTTTAAATTTGTTGAACCTCTTTTATGGCTAAATGTATGGTCTGTCCTGGTACATGTTCTGTGGACACTTGAATAGAATGTATTTTCTGCTGTTATCGAGTGGGGCATTCTATAAATATCAATTAGATCCTTGGTATAGAGTTCTCTACTCTTGTTGGTTTTCTACCTAGCTATTCTAGCAACCGTTGAGGAGGGGTTTTGAGATTTCTAACTACATGTGTGCATTTATCTTTTTTTCCTTTTAAGTTATATCCATTTTTAGCTTTACGTATTTTGCAGTTCTCTGGTGCATACACATTAAGGGTTGTTGTGTTTTGGTGGATTGACCTTTCTATCATTATATAATGTCCTCTGTCTCTAGTACAATAATTTTCTGTGCTTTCAGTTCTCCTTTATCTGATGTTAACATAGCTATGACTGCCCTTTTCCCTTTGATTGCTTTCTTTAATTGTTTGGATGATGCATCTTTTTTTAGCCTTTTACTTTCAACCTGCCTGTATTTAAAATAAGTTTCTTGTAAAAGCATATGGTTGGTTCATGTTTTTAAATCCATTCTGCCAATCTATGTCTTTTCATTGTTGCATTTAGACAATTTACATTTAATGTCCTTACTGATCTGTTAAGGCTTAAGTCTGCCATTTTATTTTTTGTTTCTTCCCTATGTTCTTTCTCTTGTTTTTCTTTCCCCCAAACTCCTGTGGATTACTTGAGGAATTTTTTAGAATTCCATTTTGAATTATCTGCATTGTTTTTTAGTGTATTTCTTTGTACAATTTTTTAAAATTAAATTTTTTTTACTGGTTGCTCCAGATTATGTGTGCATGCATATATATATATAAAATGTCATTGTTTACTATTTTATCTGTTCAGTAGAAATGTTTTTCCCTTTATGTCTCTTTACCCTTCCAAATTTTAATACAATTGTAAATATTCTCCCTACGTACATTTAGAAGCATATTAGGTTAGACAGTGTTGTGGTTTGCTTCCATAGTCAAACATAAATGAGAAAATTCAAGAGGAGAAGGAAACCCTATTTAACTGTATTTTTGCTTACTGTGTTTTCTTTTGATGTATTCTTTCATTTTTGTTTTAAGAACTTTCTTTAGCCATAATAAACCTTAGGGTGTGTGTCTTTGTGTTGTGTGTGTGTTGTTTATGAGCTGTGTGTGTCCTTGAGTGGTGACAAGGACAAATTCTCCTGATGACATTTCTCTTAGTTTTCCTTCATGTGAGAACATCATGATTTCCTCTTCGTTGCTGAAAGATATTTTCTCAGAGTATAGGATTTTGTGTTGATCTTTTCTTTCAGCACTTGAAAAATATTGAAAAACTTCCTTTTAGCTTCCATGGTTTTTGATAAGAAATACACTGTCATTCAAAGTTTTTCTCAGTAGTTGAGAACTTTTTTCATTGTTCTCAGGATGTCTCTCTGTCTTTAGTTTTCAGATTTTAATTATGATATGTCTTTGTGTGAATTTCTTTGGCTTTGTCACGTTTGGGCTTTATGAAGCGTCCTAAACCTGTAGGCTTATGTCTCTTGCCAAATCTGGGAAGTATTCACCATTACTTTTTGAGTGTTTTTTCAGCCTTTCTTTCTTCCTTCTTTTCAAGACTGACGACTTGAATGTTAAATCTTCTGTGTGGTCCCATAGGTTCCTAAGGCTGCTGTTTTTCTTTAGTTTATTTCTCTCTCTTCTTCATGTTGAGTAATTTCTATTGCTCTATCTTCCATCCCTTTTCTCTGACCCTTCCACTCTGCTATTGAGTCCATCCACTTAACTTTTTATTTCGGTAGTTTTCAGCTCTAAAATGTTCATTTTTAAAATAATTTCTATTGCTTTGTTGAGGTTATTTGTGCTTGAAATTATTTAATCATTTCTGTCAAAGCTGCTTTATAATCACTGTCAGATAATTGTAACATCTATGTCATTTTGGTGTTGGTGTCTACAGATGTCTTTTCCATTCAGTTTGAGTTCATCCTTACTATTGGTATAATGAATGATTTTTTAAATTTAAAACTGGATATTTTCATATGATGGTATGAAATGCTGGATCTGTTTTAAAGCCTGTGTTTCATCTGGCTTTTTTTTTTTGCGGGGTGGGGGTGGGGGGGGGGTGGGATACCACTCCAGTAGGGGAACTAACTGTACTGCCTTGTTACCACTAGGAGAAATGAGGAAGACATCTCATTTCATCAAAGAATGTGGCCTTCTTTGACCTGAGAGAGAGAGAATGTTCTGTGACTTCCAGGTAGGGTTAGAGGCTCAAGGTCCCAGGGGAGATGTTGTGGAAGGTTGCCCTGGATGATGTTGGGCTCCTTACATGGCCTTCTTAGCATCACTATGTGGAGCAGTGCCTTGTTATAGCCTGACAAGTATATGGAAGTGTAGACTACCCAGCTGACCTTTGCTGATGTGGGTGGGGTCACAGTTTTTTCTGTGGTTTGTTTAAAGTAGAGTAGTATTTTTCCAAAGAGTTTTCTGTCCTGCTAGGATGTCCTTTTTCTGATCCCTTGGCTAGAGAGAGCTGCTTTTGTTGGGGCTTTTTTTTTTTTTTTTTTTTTTTTTGGTCTGTGCCTGTTGGCATTTGTAGATTGTCAGCTTCTTCAGCTACAAATCTGGAGTATATGAGACAAACATAAAACCCCAGAAGCTCACCATTGTATTGTTCCTTGGGGCCTGATGTTTCTAGCCAGTCTGTCTTCTGCCCACACTTGAGTCTTTTTGTTTTATATGTAATGTCCAGAATTTTTAGTTGTAGTTCCCGGGCAGGGGGTAGGGAAAAGTGCATCAACTCCATTTCCCAGAAGCAAATGTCCCTGAAGGGCTAGTTTTTTTTTTTTATTATTATTTTTTTTTTATTTATTCCTTTTTAGAGAGGACAGAGAGAGAGAGAGAGAGAGAGAGAGAAGGGGGGAGGAGCAGGAAGCATCAACTCCCATATGTGCCTTGACCAGGCAAGCCCAGGGTTTCGAACCGGCGACCTCAGCATTTCCAGGTCGACATTTTATCCACTGCGCCACCACAGGTCAGGCATGAAGGGCTAGTTTTTAACATTTCTTTTGTCTTGGTCCGATTCTTTTCTGAAATATATAAAAATGGAATGATAACAAAAACAAAATAAAACTTACGTTATACAACTCCCAGTTTTTATTCTTTGATTCAGTAGATGTGAGATTTCTGTGAAATTGCTCTCCTACTTTCTAAACGCATGTACTCGGTCTCTGAGCTTAGCTCCCCATGGAGGAGGTCTAAGTGGTCTGCTCTCTAGGGACTGCACTGTGACTAGCACTTCCTAGAGCATTACTGCTGGGTTCTGTTTGAAATCATAAATCAGTGATCAGCCATTCAGTTTTTTCTTCTGTTGTTTTCCTTGTATTCAATGTGAAGCTCTTTAAGTCCTTAAGGAGAAGGAATATTTGGGATTGTTTTTAGGACAGCTGCAGCAACACTAAGGAGAGTTAGTGCATCTCTGATTTTGTGATTCATTTCTCCTATAAATTGTTATAAGTTTTTATGAGTCCTTTAAAGTCTTTGTAATTTATGACTTCTAATGTTACACAGAAAACATACAATTGTTTTTAGTTCTGTAAAGATATCTAAGTATAGACGGTGGTACGTTACCTTTGGTTGACAACCTCAGCTATGGGACAAATGCTGAGGTACCCTAGGTAAAGCCTTCTGGGGAGCCATGAGGTGATTTAAAGACAGTGTCTTAGGTTTAGAGTGTCATGGGTTTTGCTATTATTGTGTCATTGGTAGTTTTGACTTGCTCCCATTAAAATTTTTTATAAGTATCAAAAAGTTATAAAAAGGAATACAATTTGCATTGCAGTGATAGAACCACATGCCAAGTTATTGAATTGTTCTTTGGAAATGACACATTACAATTTATAAATTATTTTCCTTAAGGTTAAATAGTAATTGAAAATTTCTGGGAATTTTGTAACTTATTTAGTCTCCCCTAGGAATTAGAATGTTTCTCAGTAAACACTAGCAGTTTGTACAAGTCCTTGTGCATAGCCGGGATTTTTAGAGGATAGGAAGGTAGCACTATCATAGTGTGAGACCTGACCACTTCAGATATTGAAATCCATGTTCTGCTCATAATAAGACTGCAGAGTTAGTTTGAATTATTTTGAATATTTCCATGCAGAGGGAACACTATCTGAAGTAGTAAGCTGTTGTAGGGAGAGTACCCACTAGAGTTTCAGCGTTTACCCTGATCAGGGACATAAGAGAACTTGGTATAGAAAATGGTGGTAGGATGGTCTCTGATGTGAAACTTGGGAGGGGAATGAGAGGATGGTTAATTGTAATCTAAGGGTCTTGGAACAGGACTGGAAATCCTTTGATGAGAAACCTTTGGGTCATTGTAGTACATGAGTTATGAAAGCACTCCTGGAGAAGAAGGAGCTTTGTGGCAGAGCTTTTGACTGGAAATACCCTTGAGTTGGTGGAGGGAGCATAATAGTAACATCTTATCAGCTGGTACTTCCCCTGTTGTGGGCTCTTGCTTCAGAAGGGAAAGTTTGAGGAGTACTAGTAGAGCAGTGATCTGATTCTGATAGACTGGGATGTAGGCTATTGATAATTGGAGACGGGGTTTCAAAATGCAGTGGCCAGTGCCAGGCACTATTCTAAGTGTTCTACTTATGTTAGTTAATTTAGTCCTTTTTTTTTTTTTTAGGGTGAGAGGAGGGGAGATAGAAAGGCAGACTCCCACATGTTCCCTGACCGTGATCCACCTGGCAACCCTGTCTAGGACCAATGCTCAAGTACTGAGCTATTTTTAGCACCTGAGGCTGATGCACTTGGACCAACCAAGCTATCCTCAGCACCTGGGACCACACTTGATCAAATTGAGCCACTGGCTATGGGAGGAGAAGAGGGAGAGAAGGGGGAGAAAAAGGGGGAGAAAAGCAGGTGGTCGCTTCTCCTGTGTGGTCTGACCAGGAATTGAACTCAGGATGTCCATATGCTGGGCCAATGCTCTATCCACTGAGCTACTGGCCAGGGCCTAATTTAATCTTTATAACAGTATTTTTCTGACATTATGCTCATTGTACATATAAAGGACCTGTAGTGCAGAGAAGTTAAGTGGTGAAGCTGGAACTTGCACCTGATCCTCTATATTTTTAAATGACTGTTTCGTTCCAGAGTTTATGGTCTTAACCACCAAACTGGATAGACTTGCTAGGATAGCTTTGGCAAGCTTGCTAGGATTTTCAATAACAAGCAGAAGAGTATGGATGTTATTTGGAAGGTAGTAGGGAGCTGTTGAAGGATTTTGATAAGTATTGATTGTTAAGATCAGAATTAAGCTTTAATGTACATATAGGTGGATGTTTGTTAATTTGAAAGACTAGATGTAGAAAATAAGGTTAACGTACTAGTACAATTAGTTGTGTATATAGGGATACACAGGTGCATTTTTAGAGATGGAATCAGATATTCCTTTCAGTGGGTAAAGGAAAGAAGGAAGTCAGTCGCTTGACCTGCAAGAAGATGCCACCATGAACAGCAATGGAAAAAACCCAGGAGAGTTTGGTTAAGGATAGTTAATGAGTGTCTTGAGACTTGTCTAGCTGCAGGTCTTTCTGACCAGAGAGAGTCTGCACGTAGAACTAACCTGAGGCATCATAACTGTGGAACTCGATTTTGGGAGTCAGCAGTGAGATGATGAAAACAGGGAGGGGTAAAGGGGGCTGAGAAGTAAACCTGAGGGACATTGATGGTTAGGACCCTAGCGGAGGAAACAATCTTTTAGATCCTCATTGAGCAGATATGTTTATTGAGTGTCTGCTGTGTGCCAGGTACTGTGTATACAAAATGAACAAAAGAAACTTGGTGCCTGTCCTTGTTAATTATACAACCTAATAGGTCAGGCAGGAATAGGGACTGTTAAGTAAATGGGGAAATGACATTTCAGCTGAGACCCAGAGGTCAAAAGTATTTTAATACAAAGAGTGGGGGTAAGAGGATTCCAGATAAAAAGAATAGTATGTGCAGAGGCCATGTTGCAAAAGAGAACTCATTCTGTTTAAGGAACTGAAAAATCAGTGTGGCTGAAAGGCCATGGTGCGAGGGAAGGTGGTGGGAGATGAAGAGAGGAAAGGCATTATGTGACATATGCAGGACCTTATGTCAGTGCTATTGAAAAGTTCTGAGCACGAGGGAGCTCTGTTTCAAATTTTGAGCAGATCCCCCCTGCTGTGCTGTGGAGAGTAGGTTTGGTTGAGAGGGTGGGGGTAGGAGGGAGGCATGGGGAGCGATCAGGAGACTTGCAGGAGGCCTGGACCAAAGTGATGGTAGTGGACCTGTGTGAGGCCAAGCACAGTTCTGGTATTTCAGCAAGCTGCTCCGCTGTCCCTGGCTTTCCCTTACTGCGGCTCTTTTTCTCTGTCAGATCCTGGTATCACATTGACATTGTCAGTGTATTCACCTGTGTCCCTTCTCGCCAGTGAATTACTTTAGCAGGGTAGGGACTTCTTTTACTGGCCACCTAAGCACCAGAGCCTACCACCTGAAGTGATCAGTGAATGTTGAATAACTCAGTCTACTGACTGCAGAGGTGCAAGACTCTGGTCATATTTTAGAGTGAGCCTTTTTGCTGTTTTTTCCCCCTGAGAGAAACTCTGAGCTATGAGCTGGCTGGTAGCCATCTTACAGGGGAGAGCAGGCTGACTGTTTGGGGCCTGTGTGGCATTCAGAGGTGTTTTCAGGTGTCTAGCCGTTGGGGGGGGTCCTGTGATTTCCTCAGCTGGAGAATTAGAAGAGGGCAGAGTCAAGAACTCGAGGGGGGAGGCCTTACAAAGAATGATAGGCATTGATGTCGCCACCAGCAGGTGGGAAGGAATGTGAAAGGATTTCGTCCTTTGCTTTCTCTGCTCTCTGTAGTTTCAGCAGAGAGGTAACATCGGAAATCATATTATAGGGGTAGGAGTGAGTGCATGGTGACAAGTGGTGACAGCAAGCGTAGACAGTACATTGAAGTGTTGTGGAGAGGAAGGGGGAGGGTGTAGCTTGCATTGGGGGTAGTTAATGGAAATTTTTTTTAGAGTAGGAAGAAGCAGAGCCTATTATTTGTAAGCAGCAGAATGTAACCAATGAGAGCCTGGGAAGTAAGGTGGATGAGAGTCAGGGTGGGTCTGATGGGACAGGAGAGGGTATTGTGGTGCCACTGAAAGGGGTGATCATAATCAGCTCCTAGGATTTTGCTGTTTAGGTGCGCTCACTCACTGGTGGCAGAGGGTTTTCTTTTACCAGAGAAGCCAGAAATCTTGATTATTCAAGTTCAATGTCCTGATTTTTAAATGTGGGCAATTCAAGTTCTATGAATTTTGTGTGTGTGGGGGGGGGGGGGAGGAGAGGGACCAAACCTTGGTCTCTGGGCACAGTTTGACCTGAAAGTTACCTTGAGAGAAAGGGCTGGTAGAGTTGGTTGGTAAGTGAAGGGGAGGAGAGTGGTATCTGTGAAACAAGGCTTCCAAGGCTGCAATTAAGTGGACAAGTGGAGGGCATGCTCCTTGAAAAGAAAGGACTCAGAGGGGGCAACAAAGGGAGTGTGAAGTGAAAGCCAGGTGGTGGGAACTTGCATCTGGGCGGTGAGGCTTTGTAGTCAAGTGGTCAGTGAGTGCACGTATTGAGTGAGGGCTGTACAGGAGAGAATCAGAGAGAAACGTAAGGGCTCTGTTGTGCTAGTTATCGTAGGTTTACAGTGGACTCAGCCAGCCCTGTTTCGGTACTTTCTCTGTAATGCTCATGTCCTGGGAGTTGAAGCAGAAAATATGACTAGTGGGACTTGTCTAGGATTAGGGATTAAAAGGGCTGAAAGGCCCAACAGGTGAGGGGGTTTTTGCGTGCCCTTCTAGGTTGGTAGTTAAGCACATGAAACCGGAAACCTGCTTAGGTGGGAGACAGCTGATGTGGAAGTAGGTGGGGAAGAGCAGGCTTGTCAGGGCGGGAGACTCTAAGCACCATATGGTCAGAGATTGTAGTTGGGCTTGTCTGTCTGGGTTTGATTTGGACTGAAGTGTCAATTTAAGTATCAATAGGCAAGTTGGTATTGGGCCCTGAGACTGAAGGCAGATCACCAGGTACTGAAGACATTAATAGTGTTAGAAGGCAGCTTACGGGTTGTAGCCAACAGGGAACTGGGAGTGATGTTGGGGGTAAAGAAGATGGTGATTCCAGTGTTGACCCCAGCACACTGGGGAAGGGCGGAAGGTGCCTGTTAAACATCAGTCTCAGACTATAAGGATAAATCTTTTGAGAGTGGGACCTAAATGCAGTAGCAGATTTTGACTAATCCATAATTCAAATTTAACTGTACTATGCTATTATAATATTATGGAAAATATCCTATATAAAACACTGTCATTTAACAATGAGTAATAAAATAATATGTAGAAAGATTTGGACTGGTCGATTTTGCTTAGGGCAGACAGGGTGGAGTCCCCAGGATTCATGTCACCCACACCCACACACACAGAGGTGCTCAGTTGGAGCCCTGACCTATTCTGCTCTGATTTACTGGCACCTCCCAGACTTATGAGAAGTGGCAGTGTCTAACCCCGTCACGCTAGCTCCTGGGACCTGGAAGTATGTGCAGTATCACTTTCTGAGGACTCAGGAGCCTGAAAAAGGTCTTCAGATTTCCCTTAAACTTTCAGATGTAGAAGAGCATCATAACCAGACCATAAACCTGTGGCCACAAGCTGCTGCCTTTTACTCCCACCCTCCAGTCAACACTAAACAAAAGTGGTTAGGAATTTAGGGCTGTAATGTTCACACGCATAAAAATATTATCCAGAGAATAAGTAGAGTAAGGTAACTTTTTTTTTTTTTTTGCGTTAGTAAATAATGGGATTTTTAAAAATAGAAATAGTGTGTGGTAAGATATTCTGACAGTACCAAAAAGTTTACAGTGAAAAATAATTCTTCCATTCCAGTATTTTTTTTAGTATAAATGGAAGTTATAGATATTTCTGGACCAGATGAAAGTAGCATCAAATGTGTGTGTGTGTGTGTGTGTGTGTGTGTGTGTGTGTGTGTTAGAATATTATAAAGGGATATGATTCTTAGGCTAGAGGAGAAAGAAACCACCAGCTGGATGTGATTTGCTGGTAAGCATTTCAAAAAAGTTAATTTTGCAGTGCATTTTGAGAAGTGGAAGAAGCTAGGGGTATGTATTTTGCAGAGAGAGAGGTACTATGAAGACAGGAAACGGGGGTTGAGTTTAGGGAGAATTTAGGAATCTGGGTTTAAATACAGAGGTAGAAGATTATGTCAGAGCAGAGAAAAGCATGAAAGTCAGGTAAAGTGTATATGAACCCTTAACAGGAAGAACTCCCTTTCTTCAGATACTCACAATAAGAGCTAAAAACAGTACCTTGATCAAGACTGGGCAGGAAGGTGTAAATAGGTAGGCAAGTCAAAGTAGACGAGAATCTAGTGATGTAGACTGGAGGAGTAAAAATAGAATTCTTGGAAAAAATTGTTGAGGACCTTAAACCTGAATCCAAGCCATCTGGATAACTTTTATACTCTTCTTTCACCTCTGGTTATCTGCTCTTAAATACAGTTGAGCTGTAATAGTTTCCTTATTAATTTTAACCTTCTATATGCTAAAGTATACTGAACTAGAGAAGAGGATTTCTACCACAGACTGAGAGTAAGATGGGGAAAATCTCCCCTTTTATATTCTCGTATAGATAGCAGCAGTGAACTTGAACTCCGAATTTGTTGAGAGGTCTCATAAGAACACTTGCCCCAGCATTTCACCAGGTAGAAAGTTTCGATGAGAAGTAGGTGGGCTCTTTTCCTCCCCTCACAACACAGTTCTTCAGCTCTCCAGGGCAAACTCCTTCACATCCACACTGGAATCAACCTTACTTCATTTCTCATCACATCTTAGCCTTCTGGCTACTCCCTGTACGTTCTAAAACATCTTTCTAAGACTTTCTCATCCTCTTGAGTCCTAGCACAGTGCCTCCGTGCTATATTCCAGGGCCTGATCTTAGGTCATTTCTTATTTGGGTTCTTTGGTTATAGGCAGTAGAATCCAACTCTCTAATTAAGCAGGAGGTAATTTATTGGAAAGAAATTGAAATTGAAAACTTACAGAACTATCTGCAAGGTACCAAGCTTGGAAACAAGTGGAAACTTAGGCAGTTTTGGGGAGCTGGAAAGCAGAATTCCAAGAATGATCTGATCAGGGTGTCACCACTGGTATGAATGAATTCCCTGTTTCTTTCATCTTTGCAGATTATTTGCTTATGAGACTTTTGGAGAGTACATCTGATTGGCTGAGTGTAAGTCATGGTTGGTATACCAGGGACTTAGGTTCAGGAACCTCCAAGAATCCTCTAACCTCTATAGTGGGAAGGTAGATAACATCGATTTACAGTCTCAGCAAAATTATATAAGGTAGGGTAGAGGTAATTCTCCAGAATGAAATTAGGAAGGGGAATAGATAGATGCTGGGCAGCTAAAAAGAAATGTCTCCTTTCAACATAAAAAATTTCTCCACATCATAGTAACTTACGTGTGTGAAACAAATAATAGCTGGAGTTTATTTAGTGCTCTGCTCAATACAATTTATACTGTGTCTGATCTCATCCCTTTACATGCTGTTTGTCAAAATAATCTTGTGGTGTAGGTAACTACTTGGGTGAACCTCTACCTGATAGTAGGTATTAAAGCCAGGCACAAACCCAGGTAGCCTGGTATTGCATTGGCCTATGCTGTTTAAAAAATTATGAATTACCTACTACTCTTAAATAAATTTGGATTTTTATTAATTTTAGAATATCTGTGCATATTTTAAAATATTAGTACCATGTTTCTCTCCCTCTCTGTCATACACACACCAATAATATAATTTATTCAGAGTTAGTGCAGTAACTCCTTAACTTCCCAAGGCTCTTCAGGCTATTGATTAGGGATCACTGCCTGTCCTGGTCGTGATGTGTGGTTCTCTCCCAGTCATGGCCTGTCTTCCTGCTGTGTGGCAATCATAGGGGACCCTGAATTCAAATAATCATGGTAATCCCATCCCCCTTGCTAAGGATTGATTTAGAAATAGGGAGGTTACCATTTTAGGCTGAGGAAGGTTTGCAGAAGCTTCTGGGAACGACTTTTTTCCTTGTCCGAGGCCACTTCTCTCTGTGGGGACATTGTCACATGTGGATGTGAGGCTCTGGGCTGCTGTAGCAGTCTTGTCATCAAACCTAAGAAGGAAACCAGCTCAAGAAGGTGGAAGAGCTGAGAGAGTTACAGAGGGGTGGAGCTGGAACTACTAGGTTAAGCCAGCCCTGAATTCCACCCCACTCCTGGATAAGGTTCTGTGAGTCAGTACATTTCCATTTCTTTAAGCAGCGAGTGGTGTGATTTCTTTTCACTTAATATAGCTAACACCATAGCTGACGTGTCAAGCATAATTGCAATGGGAAGAGAGCTTCTTTCTGCTGGATGTTGAGAGTAAAATCATCAGAATAATGTTAAATAGGTTAGCAGCCGCATGAAGGAAGAGTCAAAGGGCCGAGGTTTTAGTTTCTACTTTGCCTGTCACCAGACCTGAATTTCCATATGAGTAAGAATATCAAAGTCACTCTAAATGAGCTGTAATGTACTTTTCCTCTAAAATATCCTGATTTTGGAATCCATGAAAAATACCTGGTTAGACTTAATTAAGAATTAAGGAGATGGTTATTTGAAAAACATGAAGCATTTCAGATTTTTATCATCTAGTAGCCCTAAAACACTTCATTTCTACAACTTTTCTCTAAGTAGTACCAGTAAGTATTTTAATAGTGTTTTTAAAATTTCTTTATTTCTGAGGTCTTAAATTTTTTTTTTTAAGATTTTTCAGATTCTTTGTTCTTTGTGTGTTTCTCTGTTTCTTTAACTTTTTGTTGTGGAAATTTTCAAAAATATAAAATAGACTCGTGTTATGAACTCCCATATACTCACTTTCTCACCTCAGTAATTATTAACATTTTGGCAATCTCAAAACAAGTAGCGTTAAGTGCTTACATTTGGCTCTTCTAGACAAACATTTTTCCAGCTAAACTTCAGAGCTTAATCAGGTCTCCCTTGTTTTAAAGTTTGTTTATTTAATACTATTCTTTTTAACATCAAAAGATGTTACAATACTGAAAACAAGTCTTTACGTTAATAGTTGTGGTTAAATAATTATAATATGAAGGCATTCATATTTGTGCATGTCAAGGTAGGACGAGTTATGATGTACTAATATACAACCCCCAAATCTCAGTGGCTTAAAACAGCACAACTTGTTGGCTTTGTTACTGGTTGACTGTGGACTCTGCTCTGCCTCAGACCCCTCTGGGATCGATGCTTAGGGAGCTCGAAGTGGCTGCCTTGAAGGGTGCCAGCACTGTCACAGGGAAATAGAGCAGGGCAGATTGTGCAGTCTCTTAAAGCGTCTGTGCGGAAGGAAGTAAGGCATGCCATTTGTTCACACGTCATTAGCCTAAGCAGGTCACATGGCTAACCCATTCTTCAAGGAGATGGAGAAGTGCACATCTACCATGTGCCTGCAAAGAGAACCAGACATACTTGGTGCATAGCACTAATGACTACTACAATAGCTTGGCAAATGTAAAATCTCATCTGTCTTTCAACTTTATGTGTAACAGCTAAGTTTTCAAGACTTGTTAACTCTCACGGAACAAATGCAGTAATGGCAGTACAATAATCTCCTTGTTTCTGTAGTTGTTGTTTATTTAAAAATGACTTTTGACCACTTAATTAGAAAAAGTCCGCAAGAGAGGAAATACCAGTTTCTAGATTGGATCCCTGGTTGTTGTTGTTTTGGAAGATACAGACTTCATTTCTCTCAGATGATGTAGTGTATCAGGGAAGGTAGAGTAATTTTAGCTTCTTTTGTCTCCATTAGAAGACGATCTTCCTCATTCTGCTCCTCATCCTTTTAAAAGTACTAGTTTGGATTTGAATTCTGACATGGGTAAAATCCCAGGTCAGACCCTTGGACTGTTTCAAGTGGGGTTCAGAATTTTAGATCAGATCTATTTGTGTCTTGCATTTGCACGTTGCAGTTTAAACAGATTCTGACCATCGTATATGAGGTATATCAGTTACAGCACTGGCCATATTTACATCACCTTCCAGAGGAAACTGCTTGACTCTTGCAGTGCCTGCTCAGAGGTGCTCTTGGTGGTCACATTTTGTACCCCGCTGAAATGAACACAGGACCCTAGGTAGCCAGGCCTATAGCAGCTGCTGTGATATGACTTGACTTGAAAAGATAAGGAAGATTGGCTAGCTTGTCTCTGTTCCTAAGAATTGAACTTCCAAGACTGAGACAAGGCACTGAGTCTCCATGATGCCATGAGAGAGTAAAAAAGCTTGATTATTCATAGGCATTCTTTTTTTTTTAAGAGCGAGGAAGTGGGGGAGAGAGAGAGAAAAGCATCAACTTGTTCCACGTAGTTGTGCCATTGATCTCTTGTCATATGTGCCCTGACTGGGGGTTGAGCTGGCTCCCTCAGGCTCTAGCCAGGGACCCTGGGATCGAATCTCAGCACTACGGGGCAACGCTCTATCCACTGCACCATTGGCCAGGACCTCCATAGGCATTCTGAGGAGGTGAAAGGGATAGAGAGTTGATTGCTTGGGGATGAGAAGGAAAGAAGCAGGCTCCTGGAGTGCTGTGCTACCATGTAGTCCTGGAAGTGGACCCTGCTAATTCCTGCTGCTGGGTCCTTGTTTTCTTCAGAGCTTTGGCATTTTCGCTTTCCTCTGTGAGGTCTAGCTCTGGTCATTTCTATTCTCCCTGGCTTGGGATGCCTGGGTTCCTTGCATGTGTTGTTAGGTTAGGATTAGTTATTAGTACTTGTTACAGAGACCTAGAGTAAGTGTAGCTAGAGCAAGGAAGAAGTACTTCTCTTGTGTCCAAGTCTGGACATAGCTCATGGCTGGTTTGGTGGCTCCATGATTTTCTGGGATCTTGGTGGTTCTTGCTTTTTCATCTGCCATCGCAGGTCCTCGTCTTCATCCTCATGGTCTCAAATGGAGCTTGAACCATCACATTCATGTTCCACGCAGCAGGATGGAGGAGGAGAAGGGGCATGCATGCTCTGGTGCTTTTTTAGATACTTCTAAAAGTGGCACACAAGACTTCTCATTATTATCAACTAGAACTTCACTGCAAAGGAGACTGAGAAATTTATTTTATTCTAGTGATCCATGTGCCTCACAAAAAATTGGAGGTTCTTTATCTGAAGAAGTGGGCATGAAAATGGGGGACATTTTGCAATCTGCTTTATGTAAACTCTGTTGCTTGAGGTTGTCTCTACCTTGGAATGAAAGGAGTCAAAATCAAGAATTTCATTCTTTCATTCCAACTTTCTGCTTCACTAATTGATTGTTTAAGCCAAACTAAACAAAATCACTTGTTTGTTCATTTACTAAACATTTTATTAGTGTTTATTATGCACTTTTAAGCACAGTCCTAGATGTTGAAAAGACAAACGATTAAATAATGTGTGCTTTCTGCCCTCAAGCAGCTCACAATTTTTCAGAGATGTCTAAGTAAATAATAATACTGTAGTGTGATAACTGCAGCAATGAAGATCTCATTAGAGATACAGAGTATACCTATTAAGGTGACAGAGAGGAATGCTGGCTGCATCTTCAAGACACAGGAAATGAAAGCCCATGGTTGCTAAGGAAGCACTAGATATGGTAGGGATACTGTCAGATTCAGATGTATTTTCTTACAGGCACTTCCCCATTCTTCCCTGTCAGTGAACAGAATAAAACTTTCTAGAAGCAAACCCCTGAATCTACCACAGTAAAGAGCATTATACATGTACAGCATACCATATACAACATATAACCTATATATACAATGCTGTCATATGAGGCTTCTCATTATAAAGCCCAGTTTTTCAGAAATCCAGTTACCTAGTTTTATTAAAACTAAGATTTAAAAAACATCTTTTTATTGAATTTATTGAGGTGGCATTGGTTAATAAAATTATACAGGTTTTAGGTACACAATTCCAAAATATATCATCTCTGTATTGCTCTGTGTGTTCACCACCCTATGTCAAGTCTCCCTCCGTCACCATCTCTATCTACCTCCTTCTACCCTCTCAAAACTAAGATCTTCATTTGTACATTTATTTATGTGGCAGTCTGTGTGCATTGACTGACTTACAAGTAGGGTTTTGTTTTACTTTTATATCTTCATTTACCTTTTTTCTGTATCTTTCTTTAGCAAGTTTATCTTTTATTTATTTTTTGCTACCTTTAAATCTGTAGGTATATTTAATCAGTGTAATTTTAAATTACTATCAGGTATTCCTAGTGGCCATAAAAATAATGGCATGGATACTTGAAATAATCCCAAAGACATTATTTCCCGATATTTCATCTAACAATGTTTTAAAAATCTCATTGTTATGGTTTCTGTCCTGCTGCCATATTTATTGGCTTAGATTTAAATTTTTTTAATTTTCCTGTAAGTTCTCTAAGAGCTCTAATGGGCCTTGAAAGGACCCCAGGAAGGGGAAAGGAGAGAAGCAAAGGGCCCTTATAATCTGCAGTGTAGATGCTTTGGATATCTACACAATAAGCTTAGGTCAAAATAGAATTTTTATACAAAAAAATCAGGTCAGTTAAAATGGTATCAGCTTATGCAGAATATATGGGGTAACATGAGATTAATAAAGCACTGTTCCTGCAGCTCATATCCTGGTGTATGAAAATGGCTTTGTTGTTCAGAACTCTTCTTTGGAATGGTGTTTGTTTTCTATTTGGCTCTTTTACCTGGAGCCCGTGGCTACCGATTGAGCCTCTTCTGTTTGCTCTGTCCGAGTGTGTGTTGAATGTATGAGTTGAAAGCACTGCTGTGCGTAATGGTTTATTTGGATTCATTATAGCTCTACATTTGGTTTTAATTCTTGACATCAGAGATATTGGATATATCAGGAAAAAAATGTTTTTCTGTAAGAGAATTATTAAAAAAGAAATGGAAGCTAGGAAGGACATAGAGGCATTTGAGAGAGAGTAGTGACTAGGAGACAAAGGGAATTATTTTTTTGATACTGATTATAGTCAGCTGTTTGCTCTTTGCTTAGTATTAATCCTTTCAGATTCTCTACTTTGAAGACATGAATTGTAATGACAGCCCAAAAATACTTACAATTAATACCTAACATTTGAGTTATTTTCAGGGTACATTTGATTCTTTTTGATAGAGGTAGAAAATTGTCCTGAAAGTTATTATTCTGAAACTAAGGAAACATGGGTCACTTCAATTTTTTAAATTAATTTATTTTTAATCATTGTGCCTGGAACCATAGAGGTATACTTCTGTAGAATCACAGAGGACCCATAAGGACAAGCTATATCATGTGAGTCCAGTGCAAAATGAAAGTGGGGGTGGGCTCTTATTAAAAAATGACTAAGAATTTCAAGATGCTGACAGCATAGCATTAAACCAGATGTGGGGTCCTTCTCAGTATGGGGCCTCAGTGACTGTGCAGATTCAGGGTCCATGAAACCTGCCCTTCAAAAACCATCTTCAGGTTGATTTAGTATAGGCCCTCCGTCCCTTTATTGATGAGGATGTATGACATTTTATATACAACTACATGTTGATAAACTTTTACTATATAGCAGGACCAAGACCTCAACATTAAAACATAGGTGCTCCTGAAGGTTTTAACTTTTTGCTACCTTTAAATCTGTAGGCATATTTAGTCAGGGTAATTTAAAATTATGATCAGTTATTACTAGTGACCATAAAAATAATGGCATGGATAGTTGAAATAATCCCAAAGAGAATTATTTCCAAATTTTCCATCTAACAATGGTTTAAAAAAGATCGTTGTTATAGTTTTTGTCCTGCTGCAATATTTATTGTCTTAGATTTAAATTTCTTTATTTTCCTGTAAGTTCTCTAAGAGCTCTAATGGGCCTTGAAAGGACCCCAGGAAGGGGAATGGAGAGAAGCAAAGGGCTCTTATAATCTGCAGTGTAGAGAATAAGCCCTGGCGGCTGTGAAGGGTGCCTGTGTACGTGTGGCAGATACCCTACTGCTGTAGGACTCTGGAAGAGAAATAGCGTGTGTTTGTTATTGAAAACCTGCTATATATATACACCCCTGTCACAACAGTTTTCAAAATTAGCTAGTAATAAATATTTTTGTTTTTGCAAAATCACTTTTATTATGACTGCTGATAGAAATAAATGGAAGCAGCTACTACCCACACATGATTCATGGTTAAATCACTTTAAAACTTGAATCTTGGGGAAAAAACAAACAAACTTGAGGTGTGTTTGAGGTGTGCTCTTCCGCAGAGGAGCCCATGCCTTTCCCTTCTCTCTTCCTGTCTTCTCCTTCCTTCCTTTCTTTCCCCTCCCCCCTACAAGCATGCATCTCCTAAACCTCTAAGGGTCCTCAGGAGACTTAAAACCAGGGGAGCAGTGGCAGCAGTAGTTCTTCCTGGGCTAACCCCCTGAACCTGTCTCCAAGGCTCCCTTTTCTCCTCTCATTTATTTCCCGTAAGATTTTTAGAGAGCCAAGACAGGCCTGCCTAGGCTTTCCTATTGCCTCTTCTATCCCAGGCCTGCCTTGTTTCACTGTCCCCAACTGTGATCAACTTACTCTCTAGATAGATAGATAGCTTTCCCTCTTCTATCCCAGGCCTACCTTGTTTCACTGTCCCCACTGTGATAAACTTACTCTCTAGATAGTTAGATAGATAGATAGATAGATAGATAACCAAATAAACAAAATTTGAATGTTGACCTTCTGATAGCTACTTTAGAAGGGGCATTCTGTATCTTTTTTTTATTAGCTTATCCAATTTTGTATGTATTTTAACTCAGACAGTATAGCACAGATTAGACCTGCTGTTTTAGCATTGTATATTACACTGAATAGCCAACTGAAGAGAATGGCTAGAAAAGTTTAGTAAACACACTGTTCAGAGCACATGAAAATTAAGAATGTGATGGGGTTAAGGGAGTTTATTATGTAAACAGCTGCTGTGTAGTAGAGCTGCCTTTCACATAACAGAAATCAGCCCCGTTGATGAGAAACAATAACTAACACTCTTCTAAATTAAATAATTTTGGGGTCATACTTTCCTGTTTTGCTTGTGTGTGCAGTTGCCAGCTAAAATGCTGGCATTCACTACATTGGCTTTTACTGCAGTCCAATGTCTAATAAGGAGCCTTTGCTGCCCTTAAATACTGACCTAGGTGTTGAGAACCGTGATGTGGATACCAGCCACTGTCTGGTACATTAGGTTAGAAACAGAATGGGATATTCCTGTTTGAGAATATTGCCCTTTACAAAATGGCTTGAAGTTTTTAGTGTTTTACAGGTGAATTTAGTTCAGCAATCTGATGAACATTTATAGAGTAGGTGTGATGTTTAAGGCCCAGTGTTAGACTCAGTGGGTGATAGAAAAATAAGACATAACTCCTGCCTTTAAGGGATTAAATGTAAAAATAATTATAGTTAAAATTAAAAATGTGATTCAAGGATTTAGTAATGTGATAGTTTTTAAGCACCTACGACTGAACCAGGCACTGTGAATTCAAATACGCCTTCCAGGACTTACAGTCAAATGGGTAAACTTGGCCTACAAAAATACAATTGCATGATGACATTAGTAGAGGTTGTTGGTATAGAGGGAAAGTCCCAGGAGGTAAGGAGAGGTTGCTTGAATCCCAGCAGTGTGTCAGCAGGCACAGCCCTGGGACCCGGGAGTAGAACCCTTTGCCTTCACGGAGCTTTGGCTTGAGTTTTGTATGAGTTTGACAGAAAGACAAGCAGAGGCCATTTCAGACAGAGAAAACAACGTGTGGAGACATGGAAACAAGAGACAGCATGGCATGTTGGGAATAAGGAGTGGTTGGATGCGACTAAAGAGCAGGACACTGAAGGTGGTGCAGAGTGGAGGCTGAAATATGGGTAGGGTAACATTGGGGAGAGCCCCAAGGGCTCTGCCTGGGACACTCTTCCATTGGTCTTCCTGAAGTTGGCTTCTGGTGCGACCCGTCTCCTCCTCAGTGATGCTGCCTCAGAGCAGCCTTTCCTGGTCACCCAGCCCCGTGCTCGCCCACCATGTCTCCTTCTTATTTATAATAGTTACGGAGTGCTCCTGCATAGCTGACACTTGACTTTTGTTCGTTGTCTGTATACCAACACTTGACTACAGTTCCACGAGAGCGGGGACCCGGTCTGTCATGTTCATGGCTCTATCCCCTGCATCTGGAACCTAGCTTAAAGCTGACATGTAATAACTGTGTATGGCATGAATGTAAGTATGGGTTTTTTACTATGAATTTTTAGATGTTATAGTCTATTGTTGTTCTCTAGACCCCTTTATACTTAAAAATTATTGAAGACGTCAAAGAGTTTGTTTTGTGGATTATGTCTATTGATGTTTGTCATATTAAAGATAAAAACTTAGATATTTTAAAAATTCACTTAAATTAATAATAAGCCTATTATATGTTAATATAAATATATTTTATGAAAAATAACTGCTTTCCAAAACAAGAAAGTTAGTGAGCTGTGTGGTGTTTTACATTTGTGCAATTTTCATTAATGTTTGGCTTTTCGTAGTTAGACTGTAAATTTCCTTTTGTATTCAGTCTTTTATATCACGTGTAGCCTCAAATGCAGCTATATACTCAGTATGGAATGAAAGTAAAAAGGCATTAATGACTTGGTATTAGTTTAAAATAGTTTTGACCTTGCAGACTTCTCAGAAGGACCCTCTGGGGTTCTCATGGTCCTTTTTAGGGGGATCCCTGTGCTACCATTATAAGATCTGTTATAGTGGCAAGAGTGTTTTCAAATGGTACCTTCTACCAGGCTCCAGTGTGTAAAACAGAAAAAAGGGGGAGCTGTTGGAGTCAAGTGCATGTGTGTTGGGGGTTAGGGAGGGAAGGGGGTCGCTGGAGGCCTGCTTTCACTCTTCCTGTCTCATTCCTTGACTAACCTGTTAAATTGGTCAAGGGAGTATTTCCTCCAGGGTGGGGATATTGTGTGTGAGAGTGAGCATACAGTGGGGGTTCTCCACTCTGTACCATAGTTTAACTTTCAGTATTTTATTTAATGGCTTTTTACTATATCAAAGCTTACTACATTTTAAGCAATGAAATACTAGTGTTAATATTTTATAAAGGCTATTTTTCTTCAAGTATATAATCATTGTTTTGCTTTCATTAAAAAAAGAAAGAAAGAAAGATTTAAATGCAACCAGAGACCTAATTTTGTTCCTGAGGTATACTTTTCCAACTTTGTGTAAGTAAGGAAATTAACTAAAATTTGTGGCAACCTTATAGAAATATTTTTGTCATTAAACATTACCTAGCTTGAGTTTTTTTTTGTTTTTTCTTTAATTTTTTTTTAATTTGTTCATTTTAGAGAGGAGAGGGAGAGATAGAGAGAGAGAGAGAGGAGAGACAGAGAGAGGAGAGACAGAGAGAGAGAAGGGGGGAGGAGCAGGAAGCATCAACTCCCATATGTGCCTTGACCAGGCAAGCCAAGGTTTCGAACCAGCAACCTCAGCATTTCCAGGTCGACGCTTTATCCACTGCGCCACCACAGGTCAGGCCTAGCTTGAGTTTTTAAACGACAGTTTTTTCTCTCTGCACATTTGAGAGTAAGATAAAAGTCAGTCAAGGTCCAGTATATAATCAGGCAAAAATAGGAAGGTGGAGGCAGTCTAATTCTACTTGTCAAATGTGAGAGGAATTCTCAGGGTCTGTAGAGTGGAGAAGGGTAGCTGGTAAGAGGAAGACTCAGCTCGGCCAGTGCTTTTAAGCATCATTACCACTAGCTGGTTTTAGTTACACTGCTGTGTCTGCCTAAGGAAACATTCTCCAGTTGCTGTATTTTGTTATTATATAGAACTGTTTCTACTTCTTTGTCTTGAAAAAAAGAATCACTAGACGCTTCCTGTAAAGCTTCTGTTTTTGCAAGTAAATCCTGTCTCTTACGTTTTGCAGGTCCTGTCCTTGAGGAGTTTTATCTGACATCATAAAGTGGCTATGCTGGAACTTTAAGTTATTATCATTATTCTTTATTACCCGTATCATTAAAAAAAAGATCATCTGGCCTGACCTGTGGTGGCACAGTGGATCAAGCGTTGACCTGGAATGCTGAGGTTGCCGGTTCAAAACCCTGGGCTTGCCTGGTCAAGGCACATATGGTAGTTGATGCTTCCTGCTCCTCCCTTATCTCTCTCTCTGTCTCTCTTCTCTAAAATAAATAAATAAATAAATAAAGATAATCTGTTTATATAATTACGACTGTATAGAATATAAACTCAAGCTTTATTGAGAGATACAGAGAAAAATAATGACAATAATTACAGGACTAAAAAGTTTTGTCTTGGATTTGGAGTTGCATATTTTAAGTTGTGATTTAATAACTCAGCTTCATAAATGATTCTTATGAAAAGAGAAAAACCTGTTTTAAAGAGTTATAAATAGGGCACATCTTCATGAAAGACAGAATGACCTGTAAGTGGAAAATTGACTTCTTTATTAGGTTTAACATTTAAAAAAACCTGCCTAATTGTGATACTAATTAATTTCTTTACTTTTTATTCTTATTTTCTTCCTTTTTATTGAATTTATTGGAGTGACACAGGTTAACAAAATCATACAGGTTTCAGATGCACAGTTCTGCAACACAGCATTTGTACACTGTATTGTGCGTTCATTATCATTTATCCCCCCCTCGGGCCTCCTCTACCTACCTACTCTGATCCCACCATAACTCTGTTTTTACATTTTGTTTATTTTATTTTTTAAATAGGTAGCATCATCATGTTTTGAGCAACATCTCCAACTATTAAAGTGTGCCCTTATTTCTTTGAAGTGAATGGAGTCGTGTAATATTAACGTGTCTGTAGGCTGTTTGCCATCCTACTTCGCATCAAGAAAAGAAAAATACTTATAGTTTCTTATAATTTTATGTTTAATAGAAATTAATTGGCGTTATGTTGTATGGAAATATTTAATGTTTTTAGTAATAGCTACCTTGTTTAAGATCACAGACCCTCCCCATTCTTGATCTTCTACCTATTTCTTCTTCCTTTCCATTGTCTTTAATTCCTTCTCTGATATAATTCAGTTTACGTACTTATGTTTATTGTTTGCTGTCTGCACCTCTTCTACATAAGGTTGTTGAGTGCATCAAACCTAGTTTAGTTTACTGATCTAGGCCAGTGGTCAGCAAACTCATTATTCAACAGAGCCAAATATCAACAGTTCAATAATTGAAATTTCTTTTGAGAGCCTTTTTTTTTTTTTAAATAGAGAGAGAGTCAGAGAGAGGGATAGATAGGGACAGACAGACAGAAATGGAGAGAGATGAGAAGCATCAATCATCAGTTTTTCGTTGCGACACCTTAGTTGTTCATTGATTGCTTTCTCATATGTTCCTTGACCGCGGGCCTTCAGCAGACTGAGTAACCCCTTGCTCGAGCCAGTGACCTTGGGCTCAAGCTGGTGAGCTTTGCTCAAGCCAGATGAGCCTGCGCCCAAGCTGGCGACCTCGGGGTCTTGAACCTGGGTCCTCTGCATCCCAGTCTGACACTCTAACCACTGTGCCACTGCCTGGTCAGGCAAGAGCCAGATTTTTTAAACTTAAACTATTTAGGTAGGTACATTCCTTATCGAGGTAGCACCTGCACGTGGTATTTTGTGGAAGAGCCACATTCAAAGGGCCAAAGAGCAGCATGTGGCTCGCGATCCGCAGTTTGCCCACCAGGGGTTTGTCTGGGCATGTATTGAGATCATGTTTGGCACATATTTGTTAGCCAAATGAATCATTTTTCTTTTGCTTTTTAGAAGTAGAGGTACATATTTTAAGGGGGAAGAATACTCAGCTAATGAACTATTCAGAATGTTTAGAGGCTTCAGTTTCTGGCATTATGGCAGATTAGAAATAAATTGTAAATGCTTAGTTGAGCTGACAAACAAATAAGGAAACTTGTAGAGGTTGAAAACAAATCTTGAATCTAGGGAGGTAAGCTAATGGTGATACTGGTTGCTATGCTGGGGTGCTGGTATCTCCGGAATCCTAGAGTTTTGGATTTTCTAGGGTGACCATGGGGTACTAGACTGAGTCTAGGGATCAAGCAAGGTGAGAAGTAAAATCCAGAGACGCTGTATAAAGCTGCAACTTCCTGAAAGGTATCAGTAGGTAAACTAGGAAAAAAATTATAAACCTGTTCCACTGTGCAGGATGGGGGGGAAAGTATGGAGTGGGCTGAGTAGGAGTGAGATAAGGGGAGTCGCCAGTCTCAGCTTGTCTAGCACTGGAAAGTTCAAGTGGTCTTCCCTGAGAAATTCTAACTAGGAGTCCACTCGCACTGGACTTGGGGTCAGAGCTCGTACTGCCTGAATGGCGTGTACACGCACACCAACCCAAGCTAAGAATTTAGTGCAAAGTGGTCTGAGGTTGTTAGGACTGAGAAACCAAATCCTCCTGGGGAAATATAGGAACACAGACCTTAGAGAATTGACACAGATAAAGTTTCTAGGAAAATGAACTCACACTTGAAAAGAAATCAAAAGCACTTCAAATAAGTCACAGTGAGTTAATCAGCAGAACTGGGTAACTACTTGGCCAGACATTCAGAAGCTTACAGTTATTCTAATTGTCAGATACAGAACATATAATAAATGTTTAATATGTTCAGAGTATAAAAAATATGGCAGTGAAGCAAGAGGCTATCAAAAATAGTCAACCTAATATTGAATGTCAACTATAATTGGAAAAAAAAAAGAAAAAAAATGTTTGGCAAGCTGAGTTCAGTGATGTATAAAGGAAATACTACATATTGAACAAAGGGTTTATTCTAGGCAGACAAGCATGGTTCTGTATTAGAAGATCTATTAATGTAATTATCCACATGAACAATTTAAAATGAAAACAATAACAACAAAAAACTGTATCACCATAAAAGATGCAGGAAAAGCGTTTATTAAAATGCAACACTCTTTTAGGATATTAACTCATACCAAACTAAGGATAGAAGAAAAATTCCATAACCTGACAAAGGACATCTATAAAAACCCCACAGCAAACATCATACTTGATAGTAAAACATTAGAAGTATTCCTCTAAAAATGAGCAATGATATAAGGGTACGTTCCTTGCTCCCGGCTCTCCAGCAGTGCACTGAAGCTGCCGGTCAGTCAGTACAGCAGGAAAAGTTACAAGGCTATGAGAAGGAAACAAAGTGCTTGTTCTTAGGGTCAGTATTAACATTTTCATAGAAAATTCAAGTCCATAGATACATTTTTTTAAAGATTTAAAATAGCAAGGTGCTAAATATAAGATCAATATAGTTAAATCAGTTGTACTCTAAGCAGCTCCAAATAAAAAATTCAATAAAAATATTTCACAGGAATTAAAAATAAGCTACCTACGAATAAATATAAAAAGAGGTACCAAGGTCTTTATATTAAAAATTATAAAAATCTATTGAAAGACATTAAAGACCTAAATAAATGTGGGGGCATACCATTTTTATAGGGGGAAAGACTATCTCTTATAAATATATCAGTTAACCCATCATTAATAAATTCATTGCTATCTCAGTAAAAACCCTGTAGGGTATTGTTTTTTTTTGTTTGTTTGTTTTGTTTTTGTTTTTGGTGAGAGGAGGGGAAATAGACTCCCACATGTGCCCCAATCAGGATCTACCTGGCAACCCCTGTCTGGGGCCAATGCTTGAATCAACCAAGCTATCCTCAGTGTCTGGGCCAATGCTCGAACCAATCAAGAGGGGAAGAGGATGAGAAAGGGGAGAGGGAGGTGAAACGAAGCAGATGGTCACGTCTCTGAGGATAGTCAATATTTCTAAAGACTGCTTGCCCTGTCCTACCAGTTTAAATTAATGTAACACTTGAATAATTGAGTTAGTGTACTATTAGGGAAAGGATAGACACACAGATAATGGGAGAAAAATAAGGTGAAAAACAGAACTTTATATACATGGAAATCTGATAATATGACAGAGCTAGTATTATAAATCAAATAAGGAAATGGAATACTCTGTAAAGGGTGTTGAGATTATTATTCAGCCAAATAGAAAGAAAAATAGTTTATTGCCTCACTATATACAGTATATATAAAATTCCAGAGGGATTAAAACTTAATTGTGAAAGGCAAAACTCTTCAGAATAAAATTTTAGAGTATTTTATGACCTCAGGTTTTCTTTTGTTTTTTTTATTAAGTAAGAGGTGGGGAGGCAGAAACAGACTCCTGCATACTCCTTGACTGGAATCCACCTGGCAAGCCACCTACAGGGTGATGCTCCGCTCATCTGGGGCTTCTGCTCCGTTGCTCAGCAACCAAGCTATTTTTAGCACATGAGGTGAGGCCACAGAGCTATCCTCAGCACCTAGGGCCAACTTGCTCAAACTGTTTGAGCCATGGCTGCAGGAGAGAAAGAGAGAGAGGAGAGAGAAGGGGGAGGGGTAGAGAAGCAGATGGTCACTTTTCCTGTGTGCCCTGCCTGGGAATCGAACCTGAGACATCCATATACTGCCGATGCTCTACTGCTGAGCTATCCCATCAGGGCCCTCGAGTTTTCTTAATTAGATACCAAAAACACAGTTGTTGAATGAAATGGTTAATAAATATGCTTATAATAAAGTTATTTTGGTTTTTGTTTATAACAAAAGGAGTATAGAGGCTATTCACAAGTAGAAGATATTTCTAACATAAAATTTAATTTTTAAATCATAATAACACATGTATAAATGTCAGTAAATATATTCATGCATATGTCAATGTGAAAAGATAAATGGACATTAGAAAGGAAAAGCCATTTTATAGAAGAAAAATAAATAGCAACTAAGTATCTGTCAACAAGAAAATACGAATTAAAACTACTCTAACAAAATTAGAAAACTTGGACAATATTAAATATACCACTGCAGAGGTCACCACTATGGCAGAGGTCAGCAAACTTTCTGTGAAAGACCAGATAGTAAGATTTTTAGGCCTTGAGGTCATACAGTCTTTTCGGCAATTACTCATCTTTGCTTTTATAGCACAAAAACAGCCGTACACCACATGTAAACAAAAGGAATGGGTGTGGCTGTGTTCCCATAAAATTTTATTTATAAAAATAAAAATTCGCCAACTCCTGTATAGCACCAAAAATAATGAACTCTTAATATATCAGCATGGACAAATCTTAAAAATATGATGTTGTATTAAAAATGTAGCTGAAAAATACATTATATACCCTGACTGGATGGCTCGATTAGAGCATCGTCCAGAAGCACAAAGATTGCTGGTTTGATCCCCGGTCAGGGCACATACAGGAACTGATCAATGTTCCTGTCTCTCTCTCCCTTCCTCTTTCTAAAAATCAATAAAATAAGCATTTTAAAAAATGTAGCAGAAGAATACATTATATTATGGTTCCATTTATGTAAATTTCCCAGGTGGTTGCCTGACCCGTGGTAGTATACTGGATAAAGCATTGACATGGGATGTGGAGGTCACCAGTTTGAAACCCTGGGTTTGCCTGGTCACGGCACACATGAGAAGCAACTACGACAACTACAAGTTGACGCTTCTTGCTCCTCCCCACCCCCTTTCTCTCTCTCATTTCTCTTTAAAAAAACAAACAAAAAAAAAAAACAAAAAGTTTCAGCAGTGGGCCATAAAGAGTATATATTTATAAATTTTTACCAAGGTTCCTGGGACTTAACTGATTTTGAATTCTGGCTTTTACAAAGTCTGTGAGTTTGGCCAAATTACCCAACTCTTTTTTTTCCTCAAGTTACTCAACTTTTTAAAGTGTCAGTTTTCTCTGTAAGATGATGAACATAACAGTACCTAGCTTATGGTTTGGTGGGAGGATTATGTTAATAGTGCCCCTAAGTGTACTTAGCACATAGTAAGTGCTCAGTGATTGTTGCTGTGCTTTCATTCTCCTCCTTTAACTTATATCCCTATTTAACGAGAGGGTAGTTTTTCCTGCTTTGGGAACTCTAGGTTTTTATTAATTCAGCTTTGCGCAGCAAATGGCTAATGAGGCTAGTAGTAAGGCTTGAAATGTCCTCACCCTGAAGTTTGGAGTAATGTTTAATTTCTTTTACTTAGCACAGCTTATGAGACCTGATGTTTGTGTCATGTTTAAATTACCAAACTCACTGTAGCTTACAAAATAATTGACAGAGATAGCTTCAAGCGTCAATTAATTCTTTCTTTGTAGCCTTTAACATGTAGAGAACTCCTTTCTCTGAACTTTGTCCTCCTTGGGTTCATGTGCCACTCTCGAGATTCTTCTCAGACCTTTTAGTTCTCTAAATGTTGAAGTTCTGCCTACCTCTAAAACTTAGGACTCTTCAATTTCCTCTTCTGAAAAAGGAAGATAAGACCAACTTGAAAGGACTGATAAAATATTCTAATGCATAATCATCCATAGAAGAGCCCAGTACCGGCCCTGGCCGGTTGGCTCAGCGGTAGAGCGTCGGCCTAGCGTGCGGAGGACCCGGGTTCGATTCCCGGCCAGGGCACACAGGAGAAGCGCACATTTGCTTCTCCACCCCTCCGCTGCGCTTTCCTCTCTGTCTCTCTCATCCCCTCCCACAGCCAAGGCTCCATTGGAGCAAAGATGGCCCGGGCGCTGCGGATTGCTCTGTGGCCTCTGCCTCAGGCGCTAGAGTGGCTCTGGTCGCAACATGGCGACGCCCAGGATGGGCAGAGCATCGCCCCCTGGTGGGCAGAGCGTCGCCCCATGGTGGTCGTGCCGGGTGGATCCCGGTCGGGCGCATGCGGGAGTCGGTCTGACTGTCTCTCCCTGTTTCCAGCTTCAGAAAAATGAAAAAAAAAAAAAAAAAAAAAAAAAAAAAAAAGAAGAGCCCAGTACCCATGGAACCACTCATTTATGCTGGGGTGGAGCCTGATGATAAAATCCACAAAACTTCATGAGTAATTCCTCTTCCGTTGGGGAGCAGTGATATATGAATAATGTATGTGGCACATTGCAGGCATTCATACAGTTGCCTCCTCCATCTTCTGTCTGCTGCTGCTGCTGTTCCCTTTTTGCCTGACCACCTAGAATCCTTTAGCTCAGGTATTCATATGAACTGTTTTCTCTCTAAGGACAGTGACATTGTCATGAATGAATGCATGCCTTGATTTTGTGTACCACCAGAACATCAGTGTTTGTAATATTTGGTCTGCAAAAGTGGGATGTTTAAGCCACTTGTAATTCTGATTTAGCTTTCAGCTCTCTGAAACTTAACTTTGTATTTCAAAAAAATTCTATCAGCCTGACCAGGCAGTGGCGCAGTGGATAGAGCATCGGACTGGGATGTGGAGGACCCAGATTCGAAACCCCGAAGTCACTAGCTTGAGCGCGGGTTCATCTGGTTTGAGCAAAAGCTCACCAGTTTGGACCCAAAGTTGCTGGCTCGAGCAAGGGGTTACTCAGTTTGCTGCAGCCCCCCTGGTCAAGGCACATATGAGAAAGCAATCAATGAACAACTAAGGTGTCGCAACGAAAAACTAAGTGATTGATGCTTCTCATCTCTCTCTGTTCCTGTCTGTCTGTCCCTATCTATCCCTCTCTCTGACACTCTCTCTGTCTCTGTCAAAAAAACCAAAAAACAACAGAAAAATTCTAACATACATAAAAGTATAGAAAAATAGTAAAATGAACCCCCTTAAACCTGTATTTATCTTCCAGATTCAACAACAGTTAAGATTTGCCATATATACTTTACCTTTCAACCCTCTCGGCAACCCCCAAACCAGAGTATTTTATAACAGGACAAGACATCATGTCATTTTACCTCTAATACTCTTCAGTATGAGTCTTTTAAAAGTGGGAACCATTTCAAATGTAGCCACCATATTGTTGTTCTTCCTGATAAAACTAACAGTAATTCCTTAGTATCATTTAATACCCAGTTCATAGAGAAAATTTACCTGGTGGTCCCCAAAGTGTCTTTTTGAGTTGGTTTATAGACCAAAACTCAAACGAATCTATACATTACATTTGTTTCTATGAAAAAAACTCTTATGAAGAAAACAACTAGATTATATTATTTCTCTCCCTTTTTCCCCTTTCTATTTTTTAAAAAATAACTCTTCCTTGAGATTGTTTCTTTATAAAACAATAAATTCTATATCAGTTAAAGATTTCATCTCTTTTAAGACTGCTTTGCTGTTCCTTTCCATTTTGGGGTGGGGTGGAGTGGGGCGGGGCGGGGTGGGAATCAAGCACTCAGTGTATATAGGGCAGTACTATAGATAAACAGCACAGCAAAATACAAAATGAAAGTTACAGTTAAATTTAACTGTCCCCTCAGTACTATTAGGACTTTTCATTAAAGCTGTAAAATTATTTTATATTCATTAAGAAGTATATGCTCTTTGATAATGTTTAAATATAGTCTGGTTTTTTTAATTTATTGATTTGAGAGAGAGAAGAATTAATTTGTTGTTCCACTCAGTTGTTCATTCATTGGTTTCTTCCAGTATGTGCCCTGACTAGGTATTGAACCTCCAATCTTGGCTTTTTGGGACTACACTCCACTGAGCTTGAGCTAACTGGCCAGGACCCTAAATATAGTATCTTAAATATTTTATAATTATTATTCCTGTTGAATTTATAGTTACAAAAAGGAAGCCAGATCTAAGCTGATAGTATGTGTGTTGGCAAATTTTGCTTATGAACTTAATTGTTAAATTCTCTAAAGCTGAAGTGAAAAATGCTATTTGCAAAAAAAATTATCTTTTAGTTATAATTCTGTTGGTAATAAAGGCAAACATGCAACTGTTTGGTATATGTAAGAAGGAGAGGTAGGATAACCCAAGTGTTGAGGGATTTTAGCAAATTACACCTTTAAGAATTAGGTAGAATTAAAAAAATAATACAGAAGAAATGCTTTGAATTATTGATGTGAATTAAATAGCAGGATTATTATAGGGACTTTTAAAACATTTACATGTTAATTTTCTATTGCATTGTTAACATCCTAATTGCAGTGGTTCTGAGAGTAGGAAACAAATCCTATAATCTACCCCCAAAGAGCAGAAAAAGTTCTAAGAAAAGGCACTTGGAATGTTATATCATCTAGTATGGATCTTTACTAGTATCGGTGCAGAAGTAATCTGAGACTGGGGGAAGACTGAATTGAGGAAAGGAAGCCTAGAATAGCCATTCACAGAAATAAAAGGCAATGGGCCAGAAAGTTGAGTACGATCAGCAGGAGAGAATGTAGACCAGCCATTAAAGTTATAAGCTAAGAAAAGAAGTTAAGTGGCATTAGGTTGGAACTAAGTAAGAGAGAAACCTAATTGGGGTGGGGGAATCCACAAAGCAAAAACATATGAACCAAATTGCTGACTAATTAAGGAAAGAAAATGAGGAATGTGTGTGTTTTGCACTATCTTTCTGTAACAACTAATAAATGAACAAGGCTGGTTTTGTTTTTCACGTAGTAGTTAACTATTTCAGGTTATTACCTTGGGCCAAAATATATTCAATTTTTCATTTTTATTTGGTTTGTTGAGCAAAAATTAAAACTTTTTAGGTTTTAAAATGTTACTTCAGTTGATGTGTAAGTTACACCACAGTTTTTTAAGTAAAATATTTCTCAAAAGAACCTTCAGGTTTGCCATTGTAAAAGACAAGTACACTTCATCTTTGGGTATTGTCCTTTTATACTTTTTTTCCCTCTTCCCAGATGCTTTACTTGTGGAGGAGGAAAAGTATGGTGCTGAACTCTGGGGAACTCAAGGAGAAGGAAAATAGGGGAAAGGGAATGGCAGCAGAGTTTCCATTTGGTCTGCAGATTGTGTTTGGCCTTTGTCATCACTAACCCAGAGCCAAGAGACTGGTATCTTACCGTCTTGTCCGTTCTCCAGACTGGCAGCAGCAGTGCTGGTACCTGTGGCATAGTGACTGCAGTGCGGTTGGCCAGTTTCTAGTGTGGCGGTGAAAAATAAACTTTTTTCCCATCTTTCTATGTTCTTCTGGCTGGATTAACAGCCGAGTTAACATGAGACGGTTAACAAGAGAAAATGTCCAAATTTAAAAAATATCAGCATATGGAGGTTCCATAAGAATATGAAATCTGAGGACAGATGGGGCAGCTTATATGCCATTCTGGACTGAGGAGTGGGAGGCACCAGTCTGGGACTTCAAAGGGAAAATAGAAAATTCACAGGTAAATGAGAAAGCACAGACAGGTGGTAAACAAATTCTTGCTGGGCCACCTGAAATAATAAGACACAGTAGGGAGTCCAACAAATAGGCTTTGCTAGATTCTCCCCATCTGTCACATTTAGGTAGCACACCCTCCTTTTATGTCTGAATTCCTTTAGGCAGATAAGGGGAAGGATTATGGTTATTTCTGAGTCTTGTTTTTTAATAACCAGCTTAAAATCAATATTCCAAAAGGCATATATTTTGGGGTGGCAAACTTTGGCCCTCTTCACTAGTGAATATCTTCTCTGGTTAGCCATCTCATAAAGTACACATGTTGCCTTTGCATTTTGGCTTTGTCTTTTGGCTGATGGTTATCAAAGGGTAACATTTCAGAATCTCTGTTTGAAATCAGAGATGTAACAGATACTTTTTTCTTTTTCTTTTTTGTATTTTTCTGAAGGGAGAAGCAGGGAGGCAGAGAGACTCCCACATGAGCCTGACCAGGATCCATATGGCAAGCTCACTAGGGGGGCAATGCTCTGCACATCTGGGGCATTACTCCATTGCAACCGGAGCTGTTCTAGCACCTGAGGTGGAGGCTATGGAGCCATCCTCAGCGCCTGGGCCAACTTTGCTCCAATGGAGCCTTGGCTGTGAGCGAGGAAGAGAGATAAAGAGAAAGGAGAAGGGGAAGGGTGGAGAAGCAGATGGGCACTTCTCCTGTGTGCCCTGGCTAGGAATTGAACCCGGGACCTCCACACGCTAGGCCTATGCTCTACCACTGAGCCAACCAGCCAGGGCAAGAGATTTTTTTTTTTTTGTATTTTTCCAAAGTGAGAAGGGGGAGTGGATGAAGGAGGCAGGCAGACAACTCCTGCATGTACCCGACCGGGATCCACCCAGCATGCCCACCAGGGGGCAATCCTCTGCCTCTCTGGGGCATTGCACCACTGCAATCAGAGCCATTCTAGCACCTGAGGTGGAGGCCATAGAGCAGGGGTCCCCAAACTATGGCCCGCGGGCCACATGCGGCCCCCTGAGGCCATTTATCTGGCCCCCACCGCACTTCTGGAAGGGGCACCTGTTTCATTGGTGGTCAGTGAGAGGAGCATAGTTCCCATTGAAATACTGGTCAGTTTGTTGATTTAAATTTACTTGTTCTTTATTTTAAATATTGTATTTGTTCCCGTTTTGTTTTTTTACTTAAAAATAAGATATATGCAGTGTGCATAGGGATTTGTTCATAGTTTTTTTTATACTCTGGCCCTCCAACGGTGTGAGGGACAGAGAACTGGCCCCCTGTGTAAAAAGTTTGAGGACCCCTGCCATAGAGCCATCCTCAGTGCCTGGACCAACTTTGCTCCATTGGAGCCTTGGCTGCAGGAGGGGAAGAGAGAGAGAGAGAAAGAAAGGAGAGGGAGAAGGGTGGAGAAGCAGATGGGCACTTCTCCTGTGTGTCCTGGCCGGGAATTGAACCTGGGACTTCCACACGCTGGGCCGACGCTCTACCACTGAGCCAACCGGCCAGGGCAACAGATACTTTCTAAGAAAGAAATTTAAACATCTGTAAAAGTACGGTAGCAGAAAATAAGGAACACTTACAAACCCATCTTTCCCCTATGTCTTAACACTCTGTTTGCATCTGTATCAGTTAGAATGTAAAAGATCCCAGCCCTCCCCATTTCCTCCAAAAAAAGTGTTTTAAAGAGAGTTTTTAACTCTTAGGGTAGGGCAGCTATGTGGTCATCAAGGACCCTCTCTTTTTATCTTTCTGCTTTATAGTCCTTAGCTTGTAGCTTTCTTTCTCAGGGTCATCTCATGGTTGCAAAGACAGTCCTCCTAGCAGCCCCATCCTTTGTGTTCACATTCCAGGCAGGAGGATGAAGGAATAGGGAAAAGGAGCTCAGGTCCCAGTGAAGCCAGTCCCCTTGCAATACTTTTTTGGGGGTATGTTTATTGATTTTAGAGAGAGGGAGGGAGAGAAAGAGAGATTGTGATAAAGAAAGGAAAAAGAAAGAAAAGAGAAAGAAAAAGAGAGAAGTAAAGGAAGAGAAGGAAAAAGGGAAGGGAAGGATCACTTTGTTATGGCTCTTAGGCATTCATTGGTTGATTCTTGTATGTGCCCTGACCAGGGATCGAACCTGCAACCTTGGCGTATCAGGATGATGCTCTAACCACTGAACTACCTGGCCAGGGCCCTTTTAATACTTTTCTATACCTCCATCAAATGTTTTTTTTTTAACTGAATATTACTGGGATGATGCTGGTTAACATAATTTTACAGGTTTCAGGTGTTCAATTCTATAACACAGTGGTCCCCAACCCCCCGGGCCGCGGACCTGTACCGGTCCATGGGCCATTTGGTACCGGTCCACAGAGAAAGAATAAATAACTTATATTATTTCCGTTTTATTTATATTTAAGTCTAAATGATGTTTTATTTTTTAAAAATGACCAGATTCCTCTGTTACATCCATCTAAGACTCACTCTTGCGGCCTGTCTCAGTCACGTGATACATTTATCCGTCCCACCCTAAAGGCCGGTCTGTGAAAATATTTTCTGACATTAAACCGGTCTGTGGCCCAAAAAAGGTTGGGGACCACTGCTATAACACATCTCTGTAACACTGTATTGTTTGTTCATCCCCCTCCCCATCAAGGCTTCATCCATCACTGTTTATCCTCTCTACACCCCACCCCCCAGTCACACTGCACTGTTGTCTGTATGTGTCCTTTTTTGCTCTAGGATGGAACAATGATTTCTCATTGTATCTTACTGGCCATCCTAATCTGCAAGGCAGGCCAGGATATGCAAGTTGCCAGTCTCAGTAGTACAGCAGTGTAATTCATAAGAAAAGGAAAGTAGCCCTGGCCGGTTGGCTCAGTGATAGAGCATCAGCCTGGCGTGCAGGAGTCCCGGGTTCGATTCCTGGCCAGGGCACACAGGAGAAGCGCCCATCTGCTTCTCCACCCCTCCCCCTCTCCTTCCTCTCTGTCTCTCTCTTCCCCTCCTGCAGCCAAGGCTCCATTGGAGCAAAGTTGGCCTGGGCGCTGAGGATGGCTCTGTGGCCTCTGCCTCAGGTGCTAGAATGGCTCTGGTTGCAACAGAGCGACGCCCCAGATGGGCAGAGCATTGCCCCCTGGTGGGCGTGCCAGGTGGATCCTGGTCAGGCACATGCGGGAGTCTGTCTGACTGCCTCCCCGTTTCCAACTTCAGAAAAATACAAAAAAAAAAAAAAAAAAAGAAAGGGAAAGTAAATATTAGGTGAGCAACTAGCAGTCTGCCACGATTTAGATCTTTATATATAAAATAAGTTCTGACTGACCTGCTGGAGCTTACACAATAATCCTGTCGTATGGACTGGTCATCACTCATAGAGCTAGTGTTGAAGATCAGTGTTAAAGTTTGTCTCCAAGAGTCTTTTTTCAGTACTCCAATGGCCATTTGAATTCTTGTTGCATCAGTACAAATATGATGGGTTCCTAATTTTTTGTTTTATCTATCTTAGTGCCTTTAGAAATACTATTTAGTATTTACTTATTATGTACTAAGTTATCTGAGTGTATTGTGCATTACCTCATTTAATTTTGTGTAATGGGACTATAAGGTAGGTATGTTTTTGACATTTAGAGGAATAAAGAGGCCCATGTTTATAGGATCACATAACTAATATGTATTAGAATTGAAATTTGAACCCAAATTTGAATTTCAGCATTTGACCTTCTAGACATTCACTTCTGTTTTAATATGCAGATTGTGTTGGGGGTTCCCAAGATCACTCTCAGGTTCAGTGATTGGCTCGGAGGACTCACAGGATTCAGCATATAGTCATAATAATGGCTACGATTTATTACAGTGAAAGGAATCAAAGCAATAATAGTAACAAAGGGAAAAGTGCAGGGGATGAAGTCAGGAGGAAACCACGGGCAAGCTTCCAGGAGTCATTTCAGTGGAGTCACTCAGGGTATGCTTTATTCCCCCAGCAGTGAAGTGTGAGAACACATGTCAAATGTCATCAACTAGGGAAATTCATTAGACTCATTGCCAGTGGGTTTATTGGGGCTCATGATGCAAGTGCCCTCTGCCTAACAAGGTACCAAAATTTCAGGCCCCCAGAAGGAAAGCGGGTGTTTTGTGTAAACCATGCTGTTGTACAAATAGTTCAGGCAAGTGAGGCATACTATCATTTAAGGTTAGTTTTATATCAATGGAAGGTACTGTTTATCATTTTTTTTAAATTGATTTTTGGAGGAGAGGATAGTGAGAGAGGGGGGAGAAGCAGGAAGCATCTACTTGTTGTGGTTGCTTCCTGTATGTGCCTTGACAGGGCAAGCCCAGGGTTTTGAACCGACAACCTCAGCATTCCAGGTCAACACTTTATCCACTGTGCCACCACAGGTCAGGCTGCTTATAATTTAAGGTCCCTGGCGCCAGCTTATGGGCCAACCTTGCAACCAGGTCTTTCTGAGGGATAGCAGTCTCAGGCCTACTGTGTTTTTATGCTGTACACTGATTTTTTTCATTTAAGGAGATTGTGATTCTAATCATTTAGCTTCTGAAAAATGAGAGGCAGGTAATGGCCAACCAAATTCTTTAATAATATTTGTTTTGTGGATACCATGACTGCCTACTAATTTGATTTGCTGGAAGGACTTGCAATTCAACATAATGTCCTCATGGTTTGGGTTTATTACAGTGAAGGATACGATGCAGTAACAGCAAGAAGAAGATAGGTGAATGCTAGAGAGATCTGGCACAGACTTCCAAATCTTTCTGCTGTGAGAATTACATGGACACAGTTTCTCCACTAGCTGTGATGAGTAGACACGTATAAGATGTCTCTGGCTAGGGAAGTACATGATTGTGACAGTCCAGAGTTCTTATAGGAAGCTGGTCACATAAGGCACATTTCTGCCATATGACTAGCCCTCGTAATTGAAGCTTAGAACTCAGAACAATACCAGGTACACATCTTAAATCTTGATGATTACTTTCAGCTATGCTAACATCCTGGTACATCCTGCCTCTAACATCCTTTCCCAGTAACTGTGAACATTTCAGGAGGTTAGTTCTCAGGGTTTGGCCAGGGGTCATTGCTCTGGCTCCAGGCATTCCCCCAGAGATTAGCAAGGACTCAGTAAAACAGACCTGCTCTGTTAACTCCTTTCTCACTGTATATCCTATGTGATACATGCTGCATGTTGCATTTGCTGAATGTACTATTTAGTGCTGATACATTATTTAGAATTTAGTATTATAAACTTAGAAAAAATAACTGGTAGTAGAAATAGTTAACAAAATTCACTTCTGTGAGGGAAGTTTGTAGATAATTTTTCTTTTAGGGATTTACATAATGGTGAGTTGTGGATTTCCCATTTTTGTCCACAACTATTTCTATTATATCCAGGTATATGTTATGTTAAGGAACAAAATAGAAATATGAACTTCAAACTGTTAGATTAAGATATTAGACAGAATTAACCTTTGTTTCATGAAGGCCTTCCTTGTGAGGGACTTCTAAACAGAATGAGATCTCTTTTTTATGGAATTTGCAGATTTACAGACAATCAGTTTTGCAGAAAGAAAATAACCCATAGTTGAAAAGTTGCCTGATTCCAGGATTTGAAACCAACCTCTCCTACTTTATTTACTGCTCTTTGAAACCTGTTTTATGTTATGCAAAAAAGAAAGACAAAAGTATATGGGAAAAGTTACATGCTTGAAAATGAGAAGTTCTGAGTTAATATTAAGTTGAATAGGTTTGCTTATTGCAGAACTTCACAGAGCCTTCAGTGCGATAGTACACAGTATGAATCTTGCAGGGCAAAGAGAGCATATGACATTCCCCTAACTTATTTGACCATAGACTGTCTTTAGTGAGGACCTGTGGTAACAGTTTTCTTTAGAATAAAACAGAAGGACAAGAGGAAGCCATAATGGGTTTTAGGTAGAGGAGAGACAGAAAACAGTGTAGAAAAAATTTAAAGAAAACCTAGTTGCAGGAAGTTCAGTATTTTATACTACCTTCTGATAAAACCTGTTCAGAAACTTCCCTATCTGGATGTCTTTTTCCTGCCAAGTTTCCTGAATTGATGTTTCTCTTATAATGTGAATGGCATGTTTCTCTTAGGCTGGTGGTGAACAGTGTGATAAGAGCTTCTGTGGTATGGATCATTGCCTTTATGCTTATACCTTACACAGTACCTGACATGGTATCAGGAATATAGTTGGCCAGGACTCAGTAAATATCCAGAGAGCATGTAATGAATTGTGACTCTAAAATACTGAAACTTTTTTTTTTAAGGAACACATTTAGACATAGAAGTTATTTTGAAAATGATGTCATTTTGAAAAACATTCTTGGAACTTAACTATTAGAGATGAGTTTTAATTCCTTCCTCATCACCAACACTTTTAATGATCTTTATGATTTTTAAAATTTATTTTCACAGGCCCTGGCTGGTTGGCTCAGTGGTAGAGCGTCGGCCTGGTGTGCAGAAGTCCCGGGTTCGATTCCCGGCCAGGGCACACAGGAGAAGCGCCCATCTGCTTCTCCACCCCTCCCCCTCTCCTTCCTCTCTGTCTCTCTCTTCCCCTCCCGCAGCCAAGGCTCCATTGGAGCAAAGTTGGCCTGGGCACTGAGGATGGCTCTGTGGCCTCTGCCTCAGGTGCTAGAATGGCTCTGATCTCGACAGAGCGACGCCCCAAGATGGGCAGAGCATCGCCCCCTGGTGGGCATGCCGGGTGGATCCCAGTCGGGTGCATGCGGGAGTCTGTCTGACTGCCTCCCCGTTTCCAACTTCAGAAAAATACGAAAAAAAATTATTTTCACAGAACAGAATTGTTCCTGCATAGTCATGTAAACAGTTTTAACCACAAGGTTTCTTCTGCAGTGGATGGAATTTTATTTTAACTAATTAAATGGTCATCCTAGCTAAGGAAGGCCAGTGGATGGGTCAACAGTAGCCAAGGCATTCCTCAAGAAGTAGTGAAAGGTGAGAAGGCTTGCTTTACCATATAGCAAGAATTACTATGAAGCTGTACTAACTACTACATCAATGTGCTATAGCAATAGATAGACCAGTGGAACAGGACATGGAACCCTGGAAACCAGGTTTATAACAAAGTTGGCATTGCACATTATTAAGGAAAGGATGAACTTTCCATTAGTAATATCGTAACAGTTGATTATCCACATGAAGAAAATGACACTGAATCTCTACTTAAACCTGAAGGGTAAAACTCTAAAATAGCTTCTACATACAGAAGAATTTAAGACTTAGAAAATGATTAGAATTATATTAATTTATAATATTACATGTCAGTTTTACTTCAATAAAATAATTATATTAAATTTATATATAGATTAATTTTGGGAAGAAGCTAGTTTTTGTCTCTAACATGGTATATCTATCCATCAGTCAAATGTTATTTTATACCCTTGGATAGCGCTTCACAATTTTCTCCTTGCCTTACACGTAATTTGTTAAGTTTATGCCCAAATACCCTAGAGCAGTGTTTTTCATCTGCTGGTCTGTGGATGAATGCCAGTCTGTCAAATTTCATGCTGGTCTGCGAAAGAGTTAGCCACCCTGATGTAATCTTCATATGACACTGCCTTAGAGTTTTATAGCTTTGGAATGTGATTATATATATATAGTCTAATTAGTTCTTATTATTATACAGGAACATAATTAATGTTAGTTCATCTTGTATTCAGCAACATTAATTAAATCATGAATTACAGTAGTTCCAATGATTTATCTATTGATTCTTTTAGAATTTCTGTGTAGAAGTTATGCTATGTGCTTAGATAATTTTGTCTTTTTATTTTCTAATTCTTTTTTCTTGTCTTATTGCTTAGACCTTCAGTACAGTATCAAATTGAAGTAAGGATGCATAATTTGTCTTTTTTATGTTACAGAAATTTCATCATTAAATGTGTACTATAGGCTGGTCCTAGTTTGCTGTTGCAGTCTCTATTCATGAGTAATGAATTGCCTTTAAAGTTAATGTCTGTAATAAACATTTATTCATATTTTATTTGTATCAGGAATGCAGGAGCAGCTTAGCAGGGTGGTATTGAATCATGATTTTTCAGGATGTTGCAGTCAAGATGTTGGCTAGAACTACAGTTATCTGAAGGCTTGACAGCACCTGCTTCCAAACTGGTTCAGTTCTCTGCCTGGCAAGATAGTACTGGTTGGCAGGAGGCTTCAGTTTCTTACTATGTGGACCTTACCGTAGGGTTGCTTGGGTGTCCTTCTGACATGGCACTGGATTTCCCCAGAGTGTGTGGTCTGAGGGAGAGATAGGAGGAAGTGTGTTTTATGACCAGCCTTGAAATCACACACCACTACGTCCACTATATGCTGTTGGTCACAAGTAAGTCACTTAGTCCAGCCCACACACTAGGGAGGGAAATTTCATTCAACAAAAGTTATTTTGCATAAAGGTTTTTTTTTAGTCTGTTTGCCCCACAAAGTTGCATTAGAGCAGAGACTTACGTGTATCTTTACCTTAGACCCTTCTGTTGAGCCCCAAACTTGTGTCCAGCAGCTGTGGTTAACATCACACCTTGAAGGTATCAAAGTTACCTCGTCCTTTGCATGTCCAAAATCAGACTTACATTTCTTTCCATCTTAATTCTCTTCCTTCGGAAAACTGGTCCTCTTTTACTAGTATTTTTCATTTCTGTGACTGGCATCACTTTGCATCCAGTTGCACAAGCCCAGATTCCCTCCTCTTTACCCTCATCTGACCACCCTTAAATCCCATTGAGTTTGCCGGTAATATCTTACACCTGCCCACTTTTATCTGGCTCCAGCTTCATCTCAAAGTTCCTCTTTTGTCTTTGATTCATTGACCTTTAATTACCTCCTCCTTGCTATATATAGCCTTTGCTACTCAGTGCCTGAAATGCTTATTTCCCCCTCAACTAATGTCTTCCTCAGGGAAGCCTTTGTGACAAAGTCAGGTCTATTACAGATGTTTATAGTGTGCTGTGTCCCACTCTTCAAAGCATTTTCACAATTGAAATAAATCATATTTATGTGACTGTTTGATTAATGCTTGCTTTCCTATAGCCAACTCTAAAATACATGCAGGGAGTATATATTTTGTTCACTTTTGTTTTCCCTTCATTTGATACATTCCCTACATTTACTGAGTCAGAGTTTTTTGAATTAATAAGTGAATGAATATACTTGATTATAGATCTGATTGATAATGGAGCAAATGGAATATATAATTAGTAAATAAAATAATTTAGGCTCTCCTATACTGTGTTAGAGTATAACTGTCATCTTTTTGAGTCCTGTTTTTCTGGCAGAGAGTCCAGCTACAAATTAATGAACAGATCTAATGTAGAAACTCCTGTCTCGAATCTCAGCCTGGCGAGCATGATGCAAAGATAGTTATCCTAGAGCTAGATGCCTGATAGTGCGGTGGTTTTTTATTTTATTTTTCAATTACAGTTAACATACAGTATTATATTAGGTTCAGGTATACATCCCAGTAATTAGACATATATATAATTTTTGAAGTGATCACCCTGATAAATCGAGTACACATATGACAACATACATATATAAACTGCTCACAAAAATGAGGTGATATTTTATCACTTCATATTCATTTTGAAATATCCCCTAATTTCTCTAAGCAGTGTAATTCTTACAATATTATTGACTATATTCCCTATGCTGTACTTGACATCCTCAATGTGCACTTGACATCCCCATGACTATTTTTAAGATTTTATCTATTCATTTTAGAGAGGAGAGAGAGAGAAGGGAGAGAGAAGGAGGGGAGGAGCAAGAAGCATCAACTGCCATATGTGCCTTGATCAGGCAAGCCCAGGGTTTCAAACCAGCGACCTCAGCATTCCAGGTCAATGCTTTATCCACTGTGCCACCACAGGCCACCCCCATGACTATTCTGTAACTATCAATTTGTACTTCTTAATCCCTTCACCTTTTTTACTCTCTCCCAACCCCCCTCCCATCCGGTAACTGTCAAAATGTTCTCTGTATCTCTGAGTGAGTTTCTGTTTTGTTTTTTAGATTTCACATATAAGTGAAATCATGTAGCATTTGTCTTTGTCTTGTTCCACTCAGCGCAATGCCTTCTCCGTGTTGTTGCAGATGGAAAAATTTCATTCTTTTTTATAGCCAAGTTGTATGTACCACTTGTTCTTTATCGGTTCACCTATTGATAGACATTTAGGTTGCTTTACATTTTGGCTATTGTACAATAAATAATGCTGCAATAAACATATGGATTGTATATGTCTTTTTAATTTAGTGTTTAGGGATTCTTTGGATATATACCTAGAGGTGGAATTGCTGGGTCCTTGTCTCTTGTTATAGCCTGTGTTTTAACATCTGTTTTGTCTGATACAAGTATTGTTACCATAGCCTTTTTTGTTTTCATTTTCATGAAATAATCTTTTTTTATTCCTTTACTTTCTGTCTGTGTGTGTCGTTAGATCTGAAGTGAGTCTCTTGTAGATAGCATATGTAAAGGTCTTGTTTTGTTATCCATTCAGCCATTGTATGGCTTTTGATCAGAGCATTTAATCCATTTACATTTATAGTGACTGTTGATAGATATGTATTTGTTGCCATTTTATTATTCATATGTTTTATTTATTTTTTCTTCTTAAAGAAGACCCTTTAACATTTTTTATAATACTGGTTTGATGGTGATGAACTCCTTAGCTTTTTCTTGTCTGGAAAGCTCTTTATTTGTTCTTAGATGCTAAATGATAGCTTTGCTGGTAGAGTAATTTTGGTTGTAAATATTTGCTTTTCATCACTTTGAGTATTTCTTACCAATACCTTCTGGTCTGCAAAGTTTCTGTTGATAAATTATCTAACAGTCTTATGAGATCCCCCTTGTAGGTAACTAACTGCTTTTCTCTCACTGCTTTTAAGATACTCTCTTTATCTTTAATGTTTGACATTTTAATTATATGTCTTGGTATGGGCCTCTTTGGGTTCATCTTGCTTGAAACTCTCTGTGCTTCCTGGGATTATCTGTCCCCTTTGCCAGGTTGGATAAGTTTGCCGTCATTATTTTCTTAAATTGGTTTTCAATTCCTGTTCTCTCCTCTCTTTCTAGCACCCCCATGATGCAAATGTTGGCACACTTGAAGTGTTCCCAGAGGTTCCTTAAACTATTCTAATTTTTTTTGTATTTTTTTTCCTTTTTGCTGTTCTGATTGTTTTCTTCTGATTGGTGTTTTCTGCTTCCTTATCTTCCAGGTTGCTGATTTGATCTTCTGTTTCATCTACTCTGCTGTTGATTTCCTGTAACATATTCTTCATTTGTTATATTTTCTGTCTCTGTTGAAGTTCTCACCAAGTTCATTTGTTCTTAACCTAAATTCATTGAGCATCCTTATAACCAGTGTTTTGAACTCTGCATCTTGTAAATTTATTGTCTCTGTTTTGTTTAGTTCTTTTTTGGGGGGTTTTGTTCTGTTCTTTCATTTGGGACATGTTTCTTTGTCTCCTCATTTTGGCTGCCTCCCTGTGTTTGTTTCTTTGTATTAGGTAGAGCTGCTACATCCCTGGGTTTGGTAGAGTAACCTCATGTAGTAGGTGTCCTATAGGGTCCAATGGCACATCCTAGTCAGCCACCTGAGCTGGGCACTTCAGGTATAATTCCAGGTGGGCTCTCTGCACTCTCTTGTTATAATGGGGTCTTTATTGTTGTTGACATGTCAGTGGGAAGGATTTACCCCTCCCAGGTCAATCAGCTATGAGGACTAGTAGTGATCACAGCAGAGGATTTGCTGTGCAGGGGCCAACCCCACAGAGTGGGACTAGCTTCAGCAGGGCTCTGGTGCCAATGAGTTTGCCCCTTGAGAGTGTTGCTCATGGAGGTGATTGGATGGTGCTTTGGCATGGTTTGAAGCAGTCCACTGGGTGTGCTAGCTCTGGGGCCTCCCAGGAGCTGCAGGCCAATGTCAGCTGCTCCTTGTGCCCTGGCTGGGGTCACCCAGCATGAGCTACAAAGCAGTCTGCAGATGGCTGCTACTTGTACTTGACTTGGAGGTGCCCAGGAGAGGCCAAGCTGTGAACCAAGACCAGTTGCTTCTAGTGCTGGGCCTGGGGCCATTGAGCAAGAGGTACAGGGTACTCTTGAGAGTAGATGCTGCTTGCTTGGGGCTTGTCGATCTTTGAGAGATTTTAACAGAGTTTGTAGTATGAACCAAGTCAGGCTGTTTGTTTGGAAATGCCACTGGAAATGGCTTGGGTGGGCCTGCAAGTTGGGTGGGATGGGGTCTCAGGTAATTACCAGGGTGGGGTGAACAGTGTTAGCCAGGTTGATGGAAACTCAAATGTTCTACACACCTGCCAGCTAGGATGATGGGGGAGTGGACTCAGCAAAGGAACAGTGGCCCCTGCCAGCACTTCTGTGTGGGATAAAGCTGCCCCTCAGACCTTGTCCTGGACCCAGACAATTCATTTTCTCTTGTTACATTCCTGGCGTCTGTCTGACCAGCTGCTGCCCCAGTGTTGGAGGCGTCTGTCTGTCCAGCTGCTGCCCTAGTGTTGGAGCTCAGAGCAAGTGCATCTGAGTAAGTTTATGTGTGTGTCCTTTAAGAGGGCTGGGACTCTGGCAGTTCTCCTCCTCAGTCAGCTACAACTTCTGCTAGTTTTCACAGCCAGAAGTTACAGGGACCTCTCTTCCAGAAGCCTTAGGCTGGGGAGCCTGGTGCGGGACTGGGACCCCTTGATCCTCACGACATGCCTTACAGCTGAATTATCCCTTCTGATTTTTATCTGCCACATGTGGATATGGGATCAGCCCTTCAATGTCTCCATCCATCCTACCAGTCTCTATGTGGCTTCTTCTTTATTTTTGTTTTTATTAAAAAAATTTTTTTTTATCTTTAGAGAGAGAGAGGGACAGACATACAGGAAGGGAGTGAGATGAGAAGCATCAATTCTTCATTGCGGTATCTTAGTTGTTCATTGATTGCTTTCTCATATGTGCCTTGATGGGGAGGGCTACAGCAGAGTGACCCCTTGCTCAAGCCAGCAGCCTTAGACTCAAGCCAGCAACCTTGGGCTTCAAGCCAGCAACCTTTGGGCTCAAGCCAGTGATCATGGGGTCATGTCTATGAGCCTGCGTTCAAGCCAGATGAGCCTCTGCTCAAGCTGGCAACCTTGGGATTTCAAACCTGGGTCTTCAGCATTCCAGGCCGATGCTCTATCCACTGCACCACTGCCTGGTCAGGCTAAAACTTTTTACTTTTAATTTATTGTGTTGACATGGTTTCAGGTGTCCCACCTGATATAACACCTTCAGCCCCTCTCATTGTGCCCCCCCATGCAAAGTCTCTTTCTATCCTCATTTTACCCCTTTTACTCCCCCTACTGCTACCCCCTATTTGTGGCTTCTATTTTATATCCTTAGTTATAGGACTTACGTTCACAAGCTTTCAGGAGGTTCTGAATAATGATTCTGTATTTTAGTTGTAATTTTGATGTGGTTGTGGGAGAATGGAGTACCATGTCTACCTGTCTGCCATTTTTACTGGAAGCCTTGAGAGTACTGTGTTCTTAGGAGATAAGCTCCACAGTATACCCTAGCAGGCGTCCCCAAACTACGGCCCGCGGGCCGCATATGGCCCCCTGAGGCCATTTATCCACCCCCCCCCCCCCCCGCACTCCCGGAAGGGGCACCTCTTTCATTGGTGGTCAGTGAGAGGAGCACTGTATGTGGCGGCCCTCCAACGGTCTGAGGGACAGTGAACTGTCCCCCTGTGTAAAAAGTTTGGGGACCTCTGCTAGAGCCTTGGCCGGCAAACTGCGGCTTGTGAGCCACATGCGGCTCTTTGGCCCCTTGAGTGTGGCTCTTCCACAAAATACCACGTGCGGGCGCTACCTCGATAAGGAATGTACCTACCTATATAGTTTAAGTTTAAAAAATTTGGCTCTCAAAAGAAATTTCAATCGCTGTACTGTTGATATTTGGCTCTGTTGACTATAATGAGTTTGTCAACCACTGCCCTAGTAAAGTTTTTGGTCCAGGAGAATGAAGCTTTCATTTTCTCCTAATGGTTCCGTTGAACTGAAGATACTTCTTAGGCTTGAAATTTCTGGAAAGCCTTGGCTAGAAGTTTGAGGGGTAGGAGAAAATAATTATTTAGCCCTAGAAAATGCTGATTCTTCTTTGGGAAAACTTGGCATATGACAGGTAGGTAGGATCAGAAATTTTTTAAGTTTGGACAAATAGACACAGTAGTATGACCAGCACCACAAACAAGATATGGAGTGTTTTCATTATCACAAATTTCTTCCTACCGCTTTGTGTCCAGTCCCCTACTTCCTCCCCAGCTCCCGTAACCACTGATCTGATCTGTTCCATAGTCTTTCCTTTGCTAGAATGTCATATAAATGGAATCATAAAGTTTAGTGTGCAGCCTTTTGTGACTACTTTTACTTTGCATAATGCTTTTTAGATTAATCCATATTGTTGTATGCCTATCAAGCATTAGTTCTTTTTCACTGCTGGATTGTGGGGATAGTATTTTTACCGTAAGATGTACCATAATTTGTTTACCTTTTCATCTAGTGATGAACATTTGGAATATTTCCAGATATTGATGATTATGATTAATCTGCTAAAAAGATTTGTGTACAAGCCTTTGTATAGACATATGTTTTCCTTTCTCTTCAGTAAACAGCCGGGAGTGGGATTGCTGATCTTGTGTAGTCAGAAACTGCCAAACTGTATTCCCACTGGCAATGGTTAGAGTTCCAGGTGCACCACTTCCTTAGCAGCACTTGGTATTTTCCTTTTAGACACTTGTATCAGAGTATAGTGATGGTTCACTGTGGCTCTAGTTTACAGTTTTTAATAGCTAATGATTTTAAACGTCTTTTCATGGGCTCATTTGTCATCTGATTTGCTCTTTTGGTGAAGTGATACAGTTTAAATCTTTTGCCCATTTTATTAAAATTTTTTTTTGAAATTTGGATACAAGTCATTTATTAAATACGTAATTTGTAAATTTTTTTTTCAATCTGTGACTTTTTTTATATTCACAACAGTGCCTTTTGAAGAGCAGAAGCTTTTAATTATAAAGGCCATTTTTTCTTTTTACAATTTGTGGGAGTTTTCCTTGTCTGAGGAATCTTTGCGTAACCCAAAGTCGCAAAGATTTTTGCTATCTCCTTTACCGTTTCTTCTATACCTCCTGCTTCTTTCATACCCCTCTCTGCCGGGGTCCAGCCCCGGCGGTGATCCAGGGGTCCCACAGGAGGAGACAGCGTCGGCGAAAATGGAGTGAGAGAGCCGAATTCTTTTCTTTCTCTTTTATTCTCCGGTTAGCATTTACTGCCAGGCATCTCTACCAAATGCTAGTATAGCTCCCTTTTTATACACGCACACCTGAGTTACAATCACATGGTGTTAATTATTACTTTTGTTTCACTATGTTTTCATGTTTCCGGATAACAGTTAATTTACATCTATGAGTCACAAATCAGGTAGCAAATCATTCAAAATACAAAATAACTTGAATAGCGATAACAACATTAGTAAAAACTTTTAGAGTATTAGTTCTAAAAGGCTTGCCTCTAAAGAAATTAACATAACATCAAGAATAGCTTTCACCCAAAGATATGCAGAGTGCACTTGCAAGATAGCCCAGGAGCAACACAAGACATTCCATGGATTTCCCTACATTTTTGAATCTCAAGAGAACATCTCATTGAGAAAGCCTAGCAATTGCCTTTAGTCAAAAGACAATTCTCTTAGTAAAACATTCTTTTCTTGCTGACTACGCTCTCATTCTAGGCCACACAATGGGCCATTCTACTATACCTTACCTAAGATACTAATGTCTAGTCAAATATTACTTATTTATTATATTTAAACACTAGTTAAGTTCTGACTCTATTCTTCTCAGAATATACCACTATTTGCAAATCAAAGAAGAAAGGAATGTTTCTCTACTTATCACATGAAAAGGCTAGGGAGGAAAATGTTAAGTGAAGGCCTAAGGGTACTCTGTGCACAGCCACTGCCTCCTAACCATTCACAAGTCACAATTTATTCTTTTTATCATGATTAAGAAGGAATTCTCCTACAAACTTAACCCTTTACGAGGGATATCATAGCCAGCCTCTTATGTCTATGAGCCCAGTTCAAGGGGCTTGCAGGCTTTTCTGTGGAACTCACACCCTCTGTCTCATTTCCAAAGAAATCACTACGAATCTACAGGGAAAGCACGGTACTATTATCCCTGTGCCACAAATAATAGCACACACCCAGAAAAGGGGGGATATAAGGCCAGATTAATTCAAAAAGTCAAAGGGGGGAGTATCGTTGTGCCCATCCTTTGTGGTGACTTTGTCACTCCACAGCCATTGGTCTTCACTGCAGTGACTTTGTCACTCTGCAGCCATTGGTCTTCTCTGCTGTGACTTTGTCATTCAGCAGTTTTTGGTCTTCTTCTGCTGTGACCTTGTCAGCCAGCAGTTGTGGGTCTTCTCCTGCTGTGACCTTGTCAGCCAGCAGTTGTGGGTCGGCTCCCGACACCTCTCCTTTCAAACACCCCACCCCACTGCATTTCACCTTCAACTTTAGAATCTTGGAAAAATTAAAGAGGAGTGGATGAATAGTTTAAAGATTTACACTTAAGTATATATTTTGGGCTGTAAGCATTATAAAAACACACAGCAGATTTTAGAGAACATAAAGAAAGCTGCATTTGAATCCCAGATACTGCACTAGCAGTCTGTTTGCCTTGCCAGTGGCCTTTCATACGAAGTAGCTCAGAATATAAATTTATCGATATCTGGATTCTCTGGAGAGAACTGAGATTCCATGATACTGTACACTCTCAGGGTTTTGAATCTCCCTTTACTCCAGTTACCACAGTTATCTGTAGTTGCTCATTGTGTGTGATACAAGATCAGATATTGAATAAGTTTGATTTTGAGGCAAAAATATGATAGTAGCATCCTGTTCTCACTGTGTAGTCAGGGAGTATTGGTTTGATGAAAAGAGGAATATAGGCAAGAGATCAAAGTTGTCAGAGAGATGAGCATAAATAATACTTCAGGCTTATGAATATCCTTTATTATTTTGGGGGTGCTTTTCAGGTTGCTGTCTAGCAACCTTGTAATGCAGGCAGTAACTGTGAGTGTGTGTGTGTGTGTGTGGGGGGGGGTTAGGCAGTTATATAACGTACACAGTGATCTCTCCAGTATTTCAGGTAACCAACCTGGAACCATATTAATTATCACAATATTACTGACTGTATTCTTTATGCTGTACTTTACATCCTGTGACTGTTTGTAAGTACCAATTTGTACTTCTTAATCCTCACCCTTTTCATCCAGCCCCCAACCCCCATCCTCTCTGGCAACTATCAGTTTGTTTTCTGTATTTATGAGTCTATTTCTGTTTTGTTTGCTTATTTCTTTTGTTCTTTAGATTCCACATGTGAGTAAAATCATAAAGTATTTATCTTTCTCTGATTGGCTTGTTTCATTTAGCATTATACCCTCTAGGTCCATTCATCTTTTGCAAATGATGAGATATCTTTTTTTAATGACCAAGTAGTATTTCATTGTATATATATACTACAACTTTTTTATACACTTTTCTGTTGATGGGCACCTGGGTTGCTTTCATATCTTGGTTCTTATAAATAACACTGCATTGATCTAGGGGGGCATATCTCCAATCGAATTAATGTTTTGGGTTTCTTCAGATATGTACCCAGAGTGGAATTGCTGGGTAATAAGGCAGTTCCATTTTTAATTTTTTGTGGGAACTCCTTACTGTTTTCTATAGTGGTTGCACCAGTTTGCAGTCCCACCAGCAGTGCATAAGGGTTCCCTTTTCTCCACTTTGTCTTTTTCATAGATAAATTCTCTGGCCTGTTCTGAATTGTTTGGGTAACTACATCTGTGCTGCTCGCCACGGAACATGCTACATAAAGTTTCCCTTGTGAGGGGCTGCAGCATAGACCACCAGCCTGGTCCCTAAGAGCATACACTGATGTGGCTTTCATGTGGGTCATATGTGTGAAGTGTGTGTTTCGTCCATGCACCTCCTCTGAATGCATGCCTCATCAGAATGCACTTGGCCAGTCTCTCTCCTAATCAACAGTGACACAGGCCTTTGGAGCCTTGGCTTCAGCTGCTCAGTGTATGACTCTGTACCTCTCTGAGGACTCCCAGACTTCTCCAGAGCTCTCCAAGGTGAACTCCCCAGGTGCAAGAAATGTTTCTAGTCAAACTGCCCCAAATGACTTTCCAAATTTTGTGACAGTTCCTCAAGTTATTTTCTCATATTTCAACAGATGGAGGTGTGGGGTATGGGTGGGAAATGGAAACTAAAGATCAGGGAAATCTGTAAAGTTACTGGCAGAGCCAACACTAGGTCTCAGACCTTATGATACCCTTTTTCCTTCCAGTATGATTTCCATGTTTGTTTTTTAATGGCTGGTGACTAGCATTTTTGAAATAGGATTCAATGGGTCAGAGGGACAAGAGTGAGCCCAATAAACCTCTATAGTACAGGCTCCTAGGAGAACCCGTATTAATCTTTAGGCCTTGAGAACTGAATATGAGTGGTTGAAACAGACTGGGAATCACTAGATTCTTAAATTCCTATAGTCATCAGTGGCTTAGCACTGCTTTAGCATTGTAGTAATTGAGTAGAAGGCAGCTAAGCCCCGGCTGTTTGATGGATATGAGATAGTAGGTCACTGTTGTTTTAATCTATATTTTCCTACTTATAGTGAATTGAGCACTTTTCTACATGTTTATTGGCTATTCAGGTTTACTTTCTACAAAGTGCCTGTTATATCCTCTGCTTATTTTCCTGCTGGGCTGTTGTGTATTGATTTGTACGACTTATTTGTATATCCTTGATACTATTAACTTTTATGTATTTTACAAATATCTTTCTAAGTTTGATTTATAAACTTAGTCTCCATAGTAAAATTTCATATGTATATTATTCTTTGTTGCAATTCATTTTCTACATTCTAAAATTTTAAGTTAATTTATTTTCTTTTTCTCTCTATAGGTTATGAATGTGATTGCTGATGAAACTGGATTGGAAAATTTTTCATGATCTTTGTATATTTATATATATATATTTTAAAATTTTGCATTGACTTAAAGTGCCATGAGAAAATTTGCATATTGCAAGGTGGTCCTAGCCACCTCCTTGATTTGGGTACTCTTGGATATGTTCCTGCTGCTTTACTTCAGTGAATGCAACAAATGTGATGTAAAAAAGGAGAGAGGACTTCCTGCTGGGGATGGTGAGTGACATTTTATAATAAAATGCTCATTTTGATAAGTATGTCACTGGTTTTTTGTTGTTAACTAATTTGGATACTATAAAATTTTAATATTTTTTAGATTAATAATAATCCCTGTTTTCTTATATAAGATGATCATATTTCTAACAGTTCTCTAATGGGTTCTTCCAGTAGTTAAAAGTATTAAACTATCATGTATAGAATTACTAAATTTAATTTTGTGTTCAGTGTTAAATGTAGTTAATTAGCTGGAAGTTATGTTACCAAATTATACAAGGAATCTTATAGTTGGACTCATCAGAATTTTACAGATTAGTCTCATGCCATAATGCTGAGTGGAGAATTAAAATTACATTATCAAGTATCAAAAGATATTTCTCCTACCTTCCCATCTCAGTTCTAAGGGAAGAAATCGTTCTAGATGGATGTGACCTGGAGAATTCTCTTGATGAAAGCAGGAACTTTGTAGATATGCTGTAGATAGCTCCAGTTAACGCCCGAGGGCAGGCTTTTGAAAGGTGAGGCTACGGAGGGGGCTGCAGTGGGAACACAGCATGTCTGGGTGGGAAGGAAAGGAAATGAATGTGGAGACTCTGGGTAGGACGGACTGACGTTTTTGGCAGAGGACACTAGGAATACTCAGTTTGTATTGAGCAAACAAATGCTTCCTTTATTTAAAAAAAACGAAACATAATAAAAATGTCTTTGCATTGTGAGTCAGTAATTTAGCTGTTCTGGGCTCTGAACTTGGATTATTTATAGAATATTTGGCTCTACAGTAATTCTGTTTTCAGAAATTATGTATAAATGATTACTATTTAACATAAGTCTTATTTGGGTAGCTACACTTAAATATTTTATAGTTTATATTGAGGGAACTGGTTCCCTAAAATTTATAATCTAAAATTATTTATTTGTATTGGTAACTGTGCCTACTTACTGTAATTTTTATAGATTGGATTGTATAACAAGTTCTGTTTATTTCATCTTCGGAAATTTGCCTAAAAATAGCCTCAGTTGCCAGCACTGGACTCTACTAACACCTAGACCAGGGGTTGGGAACCTATGGCTCACGAGCCAGATGTGGCTCTTTTGATGGCTGCATCTGGCTCACAGACAAATCTTTTAATAAAAAAAAATAACGTTAAAAATATAAAACATTCTCATGTATTACAATCAATTCATTTCCTACCGTTCATGTTCATGGTTGAGGGTGGCTGGAGCCAATCACAGCTGTCCTCGGGACAACACCAAATTTTTATTGGATAATGCGTAAGTACACAGGTTGTTGTATGGCTCTCATGGAATTACATTTTAAAATATGTGGCGTTCCTGGTTCTCTCAGCCAAAAAGGTTCCTGACCTCTGCCCTAGGCTAATCCCTAACTTTTAAAATTTCAATTTCCCACCCTGGCCAAATAGCTCAGTTAGTTAGAGCATTGTTCTGATAGGCAGAGGTTGTTGGTTTAATCCCTGGTCAGAGCACATACAGGAACAGGTCGATGTTTGTGTCTTTTTCTTTTTCCCTTCTTCTCTAAAATCAATAACTTTAAAATATTAAAAAAATAAATTTCATTTTTCCCATAAGTTTTAATAAAATATATTTCTATTCAAAGTCAGCCTGTTTGCTTATTTTCTTGGTTTACTCTTTGGCCCTGTTGTTTAGTAACTGTTGAATGACAGAATACTGTTTCCTGGACGGTTATTAGAGCTATAGCTCTGTCCACATTTTTCTTCTTCTGGCTATTTGATTTTTTTAATTGAATTTATTGGGGTGACACTGGTCAACAAAATGATACAGGTGTCAGGTGCCCAGTTCTGCATCACATCTCTGTACATCATATCCACATTTAAATCAAAGGGCAGGTATTACCATTCATCAGTAAGAGACTAGGGTAGTTTTTTCCCAAAGAGAACGGATTAACTCTCCTCACCCTAATTCATTGCTCTTTATGGTGGGAGCTCATGGTGTTCTATCTTAAATGCAAACGCATGGAAGTAAGAGAACGGGACCTGTAGTGCGTGAAGATCCACTTGGCAGATGTTTTTGAAACTCTAATTTGTGCTGGGCAATGTAATAGGTGCTAGTAATAGACAGTTCAACACTAACAAAAAAAAGACGAAATTTCTTCCTTTGGGGAGCTCACAGTCCAATCGGAGAGAGAGAATAATAGTAGGATATGGATATAATAAATAGCATACTAGAGATTGCGTAAGAGCAGAAAGGAAGGAAGGCCTTGGGCGTCTGGGAAGGTGCGGGAAGGAATACTGAAGTTGAGTGATATAGATGAACAGATGTTCGTTAGGTTTGATGGGTAAGGATACCTTCTGAACAAAGGAAAGGAGCATGTGCAAGATAAGCAAGTGCGAGAACAGAGTTGATGGATAGGAAATGTGGGGAAAGCACAGAGGAAGCTTGGAGGTTAGCAGGGGCCACGTCACCAAAGGCCCATGTGGCATGCTGAGGGTTTTGGACTTCATCCTGTAGGCAGTGGCATGCCATGAAGATTTTTAAAAAGGGAGTAAGGAACCTGGTGGGATCAGACTTTCAGAAGTGGTGGTCATGTGGCTGATGTACTAGAAGAGAACAAGACAGCAGAGACCAGTTGTGAGGTAGTTGTGAACATTTAGAGCAGTTCTTGGAGCCTACACCGAAATGACACTGGTGGGAAAGAGAAAATAAAATGTATGAGGAGCATGTAATTAGTGGAATTTACATAATTTAGAGAGCCACTGAATGTAAGTCCAAGGTGACTCCCAGGTCCCCCGTGTAGATGAACTGATGCAAGGCGGGGTCCCCAGAGGCAGAGCAGCTTTGATGAGCAGGTGGTTGCCTATATTGCTGTGGCTATTGAACTATGAGGTGCTGGTGGAGAGTTCTGTGGTAGAGAGTGGTTGGGGGCACATAGGTGGCAGAAAGTTAAGCCTGGTCTGTACAAGAGACTGCACTGGTTACGTAGGTAGAGTTAGAAGAGAGAGACCCAGTGTTGGAGAGCATCTTGGAGGGTCAGGGAAGGAAGAGAGGCTTGTCAGGAACTGAGAGAAGAAGCCAGAGTGAGCGAGGTCATGGAAAGCCAGGAGTGGTGTTTGTTCAGAGATTTTGCTTGAGCTGAAGACCTGGTGTTCCTGGTGTGTTTGGATTGGGATTTCCGGTGACCCTGGCAAGCACTGTTTCAGTGCCCGCAGACTTGAGGCACCAGGGACGTAGTGGAGGTGTGCAGCTTCTTCTTTTAGGGACTTTTACATGGACAGATGGGGTAGTAAAATTGTTGAAGGAATGGAGCTAAGGTTGGTTTTCTGTGTATGTTTTTTTTATATATGTTTAGGGAAAGATTTAAAATGTAAGGCAAAGAAGCAATACTTGAAAGAACAGATATTCAGCAGATGAGACTGGGATATCAAAACCGTAAGAAAAGGATTATCCTTCAAGAGGATTCTAGGTTAATACAGATTTGAAAACCACAAGAGGCATGAGTACCAAAGAAAAGAAGTAGCAGCTTCTATACAAGTGCTGAAGTACAGAGTCAAGGAGAAATGGTCTGGAAGTAACAAGGAGCTCTGAGATGGCGTATTTACCTCGTGGGAAAAGGACAGCGAGCAGTTCTCACTGAAAAGGTGATGCGTTTGTGGGCTCTAGGGAAGAGCCAGATTTGGGTTCCCGGTAAGTCTGAGGTAGATGGGAGCTCTGTGTTGAGATGAGACAGAAAGAAACTTGATAGCCTGGGGGTGTCAGGTGTGGATAGGGCAGACTGAGCAGGGTTCAGCAATGGGAGAAGGAGAGAACTGAGCAGGAAGCCAGAGGTGAGGTGAGCAAGCAGCTGACCGGGAAGGATTTGAAAGGCCAGTGTACCCAGACAGGGGCCTTAGAGCCTGTTTCCCATTGTGATCTGTGAGCCTTAAGGGTTGACAGGGAAGGGAGACTGTTGATGCTAAGCAAGAAGTTTGAAAAATCTGCTCTAGTGTGAAGTTTCAGTGCAGTGGGAGCTGGGAGGTCCCAGGTAACTCAGAGCGCCGAGATTATTCAAGTTCTCAGTAGGTGAGGAATTGCTGTGGTGTCTGCAAAGACCTGTGACTAAGATGTTGCAAGAGCATGGCTTGGTAATGGTACTAAGGATTTGGACGTTCTTAGTGGAATTTGCAAGTATGCTCAGTGACCTCCGAGAAGAATGTAAGTCTCCTTTGGTACAATACATAAATAAGGTCTCCAGGATCTTCATTTTCTATGGCATTTGAAAAACCAAAACAAATAAAAAAGAAAAACAAAACAATGAGCAGATGTAACACTCCAGAGTAATTGTTTCAGTAGTGTAAGGATCTCATTTCTGAACATTTGTTGAACTGTTTTACAGTGCCAATTTAGGGAAATTTACCAAATTATGTTCTGTATATTGTGAATAAAGGTGTTCTGTTTTTAAGTAGAATAGATTTATTATTCTTATGAAAATATTTTCTGACATTAAACCGGTCTGTGGCCCAAAAAAGGTTGGGGACCACTGCTTTATACTACTTCCATGAGAAAAATATGTTAGTGATTTGTAAGATTTATTAAAGTATCTTCAAAAGTATGTAATGTGGTTTGTATACATTAATTTTATTTAGTGTCATACAGAAGGAACCTGTAGTTTTCTTGGTAATTAAGTTTTCTAACATATGAAACCTCTTTACATTGTTGTATGAATGAAGTTAAACTGAAGTATAAAATATCTTTGTTCTTACATAAAAGCTTGGACTAATTCCCTTATCAAACTTGATTTGATTTTAGACATGATCTGCATGTAAAATTTTCTGCCAAGAAAAAAATTTTTTTTTACTTTAGGAAATTGATGATATCCAAACCCCATTTTAGTAACTGTCAAAAATTTCACTGAATTCACTTTTAATTTACATAAAATACTGCTAAGTAGAATACAGGTAAAGTTAATGCTGACCCTCTTTTTTATTAGTTGCTTCTTTATACTGCAAGTGCATTAATAGTAAAAATATTTACTAACCACATACATTTTATCCTGGCCTCTTTGCAAAAGAAAAGTAGTTAACTAGTCCATTTAATTTTTTAGGATACTGTAATTTCTAAATTAGAGTATTCTGTTAGATTCTGTAAGTCATGAAGTAGTCATATAATTTTTAATTAATTGTAATTTTAAATGTGGCTGTGAAATCTCATGTGTTTCAGAAGGTTAAAGTATATAGTGTGGGCACTATATTAGATATTCAGATTATTGCTAAGTACCCGGTGATCAAATATGTAAAACATTGCAGCAACAGAATTGTAAAGAAGCAGTTTTGCCTGCTTCTTTAAGATCTCAAGAGTTTTTACTTTACAGTGATGGGCAAGCTTTTAACTATCTGGTCATATAGTCTCTTATGCAATAAGGAATACAATTTATATTTACTAAGTTCTTATAGTAATAATTCCTTGAGTCCTCCTACATGCTCCCCTAATCCCATGGCAATTTTCAAAATAAAATAAAAGTAGAAAAAATAAAAAATGTCATTCCCATTTACCCATCAGTTGGCTTCAACAGTTGTCAACTCAAGGCTAGTCTTGTGGCATGTATACATGAGTACCCCCCCCCAGCTTTTGGTTATTATTGAAGAAATTGGGTTCTTTTTTCCCAGTTTCCCACAGTCAAGATTTGCATCCCTTTAGTGTTCTTTATCAAGTCCTTCTGAGTTCATGGATAGGTTCAGAGGCTTGATCAGATTCAGTGTCTCCCCTTTTTCTCCTGGAAAAATATATTATAGATGAATATAATATAGATGGTATTCTCGTAACTGAGCAGGATGTTCAAAATTGAGCAGGATGAACATGTTTCATTCTAACTTTTGCTTAAAGCATCATCTTATACTAAAACAGGGCAGAGATAACTGAAGAATATTTATAATCAGGGTCACTAGATGTCTCCCACCTACTCTTAACGTTACCTTTGCCACACACAAAAGATAACTGTCACTTCCAAAACTCTGCTGCTTTCTGTTGACCCCTGAACATCCCAATCCTCAAATCTGTTGATTGCTCTTTATTTTCCAAGACAGATAAATGAGTAGAATTAATTCTAAGAGTTTTATAATTGTTATAGTTTTAAAAGCTTACATGGGCATTATACCTCTGTTACTTGTATGATAGTTTTTATTATACTTGTTATTGAGAATAAGTATGACAACTTAAAATTTTTTTCAGCCTTTAAAGAGTTTATTTGCTGAGTAAACATTAGGCAGGATTTGTTTTAAAAAATATATTACATGAGTTTTCTATAATTTTTAAAGTTATTTTCTAATATTTTCAGGTCCCTCCTAAAATCACAGTTTATGCTGAGAATAAGGGAAGTTATTGTATGACATATTTTTCTTGATGGTTCTATAAAATAGATTTTTATATTCCAGACAAAGTTGTTAAAGACACAATGAATAATTTCACATATGCTGCAGCTTTTTTATTGGTAGGTTGCTTTGTACCATTGTCTGAAACAATCTTCCTATAGGTCAGCTTTACCAATTAGTGCTGTTCTTGGGCAGATGAAGTCTGGCCAAAGAGAGATGGTTTGTCTGCTGCCTTGATTTCTCTCTTTTTGTGCAGAGATTTTTTGGGGATGTGTAGAGAAAAACTACAGGAGAATAAAACCTTCAGTTAAAAGAAGAAGTAATGTCCCAAACAGATATTGTTACTGCATTATTGTCCTCACCTCATTGTATATCTATCTGTCCCTTTTAGATAGGAAGTTTAACACACTTTTATCCAAATTTAATACATTGTAGAACCTGTTCTTCTTAGAATGTTTTTAACATCTCAAAAGCATATAACAAAGAATGAGATTTGGGGATTGCTGATCTGGAATACTACTCTTTATGTATGTATCAAGATATAACATTACTTCTGATTAGAATTCTCTTTAATGATGCTCCACCTTGCATGGTGCTATTGTAATGTATACTGTTACAAATTCGAGGATTGCATTTTGACTTATTTTGAATAGCACTTTTACTCACATACCAGTTCAGCACATAATGATAAAACTCGTATAAGACACTATTCTAAACTCCACTGAAGTTACATGAATGAATCAAAAAACCCAGCTAAAAAGAGATCATAACCTAGTTTTAGGGGGCTGATAAGGCAGGTTTAGCAATCATTAAGAAACAGCAGTTGATCAGAGATATAAGAGCAGTAGATGAAATGTGGTAGTCAAGAGCAGTAAGCAGACAGATAAAAGCTGTGGACAGGAGAAGCTGTTTTAGCTGGGCCTTGAGAGACAAATCGGTGTTCCGTATTGCAGAGCTAGGAGTGGGTAGGAGATGCCAAGGGAGGAACCTGTGTGAGCGAAGGCCCCAAAACACAAAAACATGGGGCATATTTGGGGGGAAGTAGTGAGTTCTTATTTGGCTGAGGATGGAGTACTGGGGAGAGGGGGTAGAAGGCCTAGAAGGTGGTTTGTTTGGCAAGTTCGGCTAAATTTCACATTAAAAAGATTGGACTTCTGGAGACCATGGAAATAACAATTAAGCCTAATGCTTTTAGGGAGGTTAATGTGGTAACAATATTTGAGGTGGGTGTGCCAAGGCAATGCAGTGATTCAGGTGAGTGGTGCAAGGTGAGAAGGTCTTAAGTCATGACAGTGGTGTGACGTCAAGGGCAGGGCGGCTTCTAGGAGGTGCCACTCTGAGAGGGTGGGCTCAGAAACGGCTCTCGTTGAGGGCACGGTTTAAACTCAAATGTTATTAAACAGAAATATGAATTGATTGCTATAAAATTGTTAGTTAAAGTTTCCTTCTTATTCTTAGTTCTAGAGCCAGTACAAAAGCCTCATGAAGGTCCTGGAGAAATGGGGAAACCAGTCGTCATTCCTAAAGAGGATCAAGAAAAGATGAAAGAGATGTTTAAAATCAATCAGTTCAATTTAATGGCAAGTGAAATGATTGCACTCAACAGATCTTTACCAGATGTTAGATTAGAAGGGTAAGTACTTAGGATGGTCCTGGTAGTATTTAATTGGAATGAAAAGTATGTTCTGAATTCCTAATAAAGTGCATGTTAGTGTTGATTGTTCCTGAAGTGAATCTCACTAATTTACTACTTATCCCACTTAAAAATAATTAAATGCTGATAAAATAATACCTCAAGTTACTATTGATCATTAGGACTCTGTATTTGAGGTTTGGGAAGTATTTATTTTAATAGATTAAGATGGTAGGAGGTTTTAAACTTCATTGTTGCCAAAGAATTCATATTATTAACTTTTTGAAAAAGAGTCTTTAAAGTTTTCTGTAACTTAAAATAGTGAAGTATACAATTGTAAGTATACAGATTACTAAATTTTTATATATACCTGTCATCCAAATCAAGATATAGAACATTTGCATCATCCCTGAAAGTCCTGTTATGTTCCTTTCTAGTCAGTACTGCCACCCTGAGAGGCAGCCTTTGTTTTGACCATATATTAATTTTGTCCTTTTTTTGAACTTTTTATAAATAGATCCACAGTATATATTCTTTTGTCTTTAAAATTCATGTTTTTGCATATATCAGAAATTTATGCTTTTCCATTGCAGTATAATGGTTTGTTAATGTGGCTATACTGTAGTTTATTTATACATCAGTAGACATTTGGGTTGCTTCCACTTTTGACTCTTAGGAATTAGCTGTTGTGATATTTTTTATATATCTTTTCTGATAGACTTAAGCTGTCATTTCTATATATTTTATATGTATTGGGGGAAAGGAATAGAGTATATGTTTCTATAGCTTTAGCACATGCTGCCAGACATCTTTCCAATTTCCGAGATGGTTGCACCAATTTACACTCTTACTAGCAATATAACAGACCACTTGCTCCAAAGGAAGAAGGTAGTACAAAGTATCTGGACCAGAGAACAATAGGTCCAGTTAAAAGCAAGGGAACTGTACAAAAACAGGTGGGTTAAGTGAACATAAACATTGCCAAGACCCCTAGGTACCGTGCCATCTATAGCTCCCATTAATGCCAGCATCCATGCCATCCTGTTCAGGCAAGAGATTGGAGGATCTTTCTCAATAGAATTGGACTAGCCTTAGAAAAAAACACACAGACACTAATATCGGAGATTCTGCAATTTATGGCACAATCTAAGAGCTTATATTCAACTTGTTGATCTTCCATTTTTATAACATAACCAAGGAATACTAGATATCATAGGAAAGGCCTCAAACATGAAAAGGATAGTTCAAAGCAAACAAACTACAACTTGGATGAATCAAAGACTATTCAGGGAGAAGACTACTTAAAAAGAAATAATTAATAATCTCAATAATATAAGAAAATATATTACAACCATACAAAACAAGAATAGGATACTATTAAAAAGATACACTGAGAGAATCAAAAAGAGCTCTTATAATTTAAAAAAAAAAAAGAAGAGGAGAAGAAGCAACAAATTCAGTAGCAGGTTGGGAGGAAATCTTCCATGAAAATGGATCAAAGAAACAAAGTGATGGGCAATAGTAAAAGCATATGAAATTGGAGTGACAATAGAGGATTAATATTTGATTAATAGGAGTCTTAAAGAGAACAAAAAAAATGGGGGATTTATCTACAAAAATTTCTAGAACTGGACTATTTTTAGGAAAGAGCTCATCACATTTTCAGGACAAGAGATGAAAATAGACTGCACCCAAAGCATTATGAATTTTAGAACACTGGGGATCCTCCTACCCAGAAGACATAACTTTTTTTAAATAGAGAAACTATATAGGTTTCTCTAGTGAAGAAAGCGGATCACAAAAGATTATTAAGTGGAATGTTTTCAAACTTAGCAGTAGCTCTGGAAACAAAGGAGCAAAGTTCTAAAGGAAAATAGTTTCCAACTTAGAATTTTATATTCATTCTAACTTACAATCAAATGCACAGGTTAAATAAAGACTTTTTTAGAAATGCAAGGTCTGAAAACATTGAACTGCCACACACATCTTTTCTCGGGAAGTTACTGGAAAGAGTGCTCTACCAAATAAGGACTTAAACCAGTGGTAGTCAACCTGGTCCCTACCGCCCACTAGTGGGTGCGCCAGCTTTCATGGTGGGTGGTAGCGGAGCAACCCAAGTATAAATAAAAAGATAGATTTAACTATAGTAAGTTGTTTTATAAAGATTTATTCTGCCAAACTTAGCGAAAATCCGACATGAAGTACTTGGTAAGTAATTATTATTATATGCTTTAACTTGCTGTAACTCTGCTTTATAAATTTTATAAAGTAAAGGTACTTCCCTACTTTATAAATCACCATTACTGTGGAACCGGTGGGCAGTTAGAAAATTTTACTACTAACAGAGATACAAAAGTGGACGGTAGGTTAAAAAGGTTGACTATTCCTGACTTAAACCAAAGAAAAGAAGGACACAAGATGTGGAAGACAGGAGATCCAACATGTATGAGATATGTTGGGAATGCCTGGAGGATGGTGAAGGGAGAGCCCTGGTGAGAGTTGTGCAAGGAGAAAGGCAACCAGTCCAGATAAGAGCAGGTGCAAAAACGCACTCCAGTAGAGCTTCAAGATGTTGTTGAAATTATATCTGATACAACCAAATGTTTTTAGAAGAGATTTAGACAATTGATGGAGAGTTTGGGTTTGAATTACAAATAAATACATAGAAAACCATAGCAAGGAAAAAACTCAAATGATCATTAACTCCAGGGAAAGCTCTTAAAAGTTGTTCAGAGAAAGCAAAAATAATCATAGTTACTGCATGGCAGAGCTGTGAATGAGTCAAAATAAGATAACATTATAATTGTGCGTGTAAGACAGAGTGAGGGGATGGAGAGTATCGGCGTAGCAAATTGGGTAAGTGGAGATCAGTCAACAGAAGTTTCACTGTAATCTTAGATCTTTACAAGATGTGTATACTTTCCTGAACAATTTAGGATTTATTGAAGAGAGCTAGACTCTTCAGGGAAGCCTACAGTTAAAATTTTAATAGTGTCTATATTAAAAAGAGCTTCAACTATTACTGTTTCTTGTAGTTACTTTTTGTAATTTTAATAATTTCATTGAGCGCATAACTACTCTTAACACATTTTATTAGGCATTTATATTTTAATCTTTAAATGTTTTTTAAAGATACTTTTATTAATTAATAGATTTTAAGTGTATTAGAAGTGACCAGTTTTTGGACAGTGAACAACTTCATTGATGTTATGAAGAGTTTAAACAGTGTAACACATATGCTTGTACACTGAATTTCAGACTTGATAAGGACTACTCGTACTTGAAAAACCTCTGTTTTGTGCAAGCTGTTAATACACAGTCCTTCTGCCCGACCACTGGGTCTTGGAGGGACAGTGCTGCTTGTGGGAAAGAAGGGGACACAAAGGCACCACTGCCTCTAAGTAACCTTTTAAACCTTACTCCATCTCTGTGCTAGTACCCTTTTTTTAAACATTTTATTATGGAAAATATCAAATGTATACAAAAATAGAGATAATAGTATAATGAACCATCATATATTCATCACCTTTTTCAATAATTCTTAACAGTCTTGTGTTAAGATGTCCTCCAACAATCTCTTACCTCTTGCTTTGAAATCTGCATAGTCTCTTTCTGTGTTGTACTAGAGTTGGTTTGTATGATCAGTAGAAGACAGTACAAGTGATGGAGTGTCACTTTCAGGATTAGGTTATAAAATATGCTATGGTTTCCAACTTGATCTTTTACTCTTACTTGGGTCACTGGCTCTGGGGTAGCTAGCTGACATGACAGGAGCAGCACTATGGTTTTGGCCCTTTGTGATTAATGGGCTGAGTGAAATTAGAAGTGGATTTTCCAGTCCAGGCAAATACTGGGAAATATTTCAGTATGTATCTCTGAAAGATAAGGACTCAAAAAAAAAAAAAAGAAGAAATATCATGGCACCATTTTCATAGGTAAAAAATACCAACAGTGATTTCTTAATAACTTGAAATACCCAGTTATTGTTCAAGTTGCCCTAGTCATGTCATGTATTTTTCTTTTTTCTTTTTATATGTTTGCATCAGGATCCAAATAAGATCTACATATTGCAACTGGTGCAACCTTTAAATCCTTTTTCAACCTGCACGTTCCCTCTCCATCCTCTTTTTTCCCCTTACAGTTTATTATTTGACATAGAGTGTCTTGAATCCTTCCTCAGCCTGCATTTTGCTGTCTGCATCACTATGATGTTACTGATTGTGTCCCTCTGTCCCTTCTCTTTCCTGTAGAGTGGTGGGTTAAAGACATTTTGTATTAATATCCTTGAAGTCACTAAGTGGGGTGAGGTAGTAAAGGTAGGAAATTTGGACCATCGTGCATCATCATGAGCATGTCTGTTATCTGTCCCATCTGTCTCTTCTCTTGTGGGAACTCCTGTTAGCTAGGCATTGGACTGCTGGAATTGGTTCTTTTAGTGTCATATATTTTTGTCTTTTCTTGTTTTGTTTTGTTTTTTAATGTCCAGGGAGAAATCCTAGATCCTTTCAGCTACTTTATTGAATTTTTTATTACTAAGCCTTTATCATTATTGTCTTTTAAAAAATATAGACAACCTGCAGCATACCAGTTTTATACATATAAATTATTTATGAGATATTTAGCATGACAGTAGCATTTTAATCTTTGTAGTTTTTAGAATAATTTTAACTTTGGCTTAAAATTATTAAGTCCAATGAGGCAAACTGCTGTCAAGTGCCTCAGATACCACGATAGCCCAGAATAATTGAATGGGTTTGAAAATAGGTTCTCTGACTCTGAATTCCCTTTGATCTCTACCTAATAGCTGAAAGTTAATTCCTCTCACTTTTAAAACTATTCCTTTTAATACAAGATTAAATTCTGGAAACATTAAAATTATGTATTTAGTAGAGTTCTGTTTATTTTCTCACATCTCTGTTATTTTAATGAAAGTATGTAAGTTGCTCTGCTTGTAATTTTTAAGACTTAGGATTTTATATTTTTTCAGATACTTTCAGTAGCTTTGATACTGTTCTGTAATGAGTAATGGGTAGTTTTGTTTCAGTTAAGTAAAATTTTGCAAAAAAATACTCTAAAGTAAATATTAAATTTTTTTGTACTGGTATTTATCATCTTATAGTTTGATCGCTACCTGCTTCATAAAATTTAAATTAGTCTGTTAATAGTTAAATGGATTGGAAAGGAAGAAATAAAACTTTATTACTTGCAGTTCAAGTCCAAAGTAATTACAGATAAAGGATTAGAATCAGTACGTGTTTAGCAATGTTGATAATTTTATGACAAATATTTATGAGAAAAATCAATTGTATTTCTATGTGTCAGTTTTACAACAGAAAATTTACAAATTTTATATACCACTTTAAAACGTAACCAGAAAATACCAAATATAGGAAACTCTTTAAAGAAAATTCTAAAACAGCCCTGGCCGGTTGCCTCAGCGGTAGAGCATTGGCCCAGTGTTTGGAAGTGCTGGATTCAGTTCCCGGTCAGTGCACACAAGAGAGACGACCAGATATCTGCTTCTCTACCCTTCTCTCTCCTCTTCTCTCTTTCTCTCTCTGTTTCTCTTTTCTTCTCCCACAGCCATGGGATTGATTGACTCTAGCGAGTTGGCTTTGGGTGCTGAGGATGGCTCCATGGCCTCCACCTCGGGTGCTAGAATGGCTCTGGTTGCAACAGAGCAATGGCCCCTAGTGGGCTTGCTGAGTGGATCCTGGTCTGTGCGCATGTGACAGTCTGCCTCTCTGCCTCCCCTCCTCTCACTAAAATTTTTTTAAAAAGGGAAAAAAAAGAAAATTCTATAATATTGAGAGAAATTAAAGACATAAAGAAATGGAGAAATCCCCAAATTTAAGGGGTGTGCATGGCTCAATATTATAAAAATGTTGGTTCTCTTCAAGTTAATTTATGGATTTAGTGCATTCCCAAACAGCCACATTTGTATGTGTGTGTATCATTTGACAAACTGATTCACAAATGTAACTGTAAATGCAAAGACCTGGCAGAACCAGATATTCTATAGAAGAATAAGTTTGAGGATTTATAATAAATTACCAAGATTTCTTAGAAAACTATAATCATTAAGATAGTGTGGTATTGTTGCCAGGATAAACAAACAGATCAGTGAAACAAAATAGGGAGTTCATAATCAGTTTCATACCCCTGGAGAGCACTTGGTTAAGGACAAAGGTAGCACTGTGCAGCAGTAGGAAAGGATGATTTTCTCAAGAAAAAAGTAAACTGCTGGGTCAGCCTGATACAATTAAGGTCAAAACTAAAACTGTACCTTTATCTCACACCACATAGAAAAATTAGTTTCATGCTTTATTGCAGATGTAAATAGGAAGGCAAAGCAGTAAAGCTGCTAGATCATATAAAGAATATTTTTATGATCTTACGGTAGGGAAACATTTCTTCAAGAGGACACAAAAATTACCCAAAGATGAGAGAAAGTTTGATATAAATGGGACTACATTAAAGACTTTCTCATTTAAAAAAAGTGAAAAGAAAAATATATTGAAAAGGTAAGTCACAGAAGAGAAGGTATTTATGGTACTCATAACCAGCAAAATGCTCAGATCCAGAATATATAAAGAACTCCTACATATCAATAAAAGATAATAGAAAAATGGATGAGAGACTTGAACTTCACAGAAGAGTTTATCTAAGTGACCAATAAACATTGACAAGATGCTTAGTCTTATTTTTAATCAAGAAACAAAACCACAATGAAATACCATTTCACACACTGTTGGTGAGAGTGTAAATTGGTATGCTGACATTGAAAAACAGGTCAATGTTTACTAAAACCAAATACTAACGATTCATGACCCAGCAGATCCAATCCTAGGTATCTCTAACAGAAATGTTTGCACATATGCATCGGGAGACAAAACCAAAAATGTTTATAGCAGTACTATTTGTATTGGTTCTAAACTGAAAATAGTCTTAAATGTCTGTCAACAGTTGAACATGATATATTCATACAATAAATATTCACAGCAATAAAAATGAACAATAGCTTCATGCCACAACATGGATGAATCTCACCGTTTACTATGCAGAAAGTCACACAAGAATATATATGTAGAATAATGGCTGTTTCTGGGAAGGTCAAAACAAGCAAAACAATGATGTTAACTGTTAGGATAGTGATTGGTCACCTTTGTAGAGGAAGGAAAAGGTGTAGAGGAAGGATGAAGGGACTTGGAAGGTATTGACAGTGTTCTTTATTCACTTGAGTGATGTTTGCTGTGTGATAGATAGCTCACTGAGCAATTGGTTTTGTGAACTCTTAGACTTCAAATAAAATCAACTTGAGAAAAGAGAAACAAAGAAGGGGAAGCAGTGGAGACAGGAAATGTAGCAGTACTTGTGAAGTATAGTTGGAAAAAGGAGAGAAGTGGGGTGTTAGCTAGGTAGATCGTGCAGTCGAGGGAGACGGTTTCTTTTTTCCTTTTTAAAATGGTATATGGCATAATATAGCTATATGTTGGTGGGAATCATCCCCTTGAGGGAAAATTTGAGAGGGAACTGTTATAGCAAAAGTATTGACCTTGAGTAGGTGAGAAGGAATGTACAGAAACAGGGATGACTCAGACATTGCATAGCTTGTTACTTTTGGGGGTTTTTTTCTTTCAGTTTTAGTGTCTTCTATTAGATTATGATGATGTTGCATTATTTAAAAAACTGCTATTATTGTGGTTTTGACAGTTTCTCTAACTCATTCTGTTTATTTTTCAAGGATGCAACATTGGATGCATTTAAGAAGTTTATGGTGTTTTTGTTTGTTTCTAACCCAGTGTTCCCCTGTAGTTTTGATAGTGCTATACCACTTTTAATATGCTGAACATTTTTCTGGTCTGTCTACTTCTTTCTATTTCTTTACTTTCAGTCATCTGTATGATTTTGTTTTAGGTGTATCTTTGCTAGCTGGCTGGATTTTATGCTTTTCATTCACTCTTAATAATTTTTTTTAATGGGCTGAGTTTGATAAATCTAATTATTGTAACTATTTGATATATTTGTATAGGTTGAACCATACAATATTGATATCCCTTTTTTTTAAGTGAGAGGAGGGTAGATAGTGAGATAGACTCCCCCGTGCACCCCATTCAGGATCTACCTGGCAAGCCCCATCTGGTGCTGATGCTCAACTCATCCCAGCCACTGTCTGAGAGAGGGGAAAGGGAGAGAAGGGGGAGAAGGCGGGGAAGAGAAGCAGGTGGGTGCTTCTCATGTGTGGCCTGACCAGATATCAAACTTGGGATGTCCATACCCCAGTGAGCCAACTGGCCAGGGGGATATTCACCATTTTTGACTTATGAAAATGACAGTTTCATAAAGTTCAACCTAATAAATCTTGTTTTCTATTTATAGCCTTTTCCATTTTTCATTTTCCATTTTGTTAACCAATCCAGTTTCAGCTGGTAAAATTTTTAGTATTTGTGTTTTTATCTCTCTTGGCTTGGAACCTGTACATTTTACTTCTATTCCTTTAGTAGTAAGACCTGTAATTTTCTGTCAAGGTATGGATGTATCTTCATTTACATGCTTGGTGCACATAGTGCACTTTTGATCTGGGCATGCATATTATTCTTCAATTCTAGGACATTTCTAGAAGTAATCTCAGGTGTTGCTGCATCACTGGTTTCTCCAATCTGTTCATCTGAAACTACTCATATGTATATACTAGAGCTTCTCAATCTAAACTGTTTTTTTCCCTTTTTGAACTGTATCTAGATGGATTTCTCATTAATATTTTGATTAATATTAAATAGTAAATGGCTCTGCCATTTACTGGCTTTGTGGCTTTGAACAAGTTGCTTGACTTTTCTGTACTTTATGGTCCTTATCTGTACAATAAGGAAAATAACAAGGATTGCTGTGAGAATTTGTAGTGCTTTGAACTTTTCCTGGAATCTCTAGGCCTTTGTTCAGGGGGTGAGCTGCAGGCCCCAGGCAGTTCTCAGGAAAAGCCAGCCCTAAGCGTGCTTTCCCACCTCCACTCTTTCTTACTAATCACTATCTGGCTTCTGAAGAGTATTCACGATGAAGTGTTAAGTGAGAAATACTGGATCAATACTATCACTATACTAAAGCTGGACAGAGCTAGCCAGCAGGTTCTTTTCAGACCAGTTCCCAGAGGTGGAAGGATAGTATGTGGGATGGCCCCTAGAATGCAGCGTTTGCACCCCCTGTTCTGAATCCATAGAAGCCCTGCTTATTCTCAGCCATGGGCTGGACCAGGGTACAGCTGGCAGTGTCCAGATCATCCTGTGCCTGCCAGTAACTTTTACTCTCTTGTAGGGTCCCTAAGGGCACTTTTTTGGAGGAAAGAATAACCATTTTTTGGTGTCAAGAAGTGTTAAATAGAAATGGTCAAAGAATAACTTGTAGTATGTGATCATAGGGAAGCAGGTTTAAGACAAATTTCAAGTCACCTAATATGGCAATTTTATTCTATACAATTAGTCTTAGATGCTTAAAAAATAATAGTAATACTATTTATTATTATGTTCTAAGCACCGTACACATTATTGTATTTAAGCAGTCCAACAAAATAGCAGTAGTATGCCCACTTTACAGGTGGGAAAACCCAGACTGAGAGATGAAATGATTTGTGCTAAGGATGGTTAGTAAGTGATTCAAGTGAAATTTGTGACAAAACATGTAATCTTTAAAAACAATTTTTATCTTTTAGTTTTTCATTGATTTGAGAAAGAAAGAGAGAGAGGAAGGGACTAGGGGGAGAGAGGGAAAAGCGTCAACTTGTTCCACTTATTTGTTCCATTTAGTTGGGTATTCATTGATTGCTTCTCGTTTGTGCCCTGACCAGGGGATCGAACCCGTAATCTAGGCACACTGGCCAGGGTCAAAACATGTAATCTTTGTTTTTAAATTTTTTATTAATTTTAGAGAGGAGAGAGAAAGGGAGAGACAGAGAAGGTGGGGAGGAGCTGGAAGCATCAACTCCCATATGTGCCTTGACCAGGCAACCCCAGGGTTTTGAACCGGTGACCTCAGCATTTCCAGGTCGACGCTTTATCCACTGCGCCACCACAGGTCAGGCAAAACATGTAATCTTAATCAGTATGCTTTGCCATCACTTTTTTGGTTAGATCTTCATTGATCTTGACTGAAAGAGCACATATAGGGGAGAAATTATGTAATGTTGTCCAACACTGCCAGGCAGGTAGCCAGACATCTAAAGAGCTATAGACTTGTCCTTGGTAAATGGTGGTGACAGGCTAAATTTAGTGGATGACAAAGAATACCTTGAAAAATCATAGCTCAAAGGGACATGAGAACAGTATTGGGTTAAATGTGCATATTCACCTTGATTTGGAATTAAGCTGCTTCACTTCTCTAAGCCTGTTTTCTCATCTGTAAAATTGGGATAATAACACCTCTTAGTGTTGTAAGGATGAAGTGGGATAATGCATATAAAACTCAGTGCCATTTCAGGCTGTTAGAAGGATAGGGTAAGTAGAGTGGGACTTTAACAGTTGAAAAATAATTTAAAAAGTGATTATCAAGGGACTTCTGTTGTTCTGCATTCCTGAATTGTTAGGTGTTTGTATGGATTGATTCTCTGGTAAGCCCAGTCTTGCTGAGATGAACACTATCCTAAGTATATTTAATAATCTATTTTCTGCAATGTTTGTGATTCGCTGAGACAGGCACTCAAGCTAACCCTCAGACCACATAGTGAATTTCATACATTAGAGTTTATTCGGTAATCCTTTCACTCAAAACAAAGAGTGCTCATTAAATAGGCCATCTTTTAATTAGTGTATATAGGGGATATAAATGAAACCACTTGTGTTTTGACTCATTGTTTAAAAACCAGGGATTTTCAATTAACTCCAACTCCCCTCCAGTATATAACTCGCTCCCATTAGTAGCATCAGGCCACTATGATAGTGATGGTATAATTTGAAAAACATACCCATCTTCCCTCCCCCTTTCTCAGTCTGCTGTCAGCCAAAACAAAGGAGTAAATGAAGGAAGGGAAAACAGGAGATCCAGTGCAAACCACACTTTCAATAAAGGACTTGTATTTAGAACATATAAAGAACTCTCAAAACATACAACCCAATTAAAAAAAATGCAATGCAATAAAATGTCAAAAAACTTGACACTTCAGCCAGGATGCTCTATGGATGGCAAATGAGCACACGAAAAGACAGTCACTGGGGAAGTGCCAGTTAAAACCATAACGAGATACCACTTTATGCCTATTTAAATAGCTAAGATGAAAGTTGCCGACAGTGTCAAGTGCTGACAAAGATTCAGGACAGGTGGAACTCGCATATGTTCCTGGTGGGCACAGAGAGAGAAGGCACTGGGGTGTTGGTAACAGTCTGTTTCTTCACCTGAGTGCTGACTACTTGATGCATTCACTTTGTGGAAATTCATTCAGCTGCATACTTATGATTCGTCAGCTTTCTTATATCTACATTACATTTCAATAAAAAGACTCTTCCCTCCCACAAAGCTATACATAACTTAAAAAAAATATGTACAGCTTTACACTGGCTAATTTTCATTCCTGAGGGTGACTCAGATGTGACAGGGTGGGTGAAAGCTCCTTCATAACACTGCATATGGCCTTCCTGTGGATCCTCAGCTCTGTGTCCCACCTGCAAAGGAATCACCCCCCACCCTTAACTCCATAGGAACAGACGGTCCCTCCATGGGAGAAACTTGGGTAGAATGCTGAAAGAATTGTTGGTTTTTCTCAAGTGCTTTGTGGCTTTCCCAGGTAGAGGAGGGTATGTGTATTTATCTGTTCTGAGATCTGTTATCATTTTTCCCTGTGTTTTCTCAATATATTTTCTATTTTGCTTTGAGAATATTTGTAAATTTGTTGTATTCTCTGAATGATTAACATTTTGAATTAGGAAGTTATTTTCTTTTTTGTTAGCGTCCTAATGTTTGCCCTGCCTTCCTAGTTCTTCCATTCTATTGAGTGATTTCCAGTTTAGTCTTTATTTCCAGTGTTCTTTTTTTACATGCAATTTCAGAGTTTAATTCTCTAACATATTATCTAAGAAATAAATCTGGCTTATCATTTCTCTTCTGCAGAACTCTCTATCTCAGATTTTTCTGTTTTCTTCCTGTCCACTTCCTAGCCGTGCACATGGCTAGTGGTACTGTTTGCACACAGTGCATTTGCCTGATAATCTTCTATGTCTCAGTTAATTTTGCTGTTTTTGTTGTTTTGGTAAGCCAGCAGCTTTGTAGTCACATTGGCTATTTTCTGCTTCCCAGTTCTATAATGATATGTAGGGTTAATTTGGGAAAAGAGATTATATGTAACTTAATTCGATTCAGTTAAATAATACTAGAAACTTTTTCTGAACCCCTTTTACTCATACCCAGGCCATTCCTTACTTCAAAGTCCTGTTCAAGTAGCCTATCAGGCCTTCAGGATGTGTCTTCCTATAAAAACATAATTGGCTCACTGACCTGTGATGTACCTGATGCATAATACTAATGGTATTATTATATTCATATAAATATCTAGCCATCATTTATGACAAAACAATTTTGATGGGAAACTTTTCAAAACTATTAATTTGGAATGCTAAGGACACATTATGCCATAGGCTGTACAACTAGTCTTTTGGCCTCACCTCTGTAGCCCAGACTTGGAGGCAGGGAGGTGTGGATGAGGTGGCAGGCTGTGTGGTGGCCTTCTAGTGGATCTTGGGATGGACGTGGGGGAGAGGGGAGTGGACTGTGATATAGAATGAGGCTATGGGTCTTTTGGGTCAGTGAGTAGTAGTGATGTTACTAATAATAGGAGATGGAGACCATACTGTGAAGAGTCTTGGGAGTAGAAAAGGAGGATGGTGGGGCTGAAATGAGATTTAATGAAGGGGACAGTGGAAGCTATTTGTTCCTTGGAGAAAAGTGGGACCAGTGCTGACGGGGCTCCTATAGTGAACTCTCCTTCCCATTTCTCCTTTATTCAACCCCTTGACCTTGTCAACTTTTTTCCCTTCCATATTTTTATTTTCTGCTGCCAACCAACAGCCCTAGGGTGGCGCTTTCAGTAAGTGCCATTGTTATGGCAGCTTCTGAAGAGGGATTTTGTTGATATTTTTTATTCTTCCCCCTTTTTTCTTTCTTCACTCCTATTGACAGATGAGACTGGAGAGACCACAGGCTTGGGCAGGTTGCTAGAGAGCAGGAAAAAGGTGGAAAGAGAAAGTGAGAGCAAGTTAGATTTGGGGATACCTAAGAAAGTTCTGTGTGTACATTTTAGGAGCATTTATATTCTAAAGCACATCCTTTGACCTCCGGTCACTTTCTGCTGTTATTGTTCTCTACTAGCCTATTATCTAGGATCTCTAGTCATTTCATCTAGCTGACAAGATTGAAAGAACAGACCCTGTTGCCTAAAACAAAGTGCTAGAAACATACAGTAAATACATTGATTCTGTGGGTATATTTCTAAATGTGTTTGGTCTTTCTGATGATAGCATTTCTAGACATTTTCTTTACTAAACTAGATGCATGTTGACATTTCAGTGTGGAGGAGGCAACATTAAGAGCTTGGTCAGCAGGGCATGGACTGAGCAGTCCTCAGCCTCCATCTGTCAAATGTAGCTCCAAGTTCACCATGGAATGTTAGGAAGCCTAAGTGCCTCACACTCAGTGAGTGTCAGTTCTCTTCCTTTGTAGAAGGCATATTTTTGTTTAAATTATTAAATTGTGTAGATTCTAGTGGTTCTTTTTTTTTTTTTTTGTCCAATTATATGCATGAGAAAAATTCAGTTTGGGATTGATAATAATACATTCTCTGTTAAAATGAATCAACAGAAAACATTCATCAGAAAGAGGTAATTTTGAGAATACAATTGATCTCTTTAAAATAATTTCAATTTAAACATTTAACTTTGAATAGGTACTATTTATTAAACATTGCAGTATTAACCAAAACTTAAATAAATGACAAGTTACCAAGAACCCTACCACTAGAGCAAACTATATTTTTGTTCTGTTACCCTTTCTAAGTCTGGATCCATTCATTGTGCTATCGTAACAGTCACTTTTTATAAAGGCATTTGCTTTGTCTCTAGGTGTAAAACAAAGGTGTATCCAGATAACCTTCCTACAACAAGTGTGGTGATTGTTTTCCACAATGAGGCTTGGAGCACACTCCTGCGAACTGTCCATAGTGTCATTAATCGCTCACCAAGACACATGCTAGAAGAAATTGTTCTAGTAGATGATGCCAGTGAAAGAGGTAAATTTTAAACTGTAATGCCAGTAATATGCTACACCTTTTGTCATTAATGGTTAAAAATAACTAGTTGCTATCATTTTTAACCCAATAACTTTAAACAAACTTTTAATTTACCCTAAAAATATTTGTGGCATTTGGACTTACATATGCAAAAAACTACACTCTGTGAAATTTCAAATATTACTTTAGTTAGCTTTAAATTTGTGTCTCATTTTAATCTTGTTTTAAAAAAGAAATAATGCTATATAATATAAACATTTATGCAGAATAGTAAATAAATCCACATAATTTTATTAGGATTTTCTCTGTGGGAAGCTGCAGGCTTGAGTCACTGGAGAGAGACTAGATCTTATTTAGAGCCATGAATGGAGAAATTTAGTTCCATGTACAGTGGGAAGTATCTCTGGCAGCAAAATGAAGCCTTAGTGCAGGGGTCCCCAAACTTTTTACACAGGGGGTCAGTTCACTGTCTCTCAGACCGTTGGAGGGCTGGACTATAAAAAAAACTATGAACAAATCCCTATGCACACTGCACATATCTTATTTTAAAGTAAAAAACCAAAATGGGAACAAATACAATATTTAAAATAAAGAACAAGTAAATTTAAATCAACAAACTGACCAGTATTTCAATGAGAACTATGGGCCTGCTTTTGGCTAATGAGATGGTCAATGTCCAGTTCCGTATTTGTCACTGCTAGCCCTAACAAGTGATATGACGTGCTTCCGGAGCCATGACGCGAGCGTCCCGTGTCAGCGGAAGTAGTACTGTATGTGAGTGATGCCATGCTTTGCGGCACCAATGAAAGAGGTGCCCCTTCCGGACATGCGGCGGGGGCTGGATAAATGGCCTTAGGGGGCCGCAGTTTGGGGACCCCTGCCTTAGTGGGTGAGCTTAGTTCTCCAGATTCTGCTTGGGTTTCCCCGTTTTACTCCTTTCTAAGTTCAGGAATGATCTATAGCTAGGCACATAAAAGGATGAGAAAGCAACTAAAGAAAAAGTAGTAGATAATATGACTCTGATCTCATAATAAGTCTTTAATAGTGACTCTTGCTCAATCTTCCAAGAATCTCAGGCTTTTTCATGAGCTTAAAAATCTCTTAAACTGTTTCATGAAGTACTCTTTTTAGAAAGATATATTAATTAAAAGGCCCAACATTATTTGTTCAGAATCCTTCTTGGAGATTTCACACTACAAGAAAACGTAGAAGAGGCTCTGCTTAGTCCGCCAGTAAAGAAGCCTGTTAAATTCAGAACTACCTAGCACTTCCCAGACTTTTCAAAACCTCTTAGCACATCTGTTTAGGATCATTGGTGTCAGTATTCCCCCAATATTTCTAAGCTCACTTGAGAAAAATTTGGGAGGAACCACAGAAAATGGCTCTTCCTTTCTTCCTTGACCAGTCTTATGCTTCAGTGACCCATCATTTCAGCCTCTCGCAAATATCTTCAACTTTCTTGCCTAATTTCTCGTTGCTTCTGCTAAGATAGTTTAGACAAGTAATATACCTTCTCCTCTCTGTGCCCACAGTAAATATGTACATTTAACCATGATTAAATTTAATCACTTTGTGTTCCTCATTATTGGGAGCAATTTGCACATTAATAATAATGAAATCTTGTTACTTTGCCAGATTATAGAGGTATATACAAAGAATAAGTTACAGTCCTACCTTCTCATGTACCTTATAGTTTATGTCCCTAATCTAATTAAGGAGATGGTTTATAAGCATGTAAAACATTTAAATAATAGTAGAATGTATAATGTGATAATGTGAAAATTAATGAGTGTTATAAATTAAGAATACACTTAGATAATTACTGTTGATAATAGAAGTATAAACCTCATGTGGATAATTATTTGCTAGGAGCTAATCCCTTAAAATTAAGTTAATTTAAGCAGCAATCTATACTGCAAGTGACTTGTGTGTTTGATTTACTCATATATTGATATTTGCTAAATTAAATTTTCCTCAAGGAGAGATATTTTTATTCTGTTGGGTGCCTGAGAAGGCTGTGTGAAATTGTAATTTTTTTGTAGCATGTGGTCTAATTAAAACATGTGTCCACAACTCTAAAGTGACAAAGTCGCACATACCAGTTTTTTTTTTTTCTTGCTCATGTAGGCCCCTCTTAATCACACCAGCTGTGTAAATCTGTGAGAGGAGATGTGCAGGTAGACGTAGACTTCACTGCTCCACCTGGGCTCCAAGTCCATGCGGGGTCCCTGAGTGCTCCTTGGAGCCCCCAGTCAGAGGTCGGGGGTCTTTCCTTTCTCTTGCTGCCTAGAAAGCCTCAGGAGCTTAGGTCATCATTTCTGATATTTGGGAACCACCATTGTGTTTTTGAGGTTATGATTGTAGTTTTCCTATCCAGATTGAGGAGTACATAATATAATTTTCTTTGGTTCTCTAGTTTAGGTAGTAATTGTTGGGCCCAGGAACCAGACAGAGCAAGCTCTTTATTTTTAAGTAAATCTCTAAGTTGGCTTTTTCCTCTTTATGAGATACATCCAGGGAACCATTATTTCTCACCTGGACTGGTGAAGTAGACTTGTCTTCTCACACACACTCTTACCCAGGCGTCCCCAAACTATGGCCTACGGGCCGCATGCGGCCCCCTGAGGCCATTTATCCGGCCCCCCACCGCACTTCCCGAAGGGGCACCTCTTTCATTGGTGGCCAGTGAGAGGAGCACTGTATGTGGCGGCTCTCCAGCGGTCTCCAGTGAACTGGCCCCCTGTGTAAAAAGTTTGGGGACCCCTGCAAGTTACCCCACCTCACCCGCTCACCACCTGCATGCAGAGTAAGCCTTTAAATGTGCGAATCTGATCATGTCACTTCTCTGATGAGAATCTTTCCTAGAGGCCTGCAGGACCAGGCTTCTTCCTGCATCTCAGTCAATCCTGAACCATTCCCTGCCTACGCAGTCCCCACAGCTCAGCTCCGGTGTTTACTCAGAATCAAGTCGTATTCAGAGAGACCTTCCTTGACCTCTCAGGATCAGGTTATATCCCTCTGCTTACATCTCGGAACACGCTGTCCTCGCCAGCGCTCACCAGAGATTTAACTGTGTAGTTGTCTGACTGCCCCCAGCCTCACGTCCCCCAGCTGGACTCTCCTCTCCATCAGGTCTCTGTTCACCATTGTCTCCTCAGTGTCCACAGTGCCTCTTACTTAGTAAACAGATTTATTTAATGAGTGAATGAATAATCTACCAGTCAGTTGACCCTTGCTTTTACTTTTTATCTGCACAGGCTTCCTAATTAGCTTGTGTAGCATGTATGCATGCTGCTCATGGCCTCATTAGCTTGTGTAGCATGCATGCATGCTGCTCATGGCCTCAGTATCCTTGATTTCACAGTTAACCTGCTGTAGCCCCATTTATTTAAGAAGTATGAAGTATTTACAGTAATTATTCCTATTTTATTGATGAGGAAAAGGAAGCTTAGCAAAACCAAGGGCCTGACCTCTTAACTGCTCTGTATGGCTGTTGTAACTTGGCTGTTACAGGGTCTCTAATGAAGACAGTCTGGGTGAATCCCTAGTTCATGTCAGAAGTTATATAATTGTCATCTCAGGTGACCTTGAGACTTAGAACTGAGGTGACTATTGTTTTGTTTCATTTTACACAAAAGGAAATGGAGGTTCTTATTTACTAGGCATTAGGAGTCAGGTTTATTAGACTCTAAATTCCTTGCTCTTTCTATAGCTCTTTCAAGTTCTGGCTAAGATTTATCAGGTGTTGCTGTGAGCAGTGAAATTTCCCTTAACATTCACATTCTCTGACAGCCTCATACTCCCTGATGCAGAGATACCCGGGTATCCATTTATAGGCGAATAGCTGTAAAGATAAAGATATTCTAATAAACAAAATTCTCTTATTTTTAGATGACATAGCAGCTTCTAATCATAATCATTTAACACCTCCCTCTGCCACCATCTATGCTTATTTTTGTAAAATGAGGCTTGACTTGCTATTAATCCTGGAGCTGGCTCCAAGTCCATAATTCTGTATCAACTATTAGGAAGACACCCATTTCTTAGCCTTACTATTACATAAAAGCCACAAATAATCAAACTAAGATGTCAAGAAAATTTGTGGAATAGTGACCTTTTTGAGCTACCAAACCAAAGAGCCTTACATTTTTTTCATTTCATTTATAGACAGGGCAGAGTGTTATAGCTTTCAAAGATGGGAGATTCAAGCATTAGATTGCTTTGATAACTTATTATGAGACACATTGTTGACAACACACCCAGCCTTGACTGATAAAAGTACTGGAATATATTTCACATGCGATGCTTGCTATTATACTCTAGACATAAAGTAATTTAAATGTGTGTCCAAGCAGGTGACTTCACAGTCCTGAATTATTCTCTCTGTAGTTTTCTTCTAGAAATTCTTGCTGTCGATGAAAAGATGGGCTTCGAAGTCAGGCAGACATGGCTTTGAATCAATTTAACAAGCTGTGTCACCTTGATCAGCTCACTTAATATTCTTAGCCTTAGATTTTCGTGTCTAAAATACACGACAAGCTCATGGTGTCATCGTGAGCAGTAAATGAGATTAAATATGTAAAGAGCCTACCTTTGTGCTAAACAGACACAAAATGATAGCCATTGCTGCAAAATGTTGCTTCCTCTGATTGGCACTACCCTCACCTTTTTGTTCAGACTCAAATTACATCTTTCTGACTTAGAGATCACAGTGGTGATCAGCTAGGAGTTCTAGTCTAGATTTTTTTTTTTTAATTTTAATGGGGTGACGTCTAGATATTTTTTAGATACTCTTTTTAGCTCAAATATATAAGGGAATATATTAGCATCAGTGGAAGTGATAGATATTCTGGTGTGGTGGGACACACGGGCCTTTTTCCTTCACAATTTACATAGCCCAGATTACTTCAGTATTGAGTCACTCTGGTCTTACCCAGTTAAACAGATGAGGACCATTTCATTCCTGTTTGTCTTTCCTTCTCTACTATATAGGAAACCCCTTTGTATCCCCACTTTTATTACTTAAAGAGCCCCATAATACACCTTTACATGTGACTTTCCCATTGTTAAAGTCCAATGGGACAAAGCTAGTCATCAGAGTCCCAGTAGTTGATCTCAAGTTTTTCTTTCCCTAGAGAGATTATCCTCATCCCTGTTGTATGGGGACTAGTTGGAAAGACATTTGGCCATACCAACATCAGTGGCATCTCTGGCATAAATGCAGTGAAATAACCTGATGTGAAAAATTCTTTCTCTTTGCATTGAGGAAGCTGAGCCTTTTCTGCTTTTTAAAAGTCAACTGTGTGCTTTAGAGGCAGGACATTTTTCTGCACGGCTCCAGGATAGCTGTTAATGGACATTTTTCTGCACGGCTCCAGGATAGCTGTTCATTTATATACCCACTTCCTCTCCCTTTCCATTTCCCGCGTTTCCTCTTCAGTTGCCCTTTCTTTCTAGGACTGTTTTTACTTAAACATACTTGTCAGTTAGGATCTCCATTTGGTCTTGCAATTACAGTTCAGCATTTCTCTTCTGAGCTTGACCTCACTTCCTACCTCCCGATAAAGAACTACAGTCAAAGACTGTAGTAATCAGTAAGACAGTTACTTCTATCTCTAAAGAAATCCCACAATTTTCTGAACTCTGACAGCTATTGCATATTCTGTTCCTTTGCTCTATTGCAGTCTGGATTTAATGCTCTTGAACTATATATTCTTTCTACTCCTGACCCTTAAGCATTATGAGAAAAAGCAGAATGGAGCCTGACAAAGAATTGCTTAGAGAAATATGGTAACCTGCCTATCTTTGATGAGCCTGAACCCAAAGGCTCTCTCCGAATTCCTGTGTAATGTGGTAGAGGCAGCCTCATACTCTGTCTCAGGAAATAAAGTGTGAGTCAGGGAGTCTCACCAAAAGTGCTCAGTAAATATGTGTTGAATGACTATTACAGATCAAACTTGCTTTACATCTAGATAATGCCAGGTCACAGTATTTTTATGTTATTTTTGTCTTGTTAATTTTTCAGACTTTTTGAAAAGACCTCTAGAGAGTTATGTAAAAAAATTAAAAGTACCAGTTCATGTAATTCGAATGGAGCAACGCTCTGGATTGATCAGAGCTAGATTAAAAGGAGCTGCCGTGTCAAAAGGCCAAGTGATCACTTTCCTGGATGCCCACTGTGAGTGTACAGTGGGGTGGCTGGAGCCTCTTTTAGCCAGGATCAAACAGGACAGGTAATTTTCTGGAGTCTATAAATTTGTTTTCAGAGTGTTTGTCTTAAACTACGTATATGGTAAGTTACAAAATTCTGTATTTGTGAATTATAACAAAAATAATTTACCCCTGAAATTTCTCTAAGAACACCCATGAAAACTAATTATGAAGAAGACTATATTCTAAAGTCTAGAAGGAATGTTTGCAAACTGTCTTGTTAATGTGGATGGATTAGTAAGCATTTATTAAGATGTATACTGTGTATATACTCTGTTCACTGAACGGGAGCAGAGATGGACGATGCATACAGGGAAGGTAGGAAAACACCCTTGACTTGTTCCTCCTCCGTAAGCTAATACTGAGTCAGGTAGTCATCCCATCTCTGTCTGCATACTTACTGGAACTGTAGTACAGTAAGAAGTAGAAGGGGGTAGGGAGATACCTGTTAAACCCTGAAATTTTTGCATATCGAAAAGCACTATAATCTTAGAGAGTACAGGAAGAGCACCGGGAGCTGTGGATGCCCACCCATGGTTGTAGTCTTTCATAATGCACAGTTTTTAAAGAACGATCTTCTGCTGGGCTGTGTATCAGGAGAGCACCTCACTTCAGTCTGCTAGACCTCTGTTAGTTGAATTTCTGCTTGTCATCACAGTTTGAGCTAGGAGCTGTCTTTGTCAACTTACCATTGAAGTTTAGATTTTAGTAGGCTAAACTTTTACTAGTCAAATGGAGCACAGTGCACATCAAAGCCACTAACTACATCTATTTTGTTTGTTAGCAATTGCTAGCCTTAAATCTCTCCCCATTCAGAGATAATAATAAGCAAAACCATCATTGGGGCAATAAGATAGAGCACCTTTAGGAAGGAGAACATTGCCCAAAGGAACAGGATAGCTCTGTAAATTGTTTTCTATAAGTAATAGATGACTGATTTAGGAAATATTTGCTTGCAAAAAGATAACACATAACCTTTATGAAGGAGGAGCCTGGATCCATAGAAAAGCAGTGTGTGGTGACAACCGAAATATGAATGGGAATTGGCTGGAATAATGGCAGCTTCCAGTTTGGGCTGTATGATAGGAAAGGGGCTGAATAACTGCAGCTTGAAAGCTATTGTAAAATGCTGGGCAAAATACAGAAAGCAATTTTAACTGCATTACTGACTAGCCACCAAAGTAAGAAATATTGCAGAGCTCAAACTGGAGTGAGAATAAGTAAGCAGTTCATACTAAAACCAGCTTTCAGTTGTGTGGTTTTGCTGAACTTGGGGGACACTGAGCTTCTGCCTTGAAAGACAAATAGATGGGCGGATAGGGGACAAGGACTCAGCCCTGCCTAAGGTGGGAAGATGGAGAGCAAACACCTGTGTAAACAGGATCCTGACATCTGGCCCTCAGTGTGAGAAGAAGACATAAAACCCCATCACACCAAAGAAATCTTGTCTGTGTCAGCCTTGGTGTGGGATGGCAGAGAGAAAAGTTCTTTAATTAGGTGATCTCCCTCCTAGAAGTCTACTCATGAAGCAAAAGTGAAGTAGGTAGATGAACAAGTTCACTCGGCACCTTAATAGCAAAAACTATAAGGAACACAGATGTTCAAGAATTATTTATTAAGAAACTTATTAGCTTAAAATTATTTAATATGTAGTCAGTAAAAGTGTTATTTTTTAAAACTTTAAAAATATTAGAAGTATTTTTACATTTGCCAAATGGTTTTAGGTACTTTGGCTGTAACATCTTTGCTGCAAGCATTTTGCTGCATTACTAATTGGCTATAACACAATTTTGCTGTAAAAGAGATTAAATAAGTGTTTAATAGTGTAAGGGATTTTTTGTTTGATTTCATTTCTCCATTGACAAGTCAACCAACTGTAGCAAAAGAGATAAAATAACTGGTTAACAGTCTGGTTTGTTTGTTTGGTTTCATTCCTGCATTGACAAAGTTCTTGTAGTTACTCCCATTTTATATTCTATATCAATCTTTGGTGGTGGTCTTAAAATAGTTAAAATAGCATTTCTTTCAGATGACAGTGATTTGCCCCAAGAGTTGGTTTCTTATTTTGAAACACAAAATATTGGGAGGAGACAGAGAGGCTGAAGCCCTCGTTGAGGCCTCAGAGCTGAACCCACATTCCCCATAGGTCAGATCCACAGTATAAAATCAGTTTTCTGCAGTATTACCATGAATCTACACGCATTTTAAATAAAGTTTTTAAAATTTTTGTTAAAAATAATAAAAAAAATTTTTTTAAAAGCCTGACCAGGCAGTGGCGCAATGGATAGAGCATTGGACTGGGATGCGGAGGACCCAGGTTCGAGACCCCAAGGTCACCAGCTTGAGCGTGGGCTCATCTGGTTTGAGCAAAGCTCACCAGCTTGGACCCAAGGTCGCTGGCTCAAGCAAGGGCTTACTCAGTCTGCTGAAGGCCTGCGGTCAAGGCACATATGAGAAAGCAATCAGTGAACAACTAAGGTGTTGCAACGAAAAACTGATAATTGATGCTTCTCATCTCTTCATTCCTGTCTGTCTGTCCCTATCTGTCCCTCTCTCTGACTCTCTGTCTCTGTAAAAAAAAAAAAAAATTAAAACTTTTGTTATTTATATCTCAGGTTTCATCATGTCTCTTATTTGTTAGGATTTTATATTTTTTATGGCCAGGTAGTTATGTATCGAAAATACCTGAGGCTAAAATGTTTTTTGGCAGTGCAGTGCTTACAGCAAAAATACCAGATGTGGTGGTTTGGTGGCAAATATGTAAAAGTATGAATGAAAAAGGGCTAGAAGGTTATCAATAAGTTATAAATAAATGTAAATAATTAGGATGCTAGCTTGGTAGGATATAGTGGGAAATCTTTTCACCATTGTCTTTAACAGTCATTGTAGAATGTATTTTTATTATAAAAACACTTAGTATACGATTATTATAGTAGGCCTCAAAAGGGGAAATTTAAAAAGATTTTTAAATTTGTTTTTATGATTTTAGGAAGACGGTGGTGTGTCCCATCATTGATGTGATCAGTGATGACACTTTTGAGTACATGGCAGGTTCTGACATGACCTATGGTGGATTCAACTGGAAGCTCAATTTTCGCTGGTATCCTGTTCCCCAAAGAGAAATGGACAGAAGGAAAGGGGATCGGACTCTTCCTGTCAGGTAAATAATGTCATTGTCCCTTGAGTGTTATTAGCAGGGGTTGTGAAGCTTTGAAAATCATATTATGAGCACATTAAGTGTATTTTGAGAGACCTGAAGTGTGTGGGTGCCCTATATGTAGTTAACAGCTATCTTTCACATATATCACACTTTAAAGAGGGACTTTCCCCCCCCATCAGTTTTTTCATTTATATAAATCTAGTGCACATGAGAAACAACAGTGACATGTTCTTTCATTCCTAATGAACAACATTTTGCATATCTGTAAGTCAGATTTGTGCTTTAATTCAATTGTTAAGGATAATATTGAACTTGAGTCATACTACCCTTTAATTAATGATGTGAAAATGTCACTTAAAACTGGGTCCTTGCATCAAAATTAAGATTTTAGATTTAGACTTGTACCATCTGGATGATAGTTACTAACGGGTAAGGTTTAAAAAGCTTGTTTTAAATATAAAAATAACTAGACAGAAATAATTGACAAATGTGTAAAAAAGAATTTCTATTATGCACTTCTGAATTTTTTTTGTTGTTCTACATTTGGTCACATGCAGACTTTTTTCCCAGAAAGGGATAAAAATCTTCCCACTGTTCAGAATCTTTAAATTTAGACCTTGAGCTTTCTGAGCCACCCTAAGGGTTTATTCCAGTCACATCAGCCTGCTGTTTCTGTATAACTTAGAGTTCCTTCAGAACCAGGCTTTTCAGTTTTCTCCTGTCTGGGCTTCTCAGATCTGCCTTCCCTTGAATTCCAGTCCAGTTCTGGCAAAGCCCAAGAGAGGTTTCATAATTCTAATCTAATCTAATCTCTTTCCCCCAGCCAACTTGAGTTCTTTCCTGATAAAGAGATTTTCTCACTCTTTTGCTGACAGGTCAAATCACCATCTAAGCCAAAGTTTCCTAAACATTTTGTAAATGATGGACTTGGATAAATCTGATAAAAGCTACGTCTCCTCTAAGAAGAGGGGATGCACATGTGCAAATATGATACAGCATATAATTCTAGGACACTCAGAGATGCCCTCAAACTCAGGTCAAGAAACCCCCTGTACTGAATGATGATAGCTCTGGGGTGTTGGCCTATTTCTTTGACTTGCTCTCTTCTAAAATCAAAGGAAGTCCTAACTTTTTGTGTGGAAACAAATATTTCTACTGGAAAAGAAATGTGCCTCCCTCACTAGGGCACAGAATGAGTACATTTTAGAGTTACAGAGGTGGCTCAGTTTATCCTAAAATACGGCCTTCATAGTGTCTTCCTTCCCTGGAGCTTAATTGCTTTCTCCTAGTCAGTGTCTGGTTTTTTTCACACTCATTCAAGAAAATCACGTTTGGTATTCATTTAGTTAAATCTCCTTTATTACCATTTCTCGGCTTAATTTCCCCTATTCTTACGTGCTCTGCATAGGTGGGCTATGTTTTGAGGAATTGGTCTCCTCTTTTACGGAGGATATATCATACTTGGTCAGGACAAAGATCCCCTTGGAAAGATGTATAGATTTTATTCTGTACTTCATCTCCTTTCCTTAAAGGTTCCTGTTAGATACAGGGAAAGGACCATGTGGTTTTCATCCTGTTTAATCTTGGGTCTTTGCAATATTGCCACTCTTTAGAACCTGGTATGTTAGAGTTGCTAACATGAATCTAGTCGTTAACACAGCTGCTTTTATAGTTGCTAGGAACTGTGGAGTTAGTTACACTCTGATGGAGAGGATTTTGAGAAATAGCTTCAATTTAGGAGTTTCATGGTGGATGCTCAGTCCGAACCTAAGGACCAGAAAAGTGCTAAAGATAGGAAGAGCCCTTGGGACTGGAGAGAAGGCTGTCCAGGCAGAAGCTGGGACAGCATGACCAGGGTGCAGGTCATGTCTGAAAACCAAGTCACATAAAAACAAAGAAAGCCTTTGAACAGGGGGAGAATAAGCCTTTATTCTGTAGTTATAAACACTTATAAAATTACTTTTAAAAACAAGGACTGTAAATTTTAAGTTGTTACAATTAATGGTATAGTATTATGATTGAATTTCAGAACACCTACAATGGCAGGAGGCCTTTTTTCAATAGACAGAGATTACTTTCAGGAAATTGGAACATATGATGCTGGAATGGATATTTGGGGAGGAGAAAACCTAGAAATTTCCTTTAGGGTAAGTTCTCTTTGAAAAAAGTAATTTCTATTTTACCTCAAATATGGATATGCTTTAATTATTCATGTTTTCACTAAGTAAAAAGATGAACTTAGTATGAGTTTAATGAGACTTTAAAGCCCTCAGTCCATAAAAAAGTTGGCAATACTATTAAGGGTTCATTATAAACTCTTTTAAGGAAATAATTCAGTTATCTTAATAGTCTACCTATAAAACTTATACAAGACTCGCTATTTGTTTTTAATTTCTGCTATTTTCAAGGAAGTAATTCAAGCTCTAAAAATAATCAGTATATTAAATGACACTTGTGTATTTCTGAAAATAATCAGGTTTTAGACACAGCCGATGGTGGAAACCACACTGATGGCGCGGTAACTTGAGCCGGTTACCTTGTTTTGTTCCTGGTAGATGTCTTTACCTTCTTTTAAAAGAAGGGGTTTGGACTTGAGATCCTATCCAGCTGTACCGTTTTATGATCCTGGGAAAATGTTAAAATACACACCCTGAATATTTAACAAAATCAAAACTTTTCAAAATGTTTTATATAAGTAGTTGGTAGATTTTTAACTTAGAAAAATATGTTTTGAAAGAAGAAGGATAATTTCATTATATAAGGATGTGAAACCATATTTGATCTGTCTTTTCTCCCCTCTCTGTTTCTTTGTGGACAAGGACAGCACAATGTGCTAGTGCTCTCACTGAAGACCTCGGGGGAGACCCAGTTTACATCCCTGGGTTCTGTTTGAATGTACTGGCTGTGACACAGGGCTGGAGGATGGGAAGGAACAGATAGGACTCTGGCTGAATACTCTGTGGTCAAAACTTCTTGACCATGAACCATATTAATAAATACATTACTCATTATATACACACAACACACAAAACAAACACTTCATGAAACAGTAGGTCCTTGTTAGCAAGTACTGGGTGCAGTCCATCAAATTGAAATTTATAATCCTTTTATGAGTCTCGGTCTGTAGTTAGGAAGACACTGCTCTCGACCTCATGTCTTGTCTGTATTTAACCTTCAACTTCTGGTTTAATCAGAACCAAGAATTAGAGAAAGGTTTGCTCCTGAGGAAGCACTGGTTTTATGACCATAAAACAGAAGTTCTACTATGTGCCCTTGATTCTGTGAGATTCCAAGTGTGAAACTCAGTATCTGTGAACAGATAGATCTCTTTTTAAACTATCAGTCTTTCAAACGTGTCTTCCTTGGTCTGTGGCAGATCTGGCAGTGTGGAGGGACTCTGGAGATTGTCACTTGCTCACATGTTGGCCATGTGTTTCGGAAAGCTACACCTTACACGTTTCCCGGAGGCACAGGACAGATTATTAATAAAAATAACAGACGACTTGCAGAAGTGTGGATGGATGAATTCAAGAATTTCTTCTATATAATTTCTCCAGGTTAGCATTATTTTGCATTAGAACGACTGTACAAGACTAAGTTTCTTGTCCCTAACCGGAATACCTTCTGAGGTAAGAAGCGATAGAAAAAAGCTCTGTGCGGAGGTGAAACCCTTGCCTACATTGTAAGTCACTGTAAGCCATCAGTGAAGTCACACACAGTATAAGAAGGTTTAGCAGAATAGCTAGTATATTATTAACAATAATAATTTATCCAGGTCAGTATTGCAGAAGTTACTGTTAGTCCAGGTGTTACCTGTGTGTTTTTAACCTAACGGGGACTTTTAACATTGCTGTGACAGTGCAGAACCTGTGGCATGCCTCAGGGGGCTTCCCTGTGGGAACTTGTCTCTGGGAATAGCTGTTCTGTCAGCTGTTACCACTCCACCCACATTTTTGAATCGCCACAAGACTGTCAGGTGGCAGGGTGCGCGAAACCTGACTAGAAACAGTTGTTCTATTTAGTTTCTGTTTAATATTTGGGCAAAATAAATCTTGATTTTTGTTTTTGGCTTACCATATTAAAATTGTCTGACTCCATATAACTTATTATCATTTGCATGTATATAGTTTTCATAAATTTTTCTTTGAAAAACATAATGTTTCCTTGTTCTGTAGTTTAGGAAGTGGATTTCTGATGGATATATCACTTGAATAGTAGTCACACATCAAAATAGTACCACTGTTCCCATTCATCTGGCTTAGATGTAATACATAAATAGAAATGAGTTTTCAATAGAATGTTAATAATTTAATCACTTCTTTTTAACAGGTGTTACAAAGGTAGATTATGGAGATATAGCATCAAGACTTGGTCTAAGACATAAACTCCAATGCAAACCTTTCTCTTGGTACCTAGAGAATATTTATCCTGATTCCCAGATTCCACGTCACTATTTCTCTTTGGGAGAGGTAAGGAAAAAATGTATTCTATTTTGTTACTACATTCTCACTTATATATCAGAATCAACAGAGGTTAAACTTCCAACAAGAGAGTACCTTCACATTAAAACTACCACTAGCCTTTCATAGTTGGACTCTTGTTACAATACATTAGTGTCTTCTATAGACTTTTTTTTAGCAATAGAAAGAGAGGGACAGAGACAGACAGGAAGAAAGAGAGATGAGAAGCATCAGCTCATGGTTGCAGCACTTCAGTTGTTCATTGATTGCTTTCTTATATGTGCCTTGACCAGGGGGGCTTCAGCTGAGCCAGAGACCATGGGGTCATGTGTATGATCCCGTGCTTAAGCTGGTGACCTTGAGGTTCGAGCCTGGGTTCTTAGTGTCCCAGACCGATGCTTTACCCACTGCGCCACCACCTGGTCAGGCCATAAACTTATTTTAACAAACTCATCATATACTTCTAAAATTAATGTCCTAGTATTAATTAGCCCAAATCAAAGCTTGAAGTACTTCAAAGAAAAATTGTAAAGAACTAACAAGGAATCTTGCAAGACCATTGATAATTAATTGTATTTTTAGCATTCATTTTTTTTCCTTTGTGAGTTCTAAATTGACAAAATTTCCTTTTGTAAGTCACAGCAGCAACTAAGGATATGTGTGTACCAGGTCACAAGCAGGCCTCATCCTAGAATTGAACCTTTCTGTTATTCAGGGAGTTACCCCAATTTATTCCTTCTTTCAGTCAACAAATATTTGAGTACCTGCGATGTGATAGGTGCTATTGTAAGTGCTGGGAATGCAGCGGTGCTTTCGTGGGTCTGACAGTCTCGGAGGAAGACAGATTGTTTTTTTTAATATACAGTATTACAATATGTTAGGTGGTTGTGAGGGAAAAGGGAATAGAGAATGACTAGGGGGCATGAGTAGTGGTGCCGTGTTATGTAGGGTGGTTAGAGAAGTCCTCTCATAGATGGTAGTTTCTGAGCAGAGATCTGAAGGAAGTGAATGAGCAAGCAGCATGAATTTCTGGGGGAAGAGTAGTCCAGGCAGGGGACTTGTGTAAGGAGGCGGAAGTGATCGGCTGTTCGGCGCTGCAGAGAGCTCAAGACGACGACTGAGCATTGGTCACTGATTGGCAAGGGAGAAGTTGTAGGTGTGCTCCATCTTACTCTGTCAAGAAGGGTTCCTGTGGAAATAAGCCAGGCAGAGAAAGACAAATACCGTATGATCTTACTTATATGTGGAATCTAATCAACACAATAAACTGAGGAACAAAATAGAAACAGAGGCAGAGTCACTGGGAACAGACAGGTGTCAGAAGGAAGAAGTATGGGGTATGGGATCAAAGAAGATAAAGGGATTAGCCAAATTGTATATACATAACATAGAGACATCAGGGTAGTGATAGCCAGAGGGAAAGGGGGAGGACGGTGGGGGTAGGAGGGGTAGAAAGAGACTTTGCATGGAGCACAGGGAGGCATGAAGTGGTATGTAGAGAGTGTCATATTGAGTGGGACACTTGAAACCATGTCAACACCATTTAAAAAATGTTCCCATGGAGACAGGTAGGGACCAAAATTCCTGATGGCTTCAAAGGGTAGGGGATAAAGGAAGTGGAGATCATGAATGACAAGTCTTGGAAGAAATTTTATTATAAAAAAAGAGCAGAGAAATGGATGATAGCTTGAGAGGAACAGGGAGTTAAAGGTTTGTTGGTTGATTTTGCTATGATGGAACTGTGTGCTAATGCAAACAACCCAAAAAAGAAAATGTGACTTATTCTAAAATCAAGCCGCCGATTACAGGAGTCCTGTGAGAGTCAGATGGGAGTCAACGAGCTCCAGTGCACAGAGCAGGTAGGGGTGGGGCCACCTCCACCACACTGGAGAAGGCTGTTCTTCCTTTGTTACAGGAAGAAGGTGGGAGGCGTGGCACTAGTGCAGGTCAATTGTAGGTTTGGGGGTAGAAGCTGGTAGTTTGCGGTGAAAGTGTGAGGAAGTTCTCTGATGACTTCTGTTTCCTCAGATAAGAGTGAAGGGGTGGCATTACTGACGGGGGCTTACAGAAAGAGGAAAAGATGTAAATTAGAAACATAAGCTATGGGAAAGCAGCTAGATCACAGAGGGGGCCGGATGCCGGTGAGTGAGAGTGAAACCCATTGACCTGGTCGTGGTCTGCCCCGTGCCAGGGCAGGCAGGCTCCCGTGCTCGTCCTCAGTAGGTGCTGAGGCTGCTGCAGGGCTGAAAGTTCCCTACCTCTGAACTTGGTTGTGCTTCAGGGAGTTCCCCGCAAACAAGTGAGGGGTATGCAGTGTCCTGGCACATCAATGAGCATCTGTTCCCTTTGCTCAGCCTCATTCCAGTCAAGAAAGGCCTGGGGAAAGGGCTGGGCCATGGGCAGATTTATAGTAGTTGCTCCAATAACTTGCCTTTAGAATAGAGAAGAAAAAGGTGGTTTATTTTCCTTTGAACTGACCCAGTTTTGGACAACACCTAGGCATTGTTAGCTAGGCCAGAATATAGGCGTTACAAAGAGCCACTTGTCTAACCCGTAAGAGACGATCGCCAAGGCAAACTTGCCCTTTACCTACATCTTGCCAGCTGGCTTTCCATGTAAGGAACAGATTTAACCCTCTGTGGCCTTCTTGCTCTTAACTGAGCAGCAGGTCTGAAGCTTGTGTGCCCTTCCACACTGTCCAGATAAAAGCTCCGGTTCTGGACCAGGTCGCTCTCAAGCTCAGATTCATAGCCCCACCTGTGAACCTTCCTTCACTGGCCACTGGAGCTTAGCCTTTCAAGGATCTTTTGTCATTCTTTAAGGGCCTAGGTCAGTGGTTGGTAAACTCTTTGGTCAACAGAGCCAAATATCAACTGTACAACGATTGAAATTTCTTTTGAGAGTCAAATTTTTTAAACCTAAACTATGGGTAGTCAACCTTTTTATACCTACTGCCCACTTTTGTATCTTTGTTAGTAGTAAAATTTTTTAACCACCCACCGGTTCCACAGTAATGGTGATTTATAAAGTAGGGAAGTAACTTTACTTTACAAAATTTATAAAGCAGAGTTACAGCAAGTTAAAGCATATAATAATAATTACTTACCAAGTACTTTATGTCGGATTTTCGCTAAGTTTGGCAGAATAAATCTTTATAAAACAACTTACTATAGTTAAATCTCTTTTTATTTATACTTTGGTTGCTCCACTACCGCCCACCATGAAAGCTGGAATGCCCACTAGTGGGCGGTAGGGACCAGGTTGACTACCACTGATTAAACTATATAGGTTGGCCCTGGCCAGTTGGCTCAGCGGTAGAGCGTCGGCCTGGCGTGCGGGGGACCCAGGTTCGATTCCCGGCCAGGGCACATAGGAGAAGTGCCCATTTGCTTCTCCACCCCCCCCTTCCTCTCTGTCTCTCTCTTCCCCTCCCACAGCCAAGGCTCCATTGGAGCAAAGATGGCCCGGGCGCTGGGGATGGCTCCTTGGCCTCTGCCCCAGGCGCTAGAGTGGCTCTGGTCGCAACAGAGCGATGCCCCGGAGGGGCAGAGCATCGCCCCCTGGTGGGCGTGCCGGGTGGATCCCGGTCGGGCGCATGCGGGAGTCTGTCTGACTGTCTCTCCCTGTTTCCAGCTTCAGATAAAAAAAAAAAAAAAAAAAAAAAGAATTGAAGGAAAAAAAAACAACTATATAGGTAGGTACATTCCTTATCGAGGTAGCACCCGCATGTGGTATTTTGTGGAAGAGCCACACTCAAGGAGTCAAAAGAGCCGCATGTGGCTCACGAGCTGTGGTTTGCCGACCAGGGGCCTGGGGAAACCTGAGCTCATAGGATTTTAGAGTCGAAAGGGAAGTTCGACTTTAGCCTGGTTTCACTGAGCCCAGCTCTCATAAGCTCCTAAAGGACCTGGACCAGAATAAATGTGTCTCATGGTGATAGGTAATAGTTGTTAACCCAGGAGAGGAATATTCTGAACCACCACAGAAGCAAATAATGCAGACCTTTGATGGTTTAGCCAGTCTTACGGACTGACCAGTTGCTTCTCCAGGCTGATCTGATAATCTTGTGGTTTTGTGAGCATTGTCAAGCCCAGTCAGAGCTTTACAGAAAGTAACTCCTTTTATCCTCACAGTAACGCTGTGAGGTAGAGGTGGTGTTATCCCCACCTGACAGAGAGTAAATTGAGGCATAGGTAAATGATTTAAACAACACGGCTCAGATCACAACCACAAAAGGGAAGAAGCAGGATTTGAACACAGGCAGTCTGGTTTGAGAGCTTATGCTCTTCACCACAAATACCCACCCTCTTTCTCATGTCTAACCAATCTTTAACTCATGGCAAGGAGTAAAATAGTGACCCCAGATTCCATTGTACTAGATTCCCCCATCCTGTAACCACTCATGTTGCCCCCCCCCTCCCGTGGAGACACCAAGATTCTGGAGGGGCTACAGCAGAAACTGAGGAGCTCAGGCTCTGATTTCTTGCCTGCTCCCCAAGAATGAGTACATTCACAATTATTTTCAACTTCTAAGGTACAAAACAGTGTTTTAGTGATAGTTGTGTATGTATACCTAAGTTGCTACTTTAGGAATTAGGAGTTGCTGGGTGTGTAGAAGAGGAAGGCAAATCCAGTCATTGTGAGCCTGCTTTGTGTCGGTGTCTGCTGGGCTTATGGAGAGGTCTCAGCAAACCTGAGGTGGTTATCCCTGTTTTACAGATGAGAAATGAGATTTTTACAGCAGCATTTCCTAACTACTGTGTAAAGAAGGCTAATATTCGATGTCCCTCAAGCTGCCCGCTTGATTAGAAAGGCCAGGGGTAGGGGAGAAGGGAGTGGGTTTTGTGGCTAAAAATGTTTGGGAACTGCTGCTTTTATTTCCTTCTGTACTGCCCATCCCTACCTGTATCAAGAGTCACAGCATGGAAAAGGCTTCACGAAGTCCTTCAGTAAAGAAGCCTATTTAAATTTATTTAACCGGTATTTCTTACACATATTTGATCACAAAATCCCCCTTTTAGTGGCCCGTGTTTCTGCACCTGGCCAGATACTGTTGTTCAGGTCCTGGCTTTGGGAGTCAAGGTCTTGGAGTGTTGACCTGCCAAGGTCTCATGGCTCGTAATGGTAGTTGTAAGTGAGGCCCAGTCTGCACATCCCCAAACCCACCCACTCCTACTCGTCTGCCTCCAGACACCTTGGAAGTGCAGCTATTTCCCCGACCACCATAGTTCAGGTATTGCTACGATTCAGGTAGAAAACTTCCTGCTTCTAACAACTCCTCACTCACTGGCAGTCTCACAGTTTGTTGTACCCAGTGCCTACAACAGTTTTGGTTTAGCTTGTTGGCAATTCTGGTTATGTAAGGAAAGATGTGTTATTCAGTCATAAAGAAATCCTATAAAAAGGACTGTTGGTCTACGATTCCCCCTTGGAATCATTTAGATTCCCTACGATGACTATTAATTCCAGAAAGTACTAACCAAACCTGGGCACGTCCACACGCCATTCACAGAGTGCCAAGGATGTGATGATGGCTTCACTAGCAGGTCTGCTCACTGTTCTCATCACTGACAAGCAGCCTTCACAAGAGGTGGGAGGCTTTTTCCTATGTGTCAGCATCTAGTCCTGCACATCCAGTAGCCACCTGTGGCTGTTTAATTAAAATTAAATAAAATTCAGATTCAGTTCCTCAGTCACACTAGACACATATAGCTAGTGGCTACCATACTGGAGGGCACAGATATTAAACATTTCTATCATCACAGAAAGTTCTGTTGGACAGTCAGTGCTGGAGACATTAACACAATAGACAGTACAGGACGCTGTCCATCTATGTTGCTGTCTTGCCACACATTTCTCCCTGCCCGTCCCTTAGGATGAAGTGTTTGTGTTTGCTTGTCAAGCTTAGTATTTAAAAAACTCATTAACCAGTCTATACCTTCCATAATAATCTTTACTCTCAAATAATTTAGAATATGTACATCCCAAAACAACTTTTGTAGGATGGTATTATATCAAACTCCCAAACCACCCTATCAGTGGTTATTTTCCTCCTCCAGTAAGGAGACCATCAGGATCACATTTGTATTCAGAAGTCACTGCTCCCGTGAGGAAAAGCTCCCTTCTTTTTCCATAGCAAATCAGTCTTTTGGTTTAAGGGTCCTGAATAATTTAGAATCTCGGTATTAGACAACCTGATAATTACCAAGCACTCTAAAACAAGGGGACTTCTCTCATTTCTTTCCAATATATTCTTCAAGATATAGCTTGGAATGCGAACAAATTAGAAGGAATTCATAGTGTAATAAGACTACTTATTGGGCAGTCTTTGTCAATCTGTTATGTGTGTATACCAAAGGATGGGACAGAGGCCTCTAAAGAGTGGGAGAACCCAGAAGCTAGCCCATCTTTTCCTTAGATTGTACTTCAGTGTACTCCCTAACTCGTCACAAGGGTCTCACTTTTTTTGTTTTGGGCCTTTTTTAGAAATCCAACAAAGGAGACATTTAACTAGAACATCCTAATGTTAACCAGTCTTAAATTCTTTCCTGCAATTTCTCTTCTCCCTGATAACATGCCTATACATTTAATGTCATTCTGTAATTTCCAAGGGCTATTTTTTTCAAGAACTTTTAAGTGTCAGATGTTGGATAAACAACTCGAGTACCTATCTGCTTCCTAGTGTAAACACTGGAGCTAGTGTACGTTACCACCTTCTCTACCTTCTGCACTTCACTAGGAAGCTGGTAATTGGGTACATAGGCTTAAAGCTACAGTATAGAAAATTACAACTTTGAACATCTGATTCAACATCCTTAGAAAATATATTTTTTTCTAATTTTTTCCTTCTCCAAAGACTTTTTAAAGTTAACTCCTACCAAACCTAATTGATATTCTAAAGGACAAAATTATTCCTACAGCTCACCCTCTAGTCATCCTTTCATGTCCTCAAGAAATCATCTTACACATCCCATAGGTGAGGTAGTCCACATGTGTTCCTACCAGGAGAAGGAGGATATTCTCCATAAACTGTTTTTTCTAGTCACCCAGTGTGCAGAAGAGCCAGCCTGGAGAGCAGATGTCCCCTTCAGCTACAAGATACCACATATTTGTGGGGACAAATAGAATCTTCTCTGCCTTCTAATGTTAAAGCCACCCAGGGACCAAAACATGAATAGCTGCCCTCTTAAAGAAATTCCTTCTTCATCTTGAATATGCAGGGCAGTGTTCCAATATGCCCCTGCATTTTAGAGGAGTGCTACCAGAGGCCCACAGCCAAGTCCCTGACCACATCTTGCTGATCAAGGTTCAATGTCACTTTAACAATTGGCAGAAAACAGTGGTTTCCAACCCTTGAAGAAACTGGACTTTTAAAACCTTATAATCAGTAGTGACCACAAGGGATAGACACTTAGATCTCTCATGTCAGAAAACAGCCCTGAATTATATATAGGAAAGTCATAAGGATGGTATAAGCTATTACCTACAGAACTCATAGAACAGTGCCTAGTAAGGGTAATTTATTTGCTAGAGTTAGCAACATCAATTATGGAAATAAAATAACCAACGTTGATTTATTTCAGGACAGTTACAGAGTGATAGGAAACCCTATTACATTTGGGGCTTATAGAGTTTTATTAATTTAGAGGTTGGTAAAAGAGAATCATTTAACCAAAAGACTTCCATATGGGAGTGGGGAGCGCCAAGGATAATATTGGATCTTTTCTAATCTTTCCTATGGCATTTATTAACTTTCTTTAGCAAACATTACATCTATATTTGAAAGGGAAATTTTGAGAAAAAGGACTAGAGAATTTATCATTTTTTTCAAAAATACAAGGAAATAATTTTCATATGACTATATGAGATAGACTTTTCTTGTCACAATCTGGTGAAGTGAATTCTTTTCAGGTAAGGTAGCCATGATCATCAAGTATTAATTGATTACTCACTGGAGTGCAGAAAGATTTGTTTTAAGCAAATTTGTGTCTAATTATAGCAACTTTTAAAAAGTCTGTTTTTGAGGTAATAGGTAAATTGCATTGTAAAAGAATTTCTGGATACTAACATGATGTGTTGGACCCAGAAAAGAAAGGACCCTGAGATTTTCGTTTGAATGATTGGACAGATGATGGGATTATTAACAAAAATAGAGTAGGGTATCAGGAGAAGAGGGGTTTTTTTTTTTGAAGGATTAATAATGAGGTTTGTTTTAGATACGGAGTTCTCAAGGTCAAGGGTGGAATAGCAGGGGCCTATTGAAATATTGGGATGAGGGTGTATTAGCATTATACAGTTGAAAAACCGTATTTTGCATGAACTGAGTTTGAGGTTGATGGAATAGCAAAATGGAGGTGACTAGCAATAAGGTGGCAATGCAGACTGTTACTATTTCTGAGCCTACTGTGTGCTAGACTCTGAAATAGGTACATAGATGGTACATTGTCTCACCTAACCTCAGCGTGGACCCACCATTATCTCCCAGTTACTGTTAGGACATTGATTGATCTCAGAGGTTTGGGTCATTGGAATTCAAACCCAGGTTTCACTTACGCCAAAACCCCAGTTCCTATTTCTGGCAGCCTGTAAATAATACAGTTTTCACACTGATGTCTTTGTATCTTTATAAGAAAAAAAATGCATATGGGCTTGCTTTAGTGTCTTATAAGTTATTAGAATAATGTGTAGTCTGTATATTTGTTTATAAAATCAGATGGCTTATTTGTGGTTTCACCTTTACCCTCATTTTATCTACCACACAAAATTACTTACTTTTTTTCCTATCTACATGACATACAGATGTAGTTTGTCACACATCTCCCTTTGGCTTGGATGCTAACAATACCATCCATGGGAATAGATCTAGGACTTTCAAACATCTATTAGTTTACAATATGCTCTTGAACTGCAGTGATTCAGAGGAAACAATAGCAAGGGGCATTGCTTTAAATATTCTTCCTAATTTTGATGACCAATGTAAATTTCTTTAATGTAACTGACAGTTATCTAAGAAAAGAGTGATGTTTGCACTGCACCATGCTTAGGCTCCCAGTTAAGCCAGGCTCAAAACTCTGATTAGTAAATATCCACCTTGAGTCGCCTAAGACAGTGGTCCCCAACCCCCAGGCCATGAACCGGTACTGGTCCGTGGGCCATTTGGTACCGGTCCGCAGAGAAAGAATAAGTAACTTACATTATTTCCGTTTTATTTATATTTAAGTCTGAACGATGTTTTATTTTAAAAAAATGACCAGATTCCCTCTGTTACATCCGTCTAAGACTCACTCTTGCCGCCTGTCTCAGTCACGTGATACATTTATCTATCCCACCCTAAAGGCCGGTCCGTGAAAATATTTTCTGATATTAAACCGGTCCATGGCCCAAAAAGGTTGTGGACCACTGGCCTAAGAAGTCATCAGAATAGTTATCTAAAGTAATTCACCTTAACTTGGTGGTTAAGAGTATCCTCAGGAAGTTGTTAAATTGCTTAAAATTATTAGGCAAAATAGAACTTGTTGAACTAAATACAAATTCTAGACAACAGCTTGAAAAAAATGAAAGAAGTTCAAGGATTTCTCCCTGAAACACAAAAATTTATATATCTGTATGAGTAAGACCTTTCTAGACAGAATTTAGATAGCCAGACAGTGAATCTTCCCCCCACCCCCAACTCATAGCCCTTATTACCTCCTCTAGCATCTGAAGTTGTTTCTAGTAGTGGAAATTTCAGATTGATTTTACTGTATATGTATCTGTACTTGTATCTGTCCAGTTAACCTCTTTAGCTCCTGATGTTTTCATTATTCATTGTCCCATAGATACGAAATGTGGAAACAAATCAGTGTCTAGATAACATGGCTAGAAAAGAGAATGAAAAAGTTGGAATTTTTAACTGTCATGGTATGGGAGGTAATCAGGTGAGTATTTTATTTTACTTTTTATTTATTTTTAATCCCTTGATTTGAGAAAGAAAGAAGGGGGGAAGAGAGATAAGCATCAACTCATTCTACTTAGTAGTTCCATCTAGTTGTGTACTCATTGATTGCTTCTCATACATGCCCTTCTAATCGGGGATCAAACCCTACAACCTTGGCAACCGGGATGACGCTTTATCCACTGAGCCAGCCCACCAGGGCTAATGATTATTTTTAAATGAAACATTTGTAAAAGGCTCCTTGTGAGAACTATACTTACATTTCTGTGCATGAGATTTATTTTGCCATTTTTAGTCAAAAAGGTAATCCTTGACAATACACACAGTGTATACAGAGAACTTCCTCTGTGTAAAATCATTGGTAGCTTTTCTGCATCAGTTATTCTCTGTTACATTAGTGAAGTTCAGAATTGTGTATCTTGAATTGTCTTTTTCCTTCCAGATTTTGGGCAGATGAAATGCTGATTTTACTATTAAAGCTTAAATGTGGGCATTTTTGTTTTTCAGGTTTTCTCTTACACTGCCAACAAAGAAATTCGGACAGATGACCTTTGTTTGGATGTCTCCAAACTCAACGGCCCAGTCACAATGCTCAAATGCCACCACCTAAAAGGCAACCAGCTTTGGGAGTATGATCCCGTGGTAAGTTACTCATTTACATATAGGATAAAAATATATAAAATTATGTGTGTGGTTGGATATATGTATAGACTTTATAGCTAAAAAATAAATTTTGGGGGAGTTAGAATATAGATCAGATTGTTCTTATACTCTAAAAATTGACAGGTGGGAAGAACAATATGAGTAAAATAAACATGTTTTAATCTCCCTGTTAATTATATTAGTCTAGCCTCCAGTCCCTGAGTCCTTGTTGTCGCTAAGTAGCCATTGTCCCTCTGGATGTCAGCAATCTCTGCAGTCTTGTATGGGAGAAACGAAACAGTAAATAGGCTTTTTAATTACGGAATTAAACATTTAGGTAAAAGGTGAGCTTCAATTAATGAAATTCTCTGGCTCATAGTGATAGTTCAGTGACAAATACGATAAAACCTCTTTGACTTGTGCCTTCCTCTGGAGCTCGTCGCCCTGCCCACCTAGTGCGTGCCGTCCTCACGTACACAGAGGTACTTGAGAGAGGCTAGTTCAGTCAGAGCATCTCCAGGAAGCCTCTCTCCCTCGCCCCGTGTTCCACATCCAATTTGTGTTTTTGTTACGGTTCTGGAACCAGCACTAGCATCTTCCAGATGTCTCGCTCTAGCTCTTTTTCTGCTGACAAGCACTAGTGTTCTTCATGTAAGGAAAGACTTGAGCTCCTACTTGACTACATGCCGTCCTCTTCTCCTGCACCGTTCGATGGCCAGTGAACCGCCAGCACTCCCGCCCCGGCCGGCAGCCCGACAGCGCAGCAGCAGCTCCCGGCTGCGCAGCAGGAGCATCCGTCTCCTTCACTCTGCATGGCATGGACTGTGGCTGAGCTGATGATGCCAGGTCCTCTGAGCCGTGGGCTTTAGATGCACTGCTATTTAGTTTCTTCTCTTAGCTTTTTGCCTCCTCCTGTTGTCTGCTTGGCTCATTCTGCTTTTTCATTCTACCCGTTCGTTGGAGATGTCCAAAGTTATGACTCGGGCCATCTTTTCTTCCTATATTGTGTCCTACAACCCTGGTCTACTTTAATTGTCACTCTGTTCCCTGAACTTACCCTGACTCTCCCTCTTTGCATTTAAGACCGTCCAGTTCCCTCTGCCTAACCAATTCCACCCAGTCAGGAGGGCACACGTTTGACATCATTTCCATGAATCTCAGCCAGAAATCAACTCTCCATCTTAATTTAGTTATAATTGTCTCTGACCCTCTAATACTGTGCTTATTTGTAGTGGTTTTTTTTAATCTACCAATATTTTTCCACTATAGGTTGTTAGATCCTGGAGGGCAAACACCATGTTTTATAATTCCTGGGTCTCCCTTCACCATGTCAAACGATAGTAAAAATAATATTAAATAAGGCAATTACTCAGTTAAAATAACCGTTGGAGCCTGACCTGTGGTGGCACAGTGGGTGAAGCGTCGATCTGGGACGCTGAGTCACCAGTTCAAAAGCCTGGACTTGCCTGCTCAAGGCACATGTGAGAAGCAACTACTGCGAGCTAATGCTTCCCGCTCCTTCCCCTCTTCTTTCTATCTCCTCTAAAAATCAATAAGTAAAATCTTTAAAATTTTAAAAAATTTAAAAAAGGAATGGCAGAAGACAGAATTGGGGAGAGTCAAGCTGCAATGTAGGTCCCACAGCCTAAGCCAACTGTGGTAGGAGCTTCGTAAAGGGTGCCAGATTTGCCCTGCCTTCAACAGTGAAAAACAGCAATTTGCAAAAATATTTATGCCAGTAATCTATCTAAACTTGAAATCATGAAGTCTTTATATTTCAAAGGAACCCTAGAAATAACCCCAGGACCTGTTTCATACCAGTACAGTGAGGCCCAGAGTAGAAATCAATCCCCCAGGTCACAGCTAATGTAAATGACGTAAGCAGATCTCCGGCAGACCTCGGATTCTTGCACAGTACAATACTATGTGTGATTAAACTTGTGTATGCTTATATCTTTAAGACTTGTTTATATTATATTTTATGTAGAGTTTATGACACCAGGCTCTTTTGCTTTGACTAGTTGTAGCTGTCCTTTCTAGGGTAGAATGTAGATTCTGACCCACTTATATCAAAAGAGTAGGGGCAGGTGGTGACATTATTTTTCTACGTTGCGGATGGACTTGATGCAATAATTATTGCTTTTATCCTGCTTTTCAAAGGTTACAATTAGCTATGTCACTTATTTGTCCAGTTGCCTTAATCAAGCCTTTTCTGTGTGGAAACTAGTCGGTGCCGACCAGGTCCTCTGAGTAGTGACGACAGCTCCTGCAATGTCAGAGCCGCCGAGCCCTGCCCCTGCTGTCGGCAGCCAGACTGTGCCTGCAGCGGGGTTTGCACCCAGTCCAGGTCTCCAAAGGAACAGCAACCTATGGCTTTGTTAGGGGTCTGTTTTAATGAATAGAAACAAGTGAGATTATTTTTATAAATTGAGATGAGAAAGGATCAATTCCCTAACTGAATTGTTTGTTTAGTTTTTATTAATAATGATGATGGGCCTGATAAAAGGTTGATGCTCAGAGAAGCTTCTCAAGGCCTTCTGGGATGTTTGAGGGGTGTTGTCTCCCACGTGACTGGAGGCTTTGGCCGCAGGCAGTACGCGCGGGGACCGCTGGCTCTCTGTTCTGCCAGTGTGTCCATGGTTGCTTGGAATATTTGAGTTTTCCAGTAGCGAGTGCCGTTTATTGAGAACTTACCCTAAGCTAAGCAGTATTTCCTGTACATTATCTTAATCTGTCCTCATAACCATTTCAGTTATTTTTATCTCCACTATATAGATGAGCCTGGGCACAGAGAGGTTTTTGCTCAGGAGCATATAGTCATGTGCCGTGTAATGCTTCCATCAACAGACCTCATATATGGCGGTCCCATAAGATTATAGTGGAGCCTGACCAGGCAGTGGCGCAATGGATAGAGCGTCAGACTGGGATGTGGAGGACTCAGGTTCGAGACCCCAAGGTCGCCAGCTTAAGCACGGGCTCATCTGGTTTGAGCAAAGCTCACCAGCTTGGACCCAAGGTTGCTGGCTCGAGCAAGGGTTACTCGGTCTGCTGAAGGCCCAGGGTCAAGGCACATATGAGAAAGCAATCAATGAACAACTAAAGTGTCACAATGAAAAACTGATGATTGATGCTTCTCATCTCTCTCCATTCCTGTCTGTCCCTGTCTAACCCTCTCTGTAAAAAAAAAAAAAAAAAAAAAAAAATTATAGTGGAGCTGAAAATTTTCTATTGCTGGTGGCATCGCCGTTACAACACAACACTCAACTGTTTGTGGTGATAATGATGTAAACCTACTGTGCTGCCAAGTGGTATAAAAGTACAACGCCTAATTATGTACTGTTACTGGTTTATGTGTTTAAATATACTGCTCACAAAAATTAGGGGATATTTCAAAATGAACATGAAGCAATAAAATATCCCCTAATTTTTGTGAGTAGTATATAACAAAGTATAGTAGAGTCAACTCTTTCTACTTTAAACAAAAAGTTTGCTGTAAAACACTATGCCGTGTTTGGCGGGCAGCAACATCTTGTATTTACTGTGTTGTTTTCTCCTGTGCTTGATCTAATCTCGTGTTGTTTTGTCCAGAACGTATCTCCATTGTTAAGCAGTGCATGACTGTGGTTGGTATTTGACAAGTCTGGAATTTATTTTAGAAATAATAAAATAAGCCCTTTCTCTCAATAAGTAAACTACAGAGCATCTGCATAGAAAACCACTACAGCCGTGCTCGTGGCCACGTTCCATACTTGTGCACTTGTAAGAATGGACATCTGCAGTACTGAACCTAGAGGCAGTAGTGATGGTCAGTTACGGCATCTGCAGCTGTGTACTGCCTTTGCCAGTTCCCACTTTGACCACAATATGGAGGCAAGGACTGAAAGCTAAAATATAAATAGTTGTATACAGTCATTAGGGTTTATTTATTTATCTTTTATGTTTATTGTATTGATTTTAGAGAGGGAGAGAGACACAGGAACATCAGTCTGCTGCTGTATGTGTACCCTGACCGGGGATCAAACCAGCAGCAACCTCTGCACTCTGGGGTGATGGTCCCACCAACTGAGCTGTCTGGCCAGGGCGTCAGTAGGTTTTGTTCTAAGTTCAAATAGGTACAAAAAGGACCTTATGAAAACCAAATGTTCCAGCTAAATGAATTAAATTAAAATAGAGCCATAAGTAAAAAGTGATCTACATATATATTAATAAACATATTTCACATTTCCTTATAGATCAGGGGTCGGGAACCTATGGCTTACGAGCCAGATGTGGCTCTTTTGATGGCTGCATCTGGCTCTCAGACAAATCTTTAATAAAAAAGATAATAACATTAAAAATATAAAACATTCTCATGTATCATATTACAATCCATTCATTTCCTACCGCTCACGATCATGGTTGCGGGTGGCTGGAGCCAATCACAGCTGTCCTCCGGGACAACACCAAATTTTTATTGGATAATGTGTAACGTACACAAGTCGTTGTATGGCTCTCACAGAATTACATTTTAAAATATGTGGCGTTCATGGCTTTCTCAGCCAAAAAGGTTCCCGACCCCTGTTATAGATGTACACACAAGCTAATGCTTAATAGAAGTTCCTACACAGTTGGCGTCCTTAACCTAACCAGGGAACAGTGTCAGATTTGTTAGTGTGGGTCAATGTGGATCTGTTGACTCTCACCTTTTAAAATTATCCTAAAAATTAACATGACAGTTTAGAATATAAACAGGTAGATAGGAAGATATATAGCTGTATCTGTTCGGCTTTGTTAAGAACAGCTTTATAAGTCATATGATTTCATATGATTTTGAGTCTTCAAAAGGACCTGAGTTTCTAAGGACTTGAGGTATGGAATCACAGAAACAATTTGAACAGCCTTATCGTAGGGAAATGAAGCAATTTTGAAATAGCTTTTTGAAAATAGGTTGAGGATCCTAAATTAGGAACCACTAATCTAGTCAGTTTTAAGAAACTGAAGTGCAAAAAAGTAAAATTTCTCACAGAGCTATGGCAGAGTTGGACTTAGAATTTAGGTCATCTTACTGCAAGTTTATTATCACCCACTATACCCCATGCTTTCTGCCTCCCACACAGCTCTGTCTTTACATAGCCACCCTTCTCCATTGTTATTTAAATAAATCTATATTACAAAACAACAAAAAAATCCCTTTCTACTGAGGAATATAATTACCAAAAATAATGATTGAGATGTTTTTGTTCTGTTTTCCATTTTCACGTGAAGACTCTCTTTCTGTCCTTTTCAGAAATTAACCCTGCAGCATGTGAACAGCAATCAGTGCCTGGACAAAGCTACAGAAGAGGACAGCCAGGTGCCCAGCATCAGAGACTGCAGCGGAAGCCGGTCACAGCAGTGGCTTCTTCGAAATGTCACCCTTCCAGAAATATTCTGAGACCAAATTTACACAAAAAGGAAAAAAATAAGGATTGACTGGGCTACCTCAGCATACATTTCTGCCACATTCTTAAGTAGCAAAAAAGGAAAAGTGCTTCCTCCTGCAGGATGTAAGGTTTATCAGCCATTAAAACTAGACTCCTCTCGCTTCTCACTAGCTGGGAACCAGCCTTCCTGTCCAAGGACGTGCAACTCCAATGTAGCGAGACTGTGCACATCGATGTTTACAAGATTGAACGTCTGTCGTCCAGAATCATTATAAGAGCATTCAGATAAAAGAACAGTCAACAACACGTGCTTTCTGGAAAGCTGTACCTTTTAGGGTTTGCTTGCACATCAGTAATTTCTGCTGAACAGTGCTGTCATAATGAAGAGATTTCCAAGATTTTTTCCTGATTAGAACTAGGAACCAGTATATTAAATATTGATATAAAGATATATGAAAAGGACTGGAACCAGATTCAGAATCATGAAAACAACATTTTTACAATTAAAAAAGAAACTATATTAAACAGGGTTTAAAAGAAATTAGAACTATGAGAAGTACAATTTGTTATAGTATAGTATCAAATTTCTATATAGATTTTATACCTCAGTAGGGGAAAAAATAACAGATTCCAATGACCTTCATTTTGTTTTCATCTGTGATAGTCATGGATGCTTTTTTATTTCTCCTTGGGGTGCTGAAAATGAGCTGGGAAAAGAAGCTCTTTGAACGTAGTTTTAATTGCTTTCTACAATTTTTAAAATTTGGTTTGTGGGCTGTTAGAATTGTAATTTTTAATTGCCTTCCAAAAATGGAGATTTAAAATAATGTCTGGTCTCACTGAATAGTTAGATCTCTCAGTTGCTCTTGGGTCAACTGGCTTGTAGACTTTTACACACACACACACAAATTTTTTATTAGATTTTCAACTTCTTAACTTGATTTAGCCGATTGTTTCATACCCAAGATTCATACTACTGTACTACAGATTTGTTTTCACAGCAATAAATCTCCAGTTTTTTGTTCATGATTTCACTCAACGAAAGGCCTGCAGAAGTGATTCATTATTTGGGTATTTGGAGATGATACATTTGATGGTTTTTTTCAAAACTGTTTTCACTCCATACTCAGATGTGCTTCATTGTCAAGTGCATATTTAGGTTAGGTTCTTGAATTGTAATGTTGATCTGCTGCTTTTTTTAAAAAAATAATAAAATTTGACTGAAAATGTTTAATTGGCATTTTTTAATGAGTTAGCCAAAGAAGTGCAGGTGTTATTCCGTACCATTAATCCTGCACTTCCATCCCAAATTTAGGTTACACAGCTTTCTTTTTTTCTGATCTCTAATAACCTGAATATTGATTAAAAGTTGAATATAATTAAGTTTTGATCTCATAGAAAATCTCATTGTGGCATTTTTCCTGATACGTAAAGCAATCCATTGGCAAAAGTGCATATGTTTTCCTTTCTGTTTATAAGATTATATTTAAGTGATATTCTTTTCTTTGATTATCAAAGACTTTCACTGCAGGCAATGCTATTTCTTGTGCCTAAGAATGTTTCTGAAAGTTGATTCACTAATGAAACTTGCCAAGTTGAGTGTATAGAAAGTTCTCATATTCTATTAAGTTAATCAATATCATGCACATGTGGGTGCTTTAAGGTGAGTCTGTAGTACAGAATGCAAAAATTTTGTCCCCAGGAAATTTGAAATTAAGCAGTGCAGGATGGAATTTTTTTCCTGCTCCATGAGCTGTGTTAATTCTATCTTCAGTAGGCCTAGTGCTTGAATAAACCAGAAGTCTAATCAATAAATTATTTTCATGCTCAGAATTTCAGGTTTTGTACTCTAGTATAGCTTGGTCTTATTCCTTACTGTAAGAAAGCTTAATAGCAATGTGATTTAAAGTTTTGTTTTGTTGTTTTTTAGAGGGGGGTATGAGTGATTTAATTCATGGGTACTTTTAGAACCTGATAGATAATCCCATTGCCTTTATTTTTCTAATTAAAGAATTCCTTAATACTTTGAAAATATAAAATATTCCTGAATAGTTGTGCTTACATTGGTGTTATTTGAAGTTAAATGGGTCCCTGTTTATTATATCCATTTGTAGTTTAGGCAGCATGCTGATTACTCTGCTGTAAATCAAACAGGGAAGAAAAAAATGAAAGAAAAAGCAAAAGATGAAAAGATGGGACCATTTATTTGACCAGTGAAGAATTCATAAATGTGACAAGGATAATTTAATATCACAAACTTATCTATTCTATTCTAATCCCATCCATCTTAATGTCTGTGTTCTCATTGTCATTCTTGAAAAACAGTACTTTGTTCACCATTCTGCAAAAAAAGGGCAGCATGTAGGCCAAGTCCTCACTTCCCTATTCTACATTCAGCTGAAAAACAAGTTCCTCTGTAAAGATTTGGTGCACTTCTCATGCCCCAGAAATACACCAAAAGCAAGTTTAACTCCAGAATTTACATGTTCTTCAAAGAAGAAAAAAAATCAGAAGGTAATGTGTCTGAGGTGGTAACTGTGAAAGGAGGTATACAAACAGTGAATCCTTTTTTACACTGTTTGGGAAATTCGATGTATTTGTAATTCTCTGATTCCTTGAAGATTACCAAGTGTTTGATAAATCTACCAGAACTAAAAATTTTGCAGGATACGAGGCAAAACTCTAGTTGTATTGTTTATACACTACCAAAAACAATTTAAAATTTAATTTTGAGATATCACTTATAATAGCATCATATAAGTCAAATTACCTAAAAAAAAGTGAATAAAAAATGTGCAAGATTTCTGCCATACAAACTACAAAATGTTGCCAAGAGAAGCTGCTGAACATTCTGCAGTAAATATATTATGCTCATGGATTGAAAGGCTACATACTGTTAAGATCTCAGTAATCTATAGATTCAATGAAATCAAAATCCTATGAGGCCACCAAATATAAACTGGCAAATATATATGGAAAGCAACATACCCAGAATAGTCAAGATAATCTTGAAGAAGGAAAAAAATTTTGGAAGACTTATACTACTCAATTTCATGACTTGCTTTAAAGCTATAGTAACTAAAAGTATGGAACTAGAGTCAGGACAATCAGATCAGTAGATAGAAAAGAACCCAGAAATAGACCCACACATATATATATATATGGTCACTGCCTTTTCAACAGAAACGCCAAGCAATTCAATAGGGAAAGGGAAGTTGTTTTTTTTAGTTGGAGCTAGAGTAACTGGATTATCTGTATGAAAAATAAACATTGATGCTTTCACACAGTACACGATTTATTCAAAATAGAGTACAGACCTAAATATGAAGAGCAAAACAATACATCTAAGAGTATCTTCATGACTCTGGTAGGCAAAGATATCTTTAGGACACAAAAGATATTAACCATAAAAGAAAAAAATTATCAATTTCACCCTTTTCCTAAAAAAGCTACTGTTAAAGTAAAATGGCAAGCCACAGCCAAGAAGAAAATATTTGCAATGCATGTAACTGACAAAAGACTTGTATGAAGAAAACCAACTAAAAGCTATTGCAAAAGCAATGCAATGTGAAAAAGTGCTGAGTACACAATTCAAAGAAGTGACTCAAATAAACAATTGGAATAGGAAGGTTCTCAACATCAAGGAATGCAAAATGAAACCTCAAAGAAATACCACTTTGTACTAGCCAAATGGTGAGAATATGGAGCAATTAGTAGAAATGTGCATTGGTATAATCACCTTGAGAAACAGCTTGTCAATTTTTTTTTTTTTTGTATTTTTCTGAAGCTGGAAACGGGGAGAGACAGACAGACTCCCACATGCACCCAATGGGGATCCACCCGGCACGCCCACCAGGGGGCGATGCTCTGCCCCTCCGAGGCGTCGCTCTGTCGCGACCAGAGCCATCCCCAGCGCCCGGGCCATCTTTGCTCCAATGGAGCCTGGCTGCGGGAGGGGAAGAGAGAGACAGAGAGGAAGGAGAGGGGAAGGGGTGGAGAAGCAGATGGGCACTTCTCCTGTGTTCCCTGGCCGGGAATTGAACCCGGGACCCCTTGCACACCAGGCTGACGCTCTACCACTGAGCCAACCGGCCAGGGCTCTTTTTTTTTTATTTATTTATTGATTTTACAGAGAGAGGAGGGGAGAGAACAAGAAGTATCAAGTCGTAGTTGCTTCACTTTAGTTGTTCATTGATTGCTTGTTGTATGTGCCTTGACCGGGCAAGCCCAGGGTTTTGAACCGACAACCTCAACATTCCAAGTCAATGCTTTATCCACTGCGCCACCACAGGTCAGGCAAGCTTGTCAGTTTCTTATAAAGGTAAATATATGTCTACACTGTGCCTCTTTGATTCCACTTCTAGAAATACAACCAAAAGAAATGATTACATATGCCTACAATAAGGTTTGTACAAGAATATTCACAGCAGCTTTATTTATAATGCCTGCAAACTGGAAACTATTCATATCCACCAAAAAGTTAATGGATAATCAAAGATTGGTATATTGGAATACTAGTCTGCAATTTAAAAAAATGAGTCACTCATAAGAGGGATAAGTCTAAAATACATTGTTGACAAGAAAAAAATAGATGTTTATATTAAGCTCAAAGACAGGCAAAACAAATCTAGGGTGATAACCTCAGAGTGAGTAGAGACTGGAAAGGGGCCTGAGAGAACATAATGGAATGATGAAGGTATTCTATAAATTGATTTAGATAATGGTAAAGTGCATATATATTTAAATTTTATTACTGAGTTGTATTCTCAGGATATACTGTATGCTTTTTACTGTACGTAAATTATACCACAGTAAAACGCTGGGGGAAAATACAGAAAATAGTTACCCTTTTGGTATCAAAGTTTTCTAAGAAGTTCTCCACTGCTACAAAACACCTAAATGCTAAATAAATTGCAACACACATACTCCTAAGTGGGATGCTGAGCTCACAAGGAAATACGGAAAATCCCTAAAGTCCAGGGGAAAAAATGAGAAAAGAATGCATACATAAACTTAAACCCCAGAAGTAACTTAAATATGAACTACATTCCTATCATATGAATAAAATATAACCAGAGTTTGGGGAATGGGTGCTTAGGCTTTGGGCCTGAACAAAGTTGGAGATTTGGAGATCTCTGCATAAAATTGGAGTGGTCAGAGGAGGTAATGAAAAGGGTAGGTAAGAAATCTGCGTTTAAAGGAAACCAAAGCAATCAATGAGGACACAGCCAAATGGAAAAACTAAATGAAACAATGAGTTGATACTTTTTCAAACCAATGGAAAATTTTTTAAAAAGAGAAAGCAATTCCATTCATAACATCAAAAAGAATAAAACACTTAGGAATAAACCTACCAAGAAGATAAAAGATTTAGAAACTGAAAACTGTAAAACATAGCTGAAAAAAATTAAAGAAAGAAGTGGAAAGATATCCTATGTTTATGAATTGGACAACTTAATATTGTGATGTTTATACTGCACACAATACACAATTTATTCAAAATAGAGTATAGACCTAAATGTGAAGAGCAAAACAATACATCTAAGAGTATCTTCATGACTCTGGTAGGCAAAGATATCTTTAGGACACAAAAGACATCAACCATAAAAGAAAAAAATTATCAATTTCACCCTTTTCCTAAAAAAGCTACTGTTAAAGTGAAATGGCAAGCCACAGCCAAAAACAAAATACTTGAAATGCCTGTAACTGACAAAAGACTTGTATGAAGAAAACCAACTAAAAGCTATTGCAAAAGCAATGCAATGTGAAAAAGTGCTGAGTACACAATTCAAAGTGACTCAAATGCACTAATTGTGTTGTGATGTTTATACTATACTTTGTAAGTTCAACTCAATACCGATAAAAATTTCAACAGCATTTTTGGGGGCAGAAATAATTCTCAAATTTATATGGAATTTCAGAGGACCCTGAATAGCCCAGACAATTTTGAATTTGGAGGCTGATTTCAAAAGATATTACAGGCCCTGGTCAGTTGGCACAGTGGTAGAGCATCCACCCAGCATGCGGATGTCCTGAGTTTTGATTCCCAGAGTGCACAGAAGTGCCCATCTGCTTCTCCACCCCTCTCCCTCTCACTTCTCTCTCCTGTCTGTCTGTCTCTCTCTCTCTCTTCCCCTCTTCTGCAGTCATGGCTCAATTAGAGCAAGATGGCCCATTAGAACGAGATGGCCCCAGGTGCTAAGGATGGCTCCATGGAATCTGCCTCAAGACACTAAAAAAAATGGCTCCAGTTGCAATGGAGCAAGGGCCCCAGATGGGCAGAGCATCGCCCCCTAATGGGCTTGCCTGGTGGATCCCAGTCGGGGTGCATGCAGAAAGAAGCTTGTCTCTGCCTCCCCTCCTCTTGCTAAATTAAAAAAAAAAAGACATTACGAAGCTACAATAATCAAAACAGGATGATATTGGCATAAAGCAGGCAAATAGACCAACAATAGAATGGAGATCCCAGAAATAAACCCTCACATACATGGTCAAATGATCTTCAACAAGGGTGCCAAGACCACTCAATAAGGAAAAAACAGTCTTCCAAAATTGTTGGAAAAACAATATCCACATGCAAAAGAATAAAGTTTGACCCTTATTTTATACCATATACAAAAAGTAATCCAAAATGGATTAAAGATCTTAACATAAGGTCTAAAACTACAAAACTCCCAGAAGAAAACAGATGAAAGTCTTCATGACTTTGGACTTGGCAATAATTTTGTGGATATGACACCAAAATCTCGTGGATATGACACCAAAATTACAGGCAACAAAAGAAACATACACAAAGGGGACTACATCAAACCTAAAAACGTGTGCCAAAGGGCACTGTCAACAGAGTTAACAGGCAACCTGAAGAATAGGAGAAAATATTTGCAAATCATATCTGACAAAAGGGTTAATATCCAGAATATAGAAAGTCATACAAATCAATACCACCACCACCAAAATCAAATAATTCAATTAAAAATGGTCACAAGACCTATAGACATTTCTCCAAAGATGGTATACAAATGGCCAACAGGCATATAAAAAGATGCTCCACATCATTAATCATCAGAGAAATGCAAAATTTAATCACATTAGATATCACCTTTTACCCATTAGTATGGGTAATATAAAAAAAGTGTTGATGGCCCTGGCCGGTTGGCTCAGCGGTAGAGTGTCGGCCTGGCGTGTGGGGGACCCGGGTTCGATTCCCGGCCAGGGCACATAGGAGAAGAGCCCATTTGCTTCTCCCTCCCCCTCCTTCCTCTCTGTCTCTCTCTTCCCCTCCCGCAGCCAAGGCTCCATTGGAGCAAAGATGGCCCGGGCGCTGGGGATGGCTCCTTGGCCTCTGCCCCAGGCGCTAGAGTGGCTCTGGTCGCAAAAGAGCGACGCCCCTGGTGGGCGTGCTGGGTGGATCCCGGTCAGGCGCATGCTCAGGCGCATGCGGGAGTCTGTCTGACTGTCTTTCCCCGTTTCCAGATTCAGAAAAAAAAAAAAAAAAAAAAAAGTGTTGACAGGGATGTGGAGAAATTGGAATATTGGAATTTGTGCACTGTTAATGGGATCATAAAATTGTTGCAGCCATTATGGAGTTTCCTCAAAAAATTAAAAATAGGCCCTGGCATCCTGACCGGGAGGTGGTGCAGTGGATAGAGTGTCAGCCTGGGATACTGAGGACCCAGGGTCAAAACCCTGAGGTCACCGGATTGAGCATGGGCTCATCCAGCGTGAACACAAGCTCTCCATCTTGAGCACGGGATCATAGACATGACCCCATGATCGCTGGCTTAAGCAAGGGGTTACTGGCTCAGTTGGAGCCCCTGGGTCAAAGCACATACAAGAAAGCAATCAATGAATAACTGAGGTACTGCAACTATGAGTTGATGCTTCTCTCTCCCTTCTTGTCTGTCCCTGTCTCTCTCTCAAAAGAAAAAAAAATAGGTCTAGCCTAGTTAGCTTAGTTGGCTAGAGTTGTCCAGACACACCAAGATTGCAGACCCAATCCCCGGTCAGAGCATATGGGAAGTGATCAATGAATGCATAACTAACTTGAACAACAAATCCCTGCTTTCCACCCTCTCCCTTCCTCTGTCTAAAATAAATTGATGAAAAAATGTTTTAAAAAAATTAAAAAGAAGGCCCTGGCCGGTTGGCTCAGTGGTAGAGTGTTGGCCTGGCGTGCAGGAGTCCCGGGTTCGGTTCCTGGCTAGGGCACACAGGAGAAACACCCATCTGCTTCTCCACCCCTTCCCCTCTCCTTTCTCTCTGTCTCTCTCTTCCCCTCCCACAGCCAAGGCTCCATTGGAGCAAAGTTGGCCCGGGTGCTGAGGATGGCTCTGTGGCCTCTGCCTCAGGTGCTAGAATGGCTCTGGTTGCAACAGAGCAATGCCCCAGATGGGCAGAGCATCACCCCCTGGTGGGCGTGCCGGGTGGATCCCAGTCAGGCGCATGCGGGAGTCTGTCTGCCACCCCGTTTCCAACTTCAGAAAAATACAAAAAATTAAATTAAAAAAATATATATTAAAAAGAAAACTACCATATGATCCAGCAATATATACCCATCTCTGGGTATATATTAAAAAGAATTGAGCCCTGGCCAGTTGGCTCAGCGGTAGAGCGTCGGCCTAGCGTGCGGAGGACCCGGGTTTGATTCCCGGCCAGGGCACACAGGAGAAGCGCCCATTTGCTTCTCCACCCCTCTGCCGCACCTTCCTCTCTGTCTCTCTCTTCCCCTCCCGCAGCCAAGGCTCCACTGGAGCAAAGATGGCCCGGGCGCTGGGGATGGCTCTGTGGCCTCTGCCCCAGGCGCTAGAGTGGCTCTGGTCGCAACATGGCGACACCTAGGATGGGCAAAGCATCGCCCCCTGGTGGGCAGAGCGTCGCCCCATGGTGGGCGTGCCGGGTGGATCCCGTTCGGGCGCATGCGGGAGTCTGTCTGACTGTCTCTCCCTGTTTCCAGCTTCAGAAAAAGAAGAGAAAAAAAAAAAAAGAATTGAAAGCAGGTTTTCAGAGATATTTGTACAACTATGTTTATAGCATTATTCACAGTAGTCAAGAAGTATGGAATATTATTCAACCTCAACAACTAAGGAAATCCTGGCACGTGCTACAACATAGACGAACGTTGAGGACATTGTGCTAAATGAAATATGACAGTCCCAAAAAGACAAATATTACACGTTCCCACTTACATGCGGTATCAAAAGTAGTCAAATTTATTGAAATAGAATTGTAGTTTACCAGGGCTGGTGGGAAGGGGGAAATAAGTTGCTGTTTAATGGGTATTTTCACAAACAATGTGAATATACTTAACACCACTGTATTGTACAGTTAAAATGGAAAATTTTATGGGTTATTTTTGCCACAACTAAAGAAGGAGTGGACCAAATGCTGGAGAAAAAGTAGTGTAACATTTCTGGTGAGAATGTAAAATGATAGAGCCACTTTGGAAGACAGTTTGGCCGTTTCTTATAAACCTAAACATACTCGAACCATATGGTCCAGCAATCACACTTGGTCCTCACCCAAAGGAGTTGAAAACATATGTCCATACAAAACCCTGCACATAGATGTTTATAGCAGCTTTACTCATAACTGTCCAAGCCTAGGAACAACCAAGATGGCCTTCAGGAGGCGAATGAATACATCAACTGGTACATCCGGACAATGGACTATCAGCGCTAAAAAGAGATGCGCTATCAAGCCATGAAAGCGCACGGAAGTACCTTAGGTGCACATTACTAAGTCTACATGCTTAGTCCAACTATTCATATTATAGGATTCCAACTATTAGACATCCTGGGAAAGGCGAAATGATGTAGGTAACAAAGTGATCAGTGATTGCCATGAGTTAAGGAGATAAATAGGCAGAGCACAGGATTTTTAGGGCAGTGAAAGTACTCTGAATGATAATATAAGGATGGGTATATGTCATTAACCTTGGTCCTAACCAACAGAGTAGACACCAAGGACGCACTGTAAACTAAACTATGGCCTTTGGGTGAGTATGGCGTGTCCATGCAGGTTTATCCTTGGTAACAAATGTGCCACCCTTGTGAGTGATGTCGGTAATAGGAGAGCCTTATTTTCAATTTTGTTGTGAACCTAAAAAAACTGCTCTAAAAAAACTCTGTAAAGGAATGAAATACTAACAAAGCTACAACATAGATGCACCGTGGAAATCTACTATATGAAAGAGGCCAGACACAAAAGGACATATATTTTATGATTCCATGTATATGAAATGTTCATATTAGTCATCCATAGAGACAGAAAATAAAGTGACTGAAAATGGGTATGGGTTTATTTTAGAGATTATAAAAATATCCTGAAATTAGATAGTGGATACAGTATAAAATCTGAGTACACTTAAAATTATGAAATTGTAATACTTTAAAAAAGTAAGTAAACAAGTTAAAAAAGGTGAAAAAAAGACATTTTCATATAAATGAACCCTGGGAGCCCCTGTTGCCAATAGTCCTGAACTATAAGAAATGCTAAAAGTTCTTCATGCTGAGAGGAAATGGTAGCAGATAAACATTCAGATCTACAAAAGGAACCAAAACCACTAGAAACGAAAAATATGTCCAACAGCAACAAAAACCACAAAGTAGGAATAAATTTAATGAAATATATTCAAGACATTTTTTTCGCCAACAATTAAAAAGTACAATAAAGAGAAATTAAATAAGAACTAAAAATTGGAGATATAAACCATGTTTATTAATTGGAAGACTCCATGCTGCCAGCTCCAAGCATGTAAACCCCACTTTCAAGGGCCTTGAGGACAAAGACGTTTGTCATCTCACATAAGAGAGGGCCAGCGGGAGCTCCACTTCACTGGCCACACCCTCCTCCTCTCCTTGGAAGCCTCATACCCCCGCCCCCACCGCAGAACACAACCAGAGAGAGAAAGTCTGTCTCTTAGGGGCAAGAAGGCCTCTTCTAGAACCTCACTCCTAGTGTTCTCACAGCTCATCCCCTTGGGACACCCGCCCATCACCCAGCTGTCACTGACGTGGGGGCTGAGATGCACCACATTAATTCTTCAGCCTGAAATGGGTGCTGGGAAAGCCACCCAACCACCTCCCCAGGGGCACTGTTCACCATGTCACCCAATGTCCCCTCTTTCTCAGGACCTGCACTAGCACCTCCTCCAGCCGCTCTCTTGGTGAGCGCTGGCCCGGTGACGCTGCAGAAGCGCTGATGCGGTCCCCTCTCTCCTGGCTGCTAGGAAGGCCAGAGCTTTGCTGCGGCCCTGCTCCAGCCACCGTCCAGAAGGAAGCCCAGAGCTTTGCTGCGGCCCTGCTCCAGCCACCGTCCAGAAGGCTGCTTGGTAGGAATCCTGTGTCTGGACGTCCCCTGCCTTCAGTTCCTCCTTTTCCATGTTGGCTCACTTCTATCTCCGCAGATAGACGAATTAAGGAAGAGCGGTTTCCTCAGCAAGGTTCACCAAGGAGGAGGAGACATAACGGACACGTTTTTGGCTATTAGGAGGCCCTGGCCTGGCCGTTCAGGCCAGCGGCTGCAGGGGAGCTACACGCAGGTGACCCTCAGGCAGGGGACCTGCACATCGCTGAAGGCCTGTCGGGAATGCTGTCTGTTTGAGCTAAGGGGCCACAGCACACGAATCAAATGAAAGGGTGTGTCGAGTAAGTAAGTGGTGGAGCACTTATGTCCCCAAGTGCCCCAGTCCAGGATTTCCCTCTGTGGTGGGGGTCGGGGTGGGCGTCCAGAATCCACCCAGTCGTCCAAGTATGCAACCTGTGTACTGAGGAGCCTTCTCCTAAAATGGCTGCTCTTCCGGTGCCTGTCTGCCAGCCATCTTTGGGCAGCTTCCTGCATTTGGAAGTAGCTCCCTTAAAAACACTTTGGCCCAATTCCACAACTTTTTAGCCACGCCTTTTGTTTCATTTTGATATTCAATGCTGAGCTTCAGTCAAAACTCCTCTCTGTTCTCCTTCCACAGTGTTTTTGGTGGAGGTGGAGGGGTTGGTGAATCTCTCCATCAATTCCACCCGTTCGCCCTGCACCTCCCCACGTGGGGTGGGGACAGCGCTCTGAGGCCAACTTCCAGGCTGTGGGTTCCTCTGTCAGCTTGTTCCTTGACTCTTAGGAACTAAGTCTCCGTCCCCAGGACCCCAGGCAGCTCTCGCCATGCACTCAGACTCTGCCCTTCAGGTGGGAGAGGGCACCCCAGCAAGCACCCCTGCCAGGCAGATAGGCTGGCCGTGTGTGCCCGGCTCCTGCCCAGGCTGGCACCCTTTTCCACCTGAGTGGGGACACACCCTGGAGAAGGGGAGAGGCTGGCTCCGCAGAAGGACTGGCGCTCTCACCCCTCCCCCGCCCTCCCCGTCCAGACGCTGGGCTCAGGGGGCAGCCCGGACTGCTTCGGTTCCTGCCTCAGAGGCCAGAAAGAATCTTCACTCTTTGTCCCCAGTTTGGGCCTTTGCCAGATTTCAGCACAGCCATCAGGGAAGTGGGAGAGGGAGACAGTCTCTGTTCATTAACTGCCTGATGTCAACAGCCAAAGTCAGGGAAGGGTCAGCCATGAAGGGAGACGGTCTGGCCCTGTGGAACAAGCACGGGCTTTGAGGTCAGATAGTCACAGGCTCAAACACCCTGCCCGCTGAGGGACCTTAAGCAAGTCCCTTAATCCCTCTGGGCCCTGCCTTGTCATCTCTAAAGCCTGTCTCTCTGGGGAGTTACAACATCTTGACAGATGGCATTAACAATTTTCCCCTCCTGCCATTTCCATCATTTGCTTCTGCTGGGGTGGGGCTGCCGCTCCCAGCTGTGTGCCAGACCAGACCAAGGACACTTTGCCAGGGCTGGGCAGCTGGAAGACGGTTCTGTCCAGAATGTAAATCCAGTCCTTCACCATGTATGACCTGCTCTGACTTGAGCAGAGAAACATTAAAACTGCACAAAGGCATGCCTGGCACACTGGGCAGAGAGCATCAACCTGGAGCCCTGAGGTTGTCGGTTCCAAACCCTGGGCTTGCACGGACAAGACCCATATGACAAGCAATCAATGAACAACTAAAATAAAGCAACTATGAGCTGATACTTCTTGTTGCCCCCATCTCTGTCTCTTCTCTCTCTCTGTAAAATCAGTCAATAAGTTAAAAAAAAATACAAAACTGAAAAGAAACAGCAGAGTATTTATACTCTTCAGTATTTCCACTGTTACTCAGCCCAGCCCACTGATCCCACCCTCCACCCTGAGCACGGGGCCTCCAAGGAACGCTCATCAACGGGCCACGGGCATCTGGGGATAAAGAGCTGGCTGGAGACAGAAGAACCAAGGAGGGAATAGAAAGGTCTCAATCTCCCTCCTGACTGCAGCCTCAAGACCCCTGGGTACAATATTAACAGAGAGAATTCAACATCTGATTAAAGGTACAATTCACTGCAACTGAGCTGAAATTGTCTCAAAATGTAACTAAGGTTGAATAGAAACATTTATGACTATTGAATCAGTAGATATTTGGTAAAACATTACTAGTAAAAACTTGTTGCAAAAGCATGAGCTTAATAGATGTTTTCTAAAAAGTACTCTTGTGCTTTGACTAATATTTCAAACCAAAAGCAAAAGTTATATTTAAAGAGAAAACCCTAGAGACTATGCTATTTAAATCAAACAAAACAAGGATGCATGCGAGCACCATTACCCTCAACAGTGTTCAGGAAGTTCTGGGCAATGCATTAGGACATGAAACAGAAAGGGAAGGCAAAAAATATCAAGAACAACAATTCATTGTTATTATTTGCAGATGACTCTCATCTGTTTGTTCACTAATTCACCACATACGCACCCAGAGGCTCCTCTATGTCCCACACCATGCAAGGACTCAGAGCGAGGGGGGCAGGGGCAGAGAGACAGAGGGGCTGGAGCCATTGCACAGCAGGGATGTATGACCGGGGCATGAAAGGCACGAAGGAGCAGGCCAGGGGGCAACTGGGCAGTGTACTTGGGGGGGGCAGATGCAGCCAGGGTAGAGGTCCTGGGATAGATGCAGGGTCTGCAGACTGACACAGGGACTAGCTGGGAGAAGGGAGAAGGCCCACAATAGGGCCAGGAAGCAGGCACAGGGTCAGATGTGACAGGCAGAACAGTGGCTCCCAAAGACGGCCATATCATAATCCCTGGGCCCTGGGACTACATTAGATTACCTAGCAAAGGAGAATTGAGGTTGCAGGTGGAAAGAAGGTTGCTAATCAGCAAACCTGGAGGCAGGGACATTATCCTGGATTATCTGGTTGGTTCCACTGCAACCACGAGCATCCTTAAATGCAAAGGAGAAAGGCAGAAGAGCCAATGTTGGAGTGATATCACATGAGACAGACTCCAGGGGCCGTTGCTGGCCCTGAAGACGAAAGGAGGCCAGCCGCCTCTAGATGCTGGAAGTGACGAGAAAACAGATTATCCCCTAAACATCCCCAGAAAGGAACACGGCCCTATGGACACCATGATTTTAGGTCAATGAAACCCACTTTAGACTTCAGACCTCCAGGATGCTAAAAGAATAAATTTGTGTTTATTAAGCTATTATTTTGTGTTAATTTGTTATAGCAGCAATTTACAGTGGTAGATTACATTGATTTATTTTCAAGTAATAAGCTAGTATTGCATCCGTAGAATAAACCTCATTTAGTCATGGTATATAATTACTTTATAGATGGATAAATTCTGTTTGCTAATGTACGGTTAAGAGTTTTTGCATCTCTATTTGTGAGGGACACTGGTCCGTAGATTTCTTTCTTGTACTGTCATCGTGGAGTTTGGTAGCAGAATAATGCTGGCTGGCTTCATAAAAAGGGCTGAGACGTGTTCCTGAAAGAGACTGCGCAGCAATAGAATTCTTCAGATGTTTGGTAGAATTATCTAGTTAAGCCCTTTCAACCTGGAAATTTCTTTTATAGGACTTTAAACTACAGGGTCAGTATCTCTAATAGTTGTGGGCCTAATTATCTGTGTCATAGCAGGCAAACTGGTAGTTTGTAGCTTTTGAGGGACTGGTTCACTTGATCTAAGTTGCCAAACTTTTGTGTATAGAGGGGTGTGTGGGCCTCCTTTATTATGCGGGGTCTGTAGTGATGTTGTTTCATTCCCGATACTGGCTAATTTTTCTTTAAAATTAAAAAAATAATTTATTGATTTCAGTGAGAGAGGAAGAGAGGGAGGGAGGGAGGGAGGATGGGAGGGAGGAAGGAAGGGAGGGAGGAAGGAAGGGAGGGAGGGAGGAATATCGAGCGGTTCCTGTATGTGCCCTGATGAGGGTTCAAACTATCAACCTCTGTGCTTCTAGACGGTGCTTTAACCAACCAAGCTATCCTGCCAGGGTTATCTTCCCTCTTTTTAAAAATTTGTCAGTCTTGCTAGAGGTTTGTCAGTATTACCGATCTTTTATAGAGAACCTGTTTTGGTTTTATTGATTCTTTTTTCTATTACTTTTCTGTTTCATTGATTTCTGCCATCTTTATTTCCTGTTCTGCTTGCTTTGAGTTTATTTTGATCTAGTTTCTCAAGGTGGAAGCATACAGTGATTTGAGATATTCTTTTTTTTTTAACTTTTTTTTGCTCAGGCTGGGTTCCTCAGTGGCTAGAGCATCATCCCAACATGTTGAGGTCAGGGGTTTGATCCCTGATCAGGGCACATATGAGAAGCAATCAGTGAGTACACAACTAAATGGGACAACTAAGTAGAACGATGAACTTCTCTCTCTCCCCCTCCTCCCCTTCTCTTTCTCTCTCTTTTTTCAAGTCAGTGGGGAAATTTTTTTAAACTATTTTTTATTGATTAATTTTAGAGACAGAAAGAGGGAGAGAGGGAGAGAGAAGCATTGATTTGTGTTCCACTTAGCTGGTCATTCATTGGTTGCTTCCCATATGTACCCTGACCAGGGATCCAACCCACAACCTTGTCATTTTGGGACAACACTCCAACTGACTGAGCTAACCGGCCAGGCCTCTTTCTTTCTATAGAACTTTGGCACTACAAACCTCCCTCTCAGCACTTCCTTCGCTGTGTTTCACATTTTGATGTTTGTATTTGCAATGTTATTTATTTTATTTTTAATTACCCTTAAGACTTCCTCTTTGATCCATGGATTACTTAGGAGTATTGTTTAGTTTCTAAGTGTTTGCAGACTTCTCTATTTTTTTTCTGTAACTGATTTCTAGTTGATTCCATTGTGGTTAAAAAAAACAACACCACAATCTGTATGACTTTCTTTTAAATTTGTTGAGGTTTACTTTATAACTATTTGGGTAAATGTCCTATGGGCACTTGAAAAGAATGTGTATCTGCTGGTGTTGGGTAGACTGTTCCAAAAATGTTAATGAGATTCCACTGGTTAATAATAATTTTGAATTCTATATTCTTGCTAATTTTCTAATCTATCAATTGTTCTTATTTTTCTAACCTTATTTTTCTATCATGTGCATTGGGTAATTTTTTCTGTTTTGTTTTGTTTTTATAATTGCTTACATGTTTATTTTTTTATAAATATCCCCTAAAAGATATTTCAAATAATTTGTGATTGTCTATGTTTTAAAGTTCTTAATTTCTATGTATAATACTTATAATAATCATAATTATAATTGATATTTGCCTGTAAACCTAAGGACACTCCCCCATCCCAAATATGAATCTCAGTGTTTGACGCCCACCTGTCCATGTAGGCTGCTTGTGTCACCTCTAAACGGGTCCCACCACCCTCCCACCCGTGCCCTCCCACTTTACCCACATCTGCTATTCTCAGGAGACCATCTCAAAGCAATTGCGCCACAACCATGTTAACAAGACGACCTCTCAACCTGGCATCTCAAAGCAAGTAGCTAAGTACAGGACAGCGACAGTGGACAGCTAGTCAGCCAGGTCTTCTGTCGCCTTTTCCAGACTCTTAGGTATGGAGTCTGGCCTTGCCACATATCCAACAAACCCAAATCCTCTTTGAAACTTCACTCAACCCAATGGTTAGAGTCACACTGTGACAGTGGCTCCTCCAAGGAGGCTTGCAAGGAATGGGGCTCATCCCAGGGGCCCAGCAAGCAGGGAGGGACCAGGTTCTGTCTCAGTGGAGGTGCAAGGATGGGACCATCCAAGGCCCCATTGGTGGAGAGAGCCTTGCCTGTGACTGCCAGGAGTCTATCACTCTCCAGGATGCTCAGAGCCCTGGGACCAAAGTCCCAAGATACCGGCACAGGCTGCAGGGGTACCTGTGTGCTGCAAGGTCAAAGGCCACAGGTAGGTTACATTTTCAAATCAGAGAATAAGATGTCAGGCCAGCAGAGGAACTGAATGGAAGCCCACCAAATAATACCCAGTGCTGTCTGTCAACCCTGGACACCATCTACCACAGCCAATCTCCTCTTTGTCACAGCACAACCTACATGAAAAACCAAACAAACAAAAAACCCAGCCCTTACTCCCAGAACCCAAGGCATCTAATTAGCACACAGGCTACAGCTGGTGCAAACACACCTCGGGGCTACCGTTCCAGAGAGCGAGGGCTTGGTCGATTTAGTGCACGTAGCGGGGTAGGTTTTAGGGGAAAATGTGAAACAAACATGGAGCCACACAGTCCCTCATTCACAAACACACACAAAAACAAAACACTGCGTACTCACACACATCCCCAGAGCCAGTTGTTATGCAGGCAACTGCGGGTGTCTCTAATTCATCCCAGGAGACCACGCTGCCAGCTCCTCCTCCAGCCTGTCCCTGCAGGACAGCTCAGTGCACTGTGCAGACTGTCCTGGGAGGCGCAGGAAATGCTGGCACAGGTCGTAGGCACTGAGGCCTCCACCACTCTTCCCAGAGAAAGTCAGGTCTCGTGGGATCTCGAGATATTTATGGGAGCTGAAAGGGTTAGTCTGAGGATGAGGAACACCTGGGTTCCCCAGGTGCTGAGGCTCCTCCTCTCAGACTCCTTAAAGAACCTGGCTCAAGTCACCTGTCAACCAAACCCCAGTTCTCATTAGGGCCTTAACCGCGAATGGGGTGCCACAATGATACCTCCCTGCTCCTCCCAGGGTCCCAGGTCCTGGAGACCAGCCCAATAGGTGATGTGGCCCCTGGCTCCACGGAGGGCCGCATGGAGGCTGGCACTGCCCTGAGGAAGAGCAACGGCATCCGGGGGAAGCAGCCAGGCCCAGCTCACCTCCGCCTCCCGGGCCACATGCCCAGCTCGGAACATCCCCACTTGAAGGGCACAAGTGGTAGTTGCACATGGATGAGAGCACACAGCCAGGCTGACTGGTGCAGCAGGCACTGGGGAAGGTGTCGGCCCCACGATCCCTCTTCCGCCAGCCTGGGCTCCTCTCCGTGGGTCTCCTATGGAGTCTTCGTGGGGCTCTGGGAGGCACCCTGTGCATCCCTAGGTTATACACCCCATTTTCCCTCACAACTGAGTCCTTGTCACCCCTGAGGATGCCCTTAGAGCAGTGATGGGCAAGCTTTTGAGCTTGGTGTGTTAAAATTCGCCAAAAAACTGAGCATAACTTGGGTGGTGTGTCACTTCGAGAAAAAAACCATAATTTCACTATATTTATAGTTTAACAAAAATGTATAATTGTAATATATAACTATTCAATAAACCAAAAACTAATTATTTAACTTATCTACTTAGTGACTTCTTTGTTCATCTGTCAGTCGGTTTCTTTTGTTGGTCTTGATATTATTTAACTTGTATAGGATGCCGTGAACTAAGATAAGTGAGGGGGAGGGGGAATTCTTTAACTAACCGGCCTATTCGTGATGTTTTTGCTGCTGAATTTCATTGGCTAAATCTTCAATTGAAGGTTGGTATTTTGTACACTTTAAGCCTAAGCAAGCGCTACTAACTTCATCTGTCAATCTGTTTCTTTTGTTGGTTTTGATATTATTTAACGCTGAGAATAAGGTCTCACAAAAGTACGTAGAAGGAAAAACTGTGAGTAAAGCCATTGCTATATTTTTCAGTGTGCTAAAAGTGTCTGGTAATTGGTTCCAGGCACTCCAAATTTCCTGTTCGTAGTGGCACTCCTCTTGATTCTCCAAGCAGCACCTTTCCAGATTCTCAAGCTTTGACCTCAAGTCGACAAACACCTGAGCCCAGATGCTGTCTTGAAATTCTGCAAGTTGCATCTTATGTAAATTAAGATGGCTGCCGCTATTTCTAATGGCGGGAAACGGCACCCATAGCAGAGGCCCTCGCCTCTCCCAGCCTCCCCTCACTTATCTCAGTAATGATAGTCAATTAGAAATCCACGACACCCAGAACAGTAGATTGGATGATGATTGCTGTGGTTATGTGGTTGCTGGTAATGGCGATCACAGGGCCCCCAGAGATGCGAACCCCGCAGCATTCCGCTGCTCCCCGCTCCAGCCAGAAGTGAGGTCAAAGATCCCCTAACGGCCTAACCGGAAGTCCCAGAACTAGACGCTCTGTGCGGGAGTTCTGTTGTTTTGGCCTACAGACCTCCGGCACAGAGTGTCTACACTACAGCAAATGTTTTATCCTCGGCTCCTGCACCTGGCCCTGCAGGAGCTGAGGATGAAACATCCTTCTCAGCATGCGGCCCCATACTTCTCTGGTATGCGGCTGCACTTGGCAATAAAAGGCTAGAAACAGATAACACCAATCTACATACACAGTTCATAGTTGTCATTAAAGCACACATTTTTTTTCCTGCATTTATGAACCCTTGGCTGAAAGGACCCAACAGAATTTGGCCAGCTGGGACCACACCCTGATGACAACCCAAGGCTCTTAGGTAACCCTGGAAGCCTCAGCTTCATCGCCCTTCCAGGTGAATGGGAGAGGCTCTGGCAGCCTCTCAAATTGCATGTTGCTTGTCACTTTGACAAGGACCTTGGATTCCCACAGTGCAGATCCTCATGGCTTCAGGGTAACACGCCTCTGAATGTCTCCAAACACGCTGAGAATAAACCATTTACTTCACTGGAGTCAATGAAATAATTTGCTTCTAAAACAACTGAATTTGCCAGGGAATACCTGGCTTTAATTACTGACAGACATTACCAGACGCTGCAGATCTGTAGAGCAAATACCTGCGGAAATGACTAGAATTGCCTCGAAAACCTCAAGGCCTGAAGTTTTATGGTTCTCCACCTATTTTTAATGACAGGATGCAAGGAGTCAGAGCTGCTGGAGGACTAGTGAGAGAGACATAGGCGTGGGGCACAGCAGGGCTGGGGGCAGTCCGCAGGAGTGGCAGTCACCCACCACCTCTGTCCCCAAGCTCGCTGAGCACTGACCACTGTGGGAGGGAGCCCAGGGAGGGAGCACGGGTGTGGTTAATCTACAGGAATAGGCCTGTGTAAGCCAGAGCAGGGCAAGCAAGTGAGGGCCAATGTCATTCCTGGATCAAATAATGTATCCCCCAAAGCATTAGAACTTCTTAGAAGAGCAGAAAATGTGCCCCAAAGTGACCACACAGTGCTGGTACACAGCAGTTGCTCAAGAAACGCATTTAACCAATCCTGATGGCACTCACCATGCCCTACTCTTACGGAAATTGAACTCTCAACACCCCTTTTAATCCTTAGCTTAAAAACGAGCAGCTGCCCTGGCCGGTTGGCTCAGCGGTTGATCGTCGGCCTGGCGTGTGGGGGACCCCGGTTCGATTCCCAGCCAGGGCACATAGAAGAAGCGCCCATTTGCTTCTCCACCCCCCGTCCCGCCCTCCTTCCTCTTTGTCTCTCTCTTCCCCTCCCGCAGCCAAGGCTCCATTGGAGCAAAGATGGCCCGGGCGCTGGGGATGGCTCCCTGGCCTCTGCCCCAGGCGCTAGAGTGGCTCTGGTCGTGGCAGAGCGACGCCCCGGAGGGGCAGAGCATCGCCCCCTGGTGGGCAGAGCGTCGCCCCTGGTGGGCGTGCCGGGTGGATCCCGGTCGGGCGCATGTGGGAGTCTGTCTGACTGTCTCTCCTCGTTTCTAGCTTCAGAAAAATACAAAAACAAACAAACAAACAAACAAAAACAAAAACGAGCAGCTGAGCTGGGCTCCTGAGACGGTTACTATGTGTCAGGCTCGGAGCGCCCTGTGCGCAGGCCCTGTGGGAGCAGAGACGCTGGGCCGGAGGAGTCGGTGCTGGGGTGTGAAGGGGGTAGGGAGGGAGGACAGTGGGCCTGGAGAGGACAAGATGGTGAGTGGAGGGAGGGATGCAACCCCATTTGAGCCTTCATTTGTTTAGTGAACACATATATTGAGCACCGACTATATACAAGGCTAAAATGGGAAAAGGTCATTCAGGAGTTTCTCAGTCTGGGTTCCATGGAATCTCAGAAGGTGTTTTGTGGGAAATAGATATCACAATTATACAGGTCTGAGAAACTATAGGTTAGACAAATTTGGGCAAGTTTTTCTCCCCAGAGTTGACTCCAGCCAGGGATGCAGTCATGAAGGTGCCAGGTCCTGTGAGCAGAGCGCCCCCTGGGGGAAATACCTGTGCCAGAGGGCAGGCTTGTCTAGGCCAACCCCCTCTCTCTCTCTCTCTCTCTCTCTCTCTCTCTCTTTTTGAGAGGAAGAGAGAGAGAGAGAGCAGCAGCAGCAGCTTGTGTTCCACTTAGTTGGGCCATTGATTGCTTATCGTGATCCCAGGATTGAGTTGGTGACCTCTGTGCTCTGGAATGCTGCTCTATCCACTGCTACACTGGCCAAGGCCAAACCCCTCCTTTCAAGAATATGACTCCAAGCCTGACTAGATGGTGGTGCAGCAGATAGAACGTCAGCCTGGGATGCTGAGGACCCAGGTTTGAGACCCCAAGGTCGCTGGCTTGAGCACAGGCTCATCTGGCTTGAGCATGGGCTCACCAGCTTGAGCATGGGGTTGCTGGCTTGAACATGAGATCAGAGACATGACCCCAAGGTCACTGGTTTGAGCCCAATGTCGCTGGCTTGAGCAAGGGGCTAGTGGCTTGCCTAGAGCCCCCAGGTCAAGGCACATATGAGAAAGCAATCAATGAACAACAAAAGTGCTGCAATTATGATTTGATCCTTCTCATCTCCCTTCCTGTCTGTCCCTATCCATTCCTCTCTCTCTCTCTCTCATAAATAAATAAATAAATAAATAAATAAATAAAGCCCTGAAATTCCAGATAGGTTGAGAGGCTCAACTGGAACGCTGCTGATCTGTGAATAAGACCATGATCCTGTGCACAGTATCTCTGGGGAGCAAGGACCATGCCCAGGGCCGTTGGGGTTGGAACTATTGGCACAGAGCCCTAGCAGGGGTCCTCCTCACGGAGCCAACTCCCCAAGAGGGGTGTACAATGGGGAGCCCCAGGAGATACCCTGTGGGTGAGTGCTAGGCAGGGAGGTGGGAGGAGGAGGCCACCCGGGGCACAGCCGGGTGGATTGCAGACCCCATTTTCATTGGGGATTCCTTTGTTCCAAGGCCACAGCCTGAGGAAATCTGGGTGCAGAAGTCAGAGGATAATGGTGAGGCTGAGAGGGTCTTCCCAGCCAGACCCTCTCCCCGAGGAGCACAGAGGTCAAGGGGCTTCAAAGCAGACAAGCCCAGGCTCCCTGTCCTGGCCCTGTCAGTTTCCCGAGTCAGAGGCCCCCGAGCATGTCTTGGGGCTCTCTGGGCTCGAGCCTCATCTGCACACGCGTTGGAAATAATGATGGAGTTAGCTCTCACCCGGCACAGGACGCTCAGCACTCCGATCTGCCAGGGCACCTGGCAGCCTGGCTCGCTGCAGCCTGCAGGGGGCGGGCCAACATCAGAAGGTCCCGAGTCAGGACTGTCTAATCCCCAGAGTCTCAAAACAGTCTGGGCAGAGCCTGATTGGGACTTCCTTTGGGCCGTTATAGCAGATCCTGCCCTGGCCTCTCTGCCACCTGCCCCCTCTACCTCCACTCCACACACCCCCCTGACAGCCAGACTCACCTCAGTGCAGACTGAACTCCAGCACCCTGAACTCCAGGATCCGTGCAGACTGAACTCCAGCACCCTGAACTCCAGCATCCGTGCAGACTGAACTCCAGCATCCGTGCAGACTGAACTCCAGCACCTGTGCAGACTGAACTCCAGCCCCTGTGCAGACTGAACTCCAGCATCTGTGCAGACTGAACTCCAGCACCCGTGCAGACTGAACTCCAGCACCCGTGCAGACTGAACTCCAGCACCCGTGCAGACTGAACTCCAGCACCTGTGCAGACTGGACTCCAGCACCTGTGCGGACTGGACTCCAGCATCCGTGCGGACTGGACTCCAGCATCCGTGCAGACTGAACTCCAGCACCTGTGCAGACTGAACTCCAGCATCCGTGCAGACTGGACTCCAGCACCTGTGCAGACTGAACTCCAGCACCTGTGCAGACTGAACTCCAGCACCCGTGCAGACTGGACTCCAGCACCTGTGCAGACTGAACTCCAGCATCCGTGCAGACTGAACTCCAGCATCTGTGCAGACTGAACTCCAGCACCTGTGCAGACTGAATTCCAGCACCTGTGCGGACTGGACTCCAGCATCCGTGCGGACTGGACTCCAGCACCCGTGCGGACTGGACTCCAGCCCCTGTGCGGACTGAACTCCAGCACCTGTGCGGACTGAACTCCAGCACCTGTGCGGACTGAACTCCAGCATCTGTGTGGACTGAACTCCAGCATCCGTGAAGACTGAACTCCAGCACCTGTGCAGACTGAACTCCAGCACCCGTGCGGACTGAACTCCAGCACCTGTGCGGACTGAACTCCAGCACCCGTGCGGACTGGACTCCAGCACCTGTGCGGACTGAACTCCAGCACCTGTGCGGACTGAACTCCAGCATCTGTGCGGACTGAACTCCAGCACCTGTGCGGACTGAACTCCAGCCCCTGTGCGGACTGAACTCCAGCATCCGTGCGGACTGAACTCCAGCACCTGTGCGGACTGGACTCCAGCATCCGTGCGGACTGAACTCCAGCACCTGTGCGGACTGGACTCCAGCATCCGTGCGGACTGAACTCCAGCACCTGTGCGGACTGGACTCCAGCATCCGTGCGGACTGAACTCCAGCACCTGTGCGGACTGAACTCCAGCACCCGTGCAGACTGGACTCCAGCACCTGTGCGGACTGAACTCCAGCACCCGTGCGGACTGAACTCCAGCACCTGTGCGGACTGAACTCCAGCACCCGTGCAGACCGAACTCCAGCACCTGTGCAGACTGAACTCCAGCATCTGTGCAGACTGAACTCCAGCACCCGTGCAGACTGAACTCCAGCATCTGTGCAGACTGGACTCCAGCACCTGTGCAGACTGAACTCCAGCACCTGTGCAGACTGGACTCCAGCATCCGTGCGGACTGGACTCCAGCCCCTGTGCAGACTGAACTCCAGCCCCTGTGCGGACTGAACTCCAGCATCCGTGCAGACTGGACTCCAGCATCTGTGCAGACTGGACTCCAGCACCTGTGCAGACTGGACTCCAGCACCCGTGCAGACTGAACTCCAGCACCTGTGCAGACTGAACTCCAGCATCCGTGCAGACTGAACTCCAGCACCCGTGCAGACTGGACTCCAGCACCTGTGCAGACTGAACTCCAGCACCCGTGCAGACTGAACTCCAGCACCTGTGCAGACTGAACTCCAGCACCCGTGCAGACTGAACTCCAGCACCTGTGCAGACTGAACTCCAGCATCTGTGCAGACTGAACTCCAGCACCCGTGCAGACTGAACTCCAGCATCCGTGCAGACTGGACTCCAGCACCTGTGCAGACTGGACTCCAGCATCCGTGCAGACTGAACTCCAGCACCCGTGCAGACTGAACTCCAGCACCCGTGCAGACTGAACTCCAGCACCTGTGCAGACTGAACTCCAGCATCTGTGCAGACTGAACTCCAGCACCCGTGCAGACTGAACTCCAGCACCTGTGCAGACTGGACTCCAGCACCTGTGCAGACTGGACTCCAGCACCTGTGCAGACTGGACTCCAGCATCTGTGCAGACTGAACTCCAGCATCCGTGCAGACTGGACTCCAGCACCTGTGCAGACTGGACTCCAGCACCTGTGCAGACTGGACTCCAGCATCCGTGCAGACTGAACTCCAGCCCCTGTGCGGACTGAACTCCAGCATCCGTGCAGACTGGACTCCAGCATCCGTGCAGACTGGACTCCAGCACCTGTGCGGACTGAACTCCAGCCCCTGTGCAGACTGAATTCCAGCACCTGTGCGGACTGAACTCCAGCATCCGTGCGGACTGGACTCCAGCATCCGTGCAGACTGGACTCCAGCACCTGTGCAGACTGAACTCCAGCACCCGTGCAGACTGAACTCCAGCACCTGTGCAGACTGAACTCCAGCACCTGTGCAGACCACAGGCACATAACAGTGGGAAAGGTTCACACCTTGGCCTTAAGAGTGTTGGAGCCCAACACAATGGTGGGCACAGAGTATGTTCTCCCTTCGAGTTTGCTAATTGACTGACCTTAGTAATGAACAAGCTGTATGTGGATACCGCCTTCGTATTCTCACAGTCTAGCAGGGGAAACTGGTGTGAGTTAAACGATTGCAAATGACTAAGTTAACAATTAAGGAAGAAAAAGTACAGAATTCTTTGGGAGCCATGGTCTGAGCTGGGTGGGCGAGAGTGGAAGAGTGGATGGGTAGGCTTCCCTAGGGAGGCCAGATTTAAACGGAGACCTGAAGAATGGAATGAGGAGATGGTTGGATGAAGAGCAAAAGAAAAAAATGTTCCAGGCAGAGGGAACAGCACGTGTAGGGCCCAAGCATAGCTCTCATCACAGCGTGCTCTCTTTCTCTCTCTCTCTCTCTCTCTCTCTCTCTCTCTCTCTCTCTCTCTCTCTCCTCTCTCGACTTACATCCTCTCAGTGGCTCCCCATGACCACTGGCCAGAAAAGCCCACACTCCTCACCTGGGACCCCCTCTCAGGTCAAGCTCTTCTGCCAGATTTTTCTCCTGCTACTCGCCTTTAGAGCTCAGGACCCAACCGGTGGGCTGTTCTTGACCCCAGAGCCGGTGCTGTGTTCCCAGCTCTGTGCCTTTGCCCTGGTGCTGGGGCCCCCCAGGCTGCCGCTTCCTCTCGTCCCCACTGTTCAAATCCCCCCACATACCACCCCGTGGTCCTGGTGCTGGGTGAGATGGAGAAAGCTCGCTGCAGTTCGTCTCACACAGCCATCTCCACAGCCTGGACAGCGCGCCTGCAGCAGCTCTGTGAGAACTCTTATTTAAAGTACACAGTAGCAGGTGGACGGGGGAAGGAGAGCGGGGTTTGCAGCACGCCAGCCCCAGAGGATAACGCACCGTGTTTGCTCTCCATATTCCCCCGCCTGCGCTGGAGGCAGCCTGGCATCTGCCAGTGGATCCAGTGATGGCTGTGATTTGGGCACTGACAGCTTGATTCGCAGTTTGATTCCAGTCTTATCAAGAGAATCATTACTGAGTACACCTGCATTGGTGACACAACTGTCCCATTGGCAGTGGAGATTTTGTTCCCACAGTTTGCTGTCTCTTGGGCAGAATCTGTTATCTGCCAGTCCAGGGTTTTCCCATGCCAGGCTGGTTGGGACTGTGGTGAGCTCTGTCCCCTAAGCAAATAATCATGTTCACTTTCTGCAGCAGTGCCACAGACGTCATCAGCTTTGCTAAACCACCAGTGTACCAGGCCCAGGAATTTAGGGCATCTTTGAGAATCCAGGATCCCACTGAGTCAGTGGCTTTGCCTCTAGGGGGCACTGTTTCCCTTAAGGGGTTGCTATCACTTTTTCATGTAAAACTGAGGCGCTGGTAGGGCACAGCTAACTGGCTCTTGAATATGCCATTTCCTTCTGAGCAGAGCGCTTTGGGGCTTTTTCCACTTTTAGTCATTGAGGCTGAGGTGATCCACCCCAAAACGGGGATGTCTAGTCAAACAGTCAAGGGTGAGGCATGAAGTTTCAACAAGAGCTTACTTAGTACTTAACTTCCTCAAAAAAGTGTTCTTGGTGGCTTACCCGGCAGGTGGCGCTATGATACTAGGAAATGCCTCTGAATAGCCAGGCAGCCATTAAATTTTTTAACTAAAACGGATTTCTCTTTTTCGTGCTAGAATTCTGTATTGTTTTTGCTGGGATTCTAAACCAGGGATGGTTTAGAAAGTAAAGGATGGAGGGGAGGTTGCAGTCTTCATGTACTTCTAGAACTGCTGTAGAGGCTGCGGTCCCGGATGGGAGAGTCTCCTCTGACATTTATGGGATGGGAAGAGCAGGCAGAGAACACACAGGACTAGTTCTTACTATCCCTTCTGCAGTGGAAGCCACAACTACAATACAGTGAATTGGCTCATAGACCCCTTCCCTCCCCCCCAAGAGGCCACTTTGGATTTCCTACCCTTCTGTAAACTTCATCAAAACCCCCTCAATTGAATTCAGAAGACCTTTTTCTCCACGAGAACATGAACTAAGGTTTCTAACATGCAGACAAGTCAGGGACTACAGTGGTATGAGTCCCTAACACCAGAAGACGATGTTGTCCCCTGGCTGGGAGCTCAGGGAGCACAAGGTGTGGTTCAGACTTGCTCACGGGACAGTGAAAACAGCGGAAAGAACCTTAATGTCAGCTGTTTTCCGTCCTTCCCCCAGGGCCTGTACCTGAGCATGGACATTTCTTCCTCTGGGTGTTCGGTGTATGAGGCGGGGACATCTGTATTCCTCTACACAGGCCATCGCCTTTTAACCTGCAGTCCACCCCCTACCCAGAGGTGAGAAATGGCCCGGATAAAAGAGTGGTCAGGGCTTAGGAGATAAAAGCAGGAAGCTCAAGGGGAATCGCCTCTCCCAACACTGATAACAACTATGCAAAGAGAAAATGTCAAAAATATGTTAGGTAACTTAAAATGGAATGCTTTTTAAAAAGTTTAATACAATGCTCGCTTTGACAGCACATATACTAAAAAGTTTTAATACAATGGTACAAAAGGGGAGACTTCCAGTCAAGACGGCGGCATAGGTGAACACAGTTCTCAAACCCTCCTACAACCACATCAAAATTACAACTAAACTACAGAACAGCCATCCTTCAGAACCACCTGAAATCCAGCAGAACGGAAGTCCTACAGCAAGACTGGTGGGAGGGGCAGAGGCGTGCAACGGGCTGGTCCCACACCCGCGTGGAGTGGTTTAAAATCGGGAGGAATATCTTAGCTGCAGAGGTTCCCCTGAGGAACCAGGGGTCCCAGCCCCACCCCAGGCACCCCCACCCCAGGGTTCCAGCGCCAGGAAGAGAAGTCCCCATAACTTCTGGCTTTAAGCCTTTGAGTAGTGAATTTTCTTTTATGCTCGCTGACCCCTGGAGTGAGGTTTTGGGTGTTTTTTTTCAAAAAATGAAATTAGTTCCAGTTACAGTTTTATTAACTTAAAATCATGTTTGTTTGATGGCCAATTTATGGAAACAAGAAGAACATACATTTGCCTTTTTTTAATGTTGCCTTACACATTTTTTTATTTTTTTATTTTTTGTATTTTTCCGAAGCTGGAAACGGGAAGGCAGTCAGACAGACTCCCGCATGCGCCCGACCAGGATCCACCCGGCATGCCCACCAGGGGGCGATTATCTGCCCATCTGGGGGCGTTGCTCTGCTGCAATCAGAGCCATTTTAGCGCCTGAGGCAGAGGCCATAGAGCCATCCTCAGCGCCCGGGCAAACTTTGTTCCAATGGAGCCTTGGCTGCGGGAGGAGAAGAGAGAGACAGAGAGGAAGGAGAGGGGGGAGGAGTGGAGAAGCAGATGGGCACTTCTCCTGTGTGCCCTGGCCGGGAATCGAACCTGGGACTCCTACACGCCAGGCCAACGCTCTACCACTGAGCCAACCAACCAGGGCGCCTTACACATTTTTAAAATAAAAGTTTTTGTTATCTCACGCAATTCTCCAGGTCAAAGTTTAAAAATGTACATGTATGATTGTACTCTCAATGGTCAAGAGGCACGAGGACATACATAAACGTTCGTACTACTCAAAGGATTAAAAACCAACAGGGATTGTGGCTGAATGAGATGGAGAGCTACAGAAGTCCCAGGAAGTTCCTCTTAAAGGGCCTGAGTACGGACTTACTCAGACTCACTGCCTCTGAGCTTCAGTGCTGGGGCAGCAGATTGAAAGGCACCAGGGACACAGGAGAAGAACTGGATTGTCCAGCATCAAGGTAAGAGCTGCAGGGGAGGAAGAGGTGAAGGAGGCATTTCTCTGCCAGATAAAAGTGCTGGCAGAGACCATTGTTCTTTTTTTGAGAGCCCATATCTGAGTCTCCATCCACCTGGCTCGCACTGTTTGCCCCACCCAGGTGAGCCTGAGCCCCTGCCCCACCTACTCTGTGGACCTACCCAAGTTGCTTCCAGTGGCTTTTCCATACAAATGACCTCGCTTGCCTCATGATTTGGATTTTCTAAAATCTCTGAAACAAGCAACACCTGGCCTTTGTGTACTCTGTAACTCTTGCTAAGTGGCCCCAGACTTGGCACTAGTGACATCCAGCACTGGTTCACAGCGTGGCCTCTCCTGGGCACCTCCAAGCCCAGCACAAGTAGCGGTGTCTGCACATTGCTTTGTAGTTTGTGCCGGGTGGCCCCAAGCAGGGCACAGGCAGTGGCTGACTTTGCATCTCCTGGGAGGCCCCAGAGCCAGTGTACCCACCGGCAGCTTCAGACCACACCAGATTACAACCCTACCAGCTCCACAAGCAACACACTCAAGGGACAGACTTGGTGAGCACCAAAGCCCCACTGAAGCAAGTCCTGCTTCATACGTCAAGTCCTGCACAGTAACTTCTCTGCTGTAGTCACAGCCAGTCCTCACAGTTGATCAATTTGGGGGTCAATACCTCCCAGTGATGCCAACAGCAGTCAAGGCTCAACTACAACAGGACAGTGCACATAGCCCACACAGGGCACAGCTGGAGCACTCAGCTCAGGTGGCTGGGAAGGCTGTGCCACTGGGCTCTACAGGACCCCTACTGCACAAGGTCACTCTACCAAGTGTGGGAGATGTAGCAGCTCTACCTAATGTATAAAAACAAACACAGGGAAGCAGCCAAAATGTGGAGACAAAGAAAGAAAAAGGAAAAGGAAAAGAAGAAAAAGAAAGAGAGAGAGAGAGAGAAAGAGGAAGGAAGGAAGGAAGGAAGGAAGGAAGGAAGGAAGGAAGGAAGAAGGAAGGAAGGAAGGAAGGAAGGAAGGAAGGAAGGAAGGAAGGAAGGAAGGAAGAAAGAAAAAAAGAAAGAAAGAAAGAAAGAAAGAAAGAAAAGGAGAAATCTCTTGAAAAAGAACAAAGTGAAATGGAGGCAAGCAAACTAATAGATACAGAGTTTAAAAATATCATTATAAGGATATTCAAGGAACTGAGTGAAGACATAGAAACCATTCAAAAAAAAAGTCAGAAACAAAGGGTACACTAACTGAAATGAAGAATAATTTACAGGGAATCAACAGTACAGTAGATGAAGCTAAGAATCAAATCAATGATTTGGAATATAAGGAAGCAAAAAAACACCCAACTAGAACAGCAAAAAGAAAAAATAACTCCCCCACAAATGAAGATAGTGTAAGGAACCTCTGGGACAACTTCAAGAATACTAACATTTGCATCATTGGGGTGTGGAAAGAGGAGAGAGAGAGAACAATAAATTGAAAACCTGTTTGAAAAATAATGACAGAAACTTCCCTAACCTGGTGAAGGAAATAGACATATAAGTCCAAGAAGCACAGACAGTGCCAAACAAGATGACAAAGAAACCCACACCAAGACATATTGTAATCACAATGGAAAAGTTAAAGACAGAGGATCTTTATTTTTTAGGGAGATGGGGGGCAGGGAAGACAGACAGGAAGGGAGAGGGATGAGAAGCATCAGTCTGTAGTTGCATCACTTTAGTTGTTCATTGATGGCTTTCTCATACTAGCCTTGACTGGGGTGAGGGGAGTCAAGCTGAGCCTGAGCCAGTGACCACTTGCTCAAGCCAGTGACCTTTGGCTCAAGCCAGCAACCATGGGGTCCTGTCTATGATCCCTTGCTCAAGACAGCGACCCCACAGCTCAAGCTGGTGAGCCCGCACTCAAGTGGACTGCCTTGGCGTTTCGAACCTGGGTCCTCAGCATCCCAGGTTGATGCTCTACCCACTGTGTCACCACCTGATCAGGCAAGAAGAGAATCTTAAAAGCAGCAAGAGAAAAGCAGTTAGTTACCTACAAGGGAGCTCTCTCATAAGACTGTCAGTTGAGTTCTCAACAGAAACTTTGCAGGCCAGAAGGGAGTATCAGAAAATATTCAAAGTGATGAAAAGCAAGGATTACTATACCTAGCATAGCTATCATTTAGAATCAGAGGACAGATAAAGAGCTTCCCAGACAAGAAAAAGCTAAAGGAGTTCATTGCCACAAAGCCAGTATTACATGAAATGTTAAAGGGTCTTATTTAAGAAGGAAAAAAGATAAAATAATATGAACAATAAAATGGCAATAAATACACATCTATCAATAATTGAATCTAAAAAAAACACATAAAATAAACAAACAAGCAGAACATAAACAGACTCATAGATACAGAGAACATTTTAACAGTTGCCAGATGGGAGGGGGTGGAGGGTGGGTGATATAGGTGAAGGGGTTAAGAAGCACAGATTGGTTGTTAGAGAATAGTCACGGGGTATAAAGTACAGTATGGGACATACAGTCAATAACACTGGGAGCAAAATTTTTGTTGCATCCACAAAAACACTTGTTCTTACCTAATTCGAGTGTGCTGATCTCAAAGCTGACATTAGTTTTTCTCTGTAAGCTACAGGTTTTTTTTGCAATTCAAGATTTTAAGTTTTCATCTTATTGTAAAATTTTCAACATTTAGTTTAACATAATGAAGTAGAATGTCTTCTTAGGCATTATCTTTGTGAAAATATAATAATTTATATAATGCGGTAAATACACTAATACACTAAAAGATATGATTGCATCAGAATTTGTCTACAATTTCAAAATAGAATACATAAAACACTATTTTAATCATAAAATTTGCGCAAACTTATTTAAATTCTATTCAGGCAAAAATTTGCGTTTGTGTACTTGTTGAGGACAATCTCGTTTGATGCTCCAGCAGTAGTCTGCTCATCACTGACAGCTTCAAGATTTTTGGGAAACTTATCAAGGTGACTGTTCAGGAAGTGAATCTTAATGCTCATGTTGCATCCAATGTTGCGGAAAGCCAACAGCATCCTTTGAACCAGAAGTTTATAGTTTTCTGGTTTTTTGTTGCCAAGGAAGTTCTTTGTAACTGCCACAAAATACTGCCATGCTGCTCTCTCCTCCTTATTCATCTTCCTGGCAAATTCTTTGTCACGTATGAGGGTTCGAATTTGAGGCCCATCGAATACACCTGCTTTTATCTTCTTGAAAGACAAGGCAGGAAAAGCAGAAATAATATGTTGAAAGCATTCACTTTCTCTATTCAAAGCCTGAACAAACTGCTTCATTAAGCCTAGTTTGATGTGAAGTGGGGAGAAAATGATCCTGTCTTGATTAACTGCAGGTTCATTCACAATATTTTGCATCCCTACTTCCAGAGCTTCACGTTTCAGCCACTCCTTCTGTGTCCAGTGTTTCTCCCAAGCTTGGCTGTCCCACAAACACAGAAAGCAAGGATACTTCGTGAAACCTCTCTGTTGTCCTAGCAGGAAATTTACCATTTTAAGATCCACACAAATGCTCCTCATCCTTCAGAAAGTCGAGGACAATTTTTATATCATTATAATCTTCTTGCAGATGAGTTGAATAACCAATTGGAACCACTGCATAAACATTACCATTGTGTAGGAGAACACATTTCAGACTTTGTTTAGAGCTGTCAAGAAATAGCTGCCATTCTGTTGGACTGAAGTGGTAACACCTAGCTGGCTGAGAAGACTACTGATATCATGACAGTAAACAAAGTGTTTGTCTTCAGAAAAAAAGTTCACAAAAATTTGTTCACGCTTCCTGAAATGGGATACTTTAGCTGACTAGTGAAATACATTCTTTTCTTGAAGCCTGGAGGCTAATAACTCAGCTGCTTTCTTTGAGAGACCCAAATCTCTTACTAAGTCATTCAATTCAGGTTGGCTAAACTGCTGAGGGGTTAATGACTGCTTGGCATCAGAAGAAGACCCTTCATATTCTACAACCATTTCTTCATGCATCTTATCAAAATACACTTGTTCACCAAGTTCACTTTCTTCATCCTTAGAAGAAATAAAACCATTGCAAACCAGAACCGGGAGTGTCTCAGTGTGGGATAGGTTGTATTGCTGAAGGAATATTAGGATATGTGATCATTTGCTGTTTTTTCTTGCCGGTGCTCTTTGTATGGATCAGACAGAAAAAACAGTCACTGCTGTGGTCCTTAGGTTCATGCCAAACCATAGGAACACCAAAAGGCATTTTTAAAAACCAATGCATGCCATTAACTGTAACAAAAATAAATTAAAATTTCATAAAAACTAGAGCATGCACCAAAAAACAGATTTCAGATTTGGAATCAGCAATGCAGAAATATATAGAAACAGTTCTAAAAGCTTATGCAACAGAAAATGAAAAAAAAAAAAAGTTCTCCAGTGTAATATTTTAATACCTATGTGTGGCATCAGATGAGCATGAAACTTATCAGGATGATCACTTAGTAAGTTACATAATGTCTAATCACTGGGGTGCACATCTGAAACTAATATAATGTTGTATGTCAACTGTAATTGAAAAATAAAAATGATTAAAAACAACATAGGTAGGAAAGGAGAAACAGAGGAACAAAAAATAGAGGGAATAGGAAACAAATAATAAAATGGGTGCCTGTACCCAAACATATTATCAATTACATTAAATGTAAATGAAGTAAACATACCAATTAAAAGATAAAATATGGCAGAATGAATTTCTAAAAATGACCCAAGTACATCCTGTCTACAAGAAAGTTTCTTCAAACATTGTGATATAGATATGGTAACACACACACACACACACACACACCATGGAACTCCTGACAAACCAAAGCAAGAGTGACATTAACATCAAAGTAAACTCAGAGCAAAAAAAATTACCACAGTTAAAGAGGAACATCGCATACTGATAGAAGAATCAATTCACCAAGTAGGCATAACAATCCTGAATATATAAGCACCTGAGAATAGAGGACTCAAAATATAAGAAGTAAAAAATTGTCAGAGCAGAAAAGGAGTAGATATGTTCACAATTACACTTGGAAACTGCAACATTCCCCTCTATATAATACACAGAAATATTGAATAGTAGACGAAAAATTAGCGAGAATAGAACTGAACAACACCATCAACTAACTTGAATTAATTTGTATTTATGGAACACTCCACACAACTGCGGAGTACACAGTCTTTTCAAATGCACACAGAACATTTACCAAGATAGACCATATCGTGAGTCATGAATTAAATCTTAACAAATGTAAACAGATTGAAATAATACAAAATATGCTTTCTGACCAAGATGGAATTAAACTAGACATCAATAACTGAAGAATCTCCAAACACTAGGAAAAACACACTTTTAAAAAATAAATCTCGGACGTCACGGAAATGGCGCCGTGAGAAGCGCGTCCGACAGCTCTCCCCTAAATCACAACAAATTTATCAACTAGAAACAGAAAAATTTATCCTCGGAGCATTCCGGAGTTCCACACAAACTGAAAGCAAAAGGACTGTTATCACTTGAATCTGAGAGACGAGGGTGTGGAGGAAGCTACCGCAGCAGCGACGCTCATTCAAGCCGCAAGGGAGTGCGCCTGCGTGCTATCAATAAGACCACCCTCAGATGCCGATAAGAAAGAGGAAATCGAATATTATGGATACAAAAGAAAGAGAGGTAACACAAATAGATGTGGAAAAATCTATGGAGAAAAGACTTAACATATTGGAAGTCTTGGAACTAAATGACAGAGAATTTAAAATAGAAATCTTAAAAATACTCAGAGATATACAAGAAAACACAGAAAGGCAATATAGGGAGATCAGAAAACAACTCAATGAACACAAAGAATATATTACCAAGGAAATTGAAACTATAAAAACAAATCAAACAGAAATGAAAAACTCAATTCACGAGCTGAAAAATGAGGTAACAAGCTTAGCTAACAGAACAGCCCAGATTGAAGATAGGATTAGTGAAATAGAAGACAAACAACTTGAGGCACAACAGAGAGAAGAAGAAAGAGACTCAAAAATAATAAAAAATGAGAAAGCCCTACAGGAATTGTCTGACTCCATCAGAAAGAATAACATAAGAATAATAGGTATATCAGAGGGAGAAGAGAAAGAAAATGGAATGGAGAATATACTCAAACAAATAATAGACGAGAACTTCCCAAGCCTGTGGAAGGAACTAAAGCCTCAAATTCAAGAAGCAAACAGAACACCAAGTTTTCTTAACCCCAAAAAACCCACTCCAAGGCACATCATAATAAAGATGACACAAACCAATGACAAAGAAAAAATTCTCAAGGCAGCCAGGGAAAAGAAGAGTACAACATATAAAGGAAGGCCTATTAGATTATCATCAGATTTCTCAGCAGAAACTCTACAAGCTAGAAGAGAGTGGACCCCAATATTTAAAGCCCTGAAAGAGAGGAACTTTCAGCCAAGAATACTATACCCATCAAAGCTATCCTTCAAGTATGAAGGAGATATAAAAACATTCACAAATACAGAAAAGATGAGAGACTTTATCAACAGAAAGCCCCCACTCCAGGAAATACTAAGGGGGGTTTTCCAACCAGATTCAAAGAACAAAAGAAAACAACACCACAAGTAACAGCTCCACCAAGAACACAATAAAACCAAACTTAAACTGTGACAACAAAGGAAAAAAAGGGGGGAGAGGATGGAGATTAACAGTAGCAAAGGATGATGAAGTGCAGAAATACTTATAAGATAGGGTACTACAATGAATATGGTAGGTACCCTTTTCATTACTTAATGGTAACCACCCTTGAAAAAACCACCACAAAAACACTTGACTTAAAAAAGGTAGCAACAGAGGAAAGAAGTATGGAACACAAACAAACAAAAACAAATGATAGAAAAACAAAAGAGAAGAATCAAACTAGATACAAAACTAACAGAAAGCAATTTATAAAATGGCAGTAGGGAACCCACAAGTGTCAATAATTACACTAAATGTAAATGGATTAAACTTACCAATAAAAAGACACAGAGTAGCAGAATGGATTAAAAAAGAAAATCCAACTATATGCTGCCTACAAGAAACACATCTAAGCAACAAGGATAAAAACAAATTCAAAGTGAAAGGCTGGAAAACAATACTCCAAGCAAACAACACCCAAAAAAAAGCAGGCGTAGCAATACTCATATCTAATAATGCTGACTACAAGACAGAAAAAGTACTCAGAGACAAAAATGGTCATTTCATAATGATTAAGGGGAAGTTGAATCAAGAAGACATAACAATCCTTAATATATATGCACCAAACCAAGGAGCACCAAAATATATAAGACAGCTACTTATTGACCTTAAAACAAAAACTAACAAAAATACAATCATACTTGGAGACCTCAATACACCGCTGACGGCTCTAGATCGGTCATCCAAACAGAGAATCAACAAAGACATAGTGGCCTTAAACAAAATACTAGAACACCTGGATATGATAGACATCTACAGGACACTTCATCCCAAAGTGACAGAGTATACATTTTTCTCTAGTGTACATGGAACATTCTCAAGAATTGACCATATGTTGGGCCACAAAGACAATATCAGCAAATTTAGAAAAATTGAAATTGTACCAAGCATATTTTCTGATCATAAAGCCTTGAAACTAGAATTCAACTGCAAAAAAGAGGGGGAAAAACCCACAAAAATGTGGAAACTAAACAACATACTTCTAAAAAATGAATGGGTCAAAGAAGAAATAAGCGCAGAAATCAAAAGATATATACAGACAAATGAAAATGAAAATACGACATATCAGAATCTCTGGGATGCAGCAAAAGCAGTAATAAGAGGAAAGTTCATATCACTTCAGGCCTATATGAACAAACAAGAGAGAGCCGAAGTAAACCACTTAACTTCACACCTTAAGGAACTAGAAAAAGAAGAACAAAGACAACCCAAAAACAGCCGAAGAAAGGAGATAATAAAAATCAAAGCAGAAATAAATGAAATAGAGAACAGAAAAACTATAGAAAAAATCAATAAAACAAGGAGCTGGTTCTTTGAAAAGATCAACAAAATTGACAAACCCTTGGCAAGACTCACCAAGGAAAAAAGACACAGGACTCAAATAAATAAAATCCAAAATGAAAGAGGAGAGATCACCACAGACATCATAGAAATACAAAGAATTATTGTAGAATACTATGAAAAATTATATGCCACCAAATACAACAATCTAGAAGAAATGGATAAATTCCTAGAACAATACAACCTTCCTAGACTGAGTCATGAAGAAGCAGAAAGCCTAAACAGACCAATCAGCAGGGAGGAAATAGAAAAAACTATTAAAAACCTCCCCAAAAATAAAAGTCCAGGCCCAGACGGTTATACTAGTGAATTCTATCAAACATTCAAAGAAGACTTGGTTCCTATTCTACTCAAAGTCTTCCAAAAAATTGAAGAAGAAGCAATACTTCCAAACACATTTTATGAGGCCAACATAACCTTCATACCAAAACCTGGCAAGGATGGCACAAAGAAAGAAAACTACAGACCAATATCTCTAATGAATACAGATGCTAAAATACTAAACAAAATACTGGCAAACCGAATACAACAACATATTAAAAAAATAATACATCATGATCAAGTGGGATTCATCCCAGAATCTCAAGGATGGTTCAACATACGCAAAACGGTTAACGTAATACACCATATCAACAAAACAAAGAACAAAAACCACATGATCTTATCAATAGATGCAGAAAAGGCTTTTGATAAAATACAACACAATTTTATGTTTAAGACTCTCAACAAAATGGGTATAGAAGGAAAATATCTCAACATGATAAAGGCCATATATGATAAACCATCAGCCAACATCCTATTAAACGGCATAAAACTGAGGACTTTCTACCTTAAATCAGGAACAAGACAGGGTTGTCCACTCTCTCCACTCTTATTCAACGTGGTGCTAGAAGTTCTGGCCAGAGCAATCAGACAAGACAAAGAAATAAAAGGCATCCATATTGGAAAAGAAGAAGTAAAGCTATCACTTTTTGCTGATGATATGATCCTATACATCGAAAACCCGAAGGACTCCACAAAATGATTATTAGAAACAATAAACCAATACAGTAAGGTCGCAGGATACAAAATTAACATACAAAAGTCCATAGCCTTTCTATATGCCAACAATGAAATATTAGAAAACGAACTCAAAAAAATAATCCCCTTCACGATTGCAACAAAAAAAATAAAATACCTAGGAATAAACATAACAAAGAACGTAAAGGACCTATATAATGAAAATTACAAAGCATTGTTAAGGGAAATCGAAAAAGATACAATAAGATGGAAAAATATTCCTTGTTCTTGGATAGGAAGAATAAATATAATCAAAATGGCCATATTACCCAAAGCAATATACAAATTTTTTTTTTTTTTCATCTTTTCTGAAGCTGGAAACAGGGAGAGACAGTCAGACAGACTCCCGCATGCACCCGACCGGGATCCACCCGGCACGCCCACCAGGGGGCGACGCTCTGCCCACCAGGGGGCGATGCTCTGCCCATCCTGGGCATCGCCATGTTGCGACCCTCCTGGGTGTCGCCATATTGCGACCAGAGCCACTCTAGTGCCTGGGGCAGAGGCCACAGAGCCATCCCCAGCGCCCAGGCCATCTTTTGCTCCAATGGAGCCTTGGCTGCGGGAGGGGAAGAGAGAGACAGAGAGGAAGGCGCGGCGGAGGGGTGGAGAAGCAAATGGGCGCTTCTCCTATGTGCCCTGGCCGGGAATCGAAAGCAATATACAAATTTAATGCAATTCCCATCAAAATCCCTATGAGATTTTTTAAAGAAATGGAACAAAAAATCATCAGATTTATATGGAACTATAAAAAACCCCGAATAGCCAAAACAATCCTAAGGAAAAAGAATGAAGCTGGGGGCATTACAATACCTGACTTTAAACTATATTATAGGGCCACGATAATCAAAACAGCATGGTATTGGCAAAAAAAATAGACAGTCAGACCAATGGAACAGAATAGAAAGCCCAGAAATAAAACCACATATATATGGTCAAATAATCTTTGATAAAGGGGCCAACAACACACAATGGATAAAAGAAAGCCTCTTCAACAAATGGTGTTGGGACAACTGGAAAGCCACATGCAAAAGAATGAAACTCGACTACAGCCTGTCCCCGTGTACTAAAATTAATTCAAAATGGATCAAAGACCTAAATATAAGACCTGAAACAATAAAATACATAGAAGAAGACATAGGTACTAAAATCATGGACCTGGGTTTTAAAGAACATTTTATGAACTTGACTCCAATGGCAAGAGAAGTGAAGGCAAAGATAAATGAATGGGACTACATCAGAATTAAAAGTTTTTGCTCAGCAAGAGAAACTGATATCAAAATAAACAGACAGCCAACTATATGGGAACTGATATTTTCAAACGACAGCTCAGATAAGGGCCTAATATCCAAAATTTACAAAGAACTCATAAAACTCAACAACAAACAAACAAACAATCCAATAAAAAAATGGGAAGAGGACATGAACAGACACTTCTCCCAGGAAGAGATACAAATGGCCAACAGATATATGAAAAGATGCTCAGCTTCATTAGTTATTAGAGAAATGCAAATCAAAACTACAATGAGATACCACCTCACTCCTGTTAGATTAGCTATTATCAACAAGACGGGTAATAGCAAATGTTGGAGAGGCTGTGGAGAAAAAGGAACCCTCATTCACTGTTGGTGGGACTGTAAAGTAGTACAACCATTATGGAGGAAAGTATGGTGGTTCCTCAAAAAACTGCAAATAGAACTACCTTATGACCCAGCAATCCCTCTACTGGGTATATACCCCAAAACCTCAGAAACATTGATACGTGAAGACACATGTAGCCCCATGTTCATTGCAGCACTGTTCACAGTGGCCAAGACATGGAAACAACCAAAAAGCCCTTCAATAGAAGACTGGATAAAGAAGATGTGGCACATATACACTATGGAATACTACTCAGCCATAAGAAATGATGACATCAGATCATTTACAGCAAAATGGTGGGATCTTGATAACATTATAAGGAGTGAAATAAGCAAATCAGAAAAAAACAAGAACTACATGATTCCATACATTGGTGGAACATAAAAATGAGACTAAGAGACATGGACAAGAGTGTGGTGGTTACCAAGGGTGGGGGGGGAGGGAGGACATGGGAGGGAGGGAGGGAGAGAGTTAGGGGGAGGGGGAGGGGCACAGAGAACTAGATAGAGGGTGACGGAGGACAATCTGACTTTGGGCGAGGGGTTTGCAACATAATTTGATGACAAAATAACCTAGACATGTTTTCTTTGAATATATGTACCCTGATTTATTAATGTCATTCCATTACCATTAATAAAAATTTATTAAAAATAAATAAATAAATCTCAGCTGTGGCCAGATGGCTCAGTTGGTTGGACCATCAACCCAATAAGAAAAGGTTGTGTGTTTGATCCTCAGTCAGGGCACACACAGGAACAGATCAATGTTTCTATTTCTGTTTCTTTCTCTCTTCCCCTTCCTCTCTCTCCAAAATTAATGCATAAAAATTTTAAAATAAAAATTTTAAATGTAGTAAAATTAAAGAAAATTAATATATAACATAAATTTGTGGGATGCAGCAAAAGTGGAAGGGGAATTTATTGCATTAAATGCTTATATTACAAAACAAGAAATGTCTCAAAGAAACCATCTCAGCTTCCTTCTTAAGAAACTAGGGGCATTAACGGGGAACCCAAAATAAAACCAAAGCAATTAGGAGGAAGAAAATAATATTCTTTAGTTATTAATGAAATTAAAAATAAAAAAACAGAAAATCAATGAAACCAAAGATAGTTTTTTGAAAGACCAATACAACTGATGACAAATAGAAGACAGAAATTACCAAGAGTGCAAAAGGAAATATAATTGTAGATCCATCTGACCAGGTGGTGGCACAGTGGATAGAGCATCAGCCTGGGACGCTGAGAACCCAGGTTTGAAACCCTTGAGTCGTTGGCTTGAGCACAGGCTCACCAGCTTGAGCACAGGGTTGCTGGTTTGAGCGTGGGATTATAGACATGACCCAATGCTCGCTGACTTGAGACAAAGATTGCTGGTTTGAGCCCAAGGTTGCTGGCTTAAGCAAGGATTCACTGGCTCAGGCTCAGCTTGACCTCTCCCCCCCCCCCAAGGCATGTATGAGAAAGCCATCAATGAACAACTAAAGTGATGCAACGATGAGTTGATATTTCTCATCTCTCTTCCTTCCTGTCTGTTTGTCACTGTCTGTCTGTTTCTCTCTCTCTCTTGCTATACATATATATCACACCGGCATTAAAACAATAATAACACCTATTTGAAAATGAATGGACAAAATTCTCAAAACCCACAAACTATCAAAACTCACCCAATATGAAGTAAATAACAGTCCTATAACAATTTTTAAAATTGAATTTATAGTTTAAAATTGTGCTTTAAAAAATCTTCAAGCCCTAATGCTTTTGTTGATAACATTTATTTTAATGTAACAGCCTTATTGGGATATAATTCACATACCACACAATTCTATAGTTTTTTAGATATTCAGAGTTCTGCAAACATCACCACATTCAATTTTAGAACATTTTTATCACCCCAGAAAGAAACCCTGCATCCATTACTAGCCACTCCTCTTTTTCCCCCAACCCTCCAGCCCTAGGCAGCAACTAATCTAATTTATATCTCTATAAATTTGCCTATTCTGGACATTTCATGAGACTAGAATAATATGATATGTGGTCTTTGTGACTGATTTATTTCTCTTACCATATATTTTCAAGGTTCATCCATGTTGTAGCATGTATTGGTTCCTTCACTTCTTTTTATAGTCACCTAATATTACATTGTATGGATACTGCCTTTGATTTATCCATTCATCAGTTGATAAATATTTGGGCTGTTTCTACTTTTTGTGGCATAATATAGCTACAAACATATGTGCACAAACAAATGTGGACTTAATGTTTTCATTTCTCTTGGGTATACACTTAGGGGTGAGTCAGGTTGGGTCAGGAGATCCCCCTGGGCCTTGGTCTGTGAGCACCTTACAGTGCTCCTCACTCCTCTGGAGCACTGTAACCAGGTGGGCCAGGGAAGGACAACTCTGGGCAGAGGACAATCCCCCTCAGCCCAAAGCCTGTCCAGCGGATGCCATGGGCTTCCGCATTGCTCAGCCAGTCCCAGAGGGCACGGATCACAAGTACCAGTCCTGCCCCAAAGGAGCTCCAGCTATGCCCTGAGTACCTCCCCTACCCCAGCTAATCAAACCAGCTGCACTCCAATGACACAGGCTATCTCAGAGATATTCTCTAAGTTGAAAAAATAGCAACACCATTAATAGCAGAGCCTGCTGAAAAAAGGGCCGAGAGCATTCTGAAGATGCATTGCTCTTAGTCGGTTTTATGGCACATTTGCATTTAAATAGATTCTTTAACTCTCTTTCCGAATCTCACAATAATAGAGCCTTTAAAATGCTGACTAATAGAGTGGCGGGTGCTTAATTTTCACTTTAATTTAACACTGATACATTGTGTTACTCTAGCCATTCCAGCTCAGATGACACATGTAAATGAAAGTTTTAACGGTTTTTTTTGTTCTTTAGGGGTAAAAAAATAATCAGACCATTCCTGGATCTGTCTTACCGAAAAGGTGCTCATCTCACTGGCGGGCTCAGCTGTCCCGCTCTGAGCTGTCCTCAGTAGTGTAACAATTGCGGGACATAGTCAATGATATCCTACAGCTTCGCACGGTGAAAGATGTCTGACAGCCATGGTGGGAATCCTATCGGAAGGTGCATAAATGTCAAGGTTCATATGTTGTACACCTGTAACTAATACAACATTATATGCCAGCTATACTTTAATAACTTTTCTTTTAAAAAATACATAATTGTACACTGAACAGAAAAAAGAAGTCATCCAGTCATGCGCCCTGCCCTCCAGTTTCCTTGGGCAGGAAGGAGGCCTCCCGGCAGCAGGACAGCTCTGTGGGAAAGGGGACCCGGTACCAGAGCCGAACCTGACCTTGGCAACAGCCAGTGGCCTGCTGGAACTGGCTTGTATCACCTCTTAAGAGCTGATTGTTAAATTTTTAGGAATTTTCTAAACCAGTTCTTCAACAGTCATTATTAAAAATTAAATTATGTAAACATACAAAGAAACAGACTGTATTCAAAATGAAGGTAAAGAAATACTCCAAACTCATTTCTTCATTATTGTTTCATTACCGTCTATGTCTGTGAAGTTATTCACATCCATGGTGGAAATAATGGTGTTCAGTAAGTCTCAGAAAGGTCAACCTGGTGGCTTGATATGGGCCCCATTTGGAGCATTTACAAACCAGCCCCCCCAACTTTTCAAAGAGCCAGTTTGCTAGCCATGCACCAGCATGCCACTGTTAACAGCTGGCACAACCCAGAGTCACGATGGGTCTTGCTTCTGTCTGCTACGTCAGCCTTAGGCAGGACAGCATCGAGCGGACGCCTCCTAGCAGGGAGGCTCTCAGCACTCCAGAGCTAGTTTGGCCAGTGCTAAAGGCCTGTGAGATACTTCTCTTGCGTAGCCCCAAAATAGCAAATGAATGCAGCCAAGAACACTGTGCAAGGGGGTCTGCCCTGATGCCTGTGCACTCCCTCTTTAAGGAAAGTCCCCAGGGGACCTCGACCCCTTCCTCTCCTTCAGCCCTGTACCCACCACTCCTGGGAGACATCAGGGCCTCCGACCCAGCAGGTCTGCTCCTGATGATCTCCCAAAGCTCCTGTTTCCCACCTGGACGGCAGGGCCAGCATCTCGCTGATCTCTCAGCCTCCAGTCACTTTCCAATCTGTCCTCACCTCATGGGGCTCTTGGGATGATCCCCCTCCCCTCCAGAACCTACACTGGCTCCCTACTCCCTGCATGGCCATCATCCACTCCCCTCTCTGGCTCTCAGCGCCCCACCCTACCCCAAAGTCTAGTCACTAAGCTTAGAATGAGGCTCCAAGAGGGGGAGAGAAAAATCCGTTTGTGGTGGTGAACACACAATACAATATACAGATGGTGTGTTATGGAATTGTACACCCAAAACCTGTATACAGTAATTTCATTAGCCCAGATCACCCCAATAATTAAAAAAACACCTTTACTCATGTTAGCTGGTTAAAAAACAAAAACATTTGGCCAGTCTGACACGACTAAGGCAAAGAGCCCTTTTTGTTAGAAAGGGGATCACTGAAATGGTCTAGGTGCCAATTCGCAGAGCCTCAGCCCATGGCCTCTTGTCCTTCACTGTCGCTCTGGACGCCTCCTCGTCACACTGTCACACTGTCTAAAACCTGCCCTTGTGGCAGGCCACCCCCCAACCCAATCCTGTATCCCTTTAGAAACAAAGGGTCATAAGTATACAAATAATGGAATATTTAAGTTGCAGTTAGGGTACTAATTTATAAGCTGCCATGTTTCAGAGTGGGATGTAAGCCCACGACTCAGGACTCGCCAGAAGCCCCGTGCCTCTCACACACACCCTCCTCCAGGACACGAGAGGCCTGAGCACCGGCTTTGGGAGGGTGTTCACCTTCACCTCAAATGCAGAGAGGAGCTTCAGCGGGGCACTTGAGAGCATGACTTATGTCCTCTGTGTTGTGGGGGCACCACGGACAGTGTACAATGCCTACCTGGGAAATGAGCTGGGGGCGGGGCTGGCTGGCCCTCTGGGCTCAGCGCAGAGCTGAGCAGAGGTGGGGGACAGGTCTTCCCTTCTAAAATGCTCTTCCGCAGGTCTCTCCTTCAGGGGACAGCTTACATCTCTCCTCCGTGTGGACAATGGCCTTGATCTTTCCCCACCTCCTTTCACAAAGAGATTGCTCTCCTTTGCCCCATCCCTTCAGCACTGGGTTTTCTTCCCAGTACTGGGTACTTAGCTTTCTTTGCATTCATTCCCACACGCAGCCGCGCCGAGCGCTGTCCTAGGTACTGGAGACACAGCCAGGAACAACCCAGACCTGCTCTCCTGCTCAGCCAATTGCCTGCTCCGCGAGACACAAACAGCATCTGTTCTGCTGCCCACAGGTCTGGCCAGCACAGAAAATGGTACAATAAACCATTTGTTAGAAGCATTTGTTGTTTCATTAATGGATTTGTGTAGGGACTAGGCTTCAACTGATTAAACAGTGTTTTAGCTGTAAAGTCTTATAGAAATAGAATATTTGCAAATCAAATAAGCCAACTGGAATTTACCAGAAGGCATTTTGGAGCCTTAGTAAATCCTTTTCTTTTTGGGGGGCAAAGAATCCTTTTGTAATGTAAATGGTCCATCGCTTCCTCGCAGCTCTTTGTTGTTCTTGCTCAAGAGGGTTCTGCGAACCCTCTGGAATTATATGCAAAAGGCTTGCTAACACGCATCCTGAGGTATTCATGTCTTCCATTAGACTCTTGAAGGAGCCTATTACTCCAAAAAGGTCAGGACACATGGCTCTGCCCTGTGCCTATTTTCACGACTGTTTCAATGGGCCTTTTCCTGGTGAATCAATTGTACTGATAATTGTCTATTTTTTAGAGAACAGCTCTGTGTTCACCACAGATTTCCATCTAGGATTCATTAAATGAAACCCCAGTGTCATGCAGTTGGTGGAAACCCTTATCTTTATGTGTAAAGCATAAAAATACTTTCTGTCACAAAGACAGAATAATAGTTTTTCACTGTACTTCAATAAAGCTGAAAACAAGTCTCAGAAAATATGAAAAGCTAACTAAGTTGTTCAAAAGCAGGAGAGTCCTTGGACATTTCTTGGTAAAGAAAAAAGAGCACACTCCATTTCAAGCTGCCTCTGGGCCTCCAAGTGAACATTACTCAGTCCAAGATGCAGGATTTCTCCCCCCAAGAGGAACACTGCAGAGAGAATGTTAGAAGTTACAGACCCTGAACAACATCCCTTACAACCCCCCACCCCAGCTCCGGCTCCTTCCCTGCAGGAGTCAGATCCCATTCTGTCCACAACTCAGTGCCACAAAGTCACCCTTCAGTCCTGACACTCCCCTCCCACTTGTGACCCAGGTCAGGGCAGGGCATTCTCATCACCTCCCTCTCATCAAAAGCAAGCCACCTCCCTTCCTTCACCCAGGGCCAGATCGGATCCCATTGCTACCACCTGCATTTTGCCCTCCAGAACTCCTCAGCCAAGCTGCCCAGCCAGCTGGTTCCTGAGGTCTGCATGGGGCTTGTGAGCAGAGACCACAGGTGGGATCAGAGAAGAAGTTAGAAGAGGAAAGACAACAATGTACAATTGTGCCTGGGACTGTCCCTTACCTCCCTGCTTTCCAGTCCTCGATAAGGTTTATGCCATTTTCTTTTCTTTTCTTTTCTTTTCTTTTTTTTTTGTATTTTTCTGAAGTTGGAAACGGGGAGGCAGTCAGACAGACTCCGCATGTGCCCGACCGGGACCCACCCAGCATGCCCACCAGGGGGTGATGCTCTGCCCATCTGGGGCTTCGCTCTGCTGCAATCAGAGCCATTCTAGTGCCTGAGGCAGAGGCCACAGAGCCATCCTCAGCGCCCGGGCCAACTTTGCTCCAATGGAGCCTTGTTTTATGCCATTTTCAAATCACTTTCTAAAGCTTTCTTTCTGTGTCTTCTGTCTTTAAGTACAGATTGCCTGGACATCTTTCTGGCTCGGGGTCTAGGAATTTGGGGGAAATTAAAGAAAGTTATATTTTAAGAGTGACAAGAGAAAAATCGTTACGTTCTAAATTAAGTTAGAGCAGGCTGGAGCCTGACCAGGTTTGTGGCGCAGTGGATAGAGCATCAGACTGGAACACGAAGGACCCAGGTTCGAAAGCCCGAGGTTGCCGGCTTGAGCGTGGGCTCACTAGCTTGAGATTGGGGTCGTTAGCTTGAGCATAGGATCACTGACATGACCTCATGGTCACTGGCTTGAGCCCAAAGGTCGCTGGCTTGAACAAGGGATCACTCACTCTGCTGGAGCTCCTAACCCTCTCCCGTCAAGGCACATATGAGAACACCATCAATGAACAACTAAAGTGCTACAACAAAAAATTGATGCTTCTCAACTCTCTCCCTTCTTGTCTGTCTGTCCCTCGCTCTGACTCTCTCCCTGTCTCTGTCAAAAAAAAAAAAAAAATTACAGCAGCCTGAAGAGTGAGAGGAAGAGACAAAGAAACTTAATCAGTAAACAGACTGATTGCATTCCTGAATGTATGTTGAAACTTTGAATCCATTTCCAAGCAGCTATTTCAGCACTTATTTAGAAAGACTAGCTGACTACCAGACGCCACTACATCCTGCTTAAGGATGAATGTTCCGGACTATTGCTCACAAACAATCCAGGAGCAACAGGTACTTCCTCACCTATCCCAGAATTTTCTCTGCCTTGCCTTCTCCCACTCCGGCTCCTGCCCCCATTTATAGGGAATGGAAATGCAAAACAACCTACACCTTTCTTCCCCAAACTCATTGTATAAAAGAGCCCCACCTACCCCAGGGTAGATGATGCGTTTGCCTTCTCCATCTTGCCTGGCCGCTTGTGGTTTAGACTGCACCCCCCAGGACCTGGGCCTTTCTCGGGCTAGCCTAAGGCTCCATAAACCCTTTCTTTCAGAACAGTGTTTGGTCTCAAAGGTTTTTGTTTGAAAGGAGGTGTTTGTTTTGTTTTTCTTGTTTTGTGCACTTTGTATTGTGGAAAATTTCAACCACATGCAAAAATAAGCTAATAGAATGATCAACTGCTATATAACCCCACCCAGCTTTGACAATTCTACTTCTGCCAGTCTTGATTCATCTTTACCCCACCACCCAGAGGATTCTTGTGAAGCAAGTGTCAGAACTCAAAGCATTTCACTTATAAATATTCCCATAGGTATCTCTGAGAGGTGAGGAACCTTTTATGTAAATATAACCACAGTACAATGATCACATCTAAAAAATGTTGATGATAATTCCCTCATATCATCAAATTCCCTCATGTGCAGGCAATATTCATCTTTCTCTGATGGTTTCATAAAAGGTTTTGTTTTTATGGTGTGTTTAAATCAGAATCCAAATAAGGTCCACACTTTGCTATTTGTTAATAAAGCTCTTAAGTCCCTTTCAAGGTGTCGATTTTCTTTCTACACTTTTTTCTTGTTTGTTGAAGACTATGCTTCAGCTTCAGAGATTCTCTTCATTTCTAGCCATTGTTTCTGCTTCCTGTATGATTCTTGTTCATTTTTTATCTTTTCTAGAGCCAGGTGGTGGTGGGGGCAGGTGTCTTGCCCCCATCATCCATTTAATGTCCTATTCTGGAGACTACACCTTTTCCTCCAGCAGGGCTCAATGCTCCCCAGCCTCAGTCCCCCAGGTCCAGTCTCTCTAGATACCCCGCCACCCCTGGCTGTCTAAACTGGGTGGAGTGGAGGTGGTCTGAGCCTGCTGATGTTCCTCAGTCACAGCCCACCAGGCGTTGTAGTCAAGCACACCTTTCTTGTTGCAATGAGAGAGGCCGGTGTTGCGGAGAACTGCGGGCGCCCTGGAAGAGTGTTGGGAAGGACTTAGAATATGATTTGGACTTGAGTTACGTGATTGGGAGGAGGGGTCAGCAAAGTGGTGGTTTTCTCTGGATTGGGTGCTATCTGGAAATAAGCAATCCCGTGAAGACTTAATCTCATCTAGGAGTTGGGACCAAAGAAGTGGGCTAACGCTGCAATCAGCAGAGAAGCCTCAGTCATTTGTATGAGCCAGCAAAGGGGGTCTCTGGGCCATTCTTCAGGCCTGGTCAGTGTTCTTGTTTTCACAGAAGCTCAGCATGCTCGTGGATTGATCTTGTTTTTATCATATCTGTCACATCCCCGAGTGGCCCTGTCTATCGTGCGTGTTCTCTGCACCTGTCTTTGTTCAACAGGAGAACCCCCCAGCCTACTTGTATGTGTCAGGCCAGCTCCCGCTCTCAGGGCCTGTGTTCTGTTTCTCGGGTCCTAATGGCACCTGCGACATCTCTGGCCTCTTCCAGGCTCTACGCTCACGTGCTGGCTTCTCAGTGGCCTCCCGGGCATTTCTCAGCATTCTCTGGTTTGCCAGGTCGCTTTCTCAGTAATCTGATTTCCAAATTTTTATCTTCTCTCCCTGCTGTGGTCTCTGGGCCTAGTCTCTTTACCACCAGGGACATATGCCTTTGTTTTTGCCCCCTTCCTGCCATTTAGAGGACCGTAGGGAGAGAGCAGAGGCTGGTGACTGCATCCGCTCAGCACTTGTAAGTGCAGCTTCCAGCTGGGCCCCTTTGCCAAAGTACTGCCCTTCAGTGAGGCCCTCTGTCCTTGGTGAGGGGCTGCCTGTTACTTATGCTTAATAAATCCCCCCCCATTGATGAAGTGGGGGGAAATGTATAGACCACAGGCTGATATTGGGATTAAGAAGGTCTCAATTCCCTTGAAGAGACCGCATTTTTTCTGCAGGTACTCCACTTTACCCAGTGTCTGATTCTGCACCGAGGGCTGTGCCATCCCGGGAGAGTCTCACGGATTCATTTGTTCTCCAAAGTGGATTTCCCAGGGCTGAGTCACTTTGTTTCTTTATATCTCGAGCAGCAGACACATCTGTTTCTTAGAAGCTGTCAAGGTAGCAAACAGACACTTTAATAAGAGCCTTACTTCTCATCTGTACAAATCTGGCATTTTTAATTAGCTAGCTGGACAGCTACTTGTCTTCCTTAAAGTATAAATTATTAAGGCCACGGGGGAAAAGCGTCCATTTAATGCGATGACATGCTTATATCATTTGTCTCAGCAACTTGGCTTTGCTCACTTGTACTCGGTGGAGAAATAACGGCCACATTACAGAGGAATCATTGCCAGGATGTGATCCCAGGGAGCCGAGTGCTCCACCACAGTCCTAATTGCACATCCCTGGTTATGTGTAAAATGTGAAGGAAGATCTTTGCTGCTATTGCTCAAGAAGGAAGCTGGCATCAAGGATGGAACGTCTGATTCCAGTTCTGCAAATCTCCGAACGTTTAATGGGCCTTGTGGCAAATGAGTCACGAGGAAGGAGGGAGACGGCTGGTGCAGGAGCCGCATAGAATGGTCTGCACTGAAAGCTATTTTAACACCTTTACAAAAACTTATTCTTTTCTATGTCATTGTATTTTGATTATTTTAAATAATGTTTTATTACAGTATAGTTCGCATACAACATTATATTAGTTTCAGGTATACAATATAGTGGTTTGACATTTATATACCTAACAATGTGATCACCACATTGAGTCTAGTAGCCATCATATAATTGTATTTTTAAAGAGCTTTTATCTGCATGCAGGCTGGGAAGTAAATATAATAACATGAGGAAGGTATGTATGCTATTCTAAAGCAACCCTTGTTATTAGTAGTGTGTATACTGCTAACAATAGCACTTCCTGTTATGATTCAGAGGGTGACTCTTGTGTGCCACATATGGTGCACGTTTCATTTTCCTAATAGCCTCGTTTAGCTGGCGAGGAAAGAAGGCCAGAGAGGCCGATAATATTACACAGGGAGCGATGAAGCCTCAATTCAAACCCTTTGGTCTGATTCAGCTCAGGGTCTCCTCCTCCAGGAAGCCTTCCCTGAACTCCATACACCACATTCCATTTGTACGGTACCCCGGGACCTGTTAGGCATCTGCTTCCAATGCTAGACCACAAAAGCAGCCTGGGAACTTCCTCATTTATTCCCAGTCCCAGCCCAAAGCGGCCTCTGGATAAATTCCTCCAAAATGAACCCAATGCCAAGTTGCACCCTTCCTCCTTTGTGGCCAAGCATTGCCACCCTTGTGTCCCTGTGTGGTCCTCTGACTCATGCTCACAGGTACCTGGGCTCAGAACTCTGTGAAAGGGCCATTCTCTTATAGATACAAATAAAGCACAAAATGAACTAGCATTGGGGCTGAGTTTTTTCTAAAAAAGAAATAAAACAAGGGAGAAGGGGCAAGGTCTAGAGATGGCAAGCAGACTGTAAGGACAACACTCTGTAGAGAGACATTTTTTTTGTTTGTCTTTGAGAGAGAGAGAGAGAGAGAGAGAGAGAGAGAGAGATGGGAAGGGAGAGAGAAAGGGAAGAGAGAGATGAGAAGCATCAACTCGTAGTTTTGTCACTTTAGTTGTTCATTTATTGCTTCTCATACGTGCCTTGACCAGAGGGCTCCAATCGAGCCAGAGACCCTTTGCTCAAGCTAGCTACCTTGGGCTGAAACCAGCAACTTTGGGCTCCAAGCCAGCGACCTTTGGGCTCATCAAGCCAGTGACCTTGAGATCATGTCAATGATCCCACACTCAAGCTGTGACCTCAGGATTTTGAACCAGGGACCTCTGAATCCTGGGTGGATACTCTATCCACTGTGCCACCACCAGTCAGGCAAGAGATATGTTTTATAACTAAACTTTCACTGGCAGCTCCCGGCAAGTAAGCAAAGGCAGGAAGGTCCAGGGAGTTCATTGTATAGGTCAAGAGTTCTGTGCAGCTGAAGGAGTGAAGACAAGTGCAGGACGGGGGCAACAGCCCCAGAGGACTGAGGAGGCACAGAAAGCCTCATTTAAAACTTAAAGCCATATCTACATTCATATTTGAGTCAAAGATATGAGAAAGAAAAAGCATTCAAAAGACACAGGCTCCTTGGGTCTGGAGGAGAAGGTCAGATAGATTAAGCAGTGGGTAATGACACCAGACATCAGGGTGAAGAGCAGATTCTAAACCAGGATCCCTCGGGGTTTGGATGCCGGCTGTACCAATTTCAGCGTGTGACCTTGGACCAATTATTAACCAGTCTGTGCCTCCATTAAACCCTCTGTAAAAGAGGGGTAATGACAGTACACATTTAACTTGGTTGTTTTGAATATTAAGAAGGTTAACACCTGTGAAAAGATCAGGTCAATAAACAGCTAATGTGGGTTGAGCACCTCTATGGGCCAGCACTGTGCTAATGCTGAACACATGCCAACTCACAGGATCCTCTTATAACCCCACAAAGGCCGGTACTTTTTATTAGCATCATCCCCATTTTACAGATGCAGAAGCTAAGGTACAGATTTCCCAAGGTCACATAGCTAAGAAGTGACAAAGCCAGGGGTTGAATCTGGACACTCTGATGCCAGAATTGCTCTCCTAACCTGACCTGGCAGTGGTGCAGTGAATAGAGTGTTGGACTGGGACATGGAGGACCCAGGTTCAAAACCCCAAGGTTGGGGAGAGACAAGATGGCACTGGAGTAGGCGGACGTACCAGCATCTACCTCCCAGAACCAAAGTGGATTACAAACTAATTTTAAGAACTATCATCTGGAAAAACCAACTTTGGACTAAACTAAGAGGACTCTTCAACCAAGGAACACTGATGAAGCCACACCGAGACTGGCAGAGGAGAACAGAAGCTCCATATCCACGCATGCTGCAAAGGGCTTTTCCAGTCTACCTGAATCATTACCAGCTAGAAGCAGCGGTCATTGGGACTTGGACATGAGCTGCAAAGTACAGAATGGTGACAACAATTCCAGTGCCATGAGGACTTTTCCTGGATGTGGACTTTTCTGGACTCCTGCTCCCTGTGACAGCTCCTAACAGACTGAACTGTGGTTGGGTTGCATTTTTCAGGGATTTGGCATGGTGATGGGGCCAACTTGGACTTGGTGAACATGATAAGGACACTACTCTTTTATGGATTCTTGCTGTATTGGCCAAAAATTGCTTAAAGGCTTTTAATCACTGTAAAAAAAAATAGAAGACTGGATAAAGAAGATGGGGCACATATACACCATGGTATACTATTCAGCTAGAAGAAATGATGACATCGGATCACTTATAGCAGAATGGTGGAATCTTGATAACAGTATGCAGAGTGAGATAAATGAATTAAAAAAAAAACAAGAACTGCAGGATTCCATACATTGGTAAGACATAAAAACGAGACTAAGAGACATGGACAGGAGTGGGGTGGTTACGGGGGGTGGGGGGAGGGAAGGAGGGAGAGGGGGAAGGGGAGGGGCAGGGGTACAAAGAAAACTGGATAGAGGGTGACGGAAGACAATCTCTCTTTGGGTGATGGGTATGCAACAGAACTAAATGACAAGATAACCTGGAAAGGTTTTCTTTGAATATATGTACTCTGATTTATTGATGTCACCCCATTATAATAAAAATTTATTAAAAAAAAAAACCGTCCCTGGCCGGTTGGCTCAGCAGTAGAGTGTCGGCCTGGCGTGCGGGGGACCCGGGTTCGATTCCCGGCCAGGGCACATAGGAGAAGCGCCCATTTGCCTCTCCACCCCCACCCCCTCCTTCCTCTCTGTCTCTCTCTTCCCCTCCCGCAGCCAAGGCTCCATTGGAGCAAAGATGGCCCGGGTGCTGGGGATGGCTCCTTGGCCTCTACCCCAGGCGCTAGAGTGGCTCTGGTCTCGGCAGAGCGACGCCCTGGAGAGGCAGAGCATCGCCCCCTGGTGGGCAGAGCATCACCCCTGGTGGGCGTGCCGGGTGGGTCCCAGTCAGGCGCATGCGGGAGTCTGACTGTCTCTCCCTGTTTCCAGCTTCAGAAATATACAAAACAAACAAACAAACAAACAAAAAACCCAAGGTCACTGGCTTGTGCGTGGGCTCATCTGGCTTGAGCGTGGGGTTGCTGACTTGAGAGTGGGGTCATAGACAAGACATTATGGTCACTGGCTTGAGCCTAAGGGTCGCTGGCTTGAGCCCAAGGTCACTGGCTTGAGCAAGGGGTCACTCACTCTGCTGGAGCCCACAGTAAAGGCACATGTGAGAAAGCAGTCAATGAACAACTAAGGTGCCTCAGTGAAGAACTGATGCTTCTCATCTCTCTCCCTTCCTGTCTGTGTGTCCCTATCTGTTACTCTCTGTCTTTGTCACACACACACACACACACACACACACACACACACACACACACACAAAGAATTGCTCTTCTAACCACCATGCTATCCTGTCTTTCAAAAATACTAAGATATTTTTGTTAGTATCAAGGTAACTGTTGTGCATTCAATAATTTCCTCAAGAAAGATCGGCTGAAAGCCTAATACCTGGTACCTGTTTGTTCTCATTTGGGTCTTCCCCCCCCCCATATATCTCAATTTGTTAAAAATATTTTACATTACAAGTGTTCAGATAATGGGTGATGAGACTGACCCAATGTCCTCTGTGATAATACCCCACACAGTCTCAGGTGATAGACTGACCCAATGTCCTCTGTGATAATACCCCACACAGTCTCAGGTGATAGACTGACCCAATGTCCTCTGTGATAATACCCCACACAGTCTCGGGTGATAGACTGACCCAATGTCCTCTGTGATAATACCCCACACAGCCTCAGGTGATAGACTGACCCAATGTCCTCTGTGATAATACCCCACACAGTCTCGAGTGATAGACTGACCCAATGTCCTCTGTGATAATACCCCACACAGTCTCGGGTGATAGACTGACCCAATGTCCTCTGTGATAATACCCCACACAGTCTCGGGTGATAGACTGACCCAATGTCCTCTGTGATAATACCCCACACAGTCTCAGGTGATAGACTGACCCAATGTCCTCTGTGATAATACCCCACACAGTCTCGGGTGATAGACTGACCCAATGTCCTCTGTGATAATACCCCACACAGTCTCAGGTGATAGACTGACCCAATGTCCTCTGTGATAATACCCCACACAGTCTCAGGTGATAGAAGCAAACTCAGAGAAAATGCCACTTTACACTAAAGTAAATTCTTTCTTTCAGAAGAATTGATTAAATCCTGGCTCCACTGTTGCCTCTGAAATATTGCTTGTCTCCTTTTCCCTGTCCCCTACCCCTCTCACTCTCAGCATGAAGGAGAAATGGTGACAGTGAAGACAGACTCTCCTTGTCACTCCTATCTGACCAAGAAGCAAGAACTGACTGGCAATGTGAAAAAGGCAGGACACAGTGGCATTCCCTTGACACTCTAGAAGTGTCCCCTAAGTCTAAAAAGACAATTCAAGGCAGCAGGTGTAAACCATAGCTCAGCACGCAGCACCTGTTCTGACAAAGAAGCAGCACCAGTCTGATAGTTCAGTTGGTTAGAGCTTCGCCCCGAAGCATAGAGGTTGCCAGTTTCATCTCTGGTCAGGGCAGAAACGGATTGATGTTCCTGACTCTCCCTCTCTCCCTTCCTCTCTCTAAAATCAATAAAATAAACATTAAAAAAAGAAAGTATTGAGAAGATAAAAGCAAAAAACTCTCAACAGCCACTGTAGACCGTGTCTGAAAGTGGGAAAGCAGGGTCCAGAGCTCACAGCTGGACAGCATTTTTGTAAAAGAGTGAAAGGATAGTGCCCTGGCTGGGGAGCTCAGTTGGTTAGAGCATCATCAGATACGCTAAGGTTGTGGGTTCAATCCCTGATCAGGGCACATACAAGAATCAAACAATGGGCCCTGGCTGGTTGGCTCAGTGGTAGAGCGTCGGCCTGGCGTGCAGAAGTCCCGGGTTCGATTCCCGACCAGGGCACACAGGAGAAGTGCCCATCTGCTTCTCCACCCCTCCCCCTCTCCTTCCTCTCTGTCTCTCTCTTCCCCTCCCGCAGTGAGGCTCCATTGGAGCAAAGATGGCCCTGGGCGCTGGGGATGGCTCCTTGGCCTCTGCCCCAGGCGCTGGAGTGGCTCTGGTTGCAACAGAGCGACCCCCACCCCAGGGGCAGAGCATCGCCCCCTCATGGGCCGTGCCGGGTGGATCCCGGTCAGGTGCATGCGGGAGTCTGTCTGACTGTCTCTCCCCGTTTCCGGCTTCAGAAAAATACAGAAATAAAATAAAATAAAATAAAAAGAAAGAATAAAAAAAATAAAAAATAAATAAAAAAAAGAATCAAACAATGAATGCATAAATAAGTGGAACAACAAAATAAATGTTCCTTTCTCTCTCTCGCTCCCTTCTGCTCACTAAAATCAACTTTTTTTATTAAAAAAATGCCATATTACAGAGGTTAGTTCTGAGTGGCAAGATAACAGATGGCTTCTGTTTTGTTTTCATTTGATTTTGTTCAGTATTTTGTTGTTGTTGTTTTTTCCTCTGTGTGCTTTGTAAGTGCCCTGCAATAAAGACCTATGGCTTCCAGGATTAGAAGTTATTATTTATTTTTTTTTTCATTTTTTCATTTTTCTGAAGCTGGAAACGGGGAGAGACAGTCAGACAGACTCCCGCATGCGCCCGACCGGGATCCACCCGGCACGCCCACCAGGGGCGATGCTCTGCCCATCCTGGGCGTCGCCATGTTGCGACCAGAGCCACTCTAGCGCCTGAGGCAGAGGCCACAGAGCCATCCCCAGCGCCCGGGCCATCTCTGCTCCAATGGAGCCTTGGCTGCGGGAGGGGAAGAGAGAGACAGAGAGGAAAGCGCGGCGGAGGGGTGGAGAAGCAAATGGGCACTTCTCCTGTGTGCCCTGGCCGGGATTCGAACCCGGGTCCTCCGCACGCTAGGCCGACGCTCTACCGCTGAGCCAACCGGCCAGGGCTTAGAAGTTATTTTTAAGACTATGAGGATGGGGTGGGGGAATGGGATATCTTGCAAGACATCAGGAAGTAATGGCATAAACGTCACTACATAGAAGATCATTGAAAGGCCAGCTGTAAACTTTAAATTTTTACTGTGAGAAAATATTTTGCAACTGGTAAAAAATATCGAGACTTTTAAAAGTAAAGAATTTGTCATTCTTGCCTGACCAGGCGGTGGCGCAGTGGATAGAGCATCAGACTGAGATGCTGAGGACCCAGGTTCGAGACCCCGAGGTTGCCAGCTTGAGCGTAGGCTCATCTGGTTTGATCAAAAGCTCACCAGCTTAGACCCAAGGTCGCTGGCTCAAGCAAGGGGTTACTTGGTCTGCTGAAGGTCCGTGGTCAAGGCACATATGAGAAAGCAATCAATGAACAACTAAGGTGTCGCAGCAAAGAACTGATGATTGATGCTTCTCATCTCTCTCCGTTCCTGTCTGTCTGTCCCTATCTATCCCTCCCTCTGACTCTGTTAAAAAAAAGAAAAAAAAAGAAAAAAAAAAGAATTTGTCATTCTTTCTGGTGTCAGACATCACAGCAAGCGTATTCCTGACACCGGGCCCCTACACTGGCCATTCCCTCTGCTCCAACACGTTTCCCCCAGACTTTTAACTGGCATCCTTCCCCACTTCCTTCAAGTCTCTGCTTCAATGTTTATCACACCACCCTCTATAGAAAAGCCACCTCCAAAGCCCCGTCACACATGTTTGTTGTTGCCTTTTCCTCACTAAAATGTCATCACCATGACAGCAGGGACTAGGACTACCAGAGGCCTGGAACACTAGATATACTAGGCAATCATTAAGTCTTTGTTGAATGAATGAGGTCACTTAGATGTTTCAGGGGGTAGTATAGTGTCATTTTCTGTCATTAAGTCAGGAAATTAAGACAAAATGACTTAATTTCTGTCATTAAGTCTCTCTTTCCTCATGGGCTCCCTGAGGACAACACATACGTCGGATTCTCAAAGCAAAGCAATAGCTTTAGCCCTAAACTCCAACATACTCAGTCCCTGGTGAGTTCTTCTAATCCATGAGAAAAGGGATTAAAGAAATTGAACAAGTAAAACACACACTGTGGCCCGTAAATGCCAACTCCCTCTGGTTCTAGGTCTGGGACAAATGTGCAGAAGGTGAACCAGGACAGCTTGTCATGCCTGAAAAGAAGGAGCTCTCAGAGATGACTGGGATGATGACAGAAACAGAGCCAAGAGCCAGCTCAAAGGGGCTCCCGATGCCCAAAGCGGGGGCCATTTCAATCATGATAACAAAGTTTTGAAACACATCAAATGTATTAAAATCTCATAAGATCATATTGACACTAAAAAGAAATAAATCCCAAACAAAATTAATCAATCACCTCAGATAATGCACAAATTTGTTATTCTGAAAATTGAAAAAGGAAGGGAAAGAATTGAATATATTTATCCTGCTTTCTTCTACAGATTGTATTTTAAAATAACCAAATAAAGAGGAATGTTTCTTTCTATGGAAAGCCATTCAAGCTCATAAATGAAACCATGAGATAATTAGAAAATCAGCATTTTGCAAACCCCCCATAAAAAACAAATCTAGGTAGCAGTAATTAAAGGCTGCTAACCGCTAACCATTCAGTAAAAGTCAATGAAATATATAATGATTAGTCCACCGTAGAAAAGTAAGCCCACCCATCCATGTTGGCTAGCGACACTACAAGTGGGCAGTCAAACTGACATGCCCATTGCGATGACGCAACAGGAAGCACTCAATAACCTCGGAAGTAATTTTAAAGGAAAAAAAAAAAAGCCTGAATCTAATCAAGCCTTTAACTCTAACTTCCAGGAAAAGGAACTATTAAAGATAGAGGAACGGGTTAAATCAAACCCGGACCTGTGGGAAATTCCACAGGACAAATGACTCAGTTTCAACAATGTTTTAAAGAAAGAGAAGAGGCAACCATTAGATAAAAGGCAATGTGAGATGTCACAGCCAAATGCTGTGGCTGGTGCTTAATATGCATCCTGATTTGAACAAACTACAAAAATATGTTTTTGAGATAATCAGGGGAAAAGAAATATAAACCAGGCACTGGATATTACAAAGAAGTAGTATTTATTTTGTTGAATGTGATGATACTACGGTTAGTGTTTTTAAGTCATTACTTTTAGAGATAAGGATTGAAGTATTTGCATGTAAAATTATTTACTGCAACAAAAACAGAAGTGGGAGAACAGCAGAGACAGGGATGCTGAAGGGAAGGTCTTTGTGGAGGAGAAGTTGGCCCGGCAGGGTTCTTGTTTTTTCAAGAGATCCAGGAAGGGAGAGAGAGAGGGAGGGAAGCATTAAGTCGTTTGTCCACTTAGCTGTGCACCCACTGCTTGCTTCTCATATGTGTCCTGACTGGGGCTCCAATTGGGGACCTTGGGATTAAGCCAGCGACCTTGGGATTGGGCCAGTGTCCTCAGTATAGAGCCAGCAAACCCAGGATCATATAGGTAGGTCACCATAGCACTGCAGGACCACCTCTATCCAGGGTACCACCAGCCAGGGCTGCCCCTGTAGTTTTACACCTGGGTAGCTAGCTGCTCATCTATCTGGGAGAAAGAACTGCTTTGATTTTTTAAAATTTTCCAACTTATGGTACACCAATACTTTTATAAACTACAATATAAGTGAATTGATAAAAAATTAAATGATATAAAAACAGACATACAATCCAACTTTTTTTTTAATTTATTGAATTTAGTGAGAGAGGAAGGGAAGGAGAGAGGGAGACACACACACAAAGGAACATAGATCTGTTCTTTTACATGCATTGACTGGGAATCGAACTGCCATCCTCTGTGCTACCGGATGATACTCCAACCAACCAAGCTATCTGGCCAGCGCTAATCCAATTTTTTATTGGATTCAACACATAAAATTATATCTCAATAAATATAATCAGAACAAGCATATCCTATGGAAAGAGAAAATAATTTTTAAACATATGTGGCTTTGAATGTGTGTATATGAGTAATGACTATGGATAATTGCTGTTACATTTGAGACTTTTTATCATTCCACAATCATAACTCATCAGCGATACAGTAAGAGTGATTTCCCATATTAACTGCCTCTGCACACAGCTTGAACAAAAATCATGTACATTAATAATTAAGGCTTTTTTTTTTAGCACACGAGAGAGAGACAGAGAGAGGGACAGATAGGGACAAACAGGAGGGAGAGAGATGAGAAACATCAATTCTTTGTTGCATCACCTTAGTTATTCACTGATTGTTTTCTCATATGTGCCTTGACCAGGCAGCTCCAGCCAAGCCAGTGGCCCCTTGCTCAAGCCAGTGACCTTGGGCTTCAAGCCAGCAACCATGGGGTCATGTCTATGATCCCACAGTCAAGCCAGCGACCCCACACTCAAGCTGGTGAGCTCGCGCTCAAGTCGCTGACCTCAGGGTTTCAAACTTGAGTCTGCTGCATCCCAGGTCTACGCCCTATCCACTGTGCCACCGCCTGGTAGGCTAACATTTAAGGCTTTTAATGTGACAAATAAACTTGCTTTTTGCTTGTAACTTGATCTAACCTAATGTGGACTAATGACAACACTACTCACAGGAGATAATGCGTACTTAAACTTTTCTTTGTTTCCTTGTCATGACCCTTTTAGTAGAGAACCGAGCCTCACAGAGGTGTGTTGACAGGAGATGTGTGTTGATTGGAATAGGAGAAGAGACTTTAAAGTAATTTCAGCAAGATCAGAATATTCATTTTTAACTTCTATTCAGAGAGAAGCAAATAATGATGTTATTTTCAAAATTCATCTCTAGTCCTTGATCAGTAGCCAGTGCCATCAATTTATCCTGTAAAATTGTAGTTCAGTTTGAATTATATATATCTTTTGATGAAAATAATAGATTCCGGAGCCATAGATTTCTTGCATGTGTGTTATTTTTTGACAGAAATCCAAAGTCATAGGTGTACAAGTGTACAGTAACAGGCTACCACCTACATTCCTGATTGTTGTTGAGACCTATCACAAAAATCTGTACTAATTCCAACTTTTTTGTTTTTGCTTTGTGGATCTTTTGTTGCATTCTTCCTTATGTAGAAGTTTTAACATCATTAAAAATATCTAATGAGATATCAGACAAAGCAGCAAGTCTGGGTGTCCAATTCACATCTTAAACATTGGCTCAAATTGATTTCTTATCTTACAGGAACATGATGAATTTGTTCTGCATTTTATACCAAAAGAATATTCCCCCAAAAAGCATAGCGCCTCATCGTGAAGCAAGACATTATCATGTTCTACTTCCATACATCATATAAAAGTAGAATGGTCCTTAATTCACAGATTCTTAATCACTAAGTACACTATTTATTTAGTCACCTGATTTTATTTTTGGTAGCAAGACTTTGTCAGTGAAGAGAGCAGTGCTTTAATTCACAAGCTCCTACATCCAGCTGCTGACTTATCCAGAACATTCTCCTGTCAGTGTAGTTGTGCTCTCAGAACATATTCTCCTACCCAAAACTTAAACTCCAAGCAACATTTGTTGACAAAGTATTCTTTTATAATTTTATATTATTCAGAACTAGCTCTGTTTATTGGCAAAGAAGTTTAAAAGAATTCATTAGGGCCTGACCAGGTGGTGGTGCAGTGGATAAAGCATCAAACTGGGATGAGGAAGACCCAGGTTCGAGACCCCGAGGTCGCCAGCTTGAGCGCGGGGCTCATCTGGTTTGAGCAAGGCTCACCAGCTTGAACCCAAGGTCACTGGCTTGAGCAAAGGTTATTCGGTCTGCTGTAGCCCCCTGGTTAAGGCACATATGAGAAAGCAATCAATGAACAAGGAAGGTACCACAACAAAGAACTGATGCTTCTCATCTCTCTCTCTCTTCCTGTCTGTCCTTGTTTGCTCTTCTCTCTGTCTCTGTCACACACACAAAAATTTTTTTTGTTAGGGTCTTCGCTGGTTAACACAGGTGGTCAGAGTGTTGTCCCTATACACCAAGGTTGCGGGTTCAATCCCCCGTCCGGGCACATACAAGAATCAACCAATGAATGCATAACTAATTGAAACAACAAATCAATGTTTCTCTCTCTCTATTTCTCCCTTCCCCATTCTCTAAAATCAATAAATAAAAGAAAAATATTCCATGCTCACAGATTGAAAAATTAATATTTTTAAATGTCCATAATACCCAGAGCAGTCTACAGACTGAGTGCAATTCTTACCAAAATTCTAATGACATTTTTCATAGAAATAGAACAAACAATTCTAAAATTTGTATGGAACCACAACCTCAATAGCCAAAGCATTCTTGAGATAGAAGAACAAACCTGGAGGTGTTACACTTTCTAATTTCAAAGTGTATTACACAGCTAGAGTAATCAAAACTGTGGTATTGGCATAAAAACAGACACATAAATCAATGGAACAGAATTGAGAACCCCAAAATAACCCCATCCATATATGGTCAATTAATTTACAATGAAAGAAGCAAGCACATACAATGGAGAAAGAACAATTTCTTCAATAAATGGTGTTGGGAAAACTGGATTGCCATATGCATAAGAATAAAACTAAACCACTATCTTATACCATAAACAAAAATTAACTCAAAAATGGATTAAAGACTTGAACATAAGATCTGAAACCATAAAAGTCCTAGAAGAAAACATAGAGGGTAAATTCCTTAACATTGGTCTTGGAAATAATTTTTTAGATTTGACACCAAAAGCAAAGGCAACAAAGGCAAATATAAACAAACAGGAGTGCATCAAACTAAAAAAGTTTCTGCACAGCAAAGGCAACCATCAACAAAATGAAAAGGCAACATACAGGATAAGAGAAAATATTTGCAAATCATATATCTGATAAAGGGTTACTATCCAAAATATCAAGAACTCACAACTCAATAGCAGAAAGAAAAGAAAAAAGAAAAGAAAGAAAGAATCTGATTTTAAAGTGGACAAAGGAACTGAATAGACAGTTCTCCAAAGAAGACATAAATGGCCAACAGCTACATGGAAAGGGGCTCAACATCACTAATCATCAGGGAAATGCAAATCAAAACTGCAATGAGATACCACCCTGAATTGTTAGAATGGCATTTATCAAAGACTAGAGATAACAAGTGTTAGTGAGAATTTGGGTTAAAGAGTATTCTTGGGCCCTGGCCGGTTGGCTCAGCAGTAGAGCATCGGTCTGGCATGCGGGGGACCCGGGTTCGATTCCCGGCGAGGGCACATAGGAGAAGCGCCCATTTGCTTCTCCACCCCCCCCTCCTTCCTCTCTGTCTCTCTTCCCTCCCGCAGCCGAGGCTCCATTGGAGCAGGGATGGCCCGGGCGCTGGGGATGGCTCCTTGGCCTCTGCCCCAGGCATGCCGAGTGGATCCCAGTCGGGCGCATGCGGGAGTCTGTCTGACTGTCTCTCCCCGTTTTCAGCTTCAGAGAAATACAAAAAAAAAAAGAAAAGATTATTCTTGGGCATTGTTGGTGGGAATGTAAACTGATGTAGCCACTATAGAAAACTACTATACCATTCCAGCAATTTCTCATCTTGTTTTGGTATAAGAAAAATAAAAATAGCCCGACCAGGTGATGGTGCAGTGGATAGAGCATCAGATTGGGGCACAGAGGTCGCCAGCTTGAGCGTAGGCTTATCTGGTTTGAGCAAGGCTCACCAGCTTGAACCCAAAATCACTGGCTTGAGCAAGAGATCACTCGGTTTGGAGCCCCCCAGTCAAGGCACATATGAGAAAGCAATCAATGAACAACTAAGGTGCCGCAACAAAGAATTGATGCTTCTCATCTCTCTCCCTTCCTGTCTGTCTGTCCCTATCTGTCCCTCTCTCTGTCACAAAAAGAAAGAAAAAGAAAAAGAAGAGGCCCTGGCCGATTGGCTCAGTGGTATAGCGTCGACCTGGCGTGCAGGAGTTCCGGGTTTGATTCCCGGCCAGGGCACACAGGAGAAGCAACCCTCTGCTTCTCCACCCCTACCCCTCTCCTTCCTCTGTCTCTCTCTTCCCCTCCCGCAGCCGAGGCTCCATTGGAGTAAAGTTGGTCCAGGCGCTGAGGATGGCTCTGTGGCCTCTGCCTCAGGTGCTAGAATGGCTCTGGTTGCAACCAAGCAACGCCCCAGATGGGCAGAGCATCGCCCCCTGGTGGGCATGCCGGGTGGATCCTGGTTGGGCGCATGCGGGAGTCTGTCTGACTGCCTCTCCGTTTCCAGCTTCAGAAAAATACAAAAAAAAGAAAGAAAGAAAGAAAAGAAAAGAAAAAAGAGAAAGAAGAAAAAGCAGTCTCTGCAAAAGTAGAAGAACAGTAGTCTCCCATGAATCTCCTTCTGAGCTTGCTGGTTCTGGAGAGACTGAGGCCAGGGAAGTGCTTAGCCTTTGATATCACTGTGAGGTCTATGTGGCATGAAACGATTAATTCTGAGGGGCATGATGAGCCTGAAGGGTGGATTTGCCTCAGGGAAGCAATGTTTCTGCAGTCTGTTGATCAATGTTTTTAATGCTATTAGTGGGTTTTCCAATTAGAGCTCTAGGGGTCTGTCTTCATCTTTATCTTGTCAACATTTTTATCGGTAATTTTGATGGTTATTCCATTTATAACAAACCAGAGCCGAGAAAAAGAGATAAATTGGTAGACAACAGAGTGAAGACTTACAATTATCTTGGGAGTTAGTAATGTCTAGTTAACACTAGAAATGATTGATCTGCACAAGAATGAAGGTCAGGTTTTACACCAGTATTCTACATATCACTTGTAAATTGGGAGTGTGGGTAGGTCTGAAGAATTCTTGGGGGAAAAAATAAAATAAGACCTGGTCATCTCAGTCAATGCCAGGCCCAGTGTCAGCCAAGAGTTTGCTGTAGCAGCTAAAAAAATGAGTCCAACCTGTGTTTGGATCAATCCTCTCTAGAGAGCAGGACATTGGGGCTGCATGCCCACCATGTTTGGGCATTATGCTCAAGAGGTCCAGCAGTGCCAGAGTGATCATTCAGAAATCTTATTTTCTTTAATCTGGATCCCGCCCCCCTCCCTTGACTCAAACTAGCCTCACTTAGCACCCTGTCTCATCTACCTCTCTCTCCCTAGCTTAATCATGAAGGCCTCAGGACAGTGAGGCTCTGATCCAGTAGTCTTAGGAGCAAAAACCTGGGTCTAGTGACTACAGAGACAGAGTTTTTAGTCAAACTAAAGACATCTAGGCTTCTATTGTGGTTTACCTCCAGACCCAAGAAAGCATAAGACCCTACTAAATAAATCCTTGAATAGTGAGAAAGAACAACTCCATGGCTGACATCAGGACCAGATGCAATGATCAATTACCCTTACTCTAGCACCAACCAATCAGTAGAGACCATGACCCTATCTCCTTTATTCAACATGATTAATGATAAAAACCCCTCATACAATCCACCCCCTGGAAGCCATTGGGGAGCCAGGTTTTTGAACATTAACTCACCTGTGATTCTGGGCATGGTGCCACCTCCTTAATAAGTTCTTATTTTCTTGGCTGCAAACTCCTGTTCATGTCTTCTTGGGTTTTGATGCACACAGGCAAACAGACCACTTCAGTCCAGTAATACCAGCCTTCCTTTCTCCCTCCTCCTTTGCCCTTAGAGACGGCTCTGTCATTGTATATATACAGGCATCGCTTCCGCACCTCTGTGCCCCAATCCACAGCGATTCTTCATTGCCTACCAGGTCATGTGTAAAACTTTGGCTTGGCAGTCAAACCTCTCCACATCTTGGCCAGCTTCTCTTTCTAGCATTCTTCTCCCCACTCTCTCCTACATGTTTGAACTGAATTTGAGACCTTACCATTCCCTGAACAGGTTTCAATTTCTCCCACCCCCACCTGCGATGTCGTCTCCCGCCATAGTCTTCCAGCTGGACCTGCTGAAAGTTCTAATTCTCCCTGCACCTTGCTTTACCTTCTCCTCCTCACTCTCAATTTCCCACCCATGAAACTCCATGTGTTTGTTCTCCTTTTATGAGTAGTTCTTGAAGTCATGTCTAATTTGTGAGTGGTGGGATTTCTGGGTGGAGCTCTGGTGTTTATCTAGTGGAATTAGGCGTGGGGTCCCAAGAATGCCTGTATCATGCTTCTCCTCTTCCCTCCTCCTCCTGAGGGCTTAGATTGAGGAATCTGTATGTGAAGAACAGTAGCAGAATGACAATAAATTCCCAGGATTAAATTTGAACCAATTCCTTTGATCCACGATGTAAAAATAAAACCCATTTGGAAAATTAAGTTGGAATTGGCAGCTTTGTCTTAAAGTCAAAGTCGAATTTTTTTACATTCACCTTCATCTCCAGTGCCAAGAGAGGAAGATAAAGAGAAAAAGAGGGGGCGGGGGGAGGCATGCAGAGAGATATAGAAAGATGGAGAGGCCCAAGTGGACACTGAGACTACTTAACCAGAATAGACACTTAAAGTAGAAACAGTAGATGGCTGACCTGTCACTAGGCTCCAAGTCTGACTTCGGTGTAGGACAGGAAGGTAGAAAGGGCTCCACAAGGGCATGGTGATTTTTTAAAAATAAATAACTGCCCTTTATTATTTTATTTACTGATTTTACAGAGAGAGGAGAAAGAGAGGTGGGGGGGGGGATGAGAAGTACCAACTTAAAGTCACTTCACTTCAGTTGTTCATTGATTACTTCCTGTATGTGCCTTGACCAGGCAAGCCCAGGGTTTCAAACTGCTACCTCAGGGTTCCAGGTCAATGCTCTGTTCACTGTGCCACCACAGGCCAGCCAGGTGGTGATCTTTCTAAGGCTCAGCCACCTAGTCCTCTAGTAAAACACGGCCCAGTGACTGTCCTGGTTGTGCCCAAGCACAGGCACAGCCTCCCCTTAAAGGGGCACCAGGGTGAGGCAGAAAGTCAAGCGTGGAGAGAGGTGCAGATTGTCTGCTCCCAGCTGAGAACTTCTGGGGGACAGGGCTACTCTTTTATTCATTTAGCAATTATCTAATTTTAATACTCAATTCCGAGCATGTACCCAGCACATGCTGTTCAATAAATTTTGTAGACTTGAATTCATAATTTATCTTTTAAAACCAGTATTGACAAATCTGAATCAGCTAGGGATATGGTATCTAGAATAAGGAGTCCTCTGAAAAACTTATGGTATGAGCAACAGTTGCAGGATTTGGGTCATTTTTAGGGTCACGAGGGGCTTTTTTCTATATGACAGAAACGGGCGAACAAGGACTGATGATGTGTAGCACTGCAGGGACATGGTGGAAGGCGTAACAATATCGGGAAGACGCTTCCAGCAGCCAGCCCTTCAAACACAGGAAAAGGCTGCCCTGGGAGGCTGCAGGAGCTTACAGCAACACAAAGGAGATTCTGACACTGAGTCGGGAATTAGACTCAAGAACTTCCAAATCTGAGTCTATAAGAAAAGTGACTGCATGTGGGATTTGAGACAGAGATAAGGGAATGATTTAGCCCAACATTTCAAAACCAGATTTATATTCTTAAAATCCCATCTAAGGAAAAAAAGAAATCTCATTTCTTTTCTCTTAATCTACCCTACAGATAATGTATTTCAAAGACATTCATGCCCCACGTGTTTAATTATATTGTATTATTCTTGAGTCTTCAGAGTCAAATATAATCAGTCTCTGGGAATATTGGGTTTTTATACCATTACATCCTAAAAAGCATTTATATCCAGACTTAAATGGATTAAAATAAACGTACTTTTTCTCTGAAAGTTCAAGGTTATCTATGACTTTGAAGTTGGTAACTGGCTTTATTTATAGGGACAGAGCTGACATTTGACTGAAAAAATGTTGTATAGGTTTTAATCGTGAGCTTCAGGAAAAGGACAATTATACTTCAATTTTCATTTTTTATAACACAAGATTTGTTGCAAAATTAAGAAATCTGAAACAGTTCTGGGGAAATGATAGCTTATATATGTTTAAATATATGAACTAATAAAAGCCACCATCTGAAGCCCAAGAGATAACTAGCTCTTTGTAATTTTACAACTGGGTGAATGCTATTTTCATTAGTGTGATGAACTTGTAAATTTAGTCAATTTAATTACAGAGGAAACAACTGCATTTTGTTTATTGCATATTTGGTGTGATTAAAATATACTGGAGAAAAATCATCTATGAAAGATATTGTAACATTTTTCTGAATGACATTTTGTGCAAAAAAAACAGAACTCTATTTTGTATCTAACGTTGAGTTATATTTCTTTATCACAAGCTGAGCTAGATTTGGTCAGAATCAGCCTGTCGTAAATCAGAAATTACTGCCACAATTCACTAGAATAAAACAAATTATAGAAAGATTATTTATTGACTTGAGTCCCTTCTTTATTAGTCATTTGCTACAGTTTTATTTTATAGTCTCATCTCATTCTAATACTTTCTCTATCATAAAAATGTCAATAATTTCTCTTAGTATTTCATATTAATTTGTCAAACCAAGCTCATACAATGCCATAAACCTGTTCTGCCTGAGATTTGGTGGGGAAGCCAACTTCACATGACAGTATCATGGGCCAAGTATCAAGTCCAATTTTTTTTTAAGTTTATTGAGCACTTTCTACGTGGCAGTCACTGTCCCGGGCTGGCAGTACTGGGTAAGCAATACAGAGCAGGTTCCTGGCTTTGGGAACTCACAGTCTAATAATGGTGGACACATAAAAGTCAAGAAGCCACAGTGTTATCGTGAGAAAGAGGAGGGGAGGGGCACCAGCCAGCCAGTCTGAGAAAAAGCACAATCTCAAGGTATCTTTTAAAAGACCTCATAACTAGAGGGTCTTGAACCAGATTTAATTAAATTTAGAGTAATATAATACTCTACAGTCAGATCCCTTTTTATTTATTTTTTTATTGATTGACTGGTTGATTTTAGCAAGAGAAGAATGGAGAGAGAGAGAGAGACCGGACCATCCATCTGTTCCTGTATGTTCGACCCAGGATCGAACTGGCCACCTCTGTGTTTTGAGACAATGCTCTAATCAACTGAGCCATCTGGCCAGGGCTGACCCCCTTGTTATTTTAAAATGTGCAGTAACAAATGTAATGGTTAATTTTATGTGTCAAATGGGCCAGATATTAGGTTAAATATTATTCTGGGTGTGTCTGTGAGGGCACGTCTGGGTAAGATGAACATCTAAATCAGTAGACTGAGTAAAGCAGATTGCCTTCCACAATGTGGGTGGGCCTCATCCAATCAAATTACGGCCTGAATAAAACAAAAAGGCTGAGTAAGGGAAAAAGCACTTTCTGTACCAGTCTCTGAGCTGGGACACCGGTCTCCTGCCTTTGGATTCAAACTTGGACTGAAAGTTACACTGTGCTTCAGACTCAAACTGGAACATCTCACCTCCATAATCAATCACATGAGCCAATTCCCTATAATAAATGTCTTCACATATACATTCTACTGGTTCTGTTTCTCAGGAAAACCCTAACTGATACAATATAACATGGTCAACCTGTGAATATCCACTAGTTTCCAGTAGAAATGGTGTGGGTCTGCCTCCCTGTTAGTCAAATAAGTTTGTAAATATGGCATATATGTTTGCTCACTTATAGTTTGCATTGTGTGGGAGACAGGCTGTAAGCTGGCAAGGTCCTTATAGCCTATGGTTTAGTTTTAAGACTAAGCCTTTCCCACTCTTTTAATATTAAGATCTTTTCAATATCTTTCTAATACTAAGATCTTCTTAAAACTAAGCTTTTCCCCACACCCTTGACTGCTGCATGATGTGGGGTGGTGCACTCTTATGAGGAACCCCATTTATGCCTCTGATAAGTGACTTTGTATCAGAGACTTCCTTATTTGTATATTGGCTTAAAGGCCTTAATTTCTACACTATAAAATAAAGCAGACCAGGGGCTCTCGCTCGCCCAGATCCTGCCATCAGCATTGCAGAGGAGAGGCAGCCAAGATGGTGGAGTGCTGAAGCCAGTTTGTGCAGAGTTTGAGCAGAGAAAAGGAGATGGGGAACAGCGGTGAATAAGACTGGTGAGATAGAAACCTTTGATTCTAGGAAACTCGGATGAGTCAGTGGTAGGATTAAAGGTAATAGCCCACCAGTTCTTGGCTCCATTGTTTCATTACTGTCTGTCCAAATCCAATGTGAACCTGCATGGGCCAGGCGGCTGTGATGGTGGCCGTGGCTACTGGCTTTATACTCTCCCAAGAACTTCTCAACTCAATTAAAGGAGTTAAGAGAAGTTAGTCAATTAAATTTTCCAGTTAAATGAGGACTAATCCATTTCACTCCCAAAGATTCCAAAGCATTCTTCTTTTTCCTGTGACTTCCATCTTCAGAAATGACTCTTGTAACCAAAAGAAGAAAAACTAAAGTGTCTTCTGGGGCATGGTTTTTGAAAATGGGGTGCTCAGACCACTCTGGGTACTGTGAAGAGCATGGACTTGGGGACCCACTCAATGCCCCAGGAAACCCCAAGGGGGCAGCTGCTCTCCAGGGATCCTCCGGCAGTTGAGCACAGTTCAGCGAGGAGGTCTCAGAGCATGTCCTGATGCCATTTTATCTCTGCTTTGTACAATGAATCCTAGCAATCCATCTTCTCTAATGTACCATTGTTTTCATTTGTGTGGTCTTTTTTATTTATTTATTTATTTTTGGTATTTTTCTGAAGTTGGAAACTGGGAGGCAGTCAGACAGACTCCTGCATGTGCCCAACCGGGATCCACCCGACATGCCCACCAGGGGGCGATGCTCTACCCATCTGGGGCGTTGCTTTGTTGTGACCAGAGCTATTCTAGCGCCTGAGGCAGAGGCCACAGAGCCATCCTCAGCACCCGGGCCAACTTTGCTCCAGTGGAGCCTTGGCTGCGGGAGGGGAAGAGAGAGACAGAGAGGAAGGAGAGGGGGAGGGGTGGAAAAGCAGATGGGCACTTCTCCTGTGTGCCCTGGCCGGGAATCGAACCCGGGACTCCTGCACACCAGGCTGACGCTCTACCACTGAACCAACTGGCCAGGGCCGTGTGGTCTTTTTTAAAGAACCAACTCTAATTTCTAATTTCTGCCGTTTCCAATTACACTTAGCTTATGCAGCCCTGCAAGTTCTCCCAGACCCTGAAACTTCCTGCCGTCTCCCATGGAGTAGCTCTGGAGAAAGAGATTATTTCCTCTTCTTCTTCTCAACCCTCAAACTAGGATTTCCATGTTTACCTTTAAAAAAAAATCATAAATTGGTCAAATTCATAGTTTTAGGTGATATTTTCTAGCTGTATTAGGGCTGTAGATCTTGTGGCAGAAGAAATTTCTGATAAACAAAGTGTGTCATGGCTAGATGTTCCAGCAATCGAATTGAGAGTCTGGCCCCAGATGGGTCCTGGGGGGAACCCCCCACATCGAAGCAAGACTTCTGATGGCCTTGGGAGGGGCTCACAGCAGTGAGGCCCTTCCTGACTCCCCCCACTCGCTCTCCTTGTCTCCCGGGGCATCTGCTCCCTCTTTGACCTGCAGGAGAAAAAGCAGATTGCAGGTTGGGATGTTAAAGCCTCACTATCCAGTTGCCCAAGTAAAATACATAAATGGGTTTGCATGACTTTGTTATATAAAGTTCATAATTTAACTCACTGACCCTCCTTCTTTTTGGGGCTTTAACCCAAATGCCCATCATCTGATGAATGGGTAAACAAAATATGGTATATTCATGCAATGAAATATTATTTGGCTATGAAAAGGAATGGATGAACCTGAAAACGAGATGTTAAATGAAAGAAGTCAATCTTTAAAGGTACTTGAAGGGCTCTGTGGACCCAAAGTGACAATGTATCTATACATAATTAGCACCTCTGCAGTGAGGGTCTGGGAGGGAAACTGAGGTATGAGTCAGCAGTCTGGTCCTGGGTTTTGACCTTGCCATTTATTAGCTTTATGGCCTCAGTCAAGACTCAGACTTCTCTAAACTTGAATCTTCTCATTGATAATATTAGGATAACAGTGTCCTTCATCTGTGAGGATTGAATGAAACTGTGTATGTTCAGTGCTACGGTAGTGTCCTACAGAAATGTGCCCCCAATCACTTCTTCCTCTCCCCATCTTTGATGTCTCCCCCACACATTGATTCTGGAACTAACCATGTGACTTGCTTTGACCACTGATACGTTAGCAAACAATTCGAGCAGAGGCTTAACATACTCTGCATTGGGGCTTGCCTCCTTATGCCACGCAAGTTATCACGTAAAAAGGCAAGTTACCGCGTAAAAAGGCCTGAGCTCGCTAGCCTGTTGGAGATATGTGGTTCAGACGTCAGCACCCAACTACCAGGCATGTGAGTGAGGCTCTCTTAGATCATTCTATCCTGGTCCAGCAGCCAGATGGCTGCAGCCATATAAGAGACTCCAAGTGCAGAAGAACCAGCCAGATAAGCCCAGCCCAAATTACTGACCTACATGTCAAAGACCCTAGGAACATACTTATAGTCAAGCAAAGTTAGCTTTAAAGTATGATACTTCAGCAAGGGAGAGTATATACCAGAGGAACCAGAAACAGGAAGTTGGGAGGGGCTTATTACAGGATCTGGGCATCTGCTGGGTGATACTCTACACTACAGGCTTTAATGAAGCAGGAGCCTGTTTTTAATTGGGTACTATCAGAAAGTGAGGGCAGCTTGGTGACTGGATCTCTTGGTAATTTTTATCTATGGTGCAGGAGGATTAAAGTGGAACTAACGTTGTCAGTGGTAACTCATATTAGCTGGAAGAGGGAGATATTTAATTATTTTTTTTATTTCTAGAATGTCCTGCCCTAGCTCAGTTGGTTAAAGCATCATCCGAAGTTGCAGAGGTTGCTAGTTCAATCCCGGGTCAGGTCACATATAGAAACGGCTCGATATTCCTGTCTCTCTTTCTCTCTCTCTTCCTCTCTCACGAAAATCAATAATAATAAAAAAAGAATGTCTTTGTCTTGATATATTTTCAGATATGATCACAAAATAGTCTTGTCTCTGCCTTATTTCACCCTGGTCAGAGAACGGCCTTGTCTGAGCGTTGTTTATATGCTGTGAAAACTGTTCATACACATTCAGAAACACTCTAAGTCGCCGGGTGTGGGGCCACATTTTACTTTCTTAGAATCACGAGCAAATAGTATGGTTGTCCTAAGCCTCTAAGTTTTGAGATGTTTTTTTAACTCAGCAAGAGATAACTGATGCGAGCTCTTTGTAGTGCCTGAAGTGCTGCGCAGGCTTTCTGATTCCTTCTGGGGTTATCATATGTGTCAAAAGCCCCAACCTCATGGGGTTCCAAGTGGAGGAGGTGAGCAGAATGTGCTGAGGAAAGGGAACAGCTAGGGACCTCAGCGGCCTGAGGTGGTCACATTCATGCAGCAGACAGGCCTGGCTTTAACCATCCCCTCTTTGAGTTTGGCTCTGTCTCTTTCAGATTGCTGCTTTCAAGGCCTAGACCTTGATGCTCCATCTTTCTTCCCCAGGCCCTCCCCGTCCAGGGTCCACTCCTGCCTCGAGGGGCAGCAGGGCCAGGCAGACTCCCCAAGACCTCTTCTCAGTTAACAGTTAACATCTCCTACGGGCATATGGAAGTCTCTGATCATCTGTGCATGAACAACATATTCTGTTCACAGAGTTTTCTGGGGGTTGAGCCATCATAAACCACAGAAGAGCCCATTTTATTTTTGGTAGAAGAATATACTTGCCCTTGCTCTGAGTATAGGACTGCTGACCCATTTCAAGGAGGTGTGACTAGGGAGTAATAATTCTTGATTATTGCTTTACCCCTTGAATGACCAACAACCCAAGAGTGAACTCTTCTGCTTTTTGACCAGGTGCTTTTATCTTAAATCATTGCCGGTCAGGCCTTGGTCATAAATCTCCTGAGGAGAGGTCATGCTTCGTGCAGTTATTTCTTCTCTAGCAAAAACCTTCAGAGAAGTCCAGGGAAGGAGGAAGGACAGTAAATCTTATTTTCCTCTGATGAATACTCTGTTCCCTACTGACAGTTTAAAAATGGACTCCAACTTAATCAACTTCTGGGAGCTATTCTTTCACTCAACTCACCCTCAAAGCCAGAGGCAGTCACTTTATCAGAGTCTGTGAAAGTTGGGTACACAAGGATCCAGATGACTGACAAGTAACCATTCATACTGGCTTTACAAAAAGGAAGAAAGTAAATCCTATTGGGAACACTGGAAATCCTATTGTCTTAGTTCAGTAAGTTCTTGTAAGAAAATGAGAAGCACTTGGTTCATTTGAGGGTGCTGAATTGTATTTTATATGAAAATTTATTATTCCAATCACAGCAGACATTTGAATGTCGATGGACCCTTCCTTCTTACTCTATCAAACCAGCAGAGACCAAACATTGGCCAATTGCACTCAGAGTATCAATTCAACCACAAAAGACTGGGTTATCTACTGCTGGCTATACAGTTTGTCAAACAATGTCAATGTTAAGATTGGGATGGAGCCTGACCTGTGGTGGCGCAGTGGATAAAGCGTCAACCTGGAAATGCTGAGGTCGCCGGTTCGAAACCCTGGGGTTGCCTGGTCAAGGCACATATGGGAGTTGATGCTTCCTGCTCCTCCCCCCTTCTCTCTCTATCTCTCTCCTCTCTCTCTCTCTCCCTCTCTCTCTCCTTTCTAAAAAATGAATAAATAAAATAATAATAATAATAATAATAATAAAAGATTGGAATGGAAACCACACTTTGAAGCCAAAAATCACTGAATGAAATGTTTCCACCCATGATGAAGTTCACTGGTCAGACTCCTGGCTCTGTCCCCCTCTGGCTGTCCCATAGGGTTTTGATTCTCAGTGTCTATAGAATATGTTTCTACCCATCTCACAGGAGTGCTGTAAGAAACAAGTGAGAAAATACAAAATTTCTTTGAGAAATATGAAACAATGAACATATTCTCTGTGAGATTTTATAAAGTAATTTGTTATTCCATGACATCTCACCACAATTCTATCACAGTAGGGTAAGTGGCAGCAGCTGAAACACATCCTTCCCACAAGTAACAAGAGTAGTTTGTGAGCTCCTCAAGGATAAGAGCCATTCCAGCTCATCCACCGTGATACATATTCCCCATGGAAACATCCTTAGTATATGTTTGTTGGACGGATACATGGAATACTGAGTGAATGAATGGATGGGTAGGTAGGTGGGTGGATGAGTGAGTGGGTGGATGGGTGGGTGGGCAGATGAATAGATAGAAGGGTGGATAATTAAATGCATGAATGTAAGGCCAAGATGGTATGCGCCAGATGGGCATTTAGGTTGTCAAGCTATATACTTCCACATTGGTTAAGATCCCTCTCTCTGAGCTCCTCAAGTGTCCCCTGTTGTCCTCTGACTTGATTCTTGTCCTCCCACAAAGCCCTCACTCCTTTCCACCACCGTAAATTGGTGGGTTATCATGTGGAAGAGTCATCAGTGTTAACAGGCAGTATAAGTAGTTGACACCAGAGCCACTGCTCAATTGAGAAATATTTTGAATAGACTTTTTGCTATTCAAATATTTTGCTATTCAAAAATGATGCTATTCAAATATTTTGAATTTCATCATTGGGCTACCTTTAGGCTACTGACCCTGGGACAAATCTTAATAAATCCCAGGAATGAGATTTGAATTTGTTTTTAGTATTTCCTAATTCATAGGATAAAACACCTTCAAGGTATTACATGATAATCTGAGATTCCTTAAGTCTTTCATTTTTTTTTTTTTTTTACTTTTTAATGAGAGAGACAGAGAGAGAGAGACAGACAGACAGGGACAGACAAATAGGAAAAGAGAGAGAGGAGAAGCATCAATTCTTCATTGTGGCACCTTAGTTGTTTTTTGATTGCTTTCTCATATGTGCCTTGCTTGGGCAGGGGTGGGGGCTACAGCAGAGCAAGTGACCCCTTGCTCAAGCCAGTGACCTTGGGCTCAAGCCAGCGACCTTGGGCTTCAAGCCAGCGACCTTTGGGCTCAAGCCAGCAACACTGGGATCATGTCTATGATCCCACACTCAAGCTGGCAACCCCATGCTCAAGCTGGTGGGCCCACGCTCCAGCCAGATGAGCCCACGCTCAAGCCAGCAATCTCAGGGTTTCAAACATGTGTCATTAGCATTCCAGGTCAACGCTCTATCCATTGTGCCATAGCCTGGTCAGGGCAAGTCTTTAATTTTTGTTGTTAAGTTTCTTTTCTTCACCACACTTCAAAATTTCCAGATGATGTAATGATTTGCCTTATTTGGGGTAGGATTTGTCCCTCAAGTAATCACTTATTATATTAACTCATTTTCCTAATAGCTTGGGTTTGGGAAATTTCTTAGTCAATTAACTCATTTCCTTGTTTCCCAGCTTTATTGAGATAGTGATATATAATATTGTGTAAGCTGAACATATACATTGTGATTATTTCATACATATAAATGATTACCACAGTAAGGTTAATTAATACCTGCCTCACTTCACATAATTACCTTTTTTGTGTGTATTGTGAAAACCTTTTTTTTTCATTCTCCTAGCTCCCTTCCTCTGTCTTACCCTTGTTTCATTTGCCACCAATGCTGAGTTTTTTGTAGTTGATTCTTTCCTGACCTGGACCCAGTGGTAATCTGGCAAGTGTGGAAGGACACTGGCCCCTGTGCCTGTTGAAAACATAACAGTCTCTGTGTAAGCATAGCAGGATCTCATCCTCAAAATAGGCTATGAGCAAGCTTTTCTTTTTTTTGTATTTTTCTGAAGTTGGAAACAGGAAGGCAGTCAGACTCCCACATGCGCCCGACTGGGATCTACCCAGCACACCCACCAGGGGGCGATACTCTGCCCCTCTGGGGTGTCGCTCTGTTGCGACCAGTGCCATTCTAGTGCCTGAGGCAGAGGCCACAGAGCCATCCTCAGCGCCTGGGCCAACTTTGCTCCAATGGAGCCTTGGCTGCGGGAGGGGAAGAGAGAGACAGAGAGGAAGGAGAGGGGGAGGAGTGGAGAAGCAGATGGGCGCTTCTCCTGTGTGCCCTGGCCAGGAATCGAACCCGGGACTCCTGCACGCCAGGCCAACGCCCTACTACTGAGTCAACCGGCCAGGTCCTTTTGTGAAACTTTTAAGATCTGTTTTCTCAGTAACTTTTAAGAATGTAAAACACGCCTGACCTGTGGTGGCCAGTGGTTAAAGCGTCGACCTGGAACGCTGAGGTCGCCAGTTCAAAACCCTGTACTTGCCTGGTCAAGGCACATATGGGAGTTGATGCTTCCTGCCTTCCCCCCTTTCTCTCTCTCTCACTCTCTCTCTCTCCTCTCTAAAATGAATAAATAAAAAAATAATTAATTAAGAATGTAAAACAGTATTGTTAACTAAAATCACCATACTGTACATTAGATCCCCAAACTTAACATCTTTTCTTTTAATTGATTGCTTTTAGAGTGACAGAGAGAGGAAGGGGATAGGGAGGGCAGGCGGGAATGAGAGGGGAAATGGGGGGAATGGGGGACAATGGGGAGAAGAGAAGAGAGAGAGAGAGAAGCATTCATTTGTTGTTCCACTTCGTTGTGCATTCATTGGTTGCTTCCCATATGTGCCCTGATGGGGGATCGAACTCACAACCTTGTTTTTGGATGATGCTCTAACTAACTGAGCTAACTGGCCAGGGTTGCATCTTATAACTGGAACTGTGTACCCTTTGACCAACATCTTCCCATTCCCTTATTTCCCACCCCTTGCAACCATTCTTTGTTCTATGTAACTATCATATTTCCTAATGTATAAGTCACACCCTTTTTCAAAAAATTTGGGGTCTAGCCTGACCTGTGGTGGCACTGTGGATGAGGTGTGGACCTGGAGCGCCTAGGTGGCCGGTTCGAGACCCTGGGCTTGCCTGGTCGGGGCACATGTGGAAGTTGATGCTTCCTGCTCCTCCCTCCTTCTCTCTCTCAGTCTCTTCTCTCTAAAAAATGAATTTAAAAAAATCTTTAAAAAAAAATTTGGGGTCTAAAATGTGGGTGCGTCTTATATAGTGGCTGCAGATTTTTTTACTTGCATTTCCTGCTTTTTTGCACTTGTTTCTGCACTCATTGTTGTAGATATTTTCACTTGCATTTTCCGCTTTTTCATGCTTGTTGTCTTTGCACTCATTGTTTCACACTTGTTACTGGTATATTATGGTAGGTTACGTTTTGCCACATTCTGCCCAGAAATGTCTCAGAAAAGATTTTCGTACAATGCTGAATTCAAGTTAAAAGTGATCCAGTTTGCAAAAATGAATGGAAATTGTGCTGCTGAACATAAGTTTGGTCCTCCTTCAAATGAGAAATCAATCCGAGACTGACTAGCTACGGGAAGAAGAAACCCTACTGAAAACACTACGGCAGAAGAAGGCCATGAGAGGCAAGTCAGCAAAATGGCCTGATTTAGAGAGGGAATTGAAGATACGGATTGAAGAGCAAAGGGCAACTAGAATTCCTGTGTCCACAAAGTTGGTTCACCATGAGGCAAGAATTGTTGATGAAAAAGAAGTTACTGATTTCTAAGGAGGACACAATTGGTGCTTCAGGTTCATGAAACGAAATGGACTAAGCATGCGTACATGCACCAGACTTGCCCAAAAGATGCCTGAAAGCTATGAGCAGAAGGTCCTTGAATTTCATTGTGTTGTCATTCAATGTCAGAGGACACATCAGTTTGAGGGACATACTGCAAATAAGGATTAAGTCCTCCTTCAATTTGATGTCCCAAGTAACAGAACTGTTGATAAGAAGGGGGTGAAAACTGTAACTATGAAGACAAGTGGACACGAAAAGAGCCATTATATAATCGTTCTAGCTTGTTGTACCGATGGAACCAAGCTGCCTCCTATGCTGATTTTCAAACGCAAAACAATGCCGAAAGAAGACATTCCGCAAGGAGTGATTGTCCATGTTCACGACAGTGGTTGGATGGATCAGGATGGGATGAAGATCTGGTTTGAGAATGTTTGGAGAAGACTAGGTGGGCTCTTATGCAAACCTGCCTTATTGGTGCTTGATCAGTTCAGGGCACATATAACAAAAAACGCAAAAAAGATTGCTGCAGAGCAAAAAACAAAATTTGCCATCATACCTGGAGACTTGACATCCCAGCTCCAACCACGTAATGTCAGCATTAACAAACCCTTCAAAGCTGCCATGAGAGACAAATGGAACCAATGGATGAAGTCTTCTGGGGACAATTTGACACCAGTAGGAAGAGTGAAGAAATCAACTATAGGAGAAGTTTGTACCTGAGTGAAAAGATCCTGAGATAATATCAAGATTGAGATCATTGTCAAGTCATTTAAGAAGTGTGGCATTTCAAATGCCATAGATGGAATTTAGGACAAGAAAATATATGAAGACAGTGATTCGTTATCAGACACAGATGAGAACAAGCTAATGGATGAGAGTTTTGACAGTGATGAGGAGTTGTATGAAGTTTATGATGAATAAAACTTGAGTTTAATAACTTTATGTAATACATTTTCCCCCAAATTTCGGGCCCCCAAATTAAGATGCATCTTATATATAGGAGCACCTTATACATGGGGAAATACGGTAATTTTCTTTATGGCATGAGTTTGGGTAATTTCTATTTTAAGAGTTTAGTTACTTATATTGACTCACGTTTTTATTTTTTAATTTATTGTATTGACATGGTTTCAAGTTATTGACTCACTTTTGTTTTCTTTTTTTGTGACAGAGACAGAGAGAGAAAGAGAGACAGACAGACAGAGACAGGTAGAGAGGAAGGGAGAGAGATGAGAAGCATCAATTCTTTGTTGCAGCTCCTTAGTTGTTCATTGATTGCTTTCTCATATGTGCCTTGACTGGGGGCTACAGCAGAGCAAATGACCCTTTGTTCAAGTCAGTGACATTGGGCTCAAACCAGTGACCTTGGGGTCATTTCTCTGATTCCATGCTCAAGCCAGCAAACCCAAGCTCAAGCTGGTGAGCTCGTGCTCAAGCTGGCGACTTGGGTGTTTCAAACCTGGGTCTTCTGTGCCCTGGTCCAACACTCTATCCACTGCGCCACCGCGTAGTCAGGCTTGACTCACTTTTTTAATAGCATGGGTTTTGGAGGAAAAATTGCCTTCTGAATATCATCACGAATGGGTACATCTAGAACAGTCCTACATTAAGCCCTAGAAAAACAGTCCTTCATTAAACTCTGGACAATTGTATGTACATCAGCCTTTTCAGACATAGTTCATTTTCTGTCATGTTTCCATAAAAAAAGTACTGTGTCTCACACAGGCCCTGCTGCAGACAGGTGCTGATGCCTCATTATTTGGCTGTCAGCTCTCATGGCCTTCAGCACTCTGCTGATGACCACCACTTAGATTTGGGGGCTGCTGCCCGCCACCTACACTGGTGCTACCCTGCAGTGCTTCAGTGGGTGGGGCTTCTACTCTGCTTTTCCTCAGTTCCCATCAATTATCTTTGGGCAAAAAGATATATAAAAAGGTGTTCATCTTCACTAGCTATTAGAGAAATGCAAATCAAAACTACAATGAGAAACCACTTCATATTGTTAGATTAGCTATTATCAACAAGATAGGTAATAACAAATGTTGGAGAGGCTGTGGAGAAAAAGGAACCCTCATTCACTGTCAGTGGGAATGTAAATTAGTACAACCATTATGGAAGAAAATATGGTGGTTCCTCAAATAATTAAGCATAGAACTACCATATGACCCAGCAATCCCTCTAGTGGGTATATACCCCCAAAACTTGAAAACATTGGTATGTAAAGACATATGCACCACCATGTTCATCGCAGCATTATTCACAGTAGCCAAGACATGGAAACAACCAAAGTGCCTTTGAATAGAGGATTGGATAAAGAAGATGTGGTACATATATAAAATGGAATACTATTCAGCCATAAGAAACGATGACATATCAATAGTATCATTTATGACAACATGAATGGATCTTGATAACATTATACTGAGTGAAATAAGTAAATTAGAAAAAGCTGGTGACGTCACGGAAATGGCGCCATGAGCAGCGCGTCCGACAGATCTCCCCTAAATCACAACAAATGTATCAACTAGAAACAGAAAAATTTATCCTCGGAGCATTCCGGAGTTCCACACAAACTGAAAGCAAAAGGACTGTTATCACTTGAATCTGAGAGACGAGGGTGTGGAGGAAGCTACCGCAGCGACGTTCATTCAAGCCGCCAGGGAGTGCGCCTGTGGTGAGTCAGCCCACACTCGGGAGCCGCGAGCAGCCGCGGGCGCGCGCCCCGAACGGTTGCAGAGCGAGCACCGCCCGCACTCCGGAGCGCGAGCAGCCACCGGCGTGCCCGGTCCGGTTGCAGAGCGAGCACCGCCCACACTCGGGAGCCGCGAGCAGCCGCTGGCGCAAGCCCGGTCCGGTTGCAGAGCGAGCACCGCTAACGTTCCCAGCGGCCCGCGCACTGCGAGTGAGAGTCGCCAGCCACCGGTGCCCGGAGCACCCCATTCGCGTGCGTGCCCTGGGCATTCCACACGCCCAGAGCGCCTTACTGGCCCGCACACCCAGGGTGCCCCATTATCCTGCGCCTGGTGCAATTCAGCCGCCAGCGGCAGGGCGAGCGGGAGAGGCACCAGGGTGGTCTTCTACTTGGGAGATTCTCTCCGTGGACGGGGCACCTCACCCAGCCATTCAAGCTAACAATCAAGCGTTGGGGGAGGGGCGCGCGCAGGCAGCCTAAAATACCTTCGGGAGCACAGCTGCGACCCAATCACTGAAATTAGCTTAACCCATGAAATCTGCGCACCCTCGGTTCTAATTGATAAGATCTCTCTCAGTTCAGCAACCAAAGACAAGAGGCGTGATATTTTTTAGTGCCTCTCGCTAAAGGGGCGGGGGCAACTTCTGATTGATAGAGCCTCCATATTCAGGGATAAACGCTAACAAGAGGGACTTGGCAGATAATAAGATCTATACTACACTAGTCGCAAGCAGAGACTAGTGCCTCTTCTTCCCAGCCAAAACAGGCTACAAAGTGTGGAAAACCTGGGTTGAGAGGTCCAACTGAATGCTAGGCGCTGAACAGTCACCTTGACAACAATTGACTCCCACCCCCCCCTGATTACACTGGAGGCCCTGACTGCCAGAGCCTTTCCCAAAGCCTTGCACTGAGTGGGGATAGAGTGGGGATTTCCCAGCTCTTTGAGCCTCTTACTCCCCAGGCAGAAGCAGTTGCAGCCTTATAGCTGGATCACCAGGCTGCTAATTCAGGAAGGGGGGACTAGGAGAGAGAATCCAGGAAAGCAAACTCTCTCATCGTTGGACCCTGCAAACGCCAACAAGCCTTGACTACCAGCAAGACTAAAGCCAATTATATGACATTGCCATAGAATCCCATCAACTGCAAATCCCTACCTAAGTGTGACACAGGGGCAGAGCCTGGGGTACAGAGTCACCGACCAGGAAGAGGGAGAGAAAAGAAAAAGGAAGAAGTTAACCTCTCAAAATCAAGAAAAATCCACAGACTTTACAACTTGTTCCACTAATTTTTTTGTTGTTGTTGTTTGTTTCTTCTATCTTATTGCCTTTATTTCCTCCACCTCGGTCCTTCTATTCTCTGCCCATCTTATGCTTCCCTTTTCTTGAACTACACTACCCATAACTGTTACATTTTATTTCTCTTCTTCATCCTCACCCTCCTTTAAGGTTATACTCCAAAACACTTAACTCTCACTCTCTCCTCTTTTGTTTTTTTTTTTATTTGCTTTATTTTGTTTTTTTCTCTTCCTTTTTTATTTCTTCCTTTGTTTTTCTCTTTTTCTTATTTTTTCCTTTCTATTCATTTTTTCTTTTCTCGTTTTACTTTCCTCCCATTTAATCCTCAATCACAACCAAATTAGTTAATTTGGGACTCAAGGCTTTTTTTGGCTTTATTTTTCTTTTTTGCTTTTGTTTTTGTTTTTTACTTGTTTGTTTATTTTTGTGGCATTTTGGGTCCTCCCAACCCAAGGTCTCCATTGTATTTAGTCTTCGCTCCACTTAATACAACAGATTTTTACTTATTATTTTTATTTTTTTCTTCTTTATTATTCTTTTTTTGGTCCTTTTTTCTGGTTCCCTCTTATCCCTCTCATTATATGTCTTAGTTGACCATCACTTACAAGCAAATCATCTTATGCTTGTCTAAAATTTTCTTCCTTTTTTTTTTTTTTTTTTGCATTTAGTAGGTCCCTACTCCCTTTTTTTGCCCCTTGAACTCTTCACCCCAAATCAGGCCCTCCATTATAGGCACGATATTTCCCTGAGGAGGGGAGAGGAGGGAAAGAGAAGAAAGAAAAAAAGGGGGAAAAAATAAATTATTACTGTTTTTTTTTGTGGGGTGTTTTACCTTTTTTTTTTTTTTCTTTTTTTTTTACTTTTTACTCTTTATTAATTCTAATTAGTGCTATCAACAAGACCACCCTCAGATGCCAATAAGAAAGAGGAAATCGAATATTATGGATACAAAAGAAAGAGAGGTAACACAAATAGATGTGGAAAAATCTATGGAGAAAAGACTTAACATATTGGAAGACTTGGAGCTAAATGACAGAGAATTTAAAATAGAAATCTTAAAAATACTCAGAGATATACAAGAAAACACAGAAAGGCAATATAGGGAGATCAGAAAACAACTCAATGAACACAAAGAATATATTACCAAGGAAATTGAAACTATTAAAACAAATCAAACAGAAATGAAAAACTCAATTCACGAGCTGAAAAATGAGGTAACAAGCTTAGCTAACAGAACAGCCCAGATTGAGGATAGGATTAGTGAAATAGAAGACAAACAACTTGAGGCACAACAGAGAGAAGAAGAAAGAGACTCAAAAATAATAAAAAACGAGAAAGCCCTACAGGAATTGTCTGACTCCATCAGAAAGAATAACATAAGAATAATAGGTATATCAGAGGGAGAAGAGAAAGAAAATGGAATGGAGAATATACTCAAACAAATAATAGACGAGAACTTCCCAAGCCTGTGGAAAGAACTAAAGCCTCAAATTCAAGAAGCAAACAGAACACCGAGTTTTCTTAACCCCAACAAACCCACTCCAAGGCACATCATAATAAAGATGACACAAACCAATGACAAAGAAAAAATTCTCAAGGCAGCCAGGGAAAAGAAGAGTATAACATATAAAGGAAGGCCTATTAGATTATCATCAGATTTCTCAGCAGAAACTCTACAAGCTAGAAGAGAGTGGACCCCAATATTTAAAGCCCTGAAAGAGAGGAACTTTCAGCCAAGAATACTATACCCATCAAAGCTATCCTTCAAGTATGAAGGAGATATAAAAACATTCACAAATACAGAAAAGATGAGAGAATTTATCAACAGAAAGCCCCCACTCCAGGAAATACTAAAGGGGGTTTTCCAACCAGATTCAAAGAACAAAAGAAAACAACACCACAAGTAACAGCTCCACCAAGAACACAATAAAACCAAACTTAAACTGTGACAACAAAGGAAAAAAAGGGGGGAGAGGATGGAGATTAACAGTAGCAAAGAACGATGAAGTGCAGAAATACTTATATGATAGGGTACTACAATGAATATGGTAGGTACCCTTTTCATTACTTAATGGTAACCACCCTTGAAAAAACCACCACAAAAACACTTGACTTAAAAAAGGTAGCAACAGAGGAAAGAAGTATGGAACACAAACAAACAAAAACAAATGATAGAAAAACAAAAGAGAAGAATCAAACTAGATACAAAACTAACAGAAAGCAATTTATAAAATGGCAGTAGGGAACCCACAAGTGTCAATAATTACACTAAATGTAAATGGATTAAACTTACCAATAAAAAGACACAGAGTAGCAGAATGGATTAAAAAAGAAAATCCAACTATATGCTGCCTACAAGAAACACATCTAAGCAACAAGGATAAAAACAAATTCAAAGTGAAATGCTGGAAAACAATACTCCAAGCAAACAACACCAAAAAAAAGCAGGCGTAGCAATACTCATATCTAATAATGCTGACTACAAGACAGAAAAAGTACTCAGAGACAAAAATGGTCATTTCATAATGATTAAGGGGAAGTTGAATCAAGAAGACATAACAATCCTTAATATATATGCACCAAACCAAGGAGCACCAAAATATATAAGACAGCTACTTATTGACCTTAAAACAAAAACTAACAAAAATACAATCATACTTGGAGACCTCAATACACCGCTGACAGCTCTAGATCGGTCATCCAAACAGAGAATCAACAAAGACATAGTGGCCTTAAACAAAATACTAGAACACCTGGATATGATAGACATCTACAGGACACTTCATCCCAAAGCGACAGAGTATACATTTTTCTCTAGTGTACATGGAACATTCTCAAGAATTGACCATATGTTGGGCCACAAAGACAATATCAGCAAATTTAGAAAAATTGAAATTGTACCAAGCATATTTTCTGATCATAAAGCCTTGAAACTAGAATTCAACTGCAAAAAAGAGGGGGAAAAACCCACAAAAATGTGGAAACTAAACAACATACTTCTAAAAAATGAATGGGTCAAAGAAGAAATAAGCGCAGAGATCAAAAGATATATACAGACAAATGAAAATGAAAATACGACATATCAGAATCTCTGGGATGCAGCAAAAGCAGTAATAAGAGGAAAGTTCATATCACTTCAGGCCTATATGAACAAACAAGAGAGAGCCGAAGTAAACCACTTAACTTCACACCTTAAGGAACTAGAAAAAGAAGAACAAAGACAACCCAAAACCAGCCGAAGAAAGGAGATAATAAAAATCAGAGCAGAAATAAATGAAATAGAGAACAGAAAAACTATAGAAAAAATCAATAAAACAAGGAGCTGGTTCTTTGAAAAGATCAACAAAATTGACAAACCCTTGGCAAGACTCACCAAGGAAAAAAGGCACAGGACTCAAATAAATAAAATCCAAAATGAAAGAGGAGAGATCACCACAGACATCATAGATATACAAAGAATTATTGTAGAATACTATGAAAAATTATATGCCACCAAATACAACAATCTAGAAGAAATGGATAAATTCCTAGAACAATACAACCTTCCTAGACTGAGTCATGAAGAAGCAGAAAGCCTAAACAGACCAATCAGCAGGGAGGAAATAGAAAAAACTATTAAAAACCTCCCCAAAAATAAAAGTCCAGGCCCAGACGGTTATACTAGTGAATTCTATCAAACATTCAAAGAAGACTTGGTTCCTATTCTACTCAAAGTCTTCCAAAAAATTGAAGAAGAAGCAATACTTCCAAACACATTTTATGAGGCCAACATAACCCTCATACCAAAACCTGGCAAGGATGGCACAAAGAAAGAAAACTACAGACCAATATCTCTAATGAATACAGATGCTAAAATACTAAACAAAATACTGGCAAACCGAATACAACAACATATTAAAAAAATAATACATCATGATCAAGTGGGATTCATCCCAGAATCTCAAGGATGGTTCAACATACGCAAAACGGTTAACGTAATACACCATATCAACAAAACAAAGAACAAAAACCACATGATCTTATCAATAGATGCAGAAAAGGCTTTTGATAAAATACAACACAATTTTATGTTTAAGACTCTCAACAAAATGGGTATAGAAGGAAAATATCTCAACATGATAAAGGCCATATATGATAAACCATCAGCCAACATCATATTAAACGGCATAAAACTGAGGACTTTCTACCTTAAATCAGGAACAAGACAGGGTTGTCCACTCTCTCCACTCTTATTTAACGTGGTGCTAGAAGTTCTGGCCAGAGCAATCAGACAAGACAAAGAAATAAAAGGCATCCATATCAGAAAAGAAGAAGTAAAGCTATCACTTTTTGCTGATGATATGATCCTATACATCGAAAACCCGAAGGACTCCACAAAAAGATTATTAGAAACAATAAACCAATACAGTAAGGTCGCAGGATACAAAATTAACATACAAAAGTCCATAGCCTTTCTATATGCCAACAATGAAATATTAGAAAACGAACTCAAAAAAATAATCCCCTTCACGATTGCAACAAAAAAATAAAATACCTAGGAATAAACATAACAAAGAATGTAAAGGACCTATATAATGAAAATTACAAAGCATTGTTAAGGGAAATCGAAAAAGATACAATGAGATGGAAAAATATTCCTTGTTCTTGGATAGGAAGAATAAATATAATCAAAATGGCCATATTACCCAAAGCAATATACAAATTTAATGCAATTCCCATCAAAATCCCTATGAGATTTTTTAAAGAAATGGAACAAAAAATCATCAGATTTATATGGAACTATAAAAAACCCTGAATAGCCAAAACAATCCTAAGGAAAAAGAATGAAGCTGGGGGCATTACAATACCTGACTTTAAACTATATTATAGGGCCACGATAATCAAAACAGCATGGTATTGGCAGAAAAATAGACACTCAGACCAATGGAACAGAATAGAAAGCCCAGAAATAAAACCACATATATATGGTCAAATAATCTTTGATAAAGGGGCCAACAACATACAATGGAGAAAAGAAAGCCTCTTCAACAAATGGTGTTGGGAAAACTGGAAAGCCACATGCAAAAGAATGAAACTCGACTATAGCCTGTCCCCGTGTACTAAAATTAATTCAAAATGGATCAAAGACCTAAATATAAGACCTGAAACAATAAAGTACATAGAAGAAGACATAGGTACTAAAATCATGGACCTGGGTTTTAAAGAACATTTTATGAACTTGACTCCAATGGCAAGAGAAGTGAAGGCAAAGATAAATGAATGGGACTACATCAGAATAAAAAGTTTTTGCTCAGCAAGAGAAACTGATATAAAAATAAACAGACAGCCAACTAAATGGGAAATGATATTTACAAACAACAGCTCAGATAAGGGCCTAATATCCAAAATTTACAAAGAACTCATAAAACTCAACAACAAACAAACAAACAATCCCATAAAAAAATGGGAAGAGGACATGAACAGACACTTCTCCCAGGAAGAGATACAAATGGCCAACAGATATATGAAAAGATGCTCATCTTCTTTAGCTATTAGAGAAATGCAAATCAAAACTACAATGAGATACCACCTCACCCCTGTTAGATTAGCTATTATCAACAAGACGGGTAATAGCAAATGTTGGAGAGGCTGTGGAGAAAAAGGAACCCTCATTCACTGTTGGTGGGACTGTAAAGTAGTACAACCATTATGGAGGAAAGTATGGTGGTTCCTCAAAAAACTGCAAATAGAACTACCTTATGACCCAGCAATCCCTCTACTGGGTATATACCCCAAAACCTCAGAAACATTGATACGTGAAGACACATGTAGCCCCATGTTCATTGCAGCACTGTTCACAGTGGCCAAGACATGGAAACAACCAAAAAGCCCTTCAATAGAAGACTGGATAAAGAAGATGTGGCACATATACACTATGGAATACTACTCAGCCATAAGAAATGATGACATCAGATCATTTACAGCAAAATGGTGGGATCTTGATAACATTATAAGGAGTGAAATAAGTAAATCAGAAAAAAACAAGAACTACATGATTCCATACATTGGTGGAACATAAAAATGAGACTAAGAGACATGGACAAGAGTGTGGTGGTTACCAAGGGTGGGGGGGGAGGGAGGACATGGGAGGGAGGGAGGGAGAGAGTTAGGGGGAGGGGGAGGGGCACAGAGAACTAGATAGAGGGTGACGGAGGACAATCTGACTTTGGGCGAGGGGTTTGCAACATAATTTGATGACAAAATAACCTAGACATGTTTTCTTTGAATATATGTACCCTGATTTATTAATGTCATCCCATTACCATTAATAAAAATTTATTAAAAAAAAAAAAAAAAGCTAAAAACTGTATGATTTCATACATAGGTGTGATACAAAATTGAGACTCATGGACATAGATAAGAATGTGTGGTTGCCAGGGGGAGGAGAAAGGAAGGAGAAGGGGGGAAGGGGAGAGTATAAAGAGAGACAATTATAAGGTGATGAAGGATGATTTGACTTAGGGTGATGGGTATACAACATAATCAACTGTCCAAATGATGTGGAGATATTTCCCCACATCATGTACTCTTATTGACTAATGTCACCCTGTTAAATTTAATTTTCTAAATTAAAAAAAAAATCTTAGGGTAGTAATGCTTTCCACTCCAACACCCACACACATCCCAGTGACAAAAATTTCCAGAAGCAAAGCAATATAATAATAAAAAGGAAGATAAGTCTTCTGTGGGCCTCTGATGAACACTGTGTTGGGCTGAGCCCTTTGGTCCACCCTCCTCTTTCCAGACCATGCCGAGGGTACAGAGGAGGGGCTTTTTCTCCCCCCTCGTTCCCATCAAATAGCTAATAGCTTTAGTTTACAAATTCTGCATCAGAGCCTTGAAATAGAAGTTCTTTCCCTTGGGCAGTTCTTGGGAAGGTGGCCCCTCTCCACCCTCCATGTCTTGTTTTAAGATTTTGTTTATTCATTTTTACAGAGAGGTGAGAAGGGAGCAAGAAGTATCAACTCATAGTTGCTTCACACGAGTTGCTTGCTTGTCATATGTACCTTGACTGGGTAAGCCCAGGCTTTCGAACTGGCGACCTCAGTGTTCCAGGTCAACACTATATCCACTGCACCAGCACAGGTCGGCCACCCATCACTTCTTAAAGACTCATAAGCAGGAGTTACCCACCTCAGGTATTTGTCTCAAGGTTAGAGGGCAAGAAGAGGACTCTTCCAGCCCTGTTTCTCTCTTTCTGCTGCATGTCCTTTTCTTAAATGTGAAGAATGCATCATCTACTATTCAGAAAAGTTTTATCGAAGGGGAGTTGCTCCAAAACACATAACAGTTAACATCCAGAATGTGCACCATAAGAAAGACTGTTACATATGCAGGGCCTGGCAGTGAAATGGATTGGTTGCTTCTGCATTCTGAGAAGAGAAAAACAGTGGCCATCATCCTTCAACTGAACGTATATTGAATGATATTTTATAATTAGTCCCACACCTCTGACATAAAGAGTGGAAGAATGGACTATCTCGATTCCCTCCACCGGGGCATCAGGAAAGAAGCATTGCAGTAATATCAGGGCAGCCACCTTCAGAGCACCTGCCAAATTTTAAGTGGAGATTTTCTGCTGCCAACATCATTCTCCATTCCCTTACCACCAGGGAACTGGCTGAATTTCCCCCTGCAAATGTAATATTCCTTTTTTTTATTTGACAAAGCATAATAACTCGAGTGTCGAATAGTAACACATTAGGAGAAATAAATATAACATAGAGGAAAGAAGGCTTCAGGGTTTGCTGAATGCTGAAGAGTATGGGTTTCCAGGGCTACAGGCTTGACTTCCGTCAGACTCCTGCTTGTTTCCCCATCGCCCCATCCCCTCCTGTGCTCCTGGGAGACCCTGCCAGACAAAGTTCCCATTGCAGTGAATGGCATTGGCATGTACCCGGGCAGAATTCCCCCACCCTCACAGATCCTGCCACCAGGGCATCTCATGTTCCCACATGTTTCCAGGCTCGTGCCTGGTGAACTGAAGCTCGGAGCCATGACCTCACCAGGAAGGGCTCCCAGCAGGTGGCTGCAGTCATCTGGGGTAAGAGCTGTGAAGGCTGCACATGTTCACCTGACCCCCTTGTGCAGGAGCTGACAATCTGGGGGAAGGAGGGGACCGGTTCGGCAGAGCAGGGTCTCACTGTTGTTCCGGGCTTTCCTTGCTAACAGAAACTCTTTTTTTCTTTTTTTTTTTCTTTATTCATTTTTTAGAGAGGAGAGGGAGAGACAGAGAAAGAGAGAGAGAAGGGGGGGAGGAGCTGGAAGCATCAACTCCCATATGTGCCTTGACCAGGCAAGCCCAGGGTTTCGAACCAGCGACCTCAGCATTTCCAGGTCGATGCTTTATCCACTGCGCCACCACAGGTCAGGCCAGAAACTCTTGAATTATAACAAACATAGAATTTTTTAAAAGAGAGGAATGAGCTCTGGTGTTCTTGCTTCCAGGATGGACAGGGAGCAGCAGAGGAGGAGGAGCCTGTCTAGGCAGTAGGGCAGCGGAGCCTTTAGTGAGAATCATGGTCTGTCCAGGAGAAAAGAAACCCCTCTAGGTCTTTGAATAGAGGGATTTAATACAGCAGTTGGCTGATCAGGTGACAGAAGTGCAGTGGGAAAAGCAGGGATCAGCTACAGCAAAAAGCTGCTAACGCACCAGAGTGCAGGAGGACCAGAGGGAGCAGAGGGTACAACCAGGGGTCTGAACAGGGTCTTCCTGTAGATGCTGAAACTGCGGTGAGAAGACCCAGGTAAGGGCTGGGACAATACGGGAGGGGTTGGTCTGATAGAAGGTGAAGCCGTGAAGGAAACCCAGCCTCTGCTGAGATGCAAGAAGCAGAGATGGGAGTAAAGCACCAGGAAATTTCCTTCCCGTCCTCCCTCCAGTTTTCCACCAGGCCTTCCAGTGGCCAATGCCTAGCAGAGGCCATCGAGTAAAGGAGCCTGGGAAATGTAGTTCCTTTCGATCAAAAGGGGAACAGAGGGTGGGCTGGAATGGATCTGAGGCATAGTGGACACTCGGACTCTGCTTTTGTCCTGGTTTACAGACCAGAAGGACTAAAACCAAGACCAAGAGGTTAGGTGCACATCCCATAATAAACTCCATCCTAGCTCATCTGCACCATCACATCCTTGGAAGGGGGAGCAGGCATGCGCTTAGATGAGGGGAAGGAAAGATCACAGAAAGACTAGGAGGTCCAAATGAAAGGGCTGAGATGAGAAAAAGGTGTTTGCTCATGCCAGACTCCTGAGGATGGAGGTGGTTCTGGGGTCTGAGGGTTGGAGTGTCTTGGACAGCACAGATATCTAAACCCTCAAATTCCATTAGGGCACCTGAACTAGAGGTGGTTTGTGATCCAGCAAAGAAATTAGACCAGGGTTTCAGCTGTCTGAAGGTGATTCTGTAACCATATCACGTGCTTGCCTTGTATAACCTATTTGCTATTTGAACCACTAATGCTTTCCATTTTAATAAAATGTCTTCGCACTTCATAAGGTTGGTGGTGGGTGTGTGCTGAGGGCTGGGAGAGCTTACTGGTTGTGAGTCCAGGCCGACCTTGGCAGCTCAACCGTCATGGCCATGGACACCTTCTCTAACCTTCCTGCTTCCTTTGTCAGAAGATGGGATTGCTAACACCTGCCTCACAGAGCTGCTGTGAGAATTCCACGGGACAGAACTTAGCAATGAAGCATTTAGCATAGGGCCTGGCACCAAAAAAGCACAAAAATAATAGCGGGGTTACGCTGCAGGTGAGAGAATCCTTGTACAGCTTGGATTCGACCACCTGACTACAGTCTGGGCCAGCGAGAACTTCCAGCAAAGAATAGCCTCCTGGCCACCTGCCTTTACAGCTGTAAAGGTGATAGTGCATTGAACATAGCAACTTGCCCCACCAGCCTGTGGCTCCTTAGTCCCCCCCCCCCCCCCAAACAAGTCACAACCTGTCAAGAAAGCAAACAAGATCAGAAGAATGTATGTTTGCTGGCAAATTTTTATGGCCTTTACATGCCCATGGAAGCTTTGTTATGTTGGAAAAAAGCGAAAGACCTTCATGGAGATGGGGAAAATCGGGGTAGCTCTCTGCAGTGGAGGAGGCCAGCCATGGTCCAGAGGCCGGCGCCCCGGAGGAAGGGTGACTGCTGGGTGCGGGAGGAGGCGCAGTCGATGGACCTGTGGTAATGGACAGATGTCTCTGAATGCCAAGGGTCCCTTGTCTGTCCTCTGTAAGCAGCGAAGAAGCTGGGAGGGCCTCACTGGACTGGGCCCTCGAGGAGGGCAGAGGGGGCTAAAAGAGCGGGTTGACGACTGTTGTCAAAGGGAATGGGGACCAGCACACAGAGATAGATGAAGGAGGGGGGGGGGTGCAGGATGGAGCCTGGGAGCAGGGCCAGAGCTCTGCAGCCAGAGCCCAATGGTGAGTAGGATGCATGACAAGAAAGTGACAGGTAAGGGAAACAACTCAGTGGGGTAGGTGCCCAAGGCAGCTAGTGAAAGACACGATTTTATCGAAGCTTCCCCAGAACATGAATCGCTCCTCCAGGAACTTGCTCAGCTTTGTCTGGGCTTCGCACCCACAACTTCAGGACGAGGCCTTATTTCCTTAGAGCTGATTCCCACAACCCCCTGCCCCTCCCCCTCCCTGCATTGTCAGGGCGAAATCACAGCCACTCTGCAATTGTCTAGTGTCAAGAAAATGACCGTTAAGAACACATTACAGCTCCTGGGGGATGGAGAAAGAAAGGACAGAGGAGAGAAGGCTCTGGAAACTCAGAAGAGGGCCATGATTTCTAGGGTCCATGATGCAGAGGACAAATTTATAAATAGGCACCACCAATTAAGGGCACAGGGTGAGGGCGCTGAGTTCTGCCCCCTTCGTCTGAGCAGGGGAGAGACAGGAACTGGGGGTAAAGGCAAATGGGATATGTGACTAATGGACGTACAAAGGAGGGCATGCCCTTGTGCCCAGGAAATTCAGGTAAAGGAGGAGAGGGTAATTCTGCTGAGAGTCTGGTGAGTGTCGTGGTCCAGGAGGGGTTTAGGTGGAGTTGGGGTGCACATGACGGGCAGAGAGGGGTGTAAATGAGGATGCTCCAGGAAGGGACAGAGCTTCAGCAAAGGGGCAGAGGACCACAGAGCATGTTCTGGTGGCAGTCTCTCTGATGTATCTGGAATGGTGTGCTGGGCACAGGAAGTACCATATTTCCCCATGTGGAAGACACACCTTAATTTTGGGACCCAAAATTTGAAAAAGAAAAGTATTGCATAAAGTTATTGAACTCAAGTTTTATTCATCATAAAATTCATACAACTCCTCATTGTAAGGTCGGTGGATAATGGGAAAGGTTAGACCCGCGAACTTTGGCTAGGACCACCTATAACCAAGCAGGCCAAAAGAGGCTTCACAGGAACCGTTTGGAAAAAAGCGACCATCTACCAGCCAGTGGGATTTCACTACGTCATGTTAGCTCGACTTCCCTAGAGGGACCCCTTTAAATATCTCCCACGCAGTTTAATCCTTGCGACTTCCCTAGCCTCCATCTTTCCTCGGGGCCAGGGAACCTCGCTGTGTGGGATGCGTGCTCTGTACTCAATAAAGCCTTTTGTTATTCCACACTTGGTGGCTCTAGCCCCCTTCCTTCCTTCTCGGTGGAGAAAAATACCTTACACTCATCACTGTCAAAACTCCCATCCATTAGCTTGTCCTCATCTGCGTCTGATGGCAAATCACTGTCTTTAACAATGAGCACAAAAACAAGCATAAAAAAGTGGGAAATGCAAGTAGAAAAATCTACACTCACAGTATAAGACGCACCCAGTTTTTAGACCCCAAAATTTTTGGGAAAGGGTGCGTCTTATACATGGAGAAATACAGTATGTCTGTCAGCAGGTATACATTAGCTTAATGTTAACAGGTAACGGAGGTAATCCATGTTTTATCAATATTCAATTTCTTAAATTGGGGGGGGGGGGGCTAGCAGAACAATCTGAGCCTCACCGGACCTAATGAACAGTCAAATTGTGACTCCCTGCTGTTCTCTATGAGGTGAGAGCTGCTGGCTCAGCAGCAGGGCGCCTGGAGGCTGGTCCCTGTGACAGGCTGGGAGGGGTGACAGGCCTCACGGGTCAGCCTGATTCTGTGAGCACTGACAAAGATTCTCTGCTTGACCGAACTCTAGCCCCGCTCCGGAACCTCCTCCTGGGGCCATCTGTGCACTTCCTTGTAAAATCCAGTTTCAGCAAGAGCCCAGCAAGTATCTGATCAGCTTCGGCACCGCCCACCATGCCCAGGTCTGGGCACCCTGGCCTGTCTTCTGCAAGGATACTGTCAGGTCACTCTAGCCAGAACCCCCCTCGCCCCTCCTGTTTCCTCTTGGTAATTTTCCATGCCCTGACCCCACCATGCCCTGCTCTAAAAATTCCCACCTGCCCATGCTATACAGGGGTGCACAAAAGTAGGTTTACAGTTGTTTGTACGGAAAAAGACATGGAGGTTACACTGGGGAACAAAACTTTGTTGCATCCACAAAAATACTTGTTCTTACCTAATTCGAATGTGCTGATCTCAAATCTGACATTCGTTTTCTCTGTAAGCTACAGTTTTTTTGCAATTTAAGATTTTAGGTTTTTAGCTTACTGTAAAATTTTCAACATTTAGTTTAACATAATGAAGTAGAATGTCTTCTTGGGCATCATCTGTGTGAAAATATAATAATTTATATAATGCAGTAAATACACTAATACACTAAAAGATATGATTGTATAAGGATTTGTCTACAATTTCAAAATAGAACATATAAAAACATTTATTTTAATCATAAAACTTGCACAAAACTTATTTAAATTCTATTCAGGCAAAAATTTGCGTTTGTAGCTCTTGCGTTTGTGTACTTGTTGAGGACAATCTCTTTTGATGCTCTAGCAGTAGTCTGCTAATCACTAACAGCTCCAAGATTTTCAGAAAACTTGTCAAGGTGACTGTTCAGGAAGTGAATCTTAACGCTCATGTTCCATCCAATGTTGCGGAAACCCAACAGCATCCTTTGAACCAGAAGTTCATAGTTTTCTGCTTTTTTGTTGCCAAGGAAGTTCTTTGTAACTGCCACAAAAGACTGCCATGCTGCTCTCTCCTCCTTATTCATCTTCCTGGCAAATTCTTCATCACGTATGAGGGTTTGAATTTGAGGTCCATCGAATATACCTGCTTTTATCTTCTTGAAAGATAAGGCAGGAAATTCAATAATATGTTGAAAGCATTCACTTTCTCTATTCAGAGCCTGAACAAACTGCTTCATTAAGCCAAGTTTGATGTGAAGCGGGGGGGGGGGGGGGGGGGATGATCCTGTCTCGATTAACTACAGGTTCATTCCCAATATTTTGCATCCCTACTTCCAGAGCTTCACATTTCGGCCACTCCTTCTGTGTCCAGTGTTTCTCCCAAGCTCGGCTGTCCCACAAACACAGAAAGCAAGGATACTTCGTGAAACCTCTCTGTTGTCCTAGCAGGAAATTTACCATTTTAAGATCCACACAAATGATCCAGTTATGCTCCTCATACTTCAGAAAGTCAAGGACAATTTTTATGTCATTATAATCTTCTCACAGATGAGTTGAATAATCAGTTGGAATCACTGCATAAACTTTACCATTGTGTAGGAGAACACATTTCAGACTTCGTTTAGAGCTGTCAAGAAATAGCTGCCATTCTGTTGGACTGTAAGTGGTAACACCTAGCTGGCTGAGAAGACTACTGATATCATGACAGTAAACAAAGTGTTTGTCTTTGGGGAAAAAAGTCCATAAAAATTTGTTCACACTTCCTGAAATGGGATACTTTAGCCTATCAGTGAAGTACATTCTTTTTCTTGCAGCTTGGAGGCTAATAACTCAGCTGCTTTCTTTGATAGGCCCAAATCTCTTACTAAGTCATTCAATTCGGGTTGGCTAAACTGCTGAGGGGTTAATGACTGCTTGGCATCAGAAGAAGACCCTTCATATTCTACAACCATTTCCTCATGCATCTTATCAAAATACACTTGTTCACCATGTTCACTTTCTTCGTCCTTAGAAGAAATAAAACCATTGCAAACTGGAACCGGGAGTGTCTCAGAGTGTGGGATAGGTTGTATTGCTGAAGGAATATTAGGATATGCGATCATATGCTGTTTTTTTCTTGCCAATGCCCTTTGTATGGATCAGACAGAAAAAACAGTCACTGCTGTGGTCCTTAGGTTCACGCCAAACCATGGGAATACCAAAAGGCATTCCTTTGCGTTTTCCTTTTGTCCAGTCATGAAGCATTTCCTCACAATTATGACACACAATATGAGGAGCCCAATTCTTGTCTTGACCACCAAGGGGAACTTGAAAATAGGCAATATATGCACATGTCACAAATGATGAAATATTGCTCCTTTGACGTTGAAGTGTGTAACAGCCACATATATAACAGAAGGTGTCAGGACTATTCTTACATTTACGCCTACTTGAAGAAGCCATGATTCAATCTTAAAACAAAATAAGAGGGTGTTTTTATCAGATAATAATTTTTTACGTTTAAAAACAACTACAATTATGTAAAAGTGATGTTTGTAAAACGTTAATTGCCTTGTGGTTATGTTCAATCCAAGAGTTGTTGCCCTTTAACTCCAATTTAAAAACCAATGCATGCCAATAACTGTAACAAAAAGAAATTAAAATTGCATAAAAACTAGAGCATGCACCAAAAAACAGATTTCAGATTTGGAATCAGCAATGCAGAAATATATAGAAACAGTTCTAAAACCTCAGGCAACAGAAAATGAAAAACAATTGGGCCCCAGTGTTATGATCATTACAATAGCTTTATTAACTCAAAGGAATGTCCAGTGGCACAGTGCACTCTTTGGCCCACCGCTGTATTTGAAGTTGAGTCCCGTCCTCTTCCTCCCCTGCAAGACTCCACTGCGGCGGTCCCTATACTTTCTTGCAATGACCCTGAGCAAAGTCTGCCTTACCATCTTTGACAAGTGTCATAAATAATTTTTTCCTTAACAGGACCACCAGCCTCCCTACTTCCGTCCCACGTGCCACCACCCACAAACACACTCACTTCCCTGCCTAGAGGCAAATTAAGGTCAGTTGAGGCCGTGTGTGCAGAAGAAAATATTGGAGCCCTTACATTAGAAAAAAGTATAAAGTTGGGGTTTTGCAGGGCCCTTCCAAAGTCAGGGCCCAGGGCACGCGCCCGGTGCACCCGCCGTTAAATCCACCTCTGTCCTGTTCCTCCTGCCTGTGCTGCCCCCAGTGGGTCCACACCTCTGGACCCCTGGGAGGACCCAGCATGATGCTGCCCTTGCAGATGCAGGCCTTTGCCCACCTCTGCCCCCCACCCCCCCCAGCCCCGAGATCTGTCAGCGGGGTGGCACGAGAGGTGAACCAGCTCTGCAGGGGCATGCTGCAAATTGGACTCTGGTCTGAAATATGTTCTATGCCACAAGAATACTAACACTGGTCATCAAACGTTCATTAAAATATAGACATATGCTATAATAAACCATTGCTAAATAAAATTAAATGTTTAATGTTCAAGCTGCCATGAATATTCCCTTAGGCAGATTTTTTTTTTTTTTTGCCTAGATCAAACTGGCTGACAGTTTAAAAAAAAATTCTTTTAAAAGAAAATATAGAAAAGCTTTTTTCCTCTTCTTCCTCTTCCTTATTCCCTTCCTCTCAATTCAGTCTTTTTATTTTATTTTATTTTTTTTAATTTATTCATTTTAGAAAGGAGAGGGAGAGACAGAGGGAGAGAGAAAGAGGAAAGATAGAGAGAGAGAAGGGGGGGAGGAGCTGGAAGCATCAACTCCCATATGTGCCTTGACCAGGCAAGCCCAGGGTTTCGAACCAGCGACCTCAGCATTTCCAGGTCGACGTTTTATCCACTGCGCCACCACAGGTCAGGCCTCAATTCAGTCTTAAAGCCATTAGGTGGGGCAGAGCAAGGTGCTGACTATGCAGGGTGTCAGAGCCCAGTTGGGTGAGGAGGGCATCTGTGAGGGGACAGCCCAGTGCCACATTCCTGAGCCTGGGTAAGGTGAGGCGACATCAGCATGGGGGGAGGGGGTGGGGTCTGAGGTGGGGGATTGGCTACCTACAGGGGGATTAGTCGCGTGTGTGCATAGATATATATTGCTCACAAAAATTAGGGGATATAAGGCCCTGGCCGGTTGGCTCAGTGGTAGAGCATTGGTCTGGTGTGCAGAGGTCCCGGGTTCGATTCCCGGCCAGGGCACACAGGAGAGGCGCCCATCTGCCTCTCCACCCCTCCCCCTCTCCTTCCTCTCTGTCTCTCTTCCCCTCCCGCAGCCAAGGCTCCATTGGAGCAAAGATGGCCCGGGCGCTGGGGATGGCTCCTTGGCCTCTGCCTCAGGCGCTAGAGTGGCTCTGGTCATGGCAGAGTGACGCCCTGGAGGGGCAGAGCATCGCCCCCTGGTGGGCAGAGCGTCGCCCCTGGTGGGTGTGCGGGGTGGATCCTGGTTGGGCGCATGCGGGAGTCTGTCTGACTGTCTCTCCCCGTTTCCAGCTTCAGAAAAATACACAAAAAAGAAAAAAATTAGGGGATATTTCAAACTGAATATGAAGCTATAAAATATCTCCTAATTTTTGTGAGCAGTATATTAAGGGTAATAGAAGCCAAGACAGAAAAGAGTTTCAAATAAGGAAGGAGAAAATAAAATGAATCCTGTGGTGCTGGTGCTGGATTGGGTTTGGCAGTATCAGCATGAATGCATGTTTTTGTGTATGTATGTGTACATGTGTGTGTGTATGAATAAAAATTAAAAGAGAGAGAAATGTAGCTGCTTTGTATGCGTATACAGAAAAGCACAGGTATATATTCCCGAGCTGTGGCCACACCTAGGAGCAGCAGCACCCCAGAAAACAATGAACACATTTAGCTTCCAGATGTTGGTTTCTTTTTTTTGTTTGTTTTTTGTTTTTTGTATTTTTCTGAAGTTAGAAGCAGGGAGGCAGCTAGACAGACTCTCAAATGTACCTGACTGGGATCCACCCAGTATGCCCACCAGGAGGCGATGCTCTGCCCATCTCGGGCGTTGCTCCACTGCAACTGGAGCCATTCTAGTGCCTGAGGCCGAGGCCATGGAGCCCTCCTCAGTGCCTGGGCCAACTTTGCTCCAGTGGAGCCTTGGCTGCAGGAGGAGAAGAGAGAGGAAGGAGAGGGGGAAGGGTGGAGAAGCAGATGAGCGCTTCTCCTGTGTGCCCTGACCGGGAATCAAACCTGGGACCCCCACACGCCAGGCCGACACTCCACCACTGAGCCAACCGGCCAGGGCCCACATGTTGGCTTTTAAATAGTATTTCCCACGAAAAGAAACCAGGGCTCCTTAGAGAAATAGCTAATTCCAGGGCTGGGGCAGTGAAATTACAAAATGAGCCTGGGACATTTTGTTTTGTCAGAAAGTAGGAAGATACTCAAAGAACAACAAGGCTATGTCGAAAGGTCTTCAGCCTGTACGCCAGATCTGAGACAATCCCAGCATCAGAATAGATGTGGTTGGCACTGGCCAGATGGCTCGGTTGGTAGAGCATCATCCGGAAGTGCAGACATTGCCAGTTTGTTTCCCGGTTAGGACACATACAGGAAGAGATAGATCTATGTTACTCTCTCTCTTTTCCTTTCTCTAAAATCAATAAATTAAATTTTTTTTTTTTAAAGATGTAGTTGAACTAGTTGGATTTATTATTTTTTTCACGAGGGCAAACACACACCATAGGGAATCTTGGAGTGTCTCAGTAAGAGGGTGTCAGAAAGAAACTATTATAAGATTTGGCTTTGGTTTGGAAGGGTTTGGGGAGAGTCCAAAAACATGGGGTTTGCTCTAGATTGCACACTGTCAGAAAGTAGAGACAACTCTATGACTGGAATAATGAGTCTTACCCATAGGGAGGGCAGCCTCGCTCGGGGATAAAGCTGTGGTGGTGTAGGAGCGGCAGCCACTCACATGAGCCAGGAGAGAGGAGTATTTGGTATTTTGTGGGTTGCATCTTGTTTTTGTCTGTGCTAGATGAAATTATGAAGGGGCCTAGTGTTGCCTCATTTTACCATCGTCTCAGAGTGACCTCGACTGATGCTGATGTTCTGCGAGAAGATTTGTGTCCGACGGAAAAGTACACATGGTTTTCTTGTGGGTACCAGACCCGCTTCTGACACTGTGCTTCGCTGTGTCCGACAGGTTCCCAGATGCCAGGCACTGCCTTTTTCTTTCTTAGTAATAGTGGATTGTAACCCCAAAGACAAAAGAAGCATCTGTTAATCCATACAGATATAAAGTCATACCTTAATTAACTAAACTATAGAAATGATGAGGAAATAAGATTTTCTTACCTTTTGTGACAGCACAGATGGACCTGGAGAACATTATGCTAAGTGAAATAAGCAAGTCCTAGAGAGACAAGTGCCACAGGACTTCACTCATAGGTGGAATATAAAGAATGTAAACTAAGAAACAAAATAGAAACAGACTCATAGATACAGAGAACAGACTGACAGCTGTCATAGGGGAGTTGGAGGGGTGCTGGGTAAAAAAGGTGAAGGGATTAGGCAAAGAAAAAAACTCATGGGCACAGACAACAGTATGGTGATCACTAGAGGAAAGAGGGATAGGGGAGGGAGGAGAGGGTAGAGGGGGATAAATGGTGATGGAAGGAGACTTGACTTGGGGTGGTGAATACACAGTACAGTACACAGATGATGTAGTATAGAACTGTACCCCTGAAGCCTCCATACTCTATTAACTAATGTCACCCAAATAAATTCAATAACAATTAAAAAAAATTAATAGGCTTGATGTCTTAAAGTCATTTTACTTTATTTTATTTTTTTGTATTTTTTTTTTCTGAAGTTGGAAACGGGAGGCAGTCAGACAGACTCCCGCATGCGCCCGACCAAGATCCACCCAGCATGCCCACCAGGGGGTGATGCTCTGCCCATCTTGGGGCAACGCTCTTCCGCAATCAGAACCTTTCTAGTGCCTGAGGCAGAGGCCACAGAGCCATCCTCAGCGCCCAGGCCAACTTTGCTCCAATGGAGCCTTGGCTGCTGGAGGGGAAGAGAGAGACACAGAGGAAAGTGCGGCGGAGGGGTGGAGAAGCAGATGGGCGCTTCTCCTGTGTGCCCTGGCCAGGAATCGAACCCGGGACTTCTGCACGCCAGGCCGACGCTCTACCACTGAGCCAACCAGCCAAGGTCTACAGTCATTGTTAAAAAATTGAACAGAAAGCAGTTTCCATCTTTCCTCCCCACTTCCTTCATCTCTCACGTTCTCTCTCTCTCTCTCACACACACACACACATACACACACACACACACACACACACACACTCATACAGCTTCTTCTATGGACATCTTGCATTAGTATGGTACATTTGTTAAAGTATATGAGGAAATATTGATACATTATTAATAAAAGTCCATCATTTGCTTCTTTGCGTTGTACAGTCCATGGGTTTTGACAAATGTATAAGATATAACCATCATCACAGTATCCTGTAGAATAGTTTTAGTGCCCTAAAAATCTCCTGTGTTTTACTTATTCATCTCTCCCTCCCTCCCTCTGAACCCTGGCAATCACTGGCCTTTTCACTGTCTCCCTAGTGTTACCTTTTCCCAAGTGTAATATAGCTGGAGTCCCATAGTATGTAGTCTTCATAGATGGGCTTCTTTCACTTGTCAATACGCACTCAAGGTTCCACCATGTCTTTTCATGACTTAATAGCTCATTTCTTTTTATTGCTGACTAATACTGCATTGTATAGATATACCATTTATTATTTACTTATTAAGTGATATTTTGGTTGCTTCCAATTTTTGGCAATCATGCATAAACCTATGAAAACATTTGTATGCAAGATTTTGTATAGAAGATGTGTTTTCAACTTATTTGGGTAAACACCAAGAAGTACAATCACTGGATCGTGTGGTAAGCCTATATTTAGTTCTGTAAGAAACTGCCAGACTGTCTTCCAAGGTGGTTCTACCATTTTTCATTCCCACTATAGCAACAAATGAGACATGATAACTAAATGTACTGCAATATTCTGGGTGAGTCTTGGGACATAAAAAGAATATTAGGCAAACCCTAAGGAAATTTTAATAAAGCATGAATTTAGTTAATGATATATCAATGTTGGTTCAGTAGTTGCAACAAATGTATCAGATGTCAACAACAGAGTAAACTCAGGACAGGATAAACTGAATTCTCTTTACTATCTTTTCAAATTTTTGTAAATCTTATTCTAAACTAAAAAACTTAAATACTTTTAAAAAGAAATATAATATCATTTTACAATCACACAGTGAATGAATATAGACATTAAGCATCAATGACTGCTATGATCACAAAAAGGGAGACAACTAGATAATATGTATCTCCTGTAGGCTTGCCAAAGTAATTAAACTTGAGTCTGGTTGGGTTTCCGGCACTAGTCGTCAATGTGAAGGAAATACAGAAGACAGAGGAACATGTCCCATGCCATAACCAACAGAATTCAGTATCACCTATCAATAGTGAAGAAAAATAACAACTCCACAGTGAAATACTAGGGAACAGAATGTAGAAACATACTAAATGCCCTACTATCTATTTTTAAAGAATGAAAAAAAAGATTTAAAAAATAAATAAGAGTCAAAATTAATTTCATTGGGTAATGAATGATAGAGAATATACCCAAACAAACCAAGACAATCAACTAAAACTGTTCGAAATAAGGGAATTTAGCAAACTAGTTAAAAAACTAATAAACAAAAATAACAGTTTTCCTACATGCAACAATAACAAGCCAACAAACAAAACAGAATATCAGATTCCCTTTCAACAACAAAGTAAAATTGCTAGAATAATATTATTAAAAATGTGCAGTATGAAGAAGAATTTCAAACGCTATTGACAAAACTGAAAGGACGACTGAATAAATGGGAAGGCATGTCCTGTTCAAGATGGGAAAACCCACCATATAAAAGGCATCGATTCTCTCTAGTTTTATCTACAAATTTAATGGGATCTCAGCAAAAATAGCATCAGTTCAACATCCAAATAATAGGAATTTCAGAAAGAAGGAACAAAGAAAATGTTAGAAAAAAATGATCATAGAAAAACACAATTTCTCACATGAAACATTTGAGATTGAAAGGACCTTTGAATTCTCAGTACAATAAATGAGGAAGAGAAAAAAAGACCTATGCCAAGGCATTTGATTAAAAAATTAAATGGGGGAGGGGGGTGCATTTGGAGTGACCCTAGAATCTATGTAAACACAATTAAATAAATAAATTTTTAAAATTATAAAATAAGGCCCTGGGTGGTTAGAGCATTGTCCCAAAACAACAAGGTTGTGGGTTCAAGCCCCAGGTCAGGGCACAAACAGGAAGCAGTGGTGAATGCACAGCTAAATTATAACAACAAATGAATGTTTCTCTCTCTCTCTCTCCCTTTCTCTTCCTTCCTCTCTGTCTCTCTCTCTCTAAAAAGAAAAATTAATCAATAAATAATAATAAAATTTAAAAAGAGCCCTGGCCCGTTGGCTTAGTGGTAGAGTGTCGTCCGAGCATGTGGAAGTCCCGGGTTCGATTCCTAGTCAGGGCACACAGGAAAAGTGCCCATCTGCTTCTCCACCCCTCTCCTTCTCACTTTTCTCTTCTCTCTCTCTCTCTCCTCCTCCCCTGCTGCAGCCATGGCTCAATTGGAGTAAGCTGGCCCCAGGCACTTAGGATGGCTCCGTGGCCTCCACCTCAGGTGCTAAAGCAGGCGTCCCCAAACTACGGCCTGCGGGCCACATGCGGCCCCCTGAGGCCATTTATCCGGCCCCCTCTGCACTTCCGGAAGGGGCACCTCTTTCCTTGGTGGTCAGTGAGAGAGCACAGGATGCATCCTGTGTGCTGTATGTGGTGGCGCCACAAAGCTCAGCAATGCGGATCGCACGCGTCAGGGCTCCGGAAGCGCGTCATATCACTCGTTACGGCTAGCAGTGACAAATATGGAACCAGACACTGACCATCTCATTAGCCAAAAGCAAGCCCATAGTTTCCATTGAAATACTGGTCAGTTTGTTGATTTAAATTTACCTGTTCTTTATTTTAAATATTGTATTTGTTCCTGTTTGGTTTTTTTACTTTAAAATAAGATATGTGCAGTGTGCTTAGGGATTTGTTCATAGTTTTTTTTATAGTCTGGCCCTCCAACGGTCTGAGGGACAGTGAACTGGCCCCCTGTGTAAAAGTTTGGGGACCCCTGTGCTAAAGAAATGGCTCGGGTTGCAATGGACCAATGACCCCAATGGGCAGAGCATCACCCCGTGAGCTTGCTGGGTGGGTTCCAGGTCAGGGCGCACGTGGTAGTCTATCTCTGCCTCCCCTCCTCTCACTAAAAAAATAATAAAAATAATAAATAAATAAATAAATAAATAAGTTATAAAAGTAATTAAAAAAAGAAACTGTTAAAAATTTACAGGAAGGAGCCTGACCTGTGGTGGCGCAGTGGATAAAACATTGACCTGGAATGCTGAGGTTGCCGGTTCAATATCCTGCACTTGCCTGGTCTAAGGCACATATAGGAGTTGAAGCTTCCTATTCCTCCCTCCTTTCTCTCTCTCTCTCCTCTCTAAAATGAATAAATTAAAAAAAATTTTTTTTTAAAGTCCTCAGGTAGAAATACTTTTAAAAAAATTTACAGGCGAGGGGGAGGGGCACAAAGAAAACTAGATAGAAGGTGACGGAGAACAATCTGACTTTGGGTGATGGGTATGCAACATAATTGATTGATAAGATAACCTGGACATGTTTTCTTTGAACATATGTACCCTGATTTATTGATGTCACCCTAGTAAAATTAATAATAAAAAAAATTTACAGGAAGGGAGAATAATAGACTATATAGGGCAAAGGAGCAGTACTCAGAAAAGCTTGGGCCTCTCAGACACCAACTCTACTGTGAAATAGAAGACACCAGTGGAGAGACTCCTTCAAAATTCTGAGGAAAAAGAATTTCTATCTTCTAATTCATATCCAGTTGTGGTTATCACTTAAATATGGGAATAAAACAGGGACTTTTGGTTGTTTTCTTAATTTTTAAAAGAAAGCTATGTATGGTAGAACAGTTCAAACATGTTTAAAAATAGAAACAATAGAATAATGAAGACCCATGTACCTAGTGCCCAGGTTCAATGGTTATTAGATCATGGCCAACCTTGTGTCAGCTACACCTTAACCGTGTTTCCCCCTCCTGGATAATCAATGTGTTTCTAAAAGACAAGGACTTAAATAATATAAAAATAAAGGTATTATTGCATTTAAAATAAAACTGAACCATATCATCAGATATCCAGTGTTCCAATTTCCAGTTATTTCATAAATGTCACTTCTAAAAAATACAGGTTGTTAAAATCAGGATTCATCTCAGCTCCACTGATCGTCGTGCATAGTTTGCTTTCTATATCTTTTAATCTATGATTTCCTCCTCCATCTATGTTCCTTGCAAATTATTTTCTTGCAAATGCTTTTTTTCCCTCTGAAGTATATTTGCTGAAGAAACTTAATTGTATGCCCTGGAACGTTGCCCATGTTCTAGCTAGATTATTTTGCTGATTGTGTCCCCACGCTGTCAATATTGTCCTCTGATCTAGTATCCGGATGTTAGTATTTGGATGTAGATGAGAACAAAAACCTCCCTTATCATGCTTTTCCTGGGAAGCCAATGAGGATGTGTTCCAGTAAAACCAGGGCTGTGGACCCAGGACCGGAGATTCTGCTCAGGAGTCAATGCTGCTCCACAGCTGGGCAGCAGATGCTGGGAGTGAAACCCGGATTGGAGCAGGAAAAGGCCGTGTGCTCCAAGGAGAGTTCTCCAAGGAAAACCAAACTGAAATTGTTGTTTATACCTGACGCGTTTAATCATACTGAGAGCAGACTTCCAATTCTATAGCAGAGCTTGGGACTAACTTGGTGATAACAATGTAGAAGACTAAAATAGAAAAAAAAAATCACTGTATAGGAAAGGAAATATAAGCATAGTCCACCACTGCTTCAGCTGTGAATAACATTTACTCAGTCATAATAATGTAAACACTGAATGTTGACTGAATTCTAAAGGGCAATATAACTCTACTGAGAGGAAGGGAGAAGGCAACAGGCTCCAAAGAGCAAACTTACCCCTGCCAGGAGTTCCCGCCGCAGTCATCCCCAACCAGCCTTCCTTCCCTGCTGGCTTTTTAGAAATCAGTTCACGTGTTCATGCATAGATAGTACTTATTACTAGAATGAGACAGAGTTAAGCAAAGATTTTATCCCCATTTTTCATTTTCATTGATGTGAGCACTGAATACCCTTATTCATATAAATAAATAAAAAGGTGGAACAGGGAGAGGATTCGTCACAGTACTTCACCCAACGCTTTGAACTCCTTCCAATTTTATGCCAAAACTCACAAAGCAATTTATCATCAGATAATTGACATTTAAAACTTTAAACAGTTTCCTGTAAGTGGAATACTCCAAGTACTAAAATATTTCCTAATTAAAAATTTTCTGGACTGAATAAAGATTATACTTATTAGTATTATCTATTTTATCAAAAATCACTTTATGTATTATGAATTTTGATGAGCACTTATTAAGCACAGAAGAATTCAGAAATGCACTTCCAAAAAGCAACTTTACTTGTTTTCAGAAGAAACAAAGCAGGCAGTATGTCCCAGGAAAAATTTTTAAGTTTTTGGTGATGAATGAAGCTTAAGTGTTTTATTATTTTTTTTAATTTTGTTTATTGATTTTGGAGAGAGAGAGAAAGAAAGAAAGAAAAAGAAAGAAAGAAAAAGAAAAGAAAAGAAAGAAAAAAAAAAGAAAGAAAGAAAGAAAGAAAGAAAGAAAGAAAGAAAGAAAGAGAAAAAGGGGGAGGAGCAGGAAGCATCAACTTGTAGTAGTTGTTTTTCATATGTGCCTTGACGGGGCAAGCCCAGGGTTTCGAACCAGTAACCTCAGTATTCCAGGTTAATGGTTTGGTTTATTCACTGCACCACCACAGGTCAGGCTATGCTTAAGAATTTTATAATGTGGCCTGACCAGGCGGTGGCGCAGTGGGTAGAGCGTTGGCCTGGGATGCAGAGGTCCCAGGTTCAAAACCCTGAGGTTGCTGGCTTGAGCATGTGGCTCACCAGCTTGAACACATGGTCACTGGCTTGAGCTTGGGATCAGAGACATGACCCCATGGTTGCTGGCTTGAGCCCAAAGGTCACTGGCTTGAAGCCCAAGGTAACTGGCTTGAGCAAGGGGTCACTGGCTCGGCTGGAGCCCCCCAGTCAAGGCACATATGAAAAAGCAATCAATGAACAACTAAGGTGCCACAACAAAGAATTGATGCTTCTCATCTCTCTCCCTTCCTGTCTGTCCCTCTTTCTGTCTCTGTTTCTCTTGCTAAAAAAAACCAGAATGAAATGGGGTGCTGTCATCTGGGGAGGAGGGGCTGGGTCTTAGAGCTGGAGACCCCAAATCTGGGAGGGGGAAGTTGGGGGTTGAGGGTTCTCGGCTGAGGAGTCAAGACTGGGGCATAGGGTCCTAGAGTAACCCCTCTCTGTACCCAGCTGTCCTACCCAGTCCTGCAGGTCTCAGTTTCTTCGCAGCATTTTAAAAAAATGTTTTGGGAAAATAAATATTGTTCTGTTTTGCCATTCTTCCACATTATTCTTTGAAGATGTTCCTATTATTCCATCATCCCTTCTAAATGCTGGGAGCATTTAACTACCACAAGAACCCTACTGCTCTCCACAAGGGCAGACCTCCACCCCACCACCCATCCCCCACACCCACCCATCCACCCTTCCCTCACATTCACCCAACCCTCCATGAGGGAGACATTGACACCTGCCTGCTTGGGACCAAAACCCAGAGTAGCTGGTATTTTAAGAGCCCAAGGCTATGTGCCTCCTGGAAGGTCTTTCCCATTCTGCTCCAGACAGGGACCTGAACAGGGGCACTAAGAGCACCGAGTAAGTACCTCACAACCTCACGTTTCCAATCCGGGCTCTCAGAACCTCAGGTGGGACCTGGAAGTCAGCCCCGCTTAGGACCAGCCTGCTTGCCTCCTTTTGGAAGATCACAATGAAATGGAATTGTTAGGAGCCCAGGAAACGGAAAGCGTTCCAAGGGTTTCGCCCACCATTTATTCCTTATCAAAATTTAGAACGAATTAAGTAGAGAATATTTTCTAATAATAAACTCACTGTCAGCAATGTGGCTTTAGCAAAATATGAGGTCATGAAATTATTGTTTTTATCCTTGAGGTGCTTCTTTAAAAAGAGAGAAATTATTGTTTTTAATTTGAGTTTTGTTGGTTTTATAGCTGAACATTTATTTGGGTTTTATATAGCCTAGGGCATATGTTATATGTTTGTACTTAGTATAAAAATAATTTAAATTCACACAGGGGGTCAGCTGTTTTTCTTTGAATGGGGTCCGTTCATTGCTCAAGTTTGAAAAACACTGCTTTAATGTACTGTCATGACAAACTTTGGCGAGCCGCTGTAAAGAGAAAGGGAAACCAGACCTGGGTCAGACATGTTCTGTGATAAGTGTCACTCCAGAAGAGGGACAGAAATGGCCCTGGCGGTGCCTGGGGCTTGTGGATCGGGCCTGGGAGGGCTGTTCTGGGAACGCATAAGGGGCGCTGGCTGTACCACTGCCCTGCAGGATGGGGGCTCTCAGCTGAAACTGACAGAAATCTAAGCTCAGACCCAAGGGAATGTCCTGGCTTTGGGAGGGCCCTAGGCCAGCTGGATACTCTCAGGATGCTTTCCTCTTGTGCCCAGCTGCCCTCTGCATCTTAGTGTCATTCTGGCCAAATGCAGAAGGGATTAGACCAGGGGTCCCCAAACTTTTTACACAGGGGATCAGTTTACTGTCCCTCAGACCGTTGGAGGGCTGGACTATAAAAAAAAACTATGAACAAATCCCTATGCACACTGCACATATCTTAAAGTAAAAAAAAAAAAAAAAAAAAAAAAAAAGGGAACAAATACAATATTTAAAATAAAGAACAAGTAAATTTAAATCAACAAACTGACCAGTATTTCAATGGGAACTATGGGCTTCCTTTTGGCTAATGAGATGGTCAATGTGCTCCTCTCACTGACCACCAATGAAAGAGGTGCCCCTTCCAGAAGTGCGGCAGGGGCCGGATAAATGGCCTCAGGGGGCCACATGCGGCCCGCGGGCCGTAGTTTGGGGACCCCTGGATTAGACTCTTGGGGGTGTGGGGGCAAAGCCCCAATTTAACATCTTCCCATATTGGCAATCTCCACTGAAGACCCTTTTTTTTTTTTTACAGGGACAGAGAGAGAGTCAGAGAAAGGGATAGACAGGGACAGACAGACAGGAACGGAGAGAGATGAGAAGCATCAATCATCAGTTTTTCATTGTGACACCTTAGCTGTTCATTGATTGCTTTCTCATGTGTGCCTTGACCGTGGGCCTTCAGCAGACTGAGTAACCCCTTGCTTGAGCCAGTGACCTTGGGTCCAAGCTAGTGAGCTTTTTGCTCAAACCAGATGAGCCCGTGCTCAAGCTGGTGACCTTGGCATCTCGAACCTGAGTCCTTCTGCATCCCAGTCCGACGCTCTATCCACTGCGCCACTGCCTGGTCAGGCGACACTTTTTTTTTTTTTTATGTCACTGTCTGTGTATCAGACCTAGCGCATGTGGACCAGCCTGTGTCCAGGCAAGGGCCCAGGCTTGAATCTTGTGCCCATCTGCGGCCAAGGAGAGGGGCCGGTACTACCAAAGCGGATGAATCGAGACTGTGCTGGCCAGAAACAACAGCTCATTGTTCTCCACCTCAGTGTGCCTGCTGCGCGGTGTTCCTATTAAGCTCCAGACCTCAGCAATGCCAGGTCCTGGCAGGAGTGATGCGTGGTGCAAGTGTTAGACGAAAAGTTATTCTGACACCACCTGAACTGGTAAGGAAGACTTCATTCGAGACTATTGCAATAGGCCATAGGGGAAAGAGATTGGGCTCAACTCAGAATCCAGCAAAGACAGTGGGGATTTATTTATAGGAACAGGGTGAGGGGCCAGTCAATGGAAAATGACTGAAAGGAGACATCAGTGGTAGGAAGATTCTTGCTAAACTGACCTAATAGGATTTCTTCTTTCTGTGCATAGGTTTAAAATGATTTCAAATCCACTCGTTTATGACTTAAGTGAAATTGTTTTAATCTACTTGTTTATGACATAGACACAAAAAGTTGCTTTGGTATGAAAATGAAGTCAGGGGTGCCAGGGTGTCATTCTGAACCTGTTGTGGTTGATAAGAAGTCAGCAGCCCAGCTGCTGAGGGGCCCTATAGGGGGCGTACTGATAAGAACAGGCGGAGAAGCAACTATGGCAAGGGGACATTTAGACTGTAAATATGGAGAGTGTGCGAGGACTCCTGGAAAGTTTCAGTTTGGGTAAGACATCTCCCCACTAACCTAAAAGCTCTCCGAAGACCTCTGGAACACTGAGCTCCTGCCATAGCCACGGCAACTCTTTGGTGGGCAGTGGCAAAAAGCCATGCAGTAGCCCCATGAGCGAAGTCAGTCTACCTGCCAATTCTGGCATCTTTGTTCCCTAGCAACATGCTCTAGCATGAGGGAACTTGTACTTCTGTGCTGGCCCAGAAAATCAGGTCTAGGTTGGTCATTGCCTCTCCCAGAGGCTTCCTCATAGAAAAAGGTACACCTCATCTCAAATTTGGACTGTATTTCTTCATTTCCCTTTGCCTGGAACACTCAAGTGTGTAATCTGTCATTTGTTTGGATATGTTCTTTTTTTATTTAGCTTATTTTAAGAGGTATTATCCTGTACACTACTGGCTTATAAAATTATTGTAATTCCTACAGCAAACTTATGCTAAATAAATTGCTGGCAAAAACAGAGTCAATCTCTGAGTATAACTTTTGCTGACTCCCAAAACAAAACATTGTTAAAGGCATTACCATGCAAAAACTTCATTTCTCTAATGTGACTCTTTCTCCTTTCCGTCTGTCCTCCACCTTCCTTAATCATTAAGCCCTCAGGACATCAGATGCTGGTCAGTATCAAACTGTCTTAAGAATAAAACCCCAGAATAAAAACATATGTCCACTTTGAAAAAACAAAACTGTAAAGCCAGTGGCCAGGGCCACCATCACAGCAGCCCGGGCCATGCAGGTTCGCATTGGATTCGGACAGTCGGTAAAGAAACAATGGAGCCAAAAACTGATGGGCCATCATCTTTAATCCTAGCTTGCACCCAGCGGGCAAGTAAAAACACACACTGGGCTCCAAAACCCAATCACATTCAGTGCTCACAAAGCTACTGACTTATCTGAGTTTCCTAGATTCAAAGGTTTCTAGCTCACCAGACTTATTCACCTCTGTTCCCCATCTCCTTCCTTCTCCCTGCACAAACTGACTTCTCACTCAACACTCTGCCATCTTGGCTGCTTCTCCTGGCCTCCTCCACGTGGCCTTTCTCTGCTCTCCTCTCTGCTCTCTCCTCTAATGATAATCTCAGGAACCAAGAGAGCAAGCTCCCGTTCTGCCCCTATTTTATAGTGTAGAAATCCAAACCTCTAATCCAATATACAAAATAGGGAAGTCTCTAATACAAAGTCACTTTCTGAGGCATGATGGGATTGTACCACCCCACATCAAAAAGGGTGGGAAAGGCTTAATCCCAAAACCAAGCCCCAGGCTACAAGGATTATGCCTGCCTTTAGCCCACCCCCAACACACATTAATATCACCTGGGCAATGGCCTCCTCATGGGCAGCGCCATCTTTAACAAAGTGAGCATAATATATTTTATCTGCCCAACAATCCACCCCTATGCTCACTTTACTACCCACAATTTACATCACCAGCATCCCCATGCAAGGGAATTAAGCACATTACACAAATTACAACATGACAAATCATACAGTTTCAACTATCACAAAGGTACACTTCACCAGTCTCTGAGCACTTAGCCCAAAGCACAAAATGTCCTCGGCCTTCTTTCTAGCCACAGGAAAAGCTTCCCGGGGCAGGGGAGTGCTTCCAGCAAAGCTACCCCCACCCCCATCAGGGTATTTCACATTGTCCAAAATCCGTAATCCGTAAATCCATCCAACAAAGGAGCCAATACCCACTCCGGTCATAGTCCAGGAAATCAGTCCACGCACATGGGGCGTCAGCCACCCCCCTCATCCCTGCCATCCTGGCAGGTCTTACACTGTCCCAAAGAGGGGCACATGGCGTCCAGCCCTATGTCCCAAAATCGCAGACCTACCAGGGCCGTAGTAGGTGCTCCTTCTAGCCGGGCTCTCGTCTTCTAGAGACTGCAGATTGCAACTCCAGCCCGATTCTCCTCATCCTCTAAAGAGGAACTGAAAACATCAGCTTCCGCTGCCAGGCTCAAGTCCTGGGCTGATGCCACCTTCTGCTCCACAGACCTTGCAGCTCCAGACCTGGCCTCAGCCTCAGCCTCCTGCCGCTGCTGGCTCTCCGCAACGTCCAGGGCAATCTGCAGCTCACGAACCTGTGAATCCTCCTCCAGCAGCTGCTCCATTTCCAGGCGAATCTCGCAAACCTGGTCGGCCTCCTCCTCCAGCGCTTACTCCAGCTCCAGGATCAGCATCTCTTCTCCCATGTTTGCTCCAGCTCCTTCCACTGCTCAGTTTGCAGGTCCCAGGTAGCCTTTTCCACAGAGCTCTCAGTTTCCTCACGCATGGCTGTAAAAGTCAGCCAGCCTACGGTTCCCAAAAGGACAGCCATGGGGAACCATAACAGCAGCCAGTCCTCTACTCCACCACTCAAAGGTGGTGGTGGCTCCATACAATTCCGAATCCTGCCACAGACTATGCCAAATATAGTCAGAAGCCAGGGCTACCATCACAGCAGCCCAGCCCATGCAGGTTCGCATTGGATTCGGGCAGTCGGTAAAGAAACAATGAAGCCAAAAACTGATGAGCCATCATCTTTAATCCTAGCTTGCACCCGGCGGGCAAGTAAAAACACACACTGGGCTCCAAAACCCACTCACATTCAGTGCTCACAAAGCTACTGACTTATCCGAGTTTTCTAGAATCAAAGGTTTCTAGTTCACCAGGCTTATTCACCTCTGTTTCCTATCTCCTTCTTTCTCCCTGCACAAACTCTACACTAACTGGCTTCTCCCTCAACACTCTGCCATCTTGGCTGCTTCTCCTGGCCTCCTCCACGTGGCCTTTCTCTGCTCTCCTTTCTGCTCTCTCCTCTAATGATAATCTCAGGAACCAAGAGAGCAAGCTCCTGTTCTGCCCCTATTTTATAGTGTAGAAATCCAAACCTCTAATCCAATATACAAAATAGGGAAGTCTCTAATACAAAGTCACTTTCTGAGGAATGATGGGATTGTACCATCTCACATCAAAAAGGGTGGGAAAGGCTTAATCCCAAAACCAAGCCCCAGGCTACAAGGATTGTGCCTGCCTTTAGCCCACCCCCAACACACATTAATATCACCTGGGCAATGGCCTCCTCATGGGCAGCGCCATCTTTAACAAAGTGAGCATAATATATTTTATCTGCCCAACAAAAACCAAAAAACAAAGCCCATGTCTGTTGACCACAGAAACAGAGTATTGGTCAAGCCAAATGTAACATCTTGACTTTTGTTGTGTTACAACCCCAGGCCCTTGAAAGCAGAATACCCTGTGGACCACAACCTCATGAAACCAGACAGAAGAAGGCCATAGCTGACATCAGGACCTAATGCAATAATCAACTACTCCCTAATGCTAGCCCCAGTTAATCAGTGTAAAGCAAGTAGCCACAGACACCATCACAGCCACCTGGCCCGTGCAGGTTTGCATTTGATTCGAACAGACAGTAATGAAATAATGAAACAACGGAGTCAAGAACTGGTGGACTATTAGCTTTAATCCTAGCTCGCACCCGGCGGGCTAGAAATACACACAGTGGGAAAACACCTCCCTTTCCATTCAGGGCTCCCAAAGCCACTGACTTATCCAACTTTTCTAGAATCAAAGGTTTCTACCTCACCAGCCTTATTCACCTCTGTTCTCCATCTCCTTCTGTTGGGCAGATAAAATATATTATGCTCACTTTGTTAAAGATGGCACTGCCCACGTGAAAGCTGTCACCCAGGTGATATTAATGTGTGTTGGGGGCGGGCTATGGGCAGGCAGAATCCTTGTAGCCTGGGGCTCGGTTTTAGGATTAAGCCTTTCCCACCCTTTTTGATGTGGGGTGGTACAATCCCATCATGCCCCGGATAAGTGACTTTGTTTTAGAGACTTCCCTATTGTGTATATTGGATTAAAGGTTTGGATTTCTACACTATAAAATAGGGGCAGAACGGGAGCTTGCTCTCTTGGTTCTTGAGATTATCATTAGAGGAGAGAGCAAAGAGGAGAGCAGAAAGAGGCCATGTGGCCAGGAGAAGCAGCCAAGATGGCGGAGTGTTGAGTGAGAAGCCAGTTTGTGCAGAGTTTGTGCAGGGAGAAGGAAGGAGATGGGGAACAGAGGTGAATAAAGTCTGGTGAGCTAGCCAAAGACCTGTGGTGGCGCAGTGGGTAAAGCGTCGACCTGGAAATGCTGAGGTCACCAGTTCGAAACCCTGGGCTTGCCTGGTCAAGGCACATATGGGAGTTGATGCTTCCAGCTCATCCCCCATCTCTCCTCTCTCTCCTCTCTAAAATGAATTAAAAAAAAAAAAAAAGTCTGGTGAGCTAGAAACCTTTGATTCTAGGAAACTCGGCTAAGTCAGTAGCTTTGAGCACTGAATGTGAATGGGTTTTGGAGCCCAGTGTGTGTTTTTTGCTTGCCCGCCAGGTGCAAGCTAGGATTAAAGACTATGGCCCATCAGTTTTTGGCTCCATTGTTTCTTTGCTGACTGTCTGAATCCAATGCGAACCTGCATGGGCAAGGCGGCTGTAATGGTGGCCTTGGCTACTGGCTTTACACCTTCTCTCTGCACAACCTCTGCACAAACTGGCTTCTCCTTCAGCACTCTGCCATCTTGGCTGCTTCTCCTCTCCTCCATGTGGCCTTTCTCTGCTCTCCTCCAGCATGGGATCCTCCACCCCATTTTATAGTGTAGAAATCAAAACCTTTAATCCAATTTACAAACAAGGAAGTCTCTGATACAAAGTCACGTATCTGAGGCATAATGGGATTCCTCATGAGATTGCCCCACCCCACATCATGCAACAAGCAAAGGTGTGGGGGAAAGCTTAGTTTTGAAAAGATCTTAGTATTAAAAAGGTGGGAAAGGCTTAGACGTAAAACTAAGCCTTAGGCTATAATGACCCTGCCTGCTTACAGCCTGTCCCCCACACCCAATGCAAACTATATGCAAGCAAACATATATTTCATATTTACAAACTTATTTGACCAACAATCAGTAAAGCCCAAGACGCCAACTCCTTTAGCCACCATGATTGACGATTCTTCCCCTTTATAACCCATTCCCTGGGAGACATTGGGAGCCAGGTCTCTGAGCATTAGCTTACCTGTAACACTGGGCTTGGCACCATTTCCTCAACTAATAAGCCCTTACTTTCTTGGCTGAAAATTCTTGTTCACATTTGATTGGACTTTTGATGTTCACAGGCAAATGGCCCCCAAGGGCTTACACATCACAGGCAGATGATGAAAAATTTGATCAGATATCAAGACTGGGGATTTTTTTCTAAAGTGACTTAGTGGGATTCTTACTGATAGATACGTGAATTCCAAACTGCCCTCTTGATGTTCCGCTTATCTGTCAGACCTCACCCTTGCTGGACTATCGCCCCTGAGACAGAGGAATTCCAAGAAGCTGGCAAGCTCCCCAAGGAGGTGCATTCCGGACATACCTGAACTTTTGCCTCAGTATCCCCTCAGGCTCTCCCAAACACTATATAATTCACCCCTAGTCTGTAACCGGTGCTCTTATCCCCTGAGAAGTGCCCGGCAGGGTTCCTTTCTTCCTTTCAATAAAGCCTGTTACTCTGGTCTTTCAGACTCCCATGGATTCCAACACTTACTAATACTGGGAACTCAACAAGGATGGATACAGAAGACCAAGGTTGAGACCTAGTCAAGAACAGGGCTTACAGAAGCCTAAATAAAGTTTAGTCAAAAGAGTCTTTGTTAGCCTGACCAGGTGGTGATGCAGTGGATAGAGTATCGAACTGAGATGCAGAGGATCCAGGTTCGAAACCCCGAGGTCACAGACTTGAGCACCGGCTCATTTGGCTTGAGAATGGGCTCACCAGCTTGAGTGCAGGGTCACTGACTTGAGCATGGGATCATAGACATGAATCATGGCCACTGGCTTCAGCCCAAAGGTTGCTAGCTTGAAGCCCAAGGTTGCTGGCTTGAGCAAGGGGTCACTCACTCTGCTGACAAGGCACATGTGAGGAAGCAATCAATAAACAACTAAGATGTCACAATGAAGAATTGAGGCTCTCATCTCTCTCCCTTCCTGTCTGTCTTTCTGTCCCTCTCTTTGTCTCTCTGTCTCTGTTGCAAAAAAAAAAGAGTTTTTGTCAGAAGAGCTGCCCAAACTATGGCTTTGGATACAAGAAGGCCCAGTGGAGAGGAACATCTAGTTTCCAACTTTGGAGGGTAAAATGAACTGCAAAGAAATGTTCCTGGATGAGAATATCCCTATGGAAGTCTTGGGGCTGCCCTGGGGCTGTGGGGATGTAGGGTAGAAAAAATAACTGTCCCTCATTAAAAACAGTGTTTGTGCCTGTGGTGGTGCAGTGGATAAAATATCAACCTGGAATGCTGAGGTTGCCGGTTCAAATCCCTGGGCTTGCCCAGTCAAGGCACGCATGACCAGCAACTACTATGAGCTGATGCTTCCCTCCCCTTTCTCTCTCTCAAAATCAATAAATAAAATCTTTAAAAAAAACACAAAACTGTCTCTCTACCTTTCTCGGTTTTGTGGGAGACCCCCTATATAAAGACAAATAGACAAGAGAAAAAGAGGTTATTAACATGTACACCTGTGGGTCAAATAAATTTGCAAATATGATATATATGTTTGCTCGCTTATAGTTTGCATTGGGTGTGGGGGGGCTGTAAACTGGCAGGATTGTTATAGCCTAAGGCTTAGTTTTAAGACTAAGCTTTTCCCCACACCCTTGACTATTGCATGATGTTGAGTGGTGCAATCTCATGAGGAATCCCATTATGCCTCAGATACATGACTTTATATCAGAGACTTCCTTGTTTGTAAATTGGATTAAAGGTTTTGATTTCTACACTATAAAATGGGGTGGAGGAGCCCATGCTGGAGGGGAGCAGAGAAAGGCCACATGGAGGAGAGGAGAAGCAGCCAAGATGGCGGTGTCTCAATCCTAAGGTTTATTTTTAAGATTAAATCCTTCCCACCCTTTTAATACTAAGATCTTTTCAACATCCTTGACTGCTGCATGATGTGGGGTGGTGCACTCTTATGAGGAATCCCATTTATGCTTCAGATACGTGACTTTGTATCAGAGACTTCCTTATTTGTATATTGGCTTAAAGGCAATTTCTACACTATAAAATAAGGCAGACCGGGGGCTCTCTTGCTCGATTCCTGCCATCAGCATTGCAGAGGCCTCCCTGATCCCTTGCTCTCTATTTTTCAAGGGAAAATCTGCTTTTCCCTTGGCTTTTCTTGTGGCTTGCCTGTCTTGGTGTAAAGCCAGTAGTCAGGGTCAGGGCCACCATCAAAGCAGCCCGGCTCTTGCAGGTTTGCATTGGATTCGGACAGTCGGTAAAGAAACAATGGAGCCACAAACTGGTGGGCCATAGTCTTTAATCCTAGCTTGCATCCGGCGGGCAAGTAAAAAATACACACTGGGCTCCAAAACCCAATCACATTCAGTGCTCACAAAGCTACTGATTTATCTGAGTTTCCTAGAATCAAAGGTTTCTAGCTCACCAGCCTTATTCTCCTCAGTTCCCCAGGCCTCCTCGTGTTATCTTTAACAAAGTGAGCATAATATATTTTATCTGCCCAACAATCCTTATCCCAAATACAAACTCTACACAAACTGGCATCTCACTCAGCACTCCGCCATCTTGGCTGCTTTTCCTGGCCTCCTCCATGTGGCCTCCTTCCACTGCTGGCTCTACTCTTCTCTGCTCTCTCATGCTAATCTCAGGAACCAAGAGCGGGCAAGCCCCCATTCTGCCCCTATTTTATAGTGTAACTTCACAACCTCTAATTCAATATACAAAATAGAGAAGTCTCTAATACAAAGTCACTTCTCTGAGGCATGATTGGATTGTACCGCCCCACATCAAAAAGGGTGGGAAAGGCTTAATCCCAAAACCAAGCCCCAGGCTACAAGGATTCTCAACACACATTAATATCACCTGGGTGACGGCCTCCTCGTGAGCAACGAGCAACGTAATCTTTAACAAAGTGAGCATAATACATTTTATCTGCCCAACACTTGGTGAGACACCAATAAACGGAATGGCCGACATCCTCCCACTCCGCCATTTCTTTACCATCTGCCCAAATTCAATGAGAACCTGCGTGTGAATGGCCACAATGGCGGCCCCTGGCCATACAGTATAACCTTTTCTTAACCTGGCCTCTTAAACTTATTCCAAGCCTTAGTTCAGAAAGACAAATTTGGGTTTTGTTTCCCGTCTCCTTGTCTGGCAGCCTTGCAATAAATTATTTTCTCTGCAAAAGAGTATTATTGCCTCATTATTTGGTCTCAGTTTGTTGGGCAGATAAAATATATTATGCTCACTTTGTTAAAGATGGCGCTGCCCATGTGGAAGCCCGCCTCCCAGGTGATGATATTAGTTGCCGTTATGCTTGGAATAGGAGTAATTATATTAATGTGTGTTGGGGGCGGGCTGTGGGCAGGCAGATCCTTGTAGCCTGGGGCTTGGTTTTAGGACTAAGCCTTTCCCACCCTTTTTGCCGTGGGGTGGTTCACTCTCATGAGAAATCCCATTATGCCTCAGATAAGTGACTTTGTATCAGAGACTTCCTTGTTTGTATATTGGATTAAAGGTTTTGATTTCTACAGTATAAAGTGAGGCAGACCGGGAGCTTGCTCTCTCTCAGTTCCTGAGATTAGCATTAGAGGCGAGCAGAGAGGAGAGCAGAGAAAGATCTCGTGGAGGAGGCCAGGAGAAGCAGTCAAGATGGTGGAGTGCTGAGTGAGAAGCCAGTTTGTGCAGAGTTCGTGCAGGGAGAAGGAAGGAGATGGGGAACAGAGGTGAATAAGTCTGGTGAGCTAGAAACCTTTGATTCTAGGAAACTCGGATAAGTCAGTAGCTTTGTGAGCACTGAATGAGTGGGTTTTGAAGCCCAGTGTGTGTATTTACTTGCCCACCGGGTGCAAGCTAGGATTAAAGATGATGGCCCATCAGTTCTTGGCTCCGTTGTTTCATTACTGTCTGTCTAAATCCAATGCGAACCTGCACGTGAATGGCCATGATGGCGGCTCCTGGCCTTACACTGCTGTACAGCACACGACAAGCCCACTTGCTCAGTTTGCTTACATAGTCAGCTCAAAATTATCCTTATGCCAAGAGGCCTATTTTGGGGTGACATGTTCTGCTACCCTTCAGGGAAACCTCTGAAAGTATCAGAAACTAAAGCTAAAGATGATTGCATGGCTCTTTAAACTCATATGGGATCATTGTCTGACAAGCCTCATGTCATTTGCTCTCCAGAGAAATGTAACCTGGCGTGACATAGTATTGACATACTGTTGAAAACTGATCATATTGTGACATTAGACACTGACTTATAGAGAACTGATATGTGCTAGATGGTTTCTATCCAATGGTTGTGGTTTTCTTGCCTGTGGACACCATTTATTTCTGTACCTCTTTAGCCATCTCATCTCTGCAATTCTTTTTTTCACTGGCTGTATACACTGGTTTCATTTTAAAACATTTCATTGCTTAAGCAACAGATTTGAACAAGTGTTTGCCAACCGATTTATGCAAATATTCCAACAAAGCTCTAATAACGGTCACTCCCAGGATGATCTGAGCATCTGCCCGTAGAAGAATTAAAATGCTGTCAAATACACTGTCAGTGCAGGGGTGCTGCCAGGAATTTCCTGGGCCCCACAGGTCCCCATGTCATCAAGGGCAGTGGAGCACTCTTATTTCCATATCTCACCCTGCCGCGGTTTAGAAACTTATTGATTCGAATATGCAAAACAGCCTGGGGCAGGGACTGTGAAAGACAGCCTGATGGCTCTGCTTAGCATCAATTAGCATTTCAAAAAGTGTCAAGTTGCTGGAAGACCTTTTTTTAATTGCTGCTAATCAGAGGTTCTACTGGGACCAAGGAGCTATTCTTGGGTGTGAATCCTCTGTAAGAAAAATAGTGTCCAAAGAGAAAGGGGGGTGACGTTTCAGCTGTAAATAAAAGAGGGCACCAATTTCAGGAGATTTCAGAATCCTGAAAGCTTGATTCTCTCGCAGAACTTGAGTTTTCCATTCACAGTGGAGCCTCCGCCCCAGGGTGGCCACGTTCCTTTAACATCTGTGCAGGTAAGGCAGAGACAACGCCAAACGCTGAGGGAAAAAAAAAAAAATGCTTATCTGTTTCTCTGCTGTCGTTTTATTGTATTCCTTTAAAGGAAATAGAGCCCATCACCATAACATCACTCCTTTTCCATTACTGAGGCTATTTTCCCTGTGAGCAGCTCAGGGTAGGAGGCAGCAGGAGATGAAGAGCTGTTATGACTTACCCAGTGTGGAAATAAACAGACTTCCCGAAGGAGAACAGGCAGAGGCTATTTATTCAGAGCTTGCTATGGCAAGGGAGTCAGTCAGCCGGCATCACTTGTGTTTGGCAGGGGCTCAAAGGCAGGCAGGGGAGTGGGAAGGCTTTATAGTGGAAAAAAGGAAGGATCTAGGTATGCTGTGTCTGGAGGTTTTTGACATGGGGATGCTGGAGGCCAGCTAATTTGAAATGGGGCATCCTATGGGGTTGACTTGGGGAGTTCATTTGGCTTTCTCTGGTTGGTTGTGAGTGTGGTGGTGGTGGGGGGGTTAAAAAAATAAAGAAGGGAAGCTGCAGTCAAAACCCAAGTGCTGACCCTTCTAGGACTGGTTGTTGCAGAGTTTGTAGGTCAGTTTCATTGTCATATACGGTGGGGTCATCATCTGTTTGTATAGTCAGTTTCTCACCCGGGTTGTATTTATCATAAAAAGTAAGATTAAGCAGCAGAAATGATTTGTTCTTGGGCCAAGGTAGAAAGCCCCTGCAAATCTGGAGCACAAATGGCTACTGGTGTAGTGTAAACAATGATGTAAATGGAGCCACTGTAAAATGGAGCCAGAGCTGCCATGCCAGAGGAACTGCCTTGTGCATCCTACACCCCAAACCTTAGAATGTAAAAATGGGGCAAAATAACCATTGGACTGAGCCTAAGCAGACTTGTTTCACAGAGAACTGTTTGCGAAGAAGAAAGCAGTTATTATGACTCTAGTACTGATGACAACTGACTAAAACTAAAGGCATTTATAAAGCCAGTAGCCACAGCCACCATCACAGCTGCCTGGCCCATGCAGGTTCTCATTTGATTCAGACAGATGGTAATGAAACAACAGAGCCAAGAACTGGTGGGCCATTAGTTTTAATCCTAGCTTGCACTGGGCGGGCAAGAAATACACACAGTGGGAAAACACTTCCCCCTCCATTCAGGGCTCCCAAAGCAACTGACTTAACCGACTTTCCTAGAATCAAAGGTTTGTACCTCACCAGCCTTATTCACCTCTGTTTCCCATCTCCTCTCTGTATAAATTCTGCACAAACTGGCTTCTCCTTCAGCATTCCGCCATCTTGGCTGCTTCTCCTCTCCTCCACGTGGCCTTTCTCTGCTCTCCCCTCTAATGCTAATCTTAAGAATTGAGAGAGAGCAAGCTCCCAATCTGCCCCTTTTTATAGTATAAAAATAAAAACCTTTAATCCAATATACAAACAAGGAAGTCTCTGATACAAAGTCATTTATCTGAGGCATAATGGGATTCCTCATAAGAGTGCACCACCCCCTATCATGCAACAGTCAAGGGTGTGGGGAAAAGCTTAGTCTTAAAACTAAGCCTTAGGCTATAAGGACTCTGCCTGCTTATAGCGTGTCCCCAATACCCAATGCAAACTATAAGCAAGCAAACATATATATCATATTTATAAACTTATTTGACCAACAGCATTGTTTAATTAACATCACTATCGAATGTTATCTGCACAGTAGAAATGCCTTCCTTCTAATTGGTGTACTTGTTCTCCTTCCCTTTTTCATAAATACTTGTCACCTCTGCTTCTTAATGGAAACATTATTTGGGCTTGACCTGAATTAATGACTTCTAAATAGCTGTTCTTATTGATCTCAACTAAATACTTTTTTGCCTCTCCCTTTGAAAGGACTTTTTATTTTTAGGGCACATTAAGAACACCGATTATTATACCTGAGGCAGCACTCGAGGGAGCCATGGTCTCCTAGTCCCATTGTCACCAGGAAAATGGGCTCCTCAGGCTGGCTGTCCACTGTAGCAGGGAGGCAGGCTGGATGACCACGCCACGGTCCAAGGGTCTGAGGATGCACTGCTGTAGGGGACTCATGATAGAGCTGCAATATGGCTCCAGCAGCAGAGGCTTCTGGAAAGTGCTGTACTCTCACTGCCTTCTCTCTGTGACTCCCTGCAACCTCACGCTGGGCTGACTGCTAGAGAGCTGAAATGCTTCCACCCAAAGACAAAAATCATGTCCCAGGAGCGAAGTTAATGAATGTATAAAGTGTAACAACTGCCTGATGTTATCTTTTTTGTTTGTTTGTATTTTTCTTAAGTTGGAAACGGGGAGGCAGTCAGACAGACTCCCGCATGCACCTGACTGGGATCCACCTGGCATGCCCACCAGGGGGCAATGCTCTGCCTATCTGGGTCATTGCTCTGTTGCAACCAGAGCCATTCTAGCGCCTGAGGCAGAGGCCATAGAGCCATCCTCAGTGCCCAGGCCAACTTTGCTCCAATGGAGCTTTGGCTGCGGAAGGGGAAGAGAGAGACAGAGAGGAAGGAGAGGGGGAAGGGTGGAGAAGCAGATGGGCGCTTCTCCTGTGTGCCCTGGCCGGGAATCAAACCCGGGACTCCTGCACGCCAGGCCGACGCTCTACCACTGAGCCAAACGGCCAGGGCCTGATGTTATCTTTTTACTTAGAAATGTATTGTTCTTTCTGATGGTCTACGTGACTACCCACCATAGAGTTTTGTTATTAACACCCTATAAAAAGAAGACCCTGTTCTGGGAGGGGTGTGGCCACCATTGGGAGGAAGCAGCTGCTGTGCCTGTATGTAAGTTTCTCCTAGTAAAGCTTTTATGCGTCTGGATAAGGTTATGTGTCAGTTCTTCGGAACTGATCCTAAATTTAGACTTTTGGGGCTTTCTCCCAACATCGCTGCCAGGGAGCCTGTCCAGGGCTGCCAGATCAACAGGCTTCCAGATGCTTCATTAGGGGCTCTCTTAATCAAACAGCACCTTTGGTGGGAATGTCTGTTCTGTGGTCAGAAGCAGAAAAGGGAAGACGCCTACATGATGGGTCAGGCACAAGGGGTGGGCAGTCAGGGGCCGTGAAAACTGACCCTCTTTCGATGGTCCACTGATGAGGCCAAGAGGGAAACAGAGCTGTAGAAAGGCGCAGCGATGAAAGACAGATCAATCAACAAAAGAAATGAACCAAGAAGAGCAAAAGAACCAGAATAACTGCTGTCACCACAGTTCACTAGGCTGGAATGCAATCTGTTTTGTACTTGGCCCAGGCTGCTCAGAGCAATACAATGGTGAAGGGAGAAGTGCTCTCAGCAGAGGCTGCTTACCGTTGTACAGAGACAGACGGCCCAACAGAAACCACAGGTCCTTTCTTACTCTTTTCCCCAAGCAGAGAAACCCTATTGCTAACCTTGTGTTCAAAGTGGGCATATTGGGCAGACATAACTTTCTCATTTGCATCCTTCCCGGGAGCCCTGGAACCTGGGCTCCTGTGCGAGAGAGGAAATATGAGCTCAGTGGTGGCCCGTCCTAGAAACCACGTCCTGGTGGCATTTGCCTGTCCTTCACCTGACAAAATAGGGAGATCTTTGGACCTAGTCAGGAGTTGACCTGGGTGTTGGGTGCTCCTGGCTAAAGCACTTAAATTCTTCTTTATTTTAGAACCTGTCAAGTTTGGGGATGCTATCCCTGTCTGAGCCAGGTCATACTCTCGTTCTTTTTAGCGCAATGTGATAGAAAGCTAGGAGTCTAAGAGACAGGCAGCAACAAAGGGCTTCCACCTTCTCCATCTTATGAAAGACAAGTCCTAGAAAATCCACACATAATCTGGTCGCAACTTCCTCTGTCTGTGTGAGATTCTAATGCCCCTGAGCCCACTGAGTTGGTTTGTCTCTAGAAGCAGAAAAACAGGGCTACAATCGAGCTGCATCTCTGCCACCTTTCCTGGGGGCAAAGAATCCCAATTAATTTCTAGTTCTTTCTTCAGGACAGAAATGCTAGGTCGAAGGTGACATTTAATCATAATGCCCTTCCCTCATTGGGGACACAGACACATTTCTCTCTAGTCTTGACTATAAATGTTTTTAACAAGCAAGCATAATTTCTAAACAAAGAGGGAAAATAAACTGGAAATGGGCAAAATTGCATGTAGTTTTCCTTGTTGCAGACACTTAGTACACATCTTGGGAAAGTAACGCACCCATCATTATATAGTCGCTTAAGAAAAAGACAATTGTTCTATTCATCCTATCTGCTGCAAATAAGCAAGAAAAGTCTCCATCATCAAAAAGGAGATTTTCCCCCAGAAGTTTCCCAAAATAGTGCCAGTCTCTCTACTAGTCAAATGTAGTACCAACGAGGTCTGCATTTGCATTCCAGAGACAGGGCACGACCAGTAAAAACATACCTTTGTGATGAAAAAATAATTCTTTTTTTTTTAAAAGATTTTATTTATTCATTTCAGAAAGGAGAAAGAGAAGGGGGGAAGGAGCAGGAAGCATCAACTCCCATATGTGCCTTGACCAGGCAAGACCCAGGTTTTGAACTGGCAACCTGAGAGTTCCAGGTCGACACTTTATATCCACTGTGCCATTGCAGGTCAGGCCAAAAAGAGAATTCTTTAACATATATTTTTTTAATTTATTGATTTTAGAAAGATAGAGATGGCAAGAGAGAGAAACATCGATCCGTTGTTTCACTTATTTGTGCATTCATTGGTTGCCTCTCGTATATGCCCTGACCGGGAATCAAACCTATAACATTGGTGTATTGAGATGATGCTCTAAGCCAGTGATTTTCAACCTTGTTTCTCACGCACTCATAAACTAATTACTAAGGTCAGTGCCCCTGACCTCTTCTTCTTTAGTAACTTATTTGTGCCATGAGATGAAAATGGTTGTATTTAGTCAGGGGCACTGACCTTAGTAATTAGTGTGTGTTTGTGCCATGAAAAAAAAAGGTTGAAAATTACTGCTCTAAGCAACTGAGCTACCCAGCCAGGGCAAAAAAGGACTCTTTTTCTTGGAGACAGAAAATGTGTATTGACTAAGAAAAGATAAGGTTCTTGTTTAGGTTTGGGGTAAGAGATAAAAAGGTCAGAAATAAAGGCCAACATTTTCTTTTTGCCAAAAGTAAAGCTTTTGATGTCACCAATGTGAGCTCATCAAAACAGGAAAAGTGGTCCACAGAGGTGCTGTGGAATTGAACCTTGTAGGGCGGGGGGTCATTGGAAGGCAGGTGCTCATTGCATTCGGGCAGACGGTAAAGGAACTGTGGAGCCAGAAAATGGTGGGCCATTTCGTTTATTAGAGTCTCATAAGGGCGGATGGGCAAACAGGCAGGGAAGACCATTTCCCTCTCTCTCAAGACTCCCCCAAAGCCCTCAGCATTCCGGACTCCCTGGACTCACAGGCCCCCACCAGCCTGGCACTCCCAACCTACAGGCTGGGCAGAAATAAACCCCTTCTCTAGCAAACAATAGTAAACAGTCGCCCCTCCCCATGGAGGCAGGCAATCCGCAATTTGCAATCTGCCCCCCCCCCCAGGGCAAGCACCTGCAGCCTTCCATAGACAGTACACACATGGTGCTGCCCCACGCCTTGCACCTGTTAGGCAAAATACAAGTGAGCAAGCCTAACTCACCTGTTTCACACTTGAAACACATTGGTTTGCCCAACAAACCCGCAGGAAACGCAACAGTGGAGGGGGGTGTGGGCAAGCTTCTCAGTGTCCCCTCAATATGATCCCACCTCTACCCGGGCACTCACAGGGTCTCCTGGAAGCTAACACCACTGGCTACAGCCAGCCAGTTAAGGGACTTGTTCAGAGTCACACTCTGACCCGGAGACCATGGTCATGGTTCATCTCAGCTTGCACCAGTAGATGGTTATTCCAGGGAAGATCAATTTGGGGCTCATCTTTTAAAGACTTCTAGAGACAGCAGTATGCAAAGTTGTCCTATTCCTAGAAACATGTCTAGTGGCTGTGCAAGAACCCTGCAGGCCCGTGCGAGCTGCTGCAGGTGACCAGTGACCTGGAAGAGGCTGAAAAGATCGGAGCCTCAGCTGCAGAGGCTGCTGCACTGTAGGGAGGACAGCAGGGTGGCTGCGTGTGGAAGCTCTTACCACCCCAGTAAATCTGATGAGATGACATTCAACCGGGGCAAATGTGCAGTCTGCCTGTGAGCTCAAGTACAAGAAGAATCCCTGGGAAAGAAAATCCAAATTCTAACTCCTCTTTTAGACTTTGATTGAAGTCTTGGTGGGTTTAGACAGAATCTGGGGGCTGAGAGAAACATAGAAGTGATCTAGCCCAACTAGTCATTGTATAGATTAGGACACGGGGCCCAGAGAGACGCTGACCTCATTAAGACTTGAAATTCAGCCCTCCCGAAGTCTGGCGGGCGTGGTGCCGTGTCCGGAACTGGCATCCCGCAGCTGATAAGAGTACAAGCTTTGGCCCCAGTCCTGTCACTCACATGCTGTGAAATGTGCACAAGCTATTACCTTCTCTCTTTTATCATCTGAAAATTGGATAAAAAAAAAATCAGTGTCAGCTCATAACAAGTTTTCAATAAATGTTAAGTAGTATATGCAAGCTGTATTTAGTTCTTTCTAGAACTCTTGAGGTATAGGAACATAGATGTAAGTTGAGAAAAAATGAATTTGAACAAGCTATGTAATGTGTTTTCTCATCTGAGAATGGAGTACAAAGTGTGTGTGTGTGTGTGTGTAACATATATAGTTTAAAAAGGTATATACAACTATAGGATGAAAAGGACCAAGGATCTCACTCTGAAAATAGCCCACTTGAAAAACTCTACAGGTTTCGGCTGAGTACAAATCCAATAGGAACTAAAGATGTGACCAGGCTGCTAAACAAGCTAATGATGCTCTAGGCTCCATTAGCATTAAGAGAAGAAACAGCCTCAATGTTTTTTGGGTCAATCAGACCATGTTTAGATCATTGGTCCCAACTGCAAATCACAGTGGCTATCACCAAGCTGACGTCCAATATGCTTAAATGTTCTGAAAGAACTCATAGGACCCCTAGATAGGAAAAGGCAAATAAAACTACTCATAAGAGTCAAGTTTCTTGAATAGAAATACTAACATAATGCTTTAAATAGAAGACTAGATAGATAGATAGATATTTACTTTTGTATGTGTCCTGACTGGGGATTGAACCCATAACCTTGGTGTCTCAGGATAACACTCTAACCAACTGAACTAACCAGACAGGGCAAAATATATTTCTTAAAAACTGAAACAAACAAAGAAACAAAAAACTGAAATGAACACAGGTCCAGATTGGCAACGGCCTCCACAGAGTCAAATGAACATACACTCTGTCTCTTCTCTTTGCACAGTTGTTGTGCCGGGCCTGCTGTGGATTGTGTAGGACTCTGACTATTGACTGGGAGGAGATGCCAGGACTTGTGTCAGTGTCGCAGAGCTCACCAGAAACAGCACATTGAAGGAAACCTCCAGGTCTTCAAGGGATGAGAGAGCAGAAGGTTCTTAGTGGTGACACAGCCTCTTCTCACTTTCCAGGTAAAGAACCTGAGGCCTGGAGAGATAGAGTGACTCACCCCAGGGCCCAGAGTAAGTTGGGGTCAGAATCTGGGACTAGGACTTGGCTGGTGGTTTAGTGAACAGAGCGTCGGCCTGGAGCATGAATGTCCCGGGTTCAATTTCCAGTCAGGGCACACAGGAAAAGTGACCATCTGCTTCTGTCCCCCTCCCTCTCCCCCTTCTGTTCCTCTCCCCCTCCATAGCCAGTAGCTCAATTGGTTTGAGCCTGGCCCTGGGCACTGAGGATAGGTCTGTTGGAGTGCATCAGCCTTAGGTGCTAAAAATAGCTCAGTACTTGAGCATTGGCCCCAGATGGGGTTGCTGGGTGGATCCTGGTCAGGGCACATGTGGGAGTCTGTCTCACTATCTCCTCTCCCTTTACCTTAAAAAAAAAATCTGGGACTAGAACCATGGCCTTTGCACTACACCAATGGAAACTGTATTAAAGCTGCAGAGGCCAGGTCCTACCCTAGCATTAGTGAATGTATATGGACATTTTTAATGCTCCACAGAATAATTTACTGTGAATATATGATTAAACAACTGTATTACAATTGCTTTTTTATCTGTACTTTAATGATTTCTCTTTATATATATTTTAGTATTTGTTTCTGTAACAGCTTTATTAAAACTAATTCATATACCATATCATTCACTCATTTAAACATTTCAATGGTTTTTATTTTTATTCTTTTAATTATTTTATTTTATTTTATATATTCATTTTTAGAGAAGAGAGAAAGAGGGAGAGAGAGAGACAGAGAGAGAGAGGAGAGAGAGAGACAGAGAGAGAGAAGGGGGGAGGAGCTGGAAGCATCAACTCCCATATGTGCCTTGACCAGGCAAGCCCAGGGTTTTGAACCGGCGACCTCAGCATTTCCAGGTCGACGCTTTATCCACTGCGCCACCACAGGTCAGGCTTCAATGGTTTTTAATACATTCAGTTGTTCAACCATAACCGCAATCAATTTTGTGTATTTTCATCATCCCAAATCCCATATCTATTGTCCGTCACTCTCCATATTCTCTCAACCCCAATGACCTAGGCACCACTAATCTACTTACTTGTTTCTATATATCTGCCTTTCTGGATATTTTATATAAATGGAACCATACAAATGTGGTCTCCACTTTACAGCTGAAAAACCTGAGGCTCAAGAAAGTTATTTAGCAGGCTCAGGTTCATATATCTATTAATTAAATGCACCAGCATTCAAATCCAGTTTTGATACTAAATTGTGATTATATAAATATATTTTATTATATGCATACCATATCTTGTTTACCTTTTCATCAATTGATGGACATCTGGGTTGTTCCCCATTTTGGCTATTATGCATAATGCTGAGGCCTGGCCCAGTAGCTCAGGTGGTTAACGCATCGTCTTTATAGGCCAAGGTTGCAGGTTCAATCCTCAGGTCAGGAGACGACAAATAAGAATCAACCAGTGAATGCATAAGTGGAACAACAAGTCAATGTCTTGTTCTCTTTATCTCTCCCTTCCTCTCTAAAATCAACAAATAATTTTTTTTAAGTGAGAGAGAGAGAGAGAGGGACAAACAGGGACAGACAGGAAGGGAGAGAGATGAGAAGCATCAACTCTTTGTTGTGGCTCCTTAGTTGTTTATTGATTGTTTCTCATATGTGCCCTGACGGCTGGGGGGGGGGGGAGGTACAGCCGAGCCAGTGGCCCCTTGCTCAATCCAGCAATCTTGGGCTTCAAGCCAGTGACCTTTGGGCCCAAGCCAGCAACCATGGGGTCATGTCTATGATCCCACACTCAAGCCAGCAACTCCAGGCTCAAGCTGGATGAGCCCATGCTCAAGCTGGCGACCTCAGGGTCTCAGGGTTTTGAACCTGGGTCCTTAGCATCCCAGGCCAACACTCTATCCATTGCACCACCACCTGATCAGGCAATAAAAAAATCTTTTAAAAAACTTTTCTGTCATAAATTAAAAAAAAAATAATGCTGCTATCAGCATTCATGTATAAGTTTTTATGTAGACATGTTTTTATTTCTCTTGGATATACACCCAGGAATAAAGTTGCTAGTTCATAGGGTGCTCCTATGTTTAACTTTGAGAAAATGCCATACTGTTTTCCAATTCAAACCACTACACTGATCATTCACAATATGCCAGCAGCTGTGCTGAACTACCCACAGGGATTAGTTATTTAGCACTCACAACAGCACTATGATGGATCCAACTATTTTATAATTTACAAATAAGGAAGTTGAAGTCAAGCTAGAGGCTAAGTAACTTGCTCAAGACGTCACATCTAGCAGTGTAAAGATCAGACACAGGCAGGCTGACTCCAGAACCATCACCCTAAATCATGACAGTGTCCGATACCCTGAAAGCACCAGGCTATGTGGACCTGCTGCATCCAAGGGGAAAGGACAGAGGACAGTGGGTCCCACTTTGGAACCATGGCCCCGGGAATATAGAGGGGTAGGAGCTGCGGAACCTCTTCCCCATTCTCCCTCCAGCTCCTCCACTCTCCCTCCAGCTCCTCCACTCTCCCTCCAGTTCCTCCATTCTCCCTCCAGCTCCTCCATTCTCCCTCCAGCTCCTCCATTCTCCCTCCAGCTCCTCCATTCTCCCTCCAGTTCCTCCATTCTCCCTCCAGCTCCTCCATTCTCCCTCCAGCTCCTCCATTCTCCCTCCAGCTCCTCCATTCTCCCTCCAGTTCCTCCATTCTCCCTCCAGCTCCTCCACTCTCCCTCCAGCTCCTCCATCCTCCCTCCAGGCATTTTATGTCTGCTCTTGGTCTCCAGGTCCCGAGTAACATGTGATGTCAACTTTGGGAGCCCCCAGATTTTACTTAGGCTTGTTTTATTGTGAAGACCAGACACCTATATAATATTGATCTGTTAAAGGGTCTGCTGCTCTTAGGATACAGTTGGCACCTAAGAGCAAAGAGTGAGCACGTGGGGACTTAAAGCAACCCTGCAGTGCAGGGGGCATCATGGGAATGAGAGGAACTGGCTGTTCTCCAGCTCTCCCTCATGACCACGTGGCCTCTGCTCTATTCATTACCAGCCACTGCCCACTGCCCCCTCATGCTGTTAGGTCCCTCCTTGGCTTGTACATCGCTTTAGCTTGACACAGCCTCACCTTCCTCTGTGGCTCAATTGCCCTATTCTCTCATCGTTCTTAGTTTAAATGATTGGAAAACGAAGTCTTTGAAGTCCAGTTTCTGTCCCTATGTCAGATCACACCAGAGTCACTCACTGACAGCCTACAGACTGGTGGCCAGGCGCCCACAGTATCTGGCCAGCCCTAGCTAGGTGGGGGCACATGGGGTATGTGTGTGTGACATCATACAGGGCCAGCGAAGGAGGTGTCCTTCCAGGCACTATGGTAAAGTAGCCATCCTGAGCTGCGGACTGGCCCTCCCAGTATAGCATATCCACCCCCATGCATGCATCCCTACTGAGCACACACAGACCACGTTTTATCCACCATGATGTTCCCCGCAGGATAAAGCACAGTTTGAGTGAGGGATTTAAACCCCTGTCCTATGGGAGTCTAAGGACCTCCAACCTGTCTACCCTTTGGTTTTCTGGCCATAACTCTTGAGTCAGCTAAGTCCCACTCTTGCACAGGACATAGCCCATCCTAACCCCTAGTCCACCACTGGTTATCTAGATCCATTCCTCCGGGTGGATCGGCATGGAGCTTGTATTCGTTTCTGTTGCTGCTGTAACAAATGATCACAAACTCAGGGACTTCACACAGCACCCATGACCTTACAGTTCTGTGAGTTATAAGGCCAACACAGTTCTCACTGGGGGAAAACCACGGTGCTAGCAAGGCTGTGTTCCTCTCTGGAGGCTCTAGGAGAGGACTGTTGCTTTGCCCTCTCCAGCTTCCAGAGGCAGCTGCAATCCTTGGCCCGTAGCCCACCTTCCCCATGGTCAGAGTCAGGGAAAGAAATTGACTTCTCACATCACATCACTCTGACCTTCTCTTCTGCCGCCCTCTTCCACTCTCGAGGACTCTGATGATTACACTGGGCCCACTTATTCATAATACTCTCCCAGTGTTAAAGGCAGCTAATTATCAATCTTAATTCCATCGACTTTAATTCTCCTCTGCCGCATAACATAACATATTCACAGGTTCCCAGGATTAGAATGTGAACATCTTTGGGGGCCATTATTCTACCTAACACAGAGCTCAACCAACACTGAATGAGGTTCTTACAGACCTCGGATACACGTCTTTACATACACAACATGCATGCAAACACTCATGTATACACACAAACTCACACACACACGAAGCCAGAAGTTGGGGGTTCAGAATATAAGTTATCCGAAGCATAGGGGGGAGGAGTAACAACCAGCATTTTTTTTTAAGTGAGAGAAGGGGAGATAGTGAGGCAGACTCCAACCAGGGTCCACCAGGCAACCCAGTCTGGGGCTGACACTCGAGTCAACTGAACTATTTTTAACACCTGAGGCTGACATGCTTGGACCAGCTGAGCTATCCTTAGCACTCTGGGCCGTGCTCAAACCAATCAAGCCACTGGCTGCAAGAGGAAAACGGGGGAGAGAAGGGGAAGAAGGAAGAAAGGGAGGGGAAGAGAAGCATATGGTCACTTCTCTTGTGTGCCCTGATGTCCACATGCCAGGCTGATGCTCTGTCCACTGAGCCAACCAGGTAGGGCCACTACCAGCTTTAAGGAGATTGTTTTACCTGGATGCTATGTCCTGGAACTTGGTGACTTTAATAAAGCAATCGCAGTAGAGCAATTTTTGCTGGCAATACTGAAAGAAGCAAGAAAACCACAGTCTGGTGAGTACCACTTCCAGCCCAGAAGTCTACCAAAGGGAACAAAGGACCGATGGGGCTGCAGCAAGAGCCTTTGACCCCAACTGTTTCTTCTCTTTGACCTTTCCCAGATCATGGCCCCACAACATATTAAAATTGGAACCTGGGAATGCTACTGGATGAAAGGTTCACTGGGACCTCAGCAGAGCAGGAAAGAGGACAGCTACCTGACTTCCCAGGTGACAACGGGTTCTCCCACACATTTGTGTTACCTTAAACACTTCTGCGGAAAGGGCCTCCCCAGCCACTCAAAAGGTCACTGAAGAGAGTTTAAGGAAGGACTATTTACAGAAGGATGGGTGAGATTAAGGGGACTGAGAAGCATGGAGAAGCAGCAAGGGATGGACATGGAAAGAACTCATTAAACCTTGAACCTACAAAGGTCAGGGGAGGGAGCGTTGCTGTAACCCAGTGAGAGTTGCAGGACAGGATCTGCCTGCTGAGAGCACTGCGCAGAGGTGGAGAAGGAACACCTCCCACTCTTTCCCTTAGCATCCTCTGAGCGGTTGCCGTGCCTCGTGCCTCTCTGGCTGTTCCGACCAGATCCAGAGGACAAGAGCACACAGCTGATGCAGTCCACAGAAGTCAGCCTTAGGAGGCACAGAATTGGGAGGGAAGCGTGCTGCAAACAAAACAGCCAGCCCTCCCCACTCTGGCTTACTCCTCTTCCCAGAGGTTCCAGAAACCACTGGATAATGTAAAGCTCCTTGCAGGGATGGCAGCCACAGGAAGTCTGCATCCCTATAGCGAGAGCCCAGGGCTCTGACAGCAACAGAAGGAAACTCCAAGAGAAAAAACGAAAAAGAAAGGCCGCAGGAAGAGAAAGACAGGCTTGGGAGGTAACAAAGCAGCAGAGTCCAGGAGCTCTCTGCTGTCAAACTGAGCTCTGAGCTTTTGTTTAAAAACCAGAGCATGGAGCTGTTTACCTAATACCTTGAGCACCTTCAGCGGCCCCACATCTGCCGTTATATTGGATGAGCTCACGGAGCCATCCGTGCCGCTCCTGGGCCCACTCTTGGTTATATTAAGGTACTCTTTAATTGCCACATTTTCTGAGGCAGAGAAAGCCTAATCTGAATGCAGCTTTAAAACCAACAGCAATCAGCAGAGATCCATCAATTAGCATTCGGCATTAAGCAATGCAGAACATTTTCCAAGGCTCCAAGGGCCTCTCCACACCTAAACATTCTGCAAAGTTCATTCTCTCCCTTTTTGAATAATATTCGGGGCTCTTGACTCACCGTCTTGACTGACAGACAGCTTTTCCCAGCTGCCAAAAGAATAACCAATTTTCTACTGTAGCTCTTTTCTAATGCAAACAGAACAGCTCCAACAAAGCTTTTTACTCTGGTACACATATTTTTTTTTTTTTAAGGAAAAAGTATCTGCTTCAAACCACTAATTATAATTTATTATAACAATACTTCCCAGGAAGCAGAGTTCTTGCTATAATTAACTACGGAGGAGTAGGATGAAACAACTGTTTATTTAGTTTCAAGCTACTTGTTCAGAATTTGTTGCCCCTTGCAGCTTAACTCACAATGATTTAAAATTCAGATGTTACAGAAGCACTGTCAACTCTGGGCTGAATATGCCTTAGTGATATTCTTTTTCTTAAGGATTTTCTTTAGGTTTTGCCATTTTCTTAGATTGAGAGGGTGAGATTTTATCCATAAATGTTCATATAGTTATGCCTTTTCCGTGATATTGCAACAATATGATGGTTGGGCATCGAGACGGCTTTCAAATGCTGCCCCTCATTGGGGCTGTGAGAATTTTGAACTTGGTAGCTTTGCTGGCATTAGTTTAAATATCACAATGAAGAGAACTCTCTTTCATTTCATTCCATTGTCACTGCCCTGAGGCATGTGCCAGTCCTCAGTTTCCTCATCTATAAAATAGGGATGATAACACATAGGCTACAAAATTGTTGTAAAGGTTATTATCAAAGCATTTGGCACAGGATTTGGCATACAGTAAGCAGTTCCTACTTTTATTATTATTATTATTATTATTATTATTGCTAGCCAAGAAAGGCAACATAGCCATGACTGAAGTGGGTGAGGGAATACAGTATCTTTCCTATGGCTTGTCTGAGTCCAGGATGGGGACTGCCTGCACATGAACAGCAGAGCATAACAGTCTTGAAGCAGGCCAGGCTTCTGAAGTCCTCTATCATAATTCTCAATACAGTCGCCAGAACGAAATAACTTGGAATTATTTAAATCTCAAGTGGCTGCGGTGACAAACATTTCTTCCAGTTACCTTCTTATTTAGCTTCTCTGACTTCCAGATCATTTTGCACCATGCACTGAGATGTTCTTCTTCAGTAGAAACTAGCAAGTTGGCTCCTGGTCTTTGCTGATATAGATATTCATGAGACTATTTATAAAGTTCAGAGAATTCCTGGCAAGAAAGTTACTTCAAAACAATATATTTCACCAGTAGTTACTGAGATGGCATTTCCGGCAGCTCAGAAAGTTGTCCTTTAGAATTTGAATCAGATCCCATCTAAGAACAATAGAACAAGAGCACACAAACATTTCTGATGCATTTCATTTTTTGCAGAATGGTTTAATTATTGTTTGTGATGATAAAAGCAACATGTGGTTATTGCAAAACATTAAAAACAAGAAAAGCAGTGTTCAGTCAAGAGTTAACTCAGCAGGTTTGGGCTGCTTGACCTTAAACATCTGCAACATCTTCAGGACTTGCCCTTGGCCCAGGCCTTGGAGATGACCTCTGGGTCTCTGGAGTATCTGGCCTGATGATACTGTCTTTGTATGCCTGATATATACCACATACTTTGTGCTAACAATGTGATTTATAGTGAACAATGATTCTAAGTATGCCGGAGTTTTTAGGCCATACTGTATCAGTTTGAAGTGGGGTCTACACCCTCTATGACTGACTTGTGGGCACCAAGGTTCAATTAGAACCCCAGTTATGAGCTTCCATGGCTGGCAACACTTCACATGGGTTATTACACACTGTTGCTGGAAGAATTAAGTTCTGTCTGTGTGACTCCACTAGGTAAGGACAAATCGAAGTTTGATTTGGCTATTCCTAGACTATGTCTCATGTGTTTTTTCCCTTTGCTGATATTAATATGCATCCTTTTGGTGTAATAAACTGTAACTGTGAGTAGAACAGCTTTTCTGAGTCCTCTGAGTCCTATTAGTAAATCACTGAACATAATAGATAATCTTGGGGAGGCTCAATGCAAATATAAAAAGTAAAACAAATATTATTCATTGTCCAACTTCTAAAGATAATGTTTTCTAAATATATATGAATATATCTACACACAGAGACTTTTTCTTTGCAATCTACCATTCTTGTTAATGTAAACTGGATCATATTACATATACTGTTTAGTAATCTTTTCTCAGTTAATACAAAAGACATATTTCCTATGTCCTTAAATATAAATATATTATTGGTACAGAATTCTATTGTATAGAATTTATGATATTAAAAAAAAGAATTTATGGCCTGACCAGGCAGTAGTGCAGTGGATAGAGCATGGGCCTGGGATGCGGAGGACCCCGGTTCCAAACCTCAAGGTCATCAGCTTGAGCGTGGGCTCAGCAGCTTGGGAGTGGGGTCTCCAGCTTGAGTGTGGCATCATAGACATAACCCTATAGTCACTGGCTTGAGCAAGGGGTCACTGGCTTGGCTGAAGCACCCCCTCCCAATCAAGGTACATGTGAGAAAACAATCAATAAACAACTAAGGTGTTGCAACTGTGAGTTGACACTTCTCATCTCTCTCCCTTCTTGTGTATCTGTCCCTGTCTCTCTCTCTTTCTCTCTCTAAAAAAAATATATATATATATAATTATTTAATCTATCATTCACTGATAGACATTTGGGTTGTTTACCCCTTTCTGGTTATATAAACAATGCTTTAATAAACATCCTTGAAGATAATATTTTTGCAAACTTATCTCATTATTGGTTATACAGGGATCTATGATATAAAGGTGAAGAATTGTAGTAACACTCACTTAAAGGGATCAATTAGATGTGTCAAAGCATGTAAAATCTTTGGACCTCTACTCTGAACATTTCTGATATCAAAAATGATTTAGCCCTGGCCGGTTGGCTCAGCGGTAGAGCGTCAGCCTAGCGTGCGGAGGACCTGGGTTCGATTCCCGGCCAGGGCACACAGGAGAAGCGCCCATTTGCTTCTCCACCCCTCCGCCACGCCTTCCTCTCTGTCTCTCTCTTCCCCTCCCGCAGCCAAGGCTCCATTGGAGCAAAAGATGGCCCGGGCGCTGGGGATGGCTCCTTGGCCTCTGCCCCAGGCGCTAGAGTGGCTCTGGTCGCGACAGAGCGACTCTCAGGATGGGCAGAGCATCGCCCCCTGGTGGGCATGCCGGGTGGATATCAGTCAGGCGCATGCGGGAGTCTGACTGCCTCCCTGTTTCCAGCTTCAGAAAAAAACAAAACAAACAAACAAAACAAAACAAAAAAAAGAGTAGCTACCAGTTATTTAACTGTGTGACAGAATAAAACTTCACAATTTTTAAATAAAGACAGCATAGCTCAGAGCCTTTACCATGTATTGTTTACTACAGTCAGAAAAAATTACTAGAAAATGTGATACATAATCAAGAGGGAAAACAGCAAATTAAGCAGATCCATTAATGACTCAAATATTCAAATTGTCAGACAAGAGTTTAGAAAATATTATAAATACATTAAATAATTTAGAATAAAAAATGTAAAATGGGTGAATAGAAGTGGAACTCCAAAAGAGAAAGAAAAATTCTTTATAGAATCAAAAATACAATATCTGAAAAAAAAGAATTCATTGGAGCCTGACCAGGCGGTGGTGCAGTGGATAGCACATCAGCTTGGAATGCTGAGGACCCAAGTTCAAAACACCAATGTCACAGGCTTGAGTGTGGGTTCACTTGACTTGAGCACGAGCTCACCAGCTTGAGTGCAGTTGCTGGCTTGAGCATGGGATCATAGACATGACCCCATGGTCACTGGCTTGAGCCTAAGGTCGCTGGCTTGAGCAAGGGATCTCTGACTCAGCTGTAGCCCCCCAGTCAAGGCACATATGAGAAAGTAATCAATGAACAACTAAAATGTCACAACTTAGAATTGATGTTTCCCATCTCTCTCCCTTGCTGTCCGTCACTCTCTCTTAAAAAAAAAATTCATTGGAGACTAACTAAAAACTGGATACAGAAGAAGAAATGACCAGTAAAGTTTAAAAATAGTAGAAAAATAAAGAAGAAAAAAAGTAGTCAGTAGAAAGTATTCAAAATCCTAATAAAGAAAATAATAATAAGCAAGAGCATCTGAGACTAGTGGGATATTAACAGTTTAACATATATGTATGAAGTCCCAAAAGAAGAAGAATGGGAGAAAAAAAAACTATGTTTGGAGACTATAAATTAAATCATTTCAAAACTGATTAAAAACATCAATTTATAGATCCAAGAATGAATACAAAAGAAACCATGCCAACATACATCATTATCACACTTCAGAAAACCAAAGAGAAAGAGAAAATTCTTTAAAAAAAATTTTTTTTTATTTATTCATTTTTAGAGAGAGAGGAGAGAGAGAAGGGGGGAGGAACTGGAAGCATCAACTCCCATATGTGCCTTGACCAGGCAAGCCCGGGGTTTTGAAACAGTGACCTCAGCATTCCAGGTCGACGCTTTATCCACTGTGCCACCACAGGTCAGACAAGAAAATTCTTAACATCATCAGCTAGTGTAGGTGTGAGGGCACATTACAGTCAGGGAAACAACAACATAAATTATGACTGACTTTTCACTAGAAACTATAGAAACCCTAAGACAGTAGAATGTCATATTGAAAGCACTAAGAATATTATTAGTCAACTTAGAATACACATTATTGAAAATATCTTCTAAAAATAAAGACAAAATAGGCATTTTTAGACAAAAATAGAGAGATTTTGATACCAATAGAACCACAGGGATAAAAAAAAAAAAAGCCAAAGGGAAATGATTTTAGACCTAGATCTGTGGGAAGAAGTGGAGTCCTGGGAACGGGGAAGATGCAGATAAACATAACAAACATAAAAGACTATTTTAAATGTTTCTTTAAAAAAATTGACACAAGCTTATTCTAAAACGTATATGGAAAGGCGTACAGCTTTAGAAAATATTAGTGCAGGAGGAAAAATTGTTCTGCCCAATTTTGGGACTTACTATGTAGCTACAGTAATTGAGACAGTGTGATATTGGTGAAAGGACACACACAGATCAAGAAAGCAGAGAATGCAGAAAGAATAGCCCCACACTAAGATGCCAGACCAGTTTGTGACAAAAGTAATCAAATGAAAGGATAGTCTAGTCAGCAAATGATGCTGGAGTGACTATCAATATCAAAACAAAAACAAAGACTTTGACCCAAACATATATGTATACACACACACACACACAATCATTTATAATGAACCATAGACTTACCTGTAAACTGATAAGACTTAGAAGAAAAAGAGAAGGAAATCTTTGGAACCTAAGGCTAAGTTCAACATCATTCATCAGTAATCATGACACCACAAGTATGATTCCTAAAATAACATATTAATAAATGAAATTTCAGCAAAATAAAAATTTTTTTTGCTCTGTGAAAGACCATAAGAGTATGAAAAACAAGCCACAGACTGGGAGAAAACATTTGCAAACCCTATGCCTGACGAAAGACTTGCATGTAGAATATAGAAAGAACTCAAAAACAGAAGAAAATAAACAAGCTATCCAATTAGAATATGAGCAAAAGACCAGTGTCACCCTCCCATAAATTCAATAAAAAGAAAACAAAAAGAAAATGAGCAAAAGACATTAACAAACATGTTTCACCAAGGAGGATATATGAATGGCAAATAAAAACATAAGGGAAGTTGTTCAACTTCATTAGCCATGAGAGATGCAAATTAAAACCACAATGAAATATCATTACAACTCTATTAGAATGACTAAAGTAAGAAAATTGCAACAAATGCTAGTGAGAATGTGAAGATACTGAATCTCTCATACGTGGTTGGTGGGAATGTAAAATATAAACTAAATATATACTTACCATTTGACTCAGCACTTGCACAGTTGAGAGTTTATCCCACATAAATGAAAACTTATGCTCAGACAAAAACCTTTATGTGAATGGTCATAGCGACTTTATTCATAATAGACAGAATATGGAAACAGTCCAAATATCCTTCAGTCAGTAAATGGATGAACCAACTGTGATACAACAAAATGTAATATTACTTAGCCATAAAAAGGAGAAAACCACTGATAAATGATATATCTTGCATAAATCTCAAGGGCATTATTCTGAGCAAAGAAAGCTGATCTCAAGAAGATTACATATTGTATGACTCCATTTATATACCATTCACAAAATGGTAGAATTCTAGAACTGGAGAATAAATTAATGGTTGCCAGAAGACAGGGATTTATTAGAGAGGTGGGAGTGTGTGACTATAAAGGGGTAGGTAGCACAAAAGAGTTTCTTGATATTAATAAAACAGTTTGTATCTTGATTGTGTAGTTACATTATTCTATACATATGATAAATTTGCATAGTTCTATACATACATATATACTTACCTGTGAAAAATGGTGAAATCTGAATAGGGCACAATTAACAGTATTGTACCCATATTAAAGCCTTGGTTCTGGTACAGTACTCTAGCTAGTAGGATGTTATCACTGGGGGGAGATGGGGGAAGAATATATAGAATCCTCTGTCCTAATTTTGCAACTTCCTGGTGAGTCTATAATTATTTCAAAAGCAAAAGATTTTGAAAAACTATTGAATATTTAAAGCAAAAGCAGTAACAGTGTATGGAATAAACAAAGAAGTAAAATATACAACAAAAATTGCACAAGCAAGAAGTGAAGTTAAAGCCTGACCAGTGGTGGTACAGTGGATAGAGCATTGACCTGGGACACTGAGGTCTCAAGTTCAAAATCTTGAAGTTGCCGGCTTGAACACAGGCTCACCAGTTTGAACATGGGTTTATCAGTTTGAGTGTGGAATCATGTCTGATTGTTGGCTTGAGCCCAAAGGTTGCTGGCTTGAAGCCCAAGGTTGCTGGCTTAAGCAACCTTGGCTCAGCTGGAGCCCCCCAGTCAAGGCATATATGAGAAGCAATCAATGAACAAGTAAAGTGCTGCAACTACAAATTGATGCTCTTATCTCTCTCCCTTCCCCCCCTCTCAAAAAAAAAAGGAGTTAAATACAGTTGTAAGATTATTATATTGTTTTTGTGTGTGATAGTATAATATTAATTCCAGGTTGATTGTGATCTTAAGGATGTATACTATAACCCCTTGAATAGCCACCAAAATCTATCTATCTATGCAGTATAACTAATCAGCAAATAATCAGCAAGTAGAAGAGGTGAAATATAATTCTAAAAAGTACCTGATTAATCCAAGAGAAAGCATGACACAAGGAACAAAAACAGAGGGGACAAACAGAAGTAGGAACAAAATTATTTAACCCAACCATATCAATAATAATGGTAACTATAAATGAACTAGACGCTCCAATAAAAGATATTGTTATTGGGTTTGTTTGTTTTTTAAAAAAGATCCAACTATATGTTATTTATATAGGTACACATTAAATATAAGGACACATTTGGAAGTAAAAGGGTCTAAAGAGATATGCTACACAAACACTGATTATAACAAAACTGGTGTGGCCATGTGGAATAACAGAGAAAGTATATTTCAGGACAAGAATTATCACCAGTGAAAGAGAAATATTTCATAGTAATAAAAGTATCAGTTCCACAGAACATGGAAACCCTCAACATACATATCCAATAATATGCCTTCACATACAAATACATGAAGCAAAAATTGACAGAACCAAACAAACCCCTCATCTTACTTGGACATTTTAACACTCTTCTCTCAGTAATTTCTAGAATAAGCAGACAAATATTAGTAAAGATATAGAAATGTTCAATAGCACTATCCACCAAGTTTACTTAATTTATAGAACACCCTCCACCCAGCAACAGCAGAATACACAATCTTTTCACATGCACATGGAATAATCACCAATATAGATCATATATCAGGCCATTAAACAAGTCAATGAATTTAAAGAATTGCAATTATACAGAATATGGTCTCTAACCACATTGGAATTAAATTAGAAATCAATTTTTTTTTAAAATGTCTAGTTATTGACTGATTTTAGAGAGAGAAAGGGAGAAAGATCAAAAGAGAAACATCGATTTGTTGTTCTACTTTTTTATGCGTTCATTGTTTGATTCTTGTTTGTGCCTTGACTGCCCACAACCTTGGTGTAGTGGGACAATGTTCTAACCACTTAGATACCCATCCAGGGCATTACAAAACAAAATAAGTCTTTACCTTTATGTCAGCAGTCTCCCTGGCTCAAATAAATTTGATAAGATTGTTTTATTCTCTACTCTATGCATATCTGGTATCGGTGGGATTCAGCTGGTTCACACCGGTTCGGCAGAACCAATTGTTAAAATGGCACTAGTAATCATGGTTCTCTCTAAAGTGGGCATCTGGGCAGCCACCCAATGTGGAAGTCACAAATTTACATTCCTTACTCTTTTTTAATGTTCGTCTGAGCAACAGCATATTCTAAGTGCCCATAGTTAATGCTCATTCCATCCATAGGTGAAAAAAATTTGACAGAACTATGCTTGTAATGTTTATTTATTCATTTCATTAAACTCATTATATCTTTCATGAAATACATTTTAATTCCCTCGCATTTGTTACTCCAGTAAACAAACATATAATGTAAAGAGTAAAAATGCCAAACAACCAGGGGGTGACAAACTGTCATTGGAAGTATCTTAAATAACAGTTTTTTGTCAGGTATTATATAATATTTTTTCATTAATATTTTAAAACTCTTATAACATAATCTAGTTTTGTGTACCTCTGTTATTGTTCTTATTTAAGTATTAAATGCATGAAATAATAAACTACCTTTCAGTATATCGTTTTTCTATACATACTTAAAACAGTCATTAGGGCAGAGAGTCAGTTATTAAATTATCTGAATCTCATCACTGTTTGGTATCCTCTCCTGTATTAGTCAGGGTTATCCACAGAAACAGAACTGACAGAGCGATACAGACAGATATGAAATTTATATCTATCTATCGCAATATCTTAGGAGAGAGAATGTTGATTGATTTATTTTAAGGAATTGGCTCATGCAACTGTGGAGGCTTAATAAGTCCAAATCTTCACGGTAGGCAGTACAGCACTTCATCAGTCCTTTTTGGGTCACTAGTGGCTATCTTGAGCCCCTATGTGGGGCACCCCATCAACACAGTTACACAGATGGTAGCAGATTTGGGGGAGCTGGAGGCAGTGCGGAATCATAGGCTGTGCGGGCTGCTGCCTGTGCTGCCCTCCCATCCCCACACCGACTAACAGCAGGCATAATGAAGAGTCAGTGAAGAGTTGCAATTTGAGTCCCAAGGTGGACAGACCACTGGCAGAATCTCTTCTGCTCAGGGGAAGTCAGTCTTTGTTCTACTGAGGCCTTCAAGTAACAGATACGGCCCACTCACACTATGGACAGCAATCCGCTTTACTCTTCCATAAAGACACTTTCACAAAAACAACCAGAATAATGTTGGACCAAATATTAGGGCACTGCAGGCCAGCTGAGTTGACCCATCAGATGAACCACCACTTCTCTGAACCATGATTTCTCCTAAATTAGTTCAGTGTGTGAATCATCAGGACATCTCACGTGTGCTGTTAATAAGAAACTCAGCCCCTCCCACCAAGTTCCACCAAAGCCAAGAAACCAACAGAACCCGGTTCACACAGGCTTTTGTGGGTGTAACAGACTTCAGTGGATGTTGGGGGAGACAGGATGGATTCTCTTTCAGCCACATAAGCAACTAGGAATTGTGCAATAAAACCCCTGTCATTTTGAACCACTCTCTTCTCTCTCCCTTCCTTTTCTGTTCTCCCCTGCCCTAAAGTTATTGTTCATTTATAATCAAAAGCAATCTAGATGTTTCTACTGATCGCCAAACTACAACTCAGGGACCTCACTTTCCATCCTGAGGTCTCTGCCTAAGTAAGCCTTCTAGTACCAGCTGTAAGCCATCCTCTTCTCAATCTTCTCAGCACCTGGTTGCCTGGTTTAAGTGTTGCTATAAATCTCACTTTATTCTGCTCCCCTCCAAATCACCCCCAAAAGAGGAAAAACGTTAAACCAATTAAAAAGCTGTAAATCCAGCCTGACCTGTGGTGGCGCAGCAGATAAAGCGTCAACCTGGAAACACTGAGGTTGCCGGTTCAAAACCCTGGCTTGCCTGGTCAAGGCACATATGGGAGTTGATGCTTCCTGCTCTTCCCCCCTTCTCTCTCTCTCTCTCTTTCTCTCTCCCCCCCTCCTCTCTAAAATGAATAAATAATAAAAAAAATTTTAAAAACCCCGTAAATCCCTTCTAAAAGAAGAGGGTCTGTGAACACTGGGAGGCTGGTGAGAAGTGAGAGAATACCCCCCCCCCCCAGGCAGGTGGGGGTGGGGGCCAGCAGGTGACTGGGTCTGGCAGAAGGAGGCTGCTAGGTGGCAGACACTTTGCAAATGTGACCCACAGATCTTAGCTGTGACGGCAGGAGTCATTCACTGGGCCCCGTGTCCCCAGTGCTGTGACTGAAGGGATGGTGAAGGAAGCTTGCCTCTGACAACCCCCACCCCCAGTGTTAGGGTCCTCCTTTGGAACTTTTCCCGTGTTGAAATTCACATCGGATTTCATTTCTCTCTGAGTCCCTATCATGTTGGAAAGTAATGCAAATCAACCAAATCCAGCTGATATTTGTAGTGATGCAACCTACTGACCTTGCAGAAAATACATTGTAATAGACAACGTCTAAAAGTACAATGCTTATTGTCACAAATGCGGGTCTTGTGGTGGGCTTTCCTACCAATGAGAGAGATGTTTGGGGGTCAACTGCCTTCCTTGCTGCTCTTCAAACCTCACTGTGGAGCCTCAGTCACCTGATCTGGGTGGAGAAGGGGTGAGGAGTACAGAGCGGCCCTCAAAGCTGCGCCATCAGGCAGCTGGTATAAGCCACCTGCAGCTAACCAGGGGTGCGGCGAAACCCTGCACCGGGACTGAGGGCGCACCCAGAGGGGGCTGGGCGGCAGCTGCCCACGGCCACCGCACGGCACCCGGTACCTTGTGCGCGGGCCGGGCTCTGCCGCCATCTCCACACATCAAGTCCCGCGGTGACGGAGCAGGCTCTGCTGCGGACCTGCGTCCCTCCGGCTGCAACACAAGACACGAGGGGTCGGAGCAGCGCCCGGGTCCCGTGTTGTAGCCCGAGGTCTCACACCGTGTCAAGGTGAGCCCAGCCTGTGGGCGCCTGCCCCGCTTCCTCTTCCAGGTGGGCCGCCCTGGTTCGGCTTGGGGAATCCGACTTGCTGAGCGTCCAGACCAGCAAACTATAAAACAAAAGAGGCTGGAATCGAGCTTGGGCGCAGGAAGCGGGGCTGTCCTTGCACCACAGGCCACAGAGGAAAGTCCAGTGGCATCCGTGAGGGGCAGCCTGGGCGCCTGGCACCCCCCTGCCCTGCGCAGCGAGCGTACCAGGCGCTCTGGGTGAGCTGCCCGACCTGACGGACATGTTCGGAGAGCACACAGGCACACAGGCCTTTTCTTTTCAAATATGAATTACAGCTGTTTACAAGCCACTAATTACAGTTTATTACAACATGCTTCCTAGGAAACGCATTCTTACTCTAATACTATGATGAGGATTTCATAAACGCCAGACTAGAACAATGAATTGCTCCAAATTATAATAAATCTCTCTACTTTGGGAGTGAGGAAAGTAAACACAAAATTATCGCTATCCATTTCCAATGGGCCTATGAAGAATTTATTGCTTATTTATGGCTGATTTTTATTCAAAAATCCTACATATCATTTTTATGTGGATTCTTTTGATGAGTCATTTCTTGTTTTTCTTACAAAGTAAAATGAGATGGGTCCAGAATAAAATAAATAAATAAAAAGGCAACCTACTGAAATTTTTTTCTCCAGCATCCCTCTGGGATGAGAGCTCTTTGCAGAAATCTTGGGCTTCAAGACCAACTGCTAGCTTCCATTAGTTTTGTTCAAACCATCTTTTGAGAAACGCGGTAGATTTTGAGCACAGATTATACATTAGGTCAAAGAGTAGAAATTAAATAACACATGGTTTTCCACCAATGAAAGAAGACAAGAATTCCACAGACTCACCAGGTAGGAGGAAGGAAGAGGGATAGCAACACAGGCATACCTCGGAAACATTGTGCGTCCGGCTCCAGACCACCACGGTAAAGCCAGGTGTAAACTTTTTGCTGGTGGAGGGCCTTGCCTTCAATTTGTGAAAAGGCAACATCTGTGAAGTGCAGTAAAGCAAAACACAATAAAACGAGGTACACTGTATCATGCCCACATTTGTACAGGAACTTAAAATTGAAGAGTTTCAAAGGGGGAAAAACCACAACTCTTCTCCTGCCTAAATGATCCGAAAGATTTACAAGGGTTCTTCCCAGGTAACCTGGATACTCACCATTGTATCTGAGTGTGTGCAATGCCTTGGAGGCACGTTCTCCAAATAAGTTATTTTCCCCCCAAACTCCTTCTGCAACCCAGGTGATCCCCTTACCCAGTATCACATCAGGCCATGGGGAAGCAATAGAGGACACAGGGCAGCTGAGGCACTTCTGGCTGCCATCCCACATCTTGTCCATGCCTCTTCCTCGCCAGCAGGCACTGATGCGTTCCCTGTGGCCATGTCCCAGCATTCCTTGCAGCAGGTGGCCTGTGACAGTTCTAACCATGATGGATTTAAGCTATTCTTTTGCTGTTGTCATGGGGGCTGACAACAGTAGTCACGTGAGTTTTGGCCTTTGGCCTTCCCCTTCTTCCTGCCCTGAGTATGGACATGCTGCCTGGAAGCCATCTTGTGAGCATGACAAAGAAGGACTCGTGTCCTTGATGGGCCTCCCGCCAGCCCTGACCTCCTGCCTCCAGGCTTCTTCTTACATCCGAGCATTCACTCAGAAAATAGCACTGCAGTGGCTCCTGTAGCCTGCATTCCTCTAGACACTGAAGATACAGCAGGAACAACACAAAGACCCCAGTCCTTATAAAGGTCATATTCTAGAGGAGACAGACAGATTAAGTATGAATGAAAAAGTGAATATGTGATGGGAGGAGAGAAGTGCTCAGGAGAAAAATAAAGCGGACAGAGAGGATTAGGAAGTATAGGGCATGAGTGGGCTGAGAAGAACATTGCAGGAATGTGCCCTGGGAAGATCTGAAGGAAGACAGGGCGCAGACCACGTGACACCTGCCACAAAGAGGGAGAGAGCAGAAAGCGCAAATTGCATCAATATTGCAGGCTTGAGAAAAAAAATTAATGGATGGCAGTAGAGACAAAAAGGGTCAGTGCCTTGTTTTCTGCCCCCTTTTATGTTAAATACAATTGCATTCGATTGCACAGGACAGAAAACTGACCCCATGGCTTTTACAGGCCAGGGGCTCCTCTCCTCACACCCACACCCCCTATGGATGGCGCTCTTTGCTCTCTGCTCACGTTCTCCCAGAAGCTCCCTGACTCCCCCAGTCTTGCCCTCCATGAGCTCCTGGAACACCATGGTGTGCAAGCCCTCTAGTATTATGCATGAGCTTTCCAAGGTCTCTGGGCTTTTCTGTCTTATCTCTTCTGAATACCATTCACTGTTTAAGACTTTGTTGTGTTTGAAGGGCCCAGGACAGGAGCTCTGAGAGGAGAACCTATCACAGAACCAGCAGGCAGTGGCTCGCTGCTTGGGAGAAGCTCCCCACTCCCCAGCCCCTCTGCTTAGGAAATACAGACACCCGATGTTACATGTGTCCCTGAGCAGCCAGGCTTGGAGGGCTTGCTCCGTCTCACTAAACTCAGAAGGAAACAAAATTCTGCCATGATTAACCTGCCTTCGAAAAACAGTAGGAATGGGTTTGTGTTATTGGGTCAGTTTTTTTTTTTAATTATTTTTATTTATTTATTCATTTTAGAGGAGAGAGAGAGAGAGAGAGAGAGAGAAGGGGGGAGGAGCAGGAAGCTTCAACTCCCATATGTGCCTTGACCGGGCAAGCCCAGGGTTTTGAACCGGCAACCTCAGCATTCCAGGTCGACGCTTTTATCCACTGCGCCACCACAGGTCAGCTATTGGGTCAGTTTTAAGAAAGCGAAGCTATCCCCCCAGTGCTTATCAGCACTTTTGGTGTAAACATGTGTGATGCCCGGTGGTGTAGTTTGAGAAAATAAGGGATACAGAGACAGGCAGGACACTGACGAGAAAGCCCCGTGGTGATGCAAAGCCAGGGAGACTCCAACTCCAACCCCAGCCAGACAGAGTTAGAGGGTAAAGCCACAGTGAATGAACCCCAGGAACAGACCCCGAGTGGCTGTGTGCACGCCGTGCCTGCTGGCATGAAGCTAGGCGCACTGGTCGATCCCTGGCATCCCTAGGAACCAGCAAGGAAGTGTGGGCCAGGGAGGAGCCCAGCCTCTGCCCCTGGGAGCCCTCCCACACCTGCCCTATGCCACATCCTCCGGGTGCTGTGGGCCGGGTTTTTACCCCAGTCAGAAGCCTGGCTCACATGAGACATTTGATTGGAACAGCAGAGGGGCAGTCATGGGTGGTCTGCACCCCCCTGAGCAGAAGGGAGCAGTGGGCCCAAGTGGACGTGGGGCCCTGCCAGAAGCTCCAGGCCCAGCCAGGCTAGAAGGCGAGTCCAGGACAGGTGGGGCCGGGGAAGCCTGGGCAGTGGAAAGATGATGAGCACAGGGCAAGCCTCCTGCCCGCCCCCACTGCCTGGGTCCTTCCACTGCCAACCCCACCCTCAGGGTCTTGGAGGGAACCTGTCGTCTCCTCCATGCCCGCACTGAGATGGGCAGCCTGGCTTGATTGTGCCAACAACAGGTCAGAGTAAAGAGAGAATGGAAATCCAAAAGAAAAGCTTACACTAAAGCTCAAACTTACCTGATGGAAGGGCTGCAGTCCGAGGACAAAGGAGAAGAGATACTCAGCAGTGAAGTCCAAAGGCATGTGTACCAGGTGGAGACTGTTGCAGGTGGAGGGGTCAGGGCCTCCTCGTGAACAGGGAAGTCGGGAGTGGGGGGGGAAGACTGGAGAGAAACAAGGGAACTGACTTCCTGAATGGCCAGTGGCCTGGCTGAAGTGCAGCTGGATTTCAGGGTGGACATGGGCTTCATGGAGCATCCTGGTAGCTTCCCCACTGGACAGGGCTGGGATGGAGCAGGCAGAGCAGACCAAGGCCTGCGGTGAGAGGGCAGTGGGCGGGACCCCACCTTGGACTGTGCATCTAGGGTGCAGGCCCCTGGGTGTTGCCCTTCAGGGGGAGGCCTTGTGACAACCTGCCTGGGAGTTTGGGAGGGAAAGGGCTGTGCCAGAGACCAGAGCCCACGGAGGAGCCTGACCTGTGACATCAGCGAAGGTCTGGCTTTCCTGGGAGGTGAGCTCCCTGCCCCTCACTGCCCCTCACCAGGGATGCTCATAGGGTGCCGCCAGCCGGACACACAGACCGTCCTAGCATGGCAGTCTCAGCTGTCACTCATCTCTGCCTGGCCCACGGTCTGACTTCAGGAGACAACCAAGAAGCTTGAGGGAGGTGGGGAGGACAAGGCCTGTAGAAGTAAGGGCAAGAAAGACGGGCCAAAGGCACCCCTCACTCACTGGCAGCTCGGAAATCTCCTGAAGCCTGGCAAGCAAGCAGGAGACTGTAGGGCTGCCTGAAGAAATGACAGAGTAGGAAATGTTAAAAATGGCATCACATTGCTGTGTAAGTGCCAATGAAACGCCCGTGCCTTCCATTTGCTGCAGGTTCTATTTGCACTCTTTTCTTCTATTTACTTTTACATCCTTAAAAGAAAAGAAAAGAAAAGAAAATGCCTCTGCATTACATAGGCACCTTTCACCCATTTGTAATTCTCTCCCTCTGGGGCACCATATATTTCTTTTATGTTATTATCATATTAGAGAGCCTAATATATTTTCTCCCCTTGCTTTCAGAACACAAGGCTCACAGACGCCTTCCAAAGCAGACGGAGGACCACATGGGAAGCACAGGGTGGGAGCTACTGGCTTGTGACATTTAATAGACGGGTGCATTGGTAAAATCTCTACACCTGCTTTGGAAAGAATGCTAATGAGGAAAGAAACACTACACCCCTTAGCTTCTACCACATCGTTTAGAGCAGGGGTCCCATACTTTTTACACAGGGGGCCAGTTCACTGTCCCTCAGACTGTTGGAGGGCCGGTCTATAAAAAAAGCTATGAACAAATCCCTATGCACACTGCACATACCCTATTTTAAAGTAAAAAAACAAAACGGGAACAAATACAATATTTAAAATAAAGAACAAGTAAATTTAAGTCAACAAACTGACCAGTATTTCGATGGGAACTATGCTCCTCTCACTGACCACCAATGAAAGAGGTACCCCTTCCAGAAGTGCAGCGGGGGGGGGGGAGGGGCGGATAAATGGCCTCTGGGGGCCACATGCAGCCCGCGGGCCATAGTTTGGGGACCCCTGGTTTAGAGGAAGAGCCAGAGCAATGGAGAAAGGATAATGACTCAAAGTCAGGAAAAAAGACTTTGAATTCTACATAGTGATGCCCTTACTCTAGGGCTTCAGATAAGTCACTTAAACTTTTTGTGCCTCAGTTTCTTTCTCTGCAAAATGGGAACATGAAAACCTGACCTGGCCTCTGCACAGAATTGTTTCCACAGGGAGAGCAGTAAAAGGTCTGCTGTTACCCCTGAAACATGAGTGAGCACTAACAATAACATTGTTAAAAATTGATGCAAGGTATTAGTGGAATTATTATTATTATTATTATTTTTCCATTTTTCTGAAGCTGGAAACGGGGAGAGACAGTCAGACAGACTCCCGCATGCGCCCGACCGGGATCCACCCGGCACGCCCACCAGGGGCGACGCTCTGCCCACCAGGGGGCGATGCTCTGCCCATCCTGGGCGTCGCCATGTTGCGACCAGAGCCACTCCAGCGCCTGAGGCAGAGGCCACAGAGCCATCCCCAGCGCCCGGGCCATCTTTGCTCCAATGGAGCCTTGGCTGCGGGAGGGGAAGAGAGAGACAGAGAGGAAAGCGCGGCGGAGGGGTGGAGAAGCAAATGGGCGCTTCTCCTATGTGCCCTGGCCGGAAATCGAACCCGGGTCCTCCGCACGCTAGGCCGACGCTCTACCGCTGAGCCAACCGGCCAGGGCCGTGGAATTATTATTTAAGGAAAATATGCACTCCTAAAACATCCCTTAAACATTTATTGAATTTGATTTAACACTCAGTTCAAATTATTATTCATTTATCATCATTTAGTGTGTGCCTGGCTCTGTGCTAAGTATTGGAAATAAGGCAGTGAACTCTGCACCCGTTCAGGACACGATGGTCAGGTTGTTACCTGCAGCCACATGCAATCCTACTTCAGATCAAAAGGGCCTAAGCTTTGGAGCTCAATGGTTGTGGGTTCCAATCTGTATAACCCAGGAGACATTATACAGTCCCCATGAAAACAAGGTGCTCTGTCTTTAAGGAAGCTGGACCTCAGCGACTGGTACAGACGGAGCGCCCCGCGTGTACTCGCTGCTGTGGCCGCCATGTGCACCAGCAATGCTGTTTTCTTCACGGTGACACATTTAGAGGTGACATGATGGCTTCTCCTCAGGCTCCCCACAAAGGTGACCCTCAATCCACTTCTCCCTGGTGGTTTGTCTGGATCTCACCCAACAGGTGACCCTCCACTGCCTCCACCTCCAGAAGGACAGACTTGTCAGTGAGGCGAACTGACGATGCACTGCGCATGCTCCCAAGAGCAGTATTACAGAGAAGGGGACGGTCACCGTGGCTGCTAGCCACAGAGGTAGCCTGGCTCATAGCACGTAGCAGGGCTCAGCATACTCGCTGAATGAGCAAACCCATAAATCAGTGGTTCTCAACCTTTCTAATGCCGTGACCCCACAATACAGTTCCTCATGTTGCGGTGACCACAAACCAAAAAATAATTTTGGTGGCTACTTCATAACTGTAATTTTGCTACAGTCATGATTCGGAATGTAAATACCTGGTATGCATTATGTATTCTCATTGCTACAAATCAAACATAATTTAAACATAGTGATTAATCACAAAAACAATATTTAATTATATATTGAGAAATATTTATTACTAATGGACCTCCTTACCTAGTGTATTGGGGCTACCCTTCCGTAAATAGCTGCTTAACTAATAGATCTGTTTTTTCCAGATTAGTGGCAAGTTTTCTATATAGAACAGTGTGAACTACGTCATAGGATACACTGCAGTTTCTGCCCAGCATGGTATGTTTCAGGGCTCTTTCACACTATAAAGCAGTGGTTTCTGCGGTGGAATCCACATCTCATTTACTTCAATGGGAGACCCGTGGATTCCGCAGAAGAGAGATCCCCTGTACGGCAGAAATGCAGTTCCGACACATTTCTTTCTCTCCTATTCAAGTCAATAGGGGGCCGCAGCAGATTCCGCTCAAATATAGAGCATGTTGCTTAATTTTTTCCACGCTAGAACTTTTCCTAGAGCAGAAAAATTCCAAAGGTGGAATCCGCCACCCCCAGTAGACTTCTATAGGAGGCAGATCTTTTACACTGCAGAATCCGCACAGCAGATTCCTCAGTGTGAGGCCTCTTTCAGTCTATTGGGGGTGGCGGATTCCACCTTTGGAATTTTTCTGCTCTAGGAAAAGTTCTAGCGTGGAAAAAATTAAGCAACATGCTCTATATTTGAGCGGAATCTGCTGCGGCCTCCCATTGACTTGAACAGGAGAGGAAGAAATGTGTGGGAAACTGTCATTTCTCCGCCTCTTATTGAAATCAAAAGGAGGCTGCGGCGGATTGTGTGGTAACCCGAGATTCTCGGGAGCTCTCTTCCACAAAATCCGCTGCATTCCCAATGAAATCAATAGGAGGCGGATTCAATGCCGGAAACCACTGATTTCAGCAGTTTCCTCATTCAGAATATGGGGAAATAGTGGGAGATATGGGAGATAATTATACATTGGGGAACAGTGTGAACTACATCTTACAGTGGTCTTTTATAGTGTAAGACCGATGTAGTTCACACTGTGTAAATGTATGGTGCTTTGTGTAAGTGAAAGCTGCTTTGTGTACTGTGTAATGATTACACACAAAGCACCTTACACTTACACAGTATTGTGTGTATGGTGTGTGTAGTGTTTTTACATTATTAACCTTTTTTACACCAGCAGGCTGTCTCACATGCTCTCTGGGCTCTCCGCCTCCTAGGCTTCTGTCCTTCAGCACTTGTTGCACCCGCCCACTGATGACGTCAGCAAGCGCCTGACACACCTAATGCGCTGCTATGGACTATGGAGCGTCCCCCCCTTTCCCCCGCCCCTTAGGCCCCGCACGGATGATACAATCACGTCTGCGCATGACCACAGGCATTCAGTTTGGAACGCAGATCCATAACGGCCTGCGTTCAAGCTGAATAGCGCTGCTGCAGACAGTAGCGCGGCTTCTCAGTGGCTAAAGCCATCGGAAATATATATTTTCCGATGGCTTTAGGTGACCCTTGTGTTTTGGTCGTTTGACCCCCGCCTGGGTCGTGACCCACAGGTTGAGAACCGCTGTCTGATCTGAACTAGGCCTTTCATAGAAACCACGTTATAAACTTCTGCGTTTGCTGAGCACATCCTGGGTGCCAGGCACACTCTGCGCATGTGAGAAAGGTCTCAAGCAACTCTAGCAATAGGTTTGGGACTCAGCGCCAGGTGTGGGTTACCTCCTGGAGAGATTTGGGGCACATCCTATGAAATCACATGATTGTGGGATCAGTTCAAAACTACAAAATGTCAACTTACAGATAAGATAAAGTTAATAGATTAATTTCAAAGCATTGAAGTTGGGGCAGCCCTTTGGGGCAGAGAATGTCTTGCAAGCCGAGTCCCCTTCCTTGGGGCAACCCATAGAGCCTAATCAAACACTGCTATTTTCTGTCCTGCGATCTTCTGACCAAACGGGAAGCTCTCCGTCCTCCACACTTTACCTAGCGTAGTCTTTTCAGACTCCCTAAAACTGGAAGTTTCCACTTCCCCTTTCCAGGCCTTTCACCTGGACCCCTACAAAAGCATTCTACTTGGTGGCCATTCTAACCCCTTCTAATTGTCCCCCTCACACCACCTCTCTTAGTCACTCCACTTTCCAAAGAGTGAAGCGTAGCTCCTTAGCCTGGCTTTTAAAAATGCTTTACAGGCCCTGGCCAGTTGGCTCAGTGGTAGAGCATCAGCCTAGCATTGTGGTTTGGCGTGCGGGGGACCCGGGTTCGACTCCCAGCCAGGGCACATAGGAGAAGCGCCCATTTGCTTCTCCACCCTCCCTCCTCCTTCCTCTCTGTATCTCTCTTCCCCTCCCGCAGCCAGGGCTCCATTAGAGCAAAGATGGCCCGGGCGCTGGGGATGGCTCCTTGGCCTCTGCCCCAGGCGCTAGAGTGGCTCTGGACGCCCCAGAGGGGCAGAGCATCGCCCCCTGGGTGGATCCCGGTAGGGCGCATGCGGGAGTCTATCTGACTGTCTCTCCACGTTTCCAGCTTCAGAAAAATTAAAAAAAATGCTTTACAGTCTGGTCTCTAACCATCTCCGCTTCTCCTCCATCAGTATGTCTGAGTCCTGAGACACTCAGCGCATGCTTGCTGCCCTCCCCCCCAGCTTCGTCCAGAACGTCCTCTCTGCGCCACAGGGCATGCCCCCTTTCCGTTCCTGCCCATCACGGTGCCACCCATCCTTCAGGGGCAGCTCGGGGTCTTTTCCCTTTTCACACCCCCACTTCACACCTCCTCAAGTGCTAACATTGAACTATATTTTTGACACTTCTTTATACAGCAGGTCTTTTAAACAATAAATCTTTTTTTAAACTCCATGGTTGTAAATGCCATTAGATTAGAAACTGAATTGTGTATGGTTTTGCATATCCTGTGGTTCCTAATAAGATATTTTGAATATTGAGGGTATGTAATAAATATATTGTTGGATAAATTAATATTTAATTACTTTATAAAAGTTCCCCTCTTTGTCATGCAAATGGCCTTTTCCTTCCTCAGTTACACTCTAAGTCAATATCTCAGAAGCTTTTGCTGATCTAATTTTTTGAGCACTGTTGTTAATAATTTGCCTTAAAACGCTTATTTAAGTGCCCAACATGAAGAGGTTTGCTTTCCTGTTGATGCCCCTACACAGCCATAATTATCTGTCAGGAGAGGCATGAAGAGGTGTGGAGATGGAGGCTCAGAAGGTCGGATGTGCCGGCTCAGAATTCTGAAGTGGGGGCAATTAGCAGCAGCCTTGAGTGCGGGGGCCATGGGGGGCAAGATTAATCACGTGTGAGGCCATTTGTTCTGAATGTCATAAAATTCAGTCTCCCTCTCCCATCTCATCCCAACTCTCTCTCTCTACCCCCCTCCTATACTGAGAGGGAGGGTCCCCAGATGCACAAGTCTAGAGCTAACTGAAGTCGGCTTGCTCATTCAAGGGCCAGAACTCAAAAACACATAAGGACCCAGATGAACTGCCCTATCTCCCTAAACATGAGGTTCTCCACTTAACTCAACATTTCATTCATTGCTCAGGGTCATTATCATGAATGTGATTTATTGTGCTGTGCATTCATACTGTGTTTTTTTTTCAGAAACTCTGTGCCTTTTTCTCTCAGTCGCTAAAATATTTAGTTCCTATACCTGCTTTTCATAATTTTCCAATCTCATGATGACTCTCAGATTCTCTGTGATCATTTCATTAGAGGAGAGCCTGCAGAAGCACCCCCCAAAACTAGCCCAGAAAACTAGCTCACCAAGCTGGTCAGGGCTGTGTCAGAGCAAGATGCATGTTTTTAAGGTAGAGAGCTAGGGGTCTTTGTTCCATTTATTCTAGAAGGTCTGAGACCTTTTCTTGCTCTCTGGCTCCTTAGAAAGCTCAAGTTGTGAGTGAAGAAATCCTAGTTTCAAACGAAGATGGCAGGCCAGCATCGCCACTTGTGAAGACCGTTCAGCTTCAGCACAACAGCACCGTTCATCCATTAAATGAATCCCACTGATTTGAATTTTATTGGCTTTGTAGATTTTTATTATATTCCATTGGAAATTTGTTTTCATTTTATAGCTGTATATGAGCATACATGTATTTAAGTAGCATTCTAATAACAAAGCCAACAATGGGGATTCATAAGAATTTTTCTCAGTCCGGCCTTGCCAAATCCTCCTTGCTTTGTTGTGCACTCCTGCCGCTGGCCTTCTCTGTTCCTGCCTCGTGGCTGTTATTGATGCAGAGTGATTGGCAATCAACGTCCACATCAAAGAAAGCACTGATGAGCCACAGGGCAGAAGCCATAAAGGGATCACTCAGATCATCTAGAACAGCGGTTCTCAACCTGTGGGTCACGACCCACAGGTTGAGAACTGCTGATCTAGAATATGCTGATAATTCATTTTTTTCTTTTTTTATTACCATCAAAATATCCATTTAACTTTTTTAAAAAATTAAACTTATTTTGAGTTAATGGTAGATTTACATGCAGTCATAAGAAATAATACAGAGACACCCATGTATCTGTCACCCAGTTTCCCCAATGGTAACATCCTATATAGTTTAACAATATCATAACATTGACAACGCCAATGATAACGCACCTATCTTGGTTTTTACCAGTTTGACATGAACTTATTCATTTGTGCTTATTTTTGTGTGTTTTTAGTTTTATGCAATTTTATCATATGTGTAGTTTCCACCGCCGTAGTCAAGATTAGACCAATTCCATTACCACAAGGACCCTAGGACTACCCTTTAGTAACCATGCACACTCCCTCCTATACCGTACCCACCCACAGACCCCAGGCGACCGCTCATCTCTTCTCCATCTTTATAGTTTGGTCAGTTCGAAAATGTTATATAAATTCACTGTATCTTTTTAGGATTAGCTTTTATACTTAGTATAATTCCCTTAAGATCCATCCAAAGTGTAATGTGTATCAATAATTTTACTCTTTCTTATTGCTAAGTCGTATTCCATATATGGCTATACCACAGTTCGTTGAACGATTCACCTGTTAGAGGACATCTGGGTTGTTTCAAGTTTGGGGCTATTACAAATAGAGCTGCTATGACTCTCAATCATCTGAGGCATCTTGGCCATGCACTCCGCAATAAGCTGTTCCCTGGCCTTACACTTCAGCTCCTTGGCCAACTGCTGCACCCGCACTGACTCCAGCATGGCCGCCAGCAAACCTGCTGAATCTCACCACTGAGGTCGACACAGTACAATCTACAAATGTATTATTGAATTATACACTTGAAACCTCTATAATTTTATTAACCATTGTCACCCCAATAAATTCAATTTAAAGTAAAACAAAGCTTCTATGAATATTTAAATATAGGTTTTTGCATAAACATAAATTTTTATTTCTCTGGGACTAGCATGAGAGTGCTAGGTTATATGGTGACTGTATGTTAAATTTTGTAAGAAACTGCCAGACTTAGCCAGAGCACCTGCACCATTTCACACAACGTAACGTTTAAAAATTGTCATCAGGAACCTGTGGACTCCAGTTTGCAGAACACTAATTTAGAGACTGACACCAGATAACTAAAAAATCAGCCAGGTGTCCTCTGAAGATATAAAAAGGGAAGTGACTAGCTCTGGATGGGCAAAAAATTAACCTTTAATGAATAGGTACTGGAAAAACTTAAACGTTTTTAGGAGTTTTCTGCCTCCCAAATGGTGGAGGCTTGAATTTTGAGGCAGTGTCTCTCTTTGTAGGAAACACATTCTAAATGGCCTTCTGGCTATTGATGTGTAAAACCAGTTCCCACTTCCTCAGATCTGGAGGTCGACCAGTGGTCAACCAGGGATTCAAATAATTTAACAGCTGGTTCCCTGCCCTAATGACCGTATTGAGTATTAAAAAATGATATACTGAAAGGTAGTTTATTATTTCATACATTTAATACTTAAATAAGAACAATAAAAGAGGTACACAAAACTAGGTTGTTATAAGAGTTTTAAAATAGTAATGAAAAATATTAAATGATACCTGACAAAAACCAATAAAACTGTTATTTAAGATATTTCTATATTGCTTCTTGATTAGCATCCTCACTTGCAATTTTTTTTCACCGTTGGACGGAATAAACATTACTATGGGTGCAAATGAACATTAAAGAAGAGTAAGGAATGTAAAGTTGTGATTTCCACATTGGGCGGCTGCCCAGGCGCCCACCTTAGAGAGAACCCTGATTACAAGTGCCATTTTAACAACTGGTTCGCTGAACTCAACAAAAATTAGGTATCAGTTCTGCCGAACCAGTGCAAACCAGCTAAATCCCACCACTGAGGTTGACTCACCTCTAGAACTATAGATTTGCAAGCAAAGAGCTGAAGTTTAGTGTGTATTGTACGTGGCTTGTGCCGTTCTGTCTACATACACTTCCAAAGCTCCAGTTTTGGGGTCCTTTGTTGCCTAGTCACTTTGCAGACCCTGAAGACATGGTCACGTATCTCTGTAAAATCTCTAGAAGTACAATACTTTAATAACCATTGACTAAGACCACGGACTCTGTCTACTCTAAACTCCCCTATGTCACATGCCTTCAAGCCACATGATGGTGGAACAGCCATGACATTTGGGGGTCCCAACAAGGGAAATGAGGTTGCAGATCCATTTAGTGGGTCTGCAGTCACTTCCCTGTGTAAAGTCACTGCCAGCTGCCCTGGTACAAGAATGTCTTCCAGGAACAATCCTACCACCTCTGAACAGACACCCTCTCCCCCTGCCTGGCCACAAAGGTTAAGGGCCCATGGCTGTCTTGTAACAAGAACGAGTCTTGGGCCCCGCCCCACAACAGAAGTATGTGGGTAGGAGGAGAAACACGCTTGGAAATGTGCAGAGCCAGTAGTTTGTCTGAGGAAAATTCCCTGAATCTCCAGATGTGTAAAATTGGAAGCAGAGGCTTCAGTTCTCAATGACCCTCATCAGACCAATCATGCTCTCAGCAGGAACAGACTCGATAATGACGCTCTCGTGATTATACACAGACCATATCGTTTTCTCTTTTTTGATGCACTTTTATCAGAACCTCTGTGTTTGTGAGACATAAACCTATAAAATACTAGCAAGGCAGAGTGCGTCTCTGTGGGAGTCACATGTTTTATGCATCCCAGCACGTCAGATCCCACTTTAATACATCTGACACATCTCATCCTGATCAAGTTTGCATTTTTAGGAAGAAAATTTTTATCCATCATGCTAACTTGAAATTATGCCAAATAACATTACCTTCTTATTCTCTCCATAGAATAGGACAGGTTATCAAAGAGTATGCAGCCAAATAAATAAAAAATAGGGAAAAGCATGGAGCTGGGTCACACTGCTAATTAATTAAAAGATTAAGTCATTTTCCTGGATTTCATGCTAGGTAAGGTATTTTTCAGCATTTTAAAATTTTAATTTGGTGAGCTTTTTTTTTCTCCTGTGTCAATATTCATTGTTGTAACTAATATGTATTCAGAATTCTACAAACTACCTCAACTCTGAAGACTGTTTCTATGGGAGCCACATGGTCACCCTGTGGCTGGAATCAAGCTGTGAACTGTCACCTGTCATTGTCTGGGTTATTGAGATGGTTGTATTCTGGGATCCACAGCGAAGGTTCAGATTGTGAGAAAAACACAGTCATGAATTCTGCCCTCTGCCCTGCCCTGGGAAAAGGCTGTCCTACGGACTACAGGTGACTGAGACTGCTAAGGACCGAGTTACCCTCAAAGTGATGATGTCGCACATTTGTGTTCTATGTCTTTGGCAGCCACAGGGCAGAACTCTGAGTGAGGGCAGTTTCCTTTGTAGAGAGAGATCCTTCCCATTATTGATCATCCTGGAGCTGGAAGTGGGACATCAGGTGAGAACTTAGAGTTGGGGTAGAGAAAGATGTGGGACAACCACCTGGAGCAGTAGGGTCTGTTGTATGAGTGTTGGTGATGCCCAAAGCACTCCTGAGAAAGTGACAACCTGGCAGGGCAGTGACTGGCCCTGCATGGGTTCTTGAAGACCGTCCTGGCTCTGTGAGCTACCTCATCCTTAGGGCTTGTCAGGTGCTCCCTGGGGTACTCCCTTCCATTGTCCCAGGACCTCAGGAAGGCCTGGGGCGCATTGCTTCACATTAGCTGCTCTGTGGGGTCTCACAAGAGGGCTTGTCTTATACTTGAGGTCTGCAGCTTAGGGCAAGCAGTATCTCCTGAGGCCAGGTGTTCCCAGAGTTGGAGGCAGTGACCCAACACCATGGCCAGGAGACCATGCCAAGAGACTGTGGGCGCTTCTGCCGTAAGTTCAAGTGAGCATGTACATGGGGCCCCTCGGGCTGGCTGTGAGATAGTTGGAAAGAGCCAGTGTTCAGGCAAGAATCTACTGAGGCAGTGGCCCTCAAAGTCTTCTACAAATCTTCATGCCCAAACTGCCTCCAGAGAACTCACGGCAGGGATAGGACCCCTGCTGGGGTCAACTGATGTTTGACAAAGAAGCAAAGTCAATTATGTAGAGAAAGGATAGTCTCTTCAACCAACAGTGAAGAGACTAGAACAATTGAATGTCCATATTTTAAAAAATGAACGCAGACACAGACTTCCTTACAACTTTCCTAAATATTAACTCTAAATGGATCACAGACCAATATATAAAATGCAAAACAATCAAACTTCTAGGATAAAAATCTATGACCTTGGGTTTAGCGATGAGTTTTTAGATGCAACACCAAAAACAAATCCATGAAAGAAAAGTTGATGTGTTGGACTTCATTAAAATAAAGCTATAAGGTTGGATAAGCCCACCAAGGGAGAAAGTGTAGAGAAACAAGAGAAGAGGTCCAAGGACAGAGCCCATTGGGCTAACATTTCCAGTTTCTCCAAGAATAATTCTCTTGAGCGTTCATTGTTTGAGGATAAGATGGGTTGGAGATACAAATATGGAAGTCAGCAGAGATAGCATTTAGTGTACCCACCAACTGGTATGAGATCACCTGGAGGATGCCTCGGGTAGAAGAAAGAAGAGCTGCAGAAGCAAGAACTTGGGACTCTCCGGCATTTAGATATGTTAGAGATATGCTCATCGGTAGCCCGCACAGCAGCCTGATGTGGACGGATGAAGAACAAGAGACATTGTGATTGCAGATGCCAGGAGAGGGAAGTGTTCCAGGAAGGCAAGAACGATCAACGTGTTGAATGCACCTGATAAGCTAGGAGAGTCTAAGCCTCGACTACTGGGTTGGCCACATGGAGGTCACTGTGCATGCAACAACAAAGTGAGCCATTTTGGGGGAGTGGCAAATACAAATCCCTGCCCAAGTGGGTTCAAGAAGGAACTATAGAAGAGATGAAAACAGAGCCTTTATCAGGGGTCTCCAAACTTTTTACACAGGGGGCCAGTTCACTGTCCCTCAGACCATTGGAGGGCTGCCAAATACAGTGGTCCTCTCACTGACCACCAATGAAAGAGGTGCCCCTTCCAGAAGTGCAGTGGGGGCTGGATAAATGGCCTCAGGGGGCCGCATTGCGGCCTGTGGGCCGTAGTTTGGGGACGCCTGCATGATTCTATCACAGAATTTTCTGAAAAGAGAATCAGGGATGATGTGCAACATCCATAGGGTCAAAGAGAGTGTTTGTATAAATAAAAAAAATTGCAACAAGTGTACATCCTGATGCAAATGGTCCAGTGGAGAGGGAGAACTTAACAGTACACAACAGGCCTGACCTGTGGTGGCGCAGTGGATAAAAGTGTCGACCTGGAACACTGAGGTTGCCGGTTCAAAACCCTGGGTTTGCCTGGTCAAGGCACATATGGGAGTTGATGCTTCCTGTTCCTTCTTTTCTCTCTCTCTCTCTCTCTCTCTCTCTCTCTCTTTCTCCTCTTTCTCAAAAAATGAATAAATAAAATCTAAAAAAAAAAAAATTAATGCTTGACCAGGTGGTGGCGCAGTGGATAGAGCGTCGGACTGGGATGTGGAGGACCCAGGTTTGAGACCCCGAGGTCTCCAGCTTGAGCGCGGTCTCATCTGGCTTAAGCAAAAAGCTCACCAGCTTGGACCCAAGGTTGCTGGCTCGAGCAAGGGGTTACTCGGTCTGCTGAAGGCCCGTGGTCAAGGCACATATAAGAAAGCAATCAATGAAGAACTAAGGTGTTGCAACGAAAAACTGACAATTGATGCTTCTCATCTCTCTCCGTTCCTGTCTGTCCCTATCTATTCCTCTCTCTGACTCTCTCTCTGTGCCTGTAAAAAAAAAAAAAATCTAAAAATAAAATTAAAAAAACAAACAAACAGTACACAACAGAATGGAGAAAACTGCAGGAGCAAAGGGCCCACCAGAGAGAGGAGAGGCAGTGGTCTGCACCCAGCCATCTAATATTATAGGCAAGGTTCAAATGCATCTGTGATGTTCTGAGGAGTTCTAACATTGGATATTGGACCAATTTCCTCACAAAATCGGCTCTGTAATAGCAGTTCATATCCTGAGGAGCACCCAAAGGTACAAGTTACATCAATGACCTGGAATTTCAGAAGGAAAAAATTGTAAACAAACAAACAAAAATAAGCACCCACCCCACTTTTCAAGGACAGCTCTACAATCATCTAGCAATATAAAAGCACAGGCCTTCCAGACAGCCAACAATTCTTATCTTTATAGAATATATTCAAAGATGATAAGCAGTAGGTAATTAATTGGATCTTTTGACACATTAACTTTGTCAAGTTACCAAATTTTTTATTTCATGCCACTGAACATCAGCTCAAGCCAAAAAGAGTCAACTTGTGCCTGGCCTGTGGTGGCGCAGTGGATAGAATGTCGACCTGGAACCCCGAGGTCGCTGGTTCAAAACCCTGGGCTTGCCTGGTCAAGGCACTTACAATAAGCAACCAATAAACAAACTGAAGTGAAGAGAAGTCGATACTTCTCATTCCTTCACCCTTCTCTCTCCTCTCTCTGTAAAATCAATAAATAAAATCTTAAAAAAAAAAAATCAACCTGTCTGTGTTTGCTCCACCTCAGGTGCAGGATAGATGCTGTTTGTAAAACATCCCATTTTGCCAGCACGTAAATCTTTTCAGACAGAAAGCATATTAGTGGTGGCCTGGGCCTGGTGGTAAGCATGGGGTATGAATGCAAATGGACAAAGAAGTTCTTTTTTGGGGTGATGGAGAGGTTCTAAAATTAGATCTGTCATATATGTACAGCTCTTTAAACATACAAAAAATATTGACTTGTATATACACTTAAAACAGGTGAACTGAGTGGTATAGAAAGTATTACCTCATAAAACTGTTCTTTAAAAAGAGAGAGAAGAGGGTTCAGTGAAGACAGGAGTCATGTGGGTAGAAGCTGGGAGAGGATGCTCCACCCTCCAGCTCACTGCACAGAAGCCAGAGCTGCCTTCAGGGCTGGATCTGGAAACACCAAAGGCATCTAGCAGGAGTCAGGGCTCTGCCCAACAAGCAGCCAAGAGCTCCTCCAGAAAAGCAAGGTCTGGGCCCTGATGTGTCTGTGTGGCAGTTTCATCTGTAGTTACAGTAAGTCCTCGTTTAATGTCATCGATAGCTTCTGTGACTTTAAGCCAAACAAGAGATTTTCAACCACTGTGCCACACAACCAAGAGGCACGGTGGTGTGCCACAAGAATTTTTAAAACATGCAATACCTGACTATTTAGTCAGAGGCACTGGCCTATTTTCCCTTAGATTATCAAATAAAAAAATGACAACAGCCAACATGATCATAGTCATCTGGTGTGAATAAATCAAAATTATATCTATTATTTTTGTCAAATCTGAAAGAAATATATTAGTTGGTGTGCCACAGAATTTTAGTAATTAGCTTATGTGTGCCATGAGATGAAAAAGGTTGAAAGTTGCTGAGCTACATGACCTGGTAAAACAATTTTACCATAGGCTAATTGACATAAATAAGAGTTTACATTCCTAAGGTATCTCATCAACATTATAACACAATGACATTGAATAAAACAGTGTTATCCAAGGACCTATTGTACTTGACCAGCAATCCATAAAGGTTCTCATCAGCTACTAAAGAATGTGGTGGTGCTGGTGCTCCTTGATAATGAGTTGTAGTCTTCAAGTCTTCAAGAATAAACAGATGGAGTTCACAAGGAAGATCCAAGGCTTTGCTCATCCAACCCCCTTTTCAGCACTCACCCTGTTCTTGTTTTTTGTTTTGTTTTTGTTTTTGACAGAGACAGAGAGAAAGTCAGAGAGAGGGACAGAGATAGGGACAGACAGACAGGAAGGGAGAGAGATGAGAAGCATCAATTCTTCGTTGTAACACCTTAGTTGTTCACTGATTGCTTTCTCATATGTTCCTTGACTGGGGGGCTACAGCAAAGCGAGTGACCCCTTGCTCAAACCAACAACCTTGGGCTCAAGCCAGTGACCTTGGGCTTCAAGCCAGCGACCTTTGGGCTCAAGCCAGTGACCATGGGTCATGTCTATGATCCTACGCTCAAGCCAGGAACTGTGCACTCAAGCTGGTGAGCCCACACTCAAGCCAGAGACCTTGGGATTTTGAACCTGGATCCTTGCATCCCAGCATCCCAGTCTGACACTCTATCCATCATGCCACCACCTGGTCAGGCTCAACTTGTTCTAATTACAGAGATTACCCTTTTCTCCTTTAAAATTTAGCACAATGTTTTTGTTGATTTGTTCCTGACTATCTCAGGAACTTGGAATCTGTTCTAGTCCACTGCTCAACAGCATCCCCTATGTGATAATAATCTACCCCTTGGATTATAGGTCACCACTCCCAACATGCAGCTCAGCAGGGTCTCCTCAGGAAACTGCCCTAAACAGGCATGGGCTCTCTCTGAATGCAAACTACTAAAGGGAAGAAGAGGACAAGCAGTGGCCACTAACCTCCCCACCCCTCAAATCCACACCAGTAGCTGCCTTTAACAGTGTGGAGGCTCAGTAATGGCCTGGATATGTGGTGCTATTTGGCCAGAGAGCAGATTGTCTAGGTTCTCTCGGTGGATTTTGTCTCCCTCTGGTTCAAGTCTGTAGTCTCCTGGACTGGGCTCTGTCTCATCCCCAGACCTCAATCTGCCATTGGCCTCTCTTTGACTGTTCTCCTGCTACTTACACGTTTACTCCTCACTCAGCTGTTCCCCACACCCGATGACTGCATTTCATACCCTCACCATCCACACACACCATTCTGTTTGACCTGAGCAGTTAAGAGCAGGGCCTCAAATCCTGGCTCCATCTCTTAGTCATGCAGCACCTTGGACGAGTGACTTTATCCATCCATGCTTCAGTTTCTTTGTCTGTTGTGTGAGTTAAATGGGTTAAGTAGAGGAGAATGTTTATTAGCACTGTATTTTTAGTCAGGACATGCAATAGCCATTAGCTCTTCCACGGTCAATGAACCATCCCATTGCAAATGTCTTCAGGTTTGGGGCACTTCCTAGCTGCCTTCGGTATCATTGTTTGTAGCCCAGCAGTTGTTATCTTATTGTCGGAGGTTTTATCTTCTCTTCCCTGTGTTTTGCTGAAGTTTATGATGGCAGGGCTGCCAACGCAGGATAACAGGCATGCTTTCTGTGGCTATCTGAATTTACTCCGTGGCAAGGCAAAGCCAGAGCAGCCTGGGCCCCTGCCTGCGGCAACTACAGCTTTCCTGTCTCCTGCTCCGTCCCCACTGCTCCCTGGCTCTCTGTCCCAGAGCAGAGGCAGAGAGAAGAGCTATGAAGCAAGCACCCACATTAGTCACTGCAAAACCCCTGTCTCCTGTAGGGAGTCATCTTCCTCTCCCAGCCCTGATTCTTTGCCCTTTTAAACCAGAGCTATTATTACTTCTAATTTGCATTGGCTGGTCCCTAAGCAACCATCCCGCATTGAATGGAATATCAACCCGCTTCTAATGCTGCTAGATTTACCAGAATCTTAGCTCTACCAGAGTACAACTTAAAAAGTGATCAACAGAAATGTAAACAGTTCAACACATCTGTATACATGAATATCCTCCTTTACAGAACCGCTGTACGACAGCCAAGTGATTAGAAGGCACATTTTAGATGAATCCTGTTCTTCCCTTGCCACCAATGAAACACAGTCTCATAAATTTATTTACTCTTGAAACATTTTTAGACCCAAAATAAGTGTCCCTGCTGTTAAGATTTAAAATGATATATCATTGAGCACTGGCCGGGTGGGTCACTTGGTTGGAGCATTATCCTGATACGCCAAGGATGTGGGTTCCATTCCCAATCAGGACACATACAGGAATCAACCAATGAATGCGTAAGTAAGTAGAACAACACATCAATGTTTCTTTCCTTCTTAAGAAAAAAAAATCAATAAAATTACATATCATTTGCCTGACAGGTAGTGGTGTAGTGGATAGAGCATCAACCCAGAGTGAGGTCCCAGGTTCTAAACTGAGGTCACTGGCTGAGCCCTGGTCCCTGGTTTGACTCCCCAGTCAAGGCACATATGAGAAGCAATCAATATACAAATAAGTAGAGCAATGAGTTAATGTTTCTCTCTCTCTTTCTCTTCTCCTTTCCTCTGTCTCTCTTCTTCTCTCTCTCAAAAAAATTACATTTTCTTTAAATAAGGTAGGTAATTTTATAAAACTTTTACATATTGATTAAGACTCCACCTTTTCCAGGCCTGACCTGTGGTGGCGCAGCGGATCAAGCTTCGAACTGAAATGCTGAGGTTGCCAGTTCGAAACCCTAGGCACATATGGGAGTTGATGCTTCCTGCTCCTTCCCCCCCCCCCCATCTCTCTTCTCTAAAATGAATAAATAAATAAAAATAATTAAAAGAAAGTAAGACTCCACCTTTTCCAGAAAGGACTAAAACATTGTTTTGCTGGCAAACTAGTGCTTTGGAAGGGTACGGTGGGGGTGGAAGATCTATTTTGTAGTGTCTTCTTATATCCATGGTATAAATACTCCCATTATGGCTGATCTCAAACTATCAACTGTCTAACAAGGGACTCACGAAATTCCTTAATATTTAACAAGCACAAAGCTCCTAGCACACCACTGGAAGGCAACCTAAAAGGACATATCAAATGCTTCAAGGTAACATAAACAAAAAGTAGGTAAAAAAAGAAGTAATGAGACAGGATAGAGGTATAAAATAAAACCAGGAGTTCATTAATATATGCATACTATAAAACTCTATACACAGGTTTAACACTGACATTTAAGAAACTTTCAACACTGGGAGAAGACACTTAATAGGTTCACAGTGTCCTTAAGATAAAAATAAGTCTCATGCTGAGAAGTGCCAGTTTCCTGTTCCTCAAGTAGGTCACGTTTCTCCTGAGGGTGCCCATAAAGCAAAGCCTGTGTCACATAACGAATGTCTTCATCAACATCAGGGTGATGGCCTGACCTTGGGCAGTTAGGTGAAAGCAATTCTGCAGGATGCTAGGCCCAGCCCCTTTAATTCCTGGCAGGTGGAGCTGTGGATGGATTCCACAGCCTTTGGGTAATCTTCCAGACTTTCCTGAAGACCAGACTGCAGTAAGTTTAAAATTGTTCTTCCAGGAAGATCTCCCTACTTGAGGATCTTTATAGAAACCTCATGGTTTACAATATTCATATGATGGGGCTTCTGCCTCAGGGCCATAGTCAACATGCTAGGGCTCAAGAATCATGGCTTCGCCTAACTGGGAGGTGGCGCAGTGGATAGAGCATCGGACTGGGATGCAGAGGACCCAGGTTCGAGACCCCGAGGTCGCCAGCTTGAGCGCAGGCTCATCTGCCTTGAGCAAAAAGCTCACCAGCTTGGACCCAAGGTCGCTGGCTCAAGCAAAGGGTTACTCGGTCTGCTGAAGGCCCACGGTCAAGGCACATATAAGAAAGCAATCAATGAACAACTAAGGTGTTGCAACAAAAAACTGATGATTGAGGCTTCTCATCTCTCTTTGTTCCTGTCTGTCTGTCCCTATCTATCCCTCTCTCTGACTCTTTCTCTGTCCCTGTAAAAAAAAAAAGAGAGAGAGAATCATGACTTCAACCTAGGTCAGTTCATGTCCCAGCCAGATAAATCTAGGGCCTTTAAATCAATCAATCCACAACCCTTTGAACCTTGCAGTTTAAATGGCTGACCACTCCCTTTAAGGGTGACCCCTTAATTCAGTGGTTCTCAAAGTGTGCACCAGGGTCCTGCACTGGTGTGCCCTAGAAGATTTCCAGGTGCAACCTATAGTATCCCAGAGAAATATGTGCATGTTGGGGACCAAAAAACCAACAGGGTTTTTGGAGTATAGATTTTTGTGGGACAGAGGTGTGGGGAATTGGCTGTAAACTGACAGTCTGCCCAATCCTCCACCTCACTTGTCTGATTAGGTTGCAAAAGGCTGTTAAGCCGTGGCGCTGGATTCTTTACACTACCCCCCATGTTCCCTGGAAAGACGGGAGGCAAATTTTATCTACCCTTTGATTGGTATCAAGTTAAGATTTGCTAATAGCCTCACTTTGCCCTATAAATAAAGCAAGATGCAGTTTTTGGGCACGCTTTGTTCTTGCCAGCAGCAATTACAGGGCCATCTGACCCCGTATTTTCTTAATTCCATATATATATATATATATATATATATATATATATATATATATATGGTCTACCGGAAAGTTCTGTCCGTTTTTGGAATAAAACAAAATACAAATTTTTCTTACCGTCAATAAACTTTATTAAATAATATAATTGCCATTATTATTAATGATTTCTTGCCAGCGTGAGGGCAATTTGTATATCCCATTTTTGAAAAATGTTTTATCTTTTGATGCGAAAATTGAACCAGTACTTGTTTGATATCTTCTTCATTTTTGAATTTTTTGCCCTTCAAAAAATTTTGTAAGGACAAAAACAAGTGATAGTCGGAGGGTGCTAAGTCTAGGGAATATGGTGGATGCGACAGACATGCTTCTGTAGCATTTCTTCCTTGTTGAAATTTGTAAAAATTAGTGACGTAAATGAACTTTATCAGTAGCCATGGGTACACTATCGCTTCACACATAAGACTAACATGAATCAACTTTGTTTTAGTTAATTTGCTACATCAGTATGTATACATTAAGTGATAAAAATAGAGAGGCACACATGCACCAAATAAATAATAAACATGTGCTTACGTGTCAAAACGTTGTGATAGAAACAGACAGAACTTTCCGGTAGACCATATATATATATATATAATTTTTTTTTTTTTTTTACAGGGACAGAGAGAGAGATAGATGGGGATAGACAGGAATGGAGAGAGATGAGAAGCATCAATCATCGGTTTTCCATTGCAACACCTCAGTTGTTCATTGATTGCTTTCTCATATGTGCCTTGACTGTGGGGCTACAGCAGACCAAGTAACCTCTTGCTTAAAGCGAGTGACCTTGGGTTTAAGCTGGTGAGCTTTTGCTCAAACCAGATAAGCCCGCGCTCAAGCTGGTGACCTCGGGATCTCGAACCTGGGTCCTCTGCATCCCAGTCCGATGCTCTATCCACTGTGCCACCACCTGGTCAGGCCATATATTTTCTTAATTCCGCACTGTTCCCACTCGGGACCTGGAATTACTAGCTGCACTGGTTTGCAGCATGTGCCCAGATATAAAAATAAATATAGTTGCTCTATTATACCATTTTATTAAGGAAATACCACTCTTTTTGTTAACACATCATTATTATATTTATTAACACATCATTATATTATTTTTAGATAAATACACCTAAATAAAATGGATAGATTTCTCAAAAAGAAGCATGATATTGAAGAATTCAATTCTGGAAGGGAGCAAAGTTAAGTGTAAAAAAAAAAAGGACTTGAAGGCTGACGGGCAGAATTTAATTTATAGCATTTTCCATCACTTAACACTGAACAATTGGATTAGAAACCCATTCATGGAAGCTTTAAGTGATTTTGGTTTAACATTAACAGAAGAAGAACTGGCAGCTATATCTACTGATCGTGGATTGATGATTAAACATAAGGAGTTGTCTCTTGAAGCCTTTTGGATTTCTATAAAAGAATATGTGGCAATATCTATGTAAAGCCAGTATCCACGGCCACCATCGCAGCCGCCTGGCCCCTGCAGGTTCACATTGGATTCAGACAGACAGTAAAGAAACAATGGAGCCAAAAACTGATGGGCCATTATCTTTAATCCTAGCTTGCACCCAGTGGGCAAGTAAAAACACACACTGGGCTCCAAAACACACTCACATTCAGTATTCACAAAGCTACTGACTTATCTGAGTTTCCTAGAATCAAAGGTTTCTAGCTCACCAGACTTATTCACCTCTGTTCTCCATCTCCTTCCTTCTCCCTGCACAAACTCTGCACAAACTGGCTTCTCACTCAACACTCTGCCATCTTGGCCTGCTTCTTCTGGCCTCCTCCATGTGGCCTTTCTCTGCTCTGCTCTGCTCTCTAATGCTAATTTCAGGAACCGAGAGAGCAAGCTCCCTTTCTGCCCCCATTTTATAGTGTAGAAATCAAAACCTTTAATCCAATATACAAAATAGGGAAGTCTCTATGATAGGCATGATAGGATTGTACCACCCCACATCAAAAAGGGTGGGAAAGGCTTAGTCCTAAAACCAAGCCCCAGCTACAAGCATCTTGCCTGCCCACAGCCCACCCCCAACACACATTAATATCACCTGGCTGACAGGCTTCCATGAGGGCAGTGCCATCTTTAACAAAGTGAGCATAATATATTTTATCTGCCCAACAATCTATAAAAGCTTTGAACATTTTACTACAATTTTCAACATCCTATTTATGTGAATTAGGATTTTCTACCCTCAACACAATTAAGAGTAAAAAGAGAGGAATTCTTCAAGGTATTGACGAGGAAATGAGAGTTTGCCTTTCAAATATATACCCAAACTTTGAAGAAATCGCTAGGACACATCAGGCTCACGTTTCTCATAAACACAAGAATGAAAAAACTTAACACATTCATGCCAGGACCTGCCGAATTTACTAAATCTTACTAAGAATGTATCTATATATATAAAAAGATAACTTTTTTGTCAGTTTTTAATTTTTTTTAAATTTTTTATTTATTCATTTTTAGAGAGGAGAGGGAGAGACAGAGAGAGAGAAGGAGGGGAGCTAGAAGCATCAATTCCCCTATGTGCCTTGACCAGGCAAGCCCAGGGTTTTGAACCGGCGACCTCAGCATTTCCAGGTTGACACTTTATCCACTGTGCCACCACAGGTCAGGCAGTTTTTAAAATTTTTTAACCCCTCTTTTTTACGAATTCTAAAAAGCATAATTCAAAAAATGTAACATAAAAATTTTTTTTATGTCAGAATAAATTTAATTTTGTCATATTTATTTTGTTTATTACCATAAAAGCATACTTGGACTTTATATTTTTTTCTTTAATATCTGACTTAATTATTATAACATATTTCTCAGAAATTTGTATATAGTGCGCCTACAATTATGTGTAGGATTTTAAACGCACCCGACTTCAAAAAGTTTGAGAACCACTGCATTAATTGGTGTGGCTTGCCAGCCCCTACCTGGCCTTCCTGGTCTTTCCCTGTGCTCCATGGCTAAGCTCACAAAGCCCCTGCACACCTCTCCACCAACTGGCTCCATCTGGGTGAGGTGTGCATTGGCATGGGTGTGCAACAGTTTCTCCTAGGGCAAGAAACAGTCTTAGTTGAGTTGGTTGTCTTGTGCCATCATCAAAGCATTCAACAAATGGCCTTTTGATGTCCTCCTTCATGCTTTTTCAGGTGGACGTGAAGGGGGGAGTGTTAAGCAGTTGACAGTAATTACCAAAACAATCATAGCACCACCACCTAGGCACATAGTGCCTTTCCTGTTATAGAGAACCCCAGGCCACCTTGGGGACAAAGCCATCAAAGTTCATACTTTACTCCAAGCCCGTGTGAGATGCAGGAACCCTGGCCTCACATGGCAGTGGACAGTCTCTCAAAACATGAGTCCAGGTTCAGAAATGACAAAGGTTGTCTCTTGGGGTCTGTCCCATCTTCACACAGCCAATAAGCCCATTCTTCCACCGTGGGTCATTTTTGCTGTGACATATGGCCAAGCCACCATTCTGCAAGGGAGCTCAGAGGTCGCAGTGCTCCTCCAGGAAAAGGTATTTAACAGAGGCCATTGTCTTGCCTTTAGTCCAGCAGGGAAGAAGATAATAGTATTGTAAACTACCATACCACAGATTCTGTAAAGTACCGTACCTCACTTCTGCGGGTTTATGTAGAGACACCAAGTCCAGATGAATTTTGAAGGGTTTTATTAAAGGAGGAGATTTATTAAATATGCCGGCTGCATATGGCTGACACGGGGCATTTGCAGACCCAAATCGTATGCCCCAAATACATCTCAGAGGCTAGATATATACCCTTGATCACATACAGGCGGGGGGAGGGGGGGAGCATGACATCATGACACAATTATTAGCAAGCTTACAACATTTGTTTCGGGGATCCATAGAAACATTAAAGCTTTCAAGGTAATACAATCAAAGACGTTTGCAAATCTTTCAGTGTCTATCTCTCCTCCTTTGCCTAGAGGTATGTTACCCTCAGGATTCCAGGAAGGGGGAGGAACTACAATCAATGCAAAGTAGTATGTAAATTCTGCCTCCCATTGAAAGAGAAGAGCCTGACCTGTGGTGGCGCAGTGGGTAAAGTGTCGACCTGGAAATGCTGAGGTCGCCGGTTCGAAACCCTGGGCTTGCCTGGTCAAGGCACATATGGGAGTTGATACTTCCAGCTTCTCCCCCTTCTCTCTCTCTCTCTCTCTCTCTCTCTCTCTCCCTCTCTCTCCTCTCTAAAAAATGAATAAATAAATAAATAAAAATTAAAAAAAAGAAAGAGAAGAAGTTTCTCAGTTAACTTTTATTTTAGATTTAAAACTAAATGACCCATTGTTCTTGCAAGCCAGAAACTTCTACATTCTTCTCCCTCCCCTCCCCAAAGGAAGGATGGGACAGAAAAGCCTGACTTTTCCTCCTAGAATATCAATATTAATTTTGTAGCTTTTTGGTACCTTACTACAGTAGAAGTAAGGAAACAGTCATGTGTGTCTATGAACTTATGGGGTTTCTTCTTCTCCATAAATTCTGATAGCCCTCTATTAAATGCTTACTTCAGACATAAATCATAGCCAGATATAGGAAAATATAAAATTGAATAAAAGTATATATTATTAAAAGAATTGGACTATTCCTCAGCTTATTAAGAGGAAAAGGTATCTAGAACCCTTATGAGTGTGAGGTTGGTTGGCAATGGGGGAAGGTCACGTGAGGAACCAAGCCTGGGAACTTTGGCTGGAACTGCCCACACCCATGCACACCAAAAGAAACTTCCCAGGACCCCTTTGAAAAAGAACGACTGTCTGTCAGCCAATGAAGTTTCGTCATGTCATATCCACCTGACCACCCTACTGAAGTTATAAATTACCCCCAAACAGGGGAGCCGGTGCAACTTCTCTGGCCTCATCTTGCAGACCAGAAAACCTTGTCCAGGAAGCGCTCTATTAAATAAAGCTTTTGCTATTCCACACTTGGTGGCTATGCCCTTCTTTCTTCCTCAGCAGGGAAAATACCTTACATTTGGTGCAGAAACCTCGGAGGAGTTTGAAGCTTGCTGGGGCCGCTCTTCTCCCCTTCCCTTCCGAGAAAGAACCAGGATCTCCGACTTTCCACCCACTTTGGCACACAGTGCGGTAAGTCCCCTGCCTCCAGCCTCCCCTCAGTTCTTTCCACCGAGACTCCCTGTCCATAATTGCAGCTGTGTCAGGAATCTCTTATCCGTTCCAAGTGCGTGTGTGCCTGTGGAGACGTCCCGGACACACCCACTCTACCTAACCATCTGGTGACCAGAGCTTGAGTTGCGGGATGCCAATTCTCATCTCTGATCACTCTGAGGGTGAGGGCGGCTATAAAGGCACAGGAATCTAAACCTGACTCAAAAACACTCCTGGAGTGCCTTATCCAGAATCTCTCTCTCCCTAAAGAAGAAGAAACTGATCTTCTCCAATGTGGCCGGGCCACAGAACCCACTGAATAATCAAACCAGATGGCCTCCTGAAAGGGACTTTCGATTTTAACACCCTTACCAATTAAACTATTGCCAAAGAACTGGGAAATGGTTGGAGATCCCTTACATTCAGGGTTTCCAGTATTTGCGCTCCCATCCTAATCTCTGTGCCGCCTGTTCTATGGCGCAGGTCCTTTTTGGCCAGAGAAACCTCAGCTAAACCCTCCACTCCTGATCTTTCCTCCTTCGCCAACCCCCAACTCTCCCTCCCTCCTGCCCGACCCCCGGGGGGTGCCCTTCTCTCAAGGCCCCTCTCTGGCCCCTCTGTGGACCTCTTCTGCTTCGGTCTCTTCCCTCCAAAAAGCCCCCGCCCCTGCCGGCCAGGAGCCCCTCCCTTCTCCGCTGTGTTCTTAAGCACCTCCCCCTTCAGGCCCTCCTCCGCTGGCCATTGGCCCTCACGCGGGTTTATAGGGCTCCTGACCCCACAGTCCAACCCTGGTCTTCTTGCAGGAAGGTCTGGCCTTGTCTTGCCTCTGGCTCCAGCATTTCTGGCCGGATCTGGGTGCTGGGCTCCCCGGGAGCCCTCCTCCTCTTATTCTCAGCCCCAAACCCCTATCTAAGACCTGTGAACATGGCATTTAAAGTTTTTAGTGGTCGCAGCTAGTAGAAAAAGGCCAAGGCTGTCTGCCAGGCCCGCTTGCAGCAGAAGGTGACACTCCAAACCCAGGCTCCTGTGGCAGCCCTGAGGCCGGCAGAGCAACAGGGGAGAGGCATAAAGGGTGCCCGACCCCAGTCCAGGCCATAAAGAGGAACCCCACCAGAAGCTTGCTTTAAATGTCGCAGAAAGGATCACTGGTCCCGACAGTGCCCCTGCCCACAGCCACCCACTAAGCCCTGCCCTAACTGCAAGCAGTCCGGTTACTGGTGGAGCGATTGCCCCTTTTGGGCAATAGGCTCTTCCTTGGTGCCTCTATGCGGAGTACAAGCCGCCCAAATGGGAGGCCAAGCCAGCCAGGTGGGCCCATCGCTTGAACTCCTAGGCCTCATGGACGACTGACGCAGCCCGGACTTGAAGACCCCCATCATCCTTACCCACGCTAAACCCAGGGTAATGCTGCAGGAATGGGTAAGTGCATCTCATTTCTTGTGAACATGGGGGCTACCTTCTCTGTTTTGCCATCACAGTCTGGACCTCTAGTTCCTCACAGGTCTCAGTTATGGGAGTGGATGGAACCCCTTCTTTTCCCCTTCGCCACCACTCCTGACATGCAGTTTGGACGGAATCCCCTTTTTCACACTCCTTCAGATTCTTTCTTTCCTCAGTCTAACAGGCTTTTTTAGACACTAGATTCCTAATTTTGCTCTCTTAGCCAAACCCCTCTACAAGGCTGCAAAACAGACTCCCACGGGACCTCTCACACCCCCCAACACCTTCAAAAGGGCTTTCTCTACCCTTCGAGACGCCCTCATCTCCTCTCCCCCTCCGGCCAGGAGGCAGGGTTCTTCCGAGGGAGCTCCAGCCCGGCTACCTACAGCCCAGGTGGATGGGACCCCACACGGTAATATTGATTACTCCTACCGCAGCCAAGCTCCTAGGGCGAACACCTTGGTACCATGTCTTTCGCCTCAAGCTTGTCCCCATGCAGGACTGCTGGCAGTCAGAACCACTGGGCCATACCCGTTTCTGGCTCACTAAAAGGTTGGGCCCTGCAGACCCTCCTGTTGCTCCTGTCCCTCCCACCAGGAACCTGCATCCAGAGTGAATTAAAGCAGGGAGCAATGCTGTTACTATATCAATGAGACTGGCCCGATGGAAAAGAACATCAATGTCCTCAACCATTTACAAGAGAAACTGCACAAGAATCTCTCCTCCTACAACCCGCTTAACTCCTGATGGCAGCCACCCATCCTCACCTGTGCTGCCCCTATCCTAGGTCCATTTCTAATTATCAGCATATTACTCATGTTTACTCTTCCTTTTCTTAGATTCTTACAGGGCTTCATCCGCGAGGTTTCTCAAGTAACGGTCAACCAGATGCTCCTACACCATATACACGACTCCCCTCAGAGCCACCACCTTCCAACCTCCCTTCCCCACGATGCCCCAAACCAGCAGGAAGTATCCAGACGAATAGTGGCGCGCCTTTCTAACATAAAAGGTCAGAATGTGAGTTCAGTTGGCAATGGGCGAAGGTCACGTGAGGAACCAGGCCCAGGAACTTTGGCCAGAACCGCCCACACCCAGGAGCACCAAAAGAAACTTCCCAGGAGCCCTTTGAAAAAGAATGACTGTCTGTCAGCCAATGAAATTTCACCACGTCACATCAACCCAACTACCCTATGATGCTATAAATTACTCCCAAACGGGAAGGGGTGAGACTTCTCTGGCCTCCGTATCACAGACCAGAGAACCTCGTCCAGAAGCGCTCTACTAAATAAAGCTTTTGCTATTCCACACTTGGTGGCTACACTTTTCTTTCTTCCTCTGCAGGGGGGGGGGGTCGGGTGGGGGGGGATACCTTACAATAAGCCCTCTCTGCAGGGGTGTATTCATGCCTTTAAGGATTTTTCTGGTGTAAAGCAATTACAGCTAGTGCTTGACTTACAACCACCATTGGTTCTGACAGATCGGTCGTAACACGATTTGGTCATAAGTTGAGTAGGTTATATGTACAGTACTGTGAAATGATGTTATAAAAATCTTTAAGTTATATTTTATCATAATTTTCTTTCATTATTGTTATATATCATAATTTTCTTTGTTCATTTTATGCCGTTTGTATCATCTCTACACCATTTTGTTTCTTATTTTTACATTCGTCAGGTTTAAGTAAAACACTGCATTACCAGTACAACTGGTTTAATATTTGCAAAACATACAAAATTACAAAATACAGTGCATACAAAAATGCAAAATACAGGTGTAAAAAATACCATAGGAAACATTTTCCCAATTGCAAAAGATATCAAAATATATAAACATGTATGAAACATTTTATTGGCTGCTGGTGCTTGGCTGCGGATCATTGATGTCGTCATCTGGGGCAGCAGTTGGAGTTACCGGAGTTGGTTTTTTCATAAACATGTGTGATCACATTCACTTTCTTTCCTCCTTCGTACTTGTTCATTGATTGCTTTCTCATATGTGCCTTGACCAGGGGGTTACAGCAGAGTGAGTGGCCTCTTGCTCAAGCCAGTGACCTTGAGCTCAAACCAGCGACCATGAGGTCATGTCTATGATCCCGTGCTCAAGCCAGTACCCCTACACTCAAGCTGGTGAACCCATGCTCAAGTCGGATAAGCCCACGCTCATTTTCATGTTGAGATCGATGGCCTTTCTTTCCTTCTTGGCAGGCTGAGGTGTAGACAAAGACAATTTCCTCTTGGTAGACATCTTGGGAAGGATTTGATGAAAAATATCCAAAACACAAATTGCTGTACCGAGTCTGGGATAACAGTTGAAATGGTACACACGGAGATGGTAGTGCTGCCGGAAGCTGGTCTGCACTGTCATACACCCAGCTGGGCAACGCTTGCGCTGCCAGACACAGAGCAGTCGTGGCTAGCGATTGTGGTCGTAAAGTCGAATGGTCGTAAGTTGCATAGGTCGTAAGTCGATCAATACCTGTAGTGGATACATTGGGTCAAGCACCAGTCTGCTTCCTGGGCCTTGTGGAACCAACCTCTCCTTCTCTGATACACTAAACTCAAATCTCAAATCAGCTGCTGATTGGTTGATGGACCCTATAAAACTACAAACTTGTGGTGGAGAAATGTGACACATAAGGAATATAGTTGCAGGAAGCTTCTCACCTGCCCATTCCAGAGGCATGCCAAGGCAAATTCTTCATGGAGGCCACCAAAAGAATGAGAGTGTTTTGATAGAACTTACCGGGCCTATTGAGGCACGAGCTGGCATTGTCCATCCCAAATAAATGCACACACACAAAGTTTTATGGCAGATTGAAGTCCTTCCCTTGTTCCGTTTTCGTTAGTCAGATAGAGTGCACAATAAACTTCCCTCTCTGTTGTCCACTGCAGCCCATCCCACCCTCCTGCGCAGCACCTGAGGATGCTGTGTGCGGTCGCAGCTGCAGGCCACCAGAGCACTCCGTTCCCCTTGCTGTGGCCTCTGGTTCAGGGCCAGGCTCCCTCAGAGTGTGTCCAAGCAAAGTAAAGCCCAGGGCCTTCATCAGAGGCAGCTGGCAGTGCCTGCCCCTGTGGTGGGAAGCAGCCTCAAGAAAAACCCAGCACAGAGCCAAGCTAGGAGAAACTAAGAGAAATCGAGCCAGACACGGAACCTTGGTCAAATCACGCCTAGAGTCCATGATGCATTTGGGTCACAAAACCCACCCAATCTCCTCTCATGTTCCAGCTTGTGCATTAGAAGGGATTTTCAGTAACCGGCACTCAAAGCATCCCAACTAAAATATCACGTCTCCAGAATTATTAAACAATTAATGGAATGGAAACTACCAACATCTTGTAGAACAGGCTTTAGAAATCCTGGCTTTGAAGGATGTTATAGTCAGGAAGACTGAACAACCAACAGTTACTGTTTTTTCACAGGGAGCATGACACTTCTAATAATTCATGCTTCATTTTCTACTTACATGCTGCTTCTGAAATAGGATTAGAGTCAGCTTACAATAAAAAGACCTATGTATTAGAATAATTGAAATAAGAGTTAAATATCCAGGGGAAGCGATGCATATAACAGAAAACAATAATGAATTATAATTGTTATTCTGGAACATAGAATTTAGATTAGAGCACCTGAGCAGCCAACGTAAAAAAAGGGGGAAAAAAGAGTAGATAATTATTACCTAACTCTTATTATCTGAAAAAGGAAAACATCCCTGTTTGTCACTTTGATGTGACACTTTTCTCAGCGTCAGTAAGCCATAGAGCAGTTGTAGTCAGTTTGCAAAGTTTAGGCCCTCGAATGCTGACACTAGCTGAACCATGTCAGTTTATCTGTATTTGGAGGGTCAACAAAAGTGTCAACATTAATCTAAGTATTGGCAGTATTAGAATGTTACTGGACCCTGTCAGAGAAACATTGACATTAGTGTGTAAGGACCAAGAGAAGATAAGAAAATAAGCAGGGCACTAATGGAACAGGGAACTTAAGGGTTACAGGCAGGTCCTGCTCCTGTTCTGTTAGGAATAACATGCCCAAGGTTGTTCAAGAAGCAGAGACAGATAGGGACTCTGGGAGGCTGAGAGAGAAGAAAAAAAAGAAAAAGAGACAAACGTTTGCATTCTATTGGTTAAAAGACCCTTATCAGAAGTTTAGGTTTGGAATTCGCCAATGAGCTAGACCCCAGCCCCTGTTGCTATGCTATGTGCAGCCCCCTTAGCAAATAGGTTACCGCCCCATCTGCTTCTGTATTAGGCTTGCTTGCTTAGCTTATAAAAAGATTTAGCTGTGAGCGCTAGGTGCGATTCCCATCTGCAGCTCCTTGTGAGCACAGTGTCTCTGGACACCTCGGGAATTTGCCCCTGCACAGGTAAAAAAAATGGCCAATAAAGTTACATCTATACTCCTGAAAGTCTCCGACGTTTGTTCTTGTACCCGGTGGATGTTACAATTAGCACCTGCAAGAAACTATAGTGGGCTGCAGTGAGTTTTTGAAGAAAGTACAAAATGTGACACCAGCATCACAGGGCCACGGCCAGCAGCAGGAAGAGGGCACACTGAGGGCTTGAGCTCCGCAGCTTCTCTGCACCCCGAGGACAAACAGGGCAGTAAGGTGGAGGAGCAGAGAGATGAAAAGGAGAAGGGAGATTATGTGGGAGTCCTCAGAGGGGCAGCGAAGTTGCAGGACCCTGGTGTGTGCAGCAGCAGGGAGGAGGTATGTTTCATCGGTGCGTGCTGACACAGGGTCCACCTTCCCCTAAACAAACGTGCAAACACAGAGCAGTTGTATTAACTTTGAAAGAGAAGAGGGAGCTCTGGACACAATCTGGATTAGATGACTGTTTGGTAACCTTAGCTAATCTTTACTGAGTGCAACACTCTACAAAGTAAAGTGCTATTATTATCCCAATGAGGATAATAACATCTGATGAGGAAAGTGATTCTTGGGTTTCTGATGGGGCTTGGGGTCTGATCTGAGGTAGCTGCAAAGCCCACGGCCACCTCTAGTGACCATGCCCATCCCATGCAGCTGCAAAGGACAGTTCCATGTGCGTTGTGATGGCCCCTCCGGCTTGTGCTGCACCTTGCCCCATTCCCACACTAGTCCACTATCCCTGTGGGCCAGAAGCACAAGACAGTGAAGAACTCCGGGAAGCATTCAACCAACAGGCACCAGGAGCCAGCAGAGGCTCTGGCCTTGGACAGACATCTCTGAATGGCATCCCGCATGCTTTCCACGGGTCCTGAAGCAATGCTGCCGCCCCCCCCCCCCCCAAGAGCGGACCTCCACGTGCATAACCGCATATTCACCTCTTTTCCTGTCTCTCCCACTCCTGGAGTCACGTCCCAAATAAACCGCCTGCCGCAAAGCCCTTGTCACAGGCTCTGGTGAAAGCAAACTTAGCCAAGGCATCAGCATAGGGACAGCAAGAGATAAGAAAGCACAGCACATCAAATTCTTAGCAGATTTAGACTCATACTGCTCAAGCCATTGACCGTGGCCCCACACTGTGTGGAGAGAGAGGATGCGGAGGAGAAAGAGGTTTTCAGGGAAAGATAGGCTGTGTGTTCAAAGGCAAAAGATTTCAATGAACAAAATACGTCTGACTGAACTACATATTTTCTGAAGGTTGACTTGTCCATTTCCAAAAAAAGTCACGACAGGAATCACCAGACCATGGAGGTGTTGGACTGCATGTGGAGTTCTCAATAAACGCATTTCTTTCTCTTGGGCAGTTGTATACAAAGGTTGTTGAAATGAGTCTTTGTAGGGCTGCTTGCCTGTGCCCTCCTAAGTGGAGCACAGGTCCCTGATTTGAAACAGGCAAAAAAAGGACACATTGACTCATTTTGCATATTTTAATGCTATAGGTACCCATTTAAAGAAACACACCCAAAAAAAATACCTTTGGTGCCTGTGAAGAAATCTAATCTTCTCCAAGGTCTCAAAGCTGCCACCACATTTCTTACCTGCACCGTGTGCGCCAATGCGCTGAGAAAGAGACCTTTCATGATTGCATTGAATTTATGCAGCTGTATCCAGTGGGGCCGACAGAATAGGGGGTTACCTGAGGACAGCAGATGAGCCTACTGCCAGACAAGATGAACGGGCTCCCCCTGAGCTACAAACGTCTGAGATTATTTTTATTTTCTAGCCATCACTCTTACCTCTCAATGATTCAACTTATAGTCCAAGACATTATTCAGAAAATAATATGCTATTAAAGAATTTCATTTCATGGGACATTTAATGAGAAAGTTCTCCAGCAAGGGAAGGCTAGTTTCCTCAGACACAAGAGGGCAAGAGCTTCCACTGACCTTGGTATTTCTGAGCTGCTTAGAGAAAGATAGGATCCAGCACTGAGTCCCCGAGGAGGGGATGCTGGCCAGTCAGTGTTGGGGTCTCCGAGCTTGGATGGAGGCCCAGGGTGCCTGGAACTCAGAGCTCTCGGAGGTCGTGGGCAGCTGGTGCTGGAGGCACTCAGAATGGCAAGGTGAAGCTGGTTTTGCAAGTGTCAGAAAAACTATTGTACAAACAGGATTCAGGGGCCTCCAAGGAAGGAACTGTCATCGCCAGCATGAGAAACCAAGTCAGAGTGATGTTACAGGAACCGCAAGCCTGGGAGGGCGTCTGGAGCAAGTCCCTTCCTCCTGCAGCTTTGCAGTTTCCATCTGGCGCCCCCTATTGGTAGGGCCTAACGGGCGTCAGCTTGAAAAGCAAAAATGAGGTTCTCATTATCCAAAACACAGGATGGGTTTGCAGCAAAGAGATAAGAGCTTAGGGACTGACTGACCCAGCACTCTACTAGACTATCATCCTCAGCGTACGAAAGCTCTAATTTTTCAAATATTTCTTGTACTTGCAATTCAGTGAAAAAGTAAAATATCAAGGAAGCCGAGGAGGAACTGTCGTCTTGTACACTGCTCACAAAAAACTAGGGGATATTTAAAAATGCATATGAAGTGATAAAAAAAAAGAAGCATTTGATTTTTTTTTATTAAACAAGAACAACAGAAAAGCAAACGACAAGTCAAAGAAAGTTATTTGATTATGCAAATGAGATACAAACTCAATGATCGTGGTTGAGTAGCAAGTGACATACTAGTGGGGGTGAACAGAAGCATGTCAAACTGGACGAGAAATATCCCCTCATTTTTTTAAAATTTTTTTTTTATTATTATTCATTTTAGAGAGGAGAGGGAGAGACAGAGGGAGAGAGAGAGGAGAGACAGAGAGAGAGAAGGGGGGGAGGAGCTGGAAGCATCAACTCCCATATGTGCCTTGACCAGGCAAGCCCAGGGTTTCGAACCGGCGACCTCAGCATTTCCAGGTCGACGCTTTATCCACTGCACCACCACAGGTCAGGCAATATTCCCTCATTTTTGTGAGCAGTATATATGTGACCAAAAGTGTGCTCAGCTCACAGGCAGGCTCAGGATAAAAACTGCAGATGGTGAGAGAGGCAGCACCTGCGCATGGTAGCAGCTTCGGTACCAGCCACGTGGAAGGGAAGGCTGAAGAAACGCATTGTGTTATGAGAGGCCAAACAATAGACAGTGTTTGGAATACCCCTAGAAAATATAAGGACACAGATAATGGCAGAGAAAAAGGAAAAGGTAGAGTTTTTCTGCCATTTAAGAAAGTGTTGTGCATCATAGGAAAAGATTGCTTCTGCACGTCATGTACTAATTTTGAGGAAAGTAGCCATATTAAACAGCCTGCAGGGCTGCAGTCCACACTCTTCTTTGCATTCTGTGAGAAGGAGGCAAGCCGGGAAGCCGGTCAGTGCTTGAAACTGTTCTAAACCCACATGTGCCCCCTCCCAACGTCTGCACCAACCAGGGCCCTGAGGCCACTCCCCCTGCTCCCCCAAAACAATCCATTTAGTTGAGTAAGGTCAGAAACATAGTACAGTATTTGGAATGACTTCTGTCAAAAGCATAGCACTTGTGGATGTAAAGGACTGACATTTACTAATCTGGAAAATTTGCATTCGAAGATCCCTGGATGGTCAGGGGTTATAGAGAGTTGAGAAAGAAAGGCAGCAAATCCTAGGGAAATGGCCTCTGTGAGAAGGAACAGACTCACAGCCAATGCCTGGGAGGGTGAGGACTTTTTGAAACCTCAGGATAGGAGTCTGTCCACTCTGTGCAGAAGACCCTCCCTCCGCTTCCCCGGCCTCCTTTCCGGCCGTGGCTGCACCAGCCCCTGCCTGGCCTGCAGTCACACAAAGGGTTCCTGGCCTCTGGCATGGACCCCATGCAAGGCCTTTTCCTATCAAATAAAGATAAAGAGGGCATTTAGGTTTTAAAAATGTGACAGAATTATGGAATAAATGTGCAGTAATGCCTTAGGGTAAATGCATTATGTGCTACCCCACCTGCCCTCCCCACACAGCTCTAGCCATCTAGGATTCTAGTTCTCAACTCTGTTGTTTTGTTTTTGTGCCGGTCAGCTTTGGCCAATTGGTTCTGTGCAGGGTGGATGTTTGTCAGGTTCAAAGTGAAAACTCTGTCTTTTATCCTTCCTATATGGTTTTCCTAATCTTCACCTGGCATTCATGTGCTTCTGGCAACTGACACATCTTTCCATTGTGACTCAACCCAACTAAGCACATTTCAATGCTTTGTGGGCGCTTTAATTAGCTTTAGTGGGGGGGGGTATTATAATCTGGTAATAGTCTTTCAAGAAGTCAGATGCCTCTAGGTTATCTCTCCTCCTCCGCTCCATACAGATAAAGAACCCAGTAACTTAGTGTCAGGCAATTGGTAAAGCCCCCAAATTGTGTGCAAGACTTTTGTGCATATAAAGGGCCTCTTTGTAAGAGAAGTCTACTGCTTTCATCAGATTCTCAGAGAATTTCTTGACATGAATAAGTGGAAGAAAATTAATAAAAGAATAAAATATTATTCTGTTTGGCTTTTGCTATCTATTCAATGTTTTCCCCCACCCCATTCACCATGCAACCTCCCAACACACACTGGCTTCTTTAATCATTAATAGTTGGTCATGATTTTTCTGAACTATGTTTTTGGGGTTCAGCCAGTTCCTTTTGAATTACACATAAGTCAATGGTTGGCCTGCAGACCCCATGTTCCCAGGGAAGAATTTCTGAGGAATAACTGTCTCCCTCTCACACAATCCCTTGGCCCTTGTGTGGAAAGGTCCCTCAAGCTGTGGGTGGGAGGGAGTTCTCAGGAAAGGACAGTGAGTCCTCCATAAAGTCAGAGAGAGAGGGCACAGAAGAAGGAGGCCTTAGAATAGGGGTCCCCAAACTTTTTACACAGGGGGCCAGTTCACTGCCCCTCAGACCATTGGAGGGCCGGACTATAAAAAAAACTATGAACAAATCCCTATGCACACTGCACATATCTTATTTTAAAGTAAAAAAAAAAAAAAAAAAAACGGGAACAAATACAATATTTAAAATAAAGAACAAGTAAATTTAAATCAACAAACTGAACAGTATTTCAGTGGGAACTATGGGCCTCTCACTGACCACCAATGAAAGAGGTGCCCCTTACGGAAGTGCGGCGGGGCGGATAAATGGCCTCAGGGGGCCACATGCGGCCCGCGGGCCATAGTTTGGGGACCCCTGCCTTCGAAGGTAGTGGGTAGAGGAAAATGGAAGAAAGGAGACCACAGCCTGCTGGGTACCTGTCCTTCCTGCCCAGGCTCAGCTTTCTGACAGCAGCTCCACATGAAGGCCAACCTAATGTCTTACACTTATACACAGACAGACATACGACGACCACCACTGCCATCTGAGGCCTGCCAGCTCTCTCAGACACTTCTATTCATTCAATTAGCCAACACTTTGGAGGCCTATTATGTGTCAGGCACTATATTAGGCACTGAGGATCAAAGTTTAGTAAGCTCAGAGCCTGAAAAGATGACAGACAGATACATGCATAGAGGTTACATTGCAGCCCTGTAAGTACTATCACCAAAGTAGGACCAGGGTAGTGGCAATGTACAGCTCTAGAGGGCACAACTCTGGGAGCCTACGGGGACCTCACTCTTCCTGCATTATTCATTCACTACATGAACATGCCCTGGAACTGTGCCACCAAAGGCCTTGGATGTCACCCATAATATGCTAATGGTTGCCATCACCACCTTATTGTGATTATGGCAGGATGGGACCCTACAGCTTGTCACCACAAATCTGGTGCCTGTACTTTCTGCTCCATTGTGCTGTATTCTACTTGTATTCTATTATTATTATTATTATTATTTTCTTTCTTTCTTTTTTTTTTGTGGGGGAGAGACAGAGACAGACACAGGAAGGGAGAGGAATGAGAAGCATCACTCATAGTTGCTTCACTTTAGTTATTCATTGACTGCTTCTCATACATGCTTTGATGGGGGGGGGGGGATCAAACTGAGCCTGAGCTACTGAACCCTTGCTCACGCCAGTGACCTTTGGCTCAAACTGGATGAACCTGCACTCAAGCTGGTGACCTTGGGTTTTTGAACCTGGGTCCTCAGCATCCTAGGTCGATGCTCTATCTACTGTTCAACCACTCGTCAGGCCTACTTTAGCCTTTCAAAGTCCACCACATTTAATCTTACTAGACACATGGACAAAGGATATAAACAACCAATCCACATGCCTATAAAGAGATACCTAATGTCACTAATTGAAAAAAACAATTAAAATCAATACTAACAGTTTTAAAGACGGCTAACATCAATCACTGATGAGAATATGAGGAAGTACACTTCTCATTCATTTCTGGTGAGGGTATGAATCTTCATCATTTTTTGAAAGATATTCTGGCAAAATCCAATAATATTAAAAATATATATCAACTTTGACCTATGAGTCTTGCGTAAGGAATTTCTTCTACATGAATTAAAGCACCAGCTTTGTTTATAATGGAAAAGGAAAATAAAACTGGAAACAGCTTAAATAGAGGAATGGCTGGTGAAATTACATCTGTACCAAGGAATATTTCACATCCGTGAAAAAGAATGTTTCATTTATTCATTTTTGCCTAGAAACATATCAGTGATGTATTGTTTAGTAGGAGGGGAAAATGGAAAATTATGAAAAAAATGTACAGAGGAAAGCTTATTCTTAAAAAATAAGGAATATATACACACATATTTGAGCAGAGGGAAAGAGGCAGAAGGTCACAAATCATACTGTTCAGATTAGTTACCTCAAAGGCAACAATTATAGACCAAAAAAAAGGATTATTGTGTTTTTCTTAATATATCTCTGCCTTATAACATTTGCTACAATGGACATAATTTTTTTTTTTTTTTAGAAGAAGATCGTCTCTTACTTTTAAATTATTTTTATTTATGTATTTATTTATTTTAGAGGGGAGAGAGAAAGAGAGAGAAGGGAGGAGGAGCAGGAAGCTTCAACTCCCATATGTGCCTTGACTGGGCAAGGCCGGGGTTTTGAACTGGCAACCTCAGCATTCCAGGTCGACGCTTTATCCACTGCGCCACCACAGGTCAGGCCATAATTTTTTTTTTTTTTTTTTAGTAATTAAAAAGTTCTAGTCAAGCCCTGGCACAGTGGATAGAATATCATCCTGGAGTGCTGAGGTCACCAGTTCGATCCTAGTGTTACTGGCTTGATCGCAGGGTTGCTGGCTAAATTTCAAGGGTGCTGGCTCGACCCTGTGGGTGCTGGCTTGACCCCAAGAGTGCCAGTTCGAGCCCAGGTAAGGGCACATATGAGAAGCAATCAATGGGTGCACAACTAAGTGGAACAATAAGTTGATGTTTATCTCTCTCCTCAACCCCACTTCCTCTCTTTCAAATCAGTGAGAAAAAAGTGTAGTCAAGAGAAGGAGAAGACAAGCTATAGACTGGAAAAAAATATTTGTCAAAGATATACAGTCATCCCTCACTATATCGCGGTTCACTTTTTGTGGTCTCACTGTATCATGGATTTTTTGCTATATTGTGGGCTTTTGCAGTATATAGGTATTTTTATGTATTTGTTATTCTAATTATTTTTGCAGTAAAATAAGCATTTTCTAGCCTAAAAAATTGTAATGCTCTTCTTGGCCGTGCAGTACATTCATCTCATCATCATCACCTTCACCGTCATCAGTACTGCACAGCTAATTCATCATCATCTTCATCATTCAAGTTGTAGCATATTCACTGGTGAGTACCCAGATAGAATTTTATATGTTAAAATTATGTAGGTTTAAGAGCATAAGAAGTGTTTATAAAAGTATGGGAAAGGTAAGAGTGTAGGAAGGGTTTTTTAAAGCCTTAAAATATGTATAAATAATAAAATAAATATAAGGTCTCTACTTCACCAATTTTTGTCTTTCGCAGGGGATTCTGGAACCTAACCTAGTCTACGGCCATACCACCCTGAACGCGCCCGATCTCGTCTGGAACCTAACCTCCGCAGTAGACAAGGGACTAGTATATCTGATACAGGAATATTAAAAAGAACTCTTAAAACTAAAAAACAAAACAAACAACCCAATTTAAAAATTAGCAAAAGAGCCTGACCAGGCAGTGGCACAGTGAATAGAGTGTTATCCTGGGAAGCAGAGAACCCAGGTTCGAAACCCCAAGGTTGCTGGCTTGAGCGCAGGCTCATCCAGCTTGAGTGTGGGCTCATCCAGCTTGAGCGCAGGCTCATCAGCTTGAGCACAGGGTCACTGGCTTGAGCATGGGATCTTAGATGTGACCCCACGGTCTCTGGCTTGAGCTCAAAGATCACTGGCTTGAGCCCAAAGATTGTTGGCTTGAGCCCAAGGTCACTGGCTTGAGGAAGGAGTCACTGGCTCAGCTGAAGTCCCTCAGTCAAGGCACATATGAGAAAGCAATCAATGAACAACTAAGGTGCTACAATGAAGAACTGATCCTTCTTATCTCTCTCCCTTCCTGTCAGTCTGTCCCTATCTCTCTCTGTCTCTCTCACTAAAAAAAACCAAAAAACAAAAAACAAAAGATGTGAACAGACACCTTACTAAAAATGATGTAGAGATGGCATATTAGCATATGAAAAATGCTCAACATTATGTCATTAGGAATTGCAAATTAAAACAACAAAATACCCCACAACTAGCCTGACCAGGAGGTGGCGCAGTGGATAGAGTTTTGGACTGGGATGTGGAGGACCCAGGTTCGAGACCCCCTGGTTGCCAGCTTGAGAGCAGGCTCATCTGGTTTAAGCAAGGCTCACCAGCTTCAGCCCAAGGTCGCTGGCTTGAGCAAGGGGTTACTCGGTCTGCTATAGCTCCCCCCCCCCCCCCCCCCCCCCCCCCCGTCAAGGCACATATGAGAAATCAATCAATGAACAACTAAGGAGCCTCATCGAAGAATTGATGTTTCTCATCTGTCTCCCTGTCTGTCTGTCCCTATCTGTCCCTCTCTCTGGCTCTCTCTGTCTCTGCCACAAAATAAATAAATAAATAAATAAATAAATAAATAAATAAATAAATAAAATTAAAAAAAAAATACCCCACAACTCATTAGAGTGGCCAAAATCCAAAACACTGACAACACCAAATGTTGACAACCTCGCAGAACAACAGGAATTGTCATTTATTGCTGGTGGGAATGCAAAATGGTACAACCACTTTGGAAGTCAGTTTAGCAGTTTCTTACAAAATTAAATATACTCTTACCATATGATCCAGAAATCACACTCTTTGGTGTTTATGCAAAGGAGTTGAAAACTATATACCCACAAAAAACCTGCTCATGGATGTGTACAGCAGCTTTATTCATCATTATGAAGCTTTGAAAACAACCACGATGTCCTTCAGTAGGTAAATGAATAAACTGTGGTACATCAAGGTGATGGAATAGTATTCAGTACTGAAGAGAACTGAGCTATCAAGCTAGGAAAAGATGTGGAGGAAACTTAAGTGCATATTACTAAGTGAAAGAAGCCGATCTGAAAAGGCTATGATAGGATTACTCTATATGACATTCTGGGAAAGGTAACACTACGAAGACAATATGAAGATCAGTGGGTGTCAGTGGTTGGACGGTGGGAAAATGAGTAGGGGGAGTGTAGTGGTTTTTTAGGGCAGTGACACTACTCTGTGTGATCTGACAGTGGTAAATACTTGTTATGATACATTTGTCAAAACCTATAGAATGTGCAACACCAAAAGTGAACTTAGTGTAAACTATAAACTTTAGATGATACTGATATCTCAATGTAAGTTCATTAATCGTAACAAATATCTCACACTGCTGAGTGATGTTGATAATGAGGGAGGCTGTGCCTGTGTGAGGCAGGGAGTTATACGGGATATCTCTACACTTTCTACTCACTTTTGCTGTGAATCTAAAATTGTTCTAAAAATAAAGTCTATTTAAAAATTTTAGTAACTCTAAACAATCTAGTACAGGTTTTAGTTTGAGATGTAGCCTATTTGGAAATGACTGTCATATGGGATTTGTCAATCATGGTCCTGCCATTTAAGTGGATGCTATGAAACAGTTCAAAAGAATGGAAATACATTCCAGACCTAGAGATATGTTTAAAAAAAAAAAGACGCCATAACAATACATCTAGTGTGACATCATTTGAATTACAATTGAAACAAATCATGCATGTGTGTTTGTTAATGCCCAGAAAATTGCTGTAAGGAGAGTGTGAGATTCTTAGCTGTTGTTGCCTACTTTTCCAGGGTAGGGGTAGATTACCTTGTAAGTAAGTAAAAATTAATTGTTTTAGGAAAAGTAATTCTTTTCCTTGCCTCATATCAACAGACTGCACTGAGATGTGACCAGAGGGTGTAAAGCCTGTGTCAGCCTCAGGCTCACAAAATCAATCATCAATTTCTGCATGTGGTACTAACTACCCACCAGGTGTTATAAAAAGATATGTCATAACCAAGTAAAGGTGTGTCTAATGTAAAGAATTATTGTGGGGGAAAAAAGAATTATGTGACATCTACATTTATATAATCCTTGATAGTCTAGGAAAGGCAAATAGTCTTGTGTGAAAATTTTGTTTTTAAGGAAGTAATACATAATGCAAGCAATACTTTGAAAGGTACATCATAAGCAGAATGGCAAACCTGTCCTCACTATAAACACTTTAAAAAGTATCAAGTAAAGGCATCAACAACTTGTAGCATCCCTGCCCATAGCTATGAAATAAGCAATTATAATAGAATCCACTTTACAAAAATTTAAAAACTCTCCCTGCAGGGAAGCTTACATGTACCTTTGGTTAAGGCACAGCCTAGAACAAATTACAAATATGTTTTCAAAGTCACCCAAATGTCACTGATTTTTCTCTCAAGTTGCCTTTGGTTCAAGGAAGAAGCCTAAGTCCCATCCAAAAGCAACAATGAGGGACTATGTGACAGGAGCATAGAAATACACACTCCCAACCTCCCACTCCCCTCAGACAAAGCAAAACCACATGAAGAGACTTTTGGTTACACCTGGTATATAACTGTAGGAGGCAGTTAGACCGGCATGGGTAGAGTAGGAACGACGGGCCAAGAACAGAAAGTCACCAGGGTGGAAAGCCACAGGTGCCTAGCAATGGACAATTGTAGGGTAGGAACCTCCCGCCCACCCCACCCAGGGGTGACCTTTCCTCCCCTATCATATTGCTGGTCATGTGTTTTAGACCCCCTCACCTTTCATATCACTAGTTATGCAGTAGACCCTCTTAAAGGAGGAACAAGGGGACTGAAGAATAGCCTCGTAGACTCCCATACAAGCCCTTGCATGACAGCTCCCTTAAGCATGAAGTTCCCAGGACAACGAGGTTCTGACCTTCAATGAGTAATCTTAGGAACAAAGCCTTGGGTCTACTGACCATGGAGACAGCGTTGGTCAAGCTAGAGATAACATCTAGGCTTCAGTTGTGTTTCAGCTCCAGGCCCAGAAAGGCAACAAGGCCAGGAGGGCAATGCCACAGCTGACATCAGGACCAGCTGCATCACTACTGACCCCCTGCCTTGATGCTGACCGATCAGTGGAGACCACAAACTTGAAAGGACACACCTGGAAAGCAGATGACTATTTTATTGAGATCCTCCCCTGCTTCCTCCCCCAAATCCTTACCTTTAAAAGCCCTTAGGACTAAAGACCCAGCCAGGCTCTCTCAAGCAAGCATGCCCACACCTTTCTCCGTGCTTTCTTTCCTCAGAGCACGCGCTCTCTGAGGCACACGGGGAGCCTTAACCTCCTCCAGCCCATATATCCATCCTTGCTTTCTTTCTCCTAAATTCCAAGGGCCCTTCTTTGCCTCTGTAATTTGTTTCCTGAGCCCACGCAGCCCAGGTGGCTCACTTCTTTTACTTCTCTGACTTTTTAAATAAACTTCTGCTTGTATTTGAGTCTTAGTTCTGAATTCTTTCTTAGCCAGAACTCAAGTACTGAGGTTGTTGAACTGAGGTCCAATTGCAGGTAACATTCTGGTGTCATTTGCAGCCAACTTAATCAGACAATGTTCCTCTCAATTAGTAATTTTGAAAAAATGTTTTGCAGTATTTTAAAAGAAGTTTTTATGTGTAGTAACATTAGTGAAAATAAAGTTTTCAGTGGCATAAAATTCTTATGACAGACATCTATGGGAAAGTTATCACTTGATTGATAGCTAATTTTTCAAGATCAGTTCCATAAAGAAAAGTACAGAGCCACTTATGCAAGTTGAAACAGTAACAGTCATGGCTACCATGAGTAGTGTTCACAAGTCTCTCTCTTTAATCTTCACAATAACCTCACAAAGTGGGTACCAACAGTGCACTTTCACAGATGAGAAAACTGAGGCAAAGAGTAAAAGCTGCTCAAGGTGCCGGACAGAAAGGGGTGTAAGCCAAGACTTGATTCAGTTCTTCAAGAACTCAAGGACCATGTCCCGTTCTGAACAGGACTAACTGGACATAAGGAATAGGCAGCCAATTCAGAGCACAGCAATGATCTTGCAGTGCCCTGGCTGAACGATGAGCTGATCCAATTAGACTTTTTCTCTGAGAACAGGAGGTAGGTGACCTGACTGCATCCGGGAGCTGTGGGCTCACAATGTGCTCAGAGAGGGAGCCTGAGGCAAGCTGAAGTCACACGGGCACAGAGTCTTAGGAGCAGAGCAAGAAGGACTGAAGCTGAACACAGGAGCCCTGCGGGTGGTCCCATCTCATTAATGCCAAAGGGCAAGAGTCATGAGTCCATACAACCTTGCTCCTGAGGTCTGAGAGATGGTTTTCCTGTTCCAAGATGGGAATGCCACCAGATGACCGGTGGCTGAGGACAAATGTTATTTCTCTATCCCACCTGGAATAGCCACCCCCTTCGTCTATGGTAACATACTTCTACCATATCCAGTGGGGCCAAAGGACCGATTACTGAATCTCATTTCTTGGCCATCTGCCATTTTGGAGCAGGGGGCCAACTGATTGTGTTTCAGCACAATTCCGCAATGATTTGTCATTTCTGATAACTCTGTAAATTTGCTAGGCTTAGCTGGCTGGTTCTTGTGTTCCACGTAGTGTCAACTGGAGCTCAGTTGGGGCTGGTACATCCAAGATGGCTTCAAGCTCATGACTGAAACCTCCGCTGGGGCAGCTGGAATAGCTGGGGACTGGCCAGGGCTCTCTTCACAGGGTTATTCATATTCAGTAATGTAATCCACGCCTATTTGCATGATAGCTGGCTCCCCAGGTGGTAAAAACAGAAGGAGCAAGGCCTAGTAAGGCTTTGCAATGCTTTCTATTGGTCAAAGCAAGTCATAGGGCCAGCCTGAATCAAAGAGAAAAGAAATAGACTCCACTCGTTGATGGGAAAAGTGACATGAGCATATAAGGATTATGAGCACCTATCTTTGCAGGCACTCTACCATGAAATTGAAGTGGAAATTGTTAAATCTTACTCAGCTACCTTGCCCCTTTCCTCCTTGTTCCTGCCTAGAATCTGGGTGTGATGACTGAATTTCAGCAGCCATATTGCAACCATAAGGCAACCTGGAAGATGTAAGCTACACACTTACACTGAGAATACCAGAAAGAAAAAGGAAACTTAGGTTCCTGGGGAGATAGAGTAGCTGTTATACCAGCAAGGAACCGCCTATTTCTAGAGTGTTTATACATTAAAAAAAAAAACACACCTTAGACCTCACTTCAGCCTGACCTGCAGTGGTGCAGTGGAAAAAGCATCCACCTAGAAAAGCTGAGGTCCCGGTTTGAAACCCCAGGCTTGACCATTCAAGATACATACCAGAAGCGACTACTATAAGTTGCTCCTCCTTCTCTCTCTCTCTCCCTCTCTCTCTCTCTCTCCTTTCTCAAATCAATAAATAAAATAAAAAGATTAACACTAAAATAAACAAAAACCTTAGACCTCTATCTTACTGAAGCAATGGTTATTTGGTTTTACCTGTTTCCATAGGCTCAAATATGAACAACTAACAGAAAGAATCACATAGCCTACAGCACATTTCCTGTTTTTTTAAAAATATGACTATATAACTAATGGCACATATTCTGATTAATTGCTAAGTTCCATTAGAATCAGATAAAATATACTAAAGCAAGGTTCAGGGTGAAGGTTTAGTGACAGTACTTTGCCTCTAAGACGCTAGGAGTCAACCCCTGAGGGCTTAGAAGAAAGTGTTAAGAGGCTACCTAATATTCCCATATAAACACTTCCTGAAAAATGTATTTTTAATTTCTTTTAGCCAAAACTAAGCTTGACTGCCTGTTCTGAACTCCCCACTACTTAGGAAGAAAGAGTGCACACCACGCAAATGGGGCCACCACATCCTCCCCTCAGCTACTGTTTCCCATTAGTCAACAATCCCTCTCCAAGAATTAAGGTTTCATGGCCATGTCTGATTCATAGAAACATTGCCTTTTGTTTCCTCCCCATTCCAAAAATTTTAAAACACCAAATAAATGGGCAAGTTTTAAAACACAAAAATAGATTTTTTTTTTCAGGTGTGCATAGAAGAACCCTAGGACAGTCTGGTATCCTCAGCCTTACTGGGGGTAGAGGTGCACACATGCAATGACTAACTGCCCCTCAACTGTCAAGTACAGAAACAGGGAAATGGCAGCATCGTAGCCTAAAATATTTCTTTTGAAAAGCAGCTGAATTTCGCTATGTTATTATCTCATTTTTGTGCAGGGTTTGGCAAATATTTTATTAGACTTTTGCATAGATTTCAAGTTATTGGAGTATTTTATATTTCTGTTTATTTTTACACTAGTAGTCAGCTATGTAAAAACAAATGAACACATTCTTGAAATGTACTTAAGTACAGGGGTGGGCAAAAGTAGGTTTACAGTTGTAATACAAACAAATAATACAGTAATTAATAAATAAATAATGATACAAGAATAAACTGTTTTGCATTCTCACAACTGTAAGCCTATTTTTGCCCACCCCTGAGTAACTGGAGTACTAGTGCTGCTATATACAGTGTCATTAAGACAATAATAATAATTTGTTGTGCTGTTCTGCAACACTTTAATTTTAAAGTCTATTTACACTAAATGCTTTTCCAGAGAATCTTGGAATGTGCATCAGGGTATAGAAAATCACAGCTCTTTACAACTTATCTCCTAATCCAATTAAATGTTTGCATCTTATTTGATCATTTGTCAAAAGAAAACTTGTTGCCTCCACTGTTGCATACGTTTTCATTCCTACCATGATAACCTTAAAATTCCAGCGACAACCAATGGATTCTTAACTAATGACCTCGGATTCCAGGGATCTGTTCAGGGTCACGCTCTCCCCCATCACATCTCTCCCCCAACCCCTGCGCCTCCTCCGCCCCCCACAGGTGTCAATCCAATCAGCTCTCTGCCCCTGACCTCTGCAGCCCACTGTGCTGTGGGATCCACCAGGCTCTCTGTCCACGCGGTTTCTTTCTTTCTTTCTTTTTTTCACTTCCCATATCTTTTCTTATCTTTCTGCTTTTTTTTGCTATTTCCTCTCTCTCACTGCTTCAGCATCCACCGACTTTCAATCTTAAAATACCCCTTAAGTGCTGGTTATTTCTTGCCTTCTGCCGCTCATATCATTTACCCACGCAGTCATTCAAAACTCAGGGGCACAGACCCAGGTTCTACCCCTCGTTACAAAATAAACGGTTCAGCCAAGGTCCTCCAGAAAATGATTCGTGTTCAACACTAAGAAAATGACCACTCTCCCGCCCCTCCCACGCATCATCTCATTAGCATGACTTCTTTCTAAGGCTAACGCGATGAACGCACTTGGTAGAAGAAGGTCCTTTCTGATATCTCCCGACCCCAGCCCTGCAGGACACAGCTGTGCCCGGGCCCGTATCCTGAATCACAATTGGCTTCGCTCTCCGCTTCAACCCATTTTGCCCACTGACTGCTCGAGTCCCGTGTCCCGACTCAGACCACGATGTTCGAGTGGCTGGACGCGGGGGTCACCTGGTTCCGTCGCGAACCCGGACGCGGTCTCACCTGGTCACTCGCGGAATCGGGCGTACGCTCACCTGGCTCACGCTCGGACTCGGGCTCACCTGGTGGCCGGCGGAGCCGCACCTAGGAGTGCCCATCCTGCCTGCGCCGCTGCGGCCGCTCGGGAGGAGGCTTCGGCTGCTGCGGCGGTGAATGCGGGGCTGAGGGGTCAGCAGGGAGTTCCAGCCAAGTTCTCCCGTGTGTCTCGACAGGGGCAGCTGCTGGGAATAGGTGTACTGTATTTCGCGGGGTCTTTGCGGTCTGGTGACCCCTCTAGGCCAGTTCCCGCCGCACACTGACCGAGATCTCCCCGGCGCTCTTCCCTTCTTTCCCTTTGGTTAGGGAATTCGCGGCGAGGCGCAGGGACCCCTCGGATACAGAAAACTACTTTTCCCCCTGCTGGTGACTTTGAGGAACTGTACGTGGTGGAACAAATGAAGGTTTCCTTCCTAGCAGCTAAGGTTGAGGCTCTTCCCCCAACCACCTCATCAAAAGTTTTAAAAAGTTTCCTTTTTACTCCTTTTACTTTTTAAAGTGTCATGTTAAGAGAGGGAAACTTGATTTTTACCTCCAGATTATTGAGAATGAGAAAAATTAAGGTATGGTCACGACCTATTTTTTTTTTCATTTTTCTGTTTAAAATTATAGAAAATTGCAAATATACAGGTAGGCAGAAGGGTATAATGAGGTTCTACGTTTTGGCAATAGTGGGCTAACCTTACTTCAGGTATAAATGATAACATCTGAGCAAACATTAAAAAGGAGTATTTGAAGACCTTGGATATTGACCAAACAAAGGCGCCCTTGAAAGATGAATGGAAATTGAGATTTGGGAGTTTGTGGCTTTTCACCTGAGGGCAACCCCAAACCCTGCGCAGCTCTAATTGCAGAGAGCCACAGACTGACTGGCTTAAATGGAAGAGAAAACAGAGTTTGAACAAGTAGAATTGAAAAGTTATAGAGGAGACTGACCTGTGGTGGCTCAGTGGATAAAGTATCAACCTGGAGCATTGAGGTTGCAGGTTCAAAACCCCAGGCACAGAGAAGAAACTGTGAGTTGATGCTTCCTGTTCCTCTTCTCTGCTTTCTCTCTCTCTCCTCTCTCTAAAATCAAGGTCTCCTTGGACCAAAGTCAATATGTTGACAGGCTGTGTTCCTTTCTCGAGGCTGTAAAGCAGGGGTTCCCAAACTTTTTACACAGGGGGCCAGTTCACTGTCCCTCAGACCGTTGGAGGGCCAGAGTATAAAAAAAACTATGAACAAATCCCTATGCACACTGCACATATCTTATTTTAAAGTAAAAAAACAAAATGGGAACAAATACAATATTTAAAATAAAGAACAAGTAAATTTAAATTAACAAACTGACCAGTATTTCAATGGGAACTATGCTCCTCTTACTGACCACCAATGAAAGAGGTGCCCCTTACGGAAGTGCGGCGGGGGCCGGATAAATGGCCTCAGGGGGCCGTAGTTGGGGACCCCTGCTGTAGAGGAATATGTTTCCTGCTTATGAAGGTTGTTGACAGATTTCAGTTCCTTGTGGTGGTAGGACTAAGTTTCCGGCCTTCTTGCTGGCTGTCAGCTGAGGGTCATTCCAAAAACCTATGGGTCACTGCTGCATTCCATGACTTAAGGCTTTCTTCTTCCATCTTCAAAGCTAGTAGCTTTAGGTGGAGTCCCTTTCATGCTTCAGATCTGCTCCTTCTTCTGTCTCATCTCTGACTCAGCCTGGGAAGGTTCTCTAATTTTAAGAAATCATGTGGTTAGATTGAGCCTACCCAGATTATCCAGAATAACCTCCCTATTTTAAGGTAGGTAAACTTAATCACATCTGCAGAATCTCACTTGACATGTAGAGTAACATATTCTTAGGTTCCAGGAATTAGGACATAGACTTTTTTTAAATTATTATTTTTTTATTTTTTTATTTTTTACAGAGACAGAGAGAGAGTCAGAGAGAGGGATAGACAGACAGGAAAGGAGAGATGAGAAGTATCAATCATCAGTTTTTCGTTGCGACACCCCAGCTGTTCATTGATTGCTTTCTCATATGTGCTTTGACCGTGGGCCTTCAGCAGACTAAGTAAACCCTTGCTCAAGTCAGCAACCTTGGGTCAAAGCTGGTGAGCTTTGCTCAAACCAGATGAGCCCGCGCTCAAGCTGTTGACCTCGGGGTCTCAAACCTGGGTCCTCCGCATCCCAGTCCGATGCTCCATCCACTGTGCCACTGCCTGGTCAGGCTAGGACATAGACTTTTTAACGGGGCCATGTGCTGCCTACCAGATTCTGCCCTCTGACCCCTAAAAGATGTCACACTTTAATATCAATAACTACACTAAATATAAATACACCAGACATGACAATTAAATGACAGAGATTGTCAGATTATATTCAAAACAAAACAAAAACAAGACCCAATTACATAATTATACCAAAAAAAAGAACTTTAACTAAAAAGATACAAATAGGTTGAAGTAAAAGGATGAAAAGAATTATACCAAAGACAAAGAAGAAGAATTCTGAAGTGGCCAACAGCATATGAAAGCATGCTCATAATCAGGGGTCCCCAAACTATGGCCCGCGGGCCGCATGCGGCCCCTTGAGGCCATTCATCCGGCCCCCGCTGCACTTCCGGAAGGGGCACCTCTTTCATTGATGGTCAGTGAGAGGAGCATATTGACCATCTCATTAGCCAAAAGCAGGCCCATAGTTCCCATTGAAATACTGGTCAGTTTGTTGATTTAAATTTACTTGTTCTTTATTTTAAATATTGGATTTGTTACCGTTTTGGTTTTTTTGCAGTGTGCATAGGGATTTTTTTATAGTTTTTTTTATAGTCCAGCCCTCCATCGGTCTGAGGGACAGTGAACTGGCCCCCTGTGTAAAAAGTTTGGGGACCCCTGCTCATAATCATTTATTATAAGAAAAATAAAAAATAGACAGTAACAAGTGTTGGTGAGGATATGGAGAAATTAAAATGCTTGTGTACTGTTAGTGTGACTATAAAATGGTGTAGCCAACTATGGAAAACAGCATGGAGGTGCCTTAAAGAGTTTAAAATTGAATTACCATATGATCCAGCAATCCCACTTCTGGGTATTTATTCAAAAGAATTTAAAACAGGATCTCAAAGAGATATTTACACACCCATATCCACTGCAGCATTATTCAAAGTAGCCAAGGTATAGAAGCAACCCAAATGTCCATTGACAGACAAATAGATGAGGAAAATTCGGTATATACATACAGTGAAATATTGTGCAGCATTTAAAAAGAAGAAAATTCTATGCATGCTGCCACATAGATAAACCTCAAGAACAGTACGCTAAGTGAAATAGCCCAGTGAAAAAAGGATAAATATTGTATGATTCCACTGATATGAAGTATCTAAACTAGTTCAAACTCATAGAAACAGAAAGTAGAAAGGCAGTTTTCAAGGGCAGTGGGTTGGGAGGAGGAGATTAGTGTATAATGGATGTAGAGTTTCAGTTTTACAAGATGGAACAGTTCTAAATATTGGTAGCACAATAGTGTAAAAATACTTAACACGCTAAAATGTACACTTAAAAATGACTAAGATAGTAAATTTAATGTTATATGTCTTTACCATATTAAAAAAAATCTGAAGTGGCTATTTAATATTTGACAAAATAAACTTTAAGACAGAATATCATCACAGATAGAAATTTCATAATGATAAAAAGATCAAGACAAATAAAAGATCAAAATCATTGAAAATCATAACAATTATAACTGTTTATGTACTTAATATCAGAGCTTCAAAATACCTTAAGAAAAACTAACAGAACTAAGAGAAAGAATAAGCAGACCCACAATCACAGTGAAAGATTTTTAAGACACTGCTCTTGGTAATTGATAGAGCAATTAGATTTTTTAAAAAAGAAAAAGAAAACACTATATAGACTATCTATAAAACTTTATAGTCCAGAGTTTGGTGAATTATGGTCTTCAGGCCAAATCCCACAAATGAAGTTTTCATAGAAAACAATTTACACCCATTGTTTATGTATTGTCTATGGCTATCTGTGGATGCTTTCACAAAACTGAGTAGATATTACAAAGACTCATGTGGCTTAAAAAGCCTAAAATACTTTACTGCAGGGCCCTGCATGTAAAAAGTTTGCTAACTTTCAACTTGTTTCAACAGCGTTTGTGATTACTTGGAGAATTTGTACACTAACTACTTTAGAGTCTTTGAAAGATAATTCCAATGTCTGTGTCAATCTGGTTGTGTTTGTTGTTTGTTTTTCACATGTGAGTTGAGATTTTCTTGGTTTTCCATACACCAAGTAATTTTGAATTGTCTTCTGGAAATTTAAAATATTATGTAAGGAGATTCTAGGTCTTGTTTAAATCCTGTGGAGCATGTACATATTTTTATTTTAGGCAATAGACCTACTTAGGTTCAGGCCACAGGCTCAACCTGCCTTCTGTGAGCTGTGGTTCAAATGTTTGCAGTGCCATTTGGATAAATTCTGAAAAAGTACCACTCAGTGGTCACATGGGACCTGGTGGAGGGTCTGTTTGGTTCTTTTTTTTTTTTTGTATTTTTCTGAAGCTGGAAACTGGGAGAGACAGTCAGACAGACTCTCTCATGCCCCCAACCGAGATCCACCCGGCACGCCCACCAGGGGCGACGCTCTGCCCACCAGGGGGCGATGCTCTGCCCCTCCAGGGCGTCACTCTGCCGCGACCAGAGCCACTCTAGCGCCTGGGGCAGAGGCCAAGGAGCCATCCCCAGTGCCCGGGCCATCTTTGCTCCAATGGAGCCTTGGCTGCGGGAGGGGAAGAGAGAGACAGAGAGGAAGGAGGGGGTGGGGGTGGAGAAGCAAATGGGCACTTCTCCTATGTGCCCTGGCCAGGAATCGAACCCGGGTCCCCCACATGCCAGGCTGACGCTCTACTGCTGAGCCAACCAGCCAGGGAGTTTCGTTCTTAAAGTCACTGATCAGATCTATGTGTGCACAGCTCAGTGGTAATCCCAGAAATACAGATACAACTTTACTAGAAAGCCCGGTGGTCATACAAAATGACTGCTGTTCTAGATATTATAAATTGTAATTAAAATGATTTGTGCAAAGGTGTCTGCTAATTCAAACTGAATTACCCAGGGCAGGCGGCGAGGACGCCCCTTTGCTTAGTGCCCAACGGGGTTTCCCCCTTCTACTTGCTTAATTGCTTAAAGTAGAGTGCAATGAAGGAAACCACTGGCGGTACATTTCTTAAGAGCCACCTCTAGCTCAATAAATAAAGGTGATTTAAATAATAAAATGTTAATTCACATGTCAAAGATCTCTTTATACACAACATTTCTTGTGTAGATCTTTCCATCATTTTTAAGCTCGCCTTGCAGAGGACCATCAATTATTTTTAATTTTACGTCCGTTCTTTCATGAACTCTTGAACAGGCAACATAAAGTTGACCGTGTCCAAATGCAGGCTCAGGTAAAAAAATGCCAACACGCTTAAGCATTTGGCCCTGAGACTTATTGATGGTCATAGCAAAGGCAAGTTTTACAGGAAATTGTCTACGTCTCAATTGAAACGGCAACCCTGTTTGAGATGGAGCCAAATCAATTCTTGGAATAACATGTCAAAGACTTAGAGGAGCCAGTCAAAGACTTAGCAATTATGACATTATTTTTCAATTGGAGAACCTCTAAAGAAATTACGTTAAGACGTAGTTTTTATGTAAAACAGATGATTGCCAATGCAAACAAATGTTCACCTTCCCCCTGACCCGCTCAATTTGCGTTCAGCTGTGGCAACTTCACCCCATTGGCTAGTACAGTTACGGAAGCAACCAATAAGCTATCGGCGACAAACAGACACTTAAGCCGCATATAATAAAGATGCAATTTCCCCATAAAATTATGAAAGAGCTCTTTTCTCTCCACAACTTCCCCAGTACTTTCCAGTTTCCCACAATTCCCCATTTTGGTTCTATGGGTAGGAAGCTGAGGCTGGAAAGTTTCTCTGTTGTATACTTCTGTGACTGCTTCTATCTTTGGCCAGTGGCAAAACACAGGCAGAACATAGGGAAGCCCTGCCTGAGTACATCAGAGGATAAAGTGTCGATCTAGTATGCCAGAGGTTGTGGGTTCAACCCTTACTCTGAGCAGGAAGTATACAACTAAACAGAACAACTCAAGTGAAACAAGGAACTGATGTTTCTTCCTCCCCTCCCAAAATCAATGGAAAACATTTTAAATTAAAAAAAAAAGAAGAAAGGGCTTGACCAGGCGGTGGCACAGTGGTTAGAGAGTCGGACTGGAATGCCAAGGACCCAGGTTCGAGACCCCGAGGTCGCCAGCTTGAGTGTGGGCTCATCTGGCTTAAGCAAAAAGCTCACCAGCTTGGATCCAAGGTCACTGGCTTGAGCAAAGGGTTACTTGGTCTGCTGAAGGCACGCGGTCAAGGCACATGTGAGAAGGCAATCAATGAACAACTAAGGTGTCGCAATGCGCAACGAAAATGATGCTTCTCATCTCTCTCCGTTCCTGTCTGTCTGTCCCCATCTATCTCTCTCTCTGACTCTCTCTCTGTCTCTGTAAAGGAAAGAAAAGAAAAGAAAAGAAAGGGGGGAAAACATGCAGAATTTTATACTCTCTCTCTGGGTGTTAGGCATTTCCTGTTATTCAGTCAGAACTAAAGGGCTTCCTCTGGAACTTTCTCTGTACACATTCCAGCTCCCACCTCTGGGTTTCAGACTGCACTGAAAGTCTGAAACCCAATGCCAGCAGATAGCAAAACAACAACAGTGGTAAACTCAATTTAGTTCTTCAAGTCCCCGCCACTCAGTCGGCTACTATATACTTTTCAGTTTTCCTCTGGGTGTTCTACGCATTCTGCCCAGGTTTCATAGTTGCATTCAATGAGAGCGTCATGCAATCCAGTGAGGCAGGAGCAATGTGAGGGTGGGCAGGGGCAACAAGGTGAGGTCTGAGGTGAAGAAGCTGCCAGCCAGCCATGCAGGGCCCTGGAGAGCATGGCCAGGCACTTGGGTTACAAGTTAATGAGGAGCCTGGAGAGGATTCTGAGCAGGGGCACTCCATGTCCCAAGAAATGATTTAACATTTTAAGAAGGCCACTTTGCCCTCTGAAGAATGGACTGGGAGAGAGAAAGCAGGCAAGACAGGAAGCAGAAAAAGAATGAAGGGGGGGGGCACGGTGGGGATGCAGGCAAAAGAAGAGGATGATCCACGAATGAAGAGAATTGGCAGAGTCTTGATTTGCTTCTGGTGGGGAGCTGGCAGGCACTGTGGGCAGACTAGCTCAAGGATGAGAGAGGGAGCAGTAATGAGGCTTGGTAAGGCTGTAATGTTAGAAACTGGGCAGTGTGCAGGTTGTGGTGGTGGGGGATCAACAGTGCTATTTGGACCCCACTGCGTCTGCGAAGACAGGTTGCAATGTAAGTAGAGATAGTGAAGAGGCATCTGAATATAGGAGTGGAAAGAGAAGAGGAACCGCTGAAGGAAATGTGCGGAAAGGCAAGGTGAGTACGTGCGCATGCGCATGTAGTGCACTTCCACTCTTGCTTTATGGGTAACTAATCTAGATACAGATGTAACTATATTAAATACATATGTATATATGGCAGACTGAAGATTACGTGAATTAATACAAGTAAGAAAAGTGCATGGCACATATTCAAGTGTTCGTTGCATTTTTTTTTTACTTCAATTCCAATGGAAATAGACAAATTTGCCTAGTAAGAAATCTTTGCATAACTTGCTATCCATCTGAAAAAAATATCAGTTAGGTGCTCTATCTATACTTAAGTGAGAATACATTTCATCCTGATTAAAGATGTGCATGGAAGAAATAAAACTAGAAAAGTATGAGAAGAACATCTGGATGAATAATTGTCTAGCGTTGGCACAAATGAGGCCTTGTTAAAGCTCCATAGAAACCCGGACTCAATAATGAAGAGTATGATTACATGCAAAATTTTGTATGACAAAAATGCTGTAAACCATGCCAAAGATCAGTAAAAGGTAAGTAAGAAAATATTGCATTATATGTGACAAGCAGAGGATGATTTTCCCCAAAATACAAAGATCTCCTAGAAATTGACAAACAACCCAACAGGAGATTTCTCTTTACAAGAGAAGACACAGACCATCAAGAAACACATGAAAGTAAGCTTTAGCTCACTAGTACTTAAGTGAACCTATAAGTTTTACTTTTTCACCTATCCAGTTTGACCCAGCTTTCTCAGACATTGATGCTAGGAGTATGAATTACTAAAACATTTTTAGGATGATCTGGTGAATAAAAAATATGCATATCATTCTACTCAGTAATTTCTCTTTTAGGAATTTAGACAAAAGAAATTTTTTTAGCCTGACCAGGTGGTGGCGCAGTGGATAGAGCGTCAAACTGGGATGCGGAAGGACCTAGGTTCGAGACCCCGAGGTCTCCAGCTTGAGCGCGGGCTCATCTGGCTTGAGCAAAGAGCTCACCAGCTTAGACCCAAGGTCGCTGGCTCCAGCAGGGGGTTACTCGGTCTGCTGAATGCCCACGGTCAAGGCACATGTGAGAAAGCAATCAATGAACAACTAAGAAGTCGCAACGTGCAACAAGAAACTGATGATTGATGCTTCTCATCTCTCTCTGTTCCTGTCTGTCTGTCCCTGTCTATCTCTGCCTCTGTTAAAAAAAAAAAAAAGAAAAGAAATTTTTTTAAAAAAAGCATCAGTGTATACAAGATGTTTGCTGCTGTACTGTTTGAACTAGCAAAGAAAGCAATGAAAAAAATTTGAATGTCCATCAATAGAAAAATGATTAAATAAATTATGGTTTATCACAATTTAAAACAATTAACTTTATGTTGGGTGACTTCAATTAAAAAGGGGGGGGGGACTCCGCACGTGCCGCACTGGAGGTCCCCTGTGACCGTGCATTCACCTGCCTCGCCAAAGTCAATACCCCGGATCGCGAATCTAGAGGGCGACATGGGCTGAGGAAATGACAACAGAGGTGTCAGAGAGGAGGCTATCAGCAGAGAAAGAGGAACCGGTGAGACACTGCTCCTTACATTGCTACACTACCATTGCCCCGTCAAGCTGCTCCGCCCAGGCACGCGTCTGAGGAGGATCCTCGCGGGCTCGGGGGCGGGGGCGGGGGCGGGAGCAGGGGCGGAGTCCGGGAGATGGTCCGACTGGCGCGGGACAGACACGAAAGAAACCGGAACTCCTCATCTAAAGCGCCGGTTTCCGGAGGGACCTTAGGTCCCGACGTCCAAGTCCGCCACGCCCGGAATCCAGGTTCCGGAGCCTCCTTTAGTCCCGGTGTGTTAATGGCGTGGTTACTGGGGTGGTGATGAGGCAGAAGCATTACCTTGAGGCTGCGGCTCGGAAACTGCAAGATAGCTGTCCGGGCCAGGCCCGCTATCTCCTGTAAGACAAGGACGGGAGGGGGCCGGGAGGCAAGCGGCAAGGAAGTGTTGTTCCCTCTTTCCTTACGGATCTCTTACTCTTTTACAGCTGGGCCTACAGCTCGTCCCACGGTAAGGAGTCATCGCCCCACTGCCTTCATCCCCACCCCCACCCCCACACCCTCCTGCGCCAAGGATTAATGTGCCTTAACTTGCCTGACCTTTTAGCGGCATTCGACACATTAATCAGTCTTCTTGAAATAGTTTCCTTACTTGACTTCCAGGTTATCACATAGTCATCTTCCTGCCTCTTCATCCAGTACATCTCTATCTGCTTCACTCGTTCCTCCTAATTTTCCCAGCCTCTATAAATGTTTGGAAGTGTCCTAGAATTCTGCCCTGGGACCTCTTTTCTAGCTGCACTCACTTCCTTGGTGACAGTTTTCCATCTAGTCTTATGGCTTTTAAATTCCGTATACTGAGGACTTCCAAATTTCTATCCCCAGCCCAGACCTCTCCACCAAATTCTAGACTGAGATTCAGATGCGTTCTTGACAACTTTTGAATGTATCAGGCCAGAACCTGAGATTTACCCCCCTCCCCAACACAATTCTTCCCGTTTCAGCAAATAAAAACTTTTATCAGCCCCCAATCCTTGAGACAGTTTTTGACTCCCTAACAGCATACCTCCCAAACCTTGTGTCACCAGATCTGATTGGCTTTAAAATAGACCCATAATCTAGCCTAGGGGTCCCCAAACTACCCTGCAGCCCCCTGAGGCCATTTATCCGCCCCCGCTGGACTTCCGGAAGGGGCACCTCTTTCATTGGTGGTCAGTGAGAGGAGCACATTGACCATCTCATTAGCCAAAAGCAGGCCCATAGTTCCCAGTGAAATACTGGTCAGTTTGTTGATTTAAATTTACTTGTTCTTTATTTTAAATATTGTATTTGTTCCCATTTTGTTTTTTTACTTTAAAATAAGATATGTTCAGTGTGCATAGGAATTTGTTCATAGTTTTTTTTTATAGTCCGGCCCTCCAACGGTCTGAGGGACAGTGAACTGGCCCCCTGTGTAAAAAGTTTGGGGACCCCTGATCTAGCCACTTCTCACCACCTCCATTTTAACACTGTGGTCCAAACCACCAGTCTTCCAGATTATTGCCAACAGTTCCCATGCATTTCTGTAGGCTATTCTCAACCCAGAAGCCAAAGTGAGTGTAATAACCTAAGCTAGATCATGTCACTCCTTTGCTGCACACTCTTTGAGGAAAAGTGAAAATCTTTTGAAAGGACTACAAAGCCTCAGCATTACCTCTCTGACCTACTGTCCCTTTGGTTCCCTTGAATTTAACCACTAGTAGATTGTTTCACAGTCTCTACCCTTCTTTTTCCTAGAACTCTTACATATCTGCTTCGCTTCATCCCTCCCTCCCTGTAGTCTCTGCACATGTCACTCTACGAAGCCTTCACTGGCTGCCTTCTTTAAGATTACAGTAGCGGCCCTGGCCGGTTGGTTCAGTGGTAGAGCATCGGCCTGGCGTGCAGAAGTCCTGGGTTCGATTCCCGGCCAGGGCACACAGGAGAAGCACCCATCTGCTTCTCCACCCCTCCCCCTCTCCTTCCTCTCTGTCTCTCTCTTCCCCTCCTGCAGCCGAGGCTCCACTGGAGCAAAGATGGCCTGGGCGCTGGGGATGGCTCCTCGGCCTCTGCCCCAGGCGCTAGAATGGCTCTGGTCACAACAGAACGAGGCCGCCTGGTGGGCAGAGCATCACCTCCTGGTGGGTGTGCCGGGTGGATCCCAGTCTGGCGCATGTGGGAGTCTGTCTGACTGTCTTTCCCCGTTTCCGGCTTCAGAAAAATACAGAAAAAAAACCAAAAAACAAAACAAACAAAAAGATTACAGTAGCTCCATCACCACTTCCTGTTCATCTTTTCTTTCTTTTTTCTTCCCAATTCTTCACATTTGGTGGTGTTATATTTATTGTCTTTCTCCACAGAGTTTCCTTTTGCTTACTGCTGTCTTCCCAGCTTCCAGCACAGTGCCTGACACTTAACAGTCACTCAGTAAATATGAGTGAATTTTACATTGGGCAGAGCTAGGTTACAAGCACGGTGTTTAGCTCCTCGCAGTACTGTTACATCCTTCGGATGCAGCACAGTGCTCACCAGTAAATATTCACTGAGTAAATAGATGGTGTATTCACCTTCCTTTTCAGCTGCATCTCCTTCATGCCCTCACCTCTACCTCCATAGCCACACTCTCTTTCTCACTGTACTTCTGCCTGAAAGCCCTTTTCCTGCAATGAATGCCATCTCCAAATACAGAATGTATAGTCATCTATGACAAACTTTGTCAAGCCTCTCTTTGAAGTGTTTCTGCCTGGTCCATGCAGAGTTTAAGAATTTTCAGAGGAAAACCAAACAAAAAAATAAATGATTTACATTATATTCTGTTATAGTTCTTGCCAGTCTTACCTTCATTTATTTAGGCTCTCCTAGATTGTGAGTTCTTTAAAAGGAGCAACTCTTTCACGTCCATATTTGTGTCTCCATGTCCTAGCATGGTAGATGGACAGGGAATGCTTTCTTGATTCATAAAGGGTCTGGGGCAAATCTGTTGTCTGTTACCTTGTACTGAGAGAACTACCTACAAAGACCAGTCCACAAACCACAAAACTGATAATTATAAAAGAAGTCACAGTAAACATAGTTCTTTTGAGATAAATGTGTTTGTAAAATAGGTGAGACATACAGCCTCTTTTACTTACTACAAGTAATGAGCGGCAGAGTGGAGAATTAATTGCCTTGTTGCTAAAAGGAATGAATGGATACAGCTACAGTGTTTTGCAAAATAAATTATTGCAAGTTTATCTTTTAATAAATTCTCATATTTTGAGTGTGCCTAAGGATAATGCATATCTGGTAATATATTAAATAATTTTTTCACATTTATAATATTGGCAGTTTGAGGTAACAAAATATTCTGATTTGTTGAATCATGAATTTCATTTGTTAATTTTAGATGCTAACAGTACTTTTGAAGGAACATGTCCATACTGTTTCCAGTTTCTGGTTCTGGATAATTCTCGAGTGCGCCTCAAACCAAAGCCCAAAGTGACACCCAAAATACAGAAACTTCTTAATCGAGAAGCAAGAAATTATACACTCAGTTTTAAAGAAGCAAAAATTGTGAAAAAGTACAAAGACTCTAAAAGTATATTGGTAAGATTTCAATTCCTAAACCAGAATTCTTTTACTTAAAATGAGGTTGATAGCCTGACCAGGTGGTGGTGCAATGGATAGAGTGTCAACCTGGGACGCTGAGGACTCAGGTTCAAACCCTGATGTCACTGGCTTGTGCACGGGATCACCAGCTTGAGGGCAGGGTTGCTGGCTTGAGCAAGGGGTCACTGGCTCAGCTGGAGCCCCTGGTCAAGCCATGTATGAGAAGCAATCAATGAACAACTTAAGAGCTGCAGCTACGAGTTGATGCTTCTCATCTCTCTCTCTCTTCTCTGTCCCTGTCAGTCCACTTCACTCTCTCTCTTGCTAACAAAAAATCAACAAAAAAAAGGTTAAGAATCAGCCTGAAAAAAAATCAGCCTGAACCTAACTCATTGAAATTGTTAATATATATACACAAAATTTTTTTCTAATAATTACTATTTCAGCAAGAGTACAGCTTATTTTTGTTTTCCCAATTAACCAAATATGAGCTTGCAGTTCTCAGATCTCATTGTGGAGCACAATTATTTTTTACAAATTTGAGGATTTCTTGAGCTGACCAGTGTGACTTCACTTGAACTGCAGCTACCACTAACTTATTTTTTCAGCTAATGGTCCTTTTCTTCAAACAACAGTCACTTATTTGTTAGGTGCCAGTGTCACTTGTTCAGTCATCCCCTTTCCATGTCAGAGGATATATTTGAGTTTATACTCAAGAAAGGTAAGCACTTATGTTTATTCATGAAACCTTTACTGAGGGTCTTATGCCAAATAATGCTAAATATTTGGGATATAAATTGGAATAAACAAAAATCAAATTGCTTGTGGTTTATTATATAAAGAACACTATCAGATACATTATTACCACTCTGCTGGGCACTGGATATTATGACAACTTATAATATCTGTCCTAAGATTCCAACTAGTAGTAACTTGGATTGGAACTGCCATATTTAGGAGTGTACCAGTATTGGACTGGTAAATGCATTTTGCTTTGTCATAAAATTGACTATTTAATCTATATCCAGCCTCTTCAAAGAATATAAAGCAACGTACATAGACCTTTGATACATGAGATCTTCCATTTTCATTTTCATCAGCTCATGAACATCAGAGTACTTCTCAGCTAAACTCATTTGTGTTAATTTTTGTTGAGGCCTGGGCTGAACCACTAAGATTTGAAGGGATCGCTTAAATTTTTAGTAATATTTGCCAGGTTTTATTGGGAAAAAGACTTGGAGTTCATCTGCAGAAAATGTTCAATGTCTACTGCTATTATAAAGAACTATCCGGGCCCTGGCTGGTTGGCTCAGTGGTAGAGTGTCGGCTTGGTGTGCAGGAGTCCCAGGTTCGATTCACGGCCAGGGCACACAGGAGAAGCGCCCATCTGCTTCTCCACCCCTCCCCCTCTCCTTCCTCTCTGTCTCTCTGTTCCCCTCCCACAGCCAAGGCTCCATTGGAGCAAAGATGGCCCAGGCGCTGGGGATGGCTCCTTGGCCTCTGCCTCAGGTGCTAGAGTGGCTCTGGTCACGACAGAGCGACGCCCGGATGGGCAGAGCATCGCCCCCTGGTGGGCGTGCGGGTGTCTGTCTGACTGTCTCCCCGTTTCCAGCTTCAGAAAAGTACAAAAAAAAAAAAAATTTTAAAAAAAAAAGAGCTATCCAGATGTTAAAGGGTATCATTCCCGGTGTTCTTCTCCACCACCCCCACCCCGCCCAAATATTGTTTTACAGGGAGAAAGTAGAAACTGTTATCTTTAACAGGTATTTTAAGTTAAGTACAAATGTTTAGTCATTTTTTTATTGCAAGTTTTCTCATTTTAAATTTGTTTGGACTCTTGCTAGGTTATAGGCTCCCCAGGCCAGCCTCTGTTACTGACCCTGTAGTACCAGGCCCACTCTCCCGCATATCAGAATTTAATGAACGTGTGCTTTACTGCAGTGTTATAAGAGAAATCACACCAAATCTTTCTTCTTTTTATGGTAGTTGGTTACTTGTAAAACCTGCAACAAGACAGTTAAACATCCTGGTAAAAGTAGGAGCTTTCTATCCGCATTGAAGAGCAGCCCTACCTCTCCTGTGAGTAAACTCAGCCTGAAGACGCCAGAGAGAAAGACCCCGAGTTCTGCAAACCTAAATCACAGTATGTCTGCCTCCAGAGGCAGGAGCCCAGCATTGATTTGCAGGTATCTAAAGTGTTTTCAGGTATTAAATTATTTCAGTTGCCATGTTAATTCTTGAGTATTTCTTCTAATTTCCTCTGTTATATACACTCTCAATTTGCCATGCAGTTCAGGCCTTGGTCCCCTTTTCTCCTCCATACCCTTTCTTCTCTAGTATCAGCTACTCCCACATCTTACATTCTTCTCTCTGCGTGACTTCTAGGTACCTCCCTCTACTTCCAACCTCTCCCTGTTCCTAGCTGCCTGCTAAATATAGCCACTTCAGCCCTCTACAGGTTCCCACAGCTGACTACTCAGAAAAACCTGCTTATCCTACTCAAGTTCTTTATTCTGTTAACAAACACGTCCTCTGTACATTCTGACTTGAAATGGCGGGTGCATTTGACTATTACAAGCAGTCACCGGGTTACGAATGAGATAGGTTCTGCAGGTTTGAAAATGTCTTAAGTATTTATTTACATAGACAAGTAAAAATAAGTACTGTGTTAAAACAAACATCTAAGTTGCATTTAATAGATAAATGTACCTGTTCCAACTTACATACAAATTCAACTTAATTAAGAACAAACCTATACAGCCTGACCTGTGGTGGCACAGTGGATAAAGCGTTGACCTGGAAATGCTGAGGTCACCGGTTCGAAACCCTGGTCAAGGCACACATCGGAGTTGATGTTTCCAGCTCCTCTTCCTTCTCTCTCTCTGTCTCTCTCTCCCTGTCTCTCTCCTCGCTAAAAATGAATAAATAAAATTAAAAAAAAATAACAATGAAAATAAGACTGATTTAAAAAAAAAAAAAAAAAAAAAACCTATACAACCTGTCCTATTCGTAACCCGGGACTGCCTGGACTGCCTTGTCCTTATCCACCTGCCAGTTTCTATCCTCCTTCATGGTTTCTGCAGCTGTTCTCTTCGTTTTCTCCCTGCTGCTGCTCTCTGTTCCGGTCTTCAGTCACCTGTTGCTGAGTCTTCCTGTTTAAACCAACCTTCCTCCCCCCTCTTCCTCTCCCCCTTCCCCTCTCCCCTCCCTCTTCCCCTCCCCCCTCCCTCTTCTCCTCTCCTCCCTTCCCCTCCCCTTCTCTCCCTTCCCTTCTCTCCTTTCAATAAAGATTTTATTTATTGGTTTTAGAGAGAAAGAAAGACAGGGAGGAGGAGCTGGAAGCATTAATTTGTAGGAGTTGCTTCTTGTGTGTGCCTTGACCAGGGAGGCTTGGGGTTTTGAACCGGCAACCTCAGCTTTCCAAGTGGATGCTCCATGCACTGTGCTACCACAGGTCAGGCCTGTTTAATTAAACCTTTCTGGTCTGATGTCTTCCTGAAGCATAGCTCTGATTAAAAGCACCTCGTTCTGTTCCATGTGGGCCACATGCTGCAGTAACGCTTTCCAGCTCTCCCTGTCTGCCACCAGTCTGTCTGCCTGTCTTACTTTGACTTATTTTATCCTCTGTGTCGGCAGAACCGAACAACTCACAATTTAGTTTCCTGCTCTAAAACTTTGTTCTTGCTGTTTATTCTAACAGAAATTCCTGTAGAAATCTAGTTAAATAGGGGTTTTTCAAATGACACTCAGTTATCTGTGACTGGGCACATGTTTTATTTTTAGTGGTCCTCAATGGTGTAGTCACTGTGATAATAAGTTTAATTCCATAGAATCTGGGAAAGGTGTTTTTGAACATTTGTTACAAAAGAAAAATAGTCTGGTAGTTTCTTGAACATAAATAACAAAATTCAGGAAGGACTAGATAATTATCTGCGTACTGAATTGGGCTTTTTAAAATACTGTGTTTATTAAGTAGGAATTACAATTGAGGCCCTGGCCACGTAGCTCAGTTGGTTAGAGCATTGGCCTGATACACCAAGGTTGTGGGTTCAGTACTGGTCACGGCACATGCAAGAATCAACCAATGAATGCATAAATAAGTGGAACAACAAATCAGTGTTTCTCTCTCTTTCTCTCTGTAAAGTAAATAAGTAAATAAAATTTGAAGACCAGTTTTCTCTATATTCCTGATTTAATTGTTTTTGATATTTGATATATGATAGGAATTCATTGTGAAAGTTTCCTCTTTATTGGATAAAAATAGATAAAAGAAAACTTGGCATACTTAAAATAATTCGCTTGCATTTAGACCAGACTGCTGTTTTACATATGTAGGAATGAGAAAGATATTTCACATTTACCTTATAGATAGGAAGGCAGAAGAGGGCTGAAAAACCCCAAATAAGGGTTCAGGAGATGGAATACAATTGGAAGAATCGTACCAGATGGGGAGTCATTTATTGAGTGAATAGATTTAGAGGGCCTCCTCTGTGCCTGGCATTGGTAAGAAGCACTGGACCATACAACCACTTGTACAAAGTGCTTGCCCTTTGGAGCTTATGTTCTGGGGGACATACAAGGGGATGATACCTACCTGTGTAGGTTGAAGTCCTTCACTTGTAAAGTGGTCTTGAGCTGTGAAGAAATATGTTTTCAAAGTCCTTGCTTAGCACTGTCATGAGTCTTGGTATCAGACTTAAAAGGAACTCAAACCTGATGACACTTTACCTTTTTAGCCTTCTCTTTCAGGTGTGATCGAAGCTTCCAGAAAACGCTGACCAAATAAATGTTGCTGATAGCCTAGTGAGTGAGGAGGTTTTTGGGAGTGACTGCTGGGTGCAGCCACTGCTCGCCGTGTATGGCCACCATATGGAAAAGTAGAAAACGTTTCTAGTAGCAGTTTAGGCAAAGCTGGAAAAACACTTTAAACTATTATTTGTCGGTATACCTGAGGGTGGTTTTATGTTTCTTTTCAGAACACCTACGTCTGGACAGTCAACACCCACTTGCTCCTCAAAAAATGTGAAGAAAACAAAGAAACACTTCTCTCAACTAAAAATGTTGCTTAGTCAGAGTGAATCCCAAAAGAATTCAAAGGTGGACTTCAGAAATTTCTTATCTTCTTTGTAAAGGATGGACTATGAAAATAAGAAATATTTAATGCAATTTTTGAAACTAAGGTTAGAAAAACAGCTTTTTTTTTTTTTTTTTTTTTTTTTTTTTCATTTTTCTGAAACTGGAAACAGGGAGAGACAGTCAGACAGACTCCCGCATGCGCCCGACCGGGATCCACCCGGCACGCCCACCAGGGGCGAAGCTCTGCCCACCAGGGGGCGATGCTCTGCCCATCCTGGGCGTCGCCATGTTGCGACCAGAGCCACTCTAGCGCTTGAGGCAGAGGCCACAGAGCCATCCCCAGCGCCCGGGCCATCTTTGCTCCAATGGAGCCTTGGCTGCGAGAGGGGAAGAGAGAGACAGAGAGGAAAGCGCGGCGGAGGGGTGGAGAAGCAAATGGGCGCTTCTCCTATGTGCCCTGGCCGGGAATCGAACCCGGGTCCTCCGCACGCTAGGCCGACGCTCTACCGCTGGAAAAACAGCTTTTTAAAAACTTTTATTCTTTAAATACATAAAATCTGGGGTCCAAAAGCAGACTTTTCTTGGCATTTTTCAGTGTTTGAGAAAATACCTTGTTAGAAATAACTTAAACCTGCCTACCTCGAAGGGTGGTTCTGAGAATCAAAAACACTTGAAAAGTGTCTGACCTGCAGTGGCACAGTGGATAAAGCGTCGACTTGGAAATGCTGAGGTCGCCGGTTCGAAACCCTGGGCTTGCCTGGTCAAGGCACATATGGGAGTTGATGCTTCCAGCTCCTCCCCCTTCTCTCTCCCCTCTCTCTCTCTCTCTCTCTCCTCTCTAAAAATGAATAAATTAATTAATTAAAAAAAAAAAAAAACACTTGAAAAGTTCCTTGTAAGTAGTAGATACATTTGGACACTGAGCGGTTATATTATTTTCTCCTCCCTTAATTTACAGCTTCATTAAGGGACTTGAGACCTCTGAGAGGGTCGACTCCTTTCTGCCAGTAATGCTAATTTGGAAAAAGGATCAAGGATGTATGTCCGTTTCCCCACAATCCTCCACATAATTGTATATTAGTAAAATTTGAATATTCCTCTATTTTGCATGCAAAAGTAAATATTCTTGATTGTAGATGATTCAGACCAAATTTTTCATTTTTCAACCTTCTGTTCATTTGGTAATATTCTACCATAAATAGCCTTTCATTTGCTCTGGTGAAGTCTAAGTTTATTATTTCTAAGTCTAAAATTTACACTAGAAAATAACATAGTAAGAGTTGAGCTGTCTTAAGTTTTCTCAGGACCACAGATACACTTTTTAAAAACGATAGGCTAGAATTGTATTCAACCTGTTTATAAAAAGCTCTTCAAATGATTTGGGTAATTAAACTATGTCTCCAAGCCCCTCTAATGCTACAGTTTAAAACCGTCAAAAGGACAATGGTGACTTTTAATGTGATCCCTACTCAGATTTTAGAACTCTGAGCAATGTTCCTAAGTGTATCACCAGAGGGACAGTGCCGAGGACCCCTGGGACTCAGTACAATTGCACCTGGGGCTGAGTTCTCACCAGAGGGACAGTGCCGAGGACCCCCTGGGACTCAGTACAATTGTACGTGGAGCTGAGTTCTCACCAGAGGGACAGTGCCGAGGACCCCCTGGGACTCAGTACAATTGTACGTGGAGCTGAGTTCTCACCAGAAGGACAGTGCCGAGGACCCCTGGGACTCAGTACAATTGCACCTGGAGCTGAGTTCTCACCAGAAGGACAGTGCTGAGGACCCCTGGGACTCGGTACAATTGTACGTGGAGCTGAGTTCTCACCAGAGGGACAGTGCTGAGGACCCCTGGGACTCGGTACAATTGCACCTGGGGCTGAGTTCTCACCAGAGGGACAGTGCCGAGGACCCCTGGGACTCAGTACAGTTGTACGTGGAGCTGAGTTCTCACCAGAGGGACAGTGCCGAGGACCCCCTGGGACTCAGTACAATTGCACCTGGAGCTGAGTTCTCACCAGAGGGACAGTGCCGAGGACCCCTGGGACGGTACAATTGCACCTGGGGCTGAGTTCTCACCAGTGCTGCTCTTGCCTGCGTCCCTGCTGTTGGAAGAGGCAGCCTTCCCCCTGCCCAGCAGGCGTGGCCACCCAGCCGCCCTCCTCTGCCTCATGGCTCTTGGCCAGTGGGATAGTCCTGCCCTGTGCATCTTCAGCTTCTCCTTCTCCCTCCACTGGATCCTTTCTCTCAGCACTTTATTTTTTCTCTTTCAGTAAACCATTTACTGATGTATAACACATACACAGAGAAATGCTCAAATCCGACCACAAGCCTGATGTGGGTGTCTGTACTGGACTTGGAAACACCACGGAGGCCTGGTGAGACCGTCCCATGTGTCTCCCCCTCTGAGCTCTGTGGGGGCTGCAACTCCACAAAGTGCAGCTCAGCTAGAAAGTGTTCAGTATGCTGCTGTCTGTCCTGAGACTAAACTTACAATTAACTATAAATAGGATTTTTTTCTGAATAAGTCAATTTGCATATAATATTAGTTATGTGAAAAGAAATCCCAATTTTTCTTATAAAAATATTATGAGGGCCTGACCTGTGGTGGCGCAGTGGATAAAGCATCATCCTGGAAGCGCTGAGGTTGCCGGTTCAAAACCCTGGGCTTGCCTGGTCAAGGCACATATGGGAGTTGATGCGTCCTGCTCCTCCCCCCCTCCCCTCTCTATAATGAATAAATAAAATCTTTAAAAAAATAAATTAATTAAAATTAGGAAAATTTCTCAGAAACTTGCTTTCGTTTTTTAAAAATTTATTGTGGTGACATTGGTTAATAATACAAGTTTCAAGTGTATAATTCTTTAATACATCTGTATACTGCATTGTGTACAGAGTACATGTTTTAATGAAATACAATTAAAAATTTTTTTTCCCCATTGATTTTGAGAGAGAGAAGCATCAACTCGTTCAACTCCGTTTGTCCCATTTAGTATTGTGCTCATTGGTTGCTGCTTGTATGTGCCCTGGCCAGGGATCAAACCCGTGACCTCGGTGTACTAGAATGATGCTCTGTCTACTGACCCACCCCAGTCAGGGCTTAAGTGCAATTTTTATTTTATATTTTGATGCTCAAATTGTTACGAGTTGGCCAATGGGAGCCCCTTTTAGGCTGGCTTCTTTTAATCCCATCTAAACTTTGAAAGCAGACTCCTTGGTTTCTTTCACAGGAAAGTCCCAGAACCCTCTTCTCTGAGCCCTAAAACCTGTATGCAGTCACTCTCCAAGAAACCCTGCTACCTTTGTAGTGACACCAGAAATGGGATGTTGGCAATACTTTTACTGAGGGATAGAAATGGTATTGTACCGTGGCTGGATAGCTTAGTTGGTTAGATCATCATCCCAATGCATAAAGGTTGCTAGTTCGATCCCTGGTCAGGGCAATACAGAAACAGATTGATGTTCCTGTCTCTCACTTTTCCTTTCTCTCTGTGAAATAAATAAATAAAAAATATTAAAATAGAAAAAAGAAATGATATTGCTACAGTAGACTACTCCAGAGGCAGAGCTGGAAAAGATAAATCCTTAAAAACCCTTAGTTTGAGCCTGACCAGGCGGTGGCTCAGTGGATAGAGCGTCGAACTGGAATGCCAAGGACCCAGGTTCGAGACCCCAAGGTTGCCAGCTTGAGCGCGGGCTCATCTGGTTTGAGCAAAAGCTCACCAGCTTGGACCCAAGGTTGCTGGCTCAAGCAAGGGGTTACTCGGTCTGCTGAAAGCCCGTAGTCAAGGCACATATGAGAAAGCAATCAAATATGAGAGCAATCAATGAACAACTAAGGTGTCGCAATGCGCAACGAAAAACTAATGATTGATGCTATGCTTCTCATCTCTCCGTTCCTGTCTGTCTCTGTCTATCCCTCTCTCTGACTCTCTCTCTATCTCTGTAAAAACAAACAAACAAACAAAAAACCCCACAAAAACCCTTAGTTTGCCTGACCTGTGGTGGTGCAGTGGATAAGGCATCCACCTGGAACACTGAGGCCACCAGTGTGATCTTTGCCTGTTTCCTTATGTGTAAAATGAGAATAACAGCACTTAACCTCATAAAGATGCCATGAGGACTCAATGAGATGCTATGCTAAAAACACCTGTAAGAGTGGATAGCATATTGAGTGTTCCAGCCTGACCTGTGGTGGTGCAGTGGATAAAGCGTGGACCTGGAATGCTGAGGTCACCGGTTCAGCATTGCCTGGTCAAGGCACATATGGGAGTTGATGCTCCCTGCTCCTCCCCCTTCTCTTTCTCTCTCCACCCTCTAAAATGAATAAATTTTTAAAAAGAGTTTTCCAGCAGTTTGTGTTATCACAATCAAAAAAATCTCTCAAAATCTGAGTATCAACACCAACAATAAAACCACTAGACAAATAAAATCTAGCATTACTCTGGTGGTTGTCCTTTGAATGTACCTCACTTATGAAGTAGGCCATTGTTTTCAAGTATTTATAAAAATACATTTGTTGTGATTATATTGACAAAGACTCTCTTGACCAAACTTTAGACAGGCTTCTCTGAGCCCTCTTTTCAACAAGGCCTCGTTTTGGGCTCTGTCTTCACCTCCCTAGCCCAGTTTTAACCAGAATCTTACTAAGCCAGTTTAGCAAGAATTCTTCCACTCTTTATACATGATCACCTTGACCTACCTTCAGCAACAATCCCCTTGGCCTTCATGTCTCCTCTTAGTACTTTTCCATCCATTGACCTCACTCTGCTCCTTGGCTATAAAGTCAGCTGTCGACCTATCTTTCTTCCCTATTGCAAGTCAGTGGTCTTCCACACCTTAAACCAAGTGTTAGAACAGTTTTTCTTGAACACTATTGACATTGTCTAATATATCTTCATTCTAGTTCTTTGAAGGTCTTGACAGTTGAACTTCCTTCTAGTTTAGCTCAAGACAGTTCGGTTTTCTGACAAGTGATAGACTTACCTTGTGACTGTTCCTGAGGAGGCATGTAGGTACTGGAGGTTAAGGGGGGTTTGATCTGTGAATTCACTTCATGAAATGCATCAAGTCCAAGTGGTTCAATCTGCAAAGATACATGCAAGGGGGCCTTCCAGCCTCTGCTGAGTCTTCCCATAACGGCCCAATCCATAGTTGTAAGTGCAAGATTTATATACGTAAGTTACTCTGGAGTAATTCCAAATCATAATATTTAAAGTATGTTTTTGAATCTTTAATTTTAAAAATATAATCTCCAGAGAGATCGTTAGATCACAGTCATTTCCGATTACTTGTTTCATCACTGCATTCTGAACTTAGGAAAAGATGGTACAAAGCTCGTGTCAAGATTGGATGCTAAGTATCCATGTTTTGGGTTTTTGTTTCAATATCTTGCAATTACATTTACTGTGTATAAGAGCTAAGTAATTCTGTCTGCCAATGGAGAGCCAGGGCACGGGTCAGAGGACGACATCTCCCAGGTTTCTAGGTGGTAAGAATCACAAAATTCTGATTCAGTTGGTGTGTGCCCTTCTGCAGATGTCCCGAGTGAGTCTTATCAAAGAAGTTGGCATACCCTGCCAGAGATCCCCAGGTTTCTAATATTCCCTCTTCTGCTTTAAATTCAAGGTGTGGGGAGAGGGCCTGTGCTCCAAAGGAGTTCAAGGTACTAAGTGAATCTGTTCTCTCAAAAGCACTTAAGTGTTACTGAGCAGGGTTCACAAAAGATTTGGTTCTCTGCCCATAGGCACTTGCTATATAATAAGCTGTAAAACCCATACTTTATTACTGTATTTTTCACTCCATAAGACGCACCTGACCATAAGACACCCCTAGGGTTTTAAGGAGGAAAATAAAATATTCTAAGCCAAATGGTGTGTTAAAATATTTAATAAAATACTATATTTTTCACTCCATAAGACGCACAGGCATTTTCCCCTTCATTTTTTTTGGGGGGGGATGCATTTTATGGAGTGAAAAATATGGTATCTTATAACCTGGAATTGCCTAGAATGTTAAATCATGACGCAAGTCATGGACTTCAAAAGTTGGTCTCCAGCAGGGTTGTCAAAATGTGGTCTCTAAACCCAGTGGTACCAGCATCAAACTTAGAAATGTAAACTAGAACCCCCTCTGGGGGTGGGGCCCAGCAATCTGTAGTTTAAAAAGCCCTCCATGCCTGACCTGTGGTGGCGCAGTGGATAAAGCGTCAACCTGGAAATGCTGAGGTTGCCGGTTCGAAACCCTGGGCTTGCCTGGTCAAGGCACATATGGGAGTTGATGCTTCCAGCTCCTCCCCCCTTCTCTCTCTCTGTCTCTCCTCTCTCTCCCTCTCTGTCTCTCTCTCCTCTCTAAAAATGAATAAAAAAATAAATAAAAAAAAGCAAGCCCTCCAAGTGATCCTGATGTTCCCTCATGTTTGGGAACCACTGACCATGCAAAATCTTCAGCAGTTTCTCCACTATGTCACTGAATACTTCCGATACTTTCCTTCTCTCCCATTTCATTCATCTCTCCGCTCTTTATCCCATATCCAATTAATAAGATTCACAAAAGTAATCTACACATTTCAAAAAGAACAAAACTTTATTAAGAACATCTTATATTGTCATCAGATACAGCCAAACAAATAGGGCTAAAGAAACAGGGAAACTTCATCTTCCCATGTGCTATTGCCACCTCGGAACAGACTCACGTGGATGGCTGGAATTACAGATGGCAACAAATGCTCTGTATAAATAACTTCAGTAGGTAACTCAATGCCCCATTCTACACTGAGAACTAGGTTTACACTTAAAAAATTTCATATAGTGCAGCAACTATGAAACAAAACTGGACCTTTAGGAGCTATTTCTTAATTGAACACAAAGCAGTTTAGTAGCTTTATGTTATTTCATATAACATCAATTTTTAGAATGATAATTTCAGAAAGGACATTTTAACTTCCCCAATTTTTATTTGACTTTTTCCATTCTAAAGATTTCTCAGAACCAGCTCAATAATAGATGAGTTGCTTATCTACAGTGACAACCTAGTTTAGTTCTTTCAATTTTGCAAATCAAGACAACCAGGCCATCCCAGCTTTTGCTGATTCTGGAGTTGTTTTTACTGAAAAGCCCTGATTCGGAGTGCATGTGAGCAAGTGTTCCAGATAACTGCATCTGGACTGGCTTTCCTAGAGGGGAGGCTGGCTACTGAGCACAGCGATTTTCCCAGACTCCCGGCTTCCACCATATGGTTTTTTTTTACTTACTGTAGCGATGATAGGAGCAGAGGGAACGCCAGGGAATCTGTTCACACTGCCACTCCAGACAGCTCTCTGCACTGTTTGTGGAGAGAAGAGTGATGGTATCCATCTAAGCCGTAGTACCCCTACTGCAAGTGTGACATGCTTTTCTTTTGAGGGGCCAGGCCAAACTACACTCAAGGATGCACGGTTTGCCTCACATACAGTGGAGAAAATGCTTATGATTTAGAATTTCGTATTACAATACCCCCATCTAACCCCATTTCTTGAGAAGTCTTCTACCTTTTAGAAGACTATTCACTGCTAAGGCTTACCATATTAACTGTCGTAAGGCTGAAAATGTAACTTCTAAACTACACCATATCATTTGTGTTCACAGTTGGTGAATTAACCAACACCTGAAGGTTTGAGGAAGACTGGTCAAAAGATGGGATTGGGGGTAGGATTCAGGCTGAGTACTATCACTTATCACAAATTGCATCAAGCTCTTTTAAAAAAATAATGCATTTTTATAATAAATATTTAGAGCAGATACTGGCATTAAAATCAGTATGTAAGTCAGAAGTCTGTCAGTGGTGAAAATATTTCAACAAACTTCTAATAGATTTCAGATCTTCTCAGGAGTACACAGTTTATAAATTAGCTTTAAATGAAAAAAAAAGATTTTGAATGGATAAATCACTTTACCATATCATAAATAAGGTCAAGATGTTGAAAATAAATTAACATACAAACTTTTGCTTTCACTGTAACAAAAACCCTAACTTACGTGGCATACTTTTGTAACAGGTATAAGTAGGTTTTTATAATTGTGCATTTGCTACACACCCACCAAGCTGAATCTTTTCCTTAGATACTGTATACTGACGACAGAGGTACACAAAACAGACCCCGCAGTGTGGGAACCTGGCCGCTGCTCACTATTTCCTCAGAGTGATGTCCCAAATGCTGGTCAGGATCTACCATTAATAACTCTTAATAATTTGTTAACTACATTAATTTATGTCTACATGAACTACATACATCCGTGGCTAAGTGGGTTAGGGTCTCAGGTGAGTTTTCTGTGGTGGTGTTCACAGGGAAACCAATTACAATTGTTTCTGTGAGAAAATGTGCCCCAACTCTCAAAAGGTGACTAGAAAGCTTTGGACTCTAAGCCACATATAAATGGGAACCACTATATGTGTCTGTTTTGGAGAAAGGTCAAATTCTTAAAAGCAGTTTCCAGCACTACTGGCTGTTAAAAATAAATATTTGCCTTCACATAAGATTCATTTTAACTATAATCTCTAATACTGAGGAAGAAAGAGTGAAGCCATTCAGACTAGTGAGACATAATAGGCTCATGGGATTTAAAGATGTTTTATTGACTATCTAATTTGAATCTGCTAACAATGAAAAATGTCTAATATGTAAAGTAATGAATGAAAAAAAGTTTATCCTAAGTCATTACTGACTACAAAGCCACAGCTTAACAGTGTGATGTGAGAAGAAAGCAGGAGAGCATGCAACTGCTCTAACACACAGGGTTAAAATAAAAGGTAAACGTACATTTGTTTTGGTAATTCTGAATATACAAATATAATATTTACCAGATCTACCCTGTAGTGCAGCCCTGCTTAATTTCCAAATATACAGACATTCAAAAACCTTAAGGAAACATTCAAAATGTTCCAGGCTACTTTACTGAGCATTAATGAATACTGTATCCTTGAGATATTAGAGCTAAAAATACCATTTTTTTAAAGTTAAAGGCTATGGGAATAATAAAAGTATCATTATTTTGTTTCTTTTAATCCCACAGATGGGTTTATGTTAAAGGGGTCAATTACATTAAAAGGAGACTGATCTGACAAACAGAAATCAGTTCCAGAATGAAAGCTGTCCTCATGGTAGAATGCCAAAACATTGTACATTTCCCAAACATTTCATATTAACCTCATCAACTATTTCTAAACAGTCTCATCAAGGGAGTCCCTATTTAACACTTCTCCTATTCTACACTGGCAGCTGGAATGGAACCCCCAGGATGCTCTTGTGGAGATGTTCTCTAAACTCTGACCCTAAAAATAACATCCCTGGTTAGTGTTAAATTTCTGACCTCTAAGGATAAGGAATCAAAGGCTTCGAGAGGCACAGAACTGAGATTTCTGTCGGGGAGAAAGAAGGGTGAAGATTAAGTTGAAACATTTAGTCCCTTCTACAATCAAGTCCTAACTGTACCATAATTAAGTCTCAACCAATTCCTGATTAGCTCTTACCCTATAGGAATTATATACTATACAGTGATTAGGTGTTGAAGAAAATAAAAACATTTGAAAATACATGAGGAAAAAGAAACATGGATTTTCTCACAAGGCCCTGGATCAAAAAAATTTTACAAAAGATCTTTTGAAAATAATCACTATTTGTCAGCTCATTAATACACAGAGATCAATCACTATTTTTTAAACTAAGTCGTGTTAACTTACCAATAAAATAGTAAACAAACCAACATTTTAAACAATTATATAAATTACCTGTTGTTGTTTTTTTTGTTAGTGTCACTTTCTCAACAATATACAAAAATAACGCTACAGGACTATCCACCTAACCTGTCTCCATCTTCTGAAAAGTTCTGGGCCCTGGAAAGAGACTGGTCATCAGTCTTCACTGTAGATGTCCCCTGCAAAGGGCAGGTGCATGTGGCTGCCAGTGACGTTGGGCAGTCGAGATAAGTCTGGCAGGCTCTGAATCCGGGACCTGAGTTCTTTGCGCACCAGGGAAACTCTGGCTAACTTGCGCTTGTATTCCTGTAACATCAAGTAATTTTCATTAGAATTATGGCAGGTCACAGAAGTGCTATCTAGCTAATAATGCTCTGCATAAAATCTGGTGCTAGACTCAGTTAATGCTGAAATTAAAAATGATTATTACAGTGTCAATTTTAGGATCAAAAGAAGGGCTTTGGAAATATACTAGGTAAGCTATTATTTTTAAGAAAGAAAAAACACCCCACAATCTTAAACTATTGTTTCACATGTGTAATAAGAGGACTAACATATTCATATGCTTAACCTCAGCATATAAGATTTTCAATTTTCAAGCCTGGCTGTGGCGCAGTGGATAAAGCGTCGACCTGGAATGCTGAGGTGGTCAGTTCAAAACCTAGGACTTGCCTGACCGCCGCGGTGGTGCAGTGGATAGAGCGTCAGACTGGGATGCGGAAGGACCCAGGTTCGAGATCCCGAGGTCGCCAGCTTGAGAGCAGGCTCATCTGGTTTGAGCAAAAAGCCCACCAGCTTGAACCCAAGGTCGCTGGCTCCAGCATGGGGTTACTCGGTCTACTGAAGGCCCGTGGTCAAGGAACATATGAGAAAGCAATCAATGAACAACTAAGGTGTTGCAACGCGCAATGAAAAACTAATGATTGATGCTTCTCATCTCTCTCTGTTCCTGTCTGTCTATCCCTCTCTCTGACTCACTCTCTGTCTCTGTAAAAAATAAATAAATAAAAATAAAATAAAAAACCTAGGGCTTGCCTGGTCAAGGCACATATGGGAGTTGCTTCCTGTTCCTCCCCCTTTCCCTACTCCCCCTCTAAAATAAAAAATGAAACAAATTATACTACAGCGTTTATCACTTCTTTGAAATTATGGTAGTTATTAGACCAACCACTAAATGTTATTTAATGTGTCAACATAAAAGCACACAAGATAAGACAAATGTAGGTTTACAGTTGTGAGTATGCAAAAGTTTCTTTTTTTAAATTTTTAAAATTTTTATTTTAGTGACAGGATGGGAGGCAGAGATAGACTCCTGCATATGCCTGGACCAGGATCCACCTGGAAAGCCCACTAGGGGGCGATGCTCTGCTGATCTGGGGCCCTTGCTCCATTGCAACCGGAGCCATTTTTTAGTGCGTGCGGCAGAGGCCATGGAGCCTTCCTCAGCACCTGGGGCCAACTGGCTCCAACCAAGCCATTGCTGCAGGAGAGGAAGAGAGAGAAAAGCGGGAGGGGAAGGGTGCAGAAACAGATGGGTGCTTCTCCTGTGTGCCCTGACTGGGAATCGAACCCGGGAAATCTACACACTGGGCCGACACTCTACTAGTAAGCCAATCGGCCAGGGCCCAAAACAGTTTATACTTGTATTATTTAGTCATTTTTGTATCATTTTCACACAAACTGTAAACCTACATTTGCCCCACTCTGTATATTATTGTACAAATTTTATTTCAATTACTGTACTTCAATAACTGTTTCTTTTGTAATGCTACGCATCTTTCTATACATAAAAAATAGTTAAATTGAAAAGGGGTCCAAGGTTTCAACAGACCACCAAAGAATTCCAATGGCACAAAGGTTAGGCAACCCTGAAAACAGTAAGTAGCCCAAGGAATCAGAGACTGGAAACCAATGAAGATCATGCTTGGCTTACAGGGAAACAGCCCATTCTCTGTAGTGGAAATATCTACTTTTAACTCAAGTTTCTAAACTCCTAGAAGGGAAAGAGAATCTTTCTATATTCCAACACCTACTGGGGGTAGAATGTGAAGGGGGAATCTGGAAAATGAGTATTCTTCCTTCTGGAAAGACTAGGAACATTTCCCTCCCTCTGACGAAGGCTGCCTCACGAACCAGACGGGGTAATAAGCTTTCATTTTGGAGAGACAGCCTATCCACAAAGCCCCATTAATGATTCTCAACTCTGCACAGCAGAGACACCTAGGAAACTTGAAAAACTCAAGATTTTTCAAGAAAACTCCAGCCCCACTACATACCAATTAAATGAAAATCTCTGGAAGTGGGTCCACAGCTTGTGAATTTTGTAAAAACTCCCCAAAATCATGCTAATACACAGAATTGTGAGACACTTCCCTGTTTTTCTGCCTAAAACGAAATAAACTAGTGAGGTTTCTCCTATAAACCCTCCTCTTTCAAAGAGAAACTACACTGGGCAAAGATTTATCAGAATTACTGTAACTCAAATACTCTAAAAACTGAGGGAAAGAAGTATTCGGAAGCATGAGGACCGGGGCCGCTGGCAGACAAAGCAGGCAAGGTTAAAAGCTGGGTGAGTCAAGGATAGCTCTGAGCACATAAAAGAGGTGCCAATTCTTGCCATGTCTACATGTCCCTGCAATGCTAATCTACCATGAAGGTTGACAAAGAATAAATAAAAGGTTAATGGGGACCGGAAACTCAAGGCATTAGTCTTCCCCTTCACCAGTGACACACATTGGATCACAGGGCAGGTTCCAGCACACTAGCTTGGACTGGCAGAGATAAGCACCAGAGTGATTCACATTATAGATGCGTACTTCTCAGTTGGATCTCATTACACATCTCCACATTTAGCACGGTTCTTCCTTAGCACATGCTAGTATGCGGGTATACACACATCTCCATCGGTCTCACTGAATCATTTTTGAATAAACAATATGTAAAGTACTCTGGGGTCAGCACAAAATATTCAGATGTCTTTCAAATGCACTACAAGCAGTTACACTCTGCCTCTCTTGGGGCCTAATGTTTTGAGAAATGCCATCTATGCCTTTAGTGGTCATTAGTGCCACCCTAATTTCTAGCAACCAGATAAGCTGTTTTTCAATTCAGATTTCTCTTACCTGACCTGTGGTGGCACAGTGGATTGAGCGTTAAGCTGGGACACTGAGGTCACTGGTTCAAAACCCTAGGCTTGACCAAAGCACATATGACAAGCCATCAAAGAACTAAAGTGAAGCAACTACGCTTCTTCCCCTTTTCTCTACCCCCTCTCTATAAAATCAATAAAATACTAAAAAAGGGGGCCTGAAGATGGCAGCGGAGTAGGTGGACGCACAGACACCCAGCTCTCACCACCAAACTGGAATACAAATTAATTTAGGAAAAATCAGCGTGAAAAACCAACTCTGGACTACAAGAACAGCTCTCAAGCCTGACCAGGTGGTGGTGCAGTGGATAGAGCGTCAGACTGGGATGCGGAAGGACCCAGGTTCAAGACCCCGAGGTCGCCAGCTTGAGCGTGGGCTCATCTGGCTTGAGCAAAGAGCTCACCAGCTTGGACCCAAGGTCGCTGGCTCCAGCAGGGGGTTACTCGGTCTGCTGAAGGCCCATGGTCAAGGCACATGTGAGAAAACAATCAATGAACAACTAAGAAGTCGCAACGTGCAATGAGAAACTGATGATTGATGCTTCTCATCTCTCTCCGTTCCTGTCTGTCTGTCCCTGTCTATCTCTGCCTCTGTAAAAAAAAAGAACAGCTCTCAAAAACCAAGGAGCAAAGAAGAAGCCACAACAAACCTGGTAGAGAGCGCCTCAATCTCCCCTGCTTACAGGAACGGAGGGGGGAAGGTGAGGCCGAGAGCCCAGAAGGGATCTCACGTCAGGGAAAAGAGCAAAAAATACTGCTCACAGCCACTTGCCTGGCGACCAGGGAGCGAGGTGTGTTGAAAAGACCAGCTTATCTCCCCACTGGAAAGGAAAGAGAGAGGGACAGACTGTGAGGAGCTAAGGAATGCAGGAGATGATCTAAAAAAAGCTGACTCATCCGAGCTGGAGGCGGCCATAGCTGGGGGAGAGACTGATCCTTCCCCACAAAACAGTATTGAATTGCTTCCGGATCAGAGATCTCCAGACATCTCTCCAACTCCAATCAGTGCAATAAGACACAGCTGAAAACAAGAAGTGGGGAGGAGGGGCAGTAACTCAGGTCTCCATGGAGATCTGAGATACACCTCCTCCTACTGAAGCTGAGAAAACACCCTGCCCCCAGAGAGATTAGTTGGTAGAAGAGGCCTTCAGAGTCTCAGGTTACACCCACTGCATTCCTGGATACAGTTACAAGGAAGCCCCCTGCTGAGATCAGTAAACAAGACTGTCACCTGTTAAGAAAACAAACAAATCAAGACTTCAAAGCTGCCCAAATCCAAAAGTGGATTACAAATAATAGCTGATACCAACCCAAGACGACCTAGAAATAACACAACTGAAAACTGGAGGCAGACAACACCAAGCCTAGACTCAACCAACTCTACAAACAAAACACAGACAATGAGAAGACAAAAAAGTGCAATCCAAATGATACCTTCAGGAGATGAACCTGAGTGATATGGAAATAATCAAACTTCCAGATGTGGAGTTCAAAATAATGATTGTAAGGATGCTTAGGGATCTTAGAACAACAATGGATGGTCATTATGAACACCTAAATAAAGAAATAGCAAGTATTAAAAAGAATCAGTCAGAGATGACAAATACAATATCAGAAATAAAGACTACAATGGAAGGAATTAAAAACAGGATAGATAGAGCCGAGGATCAAATCAGCGAGTTGGAGGACAACTGGAATGAAGGAATGAAAGCAGAGAAGAAAAAAGAAAAAAGACTCAAAAAGTCTGAGGAAACTCTTAGAGAGCTCTGTGACAACAGGAAGAGAAATAACATCCGCATCATAGGGGTTCCTAAAGAAGAAGAAAAAGAACAAGGGATAGAGACTTTGTTCAACCATATCATAGCTGAAAACTTCCCTAAATTGATGCAGGAGAAACTCTCACAAGTTCAAGAAGCACAGAAGACTCCATTAAAGAGAAACCCAAAGAAACCTACACCAAGACAGATCATAATTAAAATACCAAAGCTGAGCGATAAAGAGAAAATATTAAAAGCTGCAAGAGAAAAAAAAAGCTATCACCTACAAAGGAACCCCCATAAGGATGACATCTGACTTCTCAACAGAAACACTTGAGGCCAGAAGGGAATAGCAAGAAATATTCAAAGTAATGCAGAATAAGAACCTACAACCAAGACTACTTGATCCAGCAAGGCTATCGTTTAAAATAGGAGAAATAAAAAGCTTCCCAGACAAAAAACAACTCAAGGAATTCATTACAACCAAACCAATGTTGCAGGAAATGTTAAGGGGCCTGTTGTAAACAGATCAAAGTGGGAAAACATATAGCAAAAAAGGAATACAGCTTTAAAGAATAAAATGGCAATAAACAACTACATATCAATAATAACCTTAAATGTAAATGGATTAAATGACCCAATCAAAAGACACAGGGTAGCCTGACCTGTGGTGGCACAGTGGATAAAGCCTCAACCTGGAATGCTGAGATTGCCGGTTCAAAACCCTGGGCTTGCCTGGTCAAGGCACATATGGGAGTTGATGCTTCCTGCTCCTCCCCACTTCTCTCTCTCTCTCTTCTCTAAAATGAATAAATAAATAAAAATAATTTAAAAAAAAGACATAGGGTAGCTGCGTGGATAAGAAAACAGGACCCGTACATATGTTGTCTACAAGAGACACATCTTAAAACAAGATACACATATATTGAAGGTAAAAGGATGGAAAAAAACATTTCATGCAAATGAAAATGAAAAAAAAGCTGGGGTAGCAATACTTAATACATTCTTTTCAAGTGCTCATGGTACATTCTCTAGGATAGACCACATGTTAGGGCACAAAAGTGGTCTCAACAAATTTAACAAGATTGAAATCATATCAAGCACTTTCTTCTATCACAATGGCATGAAACCAGAAATGAACCACAACAGAAAAGCTCAAAAAATTCTTAAACACATGGAAACTAAATGGCAGGTTGTTAAATAACGAATAAATTAAGAATGAGATCAAAGAAGAAATAAAAAAATTCCTAGAAACGAATGACAATGAGCATACAACAACTCAAAATTTATGTGACACAGCAAAAGCAGTACTGAGAGGGAAGTTCATAGCACTACAGGCACACTTTAAGAAGCTAGAAAAAGCTCAAATAAACAACCTAACCCTGTATCTAAAAGAACTAGAAAAAGAACAGCAAGTAAAGCCCAAATGTAGTAGAAGGAAGGAAATAATAAATATCAGAGCAGAAATAAATGACAGTGGCTAAAGAAACAATACAGAGGATCAATAAAACTAGGATCTGGTTCTTTGAAAAGGTAAACAAGATTGATGAACCTTTAACTAGAATCACCAAGAAAAAGAGAGAGAGGACTCAAATAAATAAAATTAGAAATGAGAGTGGAGAAATAACAACTGACACAACAGAAACACAAAATATTGTAAGAAAATACTATGAAGAACTATATGCCAAAAAACTAGACAACCTAGATGAAATGGACAAATTCCTTGAAACATACAATCTTCCAAAAATCAATCTGGAAGAATCAGTAAACTTAAACAGACCAATTACACCAATGAGATAGAAACAGTTATCAAAAAACTCCCAACAAAGAAAAGTCCAGGGCCTGATGGCTTCACAACTGAATTCTACCAAATATTCAAAGAAGAACTAACTCCTATCCTTCTCAAACTATTTAAAAAAATTCAAGAGCAAGGAAGACTTCCAAGCTCCTTTTATGAGGTAAGCATAATTCTGATTCCAAAACCAGGCAAAGACAACACAAAGAAAGAAAATTATAGGCCAATATCTCTGATGAATATAGGTGCTAAAATCCTCAACAAAATTATTAGCAAACCGGATCCAACAATATATGGAAAAAATCACACATACACCATGATCAAGTGGGATTTATTCTGGGAAGGCAAGGCTGGTACAATATTCGTAAATCAATCAATGTGATTTATCACATAAACAAAAAGAAGGAGAAAAACCATATGATAATTTCAATAGATGCAGAAAAAGCATTTGATAAAATCCAGCACCCATTCATGATCAAAACTCTCAGCAAAGTGGGAATACAGGGAACATACTTCAACATGATAAAAGCCATCTATGAGAAACCCACAGCCAACATCATACTCAATGGGCAAAAATTAAAAGCAATCCCCTTAAGATCAGGAACAAGGCAGGGGTGCCCCCTTTCACCACTCTTATTTAACATAGTCCTGGAAGTCCTAGCCACAGCAATCAGACAAGAAGAAGAAATAAAAGGCATTCAAGTTGGAAAAGAAGAAGTAAAACTATCATTATTTGCAGATGATATGATATTGTATATAGAAAACCCTAAAGTCTCAGTCAAAAAACTACTGGACCTGATAAATGAATTCAGCAAAGTGGCAGGATATAAAATCAATACTCAGAAATCAGAGGCATTTTAATACATCAACAATGAACAGTCAGAAAGAGAAATTAAGGAAACAATCCCCTTCTCTATTACAACCAAAAAATAAAGTACCTAGGAGTAAACTTAACCAAGGAGACTAAAGACTTGTACTCGGAAAATTACCAAAGCATTGATAAAAGAAATTAAGGAAGATACAAACAAGTAGAAACATATACCATGCTCATGGTTAGGAAGAATAAACATCATTAAAATGTCTATATTACCCAAAGCAATCTATAAATTTAACGCAATACCAATTAAAATACCAATGACATACTTCAAAGATATAGATCACATATTACAAAAATTTATATGGAACCCAAAAAGAACACGAATAGCCTCAGCAATCTTAAAAAATAATAAAGTGGGAGGTATCACACTTCCTGATATCAAGTTATACTACAAGGCCATTGTACTCAAAACAGCCTGGTACTGGCATAAGAACAGGCATATAGATCAATGGAACAGAACAGAGAACCCAGAAATAAACCCACAGCTCTATGGACAACTGATATTTGACAAAGGAGGTAAGGAAATACAATGGAGTAAACACAGCTTCTTTAACAAATGGTGTTGGGAAAATTGGACATCTACCTGCAAAAAAATGAAACTAGATCACCAGCTTACACCACTCACAAAAATAAAGTCAAAATGGATAAAAGACTTAAATGTAGGCCATGAAACCATAAGCTCTTAGAAGAAAACATAGGCAGTAAGCTCTCTGACATCTCTTGGAGCAATATATTTGCTGATTTATCTCCACGGGGAAGTGAAATAAAAGACGGGATAAACAAATGGGACTATATCAAACTAAAAAGCTTTTGCACAGCTAAAGACAATAAGAACAGAATAAAAAGACAAACTACAAAATGGGAGAATATATTTGACAATACGTCTGATAAGGGGTTAATAACCAAAATTTATAAAGAACTTGTAAATCTCAACACCAGGAAGACAAACAATCCAATCAAAAAATGGGAAAAAGAAATGAATAGACACTTTTCCAAAGAGGACATACAGATGGCCAATAGGCATATGAAAAAATGCTCAATATCACTAATCATTAGAGAAATGCAAATAAAAACCACAATGAGATATCACCTCACACCAGCCAGAAGGGCGCTCATCAACAAAACAACACAGAATAAGTGCTGGTGAGGATGTGGAGAAAAGGGAACCCTCCTGCACTGCTGGTGGGAATGCAGACTGGTGCAGCCACTGTGGAAAACAGTATGGAGATTCCTCAAAAAACTGAAAATCGAACTGCCTTTTGACCCAGCTATTCCACTTTTAGGAATATACCCCAAGAACACCATAGAACGGCTCCAAAAGGAGAAATGCACCCCCATGTTTGTAGCAGCATTGTTCACAATAGCGAATATCTGGAAATAGCCCAAGTGTCCATCAGAGGACAAGTGGATTAAAAAGCTTTGGTACATATATACTATGGAATACTTCTCAGCCATAAGAAATGATGACATCGGATCATTTACATTAACATGGATGGACCTTGATAACAGTATACGGAATGAAATAAGTAAATCAGAAAAAACTAAGAACTATATGAATCCATTTATAGATGGGACATAAACATGAGACTCAGAGACATGAACAAGAATGTGATAGCAATGGGGGTGGGGGGAGGGGGGATGGGGCGAGGAAGGAGAGAGGGGGTGGGGGAGGGGAGGGGCACAAAGAAAACCAGACACAAGGTAACAGAAGACAATTTGACTTTGGGTGAGGGGTATACAGCACAATCAAATGTCAAAATAATCTGGAGATGTTTTCTCTCAACATATGTACCCTGATTTATTGATGTCACTGCATTAAATTTAATAAAAAAAATACTAAAAAATATTTCTCTTAATCCTTTGATTCAGATGATGTGGCAATTAAAAGCCTTCAGCCCATTGGTATACATGGCACAATAAAATTATCTCCTTTAATCCTCTTAATACTTCTATGAGAAGAGGTTATCCTTCATAAACCTGTGCAATCATACTTTCACAAATTAGGAACAAAGCAGCAGTCAAAAGCTTTCTGATACTGTCACAGAAAACTTTCTATCTTCATCTTAAAGACAGAGTGCAGTAAACTGCCTCATGTTAAATCACCTCATGTTAGTCTGAAGACAAAACTGGATGAAATCTGATCGCTGATTGTACAATCCAGGCTGCCGTCCTAAAATTTTTATATTGCATCATGGGTAGAAATGTCAAAAGGGCCTACCATGGTGGGGAACAGTTACGCAGTTGCTAAAAAATATGGAGTTTCTATATAACTCCAAAATTCTATTTTTAGAAACACAAAAGAAAGAAAAATGTGTCCACACACAAATTCATACATGAACATTCATAGCCACAGAAATGAAAGAAGCCAAATAGGCCATTTTCTGTGTGGTTCCATTTATATTAAATATCCAGAGTAGAAAAATTAAGAGACAAAAGTGAGTCTGGAACACTGAGGTCGCAGAGTCAGGGCACATTAGGGAGTGGATGCTTCCTGCTCCTCCCCCCTTTCTCTCTCCCCATTTCCCCCCCGCCGCACCCCCCTACACATGTGAGCTTCCTCTCTCTCTCAAATGACTTAAAAAATAAATTTTTGGAATTTATGGGAGAAATTTTTTTAAAAAGTGAGATTTGTGGTTGCTTAGGGCTTGAGGCCAGGTGGTGTAGAAATAGGTAGGTTTCCTTTAGGGTAGACAAAAATGTTCTAAAATTACAGGTTGTAGTGAGCCTCAGCCAATTGGTATACACGGTAGACAAAAAAATTAGTAAACCTAAAAATCCTATTAATTGCAAAATCCTGTGACTATCCTAAAAAACTGTATACTTTAAATGAGTAAGTTACATGGTATGTGAATTATATTTCAATAAAACTGTTAAGGGGGGGAGCCTTTGTGAGTTAGTCTGAGGATTTAAATACCACTAATAGTATCATTTTTAATGGGGAAATGGATTCATAGTTCTGCTTCGAGCAAATGTGATTCTAGCATTCTGGGCTAGAAATAAAAATTTGTTTCATCATGAGCAAACAGAATCTATTGAAAATCTTGAGATGTGTATGAGCCAATCAGGCTTAAATGAGGGCATACACAGCAGGGTTTCTCCATTATTTTCAACCATTTTCTCCTCTTACCCCACTCTACCTTCCATACATCCGTCAGCCACGGTTTTGTCAAACCGGTTTTTTTTGTGTCAGGAAAAATGTATTTATATTGAATATAATTTTCTGAATTGGCCATCGTATCACACACACCTTCCATGATTCTAAATGTGCACCATAGGGGATGGCAAGGCCCCTCCCTCCCCTGGTTGGGAATCACAGGAAGGAAGACAAGTGAGCTAATAGCAGATTGCATAATTGTTCCCAGTGAAAAAAAGATATCAAAAGTGAATGAGAAAAAAGTAGTGAGCATATATTTGGAAAATTGTTATTTTTTAAGGAAAAATACTAGCTTTCCCAACAGATGCTTTGGGTGCTGTGACTATAATCCAGCACTTTGAGAAAACTGTTTACATCCACTACCTGAAGACCTCAGTCGTTATCCTTAACCAACTCAGAATATCTGCTCTCCAAGTTCTTGTGAATTCAATTTAAAAAATTGATTGTAAGTTGATATTTCAAAAAGGTTCAGTTAAAGCACTACATATCGTATGAATTTCTATGCATTATATGTGAGCTGCACACAGCAACTTATTTTCTCAGTATGAAAAGGGGGAAATAGACTAACTTTACAATGGAGAATCTTGTCAACACTATCCCAGGCAGGCAATCAAGGGCACATAGGCCTGGTAAGTCATATTGATGGAATGTACCCTTGATAAAATATGATAAAAAATGGCACTCTACCTGTATGGTCTTCCTTCTCAAAACACATTAGCCCTAGTCTGTGAGACAAACACTAAACAAATCTCAATTGAAGGACATGCTACAAAACCACTAATAATCCCCCAAACCATCAAAGTCATCAAACACACGGAAAGTGCCACAGCTAAGAACAGTCTGTGAATGTAATGTGATATCCTGGATGGGACCCTGGAACAATCAAAGTCATGTTTCAACTTTCACTGATACTTAAATGAGGAAGTTGACTTAATCATGCTATCTTTAAATTACTTTCATTTTCTGTGTGACTTTTTTAGCCTCACTCCCATAGAATACATTATCCAGTTAAGAATCACAGTATCTCAGGGTCATGTCAGCTAATTTGGTGTTTCCCAAATTGGGTGTCCCATGAAATACAGTCCACAAGGTCTTACTAGGAAAACCATAAACCAGAGGTCTAGGCAGTTTTGGAGTAAAAATAAGTTTCTTTGCAACATCCTTGCTCCAATCCTCAATATGCTCATGTCTAGAGGGAAGCTCTAAGAGTGGAATCAGGTTTGTAACACTTCTCAAAATCAATGAAATACATTTTTGTGGCATACATACTACCATTGCCCAGAGCTAATAGTTTATATATATCATAGAATACAGTTAACATTAGATACAATTATCTTGTCCTTGAACCTGTTCTTGGACCACCTCCAACAGCAAACTCACTATTTTATCCTTCACTTGGTTTGACTGGATATAGAATTCTAGGTTGATGGTTTTCTTTCAACACTTTTAACCCCATGCTCTTCTTGATATCATGGTTCTGTTGAGAAACCCACCACTGTAATTCTCATCCTATAAGTTAAGATGTTTCTTCCCTGGGGATTTTTTTTTCAAGGTTTTTTCTTTGTCTTTGGTTTCCTGCAGTTTGAATACAATAAGCCTAAGAGCAGACTAGATTTTTTGGTATTCTGCCTGGCATTTGTTCTGATGTTCCTGATTAGTGATTTGATGTCTGTTGTCAATTTTAGAAATGCTTGGCCATTATGACTTCAAATATTTCTTCAACTTCATTTATTCTCCTGGTATTCCAAGTACATGTGTGCTATACCTTTCCAAATTGTCTCAATTCTTGAATGGGTTGTTTGCTTTTCATCTCAGTTTTATTTTATTTTTTTTGTATTTTCTGAAGTTGGAAATGGGGAGGCAGACAGACAGACTCCCGCATGCGCCTGACCAGGATCCACCTGGCATGCCCACCAGGGGGCGATGCTCTGCCCATCTGGTGCACTGCTCTGTTGCAACCAGAGTCATTCTAGCACCTGAGGCAGAGGTCATGGAGCCATCCTCAGCGCCAGGGCCAACTTTGTTCCAATGGAACCTTGGCTACGGGAGGGGAAGAGACAGAGAGGAAGGAGAGGGGGAGGGGTGGAGAAGCAGATGGGTGCTTCTCCTGTGTGCCCTGGCCAGGAATCAAACCCAGGACTCCTGCACGCCAGGCCGATGCTCTACCACTGAGCCAACCAGCCAGGGCCTCATCTCAGTTTTCTACTGAACTGTCATCAAGCTCACTAAGTTATTCCTCACCAGTGTCCAGTCTATTGAAGTGACTATCAGAGGCATTCTTCAGTTGTTTTTAATTTCTAGCATTGATTTTCTTTCTTAACCATTTCCACGTGTACTTAAATCTGTAGTTTACATGGTGTCCACTTTTCTATTAGAGTTACCATATTAATCAGTTATTTTAGATTTCCAGTCTGATAATTCCAAAATCTGTGTCATACAGAAATCTGTTTCTCACTAAAAAATCTCTGCAGCTTGCTCTAGCCTTTTGGCACGTGCTAGAATTTTTCTGAAAGCTGAAAATGATCATTGGGTAATAATAACTGAGGTAAGTAGGTCTTGATTGTCAGGTTTTATGTTAATCTGTGAGGAGCTAGGCTGTGTTTAAAGTTTTCTGTAGATGTAGATGGCAGAGCTGAAACTCATTACTTTATTAAATAGTCCTTTCATATTAGGCAGTTCTAACTGCCAGAATGGTCTTGGCATATGTTATTAAATAGTCCTTTCATATTAGGCAGTTCTAACTGCCAGAATGGTCTTGGCATATGTAACACATCCACTGTTCCTTCTGCCCTATGTAAACTGAACTCTCCTGGTAGCAAAGGCTGGCAACTCGGAAGTTAAGAATGCCCATGTTCTCCTCATATTCAATAATCTTTTGGATGCTTCATGAACACACACATTTTAAAACCAAGCTGTATTTAGCTATATATATCTAAAGTCTAAAGCTAATGAAACATCAATTCTTCGTTGCAGTTCCTTAGTTGTTCATTGATTGCTTTCTCATATGTGCCTTGACCATGGGGCTACAGCAGACCGAGTGACCCCTTGCTCAAGCCAGTGACCATGGGCTCAAGCTGGTAAGCTTTTGCTCAAACCCGATGAACCTGCACTCAAGCTGGCGACCTCAGGGTCTTGAACCTGGGTCTTCCGCGTCCCAGTCCAATGCTCTATTCAATGTGCCACCGCCTAGTTGCTAATGAAAATCTCATTAGGAAGTAAAATATAAAACATATTACTATAGTATCATGTCTATCATCTATGTTATCAAAATTTATTAAGTTTACAGAAGCTGCCTATTTAATATTTGTGCATTTTGTTGCATATAATTTATTTCAATATTAAAATGTATTAAGCTTATTAATCCTAAAAGAATTCCAATAATTTACTTTAAAACATTTTTTTTCTTGTATTTTTCTGAAGTTGGAAATGGGGAGGCAGTCAGACAGACTCCCGCATGTGCCCGACCGGGATCCACCCGGCATGCCCACCAGGGAGCGATGCTCTGCCCATCTGGGGCGTTGCTCTGTTGCGACCAGAGCCATTCTAACACCTGAGGCAGAGGCCATGGAGCCATCCTCAGCACCCAGGCCAAGTTTGTTCCAGTGGAGCCTCGGCTGCGGGAGGGGAAGAGAGAGACAGAGAGGAAGGAGAGGGGGAGGGGTAGAGAAGCAGGATGTGCTTCTCCTGTGTGCCCTGGCCAGGAATCGAACCCGGGACTCCAGCACGCCAGGCCAACGCTCTACCACTGAGCCAACTGGCCAAGGCCAATAATTTACTTTATATTGGTATAATATAACTTGCTCTTAGAAAAATTCCAATAGAACAGACTTTGCTATAAAGCAATGACTTTCTCCATCATCTAAACATAACCAGATCTGAAGAATGCTTTACAAAGAATGCTTGCTTTAGGAAGTTCAGTCTGATGGAGTTATGTGAGATCATAGTTTATCTAAATGACATAAGGCTCTCCTTAAAATTTTGATTGATTTAATTGCATAAGAGGTTCACATATTGCTTGAACAAATCTGATGTGTACAGATATAAAGACAATTTCTAGTCTGACACAAATCTTACTTCAAGTGATGAGTAGGTAAGTCAATTACATGTTTAGTTACCAAGAATACCACTCTCCCAATAAATTACAATGGTGTACTGAAGGAACTGGACTTACAGGAAATAAGGACTTTTATTAAACAAGTAATGCCCAACATTCTTGACAGTAAAACATCCACTCACTAATTTGTCACATACACTTAGTTCCTTTAATAGATCCAATAAGTATTAACTTATTTATCCCAATGTAGAGAAATATACCTCATTATCTTTTTCTTTTAAAGTTTCACTCCTGTTTAAAATGAAGATACGGCCTGACCTGTGGTGGCGCAGTGGATAAAGTGTCAAACTGGAAATGCTGAGGTCGCCGGTTCGAAACCCTGGGCTTGCCTGGTCAAGGCATATATGGGAGTTGATGCTTCCAGCTCCTCCCCCCTTCTCTCTCTCTCTGTCTCTCTCTCTCCCTCTCTCTGTCTTCTCTAAAAATGAATAAATAAAATTTAAAAAATAAAAAAAAATAAAAATAAAATGAAGATACAATAAATGCTGGCTACTTAATACAATGTTAAAAATAATTTTAAAAAATAAAATTGAATATATAGAACTACTTAAAACAAACAAAAGAGAGTACAACAAAATACATCAAAATATGTTTGTGGTTAATGTAAACCTGTGAGTGGTTTGTTTTGCTTTTTTAGTTATTTTCCAAGTTTTCTACAATAAACATGTATTGTTTTTGTTAGTAAAGATTTGGGGGGGATAAGGAAAGAGAATTTTAAACTCTACATATTACTTTTATGACTTGAATTAAACTACTTAGAAGTTGTCAATTATAAGAAATAGAAAAAAAAGTTAAAAGCACTTAATTTGAGCTTGAAGCGGTATTATAAATTAAGTTTAAAATCTACATTTTGAAGATGAGGAAAAAAATGGGCTTGATATTACACAACTTACATGGTAAGTTCCAGAACCTAATTTTCAGTTGATTATTCTAATCCAAACTCACTGAAGACTAACCAAGAACAGTTTTCAAAAAATTTTAGTAACTAATTTAAAAATGCTTTTAATGTGTAACTTAAAAAAAATTTTTTTTTTAAGATTTTATTTTTTCATTTTGGGGGAGTGGGGACAAAAAGAGAGAGAGAGGGAAGGGGGGAGGAGCGGGAGGAGCAGGAAGCATCAACTCCCCACAAGTGCCTTGACCAGGCAAGCCCAGGGTTTCAAACTGGCGACCTCAGCATTCCAGGTCGATGCTTTAGCCATTGTGCCACCACAGGTCAGGCAATGTATAACTTTTAAAAGAACAGAGAAAACATATCAAAATGTTCTCAGGAGCTAAATGGTTTTCATGTATTCATTTGAATGTTATTTTTCAAATTTCCTTTGAATCTATAAATAATTCTGTGTCTCAGTATTCTCATTTATGAAGCAGGTATAATAGTAGTCTCCATCTCACACAGTGGCAAATAAAACGAGTACCTGTGCTTAAAGCAGTACTTCGACACAAAGAAAATGCTAAGTATTTGTTACTACTTTATGAAAGAAATTTTAGCCCTGGCCTATTGGCTCAGTGGTAGAGCGTTGGCCTGGCGTGCAGAAGTCCCGGGTTCAATTCCCGGCCAGGGCACACAGGAGAAGTGCCCATCTGCTTCTCCACTCCTCCCCCTCTCCTTCCTGTCTCTCTCTTCCACTCCCGCAGCCAAGGCTCCATTGGAGCAAAGATGGCCCGGGCGCTGGGGATGGCTCTGTGGCCTCTGCCTCAGGCGCTAGAGTGGCTCTGGTCGCGACAGAGCGACACCCCGGATGGGAAGAGCATCGCCCCCTGGTGGGCAGAGCGTCACCCCTAGTGGGCATGCTGGGTGGATCCTGGTCGGGCACATGCAGGAGTCTGTTTGACTGTCTCTCCCCGTTTCCAGCTTCAGAAAAATACAAAAAAAAAAAAAAAAAAAAAGAAATTTTAAATTATCTCCCCTACAATAAAGCTTAAATGCAGTAGTAGGGTTTCAGAATAGGTACAGAGACACTGGTAATTTCTCATCAACTTAATATACAGCAATGGTTCCTGTATGCCAGGGATCGGGACCCTATGGCTCGCGAGCCAGATGTGGCTCTTTTGATGGCTGCATCTGGCTCGCAGACAAATCTTTAATAAAAAAAAATAACGTTAAAAATAGAAAACATTCTCATGTATTACAATCCATTCATTTCCTACCGCAGTTCATGGTTGCAGGTGGCTGGAGCCAATCACAGCTGTCCTTCAGGACAACACCAAATTTTTATTGGATAATACGTAAGGTACACAGGTTGTTGTATGGCTCTCACGGAATTACATTTTAAAATATGTAGGCCCTGGCCGGTTGGCTCAGTGGTAGAGTGTCGGCCTGGCGAGGAGTCCTGGGTTCGATTCCCGGCCAGAGCACACAGGAGAAGCACCCATCTGTTCTTCCACCCCTCCCCCTCTCCTTCCTCTCTGTCTCTCTCTTCCCCTCCCACAGCCAAGGCTCCATTGGAGCAAAGTTGGCCAGGGCCTGAGGATGGCTCTGTGGCCTCTGCCTCAGGTGCTAGAATGGCTCTGATTGCGGCAGAGCGACACCCAGATGAGCAGAGCATCGCCCCCTGGTGGGCATGCCGGGTGGATCCCGGTCAGGCGCATGCGGGAGTCTGTCTGACTGCCTCCCCGTTTCCAGCTTTAGAAAAATACAAAAAACCAACCAAACAAAATAAAATAAAATATGTGGCATTCATGGCTCTCTCAGCCAAAAAGGTTCCCGAGCCCTGCTGTATGCAGTATTGGAAGATTTCATTCAAGAGACTGAGGCATTCTGATAATCTAAAACTAAGAAGCTATTACAGGCTCAAGAGGCTTAATGGATTTCCCCCCCCATTTTGACTACCCAAGTTCAAATGAAGGGATATAGCACTCAATGATTAGTCAGAAAGGGGCAATAAAGTGGACTGCATTTGGAATAAAATCTAGCCAGAGAGCAAAGCTGACATCCTGAAATTGATTCTACCTCACTAGGACTATGAAGCCAGATGCTCCACTCCTCCCTGAGGATAAATCGTCACAGCTGTAGGTAGATAGGGAGTTGAGGAGAGTGGGCCATCCAGCATATGTGACACCAACTGCTTGATGGGACGCAACAGTCAATTCGGGCACCACGAAGACAGCTGTGCTTGGTTCCTATCTATTCTCCTCTGTCCTCTTTTCTCTCTTCTTTACTTTTTGTTCCCTGGCTTCATCCTATGTTTTACTGCCAAAGGAAACTCTTAATAGTGCCCCCATTGACAACTGTACCACGAAATGCCCAGATCTGCATTATCTACAGGACACCTCCAACTTTCACACCAAGTCCATTTTGTGTGAAATGTCTCTCTACACTGTATACCAATATACCTAACATATACTATGTATACACTATACAGATAACCCAGAACACTTTCTGACACAGAATCCAGGCTTTCACACATTAGTTAGCTACCTCATGGTGATGCTACAGTCAGCATCTCAGTTTTTACAGTAGTCTGTGGAGTTACGTGGGTGCTGACGGGTATAAGTAGCAAGGATAGAAATCAGACGGGCTAAGAGTGGCAAATGTTCAGGTTCCCTCACATATTCCCTAGGCTTCAGCTGGTTAACTGTATGTTCCACACTAAAGAAAAATGAGGAAAGATTATAATTCTACATTGGAATTCAGCATCAAAAGATTCCAGTGATCAAAATGCAAAGGAAATTTCATGAATCTGAAGACAAGGATACTGCTTCTGCGCATTTCATAAGAAACACAAGAGAGCAAACTGGTACACATATGTACTTTGCTTGACAGATTGAAGTTGATGGGACTGCCACCCAACCACCAGCATCCTGAGCTCCAGTTCAACCCACTGAAACTCAACCCTTCTTGAAGATCAGTCTTCCAGACTACTATTATTTAAATTTAGCCAAGAGAATGATAAACTATTTTAAAAGTTTATATTTAGCCCTGGCCGGTTGGCTCAGTGGCAGAGCGTCGACACCTGGCGTGCATGAGTCCCGGGTTCGATTCCTGGCCAGGGCACACAGGAGAAGCGCCCATCTGCTTCTCCACCCCTCCCTCTCTCCTTCCTCTGTCTCTCTCTTCCCCTCACGCAGCCGAGGCTCCACTGGACAAAAGATGGCCCGGGCGCTGGGGATGGCTCCTTGGCCTCTGCCCCAGGCCCTAGAGTGGCTCTGGTCGCGGCAGAGCATCACCCCCTGGTGGGCGTGCCGGGTGGATCCCCGTCGGGCGCATGCGGGAGTCTGTCTGACTGCCTCCCCGTTTCCAGCTTCAGAAAAATAAAAAATAAAGTTTATATTTAATAGATTATGTCCTTACTAATTTTACATCTCAAATAATATAGTGAGAAATTTTGTAAATAAAATCTCTCTGGGGGAAAAAATGTCCAGTATATGACTTTGTTGCTAAAATTTAGTATAATTTATTTTTTAAATTCACTTTTAGAGATGCATCATGCACAAAGATGGAGCACTGATTATATTGCTTAAATGGTTTCAATATAGTTTGTTTTCCAAAACCCCACAAAGTATGGTTGTTGTTTTTTTTTGTTTTTTTGTTTTGTTTTGAGGAGAGAGAGAGAGAGAGAGAGAGAGAGAGAGAGAGAGAGAGAGATGGGAAGCATCAACTCATAGTAGTTGATTCCCGTATGTGCCTTGACCTGGCAATCCCAGTTTCGAACCTGGGACCTCAGCATTCCAGCTCAACACAAATATCTGTTTGTTGTTCTGTTGTTCCCCTCATTTCTCATCTCACAGCTACTATGGCATTGATGCCACTGCTTCCTTGCTATTGCCTAGTATTCCCATTCTTCTGTTAATCAAAATAAGAGTACAGAGCTGTACACCTGAAAATACCGACTGTTAAGTGTAATTGAAAATAAAGTACAGAGCTTGTCATAATGTGGCTGTGTAGACACCTTGTATTCTGAAACTAATTAGGGGTGAGCTCTACAGTTATTCAGGAACTTTTTTCAGGTTTTTATTTATTGATGGGAGGAGAGTGAGAAAATGAGGGGAAAAGCAAGAAGCATCAACTCATAGTTGCTTCCTGTATGTGCCTTGTCCAGGCAAGCCTAGGGTTTGAACCGGCAACTTCAGCATTTTAGGTTGATGCTTGATCCACTGTGCCACCACAGGTCAGACATTTTTCTTAAAGTTTACATTACTTTGCTGGTTTTTCTACAAACTATTTTCCAGGGGAAAGTTTTTCTCTCGGAATGTGTCTTACTATCTTTCTGAATGGTATTACCTTTCCCAATGGTGGTGGTCTTTTATTTATTTGTTTATTTATTTGAGAGGAGAGGTACAGACAGAGAAGCATCGACTCATAGTTGCAGCACCTTAGTTGTTCATTGATTGCTTTCTCATACGTGCCTTGACCAGGGGGCTTCAGTCAAGCCAGTGACCTTTGGTACTCAAGCTAGTGACCAAGGGGTCATGTCCCCACTCAAGCCAGAAACCTCAGAGGTTCGAACCTGGGTCCTCAGCATCCCAGGCCAATGCTCTATTCACTGCACCACTGCCTGGTCACGCCCAATGGTATTATCTTTATGTAACTAGACTATACTCCACCTGCTTAGGTTGTCAGTCAAGTGGACAAGTTCCAAAATGGATACTAACAGCAACTGGTTTTTCAGATACAGATGACCTTCACCACTCCTGGGCCTCACCAGCCTGGAGGACACATGCATTTCCAATGCTCCCAGCTCCCACACAGACTCCTCAACCCCGCTACCTGGCCCACAGAGGAAAAATGCACACCTGACCTCCGTTTCCACTGCTGTAGTCAGTCACTGTGTGCTGTTCCAGCCACCTACTTCAGGTGCTCCACTTCTGGGCACAGAGAATTTGTGTAAGTGCTCCCACCTTTAGGAGGGTACATGCCAGGATGTGGTTCTCTCCTTCATTTGTCAGTAATCCATCTTCTAAAAATATGGCCACTGGCAGGTTGGTACCCACAGCACCCTTTCTCTTACTAGAACAGAGCTATTACATACACCTTATATAGTAAATGTAATTTCTTCATTTTTTATACATCTATTTCTCCATTTTTTCCATACCTATCTTTTAAGCAATCTTTACCAATCATGATGAATAGAACTTACTGTGACAATAGGAATGTTATAGATCTGTACTACCTAACACAGTAGCCAAGAGCTATATGTGGCTACTGAACATTTGCAATATCACTAGTGCTGAGAGTGTAAATGTATTCAGTTTCAGTGTAAGGAGTGCATGTGGTTAACAGCCACTTACTGAACAGCACATCGCTCCACCTCTAACTTCACTGCATCTGTATCTCAACTTCATTTCTTTCCATTTTATCTCTATTTATCCCCCTTCTTCTTTTAACTATCTTGTATACTTATGTAACATATTTTAATAAAATATTTACTACAGTTAAATGATACAGACTATACTAGGTTTTATTTATTATATTTCCTGTAAGTTCTAAGAGGAGGGAGGGAAAAGCTGCCACTCAGTCTAATATCTTTAAATAGAAAACAAAACTCAGAAGAGTGAAAATCCTGTATTTTTCACTCCATAAGACACACTCCCCCCAAAAAAAGTGGAGGGGGAAATGCCTGTGCATCTTATGGAGTGAAAAATACGGTATTTTGGCCCTGGCCGGTTGGCTCAATGGTAGAGCATCGGCCTGGTGTGCAGGAGTCCTGGGTTCGATTCCCACCCAGAGCACATAGAAACGCCCATCTGCTTCTCCACCCCTCCCCCTCTCCTTCCTCTCTCTTTCCCTCCCGCAGCCAAGGCTCTATTGGAGCAAAGTTGGCCCGGGCGCTGGGGATGGCTCTGTGGCCTGTGCCTCAGGCGCTAGAGTGGCTCTGGTTGCAACAGAGCGACACCCCAGATGGGCAGAGCATCACCCCCTGGTGGGCGTGCCAGGTGGATCCCAGTCGGGTGCATGCGGGAGTCTGTCTGACTGCCTCCCCGTTTCCAACTTCAGGAAAAAAAAAATACGGTATTTTATTAAATATTTTAACACACCATTTGGTTTCAGAATATCTTTTTTATTATTTTCCTCCTTAAAACCCTAGGTGTCTTATGGTCAGGTGCATCTTATGGAGTGAAAAATATGGTAAATCAGGCAAGAAAATAATGTGAACTACCATGCTTTAATTAAATGCGTATCTCTTAACATAATCAGTTACAATCCAGAACACTGGAGTACAAGTAAGAAATACTTAGGCCAATGTTTTTCAACTGCTGGTCTGCAGACAGTCCACCAGAAATCTCATGCTAGTCTGCAAAAGGGTTAACCACCCTCATGTTGTATGCAGGTAAAGACTCATCGATATTAGTCAAATTCACTTATGTTCAAGGTGATTTCTGACTTAGCGGTCCCCCAAATAAGTTTCCTATGTTCACTGGTCCTCAAGTGAAAACCACTACTTCAGACTAACATGATTTCTGAGACAATTACTCCCAAGAAATCATGAAGAATTATCAAAAGGGCGAATGCTACAAATACTGTACTTAACTTGAAGAATTAGATTCCACAAATCTAATTTGTGGACAGGTAGGCCTGTTGCAGATAAGTCAGAATCTCAAAATATGATTAACATGTTTTTTTAAAGAACTAAGGAATCCAGGTACATTCAGAGAGATACCTAGAATATAGAAACTCTCCTTCTGAGAGAATATAGATTAAAAATATTGCAGACACCTTACACTATTTTGGAGTATTCTTATGAATTAAACACAAAAGTCACTGGTTAAATTATGACAGATATAAGCTAGTTAGAAAACCTTCAATTTTCTTTGTTTGGGGCTGGAAACTTCACAGGTACTTACTTACTTTGCCTAATGCCACTAAGTGGTGAATCCAGTGCCTAAATTTCAATTTAGGCAATCCAGTTTCCGAGTCCCCAATGCCTACCACAAAGCCAAACTGCCTCTTGAAATGTTCACTGATCTAAGAAAATTTTCTAACCACAGGTCTATGTTTCTGGTCCCATCAACACATAAAAATATTTTTATCTACAACTCAGAGTATATCCTTTAAAAACTGAAAAACAAAAGCCAAGAGAACCAAAATAAGAAATGGTAATTCTTTAAAAATACTTTCATTAAAACATACACTTTCTTTACTTGCGTAATTCCAAAACACATTAAGAGAAGTAAAGCAGGGACTGAAAATGCTTTAAGTACTCACTGACAGCAAGAAAAAATACAAGCTAAACAACAAAGAAACACATATTAAGGTTTATAAAAAGTAGGCAGTAGCCAACTGAATAGGTTCAAACACACTCGTACAATTCACCAAGCTTGGGAGGCAGCATGACTTCCATATAGCTGTGACATTTATACCACTGATTCTCCTCTAAGTCACTTCAACAGGCAATCTGCACCCACTGGACCCCCAGCAGCATGGGGAGGACCCAGGGTACTGGACTGTGTGGCTGGTGTGCTGGCAAACTAGAGGCTTGGTTCCAGTCAGGTCTAAAATGACTCAGCAAACTCAGAAAAGCACTAACTCTTCTCAGACTCTGGTTCCCTCTCAACTTGCCCTGAAATTGTAGAATCTGTAAACTGGCCAAGCAATCTATAGTAAGTCCCCTTTTCAACAAAAACCCATAACAATCTGACAAAACAACTTCACTCCCAACAGTAAGTACAACAAATACAAAAGTAAACAAATATTCCACAGGAAATACTGAAGGAAAATGAAATGGAAAAAAAAAATGGTAAGAGTAACATGGAGTAGATTTAGAATAGTCTATGTATATATACATATGTCTCTCTCTATAGATATATATAGATATACATATATGTAATAAAATTTAAGCAGAAGCTATAAAAAACTAAAAAACAAAAATAAAAAGCAACTTAGGTCTTCTCAATAAAAGAGTACATCAAATATCAAGCAAAATTAATGAAAGAATAATATATTAGATATGTGCCAAAGTGTTAAATGTGGAGGAGAAAGAAAAACAAGATGTAGCAAAGCTCTGGCCAGAGAGCTCGGTTGGTTAGAGCGTCATCACAATACACAGAGGTGGTGGGTTTGATTCCGGGTCAGGGCACACACAGGAGGTGTTTCCGTCTCTCTTTCTCTCTCAAATCAATAAACAAACAAACAAAAAAATACAGCAGACACGCCAAAAGAAAAAAAGGATGAGCAGAAATGAAAGCCACTCTGTATACATCTATTTCAAACTTGCGGTATTTTCCACATTTTGCCCAATGCATGAATATGTATAAGTGTGCACACATACATACACATAACTGTAAACAGAAATAACAAGTGTTGGCAAGGATGTGGAGAGATCAGAACCCTGTGCATTGTTGGGAGTATAAAACAGTGTGGCCACTATGCATGTTATGGTACAATACAGTAATCTTTCAAGATTGATAATAGAATTACTCTATGATCAGCACATGAAAAACAAAGAAGTTCCTCACAAAGCTCACAGTCTAGTGGCAGGTACAGATAATAGCTATTATACGTTAAAATTTCAAATAGTCATAAGTACCATGAAAAACAAAACAACAGTGTATACAGTGGGAGGTGAGAAGGAAGGAGAACAGCTGGGTGGAACCAAATGAAAGAAGCAGAGGACTCTTAAGAGGTGACAAAGGGACATAAACCTGAACGGAAAAAGGAACCAGTGAAGATCAGAAGGGAGCATTCCAGCCACTCTGTGAGCCATTAGCAAACAGAAATCCTGGTGTGAAAACAGCCTTCATCTATTTGAAGAGCAAAATGGATGCTTATGAGACTTCACAAGGTAAGGCTAACTGGAGACTCATGACTAGCAATCTCATAGGCCAGGGGTCCCCAAACTATCCGCCCCCGCTGCACTTCCGGAAGGGGCACCTCTTTCATTGGTGGTCAGTGAGAGAAGCACAGGATCCTGGAGTACTGTATATGGCGGCGCCGCAAAGCGCGGTGTTGCTCTTGTTACAGCTAGCAATGACAAATATGGAACCGGACATTGACCATCTCATTAGCCAAAAGCAGGCTCATAGTTCCCATTGAAATACTGGTCAGTTTGTTAATTTAAATTTACTTGTTCTTTATTTTAAATATTGTATTTGTTTCTTTACTTTAAAATATGTGCAGTGTGCATAGGGATTTGTTCATAGTTTGTTTTTTTTTTATAGTCCGGCCCTCCAACGGTCTGAGGGACAGTGAACTGGCCCCCTGTGTAAAAAGTTTGGGGACCCCTGTCATAGGCCATATGAGTTTAAAGAAGATCCAAAAGTATAATATAATGGCAAACATTGGAGATTCTAAACAGGGCTAAGATGAGGCCTGATTTCTTCTTAAAAGATCAGTCTGGCCTGGCCTATGGTGGTGTAGTGGATAAAGCGTCAACCTGGAATGCTGAGGTCGCTGGTTCGAAACCCTGGGCTAGCCTGGTCAAGGCACACACAAAAAGCAAACAATGAACAACTAAACTGAAGCAACTATGAGTTAAAACTTTTCACCATCCCCCTCCTTCCTCTCTCTGTAAAAAGTAATAAATAAAATCTTTTTAAAAAAGATCAGTCTGGTGCAGTGATATAGAAAGCCACAAGGGAACAGGAAGACTGACAATCCAGGTAATGTAATGACAAGGGAGTAGCTTGGCAGAAGTTATCAAAGACATACAGTTGACATTTGAACAACATAAGTTACTAGGGGTGTCTACAACCCATGCAGTCAAAAATCTGCAGATAGCCCTGGCCATAAAGCTCAGTTGGTTAGAATAACAGCCAGAAGGGCAGAGGTTGCTGGTTCAATCCCTGGTCAGGGGACAGGAATGGAGCTATTTCATGTCTATCTCTACCTCTTCTCCCTCTAAAATAAAACAAAAAAATCTGCAGCCTAAGTGGTGGTGGCACGATAGAGCACTGACCTGGGACAATGAGGGCCCAGGTCTGAAACCCCAAGGTCACTGGCTTAAGCATGGGCTTATCTGGCTTGAGCATGGGATCACAGATGTTAATCTATGGTCACTGGCTTGAAGCCCAAGGACACAGGCTTGAATAAGGGGTCACTGGCTTGGCTTGAGCCCTCCAGTCAAGGTACATGAGAAGCCATTAATTAACAACTAACATGACACAACTATGAGTTGGCACTTTTCATCTCTCTTCAATCCTGTCTCTCTCACAAAACAACAAAAAAATCCACATATAACTTTTGATCCCTACCCTCAAGTCCTGTAAAGGGACCTTCACAGTTCAAGCCCATGTTGTTCAAGAGTCAACTATAGTTCCATTTAATAAAACACAAAAGGGCTTCCATTTATATAACATATTGAACTCATGTTTCAGCTCCCTACAAAAAAGCCGCTAAATTAATGAACTAATTTACAAAGGCAGAAACACATAAGGACTGAGAAGAGGGAAACCATGGTACACAGATGTCAAGAAACTTTTGGAAGGGAAGATGAAAAAAACTGAAACAAGGAATAATAACCAAAAGAAATGTAATTCATCCTGAGAAACTTTGGATAGGCTTATGACTTAAGGTACCAAGCTATCTCAAATGAAATGGGTAGTCTTAAAACTGACAATAAGGATCAATTGAAAAATCTTTATATTGGTTTGTTAAAACACTTATCCCATAGAACCAGAAGATGGGAGGATAAAAAAACAAGCTAAAGATCTGTATTTGGACATCAAAACAGACAAACGATGCCTTACTGTCATCTACCCAGCAAACTTAATGTATTTTCTCTGGAGAAAGTAAATAGCCCTGAAGAGAGAAGACCTATAGATATTTGGGAATCATCAATGACAATGACCAATCTACCAGAAAATCAGATTGGTGACATCTATCAAGTCTTTAACATGAATCAGTAATTTCATCTTTAGGAATTTATCACAGGAGTAAAGAGTTACTCACTGCAATACTGTTGATAATATCAAAGCAATAAAGACAGTTATGAAGAACATATACTGATCAAACTATGATATAACCATACATTAAAAAGGAAAAATCATATAAGATGTACATGCAAAGTAACACATTGGAGCCAATACAGTGCTAAGCCCGCTGCTTATACAGCTTTCTTCCTATGACAAAAATAATCAATAAAAATAATTAAAAGATATGATTCTTCAAAAATGGATTAACTATTATAAATTTTAGACTTAATGATATTTAGGTCTCAAAAAATAATGTAAAGAACATTAACATTTGCTTCTTTGAAAAATTCATAGTTCTCATTATTTCTACATTTAATCAATAAACAGAAAAAGAGTAAGATGTAAAGAAATATCGGAATCACAGATATAAGATTCCATAACCAATGCCCCATATTCTTACTACTATGACTTTGAGTAATATTGGTAAAGCAATAAATCAGTAAACACTAAAAAACTACATGAAGGTAACACCTTCATCCACAGATTTATTTTTCTTGCCTACATTAAGAGTATGACATCAGCCTGACTGGTGGTGGTTCAATGGATAGTGTGTCGATCTGAGACATGAGGTCTCAGGTTAGAAACCCCGAGGTTGACAGCTTGAGCACAGGATCATAGACATGATCTCATGGTCGCTGGCTCAGCATGAACCCCCTCCCCCCACTCTGGTCAAGGCAGCATGTATGAGAAGCAATCAATAAACAACTAAAGTGACACAACTATGAGTTGATGCTTCTCATCTTCTCCCTTTCTGTCTCTTTGTCCTTCTCTAGCAAAAAAAAAAAAGTATGACATCAGAAATCTGTAATCATTACATGTCCTAGCCAAAACAAAAGTTATATTAATACTTTTTAAAAATGCAAATTGAACATTTTGGAAAACAAAGTTTTAAGAAAGTAAGCACTCTTGAAAAACCTGAAAAAGACTGTCTAGGACAGGGGTCCCCAAACTTTCTACACAGGGGGCCAGTTCACTGTCCCTCAGACCGTTGGAGGGCCGGACTATAAAAAAAACTATGAACAAATCCCTACACATACTGCACATATCTTATTTTAAAGTAAAAAACCAAAATGGGAACAAATACAATATTTAAAATAAAGAACAAGTATATTTAAATCAACAAACTGACCAGTATTTCAATAGGAACTATGAGCCTGCTTTTGGCTAATGAGATGGTCAATGTCCGGGTCTATATTTGTCATTGCTAGCTGTAACAAATGATCTGACGCACTTCCGGAGCCGTGACGCGTTCATCCCGCGTCACCGGAAGTAGTACTGTACGTGAGTGACACTGCCACATACAGTACTCCTCTCACTGACCACCAATGAAAGAGGTGACCCTTCCGGAAGTGTGGTGGGGGCCTAATAAATGGTCTCAGGGAGCCACATGCGGCCTGCAGGCCGTAGTTTGGGGAACCCTGGAGGAGATAGAGGAAGACAACAAAAGTAAACAATATGTCCCAAAACTGGGAAGAGTAAAGGCAATTAAGTCTACTTTCCCCTTAACTGCAACTGAAAACAAATTTAATATAAAATGCTTAACAAATGTCATTTAAAATACTAAGTATGTAGGCAATTTTATACATATTGTATAAAATAAGTGGGAAGTAAAAATTCATATACACAATCATAGTTAAAATTGTAACACAGCCTGACCAGTGGTGGTGTAATGGATAAAGCGTGACCTAGAACACTGACGTCACCGGTTCGAAACTGTGGGCTTGCAGGGTCAAGGCACATACAGGAAGCAACTATGAGTTGATACTTCCTGCTTCTGCCCCCACTTCCTTTCTTTCTCCCTCTCTCTCTAAAAATCAATAAATAAAAAATAAATATGCAAATAAATCCCCTAAAAAAAGTAGAGAAGGCCCTGGCTGGTTGGCTCAGCGGTAGAGCGTCAGCCTGGTGTGCGGGGGACCGGGGTTTGATTCCCGGCCAGGGCACATAGGAGAGGCGCCCATTTGCTTCTCCACCCTCCCTTCCTTCCTCTCTGTCTCTCTCTTCCCCTCCCGCAGCCGAGGCTCCATTGGAGCGGGGATGGCCCGGGCGCTGGGGATGGCTCCTTGGCCTCTGCCCCAGGCGCTGGAGTGGCTCTGGTCACGGCAGAGCGACGCCCCGGAGGGCCAGAGCATCGCCCCCTGGTGGGCAGAGCCTCGCCCCTGGTGGGTGTGCCGGGTGGATCCCGGTCGGGCACATGCGGGAGTCTGTCTGTCTCTCCCCGTTTCCAGCTTTGGAAAAATACAAAAAAAAAAAAAAAAAAAAAAAGTAAAGAGAAAAAAACTATAACAAACAATACCAAAAAGTAACACAAAAATCTACTGTATAAATACAGGAGTGGTGGTGTTAAGACAAATGGATCAGTAGAGTAGAAGAGGAATTACATTCTCACTTATATAAAGGAATTAACTATAACAGAAATTGCTTTACACAATGTCATTAATTAATCATTAATCAATAAACAATGAAGGCACATACACTGTCACTTTCACATAATTAGTTAGATTGAAGGGGGCCCAATATTGTACATACCAGGAACAAAAAAATATTATTAAAAAAGGTACAAATAAAACAGCATAGTATTTTTAGAGTTAAGAATTGAGGGCCCTGGCCGGTTGGCTCAGTGGTAGAGCGTTGGCCTGGTGTGCAGGAGGAGTCCTGGGTTCAATTTCCGGCCAGAGCACACAAGAGAAGTGCCTATCTGCTTCTCCACCCCTCCCCCTCTCCTTTCTCTCCGTTTCTCTCTTCCCCTCCCACAGCCGAGGCTCCATTGGAGCAAAGTTGGCCCGGGAGCTGAGGATGGCTCCATGGCCTCTGCCTCAGGTACTAGAATGGCTCTGGTCGCAACACAGCATCGCCCCCTGGTGGGCGTGCCAGGTGGATCCCAGTTGGGCACATGCGGGAGTCTGTCTGACTGCCTCCCCATTTACAACTTCAGAAAAATACAAAAAAAAAAAAAAAAAATTGAGAAGGCTATCATAATTATATCCAGAAAGCCCAGAATCTATAACAAAGACAAATACAGTAGTCCCTCACCATATTGCAGTTCACTTTTTGCAGTCTCAGTGTATCATGGATTTTTTTTTTAATTTTTTATTTATTTATAGAGAGGGATAGACAGGGACAGACAGACAGGAATGGAGAGAGACGAGAAGCATCAATCATTAGTTTTTCATTGCGCGTTGCAACACCTTAGTTGTTCATTGATTGCTTTCTCGTATGTGCCTTGACCGCGGGCCTTCAGCAGACCGAGTAACCCCTTGCTGGAGCCAGCGACCTTGGGCTCAAGCTGGTGGAATTTTTGCTGAAACCAGATGAGCCCATGCTCAAGCTAGCGACCTCGGGGTCTTGAACCTGGGTCCTCTGCATCCCAGTCCGACGCTCTATCCATTGCACACCGCCTGGTCAGGCCGTATCATGGATTTTTAAATTGTATATATCTAACTTTATATCACGATTTTTCGCTATATCAGGGGATTTGGTGATATATAGGTATTTTTATATATTTTTTGTGGTAAAGTAAGCAAAATAAGTGTTAATAGTGTGGGAAAGGTTTATAAAAATGTGGGGTTTATAAAGCCTTAAAATACATACAAATAATAAAATATAAGGTCGCTACTTCGCAGATTTTCACCTATCGTGGAGGGTTTTGGATCCTAACCCCCTATAGACAAAGGACCTCTCAGAAGCAAACACAAAAGAAGTGAAAAGATGTAGGGAATTTACAGAAATAAAATGGCTAGTAAATATTTTTAAAACATGATCATTTTTGCCCTTGCAGGTTGCTCAGTGGTAGAATGTTAGCCCGGTGTGTGAATATCCCAGGTTTGATTCCCAGTCAGGGCACACAGAAGTGCCCATCTGCTCCTACACGCTTCCTCCTCCACCTTCTCTCTCTTCCCTCCTGAAGCCATGGCTTGATTGGTTCTAGCACATTGGCCCTAGGCACTGAGGATGGCTCCCTGGCCTACCTCAGGTGCTAAAAACAGCTTGGTTGCCAAGCAACAGAGCAATGGCCTCATATGGGTGGAACACTGCTCTATAGGGGCTTGTTGGGTGGATCCCAGTCGGGGGACATGCAGGAGTCTATTCTATCTCTCTGCCTTCCCTCCTCTCACTTAATAAAAAATATCATTTTTAAACTATCAGATATATAAAAACCTAAAAGATCACTGACATTGAGAGTGGGTAAGGCTATATAGAAAATGATGCTCTCATACTACAAGGAATTTAGAAGGCATAACCTTTGGAGGGCTTGAGTACAATATCAACACTTAAAACATACACTCCCTCTGACCTATTTCTGAGAATCAGTCCTGCAGATATTCTTGCACACTATACTGACCTACCATAACCAGGATGTTTCCATAGACTACATATATAGCACAAACTAATAAAAGCAATCCAATGGGTGCACTCTAACACCATGAGAAGCGTAAAGAAACATACAATAAATATTATGCCCTCATTTTGAAAAATGAGTTAAATATGAATATATTGATGTTAAACTGCAAAAGATAAACACTGTCCTGACAGCTTTTCCCTTTCTTCTAGAACTTGGAACTATGACGATTTTTTCATTTAAGAGCCATCAAATTGTGATTTCCAACTTTCTATGGAAGCCTAGGAATTTAAACTAGATCAATGTACTACAAGACACAGGAAATTTATAAAAGCATGCTTCCTTATACCAGCTACATCATGAAAAAAAGTACTCAAATTTAAGCAAAAACAGTATCTTCCTAAACATGAAAGCATCGCTGATCTGTGTATTACCTTCTCTCCAAAAAATATAAGAACGTTATAAGTTCCCTACCCATGAATGCCTTGCAAAATAAGCTAAGTGAATAAGTTTATGCAATAACTTCAACTTCTGAATAGTGAAATGATTCCCATAGCAATTTATGAAAGATTTTATAATTGTAAATTAGATTTACCAATAGTCTATTGTTATCTACTTAATAAGCAGTTAAAGTTAGCCATAAGTTTCAAAAATAATAATTATTTCCAAAATTAAAAAAAAACTTCAATCTGACCAGGCGGTGGCGCAGTGGATAGAGCGTTGGACTGGGATGCAGGACTCAGGTTAGAGACCCTGAGGTCGCCAGCTTGGACCCAAGGTTGCTGGCTCGAGCAAGGGGTTACTCGGTCTGCTAAAGGCCCTCGGTCAAGGCACATATGAGAAAGCAATCAATGAACAACTAAGGTGTTGAAATGCGCAACGAAAAACTAATGATTGATGCTTCTCATCTCTTCGTTCCTGTCTGTCTGTCCCTGTCTATCTCTCTCTCTCTGTCAAAAAAATAAACTAAAAAAAACAAAAAAGAAACTTCATGGTTTCATTCATAACAAATACTTCATTGGCCTCCTGAAGAAACATGCAAGAGTTGCCTGGCCTGTGGTGGCACAGTGGATAAAGCCTCAACATGGAATGCTGAGGTCACTGGTTTGAAACCTAGGGCTTGCCTGGTCAAGACACATATGAGATGCAACCATTACAAGTTGATGTTTCCTGCTCCCCTCAACCCTCCACACCTTTTTCTTTCTCCCCTCTCTATAAAATCAATAAATAAAATCTATACATATAAAATAATGCAACAGCCAATTTCCGAACTTTTATTTTACATTTATGTCCTATTAAAAAAAAAAAGAGGCCTGGCCTGTGGTGGTGCAGTGGACAGAGTGCTGATCTGGAATGCTGCGGTCGCCTGTTCAAAACCCTGGGCTTGCCTGGTCAAGGTATATTCGCAAGCAACTAAAGAAACAGCTAGAGTGAAGCAACTACTTCTCCTCCCCCCCCCCCCCCCCCCGCGTCCTCTTTTAAAAAAATGACACATCAATACTTGGTCATTCACGGTTGACGTCCAAAAATGGATAACCTAAAACTATTTGATGGTTTCACAGCTGATTTGGTAAGTACAAATCTCGACTTTTCAGTCTCAAATGATGCCACCTACTTAGTACAAAAAATACCTCCAATCACTTTCCTATCTTATGGCAAAGTAATCACTTAGTTATAAATGATAATTTACAAATAGTTCTGTGAAATAACCTCTTTTGTTAGAAACCTAAGTATTTCTTTACTTGTAAAAAATGTTTAACATAATTTAGGTGTGTCTTTATAATATGAATTTGTGATGCTGATAAAAGCATTAGGAAACTTTAAGACAGTGATTACCTCTAAGGAAGGAGGAAGCAGAAAGGAGTTGCAGAGGTGGGGCCTAGATTTTGCTGTAACTCTACATTTCTTTAAGTAAAAATTAAAAGCAAATGTCTTTTTGGAGGCCATTCCTTGGGTTCTAAACAATTTGCTACCTCTTTGTGAGCTTGTGCAAGTTATTAAATGTCCCTGTGCCTCAGTTTCCTTATCTGTAAAATGGGGATAATAATACTTTTGCTCTACAGGATTAAATGAATTGATATATGTGAAGCACTTAGAATACAGTACTGGGTAGAAAGGGGAGGAGGGGAGAATCTGTTCTGTTTTCTACATTTACATTTCAAACATAAGTTCTATTTTGTAACCAGTGATAACCAACTTAAATGAGAAATCAGTTTCAAGTAGAATAACAAAGTTTCAGTCTTCTCTTCAATTTTGAAAAACATGAGACAATACAGGCTTTGGAGTTTGATATTTATTTTTAACAGGAAGAATATGCTAATGATGATGACACCGTTAGAAGATACGCCATGTCCAATACCTGCAACAGAAGCTCAACAGAAGTTAAAGAAACCATACCAAAAGACTGAAGACAAAACTGTATTACATTACTTACCCTGACTTCTGCTAACAATAAAACAAGTAACAACAGGTTTAAGATTGAAATTCCCTCACAAGATCAAAACCTGGCACATTAACTATCAAAATCATCCTTTTAAAAAATTCTACCTATTTCTTTCATAGAGACCTGGACAGCTTCTTTAAAGGTGGTGTATGGTGTCAACAACTATGTTCTGAGAGTGTGTGTGTGAGCAGAGGAGGAACAAACTGCAGAGGGGTGTGCTTCAGGAAGAGGAAGAAGGAAGGGGAGAGCCCGCTGCTGGTACTGCATCCAGGAGAGGCTCTCACAGGTAGAAATGGCAACAATCTTCGGCACAACTAGTGTACTGAAACAGGAGCTAAATACTAGAAATGCTTGAATTATATGGTCTTGACCCCAAGAAAAGAAAACAAAACTAAGCTAAACACAAATAAATAAAAGCAACTTAATAGAGGTAGTATCACAACTTACTGCAAATTTGCAGAGGAACAATCTCTAAATAAAGGGATCCAGCCAAATCAGAAATTCTCCTATGTATCATTAGAATAATAAATTGCTTGAGCAGTAAACAGTTTAAACAAGAACTAGTTAAATGATTGTTTTATTATTATTTCTTTAATTTAGTGAGAAGAGGGGAGGCAGAGACAGACTCCAGCATGTGCCCCAACTGGGATCCATCTGGTAAGTCCACTAGGGGGCAATGCTCTGCCCATCTGAGACCTTTGCTCCGTTGCAAATGGAGCCATTTTTTAGCACCTGAGGTGGAGGCCTTGGAGTCATCCTCAGCACCTGGGGCCAACTTGCTCCAATCTAGCCATGGCTGCAGGAGGGGAGGACAAGAGAGAGAGAGAGAAAAAAGCAAGAGGGGGTGGGGAGTAGAGAAGCAGATGGGAGCTTCTCCTGTGTGCCCTGACCAGGAATCAAACCCAGGACACCACACACAGGGCCAATGCTCTACCATGAGCCAACCAGCCAGGACCTAAATGATTGTTTTAAATATTGAATAAAAGCAAATCTGGCTCATCTACATCTGACAACAGCTACTCTGCTCCAGGAAATATGAGAATGCTTCTTTCTTTCTTTTTTTTAACTGCTGCACCTCCAGACTTCGCACAACAGTATCAATCACCACTCAATTTAAAGGAGTAATGAATTTCTACCTAAGGATGTGTTGAGCTGGAAGTGGGGTACGAACATGTTAAGCATCAGAATCAGGTATGGAACAAAGGAGTAACTTAAGACTACCTTTCTCAACAAAACTGATGAATTGTTCAGGAACAGAGATTGAGAACTAGCATATTTACAATAAATTCTATCTACCACTCAGAATACGTATTAAACACATACAACCATAATTTACTGTACTTAATACCAGACTTTATAACAACTATTTTCCCATTATTTTTGTTCTTTTTTTTTGGTGGCAGAGACAGAGGGAAAGTCAAAGAGAGGGACAGATAGGCAGGAAGGGAGGGAGATGAGAAACATCAATTCTTCGTTGCGGTTCCTTAGTTGTTCATTGATTGATTTCTCATATGAGCCTTAACCGGGGGACTACAGCAGACCGAGTGACCCCTTGCTCAAGCCAGCGACCTTGGGCTCAAGCTGGTGAATCTTGCTCAAACCAGATGAGCCCGTGCTCAAGCTGGCAACCTTGGGGTCTCGAACCTGGGTACTCCACATCCCAGTCCGACGCTCTATCCACTGCGCCACTGCCTGGGTCAGGCCTATTATTTTTGTTCTTGAAAAGAAGGATTTAAACTCATAAGGTAAATTACTATAATGGGAATCTCCTATAAATAATTTTTAAATGCAAGCAATTCTGCTAATTCAAATCTCTAAATTTATTCAAGCAGGGTGATTTGATTCAAGTAGAAAAGAATCCATTAATGCAATTAGTGGTATACCTTGGCCATTGTCTAAAAAAAGGGTCAATGTTAAAAAAAAAAAGGCAAAATGTGCAGGAACATTAAGATATTTTAAAAGTCCTACCAAAGAATAAATTAAATACACACTAAAGAAGTTAAAGGTTACGCACTTCCAATTTATGCTCTTTCTCTGCAAGGGCTTCCTTTTGACAACGAAGAAAATCTGCTAACATTCGAGTGAGTTGCTTCCTATCATCAATTTCAGCCGCCAATCTGCCATTATAATCTGCCAGCAACATACAAGCATCCTCTACCATTTTGGAAAGCCTTTCTCCAGATTCTTTATCTAAGAAAAGCACAGAATAATAATTACAAAACAAAACCAATGCCATATACTGTTCCCTCAGCCAAACTCACCCAAAAAGTTCAGATCACATCTAAGATGTCTTACCTGTTATCTTATCCAATAAGGACACTTCCTGGACTTCAACAGGCAAAGAGGCTATTCTCTGATGAACTGCTGCGTCACCCGAAGCAGCATTCTCTAGATCTTGTAATGCTCTAACGAGATCTAGAGTCTAAAAAGTTACACAACTTTAGAACCAAAATAAATGAAGCTTTTAAAATACAAAAGATGAAATTTATTTCATATATCTTAATACTTACAGGCTGCTTACTAGTTCAGTTTCAAACATAAACTCTTTTGAGGACATTCCCATTTCTTTTATATATTAAGAAAAAGAAGCTACACTATGGTAGGTACTGGAAATATACAAATTGGAAACATATTACTGAGATGTGGCACTTAGCCATGACAAACTCATACTCCAGTGGTGGAGACAGATAGTATAAAAACAATTATCTGACTATTAAATTGATGCGATTATTTAGATGCCAGAAACACATAATGGTAAAAGGGAAGGCAGGCTATAAATTAAACTTGGAGAATACAAGCTTTATGTATGATATCTTCATTATATTATCATTATACATGAGAAGAATTTAATACAAAACTGAATATTGGGGGGTGGGCACAAATCATCTTCTATCACAACATAGAAGTTTAGACTCCCATTTCTAAATGATGTAATTACAGCACCAAAAAAATGTAGTTTTAGAATACGTTTAACTATGGAGTCTTCAACTATTCTATGTTTTGTTAATAAGATCATGAAGTTCCATCTATCTGATGACTCATTTATATAATGCTTAACCAGCATAAAAATTATTTAACTGGAATAGTTTAGTTGCACTGTTTCACATACCAGTTTTAATTAGGAGGACAGGGCACCCTCTCCTGGTGATTTCACAATTCATAATGTCTATAAACTTATTACAAAGGAAAATGAAATTTTCTTTTTTTTTAAATTTATTTTTTATTTTTTATTATTTTGAAATTGGAAACAGGGAGGCAGTCAGACTCCCACATGTGCCCAACCGGGATCCACCTGGCACGCTCACCAGGGGGCGATATTCTGCTCATCAGGGGCATTGCTCTGTTGCAACCAGAGCCATTCTAGCGCCTGAGGCAGAGGCCACAGAGCCATCCTCAGCGCCCGGGCCAACTTTGCTCCAATAGAGCCTTGGCTGCGGGAGGGGAAGAGAGAGACAGAGAGGAAGGAGAGGGGGAGGGGTGGAGAAGCAGATGGACGCTTCTTCTGTATGCCCTGGCCGGTAATCGAACCCGGGTCTCCTGCACACCACGCCGACGCTCTACTACTGAGCCAACCGGCCAGGCCTTAAATTTTCTTTTTTACTAGTCTCCATCCCATTCCACCTACTTTCTTTTTTTTTTTGTAATCTCTAAAACTAGATCCTGGACACTAAAAATTATACACATATTTGAAAAATATAGGAAATTACAAATTCGGTGTATATATTAAGATGACAATGACAGCCAATTATTGATTTTTTTTTAAGTTATTCTTTTACAAAAAGTGCTACCACTGGGAACTAGCACAGAGCAAATGATCAAATATAAAAAATCAATGAAACCCAGTAAGAAATATACTATTCCCAGCATACTTTTAATTCATTACTATGTGTTTTAAATCCCAATAATAAAAAAATAGGCCCTGGCTGTTTGGCTCAGTGGTAGAGCGTCGGCCTGGCGTGCAGGAGTCCCGGGTTCGATTCCTGGCCAGGGCACATAGGAGAAGCGCCCATCTGCTTCTCCATCCCTCTTCCTCTCCTTCCTCTCTGTCTCTCTTCCCCCTTCCACAGCCAAGGCTCCACTGGAACAAAGTTGGCCTGGCTGCTGAGGATGGCTCCATGGCCTGGGCTTCAGGACCTAGAATGGCTCTGGTTGCAGTGGAGCAATGCCCCAGATGGGCATGCTGGGTGATCCCGGTCAGGTACATGTGGGAGTCTCTCTACCTCCCCGCCTCTCACTTCCGAAAAATACAAATACAAATAATAATAATAAAAATTATTATTATTTTGCCCTGCCCAAGTAGCTAGTTGGTTAGAGCATCATCCCAAAGTACAGAGGTTGCTGTGGTCGATCTGTGGTCAGGGCACATACAGGAACAGATTGATGTTCCTGTCTCTCTCTCCCTTTCGCTCTCACCAAAATCAGTAAATAAATTTTTTTTAATTTGAAAATAATTTCATTATAAGACATATCCCTTCTATGATGAAAGTGAGCTTAAGAGCAATGATAATTACCAGGAAGCTTGTTTCTCACAGTGCCCTGTTGCCATATATATATAATTTTTTCAGTCTTAGAGAGTTCTAAAATTTTCTAGAGTTCTAAAAAGCCTGGTTTTATGGTCTTGACAATACACGCATGCTTTAACTATAATTTATTCTCATCGCATCTTCACATTCCTATGTGAGATCAGATAAGAAAACAAAGTTGTCTGAAGTAACACTAGCCTAGAACTTTCTTTTTCTTTTTTTTAAAGTGGCAAGACTATATCTCTTTAAAATTTTTTAATTTATTGATTTTAGACAGAGAGGGAGGGAGATTGAGATAGAGAGACAAGAACATCAATCAGTCCTGCACGTGCCCTGACCGGGGATCAAATCAGCAACGTCTGTACTTCGGGATGATGCTCTAAGCAACCAAGCCATCCGGCAGGGCAGGACTTTCTAATAAAGGAGAATGAAATGAGTTCAACTGGATCCTACGAAGAAAAATTTTAGTCATTCTTATAAAGAACGACCTAAATAAAATGTGAACTACAAAAATGAACCACTGAGAATTAAGCAGTAAAGCTAATTTGAAAGTGGTCAATATAAAATGGAAAGCAACAATATTTATACAAGTACTAGAGGAGAATCAGAGAGTTACTCAAAGATACTCCTAAGAAGTACAACAGAGGCTACTTCTCATTAGGGAGAGTAGGTGAGGGTCAAACCCTGTATCTAGAATTTGAGTAAACTACTGTTTGTATAATCATAATAAAGGTCTTAACAGAAAGTGATTCTTACTACCAAATGGGAAGAAATATAAACCTTACTATTTGGCTATTCCAAATGTTATGTTCTTATTACTTTTCTATCAAGCTCTTACCCATGGCTGGCGACCACATGGGCTTCAACATTCCTGCAACTAAATCAATAGGTAGCTTAGCTCAAATCCTAGTGGAGCACCTTGGTCGAATTTTTTTCTGCCTCCCTAGCACTAACACTAATATAAATCCACAGTTCTAGGAAATAACTGATTGTACCTTTATCTCAAGTTCCTGTCACAGAGAAGCTTCCCCCAGCCTCTGGTTTTATGCAGTGAGTTTGGATGCAGTCCTCCTACGCCCAGGCAGCACTGTGAGTTCCTGTTACCCTTTAGGTTACTAATTTCTGGCACCCTGCCAGTTCCAGATCACAGCTCAGCAGGAGCAAGGCTCTGGCTCACATATGGAGTTAGGCTTCTGTACCATTCTAGCCCACCACAATATTTACCTTGTCTTAAGAGTATGTCTATGTCTTCATTCTCTCCTTTTAAATGTTATCTGTCCCCCCTACATGTTTGAAATATAGGAGGAGGAAGTTTTAAGACTTAACGCCCACGTAATTGAAAGTTGAAACTATCTTTCTGGAATTATCTAATGGTTAAGGAATGCTACACTATACCAACCTGGGAGGACACGGAACATTAAGTTAACGATTCTAATCCAGCTTAGCCTACCATGGAGCCACATGGTCCTATTATAGTCACACAGTACTGTGGGAACACATACTTGCTACTTTAACACCTGTTTTTACACATTTAAAAGCAAAAATAATTAACAGGGCAGTGTTATCTCTAGTAATGGAATTTTTTATGTATTTAAGTCATACAATAAATAATCTTATTTAATGTTTTATTAATATAAAAGGAAACTGTTTAAACAGTAGATACCTCACTAGACCTAATCATACTAAGCAACCAGAATTCTTCTGTGCAATATATTATTCCCTAACATATAACACACACCCTATCACTTTAATCATAAGTACTTTGCTAATAAAAAATGAGATATTCATGTAGCTTCTTTCCTGTATCCAGAACTATAGTAAAAATCAATTTATAATAGGAAAACACTGAAATTAATAAAGCCTGGTGGCCATAAGAAGCAACAATAACATAATTCACTTAACAGAGAAAAACTTCTACCTGTGGTGGTTCACTTGGAGATCCCAGAGAGGAACAGTTTTCATTTTCATCAACCTTTATCTGTTCGTAAGTTCGTTTCCTAGATTTCTTATCACCATCTTAATTGAAAGAAAATTTAAGTTTTAATGAAAGAATACATTTTAATTAAGAGGTCATGATAAAAGTTCATATACTCACACAGAGCTTGCTTAAGTTGTTCTAATACATCATTTTCATAAACAGACCTTTCTTCCCAAATAGATAACACTCTTCCAAGGTGCTTCTTACAACTTTCATCAGTTTCACTAAAGAAAAAAAATAAAGTATTAACAGTAAGTAAAAAGGCTATTGAACAGTATAGTGCTACTGAAAAGATAACGATTTTAAATATCATCAGACATTCCCTGAAAAGAGCTGTCCAAATGTTTACTGAGCACTACTATGTGCCCAGCAGTTCAGAGGTCACAAGGACTATGTGTGTCTTGACATCCTCCTTGCTTCCCTTTAAGAGCTTATATACATATTATTAAACAAAAAATTACAAAAAAAAAAGCAAATGTGTCAGTGCTAGCTACTAGGGGTTTACAAAGAAGATGCCCTAAATAACGGGTGCTGAACATGAGGCTAAGGAAGAGGAGTTCTAATAGGTGATTTTAAAATTTATTCAACAAATGTTTACGGATCAAGTCACTACCTTTGACACAGGAGATACAAATGGAGCTTTAATGCAGCTGTTATTTATAAGTGCCACAAAAGAGAACAAGGTGTTGGCCCTGGCCGGTTTGCTCAGTGGTAGAGCGTCGGCCCAGTATGTGGAAGTCCCAGATTCAATTCCTGGTCAGGGCACACAGGAGAAGCAACCATCTGCTTCTCCACCTTTCTCCCTCTCCTTCCTCTCTGTCTCTCTCTTCCCCTCCCGCAGCCAAGGCTCCACTGAAGCAAAGTTGGCCTAGGTGCTAAGGATGGCTCCATGGCCTCCACCTCAGGTACTAGAAAGGCTCCAGCTGTAACAGAGCAACGCCCCAGATGGGCAGAGCATTGCTCCCTGGTGGGCATGCCAGGTGGATCCCAGTCGGGATCCCAGTCTGCCTCCCGGCTTCTAACTTCGGAAAAATACAAAAAAAAAAAAAAAAGAACAAGGTGTTAAAGACAGGCATAACAGAGAGAATAGAGAGCCCTGGCCCAGTTCTACAGAGTAGGAAGAATTATTTGAGGAAAGGTATTTAATCTGAGATCTGAGGATTGGATACAAAGGGAAGTGGGGAACAGGCTGCTCCAGCCCTTCCTACTGCCTTCATCACTACCACTGCAGATTATACCCCTGCCGTCTCTGGCCTGGATGTTTTAACTGTCTTTTCATTGGTCTCCAAGACTCTCCTCTTTCAGTATTCTCTACCAATGTAAATCAGACTGTAGTGCTCTCAATCTTCTAACACCTGCCAATCATACCAAGACAACACCCCAAGACCCTTATCCTGGGCCACAAGGTGGACGTGTTCTGCTTCCTGGCTACCTCGGTCAACATTCCCTAATTACCTTCTCCCACACAGATCTCTTTCCTGATCTTCAAACATGCCCAGCACACAGCTGTCTCAATGTTTCTGCCAAGTAGTTTCTCTATTTATAATCCTCTCCTCCCTAAATAGTCACATAGCTCATTTCATCTTTTTCTTTAGTCTGCTGAAATGCCACCTCCCCAAAATAGTCACTTTTTAGTCACTGATATAACTGAGCACCATCATGTATCTCTAGTTCCTTCCCTGCTTTAGGTTTCTTAATAGTACTTATCTTTTTCTTAATGTCTGTATACCTTCAGAGTCTCCAAATGTTTGTTGTTATTTTTTTTTTAAGTGAAAGCTAGGGAGGTGGGGAAGCAGAGAGACAGGCTCCAACATGTGCCCTGACCAGGATTCACCCGGCAAGCCCCTTACAGGGCAATGCTGTGCCCATCTCGAACAGCTGCTCCATTGCTCAGCAACCAAGCTACTTCAGCACCTAAGGAGGCCATGGAGCCATCCTCAGCGCCTAGGGCCACTTGCCTGAACCATTTAAATTATGGCTGCGGGAGCAGGGGTGTGGGAAGGGGGAGAGGAAAAGTAAGGGAGGGACAGAGGCAGAGAAGCATACGGTCATCTCTTTTGTGCCCTGACAGGAAATCAAAGCCAGGACTTCCACATGCCGTACCAATGTTCTACCACGGAGCCAACCAGCTACCAGTGGTCAGCAAACTCATTAGTCAACAGAGCCAAATATCAACAGTACAACGATTGAAATTTCTTTAGAGAGCCAAATTTTTTAAACTTAAACTATATAGGTAGGTACATTCCTTATCGAGGTAGCGACTGCACATGGTATTTTGTGGAAGAGCCACACTCAAGGGGCCAAAGAGCCGCAGTTTGCCAGCCAGGGAGCTAGGGACATCTTTTGACATTTTAACCTATTCATTATCTATCTAGTTATTACCTGTGTCATCCACTGAAATGCAAGCTCCACTAGAACAAAACTTTGTCTTGTTCACTATTGTATCATCTGGGTCTAGCACACAGTAGGCAGTCAATAAATATTTTATTAAATTCTAGGGAGATACAACATATATAAAAGTCTCAAAACAGAAACAAACAAAAGAGGTTTGCTTAGCTTAAATTGTAGACTACAGAGTATGCGTGTGGAAGGAATGGAAGAGAAGAGTTTGAAGAGGTAGAGAGGACCATAAAGGAACATCTTAAGTCTTGCTCAGGACATTAATTAGACTCGATCTCTAGGACAAATGTGAACCACACCAAGGCCAGGGAGTGTTGGCTACAGTTTCCTAAATAAACTAAACAATACTGGAGGCTACTGCAATTATAGAGAAATGACAATGTGGTTACTGAAATGGAAAGAAATCTAAAGAACTGAGGAACCTCTATGTAGTATATGGGATAAGGGGCGAGAAGGAGAAAGGAGAGCATGAAATATAATAAATCACAATATCACAGAGAGTTAAAGAGGATACCTACTTTCTCACATAGGTATCTGAATAAATGGAGTTGCTACTCACTGACAGAGTGAAGCCTAGAGGAGAAGCAGTCTGACAGGGAGCAAGGCCATAATGAGTTCAGTATCAGACATAATGAGTTTCAGCTGTTTGGAGGCATACAACTAGAAATTCAACAGGCAACTGAACACACAAGTCTAAAAGAAAAACATCTGGACTGGAGCATAAGACTGTGAGTTACCAGAATATGGATAATAACGAAATACAGGCAGTATATGGAAATGGCCCAGAAGGCAAGTAAAGGCTCTGACCCAAGAAGGGGGCATAGGACTGAACTTTAAGACTTACGTACCAACACCTGAAAAGATAATAAAAGATGATATCTAACTTGAAGGATAAATAATACTTAAGAAAGCAACACACAGCAGTATTTCACCCTGTATTTTTTAAAAATGTACCCAATGTGACTAAAACTAGAGGACCTATAATGAGTATATTTTCACCCCTAAATCATCCAACACAAATCATCATTCACCATTAAATTTTATAATTTAAACTGATTTAATAATCTATCCCAATAATATCTGCCTAGTAACCTACTAAATATTTGCATATATTTGGAAATAAGCATTTAAAAGGGGCACAAGCCAAGTAGACCTCTACTCTCAGAATCTTTCTATACCAAAAATTTTCAATAGATTAATGATTATTTTAAATAGTTTCTATTTCCAAAGCATTTAACACTAGAAAACCTTAAAACTACTATAAGCAATATGAGGAGAAAACATACAAAGTTACCCAAAAATACTGAATGGAAGATTATGATAGCTTTATGAGCACTCAAATTTTCAATTCAACACCTTCATTCATTCTTAACTAAATTCACTCCAATATGGCAGTTGCTTTTGGTCTCTTTAAGGAAAGTTGTAATACAAGTACTACAAATATCCACCTTAGCAACAGTTCAGAAAAACTTCTTTACAGAAAGTATGGTAACACATTTACAAATGCTGTTTATAGGTTAAGTCTTTTCAAATGAAAAACTTGACACAAATACATTCCTTGGTTTTTATTTTAATGGCTTAAGGCAATTGTAGCAAAAGGACATATTATGCATTTAAAACAGATTACCTAGTACCCAAAACAATGATCATACCTTGATACATGCTTAAAAGCCTCCACTATAACTGGTGCAAAATCTTTTGTAAACTCCGGCCCCTTCCTTTTGCTGTTCTGAATGACATCATTGGCTAGGTAGAGAAAAGTAAGCTTCCTGTTTGGTTTGGCTGAAAAATAAAAAAATTTAAAAACCTACTTAAAATATCCTCATGAAACTTGGACAAACTTTCTCAACACCTGAATTAAGCAGTTTGAGAACTACAACAAACCTACTCACCTTTATTTATTAAGTTCAACCCTGGCTTCTCCTTCTATAATCAAACTTATCAAGCCACAGTTCTTTAACTCAGCAGAAGAACAAACTATTCTATGGTTTCTGGAGATCAATCATGTGAGGAGTAAAGAGAACTCATGAGACAGAAGTAGTCAATGACATATCTGTTTCTTTGCAGTTTTTGTTTGTTTTTTATTAAAGGAGGAAATTTATTAAATCTGCAGGCCACATATGGCTAACACAGGGCAACATACCCAAATTGTGCAGCCTCTTTGCAGTTTTACTAAGTTGCCCAAACTACCTTTCCCTGATTGCTAGTCTTATCACTATTCCTAAATTAATGCTATTACACTGAAATCCTAATGTCTGAAACAATGCATCTCTGTGACTCTATCCTACACAAAGATTTTTAACTACTAAGCACTATATAAAATATAGCATATTAAAAATAATGTAAAACTCAAATAAAATATCAAGTACAAGGCCTGGCCTGTGGTGGCACAGTGGATAAGGCGTTGATTGGGAACACTGAAGTCACTGGTTCGAAACCCTGGGCTTGCCTACTCAAGGCCCATATGGGATTTGCAGCTTCCTGCTCCTCCCCCACCTCTCTCTCTCCCCTCTCTAAAATGAATAAATAAAATAAAATTAAAATTAAAAGATCAAGTACAAGGCTTCAAAAAGCAGTTTGGATTTAAGATAAAAAATATGAAGCAATCAGGATTACAGAAATGCCATTTAATTTCACTAGTTCACCATCAGTTCATAATCTAGTTTTATTTATTAATCAGAAATCAGCCCTGGCTGGTTGGCTCAGCGGTAGAGCGTCGGTCTGGCGTGCGGGGGGCCCAGGTTCGATTCCCGGCCAGGGCACATAGGAGAAGCGCCCATTTGCTTCTCCACCCTCCCTTCCTTCCTCTCTGTCTCTCTCTTCCCCTCCCGCAGCCAAGGCTCCATTAGAGCAAAGATGGCCCGGGCGCTGGGGATGGCTCCTTGGCCTCTGCCTCAGGCGCTAGAGTGGCTCTGGTCGCCGCAGAGCGATGCCCCGGAGGGGCAGAGCATCGCCCCCTGGTGGGCAGAGCCTCGCCCCTGGTGGGCGTGCCGGGTGGATCCTGGTCAGGCGCATGCGGGAGTCTGTCTGACTGTCTCTCCCCGTTTTCAGCTTCAGAAAAATACAAAAAAAAAAAAGAGATCAATTAGGGTCACTACTTATTTTCCTAAACTGCACAGACCATATGCCTACTCATTTTGATATAATGCAGAATATTATAGTCTGACTTAATCACCCATGTTTCCAGAGAGATTGAAATTTAAAATCACAGCAGATGACAAGGCTGATAAATACAACATCTAGCTAAAATTTTATTGTGTTATCTATAAATATAAGAACACTTTTTCCAGGGAAAGCATTCCACCAGGAAAGCAGCAGCAAAAACTTGAATAAACAAATATATATATACACATGCAGGTACACACACACACAAGCACCAATGAGTATTGCTGTAGCTCTTATAGAAATAAGTCAGAAGAAAAGTCATTGCCTTGAAACAAAAAATCTATTAGAGATATATTAATAATTGTTGGATAGCCTCATTTATTTCCCTGGTAAACTGAATCACTATAGACTAGAACACACATTTGAGAGATGGATAGTTGGCTATAAGGCACAATCTACTTTAACTTATTAATATTCTTTGGCACAGGAAGTATATAATCAACATTAAATCTTAAAAGTAGTTTATCTGTCCCAGACTGGATCAAGAGTTCAGTCTAACACAGCTGGCTGCTTCCTAATAGCTGAGGTGGGAGCAAAATGGATAGAGCTGGTGAATTCCTGTGTCGCTGTCAGGGTGCCTCAGGTTTTGGCAGCCCATCCCTTGCTTTAACTCCCTTAGAGATTTTCTAGATAACATTTTTATTCATTATTTTGAAATCAAAGACTCAAACAGGTCTGTCTCCACCCTCTACACTACTCTTTTCTATTGCCCACTACTACCTTTACTCCAACTCCCCTAACTCCGACCCATTCTTCAAGCCTCAAATGGTTTCCTTTACTTTACCCTGACCACCCAATCCACAGGGTTGGGCAACCCTGATATGTTCTCACAGCACCCCACACGTTTCCTATGGAGCACTTAAACCAAATATAATTGTTCTGAATCTAGTGTTTCCCAACTGAACTAAGTTCCACTGAACGGAACAACTGTTAATCTCATCTACCAATCTATGAAAATCAAACCCAGAAGCTGATTCAGAATTTTCTCAGTATTTATTATGTCAATCAATTTTTGCTTAGACCTGTGTCTTTAATTATTTGTTCCACAAACTTGGCTTCTGGTCTCAACCTCACCCTGCATAGCTAAAAAGGAAACACACGTAAAATCACACTGCTCTCGGAACCTCAACTTGAAATTCAAATTATGAAAGACAGACAATCCTACAGATCCACCTACTCTTGTTTATTTTCAATGTATTGCATTCAAGTATTTTCATTTCCTCTTTTCTATTGTAGAGTTCTCAGAAATCAATAACCTACTTAAAAAATGGGCAAGTACTATGATGGAAGGTGAAAAAACACAAATGTTAAGGAATTAAAACCAATTATCATTTTCTACCTATTAGACTGATGAAGATGAAAGTATGACCCTGCCTGACCTGCGATGGCGCAGCAGGTAAACTGTTGACCTGGAATGCTGAGGTCACCGGTTTGAAACCCCGGGCTTACCTGGTCAAGGCACATATGGGAATTGATACTTTCTGCTCCTCCCCCTCTTCTCTCTCTCTCTCTTATTCTCTCTCTAAAATGAGTAAACTTAAAAAAAAAGTATGACACTAACTAAAATTGGAAAGAGTATAGGTAAGAGTATCACCATTAGATAGTTTCAGATATTGGCAGTTAAAATATAAACTGGTGCAAAATTTTAGGAAAAGTACTTTGGCAATATCTATGGAAAATGTAGGACCAGTGTATGGACATCCCAGGTTTGATTCCCAGTCAGAGCACACAGGAGAAGTGGCCCTCTACTTCTCCCCCTTTCCTCTCCCTCTTCCCCTCCTGCAGCCAGTGGCTCAGTTGGTTTGAGCACAGCCCCAGGGGCTAAGGATAGCTCAACTGGAGTGCATCAGATTCAGGCGCTAAAAGTAGTTCGGTACTCTCGGTACTCTAGCATCAGTCACAGATAGGGTGGCCGAGTGGATTCTGGTCAGAGCACATGCAGGAGTTTGCTCCACTATCTCCCCTCCTCTTACCAAGATAGGTAGATGATAGATAGATAGATAGATAGATAGATAGATAGATAGATAGATAGATAGATAAAAAAAAAAAGGAGAGAGAATGTAAATGCACAAATCCCTTCATTTCTAGGAATCTATACTATAGATATATTCTTATCACTACACAAAGAAATCACTAAGGAAATTCATAACATCAAGAAAGAGATGACTAGCCCTGGCTGGTTGGCTCAGTGGTAGAGCATCGGCCTGGCGTGCAGAAGTCCCGGGTTCGATTCCCGGCCAGGGCACACAGGAGAAGCGCCCATCTGCTTCTCCACCCCTCCCCCTCTCCTTCCTCTCTGTCTCTCTCTTCCCCTTCCGCAGCCGAGGCTCCATTGGAGCAAAGATGGCCCGGGTGCTGGGGATGGCTCCTTGGCCTCTGCCCCAGGCGCTAGAGTGGCTCTAGTCGCAACAGAGCGATGCCCCGGAGGGGCAGAGCATCGCCCCTGGTGGGCCTGCCGGGTGGATCCCGGTCGGGCGCATGCAGGAGTCTGTCTGACTGTCTCTCCCCATTTCCAGCTTCAGAAAAATACAGGGGGAAAAATAAAAGAAAGAAAGAGATGACTAAATAAATCATGGTACATTCATACAATCTAATACTCCACAATTGTTCAAATATGAGATATTTATATGCTGATATGGAAAGATAGATATCTTACACATAGTGTTAAGTTGCACACATACATATAATCATACTCATAGTCAATAGCTCTACAGTGGGGAACGTCAGGCAAGAATATGGGGTTAGGGAGAATGTCAAGAGTTACCAACAAAGAATTAAGTCACAAAGGGGAAATATATGAGTTATATATTAAATGATTAAGCTGAGCCCACATGCTGAAAAAGGGTAATGCTGACTTGATGCTCTACCAATTTACTGTGTCCTCAGTTACATTTATCCATAATCTCTCCTGTTTCAATGTTTGGCTACAAAACAAAACAAACAAAAAAACAACCTCAACGTAGGCCCAGACAAATGGACATCTTTCCCAACAAACAAACTTCATGGAAAAAAAAAATGGGGGTAAGGAAGACAAATTTAAGAGAACTTTCAAGCACATATTATGAGTGGACCTAGTTGGATTCTATTTTGAACATTATCTATAAAAAGATATTTCTGAGGAAATATGATATGCTGAACATGGACTGGGTTTAAAATAATTAAGAATCAAAGATAACAGCCTGACCAGGCGGTGGTGCAGTGGATAAAGCATTGGACTGGGATACGGAGGACCCAGATTCGAAACACCGAGGTCGCCAGCTTGAGCGCGGGCTCATCTGATGTGAGCAGGGGTCACCAGTTTGAGCCCAAGGTCGCTGGCTCAAGCAAGGGGTCACTTGGTCTGCTATAGCCCCCACACTTAGTCAAGGCACATATGAGAAATCAATCAATGAACTAACATGCCACAATGAAGAATTGATGCTTCTCATCTCTCTCCCTTCCTGTCTGTCTGTCCCTATCTGTCCCTCTCTCTGACTGTCTGTCACACACACACACACACACAAAATCAAAGATAACAGATGTGATAGTGTACAAATATATTAAAATTTTAATACAGGCTTTATCTATTATATATACAGTGTGTCCGTAAAGTCATGGTGCACTTTTGACTGGTCATAGGAAAGCAACAAAAGACGACAGAAATGTGAAATCTGCACCAAATAAAAGGAAAACTCCCCCAGTTTCATACCTATTCAGTGCAGTTTGATGTGGGCTCACGCACAGATTTTTTAGGGCTCCTTTGGTAGCTATCCCGTATAGCCTCTACAGACTCATCACTGACTGATGGCCCAGAACAGGGTTTCTCCACCAAACTGCCGGTTTCCTTCAACTGCTTATCCCACCGAGTAATGTTATTTCTATGTGGTGGCACTTCATTATAAACGCGCCAATATTCACGTTGCACTTTGGTCATGGATTCGAATTTAGCAAGCCACAGAACACACTGAACTTTCCTCTGTACCGTCCACATCTCGACTGGCATGGAAGGGGGCTGCTCCGCTGTATACACGGTGTTACATCATCATCTGCGCATGCGCATATGCTGCCACACCATCCTACAGAAACTGGGAGGGTTTTCCTTTTATTTGGTGATTTCACATTTCTATTGTCTTGTTGCTTTCCTGTGACCGGTCAAAAGTGCACCATAACTTTACAGACACACTGTATATAGATAGATAGAGATCAGGGGTCCCCAAACTTTTTACACAGGGGGCCAGTTCACTGTCCCTCAGACCGTTGGAAGGCTGAACTATAAAAAAAACTATGGCCTGGCCCTGGCCGGTTGGCTCAGCGGTAGAGCGGCAGCCTGGCGTGCGGGGGACCCGGGTTTGATTCCCAGCCAGGGCACATAGGAGAAGCGCCCATTTGCTTCTCCACCCCCACCCCCTCCTTCCTCTCTGTCTCTCTCTTCCCCTCCTGCAGCCAAGGCTCCATTGGAGCAAAGATGTCCCGGGCGCTGGGGATGGCTCCTTGGCCTCTGCCCCAGGTGCTAGAGTGGCTCTGGTCTCGGCTGAGCGATGCCCCGGAGGGGCGGAGCATCGCCCCCTGGTGGGCAGAGCGTTGCCCCTGGTTGCCGTGCCGGGTGGATCCCGGTCAGGTGCATGCGGGAGTCTGTCTGACTGTCTCTCCCCGTTTCCAACTTCAGAAAAATACAAAAAAAACAAACAAACTATGGCCTGACCAGGCAGTGGCGCAGTGGATAGAGCATTGGACTGGGATGCAGAGGACTCAGGTTCGAGACCCCGAGGTCACCAGCTTGAGCGCGGGCTCATCTGGTTTGAGCAAAGCTCACCAGCTTAGACCCAAGGTTGCTGACTCGAGCAAGGGGTTGCTCGGTCTGCTATAGTCCCACGGTCAAGGCACATATGAGAAAGCAATCAATGAACAACTAAGGTGTTGCAACGAAAAACTAATGTTTGATGCTTCTCATCTCTCAACGTTCCTATCTGTCTGTCCTTATCTATCCCTCTCTCTGACTCTGTCTCTGTAATAAACAACAACAAAAAACTATGAACAAATCCCTATGCACACTGCGCATATCTTAAAGTAAAAAACAACACAGAAACAAATACAATACCATATTTAAAATAAAGGATAAGTAAATTTAAATCAACAAACTGACCAGTATTTCCATGGGAACTATGCTCTCACTGACCACCAATGAAAGAGATGCCGCTTCCGGAAGTGCAGTGGGAGCCGGATAAATGGCCTCAGGGGGCTGGCTGCATGCGGCCCGTGGGCCGTAGTTTGGGGACCCCTGATATAGATAGATATACATGGTTATTAAAATTGACGTCCAGTATTTGCTTTATAACCAGATAGAAAAGGAGGTGTCAGGGTGGATTTAGGCAGATGAAACCAGAAAGATATGTTAATGATGGGTGATGGATTCATGAAAGATCATTATCTTACTGCCTTTACTCTGTGTAATTTTAAAAATCTAACACAAAAAGTTAATTTAAAATTGAGCATAAACAGTGAAATCTCCTTTCATCTTTACCCCCTCATCAGAAATATGAGTTACTTATTTAGTGTAGGTATCCTTTCTGGACCATTTTATGTACCTCTGCAAACATTATTTACTACTTACATAAACACAGATATACATATAAATGGAATTTTCCTCCCACAAATGAGTTCATGCTACCCATGTTTTACAGCTTTCTTCACATTTCCTATATTTAAGACATTTCTGTATTCAGAAACAGATCTGTTACCAACCTTATTAAAGTCTCATTCCTTTTCATAGTTACTTAGTTACATGATATAAAAATTGCTTCAAATCTTTAACATTTTTTATCTTTGTAAATCTGAGCAAGTATTTCTACAGAATAGATTCTGAGAGGAAGAGGTGACAGGTTAAAAAAGTAGGCAGTTTAAATCTTGATTGTCAAGTTTCTTGCCAAAAAGGCTGTTTGAACTTCTACCACATGAAAATGCTCATTTCCCTACAACAGCATCAACATGATATTATTAGTACTTAATGTTCTTGACAATCTCTTGGAAGTAAAGGACCATGTTTTTATTTGTAATTTCCTAAATGAGACTGAACCCGATTTCTTAGTAATTTATGTTCCATCTTTTGTGAACAGCCTGTCTGTATCATGTTGCTACTCCTCTACTGGGCTGTTTGCTACCATGACTGAGGATCAAACCTGCCATGTTAGCTTATCAGGACAACGCTCTAACCAGCTGAGCTACCCGAGGCAAGGGCGCTTCTTCCTGTTTTACACATTGCAAATATTGTCTCTGAATCTACTGCTTAAAATTGAAATCTGCTATTTTCAGCTTTCAGGGATTTTATAATTTTTAGTAGCCAAATCTATTTCCTACATGATTCCTTCCTTGTACCTTATTTAGAATAAGTTCTTTCTGCCCTGGACTGATAGCTCGTTTGGTTAGAGCATAGTGCCAATACACAAAAGTTATGGGTTCAATCCCTGGTCAGGACACATACAGGAACAGATCAACGTTTCATGTTTCTCTCTCCTTTCCTCTCTCCCTAAAATCAATATATAGAGAAAAAAATAAGAAAGTCCTTTTACAATCCAAGACTAGAAATAATATAAATGTGCATTTTATATGATTTTATACTTAATTTTTCCAATGTTATATCTTTAATTCAAGTGAATTAGTTTTATATTTGGAGTTAGAAATCTAAGGATCATTTAATAGTCTACTCATTCTCTTATGAATTTAAAGTGTCTAATTTACTAACTGCCCATACAAAATGGGTCTCCTTATAAAACTGTACTCTGTCCCTTTGTCATATATTCTCATCTTTGTATCAGCATCATAGCATCATGCTTTTCTTTCTTTCTTTTTTTTTTTTTTTTGGTGACAGAGACAGAGAGAGGGACAGATAGGGACAGACAGACCAGAAGGGAGAGAGATGAGAAGCATCAATTCTTTATTGCGGCAGCTTAGTTTCTCATTGATTGCTTTCTCATACATGCCTTGACCACGAAGGGGGGGGGCCTACAGCAGACTGAGTGACCCCTTACTCAAGCCAGTGACCTTATGCTCAAGCTGGTGAGCCTTGCTCAAACCAGATGAGCCCACGCTCAAGCTGGCAACCTTAGGGTTTCAAACCTGGGTCCTCCTCATCCGAGTCTGATGCTCTATCCACTGCGCCACCACCTGGTCATTTAGCATCATGCTTTTCTCATTTTAATGTCTTTACAGTGTGTGTGATGATCTAAAAGGACACTACCCTCCATTATTGTTTTCCCTTCAAAACTCAAAATTCAGACAAAAATTGCCTTTGCTCTTCTTTCATTATTTCCTTTCCCAATGATCTTTAGAATTAGCTTTAAAATTCTTGTAAAAAAGACAAATTCCTTACACATTGCCCTTAATTTACAGATGGATAAATGACCTATTTTGCAATGACTTTTTACTTAGCAATTTGACATACTACTGTACTGTTTTAAATTTTATAATAAATGCATATTTTAAACCAATACAAAGTAAAAGTGTTTAGCCTGGCCAGGCAGTGGCGCAAAGAATAGAGCATCAGACTGTGACGAGGAGGACCCAGGTTTGAAACCTGTCAGTCAAGGCACATATAAGAAAACAATCAATGAACAACTAAGGTGCCACAATAAAGAATTGATGCTTCTCATTTCTCTTTCTTCCTGTCTATCCCTATCTGTTCCTCTCTTTCTCGCTTAAAAAAAAAAGTAAAAGTGTTTAGCAGTTACATTAAAATATTAAGATACTACCATATTTCCCCATGTATAAGAAGCTCCCATGCATAAAATGCACCTTAATGTTGGGGCCGAAATTTGGAGGGAAAATGTATTAAAGTTATTGATCTCAAGTTTTATTCCTCATAAAATTCATATCTGTCTTTATACGTTATTGCCTTGTCCTTAGTTCCATCTATGGCATTTGAAACCTACAACCACTGTGTAAGACGTACCCAGTTTTTAGAACCCAAATTTTTTTGAAGGGTGCGTCTTATACATGGGGAAATATGGTAACACAACATTCAAACCAGAAAGAATCACATAATACCAAAGACAAGCAAATACTATTGGAAAACACGAGTCTCAGAGTTCTAAATGATGCATCCCAGTCCAATATCAAGACCTATTTGTAGAGAACTTCTGCTTCCAGGAAAATAGAGCAGGCGTATTTTCTCCTAGTCCCTCTACAAAGTACAATTACAAATCCTGGAATTTATAAATAAAATTACAGAAGAAGAAAAAAGAAGGTCAACCGGCTAGGAGCCCTGGGGCCCAACGAGCAACACAAAGTCAGTCTCCTGTGTTTTATTTTGGCCGCATCTATCTCAGATTGGGAGTTGAAGAAGCCCGCAATCTAGAAATCCTAACAAGTACAGACATAAACACCTCCAACAAAAGCCTCTCACTCTAGCCAAAAGAGCAGGAAAAGGGAAGCCTAGCAGAAAACATTTGGACCATAATCAACTGCGAACACCCACATCCACACCAGCAAAGGCTAAATGGAATGCAAGGCTATACTGTGGAGCCCAGCAGCTCTCCAGAATGGTGTCAGACGGTGAAGTAGGGGGCCTGGGCTCCCACCAGGTGATGTCACAGAAGGCCTAGTGGTGAGTCAGAACATTTACCATGCTCCCCCCCACACTGTGGTGTCAGTGGAAATGCAATGGGGAGCAGGAACTTCCACTCATATCCAACAATAATAAAGAGTACCTCCCTCACTTGTGGGATAGTGTCAGAAAAACACAGCTAAAACAAGATTAAATAAGATGCAGTCTCATAACACAAGACAAAAAAATAACCTATAAAACAAAGAAATAGCATATGTCATCAAAAAATCACTCATCATAACCAGGAAGATGTCAAATTGAATTTTAAAAGACAATAAATGGATGCCAACACTAAAATGACAAAAATGTTAGAATTATGTGACAAAAATTTTAAGGCGCCTTCCTTCATAAATGTACTTCAACAAGCATATGCAAATATGATGAAAATACAACATTATCAGAATTTGTGGGATAAAGCTGAAGCAGTGCTGAGAAACTTGTAGTATTAAATGCATACATCAGAAAAGGTAAATCTCAATTCAATAATCTGAGCTCCCATTTCAAGAATCTGGAATAAAAGCAAAGCAAACCGGAGCTAACTGGAGGAAGTAAAGTAATAAAATGTAAAAGCAGAAAAAAAACAAGTATAAGCAAAAATCAATCAAATTGAAAACATAAAAAGGGGGGGGGGAATCAATTTTAAAAAACCTGCGCCTGAGCTGTGGTAGTGCAGTGGATAAAGTGTCGACCTGGAATGCTGAGGTTGCCGGTTCAAATCCCTGGGCTTGCCTGGCCAAAACACATACAGGAAGCAACTACTGCGAGTATATGCTTCCTGCTTCTTCTCCCCCCTTTCTCACTCTCCTTTTTGTCTCTCTCTCCCCTCTCCAAAAATCAATAAATAAAATCTAAAAGAAAAAGAACCTGCCCCCCACCAGCTTCACTGAGATATAATTGGCAAATATCACTGTAAATTTAAGGTATACAGTATAATGGTTTAACTTACATATATTGTGGAACAAGTAACGTGCATCATCTCATATAAACACAAAGAAAAACAAATAATTTTTTCCTTGTGATACAATTGTTAGGATTTACTCTTAACAAGTTTCCTATATATCATACAGCAGTATTAAGTATAGTCATTATGTTGTACATTACATCCTGTATTTATTTATCTTATAACTGGAAGCTTGCACCTTCTGACCACCTTCTTCCAATTCCCACTCCCCCTAATCCCACACCATGCCTCTGGTTGTAACAAACCTAGTCTCTTTTTCTGTGAATTTTGGTTCCTGGAGTTTTTGTTTTGTTTTTTAGATTGCACATTCAAGTGAGATCATCCAGTATGTCTTTCTCTGTCTGACTTATTTCACTTAGGATAATGCCCTGAAGGTCCATTCATGTTGTAGCAATGGCAGCATTTCCTTTTTTTCTAGCTTAAAAATATTCCATTGTGTGGAATGGAATATGTGCTGTCAAGGCACGAGAAGCAACATACGAGTTGATGCTTCCTGCTACTCACCACCCCCCACCCCTTCTTGCTCTCCTCTCTCTCAAAATAAAAATTAAAAAAATATATAGCCTGACCAGGCAGTGGCGCAGTGGATAGAGCGTCGGATTGAGACTTGGAGGATCCAGGTTCGAGACCCCGAGGTCGCCAGCTGGAGCATGGGCTCATTGGGTTTAAGCAAGGCTCACCAGCTTATACCCAAGGTCGCTGGCTTGAGCAAGGGGTCACTTGATCTGCTATAGCCCCCTGGTAAAGGCACATTTGAGAAATCAATCAATAAACAACTAATGAACCTCAATGAAGAATTGATGTTTCTCATCTCTCTGCCTTCCTCTCTAACTCTCTGACACACACACACACATATGTGTTGTTCACATATATATGAACAAACAAATCTGAACAAGGCCCTGGCCGGTTGGCTCAGTGGTAGAGCGTCGGCCTGGCGTGCAGGAGTCCCGGATTCGATTACCGGCCAGGGCACACAGGAGAAGCGCCCATCTGCTTCTCCACCCTTCCCCCTCTCCTTCCTCTCTGTCTCTCTCTTCCCCTCCCGCAGCCAAGGCTCCATTGGAGCAAAGTTGGCCCGGGCGCTGAGGATAGCTCTGTGGCCTCTGTCTCAGGTGCTAGAATGGCTCTGGATGCAACAGAGCGACGCCCCAGATGAGTAGAGCATCGCCCCCTGGTGGGCGTGCCGGGTGGATCCCGGTTGGGTGCATGCAGGAGTCTGACTGCCTCCTTGTTTCCAATTTCGGAAAAATACAAAAAAATAAAAAAACCTGAACAGCTCTATAACAATTAAGGAAAATTAATCTACTATTGTAAACCTCCTATAAGAGAAATCTCCAGACCCAGAAGGTTTCCACCAAAGAATTCTACAAAACATTAAAAAAAAAATTTTTTTTTTTAATTCTACACAATCTCTTCCAGGAGATAGGAGAGAGGGGAAGACACTCCTATTCATTTTATGAAGTTAGTGCTACTGCGATTTCAAAATAAGACACCATATAAAGAGAGAGAGAAAAAACTAGGGACCAACAGCCCTCATAAATACAGATGTAAATATCCTTAACAAAATATTAGTAAATAGAATTCAACAATATAAAAAAGAATTAACAGCTTGACCTGGACCTGTGGTGGCGCAGTGGATAAAGCGTCCAGCTGGAACACCGAGGTCGCCGGTTCGAAACCCTGCACTTGTCTGGTCAAGGTACATATGGGAGTTGATGCTTCCTGCTCCTCCCCCCTTTCTCTCTCTCTCTCACTCTCCTCTCTAAAAATTGAATAAATAAAAAATTTAAAAAGAATTAACAGCTACAAACAAGGGGAATTTATTATAGGAATGCAAAGCTGGTTCAAGATTTAAAACCAATCGCATGACTGAGCGGTGGCACAGTGGATAGAGCATCGGACTGGGATGCGGAGAACCCGGATTCGAGACCCTGAGGTCGCCAGCTTGAGCATAGGTTCATTTGGTTTGAGCAAAAGCTCACCAGCTTGGATCCAAGATCACTGGCTCGAGCAAGGGGTTGCTCGGTCTGCTGAAGGCCCACGGTCAAGGCACATATGAGAAAGTAATCAATGAACAACTAAGGTGTTGAAATGAAAAACTGATGATTGATGCTTCTCATCTCTCTTTGTTCCTGTCTGTCTGTCCCTGTCTGTCCCTCTCTCTGCAAAAATAAATAAATAAATAAATAAATGAAAATTTGAAACCAATCAATATTAACACAATATATTAACAGGCTAAAGAAAATAAATCACATGACCATATCGTTAATACCAAAAAAGGGCTTTTATAAATAAATAAATAAATGAAAATTTGAAACCAATCAATATTAACACAATATATTAACAGGCTAAAGAAAATAAATCACATGACCATATCGTTAATACCAAAAAAGGGCTTTTGATAAAATTCAGTAACAATTTATGATAAAAACCTCTCAAAAACCAGATAGAAGGGCACTTCCTCCACATAATACAGCATCTAAAAATAAAACAGTACAGCTGTCTGACCAGGCAGTGCTGCAGTGGATAGTGTGTCACACTGGAACCCAGGTTAGAAACCCTGAGATTGCTGGTTTGAGCACAGGTTCATCAGGCTTGAGCACAGGCTCACTAGCTTGAGCGCAAGTCACCAGTTTGAAGTCCAAGGAACTGGCTCTGTGGGAGCCTCTCACACCTGGTCAAGGCACATATGAGAAAGCAATCAATGAACAACTAAGATGCTACAATGAAGAATTCATGTTCCTTGCCTGACTAGGCGATGGCGCAGTGGATAGATCGTCAGACTGGGATGCAGAGGACCCACGTTGGAAATCCTAGGTCACTGGCTTGAGCACAGACTCATCTGGCTTGAGTGCGGGGTCACTGGCTTGAGCAAGGGATCATAGACACGAGCTCCCACGGTCACTGGCTTGAGGCCAAAGTTTGCTGGCTTGAGCAATGGGTCACTGGCTCAGCTGTAGTCCCTCAGGTCAAGGCACATATGAGAAAGCAATCAATGAACAACTAAGATGCCACAATGAAGAATTGATGCATCTCATGTCTCTCCCTTTCTGTCTATCTGTCCTTCTGTCTTTCACTCTTGCTAAAAAAAAAAAAAAAAAAGTCAATTCTCCCTAAAATGATACATAGGATTAATGCAGATCTTATCAAAACCCCAGCAAAATAATTTTTACTGATACAGAAAGATTATCCTAATGTCTGTATAGAAAGGCAAAGAAACTATAATACAGGAGTCCTCAAAGTTTTTACACAGGGGGCCAGTTCACTGTCCCTCAAGACTGTTGGAGGGCTGGACTAAAAAAAAAAACTATGAACAAATCCCTATGCACACTGCACATATCTTATTTTAAAGTAAAAAAACAAAATGGGAACAAACACAATATTTAAAATAAAGAACAAGTAAATTTAAATCAACAAACTGACCAGTATTTCAATGGGAACTATGCTCCTCTCACTGACCACCAATGAAAGAGGTGCCCCTTCCGGAAGTGCAGCGGGGGCCGGATAAATGGCCTCAGAGGGCCGCATGTGGCCCGCAGGCCGTAGTTTGGGGACCCCTGCTATAAAATGTTGGAAAAAAATATAGTGGAAAGAATCTATCTGATTTCAAGATTTATTACATATGTAAAGTAATCAAAACTATGTATGGTATTGGTGGAGGGAGACATATGGATCAACAGACTAGAACAGAAAACCTAGAAACAGATTCACATAAATATGCCCAGGTCAATTTTGACAGAGGCATAAAAGCAATAAAGAAAAAAACACATTTTCACAGATGATGTAACACCATATGCAAAATGTGAATCTTTATTTTTTAAAGGTCTTATTTATTCATTTTAGACAAGGGGGGGGAGGAAGAGAGAGAAGGGGGCAGGAGCAGGAAGCATCAACTCCCATATGTGCCTTGACCAGACAAGTGCAGGGTTTCAAATGACAACCTCAGCGTTCCAGGTTTACGCTTTATCCACTGTGCCATTAGAGGTCAGGTCATCAAAAAGTGAATCTTGACCTAAATTTCACACCTATACAAATATTAGCTCAAAATAATCACTAAGTTAAATGAAAAACTATAAATATTTTAGAACAAAATGTCTAAAAATATCTTTGGAATCTAGGGCTAAGCAGAATTCTTTTTTTTTTTTTTTTTTCATTTTTTTTTTTTTTTTTTTCATTTTTCTGAAGCTGGAAACAGGGAGAGACAGTCTGACAGACTCCCGCATGTGCCCGACCGGGATCCACCCGGCACGCCCACCAGGGGCACGCTCTGCCCACCAGGGGGCGATGCTCTGCCCATCCTGGGCGTCGCCATGTTGCGACCAGAGCCACTCTAGCGCCTGGGGCAGAGGCCACAGAGCCATCCCCAGCGCCCGGGCCATCTTTGCTCCAATGGAGCCTTGGCTGCGGGAGGGGAAGAGAGAGACAGAGAGGAAAGCGCGGCGGAGGGGTGGAGAAGCAAATGGGCGCTTCTCCTATGTGCCCTGGCCGGGAATCGAACCCGGGTCCTCCGCACGCTAGGCCGACGCTCTACCGCTGAGCCAACCGGCCAGGGCTAAGCAGAATTCTTAAGCAGGACACTCAAAGCATGATTTAGAAAACTTGGACAAACGGGGATACGTAGGGGTGTGCCGGAGTGAAGAGGACGTGGCTTTGAAAAGGCAACGTGAAAGCTCCTTAGTATGATAAAAATGTTCTTTATTTTGACTATATCAATGTCAATATCAGAGCTTTGGTGCTGTTTTTACAATATCTAGTTTTAAAAATTATAGAAGGCCCTTGCTGGTTGGCTTCGTGGTAGAGTGTCAGCCGGTGTGGGGATGTCCAGGGTTAGATTCCTGGTCAGGGCACACAGGAGAGGCACCCATCTGCTTCTCCACCCCTTCTCCTCTCCTTTCTCTGTCTCGCAGCAAAAGCTCCATTGGAGCAAAGTTGGCCTGGGCACTGAGGATGGCTCCATGGCCTCTGCCTCAGGCACTAGAATGGCTCCAGTTGCCATGTAGGAACGCCCCCTAGTGGGCATGCCGGGTGTATCCCAGTCGGGTGCATGCGGGAGTCTTTCTGCCTCCCCGCTTCTTACTTCAGAAAAATAAAAAATTAGAAATATTATAGAAAACTGGTTTTGCATGATGTTACCACTGGGGGAAGTCGGCAAAGTGTAAACTGGATCTCTCTATTATTTCTTACAACTTAATGTGAATCTACAATTATCTTAAACAGTATTTTTTAAATTGCACATTAAGATCTTTAGTCTCAGGGTTAAAGAATAAGTATATAGGCACTCCCTGAAGAGGGTGGTTGGAAGAAACTCTAGTCTAGACATTGTTCTAATTGTGTTTTTATAGATTATTAATAGCAATTTCACTGATTTAACTCCAGAAAGATTTGAAAAGCTAAGGTTTTTCTTTGTTTTTTTACAGAGACAGAGGTCAGAAAGACAGGAACAGACAGACAGGAATGGACAGATGAGAAGCATCAATCATTAGTTTTTCATTGCACGTTGCGACACCTTAGTTGTTCATTGATTGCTTTCTCATATGTGTCTTGACCATGGGCCTTCAGCAGACCAAGTAACCCCCTTGCTCGAGCCAGTGACCTTGGGGTCTCGAACCTCGGTCTTCCGCATCCCGGTCCGATGCTCTATCCACTGCGCCACCGCCTGGTCAAGGCGAAAAGCTAAGGTTTTAAACTAAAACAATTACTGCAATAAATTGGATGTGATTGAGGTTAAATAAAACACAACATAAATCATTCATGGTCTCTATTAACCTGAGAGCGGTTGTATCCCTTCACACTCTTACAATTATTGAGAACTGCAAAGAGCTTTTGTTCACACAGGTAATACCTACCCATACTTACCTTACTAGAAAATTTAAAATATACATTAGTTCATTCAAAAGCAGTAATAGAAACCATTATATGCTAACAGAAATAAAATCTGTGCAAAAAATAAATTTCCAAAACTTAAGAAAAAAGTGAGAAGAGTCATATTATTTTACATTTTTGTAAATATCCAACTCAACAGAATATAGCTGTATTCTCATATCAGTTTCTCTGTTAAATATACCACAATATAGTGTTTCGGTGTAAGTAATGAAAAGAAAGCAGGCCTTGTCCAGATATATAGCTGCTAAGAAAAAAAAATTTTTAACAGCCTTTACAGGTAATTGCAGATATTCTTCTTGAAACTATACCAAACCCAACAATTAGCTTTTAAAGATTATTCTAAATTAGCCCTGGCCAGTTGGCTCAGTGATAGAGCACTGGCCCGGTGTGTGGAAGTCCAGGGTTTGATTTCTGGCCAGGGGACATAGGAGAGGCGCCCATCTGCTTCTCCACCCCTCCCTCCTTCTTCCCCTCTATCTCTGTCTTCCCCCTCCCACAGCCAAGGCTCCATTGGAGCCAAGTTGGCCCAGGCACTTAGGATGGCCCCATGGCCTCCACCTTAGGCACTAGAATGGTTCTGGTTGCAATGGAGCAACAGCCCAGATGGGCAGAGCATTGCCTCTTGGTGGGCATGCCGGGTAGATCCCAGTTGGGCACATGTGAGAGTCAGTCTGTCTGCCTGCCCACTTCTCACTTCAGAAAAATACAAAAAAAATTCTAAATTAAAACATATCAACAAACTTTCAAAACTCTGTCACATTAAAATCCTTTTCATCTATCATGCTCTTTGGATACTTTACTCATGCATAATTTTATAACATCATGCATTCATCTTTTGAAAAACATCAGTTCAGCCTGACCAGGCAGAGAGGCGCAGTGGATAGAGCATCAGATTGGGATGTGGAGGACCCAGGTTCGAGACTCCAAGGTCATCAGCTTGAGCATTGGCTCATCTGGTTTGAGCAAAGCTCACCAGCTTGGACCCAAGGTCGCTGGCTTGAGCAAGGGGTTACTTGGTCTGCTGTAGCCCCCCCAGGTCAAGGCACATATGAGAAAGCAATTAATGAACAACTAAGGTGTTGCAACAAAAATCTAATGATAGATGCTTCTCATCTCTCTCTGTTCCTGTCTGTCTGTCCCTATCTATCCCTCTCTCTCTGTCTCTGTAAAAAACAAACAAATAACAACATCGGTTCATGGAGTTTACACAAACATTCCAATTGCTGAAACATTTCATTAGGAAGTACCAAAAATCACATTTGTAAATATTATTTATTTCATTGGAAAAGTGTTAAAAAAAAGTATTAGAAAGTTTTCAGGTTCATGGTGGTAGATACAAATTTTTCAAAATTCAATATTTGCTTGAAACCCTGAATTTCATAATGGGTAGCAAATACTGTCAGTTTTCTTCCTGAACAATAAAAGTACTAGATCCACTTTTGAGAAAACACCTGCCAAGTATCCATGTCTAAATAACCAGTTTCTCTGTCCTTTTTCCAAATAAAATGGTGCTCCATAAAAAAAGGCAGCTGGTTTCACTCACAACTCAAACAATCACACAAACATATTTCCTCCCTAATGTTTAGTACAGTTCTTTATATATACTTCACATTTTGTCACACAAATTAAAAAGATATACTCACATTTAGCACCATATTTAATAGCAAAAGATTAAAAGCTTTCACCTAAGATTCAGAAACAAGAGAAGAATGCCTACTTTTACCACTTTTTCACATTTAGCAAAGTTGCAAGGTACAAAGTCAATATTTAAAAATCAGTTGCACTTCTCTAAATTAAAAGTGAACAATCCAAAAGAAAATTCCATTTATATTCAATATTTATATAAAAAAAATAAAATACTTAGGAATAAATTTAATCAAGGAGGTATTAAGACTTGTAGTATACCAAAAACTATGAAATGCTGCTGAAATAAATGAAGGACATTAATAAATTGAAATGTATTCTCAGGTCCTGGCTGGTTTGCTCAGTAGATAGAGCATTGGCCCGGTGTGTGAAAGTTCCAGGTTTGATTCCCAGTCAAGGCACACAGAAGTGACCATCTTCTCCACCCCCTCCCACAGCCATGGCTTGAATGGTTTGAGCAAAGTTGGCCCCGAGTGCTGAAGATGGCTCCGTGGCCCTGGCCTTGGGCATTAAAATAGCTCAGTTGCCAAGCAATGCAGCTACACCCAGCTAGGCACAGCATCATCAGGTAGTGGCTGGGTGGATTCCTGTCAGGGTGCACACAGAAGTCTGTCTCTGCCTCCCCGTCTCTCACTTAATAAAAAAAAAAATTATTTTTATAATGCTACTAAGACATATCCCTCCTTCACTGTGTTGATATGAATTTTTTTTGTGTGGTGTGTGTGTGACAGAGACAGAGAGAGGAACAGACAGACTGGAAGGAAGAGAGATGAGAAGCATCAATTCTTTGTTGCAGGACCTTAGTTTCTCAGTGATTGCTTTCTCATATGTGCCTTGACAGGGGTGGGGGGGGGCTACAGCAGACTGAGTGACCCCTTGCTCAAGCCAGCGACCTAGGGTTCAAGCGGGTGAGCCTTGCTCAAACCAGATGAGCCCATGCTCAAACTGGTGACCTCGGGGTTTTGATCCTGGGTCCTCTGCGTCCCAGTCTGATGCTCTATCCACTGAGCCACCACCTGTTCAAGCTGATATGAACTTTTCGATAGTGCAAAAACAAGGTGTGTAAGAACTGTAGACCCTAATCATCAAAGCAGAGGCTCCATATTACACACCACATATACACAGCTAAAAATATATATTGCTTTCCAACTGTGCTTATCAAAGCAACTCATATTAATTTTGTTAAATCCAGACCGTTTAGTGCATGTCTTTTTTCATTGTGGTAAATTATACATAACATAAAATATATTTCAACCATTTTTTCTTTTTATGAAGATTTTATTTATTGATTTTACAGAGAGGAGAGGGGGGCAAGAAGTAGTTGCTTCACTCTAGGTTTTATTTTTGTTTTGGTGAGAAAGAAAGGGAGGGACAGACAGGGACAGATAGTAGAGAGAGAGAAGGTGGAGAGGGATGCTCTTACCCATTGGTCAAACAGCCAGGGCCATGAAAATAATTTTTATCTTGTGTAAATAATTTTTATCTTTAGGTAAACAACCCCTAAAGGGGTTTTGGTGATCCACCACTAGAGATCTGCTGACCACACTTATAACCATTTCTCTAAAGAATAAATATGCGAACAGCAGAAAAATGATAGACTGAAAATGCTGAAAAATTTTAAAGTCTTTCTCAATTAGAAAATGCTTATAACTAAAGTTCATTATTTGAAAAGATGTCAACAGATCCTAAATTAGGCAGGCATATCTTTAGGAGAAACACCAAAACCCTCTGCAAAATACTCCCTTCAGCTCTTAAAAGTCTCAGAGTCTATATATTTTCCAACATTCATTCAATAGTTCATTCAACATGCATTTATTAAGTATCTGTATCCAAGTGAGCGAGCTTCTGAAGGACCAAAACAAATGCGCTTAGTCCTTCCGAAATAGCCAACTCAATGCAGGACCATTACAATACAGTATAATAAATGCTAGAATAGCAGTAAAAAGTACTGCTTTTGGAACGGGCACCACAGAAAAGATCAGAGCAGGGAGAATCATGAAACTTAAAGATAAGACCATAAAGACAAGACCACTGATATGGAGTCAGGGGAACAACAACAACAACAAAAATTAAGAAAAGTAAACAACAACAAAAAACCAAAAAAAGTAAACAGAGCCTAAAGGTCCTGTGGAACACGCTCAAGCTGACAGACATATACATTATAAAAGTCCCTGAAAGAGAGAGAAGAGTGTGCATTAAAACATATTTGAAGAGCCTGACCTGTGGTGGTGCAGTGGATAAAGCGTCGACCTGGAAACGCTGAGGTTGCCGGTTCGAAACCCTGGGCTTGCCTGGCCAAGGCACATATGGGAGTTGATGCTTCCTGCTCCTCCCCCCTTCTCTCTGTCTCTCTCTCCCCTCTCTATAATGAATAAATAAAATCTTAAAAAAAAATTTTTTTTAAATAAAAAAAAATATTTGAAGAGATAATGGTCAAAAACTGCCCATATTTTAGAAAGACATGAACACACAAATTCAAGAAGCTCAAGAAGCTCGATGAATTCCAACTAGGATAAACTCAGAAACCCACACTGAGACACATTCTAATAAATTGTCAAAAAATAAAGAACTCTGAAAGCAGTAAGAAGTGATTTGAACTACAAGCCAATTTTTCATTAGAAACAATGAAGGCCAGAAGGCAGTGAGATACTATTTAAACCACTGAAAGGGGAAAAAATGTTAACTAAGTATTTTATATCTGGCAAAACTATCCTTCAAGCCCTGGCTGGTTGGCTCAGTGGTAGAGCATCGGCCCGGCGTGTGGAAGCCCCATGTTCGATTTCCAGTCAGGGCACACAGGAGAAGCGCCCATCTGCTTTTCCACCCTTCACCCTCTCCTTCCTCTCTGTCTCTCTCTGCCCCTCCCACAGCCAAGGCTCCACTGGAGCAAAGCTGGCCTGGGAGCTGAGGATGGCTCTATGGCCTCTGCCTCAGGCACTGGAAGGGCTTCTTCCACAAGGAAGCAACATCTCAGGTGGGCAGAACATTGCCCCCTCGTGGGCATGCTGTGTGGATCCCAGTTGGGCACATGCAGAAGTCTGTCTGACTGCCTCCCTGCTTCTAACTTTGGAAAAATACAAAAAAAAAAAAAAAAAAAATCCTTCGATAATGAAGAAATTAAGACATTTCAAGCTAAGCAAAAGCTGAGGTAGTTTGTCACTAGTTAACCTGTCCTACAAGAAATGCTAAAGGGAATCCTTCAGACTGAAATGAAACAATACTAGATAGTAACTAGACGCCATATAAGGAAATAAAGAACATCAACAGGCCCTGGCCAGGTGCTCAGTGGATAAAGTGTAGTGCAGGCATAGCAGAGGTCACAGGTTTTAGTTCCTGTAAGGGTACGCACGAGGAACAATCAATGATTACACTACCAAATAGAAAAACTAAGTGAAACAATGAGTTGACGCTTCCCTCTCTCTATCCCCCAAATCAATGGAAAAATTAAAAAGAACATCAGTGAAGGACATTACATAAGTAAATATAAAAGCCAGTATTTATTTTTTGGTTTGTAACTCCTTTTTTGTTGCCTGTATGATTTAAAAGACAAAATGAATAAAATAATAATTATGTCTGTTAACAGGCACACAACATATAAAGATATAATTTGTGACAATAACATAAAAGAGAGAGAAAGCTATATAGGAACAGAAGTTTTTGTATGCTATTAAAGATTAATTGTATCAATTCAAACTACAATTTTATAAATTTAGGATGTTAACTAGAATTGAAAATAAAAACCCCAAACAACAAAACAGAAGCAAAAAACAAAATCATCATCTCCCAAAATAGGATTAAGGACTATGGATGAACAATTTAACTCATCCTGGAGAGACTAGAGAAAGCTGCATAGAGGAGTTGACACCAGAGTTTCAAAGACTAGGGAACAGAACAAAAATACAAAAGGAACGAGTATATAAAACACACAGGCACGCCTGACCTGTGGTGGATAAAGCTTCGACCTGGAACACTGAGGTTGCTGGTTGGAAATCCTGGGCTTGTCTGGTCAAGGCACATATGGGAGTTGATGCTTCCTGCTCCTCCCCCCTTCTCTCTGTTTCTCTCTCTTTTCCTTCTTTAAAACAAATAAATAATAAAATAAAATCTTTAAAAACAAACAAAAAATACACATAGATGCAGCCCCGGCCTGATGGCTCAGTTGGTTAGAGCGTCATCCTAAAGCACAGAGGTTGCCGGTCCGATCCCTGGGTGGGGCACATACAGAAACAGATCACTGTTCCTGCCTATTTATCTCTATTCCTTTGTTGCTAAAATCAATAAATAAAAATATAAAAAATAAAGACACATAAAAGTGCAAGGTGTTTGTCATTTTATTGAGATAAATTCACATAACGAAATTAACCATGTTAAAGTGTATAATTCAGAGCATTTACTGCATTTATAAGGCTGTGCAATCATCAGCCTGTACCTAGTTAATACACATTAAACAACCATTCATTCCCCATTCCACCTCTGCCCCCAAGTCCCTAGCAACCACTTCTTATCTCTGTGGTTTAATCTAGTCTGAATGAATACTTCATATAAACAAAATCAGACAATCATGACTTTTTGTGTTCAGCCTTTTCACTTTGCTTCTTTTTCTTTTTTTTAGCAAGAGGGAGACAGAGAGAGAGACAGAGGGACAGATAGGAACAGACAGACAGGAAAGGAGAGAGATAAAAAGCATCAATTCTTCATTGCAGCACTTTGGCTGTTCATTGATTGCTTTCTCATTTGTGCCTTGACTGGGGGGCTACTGTCTGAGCCAGTGATCCCTTGCTCAAGCCAGCAACCATAGGGTCATGACTAAGATCCCATGCTTAAGCTGGCAACCTCAAGGTTTTGAACCTGAGTCCTGTGCATCCCAGGCCCAAGCTCTATCCACGGCACCACTGCCTGGTCAGGCTCACTTTGCATGTTTTTGAAGGTCATCCACATCAAACCAGTTCATTCTTTCATTATGGCTGAATAAAATTTCATTGCATGAATATAGTACATAAATCTATTCATTCACTGATGGACATTCAGGCTGTTTCCACCTTTTGGGTATTGTAAATAGCACTGTGTGGTCTTTGTTCGAATACCTGCTTTCAATTCTTTTGAATATACACCCAGGAGAGGAATTATTGGGTCATATGATAATTCTATTTTTTTTTCAAAGATAATAATAGTCTTTATTCTGCCAATTTCCTACAGGGATCACAAATTCTCCCTTATCATTTGACTCCAAATTATTTTATACTAGCAGATAACACCTGCTGTAATGTAATTGCTTAGCATCCTTTACTACTATTACAGCTCATACTTACTGAGCTCCCATGTGTACTAGGCACTGTGCTAAGCACTTGACATTGATGATCTCACTTTTTCCACTATGATGTAGCTGGGACCATGTGCCCTGGACGGTCTGGAAGAATGCTGTGCCACTCTGGAAGCTTTAGGTAGCTGCTTAGCAGGCCCAGTGACTTTCTCTAAGGACCCCAAAACAAGCCTTTTCTCCTAAAGTAATTGTTCTCAGCAATTTCTTAAGTGCTGCAAATATTTTCTCCCAAACCTGCCTTTTGTGTTTTAACCTTAATGTTTTCCATCATACAGGAACTTTGAATATTTTTGTGATAAATTCTATCTTTCCCTCATTATATCTTTTCCCTTATTATAAATTGTTTCGGTTTTGTGTCATGTTTATAACAGACCTTCCCACACCAGAGGTATAAAAATATCCTATATTTTCTTTAGTAATTTTGTAGTTTAACCTTTTAAATTTTTGTCCCTTCTGGGACTACGTTTTGTGGAAACTGTGAGGTAGCAATCTCACTTTTGCAGACAGTTGTCCTAAAGTACTGCTTATTAAATAATCCCTCATTTCCCCCTTAAATACTCCTCTTATCCTAAATTCCCGTGATAATTCTATATTAACATTAGTAAAGAGAACAACTGGTTCATGACTGAGACTAGATACAAGGAGATCAGATGAGAGGCTACTGCAAGAGTGCTAGTGAAAGATGAAGACCTACGCAGTGGGATGGGAAAGGAGATATTGCTATAACAGCAATAAAAAAAACGGAAGGTGAGGCATATATAAGAGAGGGGTCAATACAGTCCTCAAGTTTGAGATTAGGCATCAGGTGGGCAGTAATGCCTATCACTGAAATAGACAAGGCAGAAAGAGGAACCAGGAAGTGAAATGGGAGTAGGTAAAGATAACATAAAGGGTTGCTTTGCACAGTTGAGTTTGAGGTGTGCAAGAAGTACCATTCAGTGACAGAGACTAGGGCTAAAAAAGGATCTCTGAGTCATCGGCATACTAATGGCAAAAGTTAAATCTAAAGCATGAAATTATTAAGAGTATCCTATGTGCTAGTTACAATATATCATATCAACTGCATTTTTAAAATTCTAAAATAACTTCAACTGAATTAAATCTACAATAAATACTAATTAAACTGTAATAAATTGAGAAAAAGCACTATATTACTCAGGGTTCTACAGGAAACAGAGCCAATAAGGTGAAGGGGTGTGTGTGTGTACACATACATACAAAGAGATTATATATAACATTATAAGAAACTGGCTCATGTGATAATACAGGCTGACAAGTCCCAAGATCTGCAGTCAGGAAGTGAGAGACCCAGGAGAGCTGATAGTGTAGTTCTAGTCTGAAAGCCAAAGAACCCATGTTCAGTTTTGAGTCCAAAGGCAAGAAAACAAGCAGTCAGGCAGGAATAGTTCCCTCCTACTCACAGAAGGCCCAGCCTCTTTGTTCTGATCAGGCCTTCAACCTATTGGAGGAAGGTACTCTGCTTTAATCAGTCTACTGATTGAAATGATAAATCTAAGCCAGAAACACCTTCACAGACATACCCAGAATACTGCTTGGCCAAATATCTAGCTACCTCATAGCCCCATCAGGTTGACATACAGTATTAACCATCACAAGTGCTATTCAAGAAAATAACACATGATACTCTACTAAGAAAACTACATTTTTTTGACAGTGCAGCAAAAATGTGGTCCTTAATCACCCAAATTTCACTTGTTTTAAGAAACAATAAAATAGAATACAGTGCACACTATGAGTTATGCAAATGCTAAAGAGCCCAAGTTTGTTGAATTAAATAGACACGGCTTTAAAACCACACCCCTGAAACAGAATGATGCGCCCTGAGCAGGATCAACGTGTTCCAGCACAAAACCCAACCCGTGCAAACCACTTTACCAAATTACCAAATAAATAAGTAAGTAAACACAATAATTTGTTTTCAGTTTTCAGGGTTTTTTTTTTTTTTTTTTTGCATAATTTGACTTAATCCTTGGACACTTTCTCCTATTAGCCTATATTAGACAAACACAAAGTCAGTTATTTTAAACTCAACTGTGCATTTCATGATGGTCTTTACAGAGCTTTACTAATAATAAGCATCATGAACCAACACCTGAACAAGTATGAAAACCACTTATTTAAATAATCACAATTCTCAGTTCTCAGCCTAAGATTAGCCATCATAAAGAGGTGAATTTTCAATAAACAAAGAAAAAAAAAAACATTAAATAAAGAGGTGAATTTTCTTTAAGCTAATCTGTAAATTGAAGTGATAATTCCAAAAATATCAATTATTTTTCCTGTAAATGACAACTTAATTCTAGAGTTTATATGGAGGAAAAAAAAAACAAAATAAAAAGACACAGGGGAACAAAAAAAAAGAGCAATTTGCCTGGGAGCAGGGTAGGAATGGGGGAGGATGTCCTACCAGATATGAAAACATAATACAGAGTGTGATAGTGATACAAGCAAACGGACAATAGAACAGAATGATCCTAGAAATTTACCAAATGTTATTTAAACTTAGTGTATGATAAAGGAGGCATTTCAAATGGGTGGAAGTAAAAATGAACTTTAAAAAATGGTATGACACATTAATGCCAGCACTTCTATCAGGGTCTCTTAAATCATCAGATGAAACCATTAATAAAATAACTAGAATATTTAGTAACATAAATTAATGTTTATAAGTTTTAAGACAAAAAAACTGACACATCCTAAATGTTTATCAATAAAGTAATGGTTATATAAATTTCAGAGCTGTATATTTTAAGTGGGTGAATTGTAAGGTATGTTCATTGTATCTCAATAAAACCAGCATAGACAAACAAAAAGTTCCCTTATTACACTGTTGCATTTGTCAGGGAAATTAAAACTACTTGGTCTTTACAGAAGCCTTGGGGTCTTTTCAGAGGCCCCCAAACAAATTTTTTCTTAACAGGAAATGAAATAAAGCAGGTAGGAAGAGGAAATTTTCATAACTGAATGATTACCATATCTGACATATTTTATGTACTCATTCTCATATTTTAAAAGTAAGTTTTCCTGCTAATGTCACATTTTTGTCTTTTTTGAACTTCAAGAAACCACAGAATACAAAATATTCAACCATTTTTCTTAGTTTCTTTTTTTTTAATTAAAAAAAAAATTTTATTTATTCATTTTAGAAAGGAGAGGGAGAGACAGAGACAAAGAGAGAGAGAGAGAGGAGAGACAGAGAGAAAGAAGGGGGGAGGAGCTGGAAGCATCAACTCCCATATGTGCCTTGACCAGGCAAGCCCAGGGTTTCGAACAGGCGACCTCAGCATTTCCAGGTCAACGCTTTATCCACTGTGCCACCACAGGTCAGGTTGATTTCAATTTTAATCCATTCATTTCATAAATATTTATTTTGCAGAGATAATGTGACGATTTAAGTTATCACAGTAAGATTGCTAAAACAATGCCTGGTACTCAGTAAATTGTCACTATTATTAGGCTACAGGAGATAGAGGATCCTAAAATGATGAGCAAACTGGCAGAAAGTGGGGAGAGCGAGAAAGCCATGCCTAGAAGGTATAGTTACAGGTCAAGAAAGGAAACCCTTGGCAGATAATCCCAGAACGAACTCAGAACACAGCAGCATCACGATCACCACCACCATTACTACTACCCTTACCATCATCACCCAACACCATTCTCTTCCTAAGGCATCTATTTACATGCCTTTAATTTTTCTAAATATGGAAACATCCTCAAACACTGATAATAAAAAGGTTCTATGGAAATTAACTTCACAGAGTGATCTGAATAGGGATTTCAAACCCGACAGGTGTTGGGTAGTCACGCCCCAGGCCTGTAACTCCTTTAGTGAAAGGTTTTAAGCCATCCTTGTCCATTGTTCTTATGCATCTAGGTTAAGAAACCTTTGAAATACCAGAATAACCATCCAAGGGGGTAGTAATCCTCAAGAGAACACATAATCTTGTAAACTATCTTGTAATCCAATCCCTGCCTGCTTTCCCCTCCTTAATTTTAAATGCACAAAAACTACAAAATGGCTATTTTCCGGAGCATTTGAAACCCTGCCTTCTGGTCTGTCATCAGTTTGGCTCAAGTAAACTTACAAAGATTTTCTACATGTTTGGATGTTTCTTAAACCAACACAACTATCATAAAATATGGTATTAATCCTTAGTATGCATGTAACTGAAACTATAGATTATTTGTCAACTAGAGTACTGCTTTGCAAATTTTCAAATGACTAAATGGCAAAATGGTCTATATCTTGCTTTCTCAGCTCAATATTCCTCTCGTTTATGGTTTGTTTTTTAATCTGTCATGTTTTATGTAGCCCTAGTTCATTCATGAAAACTGCTGGCAGCACTATATTGTATGAAAAATATCATAGTATATTTGTCCATACTTAACTAATGAGATGTTTGTTTTTAATTTTGTTATTAACAGGTTGCAATACACATAAATCCTTGAGCACAGGTACTAGTATATATTCCTAGAATTAAAACTGCTGGGTCAAAGGATATATACATACCTTCAACTTCATTAGCGGTTGCTAGGCTGATCTTACATTGCAACCAGTCCTGTTAAGAAAGCAAGTTCCCATTTCTTGCTTGGGGGGTGGAGGGGGGTTGCACAGTGGATGAAGCATCAACCTGGGATGCTGAGGACCCATGTTTGAAACCCCAAGGGTGCCGGCTTGAGTGCAGGGACACTGGCTTGAGTGTGGGATCAAAGATATGATCCCATGGTCACTTGATGCCCAAGGTTGCTGTCTTGAGCAAAGAGGTCAATGGCTCAGCTGGAGCCCCCTGATCTAGGCATGTATAAGGCGTAATCAATGAACAACTAAAGTGCTGCAACTATGAGTTGAAGCTTCTCATCTCCCTTCCTGCCTGTCTTTCTCTCTCTCTTAAAACAAACAGACAAAAACATTCCCTTTTCTCCTCATCCTCAATTCCACTGTCATACTCTTTAATTTTGCTAACTAAAGAATACAAAGTGGTACCTCATTGGTTTATTTTTTCACAATTAGTAAGATTTAAGTATCATATATTGGCCTTTCAAGTTTCCTCTCATGTGAGATGTCTTTAACAGTATTGCTATTTTTCTATTCACACCATTTTTTAATTGATTTGTATTAGTTCTTAAATAGTCTGGTATCAATCCCTTATTGATTATATGTGTTCCTAAAAGCTCTATCCAAAAATAAATAAACAAACAAATAAATCAGTTGCTGATTTTGAAATCTAGTAAGGTATGTAAGCAAAAACAAGTCCTGCCTTATTGAAGTTCAGTTATTTTTCAGACTTTTATATCTGATTCTCAAACCTTTCTGGTCACTCATGGAAGATAAATTCCTTCTTGAGAATGTTGAGAATCAATGCAAATACACTTTCCTCTATTTAATTAACCACAAGCAAACACACTAGAAAAGGATAGTTTGTCTCCATTCTATATAGCCAAGGTTACACTGGCTCTCGTATCAATATATCATACAGCTTTCTTACTGGTCAGTAAAATGGCATCTATTTTGATTAATAATGGTTTATTAAAACCCCTAATTAATAAATATCTTTTACAATTAAGAGTGCCCACTCTCTCTACCCAATAAATTAAGAGTTAAGATACAAACCCAGACTAAAAAAATAAATACTTTGAATTTTCAGTTGCACTAACATGCAATCAGTTCTTACAAAGGTGCTCTGCAGAAGTGAAATGATTCTGGATAGTTTAGTGATGGCAGACTACTCCAAAAAGTTAACTTCATTTACAGATGCACTACCGAAGGTATTTCCAAAATAAAGACACTGCCCTAGACGCATATAATCAATCATGGAGCAAGAAAGGACCTTAGATCGGTAATCCAACTCCCTCCCATTCAGGTGAGGCAACAGTAACACCGAAATTAAGAAATTTGCCCAATCTAGGTCCTCTAAAAACATCTATAAATTCAGGGGTCTCTGCATTGCATTGCACATCTTATTTTAGACCGCTCAGTTCTAAAACTCTGATCCCTTTATTAATTTTACAAGACTGAGTTTGATGTCATAGAAATGATGGCAGTAACTCCCAACCCCACACCTTTTCCTTTCCACTTTCCTACCTTTCTCCTCCCTAGCCTCCATTACTGACGTGCAGAATGAAAAAATTACCCGACTACCTTAATTTTTGGCTTTAATGATGTGCAGAGTCCTGAGCTCCCGGGTTACTGTTTCTGTGTTAAATCAACAGAAGTTCTTTTTCAATCCTTCGTCCCTTGATCAGCAATACTTACAGCACGCCGACTTTGCGGGAAGCGCAGTGCACGCTGCGCCTCTAAGCCCCCGGGACACCGGAGCGGGGGAGCCGGGCGGGGAGCGGCAGGCAGCTGGGAGCTGAGGTCACTGGGGGAATGGGGCTCCCGATGAGCAGGACGGGGGGTCCCGAGCGACTCACCTTTACGCAGCTCTCGCTCCCACACGGTGACGATGGGGCGCGAGTGCTTGCGGTGGTGGATGAGCCACAGGGACAAGGTCTGCACGCTCTGCTGCGAGTTGCTCAACTCCGACAGCTTCTTCTCCAGCGCCGCCTCGGAGAAGGCGGACATGCCTCCGACACCGCGATCTCGCAGTCCCACGCGGTGGGGATGAGGGGAGGAGAGTTTTGCCGCACTCGCTGCAGCCTCGCCCCCTCACCCCACCCTTCCCCACGCCCTCGCCACCGCCGCCTCTACATCCAAGACCCGCCGCAAAGATGGCGTCCGGCCGGCAGTGACGTCACGACCCGCCCTCGGAAAGGGCGCGGTCAAGGGGCGGGACCTCCGAGGGGATAGGCGGAGCGAAACCGCGTAGGGGAGGGGGACCCTGCGGAGCCGCCTGGGTCCGAGCGGGGTGTGGGTGTGGTTTGCCTTGCCCGGCCTAGCCTTTCCAGTGGGTAACTATCAGTGCCAAGAAAAAAGTGTTTAAAAATCTCTACATATGCGGGTAAATTGGTACAGGCATTGTGCAAATTTATTTGGGATGATATATTACATTTTAAAATACACCTTCCCTGTGACCCTGAAATTTCACTTCTTGCCCACAATACTAGGTAAACACCAGCATGTTTGCACAAGAAGTTCTATATTACCGGTAGTTGTTCCGTCCAGCTCAGTAAGAGTGAAGAATTGGGACGTTCACAGCAGGTAAATGGCTGAATTGTGATACTCCACATTACAGTATACATGCAGCAGTTTAAACGATAAATAAAACCAAACGATAAATAGGGCTTTTTAAAGTTGCACAAGGAAAAGTACAGAATAAAATTTGTTTCATAAAAGTATGTGTTATAAAATTTTATGAATTGTTAAGTATGAAATTGCATGCTGAAAGATCTGGAATACGCACTCCATCAATAGTGATTGATATCAGAGAGGATCAGAATTGGAGTCCTTAAGCTGTGTCAATATTGTCCCCCCCCCTCTTTTTTTTTTTACAAGAACATATTCATGTATTACATATACTTAAAAATTAATTTTAGAAATCCATAATTAATCAGCCCATTTTGACATAGTACTTAACTATGATAGTTCACAGCTTGATACTGTCACATTCTAACTATTACCGTATTTCCCCATGTATTTCTCACCCTTTTACGAAATATTTGGGGTTTAAAACCTGGGCGCGTCTTATACAGTGGTTGTAGATATTTTACTTGCATTTCCCGCTTTTTCGTGGCTGTTTCTCACTCATTGTTGAAGACAGTGATTCGTCATCAGACACAGATGAGGACAAGCTAATGGATGGGAGTTTTGACAGTGATGAGGAATTGTATGGATTTTATGATAAATAAAACTTGAGTTCAATAACTTTATGTAGTTTTTTTTTTTCAAATTTCGGGCCCCAACATTAAGGCATGTCTTATGTATGGTAGCCTCTTATACATGGGGAAATACGGTAAGAGCCTGACTTATGGTGGTGCAGTGGATAAGGGTAGACCTGGAATGCTGAGGTTGCTGGTTTGGCTTGCAGGGTCAAGGCAGGACCAGAAGCAACTACTACAAGTTGATGTTTCCAACCCCCCCCCCCTTCTGTCTGTCTCTCCTTTCTCTAAAATCAATAAGTAAAATCTTTTTTAAAAAATTTAAAAAGCGGCCTGACCTGTGGTGGCGCAGTGGATAAAAGCGTCGACCTGGAAATGCTGAGGTTGCCGGTTCAAAACCCTGGGCTTGCCTGGTCAAGGCACATATGGGAGTTGATGCTTCCTGCTCCTCCCTCCCCCTTCTCTCTCTCTCTCTCTCTCTCTCTCTCTCTCTCTCTCTCTCTCTCTCCTCTCTAAAAATTAATAAAAAACTCATAAAAAAATTTAAAAAGCAATTTGAATCTTTTTCCATGACCACTAAATTCATGTCTTTTGTGCATTTCTCCTAGTCAAGAGCAGAAATACCTTTATATTTATTCAAATATTTGTGTCCATTAGCAGCCTTTTGGTTGTCCTCATATAGATCTTGCATAGATATGTTAAATAAAACTGGTTCTTTAAGTTGACATTGAAAAAAAACCTAATGGCTGAACACAACTGGCATAATTTCTAAATTACAGGCATCCTCTTATTTGTAAAACTGGAAGTGTCATTAAAATTCCACAAGGCGGCAGACTGGTTCCATTAAATCTGGCTTACTGCACTGATTTAGATACAGATATTCCCAGTACGTATAGGCATCCCCAAGTACAGTGTATAGAAACACTTTCTAAGCCAACACAAGAAATCTGAGGTATTTTCTTCCAGAAACAACTTTATAAATGATAGCTAATTTTGTAAATCAGTTCAAAAATACTACCATTAAATTAGTTGTAACAGAATTATGAAATTTTACATTTAAACCAAACTTAAGAAATAATTTATTTAATTATACAATTATTTTCCAAATGCAAATATTTTTATCCTTGGCTTAACAAAAAGTGGCAATGGGGCCTGACTGATGGTGGTGCAGTGGATAGAGCTTTGACCTGGGATGCTGAGGTTTGAAACCCTGAGGTCACCTGCTTGAGCACAGGCTCACCAGCTTGAGTGTGGGCTTGCCGGTTTGAGCATGGGATCGTTGACATGATCCCAAGGTGGCTGGCTGGAGCAAGGGGTCACTGGCTTGGTCAGAGCCCCTGATCAAGGCACATATGAGGAGCAATCAATAAATAATTATGAGTTGATACTTCTCATCTCTCTACCTTCCCGCCTGCCTCTCTCTCTCTAAAAAAAAAAAAAAAAAAGGCAGTGGGAATTTAAAATGGTGCAGTCGCTGTAGAAAACAGTATAACAGTTCCCCAAAGGGACAGACAGACAGGAAAGGAGAGAGAGGAGAAACATCAATTCTTCCTTGCGGTTCCTTAATTATTCATTGATTGCTTTCTCATATGTGCCCTGACCGGGCAGCTACAGCAGACTGAGTGACCCCTTGCTCAAACCCGATGAGCCTGCACTCAAGCTGGCGACCTTGGGGTCTCGAACCTGGGTCCTCCCTGTCCCAGTTCAACACTCTACCCACTGTGCCACTGCCTGGTCGGGCTCATAGCAGCATTATTCACCATCAGTGGATGTATGAATAAATCAACAGACTGCGATATATACATATAATGGAGTATTATTCAGCCTGAAATAGGAAGGAGATTCTGACACATGCTACAACATGTGTGAATCTTACAGATCTATCCTAAGTGAATAAGCCAGACTCAAAAGGACAAATATTATATGATTCCACTTATACAATGTACCTAGAATAAATACAGAGACAGAAAATAGAATTGTGGTTACAAGGGACTCTGGTAGAGGTGAATGAGGCATTGTTGTTTATTTGGACAGAGATTCAGTACGGGATGGTGAATAAGTTCTGGAGCTAGACAGTGGTGATAGTTATACAAGTGAATGCATGTAATACCATTGAACTGTACATTTAATAATGGTTAAAACAGTATATTTTATGTCATGCATATTTTACCAGAAACTTTTTTTTTTTTGGTGTTTTTCTGAAGTGAGATGCGGGGAGGCAGACTTCTGGGGTGTTGCCCATTGCAACCTAGAGCTGGTATTTTTTAATGCCTGAGGTGGAGGCCTGGAGCCATCCTCAGCAGGCCAACTTTGCTCCAATGGAGCCTTGGCTTCGGGAGGGGAAGAGAGAGACAGAGAGGAAGGAGAGGGGGAGGGGTGGAGAAGCAGATGGGCGCTTCTGTGTGTCCTGATCAGGAACCAAACCCGGGACTTCAACATGCCTGGCTAATGCTCTACTGCTGAGCCAACTGGCCAGGGCTACCAGAAACTGTTTTAAAGAGGAAAAAAATCTTTCCTAGCTATCAATGACAGTGCTTATGGTGACAGCTATGGAAATGGTACAATTTGCTACCTCCTTTAGTTTTTTTTATCGATTGATTTTTACAGGAAAGAGGGTGGAGGGGTGGGTGTTGAGAAGCGGGAAGCATCAACTCCTAGTATGTAGTTGCTTCCTGTATGTGCCTTGACCAGGCAAACTCAGCGTTTCCAACCAGTGACCTCAGCATTCCAGGTCAACGCTTTATTCACTGCGTTACCACAGGTCAGGCCCTCCTTTAGTTTTTATTATACTTTTTATAGTACTTCATATGGGAGGTTCAAGATCCACTCCATTTTTGGAGTAGTGGTCTACATTAGTTTCTCCCTCTTTGCACATTTCCCCTTCCAATTTTCTTAAACCCTGCCTTCATAGAATGGGAATATTCGTTTTTTTAGTTTTAAAAATATTTTATTTATTCATTTTAGAGAGGAGAGAAAGGGAAGGGGGAGGAGCAGGAAGCATCAATTTCCTCATGTGCCTAAACCAGGCAAGCCCAGGGTTTCGAACCAGCAACCTCAGCGTTCCAGGTCAACTCTTTATCCACTGCGCCACCACAGGTCAGGCCTCAAGAGTTCTTAATAGACTTCCTAAATTCTAAATATTTTCTATTTTTATTATGCTAAAATGTTTTTCCTTAATCCTGAATTTTTATTAAATTTCTGATTTAATTGTGATTTTTTTCCTCTTTAATCTGTCACCATGGTATATTATAATAATGGTATTATATTATAGTAATGGGTTTTCTGATGCACCATTCTTGCATTCCTAGGAACACCTATCTTTCTTTTTTCTCTTTCTTTTTCTTTATTTCTTTCTTTTTCTTTTCTTTCTTCTTTCTTTCTTTCTTTCTCTCTCACAGAGACAGAGAGAGGGACAAATAGGGACACAGATAAGAAGGGAGAGAGATGAGAAGCATCAATTCTTTGTTGCAGCATCTTAGTTGTTCATTGATTGCTTTCTCATATGTGCCTTGACTGGGGGCTCCAGCAAAGCGAGTGACCCTTTGCTCAAGCCAGCGACCATGGGGTCATGTCTATGATCCCATACTCAAGCCAGTGACCCTGTCTGTGCTCAAGTTAATGAGCCCACTCTCAAACCAGTAGTAACCTTGGGGTTTCAAACCTGGGTCCTCTGCGTCCCAGTTCAAAGCCCTATCCACTGCACCACTGCCTGGTCAGGCTCTTCTTATTTATTTATTTATTTTTACAGAGACAGAGAGAGAGTCAGAGAGAGGAATAGATAGGGACAGACGGGACGAAGAGAGATGAGAAGCATCAATCATTAGTTTTTCGTTGCGACACCTTAGTTGTTCATTGATTGCTCTCATATGTGCCTTGACCATGGGCCTTCAGCAGACTGAGTAACCCCTTGCTTGAGCCAGCGACCTTGGGTCCAAGCTGGTGAGCCTTGCTCAAACCAGATAAGCTGGCGACCTCGGGGTCTCGAACCTGGGTCTTGCGCATCCCAGTCTGATGCTCTATTCTATCCACTGTGCCACCACCTGGTCAGGCCGCCTTCTTCTTTTTAATGTGTAGTGGGACAAATTCTTTGTTTTTTAAGACTTGATTCATTTTAGAGAAGAGAGACAGAGACAGAGGAGGGGAAGAGCAGGAAGAATCAACTCCCATATGTGCTTCGACCAGGCAAGCCTAGGATTTCAAACCGGCGATCTCAGTGTTCCAGGTTGACGCTTTATCCACTACACCACCACAGCTCAGGCACACCTTTCTGGATCATATTATATACTGTTACCTATGCTAGATTTTAGCCAAAAGGCTGAGAAATGACATATACTGTTGAGTTTGATTTGCTATTTAGGATTCTGTATCTACACTGCTGACAAAAATTAGGGGATATTTTATCAGTTCATATTCATTTTGAAATATCCCCTAATTTTTGTGAGCAGTATATAATCATTTTTGTTTTTCATTTGCACTACCTGTGAGATTTTATGAGGTTATAGGATTTTACCCAACTGTTGTGAACAGAAGACTTGAGACTCCTGGGACACAAAGGACTTTAAAACTCACAATATAGCAAATCATGCAAGCTTTATTTGCATCAATACCTCTTGACCCCCCCCCCCCCCAAGTCCCGCAAAAGCAAAGTGAGAAGTTTCAGGTGGATGTAGCATAGGTTGTGAGTCTGTGTTGCTGTTTGAGCTTGGAGAATTCACCTTTTATACAAGACCTGATCTTTCTCTCAGACCTCATTCTTCAAGGTTGTTCACTGATAAATGGCCCAGATAGAGTGGTCAGGGCACTACATTCCTGAATAGCTAGCAAGAATGTATAGAAAGTGTCACCAGGCAGGCGGTGGCGCAGTGGATGGAGCATCAAACTGGGATGCGGAGGACCCGGGTTCGAGACCTCGAGGTCTCCAGCTTGAGTGTGGGCTCATCTGGTTTGAGCAAAGCTCACCAGCTTGAACCCAAAGTCGCTGGCTTGAGCAAGGGGTTACTTGGTCTGCTGAAAGCCCACGGTCAAGGCACATATGAGAAAGCAATCAATGAACAGCTGGGGTGTCACAACAAACTGATGATTGATGCTTCTCATCTCTCTCTGTTCCTGTCTGTCTGTCTCTATCCCTTTCTGTCTCTGTAAAAAAAAAAAAAAAAGTACGGTAAGTCTTAGGGTCCAAAGTAGATGGTCTTTCTCAGAATGGCTTTATTTATTTTTGAGAGAGACAGACAGGAAGGGATAAAGATGAGAAGCACCAATCTAGTTGCACCACTTTAGTTGTTCACTGATTGCTTCTCATACATGCGGGGGGGGGGGGGCTCAAGTTGAGTCAGTGACCCCTTGCTCAAGCCGGTGACTTTTGGGCTCAAGGCAGTGACCTTGGGATCACGTTGATGATACTACGATCAAGCTGGCAAACTAGAGTTTCAAACAAGGGCTCTCAGAGTCCCAGGTTGAAATTCTAGCCACTGTGCCACCACTAGTCAGGCTCAGAATGGTTTTATCAAGGTTACTCCGAATTCAATGAGCACAATGACCGTTCTTTTTTTCTAATCCCAAAAACTCACAGCAAACGATGCCTTGTTTCGGAAGAGGGGAGATTTTTGCTGTGATCATTTTAATAGACTATTTTTGAGTGAGCATTTATATTTTTCCAGAAAATTAACCCATAAAGTTTTCATATAGTCTGCTTTTATGATTTCTTAAATCTATCTCTATTTTTGCCTCCCTTTTCACTGAAGACACTTATTTGTACCATTTCTTTTTCTATCAGTCTCACCTATCCCCCACACCCCAAATCAGCTTTTGGTCATTTTAACCTGCATTTTCCTCTAATCTCCCTTCTCCCCCCACAGAGACATGGAAACTAACCATTCACTGATTTTCTACACTTCCACTAATAGGTTCACAAACTATTGTTCGTATCCATCCTGTTTTGTGGGTTGGTCCAGCACATCTTCCACCTTCAGAATCTCCAAGAAAAGAGCAGGTACAAGTCTGTGTTCCCAAACTCGAGGAACATTTCCACCTGTTCCAGAACTTCTTTACCTTGCACTGATCTAGCCGTGCCATTAGAATAGGCGTGTGGGCTTCGGCAGCGGAGCAATCACTCAGCCAGAGGAGATGCTGCACCTCATCCTTTTAGGTACTTCCAATCCAAAAATTCTCTGGTTACCATCCCCATCCCATCCCTTTTACTTGGTTTAGGGAGTAAAATGATGCTCCAGTTGTCTCTCAATAGGTCCTAGGAGGGGTACAGAGTCTTGACCAATTATTTCTGATTCCTAGAATTAGGGTATTAATGCTTCTTTAGCTTAAGGCTCTGGTTGTTTAAAAAAAAGGGGGGAGGATAGCGTGGAACAAACTAGACTAGTATTTTCTGAAATATGCTTTGTGATCAAGAATTTTAATTGGAATAAGACCACCCAATACAATATAAATGAATTGATAAGTATACTATAATCTGTACTGTATTGAGGTTTTATTTATTTATTTATTCATTCATTTTTTTAGAGGAGACAGAGAGAGAGAGAGAGATAAAGAGAGAGAGAGGGAGAAGGGGGACAGGAGCAGGAAGCATAAACTCCCATATGTGCCTTGACCAGGCAAGCCCGGGGTTTCGAAACAGCGACCTCGAATTCCAGGTCGACGCTTGATCCACTACACCACCACAGGTCAGGCAATCTGGACTGTATTGAAGAAAATCTGCTATCTCAAATTCACAGAAATGGAAAGGAGACTGGTGGTTACCAGGCTCTGTGGTGGGGGAAATAAGTCGTTTACTGGGTACAGTTTCAGTTCAGCAAGGTGAAAAGATTCTGGAAATCCATTGTACAGCAAAATGAATATACTTAAAAATGGTTAAGATGGTTAAAAAAAATCAGACATCTAATATCAGGCTGATACGGGGATTTTATTTGGTAGAAAAACATCTAGAGAATGCCACAGATGGCCCTAGCATGTCTAAAGTACTACATATAAACATAACAACTGCTCATGTCAACACTGAAGCACTGAACGATACCAAAGTACTTCTTGAATCCAGAAATCAAATTACACTCAGTACAGTTTTCCTGTCTTTACCTCAAAGTTCTAATACGCTGACATTTAGTAAACCAGATAACCATTCAATTTATAACTTTGGACAATACATAAACTTATTCATACTCATTTGGTGTGTCTCCACACAAATACTTTAAAATTCAAATTTCTTGGTCCAGCAATATAGTGCTTGAATTCATTAAATATATTTAGACATTTCCATTATACAAAGGTAAACATACAACTATATTAGTAAAAAGTGCTTACTGGTTTTATGGGAACATTAACACTCTGACAAAAATGTTTATAAATGTACTTTATACTTTACTAATATTGCCTTTTCAGTTTAAATCTAAATTTTCCTTCTATTTTATAACCACATTTTTGATATTTTTGTAAGAAATTTATGTCTTCTTAATCCTTACATATTTCCCCGTTAATTCTAAGCTTATATGCAGTACAAGCTTTATTGGTATCCTAGGCTTCATGCATATCCTTAGTCCTAAACCCCAGCAGTTCTCCAGAGCCAGAAATCCAGCATGGGAATTACTGTATTAAATTAGTTCTAGAAAAAAACCTTAAAGACATTTTTCCTGAAATATACAGAATATGTCATGCCAAATTTCTTGTTTATACAGTAAACTGGTAAAACTGGTAAATTGCACATATAGTTAATAGTCCCCAAATAGAATAATTTAAATATTAAAAAGTACTTTTACCACCATAACTGACCTTATAAGCGTAACAAATGGTAATATTCAATACAAAAAGCACAAAATCCACTAACCTTAAATGGGGCATATCACAGCATACCCTATGACCTATTCAAACTATAGACAGCAATTTAAGCTTCTCTACCATTTATATCCTAACTAGAAGTTTATACGAAACACAATTTTATGTTCAAATATGGAAATAAGCAACATAATTCCAAAACCCAGAAGCATTCCAGCGTTCTGTAAAAGGAAATATCCCCAGCGGCTGCATCCATGGTCACTAGCATCATTGTGCAGCATCTCAGGTACCTCAGAAAAGAAAAAAGGGAAGCAACCCTTAGGTTTCAAAACTACAGATTGGTTTTTATAAGCTTTTGCAGGACAGTATATTCATAATATATGAAGTTGGATATACTGAGTCAATTCCTTAAAACATGACTGCATACATACTGATTCTAGCTAATAATGTCACATATTGTTTCATAGCAGTTTTATTAACAATGATTATTTACAATTTGCTTAGCAGGTCAAATTTATACTGGTCCAGTTTGTTCCTGCTTCAGTTATAGCCAGTATCTGAAGTGAATATAACGCATGGCTTACCTGAGTTCAGATATATAGGAACCTTACACTATATAAAATTTTAGGCCCTAGCCAACTGGCTCAGTGGTAGAGCATTGGTCTGGCATATGGATGTCACAGGTTTGATTCTCAGTCAGGGCACACAGAAAAAGTGACCATCTGCTTTTCCACCTGCCTCCTCCTCCTGCAGCCATGGCTTGATTGGTTGCGGCACATTGGCCCCAGGCGCTGAGGATGGCTCCATGGAGCCTCCACCTCAGGTGCTAACAATAGCTCGGTTGCAAGCATCAGCCCCAGACAGGGGTTGCTGGGTGGATCTGGCTGGGGAGCATGTGGGAATCTGTCACTATCTTTTCTCCTCTCACTTGGAAAAGAAGAAAAAAAACGCAAAAAAATTTTAGCAGTAAGATTGGTGGGATTGTTATGTGTACTTTGATGAAGTGTGACTCCTTTTTCCATTAATAAGGAACTTTAAGGATTCTTAGTAGACACAGCATACCAACAATATGTGGTTCATGCTAGGCTCCTATAAATCTATATACAATTCAAAGTATGACTGCTGAGATTTTACTCTCAAAAAGACTTATCAGCAAGGGTAAATATTTCTATGTATCTTCACACATATTAGGCAGGATAAGAATATGCTTGTGATCAACAACCAAAGATAAACTCTAAAGGAACTATATTTTATAGGCTACCTTGTTGAGTATAGAATGACTTCGTTTCACTATTGCCTTAAAAAAAAAAAAGGTTCCAATAAACATTTTTTCTATTTTATTGTTAGCCAATACTAAAATTTGACCTTAAAAACTTACCATATCAACCAGAGCAACATACATGAATAAGCCAGCAGTAAGTGCAAATATCCACATAGAAACATTTTCAGCATAATGACCAATGAAAATTCCTGTTGCCATTCCAAGATATGCCAGCATGGCTGACAAAGCATTATAAAGAACAGCTTGCTTAACCGTCATGCCAGCCTTTAGTAAAACAGCAAAGTCACCTTAACAGAAAACAAAAAAAGGAGACAAAGTAATTGAAAGATCATTTTTAAAACACATACAACCAAGAGATTGCACAGATTTAAGAAATTCTCCACCTAATTGATGGTGGTGCAGTGTAAGAGCACTGACCTGGGGCGCTGAGGTCCCAGGTTTGAAACCCCAATGTCGCTGGTTTAAGTGTGGGTTTGCCAGTTTGAGTATGAAGTCATCAGCTTAAGTGTATGATCATCAACATGAATCCAAGGATTCTGGCTTGAGCCCAATGCCACTGTCTTAAGCAAGGGGTCATTGGCTAGGCTGGAGCCCCCCCACCCCAATCAAGGCACATATGAGAAACAATAAACATGATCCCAAAGTCACCACTGAGCCCAAAGGTCGCTGGCTTGAGCAAGCGGTCACTGGCTCAGCTTGAGGTCAAGGCATGTATGAGAAGCAATCCATGCACAACTAAAACGATGCAATTACAAGTTTATGCTTCTCATTTCTCTCCGTTCCCATGTATCTCTAAAAAAAAATCTCCAATTTTTTAAGAGGAATAAAAGCAACAGTGTAAATCACTCTATTAACTTTATAAACTAAGATTGTTTTTTTGGGTGCAGATAGAGAGAGAGAGAGAGAGAGAGAGAAGGATAGACCAGACAGGAAGGGGGGGAGATGAGAAGCATCAAAAGCATCAATTCTTCGTTGTGGTTCCTTAGTTGTTCATTGACTGATTTCTCATATGTGCCTTGGAGGGGGGGGGGGGCTTGCATAGACCAAGTGATCCCTTGCTCAAGCCAGCAACCTTGGGCTCAAGCTGGTGAGTCTTGCTCAAACCAGATGAGCCCGCACTCAAGCTGGCGACCTCAGGGTCTCGAACCTGGGTCCTCCACATCCCAGTCTGACGCTCTATCCACTGCACCACCGCCTGGTCAGGCTAAACTAAAATATTTTATTCAAAGTTTTTCTTTTTTTAAAAAAAAGATGTACTGATTTTTTGTGGTGAGGGGATGAGAAGTAGTTGCTTTTCACTCTAGCTGTTCACTGTTGCTTATTGTATGTGCCTTGACCAGGTAAGCCCAGGTTTTTTGTTTTTGTTTTTTTTTTAATTTATTTTATTTTATTTATTCATTTTTAGAGAGGAGAGAGAGACAGAGAGAGAGAAGGGGGTAGGAGCTGGAAGCATCAACTCTCACATGTGCCTTGACCAGGCAAGCCCAGGGTTTCGAACCGGCGACCTCAGCATTTCCAGGTCGACGCTTTATCCACTGCGCCACCACAGGTCAGGCCCCAGGTTTTTTATTATTTTTATTTTGAGAGAGAGAAAGTGGGGGGAGAAGTGGGAAGCATCAACCCGTAGTAGTTGCTTCCTGAATGTGCCTTGACTGGGTAAGCCCAGGGTTTCAAACTGGTGACCTCAGCATTCCAGGTTGATGCTTTATCCACTGTAACACCACAGGTCAGGCCAAAGTTTTTCTTAAGGCTCCCACTTTGTTAATGGGTGATAAATACCATAAACTTACTATTAAAAGGAGAAAATGAGTCAAATTAAGATGGGACTAGTTAAGGCTTCAAAGAGGATCCAGAACAGAGAACATAAACCAGTCACTGATTATATGCACTAAGCAGGCAGATGAGAAGCCTTCTGAATGGCAGAACACATGCCAAGGAACAAAAGTGCAAACAGTGTCACTGGCGTGTGCAAACATGTATCCATAAGAAAAAAAAAAACAAGGACATGAACTGGGATCCAGAACAACTCTGGGAAGGTTTTTTTTCTTCAGCTCCAATGACATTCTCTTTTTTAATGTAAGATGATTCATTTGATTCCTGTGGTCTGATTCATATCACATGTATGAAGATAATGACCACTGAGGTCAGCAGCAGGCTGGCATGAGAGAATATTTAATAGGAGCTGAGAATGAGAAAGGGGCGTAGGTATGTCTTTGGCAACCTTACACAGGAAATAGTGTAATTGTACTTATAATGTCAGAATTGTGGCTAGAAACAAACTTATATTCACTAAGAAAATTAAGTTAGCTAGATTAGCAGACTTATGAGAAGGCATAAAAGTTATGAGGGAGCTTGATGGAACTATCATTAGCAAAAGCTCTAGCCCTGGCCGAGTGGGTCGGCGGGAGAGCATCGTCCCAGGGCACCTAGGGTGTGGACTCCATCCCCAGGACACATGAGAAGCAACCAATGAGTACACAACTAAATGGAAAGACTAAGTGGAAGAGTAAGTTGATGCTTCTTTCTCTATCACTCCTGTCCCTCTTTCCCCCCCCTTCAAAATAATGGAAAAAAAAAAAAAAAACCCACAACAAAACAAAATCTAGTGACACTTGGTCAATTCAGCCATCTGAAAAATACTATTTGTATGGTTCTCTTACCTAATTCATGAGGCAACTCGTGACAAAACACAGCAACAGAAGTACTTAAACCACTTGATAAGCCCTCAGTGAAAGCAGCACCTGTGTAAAAATCAATCAGAAAAAGACTAAATTATTTTGTAGGTGTGTTTTCAAAAATCTTACCAGAATACAGAATGAGGTAAAAGAAATAAACTACATTCTGGTTGTGAATAAACAGAACTTTGCCAACTGCATTCTGTATCTCAGATTATATTCAATTATATTTAAATTTCCCAATGGAGCACAAGGTAGTATGATTAAGAAGGGAAGGTTTTATTATGCCTTAACAGTGATTAGATGATCCTACACAAACCTGAGAAGTAACTGATACTGCATAAAACACTTAAAAATGTAAAAGAAACTTATTTAAAATGTTTAGGGAAAAAACTCAGCAGTTAAAAATACAAATTGGCCCTGGCCGGTTGGCTCAGCGGTAGAGCGTCGGCCTAGCGTGCGGAGGACCTGGGTTCGATTCCCGGCCAGGGCACACAGGAGAGGCGCTCATTTGCTTCTCCACCCCTCCGCCGCGCTTTCCTCTCTGTCTCTCTCTTCCCCTCCCGCAGCCAAGGCTCCATTGGAGCAAAGATGGCCCGGGCGCTGGGGATGGCTCTGTGGCCTCTGCCTCAGGCGCTGAAGTGGCTCTGGTCGCAACATGGCGACGCCCAGGATGGGCAGAGCGTCGCCCCTGGTAGGTGTGCCGGGTGGATCCCGGTCGGGCGCGTGCAGGAGTCTGTCTGACTGTCTCTCCCTGTTTCCAGCTTCAGAAAAATGAAAAAAAAAAAAAAAAAAAAAGAATACAAATTGTTGCCTGACCAGGCGGTGGAGCAGTGGATAGAGCATCAGACTAAGATGCAGAGGACCCAGGTTCGAGACCCCGAGGTCGCCAGCTTGAGCGCAGGTTCATCTGGTTTGAGCAAGGTTCACCAGCTTGAGCCCAAGGTCGCTGGCTCGAGCAAGGGGTTACTCAGTCTGCTGAAGGCCCGCGGTCAAGGCACATATGAGAAAGCAATCAATGAACAACTAAGGAGCCACAAAAAAGAATCGATGTTTCTCATCTCTCTCCCTTCCTGTCTGTCTGTGTGTCTGTCCCTATCTGTCCCTCTCTCTGTCTCTGCCACAAAAAAAAAGAAAAAAAGAATACAAATTGTTTCATTGGCCTTCAAGGAATTCACTACTAATCAGACTTGTTTACATTCATTCTTTCACTGTCTCATAAAAAGATTTGATGACAAATAGCTTCCCTCCTGTTAAAAGCTAATATTTTATACAACTTGAATCTTCTCCTCTGTTGCTTATGCTGTGTGTGGCACACAGCAGTGGAAGAGCTCTGAGCTCCCCAGGAGCAGAGGCTGGGCTCCTCTCAGCTGTGGCACAAAACAGGGCTGTCTCCTTGGGCAAGAGGTTTACCTTGCCAGGCCTCAACTGCCCCTCCCTGTAATTATTTCTATGGTTCCTTTCAACACTAAGTTACTGAAATTTGGAAGTATGCTATTATCTCTTAATTGTGGTATAGCAAAAACCCTATAGTTCTTTGGATAGAGACTGGAAACTGAACTTATAGAATATACGATTTCTTTATAGCATGAGAGAAAAAATGATATTCCTTTACCTGAACAGTGTTTATATCACAGATAAGAGAATTTAAATGTATAGGGAAAAACACACATGCTCCAAACACACTGAGACCTTGCAAATTAAAACAACTTTTGGTAGTTATAATTTAGGCAGTTATAATGGCTAGACACAGTTCCTTTCACTTTACCGAGAATTTCATTGTCGAAGTAGCCAAAGAAACAACATTTTGACAATCAACCAATAAGGAGCAAATATGTAGAGGTATACCAATAGCTAAGCCATCGCTGAAATTGTGCAGGCCATCGCCCATTATCACCATCCACGCCAATGTGGCGATGCCGGCGTCTTTCAGTTCCTCCCGAGAGTAGCGCTGACTGTGACTATGGGGGTGGTGGTTTTGGTGGTGGTGGTGATGGAGGATGTGATGGTAGTCGTGATGGTGGTGAATGAGATCGTCTGACTGGCCCAGAGTATCATGGAAATGTGAATGGCATTTATTCTTGCACCCTCTGGGTACGTATTCATTATAGACTTCTTGTGGATGAGCATGAGCTATCATGACCTCTTCTTCTTCCAAGATTGCTGGCTGTTGAGAATCGAAGTGGGAGGGCTCTTGTGAGTCTGTTTGTAAATAGCCTTCAGGTCCTAGGCATAAACAAAAAGATCAATACAGTCAGAAGGCTTTGTTAATGTGCTTAGACATATTTCAAACATTCTCATTAACCATTAAAGTAAAAAAAAATCTTAAAGTGGACCCTGATCTGTAGTGGCGCAGAGGATAAAGCCTCGACCTGGAACGCTGAGGCTGCTGGTTCAAAACCCTGGGCTTCCCTGGTCAAGGCACATATGGGAAGCAACTACTATGAGTTGATGCTTCCTGCTTGTCATCCCACCTCACCCCATCTCTCTCTAAAATCATTAAATAAAATCTTAAAAAAAAAAAAAGTGGAGCAACTCTCTCACATATGCCTGGAGTATACATTATTAGAGTATTAGTGGTGAAAAATATTAATAGGTTTTAATGAATTTTAGAAATTAAATGGTCTAATATATTAAGAACGAATTTTAAACAGTAACTTTCAATAACTAACCTCCCCAGATCCTCCCTTAATTTCTTCCACCCCCTTACATTTTAAAAGATGAGTGTTATATCCTGATTATAAAAGCACATACTTATTTTAGAAATACTTAAGAAAAATACTTAAATTGGAAATTAAAAAAAAACATAATTCTGTTGTCTGACTTTCTCCTTTTTGAAGGCAAAATTCAAGGGAAAACAGAATAATATGAAATACCATCACCACCAAGATCCATTTATTATCTATTTGTACAGAGAGAAGTAAATTGCAACAATAAGGTTTTGTTTTTCCTTTGTCCTGTACACTGGTATTGCTTTTCCTGGAAGCAGTCTGGACACGGGGGTCCCTTTGTAAAGCAGGTATTTCCTCTCATTGTTACATATTTCACTGGAGTCCATTAAAAAGGTTTGAGAGAATAGGTTGCATGAAAAGGAGCAAAAACATTTCACTTTCTCTTTAGAGAAAGACAGTATGCCGGAAAACAAAGAGCAGACAAAGAAACAGGCAGCAACAAATCAAGTTTTCTCCTTTCCTTGGTCAACAACTGTCTACTGACCACCAGCCCTGGGCCCGGCACCCTGCTAGGCACTGCTGGTAGGATGGAACGACAATGTCTGCTTTGAGGAAACTTATGTTCTCGTGGGAAGAAAGCTGGTTAACAGGGAACTACAGGTATAAATAAGGTAATTTAAAGCACTGCAAAGCATGAGAAGAAAATAGGTAAGGGTAACAGGATAGAGAGTGAGAAGAAAACTTTGTATGTGGGTGATCAAGGAAGACCTCTGAGGAGGAGATATCTGAGTTGAGACCTAAACAATAGCAGAAGGAATTTATGTTAAGATCTGGGTGAAGAGGCTTCCAAGAAGAAACACTGAACAGTGAATGCAAAGCTCTCAGAAAAACCTGGTATGCTCACAGGGTCAAAGGGCCAGCAGCTGGACAAAGGAACAATGAAGGAGAGCCGTGGGAGGGGTAGGGTCTTGAAAGTCAATGTGAGTCTGGTTTAAAATTTTACTCTTAACTGACCAGTCCAACAAGAAATGCAAAGCTAACAGTCAAATTACAGGAAAAAGAGTAACTTTGCACTGAAAAAACATGATAATTAACACTTCCCATATAGGACAAAGAGCATCGTGTCAGGTGACATATCATGTGACTGAAAGGGATACCAGTTTGTGGTATTGCCCCCAAAATTGATCAAGCTTTACATGTAAAAAAATATTAGACTCAACATCTGACCTAGATTGTACTCCAAATTAGTGGTTTTCATCAACCCTTTTATACTTGGGGACTGGTGAAAATAAGAGAATTATTTTGGGGATCACTAAGGCAGAACTTAGACTAAGATCACTGGGTCTATAATCTTCATGTAACATCAGGGTGGTTAACGCTTTCGTGGACTGGCACAAAATTTCTGGCGGACCAGTCCACGGACCAGCACTGTTCTAGATCGTTTTTTTTTCTTTTGAGGGAGGGGGGCGTATAAAGGAATTAAAAACAATTAGGAAAACATGAGTAAGGTCTATAGACTAAATAATGGTATTGTATCAGTAGTAATTTCCTGATTTCCATAACCAAATTGTGGTTATGTAAGAGAATGCTCTTTTTTTTTCTTAGGGAACAAATGCTGAAGTATGTAAGGGTAAAGAAACACCACATCTGTAAATTACTCTCAACTGGTTTACAGAAAAATGTGTATGTACGTGTACAAAGAAAGAGAGAATGATAGAGGCAAAAAAACTGGGGAATACAGGAAAGGGCCCTAAGAATTCTTTGTATTATTCTTGAAATTTTTCTTTAAGTCTGAAATTACCTCAAAATAAAAAAATTATTTAAAAATTATAAATATACACAGAAACAACCTCCTCACTGACAATTAAAAGAAAAAAATATGAGTTAGAAAAAAGGGGGACATGGTCTCATGTCTTCCATCCAGTCCAAGCAGAGCAATGAGCCCCTCCAGCCTTCAGATTCACAAGGACTTACGGTCATCTGTGTCTACTTTCTCCTCATTCGTTGAAAGTTGAGATTCATATTTGGACAACTGCTTCTTAATCTCCACATCATCATCATTTTCAGGTTTTTTCTGATTCTAAAATAGCAAGGAAAGCAATACTTTAAAATAGTTGACTTGCTTATGCACAGGGCTTTAAATAAACACTTAAGCAAAAGATATAGAAAAAGACTGCAGAGTAACAGACCTCCAATGGAATAAAAGCCTGTATTTTATTTTAACCTAGCAGTGTGTGCCAGGTGTAGTAAGTGTTCAAAAGGTTAAGGTCAGTGCCGGTAATATGAAATACAGAAAAACTACATTCATCTTTCTGAATGTGCCCTAGATCACCTACTCTAAGTGAGGCTTGAAATAAGCAGCATAGCCTGACCTCTGGTGGCGCAGTGGATAAAGCGTCGACCTGGGAACATTGAGGTTGCCGGTTCAAAACCCTGCACTTGTCTGGTCAAGGCATATATGGGAGTTGATGCTTCCTGCTCCTCCCCCCTTTCTCTCTCTCTCTCTCTTTCTCTCTCTCTCTTCTTCTCCCTCCTTCCTCTCTAAAATGAATAAATAAAAATAAAAAAATTCTTAAAAAAAAAAAAAAAAAAAAAAAAAAAAAAAAAAAAAGAAATAAGCAGCATAGCAGTCCCCGGGGAGCTTGTTAGATTTGCACAATCCAGGCCACACCCAGACTTAATGAATCTAACTAGATCCCCAGGTGATTCATGTACACATTAAAATTGAGCTTTGCCTCAGGTTATCAATTTAGAACAAGCTAGAGGCATTTTCTTGAGACATTTAATGATCTGTTAACCAATCGCTGGGTTTTCTCTAGATCTCCATTGTACGCTGAAAACCCATGCTTCCCATACATTTTCCAGTCTAAAACTACACTGTGACACTGTTATGTATTTGTTATTACAACTAAAATACTTTTCCTATAATAAAACACCATTAACAAGTTTTCTCTTTTTAAACAAATCTCTATTAGTTAGCCTTAAATTTATAATTAGGCTTTTTAACCACAATACTTGAGATATTGTTCCTATTTCTGAGGCCAAGCATAAAGGTCACTGTTTGAACAATGCTGCCTGTGTATTATCTACTGACATAGAAATAATATTCAAAATATTAAAAACATGTAGTACCTTTGAATATGACTACCATACCTAAGATTGCATTCTAGTTCTAAAAATGTAATAAAATAGCTATATACTCTTAGGTTTGTGGACAAAAATGGGGCTCTATAATAAATCTGAAGAGTGCAGTGACTGAGAGTAACCTCACAGCATGATCTGATCAGGCCATACATTTCTAAATGGGCAGGTCCTTGTGGGTGCTCCTACCTCCAGCCTCTAACTTCCCTGGTAAAAGGTTATCTTAGCTTTAAGCAAACCTTGTCCATTGTTTTTGTGTATCTACATTCACACACATTTAAAATGCCTCTTTCTCAGACTCCTTGGAATGGAACTGGAACCACCCTCAAGAGAGCACACAATCTTGTTAATGATCCTGTAATCTAATCAGAGATCTCCCGGCCCTGCTTTATCTCACTTCATGTAAGCTTCAGTATGTTCCCTCCTTAATTTCACATGCGTCAGAGGCAGTAAACCGGCATTCTGGAAAGCATTTTTCTCAGTCTGTTGCTATACTGTTTCCAGGCATGTCCTGTTTGTCTCAGATAAATTCTAATAAACTAAAAAATTTTCTACAGCTTTGGATGGTCTTATGTCAACAGCTTTTAAGAATTTTTAAAGGCAAGTACACAAACAAATCATTATACCTATCCCTAATGTGTCTCAGAGAATGTATTTAAATACTTGTGAATATAAACAAATTCAGGGAATTTTAAATCACTTTACTTGATGCTTGTAGATTTTAATAAATTTCTTTATTCCTTTAGTACTATGGACCTATAATGTTCCCTATGCTAAATGCTGGCAATATATTGTAAAACAAGATACATAAGGTCTCTGTTCTCATGCAGCTTATCCCCAACAGAGAGGGAGGCTTTATACAGATAATGATTACACAGTTCTCTGATTGCAACTTTCGATACATTTCCAAAGAAAAAACACAGAGTGCTATGAGAGTGTATAACAACAAGACCATAAAAAGTGCTAGGACAGCACTTATATATCAAGTCCTAAAGATGAGGAGGGTTTCCTGGGGAAGGGAAAGGGAGGTAGTACTCTAGGCAGGGAGAAGAGCATGTAGGAGGGCCAGGAAGGGGCCGCCCGTCTTGACTAGAAAGGAAGACATTGTGGTTAGGGCCTCCTAGGTCAGAAGCGGGGTGGCTAGAGATAAGGCTGGGGAGCTGGAGGCCAGACAATGCACGACTGTTCAGAGTTGTGGCTTTGTCTTAAAACCAATCAGAAATCACTAACAAAAGGATTTTTAGTGGAGTCTATTTCATCAGATTTTCATTTAAACAAATCACTCTGCCTAAATTAGAAGACAAAATAACGTAGACAAGTCAGTTAGGAGGCAACTACTGCCACCCAGGTGGGAGATAAGGATAAGGTGGACTAGAACAGAAGAGGGAAAAAAGACACTAGATATATTTAATAAAACTAGGTTGAATATGAGGAGGTGGGAGATGTTACAGATGATTCACAGGCTCCCAGCATGAGCAATAACCTTGCTGGTAGAAAGAAAGTTTGATGTTGAGTTACTGTAAGAGTCTAACTATCTATAGCAAATATGAAATGTAATGCTAACTTGAATACAAAGATTTCAGACTGCCAGGATGGCAAGTAAACTAAAACTATGACATAAAGGAGTGCAGGATGGATGTCTTAAGGAAAATACTAGGTAAAATGTCCTGTTATGGGCCTCAAGAGCTTTCAACACTTACATTAAAATAAATAGTTCACTTTTTTCTTTTTGAGGAACCAAATGAGATTAAAAATGTTAAATAAGTAAAACTAAGATCTGGATGCCCTTGAAAAAAGATACTTAATGTATTCTAAAAAGGAAGAGAACAATGTTTGCAGAACTCCTATGGGACGTCTTTACCTAGAAATTATGCTTACTTGTTTGTTGTTTAGTGTTTTTTATACATTCAGCAACTATTTTTCAATCATCTCTTATGAGCCAGTAACTGTTCTAGGCATTGGAGATGTAACAGGAAACAGGCAAAGAGGTTCTGGCTCTTAAGAGCTTACTACATTCTAATAGAAACTATATTACTTTAGAAAAAAGATTATCTAACTTTGTCTACAATCAACAGTAATATAGTATGTACTATACTGTAATATTATTGCTGTGTTTAAAACACTGGTCATGACAAAAGATTGATTTTACAACTAATAGGTTACAACTAGAGTTTGAAATATAGTGTTCTGTATTAAATCTTAGAGAGTCTATCATGTTAAAGATTAAAGACAGATTAAAGAAAAGTTATCTTTAAGTTAATTTAAAAACTAAATTGAGGCCCTGGCCGGTTGGCTCAGTGGTAGAGCGTCAGCCTGGCGTGCGGGGGACCCGGGTTCGATTCCCAGCCAGGGCACATAGGAGAAGCGCCCATTTGCTTCTCCACCCCCCCCCTCCTTCCTCTCTGTCTCTCTCCTCCCCTCCCGCAGCCAAGGCTCCATTGGAGCAAAAGATGGCCCGGGCGCTGGGGATGGCCCCTTGGCGTCTGCCCCAGGCGCTAGAGTGGCTCTGGTCAGCAGAGCGACGCCCCGGAGGGGCAGAGTGTTGCCCCTGGTGGGCGTGCCGGGTGGATCCCGGTCGGGCACATGCGGGAGTCTGTCTGTCTCTCCCCGTTTCCAGCTTCAGAAAAATACAAAAACAAAAACAAACAAACAAACAAAAAACTAAATTGAAATGATAATGTTCAATAAATTATGGCATTTTAAACAAAAAACGGTAAAACAAACCAACTAACCTCCACTCCCCTCCAAAAAAAATCCCCTAAAAATGATCTTTTGTTTTCTTAGGGTAAGAATAATTCTAGATGAGGTTAGGGGATGGTGAAAAAGGTAAAGGGATTAAGAAGTACAAATTGGGCCTGACCAAGCAGTGGCGCAGTAGATAGAGTGTCGGCCTGGAATGCGGAGGACCCAGGTTCGAGACCCCGAGGTCGCCAGCTTGAGTGTGGGCTCATCTGGTTTGAGCAAAGCTCACCAGCTTGAACTCAAGGTCGCTGGCTCAAGCAAAGGGTTACTTGGTCTGCTGTAGCCCCACGGTCAAGGCACATATGAGAAAGCAATCAATGAACAACTAAGGTGTCACAATGAAAAACTGATGATTGATGCTTCTCATCTCTCTCTGTTCCTGTCTGTCTGTCCCTGTCTATCTCTCTCTCTGGTTCTCCCTCTGTCTCTGTAAAAAAAAAAAAAAAAAGGAAAAGAAAAAGAAGTACAAATTGGTAGTTACAAAATGGTCAATAAAATTGCAATAACTGTGTATGGTACAGGTGAGTACAAGAATTATTGGGAGATCACTTTGTAAATTATATAATTGACCACTATGCTGTACACCTGAAACTAATGTAAAATAATACTAAATGTCAATTATAATTAAAAAATTTTTTTATTTTTTTTATTTTTTCTTTTTTTGTATTTTTCTGAAGCTGGAAACGGGGAGAGACAGTCAGACAGACTCCCACATGCGCCCGGCCGGGATCCACCCGGCACACCCACCAGGGGCGATGCTCTGCCCACCAGGGGGCAATGCTCTGCCCCTCCGGGGCATCGCTCTGCCGTGACCAGAGCCACTCTAGTGCCTGGGGCAGAGGCCAAGGAGCCATCCCCAGCGCCCGGGCCATCTTTGCTCCAATGGAGCCTTGGCTGCGGGAGGGGAAGAGAGAGACAGAGAGGAAGGAGGGGGGGGGTGGAGAAGCAAATGGGCGCTTCTCCTATGTGCCCTGGCCGGGAATCGAACCCCGGTCCCCTGCACGCCAGGCCAACGCTCTACTGCTGAGCCAACCAGCCAGGGCCTATAATTAAAAAATTTAAAACAAAAATAAAAAGAGTGGCAGAAAGCCTGGGAAGATAACACAAAAAAGTAAAAGTAAATAATGACAGCATTAGAGAGTCCACAACAAAAGAAAATGTTTTTCTATTTTCCCCAAAATTTTCCAAAACTTTTCTAATGAGCATTATTTAATTTTGATCCTTTATTTTAAAAATAAATAAATAAATCCTTTTCAGAAAGCTGAGTGTGAAAGAATAATTCTAGAGAACATAATGGAGAAGGACATTTCCTCAAAGCAGTCCAAGCAAAGCAACTGGGGACAATAGGAACACAAATGACAAATGACTTTCTGGATTAATAATGAATAAATTGTCCTTTTTTTTTTTATTTAAAATTTTATTGATTTTAGAGAGAAAGGGGAGGGAGAGAAAGGATGGGGGATGGAGAAGGAATGGGAAGCACCAACTTGCTTTTCATATATGCCTGGACCAGGCGGCACAGAGTCTCGAACTAGCAACCTCAGCATTTCAGGCTGATGCTTTATCCACTGTACCACCATTGGTCAGGTTAATAAACTATTCTTTTTTTTTTTTCCCAGAGACAGAGAGAGAGGGATAGATAGGAACAGATAGACAGGAACGGAGAGAGATGAGAAGCATCAATCATCAGTTTTTCGTTGTGGCACTTTAGTTGTTTATAGATTGCTTTCTCATACGTGCCTTGACTGGGGGGCTACAGCAGACCGAGTAACCCCTTTTTCAAGCCAGCGACCTTGGGCTCAAGCTGGTGGCTTTGCTCAAACCAGATGAGCTCGTGCTCAAGCTGGCGACCTTGGAGCTCGAACCTGGATCCTCTGCATCCCAGTCCGATGCTCTATCTACTGCGCCACTGCCTGGTCAAGCAACTATTCTTATTCACTACTTTTTTCTAAATTTAGGTCCAGGAAAGAGAAGTTTTTTGTTTTGTTTTTGTTGTTTTTTTTTGTGGGAGAGTCAGAGAGAGGGACAGATAGGGACAGACAGGAAGGGAGAGAGATGAGAAAGATCAATTCTTCATTGCGGTTCCTTAGTTGTTCATTGATTGCTTTCTCATATGTGCCTTGACTGGGGGGCTACAGCAGACCGAGTGACACCTTGCTCAAGCCAGCAACCTTGGGTTCAAGCTGGTGAGCCTTGCTCAAACCAGATGAGCTCGTGTGCTCAAACTGGCAACCTCGGGGTCTCGGACTTAGGTCCTCCACATCCCAGTTTGATGCTCTATCCACTACGCCACCCCCTGGTGAGGCAAGAGAAGATTTAAGATACGCAATTTGAGCCTGAGCAGTGTGACACAATGGATAGAGTGCTGACCTGGGACAGTGAGGTACCAGGTTCAAAATGCCGAGGTTGCCAGCTTGAGTGCAGGATCATCATGACCTCAGGTAGCTGGCTTGAGCCAGGGATCAAGGCACTAGCTTAGCTTGAGTCCCCGGTCAAGGCACATATGAGAAGCAATCAATGAATAACTAAAGTGACACAACAACAAGTTGATTGATGCTTCTCATCTCTCTCCCTTCCTGTCTCTCTTTCTCTCTCAAAAAAACTGCAATTTTTAAAAAAACAACAAATACAAAAAAATCCAACCCCTTCAAAAGTATACAAATAAAACAACCAGAACAAAAACAAAAAACAAGAAACAAAAAAATGATTTACAATTTGAGAATTTAGTGAATATAAACGGAATAAGGGCAACTATTTACAGGACTGAGAAAAGGTCTGTCTATTCTCTGGTTCATACAAGCACTTGTTTCCCACAGTGACTGAGAATCAACTAAGCAAATTTTCAAATGTCTTCAAGCCAGTTACACTTGTTATTGTAACCACACAATTTAATTACTATGTGACGATGGTGAGAATTGTTATTTCTATGAAAAATGAAATTGAATGGGTTTAAAAGATTCAAACACAAGTTGCTTTTTTTAAAAAAAAGGGTATCAAATTATATAAAGTGACTACTGTATAAAATTTTAAAAATTTCTGAAATCTGGATTCAACACTCAAAATATCCTTACAAGTATGTAACCTCTGACTCAATTTTAGAGAATTAAAATGGAAAATTGTAGATGAAGCAGCATAGCTGTAGAAAAAAAAAAAATCATCGCCCTGGTTGGGTAGCTCAGTTGGTTAGAGCATCGTCCTATATGCCAAGGTTGTAGGTTCTATCCCAGGTTAGGGTACATAAAGAATCAACCAATGAGCCTGACCAGGTGGTGGCGCAATGGATAGAGCATTGGCCTGGGATGCTGAGGACCCAGGTTTGAAACACTGAGGTTGCCAGCTTGAACACGGGCTCATCCAACTCGAGCGCAGGCTCACCAGCTTGAGTGTGGGATCATATACATGACCCCATGGTCGCTGGCTTGAAGCCCAAGGTCGCTGGCTTGAGCAAGGGGTCACTCACTTTGCTGGAGCTCCCCAGTCAAGGCACATATGAGAAAGCAATCAGTGAACAACTAAGGTGCCACAACAAAGACTTGATGCTTCTCCTGCTTAAAAAAAGAAATCGACTAATGAATTTATAAGTGGAACAAATCAATGTTTCTTTCTCTTCCTCTTCTCTCTCTAAAATCAATCAATAAATAAAAATTAAAAAAAGAAAAAAATCAGAACTCCAATAATCCTGGTCAATACCAAATGACCAGAATGACAGTGTACAGATGTTTTAAGTTGAATTAAAATATCAAAGGTGTGTATGTGTCATTTTTACCGTTAGGATAGTCTTTTGACTGACTTGCCCAGTCACATCAGATAAAAGGCAGATAACCACATAATCATATAATCATAACTACCAACGAATATTAATGGGTGTATCCATAATACTTTTTTCTTAAACCATTTTATTGGGGTATGACTGACATATAAAAAGCTTTATATATTTAATGTATACTACTCAGTGACTTTGAGAATAAATATACACTTACGAAAACATTGCTATCATCAAGGCCATTATCATGATGGTTCTGATCTTTAAGGACCCACTTGTGTTTGGTCATTTGTATAAATATATATATATATTTTTTTTAAATAAAGTTTTTCTTTTCTTTTTTATTTTATTTTTTTAATTTTATTTATTCATTTTAGAAAAGAGAGAGAGCCCTGGCTGGTTGGCTCAGCGGTAGAGCGTCGGCCTAGCGTGCGGAGGACCCGGGTTCGATTCCCGGCCAGGGCACACAGGAGAAGCGGCCATTTGCTTCTCCACCCCTCCGCCGCACTTTCCTCTCTGTCTCTCTCTTCCCCTCCCGCAGCCAAGGCTCTATTGGAGCAAAGATGGCCCGGGCGCTGGGGATGGCTCTGTGGCCTCTGCCTCAGGCGCTAGAGTGGCTCTGGTCGCAACATGGCGACGCCCAGGATGGGCAGAGCATCGCCCCCTGGTGGGCAGAGCGTCGCCCCTGGTGGGCATGCCGGGTGGATCCCGGTCGGGCGCATGCGGGAGTCTGTCTGACTGTCTCTCCCTGTCTCCAGCTTCAGAAAAATGAAAAAAAAGAAAAAAAAAAAGAAAAAAAGAAAAGAGACAGAGAGAAGAGAGTGAGAGAAGGGGGGAGGAGCAGGAAGCATCAACTCCTATATGTGCCTTGACTAGGCAAGCCCAGGGTTTCGAACCGGCAACCTCAGCATTTCCAGGTCGACGCTTTATCCACTGCGCCACCACAGGTCAGGCCATTTGTATAAATATTAATCCTTGCCTTTCTCGCCCTCTCGTGAGTTTGAAGGGAATTCTGAGGATAGACAACTCCAGGGTTATAAAGATACAGAATAGCTCTCATTAATGCCTCTCAGAGCAAAAAGGATTTCAAGGATACTCAAGCCCCCTCAAACAAAGATCACTGAACCTAGACAAGTTCTGCTAACAGTCTAGTTAGAAAACTACTCTAAATGTCTGATGCATAGTAAGTACTCAGTATGCTTTTCTTACCTTTTTCTTCTTATCTTTAAATTGCTTGATCAATGTGAGTACATGTTCAACAAGAAACATGAAATACAAGCCTCCCAGAGCTGTTAGACCCTTCCATGTGGAATCAAAATAGGTACTTTTTTCTATGTTTTGAGAAGACAGATGACTGAATAGAGGCCCTCTCTTCATTTCCATTGCTGTTTCTTCATGGCTGTGACTATGATGGTGACTTGCATGAGACTAAAGGCAAAAAACATGTACTTTATAAATTTATTAGTTTTACACATGAGAAATACTGGCTAAGGTCAAATTTAAATAGTTCAGAATTAGAAAGTTAATGGGATACTTCGGAATGATAAGTTTAGGATATTAAAAATAAAATGACCAAAAAGCAGCCAGCTATCTAGAGTTTAATGAACATAATGTACTATGGCACTTAGCAGATTGGATCTGTTGAGTATAAAGATAGATAACATTACCCAATGATCCTCATAACACATAGGTAGTGGGTATTTTCAATGTTTGACAAGTTACAATGGCCACAAACAACAGGGAATGGCTAGATTTACCAGGCCTATAGTGCTTACTGCTCACACTCCTAACTGAACAGCTCATTCCACTGTCATAAGTACGTGTGCAAGAAACCCAATCTGTGCAGTGAACCTGGCAAGTCCCTGAGATACAGGCAGGGTACTGCCTCAGTGCCCTGCAGCTGAGTGCAGGAGCTGCTAATACTGCACGTTAGGAAATCGGTGTGGCATGCACACAGAGATGAGACTGGAGGTGGTGGTGATGTCATACATAGGGTATGCCCCTTGCACATACCACTTTTGTGCATCGGGTATTCCTGAACATCTGTCAGGGAGTTTGTCACAGCAAAATAGTTCTTTCACACTAGATAAAGCCTGGTGAAAAATAATCCAGAATACCTCCCTCCCCCCTTTACCTGCAAACCTCTAAAGGAAATTCAGAAAGTGAGATCCAAATATTTTCTGCCTGTGCATCCATCCCAAATATTTAATGGAGAAGTGAACTCACTTTACCAAACTTGCTTTATTTAGGAATTTACTTGTGCCACAAAGTGTAACTTTAAATACACACATAAACACAATTCTGAACAAAAACCCTTAAGTTTCTTGGATACACAGTCACATTTTTTTATTTCTGTGGCAATTATACTTACTAACATGCAAGCATATAACTCACACTGTTGCAGTGTGCTGCAGTACTAATATCTGAGTAGAATCCATCTCCTTTATTAACAGGGTTCCAAAGTGTTAAATTAGTCTGTATTTAGTTAATTCTCTTTAAAAAGCAAAAAAACCACACCTTTTGGTTACCAAATATATTTTAAAATCAACTCCTCTAAACCAAATTTCTAACCTTTATACATATCAATACAAAAAATTCTAGTACAAACCAAAAACAATATATATTCTCAATGCTGAATGATACAATATTCTATTAGGACAAAACTACCATACTTACATGTGGAAGAAGGTGTAAAAAAGCATCACCACTCAATGTCCCAACAGCCAATGCCACAAGGAAACTCAGGAGAAACTTGAAAAACACCCGATTCATGAGGGGCACTAAGATAACACCCAGTAAAGACAGGAAACTGATGATGGAAATGGCTATAAAGCCACCAACCCAGGCTGTCAAATAAAAAAGAGTGAAGGACAAAACATACAATTGATAAACTGTAAACAACTTGTAAAATAGTGTGGCAGTCTTAAAGAAATACAAACTCAGTGGAATAAGACTGTGGTAACAGAGCAATAACCAACAAATGGGCTCAAATGAACAATCTGACTGAACTCTCCAGAAAAACAGCATAAACCTAGTGGAATATCCTTCAGCTGGAGAGAAAGAAGGGAAAAAACTGATAAACGAGGATGAACTCTAGCTCATTTGGGAACAGAATTTTCAAACTCCTGTAACACCTAAAGTATAAGAGAGAAAAAAATTGGGGGGGGGGGAGTGGAGAAAGGGAAGAAAGGAAAGAAAGGAAAAATAAAAAAGAAAAGAAAGGAAGACAGAGAAAGAAAAGAAAGAGAACCAGCCAGTTAGCTCAGTCAGTAAGAGCATTGTCCTGAAACACCAAGGTCGTGGGATCAATCCTTGGTCGGGGAGCAATACAGGAAGCAACAAACAAATGCACAACTAAGTGGAACAACAAAATGAACGCTTCTGTTTCTCCCTCCCCAACCCGTGTCTCTCTCTCTCTCTCTCTCTCTCTCTCCCTCCCTCTTCCTCTGTCTCTCTAAAATCAATCAATAAAAAAGAAAATAAAGAAGAGGGGGGGGAAAGAAAAAGAAAAAAAGAGAAGGAAACAGGGAATTCAGTAATTTCCTCAGTAAAGAATGCAATTATTTCATTCTAGTTTTACGAGCACTGAAACTCTACACCATAGCAGAGTTTATCCTGAATTAGTCTCCTAAACAGCCGAGATTAACTTTGAACCTTCTTCCCAGTGTGACTATATATAAAAAGTCCAAATTTCAGATAACTTTGACATTTCCTGTGGGATGACCTCAGGCCAGTTACAACCTATGCTTTATTTTTATTTACTTTTTAAAAGATAAGGTTAACACAGGCAAATAACAAGCTAAGGTTTTTTGTTTGTTTTGTTTTTAAGAGTAAGGCTAACACACTTGTTTTCTTCACATTCAAGGCAGAGAACAATTGATATATCTGAAATAGTGCTGAAAAATGAATAGGTTTTTGTAAATGTAAAGAAACCTATAATATATATGTATCTATTGGAAATTATTTTTACATATAAAAATGCGATTTTACCTATTTGTAAAGAATAGGTCTTTGGAGGGATTTCAGCTTTCTTTTCACTTGTTGTATGAATGAGACACGATCTAGAATCAATTTGATTGATAATGGCTGGGCAGAGATAGTTGAACTCTGTTGCATTCAGCAAAACCTGGATGCCCATGCCATGAGATGTCAGCAGCTTTGATGCGTTGAAACACTAAAGAAAAAAAGCAGTGAAAATCATCAGAAGGCATTCCCACTAGAAAATCTGAAAATGTTGTTTGATGACACCACACCCTTTCTCCTTAGGGAAGCTACTTAATTTTTTTTTAAGTTAACACTAATTGAAATCAACTTTTGTTTTAGGTACTTTGGAACTTGCCTCAAACTACCTGGAGGTACCATGCCACAATAGTGTTATCTCATCTCTCTGCCTCCTATATCTTCACAGAAAGAGACACATCATTAGTCACCTAGGGGAAAGCCTCAAGTGAAATAAGCTTGAGGATAAATGAACATTCACAAGCCTGTTAACTCATTGTATAAACCTATTAAGGAAATGAGCTTTAATTTTGAGATGGGCTTCATTAGAGATTGAAACATGTTGTTTTAGTACCCCACGCCATTCTACCTGGCCTATACAAGCCCCAAACACGTCCCTCTTTCAGCAATGTTAGCTCAGTTATGACTACACGCCTAGCAAAATAATGCTCTATAAGAGAACATTAAAGTATGTATATTACTCTCGTGCAGGGTAGGGTTGGTAATAAAACAAACCTGTACCAGCAAGCAACTGTTTCAACAATTAGATGAGTAGTTTGAAGAAAATCTTCTGAGTAATCTAAGCTCCTTCTATTCCCCCAGAATTGGTGGTGGTAACTATTTCTCATTTTCTGTTTAGTTATTTTAAACTGCACCAATTCTTTCTTGGTTAACACTACTCAGAACAAACTTTATTACCAGTGTTGCTACGGGAATGACCATAAATAGGTTTATCCCAAAATTAATAGTCATATGACGGACTGAAAGAAGTACTTAAGTTTTGCTTACTAAACATGTAACAACTAATTCTTGTTTTTGACATTTTTCAGGCAGACAAACTGAGTCCAGTCTGGAAGTCTAATCTAGAAAAAAACATGAACTTCACTGCCCAGACATTCATTTGTCCATTGTGTTGTTCTTGGTAGCAGTTTCCATTTCAATCACTCCACAAGTCATTATGATCTCTTTGCAAGGAGGTATGGCTGTTCTTGAATTCTCCAGCCTCTTCAACCATACCTTTCCCTAAAACATGGATTCGAACTCCTACATTTTCAACCTCCTATCTTTAATTAATATTTTTCTTTAAAGACTTTTTCCAAAGATAACTTTGATATCTGCTTTCTATACTTATTTTAAATTCCATATTAGGAAACAGTTTTAGCAAGCAGCAGTATTCTTACTGGCCCCCTCTCCCCATTTATTATTATCTTTTTATCAGAAACGATTACAACACGGTAGGAACATTTTGGGCCAAGTGCCTTGCTGAAAATGGAAATTCTTTTTTTAATAACCTCGCCATGTTATTTTTACCTTCAACTCTTCTGACTAAAAATGAAATGGCAATGACAGGACAAGCAGGAATATTGAGTAAAATAAGATCAGCACTCATCTTACCTCCTGAGTATTTTCATTTGTATTTCTGGAATACATAAATTCTTTCCTGGGCTCACTCACAGATTCATTTGTTTTCCTCCTAGCTGGCCGGCTTCCCCGGCTCTTTTCTGTAATACTGGGTGCAGTGGAACTGCTTATATCTTTGGGGAGAAGTTTTCCAGGTTTTGGAGTTTCTATTGTCTCTAGAAAGTGAGTCCCTTCAGAGACAGCATTATACACAGTTGAGGTCACTTCACTAGCACCAACACCATCCTTGATTAAAACACTCCTTCTACTATTGGCATGCTCTGATCGGCGAGATCCTTTCCCCTGGTTGTTCTTAGGCTCTTTACCAGAATTATCAAACTCATGTTCTGGGCAAAGAGGTTTCCGATTATTTTTACCGGAGGTAGCATGATTATGATGAGAGCGGTGATCATGGTCGGAGTGGTGATCATGGCCGGAGTGGTGATCATGGTCGGAGTGGTGATCATGGTCGGAGTGGTGATCATGGTCCGAGTGATGATCATGGTCGGAGTGGTGATCATGGTCAGAATGGTGATCATGGTCGGAGTGGTGATCATGGTCAGAGTGATGCTCGTGGTCATGGTGTATATGAACTCTTTTAATTTTATCTATGCCTATATTCTGAAGCAATTTTCTGAACCCTTCAACTGACAAGGAATTATTTTCTCCATAGCGATGGAAAAGCTGCTGTAGATGATGTCGCCGTGTGATAACTGCCAGGTGAACATTAATGCCAGATTCCCAGTTTGGAATAATTTTCTCAGTGGTCTGAGGGAAGGCAGTTGCTGGTTCTAGTTCACGAAGGGGATTTGTGCCTGACAGAGTGAAGGTCAGGATGAAGATTACAGATAAACTCCTTGCCATTGTACCTTCCTAGAAAAAACATAAAAAAGAAATTTTGCCTTCACTTCTGAAATAATTTGAATTAAGAAATTTCATGCGGAACATTGATGTCTAATCAAATCAATGTTTACAGAGCATCATTTAGTGTGACTAGTGCAGTGTTAGGTGCTGTGAAAATATGGAAAAAAGAGTCCTCACTCTTACCCTTTCCATTACCAAATCACGCAAAACAACTGGAGAACTGCAGTGTTAAGAGACTCTGTAATTATCACTATAAAAGCAATCCAGACACTTGGAGAGATCCTTGTGGCCACAGCCATATTGGCAACTTCTTATTGTGTTGAGAACAATGATTTAAAACAAAGGAAACTACCTCTACCATCATCATCATTTCATAAAACAATTATTTTAACATCAAAAGAAGTAGATATGGCAACCTAAGAATAATTCACATTTAAAACTCTTCTTAAACTATACACAAATCAATTTTAGTCTTCTTTCCCCCAATACCTCTCTTCAAAGTCACCCAATTTTTGCCAGTTTCAGTGTATGTCTGAGGACATTTTCTATGTATACTCAAGCAGATGTGAACTTAAACCACAGAAACAGGGCTTTTCCTACTCAAAAATGATATCTCTGCATGTCAATACATATAGATTAATTTCATGCTTTTGAATGACTGCATAATAAGGGCTCCTTAGGTAAATTAAAATTCATTAAAAAAACTATATTATGTTGCTATAAATCAGTGAAAATTTTTATCATAGACCAACATTCACCCGGACAATGATGTCTGGATTTAGGAATTGAGACTTGAAAAGCAGAATTCGTCTGACCTGTGGTGGCGCAGTGGATAAAGCATCCACTTGGAATGCTAAGGTCACCAGTTCAAAACCCTGGACTTGCCCGGTCCAGGCAAATACAGGAAGCAATTACTATGAGTTGATGCTTCCTGCCCCCCTTTTCTCTCTCTCTCCCTCCTCTATCTAAAAGTCAATAAATAAATTTTTAAAAAAGAGAAAAGAAAAGCAGAATTCAGTTAATGGGAGGGAGATATAGTCCAGATAGGTGGATAGACGGGTAACTCAAGATTCAAACGTCCAGTCGTCACGGAGCTCACCAGTCTTCAGCGAAACAAAGAAGCCGGGTTTTACAGTATGAGAGAGCAAGGGCATGGGGCAATCTACCTCTACCACTTTCAGGTGTTCTTCCTTGCACCAGGAAAAGCTGGCAATACCTATTCACAGGGTGACTGAGGAAACTACATGAAAAGTGCTCCAAACAATGTCAGCAGTGTTGCACAGACAGGAGCAGTGAATATGGAAATATGTAAGGACCATAGGGCCAGACTCCTAAAAGAACAGTCTTCGGGACCTGAAGTTATAATGGGCAAACGAGAGCCAAATCAATCACAGGAGAGGCACGGGGCGGGATGGGTTGGGACAAGCACAGACGGTACGCTCAGGGGCAGCTCCGTGCCTTTCTCCAGGGAGGATGCTTAAGGCGATCGCGGACCCGCAAAAAGCCTAAGGAAAGGGTCTGGAGAAAGAGACAAGTAGAGAAAAAGGGGGCACACCACAGCTTCTAAGGGCTTTTTATTTTTTAAATACGACCGTACCTTTGAATACGAAAGTCATCCGTTGGACCCCGAAGTCATCTGTGCATCCCAAACTGAGAAGTCCGGCCTCTACAGCCCGGGGGATTCCCCTTTCTGCAGCCCCCCCCCCCCCCCACCTCCCGCCCGGACCTGCGGGACTCACCTCTTCGCGGCCTCGCAGTCCCACTGCCCGGCCCCGCGCGCAGGTTCAGTTCCCCGCAGGCGGTCCGGAGGGTTCAGAACCGGCCCGTGCTTCTCTCTCTCTCTCGAAACCTCTACAGGGTACGGAGAAACGGCGATCTCATCGGCCCGAGTGCCCCTGGGTCCGGGTACCGCCGGAGAGCCGCCAGGATTAGGCGCTTCACGCGCCCGCGCCTCTCCGGAGCAGGACAATTACTAATTAGAGCGGCGCGCAGCGCGCGGCCGGGAAACACCGCCTCCACCGGCCCGGACTGCGGGACATGCGCAGTGCGGCTCAGATCCCCGTCCCCGGCCAGCGAATCCGCCAGCCTGGCCACGTGTTCGCCAGCGCCGCGAGGCTCGCAGGGCTGGGAGCGGGCAAAGGCGCGGTCTGAGCGAACTGTGAGCGTCCAGACCGATTGGGAACCCTTTCTTGGGGAGCCTGTCTTCGAACCCCTCCGCGGATTTGCGCCACTGAAGCCCGAGACACGCTTGCCAAGGCTCCAGCCTGGGCTAACCCCTTTAGCTGCTGGGAGCCCCGACTTGAGGGGCAGCAGGAGGTTCCTGACGCTACCCGGGCCCTTGAGGCGCGGGTCCTTCTAGAAGGTCCTGAGCTATTTCGGCCGGGTCTTCGTCCACGGGACGGAGGCCGCGCTTGTGCGCAGGGCCACGGCCCAGGAGACGAATTAGCAGAGGAGACCCAGCACAAAGGGCCATCGGAGCCAGGCCGGGGCGGGGCCGGTGGGAAAGAAGCCGTTGGGGACCGGGCCGTCTCCGCCCCGCCCCTGCCTGCCTCTGAAACGCGGAGCGGATTGCGCCAGCGCGAGAGGCGGCCTCGCTAGTAGTTCCGGTCAGAGGGCGGAAGTGTGCTCAGATCTCAGCTGCTGTCCAGCCAGCAACATGGTGGCATCCGTGCTGGAGACCTCTCATGTGTTTTGCTGCCCGAACCGGGTGCATGGAGCTCTGAGCTGGAGCTCTGGGCCTGAAGGACTTCTGGCCTTCGGCACGTCCTGTTCCGTGGTGCTCTATGACCCTCTGGTAAGAGAGATGTCGGGACGCCGGACCCCCCCGTGCTTCCGGGGCTGAATCAGCGGGCTACCCTGGGGACGGACTGGAGACCCTGCGCCAGAGCGAGAAGGCCGGGTCCGATCTGGGGAGGGTGTCTGGGCGAGGGCTCTCCCGGGAGCGCTCCAGACTCTCTCCTCGCGGTCTCCGTCAGCCTGGGGATCTGTTCTCACCAGGGATCTGTTCTCACCAGGGATCTGTTAACCCCACATAGAAACCGAAATGTTGACAACCTTTTCTGAAAACTTCTGTGGGAACTGTAGTGCTGTTAAAGAATTAGTTTGGGTTTTGAAAGATTTGTAATTCGGGTATGAATGAAATCCATTATCACAGGTGCTATTTCATTTTTATATTTACCGCAGTGTTACTTATTAAACTTTTGTTGTATTGAATTAAAAATATATATGCCACTTGTATTTTAGCTTTGGAATTGGACATTTTAAAGGTGGAGCCGTTGGGGTAAAGGTCATAGGGGATGGGGATCCTAAGCACTAGTTTGTAAGGCAGGACTTAACCCATTCCCTGAACTTAAGACCCAGTGATTGATTATTTTCTTGGCCCTTTCCCTACCAAACTTTTCAAATGGCTAGTTTTTGCATGCTTCCCGGATTTCGTTTTGCTTCCATTTCCACAGGTTAATTTTGGACAACAGTGTTGCTTCTCAGAGAGCCTCATTGTGAAAACTAAAGTGCTGGAAATTAAATGCAGTGCAGAAGCTAGCTTTATGTATTTCTTGTTATACTGCTTTATTAATTTGATTGAAAATTCCGTTGTCTTCACACCCTTTGCAGATTCTGATTTATATAGGAAATACTGTATTTGCTTTCTGTATCTTGAGCTTGCTTTCCTCCTTCAGTTTTTGTTTGTTACAGTATTGCTATGTACTCTAACTGGCAAGAGAAAGCACATAAAACTAAGGGTAGGCCTGACTAAGCAGTGGCCCGGTGGATAGAGCTTTGGACTGGGACGCAGAGTACCCCCCCACACACACACACTTGAGCGCGGGGTTGCTGGCTTGAGCATGGGATCCTAGACATGACCCCATGGTCGCTGGCTTGAACCAAGGGGTCATTCACTCTGCTGGAGCCCCCTAGTGAAGGCACATATGAGAAAGCAATCAATGAACAACTAAGGAGCCACAACGAAGAATTGATGCTTCTCTCTCCCTTCCTGCCTGTCTGTCCCTATCTGTCTCTCTCTCTCTGTCTGTCACAAAAAACGAACAAACAAAAAAAAACAGCTAAGGGTAAACTTTACAGTGACCATCAAGTGAGGACTGAGTCAGCTGTTGAAGCATATCTTTCTGTAGCTATTTAGTGGATTTGTGCCCATGCCTTGACTTCATATTTTTGTTTTTAATGATAAACTTGTGGCTATGTTAGGGGATTTTTAACATATTTGAAAAAATAGCCCTGGCCGTTTGGCTCAGCGGTAGAGCGTCGGCCTGGCGTGCGGGGGACCCGGGTTCCATTCCCGGCCAGGGCACATAGGAGAAGCGGCCATTTGCTTCTCCACCCCCAACCCCCTCCTTCCTCTCTGTCTCTCTCTTCCCCTCCCGCAGCCAAGGCTCCATTGGAGCAAAGATGGCCCGGGCGCTGGGGATGGCTCCTTGGCCTCTGCCCCAGGCGCTAGAGTGGCTCTGGTCGCGGCAGAGCGACGCCCCGGAGGGGCGGAGCATCGCCCCCTGGTGGGCAGAACATCGCCCCTGGTGGTTGTGCCGGGTGGATCCCGGTCGGGCGCATGCGGGAGTCTGTCTGACTGTCTCTCCCCGTTTCCAGCTTCAGAAAAAAAAAAAAAAAAGAAAAAATATGTATTGAACCTAAGAAGTACTTTGGTTTGTTAACTCTTTGCTGATTGTGCATTTAATTTAATGTAGGAATAAGAGCATGTGAGATACTAAAGTTTGGGTGTTTTATAAATTTTTGTGAGGACCCTTTGGGGCTAGCCCTGGACTGGGTGCTAATGGCAGAAAGATAATGGGTAATAGATAGCTCCTGCTCATTAAGGAATTCTCTATCTAATGAGAGAAAATGAAATGCTGTAAAGTGTTCCCCAGCCTCAACTAACTCGTGTGAAATATATTTGTGTATGCATATTTACCTCTGTCTGCCTTTTTCTCAGCGTGGAATTCCATTTGGCATATAAGTTAATACGAAGCCAGTGCAATTGGCAATAGAGAAAGGGGTTATAAAGGGAAGGTACTGTAATCATATAAAGAAGGTATTGTCTTCAGCAGTGAGTGGAGTAAAGAAAGCCCAAGTGTGGAGTGATGTTGGTAAAAGCAGCAGTCTGAAGAGATCTGATGTCTGAAGACCTTACAGTTGTGGCCTGGTGACCTTGTGTCGTTAGGGTTCAAGAACCCAACATCTGGTTAGCCATAATGTGCACATGAATTTGTATCCATTAATCACAAATTTCTCTATCGAAGGTGTTTTTCTTTGTGTGTGTCAATGAAATTCTTAAATTGGTGCAAGTATTGTAGAAGTAAGGCTGAGACCTGAGGGAACATGAGAAAGAGGTTCTCTATCTAGCCTGTGGTGTCAAGACAGGCTCCCCAGATGAAAAGGACAGGGGTGGAGAAGGGGTGGGGGTGGTGAGCAGGAGCTAGGCAGTTGAAGACCTGAACGCTCAGTGTGATGAGAGCACAGGACCTTGGCAATGGGAGGTGGTGAAAAGAATGAATCAGAGTGAGCCGATGATTTAAGCCCTGGTTACAAGTTTATAAATTAAGGAAGGTGATTCGATTTGAAGTAATCCTGAACTGTTTAGCATCAAAAACACGGAAAACTTTTTAAATAATTTACTAATTCCTCTGTAGGATAGATTCTAATTTGCTAACTGGTGTTTTCTTTGTTAAAGAAAAGGGTTGTTATTACCAACCTGAATGGTCACACTGCTCGAGTCAATTGCATACAGTGGATTTGTAAACAGGATGGCTGTAAGTATTAATCTGATTGTTAAAGCTTATCTGAATTGTTTTCTGATAAAGCGTGATTAGTCATTTTTCTTTCAACACTTCTCTTGATTTACCAGTAGCTTATCTGATACGCAGTTGGAAAATAGGAGAAAAGTGGTATGTCCAATGAAATATCTGACTTGTATTTTTACTTTATAGCAATCCAAGTAGGAATAACACAGTAGTGCTTAGAGCAGGGGTCCCCAAACTATGGCCCGCGGGCCGCATGCGGCCCCCTGAGGCCATTTATCCGGCCCCCACCGCACTTCTGGAAGGGGCACCTCTTTCATTGGTGGTCAGTGAGAGGAGCATAGTTCCCACTGAAATACTGGTCAGTTTGTTGATTTAAACTTACTTGTTTTTTATTTTAAATATTGCATTTATTTCAGTTTTGTCTTTTTACTTTAAAATAAGATATGTGCAGTGTGCATAGGGATTTGTTCATAGTTTTTTTTATAGTCTGGCCCTCCAACGGTCTGAGGCACAGTGAACTGGCCCCCTGTGAAAAAAGTTTGGGGACCCCTGGTTTAGAGTGAGGGTACAGGCAGCCTCAAACTATGGCAAGACCCCTGCCATCTCCTGTAGCTTCTGCTTGAAAGCTAGTAAGCATGGTCCATGTTGGGGCCCAGGCTGGGATTCCAAAGATTTGGCTTGTAGGGCACACAGGCTATTACTTTTTTGTTGATCCCAGTTTTCATCTTACTAACATCTGAAAAGTAAAGGCTGGGACTGGATCAGGAGACCCTTGGAGGTTTGTGACAGCTGTGAGGTCAAACTTGTTTTCAGAAAAATACCAAGAAGTTATTCATAGTTTTCATTCTCATTCTATCATAATTATACAGTGGCACTTTCTAGCAGCTACATGATGTTTGAAATTGCAACAGATAAAATACAGAAACATGAAAATCCAGTTGTATTCTAATAAAGTTAGATGTTAAAGAGATTTGCAGAAATATAAGACAATGCCTCTTGTTAATATTTTGGTTTGGAAAATACAGGGTTTTCCCTCACTGTAACAATTTTATTTTGTTAACATGCAATGGAGTTCATTATTATTATTTTTAAAGATTTTATTTATTGATTTTACAGAGAGAGGGGTGGTGCGAGAAGTATCCAGTCATAGTTCCTTTAGTTATTTATTGCTTGTTTGTCATATGTGCGTTGACCAGGGTAGCCCAGGGTTTCAAACCGGTGATCTCAGCATTCCAGGTTAACGCTCTATCTTCTGCACCACCACAGGCCAGGATGGAATTTATTATTATTATTATTTTAAATTTTCCACTGATAGAGAAAGGGAAAGACAGGCTGACAGGCTGACAGACAGACAGACAGTAACATTGATATGTTCTGTATGTGTCCTGACCAGGAATCTGTCAACCTCAGTGCTTTGGGATGAAGCTCTAAGCAACCAGGCTTATCTGGGTAGGGTTGGGGTCCTCAAAAAATTTTAAGATTGTAATGGAGTCCTGACACCAAACAATTTGAAATTTGCTGGACTAGATTATCTCCAAGTCTCTTTTATCTCTAAGATTATGTGACTCCAGAGTGTTTAACATATTGCTTTTAGATGGTGCTTCCAAAATCCTATGGAATTTCCTTAAATATACCTACTGTAGTTTTCTTATGAATTCAATTAATTTTACTTTTTGTTCTATAGACATTTATTAAGGGCATTCCGAGCCAGACACAAATGAATTACCTGAATTAGTGAGACTTTATTTTTTTTTTTTTTTTTTTTTTTTTTTTTTTTTTTTTTTTTTCTTTTTTCATTTTTCTAAAGCTGGAAACAGGGAGAGACAGTCAGACAGACTCCCGCATGCGCCCGACCGGGATCCACCCGGCACGCCCACCAGGGGCGGTGCTCTGCCCCCCAGGGGGCGATGCTCTGCCCATCCTGGGCGTCGCCATATTGCGACCAGAGCCACTCTAGCGCCTGAGGCAGAGGCCACAGAGCCATGCCCAGCGCCCGGGCCATCTTTGCTCCAATGGAGCCTTGGCTGCGGGAGGGGAAGAGAGAGACAGAGAGGAAAGCGCGGCGGAGGGGTGGAGAAGCAAATGGGCGCTTCTCCTATGTGCCCTGGCCGGGAATCGAACCCGGGTCCTCCGCACGCTAGGCCGACGCTCTACCGCTGAGCCAACCGGCCAGGGCGAGACTTTATTTTTAAAATTTTATTTTAATTAAGTGAGAGAGGCAAGAAGGCAAACACAAACTTCCGTATGTGCTCTGACTTGGATCTTTGCTCAAACCATTGGAACCATGTCTGCAGGAGGGGAAGAGAGAGAGAGATGGGGGGTGGAGAAGCGGATGGTCTCTTCTCTTGTGTGCCCTGACTGGCAATCGATCCTGGGGCTTCCACACGCCTAGCTGATGCTCTACCACTGAGCCAACTGGCCAGGGCCAGTGAGACTCTTGCTATGATTTCATCTGTGACCAAAAAAAAAAAAGTTGAATAAGCTACTTATTTTAGTTGTAATGCAGGATTAGTCACATTCAGTCAGTAAAAACCATTAAATAGTATAGTAAGAGTGGCTGTTAGTGCAGATATTAAAACACAGTTGGCCTGACTGGGCGGTGGCGCAGTGGATAGAGCATCAGACTGGGATGTGGAAGGACCCAGGTTCGAGACCCTGAGGTCGCCAGCTTGAGCGTGGGCTCATCTGGTTTGAGCAAAAGCTCACCAGCTTGGACTCAAGGTCGTTGACTTGAGCAAGGGGTCACTCGGTCTGCTGAATGCCCGCGGTCAAGGCACATATGAGAAAGCAATTAATGAACAACTAAGGTGTCGCAACGAAAAACTGCTGATTGATGCTTCTTATCACTCTCCGTTCCTGTCTGTCTGTCCCTATCTATCCCTCTCTCTGACTCTCTCTCTGTCTCTTTAAAAAAAAAAAACACACACACACAAAAAAAGTTGTAATTTTATTAATTGTTACTAATGACGTCAAAGACTACTTGAATCTCAGTATAGGGATTCGTTATAAAATATTAATTTGGGCTTGTATATTTTTTCTTTAAAAGTGAGGTTACATAAAATGAATTGCTTATACATCACTAATCTGTAACTATTAGGATTGATTTTCCCTAAAATAAGGCTCTGCCACCAGATAATTTAGATACTCTTTCTAACCCACATATCAGGTATCTTACAGTAACTCTCAAAATCATGTAGTTAGGTAAGCTGCTTAATTTCTGTGATGCATGAAAAAATTAAATCCCAAGGTCGCAGCTGGCTGACAGCAGGGTTAGGACAGGAATCTATAACTTCTGAGTCCCACAGTCTCTGAGCTTCCTGAACACATAGGCCAGAAGAAAAAAATAACTGGAAAATCCAAAGCAAAATTATTTATTATTTCCCCCTTTTAAAAAATCTAGATTTAGGCCCTGGCCGGTTGGCTCAGCGGTAGAGCGTCGGCCTGGCGTGCGGGGGACCCGGGTTCGATTCCCGGCCAGGGCACATGGGAGAAGCGCCCATTTGCTTCTCCACCCCCCACCCCCTCCGTCCTCTCTGTCTCTCTCTTCCCCTCCCGCAGCCAAGGCTCCATTGGAGCAAAGATGGCCCGGGCGCTGGGGATGGCTCCTTGGCCTCTGCCCCAGGCGCTAGAGTGGCTCTGGTTGCGGCAGAGCGACGCCCCGGAGGGGCAGAGCATCGCCCCCTGGTGGGCAGAGCTTTGCCCCTGGTGGGCGTGCCAGGTGGATCCCGGTCCGGCACATGTGGGGAGTCTGTCTGACTGTCTCTCCCCGTTTCCAGCTTCAGAAAAATACAAAAAATAAAAATAAAAATCTAGATTTACCCTGGCCAGATAGCGTGGTTTGTTACAGCATCATCCCAAAGTGCAAGGTTGTCAGTTCAGTCCTCGGTCAGGGCACATACAGGAACAGCTTGATGTTCCTGTCTCTCTCTCTCTCTCCTCTCTCTCTCTCTCTTTCTCTCTCTCTCTCTCCTTTTCTCTCTTGCTGAAATCAAAATAAAAAGTTTTTTAAAATCTAGATTTAGGGACATTCTGCAAAGCAACTGGATGGGATGCTCATTATCACAAAAATAGGGACTGGGAAACTATTCTAAATTCAAGGACAGTGAAAAAGGTTGACAACTAAATGTGTAATATGTGGTTCTTAGATTCTGAATTTTAAAAAATGTTATAAAAGACATTGGGACAATTTGGGGAAATTTTAATATGGGCTGTATATTACATAATGATACTATATAAATGTTAAAATTCTTGAATGTGATACTTGTAATGTAAGGGAATGTTCTAGTTCTTAAGAGATCCACAGTGAAGTGTTTGAAGGTCAAAGATCCTGATGTCTGCAACTTATTTTTAAGTAGTTTGTCAAAAACAAAAAGCCATCTCTGTATATAGAGTGGGGCAAAAGTAGGTTTACAGTTGTTTGTATGGAAAATATGATAATTAATAAATAATAATACAAGAATGTGTGTCGCATACTCACAACTATAAACTGGCTTTTGCCCACCAGTACATAGAGAGAGAGCAAACTCTTAAACAAATATGGCACAATTTTAACAGTTGGTTAATCTAAGGAAAGGGTTTATGAGTTTTTCAAAATAGTTGGTATAAAATAAAAATATTTACTGAGATATTTTTTTTCCAGCTCCTTCTACTGACTTAGTTTCTGGAGGATCTGATAATCAAGTGATTCATTGGGAAATAGAGAGTAATCAGGTGGGTAGACATACTTATAGATAAAAGAAATGACAGTTCTATCTACTTTTATTTTCAATATTTTCTTCATTTCTGTTCTGTTCTTCCTTTACAAAGTTGCCTAATTCTTACTTATCAGTAATCCAGATCTTGTATTGTTATACTTCACAGTCCCTGTGTGTACCCTTCCCTTAAATATTTGCTCCCAGCCTGACCAGGTGGTGGCGCAGTGGATACAGCGTCAGACTGGGACTTAGAGGACCCAGGTTCGAAACCCCAAGGTCACTAGCTTGTGCATGGGCTCATCCGGCTTGAGTGTGGGCTCACCAGCTTGAGCATGGGGTCACTGGCTTGAGCAAGGGGTGACTTGCTCTGCTGTAGCCCCCCCAACATATGATAAAGCAATCGATGAACAACTAAGGAGCCGTGGTGAAGAACTGATGCCTCTCATCTTTCTCACTTTCTGTCTGTCCCTATCTGTCCTTCTCTCTGTCTCTGTCACAAAAAACATAGAGATATATATAGATATATATATATTTGCTTCCATATTCATGTTATCAGTCATTACTGTGAACTTCTGATTATTTTTGGAATAATTTTCAAACTGCTCTTACATGGGCTGTTTGATCTGTTTTCAGTGACAGCAAAAATTAATACTGCTGGCCCTGGCCAGTGGTTCAGTGGATAGAGTGTCAGCTCAGCATATAGACATCCTAGGTTTGATTCCTGGTCAGGGCACACAGGAGAAGTAGCCATTTGCTTCTCCACATCCCTTTCCCCCTTCTCTCCCTCTTCCCTTCCCACATTCAGTGGCTCTCAATTGGTTTGAATGTGGGCCCAGGTGCTGAGGATAGCTCTATTGGAGGGCATTAGCCCCGAGTGTTAAAAAAATAGCTTGGTACTTGAGCATCGGCCTTAGACGGGGTTGCTGGGTGGTTCCCAGTCAGGGTGCATGTGGGAGTCTGCCTCACTATCTCCCCTCCTCTCAGCTAAAAAAACACAACATACTACTGTGTTTATAGAATAGTTGTTGCCATATAGATACAGATTTACATAATTGTGAGTGATAGGATATGCAGTGCTGGGTATGGATGGACCTCCACTGAGGAGCACTTATGTTGTTTCCAGTTGGAAGAAAAGATTAAAAGTGAAAAGTTGGTATGCTAGATATTTGAACATCTTCCATACAGAAGATGCGGATGAGGCAGAATGCTATTCCTGAATCAGGAACATAGTTTGAAGGCAAAATGTCCTTGAGTAAAGTACAAGGGTTGCTCCTGGGTCCGTGCCCTGACTGCTGTACCACAACCTTGGTGAAGTGAGTTCAGAAGAGACTTAAAGGTAGCCTCTGGGTTAGTTCTTAAAGTGGGAGGTGATTTCCTTGGAAGGAGTTTCAGTGGTGAGGATTCTTGGGAGGAGAAGTAGCATGAGTAAAAGCTCAGGTGAGAAAGGAGATGACCTGCTCAGGAACATACTGTTTTAACCAAAGCCCAAGTAAGATGTTTTTAGGGCAGGACTTTCTAATGCATTCAGAGAATTATTAGTCTCTTAATAGGTTCTTTAAGAAAAGGAATCTGTGGGCATTGAAGTTTGGAAAACACTGCATATCCTGTACTTTTAGAGAATCCAGTGCATGTGAGTGTAATGAGGGCTCTGAGAAGTTCTAATGGGCCTTATCTTTGTTTATCTTGCATTTCCTGAACTTGTTTCAAGTCTAATTTTCCTTTTCCTTTTAAATCTCTTAGCATCCCTTATAACTGAGGAATACAATTTGGGAAATGTTTCTAGATAATGCAGTATACATTCTAGATAATATGTGGGCAGTAATACTAGTGAAGCAGGAGATGATCTTCAGGGAATCTGAATACTTACTTTAAGAATTTATTATAGCCCTGGCCGGTTGGCTCAGCGGTAGAGCGTCGGCCTGGCGTGCGGGGGGACCCAGGTTCAATTCCCGGCCAGGGCACATAGGAGAAGTGCCCATTTGCTTCTCCACCCCGCCCCCCTTCCTTCCTCTCTGTCTCTCTCTTCCCCTCCCGCAGCCAAGGCTCCATTGGAGCAAAGATGGCCCGGGCGCTGGGGATGGCTCCTTGGCCTCTGCCCCAGGCGCTAGAGTGGCTCTGGTCGCGGCAGAGCGACCCCCGGAGGGGTAGAGCATCGTCCCCTGGTGGGCAGAGCATCGCCCCTGGTGGGCGTGCCGGGTGGATCCCGGTCGGGTGTATGCGGGAGTCTGTCTGACTGTCTCTCCCGGTTTCCAGCTTCAGAAAAATACAAAAAAAAAAAAAAAAATTATTACATGTTAGATATTTGGAAGTCATTGATGATTTATAAGAAGAGGAGTGTGAATATAAAAATATTAACCTTTGCTGATTTCTAAGAAGAGGAGTATGAATATCAAAAGATTAATCTGACATTTGTGTCCCCAATTAAAATAGGAAAAATGTAAAAGAAGGTATATAGGATGTACACTGCTGACAGACATTAGGGGATCAGGGAACGTGCACATCCTCCAGTACTTCCAGCCTTTTGTATAGTCATTTTCACCAATGAAATAAAAGTTGGTTTTGCATCTCATTTGCATAATCAAACAACTTTGACTTGTTTACTTTTCTGATGTTCTTGTTTGATAAAAAAAAAACAAATGTTTTTTTTAATCGCTCCATATTCATTTTGAAATATCTTCTAATTTTTTTATTATTTTTTTTAATAGAGACAGAGGGATGGACAGGGACAGACAGGAAACGGAGAGATGAGAAGCATCAATCATTAGTTTTTCTTTGCGCGTTGCAACACTTTAATTGTTCATTGATTGCTTTCTCATACGTGCCTTAACCGTGGGCCTTCAGCAGACTGAGTAACCCCTTGCTCGAGCCAGCGACCTTGGGCTCAAGCTGGTGAGCTTTTGCTCAAACCAAATGAGCCCTCGCTCAAGCTGGCAACCTCAGGGTCTCGAACCTGGGTCTTTTGCATCCCAGTCCGACACTCTATCCACTGTGCCACCACCCGGTCAGGCGAAATATCTTCTAATTTTTGTGAGCAGTATATTTGCAAAGAAAAAGTGATTTTGGTAGTGACTACATAGTAATGAAAGGAATTGGGAGCTGGTGGTTAGGGGAGCAAGTAATCAGAAACGGTGGTCAGACTTCTCAAAAGTTTATATTCTCTTCAACTGTGAGGGCCTATTTTTGGGTGACACTTTTTTTGGTCATTTTGTTTCTGATTCAGCTTTTGAAAGCGATCCGTCTCCGTGGCCATGAGGGACCTGTTTATGCAGTGCATGCTGTCTACCAGAGGAGGGCATCAGATACTGCAGTACATACACTGATAGTTTCTGCAGCTTCGGACTCCACTGTTCGGGTCTGGTCTAAAGAGGGATCAGAAGGTATGTGTAGAGACATTATAATCCAAACCAGTGAAACAGTTATTATCAGATGAAGGACAACCAGGAGAATGGGTATATCATCTTTTTAGTCTTTCAAGCAGCTTTTAAAATGTTATAGTTCTTATCTAAATGATTGTGTTCTTTGCACTTTTTCAAAATTTCTTATACCAAATGATTTGTTAATGTAAATTCCCTCTGTGCATTTTCAGATGAGAAATTTTATTCTCTGTGAGCTTGTTAAATATTGACCATTTAAATTCACCTGGTCAGTGGGGACTTGGGATTGGCTTCTCTCATCTCCCGGCTGATGTGATGACGCTAACCAACCTCGGTGGTGAGGAAGCTCAGAGTCATTTGTTTATGGTGTTTCTTGTTATTTTTTAGTAACATGCCTTCAGATCTTGAACTTTGGAGATGGATTCATGCTGGCTCTCTGCTTATCTTTTTTGCCTAATACTGATGGTGAGTATCCTGTTAAGTTCATGTTAAAAGAACAATATACACCAAAAAGTAAAAAAAGAAACTTAAAAATAAAAAAATTACACAAAAAGAAATAAAAGAACATATTTTTATATCTTCAGATGACTAGAACCTAAAGATTAAGGGAGGCTATTAGGAAATTTGGTAGCTGTTGAAAATTTAAATGGCTTAATGTGTAATCAAGATCAATATTGCTTTTTTTTTTTTTTTTTTTTGTATTTTCTGAAATTGGAAACCAGGAGGCAGTCAGACAAACTCCCACATGCGCCCAACTGAGATCTACCTGGCATGCCTACCAGGGGGCGATGCTCTGCCCATCTGGGGCATTGCTCTGTTGCAACCAGAGCCATTCTAGCGCCTGAGGCAGAGGCCATAGAGCCATCCTCAGTGCCCGGGCCAACTTTGCTCCAGTGGAGCCTTGGCTGCGGGAGGGGAAGAGAGAGACAGAGAGGAAGGAGAAGGGGAGGGGTGGAGAAGCAGATGGGCGCTTCTCCTGTGTGCCCTGGCCGGGAATTGAACCCGGGACTCCTACACGCCAGGCCAACGTTCTACCATTGAGCCAACCGGCCAGGGCAATATTGCTATTTATCAAATATATTGGCGATGTATGTAGATCTCATTTGGAAAAGTTGTCTAACTCTTTAGAAGGTAAAGGTCTGGGATAAGTTGAAAAAATACTGAAGATGGACCATGTGAACATTTCTTTCAAGAGAACAACCCTTTATAGCCTGCATGATGACATTTTTGCTTATGACCACTTAAAATCTCTAAACAGAAAATTTTCCCTTTTGCTATGAAACCCAGATGTCCCTTTCTTTGATTATCCTTCACAAAGACAATGGCCAGTGTGAGCCAGTCTGTCTCTTTGCCTCCTCAGTAATCTGGAGAACAGGCCTGGTGGAGAGAGGTGGAGTCTGGAAGCCCCCAGCCTCTTGCCTTTTGTGGCAGGAGCTGCAACTTCATGGCTTCATGTGATGTTCCTCTTTGTGCAAGGGCTCCCTTGGTAAAGGAACTCACACATCCAGGTTTTATAACAGAATTAATTTTTTTTTCACATACACTGAGGCCAAGTGACTAGAGTTTCTTGCTCTTGTGTTTAGTAGATTTAAAGTGAGAAAATCTTAGAAAAATCCACTTAGTAGCAAGATGTTTCCTTATAAAAAGAGTTCCTATTTTATTTTGCTGCACAATCATTAGGGCTATCTCTTAGTAATGTGAATTAGTTTTTTGTGCTATTAAAGAAAACCACTTTTACAGTTGCACATTTCATATCTTTTTAACCACGTTTAATTTCATACTCTTTTGTTTGGTTCTCTAATTGCTTCAGCAGTTTTGTTTTACTATTGAATTCTCAAACAAAATGTAAGGCCCTCAAAGTAACAAATACCATTTCATCTTTGCAGTAACCATGATGCCAGGCTCGTAGTAGCTCTTTTATTCATTCGGGCTAACCTTAATATTAGTCTTCTGACCAACAGTGAGAATCCTCCCAGCTTGCTCTTGCGCTTCTCTTTTCACTGCTCCTTCTATCATAAAATATACACGTATAATGAGAAAAGGACTCAGTTAATCAGTAGTCATTTATTGCCAAGTCACCATTTAATAGAGCATTTTAGAGCGTTCATTGTATTCCTATAGACATTTATTGAGCACTTTCAATTTATTTGTTCAGTGATGTGAGAAATAAAAGTCAAAACTATTTAGAGCTTAGACTCCAGCATAGGTGATAATTGTAACATATGATGGAATACTTAACAGTGAAGCCTCTTTTTTCCCCCCCAGTGCCAATATTAGCATGTGGCGATGATGACTGCAAAATCCATTTATTTGTTCAACAAAATGATCAGGTAATTAATGATCTTTATTAAGAGAATGGCATTAGCTTCTGCTGAATTACATTTCTTAGTACAGGCTATTTCCAGATTATAGTCTTTTAGGAATGTTCTCATTTAAACCAAAATAATCCAATAGGATCTTTCTATAAGTGTCTGCTGGATGGTTTCCCACTCTGAACACCAAGCAGCTGCTGCCTTGACTACCAGGTCCAGAGTTTTTAGAGGGAAACAGGTTGTCAGATTGAGGAGGGAAAGAAGGAAGAGACTGTGGCAGATTTTTTTTTTTTAATTTTTAAATGAAACATATCATACCTACAGTCAGAACACTCCCGAGTAGTGTTTATTTGTCCTTCTGAACCTTTTGTACACTTTAAGTGATTAAATTAGGGGAGGAAGTTTCTAGAAAGGGGGTTGGTTAACTTGTTCATTTATTTAATAATGGAGATACTGTACTTCCTTCTTTGCATTCTGTAAGATAGTTTAAAATGGTTGTGAATGTCCAACTACCCAGCTTTTATTTGTCTTACATCATAGCATATATTACTGTATATTGTAAATATTTAGAATATTTGAAGTCTACAGATATTATATTTTCTACTCAGCATTGCTCAGCTAGATGATTTTGGTCATTATGAGATTTTTTTCATGTGAGACCTCTGTCTTATGTCTAATCAGATGGTGTTCCTTGTTAAAAAGAAAAAAGATGTAGTAGCACTGGCTGAGACCAAATGAAATCAGTGATATGAAAATACTTTCTTACACCAAGCCCGATGATTTTTATCTTACTAGTTTCAGAAAGTGCTTTTTCTCCGTGGACATGAGGATTGGATAAGAGGCGTGGAGTGGGCAGTCTTTGGTCAGTATGAAATATGAAATTTTGCTCAAGTACATGTATTGGGAACAAACGTGTAAATTCTGGGAAAGCAGCCTCCTGTGTTTTAATTAAACTTTTTTTATTTCCTGTATTTTTCCGACGCCGGAAACGGGGAGGCAGTCAGACAGACTCCCGCATGCGCCCAACCAGGATCCACCCGGCACGCCCACCAGGGGGCGTCGCTCTGTTGCGACCAGAGCCACCCCAGCGCCTGGGGCAGAGGCCGAGGAGCCATCCCCAGCGCCCGGGCCATCCCTGCTCCAGTGAAGCCCCGGCTGCGGGAGGGGAAGAGAGACAGAGAGGAAGGAGAGGGGGAGGGGTGGAGAAGCAGATGGGCGCCTCTCCTGTGTGCCCTGGCCGGGAATCGAACCCGGGACTTCTGCACGCCAGGCCAACACTCCACCACTGAGCCAACCGGCCAGGGCCAAACTTTTTTTTTTTTTTAATATTTATTTATTTATTATTATTATTTTTTTTCCTTTTCTGAAGCTGGAAACGGGGAGAGACAGTCAGACAGACTCCCGCATGCGCCCGACCGGGATCCACCCGGCATGCCCACCAGGGGCGACTCTCTGCCCACCAGGGGGCGATGCTCTGCCCCTCCAGAGCGTCGCTCTGCCGCGACCAGAGCCACTCTAGCGCCTGGGGCAGAGGCCAAGGAGCCATCCCCAGCGCCCGGGCCATCTTTGCTCCAATGGAGCCTTGGCTGCGGGAGGGGAAGAGAGAAACAGAGAGGAAGGAGGGGGTGGGGGGTGGAGAAGCAAATGGGCACTTCTCCTATGTGCCCTGGCTGGGAATCGAACCCGGGATTTCTGCACGCCAGGCCGACGCTCTACCGCTGAGCCAACCGGCCAGGGCCCAAACTTTTTTTTTTTTTGCATGTAATGTTTTTCTATTGTCCCAATTAGAAAAGAGAATACTTATCCCTTTCATGGACTATTATTTGAGGTGGTAGAAGATGAAACAAGCTGATGTTAGGAATAGGACACAAACACACACCCACATACACAAAAGAGGGCATGAGCTGACTATTCCACATGCAGACATTCTTGAAAAGTTTTTTGTAAATCTTAGTATACTATATTTAAGAATACTGCATGCTACAACTTTATATATATATATATATATGTTGTATGTGTATATCTAGATATATACTGAGTGAATATATTGGCATTAGCATTGTGTTTATATATATATCAATGTTAGCAAAACTAATAAGGTCAAATGAATGAAGGGTAAGGAAGCAAAGTCTTAATTTTTTCAGGAAATCTAGAAATGTGCCTACTGTAGAGGAGAAAGTCATTTACCTAAATTTAAGAATATAATGCTTTAAAAATAATAAATTTTGTTTTTTAATTAGGTAGAGATCTTTTCCTAGCAAGCTGTTCACAAGATTGCCTGATACGTGTATGGAAGCTGTATATGAAATCAACATCGTTAGAGACTCAGGATGATGATAATATAAGACTGAAGGAAAATACTTTTACTATAGAAGATGAAAGTAAGGAATAATGAAAGTATTTGTTTCAGTAATACTTATATCTCTTAGCTGATACATTTATGTTTCACTATATATGTATGTAAAGGTTAGTTTTTCAAAAGTGTCAGAGCCCTACCTAAAGCTTGATACTGTGCATTTTTTCTTTTAATAGAATGATGAGTCATTTTTCATATATGAAGCTTTTTCTTCTAAATCATGTTAGTGAGATTTTAAAATATTGTTAAAAGTATTTTTTAATGTTTTCTCAACAAATTAATTTGTATAATGTTGCTAAATTTGTAATTAAGCATAGGAAGATCTAATGAGATAATGTGAATTATCTATACCTTTGTTGGAAGATATTCTACAAGACAAACTAAATCACTACATTTGAGGAGTATATATAATTCTGATTTTCACCTGCATGGGGTATTGATCCTGTTGAAATATCGTAATTGAAGAAATTATTTTTGTTATGTTTGCCTTTTGAAGAAGATATTTTTCCATGTGTATATATATTGTGAAGTTAGTTTTCAGCAGCTTTATTCCCCCAGGAATTCTCTTCTTTGTTATTACTTTCCTTGGTCATAAAGCTTTTTTTTTTTTTTTTTTTTTTTTTTTTTTTTTTTTTTTACAGAGAGAGAGTCAGAGAGAGGGATAGACAGGGACAGACAGGAATGGAGAGATGAGAAGCATCAATCATTAATTTTTCGTTGCACATTGCAACACCTTAATTGTTCATTGATTGCTTTCTCATACCTGCCTTGACCACGGGGCTTCAGCAGACCGAGTAACCCCTTGCTTGAGCCAGCGACCTTGGGCTCAAGCTGGTGAGCTTTTTGCTCAAACTAGATGAGCCCTCGCTCAAGCTGGCGACCTCGGGGTCTCGGATCTGGGTTTTCTGCATTCCAGTCTGATGCTCTATCCCCTGCGCCACCGCCTGGTCAGGCGGTCATAAAGCTTTTAAGAGTTGAGATTTTGGTAACAGTTTAATGGAGTGGAAACAAAGAAATACTATAACCAGCATATTATGAGTAGCTATTCCCAAACTTGAATTTTTTTGTGATTTTTGTTGTTGTTAAGTGAGATGCGGGAAGGCAGGGAGACAGACACAGACAGACACCTGCGTGTGCCCTGACCGGGATCCATCTGGCAAGCTCTCTACAAGACGATGCTCTGCCCATCTCGGGCTGCTGCTCTGTTGCTCTGCAACCGAGCTATTTTAGCTCCTGAGGTGAGGCCATGGAGCCATCCTCAATGCCTGGGGCCAACTTACTCGAATCATTCAAGCCATGGCTGTGGGAAGAGAAGAAAGAGAGAGAGAATAGGGAGGGGTGGAGAAGCAAATGGTCGCTTCTTCTATATCTCCTGACTGGGAATCAAACCCTGGACTTCCACACACTGGGCCAATGCTCTACCACTGAGCCAACTGGCTCGGGCCTTTTTGTGATATTTTTATTAACTATTTTATTTGAGAGATAACAATACTGATTTGACATCATTTACTTTTCTGCATTTAGTTTTTTAAAAATGGTATAATAATACTGTGCTAATGAAGGAGGTTGGCATGGGTGTTTTTGCTTTTAAATTGTAGTACTATAACAGTAGCTATCCGGAAGATATTAAAAATAGAGAATATTCTTTAATATTTACTTATGACCAGGTAGAGACAATGATAGAGAAGAATTTATCTATATTTAGAATGTTTTTCCTTCTGTAATTTTGAACAGTGGGTGAGTAAAGTTAATGAAGTTTAGAGTGCATGTTCTTTTTGTTGACTCTAATAAATCATGTTTAGTTCTGGATTTTTTTCTAGACAAATGTATTACTGAATTGGTTATGAAAATGTTCTTTTTAGAAGAGTTTTGAGGAAATAGTACTTTATGGCTTTTGTTACAGGTATTAAAATAGCATTTGCAGTTACTCTGGAGACGGTGCTGGCTGGTCACGAAAACTGGGTCAATGCAGTTCATTGGCAGCCTTCATTTTACAAAGGTAGGAAGAAAAATGTACACATATCCTTCATCTCAGTTAAATCTCACAGATTTTTCAGCTGACCAAATAAAGCGGAGGATATCTTTTTCTTTTTTTTTTAAGCTACAGAGAGACAGGAAGGAAGAGAGATGAGAAGCATCAACTCGTAGTTGCAGTACTTTATTATTTGTTTTATTATTTGTTTATTGATTGCTTTTCATACATGCCTTGACCAGGGAGCTCCAGCCAAGCCAGCGACCATGGGCTCAAGCCAGTGACCATGAGATTATATCTGTGATCCCACTCTTAAGCCAGTGATGCTGCGCTCAAGTTGTTGAGCCTGTGCTCAAGCCAGATGAGCCTGCGCTTAAGCCAGTGACCTCAGGGCTTGAACCTGGGACCTCAGCGTCCCAGCTCAACACTTTATCCACTGCATTACCACTGGTCAGGCAAGTGGAGGTTGTTTTTGAGTCTGATTAGAAATCTCAACTGTAAGACATTTTCAAGTTGACAAAGTGTAATGCTACACTCTTATTCTGCTGGACACTCATTTCCATTGAGAATTGTACTCCTGAGTAGGAAAGGGATGCTTCCTGCCAAGATCCTGGAACCACCTCAGCCCTATTAACTTGGTCTCTGAAAAGTTTTGGACTAGTTTTTATGGGTCTTAAGAGAAACTGACTTTCAGGCAAACTGCACTGGATCCTTGACCCTTAGCAATATGAAGCTGGTAATACCGACGCACATAATTTATCAAAAAATAAGGCTCCCTCTCTTCCTTTTGCCCTTAACCTCTGTTTATGGAATGGTGATTGTGTGCCCGCTCCAGCTGGTCCTGGGGTGTGGAGCTAAGGAAGGCACAGCCTCCTGTTCTGTCCCACGGCCCCTCCCGCAAGGCAGAAATAGAGAGGATCAATAGTCAGTGTTAGGTAATCACCACTCAGCTTTTATTATATTACGCTGTATTTGCTGTAGTGCAAATAAATTCAGATATTTTAGATATTGAGGACCGCTGTGTATTCTTTTCTGAACTTCTGTCCCTCTATCCTTCCCGAGAGGCAACTGCAGTACTGAATTCAGGGCATTTGCATTCCCATGCATGTTTTTATACTTTAACTTTGTACTACTTATGTAGCCATAAACAATAGTTTTACAGCTACAAAACTTGATATCAGTGTGTATTTAGCCTCTTACAACATGCCTTTTTAACTAAGCATGCTAAATATTTGGAGTTGTAGCCATGTTGATTTATCTAGCTCTAGTGTGTTAATTTTTTAAGTTTTTATTTATTGATTTTAGAGAGAGGAGAGAGAAAGGCGGGGGGGGGGGGGGGGGGGGGGGAGCGAGAAGTATCAGCTTCTCATATGTGCCTTGACCAAGCAAACCTGGGCTTTTGAACCAGTGACCTCAGGATTCCAGATCAATGTTTTATTCACTGCGCCACCACAGGTCAGATTCTGGTTTATTTTTATTTTGTTTATTGGTTAGTTTAATATTTCATTGTCTAAATATACCACAACTTGTTTACCTGTTCCACCAGTGGTAGACATTTGTGTTGTTTTCCAGAATTTTGCTATTGCATTGTAAAATGAACATTTTTGTGGTGTCCTTGTTTTTTTTCTGGTAATCTTCAAACATAATGCCTGTTGAAACCCTAAAGAAATTAGTTTACATTTTTTAGATGGTGTTCTACAGCAGCCAATGAGATTGTTGTCTGCTTCAATGGATAAGACCATGATTCTCTGGGCTCCAGATGAAGAGTCAGGAGTGTGGCTAGAACAGGTAAAAATGTGAATATTTAAGGAATAGAAAATTGGGTTTAGAAACTGAATATTTAATTCCCAAGTCTATTCGTAGAGCTTTAAGTGTTCACTCTTTGTATATATTATATAAGTGAGGACACAATCTCGGAGTCAATGGTGTGTGTTGTGAGAAATGTGGACTATTGGTTACAAATTGTTTTCTGTTTATTGCATAGGTTCGAGTAGGTGAAGTAGGTGGAAATACTCTGGGATTTTATGATTGCCAGTTCAATGAAGATGGCTCTATGATCATCGCTCACGCTTTCCACGGAGCATTGCACCTTTGGAAACAGAATGCAGCTAATCCAGTAAGAAAAGAACTGTTAAATAAAGTGTTTCTGATTAGAAGAGTGAATGCTAACTGAAACCCATGTTAATAGTGTTTTACATAAAACAGTCTACAGAACCATAGTAGAGGCATTTAACTTCAAATGACATCACTTCTTTTTGTAAACATTATTTTGTAGTTTACTAGGTAAGAACCTCATGCTTTTCTAAGAAGAGTATTCATTTCTCTGGCATTGTTGAAGTATTGAAAAATGAGCACATGCATACATTTTCTACATAAGTGAACTTTATATAAATTTTAAGTTCTCCCTTTAAGCTATATAATTTTTTTATGGGAGTTTTATCTAAAATGTACAGCTTCCCTGTCTTAAAGAAGGTAACATAGTTTGATATTTTCTTTTTGAATGGCTAGGTACCCCATAGATAGTTACTGAATAAATAACTGAAAGAAGGCATTCTGAGGACCTGTTATTTTGTGTTGGAATATGTTGATGCTCTCAGAGGTTGTTAATATGTATTATTCTGCATGGCCCACCAAATATTGGACTCTTTTAGCTTTTTATAATTTTTGGTCTCTTCTTAAAGAGAGGTAATCTTTCTCTCATTATATTCAACAGTATTCCATCTCTTACTTTCAAATTTGCTTCTTATCTACTGCTTGGGTTTGGGGAAATAAAATAGTAGGAACATAGTTGCTAAGAGCACAGGCCTTGGAGATAGACATCCCGAGTTTAGATTCTGCCCCAGTGCTCACTTACCAACTGTGTGTCCTTGAGGACATTACCTAAGCTCTGTCTCAGGTTCCTCCTTTGTAAAATGAGGATAGTAATAGCACCTACTCATAAGATTTTTATGATCCTTAAATGAGTTAATATTTGTACAGTATTGAGAAATAGGGCCTGGCATATACTGGATACTATATAAATGTATTTCAGTAAAATACAGTGAAATGTGGGTGTTTTATTAGCAGATTCTACATGTACATCTGATTACTTCTTTTATAAATAAAAATTATGGATTTGCATAACCTTTCATTTGTGGGCTTTGTAATAGATGTGTTACCTATGAGGATTTAATATCTTCATACGTAGGGTGACTTACTCTTTCCCTTCTGTCTTCTGTTTGTAATTGATCTTCATGATTATTTGGACTATTAAATTAAGAGGGAATCACCAGCTATAACACTTTGTGTTTGGGGGGATAAATTTAATTTCATTCTTAACTCGGAGCTCCTTTGAGCCATATTTCAGATGGTCTTTGAAAGCCTTCATAGAAAAAAGCATCAAATGAGTAAGGAGAAACTCAAACCAGACAACAGAATTTTACTGTACTTATTCTTATAATTTGGCTTCAAATTTATAATATACTTACAAGTACTGAGGATGAGTTTTTAAATTGACTATTTTTTAGAGCAATTTTAGGTTTAAAGAAAACTTAAGCAGAGAGCATGCAAGGTTTTCATATATCTTTGTGTCCCTACCCCACACACACAGCCTTCTGCACTGTCAAACATCCCAAACCAGAGAGGCACATTTGTTACAATCAAGAGTGATTTTAATTTTATTTATTTATTTATACAGTTTTATTTATTGATTCTAGAGTGAGAGGGAAAGTGGGTGAGAAAGAGAGAGAGAGAAACATTGATCTGTTTTTGTATGTGTGCTGACCTGGGATCGAACCAGCAACCTTCTGAGTATTGAGATGATGCTCTAACCAGCTGAGCCACCTAGCCAGGACAAGAGTGATTTTTAAAAGCAAATATTGCCCTTCCACTTATGGAGTGGAATACTACTAATAATCCAAAAGTGCTGCCCTGTGTTCAGAACTTTTTGAAACCTCCCATTAGTGCTAACTTTAGAATCTGTTTTTATGTCACAGAGGACATTAATCACATTTCTTTGCCATAGCGTTTTTATTTTTTATTTATTTATTATTTATTTTTGTTTTTATTTTTTTGACCAGAAAATAATACAGCTTAGCTTAATTACTGACCCCATCATAAGACTTGACTTTGAATGACCTTTTAGTTACTAACAACAATTTAATTTTTCTTCTAAGACAAGTTTTGCCACCACTTGAGTTAAAGCAGGCATATGACATTTTCTGTATTTCATTGTTACTGTTTATTTACGATGGCCAGTGCAGGCTCCCTCAGCAATGGACCAACTAGATTTGATTCACCTTCTGTCTTATACATCTGCTTTGTCTTCTCTTTTTACAGATCCAATTAAATTTAAAAAATTTTTTTTCTGCAGTGAGAAACTTAAGGTGCCACAAAGAAGAATTGATGCTTCTCATCTCTTTCCCTTTGGTCTTTCTGTCCTTATCTGTCCCTCTCTCGGTCTCTCTCTGTCTCTGTCACACACACACACACAAAATTCTGTCAATTTAATAGTGGGAAAGAAGGTAGGGGTAGGGAGAGAGAGAGAGCAAGAAGCATCAACTCTGTTTCCCTTTGTTGTTCCCTTTAGTTGTGCACTCACTGATTGCTTCTCATATGTACCCTGACCTGGGTTCTAACCCATGACCTCAGTGTACTGGGGTGACATTTTATTCACTGAGCCGCCTGACCAAGGCCTCTGTGTTTTCTTTTACTTAGTAAAGGAAGCCATTGAGGCACACACTCAGAATCTACTAACTCATTTTACACAGTACTCTTCTAATTTAGTTTAAATAATAGTCATATAATACCTAGCATGTGCTGGTATTGTCCTATGTGTTTTACACATATAAAGTCATTTAATCCTCATAATGATTCTATGAAGTAGGTAATTTTACAGAAAAGTTAATTTAGGCACAGAAAGGTTCAATAGTATCTGTTTTCTAGGAGGCATTCATTAAATAATGAATGGAGAGGAATTTCCCAAAGTTACAGCTTTAAGGGGCACAGGACATATTTGAATGTTTAAGTTCTAATATGCTTGACTGGAAAACAGATTCTATTATTTTAAAATTCCATCTTGTTTACTTGCCTTTTCTTCTTGCTTGGGGGCTCAGTCTTTCCCATTGTAGGACCTGAGGGCTGAAGACATTATCAGTCTTTATTTTATTGGGTGGTGATGTGTCATGAACACTTTCATTACAGAGAGAGTGGACTCCAGAGATTGTCGTTTCAGGACACTTTGATGGTGTCCAAGACTTAATGTGGGATCCAGAAGGAGAATTTATCATTACTGTTGGGACTGACCAGACAACTCGACTTTTTGCTCCATGGAATAGAAAAGACAAATCACAGGTAAAATATTGTCCTACTCTACTGATCAACTTTACAGAAACATCCATGGCATATGAAAATTGGAGCAATATCATTACCCATTAGGGAAATGGATATTTTAAAACCATGACAAAATGTCACTATACATGCTCTAGAATGGCTGAAGTAAAAAATACTGACAGTAACAAGTGGCAACTGGAACTTTCATATGTTGCTAGTGGAAATGTAAAAAGATACCAGCACTCTGGAACACAGTTTATTTTCTTAAAAACTTAAACATACATGTACTCTTTACAGTTCAAATAATTCAAATGGGCCTGACCTGTGGTGGCACAGTGGGATAAAGCGTCGACCTGGAACACTGAGGTCGCCGGTTCGAAACCTTGGGCTTGCCTGGTCAAGGCACATATGGGAGTTGATGCTTCCTGCTCCTCCCCCTTCTCTCTCTCTCTCTGTCTCTCTCTCTCACTCCTCTCTCTCTAAAAAAAATCAATTAAAAAAATAATAATAATAATTCAAATGTATTTACTTTAGTTCCACACAAAAGTTGTGTTATGCCTTTTAATTCGTTAGGAAGCACTACTAAGTCTGCTGTAAGAGATGATTTCTAAAGTCAGAGTGTCAGGTAATAATGTTTGAGGGTTGTTTTTATTCAGGACATTTTCCAGTCTTGGCCCTGAGCTCAAAAAAATCTAAATAAAACTTTACCACTGGTAAGCCATTGAGCGGTGCTCTGCCATAGAGAAAGCTGACTCCAATCTCTGATAAAAATTCATGGACTCTGACTCCGGGTCAGGCAACGGGTGCTAATGAAATTTGCCACTGACGTTACTGCTTCAGTAGAATGCGGGAGATTCAGATTAATAGAGTTGAGGATACAGTCCTCAGTGGAGTAGTGTTATATATAGTCAGTGAAAAACCCGGCAAATGATTTGGAGTGGTTTTCTGTTACTTTTGGTGATTTGTTACCGATACAGCTCAGTTGTTTATTCATGATCCACTTAAAAAAAAATCAATAAATTGGACTTAACAAAAATGTAAAATTTTGCTCTTTGAAAGACATCATCAGAAAAATGAGAAGACAAATCACAAACTGGGAGAAAGTATTTACAAGTCAGAAAAGAATTTATATCCAAAATATATATAAAACTTTTCTGAACTCAGTAATTGGGAAGCAAATAATGCAGTAAAAAAAATGGGCAAAAAATTTAAACAGATATTTCTCCAAAGAAGACATCTGACTGGAAAAGAAGAACAGGAAGAGGATTCTTGTTAGTCATTAGGAAAATGCAAGTTAAAGCTATATATAGTAAGACACACCTGTTGGGATGATGAAAGTTAAAAGACTGACTAGACAAAGTAAGTGTTAATGAGGGAGTGGGCAACTGGAACTCTCATATACTACTGATAAATGTATAACTGCTTTGGAAATACTTAGGCAGTTTCTTAAATGTTTAAATATGCATCTACTATGTCATACAGCCATTCTTCTATAGGTAGTATTTACCAAAGAAATAGAAGCTTGTATCCATACATAGACCAGTACATGAATGTTCGTGACTGCTTTTTTAGTAAAAGACAACTGGAAACAATCCAAATGTCTTATCAGTAGGAGAGTGGATCAAGCAGTGGTATATCAGCGCAAGGAAATACTCAGCAATAAAGGCATTGGACATTCATAACCACAACAGCATGGATGAATCTGCCCCAAGGCCATAGCTCAGTGGCATAATAATTGATTTTTGTGTCTGATATTTTGCTCATTGAAAAGAATTCAGTTTTTTGCAACACATGATTATTTTTGTTTATCCTATTTTAACACCTAGGTGACTTGGCATGAAATTGCACGGCCTCAGATACATGGATACGACCTGAAATGTTTGGCAATGATTAATCGATTTCAGTTTGTATCTGGAGCAGATGAAAAAGTTCTTCGAGTATTCTCTGCACCTCGGAATTTTGTGGAAAATTTTTGTGCCATTACAGGCCAACCACTGAATCATGTGCTTTGTAATGTGAGTATCCCTCTAAATATTTTAACTAAATCTAGTCACAAAATTTTAAATGTAAAAAAAATTTGCTTAAGGCTATAAATGGAGTATATGAGTAGATAGACTTTATTGGCTTGACAAACTTTTGTGTACACTGTGGCATGCAGTAATTTAAATATGAAATATTATATTAAAACCAGAAATTTTGTAACAAATTAACCAAAGTGCTAAAAAATTGGTGTTAAATAGCCTAACCAGGCAGTGGCGCAGTGGGTAGAACATCAGACTGGGATGCGGAGGACCCAGGTTCGAGACCCTGAGGTCGCCAGCTTGAGCATGGGCTCATCTGGTTTGAGCAAAGCTCACCAGCTTGGACCCAAGGTCACTGGCTTGAGCAAGGGGTTACTCAGTCTGCTGTAGCCCCACGGTCAAGGCACATATGAGAAAGCAATCAGTGAACAAACAACTAAGGTGTCGCAATGAAAAAGTGATGATTGATGCTTCTCATCTCTCTCCGTTCCTGTCTGTCTGTCCCTATCTGTCCCTCTCTTTGACTCTGTCTCTGTAAAAAAAAAAAAAAAAAAATTGGTGTTAAATTAAGGCATGAATACTATGTATTATTACTGTCCTGATTTTGATGGATAGCATATACTATACAGTAGTTTTATATGAGATAATTTGATTGATATAAATTGAAGAATTTAAGCAGATTATAGGCATTTCATAATAGCAGTGGTTGCTGTTTTGATTTATATACATGATTGTTTATAAAGAACACATAGAAGTACCTTAAATATAGAACTGTGGGTATGTGGTTAGCCATTCTGCTTTTTTTTTTTTAATGTTTATTTTACTGATTTTAGAGGGAGAAGAAGGGAGAGAGAGGAACATCAATTCATTCTTGTATGTGCCCTGACCAGGGATCAAACTGGCAATCTTTATTATAGGTATTTAAAATGGCACTCTGTAAAAATTTAAAATATTTGAGTATTTATATATGTTTAGTGAAAATACTATGATGCCTTTCTGGGAAACATCTGTGTTTGCATGAGCATCATTAGGAATGTGCCTTTTAGACTCTAGGAAGTATAGCTCCGGGCCTTCCATTTCCAGCGCATTCTTTGCTAGAAGCCAGCCCAGTGCATTTCCTATTGGACCCTGAAACCCACTAGGGTGTGATGAGCTCATCATGTATGAGAGGATGCCCAACTTTCTGGATTGGGTGGAGGATGGAATTTAGCTGGAACCTGTCTGTTGGTGTGTGGTTCCTTAGCTTGCATTTGTTAGTTCAGGAAATGGAAGTGTGGGGTGTGGGCACATATCCACACATAGGTGGCCTTTAAACTGATTCTCAGCATTTAGGAGCATGACGTGTTTATAGTGCCTGAGGGAACAGTAACTTAGTTTTTAAAATATTTATCACTTTTTATTCCAGCAAGACAGTGATCTTCCAGAAGGAGCTACTGTTCCTGCTTTGGGATTATCAAATAAAGCTGTCTTTCAGGGTAAGGCTTTAGCCTCCAAAACTGTTGAACTTATAGTGGTACATAAACCAAATTACATACTTATATAACATATACTTAATTACAGCCGATATTTTTTAAAAATCAAGACACACATATGTCTGCCACATATTTTGTGATGAGTACTCTGTGCACATGCAGACCGTGCAGCAGGTGCAGCTTCCGCACAACGTGCCGTGGACACTACAACCACGGGCGCTAACGTGGTAACCTGAGGGATGCTCCAAGGTTTGAAAGTTTGGGAAATGTTAGTCAAAGAAAAAGGAAGGAATACTTATGGAATTGACTGGTGCTTCTAGGAGCATGTTTGGAAAATACTGGAGTAGCAGAAATACCCTTGGCTTTGGAATCATGAGGATATGGCTTTGAATTACATTACCGAGGTGCCACTGCTTTCTAACTGGTGACCTGAATATTGGAACGTGTATAGGAGACATTGAGATGGTGACTACATTCACGATTTATGTATTTCTTTTCATCTAGGAGAGATTGCTTCTCAGCCTGCTGATGAAAAAGAGCTGTTAACTGGTACAGGTTTTGAGTATCACCAGGTGGCCTTTCAACCCTCTGTACTTACTGGTAAGAAATGACAAAAAGATGACTTGAAGGAATCATTAATGCTCATATTTGTCACTGCTGACCTATATGAGTGCTCTAGCATTTACTTTTTTTTTCCCCAAAGATTTTGTTTATTGATTTTTTTTAGAAAGAGAAGAGAGAGAATGGAGGGGGGACGGGAAGCATCAGCTCATTGTAGTTGCTTCTTGCATGTGCCTTGACTGGGCAAGCCAGGGGGGTGGAACCAGTGACCTCAGCATTGTAGGTCGATGCTTCATCCACTGTGCACCACAGGTCAGACTCCAGCATGTACTTTTTTATTCACATGGAAATAGAAAGAAATAATTGCAGTGCTATAAATGTATTTTAGAACCTCCCACTGAGGACCAACTTCTGCAGAATACTTTGTGGCCTGAAGTTCAAAAACTGTAAGTTAAACTGTTAGCAGTTTAGTCTGATTCTGTCATAACTTGTGATGCCCCCACAACTTCATTTTCTCCTTTACTTTCCTCTTTTCTACATTGTCTTCCCTGTTCTAAAGATGTTTTAGTGGCTTTCATAAGGAGTGAGGATCAAAGTTATTACTATGTCTTATATTTACTAGGTTTGTTTTATTGGTCTTAATTTTTAAAGTAGAGAAGCATGACATTATATTTTTTCCTTTTTTTTTTTTTTTTTTTTTTTTAAGTGAGATGCGCCCCAACCGGGATCCACCTGGCAACCCCATCTGGGGCTGATGCTCGAATCAGCTGAGCTATCCTCAGTGCCGGGGGCTGATGTTCGAACCAGTTGAGCTATCCTCAGTGCCCAGGGCCACACTTGAACTAATCGAGCTGCGAGAGGGGAAGAAAAAGAAAAGAGTAACATCAACCTTTCTAGCTAACATACAGTTCTTTCAGAGAGCATTAAATTTGTTTATGCAAACATTTGGAGGGCACTCTATCTAATGGTTTCTCAAGGGGTAGAGAAGCAGATGGTTGCTTCTCATGTGTGACCTGACTGGGTTTCGAACCTGGGACAACCGCACGCTGAGCTGACAATCTATCCACTGAGCCAGTTGGCCAGGGCCATATTTTTTCTTTTTTCAAAAAGTCTTTTAAGATTTCTTATTCTGTTTATTTTTCCTCCTTATGTGGTTCCCTGTCAAAACCTTTCCATGGTTTATTGTTGATTGTACTGGCTGGCTGGGGTGAAAATTTGTATTTTAATTGTTTGAATAAGTTGTATTACTTATAGGAAGCTGCCATTTTTCTCCAGTCTCTGTTTTTTTTCCTCCAAATATTTGCGTAAACAAATTTAATGCTCTCTGAAAGAACTGTATGTTAGCTAGAGGGGTTGATGCTATTCTTTTCACATTTAAAATTTTTGCAGCGTGAATATTTACAAATACAGGGCTCATGCATTTTCTCATTTTAAATTTTAGATATGGACATGGTTACGAATTATTTTGTGTTGCTTGTAACAATTCAAAGACTCTGCTTGCCTCAGCTTGTAAGGTAGGGAATTTTACTTTTTTATTCTACTTGGACACAGGTTATTTGAGTCGATAGGCTCCTCTAGGTTTGGTAGTAATTTAGTCAGAACTCTGAACGGCCACTGGTGTCTGCTTTTTCTGAATCTTGCTTTCTCAATCTCTTTTACTTTCTGTTTCATCAAAAGCGTGCAGTTGTATATTAAATCTGTTTCAGCTGCACATTTTTATTCCTGAATACTTGATTTTAACTGATTTATGCCCCAACTCAAAAATTAATGAGGCCTAACAATATGCATTTTAAATAATTGGAGTCCTGGCGAAACGGGAATGAGGAGGTGAAACTCAGAGGGCACTCTAGCTAGTGGTTTCTCAAGGACAGTCACTGGGTGCGGACTGAAGTGAGTCTCTCCAGGTGAGGCAGGGTGGTGACCTCAGCTAATCACCAGCATGTGGTACTATAGAAGAGTGCATTGCAAACATGTGCCTGAGAGACTGACCTTGAACTCACTATTCAGTATTTATCCATATGCTGCGGAGTGAAATAATATTTCTGGAGGATTGTTGGTAGGGTCTGAGACCCACATATTTCTCTAAAGTTTAGTTCCTTGTTTTAAGCATGGTGATGAGAGCTGCCAGGTTGGACGGTCCACTGTCCCTGCTTTTGCTGTGGCTACTTGCCACTGACCTGTATTGAAAGGCATCGTAAGAGACATTGCTCTGCTCTCCTGCTCCACTCCGCTTGTTTGTCCTCACTGCGAAGATGGTGCTAAAGCGCACTTCCTCCTGTTACCGGGGCCTGTGGGAAGAACAGGGCTTAGTAGCAGCAATAGCTGTGCTTCTGTTGAGCAGCTAATTTGTTTTTAGCTTTGGGCACTGTTAATCACATGATTATTTTTACTTTTTCAAGTTGGCCAGTTGTAGCAGGCATGTTCAACTTTTTGTTTTGTTAAATTTATGTACTTTTTCTATGTGTTTTATATTTTAATAATCAGTGGGAAAGAGATATGGGGACAGTGTGGCTTGGGAAGTTTAAATCAGGATGTTTGTGTAAACTCACCTGCTCAGTAGAAGGACCCACAGAAACTCCTGATGGTTTATCATCCTGACACCAACCTCAGTGTAGCTGGGTTTCTTGAATAGAAGATGCCAGCCAACATTTTGTTTTGACTGGTAAAGCAAGTGATTAGATGCATCTTTATTTTAAACTAATGTTTTTAATAGCTTTATTTAGATGTCATTAGTGTTTCATAACTTGCACTTTGAAGGTGAGTATACCTAAGAATGGAATTGCTTGATGATATGGTAGATGTATATTGAAATATTTAAGAAACTTCTGAAGTATTTTCCAAAGTGATTGTACCATTTTGCAAGCCCACCAGCAGTGTATTAGAGTTTTAGTTGCTCCACACCCTCACTAGCACTTGTTATGGTCAATAGTTAACAATTCTGATAGGTGTATAATATTTCGTTGTGGTTCTAATTTGCATTTCCCTAATGACTAATGATGTTGATCATTTGATCATGTGCTAATGTTTTATTTATGTATCTTTTTTGATGAAACATATTCAAATCTCTTGTCTTTTTTATATTGGATTGTTTTCTTATTACTGAATTTGGAAAGTGTTGTTTTTTTTTTTGTTTGTTTGTTTGTTTTCATTTTTCTGAAGCTGGAAACAGGGAGAGACAGTCAGACAGACTCCCGCATGCACCCGACCGGGATCCACCCGGCACGCCCACCAGGGGCGGTGCTCTGCCCCCCAGGGGGCGATGCTCTGCCCATCCTGGGCGTCGCCATATTGCGACCAGAGCCACTCTAGCGCCTGAGGCAGAGGCCACAGAGCCATGCCCAGCGCCCGGCCATCTTTGCTCCAATGGAGCCTTGGCTGCGGGAGGGGAAGAGAGAGACAGAGAGGAAAGCGCGGCGGAGGGGTGGAGAAGCAAATGGGCGCTTCTCCTATGTGCCCTGGCCGGGAATCGAACCCGGGTCCTCCGCACGCTAGGCCGACGCTCTACCGCTGAGCCAACCGGCCAGGGCGGAAAGTATTTTTTATATACACTACCACCTCTCAGATATATACTATATAGATTATTACTCCCTGTGGCTTTTGTTTCATTTTCCTAAGAGTATTTTTCAAAGAGCAGAAGTTGTACAGTTTGGTAAAGTCTAACTTACCGCTTTATTTCCATATTTGTGTTTTAATACACCTCTTTGGTGCAATAAATTTTCTTCTAAACATTGTTTTTGAGCCATTCTGCAAATTTCTAATATGTTATATTTTCATTTTCATTTCATTAAAAATACTTTCTATATTCCTTTGATTTTTGACTTTGACTTATAGTTTATTTTGAAATGTATTATTTTGTTTCCATATGCCAAGTGTTTCCTATTTGTCTTTGTTACTGATTTCTGATTTCATTTCATTGTGGTCAGAGAAAAACTATGATGTGAATCTTTTAAAATTTAATCTTGGTAAGTTTCCATGTTCACTTTGAAAAGAATGGATTCTATTTCTGTTGGGTGGAGTGTCCTGAAAATATGAAAGTATTATTCAGTTTTTATCCTTTCAGTTTTATTGAGAGTAGCATTTTGAAATCTCTGACTGTTATTGTAGACTTTTCTTTTAATCCTTGCAATTCAACTAGTTTTTACTTTATGTGTTTTGAAGCTCTGTTGTTAAAACATTTTTAATCATTATGTTTTCTTGATTAATTGGCCCTCTTTAATTTCTAGTAATACTTTATGTTCTGAAATCTACTTTGCGGTTAATATAGCCATTCCAGCTTTCTTTTGAATAGTGCTTGAATTATATTATCTTTTACCATCATTTTACTTTTAAGCTACTATGTTTTATTTTATTTCCAGTGGGTTTTTCGGGGACAGTATATAGTTTAGTCTTGTTTTTTTTACTCATCTTGATAATCTTTAATTTTAATAGGGGTTTTATTAGGACCATTTATATTTAATGTCATAATTGATGTGGCTGGATTTAAATCTGTCATCTTGCTGTTTGTTTTCTACTTGATCCATCTGTTCTTTGTTCTATTTTACTTATATTGGATTAACTGATTACTTTTTATGATTTTACTTTATTTTGTTTGATTAGTAGATAAAACTTTTTGTTGTGTTATTTTATTGGTTGTTTTACATTTTATAGTATACATCTTCAGTTTACTATGGCCTACCTTCAAGTAATAGTCCACTATTTTATATACAACTAAAGAACTTTACAGAATTACACTTTTATTTTCCTCTACTTTGTGGTATTGTTGTACATTTTACTTATTCATAGAAATCCCATAACATATTGTTATAATTTTTGTTTTGACCTTTTATCTTTTAAAGAGACTTATATAATAAAAAAATTACTGCCTGGCTTGTGGTGGCGCAGTGGATAAAGCGTCAACCTGGAAACACTGAGGTTGCCGGTTCAAAATCCTGGCTTGCCTGGTCAAGGCACATATGGGAGTTGATGCTTCCTGCTCCTCCCTCTTCTCTCTCTCCCCCCCCCCCTAAAATGAATAAATAATAAAAATTAAAATCTTAAAAAAAAAATTACTATCAGGTACTATGTTCCTTCTGCCTAAAGGCTATTCTTTAACATTTTTTGTTAGCCATGAATTATCTTTTCAGATTTTGTTTATCTGAAAAATATGTATTTATTCATTTTTGAATACTATTTCTGGTGAGTGAAGAATTACTGTTTTCCTTCCATGTATTAAAATGTTGCTCCATGTTCTCTGACCTGCTTTGTCCCTAAGTCTGCTGCACTCTGTCTTGTTCCCCCTCCGACTGCAGCCCCGGATTTATTGCTGGTTTACGATTGGATTGTGGTTGGTGTTGTTTTCTTCCTGTTGCTGGGTCTGTAGGTGTCTTGGCTTCATCCAATTTGGAAAGTTTCCAACTGTTATCTTTTTAAGTATTTTTTCTTGCTATTTTTTTTCCGGTGGCTCCACTTACACCCTGTTGTAATTAACTGCTGGAAGTTGTCATAGAGTTTGATAATGCTCTTTTTTCCCCTACTCTGGTTCATTTTCTCTCTCAAGCATCAGTGCTCTTTGTTTCCAGCTGTCTCAGCTTTGGAATGCCATCATCTTCATGTACTGTGTCTGGAGTTTTCGTTTTTTCACATAGTAAATCTGATCCCTGTTACTACACCTTGCCTAGAAGTGTCTTTAAACTATTGTCTCCTCTCCTGTAGGCAGCTAGGAAAGAGCATGCTGCCATCATTCTTTGGAATACTGCATCTTGGAAACAGGTGCAGAACTTAGTTTTTCACAGTTTGACTGTCACACAGATGGCCTTCTCACCTAATGACAAGTTCTTACTAGCTGTTTCCAGAGATCGGACCTGGTCACTGTGGAAGAGGCAGGACACAATCTCACCTGAGTTAGGTAAGAACAGTTTCTGATTGGGAAGATTATTAGTAAGGCAGTTACATCCGTTTTGTCTACCTTGAACATTTGTTGGGTAAAGAAAAACACTCTTATAATTGAGGAAGACTCAACCTTACTTGTAAGATTTAAATGCAGGTGGTCTTTGAGTTGACTTCCTTGTGATTATATAGTCAGGTTGGCATATGTTCAGATGTCTCAGTTAAATAGAAAAATCTATATGTAGGAAATTGAGATTTAGCAGATGGTTATAGAATGCCCCCATAAAACCAAATGGATGGCATATTCCAGGCTAGGCATTTATGGAACGGGAATAATGAAGATACAATTAAATTCAAAAGACCATTATCTTTACACTTTTCCTACCCACTCCTGTCACTTTGATAGTTGGAAGGGTGTTTTAGGTATCCATCTGTGAATAACATGACCCCAGGCAAGATGTTAACATATTTACCTACATTTTACACTGAGCCTGGCATAAATTGAAAAAAATAGAGGGAAAAAAGCTTTGTGTTTTTTCAGCAGTGGTCATTCCTGTTCGCCCAGTTTTTTTGGGTAAAATCCACAGTGTTTAAAGTATCTCTGTGTTGTTTATTCCTGCTTTTTAATTTTTCCATTGCTGTAGCCTGGATGCTGTTTGAGCCTGTGCTGTTTCTAGTCCCTTGGCTTCTTGTCTTAGAGATACCAGGAACTATGTCACACATTGGGCAGTTTGTGTTAGAGCAGACTTAATTTCTCTTTCAACTAACTAGTTATTTCCTAACATGCAGCCTTTACTTTTAAAAAAGTTAAAATACTAGTAACATATCCATTGATCTGTATCTTTATGAATTATGGATTAATAGCTATCTTCCTCTTCCCTCCTCATAAGCAGTTGTGTACTTTAGGATTAGTCCATGTAAGGGCTAGAAGTTATCTTATATTTAAATATTACAAGGGAAAAGATTACGTTTGGGGTTTTTTTTAAACAACATTTAAGGGTGCATTAATCTTTTTCCATAGCTTAATACACAAATTTAGCTACTTCCCAAGGAAGGTTAAATTTAAATTGCATCAGGCATCTTCTATAGGCAGAGATTGAACCTTTGGCTAAGTGCCTGGAAGATGTTTGTCATTAGTTACTAGTGAGTGACTAGTCAATATAAAATTATTCCCTACTAGAAAAATAACAGTATTCCCATAGCCTCTGGTAAGGGGTTAGTGGCCTAGCCTTGGTCTCTTGCAAAAGTCAGCATATGTAAATTGAATACTAAATTACCTGATGTATGTGGCACTTAGACATAGCTTTTTAACAAGCGAAAGAAAACAGCTTTCTCTGCTTTGTGTGTATGTGTTTCTTTCAGACCCAATTTTCAGTCTCTTTGCCTTCACCAACAAAGTCACTGCTGTGCACAGTAGAATTATTTGGTCTTGTGATTGGAGTCCTGATAGCAGGTTTTTCTTCACTGGAAGTCGAGACAAAAAGGTGATATTTCTTTAACTTGATATTTTTTTAAATGTAAAATATTATCACAGGTATGTTTGGATAGAAACCACATAATCCTGACTTTAATATGTGTTTCATATGTATGCATAAAATGTATTTTCTTGTTAAACACTCTAAGTACATTTCTCTGGATTCTCAGATAAAACAAGACCTTTCAGACATATGACCTGTATCTGATGGCCCCAGTGGGAGAAAAGTAGTAAATGAAGTGGATTAAGACTAAGAAAGTTAGAAGCAGGAGCAGGGCAAGGGGGCATAAGGAGGAAAACAGTTTCTACTTTTCTTTTTTATACTTTAGTGAATGAAATTCTTTTCTATAATGAATATTACCTTTTCATTCAGTGGTGAGAGTGGGTGTGTGTGTGAGATCCAAGCTTTCCAAAAACCAGAGTCAGTGAGCTAGCAGTAGGTTCTTGACCTGACCCTATTCTCTGGGAAATACTCACCTGGCTCCTGGTCTTTCCTGTTTTTGTGCTTTTTATTTCCTCTCTCCGCAGTTCCTGCAGACCAGGGGTGGCAAGGCAGTTTAGCGCTTCCTTTCCCCCTCTTGCCCCTTCCAGTCCTAGTCATGGTACAAACTATTGAAGTGGGGGGCCAGCATGGGCATGTTGTCACTCAGCCACTGAAATATATGTCCCTAAAACACTTTTCCTCAGCCTTTTACTTCCATTCACTTGCCGGTTTAATTCTGTTTGCTTACACACTGCCCCTGCCCAGGAAGCAGGACTGCTTCTGCCCTTCGCAGCCACGCCCAGCAGTGGGTGGCCCAGCAGTAGGTGGCCCAGCTGTGGCTCTCAGGGATACATCGGGGCTGGAACAGACAAGGCGTCATCCGCTGCGCATGCTCTGAAAAGCTCTTCCACTTGCTAGAGCAGGGCCTTCCGCTTGGAATCCTGCTTTGGTCCGGCATTTTGCAGTTATTATCCACTTCACTTCCCTCTCCATTTTTTGTGACCAGTCTCACCCCTGAGGCATGAGTTTCCAGGGAAGCCTCATGTCTTATGTGGAGTATCCTCAAGGGTAGGGCCTCTTGACAGCTGGGCTGATTGATGCCTTGAGCAGTGGGTAGTGTAGAGAAAAAGCCTGGGACTTAATTGGTCCCCATACATCTTGTGGTAACTTCTTGGGTAGCTGCATGAGCCCCTCTGTGAGGACATGATCAGTTGTAGCTTACTGGATCGGAACTGGTTTCCTGAGTGTAAAGTGCATGCCAGGGACCCCCTGGCAGGCACAGTCTGTCTTTGGATGGTGCAGTTATGTAGTCGAGGTCTTAGAGACTTGTGTGTCTGCTACACTGTCGTTTCTCTGTGACTTAAGAGCTTAAAGTGCTCTTAAGTCCTGGAACAAAAATGTAAATGCTGGATTTTTTGATTGCCAGAGAAAATATTTTTGCTTTATCTATGCCATTGAAGCCCTCTAATGCATTGCTAGAAACCTTGCAAAGCTTTACAGAGTTTGATCTGTCTGTGCTAGGTGGTAGTTTGGGGTGAGTGCAACTCCAGTGATGACTCCGTCGAGCACAGCATTGGCCCCTGCTCCTCTGTTCTGGACGTGGGTGGGCCTGTGACCGCAGTTAGCATCTGCCCAGTGCTTAACCCTTCCCAGCGGTAAGTCTCCGTGTGGGACTTCCTTGTATGTTTTCTCTAAGAAGACCACTTGGTTTCTCAATATATAGCTTTTTCATACTTTCTTTCATGGGTTCTCTTAGCTTTCAAGCTGCCGTTTTTTTTCATAATGCTTATATTGCTCATAAGACTTTTTTAAATTGATAGAACTTGATGATATTCAAAGTGGTAAAAGGGAGGTTGGGAGTGTGGCTCAGAGGTTCCTACTTCACCAAATTCAGGACTGGGGTGCTTTCAGTGTAATTAGTGTCTTCAGCAGAACGAGGGCCCCTGCAGCCAGCCAGGGAAACTGGTTCTTGGGCTTTGCCAGTGGAAGACAGAGGTGTAACTGGGCACCCTTGGTGGAGAAGAGGCTCCTTGAGGGCACAGTCCAGCAGTGTACCTTATTCTGGGCTGGTAGTTTTAAACAGAGGGCTTTGTAAGCAAGCGGCAGTTGGGAACCCTGTGAAGAACTCCTTTATAGGGATGATGGGGATAACAGAAATGCATGCTAAATTAATAACGGCCTTCCTCCCTCCCTTCAAAACAGCTACATTGTTGCGGTAGGATTAGAGTGTGGAAAGATTTGTTTGTACACCTGGAAAAAGACTGATCAAGTTCCAGAAGTCAATGATTGGGCCCACTGTGTAGACACAAGTCAAAGGTATTTTCTTCCTATTTTTGTTTCCATTAGACTTAGAAATCTGAAATCTTTAGCAGCAAATTTGATGCCACATTTGCATGGAGAAGGACACATTTTATTGTGCTTACCACTGAGTGGTACCTGTGTTCTTTGTTATAATCTCATATTATAACTCTGTTGCGCTTGGTTTTGAAAGCTTGCTTGACCAAATTACTTGTTTGCATAATATTGTCTATAGATATAACACATTTGATAAAGGTGATTTTCATAATGATGTGTTTTAGAATTTGATAAATATTGATTCAAAATGTTGGTGATTTTTTGAAATACCATTGATTGTGTTTTGGTGGTGTTTGAACACTTCAGCTCAGGTCCTGCAATGGAGCAAACTGTCAAGTGCTCCTCAAGGTCCTGTGACTGGCTTTGATCAAGCATAGTAATTTGAGCTGCAGGCCCTGGAAACGGGCCTTTGCCACACGAGCTGGCTTAGAGTACCTGCTCTTTACAGTGTCCTCCCCACCTCCACCTGCCGAGACAGCAGGGATCATTTTTTAATCTATTATTTTTTTTTACCCATTTTACTCTTTTTATTTTATTTTATTTTATTTTATTTATTTATTTATTTATTTATTTATTTATTTATTTATTTATTACATAGACAGAGAGTGAGTCAGAGAGAGGGATAGACAGGGACAGACAGAAACAGAGAGAGATGAGAAGCATCAATCATTAGTTTTTCATTGCGCGCTGCGACACCTTAGTTGTTCATTAATTGCTTTCTCATATGTGCCTTGACTGCGGGCCTTCAGCAGACCGAGTAACCCCTTGTTGGACCCAGCGACCTTGGGTTCAAGCTGGTGGGCTTTTGCTCAAGCCAGGTGAGCTCGCACCCAAGCTGGTGACCTCGGGGTCTCGAACCTGGGTCCTCTGCATCCCAGTCCAACGCTCTATCCACTGCGCCACCGCCTGGTCAGGCCTTTTTTTAAAGCTTATCTCCAAATGACAACTGTTTTCAGTAATCGAATTCATCCTCACACAAAGATGAGCTGGCATTGGCAGTACTCAGGTCACAGCCTGCGCACCATGACAACACAAAGCACTCCTGTGGGAGGAGCTAGGGAAGCGGGTGCACAGGAGCTCTCCGCCCCTTGCAGGGCTCACAGTCATTTGTGTGCATAGGTTCTGCTGTGCTGATTTAAAATGTGTTGCATACTTACGATTCTGCTTTAATGCTACCTCAGAACCTGAGAGTGCATCTGGACAAAGGGACTCTCAGCTCTTGAAAATATGTGTGCTGTGTTTAAAATCTAAGATTTTCACTTCATTCCCTTTTTGCTTGGAGGTCTAATTGGAAGGTTAAATTTACAGAGGATGTTTTCATCAAAATTTATGAATAATCTGTGTTTGGGAGTATTGCAGGTGTGTTATGTGGTGGGAATGTGCACTGATATGAGCATCTTGCTCAAGGTCATGCAGTTGAACGTCACATTGGAGACCAAGATTCTTTCATTGAACAGTTTATTAAACCTTTCACTGTTTGTCCTTACCCAGCAGAAAGAGTGTAAGAGTCCACCCACGTCATAGGGATGTCAAAAGAATAAAATCTAGAGTATGTTGCTAAGTTGGAATTCTCAAAGAAACATATTTAGTAAAGTTATCTGAAAGGCTGATTTTATTATTTTTTATTTTTTTGTGACAGAGGGACAGACAGGAAGGGAGAGAGACGAGAAGCATCAGCCCTTCGTTGCAGCACCCTAGTTGTTCATTGACTGCCCTCCCACATGTGCAGTGACCAGGTTGCTACAGCAGACCGAGTGACCCCTAGCTCAAGCCAGCAACCTTGGGCTCAAGCTGGTGAGCCTTGCTCAAACCAGATGAACCTGCGCTCAAGTTGGCGACCTCGGGGTCTCGAACCTGGGTCATCCGTGTCCCAGTCTGACGCTGTATCCACTGCGCCACTGCCTGGTCAGGCTGAAAGGCCGATTTTAATAGTGTCATGAATTCCACTGACCATTAAAACAAAAATTGATGGAAATTCAGTCTTTTTCTTGCTCTTTTTGGTGATATCTTGAGGCAGTAAATTAGAGATTGACAGCTTTAAAGCAAAAGTGTTTTCATAAAATTGCTAAAATATTAGTGATGGTATTTTAAAACCTCTATATTTTGATGTACAGTTTGACTTCCATTTAGGTCGACAATATTAATAGTAAGAGTATGCTAGAGTTAAATTAATGTGTAGGTAATCACCCAGTAAAATATTTTGTAGTCATGGCATACATTCATTTCATGCTTTCTCTATCTTTGTTTTAGCCAAAGCCATACACTTGCTATCAGAAAATTATGCTGGAAGAATTGTGATGGAGAAACTGAACAGCAGGAAGCAGAAGGCGCTGAGTGGTTACATTTTGCAAGTTGTGGTGAAGATCATACTGTGAAAATACACAGAGTGAACCGAGGTGCTCTGTAACAGACTTACTAACTACTAACATATAGTCAGTGGGGTCTTAAAGTATTTGTCATGTAAATAGTGGACCTGTCTTTACTTCATGATTTCATTGAGTTTCATCTTTAAGTCCTATAGTAGTATTAGTTTGGGTCACAGACCCTTTGAAATCTGATGAAAGCTTTAAAATTGTTTTATATGCCAACACTCTCAAAACCTGGCCCAGACTTTCAGGGATTCAGACCTGATCCATGCATTCCAGATAAGAACCCCTGTTCTTTCTCCATGACCAAACTTGCCTCGTTGTGTGTATTATGTTGGGTCTTGTCTTTTCATATGCCCCTCTTTGGGACATTTTACTATTTATTACCTTCTTCAGAGGGAGAGCATAGAAAATAAAAAAAGATAAAAGCCAGATGACTTGATTTTTATGTCAACAGTTTTTATAAGTAGACCACACAAAGTGGGGTCTTGACCCCTACTTCTCAGCACACACCACCCATTCTGGGAGTTTGGCAGGCGGTTGGGAATTTGAACTGCAGTTTCAAATTTGACTTAAAGGAGAAAATCCGAACATTTAATTTGATAGATGTAAGGGCTCAAAAGTCAAGCTCTGAGTTACTTTATGTGAAGTCATAAGTGAGTCTTGAGAGTAAAGGATGTTCCCCGGGAGAATGAGTCGTGGGAGCAGAGGGCAGGTGCTGGAAGCAGAATGTTGGGTGTGCCAGCTGAGAGCTGGGAGGTGGCACAGGAATTGGGAGTTGGGAGGAGCTGGGAGGAGAGAAGTTAAGAGGGGGTGTGAGAGGTACTATAAAGACTAGTGTGAGAGTGGAGGTTTGCCCTGCCCTCTTGGAAATTGCAGTCATCTGGCAAATTGTCAATTAAGTGAATATTGTATATAATAAATATGCTAAAAGATTATAGGTGAGGAGTTTATGCCATTTAGATTTCTTGGTGGGAGTTTATGCCATTATCTAATGTGACATCTTGCTTCCAAAAGAGTTAAGCGATAGTTTGTCCAAATGGAGGTTTCTAGACAAGCATTATCCAGTATTTCTTAGTACAGTAAAAATATAATGTGAGCTACATATGTAATTAAAAAATTCCTAGTAGTTGCATAATAAAAGTAAAAAAAAATTAGGTAAAATATTTTAACGACACACTTGTTTTTTTGTGTGTGTGTTTTTTTGTATTTTTCTGAAGCTAGAAACGGGGAGAGACAGACAGACTCCCGCATGCGCCCGACTGGGATCCACCCAACACACCCACCAGGGGCGATGCTCTGCCCCTCCAGGGCGTCACTCTGCCACGACCAGAGCCACTCTAGCGGCTGGGGGGGCAGAGGCCAAGGAGCCATCCCCAGCGCCCGGGCCATCCTTGCTCCCGTGGAGCCTCGGCTGCGGGAGGGGAAGAGAGAGACAGAGAGGAAGGAGAGGGGGAGGGGTGGAGAAGCAGATGGGCGCTTCTCCTGTGTGCCCTGGCCAGGAATCGAACCCGGGACTCCTGCACACCAGGCTGACGCTCTACCACTGAGCCAACCGGCCAGGGTCACGACACACTTGTTTTAACCCAGTATATCCAAAACAGTATTATTTCAACGTATCAGTATAAAAGATTATTGATTACATTTTGTACAATATAAAATGCATCTTACACTTAGAGCCCATCTCAGTTCTGACTAGCTACAGTTCAAGTGCTCAGTAGCCACGTGTGGCTAGTGGCCATCCATATTTGCAGTTCTAGACGATTGGGTTTGTATAAACTTCTTTTCAAGCATGTGTGTGTGCATGCATGCATGCACCAAGGCAGTGAGCACCTGAGCTTCCCAACCTCGGAAGCCAGGGCACCCTGAACCACTGTTCCCTTGCTGTCAGCTGAAGGAGCTGAGTCTCGAACCCCATTGGCACACAGATTCTTCAGATCCCGTGTATGCTGGATTCCAGAGCAGGTTCGGTGGACTTGGTCCTTTAGAGCTTTTTCCAGCAGAGAACTCAACCCTCAAAGTTTCCCTGAAAGCGGGCCTGGTCTTGGAGAGTCTTGAGTTCATGGTTGGTTATTGTTTTGTTAGTTGAGTTTGTGGATAGACAGTTTTCCCAAGTTGTCCTGAAGCATCTTCCTCAGTAATCACCTGGGTAATTCAGTTGAGTAAGCATTCAGAGGACTTGTTGTACCCTTGGGCGGCCTGCGTTGTAATTTATACAAGTACAGTGTAATATTATATACACAGGTCATAATCTGCTGAAGGAACATCCTTTGAACCATATTGTAGCAATTCGTAACATCTAAAGCCAAAAGGCAGTCTTAGAACTTTGCTCCCGAGCAGCTGAGGAATATTTCAGAATCTCCAACCTTCTCTTCTCCATTGCCCTGATATCTCATTTCACTGACCGGCACAGCACAAAGTCCAGATTGATGCCACGCGCTGGGTGTTCTGACCTACAGAACTTTCCTGGACACAGAAGAGGTAATTGGGCTGCTGTTCCAAGTACATACTTGCATTGGACAGCAAGGAAGCAAATCACTGTCTTCCCAATAGCCTCTGGGAAGCAGAGTTGATTACTGGTTCCAGAGGGAGAATGTGGGACCTGGAGATTGCACCTTCAGGAATGAAGTAAAAGGGCAGAATCTCTCTGTTTAAATAAGAGATTCTAACCGTCATAGAAAATCCTGGGTCGTCTGTAAGAGATATACAAGGCCTTCTACCCACTTTTGTACAAATTTTATATATTTCTCAAGGCATTTGAGGTGAGGTTCGGAACCTGGACTTAAGTAATCAGAAGTGCATTGGAATCCTGGCTCACACTGGCCATAGCTGAGGGTAAACGTTACCTTTATCCACACCGTTCTGCTTTTTCTCCATGGCCAAAAGTAGTCTTGTGGATATCTCAAGAGAAACCGGGAAATGAAATCTTAATTGTAGGTAGTCATGTGTTCAGCTAAGAATTAAGGTGCTTTTTCTGGCTAGTCTCATTTTATAAAACATAACCATCTCGTAGTGTTGTTTTGAGGATTAAATGAGTTGATGCATGAAAAACACTAGCCCAGGGTCTGGATATATATAAGATACCAGTAATTGGTAACTGTTACTCTTTAAAATTAAAGCTCAACCTATGTTGCCTCCATAGGGCCTTTATTAACCCCTTTTTCAAGTATTCTTTCCTTTCTCTGAATTTCATATTTTATTCTTATTTTCTTTAATGGCACTTGTCATTCCTATCTTTTATTTATGTGTGTCTTAGGCTGTGTCAGTTAGATGCTTTTTGTGATAAGAAAGTTTGTCTCGGAATAATAATGGGAGTTACAGTCGCACATAACTGAAGAGACCCCAGTGGTAAGACAAAGCTCAGGTACAGTTTAAGTAAGGCGCACTATTTCCCTTCTCTGACTCCCTCAGCTCTGTCCTCTCTGTGTGTCAGTGTTCATTTAAAGCTGCCCTCCTTCGTGGGTGAAAGCAGTTCCCAAGGTGAGAGGTTTCCTTGCTCATATCAAAGAGAATACTGCACTTTAAACATTAAAGTCCCTAGCTTTACTCTGGCCTGACCATCCTGGACGAAGCATAGCTGGCAGGAGAAAACCACATATCGAGTGCCCATCTGATGTACCAAGAGCCATGAGATGACTGTTCTGGAGCTGGGGGCAGGGTTGGTCCCATTAGGACCATGTGGCTGCTCCATACAGGGCGTTCCAAAGCAAAATTGGTGGGCAGCCCATGGAAGCTCTCTTGACAAGCCCACTGAAGCCTGAGCATCTGGGCATCAGATTTGTCCTGTTTGCCCCAGCATCTAAATGTGTTCCCCAGCATCTAAATGTGTTGTCAAATATTTGGTGAATTCAAGGATAAGTTTGACAACATAGACGGCTGCCTGGTGGAGGAAGCATTCTCCAATGTAACCCACCATTCAGTAAATAGAATTGTCTGATGTGTTCCCTATCTTGGTAGGATAAAGGGGCAGGAGGCAAAGAGCAGGAGGAAGGAGTCAACACAGAAGGGACCAAGAGAGGGGTGGCTTGCCCAGTGGACCTTCCCCTGAATGAACACAGGGAGATGCCCATCCCCCCAAAAAACAGCCTTGGGAGGTCCCTGCTCTGGGTCCACCCACTCTCCTGTGGTCTGCCTAGTTCTGGTGGGGTTTTGTTTTGAACATTATGGGTTTAGATATAATGGAGCCTTGTTTCCAACCATGTCATGATTCTGAGCTGCCCTTTTAGCTTCTATTCACAGAAAAGGTCTGCCATTCTAGGGGAAGGAGTTCCCTGGGGTTTCTAGTTTGTCTTCCCACTGCTCTCAAGAAGTTGCTACCAGAGCTTGTACTCTGACAGGTTTTGGAGAGACACATGCTCTATTGCTGTCTCTCTAACTACTTCCTGCTGTGCAGGCCGTCTTCTGATTTCTCAGGTACCAGAATATCTAGGTCAGCAGGTTCTTGTTGTTAGGGAGGTAGGCATTTCACTCTAGCAAGGAAGTACTAATTAAGTTCATTATCCAAGCCAAATTCCGCCTCCTTTTTTTTTTTTTTTTTTGCATTTTTCTGAAGCTGGAAACAGGGAGAGACAGTCAGACAGACTCCCGCATGCGCCCGACCGGGATCCACCCGGCACGCCCACCAGGGGGCGATGCTCTGCCCATCCTGGGCGTCGCCATGTTGCGACCCTCCTGGGTGTCGCCATGTTGTGACCAGAGCCACTCTAGCGCCTGGGGCAGAGGCCACAGAGCCATCCCCAGCGCCCGGCCATCTTTGCTCCAATGGAGCCTTGGCTGCGGGAGGGGAAGAGAGAGACAGAGAGGAAGGCGCGGCGGAGGGGTGGAGAAGCAAATGGGCGCTTCTCCTATGTGCCCTGGCCGGGAATCGAACCCGGGTCCTCCGCACGCTAGGCCGACGCTCTACCGCTGAGCCAACCGGCCAGGGCCCGCCTCCTTTGAACACCCACCTCCCATCCCAAGTACTTGGTAGGAAATTTGATCCATTATAATTGCAGCCTATAGTTACCTCCATGATCATGAGGTCTGGGGTTTAAGCCAGTGGGAAAACCTCTACTTTCCCTCCCCATTTAAGACTTGGCCATTATAATGGAGCCCCCTCCCGTCCTCACTGAGATAACCCCGCATATGACCTAACCAACAAGTTCAGTGCCTGGCTGAGTCCTTCAGCCTTAGCTCCTGCGAAGGCACTTTCCTTTGGCTCTCACCCATCAGTGGCACGGGCAGGTGCCCCTTAATTGTCACTATCCCCAGGGCTCTGCCCTATTCCTGAACACCCCAGAGCTCCTGGGATGACCCCTCCCATGAGTTGTCTCTCCAACCCAGGACACTGTCCTTCCTGAACCCTGGGCCTGAATCTCCACCTAGACATTCTGAACTGCACTTCACCTTGTCTGCCTGTGCCTGGGCCACCATCTCCCTGCATCCACCCAGTCCCCCAATCTGACAGCTCAGTGTCACCCAGAGCCTTCAGCACCGTCCTGGCCTCTGGTCAGCCCTCCTTGCTCCTCACCAGGACTCCTGCCCGGCCTCTGATGGGCAGCACTGCCTGCCGCCTGCCCACACCGTGCCCTCAGTGCTGCCACAGTGGCAGACACAGCACTGATGCAGCCACTGTCCTGATGGTGCCCAGATCTTCCTGCACTGCAGTCTGACTCCCCGTCCACTCCTTATCCTTGCACAACCACTGTTCATGCTTTAGCCTCATTGGAGTTCCTGCTTCTGGAATTTTCTGAGCCTTCTGCAGCTCCAGGCCTTGCACATGAATGCTGCTTTCCTCCCCTACCTTCTCTTCCAGGACCCTCTGGAGTCCTAGGTGGGGGCGGTTCTCACCCCTGCAGCCTTAACCTTTGCCGAAAGGCCCCTTCTCCAGCGCTCTGCAGTGTGGAGGGGTGGCCTGACTGCAGACCCATCTCCTTCACGGCCTGAGTGCTTCTCAGGCCCAGGAGCTGCCGTACGACTGTCGCCACCCCAGCACCTACCATGTTCCTGTCAGGGAGCCGCTGCCCAGTGAACCCTGAGTGGACGCCCCTGACAAAGCCTATTTTCATCATCATGATTCAAGTCTGGACAGGTGCCAGAGTGGTAGCTGGTTTCCGTGTCCCCACTTCCACCCCTTTCAGCCTGGTCCTGGCCATTAGACAGCTCTGCCCAAACCTCTTCTTGCTTAAAATTCTTCAAAATCCAGTCTCTTAGACTGGCTTAGAGCCTTTCAAACCCCATCCCCAAACCTGCCTGCCTTCTTCCTCGACCATACAGTCTAACTCTGAGAGGCACTCGCTGAACTTTCACCAAGGGAGTAAATGAATGAACACATGAATGAATGTCTCACGTGACATTCATTCTTGTGTGAGGATCTTAAGGAGATTCTCACAAATGGAGCCCATTGCTAGGGGACACATCATCCTGAGTATGGAACAAGGGTCAGTGAGCTTCACCAAGGCAGAGGGGTTTGAAGTAGAAAATTGGAGCTGTTCGCCTGTCTGCCCAACCTATCCCCTAGGCACCTAGTTCTCCTGGTTCTCAGGCACAGCTGTAAGTAGGAGCTGAAGAGCTGTTTCCCTACAGAGCTGTCAACTGGATGCAGGAGCTGGTCGCCTGGGGACCTCACCATGGACCAGCTCTGGCTCTGAGCCCCAGGCCCAGCAGTTGTACCAGGTGAGATGAGACAGTGGCAGTCCTTTAGCACAAGACCCTGGAGCTCACTGGGTGGTCAGCACACGGAAGACATTCATTGACAGATGCTGGAGGTTCCACTTCAGGCAGGGTGAGAGCAAGCGACCCATTTCTGACAGGTTCTTGCTGGCAGGAGAGGCTTAAGGAGTCTTGGTGCCAATTCGAGCCTGAGACTCCTGGTCTCCCCAACACTCTCTTTTTCACAGGCTCACTGCTGTGGCCCAAGTCAAAGGGATACGTCCTTTGGGAGACGTTCCCTGGACTCCCTGATTGGAGTAGCCCCCTCCCTCTCTCCTGCAGTACTCACCCGCATCCTGAAGCAGTGGTAAGGCACTCGGCCCACGTGGCCTGTGGCTGGAGGCGTAGTGCACCTCTCTACAGGGCTGAGCATATAGTAACTTAGGCAGAGCCAAGAGCTTCAAGTTATTTTTAATGACCTTTAGGAGTTTTACACTGTCATCAAATGACACAACAGAATGAAAAGGCAACCTACAGGATAGGAGAATATTGCAAATCATACATCTGCTGAGGGGTTATTATCCGGAATACATAAAGAACTCATACAATTCAACAATTAAAAAAAATCCAACTGACAAAATGGACAAAGGACTTGAACAGACATTTCTCCAAAGATGTACAGATGACCAATAAGCACAGGAAAAATGTTCAACATCACTAATCATTAGGGAAATGAAAGTAAAAAACAGTGAGAGGTCACCTCACACCCAGTAAGATAGCTACTATCACACAAAAGCAAATGAAGAGTTGTCAAAAATTGGGAGAAATTGGTAACCGTGTATACTGTTGTTGAGAATGTAAAATGGTGCAGCTATGGAAAGCAGTATAGCAGTTCTACAAAAATTAAAAATAGAATTATAGGGCCCTGGCTGGTTAGTTCAGTGGTAGAGCATCGGCCTGGCGTGTGGAAGTCCCGGGTTCGATTCCTGGCCAGGGCACACAGGAGAGGTGCCCATCTGCTTCTCCACCCCTCCCCCTCTCCTTCCTCTCTGTCTCTCTCTTCCCCTCCCGCAGCCGCAGCCGAAGCTCCATTGGAACAAAAGATGGCCCGGGCGCTGGGGATGGCTCCATGGCCTCTGCCCCAGGCGCTAGAGTGGCTCTGGTCGCGACAGAGCTAAGCCCCGGATGGGCAGAGCATCGTCCCCTGGTAGGCATGCCGGGTGGATCCCGGTCAGGCGCAAACGGGAGTCTGTCTGACTGCCTCCCCGTTTCCAGCTTCAGAAAAATACAAAATTAAATAAATAAATAAAGAGTTCTGACTTGGCCCATTTAGACTGTTCACCAGGTGAGCTTGTCCTAAAGTAGCAACCCTGTGGATTTGGGATTTATTACTTGGACACAGAACACCTCCAGCAGAAGTACTTCTTACTTTCCCAGGGAAATGACCTAGGCCCTCACTCAGAGCACAGTTGATGGATCCTAGAGTCTGCATCACCCAGGCCAGTTAGAAACACGGAACCTCAGGTCCCACCCAAAACTTAATCAGAATATGCATTTTAGTAGACTTCCAGTGATTCATGCAAGTTAATACCAGAACAGCCTGGCCTAGAAGAGAACCTCACTGGGAAGCAGGAATTAACACGAGGGGTTAGGAGCTCACACAGTCATGTTTTGGGGTGGAGCTACCCTTGCCACTCTCCCAATTTAGAGATGGGGAAACCAAGGCCCCGCGAACCACAGTGGCCCCAGAGAGATTGCTGAGTACATCTGGTTGGTCTCTGTAGACTGACTTCCCAGGCACTAGCTTGTCCCATTTTCTTTGTGCCATTGAGCCAATTATTCTTTCTCTGCCTCAGCTTCCCCACTTGTCAGAGCCACCTCTTATAGCTGCTTATTTAGTTGTGGAATCATTAGTACAGGTAAGAGTGTACCTGTGCCCAGTGCAGTGCCTGGCACACAAGGACGGCTCCATAACACTAGCTTTTGTTATTATTGTTGTTCGGAATCACATTTACAGGGGGAAGAGCAGTGGATAAGGGCCAAGATGCCTGCTCCAAGTGTTGTCAGAAGGTATCTATTGTAGAAGGGGGTGGGACTGGTGGTGATACTTGTGGAGGAAGGGTCTGGGGATTGGGCAGTGAGCCAGAGAAGCTGGGACCGTCTAGGGCAGAGGCTACAGAGGCACGAGGGCGCTGGGGTACCAGTTCTAGGACTGTAGCCCCAACGCACCCTTTTCCAGACCTGGTATGGGGTGGTGGTGGAGGCGCTAGGCCAGGGGTGGCAGGGCTGTGTAACACACAATGGGTCAAAGAATGGGCAGAACCCTCCTGGCGCTTTGTACAGGCAGAGGCTGGGCCCAGGAGTCTGCTGCATGCAGCTTCCAGTTACTCATGCCACCGCCGGCCCGGCTGCAATGCACGCGGAGAGTTTTTGACTCGGGCGCCCTTCCCACCTCGTCCCACCGCGATACGCTTCCAGAGCCAGTGGCCACTCCTGGGCCCCCACGCGACCCAGATCTGAATCTCTTCGGACCCCGGCACGCCGACCGCTTCCCCTGCTTGGTGCCACACGGTGCACCTCGCCAGGAACCCCAGTACCTGGTTGCCTTTCACTCCATCCCCCGAGACGGGCCCCGCACCTAGGATAGCACCTGAGGTCCCTCTATTTAATACTTGGGCCCCATTTCGTGCACCTGCCCGCCCGCCCTGGAGCCCGACCCAACACTTCCTGAACGCAGGGTTGGCCTGTTTCTCCATATTTGACGCAGTGGTGTCCCGGGACAGATCCAGGATGTCGGCGCGAGGGCGGAGCGGAACCGGCGCTCTCCACCCGGGCTCGGACGGTGCGCAGCCGCCGAGACTTCATTAACCAGCCTCCTGAATCTCCAGTCCTTTTCCTCCTCCGCCCTTTGCTCAGCCGCGTTCTCAGACACGCCGAGCGCACGCTTCTCCGGGGAGCGCCAGGCGGGGCAGTCCTTCCCACTCCCTGCGCCGCACATTCGGGTCCCACCACGGAGAGTGGCCGTCCCAGGAGCTGTGAGAGCCCGGGCCCCGGGGACTCGGGCGGGGAGGACTGCCAGAGGAGGCCGAGCAGGAAAATGCAACTTGTGGCTTCTTTCACCAGCCTCCCCGTGGAACCACAGATACAGGAGAATTTAGCATTCCCCGTGTCCTGGGGCGTTTCCGTGGGCTCCGCTGGGAAGCTGTTACAAGCGACAAAAATGAGCATTCTCTCCCGCAGCCCCCAGGTGGGAAGAGGAAAGGAAAGAAGCGAAACTCCGTGAGTCAGCGCGCCCAGGCCGGCCGCGCCAGTTCCCCGACGCGCCGCCCCTCTGCGGCGGACCCGGTGCGGCCGTCGGGCGGGAGGCGCGGCCGGGCGCGGCGGGGCGGAGTCCTCGTGGGCCGGCTCTCCCCGGCCGGGCCGGCCCGGACAGCGCGGCGGGCAGGCCAGGGTCATGGACGACGGGGCGGGACAACCCGCGGCCGAGCTGCCGGCTTTCGCGCGGTTCCGGGACTCGAGCGCGCAGCCCCTCGCCTACGGCTACGGCTCGCCCAGCCTGCGCGAGCTGCGGGCGCGCGAATTCGGCCGCCTGGCAGGTGAGGCCGGGGAGGCGGAGGGCACCTGCGCCGGGCTGCCCCGGCGGCGTGGGAGTGGGGGTGCGGGGCGCGCGGCGGCCGCGGGGCTTTCTGCTCCCAGCGGGAGCCCCGTTACCTCATTTGAGGCGCATTTTAAATCGAAAGACCTGGGGGGACGCATCTCTGCGTCCATTTCGTGGACATAGCTCCCTGAGGCCCCACCTGCAGCCTCAAGACGTCTTGCTACTCTTGCTCCTTTGACTTTCCAGCGGCGTAAGATCAACCTAGACCTTTTTCACCTGTCCCCATCCCGTACAGGGCTTATTCTGCCTTCAAGACTACTGACTCCAGAGGTCCAACTGGAACCGGGGTTTCAAAATGCAGGCTGTCCAGTGGCAGTGGCTGTTTGATGCTCACCGGGCCCAGGGAGTGGTGTGTGGGCGGGCAGTGCGCGGGGTCCGGCCGAGGCCAAGGCCGCTGGGCACGGCGCCCGAAGGCTGCGTTCCAGTCCGCTGAGATGGCTCACAAGCAGCTTCTCCACCCACCCCTCCCCGCCCCATCCTCCTTTTTCTCATCTTAGAACAATGCCTCTAAACTCTAGCCTGCTGGAGGACTTGAAGAATTAGCAAACTGTGAAATTTTAGTATTGTGTACAAGGCGAGCCTGTAAATTGGACATGAGGACAGGGATCACATCCTGCCTTTGAGTTCTGAAACTCAATAGTTTCAGAACTATTGAACAGGGGCTGGTTAAATTTGAAATCAAGCTCAAGCTAGCCCTCTGGCCATTCCCCATCCATCACTGCAAGGATAGGACTGACCCTTTTGCCAGAGACCTTGTGTAAGGGGCCTCCTCGAGGCCTAAGAATCTAGTAGTGCCAGGAACCAGGAGGGTCCTCAGGTTAAGTGACAGGTCATGGTGCCAGCACCGGATGTGAGGTGTATCTGTTGTCTTGAACAGTTGGTGACTTCTCCTTGCTTGTGGCAGAACAGCAACCATGATTTACATTTCATTAATCAGGTAGCTGATTCTAGCTCTTTGGGTCATTTCCTTATGTTTCAGTTAGCGAATCTTTTTTTCCCTTTGGGACCTTGAAGGCTGTGGCTTCCTCTTTGCATGTCCCCTGTTCATAGTTAAGTAGGGAAGGCTCAGGAGGAAAATGGGGCTTTCTGGCCAGCATGCTCTACCCCCTCCCCATTCTTCACAGAAGCACATTTCCTTGCTGAAGACAGCCCCTTGTCACTCTCCTTCCACATTATCTCTAGACTTTTTCCCTTTTCCCCTCCTCTTCCTCCTCTTCCTCCTTCTTCTTCTTTCTTTCTTTCTTCTCCTCCTCTTCCTCCTCCTCCTCCTCTTCTTTTTATTTTAGAGAGAGAAAGAGAGGCAGGGACAGACAGTGAGGGAGATGAGAAGCATTAACTCGTTGTTGTGATACTTTAGTTGTTCATTGATTGCTTTTCATATGTGCCTTGACCAGGGATGAGGGGCCTCCAATAGGGTCAGTGACCCCTTGTTCAAGCCAGTGACCTTGGGCTTTAAGCCAGCGACCTTTGGGTTCAAGCCAGTGACCATGGGGTGATGTCTATGATCCCATGCTCAAGCCGGTGACCCATGCTCAAGCTGGTGAGCCTGTGCTCAAGCCAGTGACCTCGGGGTTTCAAACCTGGGCTCTCAGTGTCTCAGGTCAATGCTGTGTCCACTGTGCCACTGCCTGGTCAGGCTCTCTGGACTTTTTTATTATGGAAATTTCCTATCCACAGAATTAGACGGATACAATGAACACCTACAGGTGCAGAGGGAGGGAGATAGGCTTCCCATTCTTTTGAAACAAGTTCCAGAGGCTATCATTCAGTTCCTAATTATTTTAGCACCTAATCCCCTAATCCCCTCCAGCTCTGATTCCTCATACAATCATTGGCTGACCCCTCAACACAACCCTGGGAAACTAGAGCTGTGTTCATGGTCATCCTTTAAAGCAGGGGTCCCCAAACTTTTTAGACAGGGGGCCAGTTCACTGTCCCTCAGACCATTGGAGGGCCAGACTATAAAAAAACTATGAACAAATCCCTATGCACACTGCACATATCTTATTTTAAAGTAAAAAAACAAAAAGAGAACAAATACAATACTTAAAATAAAGAACAAGTAAATTTAAATCAACAAACTGACCAGTATTTCAATGGGAACTATGCTCCTCTCACTGACCACCAATGAAAGAGGTGCCCCTTCCGGAAGTGCAGGGGGGGGCTGGATAAATGGCCTCAGGGGGCCACATGTGGCCCGCAGGCCGTAGTTTGGGGACTCCTGCTTTAAAGAACAGCATCTTTCTCCTCAGATGTATAATTTAGATGGGATAGCCAGGATTTCAGGCTGGGCTTCAGAGCCCCTTTAACATCTACTGTGCAGATGCTCCTCCCTTTACCATGGGGTTACCTCTGGATAAACCCATCATAAGTTGAAAATTGTAGTTGATATACCTACTTAACATCATAGCTTAGCCTAGCCTACCTTAAACATGCTCAGAACACTGCATTAACCTATGGATGGGCAGAATCATCTAACACAATGAAGACACTGCAGTCTATAGCACCAGTTGTTTACCCTTGTGATGGCATGGCTGTCTGGGAGCCCTGGCTCACTGCCACTGCTGAGAGTCACAAGAGAAGAACATCCCGCACATCATTAGACCAGGAAAAGATCAAAATTCAAAATATGTACGGTTTTTGCTGAATGTGTTTTGCTTTCCCACCATCATCAAGTCAAGCAATCATTAGTCAAACTATCATAAGTTAGGGACTGTCTACACTCATGGTAGTGTTGTGTGCATCCTTTTTATTTATTTGTCTATTTTGTGCAAGTTCCCAGCATTTTCTCTACATTGCGGTTGAAGTAGGCTTCACAAACTAAACTCACCCTTCCCACCACTAGGAGCCTTGGAACATATACACCCTCCCTTATAGGACAGGGAAAAACAAACAAAATGAGTCAAGATAATGTAACTTTTACTTCCTCTTCCTTTCCCTTTCTCCATAGATTTTCTGCAGATTTGAGAATTTGTCTGGTTAAGAGGTAGCTCTGGATAGGTAAATGGTTAGTTAACCTTTTAGTCTGAAATAGTTTGCCTAATTACTTGGATGGAAATTTATTTGTCTTGGTGAAAGGAGCACATTGAATAAACAGATGGATTTAACTGGTTCTTGAAGCTTCAGAGTGCTAATTAATGGCCACTCACCTGAGTGGAACTGAGAACTGAAGGAGCATGACCTCAAAGAGGCACTGAAATTTTCTTTCTTGAAGACCTAATGCCAACTGGCTTTGGGTAATTTGCCTACTTCTAATAACAGCTGAGCCCTATGGAATGTGTGCCAAGCACTAACTACACTGGGCACTGTCATATACCCACTTATTTAACTCTTATCTTATTTGCAAATGAAGGAACCAGGACCCAGAATGGCTAGTGGTGGAGCAGGATTCAGTGAAGGTTGGTTGACTTGGATTCTGTTATGTTAGCACTGTGCTGGCTGACCTTTCCTGAGATCAGAGCTCTCGTTGACTTGACATGGCTGCTTTGTTTTGCCACACAAAGTACTGGACCAAGGGCCAATGAAACCTTCTTCCAAAGGGCTTCCTGCCCTGCGGAAGCCTGTGGGCAAAGTGTGGGGTGCCTCTAGCAGCCCCTCAGGTTTTACTTGTGCACTGGGACGTCACACAAGCATCTTCCCCAATGCCTTTCTTTGGTTATGTACCTTTGTATTTTTGAATCCTCAGTAAAAGAGAGCAGTATTTTAATAATTTTCTGGACTAGAGAATATATTTACGAGGTAAAAACATGCAATAAATTAGGACTAGAAAGAAATTTAATCAATCTGATGAAAGCCATCTACAAAAATTAAAAAAAAAAAAACATAGTTCACATTATACTTAATGGTGAAAGATTCAGTCTCCTGTCCCCTAAGATTAGGAGCAAGACAAGGATGTCTGTTCTCATCACTTTTATTCAACACTGCACTAGAGGATCTAGGTAGGATGATTAGGCAAGAAAATGACATAAAATGTGCCCAGATTGGAAGTGAAAAAGTAAAACACCTCTACTTGCTGATAACATAATCTTGTATTTAGAAAATCCTAAGGAATCCACACAGAACTGCTAGATTTAAAAAGTAAGTTCATCAAGGTTACAGAATACAAAGTCCATACACAAATGTTATTTCAACTGCTCTATACTAGCAATGAACACAATGAAAATGAAATAAAAGCACCAAAAAGAATAAAATAAATAGGAATAAATTTATCAAAAGAAGTATGACTTATACACTAAAAACTATAAAACATCATTGAAAAAAATAAAAAAGACCTAAATAAATGAAAAGATATACTGTATTCATGGATTGGAAGACTTAGTATTGTTAAGATTGCAGTGCTCCCCAAATTGGCCCACAGATTCAAGATAATCCCTATCAAAATCCCAGGTACGTTTTTATAGAAATTAATAAATTGATCCTTAAATTTATATCGGAATGCAAGGGACCCATAATAGCCAAGGCAATCTTTAAAAAGAACAAAGTTGAAGGACTCACACTTTTCATGAAAGTAGAGTAAGTAAAACTTATACAAAGTATTGGTATAAGTTCAAGATCGTGTGGTATTGGCATAATAATAGACATACAGGCCAATGGAGTAGAATTGCAAGTCCAGAAAGAAACCCATGCACCTATGGTAAATTGATTTTCAAGAGGATTCAGATACTATTTAATAAGGGAAAGAATAGCCTCTCCAACAAATGGTGTTGAAAAACTTGATATCCATATGCAGAAGAATTAAGTTGGATTCCTATCTCACACTGTATTTAAAATTTAACTCAAAAATGAATCAAAGACCTAAATATTAGAGAAAGAATTATAAAACTCTTTGAAGCATAAGCATAAATCATCAGGATCTTGGATTAGGCAATGGTTTCTTTGGACACCAAAAATAAAAACAACAGGCCCTGGCCGGTTGGCTCAGTGGTAGAGCGTCGGCCTGGTGTGCAGGAGTCCTGGGTTCAATTCCTGGCCAGGGCACACAGGAGAAGCGCCCATTTGCTTCTCCACCCCTCCCCCTCTCCTTCCTCTCTGTCTCTCTCTTCCCCTCCCGCAGCCGAAAGCTCCATTGGAGCAAGGATGGCCGGGGCGCTGAGGATGGCTCCGTGGTCTCTGCCTCAGGTGCTAGAATGGCTCTGGTTGCAACAGAGCGACGCCCCAGATGGGCAGAGCATTGCCCCCTGGTGGGCGTGCCTGGTGGATCCCGGTTGGGCGCATGCGGAGTCTGTCTGACTGCCTCCCTGTTTCCAGCTTCAGAAAAATACAAAATAAATAAATAAAATAAAAACAACAATAATAACAAAAATAACAAATTGGACTTAATCATAATTAAAACTTTAACACTTCAATGGATACTATCATGAAAGTGAAAGGACAACCCACCGAATGGGAGAAATGCTGTACACAACAAATATGCATAGCAGCATTATTTATAGTAGAGGAAAAAGTGGAAACAACCCAAATATTCATCAGCAGATGAATAGATAAACAAAATGTGTTTTTTCATACAATGGGATAATATTCAGTCATAAAAAGGAATGAAGTTCTGATACAAGCCACAGTATGGATGCACCTGGAAAGTATTATGCTAAGTGAAAGAAGTCAGACACAAAAAGCAACATATGGTATGATTTTATTTATGTGAAATGTCCACAATGGGCAAATATGGAGACAGAAAGTAGATTAGTAGTTGCCAGGGCTGGGACTGGGTGGGTTGCGAATGATTGGGAATGTGTGTGGGGTCTCTTTTTGGGACGAATGAAAATGTTCTAAAATTAATAGTGATGGTTGCACAACTATAAATGTACTAAAACCATTAAATTGTATACTTTAAAAGGGTGAATTTTATGATATGTGAATATTGCAACAAACCTGTTGTAAAACAAACAAAACTTATCCTGCACAGAACAAAAAATATTTGTTACATAAATGAATAAATGGATCTATTTACATTGTATTTTCTTGCAAATGTGTCTCAGATTTTGTTCCCTATTAGTACTTTTAAAGTACTAGATGGGTGTACAATAAATCTTTATTTTAAATACATGGTGATGAACATTGAAGTCATTTCTGATCTTTTGTTATGGCAGACAATGCTGCATTGAATATCCTCATAGACAGGCCATTTTACAAAAGAACGGTTATTTATGAGATCAATTCCTAGAAGAGTGCCTGACCAGGCGGTGGTGCAGTGGATAGAGCATCGGACTGGGATGCGAAAGAGGTTCGAGACCCCGAGGTCACCAGCTTGAGCACGGGCTCATCTGGTTTGAGCAAAGCTCACCAGCTTGGACCCAAGGTTGCTGGCTCGAGCAAGGGGTTACTCGGACTGCTGAAGGCCTGTGGTCAAGGCACATATGAGAAAGCAATCAATGAACAATTAAGGCAGGGGTCGGGAACCTATGGCTCATGAGCCAGATGTGGCTCTTTTGATGGCTACAACTGGCTCGCAGACAAATCTTTAATAAAAAAATAATAACTTTAAAAATATAAAACATTCTCATGTATTACAATCCATTCATTTCCTACTGCTCATGTTCATGGTGTGGATGGCTGGAGCCAATCATGGCTGTCTTCCGGGACAACACCAAATTTTTATTTTTTATTTTTTTATTTTTTTTTTAAATTTTTTTGTATTTTTCCGAAGCTGGAAACAGGGAGGCAGTCAGACAGACTCCCGCATGCGCCCGACCAGGATCCACCCGGCACACCCACCAGGGGGCGATGCTCTGCCCATCCGGGCATTGCTCTGTTGCGACCAGAGCCATTCTAGTGCCTGAGGCAGAGGCCACAGAGCCATCCTCAGCGCCAGGGCCATCTTTGCTTCAATGGAGCCTTGGCTGCAGGAGAGGAAGAGAGAGACAGAGAGGAAGGAGAGGGGGAGGGGTGGAGAAGCAGATGGGCGCTTCTCCTGTGTGCCCCAGCCGGGAATCGAACCCGGGACTCCTGCATGCCAGGCTGACGCTCTACCACTGAGCCAACCGGCCAGGGCCAACACCAAATTTTTATTGTATAATACGTAACCTACATGGGTCGTTGTATGGCTCTCATGGAATTACATTTTAAAATATGTGGCGTTCATGGTGCTTTCAGCCAAAAAGGTTCCCAACCCCTGAACTAAGGTGTCGCAACAAAAAACTGATGATTGATGCTTCTCATCTCTCTCCATTCCTGTCTCTTTGTCCCTATCTATCCCTCTCTCTGACTCTCTCTGTCTCTGTAAAAAAAAAAAAAAAGAAATTCCTAGAAGAGTAATTGCTAGGCCAAAGAGAGTTTGCATTTTAAAGTGTTACGTATATTGCCAAATTGCTGTCCATAAAGAGTTGTGCCTCCTACCTGTGAGCCATGTACCCGTGGGCCTGTTTCCCTACCCGCTCCCCACACAGTGAGTTATTCAATCTTTTGATCTTGGCCATCTGATGGGTAAACCTTGGTATCTTATTCTCATTTAAACTTGCCTTTCTCTGTTTATGAGAGAGGCAAGAAAGATCATTTAAAGTACTAGTATTCTAAAGCTCTCAAAGCTTCGGAGGGAGGTAGAATTCACTCTAGGGGAGCAGAATCAGGAGGCACCCACCAGGAAGCAGCACAGAAATCCAGACGGGGGTGTGAGTCTTCAGGTGAACTAGCATTGCTGGCATTAATCCCAGACCTCTGTTGGGCTCCACCTCTGTGTGAGATGCTCTTCCAGGTTCATAAGAGAGCTGGTTATTCAGGAATGATCTCTCAGGGCTCTCAAGGTCATTAATTATTGGAAGTGCAGTTTTTCCATGGCTCAGATCTATACTTGGATTAAAAAGCCCAAATCGAGAGGCTGGGAGATATGAGCGACCTGATGTTATATCTCAGAGCATCAGATGGGCATTGCTCACACAAATCAGATTTCAGTAAAACAAGTGGGCAAAACCTTGGAAAAGTAACCGCAGCTTTATTTTGTGCTGTCTTTCAGGAACTGTCTACCTTGACCATGCAGGAGCCACACTGTTCCCCCAGAGCCAGCTCACAAGCTTCACTCGTGATCTCATGGAAAATGTCTATGGTAAAGAAAAACGCACCATAATTGATTTTTGCACTGAACATGAGTCAGCTACATTCAGCTGATAGATTTCTGCTTAATAAATGTTGGAATAATAGGCTGGGACTGAGCTGAGCACCCAAAGCCGAATATGTGCGATGAAGAGGGGTTTGGGCAAACACACGTCACTCCCTGTAACACGTATGCTCCCGGGCGGGAGAACCAGCTCAAGGACACGTGGGTTATTTCCAAAAAAAGGGGTTGGCATCAAGAAGAGCACAGAGGAGCTGTACATGGTGCTTTGTTTGGTGGTGTCATGACCCTGTGGGGCGGCACTGTGCAGGAGATGGGACAACAGGAGGAACATTCATTCATTCATTCCATGAACATCTGTTCAGCCACTTAGGGAACAAAGTAAACAGTCCTTGCCTTCATAGACTCTGTCTAGTCAAGGCAAGACCGTAATCAAGAGATATCCAAATAAATGTAAATTACCAACTGTGTGAAGGCTTGTGAACCAAAGGCCTCTGGTGCCGTAGGGCGGTGATGGGATTCAAATAATTTAACAGCTGGTTCTCTGCCCTAATGGCCATTTTAAGTGTAAAAAAGATATACCAAAAGGTAATTTATTATTTCATGCATTTAATACTTAAATAACAATAAAAGAGGTACACAAAACTACATTATGTTATAAGAAAGAGTTTTAAAATATTAATGAAAAAATATTAATACCTGACAAAAAACAGTTATTTAAGATATTTCCAATGACAGCTTGTCACCCCCTGGTTGTTTGGTGCTTTTTCTCTTTAGGTTATATGCTTGTTTACTGAAGTAACAAACGCAAGGGAATTAAAATGTAATATTTTATCAAAGGTATAATGAGTTTTATGAAATGAATAAATAAACATTACAAGCATAATTCCATCAAATATTTTCACCTGTGAACGGAATGAACATTACTTTGGGTGCTTAGAATACGCCATTGTGCAGATGAACGTTAAAAAAAGAGTAAGGAATGTAAATTTGTGATTTCCACATTGGGCAGCTGCCAGACGCCCACCTTAGAGAGAACCCTGATTACAAGTGCCATTTTAACAACCTGTTCACTGAACTCAACAAAAAATTAGGTACCGCTTCTACTGAACCCATGTGAACTGGCTGAATCCCACCACTGCTAAGTGGGCTTTGCAGAGAGACAGTGGGTCAGCAGTGTGAATGTCAGGGAAGTTTCCTTAGGGGTTGATGCTGGAGGATGAACAGGAATTCCCTCAGAAAAGAGGAGAAGGGCTTTCCAGGCAGAGGGAACAGCATGAGCCAAGGCCCTGCTCTGGTTTCCGGAGCCAGCCCAGGAACACAGAGGGAGGGGAAGAGAGCAGTGGAGGTATGAATGGTGTGGTAGGTAGATATACATGATAGGTGCTCTGTAGAGCTTGATCTTTATTCTAGAAATGGTGGCCAGTCACTGAAGGCTTTAACTGGCAGCATGATGTGATCAGGAGATAAATATAGAAAGGGAGTTTGAAATGACAGTCGTAGCAGACATAACAGTGGTAATGATAATAGCAATAGATAGTAATAATAACGACTGAGCACTCATTGCACTTCAGGTGCTGTTCCAAGTGCTTCATCTGCATTATCTCTCCGTTCTTAGGACAAGCTAAAGTACAGGTTCTGTTTACACTCCTGTTGCACAAGTGAGAAAACAGGCCCCAGAGAGGGCAGGTAATTACTCTGAGGCCACATCGTCAGGAAGTGCTGGAGCTGCGGGAAGTTGGGGGAGCTGAGCCTCTAGGCAGTTTGGCCACAGAGTGCAAGTGCTTCCCCTCCCCCAGGCTACTTTTGTTCCTGACTGTCTGTCATGCCACACTAAGGCTCTGGTGGCCAGCAGATGTTTAAGTGTGGGGGAACAGTCCTCAGGGAAGATGCCCATGAGGAGCTTTATCTTGACTTTAAGCCATGGTTTTCAGAGACCTGCAATTATCTTTTTCAAACCTTTGCAAGAGTCATAATTGTGGGAAAGGTGCTGACTTGAGAGATGACAGAAGTGAGATTACAGGTAGTCATAATGAAACCAGACTGAAAACCAAGGTGAAGACAGGCAACCCGCCTAGATGCCAAATCCCACAGGTTACTAGCTGGTAGGGAAAAGGAACATCGGTAGCTTCAATGGCCAAACATCCAGTGTGATTTGAGAAAACAAAAACAAAGACTCTAAAACAAACAAGCCCAGTATTTGCTTTAACCTGCACATGTACCGGGCCTTGCAGGTTAGGTCCTTTGAATGTCTGTGTTCACATCTTGGGGCCATGTTTTGAGGGAGATAATGATATTCTGGGACACACTCAGGGGGCACACCAGGATGGGCAGGGAGGAGAAAAACTAGAAACTGATAAAGGAAAGGTGAAATTGGGGGGGCCTTGAGAATGGGTGGCTAAGAGTCATGACAGTGCCACCTTCACACATTAGGAGGAGGAGACATTTGTGTTTCTGCATAAACAGTACCACTAGCAAGGTTGTGAGTGCAGGGCAACAGAGGGCTCTGCCTCATGGTTAAGGGAAAGGACAGCCTCCTGAGGTTGGGGATTTGGCTCCTTGCAGTTAATGAACAGAACCAGGCTAACCACCTGTTGGAAAACTTGTAGAAAAGGTTCTTGCATTGGCCTGGCTGCCTCTGAACTAACTTCCAGTTCCAAAATGTGCTTCCTAGATCCCGTCTTCTTTTACTAGTGAGGAAGGGCTTTGTTTGTTTGGTTTGTGTAACAGCTTTTACTATTATTATTATTATCATCATCATCATCATCATCATCAAGTGAGAGGCAGAGAGGCAGAGTGCTCCGATTGGGTTACACTTGGCAATGCCCCTGTGTGATGCTCTGCCCATCTGGGGCTGCTGCTCTGTTGTTTGGCAACTGAGCTATTTTTAGTGCCTGAGGCGAGGCCATGGAGCCATTCTCAGCACCCAGGGCCAACTTGCTCATTCGAGCCATGGAAGGGGAAGAGAGAGAGAGAGAGAGAGAGAAGGGGGAGGGAGAGGGATGGAGAGGCAGATGGTGGCTTCTCCTGTGTGCCTTGACCAGAATTGAACCTAAGACTTTCATATTCTGGGCCGATGATCTACTGCTGAGCCAACTGGTCAGGGCCTAACAGCTTTCTTGAGTTATATTTTATGTTAATAAAATTTACCTATTTCAAATGTACAATGATTTTTAGGACAATCATCACTCTAAATCATTTAGAATATTTTCATTCCCTAATAAAATCTCTGATGCCCAGTCATAGTTGATTTTGTTGTTCCCCCAACCCCTTAACCTCCCCCAACTCCATTCCCTCACCCTTGCCCCAGGCAACAACTAATCTACTACTTTCTATATCTCTATACAGTTGCCTTGGCTGGGCATTTTATATAAATGGAATCATACAATATGTGATCTTTGTGTCTGTCATCTCACACTTAGCATGTTTTTGTTTTTGTTTTTTGATTAATTTTAATGGGGTGACATTGATAAATCAGGGTACATATGTTCAGAGAAAACATATCTAGGTTATTTTGACATTTGATTATGCTGCATTCGCATCACCCAAAGTCCAATTGTCTTCCGTCACCTTCTAACTGGTTTTCTTTGTGCTCCTCCCCTCCCCCAACCCCCTCCCTCTCCTCCCCCCTACCCCATAACCCCCACACTCTTGTCCATGTCTCTGAGTCTCATTTTTATGTCCCACCTATGTATGGAATCATATAGTTCTTAGTTTTTACTGATTTACTTATTTCGCTCAGTATAATGTTATCAAGGTACATCTATGTTATTGTAAATGATCTGATGTCATCATTTCTTATGGCTGAGTAGTATTCCATAGTATATATGTACTATTTTTAATCCACTCATCCACTGACGGACACTTGGGCTGTTTCCAGATCTTTGCTACTGTGAACAATGCTGCCATAAACATGGGGGTGCATTTCTTCTTTTCAAACAGTGCTATGGTGTTCTTGGGGTATATTCCTAACAGTGGTATAGCTGGATCAAAAGGCAAATCGATTTTTAATTTCTTGAGGAATCTCCATACTGTTTTCCACAGTGGCTGCACCAGTCTGCATTCCCACCAGCAGTGTAGGAGGGTTGCCTTTTCTCCACATCCTCGCCAGCACTTATTCTGTGTTGTTTTGTTGATGAGCACCATTCTGACTGGTGTGAGGTGATATCTCATTGTGATTTTAATTTGCATTTCTCTAATGATTAGTGATATTGAGCATTTTTTTATATGCTGTCGGGAGCCGATCCACTAATGCTGGCTAACTAGGTCACAGCAGAAGAAGATCCACAACTACTGGTTGACAAAGTCACAGCAAAAGAAGATAGAGTCACCGCAGTAAGACCAACAGCTGCGGGTTGACAAAGTCACCGCAAAGGATAGGCACAACGATACTCCCCCCTTTAATCTTTTGAATTAATCTGGCCTTATATTCCCCCCTTTTCTGGGTGTGTGCTATTATTTATGGCACAGGGATAATAGTACCATGCTTTCCCTGTAGATTTGTAGTAATTTCTTTGGAAATGAGACAGAAGGTGTAAGTTGCACAGAAAAGCCTGTAAGCCCCTTGAACTGGGCTCATAAACATAAGAGGCTGGCCATGATATCCCTCATAAAGGGTTAAGTTTGTAGAAAAACTTCTTCTTATTAATCATGTTAGAAAGAATAAAGTTAGAACTTAACTAGTGTATGAATATAGTAAATGAATAAAGTTTAACTAGACATTAGAATCTTAGGTAAAGTGTAGTGGAGTGGCCTGTTGAGTGGCCTTGAATAGGAGTGCAGCTGGCTAGTAAAGAATGTTTTGTTAAAAGACTTGTTTTGTCACTGAAGGCAGTTGCTGGGCTTTTCTCAGTAAAACATTCTCATGAGATTTTTGTATTTTCTAAGAATAGGAGAGGTATGTGGTGGGATTCATAGCAGCAGTAGCAACTAATGCCTTCTGATATTATGTTGCTACTAGCTATCTTGCAGGTGCACTCTATGTATCTTTAAGTAAAAATTACTCTTTATACTATGTCAGTTTCTTAATAGCAAGCCTTTTGTAGTCTTGTGAAAAAAGAATTAGGACACTACATGAACTCAAGGCTATTTCCCTGAGCAAGCGGTGGTCCTCTGCTAGTCCTTGATGATTTCGTCTGCTATCTCTTTCTGTGCCCTTGACTCACAACAAGAGTAAAATAGAGTTATTAATTAGTACTAATCTTTTAGAAGTTTGTACCAATATTATTATTACTATTGTATAACTGTACTTTGAATAACTTACCACCTGACTTGTAGCTTATAGATATGAATTAACTGTTATCTGGAAACATGTAACCATAGTGAAACAAAATACCATGTGACTGTAACTCAGTGTGTATGCATAAAAAGTAATGTTTGACCAGCCATTGAGAGAGATGCCTGGCAGTAAATGCTAACCAGAGAATAAAGAATTCGGCTCTCTCACTCCATTTTCGCTGACGCCGTCTCCTCCTGTGGGACCCCTGGATCCCCCCCGGGGCTGGACCCCGGCAATATGCCTATTGGCCATCTGTATGTCCTCTTTGGAGAAGTGTCTATTCATTTCTTTTGCCCATTTTTGGATTGGATTGTTTGTCTTCCTGGTATTAAGTTTTACAAGTTCTTTATAAATTTTGGTTATTAACCCCTTGTCAGACGCTATGTCAAATATATTCTCCCATTGTGTAGTTTGTCTTTTTATTCTGTTCTTACTGTCTTTAGCTGTGCAGAAGCTTTTTAGTTTGAGAAAGTCCCATTTGTTTATCCTGTCTTTTATTTCACTTGCCTGTGGAGACAAATCAGCAGATATATTGCTGCGAGAGATGTCAGAGAGCTTACTGCCTATGTTTTCTTCTAAGATGCTTATGGTGTTATGGCTTACATTTAAGTCTTTTATCCATTTTGAGTTTATTTTTGTGAATGGTGTAAGTTGGTCGTCTAATTTTATTTTTTTTCAGGTAGCTGTCCAATTTTCCCAACACCATTTGTTGAAGAGGCTGTCTTTACTCCAATGTATGCTCTTACCTCCTTTGTCAAATATCAGTTGTCCATAAAAGTGTGGGTTTATTTGTAGGTTCTCAGTTCTGTTACATTGATCTATATGCCTGTTCTTATGCCAGTACCAGGCTGTTTTGAGTATAATGGCCTTGTAGTATAACTTGATATCCGGAAGTGTGATACCTCCCACTTTATTCTTCCTTTTCAAGATTGCTGAGGCTATTCATGTTCTCTTTTGGTTCCATATAATTTTTGGAATATGTGTTCTATATCTTTGAAGTAAGTCATTGACATTTTATTTGGTATTGCATTGAATTTATAAATTGCTTTGGGTAATATAGACATTTTAATGATGTTTATTCTTCCTAACCATGAGCACGGCATATGCTTCCACTTGTTTGTATCTTCCCTGATTTCTTTTATCAATGTTTTATAATTTTCCGAGTACAAGTCTTTAATCTCCCTGGTTAAATTTATTCCTAGGTACTTTATTTTTTTGGTTGCAATGGTGTAGGGGATTGCTTCCTTAATTTCTCTTTCTGACTGTTCATTGTTGATATATTAAAATGCCTCTGATTTCTGAGTATTGATTTTATATCCTGACACCTTGCTGAATTCACTTATCAGGTCCAGTAGTTTTTTGACTGCGACTTTAGGGTTTTCTATATACAATATCATATCATCTGCAAATAATGATAGTTTTAGTTCTTCTTTTCCAATTTAGGTGCCTTTTATTTCTTTTTCTTGTCTGATTGCTGTGGCTAGGACTTCTAGAACTATGTTGAATAAGAGTGGTGAAAGGGGGCACCGCTTCCTTGTTCCTGATCTTAAAGGGATTGCTTTTAATTTTTGCCCATTGAGTATGATGTTGGCTGTGGGTTTGTCATAGATGGCCTTTATCATGTTGAGGTATGTTCCCTGTATTCCCACTTTGCTGAGAGTTTTGATCATGAATGGGTGCTGGATTTTATCAAATGCTTTTTCTGCATCTATTGAAATTATCATGTGGTTTTTCTCCTTCCTTTTGTTTATGTGATGAATCACATTGATTGATTTGCGAATATTGTACCAGCCTTGCCTCCCATGAATATATCCCACTTGATCATGGTATATGATTTTTTTTATATATTGCTGGATCCGGTTTGCTGACATTTTATTGAGGATTTTAGCCTCTAAATTCATCAGGGATATTGGCCTATAATTTTCTTTCTTTGGGTTGTCTTTGCCTGGTTTTGGAATCAGAATTATGCTTGCCTCATAAAAGGAGCTTGGAAGTCTTCCTTCCTCTTGAATTTTTTGAAATAGCTTGAGAAGGATAGGAGTTAGTTCTTCTTTGAATATTAGGCCCAGGACTTTTCTTTTTGGGGAGGTTTTTTTTTTTTTTTTTTGTATTTTTCTGATGTTGGAAATAGGGAGGCAGTCAGACAGACTCCCGCATGTGCCCAACCGGGATCCACCCGGCACGCCCACCAGGGAGTGATACTCTGCCCATCTGGGTCGTTGCTCTGTTGCAACCAGAGCCATTCTAGCGCCTGAGGCAGAGGCTACAGAGCCATCCTCAGCGCCCGGGCCAACTTTGCTCCAGTGAAGCCTTGGCTGCGGGAGGGGAAAAGAGAGAGAGAGAGGAAGGAGAGGGGGAGGGGTGGAGAAGCAGATGGGCACTTCTCCTGTGTGCCCTGACCGAGAATTGAACCCGGGACTCCTGCATGCCACGCCGACGCTCTACCACTGAGCCAACCGGCCAGGGCTGGGAGTTTTTTGATAACTGTTTCAATCTCATTTGTTGTAATTGGTCTGTTTAGGTTTTCTGATTCTTCCAGATTAATTTTTGGAAGATTATATGTTTCAAGGAATTTGTCCATTTCACCTAGGTTGTCTAGTTTCTTGGTGTACAGTTCTTCATAATATTTTCTTACAATATTTTGTATTTCTGTTATGTCAGTTGTTATTTCTCCACTCTCGTTTCTAATTTTATTTATTTGAGTCCTCTCTCTTTTTTTCTTGGTGAGTCTGGTTAAAGGTTCATCGACCTTCTTTACCTTTTCAAAGAACCAGCTCCTGGTTTCATTGATCCTCTGTATTGTTTCTTTAGCCTCTATGTCATTAATTCCTGCTCTGATCTTTATTATTTCCTTCCTTATACTAGCTCTGGGCTTTACTTGCTGTTTTTTTTTTTTTTAGTTCTTTTAGATGTAGGGTAAAGTTGTTTATTTGAGCTTTTTCTAGCTTCTGAAGCTAGAAATGGGGAGAGACAGTCAGACAGACTCCCGCATGCGCCCGACCGGGATCCACCCGGCACGCCCACCAGGGGGCGACGCTCTGCCCACCAGGGGGCGACGCTCTGCCCACCAGGGGGCGATGCTCTGCCCCTCCGGGGCGTCGCTCTGCCGCGACCAGAGCCACTCTAGTGCCTGGGGCAGAGGCCAAAGAGCCATCCCCAGCGCCCGAGCCATCTTTGCTCCAATGGAGCCTCGGCTGCGGGAGGGGAAGAGAGAGACAGAGAGGAAGGAGAGGGGGAGGGGTGGAGAAGCAGATGGGCGCTTATCCTGTGTGCCCTGGCTGGAAATCGAGGCCGGGACTTATGCACGCCAGGCCGACGCTCTACCACTGAGCCAACTGGCCATGGCTCTAGCTTCTTGAGGTATGCCTGTAATGCTATGAACTTTCCTCTCAGGACTGCTTTTGCTGTGTCCCATAAATTTTGTGTTGATGTATGTTCATTATCGCTCATTTCTTGGAATTTTTAAATTTCTTTTTTGATCTCATTATTTACCCATTCGTTATTTAATGACATGCTAATTAGTTTCCAAGTGTTTGAGTATTTTTCAGTTTTTCTGTTGTGGTTGATTTCTAGTTTCATGCCATTGTGATCAGAGAAAGTGCTCGATATAATTTCAATCTTCTTAAATTTGCTGAGACCGCTTTTGTGCCCTAACATGTGGTCTATTCTAGAGAATGTACCATGAGCACTTGAAAAGAATGTATGTTCTGCTGCTTTAGGGTGAAAGGTTCTGAAGATATCTATTAAAACGAGTTGATCTAGTATGTCCTTTAAGTTTGCTGTTTCTTTGTTAATTTTCTTTCTTGAGGATCTATCTAGTGATGTTAGTGAGGTATTGAAATCCCCTACTATTATAGTATTGCTGTTGATCTCGCCCTTTAAATCCATCAAAGTCTGCTTTATATATTTAGGTGTTTCTATATTAGGTGCGTAGATATTTATTACAGTTATATCTTCCTGTTGGATTGCTCCCTTTATCATTATATAGTGGCCTTCTTTATCTCTAACTATAGTTTTTGTTTTAAAGTCCATTTTGTCTGATATAAATATTGCTACCCCAGCTTTTTTTTCATTTCCATTTGCATGAAATATTTTATTTCATCCTTTTATCTTCAGTGTATGTGCATCTTTTGTTTTAAAGTGTGTCTCTTATAGACAGCATATGTATGGGTCCTGTTTTCTTATCTATACAGCTACCCTACGTCTTTTGATCAGATCATTTAATCCATTTACATTTAAGGTTATTATTCATATGTAATTGTTTATTGCCATTTTATTCTTTAAATTTGTATTCCTCTTTTGCTATATTCGTTTTCTTCTTTGATCTGTTTACAACAGGCTCCTTAGCATTTCTTGAAGCATTGGTTTGGTTGTAGTGAATTGTTTTAGTTATTTTTTTTGTCTGGAAAGCCTTTTATTTCTCTTTCAATTTTAAATAATAGCCTTGCTGGATAAAGTATTCTTGGTTGTAGGCTCTTGTTCTGCATTACTTTGAACATTTCTTGCCATTCCTTTCTGGCCTCAAGTGTTTCTGTTGAGAAGTTGGAAGTCATTCTTATAGGGGCTCCTTTGTAGGTGATAGTCTTTTTTTCTCTAGCAGCTTTTAATATTTTCTCTTCATCACTTAGCTTTGGTATTTTAATTATGATGTGTCTTGGTGTTGGTTTCTTTGGGTTTCTCTTTAATGGAGTTCTCTGTGCTTCTTGAACATGTGAGATGTTTTCCTGCCTTAATTGAGGAAAGTTTTCAGCTATGATATGCTTGAACAAAGTCTCTATCCCTTGTTCTTTCTCTTCTTCTTCAGGGACCCCTATAATGCGGATGTTATTTCTCTTCATGTTGTCACAGAACTCTCTTAGAGTTTTCTCAGACTTTTTGAATCTCTTTTCTTTTTTCTGCTCTGCCTCTGTGTCTTCATTTATCTTGTCCTCTAACTCGCTGATTCGATTCTCAGCTTCATCCATTCTGCTTTTAATTCCTTCAATTATGTTCTTCATTTCTGATATTGTATTTGTCATTTCTGACTGATTCTTTTTTATTATTTCGATGTCCTTTTTTATATTTGCTATCTCTTTATTTAGGTGTTCGTAATGGCCATCTATGGTGGTTCTAATATCTTTGAGCATCCTAACAATCGTTATTTTAAACTCTGTATCTGGTAATTTGGTTATATCTGATTTATTCATGTCCTATTCTGGGGATTTCTCTTGATTCATTAGTGTTGTATTTCTCTGCCTTCTCAGTTTCTCTGTGTTAAGGAAGCTTTTGGCCACTGGAATCCACTGAGTGTGGCCTCTGTTCCCTAGGTATGGTCTGTCTGCAGGCCCACCACCCCCTCTCCTGTTGCTGCCTAGGGCATTTGGGTATGGGCGTTGCCAGTGCCTGCCCACTGGGGCTGTTTTTGTGGTTTCCCCCTCTCCTTCACGGGAGTGACTGTAATCACGAGCTCGGGTGTACAAGCCTTGGTGGCCTTGGCCTTTGCCCTGCTCCCGTGGGTGGTGTTATGCTTGGCCCTGAGGGCAGTGGCGAGCACCTTTGCTCAGCTGCGGGTCTCCGCCTGTTTCTGGGCTTTCGTTCTCACCTTGCAGGAGGAGCCCGCTTGTGGGACGGCTGCAAGCCTTGGCTCCACAGGTCCCGCGGGACTCCGCCCGTTCTCGGTTTTTGGCTCCACCTCTGTGGGAGGAGCTGGCTCCCAAGTCAGGCCACAAGCATTGGTTCTGCGGGCGGGGCAAGGCTGTGCTCCTACGCCCTTGCTCAAGGGCTTGTCTCCACCCCTTCCGGGGTTCCCGCCCTTCTTCCGCAGGCTGGATTGCAGGCTGTCTGCTGCTGGGCTTGACCGCTTTTGCATGCCCCCTCCTCCCCAGCCGGGCAAGACTGAGCTCACACCTGGGCCCAGTGGTGGCTAGCTGGCTTCTGCCCTTGCCAACAGAACCGCGCTTCCACAGCCCACCTCCACATACCCTCCAGCGAGCCCTCAGCCATGTGGGGTGCGGGTGCTGTAGCTCAGACCCTAAGACTCACTACTGTAGTCCTGAAAGCTCCCTCCTTCTAGCGACTCTGCTCTGAGTGCCGTGGGAGAGCTTGTTTGGCTGGTGTCCTGCTTCCCTTTACTGGTATTGCTGTTTCCAGGGGAAATATTCACTTCAGATTTGGGGAGTGACTCGTCCCAGGGGTTAGGGTGGCTGTCTCCCCAAATGCTTCTCCCTGTGCCTCCTAGATTACACTCTCTTCCTGCTATTCCAGTCCTCTCCTCTCTTCCCGTCCCCCGGAGCCCCGGGTGAGTGGTTGTGAGAGAGGTGTTCTGCGCGGTCCCTTTAAGAAGAATCCTGGGTCTGAGAAATCAGTTTCTTTCTCACAAACAGTATCCTGACTTGTTTCCAGCTAAATACTGTCCATACGTCTCTTCTAGGCTCTGGGGCTGCAGGCTGGGGCTTTGTTCCTGGGACTCAGGACCCTCCCACTCTGCTAAACTCACTTCCCACCATGCGAGTCTCTCACCGCTGCCATTCTCTCTGGATAGCTGGGCAGCCCTCTCTGCGTTTTCGCTCTTCCTACCAGTCTCGGTGTGGCTTCTTCAATGTTCCTTGGTTGAAGAGTCCTCTTAGTTTAGTTCAAAGTTGGTTTTTCCAGATGATAGTTCTTAAAATTAGTTTGTAATCCACTTTGGTTCTGGGAGGTGGATCTTGGTACGTTCGCCTACTCCAGTTCCATCTTGTCTTACTTAGCATGTTTTTGAGGTTCATGCTTGACATAGCCAGTAGTTTGTTCCTTTTTACTGCCAAATAATTTTCCATTGTATAGATATGTTACATTTTATCTACTTGTTCACCAGTTGGTGTACATTTATGTTCCCAGAATTTGGCTTTACAAATAGAGCTTCTGTAAACAATCATGGCATGAATCTTCTTTTCGACATGTTTTCATTTATTTTGAATCTATAGGAGTGGAATCTCTGGATCATATGATAGTTTTATGCTTAACTTTTTGAGGAATGGAAGGAGAGGGTTTTGTAGGGACCCAAAAAGAAAGACCATAAGTAGTAAGTGACTTGATGGCTTTGTCTTTGTAACCTGCCAGGTAATCCTCACAGCCAGAACATCAGCAGCAAGCTCACCCACGACACTGTGGAGCAGGTGCGCTACAGGTGAGTGACCGAGATGCCAGCCTGAGCGGGCACTTACAGGTATATGGGCTTTTTTCCTATCAAGTGCCCGCATCCCACAAAGATTCTGAATTGGTTCAGAAAGATCAGCTTCAGCTCCATGGCCACACATACAATGGTACAGGTCAGGGTCAGAGGACAGGAAGGTGAGAGTGAGTAGGTGCCAAGTGGGGCAGGTATGCAGCTCAGGTCTGCGCCACTTGTGAGTGGCTAATGGCTAGAGCTATAGTTTCTGGGGACTAGAGTGATAAGGAGTGCCCTAGCTTCTAAGTCTTGTTTTTAGAGAGAAGAAAAAGAATTTTTCTGCTTTTTCTTTTCATGTTTTATTAGGCATCTTATTTTATTCACCCCCACTCCACCCTTTTTACTGATATTTGCACATTAAACAGCTCTCTATATTATTACCACATGTAATAATTAGTTTTTGGTAAATAATTTTCAGGTGGTACCTACCTAAAGTGACCTGCATTGATACAATTTCAAATTAATATATCCAATTTGAAAGGGAATATCGGGTTGCCAACATTAAAGGCGACCTGGAACAAGTTGATGACCTAACACTCATTATGATGGAGCCAGATAGTAGACTGAGGGGACCTTTCCAGTTAAGGTGAAGGTAGTTGTGGAATTCTGTCTTATCCCGCGGGGGTTAGGAAGCAAGGTGATTTTGCCAGTTTGATCCATTTTCCCTGTGACCTCCTCCATACCTGCCCTAACTTCACAGTGACGGCAATGAGTCTCTGGGATTTTTCCTAGCTCTTAAGGTAGAGAGATGTCTTAATTAGTAGAAATGCAATTCCAAACATGGAACTGGAGAGAGCCCCAGCTGCGCCGCGGGCCGTGCTGTGTGTGCTTCTTGCAGGATCCTGGCGCATTTCCACACCTCCCCCGAAGACTACACTGTGGTTTTCACCGCTGGGAGCACGGCCGCTCTTAAACTGGTGGCGGAGGCCTTCCCCTGGGTGCCCCGCGAAAGTCTGCTCTGTTACCTCACCGACAGCCACACCTCCGTGGTGGGCATGAGGACGGTCGCTGCAGCCATGGACGTCACTTCCATCCCGGTCAGGCCAGAGGACGTGCGGTTGGCGGAGAAGCGGGGCGCTGCTGCCAGCAACCCCAACTGCCATCTTCCACATCTCTTCTGTTACCCAGCTCAGAGTAACTTTTCTGGAGCCAGATACCCTCTGTCCTGGATAGGAGAGGTCCAGTCCGGGGAGAGGTGCCCTGCGAGCACGCCTGGGAAGTGGTTCGTGCTGCTGGACGCGGCCTCCTACGTGAGCACTTCGCCTCTGGACCTGTCGGTGCACCAGGCTGACTTCATCCCCCTCTCCTTCTACAAGATCTTCGGCTTCCCCACCGGCCTGGGCGCTCTGCTAGTGCGAAACCGCCTGGCGCCTCTGCTGCGGAAAACCTACTTTGGAGGAGGCACAGCCGCTGCATACCTCGCAGGCGAAGACTTCTATATCCCGAGACAGTCGGTGGCAGAAAGGTAACCTCGATGTGGAAGTGGCTTGGCCAGAGTTCAGCAAGTCTGGGGTCTGGCCTGTGCCACCTGTAGGATTGTGCAGGGGACCAGGCTGGGTTCCTGGGGTCAGGGAAGTTGGTCATTCTTGGCAGGGACAGAGGCTGGCAGCAGGGCTGACAAGATGTATCTATTAAACCTATGATTTAAAAGATTTTGAGCAAGTTGATGGCATAGTTGGCTTTTAGCATCTAGAACAGTGTTTCCCAACCTTTTTTGTGCCATGCCCCACCTTAACCTTTCTAAAATTTTTATGTCCCCGCTCTATGTAACATACATAATTTTTAACATAAAAAATTGATTTGTTCACTTAATAAACATAAATGATAAGTTCTAGGAAGAAATCACTATGAAATTGTTAACACAACACAGTAAGTAAAATTTCAAAACATATAATGAAAAACAAATTTAAATTCCAAATAATTTTAATACAGATTTTTCTATATTAATTTATTATTTTAATTTAGTGTGATCCTTGCGCTTGATGCTTGCTGCACAGAGATTTTATATTAAGTTCCAATTTGGTTAGCTTTAGTCTCAAGTCTCCATGTTGTGTTATATCCAGCCGATTTCTTTTCTTTTTTTTTTTTACCAGTAAATCATTTACAGCACTAAATCCACATTCAGCTAAAAATGAAGATGGAAATGGTAGCAATAGTTTTCTTGCACATTTGGTTGAATTTGGGTATTTGATTTCTGTTTCCTCACAAAGCCATGCCATCGCTCCTTTGATATTAAATAAAGCTTTAACTGACTCATCATTTTGCAATTCTGCGAGTTCTTCTTGATACCGCATATTTGATATATCAGACAAATCCACTAACATTGGCTACATCATCCATGTTGGGAAATCAATTTGTTTTAAATCAGAAAATCTTTTTTTTTTTTTTTTTTTTTTTTTTTTAAATTTATTTATTTATTTTTAACAGAGACAGAGAGAGAGTCAGAGAGAGGGATAGACAGGGACAGACAGACAGGAATGGAGAGAGATGAGAAGCATCCATCATTAGTTTTTTGTTGCCATTGAGACACCTTAGTTGTTCATTGATTGCTTTCTCATATGTGCCTTGACCGTGGGCCTTCAGCAGACCGAGTAACCCCTTGCTCGAGCCAGCAACCTTGGGTTCAAGTTGGTGAGCTTTTGCTCAAACCAGATGAGCCCATGTTCAAGCTGGCAACCTCGGGGTCTCGAACCTGGGTCCTCGGCATCCCAGTCTGACGCTCTATCCACTGCGCCACAGCCTGGTCAGGCCAGAAAATCTTTCTTTTAAATCAGCCGATAGATTATTCAAATGATTGACAATAACAAGTAAAGCAGTATCAGTTACTTCACATTTTTGGAGCCAATGAAACTGTTTAAAGTTTTTGTTGTTAATATGTTTCTGACATAACTCAATATTGGTAATGAAACCAAATATCTTTGCTTTTGCATCAACAAGAGTTTTATTTGTTCCTTGAAGTTGCTTATTTAATATATTTAGTTTTTCAAAGAGATTGGCTAAATAACTCACAAATGCTTTACCATCTATTGTTAACAGATACTTCATTTCAGGTTTGTCGCTTAAAAAATCACTAAGAGTATCAAACAGTTCCATAAATCTTTTCAAACAGTTTCCTTTAGATAGCCATCTGACTTCAGTATGAAGTAAAAGTCTCACATGGTCTTCATTTTATTCTTCACAAAATAGCTTGAAAAGACGCTCACATTTGGCACTAGCTTTAATAGCATTAACACACTTTATTACTGTATGTAATACTTCATTCAGAACAGGCAAGATGTTTTTAGCTACCAAGTTTTCCCTATGAATAACACAATGCACAAGAATCATTTCTGGATTCACATCTTTCATCAATTTTAAGCAGCCATTTTTCTTGCCCATCATATTGGGAGCACCATCTGCAGCACAAGATGTTATATTTTTCATTGGTATATCATTGACATCTAAGTAGTTTTTTAGCTTATTATATATATCTTTGGAGGTAGTGGTACTTTCTAATCTTTTACAGAACAACATTTCTTCAGCAAAATGTCCTTTATCAATATATCTTATGTAAGTTATCAATACTGCCTCACTGTCTCTCAAAGTTGATTCATCCATTTGCAAGGAGAATTTTCTTTTTTTCAGCTTTTCAATATCCTCACTCATTTCATCTATTCTTCTGCTAACAGTATTGTCACTGAGTGGCATAGCTTTTACATCTTTGTCATCTTTTTCAAGAACCGTTTTAAGAAATGCTGATATTGACGGTTTTATTAAATTCTCTCCTATAGTGTGATTTTCTCCAGTTTTAGCAATGAATAAAGAAATTTGATAACTAGCCTCAAGAACACGATTATTAGTTGAAGTATGAGCAGTAAATAGAGACTTTAATATTGTTCTTTTTTCAAAATCTTTCTTTAAAGTTTTAAAGTAACTCAAATCTGAATTAATATGAGCACTATGTTTCGCCTTCAAATGTGCCTCAAGACAACCTCGTTTCATTGATTTGTTGGTCAAGCATTGCTGGCATAAAAGACAAAAAGGAATCCGCTCATCGTGAACAGGGAGTATGAACCCAAATTTTAAATATTCCTCTGAATATTGACGAGTTTTTTTCTTGCTTGCACCACTCATTTTACTATGGGCTATAAGAAATAAAAATAAGATCAATTAAAAACTAATATTAAAATATGTGTAAAATATATTCAATGTGACATAGAGTAAACGTATACTAAAAATTCATATTTATTTAAATGTATATAACACATTTACTACACTACTACTGCAAATCAAAAGGTATCTATATTTTTTCCACTTGACAAAATTTCCTGAAAAGTTATGCTTCTAAAATTAAAATTGTCGTGCATGCACTATTATAGCCCCAATAATATTTATAAAATATTAGTGCTTTCTAGCCCCGATGCAAGAAGTACTTAATAAAGAGTTTAATATTGATAAAAATAAAATCAAATACTTACCAATTATATCTATACAATATATATGTATATTTATTAAATCAACGAGCTTTTACAACAGTTTTGACTGACATTTAGTTCAAATTAACACCAACTGAATGACGTGAAACACTACAGAAGTTGCGATGGGCCAATTAGGTGAGAATAACTGCGTTGTTTAGCGAGTTTTCAAAACGTCTGGGGTTCCCGCAGCAGACGGCACGCTCCGCGGTGAACCCAGGATGAAGTTTACTTGACGATGCCAATCACCCAGTTGATATTTTGGTCTTGTCAAACGAAATTATACTTAATAATTATTTACCGCAATTATTTAAGAATTGCATTTTTTGTTAAATCTGGCACCGATATCTAGCATTGCATTTAAATGGCCCGGGGCGAAAGAGTTAAAGTCCTGTCGAGTCCATTTTCAAATTGCCCCCTTAACTATCGAATTGCCCCCCTGTGTGGCGTGGTCCCCACGTTGGGAAACACTGATCTAGAGTCTACTGAGCTTGGCCTTAGTTAATAACACTGGGGGACAAAATTTTTGTTGCATCCATAAAAACACTTGTTCTTACCTAATTCGAGTGTGTTGATCTTAAATCTGACATTAGTTTTTCTCTATAAGCTACAGGTTTTTTGCAATTCAAGATTTTAGGTTTTCTCTTATTGTAAAATTTTCAACATTTAGTTTAACATAATGAAGTAGAATCTCTTCTTAGGCATAATCTTTGTGAAAATATAATAATTTATATAATGCAGTAAATACACTAATACACTAAAAGATATGATTGCAGCAGAAATTTGTCTACAATTTTGAAATAGAACATATTAAAACACTTATTTTAATCATAAAACTTGCGCAAAACTTATTTAAATTCTATTCAGGCAAAAATTTGCGTTTGTAGCTCTTGCGTTTGTGTACTTGTTGAGGAAAATCTCGTTTGATGCTCCAGCAGTCGTCTGCTCATCACTAACAGCTCCAGATTTTCGGGAAACTTATCAAGGTGACTGTTCAGGAAGTGAATCTTAACGCTCATGTTCCATCCAATGTCGCAGAAAGCCAACAGCATCCTTTGAACCAGAAGTTCATAGTTTTCTGCTTTTTTGTTGCCAAGGAAGTTCTTTGTAACTGCCACAAAAGACTGCCATGCTGTTCTCTCCTCCTTATTCATCTTCCTGGCAAATTCTTTGTCACGTATGAGGGTTCCAATTTGAGGTCCATCGAATACACCTGCTTTTATCTTCTTGAAAGACAAGGCAGGGAAAGCAGAAATAAAATGTTGAAAGCATTCACTTTCTATATTCCAAACCTGAATAAACTGCTTCATTAAGGCAAGTTTGATGTGAAGAGGGGGGGAAATGATCCTGTCTCGATTAACTACAGGTTCATTCACAATATTTTGCATCCCTAATTCCAGAGCTTCAGGTTTCGGCCACCCCTTCTGTGTCCAGTGTTTCTCCTGAGCTTGGCTGTCCTACAAACACAGAAAGCAAGGATACTTTGTCTTTTTTTTTTTTTTTTTACAGAGACAGAGAGAGAGTCAGAGAGAGAGGGATAGACAGGGACAGACAGACAGGAACGGAGAGATGAAAAGCATCAATCATTAGTTTTTTGTTGTGCATTGTGACACCTTAGTTGTTCATTGATTGCCTTCTTATATGTGCCTTGACCGCGGGCCTTCAGCAGACTGAGTAACCCCTTGCTCGAGCCAGCGACCTTGGGTCCAAGCTGGTGAGCCTTGCTCAAACCAGATGAGCCTGCGCTCAAGCTGGCGACCTTGGGGTCTCGAACCTGGGTCCTCGGCATCCCAGTCCAATGCTCTATCCACTGCGCCACCGCCTGGTCAGGCAAAGCAAGGATACTTTGTAAAACCTCTCTGTTGTCCTAGCACAGGGGTCCCCAAACTACGGCCCGCGGGCCACATGTGGCCCCCTGAGGCCATTTATCCGGCCCCCACCGCACTTCCGGAAGGGGCACCTCTTTCATTGGTGGTCAGTGAGAGGAGCATAGTTCCCATTGAAATACTGGTCAGTTTGTTGATTTAAATTTACTTATTTATTTTAAATGTTATATTTGTTCCTGTTTTGTCTTTTTTACTTTAAAATAAGATATGTGCAGTGTGCATAGGGATTTGTTCATAGTTTTTTTTATAGTCCGGCCCTCCAATGGTCTGAGGGACAGTGAATTGGCCCCCTGTGTAAAAAGTTTGGGGACCCCTGTCCTAGCAGGAAATTTACCATTTTAAGATCATTTAAGATCCACACAAATGATCCAGTTATGCTCCTCATACTTCAGAAAGTCGAGGACAATTTTTATGTCATTATAATCTTCTCGCAGATGAGTTGAATAACCAGTTGGAACCGCTGCATAAACTTTACCATTGTGTAGGAGAACACATTTCACACTTCGTTTAGAGCTGTCAAGAAATAGCTGCCATTCTGTTGGGCTGTAAGTGGTAACACCTAGCTGGCTGAGAAGACTACTGATAATCATGACAGTAAACAAAGTGTTTGTCTTCGGAAAAAAGTCCACAAAAATTTGTTCACGCTTCCTGAAATGGGATACTTTAGCTGACCAGTGAAGTACATTTTTTTCTTGAAGCCTGGAGGCTAATAACTCAGCTGCTTTCTTTGATAGGCCCAAATCTCTTACTAAGTCATTCAATTCAGGTTGGCTAAATTGCTGAGGGGTTAATGATTGCTTGGCACCAGAAGAAGACCCTTCAGATTCTACAACCATTTCCTCATGCATCTTATCAAAATACACTTGATCACCATGATCACTTTCTTCATCCTTAGAAGAAATAAAACCATTGCAAACTGGAACTGGGAGTTTCTCAGTGTTGGATAGGTCGTATTGCTGAAGGAATATTAGGATATGCGATCATATGCCGTTTTTTCTTGCCGATGCCCTTTGTATGGATCATACAGAAATAACAGTCACTGCTGTGGTCCTTAGGTTCACGCCAAACCATGGGAATACCAAAAGGCATTCCTTTGTGTTTTCCTTTTGTCCAGTCATGAAGCATTTCCTCACAATTATGACACACAATATGAAGGGCCCAATTCTTGTCTTGATTGCCAAGGAGAACTTAAAAATAGGCAATATATACACGTGCCACAAATGATGATATATTGCGCCTTTGACGTTGAAGTGTGTAACAGCCACATATATAACAGAAGGTGTCAGGACTATTCTTACATTTACGCCTACTCGAAGAAGCCATGATTCGATCTTAAGACAAAATAAGAGGATGTTTTTATCAGATAATAATTTTTTACATTTAAAAGCAACTACAAATATGTAAAAGTGATGTTTGTAAAACATTAATTGCCTTGTGGTTATGTTCAATTCAAGAGTTGTTGCCCTTTAATTCCAGTTTAAAAACCAATGCATGCCATTAACCATAACAAAAAGAAATTAAAATTGCATAAAAACTAGAGCATGCACTAAAAAACGGATTTCAGACTTGGAATCAGTGATGCAGAAATATATAGAAACAGTTCTAAAACCTTATGCAATAGAAAATGGAAATAAAATTGTTCCCCAGTGTAATGGGAATCAATTAAACTAGAGGCCACCAGGCTTGTGGGGCAGTGTTAACAGCAGCCACTCAGGGCCTTTTGTCACCATGGCCAGCCCATCCTGAGAGTGCTGCAGAGTGGATCAGGGACAGAGGCAGCCTGATGGGTCTTGCTGTCCTGAGGAGGAGAGCAATGGTGTATAAGGCAGCAGAGAGAAGGTGGCCATGGATTATGGCTGAGTCTAGAATCAGAACCTTGTCACATACCACAAAACGCACATGGAAACATGGGCCATGGCTTGACCTTGTTTGTTCCCTTCACCCTGGTTACAGGTTTGAAGATGGCACCATCTCGTTCCTTGATGTGATAGCACTAAAACATGGATTTGATACCCTGGAGCGCCTCACAGGTAGGGGACGTTTTCATCGCTGTGGGATCTGCTCCTGTTGTCCATGTGTCCTAGGGAGCCTGGGTGGCTGTGATTCAGACCAAGAAGAATCCATGCAAGTGGCAGGCACACAGCAGCTGTGCAGTGAGCGCAGTTGAAGCCAAGGCTAAAGAACTTCAAATGACTTCTGAGGCAAGAGCAACAGACTAAGGCAGCGGTTTTCAACCTGTGGGTCGCGACCCCGGCGAGGGTCGAACGACCAAAACACAGGGGTCGCCTAAAGCCATCGGAAAATACATATTTCCCGATGGCTTTAGCCGCTGAGAAGCCGCGCTACCGTCTGCAGCAGCGCTATTTAGCTTGAACGCACGCCATTATGGACCTGCGTTCCAAACTGAATGCCTGCGGTCATGCGCAGACGTGATTGAATCATCTGTCCAGGGCCTAAGGGGCGGGGGAAGCAGAGGGAACGCTCCACAGTCCATAGCAGCGCATTACGTGTGTCCGGTGCTTGCTGACGTCATCAGTGGGCGGGTGCAGCAAGTGCTGAAGGACAGAAGCCTAGGAGGTGGAGAAGCAAGAGGCGGAGAGCCAAGAGAGCCTGCGAGACAGCCTGCTGGTGTAGAAAAGGTTAATAATGTAAAAACAGTACACACACCATACACACAATACTGTGTAAGTGTAAGGTGCTTTGTGTGTAATCATTACACAGTACACAAAGCAGCTTACACTTACACAAAGCACCATCACATTTACACAGTGTGAACTACATGGGTCTTATACTATAAGAGACTACTATAAGATGTAGTTCACACTGTTCCCCAATGTATAATTATCTCCCATATCTCCCACTATTTTCCCATATTCTGAATGAGGAAACTGCTGAAATCAGTGGTTTCCGGCATTGAATCCGCCTCCTATTGATTTCATTGGGAGTGCGGCAGATTTTGTGGAAGAGAGCTCCCGAGAATCTCGGGTTACCACACAATCCGCTGCAGCCTCCTTTTGATTTCAATAAGAGGCGGAGAAATGACAGTTTCCGACACATTTCTTCCTCTCCTGTTCAAGTCAATGGGAGGCCGCAGCAGATTCCGCTCAAATATAGAGCATGTTGCTTAATTTTTTCCACGCTAGAACTTTTCCTAGAGCAGAAAAATTCCAAAGGTGGAGTCCGCCACCCCCAATAGACTGAAAGAGGCCTCACACTGAGGAATCTGCTGTGCGGATTCTGCAGTGTAAAAGATCTGCCTCCTATAGAAGTCTATTGGGGGTGGCGGATTCCACCTTTGGAATTTTTCTGCTCTAGGAAAAGTTCTAGCGTGGAAAAAATTAAGCAACATGCTCTATATTTGAGCGGAATCTGCTGCGGCCTCCTATTGACTTGAATAGGAGAGGAAGAAATGTGTCGGAACTGCATTTCTGCCGTACAGGGGATCTCTCTTCTGCGGAATCCACGGGTCTCCCATTGAAGTAAATGAGATGTGGATTCCACCGCAGAAACCGCTGCTTTATAGTGTGAGAGCCCTGAAAGATACCATGCTGTGCAGAAACTGCAGTGTATCCTATGACGTAGTTCACACTGTTCTATATAGAAAACTTGCCACTAATCTGGAAAAAACAGATCCATTAGTTAAGCAGCTATTTACAGAATGGTAGCCCCAATACACTAGGTAAGGAGGTCTATTAGTAATAAATATTTCTCAATATATAATTAAATATTGTTTTTGCGATTAATCACTATATTTAAATTATGTTTGATTTGTAGCAATGAGAATACATAATGCATACCAGGTATTTACATTCCGAATCATAACTGTAGCAAAATTACAGTTATGAAGTAGCCACCAAAATTATTTTTTGGTTTGGGGTCACCGCAACATGAGGAACTGTATTGTGGGGTCACGGCATTAGAAAGGTTGAGAACCACTGGACTAAGGCTTTTGTTGTTTTGTCTGTTAAAAAACATTATGACAGGTAAAAGACATCTCAAATTCAGAGATTAATAGCTTCACAGAAGCAGAGAAGACAACCTGGGTTCCTGCACTGGGAATGTTTACAGATCCCGAGACCTTATTCAGCTCTTATCTCCCTGGATTCTCCCTGCAGCCCACCCTGGGGAGCTAGACAATGAGCCTACTTATCCACATAGGAGCTTATGCTCAGAGAGGTTCAGTGCCTTCCAACTTTTTTTTTTTTGTATTTTTCCGAAGCTGGAAACGGGGAGAGACAGTCAGACAGACTCCCGCATGCACCCGACCGGGATCCACCTGGCACACCCACCAGGGGGCGATGCTCTGCCCACCAGGGGGCGATGCTCTGCCCCTCCGGGGTGTAGCTCTGTCGCAACCAGAGCCACTCTAGCACCTGGGTCAGAGGCCAAGGAGCCATCCCCAGCGCCCAGGCCATCTTTGCTCCAGTGGAGCCTCGGCTGCGGGAGGGGAAGAGAGAGACAGAGAGGAAGGAGAGGGGGAGGGGTGGAGAAGCAGATGGGCGCTTCTCCTGTGTGCCCTGGCTGGGAATCGAACCCGGGACCCCTTGCACGCCAGGCCGATGCTCTACCACTGAGCCAACCGGCCAGGGTGGTGCCTTCCAAATATTTACAAGTATTTAAAATGAATAATAGCAGGTTCAAGTTTGCATTTATTTTTTTAAAATTTTATTTATTTGTTTATTTAGGTGAGGGATGGGGGAAGAGAGAGAGAAAGAGAGAGATAATAGGGGGACCAGGGGTTTTTTTTTTTTTTAATTCATTTTAGAGAGGAGAGGGAGAGACAGAGACAGAGAGAGAGAGAGAGAGAGAGAGGAGACAGAGAGAGAGAAAGGGGGAGGAGCTGGAAGCATCAACTCCCATATGTGCCTTGACCAGGCAAGCCCAGGGTTTCGAACCGGCGACCTCAGCATTTCCAGGTCGACGCTTTATCCACTGTGCCACCACAGGTCAGGCCGGGACCAGGGTTTTGAACCAGTAACCTCAGCATTCCAGGCAAGTTTATGTTATAATGAGCTCATTTTTTTTTTTTAAATAAGTGTGTGAATTCTACATAAAGTCAGTGACACCCTTTGACATTTCCTGATTGTTTTTGAGGTGGGATGGAGAACATAAAGCAGCACACCTTTGCCTTGGCCCAGTACACCTATGCTGCCCTGTCCTCTCTCCGGTACCCCAACGGAACCCCCGTGGTGCGGATTTACAGCGACTCGGAGTTCAGCAGCCCTGAGGTTCAGGGTCCCATCATCAATTTTAATGTGCTTGATGCCAATGGGAACATCGTTGGTTACTCCCAGGTGAGTTTTCTTTCTGTCTTGCTGACCTCTTCCCAGCAGGATTGCTCTTGTCTGGAATTCTTCAGCCTTTCCAACTCTGACACTTGCAGTCAAGGCCTCTGGACCTTTGCGGTGGTTGTGATGAAGCCTGTGCCTGGCTGCAGAGGCCACTGACCCTTCCTTTCATTGTTGTTGACACAGAGTTTGAACAAGCATGGCTGGGCTTTAGTTAGCCAGAAATAGTCCATTTCAAGTGGAAGAGGGAGGCTGAGTCTGACCACAGTGGGAAGGGACAGCTGAGAGAGGCTCACAGGGAAGACCTCCTAAAATAGAGAGACAGAAAAGCAGGGTAGACTGAACAACATGTCTAAGCTCATTTGATGTACAGATGACAGCTTGGTAGCCCCAGTGACAGATGAGACTGGACCACAGTGTCACACAAAATCAGGGGCATTTCCACCATTTGTTTGCATGTTGCTTAGAACTCAGAATTCTTCTTTTTTTTTTGAAATGACAAGTATTGTAGAAATGATGTCCTTAGTACCACAAAAGCCCGTATTTCTGCCACAGTTCATGCATCTTATGAGTTCAGAGGATGTGGTAGGTTGGTTATAAAATAGTTTCTGCAGGTAGACCCTTGGCTTGAGCCCAAGGTCACTGGCTTGAGCAAGGGGTCATTCACTCTGCTGTAACCCCCTGGTCAAAGCACATATGAGAAAGCAATCAATGAACAACTAAGGTGCCACAATGAAGAATTAATGCTTCTCATCTCTCTCCCTTCCTGTCTGTTCCTATCTATAACTCTCTCTGTTTCTTTAAAAAAAAAAAAAGTGCTGATAGTAGTTTGTAATTTGGGAACTGCTTGCATTCTTGTCACAGTTGAGTAAACCCATTCTTTAAAAAGTCCCATTCCTTTAAAAAGTCCATATCTGAGATATGGCGGTAGGTGGTCACTGGATGCAATGTTACAGACGGGGCATGGGAAGCCCAGGCTCCTTCCCAGAGCCAGGGTTTCTACAGCGACTCTGTGAGGGGCAAGGTTGATCATCAGATAAGTGTGGAAGATGGTTGTCTTCTCTCAAAAGCCACTATCTCCATATACCTTTGTTAGACCCTGAATTTCTCAAAATCCATTTTGCAAGAAATCATTTTCCTGCTCTTCTGAGTAGCCATGAACTTTCTGGGAAATAAACTAGGGAAATATTCTCCTGTGGGGGAATGCTGGTTTTCACTGGTGTTTGGAGGCAGACACTGTGTGACCAATGCTGGTCTCTTGGGCAAGCTGACTGCAGACCCCCTAGAGTCCCTTAGTCATATACCTGCAGCAACCGCCTCAACACACCCAGAAGCATGCAATTTGCATGTGTGTGGAAAATGCATTGAGACAAAAGGGTTGCCTTCTCAGATATGTTATTCTAGGATTCTAGGTCATTGGTAAAATGAGTTTTAATTCTGAAAGCTAAAATAAGTTTGTGTTTCCCGAGGGGTAGAGGAAGGCAGGCCATGAAGTCTGCTGTGGCAGGGAGAGCAGGGAAAGGACTCCTCATTTGCTCAGGGATGCCTCAACGAAGAGCAACCAGCGGGGAGAAGGAGCTGCCTGGCCTGGTGCCTCACTGGCTTCACCAGGAAGGTCATTCCCCTGGGACGGTGTCTCTCTGTGCGTCTGTAGGAGAAGCTGGCGCAGGTGTGGATTCCAGGGCTGAGGCAGGGCCAGCTCTGCTGGTTCAGGGAAGTCGGCCCCGTTCCTCCTGGGCTCAGGGGGCCTCACAGTGTGGAGACCACATGGTGTCGTCGTTGGCTTTGGTGGTCTCTTTCAGGGCATATGTGAAAGAATTGAGCCTCTGTGAGACACCTTTGAGGTCTTGCTTTTGATACCCAGGCCTCCTAATTTCATTCTCCCCTGTGGTGGAAGTCAGTCTACACGGTGGTTAAGAATGGGGGTTCAGATTCTGAACTGCCTTTTGCTAGCTCTGTGAGCTTGAGCAAGTGAATTTAAGCTTTCCAAGTCTGCATGAAATTTGGGGTAACAATGCACCTTGCTGATAACGTTATGAGGATTAAATGAGATACAACATTCAGGCCCTTAACACACGGCCCAGGATGAGGCTCCTGGGTGGGGAGTCTCTGATGCTTCCCTGTGGTCAGACTGGCCCCTCCCCCTCCCCGGATGCAGGGCTCATCCAACCACAGCAAGCAGCTTCTGCACCAGGCCGAGCGCAGGCCGGGCTGGTGTGGGAGTCAGCAGGGTTGAGAGTGAGAGGGAACTCAGTCATAACGGCGAATTAGGATGAAGGGAAGTGTGGCCAAAATGGCATCTTCTACCCATATCCTCTTCTAGGTGGGGTCTCTGTCTCTTCCCCTACATTCTTGTTGGGTTTACGACTTGCTCATGACCAATAGAATGCCACAGGTGATGTTGCACGGTCTGAAAAAAGCTATGCCACGTAGGCGTTGTTCCCTGGCTCACTTACTTTTGGAGCCCCGAGTTACCATGGAAGAAGTCCTACCTTGTCGCCGTCATGCTGTGAGGAAGCAATGTCACGGGGGAGAGGCCACAGGCAGGCACTATGGTGGCAGTGCTGCTCTGAGCCTGCCTGGCTGGGGAGGCCAGATATGCATGAGTAAGTCTGTCTCCAGATGATTCCAACCCCAGACGCCACACACTCCCAGCCAGGATGGGAGCAGCCATGACGCAGAGTCACGTCATCTCCTCGGTGCCCTGTCTGAGTTCCTGACCCACAGGATCTCTGAGCACAGTAAAAGGGTGTTTTATTCCACTGAGTTTGGGCGGCTTGTTTCACGGAGCGGGTGGGGGATGGGGCAGGAAGGGGCTTCCCTAGGAGGGGCCCTTTGACCCTGGACGTGGAGTTGGCCAGACCGTGTGCTCCTGCCAGGTCTCCTCACAGAGAGCCAGAGAGCTCATGACCAGACCTCCACATCACTGAGCTGTTCACCAGGGGTAAAGCAGCAGAGTGGTTTTCCGGAGGCCTCTCACTTCAGCCCAGAGAGTAGCTGTGCATTCCGATGTTGCAGGGGAGACAGCCATGGTCTTGAGAAGGGAGGCAGGGAGGCACCATTGTGCTGCACTGCCCAGCCAGGGCTCAGGCTGACCGCATGGTGACCTGTGGTCTGCTGAGGGCGCCATATCCTCGTGGCTGCCTCTGGCCAACCCTGGGGGTGGGAGAAGTGTCAAAGGCTCACTCAGCTGGGTAAGACCTATTTGTTTCACTGAACACAGTCAGGTGACTCCGTTGAGTTTAACCTGAGCCACTGGGGCTGAGGACCCTCACTGGGCCTCCAGGCTCTCGGAGGAATGGAGCTCTGGACCCACAGCCAGAAAAGCTGGGACAAACATCCCCCATGCTAACCCTGCCTTTGCACTTTGAATGAATGCAGATCACCTCCCTGATCTTCCAGGGGACAGGAAAGGGCTTTGGAACTTCTAGATTGAACAGCAATTCTGTGATTCAGCCCAAAGTTAGGGACATTATGAAAAGCAAATTGAAAACACATAGCATCAACATAGTGATGTCTATAGTCCAGGCTGTGGGCCCAGGCAGGGCTGCTCTGAGTGGTGGCTCAGCTGCCCTGCCCTGTGACCTACCCTGTGGCAGAACACTAAGGGGGTGCCCCACGTCCCAGCCACACTCTGGTTTTATACTTATTAATCTCGCTTGAAATATGTGGGCCCTAACTTGGAATTTTGGCCTAACTTTGATATTTTTTCTTTTCTCTGACATACATCTATAACCAGTGGTGGGATTTAAATAATTTAACAACCAGTTCTCTGCCCAAATGACCGTTTTAAATATAAAACACTGATATACTGAAAGGTAGTTTATTATTTCATGCATTTAATAAATAAGAACAAAAAAAGAGGTACACAAACCTAGACTATATTCTGAGAAAGAGTTTTAAAATATTAATGAAAAAATATTAAATAATACCTGACAAAAAAACAATAAAACTATTATTTAAGACATTTCCATATTACTTCTTTTTTTTATTATTAATTTTACTAGGGTGACATCAATAAATCAGGATACATATGTTCAAAGAAAACATGTCCAGGTTATCTTGTCATTCAATTATCTTGCATACCCATCAACCAAAGTCAGATTGTCCTCCGTCACCTTCTATCTAGTTTTCTTTGTGCCCCTCCCCCTCCCCCTTTCCCTCTCCCTCCCCCCCCAACCACCATACTCTTTTTTTTTTTCATTTTTCTGAAGCTGGAAACAGGGAGAGACAGTCAGACTCCCGCATGCGCCCGACCGGGATCCACCGGCTCGCCCACCATGGGGCGACGCTCTGCCCACCAGGGGCGACGCTCTGCCCATTCTGGGCGTCGCCATGTTGTGACCAGAGCCACTCTAGCGCCTGGGGCAGAGGCCACAGAGCCATCCCCAGCGCCTGGGCCATCTTTGCTCCAATGGAGCCTTGGCTGCGGGAGGGGAAGAGAGAGACAGAGAGGAAAGCGCGGCGGAGGGATGGAGAAGCAAATGGGCGCTTCTCCTGTGTGCCCTGGCCGGGAATTGAACCCGGGTCCTCCGCACGCTAGGCCAACGCTCTACCGCTGAGCCAACCGGCCAGGGCCTATGGTCAATTCTTGAGAATGATCCATGTACACTGAAGAAAAATGTATACTCAGTCACTTCGGGATGAAATGTCTTGTAGATGTCTATCATATCCAGATACTCTAGTGTTTTGTTTAAGGCCGATATATCTTTATTGATTCTCTGTTTGGATGACTGATCTAGAGCCATCAGTGGTGTATTGAGGTCTCCAAGTATGATTGTATTTTTCTCAGTTTTTGTTTTAAGGTCAATAAGTAGCTGTCTTATATATTTTGGTGCTCCTTGGTTTGGTGCATATATATTAAGAATTTTTATGTCTTCTTGATTCAGTGTCCCCTTAGCCATTATGAAATGGCCATTTTTGTCTCTGAGTACTTTTCCTGTCTTGTAGTCAGCATTATCAGATATGAGTATTGCTACGCCTGCTTTTTTTTTTTTTTAATTTTTTTTTTTTTTTTTTTTTTGCATTTTTCTGAAGCTGGAAACAGGGAGAGACAGTCAGACAGACTCCCGCATGTGCCCGACCGGGATCCACCCGGCACGCCCACCATGGGGCCACGCTCTGCCCACCAGGGGGCGATGCTCTGCCCATCCTGGGCGTCGCCATGTTGCGACCAGAGCCACTCTAGCGCCTGGGGCAGAGGCCACAGAGCCATCCCCAGCGCCCGGGCCATCCTTGCTCCAGTGGAGCCTTGGCTGCGGGAGGGGAAGGGAGAGACAGAGAGGAAGGCGCGGCGGAGGGGTGGAGAAGCAAATGGGCGCTTCTCCTATGTGCCCTGGCCGGGAATCGAACCCGGGTCCTCCGCACGCTAGGCCGACGCTCTACCGCTGAGCCAACCGGCCAGGGCCACGCCTGCTTTTTTTTGGATGTTATTTGCTTGGAGTATTGTTTTCCAGCCTTTCACTTTGAATTTGTTTTTATCCTTGTTGCTTAGATGAGTTTCCTGTAGGCAGCATACAGTTGGATTTTCTTTTTTAATCCATTCTGCTACTCTGTGCCTTTTTATTGGTGAGTTTAATCCGTTTACATTTAGTGGAATTATTGACACTTGTGGGTTCCCTATTGCCATTTCATACATTGCTTTCTGTTAGTTTTATGTCTTGTTTGATCCTTCTCTTTCATTTTTCTATCCTTTATTTTTGTTTGGTTGTATTCCATACATCTTTTCTCTGTTGCTATTTTTTTTAAATCATGTGCTTCTGTGGTGGTTTTTTCAAGGGTGGTTACCATTAAGAAATGAAAAGGGTTTCTACCTTGTTCATTGTAGTGCACTATCTTGTGAGTACTTTTGCACTCCATTGTCCTTTGCTACTGTTAATCTCCGTCCTTTCCCCTTTTTTTTGTTTTTGTTATCACAGTTTAAATTTGGTTTTAGTGTGTTCTTGGTGGAGCTTTTACTTGTGGTTTTGTTTTGTTTTGTTCTTTGCATCTGGTTGGAAAACCCCCTTTTGTATTTCCTGGAGTGGGGGTTTTCTGATGATAAATTCCCTCATCTTTTCTGTATCTGTGAATGTTTTTATTTCTCCTTCATAGCTTTGATGGGTATAGTATTCGTGGCTGAAAGTTCCTCTCTTTCAGGACTTTAAATATTGGGGTCCAGTCTCTTCTAGCTTGTAGAGTTTCTGTTGAGAAATCTGATGATAATCTAATGGGCCTTCCTTTATATGTTATATTCTTCTTTTCCCTGGCTGCCTTGAGAATTTTTTCTTTGTCATTGGTTTGTGCCAATTTCATTATGATGTGCCTTGGAGTAGGTTTGTTGGGGTTAAGAAAACTTGGAGCTCTGTTTGCTTCTTGAATTTGAGGCTTTAGTTCTTTCCACAAGCTTGGGAAGTTCTCATCTATTAATTTTTTGAGTATGTTCTCCATTCCATTTTCTCTCTCTTCTCCCTCTGATATACCTATTATTCTTATGTTATTCTTTTTGATGGAGTCAGACAATTCCTGTAGGGCTTTCTCATTTTTTAAAATTTTTGAGACTCTCTCTTCTTCGGTTGTGCTTCAAGTTGCTTGTCTTCCATTTCACGAATCCTACCTTCTATCTGGCCTCTTGTATTAGCTAAGCTTGTTACCTCGTTTTTCAGCTCGTGAATTGAGTTTTTCATCTCTGTTTGATTTGTTTTTATAGTTTCAGTTTCCTTGGTAATATATTCTTTGTGTTCGTTGAGTTGTTTTCTGAGCTCCCTAAATTGCCTTTTTGTGTTTTCTTGTATATCTCTGAGTATTTTTAGGATTTCTATTTTAAATTCTCTGTCATTTAGCTCCAAGGTTTCCAATATATTAAATTTTTTCTCCATAGATTTTTCCTCATCTATCTGTGCTACCTCTCTGTCTTTTGTATCCATGATATTCGATTTTCTTTTTCTTAATGGCATCTGAAGGTGGTTTTGTTGATAGTATTAATGAGAATTAATAAAGAATAAAAAGTTAAAAAATAAAAATAAAAAAATTTAAAAAATTATTATTCCCCCCCTTTTTTTCCTCTCCTCTCCTCTTCCCTCCTTCTTAAGAAAATTTTGTGGTGAACTGTGAATTATAATGTGCTAAATAGAACAAAAACTACCTATAATGGAGGGCCTGAGTTGGGGAGAAATGATAATGGGGCAGAAAAAGGGGGTATGGACCCACAAAATGCAAAAAAGGACAAAATTTGGGTCAAGAATAAAATGATTTGCTTTTAGATGATGGTTGACTAAGAGATATGATGAGAGGAATAAGAGGGAAACAGGAAAAATTAAATAATTACTATTGTATTTAGTGGAGCAAGAACTAGATAAAATGGATAGCCAGGGCTGGGAGCACTGCTAGTGAGTTAAAAAAGCAAAGTAAAAAACCCACAAATGGCCACAAAGAGAAATTTGAGTCACAAATTAAATAATTTGTTCATGATTGAGGATTGAATGAGGGGAAAAGTAAAGGAGAAAAGAAGAAACTAATATAGAGGGAGAAAAAAAGAAAGAGGAAAACACAAAAAGAAGAAAAAAGAACAAAAGGAGAGAGAGAGTTAAGCGTTTTGGAGTGCAACCCTCATAGAGAGAAAGGAAGAAGAAAGAAAAGATAATGGGAGATGTCACTCTTATGGGTAGTGTAGTTCAAGGAGAGGACAGAGTAAGACCAGCTGAGAATTAAACGACCAAATTGGAAGAGGAAGAAAATAATCAAGATAAGAAGATAAGAGAAACAAATGAACAAATATAATAAAATGGGATAGGTTATAAAGTCTATGGATTATTCTTGATTCTTATCTTCTTGCTTTTTCTTTTCTCTTCCTCTTCCTGGTCGGTGACTCTGTACCCCCGGTTCTGCCCCTGTGGCACACTTAGGTAGAGGTTTGCAGTTAATAAGTCTCTAGCAGGGGTCATCAAACTTTTTATAAAAACCGCCCACTTTTGCAGTGCTGGTCAACCTGGTCCCTACCGTGCAACCAAACAGTGCCACGATTGGCCCATCATGAAAGCTGGAATGCCTACTAGTGGGCGGTAGGGACCAGGTCTACCAGCACTGCAAAAGTGGGCGGTTTTTATAAAAAGTTTGACGACCCCTGCATGGCAATGTCATATATTGGGCTTCAGTCTCATTGGCAGTCGAGGCACATTAGCATTTGCAGGCTCTGCCAATGCAAGAGTCCATTTTCCTGGAGCCTCTCTCCTAGTCTTTCCTTCCTGAATTAGTAGCCTGATGATCCAGCTATGGGGTTGCTGCTGCCTCTGCCTGGAGAGTAAGAGGCTCAAAGAGCTGGCAAATCCCCACTCTATTCCCACTCAGTGCAGGGCTCTGGGTAAGGCTCAATCAGTCAGAGCCGCTAGCATAGTCAGGCGGGGCTTCGGCCCACATAAAGACTTCTGACTCTGACTCTGCCCCTCTGTCCGGGAACACGGGTGCCCACCCCCTGGGGGAATCTCTCGCCCCCTATCCGCGCTTGCCGACCAGGATATTGGGCCGGCTGCCTCTCCCTGGGTGAGGCAGCGCCCTGCCCGCTGGGTGAAGTTCGAGTATAGGGAATTTCGCTCCCGCTCACTCCTCGCGTGCCGCTTTTCAGTGCGCAGGGGCGACCCCGAGATTCCGGTTTCGGCTCACACAAAGGCCTCTGACTCTGCCCCTCTGTCCAGGAACATGGGAGCCCACTCCCGGGGCTCTAGGAGGAATCTCTCGCCCACTATCTGTGTGTGCCGACCAGGAGATCGGGGCCGATGGCTGCCCCCCTTGTTTTTGTTTGTCTGGATTTGGCGTGAGCTTTAGCTTGTGTTGACTGGTTTGCCAGAAGCACAGTTTTTCCTCGGCTGGGATGTTTGTGCTACAGCCTGGTTCGGACGTTTGTGCCGCAGCCTGGTTCTATTCACACTCTATGCCTGCCTTAGTTTCTATTTTCTCAGTTCCCAGTGAAAGCAGCCCTTGTTTAGGTTAGTGAGGAAGGCGGAGTGTTTCTTCCTCCTTATTTCCTTCGGGTTGATTATATATTTAGTCAATTTTTTGCTCTATAATACCTTCGCGTTTAGTGTGGAACTTCTGGAGGATCCAAGGATAGATTTTTCTGTCTCTGGTTGAAGATCTTGTTGAATTTTGGGGGAAATTTATCAGTATCACTCCTTATGGTGCCATTTCTCTGACGTCAGTCCATATTACTTCTTGATTGGCGTCTTCACTTGCAATTTTTTCACTTATGGACGAATGAGCATTACTATGGGTGCTTAGAATATGGCTGTTGCACAGATGAATGTTAAAAAAAGAGTAAGAAATGTAAATTTGTGCCTTTCACACTGGGCGACTGCCCAGGCACCCACCTTAGAGAGAATCCTGATTACAAGTGCCGTTTTAACAACCGGTTTGTCAAACTCAACAAAAAATTAGGTATTTGTTCTGCAAACTGGTGTGAACTGGCTGAATCCCACCACTGTCTATAACCCAACTGGATAAACTATATCAGTAACATTTTATAAAATGTGTTTGGTAATACTTGTGACAGATTGTGGCACTTTAGAGCAAAATTGCAGTCTCCTATTTTCGTTTTATTGTTAGGAAAGAGAGATCCAAATATTAATCTGAAACTCTCTCTCAAGCAAAAGCAGACTAAAGCTGGACATTCCTAACCCCTCTTCTATGTCGCATTAACCTTGCAGGTGGAAAAAATGGCCAGTCTGTACAATATCCACGTGAGAACAGGCTGCTTCTGCAACACTGGGGCCTGCCAGCGGCACCTGGGGCTCAGTGACATGATGGTCAAGAAGCATCTTCAGGTTGGTGTCAGGTTTGGAAGCCCAAACACTCGCAAGCAACACCCAGTGGTGCTGCCGCCAGCAACATTGTGGGCTGGTCTCTTGTCTAGGGCGAGGGTGGGTTCACTTTTCTAAGCCTACCCTGGGGATGTGCAAAGGAAAAGTTGTCAACAAAAATAGAAAATGCTGCAAGATAGTATCTTTATCGAAGTCATTTTTTACATTGAAGGCAACAATTTAAAAGTCGAAGGGGTTTTTTTTGTGTTTTTTTTTTTAACAGGGGGCAAGCATGTGTGGGAATGTGCTCATCCACACAGAGGGCCCTTAAGTAGCTCAGTCCTACTGGGGTAGACCACTCCAAGCTAGAGTTTGCTTATCTGTGGGCCGGGTGAGGGGAGGAACCCTTGGGGGGGGAATGCCGCTGCATCTCTCAGAACCCCCTCCTTCTTTGCCTCCCCCTGGGCTGAGGTTTTCCACTTCAAGGCAGCGCCTCTTTTTGGACCATTTTCTAAGAACAATTTGAGTGGCAAAGAGCCCTTATTTATTTCAAGTTAGTTTTTAACTTGAGTTTTGTTTGGTTGAGTTTTGTTTGGACCTTAGGCCACATGTCATCACCAACCTTTACCTCTACCTGATCAAACCCATAGTCTGGGCTTTGTTTAGGAAGAGAGAGAAGTTCCAGGTATAATATTTGACCTTGTGGAATGCTGTGGCCCCATCTCTTTGGATGACCGACCTGGATTGGTGCTGGGGGGGGGTGAGGGCATCCCGGGCAACGTCTAACACCAGGGAGCTGACCTTGGAGAGGCCTGCCGATCTCTTGCTTTTCTTTCCCTACCACCCAGCAGGGACACTTAAATTTCCTTTGACTTTGCTAGTGGCCTTAGGATGAGGGTTCAAAGGGGCAGCACCTCTGTCTTGCCCTGTTGTCAAAGGGCAGCTGTCAGGGATACCGGCCTCCCTCTGGTTCTGAGAGGGGCTCAGGGGAGTGGCCAGCAGGGGTTTCTCCCACTCAGCCCTGGGTTAACCCCTCCGTGCTTGGAAGCTTTGGTCTGTCTCCCCATACTTCTCCCTGTGAGGTGGCTCTGCAGCTCTGGGTAAGTGTTTTCCATGAAGTATTTCTTTTAAGCTTTTTTTTTCCCGTCCAAAAAAAATTTGTAAATTAATTTTAATGGGGTGACATTGATAAATCAGGGTACATATGTTCAGAGAGAACATCTCCAGGTTATTTTGACATTTAATTATGTTGCATTCCCATCACTCAAAGTCAAATTGTCTTCTGTCACCTTCTAACTGGTTTTCTTTGTGCCCCTCCTCTCCCCCAACCCCCTCCCTCTTCTCCCCCCCACCCTGTAACCCCCACACTCTTGTCCATGTCTCTGAGTCTCATTTTTATTATGTCCCACCTATGTGTGGAATCATATAGTTCTTTTTTTTTTTTTCTGATTTACTTATTTTGCTCAGTATAATGTTATCAGGGTCCATCCATGTTGTTGTAAATGATCCGATGTCATCATTTCTTATGGCTGAGTAGTATTCCATAGTATATATGTACCAAAGCTTTTTAATCCACTTGTGCTCTGACGGACACTTGGGCTGTTTCCAGATCTTCGCTACTGTGAACAATGCTGCCATAAACATGGGGGTGCATTTCTTCTTTTCAAACAGTGCTATTGTGTTCTTGGGGTATATTCCTAAAAGTGGGATAGCTGGGTCAAAAGGCAGTTCGATTTTTAATTTCTTGAGGAATCTCCATACTGTTTTCCACAGTGGCTGCACCAGTCTGCATTCCCACCAGCAGTGCAGGAGGGTTCCCCTTTCTCCACAACCTCACCAGCCCTTATTCTGTGTTGTTTTGTTGATGAGTGCCATTCTGACTGGTGTGAGATGATATCTCATTGTGGTTTTAATTTGCATTTCTCTAATGATAAGTGATGTTGAGCATTTTTTCATATGCCTATTGGCCATCTATCTGTATGTCCTCTTTGGAGAAGTGTCTACTCATTTCTTTCACCCATTTTTTTTTCTTTTTGTATTTTTCTGAAGCTGGAAACAGGGAGGCAGTCAGATAGACTCCGGCATGCGCCTGACCGGGATCCACCCGGCACGCCCACCAGGGCGCGATGCTCTGCCCATCGGGACGTGGCTCTGTTGCGACCAGAGCCACTTTAGCACCTGGGGCAGAGGCCATGGAGCCATCCCCAGCGCCTGGGCCATCTTTTGCTCCAATGGAGTCTTGGCTGCGGGAGGGGAAGAGAGAGACAGAGAGGAAGGAGAGGGGGAGGGGTAGAGAAGAAGATGGGCGCCTCCCCTGTGTGCCCTGGCCGGGAATCGAACCCGAATTTCCGCACGCTCTACCACTGAGCCAACCGGCCAGGGCCTCTTTCGCCCATTTTTGGATTGGATTGTTTGTCTTCCTGGTATTAAGTTTTACAAGTTCTTTATAAATTTTGGTTATTAACCCCTTATCAGATGTATTGTCAAATATGTTCTCCCATTGTGTAGTTTGTCTTTTTATTCTGTTCTTATTGTCTTTAGCTGTGCAGAAGCTTTTTAGTTTGATAAAGTCCCATTTGTTTATCCTGTTTTTTATTTCACTTGCCCATGGAGACAAATCGGCAAATATATTGCTGCGAGAGATGTCAGAGAGCTTACTGCCTATGCTTTCTTCTAAGATGCTTATGGGTTTATGGCTTACATTTAAGTCTTTTATCCATTTTGAGTTTATTTTTGTGAATGTGGTGGTCTAGTTTCATTTTTTTTGCAGTTAGCTGTCCAATTTCCCCAACACCATTTGTTGAAGAGGCTGTCTTTACTCCAATGTATGCTCTTACCTCCTTTGTCAAATATCAGTTGTCCATAAAAGTATGGGTTTATTTGTAGCTTCTCAGTTCTTTTCCATATGCCTGTTCTTATGCCAGTACCAGGCTGTTTTATTTTTTTTTGTTTTTTTTTATAAATAAATTTTTATTTTAATAGGGTGACATCAATAAATCAGAGTACATACATTCAAAGAACACATTTCCAGGTTATCTTGTCATTTAGTTCTGTTGCATACCCATCACCCGAAGAGAGATCATCCTCCGCCACCCTCCATCCTGTTCTCTCTGTACCTCTCCCCCTCCCCCTTTCCCTCCTTCCCTCCCCCCACCCCCATAGCCACCACACTCCTGTCCATGCCTCTTAGTCTCGCTTTTATGTCCCACCAATGTATGGAATCCTGCAGTTCCTGTTTTTTTCTGATTCGCTTATTTCACCCCGCACAATGCTACCAAGACTCCACTATTCCTCTATAAGTGATCCGATGTCACCATTTCTCCTAGCTGAATAATATACCATGGTGTATATGTGCCCCATCTTCTTCATCCAGTCCTCTATTTTTTTTACAGTGATTAAAAGCCTTTAAGCAAACTCTTGGCCAATACAGCAAGAATCCCTAAAAGAGTAGTGTCCTTAACATGTTCCCCAAGTCCAAGTTGGCCCCATCACCATGCCAAATCCCTGAACAATGCAACCCAACCACAGTTCAGTCTGTTAGGAGCTGTCACAGGGAACAGGAGTCCAGGAAATTTCCCCACAGGAAAAGTCCGCATGGCACTGGAATTGTTGTCACCATTCTATACTTTGCAGCTCATGTCCAAGTCCCAATGACCGCTGCTTCTAGCTGGTAATGATTCAGGTAGACTGGAAAAAGCCATTTGCAGCATGCGTGGATATGGAGCTTCTGTTCTCCTCTGCCTGGAGAGTTGAGACCAGGTTGCTTTTCCCTGGAGCTCTGCGACTGTGGCCTGGTAAAGAGAATCTTGGGATACACTAAGCTGGGTGGCAAAGGTAAATTCATAATACAAGTTGGCAAAAGGAGGAAAGAGAGCTTTAAATTAGGAGTAGGTCCCAGCCTGAAATATGAGTGCGGCATTGAGGTAGGAGGGATAAAGGAAACACTATATATTAAGTAAAGCAGCAGAAAATAGAACTATCAACACCCACAACAGAGATCTTTGAGGGAAGAATAAAAAACCTGACTGTTCAGGCAAAACATAGTTAAGTGGCCCTTGTGCGAATGAGATCAGTTTACCTGCTTCTTGGAAGAAATACCCTAGGCTCGTCCACAGTGTCGTAGATGGGGCCGACGGCCCTGGGCACCTTCAGCCTTCAGTGGCAAACCCCAGCTTTCTGGGCAAGGTTAGGTCATAGGTGGCTGGAGCAGGGCTGGAAGAGACTGAACCAACCCTCCCTTAGAGGAGCGAGGGGGAAGCCCACCTTCCAGTGTCCCTGTTTCCTCACAGCAGAGGTGTGTAAGCCTGGCAGGCTTTAGCTCAATGACCTTCCTTTCCACTATTGAAGCAGGACGCAGATGGCATCCTATGAGACCCCTTTGGGGTGTTGGAGCCTTTAAGGGTGTATCTTAAAAGCTGGTAGTTCCCCTGATCTCTATTGGGCTTTTTCTACCTCTAGGTATCTTAAAAGCCATTCTCAGAAGATCTCACTGAGGGGTTTGAGGATCCCCATCCGCCTATATAAATCTTTTCCATATATCTGGAGCTATTTGGAAAAAAGACAGAACAGTGTTATTAGCTAGATCTAATAAAGAAGGTAGTAGTTTGCAGGCAAAAAAGATTTGGTGTCTCCTGTTCATCAGCATTCAAAAGAAATGTAAATTTATTTTTTTTTAAGTAAAAAGCATGATATGGTAGACCCGTCGGAGTCATTGGCCTGGTGTGCAGGATTCCCGGGTTCGATTCCTGGCCAGAGCACACAGGAGAAGCGCCCATCTACCTCTCCACTCCTCCCCCTCTCCTTCCTCTTCATCTCTCTCCTCCCGCCCGCAGCCAAGGCTCCACCGGTGCAAATCCACCCTGGGCACTAAGGATGGCCCCATGGCCTCCGCCCCAGTCGCTAGAATGGCTCCAGTTGTAACAGAGCAACATCCCAGATGGGCAGAGCATTCCCCCCGGTAGGCATGCCAGGTGGATCCCAGTCAGGCGCATGCAGGAGTCTGTCCGACTGCCTCCCCATCCCCATCCTCAGAAATATACAAAAAATAAATAAATAAAAGAAAAAATACTAAAAAAAGGGGGGGGCATTTCCTTGTGCTAAAGCTCCAGGGGGCATGGAGTGAGCTTGAGTATGTCCTATGAAACGTGGAGCTCTATGTTGACATATAAGTCTTCAAAAAAGGAGGAACTGCTGAAATAGTTTATCAGCATTTGTCCCTAAGACAGCAGTCTTTATAGTGGAAACACCATACGTAAATATTTGCTGTCTGTCTATAGATTAAGGGGGGAATATGGCAAATGCTGAAAAGCCATGATCTTTGTGCCCCTCCCCTCCCCCAACCCCCTCCCTCTCCTCCCCCCACCCTGTAACCCCAACACTGTTGTTCATGTCTCTGAGTCTCATCTTTATGTCCCACCTATGTATGGAAACATATAGTTCTTAGTATTTTCTGATTTACTTCTTTCACTCAGTATAATGTTATCAAGGCCCATCCATGTTGTTGTAAAAGATCCTATGTCATAATTTCTTATGGCTGAGTAGTATTCCATAGTATATATATACCAAAGCTTTTTAATCCACTCGTCCTCTGATGGACACTTGGGCTGTTTCCAAATTTTTGCTATTGCGAACAATGCTGCCATAAACATGGGGGTGCATTTCTTCTTTTCAAACAGTGCTATGGTGTTCTTGGGGTATATTCCTAACAGTGGTATAGCTGGGTCAAAAAGCAGTTCGATTTTTAATTTCTTGAGGAATCTCCATACTGTTTTCCACAGTGGCTGCACCAGTCTGCATTCCCACCAGCAGTGCAGGAGGGTTCCCTTTTCTCCACATCCTCGCCAGCACTTATTCTGTGTTGTTTTATTGATGAGCGCCATTCTGACTGGTGTAAGGTGATATCTCATTGTGGTTTTAATTTGCATTTCTCTAATTATTAGTGATGTTGAACATTTTTTCATATGCCTATTGGCCATGTGTGTGTCCTCTTTGGAGAAGTGTCTATTCATTTCTTTTGCCCATTTTTGGATTGGATTGTTTGTCTTCCTGGTATTAAGTTTTACAAGTTCTTTATAAATTTTGGTTATTAACCCCTTGTCAGACGCTATGTCAAATATATTCTCCCATTGTGTAGTTTGTCTTTTTATTCTGTTCTTATTGTCTTTAGCTGTGCAGAAGCTTTTTAGTTTGATAAAGTCCCATTTGTTTATCCTGTCTTTTATTTCACTTGCCTGTGGAGACAAATCAGCAAATATATTGCTGCGAGAGATGTCAGAGAGCTTACTGCCTATGTTTTCTTCTAAGATGCTTATGGTTTCACGGCTTACATTCAAGTCTTTTATCCATTTTGAGTTTATTTTTGTGAGTGGTGTAAGTTGGTGGTCTAGTTTCATTTTTTTGCAGGTAGCTGTCCAGTTTTCCCAACACCATTTGTTGAAGAGACTGTCTTTACTCCATTGTATTGTCTTACCTCCTTTGTCAAATATCAGTTGTCTATAGAGCTGTGGGTTTTTTTCTGAGTTCTCTGTTCTGTTCCATTGATCTATATGCCTGTTCTTATGCCAGTACCATGCTGTTTTGAGTACAATGGCCTTATAATATAACTTGATATCTGGAAGTGTGATACCTCCCGCTTTTTTCTTCCTTTTCAGGATTGCTGAGGCTATTCGTGTTCTTTTTTGGTTCCATATAAATTTTTGGAATATGTGTTCTATGTCTTTGAAGTAAGTCATTGGTATTTTCATTGGTATTGCATTGAATTTATAAATTGCTTTGGGTAATATAGACATTTTAATGATGTTTATTCTTCCTAACCATGAGCACGGCATATGCCTACACTTATTCGTATCTTCCCTGATTTCTTTTATCAATGTTTTATAATTTTCTGAATACAAGTCTTTAATCTCCTTGGTTAGATTTATTTCTAGGTACTTTATTTTTTTGTTTGCAATGGTAAAGGGGATTGATTCCCTGATTTCTCTTTCTGACAGTTCATTATTAGTGTATAAAAATGCCTCTGATTTCTGAGTATTGATTTTATATCCTGCCACCTTGCCAAATTCATTTATCAGGTCTAGTAGTTTTTTGACTGAGACTTTAGGGTTTTCTATGTACAATATCATGTCATCTGCAAATAATGATAGTTTTACTTCTTCTTTTCCAATTTGGATGCCTTTTATTTCTTTTTCTTGTCTGATTGCTGTGGCGAGGACTTCCAGAACTATGTTGAATAAGAGTGGTGAAAGGGGGCACCCCTGCCTTGTTCCTAATCTTAAGGGGATTGCTTTTAATTTTTGCCCATTGAGTATGATGTTGGCTGTGGGTTTGTCATAGATGGCCTTTATCATGTTGAGGTATGTTCCCTGTATTCCCACTTTGCTGAGAGTTTTGAACATGAATGGGTGCTGGACTTTATCAAATGCTTTTTCTACATCTATTGAAATTATCATGTGGTTTTTCTCCTTTCTTTTGTTTATGAGATGAATCACATTGATTGATTTACGAATATTGTACCAGCCTTGCCTCCCAAGAATAAATCCTACTTGATCATGGTGTATGATTTTTTCCATATATTGCTGGATCCGGTTTGCTAATATTTTATTGAGGATTTTTGCATCTAAGTTCATCAGGGATATTGGCCTATAATTTTCTTTTTTTGTGTTGTCTTTGCCTGGTTTTGGAATCAGAATTATGCTCGCCTCATAAAAGGAGTTTGGAAGTCTTCCTTCCTCTTGAATTTTTTGAAATAGCTTGAGAAGGATAGGAATTAGTTCTTCTTTGAATATTTGGTAGAATTCACTTGTGAAGCCATCAGGCCCAGGACTTTTCTTTTTTGGGAGTTTTTTTTTTTTTTTTTTTTTTTTTTTTTTTTTTTTTTTTTTCATTTTTCTTAAGCTGGAAACAGGGAGAGACAGTCAGACAGACTCCCGCATGCGCCCGACCGGGATCCACCCGGCACGCCCACCAGGGGGCGGTGCTCTGCCCATCCTGGGCGTCGCCATATTGCGACCAGAGCCACTCTAGCGCCTGAGGCAGAGGCCACAGAGCCATGCCCAGCGCCCGGGCCATCTTTGCTCCAATGGAGCCTTGGCTGCGGGAGGGGAAGAGAGAGACAGAGAGGAAAGCGCGGCGGAGGGGTGGAGAAGCAAATGGGCGCTTCTCCTATGTGCCCTGGCCGGGAATCGAACCCGGGTCCTCCGCACGCTAGGCCGACGCTCTACCGCTGAGCCAACCGGTCAGGGCGGGAGTTTTTTGATAGCTGTTTCAATCTCATTTGTTGTAATTGGTCTGTTTAGGTTTTCTGATTCTTCCAGATTGATTTTTGGAAGATTATATGATTCAAGAAATTTGTCCATTTCATCTAGGTTGTCTAGTTTTTTTGCGTACAGTTCTTCATAGTATTTTCTTACAATAGTTTGTATTTCTGTTGTGTCAGTTGTTATTTCTCCACTCTCGTTTCTAATTTTATTTATTTGAGTCCTTGGTGAGTCTGGTTAAAGGTTCATCGATCTTGTTTACCTTTTCAAAGAACCAGCTCCTGGTTTCATTGATCCTCTGTATTGTTTCTTTAGCCTCTATGTCATTTATTTCTGCTCTGATCTTTATTATTTCCTTCCTTTTACTAGCTCTGGGCTTTACTTGCTGTTCTTTTTCTAGTTCTTTTAGATGCAGGGTTAAGTTGTTTATTTGAGCTGTTTCTAGCTTCTTGAGGTATGCCTGTAATGCTATGAACTTTCCTCTCAGGACTGCTTTTGCTGTGTCCCATAAATTTTGAGTTGATGTATGCTCATTATCATTTGTTTCTAGGAATTTTTTAATTTCTTCTTTGATCTCAATATTAACCCATTCATTGTTTAATAACGTGCTATTTAGTTTCCAAGTGTTTGAATGTTTTTCAATTTTTCTATTGTGGTTGATTTCTAGTTTAATGCCATTGTGATCAGAGAAAGTGCTCGATATGATTTCAATCTTCTTAAATTTGTTGAGCCCGCTTTTGTGCCCTAATATGTGGTCTATTCTAAGAGAATGTACCATGAGCGCTTGAAAAGAATGTATATTCTGCTCTTTTAGGGTGAAAGGTTCTGAAGATATCTATTAAATCAAGTTCATCTAATATGTCCTTTAAGTCTGCTGTTTCTTTGTTAATTTTCTTTCTTGAGGATCTATCTAATGATGTTAATGGCGTATTGAAATCCCCTACTATTATAGTATTGCTGTTGATCTTGCCCTTTAAGTCTATCAAAGTCTGCTTTATATATTTAGGTGCTCCTATATTAGGTGCGTAGATATTTATAATGGTTATATCTTCCTTTTGCATTGCTCCCTTTATCATCATTATGTAGTGACCTTCTTTATCTCTAACTATGGTCTTTGTTCTAAAGTCCATTTTGTCTGATATAAGTATTGCTACCCCAGCTTTTTTTTCATTTCCATTTGCGTGAAATATTTTTTTTCATCCTTTTATCTTCAGTCTGTGTGCATCTTTTGATTTAAGGTGTGTCTCTTGTAGACAGCATATGTTGGGTCCTGTTTTCTTATCCACGCAGCTACCCTATGTCTCTTGATCGGATCATTTAATCTATTAACATTTAAGGTTATTACTGATATGTAATTGTTTATTGCCATTTTTTTTCTTTAAAACTGTTTTTCTCTTTTGCTATATTCTTTTTTTCCTTTGATCTGTTTACAACAGGTCCCTTAGCATTTCTTGCAGCCTTGGTTTGGTTGCAGTGAAATCCTTGATTTTTTTTTGTCTGTAAAGCTTTTTATTTCTCCTTCAATTTTAAATGATAGCCTTGCTGAATAAAGTAGTCTTGGTTGTAGGTTCTTGTTCTGCATTACTTTGAATATTTCTTGCCATTCCCTTCTGGCCTCAAGTGTTTCTGTTGAGAAGTCAGAAGTCATCCTTATGGGGGCTTCTTTGTAGGTGATAGTGTTTTTTTCTCTAGCAGCTTTTAATATTTTCTCTTTATCATTTAGCTTTGGTAATTTAATTATGATGTGTCTTGGTGTTGGTTTCTTTGGGTTTCTCCTTAATGGAGTTCTCTGTGCTTCCTGAACATGTGAAACGTTTTCCTGCCTTAATTGGGGGAAGTTTTCTGCTATAATATGTTTGAACAAAGTCTCTATCCCTTGTTCTTTCTCTTCTTCTTCAGGAACCCGTATAATGCAGATGTTATTTTTCTTCATGTTGTCACAGAGCTCTCTTAGAGTTTCCTCAGACTTTTTGAGTCTCTTTTCTTTTTTCTGCTCTGCTTCCGTGCCTTTATTTATTGTGTCCTCTAACTCACTGATTCGATTCTCTGCTTCATCCATCCTGCTTTTAATTCCTTCCATTGTATTCTTTATTTCAGATATTGTATTTGTCATTTCTGTCTGATTCTTTTTTATTATTTCAATGTCCTTTTTTATATTTGTTATCTCTTTATTTAGGTTTTCATAATGGCCATCTATGGTGGTTCTAATATCTTTGAGCATCCTAACAATCGTTATTTTAAACTCTGCATCTGGTAATTTGGTTATATCTGATTCACTTAGGTCCTTTTCTGGGGATTTCTCTTGGTTTATTTGTGTTGTATTTCTCTGTCTCCGCATTTTCTCTTCACGGGAGTGGCTGTGATCACATGCTCGGGTGCACAAGGGTTGGTGGCCTTGGCCTTTGCCCTGCCCCCGTGTGTGACGTTATGCTCGGTCCTGAGGGCACTGGCGAGCAACTTTGCTCAGCTGTGGGTCTCCGCCTATTTCCGAGCTTTCGCCCTGCCTTTGCAGGATGATCCCACTCAAGGAACAGCTGCTAGCCTTGGCTCTACCACCAGGCAGGGCTGCGTGCCCAAGCTCCGCTCCGTAGCGGAACTCTGCCTCTTCTGGGCTTTTGGCTCCACCCCCACGGGAGGAGCCGGCTACCAAGTCAGATCGTAAGCCTGGGTTGCACCGGCGGGGCAGGGATGTGTTCCTCTGCTCTAGCTCCGGGGCTGGTTTCTACTCTTTCCGGGTTTCCCGCCCTTCTCCCGGAGGCTGGATTACAGGCTGCCGGCAGCTGAGCTTGGTGGCTTTTGCACGCACCCTTCTCCCCAGCCGGGCACGATTGAGCTCACACCTGAGCCCAGTGGTGGCCAGCCGGCTTCCAACCCTGCCAGCAGAACCCCGCTTTTGTCTCCCGCTGCCGCCCACCCTCGTGCCCTCAGCCGCATGGGTGGGGTCGTTGCAGCTCGGACCCTAAGACTCACTACACTAGACCCGAAAGCTCCCTCCTTCTATGCGACTCTGCTCTGAATGCTGCGGGGGAGCTTGTTTGGCTGCTCTCCTGCTTCCCTTTGCTGGTATTGCTGTTTCCGGGGGAAATATTCACTTCAGCTTTGGGGAGTAACTCGTCCCAGGGGTTAGGGTGGCTATCTTCCAAAATGTTTCTCTCTATGCCTCCTAGATTGCACTCTCTTCCTGTTACTGTGGTTCTCTCCCCTCTCCCTCCGTCCCCAGGAGCCCCAGGTGAGTGTTTGTGAGAGAGATGTTCTGTGTGGTCCCTTTAAGAAGGATCCTGGGTCTGAGAAATCAGACTCTCTCACAAACAGTATCCTGACTTGTTTCCAGCTAAATACTGTCCTTATGCTTCTTCTGGGCTCTGGGGCTGCAGGCTGGGGCTTTGTTCCTGGGGCTCAGGACCCTTTCCCCTCTCTGCTAAACTCACTTCCCACCATGCGAGCCTCTCCCTACTGCCGTTGGCTCCAAGAAGCTGGGCAGCCTTCTCCGCGTTTCCGCTTTTCCTACCAGTCTCTGTGTGGCTTCTTCAGCATTCCTTGGTTGAAGAGTCCTTTTAGTTTAGTCCAAAGTAGGTTTTTCCAGCTGATAGTTCATAAAATTAGTTTGTAATCCACTTTGGTTCTGGGAGGTAGATGCTGGTACGTCCGCCTACTCCAGCGCCATCTTGTCTCTCACCAGGCTGTTTTGAGTATAATGGCCTTGTAGTATAACTTGATATCCGGAAGTGTGATTCCACCCACTTTATTCTTTCTTTTCAAGATTGCTGAGGCTATTCATGTTCTCTTTTGGCTCCATATAATTTTTGGAATATGTGTTCTATATCTTTGAAGTAAGTCATTGGTATTTTAATCGGTATTGCATCGCATTTATAAATTGCTTTGGGTAATATAGACATTTTAATGATGTTTATTCTTCCTAACCATGAGCACGGCATATGCTTCCACTTGTTTGTATCTTCCCTGATTTCTTTTATCAATGTTTTATAATTTTCCGAGTACAAGTCTTTAATCTCCCTGGTTAAATTTATTCCTAGGTACTTTACTTTTTTGGTTGCAATGGTGTAGGGGATTGCTTCCTTAATTTCTCTTTCTGACATTTCATTGTTAGTGTATAAAAATGCCTCTGATTTCTGTGTATTCATTTTATATCCTGCCACCTTGCTGAATTCACTTATCAGGTCCAGTAGTTTTTTGACTGCAACTTTAGTGTTTTCTATATACAATATCATATCTGCAAATAATGATAGTTTTACTTCTTCTTTTCCAATTTGGATGCCTTTTATTTCTTTTTCTTGTCTGATTGCTGTGGCGAGGACTTCTAGAACTATGTTGAATAAGATTGGTGAAAGGGGGCATCCCTGCCTTGTTCCTGATGTTAAGGGGATTGCTTTTAATTTTTGCCCATTGAGTATGATGTTGGCTGTGGGTTTGTCATAGATAGCCTTTATCATGTTGAGGTATGTTCCTTGTATTCCCACTTTGCTGAGAGTTTTGATCATGAATGGGTGCTGGATTTTATCAAATGCTTTTTCTGCATCTATTGAAATTATCATGTGGTTTTTCTCCTTCCTTTTGTTTATGTGATGAATCACATTGATTGATTTACGAATATTGTACCAGCCTTGCCTCCCAAGAATAAATCCCACTTGATCATGGTATATGATTTTTTTCATATATTGCTGGATCTGGTTTGCTAATATTTTGTTGAGGATATTAGCATCTAAATTCATCAGAGATTTTGGCCTATAATTGTCTTTCTTTGTGTTGTCTTTGCCTGGTTTTGGAATCAGAATTATGCTTGCCTCATAAAAGGAGCTTGGAAATCTTTCTTCCTCTTGAATTTTTTGAAATAGCTTGAGAAGGATAGGAGTTAGTTCTTCTTTGAATATTTGGTAGAATTCACTTGTGAAGCCATCAGGCCCAGGACTTTTCTTTTTTGGGAGTTTTTTGATAACTGTTTCAATCTCATTTGTTGTAATTGGTCTGTTTAGGTTTTCTGATTCTTCCAGATTGATTTTTGGAAGATTGTATGTTTCAAGGAATTTGTCCATTTCATCTAGGTTGTCTAGTTTTTTGGCGTACAGTTCTTCATAGTATTTTCTTACAATATTTAGTATTTCTGTTGTGTCAGTTGTTATTTCTCCGCTCTCATTTCTAATTTTATTTATTTGAGTCCTCTCTCTTTTTTTCTTGGTGAGTCTGGTTAAAGGTTCATCAATCTTGTTTCCCTTTTTCAAAGAATCAGCTCCTCGTTTCATTGATCCTCTATATTGTTTCTTTAGCCTCTATGTCATTTATTTCCTCTCTGATCTTTATTATTTCCTTTCTTCTATTACCTCTGGGCTTTACTTGCTGTTCTTTTTCTAGTTCTTCTAGATGCAGGGTCAAGTTGTTTATTTGAGCTTTTTTTTTAGCTTTTTAAGGTATGCCTGTAATGCTATGAACTTCCCTCTCAGGACTGCTTTTGCTGTGTCCCATAAATTTTGAGTTGATGTATGCTCATTATCATTTGTTTCTAGGAATTTTTTTATTTCTTCTTTGATCTCTTTGTTAACCCATTCGTTATTTAATAACATGCTAATTAGTTTCCAAGTGTTTGAGTATTTTTCAGTTTTTCTGTTGTGGTTGATTTCTAGTTTCATGCCATTGTGATCAGTGAAAGTGCTCGATATGATTTCAATCTTTAAATTTGTTGAGGCTGCTTTTGTGCCCTAACATGTGCTCTATCCTAGAGAATGTACCAAAGAATGTATATTCTGCTGCTTCAGGGTGAAAGGTTCTGAAGATATCTATTAAATCGAGTTGATCTAATATGTCCTTTAAGTCTGCTGTTTCTTTGTTAATTTTCTCTCCTGAGGACCTCTCTAGTGATGTTAGTGGGGTATTGAAATCCCCTATTATTATAGTATTGCTGTTGATCTCACCCTTAAATTCATCAAAGTCTGCTTTATATACTTAGGTATTCCTATATTAGATGCATAGATATTTATAATGGTTATATCTTCCTGTTGGATTGCTCCCTTTATCATTATGTAATGACCTTCTTTATCTCTTACTATAGCCTTTTCTTAAAGTCCATTTTGTTTGATATAAGTATTGCTACCCCAGCTTTTTTTTCATTTCCATTTGCATGAAATATTTTATTTCATCATTTTATCTTCAGTCTATGTGCATCTTTTGTTTTAAGGTGTGTCTCTTGTAGACAGCATATGTATGGGTCCTGTTTTCTTATCTATACACCTACCCTATGTCTTTTGATGAGATCATTTAATCTATTTACATTTAAGGTTATTATTGATATGTAATTGTTTATTGCCATTTTATTCTTTAAATTTGTATTCCTCTTTTGCTATATTCTTTTCTTCTTTGATCTGTTTACAACAGGCCCCTTAGCATTTTTTTCAGCCTTGGTTTGGTTGTAGTGAATTCCTTGAGGTTTTTTTGTCTGGAAAGCTTTTTATTTCTCCTTCAATTTTAAATGATAGCCTTGCTAGATAAAGTAGTCTTGGTTCTAGGCTCTTGTTTTGCATTACTTTGAATATTTCTTGCCATTCCCTTCTGGCCTCAAGTGTTTCTGTTGAGAAGTCAGAAGTCATCCTTATGGGGGCTCCTTGGTAGGCGATAGCCTTTTTTTCTCTAGCAGCTTTTAATATTTTCTCTTTATCACTTAGCTTTGGTATTTTAATTATGATATTTCTTGGTGTTGGTTTCATTGAGTTTCTCTTTAATAGAGTTCATTGTGCTTCCTGAACATGTGAGATATTTTCCTGCCTTAATTGAGGGAAGTTTTCAGCTATGATATGCTTGAACAAAGTCTCTATCCCTTGTTCTTTCTCTTCTTCTTCAGGAAGCCCTTTGATGCGGATGTTATTTCTTTTCATGTTGTCACAGAGCTCTCTTAGAGTTTCCTCAGACTTTTTGAGTCTCTTTTCTTTTTTCTGCTCTGCCTCTGTGCCTTTATTTATCTTGTCCTCTAACTCGCTGATTCGATTCTCAGCTTCATCCATTCTGCTTTTAATTCTTTCCATTGTGTTCTTCATTTCTAACATTGTATTTGTCATTTCTGACTGATTCTATTTTATTATTTCAATGTCCTTTTTTATATTTGCTATCTCTTTATTTAGGTGTTCGTAATGACCATCAATTGTTGTTCTAAGATCTTTGAGCATCCTAACAATTGTTATTTTAAACTCTGCATCTGGTAATTTGGTTATATCTGACTCATTCAGGTCTTTTTCAGGGGATTTCTCTTGATTCATTAGTGTTGTATTTTTCTGCCCTCTCATTTTATCTATGTAAAAGAAGTTTTTGGCCACTAGAGTCCCCTGGGTGTGGCCCCTGTGTTCTGTAGGTGTGATCTGTCTGCAGGCCAGCCACCCCCTCTGCTACTGCTGCCTAGGGCATTGGAGTGGGTGTTGCTGGTGCCTGCCCACTGGGGCTGTTGCTGTGGTTTCCACTTCTCCTTCATGGGAGGGGCTGTGATCACGAGGCTCAGGTGTACAAGCCTCGGTGGTCTCAGCCTTTGCCCCACCCCCGTGGGTTGGGTTATGCGCCGCACCCTACTGCAAGCCTAAGCCCTGAGGGCAGAGGTGAGCACCTTTCCTCAGCTGCGGGTCTCTGTCTGATACCGGGCTTTTGTCCCACCCTTGCAGGAGGATCTCACTCACAGGATGGCTGCTTGCAAGTCTTGGCTCCACAGGCCAGGCAGGGCTGCATGGCCACGCTCAGTCACGGGACTCTGCGTGTTCTGGGCTTTCGCTCCACCCCCGCGGGAGGAGCTGCCTCCCAAGTCAGGCCACAAGCTTTGGTTCCATGGGAGAAGTGGGGCTGTGCTCCTGCGCCCTTGCTCATGGGTGTGTTTCCGCCTGTTCTGGGGCTCCTGCCCTTCCCCCACAGGCTGGATTGCAGGTGGCCCGCAGCTGCGCATGACCACTTTTGCATGTTCCCTCCTCCCCAGCCATGCAAGACTGAGCTCACACCTGGGCCTCAGTGGTGGACAGCCGGGTCCCACCCTTGCCGATGGAACCGTGCTTCCGCATCCCGCCACTGCTTGCTCTCAGGGAAGCCCTCAGCCGTGTGGGTGGGGGTGCTGCAGCTCAGACCCTAAGACTCACTATTGTAGTCCGGAAACCTCCCTCCTTCTAAGCGACTCTGCCCTAAGTACCGCGGAAGAGCTTGTTTGGCTGGTGTCCTGTTTCCCTTTGCTGGTATTGCTGTTTCCAGGGGAAATATTCACTTCAGATTTGGGGAGTGACTCAGCCCAGGGTTTAGGGTGGCTGTCTCTCAAAGTGTTTCTCCCTGTGCCTCCTAGATTACACTCTCTTCCCACTGCTTCGGTCCTCTCCTCTCTCCCTGTCTCCCGGAGCCCGGAGTGAGTGGTTGTGAAAGAGGTTCTCTGTGCAGTCCCTTTAAGAAGAATCCTGGGTCTGAGAAATCAGTCTCTTTCTCACAAACAGTATTCTGACCTGACTTGTTTCCAGCTAAACACTGTCCATACTCCTCTTCTAGGCTCTGGGGCTGCAGGCTGGGGCTTTTTTTTCTGGGACTCAGGACCCTCCCCTCTCCACTAAACTCACTTCCCACCATGCGTGTCTCTCGGGCTGCTGTTAGCTCCGGGGAGCTGGGCAGCCCTCTCTGCGTTTACACTTTTCCTACCAGTCTCAGTGTGGCTTCTTCAGTGTTCCTTGGTTGAAGAGTCCTCTTAGTTTAGTCCAAAGTTGGTTTTTCCAGATGATGGTTCTTAAAATCAAGTTGTAATCCACTTTGGTTCTGGGAGGTGGAAGTTGGTACGTCTGCCTACTCCATCGCCATCTTGTCGCCCTCTCTTTTAAGCTTTTAATGACCCCTTGAGATTGGTGCTGACCCCAATTTACTTGAGCAAGAGATCTCGAAAGTGAGCCCCCATGCTTGCGGAACTGTGTCTCCGGCACCCCATGCATGTTGCAGATGCAATTCTGTTTTCTGGGTCACTTTTAGTTTTCAACCTGAACAAAATTTGTTTTTGCAAAACTGTTTCCAATTTATATGTGAGGAATGGCTGACTTATTTCCCCTTTCTTCCAGGCTGGTCATGTCTGTGGAGATGACGTGGACCTCATAGAAGGGCAGCCCACGGGATCTGTGAGGATTTCATTTGGATACATGTCTACTCTTGAGGATGCCCAAGCCTTTCTCAAGTTTATCATAGCAACCCGACTGCACCCATCAAGTAGCCAGCCTGTCCCTCAGGCCACCCCAGGGGAGGCTGGAGCCCCACTGGCAGAGAATGAGGCTCAGGAAACCTTGCCTGCCGCCATGGACAGATGCAGTCCCACACATCAGGAAGACACTCCCACAGACTCCAAGGTTTGGAACAACGTGCCCACGGCTGTGGATGCTGTGGGTTTGCGCCCATCCCTGCTGGAGGCCACCAGTACCCCGCAGACCCCTTCAGAGACAGCAGCAGGAATCCTGGATGGGGACCTTAGGCCACATGTCATCACCAACCTTTACCTCTACCCGATCAAATCCTGTGCCGCGTTTGAGGTAGGGGTGAAATGGCAGAATGGAAAGTGCTTATTTTTTACTTTATAATGTTTCCTTGTTTTTTTTGACAAAATGAAGAAAAAAGTACAGAAAGTGAAGAAAAAAAATGCAGAAAATCGCACTCAAGTTCAGAGTATTGTGACAGATAAGGAGCCATTCGCACTCTGCCTTTCTTGGTATGGGCTGATTTTTGAACATGGCCCTGCTTGTGGGGACCCTTCAGAGGACCCCGACAACCCTGCTTCTGAGTAGTGAACAGCTAGTTATTGTTAGTAATTATGGATATAACTTTCAGTGTATGCATGGGCTGGCTCCCTACTAAAGTATTTTATATGCTTTGTTTCATTCAATTCTTTTTTTTTTTTAATTAATTTTTTAGAGATAGAGAGAGAAAGAGAGAGGAACATTAAGCTGTTCCAGTGTGTGCCCTGACTGAGGATCGAACTGACAACCTCTGTGCCTTGGGACAGTGCTCTAACCAACCGAACTACGTGGCCAAGGCTGTTCATTTGATTCTTAAAACAACATTGTGAAGGCCCTGGCCGGTTGGCTCAGTGGTGGAGCGTCGGCCTGGCGTGCGGAAGTCCTGGGTTCGATTCCTGGCCAGGGCACACAGGAGAAGCGCCCATCTGCTTCTCCACCCCTCCCCCTCTCCTTCCTCTCTGTCTCTCTCTTCCCCTCCCGCAGCCGAGGCTCCATTGGAGCAAAGATGGCCCAGGCGCTGGGGATGGCTCCTTGGCCTCTTCCCCAGGCGCTAGAGTGGCTCTGGTCGCAACAGAGCAACGCCCCGGAGGGGCAGAGCATCGGCCCCTGGTGGGCGTGCTGGGTGGATCCCGGTCGGGCACAAGCGGGAGTCTGTCTGACTGTCTCTCCCCGTTTCCAGCTTCAGAAAAAAACAAAACAAAAACAAAAAAACAACATTGTGAGGTGCATGGTAATGTTATCCCCATTTTATAGATATGGAGCCTGAGGGCTACTGAGGGTAAGCACTTTACCCAGGTCACCTGCTAATAAATAGTAGAGCAGGGATTTGAAACCAGGTCTGCTGACTCCTTGAGTCCATGCTTTTATGTGACTTGTTCTGCTCAGTGCTCCTTATGGAAGTGAACTATGTTATTATGTCTTAAAACATGTTGGCCTGGAGGTCACTTGAACTGACAGACTGGATTGTCTCCCTTGGTACCACCCTGCTATGGCCAAGTGAGGCTCTCCTTATAATCTGTGTGTGTCTCAAATCCCATGCAAAGGTCCCAGGTTTCTGAGCCTCTTGGATGACAGGATCACTGGGTCAAATATAACCATGGTCAGGGCTGTTTTCAGGGTGGTCCCAGAAGCCTGCCATCAAGTCTGAGGCCAGAAATAAGCAAGTTCACCTGCACTTCCAAATAGAGGCAAGTGAGGAATCCACGTTTTCCTTGAGTATCAGATGGGTCATGTTGTACAGGATAGCATGGGCATTCCATTTTACAGATGAGTTCACTGAGTCTCAGTAAGGTTTCATACATTGCTAAAGGCCATCCATCTATGCACTGACTCAAAAACTACATACTGAACACCTGCTGCCTGCTAGGCTGTGGGCTAGAGTCTGGTGTACAGTGATGCGCAGAATGGAGATGGTTCCTTCCCTTGGGGTGGGTGATGCTTCAGAAGGGAAACACACAAGACCAAATACCGTGCAAGTGAATGGAGTTATATTGCTGATAAAGGCCAAGAAGGCAAAGGTGGGATATGCCAGGGGGAATTCTGATGGGTGTCTTAGTCCGTTCAGGCTGCTATAGCAAAGTACTGTTGACTGGGTGGCTAATAAGCAACAGAAATTATTTCTTGCAGTCTGGAGACCAGAAGTCCAGCATCAAGGCACAGGCAGATTCAGTGTCTGGTGAGAACTCACTTCCTGTTTCATGGAGGGTTGCCTTCCTGCTCTGTCCTTTCCTGGTAGTAGGGCTGAGGGAGCTCTCTGACGGAGGTCTCTTTTGTGAGGGCAATAATCCCTTGTGAGCTTTTGACCTTTAAAAAGCTCCACCTCCTCATAGCTTCATATTGGGGGTTAGAATTTTAACATGAATTTTGGGGGACACAAACATTTAGTTCAGTGGTTCTCAAACTTTCTGAAGTTGGGGCACATTTAAAATCCTACAAATAATTGTAGGCGCACTATATACAAATTTCTGAAAATATGTTGTAATAATTAAGTCAAATATTAAAGAAAAAATATAAAGTCCAAGCATGCTTTCATGGTAATTAAAGGGAATAAATATGACAAAATTAAATTTATTCTGACATAACAAACATTTTTTTTTTTTTTTGGTATTTTTCTGAAGCTGGAAACGGGGAGAAACAGTCAGACAGACTCCCGCATGCGCCCAACTGGGATCCACCCGGCATGCCCACCAGGGCGACCACTCTGCCCACCAGGGGGCGATGCTCTGCCCCTCCAGGGCGTCACTCTGCCGCAACCAGAGCCATTCTAGTGCCTGGGGCAGAGGCCAAGGAGCCATCCCCAGCGCCCAGGCCATCTTTGTTCCAATGGAGCCTTGGCTGCGGGAGGGGAAGAGAGAGACAGAGAGGAAGGGGGGGGGTGGAGAAGCAAATGGGCGCTTCTCCTATGTGCCCTGGCTGGGAATCGAACCCGGGTCCCCCGCATGCCAGGCCGATGCTCTACTGCTGAGATAACCGGCCAGGGCCACAAACATTTTTATGTTACATTTTTTGAGTTATGCTTTTTAGAATTCGTAAAAAAGAGTGGTTAAAAATAAAAAAAGAAAAGTTATACACACACACACACACACACACACACACATTCTTAGTAAGATTTAGTAAATTCAGCAGGTCCCGACATGAATGTGTTTTTCATTCTTGTGTTTATGAGAAACATGAGCCTGATGTGTCCTAGTGATTTCTTCAATGTTTGGGCATATATTTGAAAGACAAACTCTTTATTTCCTCATCAATAGATTGGAAAATTCCTCTCTTTTTACTCTTAATTGTGTTGAGTGCAGAAAACCCCCACCATACATATCATCTTAACTTGACACCAAACAAAGGATAGAAGAAACTTGCCTCCAGTCTTTCCAGGGAACGTGAGGGGTAGTGTAAACAATCCAGCACCACAGCTTAAGAGCCTTTTGCAACCTAATCAGGCAAGTGAGGTGGGGGGTTGGGTTGACTGTCAGTTTATAGCCAATTCCCCATACCTCTGTCCCCCCAAAATCCAAACTCTGAAAACCCTGTTGGTTTTTTGGTCCCCAACAGGCACATATTTCTCTGGAATACCATAGGGCACACCTAGAAATCCTCTAGGGCGCACCAGTGTGCCCTGGTGCACACTTTGAGAACCACTGGACTAAATTTTAGTCCATTGCAGTGGGGTAGATTATATTTGGAGGTGGCGGGAAAGGCTTCTTGAGGAGGGGACATTTAATCTGCAACCTTGGAGTCAGTCATACAGAGAGAGGGGAGGAGCATTCCAGGCAGAGGGACCTGTATAAGAGGGAGAGCAGGTCCCACGAGGAACTGAAAGAAAGACATGTGGCCCAAGAGTGGGGAGTGGTGAGGAGGGTGAGTGTAGTGAGATGTCCTAGGCATGGGTTAGATTTCATAGGGCTGCGTAGTTGAGCAATTTTATTCTAAGTGGAAGAGGGTTTTAGCAAGGGAGTTACTTGTGGTACTGGGGCCTGACTTATGTTATTTTTTTTTAATTTTTATAAATTTTAATTTATTTTGTTAACATGGATTCAAGTGTCCCAATCAATATAACACTCTCACCGCCTCAGTCCATGTCCTCCTGACTCATGTTCTGGGGACCATGATCTTCGGCCAGCACCCAGGAATCAGGGGGGTCTGTGAACATTTGTCCTAGCTGTCTCCCTCAGATCAGGAAAGGAGTATTGTGGGTATCATGTCCCCATCCCACTGAAGGCAGTGGTGCACCCCCATGTGGGTTCAGGAGGGGAGAACCCCTGTGTGGGTCCAGGAGCGGCCCCTAAACATCCACAGCACTTGGCAGCTTTGAGGAGTGCCGATAATGTGTTTTTGGAATGCTCCTCAGTTTGGATGTCTGCTGTCTTTCTCGTGATTAGACTGGGGTGATGGCTTTTATGGGAGGAGAACCACAGAGGTAAAGTGTTATTCTCATCATACCATATCAGGGTGCATACTGTCAACATGACTTGTCACTATTGATGTCAACCTGGATCACCTGGTTGAGATAGTGTTTTTTCTAGGCTTCATTACTGTGCAGTTTCCCTTCCACCCATTTACATACTGTAATCCTTGGAAGAAAGTCACTAAGTATAGCCCACCCTTAAGGAGTAGGGAGTTATGCTCTACTTTCTTGGGCGGGGGGGGGGGGGGGAGAGTATCTACTCAATTATTTTGGGATTCTTCTATATGAGTGTTTTTTGTGTGTATATCTTTCTGAAGTTGGAAACAGGGAGGCAGTAAGACAGACTCTGACATGCGCCTGACCGGGATCCACCCAGCATGCCCACCAGGGGGCGATGCTCTGCCCATCTGGGGCATTGCTCTGTTGCATCCAGAGCCACTCTAGCACCTGAGGCAGAGGCCACAGAGCCATTCCCAGCGCTGGGGCCATCTTTGCTCCAATGAAGCCTCAGCTGCGGGAGGGGAAGAGAGAGACAGAGAGGAAGGAGAGGGGGAGGGGTGGAGAAGCAGATGGGTGCTTCTTCTGTGTGCCCTGGCCAGGAATCGAACCTGGGACTCCTGCACACCAGGCTGACGCTCTACCACTGAGCCAACCAGCCAGGGCTATGAGTCTTTATACGAGACTTTTCTCCTTTATTTATTGATTTAGTCAATTATTTATTTATATCCGTATGGACTCATGGATATTTATTTTATATTTTGAGTTATAAACCAATACTACATTATTATTATTATTATTATTATTATTATTATTATTAAAATTGTTCCAGTTTTAGACTCTGGGCACACTTTGGGTTGACTCCTGCATCCCTTTGACATTTTTTTTTTTTAGCACTACCTTACTTTTCTATCACTACAAGGTGCTCCTGGCGTATCTTGCATATTCCCTGACCCACCCCTAAATTCACATGTTTTTTCAAGGAGTCTTGGTTCTTTATATTGACGTATGGTGTTAAAATGCAAGGTCTGGGTACTAGATGTAATTTATATTTATTTTGTAGAAATATGAAGAATGCAAGAAAACCTTCACAGTTAATGTGGATCAACTTAGTGACCATTCCAGTGTAGCCACAGTTGTTTAAAAAATCTACAGGGGTCCCCAAACTATGGCCCGTGGGCTGCATGCGGCCCCCTGAGGCCATTTATCCAGCCCCCACCGCACTTCCAGAAGGGGCACCTCTTTCATTGGTGGCCAGTGAGAGGAGCACAGGATGCATTCACATCCTGTGCTCCTGGAGTACTGTATGTGGCGGCACCACAAAGCGCAGTGTCGCTCAGGTACAGTACTACTTACGGTGACACGGGACGCATGCCTCACAGCTCCGGAAGCATGTCATATCACTTGTTACGGCTAGCAGTGACAAATATGGAACCGGACATTGACCATCTCGTTAGCCAAAAGCAGACCCATAGTTCCCATTGAAATACTGGTCAGTTTGTTGATTTAAATTTACTTGCTCTTTATTTTAAATATTGTATTTGTTCCCATTTTATTTTTTTCTTTAAAATAAGATATGTGCAGTGTGCATAGGGATTTGTTCATAGTTTTTTTTATAGTCCGGCCCTCCAATGGTCTGAGGGACAGTGAACTGGCCCCCTGTGTAAAAAGTTTGGGGACCCCTGGTCTATAGTATCAGGATCTTCCTGTCCAGGCATCCCTCACAGTGGTGGGAATACAGAAAGCAGGAGTGATGGAGAGCTGGGAGGCTGGGTTGGGTGGAGATTTACTTTTCACATTTATCCTTGCTCTCTCTGAATATTGTACCAGGCACATGCATTACTTGCTTAAAAAACAGATTGAAGTGGGTTCTGGCCAGTTGGCTCAGTGGTAGAGCATCTGCCCAGTATGTGGATGTCCTGGGTTTAATTCTTGGTCAGGGAACACAGGAGAAGTGACCATCTGTGCCTCCATCCTTTTCCCTTTCCCTTCTTTCTCTCTATCTCTCTCTTCCCTTCTTGCAGCCATGGCTTGGTTGGAGCAAGTTGGCCCTGGGTGCTGAGAATGGTTCCATGGCCTTGCCTCAGGCACTAAAATAGGTCTGTTGCCGAGCAACAGGGAAACGGCTCCAGATGGGCAGAGCATCAGCCCCAAATGGGACTTGTCAGGTGGATACCGGTCAGAGTGCATGCAGAAGTGTGTCTCTCTGCCTCCCCACTTCTCATGTAAGAAAAAAAAAAAGAGGTTGAAGTGGAGAAGGGTGGAGACTGGATCTGTAGGGTGAATGGAAGGTATTTAGGTTCTACACTGTCTCCTGTGCATCCTCTTCTTAGTTTTACTTTCTTCTCTTCCTCTCTTTCTTCCTTCAAGAGTATGTGCTGAATTCTTGAAGCCCGTCTGTATTTGTGCAGCCACTGTGCAGTAATGTGAAGGTCATTTTTGAGGACCCCTGACCTAAAATGTGCATTACCTTTTCGTTTAGGTGACCAAGTGGCCTGTAGGAAATCATGGGCTGCTGTATGACCGAGGCTGGATGGTCGTGAATCACAATGGCATCTGCCTGAGTCAGAAGCAGGAGCCCCGGCTCTGTCTGATCCAGCCCATCATTGACCTGCAGCAAAGGATCATGGTCATTAAAGCCAAAGGTATGAAACCTGGGTTCATTTTCACACCGCTGCTGTCAAGAGTGGCTTTTATACTCATATGAAAGTAAGATAATACCTTCTCCTTTATCAAATATTAAAGTAATCCGAAAATGAAACAATGTCTAGAAGAGACCACAGTTTGTTCCTTTTGTGTTGTGCGGATTTTCTGGGGAAAGGCAAAGATCTGATTGTCCATTCAGAAAGTGAAGAGGCAGCCTGACCAGGTGCTGGCACAGTGGATAGAGTGTTTGCCTGGGATGCTGAGGACCTAGGTTTGAAATCCTGAGCTTGTCAGCTTGCATGCAGGCTCACCAGCTAGAATGTGGGGTAGCCTGCTTGAGCATGGGATCATAGACATTGAGCCCAAGGTCACTGGCTTGAGCAAGGGGCCACAGGCTCAGCTAAGGCACATCTGAGAAGCCATCAATGAACAACTAAAGTGCCAAAACTATGAGTTGATGCTTCTCAACTCTTTCCCTTCCTGTCTGTCTCTCTCTCCTCTCTCTGTCTCTCTCTCAAAAAAAAAAAAGGTAACGAGGCATAACTTTTGAGACTATATGACAGGGGTCGGGAACCTATGGCTCACGAGCCAGATGTGGCTCTTTTGATGGCTGCATCTGGCTCGCAGGCAAATCTTTAATAAAAAAAATAATGTTAAAAATATAAAACATTCTCATGTATTACAATTGATTCATTTCCTACTGCTCATGTTCGTGGTTGTGGGTGGCTGGAGCCAATCACAGCTGTTCTCCGAACAACACCAAATTTTTATTGGATAATGCGTAACATACACGGGTTATTGTATGGCTCTCATGGAATTATATTTTAAAATATATGGTGTTCATGGCTCTCTCAGCCAAAAAGGTTCCCGACCCCTGCTATATGATATGCTTTTCACTTACATTCCTTTTATTTCCTTCCATCATCGTAACACAGGAGTGGGCAAAAGTAGGTTTACAGTTTTTTATATGGAAAATCATGCAGGTCTGATTATTACAATAGCTTTATTCATTCAAAAGATTGTCACAGTGGCACAGCGCACTTAGGTGCAATCTTGTAAGTGTTCAAATTGCTGGCCTTCATTATTGACACATTCTGTAGTCTTTGAAAATCAGTAAAGAAACCTGAATTTCAGTGACCTGCTTGGGCTGGCCTCACCACCTCCTGAGGTGGCTGAACTCAAACCTGCCTTTGCCCAGCCCTGTCTGTTCTGCCAGCTTCGGTTCTGCCCTGCCAACTTTTATTACAGGCTAGGTAACGTATAGAAAAGTGCAGGTCGTCTCGGTCTAGTGGAAGTTTTGGTGACGGTGGAAATGTTCATTATCTACATTACCTGGTTTAGTAGCCACTAAGTTACATGTGGCTACCGAACACTTCATGTGTGGCTAGTGGGACTTCAGAACTGAGTTTTAAATTTTATTAAAATTTTTATTTTTTTATTAAATTTAAATTTTTTATTTTATTTTACATTTTTTATTAAATTTTATTCGCTTAAATAGCTACATGTAGCAAGCTACAGAACAGGTCTCTTTCCCTTGGCATGCCACTGAAGGTCCTGGTGTCATCATGGGCTGCTGCCCCTCCTGGTGTTACCGGCGTTGTAAGAACAAGCCGTACCCAAAGTCTCACTTCTGCTGAGGTGTCCCTGATGCCAAGATCCACATCTTTGAGCTTGGGCAGAAGGCAAAGTGGACGAGTTCCCACTCTGTGGCCACATGGTGTCAGATGAATATAAGCGGCTCTCTGCCCAAGCCCTAGATGTTGCCCGTATTTGTGCCAACAAGTACACAGGGAAAAGCTGTGGCAAAGAGGGCTTTCACATCTAACTGTGGCTCCACCCATTCCATGCCATCTGCATCAGCAAGCTGTCCTGGGCTGGGGCTGACAGACTCCGGACAGGTGTGTGGGGTGCCTTTAGGAAGCCCCAGGGCACAGTGGCTAGGGTCCACATTGGCCAAGTCATCATGTCCATTGCACCAAGCTGCAGAGCAAGGATGTGATTGAGGACCTTTGCAGAACCAAGTTCAAGTTCACTGGCTGCCAGAAGATCCACATCTTCAAGAGGCGGGGCTTTACTAAATTTCATATGGATGAGTTTGAAGACATGGTGGCTGAGAAGCAGCTCATCCCAGGTGGTTCCGAGGTCCAGTGGGACCCTCATTGTGGTCCTCTGGACAGATGGCAGGCCCTGTACTCATGGAAGATGGTGATTGGGGCAGGAATTCAATTTGATGTTGACTCCTAGGGGCTACTGAGAATTGACACTCTATGTTGATATCTTTATAGAATGAGGTTTCATGCCTGCCTGTTTATTTTTAAAGAATTTTAGGTAGCTTAGAGAACAGTAACCTTGGGATGTCAAGTCATCACTGGTAGAGAAAACTTTCAAACTAATTTATAGTGTTCCGGGGACCACGGATGTGACTGCCCAATGCAGGGTCTCCCCTGACGAAGCTGTTCCGTGCACACACTCTTCGTGGTATTCATCATGCTCAAGAGAATCTCTGTATTATAAAGATATTTCCAAGACCCAGACACTTGATTCAACCAGTTTCTTGCATATTTCATGATAATGACTTACGCAGTTGTTCTTTTTGTCTGATGATAAATCTCTCTCTAATCTTTGTTCAGCAGGAATGGAGCCTATAGAGGTGCCTCTTGAGGAGAACGGTGGACGGGCTCAGGTTTGTCAGAGCAGGGTTTGTGCGGACAGGTGAGGCTCTTCAGCAGGTGATGATCTCAGGTCCGTCTGCAGGGTGGCGGGAGGCGGAAGAGTCCTCTGCTGTGCTCCCCTCCACTCTCATCACATTGGCTCCTCGCTGTCTTTAAACCTACCAAGCATGCTCCCTTCTCAGGACTTTGACTTGCTGTTTCCTCTGTTTGGCATGCTCTTGCTCTATTTGTACCTCCACAGGGCTCACTCCCTCACCTCCAGCAGTCTCACTTTCATCAGGTCTCTGTTGGCCCCTTTTTCAAAGGGGCAACCTGATTTCCCACAGAATCAGCCCCTCCCTCTCTGCTTGCCCTGCTGCATTTTTTTAGGTGAGAACAGGGGAGATAGTGAGGCAGACTCCCACATGTGCCCCAACCAGATCCACCTGGCAACCCCCATCTGGGGCCAATACTCAAGTATCAAACTATTTTTAGTGCCTGAATCTGATGCTGTCCAATGGAGCTATCCTCATCGCCCAGGGCCACACTTGAACCAATCAAGCCACTGGCTGCTGGAAGGAAAGAGAGAGAAGGAGGAGAGGAAGGAGAAGAGAAGCAGATGGTCGCTTCTCATGTGTGCCCTGACCAGGAGTTGAACTCAGGACATCTATACGCCAGGCTGATATTCTCTCCACCTGTTTGTTGCATTCTTCTCCTTTGCATTTACTGTTTTTCCAACATTTATCTTTAATCTCTTCTGCATTCTCCAACTTGAGAGAGAGCAGGACTCAGTCTGTGTTGCTTCCTGCAGAGCCTGGAACAGTGTGGTGTGGCGGAGGCGGGTGAGTTCAGAGAAGGCACAGCGTGGCTACCATAGAGTGGTGAGGGAAGGGACCTGTTTGTATTTTGAAAAGACCGGCTTGTGGGTGTAGAATAGTTGGGAGGGGGTCAGGGTACAAGTGGGAAGGCCAACTGAGACAAGTTGGAGGCTTGGGTCAGGGTCAGGGAGAAAAGCAGGTGTGTGTTAGATGTATTCTGGAGGTAGATGCACCTGAACTAGCTGATGGATTGGATGTGGATACTGAAGGTGTGGGAGGTGTCACTTCTCTTGGGTTGTATAATTTTCAGGTGATAACCCATAATTATATTTCATATAGTTGTGGATTGTTGCCTACTCTGAGTTACTGATGATAAATCAACTGCTAAATCCTAGGAAATGTAGAAAGTGAGATTGAGTATGATAATAGCATTTCTATTTTATTTCTTGATTCTAGGTGAAGGCTTATAAACCTATTTATTGAATACTTGTATCCCTTTTTATCTAAATCTAATCTGTACCCTAAATCATGTGGAATAGCATATTTTCTGATTGTGGGAACCGATCCAATAGGTTTCCAGCCCATTTATCAATAATACCCCGAACAATTTACCTCTCAAATAGTAAAACAGTTAACTGTAGCTGGTTACTAATAATTTACATATAGAGGCTTTAAAAATGCTAATTGCCTGTTAGTTAACACAATACACTCATTAGTGGGTATGTTGGTGCTCAGTAGATGGCCATGCTGCCTAGTATGGAATCTGATGACATTTACTTCTTTCTGTACTGCCTTTTATCATGTAAATCATGAAATGGTATGTTAAATACTAATGCATAACTGAGCATCAATCCTGCTGGGCACAACTGAGCACCGTGGATACTGGGCCATCTTGGGGCTAAGAGCTAAGCACAGGTGCTCGAGTCAGTAAACACTGACTGTAGCACACCAAATTAGGGCAATGAATCTTTTTTTTTAAATTTATTTATTCATTTTAGAGAGGAGAGGAAGAGACAGAGAGAGAGAGAGAGAGAGAGGAGAGACAGAGAGAGAGAAGGGGGGAGGAGCAGGAAGCATCAACTCCCATATGTGCCTTGACCAGGCAAGCCCAGGGTTTCGAACCGGTGACCTCAGCATTTCCAGGTCGACGCTTTATCCACTGCGCCACCACAGGTTAGAGGGCAGTGAATCTTAGGTAAACATTTTTGCATGTCACTATTATAAATCTTCTCATAGAAATTAGCCATGTAGGAGTACCTCCAGTTATGCATTAGGCTCATCCCTGTTTGGACATTTCATTTAGCTGCATCTACGACGGATGCCATTTTTCCAGTTAATAAAGCTTTACAGATAGCTAGAGGGTAGGGTTCTTATGCTCAGAACCAGAAGCGCTTAATATAGTGAAAATGGAATTTGGTGCAATCTCACCAGAGAGAATGCACTACTAAATGAGGCCTTATTCATCTCTTCCCTTTCTAGAAAAGATAACTATTTTTCTCAGAAAAAAATTAAGGATAAGATAGATTTCAATAATATCTGTTTTATAATCCCCGTGTAAGTTATTAGCAATTTTTTTCCTTATAAATTCTGGTGAAGTACAGATTAAAAGAATTTTAAATTCTATTTAAAAATGATAGAAGATTACAGAGTTTTAAAACCAGATCAATAAATGTACTTACATTGGGAATTTACAGGCGTAGGTCCCCCACCCCCTAAACCAAACATGTCAGTCCATGTGGTCTGGCTGGGAGAGAAAATAGTACCATCAGGCCCATAATAAAAAACTGACAGAGGTCTGGGTGCAAGGGCTTCTTAAAGCAAAATAATGCTCTGGAAAGTCTCAAATTCCAAGGTTTGTGTTTCTCGGTGGCTGTGTTTAATATAAACAAGGTCTTTCAAGAGGAACTTCTAAATTCTTTAATCTGATCCTAAAGCAGGGGTCCCCAAACTACAGCCCGCGGGCCACATGCGGCCCCCTGAGGCCATTTATCCGGTCCCCGCTGCACCTCTGATAGGGGCACCTCTTTCATTGGTGGCCAGTGAGAGGAGCACAGGATCCATCCTCATCCTGTGCTCCGGGAGTACTGTATGTGGCAGCGCCACAAAGCGCAGCATGGCTCACGTACAGGACTACTTCCGGTGACATGGGATGCACGCATCACGGCTCCGGAAGCGCGTCATATCACCTGTTATGGCTAGCAGTGACAAATATGGAACCGGACATTGACCATCTCATTAACCAAAAGCAGGCCCATAGTTCCCATTGAAATACTGGTCAGTTTGTTGATTTAAATTTACTTGTTCTTTATTTTAAATATTGTATTTGTTCCCTTTTTTTTTTACTTTAAAATAAGATATGTGCAGTATGTGTAAGGATTTGTTCATAGTTTTTTTTATAGTCCGGCCCTCCAATGGTCTGAGGGGACAGTGAACTGGCCCCCTGTGTAAAAAGTTTGGGGACCCCTGTCCTAAAGCTTTGCACAAGCCCCAGGTCTCAGCTCTTCCTGTGCCTCGGAGCTCTCCCTGCAGCTTTCCATAAGGGCGTCTGTCTCTTTAGGCTTCCTTCCAGCCGGGGGCTCAATGATTTATATTATATTACATTATGTTATAATATTACTTCTTTGCCATTTAGAGTATTACTTAAAGAAATACTATACAACATTCACCATTCCTCTTTTTTTTTTTTTTTAAAGAGTAAATACTTATGATTGTGGAGAAAAGATTTCAAGCTGGTTGTCAAAGTTTTTGGGCCGCCCATGTCATTTGATCAAACAAAGTTCGAACTTCCAAAGAAACGCGAAGAAGAAACATGACAAAGGTATCACATTTCACATGGGTTCTCAGGGCACAGGAACTCGGGCTTACCTTTGCATATATCAAAGTCAGACATGAAGTGGAGTTACAGGGTGTTGGAATCCATGGGAGTCTGAAAAGACCAGAGTAACAGGCTTTATTGAAAGGAAGAAAGGAACCCTGCCTGGCACTTCTTGGGGAGAAGAGCACCGGTTACAGATTATGCGGCGAATTTTATAGGGCTTGGGAGAGCCTGAGGGGGTACTGAGTCAAAAGTTCTGGTATGTTCCCTTTTATGGTTTTAGGAGTTCAGCTCTCTGGAATGCTCCTCCTTGGGCAGTTGATCAACTTTCTGGAACTTTTCTGCCTCAGGGGCGATTATCCAGTAAGTAAGGGTGAGATCAGGCAGCCAGGTGGAACAACAAAAGGGCAGTTGGAAGTTCTGGTAAATTCATATATCTATCACAGTGCAGCTTGCTCATGTACAGAAAGTGGGGTGGTCTGCTGTTGTCAGAAAGGTACCCTGGTGGCCCCAGGTCAGCAGGACCCATATATGTGGTCTTCAGTAGAACCCTGAGAGGCTAGGGTGGGCTCCCAGAAAGCTGCTTTGCTTCTGTTCAACACTCTGTCTCAGCCATGCATATTTAGAAGCACAATTTTGTTTTGTAGCTTGCTAAGTCCTAAGAAACCTGGGTTCTAGTCTTGGCTCTATCTCCAGATAGCATGAGACCTTGGCAAATCCTTGGTGCCTCAACTTCAATAGACCTCAGGTCTTAGACTTTGGCACCTTTGACAGTTTTCCTGCCATAAGATATTTTTAAGATGAAGCGAGATAGCAGAGAAGAAAGAACTTTGAAAGTTGACAGTGTCATAGGGGAAGACCAGGTCATTTTCAGGTGTCTGCTGAAGTTTTATCTTCTCAAGGGAGGCCTTGCCTGATTCCTCTCCATAGAACCAAAGCCCTTCCCAGAACTTCCCCAGCTCTCTTCCCTGTTTTGTTTTACTCTGTGCCACTGTTCCCATCCTGTAGACCAGGGGTCCCCAAACTACGGCCTGCGGACCACATGCGGCCCCCTGAGGCCATTTATCCGCCTCCCCCCCTCCCCACTGCACTTCCGGAAGGGGCACCTCTTTCATTGGTGGTTAGTGAGAGGAGCATAGTTCCCATTGAAATACTGGTCAGTTTGTTGATTTAAATTTACTTGTTCTTTATTTTAAATATTGTATTTGTTCCCTTTTTGTTTTTTTACTTTAAAATAAGGTATGTGCAGTGTGCATAGGGATTTGTTCATAGTTTTTTTTATAGTCTGGCCCTCCAATGGTCTGAGGGACAATGAACTGGCCCCCTGTGTAAAAAGTTTGGGGACCCCTGCTGTAGGCCATGCCTTTTACACTGCATGAGATCGTCAGCTCTGTGAGGGCAGGGACTTTGTCTACTCTGTTCAGTGCTGCATCTCCTGTGCTTACCTGGCAAATGGTAGTTGCTCAGTGAACACTAGGTGTGTGGAGGCATGAATCATTACTACATTACTGGTTTGTGCAGGGATGACCATCTTACTGATTAGCTCTCAGAGAGACTGGCTTGTAAACCCAAATAGAATTTTGATCATATGGAGAACCAGTAACAGAGTCTTGAGCCCCGCACATGTGAACTTATGAATCCCTGAATAGGTATGCTAGAGAAAGGAATCGAAGGATGTATTCTACTTAGACTTTTACAAGTTCTGACGGGTTTTTTTTTTTGTCATGAGCTATTAGAGAATTTGAGTTGCTACGTGATGGAGAATGGGAGTAAACTTATGCTCATTTTATCGAGGAGGTGAACTGGTGGTGTTTGGGCATGGGTTAGCTTAGAGACATGATTAAACAGGAGAGAGAAGTGGGCATCTTCCTGAGTAGAGACACACAAGGAGTGGGATTCATCAGGACCTGGGCTACCCTTATGAATGATCGTGTTGAATAAATTGCAGTTATTCATAATGCCTCCTGTTTACCTGGGGCTTATCTGGGTCCTCGGGAGGCTGGCTGAGATAATTAAGCAATGGTCACGGTCCTTCTGGATGTCAGTTTAGAGTCAATGGCTCACCAGCAGACAGCAACACCATAGTAAAGGTATGTGCAGTGGGCATGGGTGTGGGGGAAGCATCCTCTACACCTGGAAGGAGGCACAAAGGGCTTCAGGGAAGCTGCATCTTAACAGGAGAGTAGGAGTTTTTCAGACAGAGAGAGGTAGGAAGGTTACTTGGGAGGAACATGGCAGGGCTTGGCATTCATGGGCTCAGAGAAGGGTTAGGAAGGTTGGATGTGGCTAGAAGTGTAAGGGGGCAGAGCTGGGCAGAGGGGTGAATGTGCGCTGAGGAGTCTGTATGTACCATCGTGTGGTTGGGGACTCACTGAAAAATTCTAAGCTGGGGATTTCAAGATGCTGCTTGTGTTAGAAAGACACTCCTAGCATAGAGGCTGCATCTGGGGCAAGGAGAGAAGGGTTTAGGCAGGATATGGCTGTGACTGTCCTAGTGGGACATGGGGGTCTGGGTGAGGCAAAGATGGGCACAGAGGGAAGGCTGTCACCTGCACAATACAGGATAAGAGAATGTCAGCTAGTGAATAGTTTTACCCGAAGGATGCCATTTATGGAGATGAGGTCTCTGATGGTCTAGGTCACAGGTCTTCAAACATTTTGCATTGGTGTTTTTTCAAACACCTTTGAAAAAAAATTTAAAGCTACATTACCTCCTAAGACATTTATATTGTCATCTAAAGTTTAAAAAGTAGTTTAAAGGAGAATCCAAGATGGTAGTGGAATAGGTAGAAGTTACATTCACCTCCTCCTGGGACCAAACTGGAATTAAAACTAAAATAATAAAAGTTTTAAAGCTAATTAAAGGGGAGGAGAAAGAGTAAAAGGAAATATCAAACGTGTCCAGGCCTGTGGCCTGGCCTCCATCTCCCACATGTGGCCATGCCATCGCTGTCTTGATCCAAGGTGCTGGTGAAAAGGGTTGGCTGGGCCACGCCTAGTGAGCTGTCCCCAAACCAGGTTGGAAGACCCTGGAATACACAGGAATGGATACTTCAAGAGAATCACTTTCCAGACCCTCCTCTTCCAAATGTTCTCATTGCTAAATGGCTTTGTCAGAGGAGAAGGGGCAATCCTGGCCGCCTGCATGAAAGACCTTTGAAAAATTTGGACAGTTATGTGCAAAAAAATGAAACTAGACCACCTTCTTACACCATGAGTTCTTAAAAATAAACTCAATGGCCCTGGCCGGTTGGCTCAGCGGTAGAGTGTCAGCCTGGCGTGCGGGGGACCCGGGGTTCGATTCCCGGCCAGGGCACATAGGAGAAGCGCCCATTTGCTTCTCCACACCCCCCCTCCTTCCTCTCTGTCTCTCTCTTCCCCTCCCGCAGCCGAGGCTCCATTGGAGCAAAGATGGCCCGGGCGCTGGGGGTGGCTCCTTGGCCTCTGCCCCAGGCGCTAGAGTGGTTCTGGTCGCGGCAGAGCGGACCCCCCCCCCCCAGGGGCAGAGCATCGCCCCCTGGTGGGCAGAGCTTCGCCCCTAGTGGGCGTGCCGGGTGGATCCCGGTCGGGCGCATGCGGGAGTCTGACTGTCTCTCCCCGTTTCCACTTCAGAAAAATACAAAAATAAAAAATAAAATAAACTCAAAATGAATTAAAGACTTGATTGTAAGACCCCAAATCATAAAAATCCTAGAAGATAACTTAGGCAGTAAAATCTTGGACATTTCTTATAGCAAATTTTTTTTCTGATATATCTTCTTGGGCAAGGGAAACAAACGAAAAAACAACAAACAAATGGGACTACATCAGATTGAAAAGTTTTTGCATAGTAAAGGAAACCATTAATTAAATGAAAAGACAACCCACTGAGTGGGAGACCATATTCTCCAATGAAACATCTGATAAAGAGTTAATATCCAAAACTTATAAAGGTCTTACACAACTCAACACCAAAACAACAACAGCAACACAAATCCAATTTAAAAATGGGCAAAGGACCTTAATAGACACTTTTCCAAAGAGGACATACAAATGGCCAATAGGCATACGACCAGATGCTCAACATCACTAATCCTCAGAAAAATGCAAATAAAAATCACAATGAGCTACCACCTCAAACCTGTCCGGATGCCTATCATCAATACGTCAACAGTTGTATTGACTAAGAAGAAGAGAAAAGGGAACTCTTGTACACTGTTGTTAGTATGCAGATTGGTGTAGCCACTGTGGAAAACAGTATGGGGTTACCTGAAAATATTAAAAACAGAACTGCTTTATAACCCAGCAATTGCACTTCTGGGAATATATCAAAAGAAACCCAAAACACTGATTTGAAAGAATATATGCACCCCTATGTTCATCGCAGTGTTATTTACAATAGTCATGATTTGGAAGCATCAGTAGATGAGTGGATAAAACACTGTGTTACATTTACACAATGGAATGCTACTTGGCTATAAAAAAAGAAGGAAATCTTATCTTTTGTGACATCATGGGTGGACCTAGAGAGTATTATGCTAAGTGAAATAAGCCAGTCAGAGAAAGACAAGTACATGATGATTTCACTTATATGTGGAATCTAATAAAAAAATAGACTAACAGACAAAATAGAAACAGACTCATAGATACAGAGAACAGACTGACAGCTGTCGGGGGGAGAGGGTTGGGGGACTGAGTGAAAAAGGTGAAGGGATTAATCAAAGGAAAAAAAGTCATAGACATAGACAAAAGTATGGTGATCGCCAGAGGGAAGTGGGGGTGGGGGAGGTATAAGAGGGTAAAGGGATGATAAATGGTGACAGAAGGAGATTTGACTTTGGGTAATGAACACATGATACAATATACAGATGACATCATATAGAACTGTATACCCAAAGCCTATATAATTTTATTAACCAATATAATCACAATAAATGTAATCAAAATTAAAAAACAAAGAAAATAGTTTCAATAATAAAAAAGGATGCAATTCTTAGCATATTATAAATAGAGTTATTTTAAATTAATATTCATAGGTCATCCTTTTAAACATTAGCCAGTGGGATATCAATACCATAGTGATTCAATTCCCAAGAATATTCATTATATATCTATACAAACTGTCATTTAATGGTCACAAATTTTATATCTTCCCTTTATATCTTTACCTATATTTCCATTCCACTTCTTTAATGGTATTTAATGTTAGTGTTATATACTTTATGCTTGAAAATCCTTAATCACCCTATCATATTTATCTGAAAGTAAAATTCTATATAAATTGGAACATATAAATACTTTTAGTTTACTGTGATCATAAGAGTTAAGTGTTACAAATTTTTTCTAGATTGAATCATCATAATTTTTAATAATATAGTTAATCAAAGCAGCAAACATATTATAAATTTCAAAAGATAGAGAAAATGTTGAAAATCAATGTTTTCATGAGATGGCTGAGCCCTGCATCATTAATTCCCATATTCATGAATAACTCACCTGTGACCAGGAGAGCTGGTGCTCAGCATTGGTTCTCTTCTGAAAAACCTTATTTCAGTGAATAAAGACCTGAGGATGAAAGGAGTTTGGTTAACCCACTGTCACTCAAAACTTTCTCCTGAGACACAGGGATCTAACATTAAGATGACTTTAATAATGTCACTTGACAACTTAATTAGGTGTGGTAGTTTTGTGGAGAGTGAAGAATTGGAACCCATCTGACCCACAGGAGGATCATTCACCCAAGCTATAGAGACTTTTATTATCTCAGCACAGACCCAAGGGTTTTGAATGGGGCTTTTGTTTGCCACGCTGCAGATTTTTTTTTATAAATAAATTTTTATTAATGTTAATGGGGTGACTGACATCAATAAATCAGGGTACATATTATTCAAAGAAAAGATGTCCAGGTTATCTTGTCATTCAATTATGTTGCATACCCATCACCCAAAGTCAGATTGTCCTCTGTCACCCTCTGTCTAGTTTTCTTTGTGCCCCTCCCCCTCCCCCTCCCCCTCTCCCTCTCCCTCCTTCCCTCCCACACCTCCCTCACCCCAGTAACCACTACACTCTTGTCCATGCCTCTTAGTCTCGTTTTTATGTCCCACCAATATACGGAATCATGTAGTTCTTGGTTTTTTCTGATTTACTTATTTCACTCCATATAATGTTATCAAGGTCCATCTGTTTTGTTGTAAATGATCCGATGTCATCATTTCTTATGGCTGAGTAGTATTGCATAGTGTATATGTGCCACATCTTCTTTATCCAGTCTTCTATTGAAGGGCTTTTTTGTTGTTTCCATGTCTTGGCCACTGTGAACAATGCTGCAATGAACATGGGGCTACATGTGTCTTTACGTATCAATGTTTCTGAGTTTTGGGGGTATATACCCAGTAGAGGGATTGCTGGGTCATAAGGTAGTTCTATTTTCAGTTTTTTGAGGAACCACCATACTTTCTTCCATAATGGTTGTACTACTTTACATTTCCACCAACAGTGAATGAGGGTTCCTTTTTCCCCACATCCTCTCCAACATTTGCTATTACCTGTCTTGTTGATAATAGCTAATCTAACAGGTGTGAGGTGGTATCTCATTGTAGTTTTGATTTGCATTTCTCTAATAACTAATGAAGATGAGCATTTCATATATCTGTTGGCCATTTGTATTTCTTCCTGGGAGAAGTGTCTGTTCATGTCCTCTTCCCATTTTTTTTATTGGGATGTTTGTTTGTTGTTTGTTGAGTTTTATGAGTTCTTTGTATATTTTGGATATTAGGCCCTTATCTGAGCTGTTGTTTGAAAATATCATTTCCCATTTAGTTGGCTGTCTGTTTATTTTGTTATCAGTTTCTCTTGCTGAGCAAAAACTTTTTAGTCTGATGTAGTCCCATTCATTTATCTTTGCCTTCACTTCTCTTGCCTTTGGAGTCAAATTCATAAAATGCTCTTTAAAACCCAGGTCCATGAGTTTAGTACCTATGTCTTCTTCTATGTACTTTATTGTTTCAGGTCTTATATTTAGGTCTTTGATCCATTTTGAATTAATTTTAGTACAAGGGGAAAAACTGTAGTCGAGTTTCATTCTTCTGCATGTGGCTTTTCAGTTTTCCCAGCACCATTTGTTGAAGAGGCTTTCTTTTCTCTATTGTGTGTTGTTGGCCCCTTTATCAAAAATTATTTGACCATAATATGTGGTTTTATTTCTGGAATTTCTATTCTGTTCCATTGGTCTGAGTGTCTATTTTTCTGCCAATACCATTCTGTTTTGATTGTCGTGGCTCTATAATATAGTTTGAAGTCAGGTATTGTAATGACCCCAGCTTCATTCTTTTTCCTTAGGATTGCTTTGGCTATTCGGGGTTTTTTATAGTTCCATATAAATATGATGATTTTTGTTCCATTTCTTTAAAAAATGTCATAGGAATTTTGATGGGAATTGAATTAAATTTATAAATTGCTTCGGGTAATATGGCCATTTTGATTATATTTATTCTTCCTATCTAAAAACAAGGAATAATTTTCCATCTTATTATATCTTTTTTGATTTCCTTTAACAATGCTTTGTAGTTTTCATTATATAGGTCCTTTACATTCTTTGTTATGTTTATTCCTAGGTATTTTATTTTTTTTGTTGCAATTGTGAAGGGGATTATTTTTTTGAGTTCGTTTTCTATTATTTCATTGTTGGCATATAGAAAGGCTACAGACTTTTGTATATTAATTTTGTATCCTGTGACCTTACAGTATTGGTTTATTGTTTCTAATAGTCTTTTTGTGGAGTCTTTGGGTTTTCGATGTATAGGATCATATCATCTGCAAAAAGTGATACCTTTACTTCTTCTTTTCTGATATGGATGCCTTTTATTTCTTTGTCTTGTCTGATTGCTCTGGCCAGAACTTCTAGCACCACGTCATCATTTCATATGGCTGAGTAGTATTTTTTTTTTTTTTTTACAGAGACAGAAAGAGTCAGAGAGAGGGATACACAGGGACAGACAGACAGGAACGGAGAGATGAGAAGCATGAATCATTAGTTTTTCTTTGTGCATTACAACACCTTAATTGTTCATTGATTGCCTTCTCATACATGCCTTGACCGTGGGCCTTCACCGGACCCAGCAACCCCTTGCTTGAGCCAGTGACCTTAGGCTCACGCTGGTGAGCTTTTGCTCAAACCAGATGAGCTCTTGCTCATGCTGGCGACCTCGGGGTCTTGAACCTCGGTCTTCTGCATCCCAGTCCGACGCTCCATCCACTACGCCACCGCCCAGTCAGACAGTATTTCTTGTGTATATGTACCACATCTTTATACAATCCTCTATCGAGAAACACTTGGGTTGTTTCCATGTCTTGGCTACTATGAATAATGCTGTGATTAACATGGGGCTGCATGTGTCTTTACATACTAATGTTTTTAAGTTTTGGGGGTAGATACCCAGTAGGGGGATTGCTGAGTTATATGGTAATTCTATTCTTAATTTTTTGAGGAACCACCATACTTTCTTCCAAAATGGTTGTACTAATTTGCATTACCACTAGCAGTGAATGAAGGTTTCTTTATCTCCACAGCCTCTCCAACACTTGTTATTACCTGTCTTGTTGATAATAGCTAATCTAACAGTTGTGAAGTGGTATCTCATTGTAGTTTTGATTTGCATTTCTCTAATAGCTAGTGAAGACAAGCATCTTTTCATATATTTGTTGGCCATTTGTATGTCCTCTTGGGAGAAGTGTCTGTTCAGGTCCTCTCCCCATTTTTGAACTGGATTGTTTGCTTGTTTGTTGCTGAGCTTTGTGAGTTCTTTATATATTTTGGATATTAACCCCTTATCAGAGCTGTTGTTTGCAAATATAATCTCCCATTTAGTTGTCTGCCTATTTGTATTGTTGTCAGTTTCTTTTCCTGTGAAGAAGCTTTTTAGTTGGAAAGAGTCCCATTCATTTATTTTTGCCATTACTTCCATTGCCTTTGGGGTCAATTCATAAATTCTTCTCTAAGGCCAAGGTCTATGAGCTTAGTACCGATGTTTTCTTCTATGTCATTGATTGTTTCAGATCTTATATTTAGGCCTTTGATCCTAAAGGATTTTGAATTAATTTTTGTGCATGGAGACAAACTGTAGTCAAGTTTCATTCTTTTGCACGTGGCTTTGCAATTTCCCCAGCACCATTTATTGAAAAGGCTTTCTTTTCTCCATTGTGTGTTTTTGGCTCCTTTGTCAAAGATGATTTGTCCATATATATATGGTTTTATTTCTTGGCTCTCGATTCTGTTCCATTGGTCTGTGTGCCTGTTTTTCTGCCACTACCATGCTGTTTTGATTATCATGGCTCTATATTTGAAGTCAGGTAGTGTGATACCTCTGGCTTCATTCTTTTTCCTGAAGATTGCTTTAGTAATTTTTTTAAATTTAAAATTTTAATTTATTGTGTTGCCACGGTTTCAAGTGTGAATATAGCAATTTTAAATGAAAACTTGTAGATTACCCTTTTAAACATTAAGTCAGTGGAATCTCAATACCATAATGATTTAATTCCCTGAATATCCATTATATACATAGATATGCATGTGTTCTGTTGTATGTGTATGTGCTGCATCTTCTTTATCCAGTCACCCATAAATAGACTCTTAGGTTGTTTCAATATTTCTTCTTTTAAATACTCCATCACTTTTAGGTCAATCTGCTGGCACAACAGCCACTCTTTCTCTGGTAAACGAGGCCCAGTACCTGCTGGTAAACAGATCTAGTGTTTTGGAACTCCAGCAGCAATTAAACACCAGGTAAGAAATCCTTTACTATTTTCTGTTTACCTCGGGAATACCGTACACGGGTAACTACTTGCTCCGGCAAGTGAGCCTGGCTTCGACTGGGGAGAAAAGTTCCTAGGGTCATGAAGTCCAGACTCTTCATTATAAGACTGAGACCTCAAAATCACAAAGCCCTTTAGGTAAGTTCTCATTAATCCTTCTGAGGGTCCTCTTTTATCTTCCAGTGTCCTTCTTGATGCCCTCAAGATGCTTAGTAGAAAACCCCAATTCTCATTTTTTAATCATTTCATTTCTTAACATTTGCTTTCATGGAATAAACACCAACTTGATCTAATTACATGGCCTGCTCTCCCCCGTCTTCTGTCTCCTGAGAGCCTTGCTCTACTTCCAAAGTGCTTTTGAAGGAAGAGAAGGGTGGTTACGAGAGCTGTTAAAGTTGTAACTTTGAGTATCATTTGCTTGTATCTCTAGACAGAGCTAACACGCCTGTTCTCTCCCGCCCAGCACTCTCTCCAGGGCCCCGGCAGTCATAAGACGTCTGGTCTATGAGGGGTCTTGGTTGGTCCATTCACCCTCCTGTTTTTCAGAGGAAATTGCTGTCCCAAGGTCATCACACAATAGGGGGAAAATCATTGTCACGTGAGTGCTGGATTGCTCACTCCTAGCCCACAGGACAGACAGGTGTGCACACGCCGGGCAGCCCTCACATGCCACGGGCTCCTGTGCATTTGTGTGCACGCTCACACAGATATACACATAGTGTTTTTAATAAGTGTGACAAAGATAAACTGTAGTAGTTCCTGTTTATAGACATTGGCAAAAACCTACAACATTGTTCCCTTCGGCCATGGCCCAGCTCACCCTTCTTGGGGGCAGAAGTGTGACATGGCTGCCTGGTCCCTGGGTGTTCACTGAGTTTTAGCTGCACTGAGTGACCCTTCTCTTCTCTTCAGGTGCCTAGAGTGCAGTGAGAGCAGGTCTGAAGTTTTCTTGGTGTAGAAAGGTAGGAGGTGGAGACAGGCCTGCTGCAACCCTGGTTCCCACAGGAGGGTACCCCGTTTCCAGCCAGTTGGTTTGGTGCATGGCTGACAACCCGGGGATAGGTAGGACAGGGGATCCACGGTCGAAGGAACAGTCCCATGGCTGACACCCGGGGATAGGTAGGACAGGGGATCCACGGTAGAAGGAACAGTCCCATGGCTAATCCATGGTGAGGGTTCCTGGAGGTCTGGTTGGTGTATCTCTGTGTTCTGATTTCCAATTTGCTGGCCACAGACATATCCATGTTGACTACTATAGCTTTTGGACATAAAACCTCCTTTTATGAAGCACAGAAGGAAGTTTTATAACCTGGAGGGTAAATCCACAGTCACAGGATTTTAGGTGAGGAAATTGTAGTCCTCATAGTCCTGGCAGTTGCACAGTGAGAGGGACAGCTGGACCTAGCCATCCGGCTCCCGGCTTTCTACGCCCGTTCACTGTGGGAAGGGCGTTGGGATACTGCTACGGTCCCTTCCTCCCCGGAGCCTGTCAGTTCCATCTCCGGGTAAAATTCCAGTCACACTCAAGGATTTCTCCAAGATTACACAATTTTAAAAGTTTTTTTTTTTTTGTATTTTTCCAAAGTTAGAAGCGGGGAGGCAGTCAGACAGACTCCCACATGTGCCCGACAGGGATCCACCTGGCATGCTCACCAGGGGGCGATGCTCTGCCCATCTGGGGCACTGCTTTGTTGCAGTTGGAACCATTCTAGCACCTGAGGTGGAGGCCATGGAGCTGTCCTCAGCACCAGAGCCAACTTTGTTCCAGTGGAGTCTTGGCTGCGGGAGGGGAAGAGATAGACAGAGAGGAAGGAGAGGGGGAAGGGTGGAGAAGCAGATGGGTGCTTCTCCTGTGCGTCCTGACTAGAAATCAAACTTGGGACTTCCATACACCAGGCCAACGCTCTACCACTGACCCAACCAGCCAGGGCCTAAAAGTACTTTTTTTTTTTTTTTTTCTTTTCCATTTTTCTGAAGCTGGAAACTGGGAGAGACAGTCAGACAGACTCCCGCATGCGCCCGACTGGGATCCACCCGGCACGCCCACCAGAGGCGACGCTCTGCCCACCAGGGGGCGATGCTCTGCCCATCCTGGGTGTCGCCATGTTGCGACCAGAGCCACTCTAGCGCCTGGGGCAGAGGCCACAGAGCCATCCCCAGCGCCCGGGCCATCTTTGCTCCAATGGAGCCTTGGCTGCGGGAGGGGAAGAGAGAGACAGAGAGGAAAGCGCGGCGGAGGGATGGAGAAGCAAATGGGCACTTCTCCTGTGTGCCCTGGCCGGGAATCGAACCCCGGGTCCTCCGCACGCTAGGCCGGAGCTCTACCGCTGAGCCAACCGGCCAGGGCTAAAAGTACTTTTGTTGTAGTACAATAAAGTATAAAAATTGTCCACAGCTCAGTGAACTTTATAAGTGCATGCCCCTGTAACCTCCACCCAGATCAAGTAGAGAACATTCCTAGGACCTCAGAAAGCTCCCTCCATCCCCACGCAGTCGACCCCACCAAAGGTCTCCCCTGCCCTGACTTCTCTCACCATAGTGTCACCTGTTCTCAAACCCGACATAATGGGGTAAAGCAGTGCGCTCTTTCATTAGGTTTCCAGATGCTTTTAGTGCTTTCTCCCATGGTGGAAGGTGAGCATGCAGGTGCAGAGAATCGTTTCACGGAACCTAATGGCAGTGAACAAAAACTTAATACGAAGTATAAAAAAATAGCATATGCTAGTTTTTTTTACATTATAAAAAAATAGCATATGCTAGTTTCATTACAAACATAATGAAAGTTGGGATATCAGTATCAACCCCCAAATATACTCTATATTGCTTTATGATGTTTTAGTATCCCAAAAGAATGTGATGTCTTGGTAATTAAGCTTGACACTTTTTAAATATCTCTTTCTGACTCACCTTGCAGATTGGTGTTTTCTCAGAAGCTCATTCACTTGACCTCTGTGCACCTGGTGTCCAAAATCCTTCATGTCTTAAACTAAGGTCCACTCACCCTCTGCACTGCCTCTTGTGGGACTCCCCCCAGATGTGGGATCATAACCCGAGGGAGATTACTGAGCTCTGTCTAACACGTGGGTGCCTCTTGGCCTCAGAAAAAGCTTGATCTGGTCATCCAAACCTCAGGCCAAAGTACAGCTGTTGAAGTCAGGTTTTGAGTTATAGAAACATTGAATGATTACAACAGTGTAATTATCCACTGCTCCTCTTTTCCCTTTTTGGTATGTCTTAAACAGTGGTGAGAATGGAAAGGAGGAATTATTACCAATGAAAGATCTCATCTCACGTTTCCGTGCCAATATTATAACCAATGGAACAAGTGCTTTCGAAGAAGAGAAATGGGATGAGGTTTCAATTGGTTCCCTGCATTTCCAGGTGCGTTCTGGGAAGCTTTGCTATCCTTCCTTAGGAGATGCTAATGGAGACTGAATCCTAGGCCAGGATGGTGGCAGGAGGGAATCCTCCTAATCTTTGACTCTTGTCTACAAAAACCTCAGCAGGAGCGTGTGTGACATCTTCATTCTGCAACGCACCTTGGACGACCCATCTCTTATTCTCCACAAGGGTGGCAGCAGTCAGTTTTATAGAATTTAAGGAAGAGAGAATGTGCCCTATGCAGGTGGCGGAGGGCTCAGCACAACCTCCACCTCATCATCATATCTAGGCTTAAACTCTGTTTTCTTTGAATGCTTGTGTCTGTGAGAAATTTGTCTTGCTGAACTTGTTGGACTTTTTAGCTGTCTGAAGTTCATGGCGGAGGACCTCACATGCCTAGTAGTCTTTCATTGCAATGCGGCTACACCTTCTTCCCATGCTCCAGCTTCTTATTGTACTGGGAGAAGCTTGCAGTTGAGGCGAAGCCACTGAGATGCCCCTCTCCCCAGGGGAGCATAAGGCACCCCCCCAACCACCTCCCAGACCTGAGCTCATCACCTTCTCCTGTTTCACCAGTCTCTCCACGCTCTTCAGCCTGTCCCCTCTTCCTGTCATGGTCTCAGCTCAGATGTTATCTCCTTAGAAACGATGTTCCTGACCCACCACATGGTCAAGCTTCACACAACACCTGCTTCTTGCTTCAGAACTTGCAGGGATGGGGACCAAGTCTGTTTTGTTCCCTGTTCTACCTCCAAGGCCTAGAACAGTCCTGGCCCAGAGTCTGTGCTCAGTAATTGTTGAGGTAATGAATGGAGAGAAAAGGTAAGGAATAGCTAGGGACAGAGGGGTGGGTCATCTGCACTGAATATGCCCAGTTCTATAGGAGCACATGAAATCACTTTAATTTAGTAGTGTTATTAGCCAGTTGTATAAACTGACTATTTTGGGGTTTCTCATGTTATCATAATGATAGTGTCCACACTTTAGCACAACTGAGTGCCAGGCCTGGGCTTGGCCTCTCAGAAATAGTATCTGGACTCCTTATCAAATCCAGCTCAGGAGCTGGATGGGGAAACAAGGCCTGTCGAGGTCACTGGCTGCCGAGCATCCCAGGGTAAAAATACCAGGCAGAGCTCCTTTAAGAGCCAGCTGCTTATGAGGCCTGGAATCTTAACTTTGATACCACAGGAGGTTATACGTCCTCTGGCTGAATGCCCAACAGCCAGAACACGAGTGATAGGTAGAGGCCAAGACATATCCAGATTCAGTTGGGTGTTTCTAATTTTAGGGCTTGCTTTGTGCTTGCCCAGTGTGAGCAGAGGAGGAAATGGTTATGAGAAGATTAAGTGCTTTTGCACCTTTTCTGTGTGAGATAAACAAAGCATCTTGTCACTGCTGAGCTGCCTTCTTCCTTGTTGTAGGTTAACATTTATGGGGAATTTTCTTTCTAAATAAGCAATTCATGCTCATGGACCATCCAGAATAGAAGTAGGACCCCTGTTAAGAAGCTGTATACTGTGTTTTATGTAGTTGTGTGTATGGTGTACATGTGTCTATATATGTAAACACATATTCATGAATATACGCATAATTTTGTTTCCTGCTTATTTCAGTTGTAAAGATAAACATTTCACAATTTATTTAAAGCCCTTTATAGAATAGTATTAAAACCTGGATGATATGTGCTATATTGATGTAGCATGGTTGGCTTAACCATTCTTCTATACTATTTGATGTTTAAGATATTACTAGGTTTTCTCTATTATGAATAGTGAGAGAAATATCCTTGTACATGAGTCTGTGTTTGTACTTCTGATTCTTTCTTTGGGTTAAATTCCTAGTTGTGAAATTGCTGGGTCAGAGGACATGGACACACTCAGGCTCTTTCCTGTGACTCCCTCACGGAGACTCAGTGATGGGTCTGGGCTGTTTAAATTCTCCCAGTTTGTCCCTGGTCAGTTCATTCTTTTCTTCCTGGAGGCCCCCAACCTGCCCAATGACCATCTGAGATTCACAGCCTCTCTTGTTTCACTGCCAAGCCCCAAAGCAGCAACCTTTCGGATGATTCCCGAGTGGCATGTGGACAGGTGCCGCTCTTGGGCTCCTCACAGCTAAGAGTCTAGTACTGAGTGTTTCTGTGTGAGTCGGGAATTGGCCGGGGGATGGCCTCTTACAATCTAAACCCTCCTGGACCCAGAGTCCTCCCTGCAGAGTAGGAGGCTGGTCACTTTCATATCCGTGCTGTCTTTTCCATCCTCACCTCCCAGGTTTTGGGACCTTGTCACCGGTGCCAGATGATTTGCATTGACCAGCAAACGGGGCAACGAAACCAAGATGTTTTCCAAAAGCTTTCTGAGTATCGAGAAAGAAAGGTAAGCCTGACTGAAAAATGTAGTACCCTATTTTAAGATCCTGGTGTGTTATCTAATCCCAGAACTATAACCCTAATAGTGCAAAGTTTTCTTGTTTGTTTGTTTTAGCGAGAAAGAGAGGAATGGAGAGAGATGAGATGAGAAGCATCAACTCGTAGTTGCTGCACTTTAGTTGTTCATTGATTGCTTTCTCACACGTGTCTTGACTGAGGGGCTCCAGCTGAGCCAGTGACTTCTTGTTCAAGCCAGCGACCTTTGGGTTCAAGCCAGTGACCGTGGAATCATATCAACGATCCCATGTTCAAGCTGGCGACCCTGCGCTCAAGCTGGATGAGCCTACACTCAAGCAGGCGACCTCAGGGTTTGAACCTGGGACCTCAGTGTGCCAGGTGGATGCTCTATCCACTGCACCACACCGGTCAGGCAGTGCTGATCCATTTTGAGAAGCGGGGAAACATTCAAAGGCTGATGGGCTACTCTTAAGTTTCTGACTTCATCTGTGGCACCATCTTGTCTTTCCTTTCCATCTGTATCTTCACTTTTGTGGGACTCTTATTATGTTATTTTTGATGCCCTCAAATCTTGTTGAAGATATATGGAGCATAAAAAGAAGTAAATAAGTAAAGCAGTTCTATTTTTGAAATATTATTTTCTTCACTGCAGAACTCTCATGAAAAGTAAAATGCCTTATGGCAGATAGAGTAGCTGCATAGAAACAGTCAATACATTTCACTACATTAAGTTTGTAAGTCATCTTCTGGAGGGTTAAAAGGACTAAATCCTGTTTTCTGTGGAGTTTACATTATACCTGTAAAAGCTAAACTTCTAACAGACTGATTCTTTTTTTTTTTTTTTGTATTTTTTTCTGAAGCTAGAAACCGGGAGAGACAGTCAGACAGACTCCCGCACGCGCCCGACCGGGATCCACCCGGCACACCCACCAGGGGGCGATGCTCTGCCCCTCCGGGGCGTCGCTCTGCCGCGACCAGAGCCACTCTAGGGCCTGGGGCAGAGGCCAAGGAGCCATCCCCAGCGCCCGGGCCATCTTTGCTCCAATGGAGCCTCGGCTGCGGGAGAGGAAGAGAGAGACAGAGAGGAAGGAGAAGGGGAGGGGTGGAGAAGCAGATGGGCGCTTCTCCTGTGTGCCCCGGCCGGGAATCGAACCCGGGACTTCTACACACCAGGCCAACGCTCTACCACTGAGCCAACTGGCCAGGGCCACAGACTGATTCTTTTTTTTTTTTAATTTTTTATTTATTTATTCATTTTTAGAGAGGAGAGAGAGAGGCAGAGAGAGAGAGACAGAGAGAGAGAAGGGGGGAGGAGCTGGAAGCATCAACTCCCATATGTGCCTTGACCAGGCAAGCCCAGGGTTTCGAACCGGCAACCTCAGCATTTCCAGGTCGACGCTTTATCCACTGTGCCACCACAGGTCAGGCCAGACTGATTCTTAAGGAAGATTTATTTCCAGGCTCACTTTGCAGACTGTTTGTCTGCAAAGAACTCCAGGAAGTCAAGGAAGTGGTTAGTTTGCATGGAGCAATTCTTGAAAACTAACTGACACAATGCAAATATTTAATCTCTCTCCAATAATAAATTGGCAGGTGAAATCAGGTACAATGTTCTGCACTGTTTCTTGTGTTTCTCTGAAACCAGGGTTTTGTTTCAGAGTATTTGATTGACACATCTCCCTGTGGATTCAGGATAGATATGGTCTTCAGAGGTGTTGCACTTGAGTGTTATCCCAACATGTCTGTCTGCTCCGCTGAGGCAGGCTGTGTCAACCAGGGGCATGTGGACGTTGAGCTCATCCCATGAGGGTTGCTAGGAGAGGGGATGGGTAGGCACACATACTATGATACTTCAAAGCATCACTATAATTCTCATGTGCACAAATCACTTTTTAAAATTTTGAAATATTTTTAGATTCACAGAAAAATTACAGAGATAGCAAAAAGAGTTCCTGTGTACTCTTCGCACACATGCACAAATCTTGAAGAATTCATTCGGCCTCACCTTCTACTCTGAGTGAGGCCTGGCACATGGGGAGGGGATGACCCGCTGTTGTTATCACAGCAATGCACAGATCTGGTAGCTCGTCACATACTCCGAAGTGTTACTAGCTTGCTGGCATCGGTGGAAACCTTGAGCAGACTTCATTTTGGACCTTCCATTTTATTCTGGAGAATCTGGAGAACTTAACTGGCATCACGTGTTCTCACAGAAAATGCAGGGATGACAGGAAGGAGGAAAAAGAATGGATCCATCAATAAAGAGGTAGGGGTGACTATTGGGAAAGGACACATCAGAATGAGAATCTTTGGTGTCTGAAATGATGATTCTCCTTATTTTCCACTGTTATCTTACTAAGTGACAGGACATACCAAGTCCCAATACATGTCTTGAAATATCTGACTTAATTTTAGTTGAACATTATTAGTTACAAGTGATTCCGATTGCTAAAATAATCTAGCGTGTTGCTGCTGTTCTGTCCACAGGTGAACTTTGGAGTGTACCTGATGCACACCTCTTTGGACGGGTCTTCTCCCCGCTTCCTGTCTGTGGGCTCTCCGGTGCTGCCTGCGTTGAAAGGAAATGTGGAATGCCACAATTGACCTGCTTCCGGGAAACATTAGAATGTTATCTCCTAAGATTTTTTTTTTTAGCATAAATTAAAATTTCTCTTTTACATCGCTTTCTACTCTTATGAAGATCAGCACGTGGTTCAGAAGCCCTTGGACTTTTGAACAAGGAGAGTTCTTTTTTTCTGTGTGGAAAGTGCTCTCGGGGCTTCCTCCTTCCTCTAACTCTCCAGTGTCCACTGGCCCAGGCAGGCAGTTCAGGCCCCTGTGCTTTCTGAGAAGTAAGCTCAGCATGAGTGCTGCCCGCGCCTGGCAGAGCTTCCACATGTATTGGAAGTATGATAGTTTTAATTAAAAATGAAGCTCACTCACATGTAGCCCCATGTTCATTGCAGCACTGTTCACAGTGGCCAAGACATGGAAACAACCAAAAAGCCCTTCAATAGAAGACTGAATAAAGAAGATGTGGCATATATACACTATGGAATACTACTCAGCCATAAGAAATGATGACATCAGATCATTTACAGCAAAATGGTGGGATCTTGATAACATTATAAGGAGTGAAATAAGTAAATCAGAAAAAAACAAGAACTACATGATTCCATACATTGGTGGAACATAAAAATGAGACTAAGAGACATGGACAAGAGTGTGGTGGTTACCAAGGGTGGGGGGGGGAGGGAGGACATGGGAGGGAGGGAGGGAGAGAGTTAGGGGGAGGGGGAGGGGCACAGAGAACTAGATAGAGGGTGGCGGAGGACAATCTGACTTTGGGCGAGGGGTTTGCAACATAATTTGATGACAAAATAACCTAGACATGTTTTCTTTGAATATATGTACCCTGATTTATTAATGTCATCCCATTACCATTAATAAAAATTTATTAAAAGAAAAAAAAAATGAAGCTCACTGGGAATGTTTAATCTCCGCCATTTTGCCATTTTCCCATGCTGTTAGTTTGTCTTTAGAATCCTGAGATGCTCTTCAACCCCCTTGTATGGCAGAAGGTAGTCTAATCTTGGGGGAGTGAGAGTGTGCCCCTCTCTCTTCCATGTCCATAGAAGAGGTAGATCTATGCTCAGGGGTGCAGAGTGTGACTGTGGCCATTTCTTTAGGAGAGGTTCCATCAGGATATTTCTACATTGAGCAAAGGCACAGGCCATCAACCCCCTTCCCTTTGCTTCTTATCCCTGCCCACCTTCCCTTTGAGTTGATGCCCCAAGGACTACTCGTGAGCCTGAAGTCACCCTCATTGAAGACGGTGTTACGTGAGCAGTTGTGCTCCCCTCCACAGTGTTGGTTTGTCCCCACAGACTCTTCAAATCCCAGTGAAGAGGAACTCTGGAAGTTCAGGGAGTCCATCTGTGCCACCTATGACCAACGCTCTTGCAGTCTCCAACTGAATATGTCCAGTGACAGAAAGCTCACTCTAATGAAGTTATCTGTCCCATTGTGTTGCTCAAAACTTCCTCTGTATTGAGCTGTATCTGCCTCCCTGTGACTCTGGCCATGGGTCTTGGCCTGTCATCTGGAGCAACAAAGAATGAGCTTGTATACTCCCACCTTCACTCTGCTGGAGTCCCGCTGAAGCACGGAGTCCATGTGAGACCCCCAAGCCACTGGCCTGGCTTCAGCCCCTTCCACCTGGATCTTTCCTTTACCCATTATTTCCCCTTCTCAACCCCCCCACCCACCACTGCCCACAGCCGTTTCCTGAAGCCAGTGCCTCTGCATTTCTCTGCTGCTCAGTTGTTTAGCACATCATGCTCAGGCTTCTGTGTCTGACCTAATCAGAGGCCTGGGGATTTGGAGATGATTTGTTTCATTATCTTATTTGTAAGGACATTGTGTTGTTCTCGGCACTGTGAGATTTGGAAGAGGAGGTGTGGCTCTGTTCTCGAGAATTGTTGAGATGGAACCTTGGGCTGTCACTTGGTGTACAGAATTAAGTGTAAGGAGTGGCCTCTGACTTGGTGGTTTTTGAGGTCAGTGAAAGAGAAGGCAAATGAGCTCAGGTGGGAGTTTTATTATTTCAAACTGTTCATGAAAAGATTCATCCTCTTCTAAGACCCAATACTGCGTCCTACATATGGGCCTGTCCTCAGAGCCGACTGAAGTCCAATATTTCTCAGAGGTTTCAGCTAAAAATGTATTTTCTATATTCTGTGGGGGATTTCATATTTAGACTTCTTGTGCCCTTATAATTCTGTGTCGCTTCCTTGGTTCCCACGTCCTGAAGTTCAGCCCTATGAGCTTCTGAAAGACTATGAAAATCAAGGGCAATGTCATGTCCCTTGAAACTATTTCTAATACCAAATATCAGAGAGTCACCGAAAGTCAAACTGCTTTTTTACAAGTCCTGAGTACAGGTAACATCAACCTGTCTTTCTGAGTGTTCCCTTCCTGGTCCTTGAAACCAGGGGAGAGGCTCTCTTTTGCATGCCTTAGGGACTGTGCCAACACTCCTCAGAGGAGGATGGCGGTGCTGGCTTTCTCCCGTTGAGACTCAGCTCCATCCCCTGCTCAGCGTGTGGGATGGGGAAGGCCAGGTGGGATTCCTTCCTTCTCTTGAAAGGTGTCTATTCTTGGTTCCCTCTTCAGTGCTGAACAGGTTCTAGGGCTACAGAAAGGAAAGAAACAGCATAGTACATTCAAAGATCTCACCTTGGGGCTGATACCAAGAGGAGAAAGACTAATAAATAGGTGTGATACAGACTGTTTCAAAGACATGTGACACTCCATGCATACAGCTGTGGTCCGGGGAGAGTTCAGGGCATAACTGGAAATAGAAGGAAAGCTGACAGACACTTTCTAGTGTGCCTTTCTCTAATTCTCCTGACTGTGCCAACAAAGTTAACTTCTCCGTTTTTCATCTTGCAAACCACCAAGTTAAAATCGTGGCAAACAACATCCTATACGAGAAAATTATTGAACATCTCTTAGCATCATCTGAAAAGTGATGAAAACGACAGTACTATATCATCGAACTGAGAATTAAATGAGACATACTGTGTTTTAGCATTGTGGCAAAATCATGTTTGAGTAAGCCGCGTCTACCACCTGGTGGCAGCATTAGGTAAGAACAGACATAGTCACTTCAAGAGGCTGAAAACTAGTTCAGATTGAGTCAGCAAATCCTAGAGCAGGGGTCCCCAAACTACGGCCTGCGGGCCACATGCGGCCCCCTGAGGCCATTCATCCGGCCCCCGCTGCACTTCCGGAAGGGGCACCTCTTTCATTGGTGGTCAGTGAGAGGAGCATATTGACCATCTCATTAGCCAAAAGCAGGCCCATAGTTCCCATTGAAATACTGGTCAGTTTGTTGATTTAAATTTCCTTGTTCTTTATTTTAAATATTGTATTTGTTACCGTTTTGTTTTTTTACTTTAAAATAAGATATGTGCAGTGTGCATAGGGATTTTTTTATAGTTTTTTTTTATAGTCCGGCCCTCCAACGGTCTGAGGGACAGAGAACTGGCCCCCGTGTAAAAAGTTTGGGGACCCCTGTCCTAGAGGATGGCCAACACTAGTGGGGCATACCTCTCTGCTTGGCTTCCTTAATAGACCAACTCTGAGAAATTTTCGTTATTGACATCGGAGTCCTTTAAAAGTTAGTTACTGGATTATTTTTTGGTCAGATTAATTTTTAACCTGTATTGCATCAACTATTCCTTTGGGGTCCCCTATTTTTCTTGGGATTTTTAAATAAAAAAGTATGCTGCTTTGAGTCAGCTGTTTTGTGAGGTATGTATTCTTGTCTCCTTCTCATCTTTTTCTCTCTCAAGTTTTAATATATTGTACCTGGTTTCAGCCGCAGATCCAGGTTTTGTGGCTGTGAAGCTCATGCAAATTAAAAAATATCTTTAAAGAAAATAATACAAAATAAAAATTAGGTACAGAAATGAATGTTTACTTGCATGAGCAGAAGAAAGGTTTTTGGAAGAGGTCTGTACGAGTGAGAGGCCCTGAACCTCAGCTTTGTTATTTTTGCAATGAATTTACTTTTGCCTATTTTTTTCTTTTTGCTGCTCTCCTTTCCTGTTCCTATGTTTTGCAGTTTGCAGAATAAACCACATTTTGTTCACGGTCTAAAATAAACAGCCACACAAAGACTTGTCCTGGTCTTTCGTCTTCCACCTGTGGCTGGAAACTAAGTGTTTCCACTCCATCTACACTGCCCTGCAAACAGCCGCTCCTGAGCCTCTTCTCAGGCCTAGGGGTGCAGCAGGGCCCACTCTTAGGAAGACCATCAGGGCAGACATACATAGGCCTCGGAAATATGGGTCATTTGGGCAGGGGATTCTGTGGTCCCAGGTGCTTGGAGAGCAATATAAAGGGAGAGCAGCCTGGGTCCCAGGTGGGCATGAACTCTTGGTCCTGTGGACTCCTTGCCCTTTAGAAGGGGTGGGCAGAGTGAGGCCCTACACACAGGAGCTTAAGGCAGGGGGCCCTCTTGTTCTGGCCAAGGGCAATGCTGGTAAGAACTTTCCTGGATAAAGTAAACTACCCCGAAGAGAAAACCTACAGATACTGAAGGAAAAAGATATTTGCCCACCGGCTTGATCTACAGCGAAGCCCACCAGGCAATGCGCCTCTGTTGTACCCAAGAGAGCTTCTAATCAGTTTTTACTATAAATGAACAGCCAAGGACCACAAAAATTTGAGGATAACCTTTACTATAAAACAACAAAATTGAAAGAAAGAGGAGGTAAAAACCCTCAAAGAACACAGAAACAGTGCAATAAAATGGAAACTTCAAAGAAAATGGAATTAATAATATCAGAAAAATCCTGAAAACAAGAATAAGATACCTCTAAAAAATCAGAGAACAAGAAAGTTATTGAAAATTAAAAACATGAATGCTAAAACCACAAATTCATTAAAAGAGAAGGAACATAGAATTGAAGAAATTTCTCAGAAAGTGTAACAAAAATAATCAGAGATTAACAGAGTGGAAAAGTTAAGAAAATTAGAGGATCTGTTTAGTGGTCCAACTTCCAAATAGTAGGAGTTCCAGAAAGAGCAAGCAGAGAACACTGTGGAAAAGAAATGATCCAAGACATGATACCAGAACATTCCCACAATTCAAGCCACAGAATTGACCCACAGAATTGAGAGCAGATAAAATAGTTGTTGTTTTAAGCTTCTCCATTTTGCAGCTGAGTAGCTTTCCTACCCATTGTAACTGGGAGTTCTTTTTATGTTGAATAATCTCGGTCCCTTTTACTCCAAGCTCACTGTTATTTCATAAGTACAACCAAATTAAACACTGTGGATTTTCTGTTTGTTGGCTTTTATTCCATGTTGCAAATGCTACATCCATACTTCTTTTTCATTTGGGCCTGTCAGGCTGCTTTGAAACAACACCCTGAAAATTCTTAGAAGCCCTTTGGCCTTAAAGGAGAGGATCTACTTAGGCACTCGCTGATACCTTAACAAAGGGTCTTACAGCCACATTTAATAATTGATCTTTACCAAGATCATTTGCTAGCTGGACAGGCGAGATGAGAGATTGTTTTATTTTACAACCCAGCAGGTCTTAAGTCCTCTATAATTCTCTTAAATTCTGATTAAAAACAGAATACCCTATTATATGCTTGTAGAAACACCTAACATATTTTCAACACACTGTCTAGAGATCTCCTTTGCCAAGTCCACAAATTCATCACATACATTTTCTATCTTCCAAATGACTGCAGGCAATTGTTTTGCCAATTGTTTCATTGTTACATAAGACAGGTAACCCTATCCTTAGTCTTTAGTAATAATTTTCTTACTACTTTTTCCAGGCTAGACCTGACTTTGTCACATGGCAGCCTCAGGTCAACATTCCAGGAGGGTGAGGGCAGATGCTGTCTGTCTTGAGACCCAGTTTTGGAAGTCACACAATGCCACTTCCAACATGTTCTGTTGGTGAAAGCAAGTCACAAAGCATCAAGGAATGGGGAAATAGATATCACCTTTTGAGGGGAGAAGTGGCAGTCATGTTACAAAATGTTTGGAATAAAGGGGGTAGGAAGAATTACTGTGGTCCTCTTTACCAATGAATATACCACACCAAAGCAAGTGTGAGGATAGAAAATAAAGATACCTTCAGACATGAATGTTCTCAAAAATTTGACTTTTCTCAGGAAGCGACTAGGGTATGTATTCACAAAAATTGAGGGCATAGGTCAAAAAAGAAGATCGTATTTTCCCATGTATAAGATGCACATTAATTTTGGGGCCTGAAATTTGAAAAAAAAAAGTATTACATAAAGTTATTGAACTCGTTTTATTCATCATAAAATTCATACAACATTGTCAAAACTCCCATCCATTAGCTACAACCACTGTATAAGATTCACCCAGTTTTTAGACCCCAAAATTTTCAAAAAAAAGGTATGTCTTGATACATTGGGAAATACGGTAAGTCAAGTGATCGGGAACCAGGGGCTTCCACATAGAGAGAGAAGCCAAGGAACCCTCCTGGAAGATACAGCCTAGAGAGTCACACCCCACACTGGAGCTGGGAGGTGGAGGAGTCCCAGAGGAGTGTCTCTGAGAAGGAAGTCTCAGAGGAAAGTAGAGCACTGAGGGATTATTTGACAGTATTGAAAGAGGCATTTCCATGGATGTGGTGGGATACGAGAAGGTATAAGCAGTGATTCAAGAAAATAATAAACAACTGAAGAAAATGGAGGCAAATTTTAACTTCAGGAAAAACAAAAAGTTGTACAAGAAAGGTCATGTAATCATGTGCAGTACTTGACACAAAAGTGAGCAATATTAACCTAATCATCATTTTAAAAAATCACTGAGCAAGAATTTAAAATTGTGATAAAACTATATTGGATAGGTCGAGAAAAGGAAATGGTCTCAATGAGGTTAAAATCCTCATGCAGCATGATAGAAAGTCAGTGTATTGTCTAAAACTCATAGATCAGAGTATAGCAGTGTTCTTGCATTATTTAGGCATGAGTGCCGTTAAGAAGTGTGGTGTGGAGGTGGGGGTTGTAAAATAGGGCACTGGTTTTTTTTGTTATGACTTTTTATTACTCTTGACCTTTTAAAGTATCACATTACTAAAAAAATGATTTCAAAGAATAGGTTGAGAAAAATAAATGTTGGCTATTGGAAGAAAAAAATTATTGCTAAGAGCAGTTTCAAGGGAGTTGTCAGGGCAAAAATCTATAAAAGAATGAAGAATAACCTATATGATTAAATAATTTAAAGGATTACTTTTCATTTAAATACCAGTCACCATATAAAGTTTTGAGATTAAAAATGAGTAAGGCAAATTCCAATCCTGAAAGTCTTATAGTTTAGCAGGGTAGGTATATAGGTTAGCATGTATTTACAGTGCAACATGAAAAGTGCTACATGAATAGGGACATGTAGAAAATAATTAGACACATAGAGGAAAGAGACAATCCTTGGGGTTCAATTAGAATTGGCTGTCTAGAAGAGCTGACCCTAGAAATGAGTATTGAAGGATAAGTGAGTTCAGCTGGCCAATTAGATAGGAAAGAGCATTTCAGTTTGAGAAGTTCACCATGAGAAATCTCAGCCTGTTTAGGAAAAAGTAATAAGTTTGAGGTGGCTTGAAATAGGATGTGAAAATGGGAATGACCAGAGAGGTAAGCCTGGAGTGGCAGACTGGGCAGATTGGGGAGGGTCTAAGGGGGTTGGCGTGTTAGGATTTTACCTTAAGGTGTGATGCATCAAATCACATCACTGGCTCTGGTGAAGCTGATGAAAGATCAAATGCAGGCTACAAGACTGGGGGAGGGAGACTCGTTGGAAGACTAGCATAGGAAGTGAGGTCTAGACAGGAGTGAAGAGTTGGGAAATATTTGAGAGGCTGATTCAGTGACAGGTCATAGTCACCAAATGCAAGAGACAGGATTCACAGATGACTCTGATACTCACTCATCCATCACATTCATTGTGTGGCTTTAGTAGGAACTCTATCAGGCACTGGGAGGGTTTAATATAGCATGGTTTCTACCCTGGAAGAGCTTTCAATTTAGTGGAAACAAAGAGAATAAATAAACTAACAAGTAACTGTAGCTATATTCTCAAGAGGAGAACTGAGCCCAGAGGGACTTCAGAAGAAGCTGTCAAAGAGAGAGAGAGAAGCTTAACCCAGAGGGTAAAACTGTGAAGCTGAAGGGAAGAGTTTGGAGGAGTGGTCGCTGGTGACAGACGCTGTCAAAAAAGTGGGTAGCAAGGCTGAGGTGTTCCCCAGATAGCACTGATATGCTCAGAACAGCAGGGAGGGTTGCCCACCACATGTCATGGGGTGTGGAGCAAAGAGGTGGTGAGGATGCTGAGAAATGAGTGCAGCTTCATTTTTAGAAACTAGTCAGGAAGTGAGGAAGAGGCAAGCCAGAAAGAGGAAAGCTTCATAAAGATATCTTTTTTTTTAAAAAAAAAATATTGTTCAACTCTTTATTTATTTTTATTATTCATTTTAGAGAGGAGAGTTGGGGGGGGAGAAAGGGGGGAGGAACAGGAAGCATCAACTCCCATATGTGCCTTGACTGGGCAAGTGCTGGGTTTTGAACCAGCGATCTCAGCGTTCCAGGTCGAAGCTTTATCCATGGCACCACCACAGGTCAGGCCATAAAGATATCTTTTTAAGATGGAGAAAACACATGAGTATTTTCTCTCATCAGGGCCAGCAATATCACTTGTGGAACCCAAGGGCACAATGACAATCTGGGGCCTCTTGTGAAGACAGCGATGGCAGACCATAAAACCAGTGTGGGGCTTTTCTAAATGCAGAGCCCTGTGTGACTGCACAGATTGCATGCCCAGGGGAAGGAGTTGGGAGGGGGGAGGATGGGGGGCTGAATCAATGACAGGGTCAGGTCCCAGAGCAATTGGGAGGGAGGGTCTAGGTGAAGGGCGAGCCAGAGGAAAAACAGGGCTTTGGTAATCTCCTGAGATGGGGCAGGTGGAAGATGGGTGGAGGGTGCTGGAGCAGGAGAACTTCATGCTGGAGAGATCATTTTCTTGACTGAATAATCTGTAGGCAGAGAAAAGTGACAGAAGTTTGTGGCAGCACGAGGGCAGTGGGAGGCCACTCTGAGCAGTGCTGAGGAGCTTGGGGAGGGAGGGAATGGGTCACTGTGAGTGGTCTCACTGCCAACAGGACAGGAGCAAGTGAGACTGAGGGAGCCTGTGGAAAGGAGGCCCTGGAGATGATGGGGGGAGGGGGTTCATGTTGGGACAGCGATGAGAAGTGGGGTGTCCAGAAAGAGTGGAGGGCTTGCTCAGTGAGGAGGGAGTTACGGATGAAAGTGGGAGGGTAGGAGGCCTGGATCAAAGCAGCGCAATTTGTGGGGTTTGTATTCTGACCATGAGCTGATGGTGAAGTTGGTGTCGACTGGTCTAGAGGACTCATTCAAAGAGTTAAGAAGCAAAAGCAAGGAGAGGTAGAAGTTCTGCTAGAATGAGCAGAAGTGTCATGGATCACTGTTCGTTTAAGACCAGGCCTAAGTGTGCATGTGTGACCAGGAGAGTTTATGGAGATGGAAGGTTAAAGGGACAGGTGAAGGGGCTTTATACAGGACAACCCCCTAACCCCCCACCCGCCGATACCAGAAGAAAGAGAGAGAGAGGCACATTATAGAGATGCCTGCAAAGAGGTGGATGTTAGAAGCGATCGGTATTACCTCTGTGACCTACAGGAGGTATTATGAACCGCGAACTTGGCAATAGCCAGAAATGGAGAGAACGGTGAATTCCTATTGGAAACGAAGGGGGTCGCCCGCGAGCAGCGAGGAGAGCGGTGGCAAGCAGAGGAGTCTCGGGGCTCCCGCTTGGCCGAGGCCGGCAAGCGGCAAACCTTTCCTCCAAGTTATAGCGGGTCCCTAGCTCTCCACCGCCCCTCAGCGATTCGGTGACCTCGTAGAAGCAGCCCCCGAAGCCCACTACGGTCCAGTGCGGGCTTTTGGAAACCACACGGGACAAGAGGCCGTGGAAGTGCAGAGGTCAAACAGTATCCACCAGGCAGCCCCTGTGCCAGGCCTGGAGCTGGGGTCCCGGAGCGGAGCCTCGTACCCTCCAGGCCTCTCTCCTGGCACCCCTCCGGCTTCTCTCTTAAGAAGAGCTGCCCGATTTCCACGGCTCACCCTCCTCCTTAGCTTCCTTCTACCCAAGGAAAACCTCGCCTGGGCTCCAGGTGCTGCCACTGCCCTGCTTGCTGCCGGGCCGGCTCCCTCATCTCTTGGCGCCCAGGAGCCCGCCGTCGCTAAGCCCTCTCCCAGAGGGCTAAGAAGCCAGGGGGCAGCCACGTGCCCCCGCCCCCTGCCCCAATTCCCGGAACTCCTAGCGGTGCAGCTCTGCCGGGGCTCCCCGGCCGCGGGGCGCACGTGCAGCCGGCGGCCCTAGTGGCGTCCGCGCTGCCGGGGTCTGCCGCCAAGGGGGGTGGGTCCGCGCCCCGCCGCCACCGCCGGCGGGCTTGGCGCAGGGGCGCGGATGCCGCACGAGCCGTTCTGCCCTTCCCGTGGTCGGCGGCGGGGTCGGGTAGGTCCGGGGAGCGGGGCCTGCAGCTAGGGGGACCGCGGAGGGGAGGAGCGGGAGCAGGAGGGGCAGGAGGGGACGGAGGGGCCCGCCGGCCCCGCCCCCGCCCCGCCCCGCCCCCCCGCGGCCGGAGCCCGGGCTGCAGCCGGGAGCCCTGGAGCCTGAGAGCCCGCGAGCCAGCCAGCAGCGGCCGCGGCCTCCCTGCTCAGTGACCCCGGCGTCCCGGCCTGCGGCCCCGCTCATTCCGGGGCCCGCGCCCCCCGGAGCAGGGATGCATCATGGCCACGCTGGCTTGCCGGGTGCAGTTCTTGGACGACACGGACCCTTTCAACAGCACCAACTTCCCCGAACCCAGCCGGCCGCCTCTGTTCACGTTCCGCGAGGACCTCGCGCTCGGCACCCAGCTGGCTGGGGTCCACCGGTTGCTGCGGGCGCCACACAAGGTACGGCCCTGCGGGGCGGGCTGGGCCCCCTGGACGCAGCCCCTGCCACGGGGAGAGCCGGGGTGGGGGGACTGCGGGCAGGCTGGGCGGGGCGCAGTCCCAGGCGACAAGAGCCGGAGGACAGACGTTCCCCCTTCCCGTTAGGCAGAGTGGCCCGGGGCACCCGGCGGCTGGCGCGGGATCTCCTGGGCGGGCGAGTGGGATAGCCCCGCGCTCGGGTCCGGAGCGGGTGGCGGGCGGGGCTGAGCAGGTGCCGCGCCGGCTGGAGGCGGGATGGAGAAGGTTCCCGGCGCCGCGCCGTTAGCTCCGCGGGGTGGGCGGGGTGGGACACGGACACCCGCAGCCGGCCTCGGTACCCGGGCGGGTGCCTACCCGGCGCAGAAAGAATACGGGCCCCGGAGGACCCGGGTCCTTTGGAGGAGAGTCCCGAGAGACGCCCGGGACAAAACCTCTCAGGCCTCTGGGTCAGCTGCGGGCGGTCTCCCGACCCTCGCGACAAAGCACGCTTCCCGGAGGACACCTCGTTCTCCCCCACGGAGGGGGGAGCACCGCCTGGGCCGCAGACCGCTCACTGCGATAGCGCTCGAAGGAGCCCCTTTTTCTTAGTAGAAGCAGGTGGCCTTGGGAACCTTGGAGGAGCAGTCGCTGTGGGAGGAGGGGCGGGGGCGCGCAGGGGCGGCACGCGCACAAAGCCTGAGCTTCGCATCCCGAAATGAGTGTCCTCCGGGAAGAATGGCTTCTCAGTCCACCCGATAGAGTTTTCTTTTTAACCCTTTGCAGGAGGACAGGCGTCTTGCAAAGTGTGTGTTGCAGAGAGCTGAGCATTGAAAGCTGACCATTTAGTTGGCTAGGAGAACCCTTCCTCCCACTTAAGCAGTCTGATTGGAGCTTGAAGAATTACTTCCCTGGTACATTTTTGCTTAGAGTCCATATTCAAGCTTGGAGATGATTTATTCTTTGAGGATCAACATTGATAAATATTTGGAAAAGATATACCCATGATACCAAAAGAACAAATGTGATTTTTAAACATTCTTTAGACTTCTATATGATGTTCACCTGCCGTGGAAACAGAAGGGGAGGCTGTGTGTGGAAACCGGTGAACTTTGGCAGTGGTGTTTTTCTCCCTCCATTAATAGTGTATCAGTACTGCCCTCGACTACTTAATTAGTAACCCGTTTTCAGGAATGGGGAAAAGAGCAGTTCTATCTTATTCTGTCTGTGTTGGTGCAAGATGGATACAGTCACTATTCCTGGGAACCTCTCTGACTGGTTGGATTGGGAAATGGACAGAATGGTGTATTGTGGACTCAGCTTATCAGAGTTACTTTTATAAATTATTTAGCTCTTCTCAGCCAGTGGATTCAGCTAAAACTTTTTGAAGGGCTTCCTCAGCATTATGATATGTTTTTCACTGTGGTCTCTGATTGCAGGGATCTTTGGTGGAAACCACGGAAGACATAATTGTGGTCCTATGACCTTGAAGTGGTTTCCTTGGATTTCAAACCCTATATACATGGTTGACTTTTCAAGCTGGAAGCTGAAATACCTTTTTATGATTCCATGGAAGAGCCCCACAGTCTTGACACAGTGTTCCTGTCTGGCAGGAGGAAATCCTAGTGTGGTAGCATTACTCCCCAGCACCTTCACTCCCGCTAGAAGCCACAGCACAGCAGTGGCACCAACTCACAGAACTTTCTGAGGTGTCCCTTGTGGAAAAACAAAACCAGAAGACATCCCACAGAGACCCTGGAGCCCTTGTCTTGGGGGTGAGCCAGACTTAGTCTCAGAGTCTTCTGCCCAAAGACCACTGCAGTGTATTGGAATGTTTGGTTTTTGTTTATTGCATCTAGGGCTGAGTGAAAGGGTGATTCTGCTAGCCAGGGTTCTGCACAGCAGGATTCAGGGCATTTATAGCCTAGGTGCACTTTCATCTTTTAAAATGCTAGTTAGTTTCCAACAGAGAGTCTTAACATTGGATGGTCCACCTGTGAGAGAGAGAGAGCTGACATAGTTTGAGCACTTGGCATGCCAGTGAGTGGTCTACCAGGGGTGTCAATTCATGATCTCATTTAAGACCACACACCTCTGTGAAGTGGAAACTTTTATTTCCCTAGTTTACTGATGAAGAAACTGAGGCAGAGAGCATTAAGTAAACTAGCTTCTCCACTAGGAGTGGGGAGCTGAGATTCAGGCCTCTGTGACTGGAGCCTCCCCCCCCCCCCCCCCCCCCCCCCCGCCCCAGTGCTGTTCTGCTCCCTGGACCAGCTGGTACTTCTGATCCATTCACTTGGGGAGAACTCACCAAATCACCTTCCTGTGGTAGGTACTTTTTGGCCTGGGGTAGATGAATGTTACAAGCATGAGTAAGAGCCTTGAGGCAGAGTTCCTGGCCTGGTAGAGTTCACAGTCAGAGGTGGGAGTAAATGGTTACCCAGCTTGCCATGAATAAACTAATAGTGAATGAGTAGGCAAGCTGTTACCCCAGATCCCTGCCATAGATAAGCTTCTCCCAGGTCCATGGAGCCCAGCCTGACAAGAGGCGGAGTTCCTGGGAGGGGTTGGGGGAGCTTCTTGGGTGGTAGAAAAGGGGGAGAAGCATGACTGTGGAACATGCTGACACTCGGTGTTCTCAGCCTTCCTGCAAATTCAAGTCCCCTGGGAGAGGTCTTGTGTGTGAAGTAGATTGCACACACAGAAAAGTGTGCAGGGCATAAGTGAGCAGCTGGATGAATTTTCACTAAATGAACACACCTGTGTAACTAGTCCCTGGAAGGCCCCAACAAAGGGTCCTAATTTGTAAAACTCCCTAGGGATTCTCCTGTATTGGGAGCCTTTGAACTGGATGACCTCTCAGGTTGTTCCCAGCCCAAAATTGAGTCTGTGCATCTTTTCTTAACCTGAGCTCATGTCTGCTGACTCCATTAGAAGTTCATTGAATTAAAACACTGTTTCTGACAAAAAAACACTATATTGCACTTATTATGCTCTATCTTTTCTTCTTTAAAATTGCTAGATTGGAAAAAAAAGAAACCCCAGCTTTTCATAGCAGTTCCAGGGAAGATGATTAAATAAATGATTAATCTGATTAAAAGGTCAAAGCAGGGGCAGTGTTCTCACTGGGGAGATGTTCATTTTGGTGATGTGTTTTGACTGGACTAGGTGTAACCTTTTGTTTTCACATGTGTATAACAGGTATTTATTTCAGGTGTAGTGTTTTAAAAGAAAAAAGTTGTCATTACGGGACCTCTAGTGCAGAAAAATTTATGCAGTAGAATTAATAGAATCCTGGACCTTTCAAAACTTAAATGTGTTGAGATTGACACCGAAGGTTAAGGCTGTAAGAATTCATGTTTCTTTTTGATAGACAAAACTGTAATTGTAGAATACTTTTACGAAGACAATGACAATTAGCTCATGTGTCAAAATGGCAAGTAGGACTTAGTCATTTAATTCAGGAAATGTTTTGGTGACTGCTGTGGACTAGAAAGTGAAGAATTAGTAACTATTGTGTCCTAGACACCCATCAGCTCACCAAGGCCATGACCTCCCATGGTTCAGGTACTGGTGCTGTTATATCTCATAGCAGAAGAGACCCAGGGCAGAAGGAAGTCACCTGGTCATGTGGGTGCCAGAGCTGGAATTTGATACCAGGTCTAAGCTCTTAACAACTCCACTTTTGTGTCTCGAATGCCCTTCCTCCAGGCAGCCTGTCCACGTTCCAGTGTTCCATCCTCTGATTGGATTAACCTTGACTAGACCACGTTTTGTGTTAGTTTCTTTCTCACTGCCTTTTGTCTTTGTGGTTACCTTGCTGCCTTAGCTATCCCACCTGTAAAATAGCTGATTGCAGTGAGAATGAGAGCCGTGGTGATCCAAGTCGGGGCTGAGCATCACCTGGGCTCGCAGTAGGAATGCTCTCTGGTCTCCCTCTTCCCCTGCTGAATCAGAATGTGCATTTTCCCAAGATGTCGTGATGATTCCTGTGCATACTGCAGTTCAAACAGTGTGGATTAGAGGTCATTTAGGTCAGACTCTCAGTATGTGGGGGTTATCACTGTCTCTCCTGTTCTCAGATAAGTTCCTGGAGGGTGAAGACTGGCTTTCCAGTGCTTCAGTATTCTTCAGGCTGAGTAGTGCTAAGGTGCAGTGTGCACTAAGTTGATCGATCAGTGTTAGTTTTAGAACACAAATCCACTGGTATTATTGCTCTAATGAATTTCCACCTTAATCCTCTTAAGTGACACATCTGTTTGCTACATTACATTGAGATTTTTGAAAGATGAGATCATTAGTAAAGTTGGCAAATGTGGTGTGTCACATAGCATCTTAGGACAAAACTGTTTAAGAATGTTGTATGAACTGCTAAGCATCTCTGTGCAAGCTAAGATGAATCGGGCTCTACCGTAATTAGCTCAGTTGGTTGGAGCTGTGCTATTGAGATCAGGATCATGGGATTGAACCCTTTATGGGTCAGTTGGCTTTCCTTCATGCACAGCCACAGATGGCATCAATAACCCAGCCAGACGTCCAGCAGGTGCTGTCATGGCTCCCTGAAAGGATTTGCATTGGGATGGACTGGTAGAAATCTTTGCGGGGAAAGGGCTAACATATAATGAGTTTGTGCTAGTCACTATACTGTAGGCCTCCATGCATAACTTCATTTATTCTCACAACTCCAGCAGATAGACAATGATGTCCCCAGTTAACAGATGAGGAAACTGAGACACATGGGGCTTAAGCACATTTTCTGAACCCACACTGCTTTTAAGTGAAGGAGGTGGGATTTAAGGTCAAGCCTTTTTTTTTTAATCCAAAGCTTGTAGCCAGCTGTGTCCAGTTCTTAGAAAACGGGGCAGGGCACAAGCTCTGTGCAAGAGGAGGGGTGTGGGGGGGGGAGGCGCTGACTGCATTGCTTTATGTATGGCTTCCTGTCACACGGCTGTGACTTAGATGGTTGCGCTCTGGTAAGTCTTTCCAGTGGTGAAGCTCTGTGAGTCTGTGCCTTTTGTCCTCAGAGTCCAACCTGTGTCCTTCTGGAAAACAACAGCACTGCCTCCACCCTCCCCCGCCAGACTCTGAAATGTTAGTTCCTAATGGTGGCAGATTTAAAACTGATTAACATGCTGAGGCCAACTCAGGAACACCCCTCCCCTAGCCTCCTCTCTCTTCCATGGTTTGTGTCTCTTTCAGATGAAACTTTGGAACACTTGGGAACTTTTCTGTCCTCAGAGGGAAGACAGTCACCACTCTGGGCAACCTCCGCACCTCATCTCCAGATGATGCCTCTCTTGGCTGTAGCTGCCTCAGGAATGTCTCCGATTTAAATCTGGCTTTCTATAGTGAATGTAAACTATAAAAAAAATTATAAATTTGGCTTTCTAATTGGCATAGCTGGTTCCACTTTTGTGTGACGTTTTCAGAGTCTTGGGTTTGCCAGCATCTGCTCCTTTGGAGAGACAACTAGGCTGTTTTTTGCTTTATTTTTTTAAAAGCTATTTTATTAGGAAGTATATCTGTGCCTTGTTCTTGTGATATTTAAAGAAAAGTTTGTGTCTTTCAGAGATACATACTGAAGTATTTACAGATAAAATTATGTGATGCGCAGAATTTTTTCAAAATAATCTTGAATGAGGGGCAAGTAGGATGGTGAGAGTGTAGATGAAACAAGATAGACCATGAGTGACAGCCAGAGTATGGGTATATGGGGGGAAGGTCATTATACCATTTTCTGTTCTACTGCATATTTTGAACATTTTTAATTTATAAAAGAGCTTAAAATTAGATGACATGTTCCAGTGTTTCCTCTGGGATCAGAGTCCTTTCATTGAGTGTAACTGTGTGTCCAGAGCATGTTTGCTACAGGTGAGATGGTCAATCACTAGCAAATTGATTGTTGCTCCCCATCCATGAACAAGCCAATTGCAATCAAGACTCAATTACAACAGGAGGGCCCACAGAACCCACACAAGGGACATTCCTGGAATACCCAGCTCAGGTGAACATAGAGATTGCACTAGTGTGTCCCAGAGAACCTATTACATAAGGCCATTCTACCAAGACTGGGAGACGTACACAGAAACAAACACAAAGTGGTAGCCAAATGGAGAGGCATGCCCAAATGAAAGAACAGGAGTAATCTTAAAGAGCTAAATGAAATGGAGGCAAGCAATTGATCAGGTATAGCGTTCAAAAAGCATAAGGATACTCAAGGAATTTAGTAAGAATCCCAACAGCATGAAAAAGGACATAGAAACCATGAAAAAACCCATTCAGAAACGAAGAATACAATAGCTGAAATGAAAAATACACTAGAAAGAATAAACCATAGGTTGCATAAAGTAGAGCATTGAATGGATTGAATCAGTGATTTTGAAGACAAGGTAGCAGAAAACAGAGCAGCAGAAAGAAAAAAGAATTTTAAGAAATGAAGATAGTTTAAGGGACCATTGGACAACATGAAATATAGCAATAGCTACATCATAGAGGTACGTGAAGGAGGAATAAGGTACCTAAGAACAAATTTAACCAAGGAGGTAAAAGACCTGTAATTAGAAAATGATAAGATACTAAAGAAAGAAATTGAAGAAAATACAAATAAGTGGAAGCATATACCGTGTTCATGGATAGGAAGCATTAACATCATTAAATATCCATGCTACCCAAGGCAGTCTATAGATTCAATGAAATTCTTATTGAGATACCAATGGTATATTTCCCAGAACTAGAGTAAATATTTAAAATATTTACATGGAACCATACACACATACCCTGAATATTCATAGCTATCTTGAGAAAGAAGAACAAAGTTGAAGGAATCACACTCCTACCTGATATCAAGCTATATTACAAGACCACAGTAATCAAAACAGCACGTACTGGCATAAAAACAGACGTATAGATCAATGGAATAGAATAGAGAGCCCAGAAATCATCCCCCACCTTTATGGTCAATTAAGATTTGACAAAGGAGGCAAGAATAAAAGACAATAAAGACCATCTATTCAATAAACGATGCTGGGCAAATTGGACAGATATGTGCAAAAAAATGAAAGTAGACTACCTTCTTATACTATCCATGAGAATAAACTCAAAGCAGTTTAAGACTTATATATAAAAATCAAAATCATAGAAATCCTAGAAGTAAACATAGGAAGTAAAATCTCAGACATTTCTTGTAACGATATTTATTTTGATATATGTCCTCAGGCAAGGGGAACAATAGAAAAAAATAAACAAATGGGACTACATCAAACTGAAAAGTTTTTGCACAGCAAAGGAAACCATTAACAATATGAAAAGACAATCAGCTGAATGGAAGAACATATTCACCAATGACATATTTTATAAGGGGTTAATAACCAGAATTTATAGAAAAAACTTATACAAGTTAACCCCCCAAAACTAAACAATCCAATTAATAAATGGGCAAAGGACCTGAACAGACACTTATCCAAAGAGAATATACAGGCCAATAGATGTATGACAGGATGCTCAATGTCACAAATCATCAGAGAAATGCAAATTAAAACCACAATGAGACATCACCTCACACCTGTCAGAATGGCTATCTTAATAAATCAACAACCAAGTGATGTGAGGATATGGAGAAAAGAAAATTCTCGTGCACTGTTGGTGGGAGTTCGGATTGGTGCAGTCACTGTGGAAAGCAGTATAGAGTTATCTCAAAAAATTAAAAATAGAACTACCTTATGACCCAGCAATTCCACTTCTGGGAATATATTTGAAGAAACCCAAAACAATGTTTCAAAAGGGTATGTCAGTAGATGAAAGGATAAAAAAGCTGCGGTTCATTGATAAAATGGAATACTAATTGGCAATAAAAAAGAAGGAAATTTTATCTTTTGGGACAGCTTAGATGGAGAGTATTATGCTAAATGGAAATAAGCCAGTCACAGAAAGACAAATACCTTATGATTTCACTTATATGTGGAATAGAATGAACAAAAGAAACAAACAAAATAGAAACAGACTCATAGTTACAGAGGACAGACTGACAGGTTTCAGAGGGGAGGGGTGTTGGGCAGCTGGGTGAAAAAGGTAAAGGAATTAACCAGTCTCCCCCCACAAAAACTCATAGACACAGACAACAGTATTGTGATTAATAGAGGGAAGGGGTTGGGGGAGGGAGGAGAGGGTAGAGGGGTATAAATGGTGATGGAAGGAGACAGGACTTGGGGTGGTGAGCACACAGTACAGTACACAGATGCTGCATTATAGACGTACACCAGAAACCTTATATCACTTTATTAACATATATCACCCGATAAATTCAGTGAAAATTTTTAAAAAATATGAATTGATTGTGTACCTTACCACTCCTACTATTATGAGCAATTTATGATTGCTATAGACAGATGAACCCATTTGTAGATTAGGTTGAAGAGAGCTCATTAAAACAATCAATTTACCATGTATCAGCAAAATAATCTATACACCCAGAAGTTTATTTTTAGAGCCACAGTGACAAATTGAATCTACATTGTGTCTAGTTACAACTTGAAAACATACCTCCTCCTCACCACTTAGATATGTAACCTAGAAATTAAAATGTTGGGTAGCGCCTGATCATGAGGTGGCGCAGTGGATAGATCATAAGTGGACAGCTTAGATGGAGAGTATTATGCTAAATGGAAATAGGTGGCGTTGGACTGGGATGCGGAAGGACCCAGGTTCGAGACCCTGAGGTCGCCAGCTTGAGTGCAGACTCATCTGGTTTGAGCAAAGCTCACCAGCTTGGACCCAAGGTCGCTGGCTCAAGCAAGGGGTTACTCGGTCTGCTGGAGGCCCGTGGTCAAGGCACATATGAGAAAGCAATCAATGAACAACTAAGGTGTTGCAACGCGCAATGAAAAACTAATGATTGATGCTTCTCATCTCTTTCCATTCCTGTCTGTCTGTTGAGTAGCAAGGAAAAATGTTTGGGATTTCATGTTAGAGAGAAAAAAAAAATCTCCAAGTTGTTGGCCATGTTGATAAAAGAGAAAATATTAAACATTTTGCCATTTGATATAGAACAATGGTCCTAGATTTGGCAAAAAAGAAAAAAGAAAAAAAAAAACCCAGAAAAATTTGTACGTTGATCCCTCATCAAATATTTTTAGCATTCTGGGAAAGAAGAAAACCCAGACGAAGACATTTTTGTTATTGATTCTGCTACTCCGACTCTTCCTGCCTGGCACTGTGGCAGGGAATGAGATGCCAGGGTTTTAACCAGAGGTCACAGGCCAGCCAAAGAGTATTCAGAAGTTCTCAGAATGAAAGAAAAATGATGCATCTTCAGCTTGGCTCATCATGTTTGGGATTTCATGTTAGAGAGAAAAAAAATCTCCAAGTTGTTGGCCATGTTGATAAAAGAGAAAATGTTAAACATTTTGCCATTTGATATAGAACAATGGTCCTAGATTTGGCAAAAAAGAAAAAAAAAACCCAGAATAATTTGTATGTTGATGCCTCATCATAGCAAATGAGTTGATGGTCAAACACTCCTGAGTGGCTTGATACTGACGTGTTTATTGCAGGTTGGAGACTGTGCAGTGGGCACCTGGCGGAGGAACGAGGAGGAGGGTCCTTCTGGCTAAGCCAAGGGCACACACAGTGCTGCTGCCACTCGCTGTGCCAGAGTCACAAACAGCACTGAGCTGTTCGCTGTGGCTGCCCAGTTTGGTCATAATTTTGACTAAAGATGTTTATACCAATCCCATTTTATACCATTGTAGCCCAAGTTTTGTTTTATCTGTGACTTGGGTTCACCTTCTCTAACTCTACCCTCATTATAATTAGTAATTTAGAGTTGGTTGTGTTGGCCTGGCCTGTGGTGGCGCAGTGGATCGAGCGTTGATCTGGAATGCTGAGGTTGCCGGTTTAGAACCCTGGGCTTGCCTGGTCAAGGCACATATGGGAGTTGATGCTTCCTGCTCCTCTCCCCCTTCTCTCTCTCTCTCTCTCTCTCTCTCTCTCTCTCTTCTCTAAAATGAATAGATAAATAAAAATAATTAAAAAAATAAATAAAAGCACATGAAATGTTAAAAAATTATTTTAAAAAAAAGAGTTGATTGTAGTAGCACTTACAACTCATGACAACAGGAGTGTACCATGGTACCGGGGTTTAGACAACTGGTTTAAATAATCCAACCCCCTTCTGTAGTTTTATCAGATGAAGCAAAATTTAATATTGTTAAGTATGCTACAACCCTGCAAACCTAGGTTTCAACCCTTGTAAACAGTTATGAGGAGACTGCTGTCCAGTCCTCTGATTCTATCAGGCAGGCTGCAATCAGCTTGAAGGGAAGCAGCCAGCCGTGGACCAGAGGTCGGGTCATTTCCAAGCTGCAGGGAGTGCGGAGACCTTGGAGCATAGTCTCCAGTTACGCCCAGACCCACATCCTGGCCACAGCCCCTGGGGTGTATTTTGGGCCCTCCGCTCTATTATCTAGCAGCGTGTTCTTGTGCTAAGGCCCCACGGTCTCAACTGTAGTTTACAGTAAGTCTTGATGTCTGGTGGGGTGGAAGTGCCTTCCTTGCCTTAGAGCATAGCCATTAATAGAGAAAAAGAAAAAGGTAAGAGAGGACCAGAGAGGGTCCATTCAGTACACTGAAGGAACAGCTCAGGAAACAGGCCTGTATAATTGAGTATAAATAGGAGAAGGAGCGTCAGATCATGTCACTCCTCCAACTTGCCTCCTCCCCGAGACTCAGGGTCATCTCCAAAGCCTTTGAGTGGAGTGGTTGGCCCACTGCTCCATGAGGGCAGGGTTGGTTGGTTTTATGGTCTGTTTGGTTGACTGATGTAGCTTTAGAGCCTAGAACAGTGCCTTGCACATAGTGTGTGTACAGTATATAGTATTTGAATAAGTGAATTATCATAAACTTTACAGTTGGAGGGAAAGACAAGGTCTCTTCATCCAAGCTGTGTCCACACAGAAGGCCCTTTTGTAAAGCCCCTGGTCAATGATGTTCTAGCTTTTTTAATGTATGACAGGGAGTGGTTGCCCCCTCTCTTCAAGTGGCCTTTTCCATTTTTACAGTTTGTTCGAATTTATTCTTTATTTGTCCCTGGATTTTGCTTGGAGAGGTAGATCCTTATATCCCCACAGATAGTGATGGAGGTGGGTCTGGACATTTCATCAGTTGCTGTGTACAAGAGAATGGGAGTAGGCTGGATAAGCCAGAGGAACATGACCCCAGGGTTTGGTAAGTGGGATGACCTGTGGCCCGCAGACAGTACCTTAAAGTGGTAGCTAGATCAAATCGGTTACTTTTTCTGGTGGTGGCAGAAGGAAAAACTGATTTCTTCTCATATTAAAGCTAAGTAATACGGACAGTTTTTGTTACTCAAATCAACATTTGTGTGTATATTGATATGTATATGTCTGGTACCCTAACGCATCTTCAACACTTGCAGCTGGGGACTTAAACCGTGTATGCAGAATCAGGGTGACATTGCTGGGAGACGTTACCACTAACAAAGCCAGATTCAATGAGGGAAAGGCTGAGAGGCCAGGAGTCTAACCTCACGCAACAAGCAAAGCATCTGCTTCCATTGAGAGTGAGCACATATATAAATATGTAGACTACTGAAAAACACTTTGAAGAGATAGAAATCACTTTTCTCACCACCCAAAGAGAAGCACTCTTAACACCTTTGTGTCTTACTAGAATTTTAATATTCATGCATATTAACCTATAACATTATATCTGAATACTTTCCCAGGTCATTAAATATTCTTGGAGTGTATCATCTTTAAAGACGGCCTGGTAATGCAGTTTGTGCATGTACCATTGTCCATGTAGACATTGCTCCCATGCTCCGTGAGGGAAAGGGCTCTGTCTTCTGAAGTGTTTCTTTGTCCCAGGCTTGGTACTTAGTAAATAAATATTCATTAAATAAATGCATGCATGAGTGAGTCATTTAATGTTTAGGTGGTTGCCATTGAAAAAATACAGATAGTGCCATAATGTGTATATTCACAGAAAAAAATCTTTGCATTTATATCTGATTATTTCCTTAAGATAAATTCCTAGATATTTAATTGCTGAGTAGAGGGGTAGAGAATTATTTTTGGATGACAGCAGTTTCCCCCATTTTAAGCATTGGAGATGGTTGGAAAGATGGTTTCTAAATCAACGTAGGGCCAAGTTGTGAAGTACAGTCTGACCATTTCCTTTTATGAGCAGCTGGTGTCACAGCTGAGAGTGACATTTGAATTCTGGGATGACCACAAAGTGGTATTCAGAGAAAATTATTAAAATGCAAGACTGCATCTAAGGGTCACTGGGCATCTCTGGCCCTCCTCCAGACTTATGTGGTACCCTCTGGTCACCTTTTCACCTATGACACTCTGGTTCTCATTTTATTCCATGTCACCATCTCCTGACCAGGTGTAAATCCCCGGTAGCAGGAAGTGCATTTTAACTCACTTTTTGATTGAGTTCCTAGGACAGTGCCTGACGCATAATAAGCCCTAATAAATGATTTATGAATATTTGCAAGAATGTTAAATGCAGTAGGTATTCATATTCATGATGTTTGCAGACCATTGACCTTCAAAAGCAGATATCCTCAAACCTCTGTCAGATCCCTAATCTGTAGACTTGATTTGGATGTTATATTTTTCTCCACAAACTGCAGGTGAGTAAACTAGAACCAACTCCTCAAGGTGTGAAGACCTCATTCTGGCCTTTTCCACACTAGGTCCATGCTGGGTCCTTGGAAGGGAAGCTATGGTTTGGCAAGAGAAGGCCCACTGTCCTGTCAGGGCCATTTTCTGTTGAGTTTGGAAGGGCGTGCAAATGCCCTGTGGTTCTCCTGTGTAGAGGTAGTGATGTCTCCTCCATGGTCAGACTTGAAGCTTGCAGGCAAGATGGGGAAGCACTACCAGGTGAGCCAGGTGTCCCCCTTGCCTTGTTGTTCCTGAGCCTTCTTTCTGTTCAGCCTCGTTACTCTTCCTGTTGAGATGCAGAGGACGAGGGCAGCTGTGAGCTCGTGTCAGCGGCAGGACCCCTGCGGCCGAGGTGGCAGCGGCATCTGTTATCAGTAGGAAATTCCAAGCGAAGGTGGACGTGGGGGACTGGAGTGGTGCCCGCAGCGTCCCAGTGCCCTTCTTTCTACACAGGGAGACTCGGCCCCTTGCCAACCTTACAGCTCAGGTAGGTTTTATTTCAGGCGATGGCACTCACCTAGGAGAGATATATTACCCCTTCACCATATCAGATCCTAGCTTCAGGCCCCAGGGTGCTCAGCTGGCTCCTGGTCACAGCTGCCGTACATCACCATCCCTCTGGCTTCTGCAGGACCTGGCAGAACCCGAGTGCTGTGGGAGAAGATACTTCCCTGGGGGTTCCTCCGTCAAGTTCAAGAGCATTGCATGTCTGGGGCAGGGAGAAGAGAGCTGTTTGGTACCCTGTCGAGAACAATAGTTAAGGATATGAGTGGTTTTTTGTTCCCAGAACAGGGTGCATTTTTGTGGACAGTGATTCATCCCTGAACACGCCAGTAACGGAACCACGGCGTGTCTGTGCAGTTTACGAGGCACTAGGACATAGGTTTCCTGGCTGGTCCTCACACAACCCTGGAAGGGGGTGAGGCGGGGCATGTAGGCCCATTATCCAAGATGGGAAAACTAAAGGTGGGTTGGTTTCATGATGGCTGCACAGTAACGGCCTCTCAGAGGGTGGCAGGATGAGAACTCAGGCGCAGTCCTCTGTCCTCCAGGCCCAGCTCCCTCCAGCGAGGTTACTTTGGCATGAGGAACGCTTACCGACACCCAGAGGAGTCTGTGGAGTGAGCACAGTCAGGGAAAATTTTAGCTGAGTTCGTGGACACCATACATAACTATATGGAGATGATTTTTATGAGGGCTGGGCAGTGGAGTTGGCAAAGTGGGAGGCTTTACTTCTGTCCACGCCACTGATCCCAGGACATGAAAATGATCATGTTATGATTCGCTGGGGGAAATAAGTCATAACGTAAAAGTGAAGCAACAACGGAAGGCAGCATATGACTCCTCAGTGCGATGTGGGCAGCCCAGGCTATAGAAATGTCAGATGAGGGGAAATCCGAGCCAACTGCAAGGAGCGGGAGGGTAGGTTTGAGTAGGGGCGGGCCTTCCAGGCAGGTGAGAAGGGGCCTGGCAGTCTGGCTCAGGCCTGGGTGGCTGGGTGAGAGTGACCCTCTGGAAGGCAGTGACTCCCAGCAGGGGCCCTTGGGCCCAGGCTGGTGTGCTAGGCCGTCATCTGTGTGCACAAAACTGTTCAGTGTTTGCTTTCATTCTGCGAGATGGAAACACAAGGGACGAGAAAAACAGGAACATGGGAAGGAAATAATTATCAGTAAGAGGTGAGGGAAAGAGAAACGAAGAAAAGAAGAAAGAGGCATACACAGGTCGTTGCTGAAAAGTCACCCCTGAAGAGTGCGTGATGAGAAAGAGAGTCGGGGACCAGCTGCCCAGCTGCCGAACGGGCCTGGCATGAGTGGCAAGGGCAGGGTCTCCTGCTGTCAGTGCCCTGGTCACTCCTGGTTCCTGGTGAATTGAGGTATCAGCCAGAGAGGGCTTTAAGATGGGACCCTTTCCAGGGGCTCTCCCTGCTTTCTCTTCTTCACGGTGTTTATGGGGCATCTGCTTGGTGTCAGACTCCGGTAAGGCCCACATAGCGACCAAAATAAAACAAAGTCTGAATGGCAGCGAGCTCCAGCTCTGGCCCAGCCTGGGCACTCCACGCTCCCTGTCTGCGACCTTTGAACAGTAGCACCTCCCTTATATGGGTGCTGCGGACAAAAAGAAAAAGATCCCGCCGTTACATGTCACAGAGACCTGCCACTAGACTCACAAGGTTTCCAGCTCCAGCTGCCTGGTGGGCGTCAGCAGGCTGGGCTCCCCCTCTGCCCTGCCACACCTGTGACCGCAAAGACAAAGCAGAGCCTTCAGATGCAGCCCCAGCCCCCACCTGCCTGGTACCTGCACCCATGCGCCCCTCCTCTGTGACACAGCAGGCGTGTCCCTTCTCCTGGCTATGGCCAGGCCTCTTACCATGTACCTTCCACACCTACAGTGTGTCCGTAAAGTCATGGTGCACTTTTGACCGGCCACAGGAAAGCAACAAAAGACGATAGAAATGTGAAATCTGCACCAAATAAAAGGAAAACTCCCCCAGTTTCATACCTATTCAGTGCAGTTCGACGTGGGCTCATGCACAGATTTTTTAGGGCTCCTTAGGTAGCTATCCTGTATAGCCTCTACAGACTCGTCACTGACTGATGGCCTACCAGAACGGGGTTTCTCCACCAAACTGCCGGTTTCCTTCAACTGCTTATCCCACCGAGTAATGTTATTTCCTGTGTGGTGGCGCTTCATTATAAATGCGCCAATATTCACGTTGCACTTTGGTCACGGATTCAAATTTAGTGAGCCACAGAACACACTGAACTTTCCTCTGTACCGTCCACATCTCGACTGGCATGGCCGTGGGCTGCTCCGCTGTATACATGGTGTTATTTCATCATCTGCGCATGCGCACATGCTGCCACATCATCCTACAGAAACTGGGAGGGTTTTCTTTTTATTTGGTTCAGATTTCACATTTCTATCGTCTTTTGTTGCTTTCCTGTGACCGGACAAAAGTGCACTGAATTTCCCTCTGGGATATGTCCTTTAGCATTGAGATGGGCTAAAATCTCTTTTATCCAGAAAACTCCTCCCTGGACCCCAGATCCAGTCCTCTTTCTTCACCCTCGAGTAAGCTTCACGGCCTTACCTCTCTTTCCCTCTTGTCCCCATGGTGGAACTATTCTTGCTAAGGTGCTTGTCTTCAGTGCAGTACTTACTTTTCCCTCTTGGTCTCATGTAATCTCTACGTAGCACCTGCCGTTTCTGGCCGCCCCCTCTGAGGAATGCTTGGTGTTCTAAGTGTGTGGTGAGAGATTCACCTCCGTTTCTCTTCCTCCCCAGTCTTTCTGGTCCCTTCTGCCCTTTGAATGCTAGCCTTCCTCAGGCTCTGTCTCAAGACTGTGCCTTCTCCTCACTGCTGACCTCCGTTCTGGGGCAGCTTTGAGGACTCTCAGAAGCCCCTGGACAGCTCCTCTTGGGTGTCTTACAGATGGTGAACACGCACCGTGTTGGGATCCGATCTTACCACCTGGCAGACATGTGCCGCCTCAGTGAGAAACGGTGCCAGCCAGCCAGCTGCCCAAACCAAGCCCTTCTCCCTGCCTCTGACCCCATCCCTCAGCCCCAACATCCAGTGACTGCTGCCGCTCAGCACTTTCCTCTCCACTCCATGTGTAGTCCTTGGCATGTAGAAAGTGCTCAGTAAATGATGAACTGAATCAAAACTAAACAGGATGATGTGAGAAAGTGTCTGTCATATGGTAGTTGCTTACCCCCCCCCCCACCCCACCAACGGATATTAGTTATCCGTGGTTGTGAACATATTACTCTAGAGCAGGGGTCCCCAAACTTTTTACACAGGGGGCCAGTTCACTGTCCCTCAGACCGTTGGAGGGCCGGACTATAAAAAAAACAAACTATGAACAAATCCCTATGCACACTGCACACATCTTATTTTAAAGTAAAAAAACCAAATGGGAACAAATACAATATTTAAAATGAAAGAACAAGTAAATTTCAATCAACAAACTGACCAGTATTTCAATGGGAACTATGCTCCTCTCACTGACCACCAATGAAAGAGGTGCCCCTTCCAGAAGTGCAGCGGGGGCCGGATAAATGGCCTCAGGGGGCCACATGTGGCCCGCGGGCCGTAGTTTGGGGACCCCTGCTCTAGAGCATAGTTGCTTAAAGTACTTTTATTATCTCTCACAGTTTCCTTGGGCCAGGAACTTGGGAGCAGCTCGAGGTGGTACTGGCTCAGAGTCTCTTATAAAGTCACAGCCAGAATGGCTGGGCCGGAACCATCTCAGAGGCCTCTTTGCTCACAAGTCTGGCGTCTGGGCTAAGAAGACGCACATAGCGGGAAGCTGCTCTGGCCTCTCTTTATCTCTCCATGGGCTCTGCACAAGGTGTCTCTAGCACAGTGGCTTCGGGCCAGGACGCCTCCGCTGAACACCCAGAGCTACAGAGAGAGTTAGAAGCAGGTCCCCACGGCTGACCCACGTTCACAGGCAGAGAGATTAGATTCTACTGTTTCACGGGAGGAGTGTCAAAAGGCTTGTGAACTTTTAAAAGAGAAACTGATATACAGTAACATTTACTTTTATTTTTTGGTGTACAAACCTGTGAGTTTTAACACATGCATAGGTTCTTGGAACTGCAGTAAGTCCTCACTTAATGTTGTTGATAGCTCCTTGGAAACTTCAACTTTAAGTGAAAGTACATACAAGGAAACCAGTTTTACTGCAGGCTGATTGATATGAACAAGAGTCAAGTTCCTATGGCATATTACTGGTCACAGAAACATCACTAAACGTCTAAATAAAGACTCAAAAACACTTCTAATAGTAAACATTGAATTAAATGTGAGCTATACACGCATTTAAGAAAGATTAATAACAAGAGAATTCTTTTCCAACTCCCTTATGCCAGTTCAGGGTGGTGGGCGGCTACAGCTGATGCCTGCAGCACCTGATGCAAGGCAGGAACCCACCCTGGACAGGACGCCCTTCCCCTGCAGGGCGCGTCACACCCAGCCCCACACTCAGACTGGGACAATGTAGACGTGCCTGTTGACCTAACCTGCACACTCTTGGCATATGGCAGGAAACCCGAGTCCCCAGAGAAAACCCACAGAGACATGGAGAAAACGTGCCAACTCCCCACAGACAGTGGCCAGGTAGGGAATTGATATATATATATCAATATATATCAATATATATATATATTTGTTATCAATGTATAACAAAAGGACATTGAATGAAATGCCATTATTCAACGACCTGCTGTACCATAGGATACAGAACAATTCCAGTAACCTGAAGAGTTCCCTAGGGCTATCCCACTCTAGTCAGGCATTCCCTAGCAACCAGCGATCTGTTCTCTCTCCTTATAGTTTTGCTTTTTCCAGAATGCCACACAAATAGAATTATTCAATGTGCAGTCTTTGGAGACTGGCCACTTCCTCTCTGAATAATGCCCCTGAGGTCCATCTAATCTGTTGCGGGTGTCCTTGGTTCGTTCCTTTTTAATGCTGAGTGGTATTCCACTCCCTGGATGTACCAGTTCATAGATCCATCCACTCCATGAAGGGATTTTGTATTGCTTCTGGTTTTGGGTGATTACAAATAAAACTGCTATAAACATTTTTTTTCTGGGGGTTGCATCTCTTAGCCACTATGTCGTACCTTTTTCTGTCATACCCATTCGTGTAGAGATTTGTGTGAACATAAATTTTCATTTTTCTAGGATAAATATCTAGAAGTGAGATTGCTTTCTGGCAGGGAGTTCGTTGGCATCCTCCTTAGCTGGACTATCAGGAGGTTTTTACTCATTAGGCAAGTTACCCTGTGTAAGAAGAATTTGTTATTCAAGCCTTTTGACTTCAGAATGTAGTAAGGACCTTCTAAAACTCTGCCTCCAGGAAAGACCATTCGTTTAAAAGTCCCTGATGCCTTATTTGACTGCTCTTTATTCTCAAGCCTCCGTCACCCTGTTGTGGATGAACTGGGAGGGACGCAGTGATGCCCTGGTGTCCCATTGCAGCCTCGTCACCCTGAGCTCTGGTGCCACCCAGCACTCACACTATATCCTCATTCCCTAAGTTTACAAAGGGACTGTGCCTGTGATAGAGCCATGTGGGAACACTTGTCAAACCTCACGGAGCACAGGATCATCAGAAATTCTGTCTATTGGCACCAGGTCATAAATAAACGAAGCAGCAAGCAGCGTTAGAGAATGCTAGTGTACGAAACATGCACTTTGATCACTGAGCATAGAGATGAAATGAGCAGTCACGGGGGGTAAGTGGCCGGAAGGCTGTGGTTCTCTTCCTCTGTCAAGTCAGAGAACAGATCCCAAGTGAAGGAGGCAGTGGGGACAATGGGAGGGGGTAAAGGGGAGAAATACTTAAGTTCAGAAGCTATAATAGTGGAAATTTGGTCTTTAAATAAGTTTGTCCTTCTCTTAACTAAAGGAGAGCTCAGTGTCCAGAGGTTGCCGAGGGCTCAAGGTGGCCCTCGGAGGAGGACGCCTTCTCCAGTGCTCCGTGCACATTCCCTCCACGCTTGGCTGAATGAAACTCCCAGCCTGGGACCTGCCTGGAATGCACAGCAGTGCCCACCTGTTCACACCTTTTCCATGCTGCAGGATCACCCGGGAGACTTAGTCTCTTTAGGATTACACTATGGAAATTAGATCAAAGGTTTAAAGAGGGGGAGCTCTGTTCGTTATTCCAAGTACCTTTAAAAAATGAGATGTCAGCCCACGTGGTCTCTAGGAACACACAGGGAAGTTCAATGTGAAGTCATGCCTGACCTCTGCATGACAGAAGTCTGTCACTCACCCTGTGTAGGTGTGAATTCCTGCGTGGGCCTTGTTGCCAAGAACTCACAGGCCATGGTGACACCTAGCCTGGTGTTCTAACCATAGGTATCACTTGATTTCTATGGAAAAGGCATTCAGAGCTCCAGACACGGACAGCCAGGTCATAGTGAACGTTTGTATGCCAGCCGTGGGTAAGTTGGGAACTGTGCTTATGCAGGAAATTGTGACTGGCCTATATTTAGTTGAGTTTCATTAGACCCTTTAGTTTATATAAAGATGTTTAGGACAGTGTCCCTTACCTCCTCCCTTGAAAAGTCTCTCTCCTGTCTCTCTTCTCCCTGGTCTCTGCCCATCTCCTTGGCTATGCAAGGTCTCTGTATTCCAGATTCTGCTACCTGGGACCCGTCTCCTGAAATGCCGGCCTGAGTCGGAGCCTCTTGGGTCCCTCGTGCACCCAGTGTGCAGAGGCTCTTCCAGGTCCGCTTACAGATGAGCACAGCGGGGGCTCCCGCAGAGGGCTGTGGGGCCAGGTGGGGCTGGGGGCCTCTGGTGCATCCGGAGGTTTTGAAACTCTCCTTGTAACATTAGAGTCTGTGAACAGCCCTTTGGTTGAAGGCCCAGCCTCACATCAGCAGTGAGGGGGGACTTAGATGAAAGCCCAGAACCTGTCTGTGCTAACATGTGCACCTCATTAGTTCCTGCCTTGTGCCTGGCCTGAGAGAGCCCCCCGCTCTCCGACCTGTGATATCCCAGTGAACACCACCAGCGATCAGCCGGGAAAATCCCCCATCATGTCTGCCATCACCCTGACTTTTGGAAACATGATTTTGGTTTCCTGCTTCGGGGTGTGTCCCCTGTCTCCTCCTTGGTGCACTGCCCCAATGCTATAACCTGCCAGGCCCTTCAGTGGCAGCTGTCTGCTTGCTGTGACTGCACACGCCGGGCTGCTGGTGAGACAGCCGTGAGTAAGACAAGAGCTAATCCTAGGCGGGGGGTGGAGGGGCAGTGGGCTTTTTGTGTCTCCAGCTCGGGTGTCTTTAAGCCTCTTTTCTTCTTCCAGTCTCTTGCTTTCATTTTTGCACAAGTTTCTCGGCCTGCCTGGTTCCTGAAGCAGAGCATGCCAGCTCCATTAAATTAACATTTGCAGTTCTGCAAAGTCTAAACAGTTTAAATTTCATTATTCTGGGCAGAATTTGTCTGGGGATGAGTTTGCCAAAGCAGGGGGAATCTGCAAGGGGCAAAGACAGGCTTTGCCTGCCACACACTCAGGACTTGCTTCTGCCTCCTCGTGCGTGTGGGAGAGGGCCTGAGCCCCTCGAGAGGCTCTGCCACACTGAGGTGGTTGTCCTGCAGACACGGGATGGCACCTGAGCCCCTCGAGAGGCTCTGCCACACTGAGGTGGTTGTCCTGCAGACACGGGATGGCACCCGGGCTCCTCCAGAGGCTCTGCCACACTGAGGTGGTTGTCCTGTAGACACAGGATGGCACCCAAGCTCCTCCAGAGGCTCTGCCACACTGAGGTGGCTGTCCTGCAGACACGGGATGGCACCCAAGCTCCTCCAGAGGCTCTGCCACACTGAGGTGGCTGTCCTGCAGACACGGGATGGCACCCGGGCTCCTCCAGAGGCTCTGCCACACTGAGGTTGTCGTCCTGCAGACACGGGATGGCACCCGAGCCCCTCGAGAGGCTCTGCCACACTGAGGTGGTCGTCCTGCAGACACGGGATGGCACCCGGGCTCCTCCAGAGGCTCTGCCACACTGAGGTGGTTGTCCTGCAGACACGGGATGGCACCCGGGCTCCTCCAGAGGCTCTGCCACACTGAGGTGGCTGTCCTGCAGACACGGGATGGCACCCAAGCTCCTCCAGAGGCTCTGCCACACTGAGGTGGCTGTCCTGCAGACACGGGATGGCACCCGGGCTCCTCCAGAGGCTCTGCCACACTGAGGTGGTCGTCCTGCAGACACGTGTGGCACCCGAGCCCCTCGAGAGGCTCTGCCACACTGAGGTGGTCGTCCTGCAGACACGGGATGGCACCCGGGCTCCTCCAGAGGCTCTGCCACACTGAGGTTGTCGTCCTGCAGACACGTGTGGCACCCGAGCCCCTCCAGAGGCTCTGCCACACTGAGGTTGTCGTCCTGCAGACACGGGATGGCACCCGAGCTCCTCCAGGGGCTCTGCCACACTGAGGTGGCTGTCCTGCAGACACGGGATGGCACCCGAGCCCCTCCAGAGGCTCTGCCACACTGAGGTGGCTGTCCTGCAGACACGGGATGGCACCCGAGCCCCTCCAGAGGCTCTGCCACACTGAGGTTGTCGTCCTGCAGACACGGGATGGCACCCGAGCCCCTCCAGAGGCTCTGCCACACTGAGGTGGTTGTCCTGCAGACACGGGATGGCACCTATTCTCCACCATGGATCACTGGGGCTCAAAACGCAGGTGATGGAGAGAGCCAGCTCTGTGCTTGCCGAGCTGTCTGTGGGTATTTCACGGTGTATTACAGTCATGCTGTCAGTCATTGCTGATTGGAGGGCTTTCGGTATCATTAGTGTTTTAATAGTTTCCTGTCAGTTTACGCCAGGCTCAGAGAAGTCAGTGAACTGAGGACTGAACTGATCAGGTGAACTACCTTAGCTTACGCCAGTGCCCACCATTCTGCAGCCCAGCGACTTTTAGGGTGAGGCTATTGTTTACGCTTCTGGGATCAATAACCAGCAGTGTGTTTACAATCAGTATGATGTCTTCAAAGGTCATTGCTGATGAACTTGGATAATTAGCTGTGTTAGTCATGGATATGTTCCCTCAACACATTTTTATTGAGTGTCTACTATGTGCCAGGCTCTGTTTTAAGCACTGGAGGAGCAACAGCAAACAAAATAGGCAAAAATCTTGACCCACATGGAGCTTATATCCCAGTGGAGGAGATGCAGGGAGAGATAATAACTAAAGCAAAATAGCAAGTGACATCATGTGTTAGGAGGGTGATCCATGCTGATCTTCCTGACCTCGGTTTCTTCATCTGCAGAATGGGAAAGCTGGGCCAGACCCCACCATCTGTTTCTTCCTTCCACGTCTTCTCTAGATCTCCACGGGAGTGTCTTGTATTGCTTCATAAGGAGATCCAGTTATCACTCTTACCTGCAGGTGTTCTTCATGAGAATACAGAAGTCTTTCCTACAGTGTAGTTCTGTGTCGTGGTTCTTTTTGGGGACAGTAGGGATGTGTCTCTCCAGGTTTCCAGTGGGAAGTGGTGTGACTCTGTGGCCTATGTAGGATGAGACCAAGATCCATTACTGCTGTTCTGGGTTTGGCAGAGCCCAGCATGGCCTGTGGGAAAGCAGTCAGGAAAGCTCAGAAATGGGCGCTCCTCTCTCTGGTAGGTTAGGGCGCTAGGGAGCCCCGGGCAGGACAGGGGCCCAGGTGTTCTCAGGCCACAGCGCAGCCTCCACAGCTTGTGGATAATGGGACAGTGGAGTCGTTTCTCTGTGTTCCCTCTCCTGGGTCAGCGCTTTTAATAAGGAGACTGCCCCTAATCCTCATTAATACGCTTTGTGCTTCTGGGAGATATAGAACTGTTGCTTTCCCCTCAGTTTAAGTCAGTGAACGCCAGTCACTGGGCAAGGGGCAGGGGATGAGAAGGCAGGCAAGTAGCAAGTGCCCTTCCAGGGGGGTTCCTCGTGCCCAGGGCTGTGGGCCCTTTGTGTGAGGTGCTGTCCATCGCAGCCAGGGAGCCAGGAGGCGAATGTGAAGGGAGGGCAGCTTCCCATCCACAGAGGAGGGGAGTTGTTTTCCTGTTTCCGGTGTCTGCTCTGCCGTGTTCCCGAGTCTCTAGGAAGTGCATGGAGCTGCAGGTGATGCTGAGTGGTTCTTTACTCTTCCTCTGGCTGGAATGTCAGGGAGACAGCCAGCGAGGCCTTGCTGTCCCTGTGACCACTCACAGCGCCTGCCTCTAGGACAGTATCTCTTCAGTGTGAGCTGTTCACTTTCTGGTGTGAGTTTGTGTGGTGGGTAATTAGGACCCAGTATGAATGTGGCTCCTCCTACCTCTTTTTAAATTTTAATTTATTAATTTACTTTATTTAGAAATTCAATTTAACAGGGTGACATTAGACCATAAGAATATGTAAGTTTCAGGTAAACATCTCTATAGCATTTGAACTGTTGATTGCATTATGTGCCCATCACCCAACGTCAAATCATTTTCTGTCCCTATATATTTGTCCCTCTTCCTCCTCTACCCCCTCCCTGTGGTAATTATACTGCTCACAAAAATTAGGGGATATTTCAAAATGCACTTTCAATATCAGGGAACGTGCAGATACTCCAGTACTTTCAGCCTTTTGTAGAGTGCATTTTCACCAATGAAAGAAAAGTTGGGTTTGCATATCATTTACATAATCGAACAACTTTCTTTGACTTGTTTGATTTTCTGATGTTCTTGCTTAATAAAAAAAAAAATCAAATGCTTCTTTTTTTTTATTGCTTCATAGTCATTTTGAAATATCTCCTAATTTTTGTGAGCAGTACTTCATTGTCTAAAACTGAGTCTCAGTTTTATATCCCACCTATGTGTGAAATCACCATATAGTCCTGAACTTTTTCTGACTTACTTATTTCACTCAGTATAATGTTCTCAAGGTCCATCCATGTTGTTGTAAATGGCACTGTGTCATCATTTCTTATGGCTCAGTAGTATTCCCTTGTATATATGTGCCACATCTTCTTATCCAAACCTCTGTCGGGGGTATCGAGGGACACTTTGGTTGTTCCCATGTCTTGGCCACAGTGAATGAGGCTGCGATGAACATGTCCTCCTGACTCTTTCTTGCTCCGGAAAGGAGTGCTAGGTCACTGAGGTGTGTGCGTGGCGGGTGCACAGGTGGGGTCTTCTAAGGTGGTGGCAAAAATTAGAGTGAAGAAAAAGATCATGAGCAGATGCCAGGGTCCTGAGGTCAGGCGTGAGGAGGGCTGGTGTAGCCAGATGGTGAAGGAGCAGTGGGTCGAGGAAGGACGGCCCCTGGGCCAGGAGAATCTGGGGGGTGGGTGTACTGCTTTCTCTTGAGAGGGTGACAGGGAAGGGCGTCCTTGGTGAATCTTCAGGAGGGCAGTCAGCTGTGTCTGTTTCCTTGATGCTGAATCCCAGGCCAGGCCCCACTTGTAGCTGAGACAGCGGCAGAGGCACCAGGAGGGGGCTGGGCTCTCCTGGAGCCCGTGGCCTGAAAGGGAAAGCAGGTTTCATGGGGAATTGGTAGGCTTGGTGTTGGGCACATTGAGTTGGAGCTTTGGGGTCCAGATGGCCTCTCTTTTCTGTGACTGCTTGTCTTTAACACCCACAGGCCCATGTGCCTTCATGAGGCATTCTCAGCCTCCTGTGGCCTGGCAGGGTCCCCTCTGTCCAGTGTTGTCCCTTCCCGCTCTCTGTGTCACGCTTAATGCTTCAGTAACCTGACTGCCTTGGCTCCTCACATTCCTCGCTGCTTCCCGCTTCTCTGCCTTTGCCTCTGCCTTCCCCCCTCCTCCCTCCCCCCTTTCCCCACCCTTTCCCCTCCCTTTCCCCTTCCCCACCCCTCCCCCTCCCCCACCCACCCCTTGCTCCTGGCTGGGTCATCCTCGTCATAAACAGTCTGCTTCCACATGAACTCACTCATTCATCCACTGACACTTACTGCTGCCTGTTAAGCAGCCCAGATGTGGCTGCTGGGTGCTGCCGCTGCTCCCCCACCCTCCCCGGCCGTGTGGGTGCTCCTTTGGCTTTCTGTTTAGTGTAGCCTAATGATGTGAAGCACAGGCTTTGGATCCCTCAGACATGCTATCAATCTCTCTGAGCTTCAATTTCTGTATCCATAAAACAGGCACTGCCTCCGAGGGTGGTTTCAAGCCTTAAAGGAAATGACATCTGGAAAGCATTTAGCACAGTGCTGGGCCCACTCCGGGAACGGAGGCATCCTGCTGCTGCCTCTCTTCCTTGTGTTGTCTTCAGGTTGGGTTTCCCTGATGGGATTCTTTCCCGGGCCAGGGGCGGGGGTCAGATCAATGCAGTCAGGGTTGGCTTCCGGAAGGAGGTGGATCTAGTCGAGACAGGAGGGGAGTTTAGGTGGGTGGAGAAGAGGAGAGTAGGCAAAAGGCTTGGAGAGGGGTGCGTGAAATGAGTTGAGGTCAGCCAATGAAGGCCTGGGATGCAAGGCCCAGGTCTGGCCTTTGTGACCAGGATGTGGTTTATCTACAATGAGTCTGGATGATCAGCTGACGTGGGGCCAACTTCTAAGGCTGTCAAGCAAATTGAGAAATGCAACACATGTATTTTGAGCATCAGATATGGATTTAATATCCAGGGAGGTATTAGCGAATGTCTGCCACTTATTCATAATTTAAAAGGACAGATAAATTAGCAATTATGATCTGATATAATATGTGGTATGATTGAGATAGTTGAAGAGGAAGGAGTAAGTTCAGCTCCCTTAGAATACTCCCGAGAGAGCTGCTGGGTCTTCATTCCAAGGGGACGGCTGGAGTGACAGGCAGGAAGGCTTGGCGCTGTCTCAGGGGGTGGAAACCAGGAAGCGGGCACTGAGGCCAGCAGCAAAGTCTGTCCTCTGTGACTGGGATCAAGAGCTTCACTGTGCCCGGCCCCAGGAAGCTGGAGGTGCTAGAAGGGATGGGCAGAGGGATCCTGATATGCCTAGGGCTGTGACCCCCCAAGCCATCAAGAACTGCATTTTGTGAGTAATAAAAACATGCTATTTAAAACTTACTCATTATCTACAATCTTGCCTCATAGATAATCTGATCCAGGACAGTCTTGCTTTTCTTCTTCTTCTTTCTTCTTTCTTCTTTCTTCTTTCTTCTTTCTTCTTTCTTCTTTCTTCTTTCTTCTTTCTTCTTTCTTCTTTCTTCTTTCTTCTTTCTTCCTTCTTCCTTCTTCTTTCTTCTTTCTTCTTTCTTCTTCCTTCTCCTTCTCCTTCTCCTCCTCCTCCCCCCCTCCTCTTTGTCCTCCTCCTCCTCCTCTTCCTCCTCCTCCTCCTCCTCCCCCTCCTCTTCCTCCTCCTCCCCCCCTCCTCTTTGTCCTCCTCCTCCTCCTCCTCCTCCTCCTCCTCCCCCTCCTCTTCCTCCTCCTCCCCCCCTCCTCCTCCTCCTCCTCCTCCTCCTCCTTCTTCTTCTTTTTTTGCCAGGGTCTTTAGTGGAGGAATTTGATGATGTGCCCCGTTGTGGGGCTTTGTGGTCTAAATTTCTCTTTCTACCTGCTTTGCTAGCTGTTGCCAACTCCCCAACTTTTGTGGCCGGGCAAGTGGTGCCCATGAGGGACCTGTATTGGGCTGAGTTGAGAACAGAGAGATGGTCTGGTTAGGGGAGCTTTGCTTAGATTCTGTGACCAAAGGCCTACGTAATTTGATATTCACAGTCTGCTTTCCATCCCACCAGGCCCTGACCAGCCGCTTCTTGCTCATTTGCAGTCATCCTAGTTTATATTTCCATATACATAAAGGTTAACAGGCTGAAAGAGAAACAATCATAGGCGCATAATATAGAAAAAACATTCGACACAGCATGCACCCATTGCGGAAATAAAATCTCTAGCAAACTTGTATCTCTGCAAACACAGATATTGCTGAATGATATTTCTTTAAAAACTTAGCGAACATCATATTTAATTGTAAAATATTGGAAGTCCAGAAATTAGACTGAGTCAAGGAGATCAGTTATGGCCGCTTCTTTCCAGCATGGTGCTGGAAGTCCTGGTAGGTACATTAAGGCAAGAAAAAAAGTGTAAGCATTTGAGAGGCATTGGCAGGCATCATGAGTATATACAGAGATTATTCAAAATGATATGCAGTTTAACAATTAGAATTAACAAATGGATTTAGCAAAGTCACTGGATATAGGATCAGTGAGCAAAAATCAACTTTATTTCTATATCACGGTGACAAAATTAGAAAAAATTGACAAGCGTGAAATCATCTAATATCTAAGAATACATTTGACCAAAGATTTTCAAGACTTCCACTTTAGTAAATTGAGAGATAATTTTTAAAAACCAAATTAAATAGAGAGATATACAATTGTCATAAATTGGAAGATTTAATATTGCAAAAATGTGATCTGTCTCAAGTGGAGATATATAATTCCAGTTAAAATCCCAGTAGATTTTATTTTTTTGTAGACACAGACAAACAGATTCCAAAATCTATATGGAAATGGAAAAGGCCAAAGATAGCAAGACAGTCTCAAAAAAGAGCAAAATTGGAGGACTTAAACTGTCATATATCAGGACTTGTTTTAAACTTAGTTTCTAGAACACATGGTATTGGTGCCTGGGCAGATGACAAGACCACTGGAACGGCATAGACTCTAGAAGCAAACCCATACACACCTGGGGAGGCGGGGTGATGCTGCAGCGTAGTCAGGACAAGCTTGTTGGGGCCAGGTTAAATACGTTTCCATGTGGAAGTAAATGAACTTTGCCTCTTATCTTGCACTGTTTTCAAAACTCAGTTCCTGATGGATCAGAGATCTAATGGTGAAAGGTAAAACAATAAAGCCCTTAGAAGTTAACAAAGGAAAATACTTTCACAACTTTGTGTAGTCAAAGATTTTAGGCAAGATACAAAAAGCAGTAATCATAAAGAAATACCATCGATGGGATAATTAGAACACACTATAATTAAAGGTCTTCTGTTCATCAAAAGACACCTATACAAGGGAAAAGGCAAGTCATACAATGGGAGAAGATGAGGGACATATTAAATAAACCATAGAGCTACAACTGCACACCCACCAGAATGGTTAAAATGATAAAGCATGATAATACTAAGTGTTGACAAAGATGTGGAGTCAAAGGAACACTCACATATGTACTTTCAATTATTCTTTTATAGCTACAAAGCTGCACATTTGCATGGTTTATGACCCCACAATTCCACACTGAACTAGAGACACAAAAGATATGCATATACACATGCCTGAAGAGACGTATGTAAATAATGTTCTCAATAGTAGTCTGTGGGAGAGCAAAAACTGAAACAATGCAATGCCCATCAAGAATGGAATGGATACTTGTATTATATTTTTGAAATAGAAATTATACAGCACAGAAAGTGAATGTACTGTTATATCCATGTAACAAACATAGTTGAGTGAAAGAAGCTAGTCACAGGCAAGTACCTACTATAATTTAATCACGTTCAAGTGCAGGGAGAACTACTTTATGATTTTATATGTTAAGATAGCAGTTACCTTTGGAGAGAAGGGGGTTTTAGTAGCTGGCTGAGGCCTTTGAGGTGCCTGTCATATTCTGTTTTCTTATCTGAGTGGCAGTTAAATGGGTGTGTTCACTGTGAAAATTAATTGCTTTATACATTTGTCTATGTGTTATACTTAAATAATAAAAGTTATATGTGCCTGACCAGGTGGTGGCGCAGTGGATAGAGCATTGGACTGGGATCCAGAGGACCCAGGTTCGAGACCCCGAGGTTGCCAGCTTGAGCGCGGGCTCATCTGGTTTGAGCAAAGCTCACCAGCTTGGACCCAAGGTCGCTGGCTCGAGCAAGGGGTTGCTGGGTCTGGTGAAGGCCCACGGTCAAGGCAGATATGAGAAAGCAATCAATGAACAACTAAGGTGTTGCAATGAAAAACTGATGATTGATGCTTCTCATCTCTCTCCATTCCTGTCCGTCTGACTCTCTGTCTCTGTAAAAAAAAAAAAAAAGTTATATGTATAATAACACAGAGGATGGAAGCAATTGGTATAGAATCTCTTGCCATTTGCCATTTGGAAATTAGCTATGTGGAAAAGAAGGTGGTGATGATAACATCCCAAATGTTTTTCAGATACTCTGATGTCAAGATTGTCCAGTGGCAGATGTATCCTCTTCTCTGAGCACAGGGAGGTCTTTAGCATTATAGTCTCTGAGGACCAGAATGCAGTGATTAGCCATTTCTGTGGCCCTCCTCCTCCCATGGTGACCCTGGAGCTCCATTGTCTCTGTCGTTTCCCTAATATACAGTGCGGAGTGTGCGGAGTGTGTGGGCAGGAGGAAGGAAACTAGTGGCAGCCCCCCCCCCCCCCCCCATTTTCTTACTCTGTTGCAGACAGTCGGTATTCTTGCTGGGAGCCCACACCCACAGCTGAAAAAGACAGAAGGACATTTATTTTTAAAAAGGACAGATGTAAATTAGGATTTTTTAGACTGAGACATAAATGCTAAGACTTAAGAATGTAGCAGAACTTAGACATCGTGGGCAGTAAAGAGGGATTCTTTGAGAAGACAAAAATTCCAGTTTTGGAAGCTGAATGAAAAGATGTTTTAAAATTTTTATACAGGGGCCCTGGCTGGTTGGCTCAGCAGTAGAGCATCGGCCTGGCGTGTGGAAGTCCCGGGTTCGATTCCTGGCCAGGCCACACAGGAGAAGCACCCATCTGCTTCTTCACCCCTCTTTCTCTCTTTCCTCTCTGTCTCTCTCTTCCCCTCCTGCAGCCAAGGCTCCATTGGAGCGAAGTTGGCCCGGGTGCTGAGGATGGCTCTACAGCCTCCGCCTCAGGCACTAGAATGGCTCCAGCCACAACAGAGCGATGCCCAGGTGAGCAAAGCATCACCCCCTGGTGGGCGTGCCGGGTGGATCCCGGTCTGGCACTTGCAGGAGTTTGTCTGACTGCCGCCCCGCTTCTAACTTCAAGAAAAAAATTTTTTTTTATATAGGGAAGGCCCTGGCTGGGGAGCTCAGTTGGTTAGAGCATCTTCCTATATGCCCAGGTTGTGGGTTTGATCTCTGCTCAGAGCACATACAAGAATCAACCAATGAATGTATAAATAAGTGAAACAAAAAAATCAATGTTTCTCTCTCCCTCCCTCCCTCTCTCCTTTTGTCTCTCTTCCTCCTTCTCCTTCTCTAGCTCTCCCTTCCTCTCTTTCTAAAATCAATAAATAAAAATTTTAAGAAAAACTTCATATAGGGAATGCATGGGCTGACTGTGTCTGCCCCCCTCCCCCATTCATATGTTGAAACTCTAACCTCCACTGTGATGATGTTATTTGGAGGTGAGGTCTCTGGGAACTAATTCGATTTAGCCCCATAAGGATGGGGCTCAATTATGGGAGTGGTGCCCTTATATCTACTTAATAGAGATTTTGTGCCCTTATAAGACGAAGAAATAACATAAGAGATCCTTCTCTACACATGTGTGCGCGCGCGCATACACACACACACACACACACACTCCTAGCAAAGGCCAGGTGGCCTCACGGTGAGATGGTGGCAGTCTACAAGCCAGGAAGAGGACCTTCATAAAGCACCAATGTTGATCTTGGGCTTCCTAGCATCTGTTAAGTCACCTGGTATGGTATTCTAGCAGCCTGAGCTAAGACAGGGAAATAAAATGTCACCCGATTCAACAGCTTTGATTCCTGCAGCCTGGAGCACAGCTGCCTCGTCCCCGAGGGCGTCTGTTCTGTGGGATCTCTCGGCAGCCCGGGCTTGTCCATCTTTCATGAGCATGGAGGTTGGGTTGAGATGAAAAATGACCTGCGTGAGCACTAGAGTTTCCGTCGACCTGTCCTGGAAGTGGGAAAGTCAAGGGAAGAAATGAGAAACCCTTGAGTTGATGGGAACTGAAAGATTCCAATGTGCACGTCGGGCCAGGATGAGGTTGACTTCCAGGTCAGGGCTTCCCTTTAAATTCTGCTTGTTGTTCATCTAACCAATTAGTTGGAAACCTTATTTACTCTTTTTTATTTTATTTTATTTATTTTTCTTCTTATTTACTCTTAAAGAAAGTTATCAGAATTGAATTTTCTCTTAATTTTTAATTACTGCCACGTGTCCTGGATCAGGTCCGAACTGAAAGTTCTCTTCCATTTAACAGACGGTATGTTTCAGTGGTGTAGACTTTTTCCAGCATATTGCACACTAATAAGGTAGTCCCAATCGCTCTACTGCTGAGAAAATAATACTGAATCATTTGGTTTGTGACAAATTTCAAAAGAACATCCCCTGCCCTCCGCTGCTTCTCTGCCCTGAGTCTGGCTGCTTTAATCCGGCAGTGCAAGAGTTTGCCTCTGCAGCGGCCACTTATCTGCTAACCAGCCAAAAATAGGCACAAAACCAGTTGCTTTCCATGGTATCTCTGCAAAGTGTGTCACGAGGTTCCTTTGAATTGGGAGATTTTCCTGCTAATTTGGGAAGGTGCGGAGGAGGCTGGCAGAGGCCTGCCCCTCACAGGACCCACGCTGTTCCCCGGACAGCCTGGGTGTCTCTCTGCTTCCCCAACGTCAGTTTTTTCCCACAACAATGCTCAAACTATGGACTCCATCACCTCTATTTAAAAATATTAAAAAAATTATTTTCATTAAAGATAAGTAAACTCCACCGCAGCAGTGGCACAGCCCTAGTAGTGGGTTTGGGAGGATTAGATGAGTTAATACATACATGCGTAGCATCTCGCAGAGGTCCCCAAACTTTTTACACAGGGGTCCAGTTCACTGTCCCTCAGACCGTTGGAGGGCCGCCACATACAGTGCTCCTCTCACTGACCACCAATGAAAGAGGCACCCCTTCCAGGAGTGTGGCGGGGGGCCGGATAAATGGCCTCAGGGGGCCGCATGCGGCCCACGGGCCGTAGTTTGGGGACGCCTGATAGTGTGCTTGGAATACAGTTCATTCTTAAAAAGTGGCTAGTTGTGTTGATAGACTGAGAGCTAACCAGTGCCAGATGCTTCACCTACAAAACCTTGACTCCTCACAACAGTTCTGCAAGGTGGTAGTTCTTGTTTTGTTGATAAGGTAGAAGAGCCTCAGAGAGGTTAAGTACTTAACTTAAGGTCACACAGCTGCTGTGTGGTAAGGTCTCCCCTACCATCACCCTCTTCTCTCTCTATTTCTCAGACTGGGGTCTGACCCTCCCAGGAGTTTTGGGAAGTTTCTATGGGGGATTGTGTATGATTTTATAGTTTGAAAAATCCTGCTTTATGCAGGAGGTTGACAAGCCGTTTTCTATCAAGTGCCTGATAATAAGTGTTTTGAGCTCTGTGAACCACACTATCTTTGTTGTAGCTACTCTATTCTTTTGCTGCAGCTTGTGCCATAGGCAATTCTTAAAGAAATGTGTATCTTTATGTTTCAATAAAACTTTATTTACAAAAACAGGCGATGGGCTGAATTTGGCCTGTGGGCCAAAGTTAGCTGACCCCTGCTTTATTCCATGCTGCCTCCTGTTCTCTTCAAGCCCCCACCTCATAGGGTGTTCCCACTTCTCTGTTGACAGTGTCACTGTCCTCCTGGAAGCCTTCTATTATCAAAATCTCACATTTCTACTAATGTTTGAGTGGCTGCCATGTGCTGGATGCTGGGGATGGGGCAGTGGGCAGAACACAGTTTCTGACCTCATGGAACTGACATTCTGGTGGGGAGACAGACAGGTGTATGCTAGGTGGTAAAGGGTATGAAGAATAAGGCAAAAGGGTGGAGAGTGACAGGGCTGTTATTTTTTCGTAAAACAGTGGAGGAAGGGCTTTGAAAAGGTGACATTGGAGCAAAGGCCTACAGGAAGGAAAGGAATAAACTACATGGTTATCTGGAGGAAGTGTGTTCCAGGTAGAGAGAACAGCAAGTGCAAAGGCCCTGAGATAGGTGTGTGCTTGGAATGTTTGGGGAACATCCAAGAATCCAGAGAGGCGGGAAAAAGTGGTGGGAGAAAGGCAGGCCGATAAGGGACAGTTCACGTAGCCTTGTATATCACTGTAGAACTTTACACTATTTAGCTACAGGGAAGTTTTGAGTTTCATAATTTGACACACACTACAAAGGATCCCTTGGGTTGCTGGGTGAAGAAAGGCTGTAGGGTGAGTGGGGGTGGATGCCAGGAGCCTCACTAGGAAGATGAAAGTGGGAGAAGCCTGGAGATTCTGAATACGTTATAGAGACAGAGCCACATGCTTTCCCAGCGGAGTACAGCGGGCTGTGGGAAGAAGAGATGGAGGGCTCTAGGAGAGCAGGTGTGTGGGGAAGATGAGGGGATTGGTTTGAATGTATTAAGTTGGGGCTGTCAGTTGGATATCCTTGTGCAGGTGTCAAATAGGCAATGGATTTTCAAGTGTGGAGGTAAGTTAGGGCTATGCAGTCATGGTCAGCAAAGGACGGGTGGTCTTTAAAGCCATGAGCTGGCTGGGATCACCGAGGGAGGGAGTGCAGAGAAAGGGGGGGCATGTGGAAGCCATCGCCAGCCACGCTCCTTCCCTCTGAAATTCTGGTATATACACAGCCTGCAGAAGAGTGTGGGCACCTCTGTCCTGTGTGACCTGTCTGTCCTCCTAACCTCTCCCGTGCCCCACCGTTCACCCTTACTGCACATGAGCAAAGCCGAGCGAAGTTCTGCCTTTCCCTGCTCTGAGTCTCTCGGTTCTCCCCACCCTGAAGAAGCACTCCCTTCCCAGCAGTGTGTAATAAATATGTAACCACTGTGCTGAGGACACGAGAAGACTCTAGAGAGATGTAAATCATTGTGGGGTGGAGACGTACAGCTTTTTAAAGTGATCCCTCCTGTTGATAAAGAGGGTGTTGGGGATGTGGTCAGAGGCCTGCTGTGGCCTTGCGGTTTGGTGGCCACTGTGATGTGGGGCAGAGTGGTTCACGTACACAGGATCATATTAGGGAGACACCAAGAAGGCGTGGACGAGGAAGTCACGTTCTAGCTGTGAAGGAGGAGAACGGGACTGGAGAAGGGATGAGGCCAGCTGGTACGGTGGCCCTGCCCAGTGTGAGCGAGTTCCCAGCAATGCTGGAGACATCTTGGGATTCCCGTGTGGGCTCACAAGCCACATCTCAACAAAAGAGGGGATCCCGCAGAAGAACTTCAGCAGGGTGCCCAAGCCATGGCTGGGCCCACCCCCAGCCGTCTGAGATTTAGGCAGGGCAAATAGCTTTCTTTTGCTTATGCCAAGTCAAATCAACTGGTAATGCCTATCTGGGGTCAGGTCTCAGAAGAAAGAATGCAATGATCAATTAGTCATGTCTACCAGGGGCTGTGTAGGGTTGGGTTCGCCATTCTGGCCCTGGTTCTGGTCCTGCAGAGAGCTTCTAAACTGACTGAGAGCTGTCTGGACCGCAGGAGTGCTTGGCACTCCTCAAACACTAGTGGGGTGTCGTGCTGCGTGAATCAGACACCTGCCACGTTAGAGTCAGTATGAAATTAACCAACTTAAGTGCCAGCTAACTAAATCTATTAGTGCTTTTTAAAAATGTCACAGGTTTTCTCTTTATACTTTGGAGGTGACCCTTCACATTGTTTTGTGTTTTACATCATGGAGCAAATTACACAGAAACTTCTAAAGAAGTAAAAACAAAGCATCTAAGAAAAATTATCCAGAGTAGTGGGAGATTTCCTTCACCAAAAGGAAATAAGGTTTGCAAGTATTTGAGTGCTGTAAAGTGCTCTGTAAATGTAAAGACGGGTTCTTCTGTATTGCTCGTGAGAACTAGTTCAGCCCTAATGCTAACAATTACCGAACAGCCTGGTCTGGAGAAAGTCCTTGCCGGTGAGGGTAGGCTGAAGGCAGGGGCATGTGGCCTTGCTGGGCCCAGTGTCCATCATTTTGATGGCCAGTTTATCTAGTAGGGACCTAGCCCATGAAGAGTCGGCTGTGGCTTCCAGTGCTGTGCAAGTTGGCTTCATATGTGGAGGCCAACCTACTCTCTGATAACGACGGGCCTGCTGGGAAGCCCGCTGCTTGTGGGCACGTTCTTTTCCCAGTGGGAAAGCCTCCTTGGGAAACCACATCAAGGTCAGGAGGGTCTTGGTAAATGCAGATCAGAGTGTATATTTCTTTTTATCCCAATCCACTGGATGGACGCTCAGTACCGCCTGGTGAGCGAGTGTAGAATTGGACCAGTGAGGTGGCTCCCAGACATCAGCAAGCCTGGGACTGTGCCCACTCTGGGGCTGGCCTGGCCCTACCTCCATCCTCGAGGGGTGACGTTCTCTGCTCCCTCCCGGGCCCCTCCGCCGCCCTTGCAGATCTGATTCTATCCAGATCACAGATGCTTTGAAGCATCCATCTCTTTGTATGATTTCGCTTCTTCTGACTTATTACAAAGAAGTGTATATCCAATTATTTCCTACTTTTTTTAAAAGAGATGAAAAATTATAAACAATAAGGTACACATAACTTCCCTGCTGGTGCTTGAAAGAAACAGGCTACGAAGTACTCATCCTTAGTAAGCATCCAGATAGCTCTTGGGTTGACAGATGATGTAAGAAGCTTTAGGACAAAGGTTTGAGCCATTGTTCTTGGCTTCTGTACACTGTACTCAGTTGGCAAAGAGACAGGATTGATTGTCGCAAAGTACAATACAAGTTAGTCTACCTACTTTGTAGGGGCCCCAGATCCTCCGAGTACATCAATGTCAGCCGATGAACGATGCAGGCTTTGCTGCCTGTGCCACCCCCATTACTGTAGGGCTTCTGTGGGATGCCCATCAGGGCAGATCTCCTGGTGCGGTGGTCTGGAGCCAGTCAAGAGGTAGACACCACACAGTGATTTAAGCAGGGGAAGTTTAATACAAAGAATTATTAAACTATGAAGGGAGAGTAATTATAGAACATACGACCCAATAGCACCCCAGGACTGAGGACAGGGGCCCAAGGAAGGACCACCTTGGAAGGACTTCAGCCCTTGCTGGAAATGTAGCTGACTGCACTGGATGACAGAGGAGGTTGTTGGTTTAGCTGGTCTGCAGTCACTGGGCCGACCCCCAGGGTTCACGCAGGGTGGGCTGTCGGGTGCTGGTGTGGGCGTGCGGCGGCCGTGGGGCACCCATGCAGGCAAGAGGCCTAGAGCCTAAGGGTCTCTGTCCAGAGGCCATATGTCAGGTGGGCCCCAGGAGACAAACCCAGGGAAGGCAACGAATGAGCAGAGGGAGTCGGGTGCGGGCGTGGGCAGGAGGCCTGGGGCCCAGGGCCTGTCCCCAGAGGGCTGTGCAGGGGCCGTGAGGTCACCGGGGATAGCACATCTGCAGGGGGAGCTGGGGCAGAGCCCACGGCTGTCCTCATCCCATAGCACCCACCCCACCCCGTCCTGTTCCCCCCCAGCAGCCGCTGGGCACCACCTGCAGAGAAAGCAGGTAACGTGTGTGGGTGGAAGGGAGAAGGGCGCGAGGGAATCTCTCTCCCTACTGCAGAGCGGTACTGACGGGCGAATCTGGAACTGAGAGGGGGATTCACTGATAAGTGGCATCCTTGGGTCGCCCTTCCCTGCAGCACCTGTGGCCCCAGGATGTCTGTGAGGATGGACAGTGTCCCCTTCCTCTGGGCTGCCCTGTTTGCTTCTCAAGACTGGCTCGCACTGGGGCTGACTCTCCTGATAAGAGGGCACTGGGGCAGCTAAGGACAGCGGTGGCGGAGGTCGTGACGCTCTCACAGGCTGCCAGACAGCTCCTGTGGGGGTGTGGGGGTGTCAGGAACCTAGCGCTGCAGGCCGGGGTTCCTGCCAGAGAGGTGTGCTTCCTGACTCAAACTGGAGGCTCTGTGGTTGGCAGAGCAGCATCTCTGACGGCTCACCGAGGGCACCTCCCTCTCCCCCTCTCTCTTCAGGCCAGCTGGAGGTGCCAAATACTTAGATGTCTGCAGTCCTGGACGACTGCTCCGATCACAGCTCGGGCAGTTCCTGGAAGGAGGACTTCTTTATTGGCACACTTCAGGCACGAGGGCAGGTTCTGTGCCTGTCGCTGTGAGGACTGGACCAGCTCTCTGGCTGTGTTGGGGTGGATGGACAGGCCTGTAGGAGTAGGTGCCAGGGTTAGGTGTGGAACGGTGTAGACCTTCAGTAGCCCTCTGCCTGGGCCCCAACTCCGGGAGGTTCTGACTTAATTGATCTGGAGCGGGCCTTTGGCACACTGACTCTTTAATAGCACCCCAGCCCTGCTGTGTGGTTTGCAAGTGCAGCCAAGGGGAGAACCTGGTTTGAACCAGTCTCTGCCTCCTGGGTGGGGGCTCCTCTTGGCTCCTGCACTCTTCCATTTAGCTGTTTGTGCGTCCCACTCGATTATTACCTGTGAGCATTGTGACGGCAGAGTCTGTTCATCCTCCCTGTGCATCTGTCCCCAAGGCCATGCCTGGCTGGTGGCGGCCTCTGCATAACTTAACACTGGATCGGCCAGCCCCTGCTGGTGGAATCGGAGGAGTGGCAGGTGCCTGCAGGTTTCTCTCATCGTCAGCCCCAGAAGCTAAGTCCCCACCTGTGAGGCCTGCCTTTCTAGACTTTCTCAGGGTCCAGCTGTCACTTGCCAAAGCAGGAACTGAGGACAGCCAGCTTTGGTGAGGATGGCTGTGGAGCAGACCACGTCCACTGGCTGACTCTGACTTGGAATGCTTGCCTTGCTGACATGTAGGAGTGACATTTGTCAACTTGAATTCTGCTGCAGGAGTTCATTTACGAGTCGAAAGGATTCCATATTGTCCCCTTCTAATTTGGCGAGCTGGGTTCAAACCACCGTAAAGCTAATTCAGAGGAACGTATGGTTTTGCCTTGTTGGGGTTAGAACCATTTTTGCCCGGGCAGGCTCTAACACGAGCTATCATGGTTGTTTCCAGAATTAAATAGCCCACCTCTTTTAGACAATCCAGCTGTCCTCCCTGGAATGTATTGGGTGGCAGTGGGGGTGGAGAGAGCCTTTTGTTTTTGTTTGGCAAGCACTGTCTGAGCAGTTCTCAAAGTGTGGTCCCTAGACTTTCAGTTTCGGCATCTTCTGGGTACTTGTTAGAAGTACAAATACCCCCTCTCCCACTGGCCCAGACACTCTGGGGCTGGAGCCCAGCGTTCTGCATTATGAGAAGCCCCCAGGTGATGATACATGCTCATGTTGGAGAACGGTTAGCCTACTCAACCGTCAGAGCCAATGGGACGGATGCCTTAGTGTGCCGCAAGTCCAACTTACATATTCTTTTCTCTTTTAACTTCCAAGGGTTTATCTCTACCTGTCTCTACTTCCTTCATGTGTGCCTTTTGAAATCACATCCATATTCCTATCCGAAGTCAGATGTCACTTCCTTCACGAGGTCTTGCCTAACCCGCCCCTATCCCCCAACAAGTGCATTCTCACTCTCCTGATGGTGCTTGCTCCCCCCCCACCCCCGTCTTAAACCATCATTGTATATGGTCCCCTTTCCCCTTACAGCAGCACCAGCATCACTGGGCTCTTGTTAGGAATGCAGAATCCTGGCCCTGCCCCACCTCCCGAATTGGAATCTGCATTTCACAAAATCTTTAGGTGATTTCTGTCCACTTCAAAGGTTAGGGGGAACACTGATCAAACCATCCTGAGTATACTAAAACAAATATATATGTGTGTTTTTTTTTTGTTTTTTTTTTTACTGAATACATTTTAAATAAATCTTTATTGGGAAAAAATGGGAACTATAGAAAAGCCCAGAGATAACACTGACGTGAGTAGGTTCTCTGGGAGTCATTATTGACATACCTGTCCCACCTCAGTGCTAGGTAGAGCTATATTCAGGTGACCTGTTCTTGAGACAGGAGTCAGACTTTAAACAACAGCTAACACCGTATCTTGCATTAAGGAGGTGTTCAATAACTTTTTAAGGACACCGAAGAGGGAATTTAAGAATTCTCTGCTACTATAAAGGTAGAGAGGTTGGAGGCCCTAGTATATTAAAGAGGTAGTTCAAGGCTGCTTTTGGGCTAAGCTTCACATGGCTGCTAGGTCTTGGGGTAGTGACCAGAACATCTCAGTCTGAACCCTCTGTGGCTGGCTCTCCTGAGGGACAGTGGAGCTTGTCAAAGAAACACTGCGTGCAGCTCTTAGTCATGGTGAAGATGCTCTGTACCGGGAAGCCCACTTTCTGATCTACTCTGAGAACTGGAATGGGTCCTGGGACTGTTTGTGTTCACTCGAATTCTCCAGTGTGGATGGGGTGGGGGGCCTGGGGAGAGAGGGAATCGTTCTGCCTGCCACTCTGGCTCAGAGCCTAGGGACTAATTTAATTAATCCTGTAGGAGCCCAGCAGCTGGTCAGAGACATTCGGAAACATTCCAGAGTCCACCTTTAGCCATTCAGCCCTGCACGCCTGGCTGTGTGCCCCATCTTTCAGGAGCAGAGCGCGAGGCCTGTCCCCCCAGCCCCTGTCGGGTGTGGGAACAGCTGCAAGTCTGAAGAGCCTGGTCTGGGTTCATGGATGCACAGGGGAGTCACCTAGTAAAAATAACCGTGGCCTTGGGGTTATAATCTCAAGGTTCTTGATCTGTCCCACATTTCTCAGCTCTGGCCCCTTTGTCCAACTCTGTAGAGCTGTTTTCTTCCTTGGTAAGTGCCAGAGACGGCAGCGCAGGGGAGCGCCTAGCGTGCTCTATGTGGACGCTACTGAACACATCACTGTCCTCAGCCTCCCGGGGGCAGAAACCAAGGTGCAACTGTGCTCTTCGCAGACTTCTCTTGCTAAGGAGTGGCGGCTCAGAAGTGTCAGCACAGGGGACCTCAAGTGTGACTGGCTGCAGTCGTGTGGTCATTACCCTCCATGAGCATGCACGAAGGTGTGTGAGACTAGGTGGGTGTGTGCACACGAGGGTCTGGGCATCTTGTGGCAAAAATAGCTTGAGTGCTGGTGCCAACCTTGCAGGACACAGGATACGAGCGTACAGCACACACATCAGGCCCGGCAGCATCTGCCTGGCCAGAGCATTTGTCTTAAAGGCCTGGGAATGTTAGTGTGTCTGCAACCAAATCCCGTGGTGGCCGTGAGAAACTGCACATTTTGGTGGATTATAATAAGCAGACAGTCTTGCTCATGTGTGATCCTCTGTGGGAGTGGCAGGTATGGGTTGTTTTCTGGAAACACCATGTCCTGTTGCCTTGCGTGCCCAGCTACAAAGGGACCCAAGTTGAGTGCTGTCACAAACATGCCACTGCTTGTGACTGAAGCTACTGGAACCTCTTCTGGGACCTGAAGAAAATTTTGATCTTGACCCTTGAAAAAATCATTTTTATTTAATTTACTGGGGTGATATCAGTTAATAAAATTACTTTTTTTTTATTTTTATTAATTTTTAGAGAGGAGAGAGAGTGAAAGAGAGAGAGAGAGAGAAGGAGGAGGGAGGAGCAGGAAGCATCAACTCCCATATGTGCCTTGACCAGGCAAGCCCAGGGTTTTGAACCGGCAACCTCAGCATTCCAGGTCGACGCTTTATCCACTGTGCCACCACAGGTCAGACTAGTTAATAAAATTATATAGGGATCAGGTATACAACTCTATGATATACATTATTTGTATATTATATTGTGTGTTCACCACCCACAGTGAAATTCCTTTCATCCCTATTTATCCCTTGTTTACCCTCTTCTACCTCCCCCACCCCCTTTCCCTCTGGTAATCACCACACCATTGTCTGTGTCTATGAGGATTTTTCTTCCCCCGCTTACTCCCTTTACCTTTTCACCTAGCCCTGCAACCCCCCCCCCCATAGGTGCCAATCTGTTCCCTGTATCCGTAAGTCTATTTCTATTTTGTTTGTTTCTTTTGTCCATTAGATTCCACATATAAGTGAAATCATATGGGTAGTTGTCTTTCTCTGACTGGCTTATTTTACTTAGCATAATACCCTGCAGGTCCAGCCACACTGTCCCAAGAGGTAAGAGTTCCTTCTGTTTTATGGCCAAGTAGTACTCCATTGTGTAAAAGTACCACAGCTTTTTTATCCACTCATCTAGTTTGATATCAGGTAGTGTGATTCCTTCAATTTTGTCCTTCTTTCTCAAGATTGCTGTGTCTATGCAGTGTCTTCTCTGGTTCTATATACATTTTTGGAATATTATAGTTCTGTGAAATATGCCATTGTTATCTTGATAGGAATTGCAGTGAATTTATAGATTGCTTTGGATAGTATGGACATTTTAATGATGATAGTTCTTCCTATCTATGAAAACAATATATGCTTCCACTTTATTTGTGTCTTCTTAACTTTCTTCGGTGTTTTATAATTTTCTGAGTACAGGTATTTTACCTCCTCCGTTAAATTTATTCCTAAGTATTTTATTTTTTTTGATGTAATTTATAAATAGGATTGTTTCTTAGTTTCCCTTTCTGATAGTTCATTATTGGTGTATAAAAACACAACTGATTTCTGGATATTTATTTTGTATCCTGCTGCTTTACTGAATTCATTTATTATATAGTATCATGTCATCTGCAAAAAATGACAGTTTTATTTCTTTCTTTCCAATTTGGATGCCTTTTATTTCTTTTTCTTTTCTGATTGCTGTGGCTAGGACTTCCAGTACTATGTTCAATAAGAGTGGTGAAAGTGGACATCCCTGTCTTGTTCTTAATCTTAAGAGAAACGCTTATAATTTTTGCCCCTTGAGTATGATGTTGGCTGTGGGTTTGTCACATACGGCCTTTATTATGTTGAGGTACCTTCTATTCCCACTTTGGTGAGAGTTGTTTTTTTATCATAAATGGGTGCTGGATTTTATCCAATGCTTTTTCTGCATCTATGTATGATCTTGTGATTTTTATCCTTTATTTTGTTTATCTGGTTTATCATACTTATTGATTTGTGGATATTGTATCAACCTTGCATCCCCTAAAATAAATTCCACTTGATCATGGTGTATGATCTTTATAATGTACTGCTAGATCTGGTTTGCTGATATTTTGTTGAGGATTTTAGTATCTATGTTCATCGGTGATATTGCCTATAAATTTTTTCTTTGTAGTGTCTTTATTTAGTTTTGGAATTAAGATAATGCTGGCTTCATAAAATAAGCTTGGGAGTCTTTCCTCCTCTTGAATTTTTTGGAATGATTTGAGGATAGGTATTAGTTCTTCTTTGAACATCTGATAAAATTTGCCTTTGAACCTATCTGGTTCAGAACTTTTGTTTGTGGGGAGTTTTTGATTTATACTTCAATTTCATTAGTTATATTTGGTCTAATCATATTTTCTGATTCTTCCTGATTAAGTTCTTATGTTTCCAGGAATTTATTCATTTTGTCCAGATTGTCCAATTTGTTGGCATATAGCTTGTAGTATTTCCTTACAATCCTTTGTATTTCTTTGGTGTCAGTTGTTAACTTCTCCTCTTCCATCGCTGATTTTATTTACTTGGGTTCTCTCTCTTTTTTTCCTTGATGAGGATTGTTAGAAGTTTGTCAGTTTTCTTTTCGAAGAATCAACTTTTGGTTTTATTGTTCTTTTTATTTTTTTAGACTATTTCATTTATTTCTGTTCTGACCTTTATTATTTCCTTTCTTCTGTTTACTTTGGGCTTTGTTTGTTGTTCTTTTTCTCGTTTCTTTAAGTGTAAAGTTAGATTGATGTTTGAAGATTTTTCTTGTTCATTGAGGTAGTGCTGTAATGTTATGAATTTCCCTGTTAGGGCTACTTCTGCTCTGTCCCATAGATTTTGGGTTTTTGTGCTGTCGTTTTCATTTGTTTCGAGTTATTTTGTGATATCTTCCTTGAGCTCATTGTTAACCCATTCACTGTTTAGTAGCATGTTATTTAGCTTCCATGTTTTTGTGTATTTTTCAGTTTTTTTCTTGTGATTGATTTCTAGTTTCATACCAGTATGGTCAGAGAAGATGCTTGATATGATTTAAGTCTTCTTAAATTTATTGAGAATTGTCTTGTGTCATAACATGTGGTCTATCCATGTGCACTTGAAAACAATATATATTCTGCTGCTTTGGGGTGGAATGTTCTGAAGATATCAATTAAATCCATCTGATCTAGTGTGTTATTTAGGGCTGCTGTTTCCATATTAATTTTCTGTCTAGAAGATCTATTCATTGATGTCAATGGGGTGTTAGAATCCCCTACAATCACTTGTATTGCTGTCAGTCTCTCTCTTTATGTCCTTCAGGATTCATTTTATATATTTCGGGGCTCCTACATTGGGTGCAAAAATGTTTACAAGAACTATATTCTCTTGTTGGATTGTGCTCTCTATCATTATGTAGTGTCCTTCTTTGTTTTTTACTATAACCTTTGTTTTAAAGTGTATTTTGTCTGATATAAATATTATAAGACCGTGATGGCAAGCCTATGACACGCATGTCAGCACTGACACATGTAGCCATTTTTGATGACACACGGCCGCACGTGGCTGCATACCAGAGAAGTATGGGGCCGCATGCCGAGAAGGATGTTTCATCCTTGGCTCCTGCATGGCCAGGTGCAGTAGCCGAGGATAAAACATTTGCTGTAGTGTAGACACTCTGTGCCGGAAGTCTGTAGGCCAAAACAACAGAACTCCGGCACAGAGCGTCTAGTTCTGGGACTTTCAGTTAGGCCATTAGGGGATCTTTGACCTCACTTCTGGCTGGAGCAGGGAGCAGTGGAATGCTGCGGGGTTCGCATCTCTGGGGGCCCTGTGATCGCCATTACCAGCAACCACATAACCACAGCAATCATCATTCAATCTACTGTTCTGGGGTGTCGTGGATTTCTAATTGACCATCATTACTGAGATAAGTGAGGGGGGGAGGCTGGGAGAGGCTGGGAGAGGCAAGGACCTCTGCTATGGGTGCCATTTCCCGCCATTAGAAATAGCGGCAGCCATCTTAATTTACATAAGATGCAACTTGCAGAATTTCAAGACAGCATCTGGGCTCAGGTGTTTGTCCACTTGAGGTCAAAGCTTGAAAATCTGGAAAGGTGCCTCTTGGAGAATGAAGAGGAGTGCCACTACGAACAGGAAATTTGGAGTGCCTGGAACCAATTACCAGACATGTTTAGCACCCTGAAAAAGAAAGCAATGGCTTTACTCACAGTTTTTCCCTCTACGTACTTTTGTGAGACCTTATTCTCAGTGTTAAATAATATCAAAACCAACAAAAGAAACAGATTTGACAGATGAAATTAGTTGCACTTGCTTGGGCTTGAAGTATACAAAATACCAACCTTCAACTGAAGATTTAGCCAATGAAATTCAGACACAAAAAAATCACTAATAGGCAGGTTAGTTCAAGAATTCCCCCTCTCCTTCACTTATCTTAGGTCACGGCATCCCATACAAGTTAAATAATATCAAGACCAACAAAAGAAACCGACTGACAGATGAACAAAGAAGTCACTAAGTAGCTAAGTTAAATAATTATTTTTGGTTTATTAAATACAGTTATATATTACAATTATACATTTTTGTTATTTTTTGTTTGTTTGTTTTTTGTTTGAAACCCTGAGGTTGCTGCCTTGAGCATGGGCTCATCCAGCTTCTATAAATATGGTGAAATTATGGTTTTTTTCTCGAAGTGACACACCACCCGAGTTATGCTCAGTTTTTTGGCGAATTTTGACACACCAAGCTCAAAAGATTGCCCATTACTATTGTAAGCCCAGGTTTTCTTTTCTTTTTTTTAGTTTCCTTTTGCATGAATTGTCTTTCTCTATCCCTTTACTTTTAGTCTCTATATCTTTTGTTCTTAGGTGGATCTCTTATAGACAGCTTATATATGGGTCTTGGCTTGGCTTTTTTTTTTTTTTATCCATTCAGCTACACAATGGCTTTTGATTGGACCATTTATGCCATTTACATTTAAAGTGATCATTTATAGGTACATTTTTTTGCCATTTAATTCTTTTCACTATGTTTCCTGTTCCTCCTTCTTCTTTACTCTTCCCTTTCCTCCTCTCCCTCCTCCCCTCCTCCTTCTCCTCCTTCTCCTCCTCCTCCTCCTCCTCCTTCTCTTCCTCCTCCTCCTCCTCTTCTTTTTCCTCCTCCTCCTCCTCCTCCTCCTCTTCTTTTTCCTCCTCCTCCTCTTCTTCTTCATCACACTTTAACATTTCTTGCAATACTGGTTTGGTAATAATGAACTTTTTTTCTTATCTGAAAAGTCCATTATTTCTTCTTTAGTTATAAATGTTAGTCTGCTGCATAAAGTAGTCTTGGTTGTAGCTCCTTCCTTTTCATCATTTTGAATATTTCATGCCCATCTTTCTGGCCTGAATTTTTTTCTTTTGAGAAATCAGCTGATGGTCTTTTGGGAGCTCTCTTGCAAGTAACTAACTGTCTTTCTCTTGCTGCTTTTAAGGTTCTCTCTTTGTCTTTACCCTTTGCCATTTTAATTATGATATATCTTGGTGTGGGCCTCTTTGAGTTCATATTGTTTGGGACTCTCTCTGATTCCTGGATTTGTGTGTCTTTTCCCTTCACCAAGTTAGGAAATTTCAGTCATTATTTCTTCAGATAGGTTCTCAATCACTTTTTTTCTCTTTTTTCCTTCTGGTACCCCTATAATGCAGCTGTTTCTACACTTCATGTTGTCCCAAAGGTATCTTAAACTAGCCTTATTTAAAAAAATTTTTTTTTTCTCTTTGCTGCTCTGATTTGGTGTTTTCTGCTACCTTGTCTTCCAATTTGTGACTTAATCTTCTGCTTCATCCAACCTACTGTTTATTTCTTTTAGTGTAGTCTTCATTTTACATATTGAATTTTTTTCTGACTGTTTTTTTAATGGTTTCTCTGTTCTTTTTCATGCTGTTGAAATTTTTACTAAGTTTTCTGAAGTTGTCACTGTGTACCTTGAGCATTTTTATAACCATTTTTTGAACTCTATATATGATAAGTTGCTTGCCTCAATATGATTAGCCCTTTTTCTGAAGATTTCCTCTATTCTTTCATTTGTGGCATTTTTTTTTTGTCTCTCCATTTTGGCTGCCTCCCTGCATTTGTTTCTCTATATTAGGTAGATCTTCTATGACTACCAGTCTTAGTAGTGTGTTGTTATGCAGTATGTGTCCTGTGGGACCCAGTGGTACAGTCCACTTGATCATCTGAGCTGGGTACTCCAAGAATTCCCTTGTGTAGGTTATCTGAGCCCTTCTATTGTAATTAAGTCTTGATTGCTACTGGCCTGTTCACATATGAGGTTCACCCTCAGGCTGGCTGGCTGTGAGCATCGACCCTAATCATGGTGTATGAGCTGCTTTGCAGGTGTGCCCACATGATGTGGAATTTGCCTCAGCAGGGTCTGGTGTGTGCCAAGATATCCCTTTTCAAATGTCACTTGTGAAGCTAATTTGATCCTTCTCGGATGCTGTCCAAAGCTGGCTACTGGGTGTATTGGTTCTGGGGCTTCTTGGGAGGGACTCTGGTGCAAGCCAATGTCAGACTATGTGTTACTGGCCCTGGGAAACCTGTTTGCAGCTACAAAGTGATCTTCAGTGTGTGGCTGCCTGTTCTGGGTTTGGGTGTGTGTTGGAAGGAACAAGCTGTGTACCAAAGCAGGTTTCCACCAGCACCAAGGCCAGGGCAGGTTAGCAGAAGGTCCCAGGCACCCTAAGGTCCTTCTCTGTCTGCTGGCTACCTCTTAGGCTCAGTCACTGACAGAGCCTCCAGCAGTACTTAAGTTGCATGAGATGGGTTTTCAGTGAGTTACCAGGTAAGGTGAGTAGTGAGTAGTATTCACCAGATTGATACAGGTTCAACCTCTGTGCCAGTGGTGGGTCCGAGGCCACTTAGCAAATGTTCCAGGATACACCAATTGCCTATGGACCTTTTCGGTGTGGCAGGGTCTTAAGGAGTCATCAGGGTGAGGCCAGCAGAGTTTATCAGGCCCAAAAAGACCAAGATTTGACTGTGTAAAGAGAAGGCTCTATACTGGTCAGGTTTGTGAGGGGATAATGGCTCTGTCCTAGATCCAAACATCTCAGTCTCTTTCAGATTCTGCAGGAGCCTAAACTCAACAAGGCAGATCTGCTGGGAGTCAGGAGTATTAGGCTAGTGGGTCTCCATGAGGTGGGGTGTTGGTCCGGCTTAGGGAAAGGTAGGGGGAGTTGCCTACCCCTCAGAGCCACACAACTCAGTCAGTCTTGGAGTCTGCCTAGATCTCCTGGGGAACCTAATTCTGGCAGAGCTGGGCCACCAGGGGTCAGGAGGGTGGGGCCCACTGGGAGCCCTGAGGGTGGGACTATCAGCTCTCCCATGATGGGGAGGCATCAGTCAGGTTCACAGGAGAGTAGGGGGAAAGGATCCCACTGAAAAGCCATAAACTCAGTCTCCACACCCCCTGAGTCTGCCCAGACCTTTACACCCTGGCCGCAGTAGCTGACTGTTCAGTGGGAGGAGAGCTCTGCAGGATGGGGGTGATAGGGAGGCTGGATGGTGGGGCTATTGCATTTCCCCTGGCTGTTACATAAGGAGGGGATTGCTCCACCCAAGAAAGATGGCGTCTGTGGTGTGGGAGAAGGACTCAGCACAGGGAACCTGACAGCGGTCCCATCAGCTCTCTCCTAGAACCCCAGCCCGTCTCTCCTCACACAACTCCAGTCCACTCTGCCTTCCCTCCACTGGAGCCCAGGGGGAGTGGCTGCAAATGAGATTGTGTGCATGGCCCTTTAAGAATGTAACTGTTTCTCGCAGACTGCCACCTATCTCTCCCTGGTGGACAGAATCCCTGCTGATTTTCATCATTAGATTTTATGTGAGTGCCTCTTTCTGGCTCTGGTGATCTGGGCTGGGGAACCTGGAGTGACTCCACATTTCGCAAGGGGAATCTTTGCAGCTGAGATACCCCAATGAAATCTCGGCCACTGCCCATGTGAGTGGGGCCAGTCCTTTCTGCACTTGCGCCCTTCCTACCAGTCTCGCTGCAGCTTCTTCTGTAAATCCTTGGTTACAAGGTTCAGCCAGTCTTCAGTTGGTTATTCAAGGTGATTGTTCTATATTTTAGTTGAAATTCCAGTTTGGTCCTGGGAGGAGGTGAGTGTAACTTTCACCTCCTCTACTCCCATCTTGGATCCGTCAATCTTGACTTTTTAAAAGCCAACATTGTAATAGACATTTTAGTTGTAAAGTATCTCTAAATCCCAAAAGGTGATAACTGACCCAAACCTCACAGCAATAATGTAAATTCAGAATTTCACAGTGGATTATCACTCACCAATAAATATACTATGTTTTCCTTGATTCTAAAAACTTGATCCTCAACAACCTTAGGTTGAAAATTATTTTCATATCAAAAGTCATATTCCCCAGACTCTCAAATGTACCAGCTGAGAACATACCTAGGGTCATATACTGAGAGCATGGATTTTCGGTTACATAAATGCATGTCCTGCAGAATGAATGAGATCCTCTAATCCCCAGACCTGGTTACAGAGAGGGCCCTGCTCCCGGCTGCTGTGTAACATGCATAATCCCAGAAGAGGAGATGACTTTTTGTCTGCAAACATGTATCAAACACAAATTCAAAATGACAACATGTTTGGGGTTTTTCAGGGAATATTTACAGGGAGCACATGGCATTCCAATGGGAGTGTTCCCACTTTTGCTGTCCCTTGCGTGGCCTCTTTGGAAGGTTGTCCTTCAGTGCCTGGCAGTTCTGGGGGAGATCTGTCCGAGAGATGTGTGGTCCTCTGCTTAGGAGCATGGGCAGTGTTTTTTTTTTTCCAATTAAAAGTGGACAAGTTGTAATTTAGAAATACATGGATGCCTGTGGATTTTTAAATTGGATTTAAAAAGCTGTGGCCAGGAGTAGAGTGATCAGTCTTTAATTACAGCCCTGACCAGCCTGTACTTGGTCATGCCAGGTGGGGGAGGTACCACCATAGAGCAGAGTCAGGCATCTCAGGATGGGCTTTCTGTTCGCCATGGCGACGGAAGAGAGGACGCAGAGTGGAGAAGCAGATGCGGACGTGGGTACCGGGGGCACTGGCGATCTTAAGGACAGCCCAAACCTCGGTGAGGTACTGGAGACCTGAGTGTTTTGTTGAGGGGTTTCAGCCGATCACTAAACTAGGGCTGTCGGTCATATAGTTCCTGCATTACTAAGGGAATAGAGTGCAGTAAAATGTTTGCTGATTTTATGCCGCTGATTTTGAAACCCTCTGGTTGTTGAGAAAACATTGGTGTTATGTATGGTTGAAGCTAAATGAAGAAATGGAACATTTAATCATAGCGTGTTTGAGGGAAAAGGACCTTCGAGTTACCTGAGCCAGGGTCCAGACGGTCTGGAAATGAGCCAGGTGGAAAGTGGCCCAGGGGACTCGGCAACACGTGCCCCAAATAAAGGGTTTGTGCTGCTCAGCCAGGTCTCCCTGCATCTTTCTATTCTTCAAAAGAAGCTGGGAGCCTGGAATTCTATGTGTAATCTCTTCTAGGTATTGGCAACTAACCAAAACCACTCAAAATGCCATGCAGGCCAAGCTGAGTGTGTCCGTGAGCACTCTGATGTCTGTGGTCTCCCTCGTTCTACAGATGCGATGACTGGTGGCCCCAGGTTCTGGCGCTGACTTGGGGCAGCCTGAGGCCCAGCTTCCTGTATGGGAGGCTGGTTTTCTTGTCTTCCCAAGGACCATTTCCGGGCACACTCTGGAGTGACAGTGGTGTGCAGGGTGTTCTGGCTGGCGGGCTGCTCACCTTCTAATGATCTTGAAAGCTCTTTCTGGAAGTCCACTGTCATGGCCAGCTGGACTTCCCTGAGGTGTGGCTTCTACGCCTGGGTGTTCATGTCACACAGGCCAGGGGGGGCTGGATTCTTGAGCCATTCGTGTGCTTTCCTTCTTCCGTGGGTGGCGGGTAATCTCCACACACTTGGACCCCGAGGCAGACTCCGTCAGCCCGAAGATCAGTGTACCCAAGTGTGCAGTGTAGGAGGAAGGAGCCAGGGATGGGTGGAGAGGGAAAAGTTCCAAAGAGATTCAGACAACTCTACCCTCCCACCACCCCAGGTTTCTGCTCGTGGACCTCAGCCTCACCTGAGACTGACACCCTCCCCCAAGGGAGCTGGGGTCAAGTATCTTTGGCACCTGTTCTCAGAGTGGACCCCAAACCCCTGCCTGCGTTAGATCACCTGGGGATGGTGGGAAATGAGCAGTGTCCCGAGTGCTTACCAGCCACAGCCTCAGAATTAGAATATGGGGTTTGACCAGGAGGTTATTGTGCACATAAATGTTTTAAGAACCACTGCTCTGCAGATGGCAGAGGCACTGGGCAATAGGGCCTCCTCTGGATGGGCCCTGCTGTGCAGTAATGCGGCAGGAAGGTCAATGGGCCCTTCTGGCTCACATCCAGAACCAGAAGGCAGTGTTATGTGGTGGCCCAGGATGGCTATATAGGGCCAGTGTTGTGTGACCAGTGTTGTTGCACAGGGCCCTGCACTTGGGGTTTAACGTTCTGTGGTCACAGTTTTAAAACTCTTAATAATTAATTTAAGTTTTAATTGATTGAATGAATTGATTGGGGTGACATTGGTTAATAAAATTATATAGGTTTCAAGTGTATAATTCTTTAATACACCACCTATATAGTATTGTGTATTCACCATCTAGATAATTTTATTTTTGATTTTATGTTTTTTAAGTGAAGGCTAATGGAAGAATGGAGTGTGCGCTGGGGGCCTAAACCTCAATTATGTGGTTTTGCCTTTCTGCCTCCCCCCTCCCCTTCTTCCCCTTCCCCTTCCCCACCTCCCCACCTCCCCAGGACTGGTTCTCTGCTGGGGGTCCCCATCTCATCCTACCCTACCCTGCCCAGTGACTTCTTCTGTCCTCTCCCCTAGTAGGAACCTGGGTGCAGGCCCATGCTGTGTGCTCAGTAATGGGGACAAGACTGTGGGAGCCAGCGAGGGTCTAAACATGCCCAGTGAGCATCCCTGAGCCCCATGAAAGGTAACAGTAAATAGCAGATTAAAAAAGAACCTATCATGACAGGTCAAAAGAAAGACCACTGAGAAAGGAAAAATAGTTTTATTTTCTGAACATGGGGCCTCACATTTTCAGTTTGCCTTGGGCCTTGCAAATTATATAGCGGGCCTAGATGACCCTTTGCATAAATCTCATTCTTAGTGGGTCTATTTTACTGGTGACTCACATTAATGAAATGATGCATTTCTTAACCTAGATCTTTTCTCTCTCCCCATTTCACCAACTCTGTTCTTATAATATCCCAAGTCTTCTATATGTTAACAAGTTTCTGTGTTTTATACATTCCAGTCTTTTTCTTTCAATGAATGTGAATAAGAGGGATATTTGAAGAATAAAGCAATAATATATTAAAAATTCCCTTGTAAATTCCATGTAAGAGTTTTGGAGATTTTAAAGAGAATCAGACGATCACATTTACATGGTTTCTCTAATTATTAATTGTTCTGTTTTTAACCGCACTGGTTTGGTTATGTGGTTTCACTGTTTAGAGGTATTCTGTACTGCCTCAATGTGGCAGGCCAAGTCAGCAGGAGACACTTAGGACACAGTGTGTGGTCAGCGAATGTCTGCAGGACGGATGTGCTGGTGTCTTGGCAAAGATTTTAATATTTATTGTTTAAGGGGATGAGCCACTGATGACACTAGGCCTAGTTACTTCCAAATGAAAATTCTTCCAGCGTGTCACAGTTAACCATGTTTTTCTACTTGAAACACTCTCTTCTGTCTGTTTACAGAACAGCCTCTGGTTTTCCTCTGGTCCCTCTCTAGCTGTTCTTCTCAGTCTCCCTTTCTTTGGCTCCGTCTCTAACTTTGGAACAGTGGAGGGCTTACACCTGTGTCTGTCGTTCCTCCTCATTCCATATACTGTAGTAGATGAGAAACAGTGTCAGGAGCCAGGCTGTCTGGTGTAGTTGCTCTAATTGTGGTGGTCTTAGGCAAGCTGCTCAGTTAAGTTATGGTTTTCTGTGAGCCTGTGCTCCATCATCTTACATCAATTATAAGATGAGAATAATAATAACACTTCTTCATAGCTTACATGAGGATTAAATAATTTATATAACTCACGTCAAATGAATAGTAAATGTTTTCAGCTATTAAAAGTTAGGTGTTTTTGCCTGACCAGGGCGTGGCGCAATGGATAGAGCGTCGGACTGGGATGTGGAAGGACCCAGGTTTGAGACCCCAGGGTTGCCAGCTTGAGTGCAGGCTCATCTGGCTTGAGCAAAAAGCTCACTAGCATGGACCCAAGGTCACTGGCTTGAGCGGGGGGTTACTCGGTCTGCTGAAGGCCTGTGGTCATGGCACATATGAGAAAGCAATCAATGAACAACTAAGGTGTCGCAATGAAAATCTGATGATTGATGCTTCTCATCTCTCTCCATTCCTGTCTGTCTGTGCCTTTCTATCCCTCTATCTGACTCTCTCTCTGTCTCTGTAAAAAAAAAAAAAAAAAGTTAGGTGTTTTAGCTTCTGCTTCTGGTTATAATGAATGAGTGTGTAGCAGGCCAATATTCTTATCCAGAACAACCAGGTACGATAGACAAAAAGACGTGTTTAAAGGCACCAGAAAGCTGCCAAGGCAACCAGGACTTGGGAGGCCAAGATCCCAGAGAGGAGGGAGACGCACTGAGGTCTGGCTCACTGGGCCTGAAATTCTAAGCTGCTTTTCACCTTGATGCATCTACCAGTTCATCAGGGGCTGGTGCAGAGACTATGAAGGCAAGCAGCAAGTGACTGTGAGGTGGCGGAGAGCTTAAGAATGCTGTTAGAAGTTTTATCACCCTGGGGAGAAAAAAAGCAGGGATCAGAGCTCATCAAGGTATTGTATATGAATTGTAATAAATGCTGCATGCATTTAGTTGTGACCTATAAAGATTACACTCTAGAAGTAAGGATTCACTTAAAATAGACTAGGCCTACAAAGACAAACCCATTTTCAGCAAGCTAAATCTTTGATTGGATTAAGGCGATCTACTCCTATAGCTTGCCAGAAGTTAAGGGAATTCTCTCTGGCAGAAGCTATCACCCAAAGCCTTCAAACTTATTTTTGCAAATACTGATTGTATTCAATGAAGCATACCTGGTATATCCAGAGATGTGGCCAATGGTGAGGAGAACTATAGAAATATCTATATGTGATCCAGATACTGATAATTAGAGTTATCAGATACAATCAATAAAACAATAATGATAAATACTTTCAAGAAAATAGGCAAGATGGAGGATTTTAACAAAACAAAATAAAACAGGGATATAAGAAAGAAGCAAATGGGAATTTTAGAAATGAAAAATTAAAAAAGACTGGAAAAGATGGGTTCATCTGAAGATTAGACACAAATGAAGAGAAAATTAATGATCTGGAATATAGATCAGTAGAAGATATTATAGGCCAATTTATGGAGAGCAAACAAATGGCAAATGCAGAAAAAAGCACAGTAGGAATATGGGGCATGGGTCTAGAACACATGTACTGGGGTTCCCTAGTGGGAAAAAGAGAATGGGGGGGAAGGAATATTTGAAGAGATAATGGCCAAGATTTTTCAAAACCAACAAATGACATTAAGCTATAAGTTTAAGAGATGCTATAAATCTGAGGCAAGATAAATGCAAGGTAAATCACACATAAGCATTTCATAGTAAAACTGGTGGATATTAATGACAAAGAAAATATTGAATGCATCCTGGAAAAAATAGATTATCTTCAAAAGAATGACAGTAAGACAGCTGAATGTTTCAACTGAAATTTTGTAAACTAGAAGACAGTGGAATAATAGTTTGTGAGTATGCCAAGAAAATAACTGCTAATCTTGAATTCTGTATCTTATAAATATATCTGTTAAAGTGAAGGCAATATGACACTAAAAGCAAAAACAACAAAAGAAAAAAATAGGTAAACTGTCCCTCATCAAAATTAAAAGCTTTTGTGCTTCAAAGGACACCACTGAGAAAGTGAAGAGACAACTCAGATTGGGAGAATATTTTTGTAAATCACGTATTTGATAAAACACTTGTACCCTGAATATATAGGAACTCTTAATAACTGAACAACAAAAAGACAAATAACCCAATTAAAATATGAGCAAAGGATTTGAATAGACATTTCTCTATGGAAGATATGCAAATGACCAGTTAACACAGGAAAAGGTGCTCACCATCCTTAGCCTTCAGGGAAATGCAAATCAAAATCATGAGATAACACTTCACATTTATTAGGATGGTTAGAATACAACAATGAAGCAAAACAAAACAAGCAAAAAAACCCCCAAAATCCTCAAACCAACAGTGGGCAAAGTTATGGGGAAATTAGAACTCTCATGCATTACTGGTAGGAATATAAAATGGTATAGCTGGTTTGGAAAACAGTTTGGCAGTTTCTTAAAATGTTAAACATAGACGTGCTGTGTGACCCAGCCATTCCACTCCTAGGTATAACTACTTAGGAGAAATGAAAATAAATGTCTACATAACAACTTGAACACAAATGTTCATAGTAGTATTATTCATAATAGCCCAAAAGTAGAAACAACCAAATGTCGATCAACTGATGAATGTATGAACCAAATGTGGTGTATCTATAAAATAAAGATTTTTTTAGCAGTTAAGGGAATGACGTAAATCTTACAGTATGGATGAACCTTGAAAACTATACTAAGTGAAAGAAGCCAGTCACAAAAGACCATGTATGATTCCATTAATATGAAATGTCTAGAATAGGAAAATATGGAGAGAAGGAAAGTCAGTTAGTGGTTTTTGGAAGCTAGAGATGCTATGTTTCAAGAATGAGGAGTTACTGCTAATGGATACATGGCTCCTTTTTTGGGTCATGGAAGTGTTCTAAAATTGATTGTGGTGATGGGTACACAATTCTGTGAATATACTACAAGCCAGGGAATTATATACTGTAACTGGTGAATTATGTAGTATGTGAATTATATCTCAATAAACCTGTTAAAAAAATGGAGGTGAAATGTAGATATTTCTCAAAAATAGGAACTGAGGAAATTTGTTGCCAGAAGACTCTCACTAAAGAATGAAATGATCAAAGATAGAAGGACAGAAATGCAGGAAGGAACCGATGTGCAAGAGACAAGATAAAAATTGGGCAAATTGAAATGAATACTGACTGCCCAAAGCAATACTATGTATTGGGGTTCAAAATACATTTTTCAATATCAAAAGGTATAGACTATATTGAAGTGGTCTAGTGCCCTTACATTGTCTGGGAGATGATACCCATTCGTAGCAGGTTCTGCTGAGTCTGGAAGCCATCTGATTATTGTAAGGTAAATTACTAAAATAATAATGAACAAATATATACCTAGGAACACTTAGAATAATAGAAAGAAACGACAGAATAATAGAGACTAGTAGATTAAAGCAAAAGATTACAAGGAGGATAAAGGAACTAGAACAAGTAGATCAAATACTAAAATCTAGATTTAAACCCAAACATCAGAAACTACTTGATATAAAAAGACTTTGATTAAAGACTTTTATTAAAAAACTAAGTTGGTCAGTTGGTTTAAAAAAAACCCCTATGTTCTACTTAAAAGAGATACATCTTAAATATATGGGGCACCAACTGTTGTCAGGGAAAGACTGGAAGAAGATACACCATGGACCACTAACCAAAAGAAAGTGGTAAAGCTGTGCTGGTAGCAGAGGATGTCATCTTTAAGGTAAGAAACATTGCTAGAGATACGGAGGCAAACTCACAGCGCTAAAGGAGTCACTTCACTAGGAAATATAAACAAAGAGAGAAGTAAAATATTGATGGGATTAAAAGGAAAAATAGAGAAAGTCACAGTTGTAGTGGGAGATCAGAACACCTCTTTATAAAACAAGTGGATTAAAGGCAGTAAGGACAGAGAAGACACGGAAGTCCCATTCAGTAAGCCCTGCAGCTGTGAAGGACACATTCTTTCCATGGGGCCATAGAATGAATTTCAAGAAATTTCATAGAACTGGTATCATACAGAGTGTATTTTCTGGCCGTAAATTAAGCTAGATACCAACAATAAAAAAGATGCTAGAAAATTCCCACATATTTGGAAATTATGTAATATACTTCTAAATAATCCATGGGTCAAAGAAGACATTCCAGTGAAATTTAGAAAATATTTTGGGCTGCAGGTTATGAATATATGGCATAGCATATCTTGTGAACTGTAGCTAAACCCTAGTGAGAGGGAAATTCTAGTCTTAAATGCACATAATTGAAAAGAAGATGGAAAAATCTTAAGATTTTAAATGTTATAAAAATACAAGCATATTAAACACAAAGAATGTAGAAGGAAGGAAATAATAAAGATAAGAACAGAAATTAACAAGATACAAAACAAACTTAAAGTAATAGAAAAGCAATGTAATAAAAAGTTGGTTGTTTCAAAAGAAATAAATGAATAAAGACTCAATCCTAAACTGTTAGAGAAAAAAAAAATGGGAAAGCACCAATTACCAATGTCAGGAAAGAAAAAGGGGGACACCCCCACAAATCCTTCAGACACAAAATGTTAGCTCTTACCTTTAGGTATGTCAGTGCACTTCTGAGATTTCAACTGCTATATTTCTGTTCATGCCATGCCCCCAAATCAATGTCTCCGCTTGCTTTAGACATAACATGTAAAAACCAAAATCCCAATTTATCTTATCTCTCTGCCCCCTTAGCTTTTGGTCTGATGTTCACCATACTTGTAAAAAGGTACCACTCTTTATTAATCTGCTCAAGCAAGAAACCCAAGATTTTGCCTCTCTGTTGGACACTTTCACATTTGATAAATCACCAAGTCGTTTTGACTTTTCCATTCTCTTTTTCGGTGTCACTGCTCTCCCTTCTCCTCTCTGCATTTCCACTCCTTCCATGATTGTCCCAGCCACCCTCAAATCACCTCCAATTCCAGCACTTGCCTTCCCCTTCCTTCCGCACCTTGCAAAGCTGGTCCTGCATGCATTCATCTACCACCATTTCATGGCTTCTTGTTGCCCTAGAATCAGGTCTAAAGTCTGCTAGGGACAGAGGCTCCACCTCTAGAGCCCTTGGTCTTCCTTCTTTCAGTGCCTCGACTACTCACATTCCTGTCAGGGCTTTTGTATCCACTGTTTTTTAGTTCCCCATGCCCTGCACTCCTCCTCCAGGGAAAGCAGGAACAGAAACAACAAAGGTAACCAACTCACTGTCCTCATTCCCCTGGACTCCCACCAGCTGTTGGTGATCTGTCCCATCCATAGCCCGGAGTGCCCTGGGACCCGGCCTATCATACTTATGGTCAGCTCCCCAGGACGTGGCACAGTGCTTGGCTCAGAGAGGGGGCACGGAAAAGGATCAGTAATTTGAACGAGTGAGTGAATGAATGATAATGGATCTGTCAGAACCCTGAATCTTAGTGCTGACATTATTTTTCACCTTGACTGAAATGAGATAAAATGGAAAAACAGTCCCTGTAAACCTAAGTAAATTCAGTCCAGCCTTTTTCAGGAGAGAAATTTAATGCATTTTTGGTTATTTACTTAATGATAAAAAGATCTTGTAAAAGAATTCAAATAGTTACCAGCTTACCACACCCACTCAGTTTAGGCTCTTAATGGGAGAATCCTGACCTTTGTCTTTCTTGTAGAATTTGGCAAAGACTTTTGCCTTTGGTTGGTGAGCTGTGCAATTTGTTGACTCAAATAGAAATCTGGGGCTTGATTTAGAAACTGCCTAAACCAATTTCAGAACATCACTTCTCTCACTGGGGTTGGTGGCCACTAATAACATAACCTATTGAAGGTTTCTGAGGAACTAAACTCCAACCGCTTTCAGAGTAAATACATTCAGATTATTAAATCAGCCATGCCTGCTGAATCTTCAAAAAATGTTCTCATACTTCATCCTAAAACACTTATTAAAATACCTGTGATGTATATGTTATTCCAAGTGAGCCCATAGGGATTTAAAACTATTAATATGATTTGTTAGGATTAGCCAACAAGATCTATTTTCTTCTAATATCATGTAAATTAGTTTCATTTGGTCTTTTCTTAAGAAAACTGATCAAATGTTACATGTATTTTTTTATATCTATATATATAAAATGACCTCTTTATGTGGAACGGAGTCATTTTTTATTCACACAAAGGAATAAACATGAAGTGCATGTACAGTTTGAAGGATAATGAAGTGAATGAATGGCTTGTCCTCACTGCCCATCTCAGGAAATGGCAGAGGGCAGCCACAGCATGTGTGGCCTCCACCTTGGCCCTCCGAGGAGGCCATTCATTATGGGTATGCTGGCATCATAACACAGAAAGGCTTGAATGGCCGAGCTGGGGTTTTGTCTAGGTATTCCTCAGCACTGAAAGAAGCATGTGGCCCTGCTTGCTGGAACACTCTCTTTTCTAACTTCTTTTGCTTGTCATCAGAGTCCAGTCTCTTGTCTCTCCCGCCTTTAGAAGGAACCAGGAAGTTGAAGGAAATCATGGGCTTCATGATTGCCTAGCAACAAAAGCACCATTTGTAGGGGAAGTGGGTGTGGCCCTCTTAGACCTACCGACCGTGCTGACAGCCGTGGAACCGCTCTCAGAGCTGGGATAGCCCGAAGCGGGGCGCTGGCGGGGCTCATGGCAAACCTGACCCTGGAGTGAGGCGAGGCCGCAGCAGCGCCTCACTTCTGAGCCCGGAGCAGGCGTCATGGGCTGTGACCAGTGCGGTCCCAGGGCCCTGCGCTTGCAGCTGCTGTCTTGCGAGTCTTCGTGCTGTTATCTCTGGGCGTGCACGTTGTAGGCGGAGCATAATGAGACAGTGAAACATGCTCTGCAGGCTGGAGGGCACTCACCCTCCTCACCTCCCTGGGGGGTTCTCGGTTGCCTGCTTCCCTACTCCCCTGTGTTCAGGCCTTGCCACCCAGCAACTGCTGCCGTCCTTCCTCTGCGGATGGCCTTGGGCTCCCAGGGTGAGGGGCTGGGGCAGGGCAGTGCCAGGTGTGTGTGCGCTGTGGCATCTGAGGGCTGGGCAGGGTGGTGGCGTTCCTGCCTCGAGCTGGCAGTGGCGTGGCGCACTCAGAGGGCACTTTGGTGGGGCGAGCGTCTCACCCACCATCGATCCAGGCACTGAGCACTTCGAGTGTGAACTTGCCATCTCTGCTGGCTGCCCGTTCGTTGTGGGTCTTTCCTCACAGGAAGAGAAGATTCACTTAAAGCAACAGCAATAAAAATATTTCTAGTAAGTCCGGTCTACTGGACACTTCTGGTTTGGGCCAGTCGGACCGATCCCTGCTGGGCTCTCCCCTGTGTCTGTCATCAGCTGGAAGGTCACCTGGAGGCGTGCTGAGCCGGACGGCCTCCTGTAGTGTGTGGCAGTGGGCAGGCTGTCGGCCTCCTGTAGTGTGTGGCAGTGGGCAGGCTGTCGGCCTCCTGTAGTGTGTGTCAGTGGGCAGGCTGTCGGCCTCCTGTAGTGTGTGACAGTGGGCAGGCTGTCGGCCTCATGTAGTGTGTGTCAGTGGGCACGCTGTCGGCCTCCTGTAGTGTGTGTCAGTGGGCAGGCTGTCGGCCTCATGTAGTGTGTGTCAGTGGGCAGGCTGTCGGCCTCCTGTAGTGTGTGGCAGTGGGCAGGCTGTCGGCCTCCTGTAGTGTGTGTCAGTGGGCAGGCTGTCGGCCTCATGTAGTGTGTGTCAGTGGGCAGGCTGTCGGCCTCCTGTAGTGTGTGTCAGTGGGCACGCTGTCGGCCTCATGTAGTGTGTGACAGTGGGCAGGCTGTCGGCCTCATGTAGTGTGTGACAGTGGGCAGGCTGTCGGGGGCAGCGGGAGCAGTCGGGCATCCTGGAGGCTGGCGAAGCCGGCGAGCCATGTGGGGGCGGAGTTCCAAAAGCAGCGAGAGAGGGCGCCCGCCTCAGGGAGCGGGTATCTTCCAAGTCTCCGCCCTGTCATGTCTGCTACCTCCTCGGCCAAAGCAAGACCCAGGCCAGTCCAGATTCCAGGGGAAGAGAAAGAGCCTCCTCTTGATGGAAGGACCTGCAAAATCACATTGCAAGGGATGTGGGTTCAGGGACAGGAGGAACCAATGAAATGCCATAAGCAAATGGTATTTATTTTAGCTTTTCATTATCTTTTCCCCCTTTTAACCATCAGCATACATTTTCCCACTTCTGAACTATTACCAAAATTAGCTTAAAGGATAGTCCTGACGTGTGTTTATAGAATGCTGCTGGATAAATCTATTTCAGGGTTACAATAAGTTTTACTGCCTAGACTAAGGTTCTCTGTAGACCTGCTGCCAAACCCAGGTAATCATTAAGCCACCCCAGTAACGTGCCACTTCACTGGATTAAGGAAAGAAAAGGATCTGTAAATCCAGACGTGACGTTAGTCTTGTGGTAGATATCCCCTCCCCCCGCCCCCCCCCCCCCAGGTTGGTGAATCTGTTCTTCCTTTTTGAAAGCAGTGTCCTTCGTAGGCATGGTCAAAGGACCCAAATGACCTTGTGCAACCTGAGCGCAAGGAGCAGAGGGCTCTTTCTAAGTCCCTGGACCCAGGAGGAGTGGCACAGAATTCCAGGATATTTACAAGGGTCCCTTCTGGTGGATCTGCGAGGGATGCCCTCCTGAGAACCCTGCCCCCCACCAGCACACTGGCCACTGGTTTACAGCTTGCAACCTGATCCCAAGTCTTCCTGCTCAGTCACTGTCACTGCCCCTAAACTTCCCTAACGCCGCACTTTTTATAATAACCCTGTAACGTTATCTTCCCAGACGGCTCCCTCCCAGCTTTGTCTTCTGTCCTGAAGTGCCCGGCAGTGTCCTGCCCACGGAGCCTAGAGCCAAGAGCCAAGAAAGGAGTGCAGGGCAGGGGACATGCTGCCAGGGGACGAGGGTTGACATGAAAAGCATCGGAGTCAGGAAATTCCAGGGCCCTTAGGTCATTGGGGAAGACAGTTGACACGGGAGGCCAAGGGAAGGGATCAGGTTGCCTCCCTCTGTGTAAGTAGGAATGGAAGTTCCCGTCAGGAGCTGGTCTGGCGGGGAGGTGTCTGAGTCCTGCCCTCTGTAGGCTAAGTCTGGGCATTTCCGTCTGAATCTTCATAATAAGCAGATTGGAACTAACCTCCATTTACTGTCTCGTCACACTGTCGTATTCTTTTATAACTGTTATTGAGGTATCCCTGGCAAGACTGAAGAGTCCATTTAGCTCTGCAAAAATTATACCTAAAGCCGCCTCCCAAAATATGAACACATTGTTTGAATGTGTCAGTCCAGCACAGAAGCCCTTTATTCTTACTCCTTGTCTCACGGGATGATTTAATCTTGTGTATCCCAGGTGTAACGACGAGGTGAGGTTTGTATTGCATGATGGAGTGGGCAGTGTGTGTTGATTCATGCGGTATCTGCACAAGCAGCCTGTGTTGTTGGGACCCCTTTTGTGCCCATGTGTGCTGGCTCACTAAAGGTGGTGGTGTCTGACCAGGTGGCCTTGCTGTATGTAGCCCTACTGTGAGGACTCTACATACACTTCTTTTTTTTTTTTTATAATTTTTTTTTTAATGGGGCGACATCAATAAATCAGGATACATATATTCAAAGATAACATGTCCAGGTTATCTTGTCATTCAATTATGTTGTATACCCATCACCCAAAGTCAGATTGTCCTCTGTCACCTTCTATCTAGTTTTTTTTGTGCCCCTCCCCCTCCCCTTTCCCTCTCCCTCTCCCCCCTCCCTCCGTAACCACCACACTCTTATCAATGTCTCTTAGTCTCACTTTTATGTCCCACCTACGTATGGAATAATGCAGTTCCTGGTTTTTTCTGATTTACTTATTTCACTTCGTATAATGTTATCAAGATCCCACCATTTTGCTGTAAATGATCCAATGTCATCATTTCTTATTGCTGAGTAGTATTCCATAGTGTATATGTGCCACATCTTCTTTATCCAGTCATCTATTGATGGGCTTTTTGGTTGTTTCCATGTCCTGGCCACTGTGAACAATGCTGCAATGAACATGGGGCTGCATGTGTCTTTATGTATCAATGTTTCTGAGTTTTTGGGGTATATACCCAGTAGAGGGATTGCTGGGTCATAAGGTAGTTCTATTTTCAGTTTTTTGAGGAACCACCATACTTTCTTACATACACTTCTTAAGGGATTAAAAGGCACATATTCATTTTTTTCTATTTTAGTTGAAGGACATGCAGGCACAAATGGCTAACCTATTGGGCAGGGGGATCAAGGTCATGGCACTGGCTTAGGAAGTAATGACATTCCTTGTTTTTTGGAAGGGGGACTGGGGCAGTTTTATGGAGGATGCTTGGGTCTTGGAGGCTGCAGCTGCTAATTATAGAGAAGGAATACAACTGAGTATAAATGTCTACACATTTTGACAGTTGGTTTAAATGGATATTTTTTTCTCTTCTGTGTTCTGTGTATCATACTCACTCAATAAAATGATCTTTGAGGGAAGGAAATGTTTATGTTCCTTGGTGCCCAGTCCATGCCTGGCATATAATTTTGTTAAAATTGAACTATGGAAATGGTACTAGTTAAGGATGCCCTGAATGTGAGGAGAGGAATGGTGAGAACAGGCAGCCCTGCTAAAGTTTGGGGATTCTGTTGTGAGATGGCTAGGGCGATGCGGGGCTGCCTGTGGTGGTTCAGGGCTGGCTGGGAGCCTGTTTGGACAGATACTGGTGGGCTAGGGTGAGTGTTGAGGAAAACCAGGTATTCACCTCGGGCTGCTGGGAATAAAATCGGAAGGTATGGTGTGGAGATGCGTGTAGAAGAGCCATGGCTGCCGGTAAGGACTGCAGCTGCCACCACCAGGAATCCCCACGTCTGCACTAAGAGCAGCGCAGGGTGGGGTGGTGAAGGCCGAAAGCCCAGGGCAGGGTCTCTCTCCGCTTCAGACACCGCCAGTTAATGACCTGAGCGGGCCAGAGGGTGTGAGCCGCAGCTGGCTGGGGTTGCTTGAGAGAGCTGATTGGTATTTTCGGGCATTCTGTGAGCCAGTTGCTCAGCATAGCCATTATTAAAAATTTAATGATATAAATGCACAATTAATAAGTTATATTAAAAACAAAGATAATAAGGCACAACCTTCCAGTTATAAAATCAGTAAGTACAGACAGTGCAGTGAATATAGTCAGTAACATCGTAATAACTTTATACGGTGACAGATGGTTAATAGACTTATTGTGGTGATCGCATCATATGGTATCTTAATGTCAAATCACTGTGTTGTGCACCTGAACTAGTATAATATTGTATGTCAACTCTACTTAAATAAAAACAACCAAAATGTAAACAACAAAGATAATAGTAACTCAAAATATGTCACTTCTTAATTGTTTTATTACATTTCACTGCTACTTATTCCTTTGAGGTTTCTGACATATCTGTGTGGTAAATATGTTACATACTGGCAAGCTGCTGTGTGTCTTTTTGCAACTCCACGTTCAGTAACTTTACATTGTCAGCTTGAAATCAGCCGGGGTGGGAGCATTTATACCACACACACATGCACATGCTGCCCCTCTCCACCCCAGAGCAGAACGCCCTCTCCCACGGGCTCTCTTGTCGGCCGGAGTATGGACTTCAGAATGGCTCAGACCCCATCACGGAGCAGCAGAAACTCTCTATCCAAAGCTTCTTTCTCTGGGCTCACATGTTTCTAGGGGCTGAAGCTCAAGAAATTGTTGTGGCTTAAAGCGCTTTCATTATCCCCATCTTCTAGGCTGTTGATTATATGTGGGATTCAAAATAAGCAAATGTGCTGATACCATCAACAGAACAGACCAAGAAAGCTTTATTAATTAACAACACCTGTCGGCGTTAAAAGCTAGAATGAGCTGTGGTGAGTCCCACTCTACACATGGTCCAGTGTCCATGTTTCCAGGTCCAGTTTCTAATGGAATTTTCCACCTCGGAATCATAAAAGTCTGATTTCAGTCCTCAGGAGACCCTTGGCTTCGGAGATGCCTTCTTCAGGAAAGCATTTTTATTGTTGGTTCTGTAGGCTGGGGTGAGGGGGAAGTTCCCCTGTGCATTTCCCCAAAACCATGGGTGCACCTCTGACACCAAACAACCATGACTTTGGCCAATGGGATTCCTGGGTTTAAATGCTCTTGGATCAGATGACCCATCTGTAAGTGCCAGTCAAGAATGCTGAACTTCACCAGCACGCCCTCAGAGAACAGTTTGTTATTAGAGAAATAAAACAAGTGAATCAAATAGGATTAACCCCTTCAAACAATTTAACTAGGTGTTTCTTACAAATAATAAAGAACAAATTCCTTTCATTTTGTTGAGGATAACCAGAAACACGGACCTGCCGGGTCTCTAATTGAAAAAAAAAAAAAAAAAAAAAGACCAAAATCCCATCAAACTGTACTCTTAAAATCTGTGCAGTTTAATGTAAGTTATATTTCATAGAATTGATTTTACAAGAAAACAAAACCCAGCAGCCTCTTATAAATGCTGATTCTAGACAAGATGACAGCCTCTGTTTCTCTTGTTGAGGATAATAAACAAAAATTTCCTAGCAAAACAGACTAGTTCCTTGTTTGAAATCTCACTGCGGAAATATTATCAAATATTTACTTAGATGCTTTACAGCAGCCACCTAGCTGCCTCCGTTTTCCCCCAGTCTCCTGCGATTTTGAGATGAGCCACCCTACAGCCCGAGAGACCAGGCGTGAAGTTATGCATTTGCATTTCCTCATCATGTCAGTTTTAATCTTTGCATGTGTATTGATCATTTTAAACGTCACATAACGTTGTTGTTACAAACAACCTCAAAATCTTCATGACTCATCCCCACAAAGGCTTGTGTCTTGCTCTTGTCACTGCCCAGAGGAGGGAGGTGCTCCGTCCCGTGCAGCGATTCCAGAACCTAAGCCGCTCCTTCCATCTGGGGCTCCGCTGGTTCTCTGTATCTGACCACAGGGAAGAGAAGAAGAGTAGAAGGTTGTGCAGGGGTGTTGTGTTGCCAGGCCTGCTGGGGGCCTTATCCACTTTCACCCACCTTCCATTGGTTGGTACTCAAGTTAGATGGCCGAAGTCCAACTAGAAGGCTGGGATATGTGGTCTGTAGGTCCAGGAGGAAAAGGGACCCAGGACCCAAGGGCTCCTTCTCCTCCCCCCCCTTTCATCTACATCTCCTGGGTCCTGTCAATGCCACTTTTCTTAGTAGGTGTCTTATCTGTATACTCAGGATGCAGTTTGCTCCCAATCTGTTCATAGGAACATACTACCGCTTCAAATTATGATCTGAATTTTGGAATAATGCTTGATTTAAAAAAACAAACAAACCACATGAGGGCAACATGAAGTGATTTCTCCATCCAGAGTCCCGATCCCAGCAGCGGGCAGGGCTTAACAGGCTCTCTCTCTCTCTTTCAGCTCGACGACTGCACACTGCAGCTCTCCCACAACGGCACCTACCTGGACCTGGAAGCCACCCTGGCAGAGCAGCGCGATGAGCTGGAAGGCTTCCAGGATGACGCCGGGTAAGAGCCACCGCGGTCCCTGCTCGCTGGTCCTGACCTCCAAGAAACGGTGGCGCACTGAGGCCTGGAAAGATTTTGGAGAAACCGCCGTCCCTTTGGTCTTCTTCTCTCTCCCAGGCTCACAACAAGAAGGGAGAGGCAGGTGACAGCCTTAGTCACTGCCAAGTCTTCGGCATTTCGAGTAACACTTCGGAAAAAAATATTTTTCAATTACAGTCAACATTCAATATTATATTTGTTTCTGATGTGCTGCACAGTGGTTAGACATTTATACAACTTACAATGTGATCCCCCTGATGAGTTTAATACCCAACTGACACAGTATATTTGAGTAATTCTTCCTGCCCGGGCTACACGGGGTAGGAACATTTCTGGAAGAATTAGGCATATGATATTTACATACTTTTTCCTTTTTTTAAAAAGTTAAATATAATTGAATTAATATTTTCAAGATTTTAGTTGATTGACAACTCTTTTAAACATTTTTAATGATAACTTACTGGGTACTTAGTTTTCTGGCAGATGTCCTAGTAGATCATTTTATACTGCACCATCTTTTGAACTCATTACAATGGAAAAACAATTATTAATTATGTTAATTAATGCCAAATCACTTTTTAGTCTACGTCAAGAATTGCTTAATATTTCTGATTCCTGAGTCTGAATAAAGCGGTATACATATAAAATCAGAGATGTGTACAGAAAATAAAATCTCTGTGGAAATATACCCATAAAATCAGGCATTCCTGTATTTATTAAACTATTGAAATAGTCTTCTGATAAGGCCTCCTGCCTTCTTCCCTCATCTACCTAGAGTCAAGTGTATCTCTAATTTTACCATCTTCCTCCTCAGAAAACTTCAGGGACTCCCTGTTGCTTTCCAAATAATGCTCAACTATCTTAATCTGGTGGTCAGAGAGCTTCCCAAAAGTTGTTTTGACATTACCTAGTTTGAGTTAAAAATATATTACACTCAGATGAATATTATCTGAGAATACTGATTTTTTCATGAATGGCTCAAAAAAAAAAAAAAAAAGGAACCTTCTTAGTGTTAGTTTCCTTTCTACCTGACTCTACTGTGGACTGCTGAGTTCCTGGATTTTCCCTTCTTTTTTACCCTTTACAATTTAAAGCCCATTTTTCCTTAATTGTCCCTCTTCTCTTCTGCTATAATGCTGCTAGGTCAGAATTGGACCTGTCTGAATATCCAATGCCTAGCTTTATCTCAAGCCCTTATAGGCAATTTAGTGAACGTTGGTAGCCAGGTAAGAGAGGGGATTCCAGAATGGATTCCTGAATGTCATCACCACGAGCACCAAGAACACCGCGGTCCTGGGTAGGAAATACCAAGGTTCTGTGAGGATGCCCTTCCTGTCTCCAAGTGGTTCCGAGGGCCGCACCCATAGTGTGTGGGGAAAGACCTGGGAACTCCCATAGGGTATACATATGTGACGGGTATTACTATTAACTCACACCAAATTCTAATTATCATTTTTAAGAATTACTATATTTAGATGGACAGACTTGAGTAAATTCCATTGCTATAGTTTTTACCAGGTATTTGACCATGTATTGCTCTTACAGGGGTCCCCAAACTTTTTACACAGGGGTCCAGTTCACTGTCCCTCAGACCGTTGGAGGGCCGCCACATACAGTGCTCCTCTCACTGACCACCAATGAAAGAGGTGCTCCTTCCGGAAGTGCTGCAGGGGGCCGGATAAATGGCCTCAGGCGGCTACATGTGGCCCGCGGGCCGTAGTTTGGGGATGCCTGCAGAAGATGTCAGAATTCAGGCTGGATGACAGTTTAATTGGGTGACTGTATGGCTCATTGATCCAACAGATCCCAGGAGTGTTATGAATACTTCATTGTCAACCTGAAAAATTTTTTCTGTTGGCAGAATGCTTAAAGACCATGTCCTGTTTGATTTTTTTCCCCTCTTATCAAAAGTTGAATGATTTAGAGATAGCAACTTAGACAAAAAGTGTTAGTATATTAGACAACAGTATCAAGAATTAAGAGTCAGGAAGAAAACAACCTTTATGGAATCGTGCCATGCCAACCACTATCCTAGGCACCTTATGTTTGTTTAATTGCTCACTCTCTTACCAGTCATATGGTTGGATTGATCATCTCCATTTTTTGTTTGAAACAACCGAGGCTAAGACGTTAACTCACACACTTAGGCTGCAAAGCCAGTGGATGGTGGAGTGAGGTCTGAACATAGGTGAGACCGATTCCCAAGTCTGTATGGGAATGCCTCATTTTATTGTGGTTCACTTTATCGTCCTTCATGGATGTTGCCTCTTTTACAAATTGAAGGCAAGGTCCCCCACCAGCAAAAAGATTACAACTCACTTCATTGTGAGACTTGCTTTATTGCCTTGGTCTGGAACCAAACCCACAGTATTTCCCAGGTGTGTCTGTACTCCTCCACCATCCCAGGCGCATCTGGGCAATGGCACATGAGGTTCTACTCAGTACGTACGTTTGCACCATGCTTGACATACGCTGATCCATGCAAGGACATCCTCAGGCACAGGCTAACACTCTGGCTCTAGTTGAAACGGCACCCAACCATCCTGCAGGGTGGCTCCAGGAAGACACACTTACTGCCATCATCTGGCCCTGTCACTGCAGCTCGCACTGTCCCCATCGGCATTCAGGTGCTGGAAGTTTCTCTCCTGCCCTTCCTCAAGGGCCAGGAACTCTGCTGCAAGGTCACCACAGCAGATCCTGGCTTACTTTCTCACTTTGTTTCCTTCTGAATCACTGCCTGGCCCTGGGCCCATGGTCCTTGACCACGTTTCTGCACCGTAACAGCATGGGATGCTGGGGAAATGAAACGGTGGGAAGGCAGGCCTCCTGACATGGGCAGCTGCGGACAGGGGACAGTAGCCCAAAAGCAGCCCAAAAGCTGCACATTTGACAGGTGTGCTGTCTTCCAACTAGTCTTCGTTTGTGGTGACCCACCCCACATGCTTTGGGTGACACTCTCTTTGTCCAGAAGGGTGTGAAGAAGCCACCTTGACTGATCTCTGGTGGGGAGGTCCCTCTGTCCCTGACCTGGGTTGCGGAAAACATGCCAGAATTGTACTGTCCTGGCATTGCCGGGTGACCCTGGTTATGCCCGGGTTATTTACCACACAGCGCTAGCCGAGCTGGTTGGGAGCAGCCTGCAGGCTGAGCCCTCCTGCACAGGTGGGAGGTGTCTGGGCACATTCGCAGCGTCACTTGCACTGAGCATCCCAGCCAGGTCCTCTCCGGGAAGTGTAGCATTTGGCAAAGTCTGTGTGTCTGAGAACTCATGTCTCCCACAAACAGGAGTTAAAATATAATTTCTTCCTAGTTAGCAATTGCCCTATTTAGGCATGAAGGGGTCAAATGAAATACCATTCTTCTCTTGATTTCTATGTGTAAGTGATAGCAGAATGCCTCCTAATGTGATCATCTGACAGAGACAATGTGGCGAGCAGTGTGAAAATGACAGTGTTTTCCACACAGCATGTCCTGAGTGAATCTTCCCGGCTGGACGAGTTTGTTTCTTTGTTCTTATTCATTACCCTGCTCTTTTTTACTGGGACTAAAAATTAACTAACTCCTTGTTTAGAGTTATCACGCAAGCTATAGCTAATTGGAGAAGAAGGGGAAAGACCTTCAAAGGTGGAAGGACAAAGTACTGATTACGCTAGCAGAATGGAGCCAGCTCTGCTCATGGCTTTGCAGGGCTGGGGGACTGAGCAGGGGAAACAGAAGCCCGAAAGCCTCTGGGTAGCATGCCTGACCCTGCCGTCGTGTGACCTTGGGCAAGCCATTTGACCTCTCATAGGAGTTAATAAAATTTATTTAGAAAACGAGGCCACTATTACCCAATCCTGTTTCCCTCCCTGCATCAGTAGGGATTCCAGTAGGGTCTCTGGCATTCAAGGAAAGCACAGTGCCGAGCAGCATAGCTTAGTGGTTAGGGGCACGGGCCTTGTGGTTCATCTCGTAGGTGTACGACCAGGGGAATGTTATTTCATCTCTCTGAACCTCAGTTTCCTTTAAGTGGGGATAACATAGTCATAATACCGCCTCCTTGGGTTGTTGTGAGGTAAAGTGTGATGTATCTAAAACAGGAAGCTAGTTTCTGGTATGTGATACACACTCAAAGCGAGCAGCCCTCCCTGTAATTATAGTCAGCATTTGAGAAGATTGTACTTTAAAATGGGAATCATTGGATTTTAGACCTGGAAGGGCCCGTGCATTTTTTCTCTTTTTCCTTTTTTAAAGAAAACCAAAACTGGGCTGGCCCCCCCCTTTCTGCTTATTCCCACCCCACGGCCTCAGAAAGGAAACCAGCCCACAGAAAAGGTGGGCTTGCAGTTAGCTCTGCGGGGGTAAGGTGGGGGGGCGCGGTGGGTGGGAGTATGGCAGAGCTGAGAGTGGGCCTGGGCAGCACTGTGCTTTAGGGACGTTGTAAGGACCAGCATGGCTGCTGGATGTGGCGTAAGCAACCCCAGCTGCTCCGAACTTTGGGTGACTTGGAGCAGCCACCTTACCCCTGGCTTCACTCTGAGGGTCAGCCCCGAAGACAGCTGCTGCTTATCTGGAAGTTTGCTCACCTGACAGGGGGGCTGGTAAATACTCACCCCACCCCCTCTCCTGTCCCCAGGGGTGTTATGGGGGTGGCGAACGGCAGATGAAACCTGATGGAGGGGGTCTGGGGAGAGTCTGGCAGGGTGAGGCTCAGAAATGAAGGACGTGAAGCCAGGCAGGGGCGGGTAGGGCTGTAAGGAAGCCCGTCGGCAGGGGCGGGTGGGCTTGGCCCGCCAGCTTTGCAGTGGACATGCTTAGAGGGAAGAAGAGGTTTGGGGAGATCTCTGGTTAGACTCTTAGACACCTAACTGCCCCAGGGATCCGTGTGTGTGGGTGGGGGGGTCCCTGAATCCCTGAGGTTTCTGTATAGTTGGTGAGTATGCAGGGTTTTTGGGTGGGGAAGGCTTTCAGCTGCCTTTTAAATCAGATTCCCAAAGAGTTCTTTTCATCCCAAAATGTCAACTGTGAAGGAGCAAGAGCAGTTTTCCCTTCTCATTGTCTGCTACAAAAATTAACGTCATCCAGTCACATCTTTGTCTGGGTTTCCTCTGCATCTAGACCTGCTGCAATGGAAAACCACCTAAAATACATTTTAAACCTTAATTCAAAAACCTACTGAACCTGAAAAACCAAACCAGATCACAGACAGAAACTGTCTACAAGTTATAAGAAACTCTGGTTAGGGTATAAGAGGAAGCAATGAAGAGTCTCCCCTCTTTTTCCTCTTTCGTGATTATCTTCTGCTTGGAGTGCAGTGTGTTGTTGTCTGAGGCTTTTCCGGCCAATCAGTGAAGGGTATTAGGGTCTCCTGTCTTCTCAGTGCTGTGCAAGGCTCAAGGTGCAACCTCTAAGACCTGTTCGTGGCCATGGTCAGGAGGAAACTTGCCCTTTCACACAAGAGGTGCCGTGAGGGTGAGTTCAGTGCTGGTCTGGGCGGGGTAGCACAGAGGCCCTGCACACCAGCTCTGGCCTGCTGCTAGGGCGGCTGCCTCTGAATACCCCAGGAGAAAGCTATTTAGATGCTGGTTTCTAGGTGCCTACTTCAGGAGGTTTGCCCTGGGCCTGAGAACCTTGCCTTTTAAAAAACTCACCAAGTAGTTGGATGCCATGTTGAGGTTCTTGATCATGGAAAACAGTGCAACCCTCTGAGGAACTTCAAAAATTGCCCTCCTAGGCCCTGGCCGGTTGGCTCAGTGGTAGAGCGTCAGCCTGGCATGCAGGGGTCCCAGGTTCGATTCCTGGCCAGGTCACACAGGAGAAGCACCCATCTGCTTCTCCCTCCCTCCCTCTCTCCTTCTTCTCTGTCTCTCTCTTCCCCTCTCGCAGCCAAGGCTCCATTGGAGCAAAGATGGCCCGGGCGCTGGGGATGGCTCCTTGGCCTCTGCCCCAGGCGCTAGAGTGGCTCTGGTCGCAACAGAGCGACGCCCTGGAGGGGCAGAGCATCGCCCCCTGGTGGGCAGAGCGTCGCCTCTGGTGGGCGTGCCGGGTGGATCCCGGTCGGGCGCATGCGGGAGTCTGTCTGACTGTCTCTCCTCGTTTCCAGCTTCAGAAAATACAAAAAAAAAAAAAAAAAAGAAAGAAAAATTGCCCTCCCACACCCAGCCCTGGACCAAGGAAATCAGATCTCAGAGGTGGGCTCAGGCTTTATAAAGCCCCCACCAAGTGATTCCGCTCCATGAGGGAGACTGTTCCTGCAAAGGCTGCAGTGGGTCAGACAAGAGGGGATGAATGCCTGTGCTGAGTGGCCAGTGGGACTTGACAGGCCCTAAGTACCTTCAAATGTCAGACTGTATAATGGGACAAAGATGCCAGCAGGTAGGAGTGGGGGTGCAGGTAGGCGCTGGGCTTTATAGTATGGATTGGGATCAGACAGAAGAGGACCGACCTGCAAAGAGGGAGCTGCTGTGGAACCCTGAGACTGAGAGAGAGTGGGGCGAGTGGACAGAACTTTGAGCAGGGAGGCTGTGGTCAGGTGTGGCTCACTGTGGATGTGACCAAGTGGGCCTTGTGGCCGAGGTAGGCAGGTAGAGTGGGGCAGTACCCCACTCAATGGAGGAGGGGGAAGGAGCTGTGAACCTGAAGACGTGGTACTGGTTGGGGGGAGGGAAACAAAAGAATAAAATGGACATATGAAACCATGGGTAACACACAGAGAGATGATGGACTACTTACTGAAGTAGTGAGGTTAAGGGGCGCGGGAAATTGGGGAGGGGAGAAGAGGTTTATACAGGTTAGTCTGAGGTTATGTTCCACACTGAAGGTAGGAAGTGGCCAGGTGAGAATTATTGGCCTGGGCCCCAGCTGAGAAGCATCAAGGAGCAGAGAGACTGTGGGGGGTGATCCACTGGAGGGAGTTGTGAACCTAAAACTTCTCTAACAAAATGAAGTCTGTCTTAACAAGTGAGTAATCAGGCTGTGTCCAGGACGCTATGTTGGTTACAGATGCTCTCGGAAACGCAGGCTTCCTGTCTCTTTCTGCTCTGCCATCCTTAGGGTGCAGCTTCCCCCTTGGATGCTTCATCACAGTTAAAAAATGGCTGCTCTTCCTCCGGCATCACAGGAAGCCAGGGAAGCGCGCATTGGTTAGGGTGTATCTTCTCGGTGGTAACCAAGAGGTTCCAACATGGTAGTTTAAAGGCGAGAGAAGAGTCTTTCTTTCTTTCTTGTGTAAGGGTTCAAATGTGGGCAGTCCTTCTTGGGGCTGGTCGAGGATTTCATTTCTGTGTCTAGAGTTGCTTTGACTTTTCCCTGCCCACCTGCCTCCTGGCCGCCAGGAAGGAGGAAAGGGGCCGAGGGCGTGCTTGTCCATTCCTTGTGCATGTAGCTTTCCCTCACACGCCCGTGGCCTGACGTAGGTTCATCTGGGCTTGTGGCCAGGGAACCCTCTGCCTCTGTTACCATGGGTGCACAGTGGTCCCTGCCTGAGATGAAGAGCAAGTGTTAGTGCCAGTTAGGTCGGCCCCCTTTAAAGAGCTTTTCCAGAAGCACCGCCAATTTCCACATGCAGCTCACTGCGGAGAACTGTGTCACATGGCCACCTCTGGGGGCCAGTGAGACTGGAGAATGCAGTTTTAAAAAAGAATTTATTGATTTTAGCAAGCGAGTGAGAGACAGACAGAGACAGGAGCGTGAACAGCAATCTGCTCCTGTGTGTGCCTTGACTGGGGATTGAACTGGCAGCCTCTGCACTTCGGGATGACATTCCAACTGACGAAGGTATCCGGCCAGGGCGAGAATGCAATGTTGAGATGGGTACGTTGTCACCTCAAACAAAATTGGGTCCTCTTTATAAGACAAAAGGGAAACATGGGTGTTAGGTAGGTAACCGTGTGCCTCAGCAAAGAGAGAACATTTCAAAGAAAAAAAAAGGGCAGTTAACACCACGCCACAAAGAAACCGCGTTGTGAGAAGACCAAGGCAAGTCCAGGGGTGAGGTAAGGAGATGCAGGCTGTCCGCAGGGAGCAAGGAAGCAGGGAAGTAGTGGAGCAGAGGACTGAGGGTGAGAGGGAGCAGGATCGCACCCGAGCTCGGAGCTCTGAACCATTCCACCAAGGCTTCTTTCCCACTAGGGGCACCTAAGGATGAAAGGTTAAAACTTTAAAACTCTTAGAAGAAGATAGCAGTAAGTCTTCATTTCTTAGGGATGATGACACCAAAAGCATATTATTATCCCATTTGACAGTCAAGGAAGTTGGGGCTCAGAGAGGCTGAGTATCTTGTCCAAGACCACACAGTTGGCTTCCGAGTTGATGCTTTTTGTCTCTACTGTCTACGAGGGAAGGACCAGAATGCACCTGGAGACAAATGCAGTAGCAGCTGGCTCTCGTGGACTTGGAGCTTTTGAACAAATTAATCTTTGCTGACGCTGTGTTTTCACTCGCTGATGACTAGTTCAACTCCATCTCTCCATCCCTCGGGCAGAGCGCTGGCTGAGACTCACAGATCTGGAAGCTTTCTAAAAGGAAGCTTATTCCTGGGTGCTGAGGGGGCCCTAGTTTCTGTTCCTGCCATGTGGTTAAAACATGTATTTTCTACTCTTGATCAAAACCATAGTATAGTTCTAATTTGAGTGGAGGAATATTTGGAGGAATTAATTCTGCTGTTGGTTGCAAGAAAGTCATCAAGCTTTTGGCTCTATGCCACCTAATAATGTATGCACTGTTCTTACAGTCACAAAAATACTTTATATGTTATTTGTATAAAAATATTCTCTTGAGGGACAGAACTGAAATACAGGGGTTTCTGTCAGACTTACTTGGTTATACCAGACCCCACCCCCCACACCCCGCCCCAAGGCCATAGACATTATGGTAGGAACAACTGTGTGTTCTGAGAAGCCAGCAAGTTTTGGAGAGTTCCTGTAGCAGCAACACCCTCACGTCCCTGGCATGTTTGCCTTGATTGGAGTCTCCTTGAATTGAGTGTCTATTTTAGAAAGTTCTCTTGTCACTTGGGTAGCACTGGCCTTGGGTGTGGGCACTTGATTGGCTGTGGCCGGTCTCCAATGCTGGTGATGTTTCCCTGGCAGTGGTTGTGCTGATAGGAATGGAATCTGAGTCTCCCTGGGGAGGTACAGGTCAAATTAAATTGCTTTTGCCTCTGGGTCACCCCTGCTGTAAACAGGTGGATTCGGAAGGAGTGGCAGCTATGAAACTGATACCGCATGTCAATATCAGGAAGGAAAGGATCACTAAAGCGTTTGTACTGACTCTGCGCGGACAGCCTCTCACTGATTTTTGGAACGTGGAAACTCCATGAAGGCGGATACCGAAGTTTGTATTAGAGTTCTCCAGAGAAATAGAACCTTTGAGATATCTGTCTGTCTACCTAGCCATCTAGTCTCAGCTACCTAATCTAATCCATCTGGTCTACTGAATCTATCTAAGAGGGATTTATTTCAAGTAATTGGCGCACTCCATTGTGGGGACTGGCAGGTCTGAAATCTGTAGAGTGGGCCATTCAGGTAAAAATTGAGGTCTCAGTCTTGAGTCCATAATCTGCAGGGCAGGCCGAGTTTGTGTGGCTGCTGCCTTGAGGCAGAATGTACATTGTGCACCTTCATATGAAGAGTGGGATGAGTGAATGAATGAAGGGACTAACATCAGGGAGGGGATAGGGGCACAGGCTCTGGGTCAGACTGCCTGGGTTGAATCTGAGTTCTTTCCCTTCCTAGCTGTGTGACTTCAACTAAGTCGCTTAACCCTTCTGGGCCTCAATTTCCTCATTTTAAAAATAGCAATAATGTTACCTATTTTGTGAAGATTAAATCTGTATAAAGTGCTTAGAATCCCATCTGGCATGTGATAAGCATTCCATAAATCTTAACAACTATTATGATTATTATTTTCCAAATGCAAACTGATATTGTATCCCACTGTGGGCAGGAGAAAGGATACCCATGATTATTTAAATTTTCTCTGAAGGTTTTAGCCATGAAACAGAAGACAAAGGCATATTTACTACAAAAGTGGGGATAAAATGATTATTTTTAAATAGATGATATGAATATTTCCCTAAAAGAAGCCAAAAATAAATCAGCCAAAAGATTTTTAGAATCATTAATAGCTGTAAGATGGCCATACACAGAGGAAAACCATAAAAATTAACTCTCTCTAATATATCAGCATTAACCAATTAGAAAATACGTGGTGAAGTGAGGGAAGCTGTCAAGCTTAAAGGAACTCTATGATGGGTGTCCTCTATGCACTGGTATTTGATACATATATAAAACATTGAACTTCCTATAATTCTTGAATTCTTAGGATAAACCTTATTTGGTCCTATTATACTATTTTATTATTTTCGTAATTTGGTTTACCAATACTTTCTCAGATATTTGCATCTTAATTTTTTTTTTTTTGTATTTTTCTGAAGCTGGAAACGGGGAGGCAGTCAGACAGACTCCCGCATGCGCCCGACTGGGATCCACCCGGCACACCCACCAGGGGGCGATGCTCTGCCCATCCGAGGCGTCGCTCTGTTGTGACCAGAGCCACTCTAGCACCTGAGGCAGAGGCCATGGAGCCATCCCCAGCACCCGGGCCATCTTTGCTCCAATGGAGCCTCGGCTGCGGGAGGGGAAGAGAGAGACAGAGAGGAAGGAGAGGGGGAGGGGTGGAGAAGCAGATGGGCGCTTCTCCTATGTGCCCTGGCCGGGAATCGAACCCGGGATTCCTGCACGCCAGGCCGACACTCTACCACTGAGCCAACCGGCCAGGGCCGCATCTTAATTTTTTAATGAATATCCTCTTTGCTAGATTTTAGTATTGAGGTTAAACCACTAAAAACAGAGAGTCTTTGTATCCTCTGCAAACCCTGGAGGAGGCCGTACAGTGAGGTGGTTGTGTGGCAAAAGGCAGGATGCTGCTGGTGACTGTGGAGTCACTCTGCTTTCAGGCCTGGCTCTATTACCACCAGCCCTCTGACTTTATGGAGGCTATGCCATTCCTGCAAGCATTGTTTTTCTCATCTGTAAAATGGCACAGCAATGGTACCTACATCAAAGCTGGGAGATAGTGGCAGTGGGTGAGGGAAGAGAGTGGAAGGTGAAGGACCCCCTCTGGGCACCTGCTGCCCTCACCGCCACTTGTCCTGCTTTGGCCGGCTCCCTCGGCGTCCACAGCCCTCGGGTCCACACACAGAACTTCACACAGATTCCTTTCATCATAGGGTTTTGTGTACAGGGGCAGGCCGGAAAGGAGATGGCAGCTCCGAATGGTTGGCCTACCAGGTCCCCCTTAGAAAGACTGCCCTAGTTTTCATGGAGTTCCTGGAATTCTTGAGAGACTGGCCCGCACACTCACTGTGGAAATGGAGAATTCTGTGGGGAAACTCAGACACTTCCTGAAAAGGTGACTTTGCAACTGTTTGTTGATAAAAGTAGGGCTTCTCCAGAACTTGAATCGTTCTGAAATATTTTCCCTGGCCATCTATGCTTCCCCACTCTGGGCATCTAGAGCATGTACTTTGCCCACCTTTCGGTATTTATCATTGACTCATATCCGCTGAGCACGTGAATTGCAGACAATGCTCCGGGTTTGAGGAGTCCGGTGCTGTTCCCCGTAGCCAGGGCCTGGCTGCGGTAGGGTTCTGCAGTTTCGCTCCCCACTCTGGGTGAGGCTTCCGACCTGATGGGAGCTGGCCCCACCCCGGAACACCTGTCCTGGTAGTTCCCCAAAAAGCCGTTCGATAATTCAGCTCAGTGCACCTAACTGAAACATCCCTCCTAGTAGGATCACAAAAATGAGAGGAGTGTCAAGTGTCAACATCAGGATTGTCAGGAGAGAAAATTGTGTGTGTGGGGAAGAAAGTTTTGAAGAAGTGCTTGTAGGAATCTCAAACTTGTCTCCCAAAGATGGGTCAAGTGCTGTGTGTTTGTTGTACGCTCCTTGAGACTAGTGCCTTGCACACAGCAATGTAAGACAATCAAATGAACAAGGTAAGAGGGTGAGAGCGAGCGGTTTCTGGGGACTGAAGGGGACTGACTGCAGGTTCTCTGCCTACACAGCTGCAGCGAGGGAGGCTCCTGCAGGCTTTCGTAGGACTATGCAACTGGCTTTCTTTTCTCCTTTAAAAGAAGAATAAAAAGAAAAACCCTTTGGAATCATACTTTGCCCTCTTGTCTGTTCTCAAGAATAAAAGATATAATTATTTCAATGATGACTATCGGTTCATAATCACAATATTAATAGTGTAATCTGGTGAGAGGTATGGTTTCTTCCCCTCCAACACAACTGTAAAACCAGGAAGCAGGACAGGACTGCCAGACTCCATTACTGATGAGGCCCTGACAGGCAGAGATGAGAGTGGCCAGAGCACGATGGGAAGGGGAGTCTAGCCACCAAGAGCCCAGTGCGTTATCTGCTGCCACGCTGCTTGGCTGGCTCCATTTTACCTTTGTCCACTGGCTTCCTCTTTCCCCAAATCTCAAAGCCTTTGCTACCCCCAGGCAGCCAGGACTAGTGCTTGTTTCCACTTCTCATGATCTCCGTCAGCTGCTCTGTGCTTCAGTCCTCGTGTGCATAAAGTGGGTGAGCCCTGGTAGCAACAGGATCGGGGAGAGGGCCATCTTTTTCCTGCCTCGTAAGAAATGAAGTGAGAGGGAAGCGAAGGTGAAGGATGGCGTGTAAATTGGTGTTCCTGGTAATAAGTAGCCCGTAAGCTCTTTGGTGGACTCCCATCTTCCTGTAAAATATAAAAGCCCTGCAGTCTTGAGCGGATACACAGCAAAGCAGCTCTTTCTGATTTCCGTACTCTGTGTGCCCCTTTCCTATACCCAGAAAAATGTAAAAATAGCCATGGAAATGACCAAGCAGATTGTGTTGTTACATTCCTGGGATTTCACTTTATGGGCACAGATTTTAAAATTTTCCCAACATGGTCAAGCATGAGTACATGCAAACTCTGTGGATAGAATGAGTTGACTGAGTTTGGCAATAAAATGTGTGTGTCAATCTAACAGAGTCGAACTTTATTATTTTGTTTTCTGCAAAGCCCTGTGACATCACATTATTTCAGGACAGAGTCTTGTTCTGCTTAGGTCTCTGCTTACCCGGAACCCCTGTCAGGTGGGTTTGTCAGAAGCTTCAAGTTGTTTGACAGCATCTAGGGTTCTTCTTGTTGATTCCTGATGCCCATGTGTTTTTTAATTTCCTGTTTTCTCTCCATTAGGCGGGGCAAGAAGCACAGCATCATCCTAAGAACACAACTGTCTGTGAGGGTCCATGCCTGTATCGGTGAGTGACATCTGTAGAAGGGGGTGCTTGCCATCTGACCTCAGTGACTAAACACATGATGAGAAATGCCACTCCCAGGAATGCGATAGTCACTGTGATGCTACCTACTTGGATTAGCCTCTACTGTTGGCTTGGTTCTTAGTAAAGCAATTTCTAGCAATAGTTTTGAAACCCTGTTTTGCCTGACTTCCTTTGTTGTTTGGTCAGTGGACAGAGCTGGAGCTAAGACATTGTTGATGAGGTTCTCTTTGGTGATGCTAAGAGAGATGAGGTCCTTTCTGGGGCTGTGCCAGTGTCAATTTCCATGTGCTTCTGGGGGGTCTGCGAAGCTCCCTGTGGGGAAGTGAGGTCTGAGGCGCTGGTTTCTGGTCAAGTGATTGAAAGGGAAATCTGATGTCAGTGCAGTCCGGGGCACATGTGGATACTGAGAAATAGGGTGTTGAACAGATGTATTTGTGGTTCAGAATGGTTTGCCTGCGGTCACTTGGGAACCCCATTGGGGCCATTCCTGTAGCCATTGATTTTTTTCTGAACCCTCTGGTTTCCCAACCAATACACAAAGGTTGAATGGGACAGAAATAAATTACTGATGCAAAGCAGACAAACTCTCTGTAAAGTGTTTCTAAATCTGGCTTGGTTTCCTCCTGGCATTGGGCCAAACTGAGGCAAGTATGTAATATAAAAAGGAAAAAAAGAGGAACTAAATTTTACTTTATGCATAGAAGTTGTTTCATATCTCTGAGTAATTTTGCTTTTACTTAATATACACTGTGGTCTTAATTCAGGCCTCTAATTAGGAGAGCATAAGTCATCCTGTTGAAACCCAGTCTGCACCTGGAGTGTGGTGTGCATGGGCGGAGTGGAGGAATCATTTGTGGTCCTTTCTTCTTCCTGCATCCCTGCTGGAGACCCGGGGATGGGGGTGAGGGAGCAGCTGGATGTGGAGGGAAAGCTACATAATGGTACTTCATTTGGGGTTAGGCATGGTCAAACTGCAAGTGTCTTGAGTGACAGTCTTTGCTTAACTCCATGGCCCGGAGTAATTGTGTAGCAGACTCATAACCCTCAGGAGCTGGTGGGTCATGGTATCAGGAGGGTTTGTAATCTTGTTGGAAGCAAAGCAGGACCTGTAGGACCTTCAGCTAACATTAACCATACACTTCTCAACTGCCTGTAGCACTGAGTGACCATAAGCCATGTGTGTGCACTTGATTATGTTTAATTGGTTGCTTCTGCATTACTTGCTTTATATATATTTTTTGGTTATTTCATATATATATACATCATGCCTACCTGAAGAAAAGGCCTGTGACTCTTTTTGGATCAACCCCCCCCCCCCATGTTTGATCTAGAGCAAATCCAGGCATATAGTGTGCTAAACTGTTCAGTATTGGTTGAAATATAGCTAGGACTTGGGACATGAGTATCAACTGGCATTTCCCAGCAATAGAAAGACAGTGGAAAGCAGATTTACACCAAAATGCGCTAGTTCAAAATCCTAATGAACTAGCTCCTTTTAAGGAGCACTCTTTTGCGATATGTGCTTAAATATTTTAGTAGTTTTTCTAATTAGCTACTATGTTATTGACTCACTGCATTAATTCGTGTATTCTCTAGTCCCTTGTAGTCCATGTAAGACCCATATCTTACTCTCGTGGTATGTGAGTACCTCTAGCTAGTCCAGCTCACTCTCTCCCAGGACACACCCCCCTTTCAGCTTGAGGGGGTGAACTGTAAGGGGGTGCTTACAGGGTCAGTGTGTATGTTCCCAAATCTCTTTAAGCCAACTGCACTTGTTAGTAGAATTTTGTTATTTAATGAAATTGTAACATGAATATTTTATAAACTGTTTAAATGCTTAGAAATGTCACTGCTTAGAAAATCCATTGATTATATTGGGAAAGATTGAAAATTAGTACAAAAGCCTGCCAACATACCTGGGTTGTGACAACTACAATAGGTGGAAGGTATTGTAAAAATACAGGGCTCTTGTCTTCACGGGTATCTTTATTCTTGCTTGACTTCAAAGAACCTGAGGTCAGAAATCACAGGCCATGTTATTGGGATGGTTCATGGAGGAAGGTCCACACAGGATTCCAGGTAATAGATTCTTAGAAGGGCCATGGCCCAGAACAGGGTGTGTCTCCTTCTGTGCTATAAACGGGGTGACCATCTGTGCCCCATTACAGGCCAATCAGGATGGCCGGTCACTAGAACTGCAGGGTATAGTTTTAGGGTACGTATATATCATTTTTAAAGAATTTTCTGCTTTAATCAGTTTTCACCACTATTTTGGTCTGAGTATGTCAGATGAGGATTTGATTGTGTCAATTAACATCAGCATCCAAGAAGGCAAAATATTAAAAAAAAAAATCCCCCTTCCTGTTATTTGCAAGATCTGGGGAAGATTTATTATAATAGCACTAAATATTATCCTTTGGTTATATACAGAAAATGGAATGTATGCATCATGTGTATAAAGTACCAGCCTCCACTGTGATATATGCTTTCCCTTTCCAAATGGCAATATTAGGTGAGAGTTCTTGGGGATGAAAACAAACAAACAAGCCTGGCACAATCTTTAGTCAAAAGGACACAGGAAAACATGACAAGGGTGGTGGACAACCATTCACATCAGCAGTTTGAGTCGCTGTTTCTTTACAAGGTTACTTTTCCTCTTCACAATACAATAAACAGTTGAGTTATTATAGGTGTTGGACAATGGCTGATGTCTGAGGCTTCCCCAGGGATCTTCCTTCCCGCCTCACTGTTGGGTGAAAAGGATCCAGGATCAGCTTTGGCTCATGGCTTTAAAATGCTTTCAGATAGCCCTGGCCGGTTGGCTCAGCGGTAGAGCGTCGGCCTAGCGTGCGGAGGACCCGGGTTCGATTCCCGGCCAGGGCACATAGGAGAAGCGCCCATTTGCTTCTCCACCCCTCCGCTGCGCCTTCCTCTCTGTCTCTCTCTTCCCCTCCCGCAGCCAAGGCTCCATTGGAGCAAAGATGGCCCGGGCGCTGGGGATGGCTCTGTGGCCTCTTCCTCAGGCGCTAGAGTGGCTCTGGTCGCAACATGGCGACGCCCAGGATGGGCAGAGCATCGCCCCCTGGTGGGCAGAGCGTCGCCCCTGGTGGGCGTGCCGGGTGGATCCCGGTCGGGCGCATGCGGGAGTCTGTCTGACTGTCTCTCCCTGTTTCCAGCTTCAGAAAAATGCAAAAAAAAAAAAATGCTTTCAGATAAATTTTTCTAAAATAATGTTTTCCTCACCCCACTTTCTCTTCTCCTTCATTCCTGTTTCTATTAAGTGCAAGAATGTTTAGCATCCAGGACTGTGTGTTGATGAATTGGAGGTGACATGCCTTTGGAGTTCCCCAGTGTTAACTCTGGAACTCTGTATCAGTTGGGACAGGACTGGAGTTAAGCCTTCATGGTTCACAACTGAGCAAAGCTCGTGAAAAATGAAGGCCACAGGGGCCCTGCTTTGATGGTCACAGCCAGCAGCCGAGACAGGTCTTTTCTGATAGCACGGGAGTTCTGATGCGTTTGGCAGGAAGACGGAATGAGATTTTGGTATGAAGAGAGGCCCTGCTCCCCAGCCTTTTGCACCTCCGTCCTCCCCACTATAGTTTTTACTTCTTGGCACATTTTTAGTAGAACCACTTGATGTAACAGATTGTAGCAAACAATGCATAACTTGTCTTCTTAATCTAGCTTCTGTCTCTCCAAAAAAGGATGGTATTATCATGGGCATGAAGTTATATATGAAAAAAAATTTTGTGATAGGCAATGAGGAGTCTGTATTTTATGAGGTTAGCTAGAGAAAATAAATTTTTTGGTCCCTGCAAGAGATCCTCTTTCCAGACACCAGAAGAATGTTTGGAGGGCCAACTGGCTCTGATGACTAAATCTCCCCATGAAGAGAAAAAGAGCAGAAGCATTGTGGGTAAGGAATGGAATCGAGAATTAAAAAAAAAAAAAGGTTTGAAGTCATCAGGATCCTAAAGTTAATGTCTGCGTGTTTTCTACTGGCTAACTTTGAAGGCATTTTGTTTGGCTTAGAACTCCTGTGCTTCAGTTTCCTGAAGCCGACCCTGTTTTCCCAAACAAGCCCTGTTGATTGATTGTCTGGGATGAAGAAGGCTGACACTGTTGAGTATCCAGCATTAGTTAAACAAAAGGATAAAAAAAGTTGGCTGAAGACCCCAAAGTGTCATTTATACTAGTAGTTGCAAAGAAGAACCTGGCACAAAGGGTCTTCAGAGGCATGTTCCCCCAAACTCTGAGATGGTGAGGTCCCCCCATGAAGACAGTGATGACATAGGTAGAAGCTGGCAAGTGGCTGCATGAGATTAGTGTCATTGCTCATTAAGGGGAAAGTCACAGAGATAAAGACAACTTTAAAGTGCAAGAAAACAATGTAGGAGGGGGCTTTTCATGCACAGATGCAGAAAAGTAGCCAATTTCCAGCAGATATACCTGTAGAATGAGGCATGAATAGAATGTGGCATCAATCTATCATTTGCAAAGCATTCTCTTCTCAAGAGTGAGATCATGCAGCTGTGTGCTTTGCCCTGTACCAAGGAGGTGAGTGACAGTGGGGCAGTTCTTCAAGAAGACCGTTCTAGTGCAGTGGTCGGCAAACCGTGGGTCACGAGCCACATGCGGCTCTTCATCTGACGTGCTAGCTGATTTGGAGGAGGTGACTCCGAGGCACAGTGTGGGGTAGCATCCCGAGGCCATGTACAGTCTTAAGGGAAAAGTCCTGTATCCATGCGGGCTTTCGTGGGTGGTGATGGAGATAGTGTGTGTCCATACGCATGGATGACAGCTCAGGGTGCGGCACGGATTCTGCCCAGTGTCTGAACCACCTGTAGCTACAGTGTGGAGGGTGCTGGTCTTCAGTGTGCTGAGTGTGGGGAGTGGAGCTGTAATCCATGACCCTCTGTCCCCAATACCTGTCTCAGGTTTGGCTTTTTCATTTTTTTCCTTAAAATTTACTTATTGATTTTAGAAAGAGAAGAAGGGAGAGCAAGAGAGAGAGAGACAAAAACAGTAATCTATTTCTGTATGTGCCCTGACAGGGGATTGAACCGGCAACCTTTGCATATCGGGATGATGCTCCAACGAACTGAGCTATCCCAGCAGAGCTTGCCTTTCATTTTTAAGCCTGTGAAGGTGAGCATGGCTCCTCCATCCTCTCTCAGCTCACCGAGCTTTCTGACGGGGCCGAGCACTGCTTCCCCCACCTTGCGTGTCTCTTCCTGTCTGCGCCTGTGAGCCGGCTTTATGTGGCTGAGCCTCCTGGCTTTGCAGGGAGGCTCCCTTCCGGCTTCCTCGGCTGATATCCCGCCTGCCCCTCTGGTGGCCTGCTGAGTGCCACTGGACTTTGGCACTAACTGGATTCCAATGTGGTCCTTGTTTTGCCTCTTGACTATTTGGAATTTCCATTAAAACTAGAGGTTTCGTACTAGAAACAGCAAAATGCCTTTTTTGACACCGTTTGGGCATAATAACTACCTGAGTGCTGGTTCCAGATGAGAAGTCCTTTAGCACCGTGGGAGCTGAGACACCAGAGGCCTGTGTAGTGACATGTGTTAGCTTGGGTGTCCAGAGCCTCTGGGCATTTGGGGTCTCCTGTGTGGCTGCAGGAAGAGAGTAAAACAGGCTGTCTTCTGGCCAGGAGACCCCCGCAGAGCCGTTCTTTCTCCCCTTGGCCCCCTGCCCTGCTTTCCCTGACCTCAGGCCCTGACCTGGGCTTCTTGCTAACTCTCACCGGAGGCTGCTTTTGCTCCTGTCCTGCCTCTGCAGGTGGTGTCCCTCCTGTCCTGTCCCTGGATGTCACAGTGGCCAAGCTGACGTTGTCCTGGCCATATTCTCCCCTAGTGGTATTATGTGCATTTGATCACATTTTCTTTTTTCTGTCCTTGATGATGAGATCTACTTGGCCCTCCAGAACCCTGGAAGCCCAGCTCCCACCCCTCCTGCACAGTCCCCAGAGTGCCCGCTGCAGCCTCGGCACACGGTGGGGTTGGCTTTGCAATCTTGAGTCTCCCTCTGCCCCAGGAGACTTGTGGTGCCTGCATTTTAAAATACCTCCTCCCTTTCACACCCCATCAAGTCCATGACCCATTTTTGCCCAGGGTACCGGTCTCTAGGTAAAAACTAGCTCTGCGGGTTAATCAGATAAATGCCTCCCATCATCTGTTTCCTATTAACCTGCCTCAGCTCCCAGGAGGCAGAACCCACAGAATGTCCACCTTGAGTCTTGGCTGGCATAGGTCAGCTACTCCATAGGTGGCTACTTCTAAATGCCTTACAATCAAATATTGATTGACAAATATGCCACCCCCCCCCATGAAGGCAGAAAGGATATGGGAAGGATATAAAACAACCAACAGGTTTGTTGAACTGTGTGAGCATTTAGTATTTAGATGCGGGTGGGTATTCAGTTCCATCACATATCTGTCCACAGGTGCTATGATCTTAGAATAGATAGGTCAGGAATAATTTCTCACCAAAAATGAAAAGGGAAACGAGAATTTAAGGCATGTAGGCAAACATAAATATGGTGTGTGGTTAAAGAAATAAAGACACACACCTATGAGAGAGTTAACATGAGAACCTTCCAGGTATAGCTGGAGACTCAGGTCAGCTCTAGGAATTAAGAGGTATCAAGAAAGGAAAAACGGGCCCTGGCCAGTTGGCTCAGTGGTAGAGCAGGTCGGCCTGGTGTGCGGAAGTCTTGGGTTCGATTCCTGGCCAGGGCACACAGGAGAGGCGCCCATCTGCTTCTCCACCCCTCCCCCTCTCCTTCCTCTCTGTCTCTCTCTTCCCCTCCCGCAGCTGAGGCTCCATTGGAGCAAAGATGGCCCGGGCGCTGAGGATGGCTCCTTGGCCTCTGCCCCAGGCGCTGGAGTGGCTCTGGTCGTGACAGAGCGACGCCCCGGATGGGCAGAGCATCGCCCCCTGGTGGGCGTGCCGGGTGGATCCCGGCCGGGCGCATGCGGGAGTCTGACTGCCTCCCCGTTTCCAGCTTCAGAAACACACACACACACACACACACACACACACACACACACACACACAGAAAGGAAATACGAATGGGAACAAATGTGAACCGAGCCACAGGAAAGAAAAGCAGGTGCGTCAGGGCCTCTTACAGCAGCTTCACTTTATATTTGTATTCTTATCCCCGCCTTTTACTTGATTTAAATCGCTTATTCTCTGCCTCTCTAGAACTTTATCTTTCATCTCTAACACTCTCTAGATGTTGTATAATAGAATCTGAGCATATGTTACAACCATCATCAATGTGTACAGCCTTAAGAAGGGACGTGGAATTCTGGCCAAAAAAAAAAAAAGAGAAAAAGATGGTAGAAAATAGTCATGTTGGTGGGGACACCTGCAGTTGTTACAAGACTAGTTTAAACCACGTGCTGCCAGTTAGACTCTAAAGTTGCTGTCCAGCAGAGCCTTGAGTTACGTCCAGAACGCAACCCTGAGTGGAGAAACCATTGTGCTTTTGGTCGATTTCTACCAGCGTCTCTACAATGCTCTGGCCTGTCCCCTGCGCGTCTGACCTGCCTGTGGGTACAATGCAAACCCTAGTGACGGGCTCTCTGTCCCACGGCTGTCTCCTTGAAGAGGCAACTTCATTTTTGTCACTGAACAAAGTTTATGTTGGGAAAACGTCTTGTTAATAGAAATTTTGATAGCAGCGGGCCTGGAAGCTGAAGGAGGGGTGGATGGCTCACAGATGTCCTGCCGACTGGGGGTTCTCTCAGGACTAGGTGTGCACCCACATGTTTTTCAGGTCTTACTGAGAGACACAGAACAGATTCCTGACAGGGGGACTTTCTGGGCGTTTTACTGATTTCTATTGTGTTAGAAATACCTAATGGCAAATATTTAACATGGGAAAAACCCCTTGGAAGACACTGGTTGCAAAACAGGCGACCAATTCAGGATTTAATTCAGTGAAGAAAAGGTCTTAGGGCATTTGTTACAGGTGCTGTCGTCTCCAGTTTATATCCTAGAGTCACACAGCAACAGAATAGCAAAGGAGCAAATTTAGATAGGTGAGCATAAATGAAACCTTGTTATCATAATTGGAGAAAGAGAAAATTTATGTTTTTAATTGTACCCAGAGGGGATGTCTTTTCCCTGCATCCTGGTAACTGGATTGTGATCGTGTGGGCAGGAGAAGGATCCGTTTTAGGTTCTTAGGGAAATGTTTGTGGGACAAGTTATAATGTTAGGTATGCCATCAACACTTCAGTCATTTAACTTTTTAAAAAGACTCCGCTTTAGATTCAATGATCAATTTAATAACACTCTTAAAATTAGATAATGTATTTACAAGTATTTGTAAAATGCTATAAAAGATGATTAGTTTGAGAGAAACTCTGCTAAAAGAAATAACTGAAAAAGAAATCTCAGTTGTTTACCTTGGCCATTTAAAAAAAGTAACATGGACCACGTGTACGGACTGACTGACCTTCACAGATTCGTCCAGTCCCATCTACAGTTTCACGGACCCTGCCACCCTTCCTGAGCCACCGGAGGGGCTGAGGAAGGCGAGGCCCCAGGCGGTGGGCGTTTTCCTATAGGCCAAGTGCCTGGCAGGTGGTGGGACTAAGCTTAAGTTTTCCATCCTTGACTAGTGTTCTTTGCCCTGGTCTGTTACTTCTCCTTTGGGGCCATCTCTCTAGTCTTCAGCCCCTTTCTGGATTAGTGATTGCAGAGACCGGTGCAGCCCAGAAGGTTTGAAGAGTCTGAGAGATGCTTGCCAAAACATCTAAATAAATGTCTTTCAAAACATTTTCCCCAAGTGAAGTTTCACCAGGCTTCAAAGGATGGTTTTCCAGCTGAGTTCTGCTGTGGTTCACAGATGGCCTCAGGAGAAAGGAAGTCAGCTGAAAGAGCTGGCTTTTACCCTCCTCTTCAAGAGATGCTGATGTTTGGTAATGCCCTGAAAGGTCCTCCCTCCCAGCCAGGCTGCGACGCCTGGAGCTGGGGCTTCCACGTTCCTTCCGGGCTCCGTCCTGACCCTCTGGACGCACAGCCTGGCGTTTCAGGCTTCATGTCGGGAAGTCCCTGGAAAGGACGATGCTCAGCTGATGAGACTACGCGCTAGAAGTGGCTTCTAGCTTTAGAAGCTGCTCGGAAGGAAAGAAGGGTTCGGGGCTGGTGGCCTTGAGTCCTTCTGCTCTTTTCTGGCAAAATCTGTGAGGCAGGGGTTCAGCATCAGGTAGCAGCTAGCTCTGGATCATTTAAAGATAGACTGTTTTGTGTCCTGTACAGCACAGTGTCCGACTCACAGAAAGAGACCCCAAGTTATTTGTTGATTAAAGAAAGCTGCTGAAAGGGTCATGGTATTGATGACAGTTTAATTTGTTTACTTCAGAAATGTTTTCCTTGCCAGACCAGGCGTTGGCGCAGTGGGTAGAGCATCGACCTGGAGACTGAGGACCCAGGTTCAAAATGCCTGGGTCGCTGGCTTGAGCGAGGGTTCACCAGCTTGAGTGCAGGGTCGCTGGCTTGAGTGTGGGATCATAGATATGACCCATAGTCACTGGCTTAAAGCCCAACGTCACTGGCTCAGGTGGGGACACTCCCTCCCCCTTTCCGTCAAGGCCCATATGAGAAAGCGATCAATGAACAACTAAGGTGTCGCAACAAGTTGATGCTTCTCATCTCTCTCCCTTCCTGTCTAACTGTCCCTGTCTGTCCCTCTTTCTCTCTCTCACTAAAAGAAAAAAGTATTTCTTTGGTATTTTCTCAAGAAGAAGAACAAAAGGCAGTAAATGGGAAGTCACAAAGCTATGGAAGTGGGTAGTATGTCATTTTTGAGGGTGTTTCCAGGAGGGAGGGCTCTCGGTTGTTCAGGGTACTTTGTGACTGGGATTGCACAGCTGTGGGTGTTCATGGCTTCTGTGGCCTGTGCCATGCACGGCAATGTGAGTGGTGACTTGGGGACCCCTTGCTGCCCCAACCTGGGGTGTCCAGGCCTCCGTGGAGCTGTGAGCATAAATTTTGGTCCTGAGGTTGGAGGCTAAGAAGGTGGTGGCTTGGGCTAACAACCCGATAAATGACTGCTCTGTAGAACAGTGCTTCTAGGGAACTGGGTGGGATGCTCTTAACCCCATCATCATTCCCGGCTTGCACTCTCAGGGGAGGGTCTACTGATGTGGAGAATAAGCAAGCCCTGAGCACGTGTGATCAAACACTAAGGGAGACAGTTGAATGCAGGAAGAGTCATGTCAAGACCACAACCTAGCACCAAGTGCTAGCTACACTGAATAATAATTTTAAAGTTTACAAATTACGCTCTTAGTACTGTAAAAGCAGCCAACATATTCTGTATGAGTTGATATTTACAAAATGCTCAAATAGATAAGCTGTTTAAATCACACCTGAAGATACAATCTGTGTGTTTGTTTTTCCAACAACAGCCACACTAGCGGATGGGAAACTCTCACTACATGTAGAACAGTAATTTTGGCAGCTGGCTCAGTATCTGGAGAATTAAAAAAGAAGTTTTGTTTGGCTCAGGACACCTTAAAAAGCTCCCCCATGATATCATACATTGGCCTCTCCTCCACCTCATCTCCCTGCAGTGAGCTGGCAGCTCAGGGTGCCCGGGCACGGGGCCTGAGTCAAGGGCTTGATGAGGGCGATGTGGTTGGCCAAGGGTGGGCTGATCAGGCACTTGTCCCCTTCACCGGGCATTGGCTCCATGGCCTCAGAGGCCACGGGGAAGCAAAGCAGAGTGCCACGGAGCACTTTGCACTTCATCAGAAAGCCATAAAAAACAATTACCAGCCCATCAGGGACTTTGGAAAGGAGAGCTCCACAAAGCTGCCCTGGCTAGGTGTTGCCAAGGCCACTGTGCGTCACTGATGTGATTTGTGCTGTAGGTTTTCTCTGATGGAATCGAGTGGAATCTAGAAGAGAGATGTGTCCGTTGAGATGGCCTCCCAGAGGGCTTGGATCTGCTCAGGCCAGGTTTCTGAGGCCGGGCTGCTGGTCAGCTCCAGTGCAGTGTAAGAATGGGGACCCTCAGGCCCTGGCCGGTTGGCTCAGTGGTAGAGCGTCGGCCTGGCGTGCGGAAGTCCCAGGTTTGATTCCCGGCCAGGGCACACAGGAGAAGCGCCCATCTGCTTCTCCACCCCTCCCCCTCTCCTTCTTCTCTGTCTCTCTCTTCCCCTCCTGCAGCCGAGGCTCCATTGGAGCAAAGATGGCCCGGGTGCTGGGGATGGCTCCTTGGCCTCTGCCCCAGGCGCTAGAGTGGCTCTGGTCGTGACAGAGTGACGCCCCGGAGGGGCAGAGCGTCCCCCCTGGTGGGCAGAGCATCACCCCCTGGTGGGCGTGCCAGGTGGATCCCGGTGGGGTGCATGCGGGAATCTGTCTGACTGCCTCCCCCTTTCCAGCTTCAGAAAAATACACACACAGAAAAAGAATGGGGCCCCTCAGAGGGCAGCACAGCGGTGGGTTTCTCAGTGTGGCCTGCTGCCTCTAGCTGTCCTGAAGGTCTGGGGCACAGGCATTTCCAGGGTCTGCCTCAAGCCCTAGCCCTTGTCAGGACTCCTAGGAGGCTCCCGGCTGTGGCTTTGGGTTGAAGGGGGCATGAGGAATATGGGATTCTGAGTTTACCTCACTCCTCGGGGCAGCAGACCTCTGACTTAGGCCTTGTAAGGAGGACTTGTAGTGTCACCTTCAAATGAGGTTGTGGTAGAATCCAAAATAAAATATTCAGTTTTTTTTTTTAAAAAAAACAGCCCTCTTCTGGCTTTCCTTTATTTTTCTTAAATACATGGCTTAGAAGTGAAAGTTAAAAATTTAAAATTTAAACAGCAGGGCTCTAGAGCGGTCCTGCTAAGGTTCAGAGGCCAGTACTGTATCTGGAGGTGTTGGTCCCTCTTCCAGTGGGGGCCGAGGAGGAGCAGTGGGGGCAGGATTTGGATTCTGGAGCCAGCGTGGTCAGGCAGGTGGACCTGGGATATGCCTTTCCCCAAGTGGGGACCCTCTCGCTTCCCTTATGAGTTGCTGAAGGGGCTGGGAAGCCGTGAGGAGGTCTGAGGTGGAGAGCCTGGTGTCTGGCGGCTGTGCAGCATTCTCGTGACATGAGCTCTGTTGTTGCTGCTGTCAGGATTCAAGCCCATGGGGGGGGGGCTTGAACACATCACCGTCATTTCATGTTGTGTAATGTGAGACCTGTCCAGATTTACACATGACTTAGAAAAAAACCTCATCAGCTTTTATTAAATGCCTACTGGTTGCAATCACTGTGTTAATTGCTATAAAGGGAATAAGTACGCATGTAAGTAAATGCAGTACAAATAAGAAGCGGTCCTATCCTCTCTCATGAGTAATTAGAAGCTGTGTGCTTGATGATTCCAGTTCTCCCCTGAGTTCTGGAGCTGTTGTTGAGATTTGTGCTGTGTCCACTGAATACCTGAACTTCATCTCTTGTCCATCCCCATCCCCTTCCCCTACCCTACCCTTTATCCCCATCCTCTATCCCCACTCCACATCCCCACCCTCATCCCCCATCCCCTGTCCTCCATCCCCCATCCCCTATCCCCCATCCCCTATCCCCCATCCCCCATCCCCTATCCCCTATCTCCTATCCCCTATCTCCTATCCCCCATCCCCTATCCCCACCCTCATCCCCTAACCCCCATCCCCCATCCCCTATCCCCTATCCCCTATCCCCATCCCCCATCCCCCATCCCCTATCCCCTATCTCCTATCCCCCATCCCCTGTCCCCCATCCCCTGTCCCCCATCCCCTATCCCCTATCCCCCATCCCCCATCCCCCATCCCTTATCCCCTATCTCCTATCCCCCATCCCCTGTCCCCATCCCCTATCCCCCATCCCCCCATCCCCTATCCCCCATCCCCCATCCCCATCCCCTATCCCTCATTCCCTATCCCCTATCCCCCATCCCTCATCCCCTATTCCCCATCCCCTATCCCCATCCCCTATCCCCATCCCCTATCCCCCATCCCCTATCCCCTATCCCCATCCCCTATCCCCTATCCCCCATCCCCTATCCCTTATCCCCTATCCCCATCCCCTATCCCCATCCCCTATCCCCCATCCCCTATCCCCCATCCCCTATCCCCTATCCCCCATCCCCTACCCCCTATCCCCCATCCCCCATTCCCTATCCCCCATCCCCTATCCCCCATCCCCCATCCCTATCCCCTATCCCCCATCCCCTATCCCCCATCCCCCCATCCCTTATCCCCCATCCCCTATCCCCCATCCCCCCATCCCCTATCCCCCATCCCCCATCCCCATCCCCTATCCTCTATCCCCATCCCCTATCCCCCATCCCCTGTCCCCCATTCTCTATCCCCTATCCCCATCCCCTATCCCCTATCCCCCATCCCCTATCCCCTATCCCCTATCCCCCCATCCCTTATCCCCTATCCCCATCCCCTACCCCCATCCCCTATCCCCCATCCCCTATCCCCCATCCCCTATCCCCCATCCTCTATCCCCCATCCCCTATCCCCCATCCCCTATCCCCTATCCCCTATCCCCATCCCCTATCCCCCATCCCCTATCCCCCATCCCCATCCCCTATCCCCATCCCCTATCCCCCATCACCTATCCCCATCCCCTATCCCCCATCCCCTATCCCCATCCCCCATCCCCATCCCCTATCCCCCATCCCCTATCCCCCATCCCCCATCCCCTATCCCCCATCCCCCATCCCCATCCCCTATCCCCCATCCCCTATCCCCTATCCCCCATCCCCTATCCCCCATCCCCTATCCCCATCCCCTATCCCCTATCCCCCATCCCCATCCCCATCCCCTATCCCCTATCCCCCATCCCCTATCCCCCATTCTCTATCCCCTATCCCCTATCCCCATCCCCTATCCCCTATCCCCCATCCCCTATCCCCATCCCCTATCCCCATCCCCTATCCCCATCCCCTATCCCCATCCCCTGTCCCCCATCCCCTATCCCCCATCCCCTATCCCCCATCCCCTATCCCCATCCCCCATCCCCCATCCCCTATCCCCCATCCCCCATCCCCATCCCCTATCCCCCATCCCCTATCCCCTATCCCCCATCCCCTATCCCCCATCCCCTATCCCCATCCCCTATCCCCACTCCCCACCCCATCCCTCATCTCCACTCCCCATCCCCATCCCATCAGAGAGGCTGCTGCCCACCCACCTCTCAGTCTCCAGTACTTTCAGCACTGTACTCTGACCAGTCCTCTCTTGTGTCTCCAGTTGTGTGAGAGCCCTACGTCTTGTTTCCCAGTGACAGTGACCGTTCAGGGCAGGTGGAAGGGTAAGCACACCTGGAAGGAGGAGGAGTCTGAGGCTTCCAGGAGCCAATCATAGAGCTGCCCTGAGCCTCAGTTTCCACACCTGAACTTGGGGAGAGTTTATTTAACAATGAGAATCTTCTCTATATACATTTATTTTTCCCCTTCTTTACTAGTATGGTTACATTGGATTTTCTCTTGAATCTTTTGTCTTTTTTTGTGTGTTTTTTCTCCAAGGGTATTTGCTCACAAAATTCTAATTATGTATACTCTTTATTTCTCTTCTGATTCTGTAGTGTCCTGTGTTTTTCTGACTTTTTCCTGATTCTTAAATTGGACTAGATGGTAGGCCCAAGGTAAGTAGAGAGAACAAAGCAAAGCCCGCAGTCCCCAACTGATTCCTTAGGTCTGTTGTTTCTCAGACAGAAACAGAAAATGGACAGAACGCGTTCTCCGGACTGGAGCTCAGCCGTGTGCGGAAGCCTGAACGTCACAGCTGGGCAGCAGCCCTCCCTCCCTGCTGTTCCTACAGGGGTGTTTCTCCCATTCTTCCTTATCCCCTAGGAGAGCATCACTTCCAAACCCAAGAATCGAAGAATTCACCTTCTTATTTCAAAATGAATTTATGTAATTGCTCGTTATTGCCCTTTTTCAGAGCATTGATTTTTACTTTTCAGTCAGACAATATTATATTAGTTTCAGGTGTGTAACATAGTGATTAGACATTTACCGTATTTTTCACTCCATAAGACACACATTTTTACCCCTAGAAGTGAAGGGGGAAATACTCATGCATCTATGGAGCAAATGCTCATGTTTCTTAGCTGCTGAGGGGCGCTGCAGCAGTAAACATATGTAGAATGAGCACCAGCTCATTAGCCATGCCCAGATGGCACTGAAGATGGTATCATATATGAAAATAGCGAAGAAAGTGATACCAGTGATTGTGAGCCACTGAGCTTCTTAAATTCTGACTCTAGCGATGGTGAGTTCCTGGGGTTCCCAGACAACTATAATAGAAGAGTATTTGGACATTGAAGTCTCTTCTCATTTGTTAATAACAGGGCTAATGGTTGTTAATACCGCTGTTGAGTTTACACTGTTGAAATATTATGTGGTATATTAAATTAAATATTTTAACACACCATGTGGTTCAGAATATTTTTTTTCTTATTTTCCTCCTTAAAACCCTAGGTGCGTCTTATGGAGCAAAAAATATGGTATGTGAACTTGTGAAGTGATCACCTGGTAAGTCTAGTGTCCATCTGATACCACACATAGTCATTACAGTATTATTGACTGTATTCCCTACGCTGTACTTTCCATCCCCATGGCCATCCTGGAGCACTGATTTTTAAAAACCGTTGTCCACATAGACCCTGGATTTCCATTTCCCTCTGATGTGGGTACATCTCAGGGAAGCCTATGTCCCATTCTTCCTATTTCTAGAGAGCAGGGAATTCTCCTCAGTTCCCCAGGAGGACACAGTGGCTTACCCTGTACCACCTACTTTATTTCAAGGAAAGATGGGTAGATTTGAGAAAAGAAGGGAGCAGGTGGGGTTCAGGCTCTCTCACTTCTGGCCCCTGTGTGGGGCCTGAGGTCATGCCCTGAATGCACGGTAGCCCGTCCAGTTGCACATGCGGGTAAAACTCCATCAGTCCGCCTGGCTTGCCTCCTCTCCCTTGTGCTGCTGAGCGCAGGAGAGAAAGACCCCAGTGTTATCTACGGACCTCTGAAGCCCCACAGAGGGTTCTCTGCACACTGGGCTCAGGAGCTGGGGAGGCGGGGCTTTAGTTCTGTCCCTCCTGTCAAAGGCACGAAGCTGCAGGGTGAAGCAGCTTAGAGGGATGAGCTGTGTACATAGCAGAAAGGGGTGACATGTCCAGAGGGAGGTGACAGGCAGCTGCTCCTGCCTTTCTTCCCTCTGCACGGATGCCAGCGTGGAGCGGCGGGGCTGTGCCAGGCTAAATTAAAACTGGAAGTGCCCTGAGCTTTGTTCTTTTTAAGACTGGATATTTGAGATTAAAGACAAGGAGTGAGTCTAAAATAAAATGTGACTCCGTTGTGTTGTGCAGCCAGGTGTCCTCCTTGTGCTCACTGTTCTAGAGGAGACCGAACCTGTCCCGGTGCAGAGACCTGCTCCGACATGCACGATGGCCGCCGCGCTGAGCTCTATTCATCCCGATTTTCTGGGAGACATTCTCTTCCTTGATATTTTCAGTAAATACTTATTTAAAGAATGTAACCAAAGCAGTTTAGGGCACCACGCTCTGACCTCTGTTGCTTGGTGTATCAAGGTGTGAACAAGACATGGTTTTGAGACGAATACATTTGCAGCAAAATTGCTTTAGAAAAATGTTTATATGAAATGTAGTCAATAACATTGTAACAACTATGTATGGTACTGGGTGGTTATTAACTTGTCTAACTGGGGGAGTCACTTCATAAATTATTATGAATGTCAAACTACTATGCTCTACACCTAAAATATTGAATGTCAACTGTAATTGAAAAAAAAATAATTAAAATACATATAAGAAGAAAAGTCCCATTTGAGTGACTGAGATAAGAGACGGTGCACAGTCACCAGTGATGGTGATTCTCTTATGCCTCACAGGATTTTCCACTCAGAGCATCAACTATTAAACTCTGGAGTAATCATGTAGTAGAATTTATGGAAGGATTGATTGCTAAATTTGGGGGGAAATGATACCTGGACCACGTGGATAATAATATATCATTCATGCGTGAAACCAACTTGGTAAGATCAGGAGATCCGCTCCAAGGACAGGAAATGACACTGCCTTGGCTTTCTTTCCTTTCGCCCAGGAAAGATGGCTCATGAATATTCACCCACTTGTTGCCTGCGCACTGGGGAGTTAGGTCTGAGGGCGGGGCAGAGAGCCTCATAACTGGAGTTGCGGCCCCAAGTCAGGGTTCTGTTACTGCTGCTGGAGCATCTTCCCTTAGGCATGGGGCTCGTCGTCACGTGGTGATGCCAACACCTCTGGGAGGGGGTGCTTTGCTGTCATCAGGTAGAGGCCCTCAGTGTGCCGAGGCTCCCAGCTGGTCTGTGGAATAGGTTTCGAGGACCCTAGGGGCATGTTGCACCGCATGTTGCACCGGGAAGCAAAACGTGCGCACTTGAAAGGGGGAGGGCTTGTGGAACGGGCGGGAGGGGCTGCGGTTTCTGCAGCAGCACCGGTGTCTCTGCATCTACAGGGCTGCTGGCGGATGCCTGGGAAGCACCTTCACGTCCAGCAGGATGGGGCAGCCGGGTGACCCTCTGGTAAGGGCGCGGCTGGTCATTGTGCGCACCGCAGAGAGTGGGTTGGGGGCCTAGATGAAGTGACAACGCACTTCCTGCCCCTCCGGCGTCCGTTCTGCTGGAGGACGGCTGGTGCCTTCCCAGACGAGCCCCGTGGCCCCGCAGCTTCGTTTTGGGGCCCTACTACTCTCGAGTCCTATTCAGACTTCTGGGTTTTGTTCAAATATCCTGCTAGATCACAGGGATAATAATGTGTGGCCTTTTGTGTTCCCCACGTGTGCATTGGGGGCACCTCGAGAGTTTGTTATAGCCCCTGGCATGCATATGGTAAGTGCTGGTTGTTCTGCTTGGGGCTCTGGTCCCATGTAGGAAGGGGAGCTTTGGAGCTAGTCTACCTGGTTCATATGGGCTCCACCCATAACAGGCTGCAGCACCTTGAGTAAGTTACCACTTCTCTTTGCCTCTCTTTTCTCATTTGTGAAATGAGACAGTCAGGTTTGTTGGGGGGGTTAAATGAATTTATCCATCAGATGCTTTGAACCGTGTGCAGCCAATGGTAAGCACCACAGAGCAGTTATTATTGGCTTCCCCAGCACAATGCACAGTACATGTGGATCTTACAATATCTACATCGGGGTAGTCAACCTTTTTATACCTACCACCCACTTTTGTATCTCTGTTAGTAGTAAAATTTTCTAACCACCCACTGGTTCCACAGTATTGGTGATTTATAAAGTAGGGAAGTAACAATTTTATAAAATTTATAAAGCAGAGTTACAGCAAGTTACATACAATAATAATTACTTACCAAGTACTTTATGTCGGATTTTCGCTAAGTTTGGCAGAATAAATCTTTATAAAACAACTTACTATAGTTAAATCTATCTTTTTTTATTTATACTTTGGTTGCTCCACTACCGCCCACCATGAAAGCTGGAATGCCCACTAGTGGGCGGTAGGAACCAGGTTGACTACCACTGACATGAACGATAAAGACAGCAGCAGAGTTTGAGGTTATGGTGAGAGTTCAGCTGAAATATCAGACCATGAGGGGATCTCCTCATCTTCCTTTTCTTCCCAAAAGCCTCAACAAATTTTCCTGATATGCTGATAAGATGTAGTGGCCATTACTGAAGTGTTTGCTAAAAAAGCCTGCCCTACGCAGGGGACAGAGGAAGGACTGCTTCCTGCCGTCCCAGACCCTGACCCTCAAGCCGCTGTCCCTTCCCAGCCCCTTCCGGGGGGTGTGGTGAGACCATGTGGAGCAAAGACAAAGCTTTGCTGGGACCGAGCAGGATGCATCTCCTTCATCCCCTTGGTCCGGCTTTGTCTGTGTTTCCTGCTCAGCAGCTAATTTGTACCTTACCATGGAGTGGCTTCTTTTTCCTTTGCTGCTGGCATGGCAGCTGGGAAGGGCGGTTTTAATGAATTACTGTTTTCTTTCTGAGATTAAGCTTTCATTATAAATATAATTGCCGGCACACAGCCTTCTGGTACTTACATATTATTTGCCAATTAGGATAATGGACTAAAAAGTCCCTTGGACACTAACAGGGACAAGGTTAAGCCTGCAACTCAGCTCTGGGTGCTGGCGAATGAAGTCCTTTGCCAACTGGAAGCAACATATATCAAGTCTGCCCATAATACGCCTGTGCTGAGAGGTCTGAAAATATTCCTGACCTTTGAGAAAGAGAGATTAAAATTAGTAGGCAGGAACGCGGCAGCCCGCACCAGCAGTCTGTGATGTGGTCATTCCACAGTGTCTGCCACGCCTGCCACGTGGCTGGGGGACGGCTGCAGGAGGGGAGGCTGGGCCACTTTATTTTAGAGTTAAATAGTCACAGGCAACATTGAAAGCATTTAGGATGGATCTGGGTCTGGCAACTGGCATGGTGGTGTTTCCACTGCTTCTCCTGGAGGGCTTAGGTCTTTTGGGGCACTTTCTCTTTTCTTGTTTTTTTTTTTTTTTTTTTTTTTTTTTCACTCTAGACCAGAATTTCTCTCCCTCACCCATGTTGACATTTGGGCCAGATATTTGTTGTGGGTCATTTTGTGCATTGTAGAATGGTTAGCAGCTTCCCTGGCCTCTACCCACTAGATGCCAGTAGCACCCCCCCCCCCAGTTGTGGAAGTAGGAATGCCTTCTGGCATTGCTAACTGTCCCTTATGGGGAAGAGAACTGCTGCTCTGGGGCTGCCCCTGAGAGAGTGTGGAGGGACTAAGGAGCTGTGGCCATCCCCCCAGCAGCGCCATGCGTTGAGAGAGGAGTCTGGTTAGACTCATCCACACAAAGTCAATTGGTGTTTCATTCCCTCCGGGAACCAGTGATGACGAAGCCCCCTTTCTGTGCCTGGTACTGTGATAGACCCAAAGAATGCAAAGTGAGTGAACGTGACCCTAGCTCTCTAAAAAAGTTTAGGAAGAATATTCTGGAAGTGGTATATAGGATGCATTGGATGGGAAGGAGTCAAGCAGTCATGGTGGAGGAGAGGAGGCTGATGTAGCTGACCAGCTTCTCCCGTCAAGAGAGTACTAGAAGGGTCCTGGTGGAGGGGAGGGTCTTCAGAGCTCCCGCTGAGACATGTGGTTGGGGAAAGAGTGGTTGGCCCTGATTCCATGGTAACTGACCGCCGGTAGACTTTTCCTGCTTTCCAAAATGATTGAAAATGGTGTACAGTATTAAAATAACACAGAACAGTATATTTAACAGATACGAGTCATGACAGATTATAAGGAACAAAGAAGTGGATGTTACCAGGTGTTTCAGGATGAATTAGTTACTATAATTGGTCATTTGAACTCAGCACTAAGCTTCCTGGTAGTTTAATTGCAAAGGAGACCACTGCCTTCAAGCCTGGTTGTTTCTTTCTGTTTGGGATGTCCATTTAAGAGAGTCTGGAGGAAGAAACCAGTGCTTCTGCTCAGATTTAGACCCTTATACAAAGTCACAGACTACAGCAGGGGTCCCCAAACTACGGCCTGCGGGGCCGCATGTGGCCCCCTGAGGCCATTTATCCGGCCCCCGCCGCACTTCCGGAAGGGGCACCTCTTTCATTGGTGGTCAGTGAGAGGAGCATAGTTCCCATTGAAATACTGGTCAGTTTATTGATTTAAATTTACTTGTTCTTTATTTTAAATATTGTATTTGTTCCCGTTTTGTTTTTTTTACTTTAAAATAAGATATGTGCAGTGTGCATAGGGATTTGTTCATAGTTTTTTTTATAGTCCGGCCCTCCAATGGACTGAGGGACAGTGAACTGGCCCCTGTGTAAAAAGTTTGGGGACCCCTGGACTACAGCTTTAGCTATACGTTACAACAAAAACAAAAACAAACAAAAAACTCCACCCAACCTTGTTAAAATGGGCTTTTATCTATAAGCTTTTTGAAAAAATGGAAGCACATTTTAAATGTCTGCCTCAGCGGTCTCATTGAGCTCATTTCCATTTTCACCAAACCCTTTTTGAGGCCTCAGCAGGTGCCCAGTGGAGCATGGCAGGCTGGGCTCTGGTTTCTTGCAGGGTCCCTCAGTGTCATGGGGCATATAATACCAGTGTACAGGTGTGTTTCATTGAAAGTTATGTAGGCTGAATTCTTCAGAGAACCAAGCTCACTCTTGGGATTGAAGAGACCTGAGGAAGGCTCAGAGCAGCCTGGAGGAAGAGCGAGTACGGGAGTCCAGTTGTCCGTCGCTCCGGGATGGGCTGTGGTGGGGCATCTTCTGTCAGGTGGGAATGATTGCTACCCCGAGGAGATTAGAACCTTGATGGCTGGCTTGGCATTTTCGTGAAGTGGTGACACGAACTTTATTTTTTCCAGCCATTAAAAAAGTTGGTTCTGTCTTTCAATTGGTTCATGTTTATAAATTGAGTTTCCCTATAGTTATTCTTTATGTGTATAGGATCATTCATATTTAATACAAATTGGTTTGATTTAGCAATTAAACTCTAATTTTGTTCTTTTGAATAGTTAATACAATAATTTGAAAATTAAAAGGTGTAAAGGGCAAAGGGTGAACAGTCCTTCTCCTTCCCTGGTTGGTCCCTCCAGTTTGTCAGTGACATCAGTTTCCTCGTATCTCTCCAGGGATGGCTGAAGCATGAGGGGGCCAGTTTGAGCACACACAGACGCATGCATAGCGCTTGACTGGTGATACAGTGATTTACGCATTCGCTCCGAATCCACGCAGTGATAGTGAGGTGTTGAGTAAGAGGATCCATAACCTTTGAATGACTGCCTGAAGGCAGTCAGGACAATGTTCTTCATGAGTATTTAAGCTGACCTGGAGGAAAAAACAGGCAGAGGAAACCGAGCCTTTTCTAACTGAGCACAGTGAGAGGAAGAGTGCAAACCTCAGAGAAAGGGGAGGACAAGGGAGGGCAGCTGATTTTGTGGGGAGATGGTCAGGAGCTCAGTTCTGGGCAAGTTAAGTTTAGAGAAGGGGCAACATAGCTTTTCATTTTTACTTCAGAGGGTTTTATTGATTTTTAATTGAATGTACTGAGAGTAACACTGGTTAACATAATTGCCCAGGTTGCAGGTGCCCAGTTCTACAACACATCTCTGTACTCTGTATTGTGTGTTCACCCCCTCCACAAGTCAAGTCTGTCCAGCACCATTTATCCCCTGTATACTTCCCTCCCCCGCCCTCCACTGGCAATGACCCCTCTGTTGTCCATGCCCATGAGTTTTTCCTCTTTATTTGGTTGTTTTTTACTCAATCTCTCCACCCCCCCTCATCCAGCCCCTGCCCCTGACAGAAGTCAGGCTGCTCTCTATGAGTCTGTCTCTGTTTTGCTTGTTAGTTCATTTTGTTCATTAGATTTCATGTACGAGTGAAATCATATGGTTCTTGAAGGACAAGATATCTGGCTTAGGAATATGGTCCTGGGGGGTTACTGGTTTAGGGTTGCTCTGATGGAGCACACAAGTTCAGCAGTGGGTTGAGTTAGAGCGGCCCCATATTTATCCATCTACTTTACATCCTGCTCCCAGCGTGTCAGAGTATCTGTACTGTTAAACAGCAGTATCAGTCAAGAAGAGTTAAGATTTTTATTTTTGCTATCCTCATTTTTTTATAGTTCTATATCTACATTGTCAGAATAAATAGCTATTTTAAACTCTCCTGTTTTCATCTTCTTATTTACTCTTAATCCTTATGTTCATATCTTTCCAGTCATTTTGTGTCTGAAACTCATTCTCTCAAAACCGTTTTTATAATCATTTTAAGATGTTATTTTTCTGTTTTCTCCACTCTCATTCTCTCTTGCATGTACAGTGGAGTTATTCAGAGGGTATGTGACTTGTGACATCACAAAAAATTGGAAGTATAGGCAGATAGGCAAGTCTGGCTATATTTTAAAAGATACGAAAGAGACTTAAAAATGAAAACAGTCCTACTCTTTCTACTGATTATTTTTATTTGGGAAAACAGTTATTTTCCCTAAAATCTGTTATTTATTTTGGCATATAATGGGTTTATTTTTGACTAATTAATAAAATATTTAACATTTTCTGTTTTAAAATTTAAAAAGTAAGTGATGTAGATATTATTCACATAAACAAAGCTTTTTGGGGTCTTCAATAATTTGAAGAGTGTAAGGAGTTGGAGATAAAGAATTAGAGGACTGTCATTCTAGTAGACTCTTCAAGAAGGGTTTTAATGTTTTGCACATTTATTGGTATACTTTGCATTTAAATTTTTGCTGTACAGTATATCCTTGGCTCACATTTTCTTTCCTTGTTACTGTGTTTTCTTCTATATAAAGTGTTGCTTTTAAAAAGTCTGCTGATAATCTACTTTCTTACCTTTATAAGTCACTTGGATATTTTTTTCTTCTGCAAAGTTCAGTAATTAGACTGTGTGTCTTGGTTCAGTTTATTCTGGGCCAGTATTCTCAGAGGCTTAATGTGCTTTTTCAGTATATATTTTCTTTTTTAAAAAAGTTTTTATATGCCCTGGCCGGTTGGCTCAGCGGTAGAGCGTGGGCCTAGCGTGCGGAGGACCCGGGTTCGATTCCCGGCCAGGGCACACAGGAGAAGCGCCCATTTGCTTCTCCACCCCTCCGCCGCGCCTTCCTCTCTGTCTCTCTCTTCCCCTCCCGCAGCCAAGGCTCCATTGGAGCAAGGATGGCCCGGGCGCTGGGCATGGCTCTGTGGCCTCTGCCTCAGGCGCTAGAGTGGCTCTGGTCGCAATATGGCGACGCCCAGGATGGGCAGAGCATCGCCCCCTGGGGGGCAGAGCACCGCCCCTGGTGGGCGTGCCGGGTGGATCCCGGTCGGGCGCATGCGGGAGTCTGTCTGACTGTCTCTCCCTGTTTCCAGCTTCAGAAAAATGAAGAAAAAAAAAAAAAGTTTTTATTGATTGATTTTAGAGAAGAAGGAAGAGAGAGAAAGAGAGACATCAATCAATTTGTTGTTCCACTTATTTATGCATTCATTGGTTGATTCTTTTATGTACTCTGACTAGGGATTGAACCTGCACCTTAACTTATCAGAAGGACACTCTAACCAACTGAGCTATTTGGCCAACTATATGTATTTCAAATATTTATTTATTTTTATTTTAGGAAAGTTTTCTTGTATTATAGTTTTAAAATATTGGTTCTGTTCCTGTGTTTTCTTCCAGGACTCTCATTTTCTGCATGTTAGATCTTTTTTTTTTCCCTACCTGCAGTAATTTACTGTCTATTGAATCATTTTCTTCTTTCTTTTTTAAAAAATACTTTATTCATTTTAGAGAGGACAGATAGAGGGAGAGAGAAAGAGAGAAGGGAGAGAAGGAGGGAGGAGCAGGAAGCATCAACTCCCATCTGTGCCTTAACCAGGCAAGCCCAGGGTTTCGAATTGGCGACCTCAGCATTCCAGGTCGACGCTTTATATTGTTATTTCCTGTTTAATATCGTTTCTCTATATCTTTTATTCCATTTTTTAAACAGTAGGCTACAAATTTGACCTTTAAATCTGTCTTATGGCTACATTGTCCATAACGGTGTTTCATCTCCTTAATCAATTTTTCCCTCTAACAACTCTGCATGTGATTTGACCTTTATACTCCATGTTGCTCATTTTTATGTGAGATTAGTTTTCCTGAACTTTTAGGAGTTTTGGTGCAAGGTTGTTTTTCTAACATCACAGAGCTCTCTCCTCTATTATAGTATAGTGTTCGGAAACATGGCTGGTTGCGTTCTGAGATTTCTGGCCTCTGTTTCTGTCTCTCATTTTTAATTGGACCATCTCTTTCCTTTGTACCGCAGTTTCTGCCTTGCTCAATTTTGATTCTACTGCCAGCAGTCTCTCCTATCCTGGGAGGATGCCCTGGGGGCCAGTTTTAATAATTCACAAGGTCTGGACTATTCCAGATCTCAGTCCCAGCCATGAAATCACTGACTTGTCTGGTATTGGATCGGTCAGTACCCTTCTCAGTTTCAGTGGCTGCCCCCAGCTTGGCCTGTCATACTTTCCAGTGAATATCTGTTCACTATTTTGGATTCTCCTGCTCTCACATCAATCAGGTGCCTCATTGTTTCCCTCTGTTTTTTGCTGGACAGATGGCAATGCCATGCGTGTCTCTGGCTTTTAGTGGTTTGTCTGCACTCGCTTGCACTTTAGTGTGTGTTGGATTTATTTTTCACACACTTGTGTTTGATACTTACTTTATTGTAAATGTTGTTTATGGAGTTTTTGTTTTGCTATGTGGCTGCTTTTTTTAAAGATAGATTTTAGAAATGAAAAAAAATTATTTTGACATAATTGTAGATTCAGATGCAGTTGTAAGAAATCGTGCAGAGGGGTCCCCTATATCCATCATTCATTGGTTTTTCTATTTTTATCTAGAGTTCTGAAAGATTCAAAGCTTTTGCCTCTGCCACTGCCTCCTTCTTCATAGAATCCCCTCCCCATTGGTGATTCTTCAAATAATTTTCTTAAAATTGTTACTTAGCATTCAGTTTACCTTTGTGTAACAGTACCCCTCACCCCTCCAAAAACCCGACAACAATTGTGTGTGGTTTAATGATAGAAGTGTCCTTCCCTTTTATGTGGAAGTCTGGGGATGCATTCTAGGACTAGTACAACAGTTCCAAAATCATCAGCGCCGTGGCTCCCTCTCTCTGTAGCTCTGTCATTCTCGGCACACGCCTCACGGTCCTGGACGACTGCTTGAGCCCCAGTCATCACTTCTGCATTCTGGGCAGCAGAGAGGAGGAAGGGCTTGTCCCATCCTCTTCAAACACTTTTTGGAAGTTTTTGCTTTTGTTAATTTGGCCAGAATGTAGTCTATGGAGTTCTGGAGATGAATTCTTTTAGCTGACTGCATGGCCACCCTGAGTAACACTGTGGTTCTTTTAATGGTAAGAATGGGAGAGTAGACATTGGGATAAGCAGCTCAAAAACAAATGAGTTTTTCCTGTATGTGCTTGAACACAAACTTACAAAAAATGAATAAGTATGTGGGAAGTTAAAAGGATATTCTGAGTATGATCTTAATCTTAACATATTTTTCTTATTAAATTTATGCTGTTCTGCAAATGAAAACAATTCAGTGCTATGAATTAAACTTTTTTTGCACATATCTCAGATACTGATGGTATCTTGTCCGCATAGATCTTGAATCTCTTGGCTCAGTGGTGGGAGGGGAGAGATGGCTCTTCTTTCTGCCTTCCTAACAGTACTTTCTGGGTCACTGTCTTTTAAGTGTGACAACAGTACCAACTCCGAGTACATCCAAGTTGTGATGAGTGTGGATTCAAAGGGTTCCTTGGCTTCTTAACTTTGTCAATTTAGATAACTAAGCATCTTATAGCCTTTGAAACATATGTACCATGAGGAGACACATGAGGCAGTGGATAACTTTTCTATTTTCATACAGAAACTGGGATATACTCATGGAAGTCGTAGCTCCCTGATTTACTGGAGTCAAAGAATTTGGCAGAATCTGAGTCTGATGTTGAATTGGAAGAATTTGTGTTGGGCACACTCTTGTGTAAAATGTGAGAATCCACAGATGGTGTTCAGTGACTGGGGTAATGGAAAGGCGCGCCTCTCTTCCCACCTCAGTGTGTGTGTTGGCTATCGTGAATGTTACCATGAATACGTGTATGTGCTACCTACGCACAAATATCTTTTTGAGACCCTGCTTTCCGTTATTTTGGGTATATGCTCAGGAATGGTATTGCTGAATCCTACGGCAATTCTACTTGTAATTTCTTGAGAAACCGCCGTACTGTTTTCCATTGTGGCTGCACCCCTTGACATTCCCACCAATAAAATGCACGATGGTCCCATTTCCCCATGTCCTTGTCAACTCTTGTTATTTTCTATTTTTTGATTGTAGCAACTCTAAGGCATGTGAGGTGATGTTTAGTTGTGGTTTTCATATGAATTTCTGCCCTTATATTTTTGAATGCTCACCTTCATTGTCTTTATTTATTTATTTATTTTATTATCTTTTCCTAGAAAATTGAAATACCTGTACTAAACAGCCTCTGATAATGGTATTTTTTTTAAGTCCCTGCATCTCATCCAATCCATTTTTTCTTTCCTTCCTTCCTTCCTTCCTTCCTTCCTTCCTTCCTTCCTTCCTTCCTTCCTCCCTTTCTTCCTTCCTTCCTTCTTTCTTTTTGGTGAGGACATGTAAGTTCTACTCTCTTAGCAAATTTTAATTATACCATACAGTATTATTAACTATAGTCACAATGATTACATTAGCTCCTCAGACCTTATTCATCTTAATACTGAAAGTTTGTACTCGTTTTACCAACATCTCCCTATTTCCCTTTCTCCCATAAAATTGGCAACAATTTTCCTACTCACTGTTTCTGAGTTCAACTTCTTTATTTGGGAGGGGTTCCGTATAAAAGTGCTACCATACAGTATTTGTCTTTCTCTAACTTATCTCAGCCTAATGCCCCATCAGTTCATATGTGTTGTCACAAATGACAGGGTTTCCTTCTCTTTAAGTCTGAATTATATTCCATGTGTATATACATATATATGCCACATTTTCTTTATTCATTCATCATTTGACAGACACTTGAGTTGTTTCTACAGTTGGCTATTGTAAATGACACTGAAATGAACATGGGAGTGCAGATATCTCTTTGAGAAAATGATTTTCTTTCCTTTGGATATACCCAGAAGGGGAACTGCTGGGCCATCTGGTAGTTCTATTTTAATTTCTTTTTTTTTTGGTATTTTCTCTAATGATTTTTAACTGATTTTAATTTATTATGTTTACATAGATTCTAGTGTCGCCCCGAATGCATCCTCCCTCCCCTGTATTTCCCTCAACATCTCCTTTGCCCCCCTCCCCACAGCACCCTCCTCCCTTCTCTTCAGGTTTATCCCATCCTATCATCCCCTTTCCCTCTGTCCTCTTTTCCTCTGGTCCCTTTGATCCCTCCTCTGTCTCAATTCCGTTCCTCAGTTCACATTGTTCATTGGATTCCTCAAATGAGTGAGGTCATGATATTTTTCTTTTCCTGCCTGGCTTATTTCACTTAACATAATAGTTTCCAGGTCCATCCATGTTGTCGCAAAAGGTAAGATTTCCTTCTTTGTCATGGCCCCATAGTATTCCATTGTATATATGTACCACTGCTTTTTAATCTACTCGTCCTCTGACGGACACTTGGGCTGTTTCCAGATCTTCGCTATCGTAAACAATGCTGCTATAAACATGGGGGTGCATTTCGCCTTTTGAAACAGTGCTATAGTGTTCTTGGGGTATATTCCTGAAAGTGGGATAGCTGGGTCAAAGGGCAGTTCCATTTTTAATTTTTTGAAGCATCTCCATACTGTTTTCCACAGTGGCTGCACCAGTCTGCATTCCCACCAGCAGTGCAGGAGGATTCCCTTTTCTCCACATCCTTGCCAACACTTATTCTGTGTTGTTTTGTTGATGAATGCCATTCTGACTGGTATGAGGTGATATCTCATTGTGGTTTTAATTTGCATTTCTCTAATGATTAGTGATATTGAGCATGTTTTTATCTGCCTATTGGCCATCTGTATGCCCTCTTTGGAGAAGTGTCTATTCATTTCTTTTGCCCATTTTTTGATTGGATTGTTTCTCTTCCTGGTGTTGAGTTTTACAAGTTCTTTATAAATTTTGATTATTAACCCCTTATCAGACGTATTGTCGAATATGTTCTCCCATTGTGTAGTTTGTCTTTTTATTCTGTTCTTATTGTCTTTAGCTGTGCAAAAGCTTTTTAGTTTGATATAGTCCCATTTGTTTATCCTGTCTTTTATTTTCCTTGCTCGTGGAGATAAATCGGCAAATATATTGCTTCAAGAGATGTTAGAGAGCTTACTGCCTATGTTTTCTTCTAAGATGCTTATGGTTTCACGGCTTACATTTAAGTCCTTTATCCATTTTAAGTTTATTTTTGTGAATGGTGTAAGTTGTTGGTCTAGTTTCATTTTTTTTGCAGGTAGCTGTCCAATTTTCCGAACACCATTTGTTAAAGAGACTGTCTTTACTCTAATGTATGCTCTTACCTCCTTTGTCAATATCAGTTGTCCATAAAGGTGTGGGTTTATTTCTGGGTTCTCAGTTCTGTTCCATTGATCTATATGCCTGTTCTTATGCCAGTACCAAGATGTTTTGAGTACAATGGCCTTGTAGTATAACTTGATAACCGGAAGTGTGATACCTCCCACTTTATTCTTTCTTTTCAAGATTGCTGAGGCTCTTTGTGTTCTTTTTTGGTTCCATATAAATTTTTGGAATATGTGTTCTATATCTTTGAAGTATGTCATTGGTTTTTTAATTGGTATTGAATTGAATTTATAAATTGCTTTGGGTAATATAGACATTTTAATGATGTTTAATCTTCCTAACCATGAGCATGGTATATGCTTTCACTTGTTTGTATCTTCCTTGATTTCTTTTATCAATGTTTTATAATTTTCCGAGTACAGTCTTTAATCTCCTTGGTTAAATTTACTCCTAGGTACTTTATTTTTTTGGTTGCAATAGTGAAGGGGATTATTTCCTTAATTTTTATTTCTGACAGTTCATTGTTGGTGTATAAAAATGCCTCTGATTTCTGAGTATTAATTTTATATCCTGCTACCTTGCTGAATTCATTTATCAGGTCAAGTAGTTTTTTGACTGCAACTTTAGGGTTTTCTATGTACAATATCATATCATCTGCAAATAATGATAGTTTTACTTCTTCTTTTCCAATTTGGATGCCTTTTATTTCTTCCTCTTGTCTGATTGCTGTGGCTAGGACTTCTAGAACTATGTTGAATAAGAGTGGTGAAAGGGGGCACCCCTGCCTTGTTCCTGATGTTAAGGGAATTGCTTTTAATTTTTGCCCATTGGGTATGATGTTGTCTGTGGGTTTGTCACAGATGGCTATTATCATGTTCCCTGTATTCCCACTTTGCTGAGAGTTTTGATCATGAATGGGTGCTGGATTTTATCAAATGCTTTTTCTGCATCTATTGAAATTATCATGTGGTTTTTCTTCTTTCTTTTGTTTATATGATGAATCACATTGATTGATTTGCAAATATTGTACCAGGCTTGCCTCCCCAAAATAAATTCCACTTGATCATGGTATATGATTTTTTTCATATATTGCTGGATCCAGTTGGCTAATAATTTGTTCAGGATTTTAGCATCTAGATTCATCAGGGATATTGGCCTATAATTTTCTTTTTTGCGTGTTGTCTTTGCCTGGTTTTGGAATCAGAATTATGCTCGCCTCATAAAAGGAGCTTGGAAGTCTTTCTTCCTCTTGAATTTTTGAAATAGCTTGAGAAGGATAGGAGTTAGTTCTTCTTTGAATATTTGGTAGAATTCACTTGTGAAGTCATCAGTTCCAGTCTTTGTTTGTTGGGAGTTTTTTGATAACTGTTTCAATCTCATTTGTTGTAATCGGTCTGTTTAGGTTTTCTGATTCTTCCAGATTGATTTTTAAAATATTATATGTTTTAAGGAATTTGTCCATTTCATCTAGGTTGTCTAATTTTTTGTCATGCAGGTCTTCATAGTATTTTCTTACAATCCTTTGTATTTCTGTTGTGTGAGTTGTTATTTCTCCATTCTCATTTCTAATTTTATTTATTTGAGTTCTCTCTCTTTTTTTCTTGGTGAGTCTGGTTAAAGGTTCTACGATCTTGTTTACCTCTTCAAAGAACCAGCTCTTTGTTTCATTGATCCTCTGTATTGTTTCTTTAGTCTCTATGTCAGTTATTTCTGCTCTGATCTTTATTATTTACTTCCTTCTACTACCTCTGGACTTTACATGCTGTTCTTATTCTAGTTCTTTTAGATGCAGGGTTAAGTTGTTTATTTGAGCCTTTTCTAGCTTTTTAAGGTATGCCTGTAATGCATGAACTTCCCTCTCAATACTGCTTTTGCTGTGTCCCATAAATTTTGAGTTGATGTATGCTCATTATCAATCGTTTCTAGGAATTTTTTTTATTTCTTATTTAATCTTATTGTTAACCCATTCGTTATTTAATAACATGCTATTTAGTTTCCAAGTGTTTGAGTATTTTTCAGTTTTTTTGTTGTGATTGATTTCTAGTTTCATGCCATTGTGATCAGAGAAAGTGCTTGATATGATTTTAATCTTGTTAAATTTGTTGAGACTGCTTTTGTGCCCTAACATATGGTCTATCCTAGAGAATGTACCATGAGCATGTGAAAAGTATGTATATTCTGCTGCTTTAGAGTGAAAGCTTCTGAAGATATCTATTAAATCGAGTTGATCTAGTGCAGGAGTCGGGAACCTATGGCTCACGAGCCAGATGTGGCTCTTTTGATGGCTGCATCTGGCTTGCAAACAAATCTTTAATAAAAAAAAAACCATTAAAGATATAAAACATTCTCAAGTATTACAATCCATTCATTTCCTACTGCTCATGTTCATGGTTGCGAGTGGCTGGAGGCTATCACAGCTGTCCACCAGGACAACACCAAATTTTTATTGGATAATGTGTAACGTGCATGGGTCATTGTGAGGTCAGGAAGTAAACTTCCCTCCTTTTAATCAAGTAGTCAGCTAGCTAATTGCAGAAACCCTTTTGACAAAGAAGATGGCTAAAATAAAAAAAGATGAGGAGTATCGTACTTTTCAGCAGGAATGGACAGAGGAATTCGCCTTTGTGGAGAGAGTAGGTTTTGCAAGGTGTCTAATATGCAATGATAAAATTGCATCGATGAAACGGTTAAATATAAAGCGGCACTTTGACACACGCCATACTACATTTGCATCGAAATATCCAGCGGGAGACAGCAGGAAGAAAGCATGTCAAGAGCTACTGTGCAGAGTGCAAACTAGTCAGCAGCAACTCCGTGTTTGGACCCAACAAGGTGACTTGAGTTCGGCTAGCTTTGCTGGTGCTTTAGCAATTGTGAGAAACGGAAAGCCCTTCACAGATGGGGAGTAAGCCAAAACATTCATGCTTGATGTTGCCAATGAACTTTTTGACGACTTTTCAGATAAAGACAAGATAATCAAACGAATAAAAGACATGCCTCTGTTGGCAAGAACTGTTCATGATCATACCATCATGATGGCAAATCAAATTGAGGCAACACAAGTGAAGGACATAAATGTAGCACCATTCTTTTCTCTCACTTTGGATGAGTCAACAGACGTAAGCCATTTATCTCAGTTCAGCGTGATTGCAAGGTATGCTGTCGGTGACACACTATGTGAGGAAAGTCTTGCTGTTTTGCCTATGAAAGATAAGAAGGGAGGATTTATTCAAGTCTTTCACTGAGTTTGCTAAAGAAAAAATCTACTGATTGATAAACTTATTTCGGTGTGTACTGATGGTGCTCTGTGCATGGTGGGGAAAAACAGAGGATTTATAGTGCTTCTTCATGAACATGAAAAGAGACCCATCTTAAGTTTTCATGGCATCCTACATCAGGAGGCACTTTGTGTTCAGATGTGTGGTGAGCAGTTTGGTGAGGTGATGTCACTGCTCATTTGGGTGGTCAACTTTATTTTTGCCCGAGCTTTAAATGATTGCCAGTTTAAAACACTGCTGGATTAAGTTGGGAATAATTATCCTGGTCTGCTTCTGCACAGCAATGTGCATTGGTTGTCAAGAGGGAAGGTGCTCAGCCATTTCATGGCTAGTCTGAGCGAAATCCAGACTTTTTTTGAAATGAAAAACGTTGAGCATCCTGAGTTAGCTAACACTAAGTGGCTCCTGAAGTTCTACTATCTCGTGGACATGGCTGAACATCTGAACCAGCTCAATGTGAAAATACAAGGTATTGGAAATAGTCTTATCCCTTCAACAAGCAGTGTTTGCATTTGAAAACAAGCTGGAACTCTTCATCTCTGACATTGAAACAGTTTGTTTACTACACTTTGAAAAACTGGGAGAGTTTAAAGATGCATGCACAGCAAGTGACCCTGCTCAACATCTTGATCTCCAGCAGCTAGCGGGCTTCACATCTAATCTCCTGCAGTCATTCAAAGTGCACTTTTGAGAATTTTATGAGTGCACTTGTTCTTTTAAGTTCATCACCCATCCACACGAGTGTGCAGTGGACAGCGCTGACCTGAGTTATATCCCCGGTGTCTCCGTCAGAGATTTTGAGTTACAAGCTGCTGACCTGAAGGCCTCAGACATGTGGGTGAATAAGTTCAAGTCACTGAATGAAGATTTTGAAAGTCTTGCATGACTGCAAGCAGAGTTGGCATGGAAACACAAGTGGGGAGAAATGAAAAAACTTCAACCGTGGACCAGCTGATTGTCAAAACTTGGAACGCACTTCCCATCCTTTACCACACACTGCAGTGTGTGAGTATTGCTGTACTGACAATGTTTGGCTCTATGTATGCATGTGAACAGTCTTTCTCACATCTAAAGAACGTTAAGACCAACCTACGATCATGTTTAACAGATGGAAGTCTCAACTCCTGCATGAAGCTTAACCTCACCATGTATCAATCAGACTACAAAGCCATCAGCAAAACCATGCAGCACCAGAAGTCCATTAATGATAAGAAGTACTTTATTCATCATTGGTTAGAAACAGCATAACAACGTTATTAAAAAGAATTCAGAGACTTGTTGTACTTTAAAAGTGTTGGTCTTACATAAAATGCACACATTTACTTGTATTTAGTGTTAAACATATTGTATGGCTTTCACAGGATTACATTTTAAAATATTTGGCGTTCATGGCTCTCTCTGCCAAAAGGGTTCCTGACTACTGATCTAGTGTGTCCTTTAAGTCTGCTGTTTCTTTGTTAATTTTCTTTCTTGAGGATCTATCTAGTGATGTTAGTGGGGTATTGAAATCCCCTACTATTATAGTATTGCTTTTGATCTTGCCCTTTATATTCATCAATATCTGCTTTATATATTCAGGTGCTCCTATATTAGGTGTGTAGATATTTATAATCATTAGATCTTTCTGTACCTTCATTGTCTTTAAATGGAGACATCTAGGGCATTCTTCTATGATAAATGTGTATTGCTTTGGAATATTATGGGTTTTTAGGTGGTCCAGGTGCTGCCACTGGGCAAAAAGAAGCTTCCTCTGCACTTCATGGAGTGTAATTCTTGTGCTGAAGTTTGCTCAACTTTTCTACTGAACTGTCATTGTACTGTGGGCAGAAAGAAAGAAAGGACAGCAGAAACACAGAGGCTAAAAACATTGCTTTTTAAGAAAATCTCCTAAAATATAACAGACTTTTTTGGCAACCTTTTTTTTTTTAAATGTAAAGAGGGTCTTCTTGTTATTCCTTCAAAATTACCTGCTGGTTTTCAAAAGGTTAACAAAAGTTCCACTTAATTGGGGAAGATGTGAAACTCTGAGGACTGCAATTACTCATATCTGATTGTCTCCCAACCAGAGCTGTGATGTAACTAATGTCTTGTTATCATTTCAGCAGGGGGTGCTTGGTCAGGTCCTTCAGTGGCAAAACAAATGAAGTCTTTGGGTCACAGGCTTCCAGAGTACTCAAGAGAAAATGTGGCACTTTTTCTCAAGTAGGCTATTTAGTTATAATAAAACAATAGCTCTTGGCCCTCAGTTTCCCCATCGTTTCTGCTATTTTGTCCATTTTCCTTGTGCTCTATTGGTCTTGCTCTTTCCCTTTGTTCAGAATCTGAGTATTTTGAAATATCCCCTTTCAATCCACACTTGTTGGTCAGCTTGTTTCAAGCCACACATGTTTGTAAGCAAGTTACTGACCATTTCTACTTTTAATCACTGCTTTAAAAAATTGTGGTAAATATGCACCCATAAAATGTGCCATCTGAACCATTTTTAAGTGTACTGTTCAGTGGTATTAAGTATGTTTACATTGTTGTGCAACTGTCACCACCATCCGTTTTCAGAACTCTTCTCATCTTGCAAAACGGAAACACCATACCCGTTAAAGACCAGCTCCCTGTTCTTCCCTCCAGTCCCTGGCAACCACCTTCCTTCTACTTTCTGTCTCTAGGAATTTGACTATACTAGATTCCTCATAAAAGTGGAATCATATCTATTTGTCTTTTGGTGACAGGCTTATTTCAATTAACATTATGTCCTCAGAGTTCATGTTGTAGTATGTGTCAGAATTTCCTTCCTCTCTACGGCTGAATAATACTGCATTGTATGTATACATCACCTTCGTTTACCTAGTCATCCACCTATGGACATTTGGGTTGCTGTCATTGTTTAGCCATTGGGAACAGTGCTGCAGTGATCGTGGGTGTGCAGCTCTCTCTGAAACTGTGCTTTTGATGATTTTGGATGTATACCCCAGAGTGGATTTACTGGATTACATAGTAATTCTATAACCGTTGTCTTTGGAGAAGGAAAATGCAGCTGCCAAACAGTGGTTTGGATTTTGGTTGCGTAGGTGGATTTTGGTTGCGTATTGGTTAGGGTTGGTTGTGTACTGGCTTGGATTTCGGTTGCACATGGGGCTCGAGGGCAGTGGAGCTGGCATGTGGTCCTGCGGCTGAGTTGAATAGCTGTTCTGTTAAGATGGCTAAAGTGCTTTCGGAGCAACCCAGGGCAGAGGGGCGTCCAGTGCACTGACAGGCGTACCTCCTGGGTGCTCCGTGACTGAGTAAGCTCATGGAGACCCCAGCTGGGCAGAACTTGAGGCGGTGGCCCCTGTGATTCCGCTCACCCACACGTGCTATGAGTTCTCTTCAACCTTTGCTCTAAGCTCTGACCAGATTAAGTAAAAGCCTGACCATTTTCTGTAAGGAAGGTGCTCTGTCTGTGCCTGGGGTCTCTGTGGCTGCTGGAAAGGGAAGTGTTTGAGTGTTTTGGGAGGAGGGCGGTACATGTTGGGTCTTCTAGCTTTCGGTCTGACTATAGTTGGAACCAGCTCTGAAGTCACTCTTTTGGGAGACTGAGATTTTTGCGACCCAGAACTTGATTGCCCAAAGCTGCTTATTTTCCAGAATTGTAGGAGAGTCTGAGGGCCTTGTGCCCAACACCAAGCAAACAGAGGGACCTCAACCTTCTAGGAAGGGGGGCATTGCTGTTCTTAAAACAGGCCTGACACATGCCTTGGCTTTGAGATTCCAAATGGCATCTCTGGAGCACTGGAAGGTGTAGGTCACATGCTTCTTCCCTCAGTCTGGTCTAACTTGAATGTCCTGCTCACTTGTCCCAACAAGGACAAGTGTAAATCAGACTGTCCCAGCCTGCAGGTTCTTTGGGACTATAATTTGTCTTACATTGATATGACTGGACACATGTTTGAGCTTTCTGAGGTTGGGTGAATCTCACGTGTCCACATGCGGACTATTGCGTGTCTTTTGTTGTGGCACCTAGCAGCTCCTCATAGGCTGTATGCTGACTGGCCTTAGGGCAGTGACTCCTGGAAGCAGCTTCTCCAGAGGAGCCCTGTGCTCACAGGTGCTCTGGCTCCTGTCCTGTCCTGTCCTGCTCCCTGCTCAGCCTTGGTGAACCTGCTTGGGGAGGCTTCTCTGGGATGAGAATCCCATAGAAAGAAACCTATTGCTGGGAACCCAGTATTTACTCTCTACCACCAGGAAGGTGGCCTGGGTTCTGCTGGAGCCAGGAGGAAGACCAGACAAGGACACAGCTAGAGGACCATTCTGGGCTTGGAGGCACAAGGACAATGGCCCTGTTTGATGGCTGAAGCAGAATTTGACTTGACTTCTTCTGGACTGTAGAGTTCAACCCTCAATCACCTCGAGAAATAATATGGGAATGTTCCCCAAAACTAGGTAGGCAGAAGTGGGCAGGTGGGGTCCCGGCTGCAGCCCTCACGCTTCTCGGCTGGCCATGCCTCTGTCTGTGAACTGAACGTCATTATCTCTCCTGCTCTGGTTCTCAGTAGTCGAGTTTATGGATGGTTTTAATTAATCTTCAATATTTGTTTTTGCTTGTTTATGGAGCCATGGAGAAAAAATGAACTGTAAATAAAGTATATTTTTGAAGAAACGATCATTTTATGTGCTAGAAATACTCAGTATTTAATAATTACACAGTTTAAAAAAGTAGTTACTTAAATAAATTGTTATCTTTTTGTGTGGGGAGGGAAGAGAAATAAAAACACTGCTTCTGCTCACGTTCCTTCTAAATGGGCAGGGAATTTTCTTTAAGTCTGGTTGGTTGCTGTCTGTCTCCTACCTCCTGGCTCTTCAGTGGAGGGCTCAGGACCTTGTTTTTTGCAGTGTGGTCTCCAGCCAGCAGCGTCGGCATCCCCTGGGTAGAATGCACCATCACAGCCCCTCCCAGAGCCTGCTGTTCCTCAGTCTCTGGGTGAAGGGTGAGCTCACTCACGTTTGAGATATGCCACCGAGGCTGGTTGGTGAGGGAGGCCTCTCTGAGACTGGGGCCGTGGGGCTGGGGGTGGGGGTGGGTACAGGGAAGTGCTCTCCTGACTCAGCAAGCCCAAGGAGAGGAGCGCAGGACCAGCCCTGGGACGTGACGGGGTGGGGCAGATCTCACCAGATGTGACCAGGCAGCGAGTCCCTGCACGCATCTCCTGCAGGAGGACTTCGTCTCTCCTCTCATCCACAGAGGAGGAGAGGATGGAGCTCAGCAGCAGGGAGAGCGACCAGAAAGGACAGAGCGGGCTTGTGAAGACACTTGACATCAAGCGAGGAGTCCTGAGGAGGAAAGACAGAGGAGAGTGTAAGGGGGGGGGGGCTCTAGCTCTGTCACAGATTTGCAGATGAAATGTCGGCTGGCCTCTTGCTCTGGGGGGACAGCTGGGACAGAGGTGAGCCATTGAATATTAGGTATGAAGAAAGGAGCATTTTGGAGGATGTGATGCCTGGCCTCATTGAAATGGATGTTTTTCTCAACAACCGAGAGTGTGGGAAGAAGGAGCAGGCAGGTGTCTTCAAGAGAACGCTGGACCAGGAGGTTGGATGCCCAGGTTCTTGCTCTATGCACCGTTTCCTGCTAGTGGGCGATTTTGGTCGGGTCATTGCACCTCTCTGATCCTCAGTTTCCCAGTCTATAAAATGAGCACAACAACATCCGTGCTCTCTGGGCTTTTGTGAGGATCGGATGTGATAAAGGAAGTAAAGCTAAGTGCTAGAAATCTTAACTTCTGTAAATGAGACATCTCGTGTAGGAAATCTCACATAGGGTGCACCACGGGACAGCCATAGTTGGCTAGCAAACCTGAATGTCCATTTTGGCATTTTATTGATCTACGTGTAGAAATATGTTAGGCACGCAGGAGAGGATTCCCACATAGAGGTGGCCAGCTCAGCTCTCTCCTCCAGGTCTGCTGGCTGGGCACTGAAGGGCGCCTGGTGTGCAGGGGGTCTGTTAGCTGTCTGGCTCAGGTATTTGATGGTGTCAGGTGGGGCAGCCCTGAGTGGCTGGCCTGTCTCACGGGGGCTGCAGGTTTCACCTCAGTGACACTGTCAGCAGGATTGCGATGATATTTTTTTTTAATTTCTATTTCTTTTTTTTTTTTAACTTTATTTATTCATTTTTAGAGAGGAGAGAGAGAGGGAGAGAGAGAGACAGAGAGAAAGGAGGGAGGAGGAGCAGGAAGCATCAACTCCCATATGTGCCTTGACCAGGCAAGCCCAGGGTTTTGAACCAGCAACCTCAGCATTTCCAGGTCGACACTTTATCCACTGCGCCACCACAGGTCAGGCCCGATTGCGATGATTTTTACACTAGCCTCCCACACATCTAGGTACGTACCTATACTCAATTTTTTAAAACAGTTCTATTGAGATATAATTCACATACTATAAAAAACTACACTTTTGTTTTTAAGAAAAGCATTTAATACATTCACCTGGTATTTAGTATATTCACAGAGTTCTACAACCATCACCATTATCTAATTCCAGAATATTTTTATTACCCCCCAAAGAAACCTTGTACCCACTAGCAGTTACTCCCCATCACCCCTCCCCCTACCCCCCAAGTCCTTGGCAACCACTAATCTACTTTCTGCCTCTATGGATTTGTCTATTCTGGAAATTTCATATAAATGGAATCATGACATGTGGCCTTTTATGTTTGGTTTCTTCCATGTAGCATAATGTTTTCAAGATTCATCCTCGTTGGAGCACGGATCAGTACATCATTCCTTTTCGTGACTGCATACTGTTTATGGACCTATCAAACTTTGCTGATCCATTACTCACTTGATGGACTTCCGGGTTCTTCCTGTCTTTTGGGCTATTAGGAATAATGCTGCTATGACCATCCATGTACAGGTGGCTGTGTGGACATATGTTTCAGTCCTCTCACACATAATTCTTTTAAAATTCATTTAAAAATTTGTTGGTTCCTTTAGGCAGGAATTTTTTAAACATAGACTCCTGATTGACTGTTCATGTCCAGTCCTGAGAACAGGAGAGACGGACAGGGCGCAGGGGCGTCCGGGGCAGTCAGGATCGGACTAAAGGACAGAGTCAGCTGGGCTAGGTTTAAGCCTCGCAGAAGAAAAGAACCACCAACAATTTTTCCTTATTTTTTAAATAAATAGACTGGGTTAGGAATCTGATACTCATGGTTAAATGCCTTGCTTGAAGTCTCTCAAGTAATAAGCCGGGGGTGAGAGGTGGGGTGGGGGTGGGGTTTATATGCCTTCACAGCCCTTGGTTTTTCCGCTTACGTGCAGGAGGCAACCACATTAGTTGTTAAAGAGGTGGTCTTTTTAAAGCCAAATTATCCTGGAACTAAGCACATTTTGATTGCATTTTCACTTTTTTTTTTTCCTAAATAAAAGAAAATTAATTGTTAAAAAAAAGAGGGGGCAGAAAACCTGTTAAAGCTTCAGGGTGAAAGAGGCCAGTCCCTCTTCCTCTCATCGGGTGGGAAAGAGGCCTTCCCGAGTCGAGTCATGGGCTTGGGTGACTGCACAGAACCGGAGTGTTCACCTTGATCATTTTCTAGATTTATGTGAAAATGCCCCAGAGAGGCGAGGTGACTTGTCTAGGGTCCCCTGGCCAACAGCTGGCAAGCCTAGGACTAGAGTCCACTTTTCTGTGACTTAAGATATTCCCTGATATCCACGGCTTCTCCTTTGATGTGGCCGTGCGGGGTCCCTTTCAGTCATTGTTCCCTTTCTTTATGTCCGAAAGGGAAACGGCTTTGTGCGGAGCGGGATTTTATAGCTTTCTGCATTTTAAGGCCTTAACAATATGTTCTAGTTTTCAGAGTCTCTGAACTAGAACCACAGTCAGTTTCCATCAGCTGCAGAAAACCCAACGTTTACACAGAGCAGCATCTTTTGTTTCACATCTGCTGAGAGGCGTGTCTGCGTGGCCCGAGCTGTGGCCAACTGTGACGCAAGTTTGAAACTCAAGCTGGCAAGGCGGTAGGAGAGCTCTCCTGGGTTAGACTGTGCTGGTCATGACAGTGAAGTGAATATCGGCGAGGATGGTTTTGTTGGGGGGGTGGGCTGCGGTGGTGCAGGATCCTGGGCTCCTGATGAAACTCTCCGGGAGAGTCCTCCAAGGCCGGAGCTGTAGTGGACCCCAGCCCAGCCAGGAAGGCCTGGGCACTCTGAGGGGCAGGGAGAGCGGTTCTCGGGCTGTCCTCTTCCTGTGTCCTCGAGGGGCTGGCTAGGGTGTGTTCTGTCCTCTGCAGCCTTCCTACAGCCCGCCTTTTGGCATAAGACTGCAGGATGGGTTAGATGTCACTTACTGTGACATACAGTATTTCCCCATGTATAAGACGCACCTTAATTTTGGGGCCTGAAATTCGGAAAAAAAATGTATTACATAAAGTTATTGAACTCAAGTTTTATTCATCATAAAATTCATACAACTATTCATCACAGTCGAAACTCCCATCCATTAGCTTGTCCTCATCTGTCTCTGATGGCGATCCACCGTCTTTAACAATGGGCGCAAAAACAAGTGCGAAAAATGCAAGTAAAAAAGAATCTACAACCACTGTATAAGACGCACCCAGTTTTTAGACCCCAAATTTTTTGAAAAAGGGTGCACCTTATACATGAGGAAATACGGTATACCCAAGGGCATGTCAGTGTGGAAAGAAGACTCCTAGTTAGTTCACAAAACCCCGTGATTCTCTTCCTACCTTAAAGAAGAGAAAGGTCTCAGATCATCTGTGGCATGAGCGGGAAGTCTTCCTTCTGAGCCACCTATTAAGGTGGGAGTGTTAGAAGCTCGCTGGTATGCCAGGGCATTTTTACAAATATATACTCTCGAAGTGGAACTTAGCATTTAGGGACCTTACTGTTCATCTTTATAATGAAAAGAATGCTCAGTGAAGAGGTTTAACACTTAGTCATCACTAAAAACACTGGTAAGTTTCGTAAAAAGTGACAAGCGGACCTTACCAAAGTAATTTCAGATTTCATAGGGATAGTGCACTTTGTAAATTGTTCTTGAGTTTTTCCAGCACCTGTCAGTCAGAGACGCATCAATTTCAGGTGGAAATATTGGTACTGTATTGGGATACCTGAGCAACTTTTAAGAACTATTGCCTGGATCCCGCCGCAGCTCAGGGAGATCTGACTCAGGAGGTGGGACCAAGGCAACATCTGAGTCCTTCAGAAACTTCCCCAGGTGATTCGCACTGGCACTAACTCACGCCCCAGTGCCCTTGGGGTAACTATAGCCCACTGTGCTCTGAGCTCCACCTGTGCTAAGCGCTTTATTTATGGGATCACATTTCTGCCTCATTAGCAGGGAGGTTTCCTTATCCCCTCCAAACAGAGGCAGAAATTGAGCTTCCCTGGGCTAAGTAACTTAAGACCCCTCTATTCCCACACTGCACCCTGAAAGTTTGGGCACCCAGCCCAGGCCTGCCTCTCTTCCTGGGCTCTACTGCCTCCTCCTGTGCCCTCCTCTGGGGACTGTCTCATTCAACAGGCTCTCTGGAGAGCCTGCCCTAGGTCAGGCATTTGCTAAGGTGTTGTCTACTTGGGTTGCTGAGGACATACCTCCTGGGATGGAAGCAGTGGGCTCTGGGGGCTGACACTTGTTCATGGCCTTGGCCTCTTGCTGCTCTGTGACCTCACTTAACCTCTTCAGATCTCTGCTTCATCTAAAATCAGGGATTATAGTGCCCACCTTCCCATGCTGATAGAGAGATTAAATGAGTGGTGTGAAACCCTGGCTGGTTGGCTCAGCGGTAGAATATCGGTCCAGTATGTGGAAGTCTTGGGTTCAATTCCTGGCCAGGGCACACAGGAGAAGCGCCCATCTTCTTCTCCACCCTTCCCCCTCTCCTTTCTCTCTTCCCCTCCCTCAGTCAAGGCTCCATTGGAGCAAAGTTGGCCCAGGCGCTGAGGATGGCTCCATGGCTTCCGCCTCAGGTACTAGAATGGCTCCGGTTGCAATGGAGCAATGCCCCAGATGGGCAGAGCATCGTCCCCTAGTGGGCATGCCGGGTGGATCCCGGTTGGGCGCATGCAGGAGTCTGTCTCTCTGCCTCCCCGCTTCTCACTTCAGAAAAATAAAAGAAAGAAAGAAAGAAAGAATAAAAAATGAAAGGTGTTGAAGGACTTGGCATGGTGGCTGACATATAAGAAGGATACAGGCTGTGTATGATATGGACTGACCCCCTACCAGGTCCAAATGCCTGCAGGGCAGCTTCCCCACCTTCAGTGTGCTTGTGTATCCCTGGGGACATGGATTCAGTAGGTCTGGGGCAGGGCCTGAGATTCTGCATTTCTGACAAGTTTCTTACTGATGCCACGGCCTGAGTCAGGAGCTTCTGGGACTCTCATACCTCCACAACAGTGGCTAACAGGGTGCCGAGACACAGCCACGAGGCAGGCTGGGAAGTTGTGTGTTCACAGTACTGCTCTCCCCTTTCCCAGATCCAAGGGCTGCGATGCTAGCTGTCCTCCTGGTGTGGCTGTGAGTGCTTCCAACTCTCGGCTGGCGTTCCTTTCCGTCCTTCTAGTAACCAATCGCTAGAAGAATTATAATGTCAGGAGTATATTTATACTTTAATTTAAAACCAATGGGCTACTAAATGATAGTGTATCAAATGCTCTTTTTTCACTTTTTTGGCTTTTGTGAAATCATTACTGTTCATTTCTTATTTATAACACATTAACTCCCATCAAGCAGAACAGGAAATAGACATGGAGTTGGAAACTCAGAGCTTAATTCCTGGCTCTGCCATTCTGTAGCGGTTTCTCTTGACTTCTCCAGCTCTCCACTTGTGCATCTGTGAAGTGGGCCCAACAGCACTGGTTGGTTAAGTGAAAATGATCAGGAGGCTCAGATTTCACCATTTTGTCTAATTATGTTTTAAGGAAAAAAGTTTTAGTTGGCAGAAGGATTTAGTTCAAAGACCAAAGCGTCTTTTCAAAGCTTGGAGCGGCTCCTCTTTCTTGCCCCCACTGCTTTGTTTGGAGGGAGGTGTCATATCAGGAGCCAAACTGATGGGCATGAAGTGCTTGCAGGATGCTATTTCAATTTTAAAAGTTTTAATTTTTTCGCCCACATTACCTGATGTATGTATGACATTTTAATGAAGAATTTTTTGAATACATAACATGTAGGCCAAAATAGGATAATCAGAAACCAAAGAGGACTAAAAAGCTCAGGACCAGTATTTATAGAACTCAGGATGAAGAAAGAACACATCTTCATGAGGTTCCCGAGGAGCCGGCTGTGAGGACATTTTAATGTGACTATGAACGTGTCAAAATATGGAACAGATGTGCTTATCCACGTGGAGGAATAACTCTTGTTTGTGGCTGTAAAGTTCATGTATGCTGGGAATTGCATCATAATTATTTCCATTTTCCTCCCTATTTGTTAGTTAAATGATGTGAGGCTCTTTAAAATATGGTATGTCAGATTTGCCTGTGGGTTCTAAACGTCGAGTCAGCCGTGCAGGGGTCTGTGCTCAGCATTGCTAAACACATAGTAGGTCCTTGATAATGGCCAGGTGGCAAATTCATTTCAGGAGTGCGGACTTGGATCTGCCCTCAGTTCACATTGTGGCCTTCTCTGTTTCTTAGAGCAGGACAGCCCCTGCAAATGCCTTTCGAGGCAACGGGAAATGAACGCTGGCCTCCTGGGATGCTCGCTGGCTGGTGCTAGCTCCCACAGCCGCACTTGGTGCTTAGCAAGTCCCGCTGCACAGGACCCGCTGAGCTGTGGCCCGCCACGGAGAGATGGGTTTAGGCTCTGTGAGCTGGACAGCGTGCAGACCCACCCATCTTCCTGCCTCATTTTATTCTCTTGTTTTTGGGTGCTAGACAGAGAGAGTGTCAGAGAGAAGGACAGATAAGGACAGACTCAAGAAGGGAGAGAGATGAGAGGCATCAATTCCTTGTTATGGCACCTCAGTTGCTCATTGTTTGCTTTCTTATATGTGCCTTGGCCGGGGATCTACAGCAGAGTGAGTGACCCCTTGCTCAAGCCAGCGACCTTGGGCTTCAAGCTAGCGATGTTGGGCTTCAAGCTAGCGACCTTTGGGCTCAAGCCAGCGACCATGGGGTCATTCATGTCTATGATCCCATGCTCAAGCCAGTGACCCTGTGCTCAAGCTGGTGACCCCACGCTCAAGCTGTTGAACCCGTGCTCAAGCTGGATGAGCCCGCACTCAAGCCAGTGACCTTGGGTTTTCGAACCTGGGTCCTCCATGTCCCGGTTTGATGCTTTATCCACTGCGCTACCATCTGGTCGGGCTGTATACCTTTTTAAGAGTTGTCCTTTCAGAGTTTCTACCTGTGCCTGAAAATGTAGCCTCAGATATGTGTGGGGGTGAGGGCAGTGTGTTTATGTTAGAATCCTCTGGCAGAGGATTAGGAGTGGGGTGGATGACAAGAGCAGGATATTTCTCACATATGACATTGAGAAGGAGGTGCATTTGGATCAGCAAATATTGTTTTTGAAAATTTGTCCCCTCTGGTCATCCTCACCTTGGAATGGATGCATTTGAACTGGTCGTTTGTCTCTTATCCGAGATCAGCTGCCTGCTGGGACTGAACAGTCTTATTTTGGGAGGCTTCTGTGGGAATTCTGAAGTTCATGATGCTGCCAGTTTGGCTGGCGGTGTGAGAGTCAGAGCAACCTAGGAACCATTTCGATGGAATGCTGAAGAGGAGCTGCTGTTGGCAGGAGGCTGTACATTAATGGTAGGTCCCCCGGGGCGCTCACTTGGTGTAGTCAGGCTACACCTGAGTTCTTATTCTTTTTTTTTTTTTTTAATAAATTTTTATTAATGGTAATGGGATGACATTAATAAATCAGGGTACATATATTCAAAGAAAACATGTCTAGGTTATTTTGTCATTAAATTATGTTGCGTACCCCTCGCCCAAAGTCAGATTGTCCTCCGCCACCCTCTATCTAGTTCTCTGTGCCCCTCCCCCTCCCCCTAACTCTCTCCCTCCCTCCCTCCCATGTCCTCCCTCCCCCCACCCCTGGTAACCACCACACTCTTGTCCATGTCTCTTAGTCTCATTTTTATGTTCCACCAATGTATGGAATCATGTAGTTCTTGTTTTTTTTCTGATTTACTTATTTCACTCCTTATAATGTTATCAAGATCCCACCATTTTGCTGTAAATGATCTGATGTCATCATTTCTTATGGCTGAGTAGTATTCCATAGTGTATATGTGCCACATCTTCTTTATCCAGTCTTCTATTGAAGGGCTTTTTGGTTGTTTCCATGTCTTGGCCACTGTGAACAGTGCTGCAATGAACATGGGGCTACATGTGTCTTCACGTATCAATGTTTCTGAGGTTTTGGGGTATATACCCAGTAGAGGGATTGCTGGGTCATAAGGTAGTTCTATTTGCAGTTTTTTGAGGAACCACCATACTTTCCTCCATAATGGTTGTACTACTTTATAGTCCCACCAACAGTGAATGAGGGTTCCTTTTTCTCCACAGCCTCTCCAACATTTGCTATTACCCGTCTTGTTGATAATAGCTAATCTAACAGGTGTGAGGTGGTATCTCATTGTAGTTTTGATTTGCATTTCTCTAATAACTAATGAAGCTGAGCATCTTTTCATATATCTGTTGGCCATTTGTATCTCTTCCTGGGAGAAGTGTCTGTTCATGTCCTCTTCCCATTTTTTTATTGGATTGTTTGTTTGTTTGTTGTTGAGTTTTATGAGTTCTTTGTAAATTTTGGATATTAGGCCCTTATCTGAGCTGTTGTTTGTAAATATCATTTCCCATTTAGTTGGCTGTCTATTTATTTTTATATCAGTTTCTCTTGCTGAGCAAAAACTTTTTATTCTGATGTAGTCCCATTCATTTATCTTTGCCTTCACTTCTCTTGCCATTGGAGTCAAGTTCATAAAATGTTCTTTAAAACCCCAGGTCCATGATTTTAGTACCTATGTCTTCTTCTATGTACTTTATTGTTTCAGGTCTTATATTTAGGTCTTTGATCCATTTTGAATTAATGTTAGTACACGGGGACAGGCTATAGTCGAGTTTCATTCTTTTGCATGTGGCTTTCCAGTTTTCCCAACACCATTTGTTGAAGAGGCTTTCTTTTCTCCATTGTATGTCGTTGGCCCCTTTATCAAAGATTATTTGACCATATATATGTGGTTTTATTTCTGGGCTTTCTATTCTGTTCCATTGGTCTGAGTGTCTATTTTTCTGCCAATACCATGCTGTTTTGATTATCGTAGCCCTATAATATAGTTTAAAGTCAGGTATTGTAATGCCCCCAGCTTCATTCTTTTTCCTTAGGATTGTTTTGGCTATTCGGGGTTTTTTATAGTTCCATATAAATCTGATAATTTTTTGTTCCATTTCTTTAAAAAATCTCATAGGGATTTTGATGGGAATTGCATTAAATTTGTATATTGCTTTGGGTAATATGGCCATTTTGATTATATTTATTCTTCCTATCCAAGAACAAGGAATATTTTTCCATCTCATTGTATCTTTTTCGATTTCCCTTAACAATGCTTTGTAATTTTCATTATATAGGTCCTTTACGTTCTTTGTTATGTTTATTCCTAGGTATTTTATTTTTTTTGTTGCAATCGTGAAGGGGATTATTTTTTTGAGTTCGTTTTCTAATATTTCATTGTTGGCATATAGAAAGGCTATGGACTTTTGTATGTTAATTTTGTATCCTGTGACCTTACTGTATTGGTTTATTGTTTCTAATAATCTTTTTGTGGAGTCCTTCGGGTTTTCGATGTATAGGATCATATCATCAGCAAAAAGTGATAGCTTTACTTCTTCTTTTCCGATATGGATGCCTTTTATTTCTTTGTCTTGTCTGATTGCTCTGGCCAGAACTTCTAGCACCACGTTAAATAAGAGTGGAGAGAGTGGACAACCCTGTCTTGTTCCTGATTTAAGGTAGAAAGTCCTCAGTTTTATGCCGTTTAATATGACGTTGGCTGATGGTTTATCATATATGGCCTTTATCATGTTGAGATATTTTCCTTCTATACCCATTTTGTTGAGAGTCTTAAACATAAAATTGTGTTGTATTTTATCAAAAGCCTTTTCTGCATCTATTGATAAGATCATGTGGTTTTTGTTCTTTGTTTTGTTGATATGGTGTATTACGTTAACCGTTTTGCGTATGTTGAACCATCCTTGAGATTCTGGGATGAATCCCACTTGATCATGATGTATTATTTTTTTAATATGTTGTTGTATTTGGTTTGCCAGTATTTTGTTTAGTATTTTAGCATCTGTATTCATTAGAGATATTGGTCTGTAGTTTTCTTTCTTTGTGCCATCCTTGCCAGGTTTTGGTATGAGGGTTATGTTGGACTCATAAAATGTGTTTGGAAGTATTGCTTCTTCTTCAATTTTTTGGAAGACTTTGAGTAGAATAGGAACCAAGTCTTCTTTGAATGTTTGATAGAATTCACTAGTATAACCGTCTGGGCCTGGACTTTTATTTTTGGGGAGGTTTTTAATAGTTTTTTCTATTTCCTCCCTGCTGATTGGTCTGTTTAGGCTTTCTGCTTCTTCATGACTCAGTCTAGGAAGGTTGTATTGTTCTAGGAAGTTATCCATTTCTTCTAGATTGTTGTATTTGGTGGCATATAATTTTTCATAGTATTCTACAATAATTCTTTGTATATCTATGATGTCTGTGGTGATCTCTCCTCTTTCATTTTGGATTTTATTTATTTGAGTCCTGTGCCTTTTTTCCTTGGTGAGTCTTGCCAAGGGTTTGTCAATTTTGTTGATCTTTTCAAAGAACCAGCTCCTTGTTTTATTGATTTTTTCTATAGTTTTTCTGTTCTCTATTTCATTTATTTCTGCTCTGATTTTTATTATCTCCTTTCTTCGGCTGGTTTTGGGTTGTCTTTGTTCTTCTTTTTCTAGTTCCTTAAGGTGTGAAGTTAAGTGGTTTACTTCGGCTCTCTCTTGTTTGTTCATATAGGCCTGAAGTGATATGAACTTTCCTCTTATTACTGCTTTTGCTGCATCCCAGAGATTCTGATATGTCGTATTTTCATTTTCATTTGTCTGTATATATCTTTTGATTTCTGCGCTTATTTCTTCTTTGACCCATTCATTTTTTAGAAGTATGTTGTTTAGTTTCCACATTTTTGTGGGTTTTTCCCCCTCTTTTTTGCAGTTGAATTCTAGTTTCAAGGCTTTATGATCAGAAAATATGCTTGGTACAATTTCAATTTTTCTAAATTTGCTGATATTGTCTTTGTGGCCCAACATATGGTCAATTCTTGAGAATGTTCCATGTACACTAGAGAAAAATGTATACTCTGTCGCTTTGGGATGAAGTGTCCTGTAGATGTCTATCATATCCAGGTGTTCTAGTATTTCATTTAAGGCCACTATATCTTTATTGATTCTCTGTTTGGATGACCGATCTAGAGCCGTCAGCGGTGTATTGAGGTCTCCAAGTATGATTGTATTTTTGTTAGTTTTTGTTTTAAGGTCAATAAGTAGCTGTCTTATATATTTTGGTGCTCCTTGGTTTGGTGCATATATATTAAGGATTGTTATGTCTTCTTGATTCAACTTCCCCTTAATCATTATGAAATGAGCATTTTTGTCTCTGAGTACTTTTTCTGTCTTGTAGTCAGCATTATTAGATATGAGTATTGCTACGCCTGCTTTTTTTTGGGTGTTGTTTGCCTGGAGTATTGTTTCCCAGCCTTTCACTTTGAATTTGTTTTTATCCTTGTTGCTTAGATGTGTTTCTTGTAGGCAGCATATAGTTGGATTTTCTTTTTTAATCCATTCTGCTACTCTGTGTCTTTTTATTGGTAAGTTTAATCCATTTACATTTAGTGTAATTATTGACACTTGTGGGTTCCCTACTGCCATTTTATAAATTGCTTTCTGTTAGTTTTGTATCTAGTTTGATTCTTCTCTTTTGTTTTTCTATCATTTGTTTTTGTTTGTGTTCCATACTTCTTTCCTCTGTTGCTACCTTTTTTAAGTCAAGTGTTTTTGTGGTGGTTTTTTCAAGGGTGGTTACCATTAAGTAATGAAAAGGGTACCTACCATATTCATTGTAGTACCCTATCTTATAAGTATTTCTGCACTTCATCGTCCTTTGCTACTGTTAATCTCCATCCTCTCCCCCCTTTTTTTTCCTTTGTTGTCACAGTTTAAGTTTGGTTTTATTGTGTTCTTGGTGGAGCTGTTACTTGTGGTGTTGTTTTCTTTTGTTCTTTGAATCTGGTTGGAAAACCCCCTTTAGTATTTCCTGGAGTGGGGGCTTTCTGTTGATAAATTCTCTCATCTTTTCTGTATTTGTGAATGTTTTTATATCTTTTTATATTTTTTCTTTGTCATTGGTTTGTGTCATCTTTATTATGATGTGCCTTGGAGTGGGTTTGTTGGGGTTAAGAAAACTCGGTGTTCTGTTTGCTTCTTGAATTTGAGGCTTTAGTTCTTTCCACAGGCTTGGGAAGTTCTCGTCTATTATTTGTTTGAGTATATTCTCCATTCCATTTTCTTTCTCTTCTCCCTCTGATATACCTATTATTCTTATGTTATTCTTTCTGATGGAGTCAGACAATTCCTGTAGGGCTTTCTCGTTTTTTATTATTTTTGAGTCTCTTTCTTCTTCTCTCTGTTGTGCCTCAAGTTGTTTGTCTTCTATTTCACTAATCCTATCCTCAATCTGGGCTGTTCTGTTAGCTAAGCTTGTTACCTCGTTTTTCAGCTCGTGAATTGAGTTTTTCATTTCTGTTTGATTTGTTTTAATAGTTTCAATTTCCTTGGTAATATATTCTTTGTGTTCATTGAGTTGTTTTCTGATCTCCGTATATTGCCTTTCTGTGTTTTCTTGTATATCTCTGAGTATTTTTAAGATTTCTATTTTAAATTCTCTGTCATTTAGCTCCAAGGCTTCCAATATGTTAAGTCTTTTCTCCATAGATTTTTCCACATCTATTTGTGTTACCTCTCTTTCTTTTGTAACCATAATATTCGATTTCCTCTTTCTTATTGGCATCTGAGGGTGGTCTTGTTGATAGCACTAATTAGAATTAATAAAGAGTAAAAAGTAAAAAAAAAAAAAAAAAAAGGTAAAACACCCCACAAAAAAAAAAAACAGTAATAATTTATTATTTCCCCCTTTTTTTCTTTCTTCTCTTTCCCTCCTCTCCCCTCCTCAGGGAAATATCGTGCCTATAATGGAGGGCCTGATTTGGGGTGAAGAGTTCAAGGGGCAAAAAAAGGGAGTAGGGACCTACTAAATGCAAAAAAAAAAAAAAAAAAAAGGAAGAAAATTTTAGACAAGCATAAGATGATTTGCTTGTAAGTGATGGTCAACTAAGAGATATAATGAGAGGGATAAGAGGGAACCAGAAAAAAGGACCAAAAAAAAGAATAATAAAGAAGAAAAAAATAAAAATAATAAGTAAAAATCTGTTGTATTAAGTGGAGCGAAGACTAAATACAATGGAGACCTTGGGTTGGGAGGACCCAAAATGCCACAAAAATAAACAAACAAGAAAAAAACAAAAACAAAAGCAAAAAAGAAAAATAAAGCCAAAAAAAGCCTTGAGTCCCAAATTAACTAATTTGTTCGTGATTGAGGATTAAATGGGAGGAAAGTAAAACGAGAAAAGAAAAAATGAATAGAAAGGAAAAAATAAGAAAAAGAGAAAAACAAAGGAAGAAATAAAAAAGGAAGAGAAAAAAAACAAAATAAAGCAAATCAAAAAAACAAAACAAAAGAGGAGAGAGTGAGAGTTAAGTGTTTTGGAGTATAACCTTAAAGGAGGGTGAGGATGAAGAAGAGAAATAAAATGTAACAGTTATGGGTAGTGTAGTTCAAGAAAAGGGAAGCATAAGATGGGCAGAGAATAGAAGGACCGAGGTGGAGGAAATAAAGGCAATAAGATAGAAGAAACAAACAACAACAACAAAAAAATTAGTGGAACAAGTTGTAAAGTCTGTGGATTTTTCTTGATTTTGAGAGGTTAACTTCTTCCTTTTTCTTTTCTCTCCCTCTTCCTGGTCGGTGACTCTGTACCCCAGGCTCTGCCCCTGTGTCACACTTAGGTAGGGATTTGCAGTTGATGGGATTCTATGGCAATGTCATATAATTGGCTTTAGTCTTGCTGGTAGTCAAGGCTTGTTGGCGTTTGCAGGGTCCAACGATGAGAGAGTTTGCTTTCCTGGATTCTCTCTCCTAGTCCCCCCTTCCTGAATTAGCAGCCTGGTGATCCAGCTATAAGGCTGCAACTGCTTCTGCTTGGGGAGTAAGAGGCTCAAAGAGCTGGGAAATCCCCACTCTATCCCCACTCAGTGCAAGGCTTTGGGAAAGGCTCTGGCAGTCAGGGCCTCCAGTGTAATCAGGCGGGGGTGGGAGTCAATTGTTGTCAAGGTGACTGTTCAGCGCCTAGCATTCAGTTGGACCTCTCAACCCAGGCTTTCCACACTTTGTAGCCTGTTTTGGCTGGGAAGAAGAGGCACTAGTCTCTGCTTGCGACTAGTGTAGTATAGATCTTATTATCTGCCAAGTCCCTCTTGTTAGCGTTTATCCCTGAATATGGAGGCTCTATCAATCAGAAGTTGCCCCCGCCCCTTTAGCGAGAGGCACTAAAAAATATCACGCCTCTTGTCTTGGGTCGCTGAACTGAGAGAGATCTTATCAATTAGAACCAAGGGTGCGCAGATTTCATGGCTTAAGCTAATTTCAGTGATTGGGTCGCAGCTGTGCTCCCGAAGGTATTTTAGGCTGCCTGCGCGTGCCCCTCCCCCAATGCTTGATTGTTAGCTTGAATGGCTGGGTGAGGTGCCCCGTCCACGGAGAGAATCTCCCAAGTAGAAGACCACCCTGGTGCCTCTCCCGCTCACCCTGCCGCTGGCGGCTGAATCGCACCAGGCGCAGGATAATGGGGCACCCTGGGTGTGCGGGCCAGTAAGGCGCTCTGGGCGTGTGGAATGCCCAGGGTACGCGTGCGAATGGGCTGCTCCAGGCACCGGTGGCTGGCGACTCTCACTCGCAGTGCGCCAGCCGCTGGGAACGTTAGCGGTGCTCGCTCTGCAACCGGACCGGGCGCGCGCCCGCGGCTGCTCGCGGCTCCCGAGTGTGGGCTGACTCACCACAGGCACACTCCCTCTGGCTTGAATGAACGTCGCTGCAGTAGCTTCCTCCACACCCTCGTCTCTCAGATTCAAGTGATAACAGTCCTTTCGCTTTCAGTTTGTGTGGAACTCCGGAATGCTCCGAGGATAAATTTTTCTGTTTCTAGTTGATAAATTTGTTGTGATTTAGGGGAGATCTGTCGGACGCGCTGCTCATGGCGCCATTTCCGTGACGTCCTGAGTTCTTATTCTGACTGTCACATCATCCACCCATCAGTCCAACACACACACACACACACACACACACACACACACACACACACGCCACCCCTGTATACATTTTGCTAAGCACACATGCTTTTGTGACCGTTGAGGGATGGGTTCATGCATGAGTCCAGTGCTCTGCGAACAGCCGGCCCTCAGGGTCCATTGCTATGAAGTACGAGTGCGTGGTCTGACAGGCTCTCGCAGTGATGAGGATATGCCTGCCGTCCTCTGGCTTTCCTCCCCCTCTCTGTGCCCCTCTCATCTTCCTCCTCCACAGTCATGCAGGAGTGTGCTCTAGAAACATGGGGTATTTTGGGGGTCTTAATGACACCCCTCTTGGGACGGAAGCTGCAGGATCAGGACTGGCGATGGTTCATGGCCATGGCCTCCTGCTGCTGTATGACCTCAATGAACCTCTCCAGGTCTCCACTTCCTCATCTGTGAACCAGGCATTAGAGCACTCACCTTAGTGTCGATGGGGGTGGGGGGTAGGTGGGAGTGTGGCATGAAATGAGATAGAACAGTGAGGGACTTGGCAGATGTAGGTCAAGCCCAGGAGGGCTTTTGTAAGGCCACACGGCTTTCTGGGCGATTCCTACATGAAGCCAAATTAAGAATTACTACTTGACAGATTCTCCTTTTCCCCCAGTCTCTACCAGTTCACTGATCCTCCCTAATTTTGCATTTCCCCCGGGATGTCTTTCCTGTTTGTGCTCAGGAGCACTGATGACGGTACCCAGTTCTGAAGCTTGGGAGCACCCCTGCATGGGCTCCCTGCACTGAGTTAGGAGACTCACACTCATGATTTCAGTCTCATCCAAGTCTAAGACCTTGCAAAATGGGTAGTGTCATCCTCTTTTTACAAATAAGAAAACCATAGCTCAAAAAAAAAAAAAATTCCTGGGCTGCCAAAAATTCCTTGTTTTGCCAACTTATACTCGTGTATAAGCGTTTGAATTGAAGACTGACTCCAAGGCCACGACCTTTCCATATTCCAGGCTGCTTCTCCGAATCTTCTTTGAGCTCTGCAGATCACCTACATTAATTCACACCCAATGCAGTAGGGTTCAGAGTGCGCACCTGGGAGTTAGACTGCGGGGGTTTGAGTCCTGGCTCTGCCACTTGCTGGCTGGGACCTTGTGCATCCTGCTTACCTCTGTTCCTCAGCATCCTTATCTGTAAAATGGTAATAACAGTTCTTCTCTTGCAGGATTGTTGTGTACCAAGTGGGGGCTGCTACATCGTCCATAGTTATTTAAGAAGCACAATCCTTTCTTTATATAATTATGAGGAAACAAAGGAGGAAGGCTGATGGCGTGGGGCTGTTTGGGGGCGAGTGAGGAGCATGTGGCCTTGACTGTTCAGATTCCTGTGGGAGGGGACCCTGGGGCCCTGAGAGCACCTTGCAGGACCCTTGGGGCTGCACTTGATGATGACTCCTTCACCGGGGTCATCTTCTGTGCTGCCCATTTACCAGCCTTTAAAATCAATAACGGAGAGTTTACTTGTTTATTGTTATGCTCAGCAGCAGAAGGAAGGAGAGGACAAGTCAAATGGTTTGCACGAACTGGGGGATGTGAATGTGAATCTTGAAGATGATCTTGGTCACGAAGAAGAGCTATGCACACGAGCCTGGTGAAGCCCAGTCAAGTTGGCAGGCCATCCAGGGCGGGCCTACAGCGTCAAGGGTCCTACATGCCCAAGGGTGGGGCTTTTGAGGTCAGGGGTTAACCCTTCTAGGTGGAAGTGGTGTGGGGAGGGCGGGCAGGTGTTATAAGGCAGCTGCGAGTTGCTGAGATGGAGGTGTGAAGGGCATTGTGGGGTGTAGAGGAAGGGAGCTCTGATGGCAGCAAGTAGGAAGCTGCCTTCCAGAGACTTCTTGGTAGACAAAGGCAGCAGCATCAGCAGAGAGTCAATTTGAAGACCAGCAGCCAGGTTGGCTAATATCCAGGACATAGTGCCAGTGGTTTATCTGGGGTGAGGGTTGGACAGCCAGCGACAGGCACCAACTCAGCAGGGAGTTATCAGGAAGGAGCCAGGGGTAGACAGGCTGAGATCAGGCCTGGGCGGGAAGGTAGCCATCATGAGGAAGTCCAGGGCCCTGGAGCCACGCCCAGAGTGTGGGCTTGATCATCTGCTTGGAAAGGGCAGGCCCCTCGACTCTGCCATTAAAGGGACACAATAATGGATGTCTGAGTAAAAAGGTATGAGAAGTGGCTGAGGTAAATGGTTAAAACAGGGTGAATTGACCAGGTCATGGAATATTACTTGTTATTATAGGAGGGGCTCCTGAGACTCTGTCGCTTCCCTCTGGGGGGCCAAGCCTGAGTACTTTGGTGACGGCTGAGATGACGCGGCCAGTTTAAAGCAGGATGGAGACTTGAGCTGTGCCTGGATTTACAGTGCTTCTCAAAACTGAGCCTTGCAACCTGGCGAATTCCTTCCCCTCCTCGGTGGAGACCACCAGACTCACCATTCTCCACTGACCATGCGAAACCTGGGAAGTAACTCCTCCTGGAGTGGGGCTGAGGCATATGCTGATCTACTTCAGCTCCTGCTTTTTAAGGCCTAGAGGAATTAAGCTGCTAATCTGCAACATGCAGGCATGAGATTCTTAAGCAGGCAAGGAGGTGTTATTGTCAGGACTGGTGATAACACAAGGCTGGCAGTTCAAGAGTCTATAAAAACTCATCTGTGCTGTTGGATATCATGTCTGCTCCATTAGCCCCTAGTTGTCTTTCATGCTCAGCTTAGTGCTTGCTTGTCCGGCAAACTGTCTGTATTTTACCTGTTTTGTCTGGGTGCCTCACATTTGTGTTCCGAGGTTATTATTCACTTTTCCCTCTTCTGCTGAGCTCAGAGCTCCTTGACTTTGTCTCTCATTTTTGTGTTCTCAGTGCCAAATACCGTGTCCATTTCGGCACTCACTTTGCAGTAGGTGTTCATTAGATGTTGACTGAGTGAATGAATAGAGAGGACGTTGTTGGCCGTTGGTCTCAGTCTCCAGCATTGAGTGTCAGAAACAGACTTTTGGTTGCTGGAATAAAGCAGAGCTTGGTGTTTATCTCAGAGCACTGCTGGTGTGGCCTGCAGGGGCTGCTCTGGTAGCTGCTGTGGGGCCTGAGGAAGAAGCGCTGATCACTGCTTGGTGGTGGCTTGTCCCACTCTTACCCAAATTTCAGAGTCAAATGTCCTCTCTTCCCTGAAGACCTGGAGAAAGATAGTAGTCAGAGCAACCATGCTCAGAGGGAAGAAGATGATCAGAGGAGAGAGACATGACTCAGGGGCTCTCCCACCTACCACCTTGGTCATGGTGCTGTGAACCTACCAGAAGTATAACCTCTCACTTTTTTTTTAAAGGGCTTGATGAGCTATAATCCATATACTATACAATTCACTCAAAGTATACAGTTCAATATTTTAGTGTAGTAACAGAGTTGTGCAACCATTTCCACAATTCTAGGACATTTTACCACCCTAAGGAGAAATGTCATACCCATTAGCAGTCACTCTTCACTCCCCCCCACCTCCTGTGCCCTTGGTAATCTCTGATCTAGTCTGTCTCTATGGGTTGGCCTATTCTAGGCATTTCACTATAAATGGAGCCATATAATATGTGGCCTTTTGAATCTGTCTTCCTTCACCTAGCATAATGTTTTTAAGGTTCATCAAATGTTGTAAGATTTACCTATCTTCACTCCTTTTTGTGACTGACTATGTTCCATTGTATAGGTATACTACATTTTATTTGTCCATTCATCAGTTGATGGACATTTGAGTTGTTTCCACTTTTTTTGGCTATTATGAATAATGCTGCTTTGAAATTCAGGTACAAGTTTTCGTGTAAACATGTTTTCATCTCTCTTGGGTATCTACTTAGAGTAGAATTGTTAGATTATATGGTAACTCTATGTGTGATATTTAAAGAACTGCCAAATTGTTTCTCAAAGAAGCTGTACTGTTTTACATTATCACCAGCAATCTACAAGGGTTTTAATCTCTTCTGGTTCTTGCCAACATTGTTATTGTCTGTCTTTTTGAGTATCCTCATTTCAGTGAGTGTGAAGTATCTCATTGTGATTTTGTTTCTAGTTCCCTGGTGGTTAATAATGTTGCACATTTCTTCATGTGCTTATTATACATTTGTATTTTATCTTTGGAGAAAAAAATTTCAAATTCTTAGCCATTTAAAAATTAGGTTATTTGGCTTTTTAATTGTTGAGCTGTAAGAATTCCTTATATATCTTAGATACAAGTTGCTTATCAGATATATGATTTGCAAATATTTCCCCCCTTTTTGTGGGTTGCCTTTTTATTTTCCTGATGTCCATTTAAGCACATTTTTTATTTTAGTAAAGTCTAATATACCTCTTTTTTTTTCCTCTTATGATTTTGGTATTATATGTAAAAACCATTGCCTAATCCAGACTCATAAAGGTTGATGTCTATGTTTTCCTCTAAGACAGGGGTCCCCAAACTTTTTACACAGAGGGCCAATTCACTGTCCTTCAGACCGTTGGAGGGCCAGATTATTAAAAAAACTATGAACAAATTCCTATGCACACTGCACATATCTTATTTTAAAGTTAAAAAAAAAACAAAACAGGAACAAATACAATATTTAAAATAAAGAACAAGTAAATTTAAATCAACAAACTTACCAGTATTTCAATGAGAACTATGGGCCTGCTTTTGGCTAATGAGATGGTCAATGTCCGGTTCTATATTTGTCAATGCTAGCTGTAACAAGTGATATGACGCGCTTCCGGAGCCGTGACACGTGCATCCCCTGTCACCGGAAGTAGTACTGTACTTGAGCAACACCGCGCTTTGCGCTGCCACCACGTACAGTACTCCAGGAGCACAGGATGTGGATGGATCCTGTGCTCCTCTCACTGACCACCAATGAAAGAGGTGTCCCTTCTGGAAGTGCGGTGGGGGCTGGATAAATGGTCTCAGGGGGCCGTAGTTTGGGGATCCCTGCTCTAAGAGTTCTATTACTCTAATCATCACATTTCAGTCTTTTATTGATTTTCAGTCAGTTTTTGTAAAGTGGTGTGAGGTAGGGGTCCAATTTTAGTTCTATGCATGTTGATATCCAGTTCTAGCACCATTTTCGACAAATTAATAAATATTTAAAATTTTACTTCTATAACTTTTAAGAGCCTTTGTTACTTTCCTTGGCATCTGTTAGAAAGAAGGTTATTAAAATAATGTAATTTCCTAAAGGGTTACATTTATTATTATGTGATCCTCAATGAAGAATCAATTGATTTCTAATCTGTCTATATTTGAAACTAACATCTTCACAAAAATAGCTAATGGTTGAATTCCAGTTCTTAAAGCACATGAAGGTCTGGCCTCCAGACGCTCTCCTGTTTCTGTTTTTCAGTGGCCATTTTCCAACTTTATTCACATTTTGCTTCCCATGTTTGTTTACTATTGTGTTTTAATTTTTGTTCATACCGTATAGAGTACCACATTTAAAATGCTAAGAGCAGAGAGTAGAGTATGTACCTGTGGATTTGTCTCAACCTGGCCTGCCACAGAGAGCGCTGTGCTCAGAGGGGAGCCAGCATTCTGATTCCTGTCCCCCAGATGAGAGCACCTAGCCTATTCCGGTGCTCTTTGGCACTCTCCGCTTCCGATCCTACACCAAGGCCGCCGTTTGGTCACTGGGAGGTTGGCCTGCCTGCTGACTCCTCCCCTTTGAGTAGCTTCTGCTCCAGGCAATGGCTGCTCTCTTGGCCTCTTCTCTCCACCTCCACCCAGACGTTCTTAAAATAAGCAGTGTCTGTATAGCCCTGGTGGACCATCTGCAGGGCGACAAATGGATCATTGCAGCTACGGAGTAGGATTTGAGTTTTTTGTTTCAAGTGTGTTCTGTGTTTGTTTAGTTATGACCAGGACTGTCCCCCGACCCCCACCCACAAAGGCGGCAAATGGGAAGATGTTCAGAGTGCTCATGGCTACTGCCTTAGGGGGAGGGTGGCAGGGAACAGAAAAGCTGCTCAAACAGCGCGCTTTCGTTAGCACTTTTAGAGCAGCTATGATCAGAGTGTCTGCACAAAAGTAGGACCCGTCCATGAGTCTGTTCACATACGCTTTTGAACAGCACTTTGAAATAAAGCTACTTACCAAGTAAACACAAACTACTTTGGTTCTATATAGTATTTAAAGTTAAACTTCTAGAAATGTGGCTAACTCTCAGGGGAAAGGGTGATTTTCTTAAGACAAAAATAAAAATGTTGCTTAAATGCATATAATTTAAAATCAGGGTGGTTGACAAGTGACAAGGAGGCACGCTGGAGTTATTCCTGTGCAGCTGGGAGAGCTGTCTCTGTCTTGGGAGATTATCGGGACATTTTCCCCATGTGAATGTAAATGTGATTCTGGACATGAGTTGCCCAGATTAATTTATTCACCCTAAAGCAAGACTTAAGGTAGAGAGAAGAACTTGCTCTTAAAGCAATTTTATAAATGTCAAAATAACTTGACAGTTATTTCAGATTCTTTTTGTTTTGACTAGAGAAGATTCACTACTGAATAAAGTTAAGGTTAGAAATATCAATTAGGTATGGAAATCTAATATTAAAAACAGCATCACGGAGGACCCGGGTTCAATTCCCGGCCAGGGCACACAGGAGAAGTGCCCATTTACTTCTCCACCCCTCCGCCGCGCTTTCCCTCTCTGTCTCTCTCTTCCCCTCCCGCAGCCAAGGCTCCATTGGAGCAAAAATGGCCCGGGCGCTGGGGATGGCTCTGTGGCCTCTGCCCCAGGCGCTAGAGTGGCTCTGGTCGCAACATGGCGACGCCCAGGATGGGCAGAGCATCGCCCCCTGGTGGGCAGAGCGTCGCCCCTGGTGGGCGTGCCGGGTGGATCCCGGTCGGGCGCATGCGGGAGTCTGTCTGACTGTCTCTCCCTGTTTCCAGCTTCAGAAAAATGAAAAAACAAACAAACAAACAAAAAAAAAAACAGCATCAAAAGCCAGTAGGTAAAAAAGAATAAATGATATGAGAAATTTTCTCATCTGGAACACATGTCCCAGACAATGCGTAAGCAAAGATGTCCCTGGAGGCTGGCCAGGGCTACTGCCTGCCATGGCCACCTGGCGAACCATTGCTCAATGGACGACGCCATGAAGGACACAGTGAAAGAATCAGTGATGGGGAGGGACAGAGCCAGGGAGGCGAATGCACCTTTCCCAAAACACAGGTGCATAATTGAGCCACCCTCATTTTCAGTGATACTCATCAGAAACTTGTCAGGCTGTTTTTTCACATTTTTCCTAGTAAGTCAAAAGTTGTCAGGTTGACTTTGGAATAAGAGACCTTAAGAAAAGGTGTCTTGGTGTGGGGTGGCCAGGGATGTCTTCCTCCCTGACCCCCGTGGGAAAGGAGCTTATTTCCCAGGTGAGCAGCTCAGCACTGCCATGCTCAGACCCATTTCCCAAGTGCACACGCAGACGCCTGCGAGACTAGGGCCCGCTCCCAGAGGTCCCATTGTTGTTTCTCAGGATTGAGGACGTAGGAAGTGTGACACCTTCCAGCCAGGAGCCTAGCAACGTAGCACCAGGTGGTTGGGATTAGACTCTATGAGGCTGTCATTGCAAGGGGAAGAAAAGATTAAGAATAAAATTTGACTTTTTTAAAAAAAGTCTTAGTATGCAAGGATTTATTTATACATCATTAAAATTTAAATTATACCATTCAATCTGCCACTGAGGACAATTGGCCCCTTTATGGCCCTTTGTAATTTGAACTGTTTCAGTCAGGCAATAAATAGTTAACTGTGGATGTTTTAAAGTTTACCAGGCTGCAGTAAATCTATATTTACATTGTAAGGCATTTCCAATAGGATTAAAATTACCAGCATGTTTCTCAAATCCTAAAAGTAATACCCAATTCTGGGGTATATTTATATAGTCTTCATTTTAGACAAACATTCTTGTTGCACCAACGAGTGATTCTTTTTCCAAGACCACATAATAAGGGTGGTATTTCTCCTTTGCATGCCATGGTGCCCCCGCCAGAGAAAGGAATCTGGTCTCTTCGATGAAGTTTGATAACTGATCAGATGATCTCTTTGCCTTCCGTACTGCTTAATTTCCACATTGGCTGGAAGTAAGTTTGTTTTGTTTTTTTAAAAAAAGTCTTGACCTGTGGTGGTGCAGTGGATAAAGCGTCAACCTGGAATGCTGAGGTCATCGATTCAAAACCCTGGGCTTGCTCTGTCAAGGCACATACCAGAAGCAACTACTATGAAGCTAATGCTTCCCATCTCTCTCCTCCACCCCCATCTAAAAATCAATAAATAAAAAATTAAAAAAAAATCTTGAACACATCAAATGTCTGAGTATCATAGACATGGGATTCATTTCTGAGCCACCTGTCATTACACTGAAATATGAAAAGATGGGTTGGACATCACTTTGGGAGTGTGACAAGTCCTTAATCCCTATCCTGGGCATCTGTGTCACATCACGGAGCTGTGGCCTGTGCCTGACACAGGTGACTGAATGAATGAGAATCTTCTCACTAGTACCCACAGCTATTCAATATTTGGTTAATAGCACTGATTTGTTTGATCTCTAATTTCTGTTTATTAAGAACACATACCTTTGATGTGTAAAGTTGTTTCCCTTAGCTCCCTCTCTCTATTCCAGGTCTACCACTGTAATTTGGGGTTCTTGAACTCTGTTTTTGGGACTTTTGGGACACTCTCCCTGTGGTCTCTCTCCACCGGATTCTCTGCCAACCCTTCCTCTATTCATTTTGCAAGTGATCTTCCTGAACTGCAGATCTGACCTGGACATTCTGTTGCTTAAAGCCTATTAAAGTCAGCCCCACTCCTCGCCTTCAGGCCACTTCTGTGCCCCTTAGACTAGTGTACAGACACCTTGTCCTGCCCGCCAGCGTCCTCTCTCTCCTCCGGTGCCCTTCCCTCTGCCTGCAGTGGCCACACCACCTCCTGCCTCCTTTGCCACCCAACTTGCTCTTGTTTGTCAAGAAGCCGTTTAAACTGAAGACGTCTACTTCTTTAATTCTATTTCAGTTTCTCCCCTCTTGGATGAAGAGTGCTGGAGTAACCAAAATATATATATATACACATTCCTTTATTTTATGAGATTATATACCTCAGAAACCTCTTTCTGTAACCGCACGCTTTGTCTTTAATTGCTGTTGTGTATATTTCTGAGCCAGCAAGGAATTGTTGAGAGAAGAAAACAAATATGGAACTTTTGATGGCATTTCCTCCCTAGACATTTGGAAAACAAGCCACTCAGCAAGTGAACTACCTTAGAGAAGGTTATAATGCTGTCTCTAATTTCTTTTACTGACTTTCTGTATTCTTTAGCATTTTGGGAAACTTTTTGGTTTACAGAGGTTGTTGTTTTTTTTATCATTAATGGTTATTGCTAAGTTAAGAAATTTAGGCTGAAAAATACTTTTTGAAAAAAGGAAAAGTGTTAGGCATATTAATACACATTTATGCATATTATTAGATGCAAGCATATGCTTTGGTTTTTCCAGCAAATATGAGACTTGGCAGTTTTCACCCCAATGATTAGCTGACACTCTTGCTCCTGTAGGTAGCTTGTCCTTTGGAATTTGGAAATGCTGCACTTTCAGTTCATTTAGACACCCACCCACATCTGATCTGGTTCAAAGTGGCTACCTCAGAGTATGGATGGTTGTAAAAGTGTCACATTTTCACATACTCTGAGAAGGAATTTCACAGTGATTAGCATTTAGTGCTCATCTAATTCCAAGTGAAGACTTGAGAGGTAGAATGATCAAATAAAAACACTTGATCTTCTGTTGCAGTTTTTAAAGTACCCATGTTGCTTTTGCAAAAAAGAGTTCGAGGATACTCACGTCAGTTGAATGCTTCAACGCGCACAAGTGAAACCGGTTGAGGTTTGGGATAACCGCTGTGAAACTGAAGCAACAGAGGAATTTGGGTTCCGGATGGAAAAGGTTTGCAGGGAAGGCCCCTGGCGAGTGTTTAGTTTTTCCTGCCTTGTTCCTATTGTGTGACACAGATCAGACCCTTTTGTCAGAATCCACATTCTCTTGCTAAATGAGACTTTCATTTTTCATAAAAAGGACTAAAATGGTGGTCTGGGAGGGAATTCTCAGTGAAAGTGGAAGGGGAGGGGTAGAAAAAGCATAGGGCTCTAAGAAGAAGTTATAATGTTAAAATTAAGGTTTATGGTTTTACAATAGGCCTGGCCATAAACATACTAAATTCTTACCAGTATCAAATTCAAGGAAAATGTTGTGAAATAATGCTGGAAGCAGTCAAAGGAATTTTAAAATAATTATAATTTGCTAGACAGTCAAGAGTAGTTTGGAATCTGACTTTCTAGCTGTGCAGAACCATTACTCCTTGCTCTAAATATTTGGCCTTGCATTGTTGTTGACTGTCTCCCCCTCTGGTTCAAGTGGAGGCCTCCTGGGCAGCTGGTGGCCAGGGCAGCTGTGGTGACCCAACTCAAGTGTGTGCCTCTCCCGTGGACGGAGCTCCCAATTTAGCTATTGGGTTTGTGCACAGAATGCCTGAGCCCAGCAATCTGAGCTCTTGCTTTCCATTTAAATAAAAAGGCAGATGCTTCACACATGTTTTCACAAATTGACATAAACCATGGAAGGAAAGAATGCTGATACTCAATAGTTACCCTGTAGCGGCTTGTTGCTTGTAATTTTTAGGTTTACTGTAAATCAAGCCTATCTGTGCTGACACTGGATTAGGAGTAACCCATGCTCTTTAAGTGCCCAAGTAATGGGTGGATGGGGCATCTATAAATAGGTCTTAGTGTGTCTGACGGACCTCAGAGGTGGGAGGGCTTCCTAGGGCCAGCCTTGTCCCATGTGGCCGGGGAGAAACTTGGCCGAGGGGATGAGGGTGCACTTGCCTTTCATTCCACACCCAGAAGGGGCAGATGCTTGAATCGTGGAATTAGCCTTCTGTGTTAGCTCTGGGGCACAGGCTACTGGGAAGGCCTAAAAATAGGGTTGAGAAAGGCCTTGTCCCTTTTCTTGAAGAAGACACAGTCCGATATGATGTTCAGCGGCATCAGTAAGCTCCCAGAGGACTGTCACGTGAAGTTACGCTTGACGACCTCTCCTGTCTTTTCCTGGGCTCCCTGTTCTCTGCGGCTGACCTTCCCCTCGAATGTAGAAGGTGGAAAGAGAGGATGCGGGCCTTGCACATTCCTTACAGTGGTGGATTTATACCAATCTGTCTGCACCCTTTTGGCCCTAGGTGACAGTGCCAGGCACATGTCAGTGTTGGATTAATTGATGGTGCACAGTGGTAAGCAGACTAGCTACAATGTGAGGGTGCAGTCTGTGGCTGTCACACACAGGTGTCACGGGGACTGAGATTTACAGCCTGTGAGTCCTGAACCAGCTGCGAATACTTAGGGAGGGGAGGGGACATCAGGTGGTGATCGAGAGTCTCATCTCTTGCTGGCCACCTGGTGTGGTACTGCCCCTTGAGCATGATTGAACCTGTCAGTGCCGGGCTGCTCCCACACGGTGGGGCGCCGGCGACTGTGTGCATTGTCTCAGAAGGGGGACCGCTGGGGTCTGCGGGGAAGCCTGGGAGCAGTCTGTTGATAACCTCACAGTCCATTTTGCCTGTGTGGCCCTTGCTCCTGCACGGTGACTGATTTAACCACAAGCCCTTTGTTGACACCAGCTAGAAATTTGGTCTGAATTATTTCTCACCCCCACACTTCAGGGGTTTTGAAAAAGTAGTGCTTTCCAAAGCAAGAACCAGCTTCTGGGAGGAGTCAGGCACGAGCCTTCGTATTTGGCCGGTGTCCTTTAGTTTATCAAGCTTAAATGCTTGATAAGTTTTTTTCCCCTTTCTGGAATGTTTATGACCTTGGGGTCCAACCGTCTGCTGGCAGCCCAGGGTGATAAGCAGGAAGTTGTACGGTGTGAGCTGCGTCGCTGCTGGGACCATGTCTCCCTCGTCTTCCGTTCCAGCTGGCGACCCCCAGTAGTTCTGGGGTTTTGATGTTTATCCTTATCTCTTTCACCCCCACCTCTTCCTTACCCAGAAGACAAATGGTAAGGTTAAATATGGTCATGACTCAGCCAGTGCTCAGCCGAAGCCCCGGAGTGGCCCTTAGGAAGGACAGCATCATGGTCACGGGTCTTGTTAGAACTGGCATGCAGGCCCTGGCTGGTTGGCTCAGTGGTAGAGCATCGTGCAGGAGTCCCAGGTTCAATTCCCGGCCAGGGCACACAGGAGAAGCGCCCATCTGCTTCTCCACCCCTCCCCCTCTCCTTCCTCTCTCTCTCTCTCTCTTCCCCACCCACAGCCAGGGCTCCATTGGAGCAGGGTTTGCCCGGGCACTGAGGATGGCTCTGTGGCCTCTGCCTCAGGTGCTAGAATGGCTCTGATTGCTAGCAGAGCGAAGCCCCGGATGGGCAGAGCATCGCCCCCTGGTGGACATGCCGGGTGGATCCCGGTCGGGCGCATGCGGGAGTCTGTCTGACTGCCTTCCCGTTTCCAGCTTCGGAGAAATAAAAAACAAAAACAAAAACAAAACAAAACAAAAAAAGAACTGGCATGCAGGCCCTTCAACTGTTCATGCTTTCCACTGAGGTTATGCTTAGCTTATTACCAGGACATATTGTGGTAATAAGATAATAATGTACTCCTGGGCATGTTTTAAAAACCAAAAATTAGGGTGACTTGCCCTGTGACATTCATGTATGAGGAAATATACACAGTTGAACTAAGTCTAACTTTCATATTTAGATAATGAGAGATGCTTTTAAAATTTTTAAATATTTATTTAAGCAGTAACCAATGAGAGAGAGGAATAGCTTTTTTTTTAATTTTTAAATTTTATTTAGAAATTTAACTTCAACAGGGTGACATTGATCAATAAGAGTACACAGGTTCCAGGTAAACATCTCTATAGCATTTGAACTGTTGATTACGTGTATATCCATCACTCAGAGGCAAATAATTTTCTGTCACCTTCCATTTGTCCCTCTTTACACCCTTCCCCCATGCCCTCTCCCTTCCCCATTCCCCCACATTCCCTTCCCCCTAGTAACCACTTCACTTTTATCTGTGTCCATAAGTCTCAGTTTTATATCCCACCTATGTGTGAAATCATACAGTTCTTAGCTTTTTCTGACTTATTTGAATAGCTTCTTTTGCGTGTGTGTGTAAGACTTTTCTCATTTTGTGAAGTCATTTGGCCCTGGAAACTTGACTTCAGTTGAACTGAGTTTGTGGAGTTGGTATTTCAAAGATCTTAAGCTTTGCAATCTAATATAAGACCGAGATTGTATATAATTAGTTTTTTTGTGTGTGGTTTAAATTTTAGAATGAAGAATACAATAAGTAGAATGGTGACTGGTTTAATTGTTTTTCTTCTTTATAAAATATTTTAGAGCAATTAACTATACTAAATGTGGCTCTGAGTTCAGTGGGGTTGCAGGCAGACCTTTTGCAATAATTTTGCAGAATCAGCAGTCAGCAAGAACACAATAGTGACACATGTGCTTGATATCCAGCTAGGGCTGCCATGAATGTTGTTGGTGGTTTGGGGGCATGGGCCAGTTTTAGGGGTCAACAGGGCCATGCCGGTTCCTGGATGGCAACACCTGTGTGGATAGGTACTATAATAAGGGAGAGGTGTGCTACCTGAATAAAGAGAACTAACTATAAAGGAGTCAGCATAGAGACAGGACGAAGAGAGCAGAGCTCCCAACTCAAATATGTTGGAATATCTCTTGGAGCATCAAATAGTGATGCAAAAAGCATATTCTATGTGCGTGTCTAAAAGCAGCACCAGGAATGTGACAGTGCTTCCTAACAGTGCAGGGGACCCACTGAGTCCTGATTTCATGTAAGACAGGCCCACCCTGGACATTAGTGCCTGCTGTACACTGCCCAGGGGCACCCACCCAATGAAGTGTGAGCTGGCCCAAGATCCAGCTCACTCTCTCGGCTGCCCAACACCAGCCCTGGCTGAAGAAGCTGTTTGAGAAACAAAGAGGATCCAGTTCAGATTAGAAAACATAGAGTCCCCGAGCAAGCCTTTGACAGAATGAAAGCCTCTGAATGAATGAAACACCCGTCTTGATCAGATGTGTGGGGAGGGAGTATCAGGGCGGGCTTACATTTTTAGTATTGTTGACACCGAGCGGAAAAGTGTTGATATATCCATCCTTTTAACATAAGAGGCAAAGCCACCAGGCAGGGGGTGGCAGGTTGGGAAATTCAGCCCAAGGAGCCTCTCTGGGTTTCCTTCTGCCTCAGCTCCCCCGCCGTCCCTCGCTCCAGCGTCAGCCTCCCCGGGTTTACTATACACGTGTCCCCTTCTCTCCTCTCCCTGCTTCTTCACCTTTTGAAGCTTCGTTTCCAAATTCTCATTCCACTATGAATTTTAAAATTAAGTGATGAAAACTTTTTCTGATAATAAAAGCAGTACAGATTTAGGATTCTTCCATTTAAGATTATTTTGACTTTATGATGGCGCAGCAGTGACATGCATTCAGTAGGAATGCTGGGCTAAGCTAGGGGGTTCAGTGGGTTAGGTGTATTAAATGCATTTTTTACTTACAGTTCCAGTTTATGATGGGTTTGTCAGGACATAACCCCATTATTGTAGGTCAAGAAACATCTCTATACATTTATGACAGAAAATTTAAGGTGTTTATGCTTGAAAGCTGTGATTGCAATTTTGCAGTCTTGTCAGAGATTAGCTTGGGTTAGAATAAGGAATGGACAGGTATGCAAAAGGAGGTAGGAAGTGGGGTAAATTGAATTTGGGTGAAGTGCTCAAAGTATGTGGACAGCTGAAATCATCTCCACATATTTTTGAGTGCTGGGAAAGCAAAAGAGGAAGCCATCAAATAGCATTTTGCCTGGGCAAATCTGATGAGAATTTCTGAACACACCGTGAGAATAGAACGACGGTGGGTGCCGAGAATGTGGTCAGCGCCACTGACAGCATAGAGGGCTGATTTGGAAAAACAGTTGTCAACTCAGTGCATCAAATCATGCTGGGGGGAAGAGGAGGGATAGAGCAAGAAAGGACAAAAAGAAAAACTCATGGACACAGAGAACTGTGAGGTGATGCTGGAGGGGAGGTGGAGGAGGGTGTGGGGGCATAAATGGTGATGGATGAAGACTTGACTTGGGAGTGAAACACAGTACGGTGTACAGAGATGTGTTATAGAACTGGATATCAGAAACCTATGTAATTATGTTAACTAGTGTTACCCTAAAAATTCAGTTATTGGAAAAAAATCACATTGCCTTATAATAGCAGATACAAGTAGAAAGTGCTTCGAGGCCCCATCGAAGGGCTTTGAGTAGAGGCTTTGTGACAACAGCACACACTTCTGAAGGTGGAAGAGACACTACAGTGATCGCAGGCTAGTCCATAAATGCTGTGCACACATAGGTTTTCATTTATTTTCTTTTTCATAAAAGGTACTTCTTTTTAAGTGGTTTCCATTTTCTTTTCTTTTTTAAAAAAATATTTCAGTTACAGTTTACATTCAGTATTATTTTGTATTAGTTTCAAGTGTATGGTGTAGTGGTTAGACATTTATATACTTTATAAAGTGTTGCCCCTCATTTAACAGTTGGTATAGAAAGAATGCAGTGGAATAGAATAATTCATTACACAATTAAACAAAGTCTTCATTCTCACTTTCCTTTACCCTGCAATAGTATTTCACAGCAATTACCACCTGATATTATATACTCAATTCTGTATGCTATTTGTTTTTAAAACACCTATCTGTTCTAATGCAGTTGACATATTAGAGAACATTTCGAGCATAACATTGATTTTGCATTTGCTTATATGTGGTTTTCTTTGCAAAAGCAGTAGATGAACATAGAAAATCGCACCCAGCTGTGCCAAGCCACATGGGAATATGCAAAACGCACACATGTACACACCTCAGACATCTGCCATCTGCCATCTGCCTCGTTAATGTCTTGTTTTATAAGGCACACTTTGTCCGCATGTGGTGTTACAACTTCCTCTCTGGTTTCCGGTAATCATCCTACTCCACAATTACAAGTTACAGTACTTCCTATGCCCACTTACACAAGCACTCTTCAGGTTTTTTTCTTGTCAAAGGCCATAGTGATTGTAGCTTTTATGTATTTCTTAATCATTCAGCACATATAAAATTGTGCAACAGTTTTTATTAGGTTCCTGCCTACTCCCCACCCCCTATATGTCCTTTTGTTTTTAGCGTCTGATTTTCATAGAGCCTGTTGATTTTTAGGAACACACACATGGTGTTACAGCAGAATTGACTACATGAGTACAATTGCCTTATTATGTTTATTGTTCATTGTCTTGTCTCTTTGTGTCCCTCTTCCCATATGTCAGTTCACAGGGGGCAGAGTTTTTGATCATTTGCTCACTGTTGTGTCTCCAGCAACTTCTCAGTGTCTGGCACAGAACGGAGCTCAATGAACATTTGTTGAATGAATGAATTATCAGATCTTTTACTGGAAACAGAATTCTACTCACATTCTGTTGCAAATTGATGGTTTTGTTAACAAAAGGTTTAGGTTTATTACAGTTAAGGAGTATAGTATAACTGTTGAGTTTGACACATGCATCTGGTGCTTTGACTGACATAGCTTATCATGGGAAGGCAGGAATGAAAATGTGGAATATAGGTCACATAGATTTTTTTAGTATTCAAGTTTGAAAAGAAACATTCTAACAATATTCTCATACTCAAAGTCAATTAAAGTAGGAACAATCAGAGTATTAGCAGAAGTGGCCAGACCCACGAAGGAGCTATATGTTCATTAGTAAAAATAGTGAAAAAGAAGAGATTTTAATGATGGTGTTTAACTTCAAGAGAATTTAGTAAATGAAAAAGGACTTTTTAATTAAAACTCAGAAAGATGATATTTCTGATCAGTTGTTAGGAAGAACCCAGGTTGGTTTATATTTTAAACTGAAATTCATCATTGCATCATTGATCAGCGCCTGTCATGTATATTTAAAATACGTAAATGGTTAGTGCACAGTAAATGAAGGCATGGACTGAGTATTAGTGCATGTTAAACTGATAGCTAGATCGTAGATATACCAGGCCTCCAAGCCCTGAGGACATAGCTATGTGTGCATATGCACATCTAGATCTATGTTTAGACATGTGACTTTGTGCTGCAACTATAGGCGGTGCTGTACGTGTATCATTTCACCCTCACAACAACCCCACAGAGTAGGTGCTGCTATTTTTCTTACCTTTCAGATGAGGAAACAGGCCCAGAGAGGCTAAGTAACTTAGTGAGATTTATGCAGATGGTGAATGGTGGACCTGAGGTGTTGGGATGTGGGATACAGAACCCAGGCCTCCATGCATGGAAGGTATTACCTCAGTACCGGTGATTCCAGTTAAGAAAACTTGTCTCTTGTCCTCCAGGAGGAGGAAATGGAGATGTAAGTAAAAAGTAGCAGTGCCATTGCTACTCAAGTGAAGCAAAGCACATGAAATTGTGGGCTGGAGGTCAGGGAGCAGGAACCTAACAGCTTCATGTCATGGACTCCCCACCCATTGGCTAGGTGCTTTGGGAGGTGCCCTTTCCATTGAAAGGAGCCAAAAATACCCAATGAAGAAGAAAGTATAGACCTGTACATGAAGGAAATAACTAATATTTCTTTGATGCCTATGTCATTCTAAATACTGGACTAGTTGGTTTTTATGCATGGTATTAGTAACTAATGATTTTGATTCTGGACTTTGTGGTAAGTGCGTTTACTTGTTCTGTCTCATTTAATTTTTTTTTTTTTTTTGTAACAGAGACAGAAAGAGAGACAGAGAGAGGGACAGATAGAGACAGACAGGCAAGAAGGGAGAGAGATGAGAAACATCAATTCTTCATTGTGGCTCCTTAGTCTCCTTAGTTGATCATTGATTGTTTTCTCTATATGCCTTGACTGGGGGGCTACATCAGAGCGAGTGACCTTTTGCTCAAGCCAGCAACTTTGGGCTCAAGTCAGTAACCTTGGGCTTTAAGCCAGCGACCATGAAGTCATGTCTATGATCCTATGTTCAAGCCAGTGACCCCTCACTCAAGCTGGCGAGCCTCCCCTGAAGCCAGATAAGCCCGGGCTCAAGCCAGCGACCTCGGTGCTTTGAACCTGGGTCCTCCACATCCTAGTTGACGCTCTATCCACTGCACCACTGCCTGGTCAGGCCTGTCTCATTTAATCTTTACAGTACTCCCAAAGTTGGTTTTCTGGTCTTCATTTTTCATAAAACCCAAAAGCATGTGCCCCAAATCACAGTTAGAAAAAGGCTTTTTTTTTGTCCTCACACACCAACCAATGGGTAGGAATTACTCAGGCATAAGAAAAGATGGAATACTACATTTGTGATAACATGGTTGGATCTTGAGAATATCATGTTAAACAAAATAAGTCAGAAAATTTAAGAACTATATGATTTCATTCATATGTAGGACATAAAACTGAAAGCCACAAATGGACAAAGATGACAAAAAAACAAACTGATAAGCACAGACATCAGTGTGCAGGTTACCAGAGGGAAGAGGGGATGGGGTAATGGAGGGTGGAGGGGGCTGACTCTATGGTGACAGAAGGAGATTTGTCTTTGGGTGGTGGGCACACAATGCAATATAATATAGAGATGTATCATAGAACCGTACACTTGAAGCCTATATAGTTTTATTAACCAATGTCACCCCCAAATTTTTAATAAAAATAAATTTAAAAAAGAAAAAGAAATTAAGACACAGTGAAGAAGTATCACAGTTAGGATTTGAACTCAGATGTCTTCACAGCCTTTGATTTTCCTATCTAAATAAGGTAGATGGTGAGTTGAGGTGTGTTTCTAGAATAAATATGGAAGGATAACTGAGACAGAAGTAAGTTCCTACAAAGCTTAATAAAGATAAATGTGTACTTAGAATAATGACTGTCTTATATTTAGAAGGAAAAAATCATCAAGTAGTCAGACAGTTTGTAGAAACATGGTTTAAAATATGGTACCTATGAGACAAGAATAATCCCACTACCAGCAGAATGATTCCTCTCTAACCCAGATCTGATCTGTGTCTCTCCCGTGAAAAAAGTGATCATTCCTGGTTCCTTTGGTCTGCCGAGTATGATTCTTGGATGTCCACTGTTACGGTCCATTACTTGCCATCTCCTCAGGCAATTCACATTAGTGGTTCTCTCTCCAGCCCTGAATGCTGTCTGTGTATTTTCATATAATAATACAGTTCAAGTCTCCTCTGTGCCCAAAAGGCTCTATCTCTTTCTCTCTTGCAAAATCTAGTTCAAGGTTTAGACCTTGAGGAAGACTTCTCCAAGCCCCTCAGGCAAAATTTAGTTGTTTCATTTTCTTGTTACCCAGATCTTTGTTGATCTCACACAGGAATTCCGTACACTAGTTTGCAGCCCTTGGCTGACTCTCCTACTGGTTCAAAACTTTTTATGGGAAGGCTGTGTCTTGCTCATGTTCATGCTCTTGGTTCCTGACCCAGGCCTGGAACACCCAGTCGGTGCTAGTGGAATGGGTAGGGGGGTGGGTGGATGGATGGATGGATGGAAGAAGGGATAAAATGTTTGAATTATCCTATAAAAACTGTGATACTAGGTTAATGAGTTATTCTAAAGTGGGAACTGTTTGGCCATTGTCACTGAATTCTTTATCTGTATAAATGGAATTACTAATTTTTCATCATTTCTGAAAAATAATCATTCTCAGAAATTAGGAGGCAAAACAGGTTTTAAACAAGACACGTTATAGTATCTTTCAGTGGGTCCCAATTAAGAAATCTTAAAATTTGGTATATTTGCTTCCCTGCCTTTCCAAATCCTAGTCATTCTTCTAGGTCCCAGGTGAATGCTGAGCCTGTGAACAACTCCCTGCTCACCTGCCCTGTCCTCTCTTGCCCAGCCTCTTCAGGGAACCTCTCTAGCAGTAGTTTTCAGATACTGTGTAGGTCATCCCTAAGATATGGAACATGGCTTTATTTTTCATTAGATCTTCCTTAGGTTGCTCTTGATTCCCTAACCAGCTGAGAAATGTTCAGAGGTCAGGGGCCACGTGCATCCTTTTCCCCCCACACCCCAGCCTGTCTAAAGTGGTATGCTTGTCTGTGGTAAGCATTGAAGACGCTTGTCTATACTCCATCACTGACTTATTTTGTTTTGGCAAATTGCAAAACACTCCTTCTTCCATTCTTGGTTTACACTTTCTTGTGAGAAGCAGAACCTTACTCCGGCCTGCCTCAGTAGAGGGAGTTTGCTGTCGGGGTCCAGGGGGGTCTCAGGAAACAGAAAAGCAAGTAGAGCAGCTGGGCCTCCTGAGAGGGTGTGGGAAATGGGAGTCTCGGGAACCGGGCAGGTCAGTGTCTGTCTGTAATGTCAGACAGTCTTTCATCCCTCCTTCATCTGGGCCCAGTGCCCCACCTTCCTGTCTTCTTCTGCTTACTGGACCTTTGTTTTTTTTCTCTTTGAATATGGCAGCAGACTGGCCCCTTCCAGGACCCTATGGTACTTTCTGACTTACAATATACATTTTTCAAACCAAGAACTTGATTGGTTCCCCTTGGTCAGGTGTTCTCCCCCGGCCCAGTCAGCTGTGGCCCCTGGGTGTGAATGTTTCCAAGCAGGGTTGTGAGAATACATCATTGATAGACAGTGTGGGCTGCCTGGACATGCCAGGCTTCTCTAGTGACACTTAAATATGTTTCAGCAGTAGTCAGTTGAAATGAGAATGCTAAATTAATTAAGGGGCCACATGCCAACATTGCTTGGACTGAAGAGAGAGATATTCTATGCTGGTATGTGCACTTTAGCCTCAGAATTGGCCCCCCATGGAGTCCTTTGAGATCCATTTAGAAGCTGATGATTGTTTTTCCCCAGGAGTCCCTGCCACCAGGATGTTTGACAAACCAGCATGGCAAACAGTGGCTGGAATATACAGAAATCAGTAGTGTTTCTATATATTAACAATGAATTTTCTGAAAAAGAAATGAAAAAGATTTCATTTACAATAGCATCAAAAATGATAAAATACCTAGGAGTGAATTTAACCAAGGAGATGAAAGACCTGTACACTGAAAAACCACAAGACACTGATGAAAGAAATCAAAGAAAACACAAATAAATGGAAAAGTATCCTGTATTCGTGGATCGGCTGAATTATATTGTTAAAATGTGAATGCTACTAAAGGCCATCTGTAGATTCAGTGTAAACCCTATCAAGATTCCAATGTTATTTTTAACAAAATAGAAAAAAAACACTCCTAAAATTTATGTGGTGCCACAGAAGACCCAGAAGAGCCAAAGAAATCCTGAGAAAGAAGAACAAAGCAGGAGGCATCAAACTTTCAAATTTCTAGCTATGCTGTAAAAATATTGTCAGCAAAACAGAATGGGGCACTGGCATAAAGTGGACAAATAGACTAATGGGAGAGAATTGAGAGCCCCAGAAATAAACCTAATGAATGATATGCAGTCAACTAATATTTAACAAGGGAGCCGAGAACGCTCAATGGAGATAAGAGAGTCTATTAAATGTTGTTGGGGAAAAATGGATATTCAGATATACAAGAATGAAACTTACTGTGGGGCAACTGTGTTAGGGGTGCTTGCGGGTTACCAGCTGCAAGCACTTTGCCGGATTAGTGCGTGAGCACGTGGCAGAGGCACGTGGGCATAGCCTATATGAGGATATGGGTGCTTCCCCTGGGCGGCAATTCTCCCAGATCACTCTCCCACCACCGCGAGGTGCGGTTTTTCTTGCTCCCTTGTCCTTATGGAAAATAGCAGATTTTCCTTTGTTTATTAGCTCTTTCCCTTTTGTTGTTTATTTGCGAGCCTTCAATAAACGGTCATGAATCGACGCTTTCTGGCTCCGCGGTTCCTCTACCGTCTGCCCGAATCCAATGGGAACCTGTCTGGCCTCGGCCACCCACATTACACTTGACCACTATCATATACTACAAAATTTAACTCGAAATGGATTAAAGACAAATGTAAGACCTGACACTATGAAACTTCTAGGAGAAAATATAGGGGGCAAAGCTCCCAGACATGGGTTTTGGTGATGATTTTCAGCAAACTTCAGTGGGGAAAGGGGGCTGAAGAACTAAGTAGACTTGTATCTGATGGGATTCAGAGCCCCAGCCAAAACGGATGAAGAAGACACCCAGTGTTCTGTGGCCGGTCCTGGGGCAGCCACAAATGACTGAGTTCTGTAAACAGCCAACATGCAGCCAAGCAGCTGCCATGTTGTCTTCTTCCTTTGAAGCAGCTGTTTTATCTGTTACACATGAAGCTCATTTCTTTGCTGTGGGGAAAACAAATGGCTTTACAAAATGTCTCTCTACCTTTAGCTTGTGTACACAGATGAAGAAATTTTGAGGATTGAAGAACTAGTCAGAGAGTCAAGGTGACAGAAGAGAAACATCTCACAGAGGGCAGGAAGGAGGAACTGAGGATGGAAAGAGCCATTGGGGGAGCTGTTTGAGGATATGAGGCACGCCTCGGGAGTGGCGTCTCCTGCTCCCTGGAACCTCAGGAGGTAGCACGACCCTGCCAGCACTGGAAAGGTGTCTTGTTGCTTAGCAGCCTGAGACGGTGAGAGGTTGGCCGTCTGAAGAGCTGACCGGCTAGCAGTCTTGTGTGGCTGGTTCTCAGGATGGGGTGGAGGAGCTCGCTGATGGACATGGGTGCTTGTGGCCTCGTGCAGTCTCTGTGCCTCTGGCTCTATCTCCAGAGACCTTGAGGTTGAGGGTGTAAAGCCAAAGGACCTCAGAACAAAGAGCTACTTTTATCTTGTCTAGCAATGGAAAGATCTTTATTTGAAAGAGAACAAAGATATGGGACTTTGACAGTGCAGTGACGTTGATTTAAATTATAGGTTCTTTCATTGTGGATGATGTGCATGATTTGCCAGAAGACTAGGGTTGAGCAAATCAGGCCAGGTTTTAAAAATGGGAAATGAACAAGGTTAAATGTTTGACTCTTAGTCTGACAGCAATTGCTAGTGAGATCTATACGACCCAGTACATAGTAGATAATTAGTAATTTTCTATTGAATCAAGAGTAAAATTTGCGGGCAAATTTATAAATATATTGTGAGCATTTCCAATGATTTCAGAGTTACTAGGCACTGGTGTGGGTTTGTAAAAAGTGAATAATGCTAAGCCAACCTCAGCTTGGAGATAACTTGGGCTAGTAGGTCTTATTTTGGGAATCGATTTGGTAAGGATTTTTGTAATATCTTTGTGGGCTAGATGTTATTATTAGACAAAATCATCATTTATTTAAAAACAGTGGTTTTTTTGACTCATTAAAATGGGACAGTTAGTCCCACTTGATGCCATAGGCTGGTATGTTTAAAAAAAATCATTAATGTCTTTTACCTTTTTTCCCCACCAAATTTCTAAGTATAAAAATAGCCATGGAGATATAAATTACAGCATAAGGAATTTAGTCATTAATATTGTAATAAATATGTACATAGTGTCAGGTGGGTACTAGGCTTATGGGGGGGGTCACTTCATAAATTATGTAACTGCCTAATCTCTATATTATACACTTGAAACCTATACAAGATTGCATGACAACTGTACTTGAAAAACAAGTTGAAAAAAATCAGTGTTTCATATGTGGAGGCTGTATTCAAAATAATTTCAAGTGACAGAAAGAGAGCTGATAGGAATACCTAATATATTATATGACAAGGTTGAGGTAGCAAGGTTGAAATTAGCTAAAACAGTGAAATCTAATTGAAATACATGTCCTGTGTCTTGGGTTATAAAATTTCATTACGGGAGTATAGAAAGAAACTGGGAAAACAGCATTTCTATGAAAGATGACCCGTAGATTTTAGTTGACTACCTTGACAGCAGGGGTTGGGAACCTTTTTGGCTGAGAGAGCTCATGAACACCACATACTTTAAAATGTAATTCTGTGAGAGCCATACAATGACCTGTGTATGTTACGCGTTATCCAATAAAAATTTGGTGTTGTCCCGGAGGACAGCTGTGATTGGCTCCAGCCACCCGCAACCGTGAACATGAGCGGTAGGAAATGAATGGATTGTAATACATGAGAATATTTTATATTTTTAAATTATTATTATTTTTTATTAAAGATTTGTCTGTGAACCAGATGCAGCCATCAAAAGAGCCACATCTGGCTCGCGAGCCATAGGTTCCCAACCCCTGCTTTACAGAATATAAAGCTTTACAGGCCGTCTTAGGCTATAAAGTTTTATATTCTATTAAAGGTATATAAAGTCCCCCAGCTGCAATGCTCTGTAAGCAGTACCTTAAGAGAGGCTCTGACTCTTTGGAGGGTGTCTAACCAGAGGGCTTGGGGGGCCTGGCCTGGAAGGCCTCTTCCTGAGGGTCAGGTCGGTCCTGAGCAAGAAGCTGGCATTTCTGGGTGGCTCCTGAGGGCAGCATGACCTCTGTGGGTAGAGGTCGCTGGTGGACAGATTGGACTCAGGTCTGGGCAAGCTTGATGGCTGGGTCAGGGTGTGTGTTCCATGGGTGGAGAGGAGATCTGCTGCCCTCTGAGGTTCTTTCCAAATCTTAGATTCTGCAATACTGAACAATCTACATTTTGCTTTAATTTCAGAGCCGCTAACATATGGTTTAGAGAAGGGTTTATTGTTATAATTTAGGTTGTGTGATACTATAAAAGGAAACTGTGATATGACTCTCCGTTAAGTGAGAAGGCTCAAGGAAGTATTCAGAGAAACAAGAGAAGCCATGACTATTTTTGCGGAGGGCAAGTTTTGTTGAATGTCATTGTGATGATAAAATAAACTTGTTACATGGAAAAATATACAGGGACAAAAGAGCGTGCAGGAAACGTGCAGCATGTGGGACATGCCCCCCAAAATGCATTTTGTGTTTAGGCAGTCAAGGTTGACTCCATCTGATACATCTGAAATATCTTTCAAAGTCCTTTCTCCCTCTGGTGATTCTTTTTGAGCATTTCCGCTTTCCAGCAATCATAGCTCTGATTTACCGAGAGAGGCCCGCCTCCCGCGGGCTGTGTGTTTCAGGGCAGTGATTACAGCTGGCATGGGTGGCTGAAGACCGTCGGGGCCATGGCCGGCCTGGAGAGCGTCTGCAGAAAGAGACCTTGAGGACTCTTTATTTTTGTTCATGTTGTTTTACTCTCATCTGTAATTTAAAATCCACTATACAAAGAGTCAACAGAGTGCCAGCTGGATGTCAGTTTAAAGACTTTCCTTCCTTTCTCTAGTTTTAAAATTTTAAATAGGACTGTCAATTTGGATGTTTTGCTGTTTAGAAATTCGTGAGATGTATCTTTTGGTTTCCTTAACTTCAGTGGACAGGGAGGTTGAAAACAAAATCACCAGGTTAAGATTTATGTTAAATGTCCTTTTTTCCCCCCCTTAGAATAGGGGTGGGGTTACCTCCACCAACTTCATCTTACATAAATGAGGGAAGGACCATGGGTTTCTGGAATTAGCGTACTGATTACAGCCTGGGAAGCTGTGTTCTCAGGGGACCTTTGAGCGTGTGCTGGGTGCCCTGCTCTGCCTGTCATTCTCTGGGCCTGTTAGGGTCACATGTGGAAGGGAGGGAGGCAAGCAGGCAGGCAGGACCAAGACAGTGCTTGTACTTATGGCTCACTGTCAACCGAAGAAGGCAATAAATGACACCTTCTTGCTCTTTTGAAATGCAAATGCTCAACTCATATGTAATAGTGGCTATTTGGTGCATTGCTCTTTATCGTATGTCTGTACTGAAAATCTTAGGAGAGTAGCTTTCTTTTCAGTTCATGACTCTCTGCCTCTTCAGCTTAAAGTCTTATCTTTCTTTCTCATTCCCTTTCATTGTTCAAGTGTCTTACTGACTCTTGAATAAAATCGTTTATGCAACTCAGAGTTGGTAGGACACTCTTAGCTGGGTGTTCTCAAAATCTGCGTTGGAAGTACAGTGCTTTAAGAAAAGCAATTAAGCAACATGCATTTAGCTTTTTAAAAAAAATTTTAAATTTTTTTGTGACAGAGACAGAGAGAGAAACAAAGAGGAATAGATAGGAAGGGAGGGAGATAAGAAGCATCAGTTCTTCGTTGCTGCACCTTAGTTGTTCATTGATTGCTTTCTCATATGTGCCTTGACCAGGGGACTACAGCAGAGCCAGTGACACCTTGCTCAAGCCAGTGACCTTGGGCTCAAGCCAGTGACCATGGGGTCATGTCTATGATGCCAAGCTCAAGTCAGTGACCTTGTGCTCAAGCTGATGATCTGCACTCGAGCTGGTGACCTTGAGTTTCAAACCTGGGTTCTCTGCATCCCAGTCTGATGCTCTATCCACTGTGCCACTGCCTGGTCAGACCCATTTAGCTTTTATTTTTATTGCTTAGAAAATATCTTTACAAGTTTATTCTCTTTGTCATTGTAATTGAACTTCCAGGAACAAATCCTAAGGAAATCTTATGAAATACAAAACATAAACATACTCATTTTAAAACATTTATAACAATGAGTTCTAATAATAAATACTGTAAACAAACTATATGTATAATAGTAAGGGGATTGGTGTTATTTCTTCTTTCTACTTGTCTGCATTTTTCAGCATCTTGTTAAATATGTTCATTTGACCTGTTGCAGCAGCTAGTGGGTCACAGGATCAGATCTTTTATGGATGAGAGGCTAGAGAAGATGGGATTGAAGTTATTATGACTGCGTAGCTTGTGTGAGGGGGAATAAAAGCTTGATTTAAAATATCTCATACTTATTGATTGTATACCCTGGGACTTCTGTTTCTGGCAGTATGGAAAGTGGGATACCGTGAACACCCTCATCTTACAGACTACTTAGTACTGCTGGCTATAAAACATGGAGCATCCTTTTAGAAGTGTTGTAGAGATAACAAGAAGCCACAGGAAATCCCCAGCATATAAACACCTTTTCATAAGTGAGAGCTGTGTGAGCTGATGCTAGAGGCGCCCTGGGAAAATTGGCCAGTCTCGATGGCCAAGGGGCACGGAGGGAGGTGGGGGTGGAAGATGAGACGGTAGGTCCAAGGAGGCGTGGAGTTCCTTGGTTAAAGCCAGGCCACTCAGGACCATATCTTTGGTGAGAGAATGGACCACAGAAAATATGCCCATCTGACTAAGGTGATCACTGGGCAGTTTATCCATTCAGGCTTGGGGCTGGGCGTGGTGGGATTTGTAACTTCAAGCCTGCCCTTGCTTGAGTTTGGGGTTTAAATTAGATTAGTTGTGTAAGAATTCCCCAAACTGATAAATATCTGGTCTCACCTTGGATGGCTCTGTGTCAGCCTTGAGCTCCAGGTTCTGCTGAATACAGTCAGATGCTGACACAGACTGTTTAGGATCCATGCGGGCTGCAATGGAATGAGGTAATGTACCAGCATCTCAGGGAAACTTTTGTCAAGAGAGAAAGCGAATGTTTCTGGCCAGCAGAGGATACTGGACGGAAGGAACAGTACAGCACCTTATTGACAAATGGAAGTGATGGACGTGGTGTAACAGGCATGTATTCTTTCTAAAGACTTTCCTAGATTCATCCCCAACCTTGGACCCTCTGGCTTCTGTCTGAGAAGATCTTAAGTGTTTCAGCTGAGGGCTGTCTCCCTGGCGTCACAGAAGGGCTGCCGCATCACTTGCTCACCTGGTTGCCTCTTCCGGGGGACCTTGTAGGTACCTGTCAGATATTTGGATCTGTCCCGGGATTTAGAAGAGAAGTCAGTGAAGGTTTGAGGATTTGAATAATCCTCAGTGAATAAACATGTCCTCTGTGCTCGAAGATTGAATCAGTGCTTCTCAAACTTTAATGTGAGTGTGACTCTTCTGGAGATCTTGTTAAAATGCAGATGATGTTTCAGTAGGTCTGATTGGGACCAAGGTTCTGTACGTCTGACAAGCTCCCAGATGATGATGGTGCTACTGGTGTAGGATCCATGCTTTGAGTAGCTAAGGAAACCACTAACCTTTCAAAAATAGTGGGGACATTCAGTTTCAGCCCCCACCTGCTGTGAGGACCAGCCAATCTGTCATCTTCTGTCATGGGGCGGGCTCTGCTGCATCTCAGGACGCCTCTCCGCGTCCTCCTGGGAGAGCCTTTTTTCCCTGGTGATGGATGTGTCACCGCCTGATCTCCGACCTCCCTCCCTTATTTGAGGAAGCCTTTGATAGGGTCGCACGTGGGGTGCAAAGGGCGTGCGGACTGGCCCGCGTGGATGCTCTGACTGTGCCTCTGAGTCTGCATCTGGAGAATGCGGGGTTCTCCTGGATGGTCCTCAAGCCCTGCTGGTGCTACAGTTCTGCCACCAAGGCCCTGAGAGTCACCACAGCTGCGAGACTCCTGGAATGTAGGTTATCTTAAGGCAGAAGTGGTTGAGGCCAAGATCTGAAATTTTTGTTAATGAACCTAAGTACCTTTATGGTAGAAAAAAACCCCCATAATAAGCTCTATTAATATCTTCCCACATATCAACATAGTTCACATACTTGTCATTTTTAAGTGGCTCAGTAGTTACAGTCCCTCAGGTTGTTGGTACAAGGCCATGTGTGGCTGTGGCCATTCCCCTGGGGCCGGCCCTTGGCTCATCTCCAGATTTTTTTTCCTTAAACAGCCGGGTTGTGACTGTCTACTAAGATTATTTCCAGCCCTCCCTCCAAACCCCGTTATTGCTTTGGGTAATCTTTTAAAATTGGGAGCTCATGTGGTCAGGTCATCTAATTACATGATCTTACAGTTGTGCTCTACTTTTGATTTTTTTTTAACAATATTTTCCCTAATTGTAATCACATCATTTTCATGGTTATGTGTTTTAGGTCAGTCTCCCCTTCTAGAGTCTCAATCCCAGGGGCAAGCCCCTCTTGCGTCTTTGTCATTGCAATGTTCTCGGCACCTAGAACACTGCCAGGCACATGGGAGCTCTGTCAAGTAGGTTACACCAACGAACGTGCGCTCCCTAGCTGGAGTCCCCTGCACGGTCCGGTGGGCCTCCTGCCTGTCACCATGCCCTGGCACCTGCAGGGGCCGGGGTCGGACCCTGGGGAGGTGCAGAAGGGTGCGCGTGGGCCCGGCCTTCAGGTAGTTCAAGTGCAGCAGGGAGAGAGGGAAGGAAACAACCAATTTTGAGTCACCATCTGAAGTGCCAGAGATGTGGAGGCGCAGCCTGAGGGTGGGAACACAGAAGAGGAGGCGCAGCCTGAGGGTGGGCACACAGAGGAGGAGGACCAGCCTGAGGGTGGGAACACAGAGGAGGAGGACCAGCCTGAGGGTGGGAACACAGAGGAGGAGGACCAGCCTGAGGGTGGGCACACAGAGGAGGAGGTGCAGCCTGAGGGTGGGCACACAGAGGAGGAGGACCAGCCTGAGGGTGGGAACACAGAGGAGGAGGACCAGCCTGAGGGTGGGAACACAGAGGAGGAGGCGCAGCCTGAGGGTGGGAACACAGAGGAGGAGGCGCAGCCTGAGGGTGGGAACACAGAGGAGGAGGACCAGCCTGAGGGTGGGCACACAGAGGAGGAGGACCAGCCTGAGGGTGGGCACACAGAGGAGGAGGACCAGCCTGAGGGTGGGCACACAGAGGAGGAGGCGTAGCCTGAGGGTGGGAACACAGAGGAGGAGGCGCAGCCTGAGGATGGGAACACAGAGGAGGAGGCGCAGCCTGAGGGTGGGAACACAGAGGAGGAGGCCCAGCCTGAGGGTGGGAGTCCCCCTGGCTTCAGGGGCCTCAGTGGAGGCCGGGAAGCCCGCAGTGTGTGTGCTGACAGCCTGCTGCGGGCGGGGGTCTGAGAGCAGGTGCAGAGGGCAGTCTCACCGGCAGGATTCTTCTCAGCTTCATGTTGGCTGGGGGGCTCCTTTACTTTGACTTCCACGATCACTGCAGAGCAGGGGTTCCCAAACTTTTTACATAGAGGGCCAGTTCACTGTCCCTCAGACTGTTGGAGGGCCGCCACATACAGTGCTCCTCTCACTGACCACCAATGAAAGAGGTGCCCCTTCCGGAAGTGTGGCGGGGGCCAGATAAATGGCCTCAGGGGGCCGCATGTGGCCCGTGGGGCCGTAGTTTGGGGACGCCTGCTGTAGAGATTGGGAAACCATCACTCAAACAGCTGGGCTACGCAATTGCCTTTCTGTGCCTTAATTAGAGACAGCACAGTCACAATTTGGATGCAAGGCTGCCCTGTGGAACAAAATGTACCTACTTGCCAAGTTGCGGACTCGCTGAATTTGTTTGGTCAAGCTCGAAAGGATCATGGTCAAGTTCCAGTGACATGTTGCATGATGGAAATAAAAAGTCCCCCTCCAAAATCAGAAAGGCCACGCCAAGTTATGCTAAGTTAGGATTTCTCGCTCCAGTTCATGAGAGTCAGTGAATACAACTGAGGAATAGAATAATAAATTACTGATTACAGAGTGTTTCCTCTATGAGTCATGGTGAGAGAGAGTGTCATTATTTCTCACAACGTAGAAATGTCATTGCCAGGGGCCGGAATACTCAGCACCGTCCAGACACTGGTCATTCCATGTGTTCCTGGAACACCCTCTCCCCGCTCCCATTCCCCACACCCCCTTTCCTGTGTGCCTTGTGTCACGTGACGTTTGCAGGACTGGAGTCCCAACGTTCTCCTAAGTATGTGACATTCGTAGAGCTGATAATAGTCTGTGGAGGCCACAGTTGTTTTTTTTTTCTTTCTTTCATTCAGAGTATGTTCATGATAATATATTTATCATACACAAAAATATGTTTCTACATTTAGCTCAAAAGAGATAAATTTTCCTCTTTTCAAATTCCAAAGGATTTTGCTTCTCATTTCTTAAAACCAGGTTTTCTGTACCAGCTTGTTTTCATTGGCCGACTTTCTTACACTGGCATTGGACTTCATACGCTGATTCGCTTGTTTATCACGCCTCGCCTCTTTGTCTCACCTTCGTGGTCGCAGAGGAAAACTACAGGCAACTTCCCAAGAACTGAGAACTTGGGAAAATTGTGTGTTTTAATTTTTATATTTTAATATTTCATTTTAAAATATTTATAATTACGGACTCTCCCAAATACAAAAATAGTATGTAAACTTTCTGAGTGTCTTTTACTCAGCCTCCCCAAATGTTAACATCTACATAGTTAACTATACTATGAACCAGTGGTTTTCAGCTGCCAGTCTGCCAGAAATTTCATGCCAGTCTGGGAAAGAGTTAACCACCCTGATGTTTTATGAAGATTATAGAGTCTATAATCATGGGGTGTCGAATCTTCATACAATATTGGGGTGATTAACTCTTTCACGGACTGGCACTGGTCTGAGGACTGTCGGTTGAAAACCACTGCTATAAACCATAATAGAAGCATTAATACCAGGAAATTCATACTGTGACAGTACTATACTATTGAGTATTCTTTGTACTTTATTGAGATTTTGTCAGTTGTCCTACTATTGGCTTTTTTGAGCATCCAATCTAGGTCACACACTTATTTCAGTTGTCACAGCTCCTTCCTTTTATAAGCTAATCTCTTTCATGACTTTGATGCTTTTGAAGAAAACTATCCAGTTAATTTTGTAGATTGCCCATCAGCATGTGTTTGTTTGATCTTTCCTCATGACTGAATTCAAATTACACCTTTTTGACAAAAATGTCACAAAAATGTTGTCTCCCTCAGTTCATTACCCAAGGAGGTACAGGATGTGAGAGGTTTCATTGCTGCTGGTGATAACTTGGGTCACTTGGATGAGGTGCTATCTGAAAACTTTCTGCACTAAAAAGTTACTGTCTTCCTCTTTGTAATTAATAAACCTCTTATCAGAAAATGCTTTGAGATTATGTAAATATTCTGTTTCTTGTCACACTTCAGAATCCCTTGATAATTCTTGCCTGTGACAGTCGTTATGGTTTTTTCCAAGGGGTAATTCTCTGTTTCTATCATTCCATATGCATTTACAAGTGGGAATTCTACTGCAAGGAACAGTTTCCCTTCTCTCTTCTCCGGCTATTTATTTATTTACCTATTATCGTCGGTATAGACTCATGGAGATTTGTTTTATTCTATCAGTTATAAACCATTATTATCATCATTGATTTTGTTGCTCAGATTCTTCCAGATTTGACTATTTGGAGATCTTTCAGGTTGACTCCTGTGTTCTTTAGGTATTTTTTTCATATTTTTTGGACCTTTTTATTTTGGCATCTCAAGATGTCTTATGCCCAGTCTTAGAAGCAGCCATTTTTTCCAAGAAGCCCCCTTTCCTTTAGTGGAGCATTGTATAGAAACCAAGATCTCAGAGGTTAGAGGTCAGTGATATTGAGGTGTCATTGGTTTTATACCGTTTCAGAGTACAGAGCTAGGAAAGACACATACACTTCCCTATCTCTGTGTGTCTTTCTGTCACAGACTGTGGGTTTGTACTGATATTGACCTATTTTAGTCTACCCTTACAGGGCTTATCCTGTTCTTCCCCCTTTTCTTATCTGTAATTCCTTTCTCCATCAACGGGGAAACATGACTTCTGTGAGCCACAGTATGTTTATTTACTCAGTCTTAGAATAAAGTGGAATACTTTCTGAATACATGTGCTTACGGGGGGGGGGGGTCTAGAGCATGGTAACTATTGCACAGCTCTTCTTATCTTTCGCCTTAGAGGATCTAGTCAAGGTGCTACCTCTCAAAGTTACTGAGATTAGTGCTTTTCTTTTCTCATCCCCTTCAGCATGGCTGTGTTATTCATTTGTAGTACAGTTAGATTTGTTTGTTAGTTTTTGTGCCCTGTTTTGGGTTCCTCTCATATCTTGGCTGATTTTGTTTATTTTTTGAATATGTGAGAAATATAAGTATGATTAAAAAAATCAAAACAATGCAAAGAGGCATGCTCGGAAGAGTGACTTCCCACTTGTCTCACTCCCACTCTCCTACTGCCCCTTCTTTCCACTTTATTCCCATCCCATCCTGTAATACCTGCTCCCCTTAGTTTTTCCTTTATCGTTCTATATTTCATGTTGCATAAGTGAGCAGGTTTTCTTATCTCCTTCTGCTTACAGGAAGGGTAGCACATTATAGATCCTCTTTAGTACTTTTCTTACATTACTTAGCACAATGTCCTGGAAATCACTTCAGAGCAGTTCACAAAGATCTTCCTCATATTCCACTGTTTGGCTGTACCATGGTTAATTCAACAACTCTCTTCTGTGTAGGTATGTAGGTTGTTTTCAATATGCTGCAATGACAATGTGCATGAATAGCCTCATGCATGTGGATTTTTGTGTTGTAGGGGTGTATGGTCAGGGTAAATTCTTAGAACTAAAAGATAAGTCAAAAGATATAGTGCCTCTACAATTTAGATGTTGCCAAATTACCCTCCAAAGGATAATTCGAATAGGACAGGCTCAGCAAACCGTGACTCATGTGTTACCAAAGGTGCTGGCTGTGATGACACTCAGTAGTTGCAGAGATGGACGGGCGTGAGTGGTTCTCTTGGAGGGCGGGGACTTGACTATGGTTCTTCCCTCCCCCCATCTTCTAAGACGTCCGCACTATATAGTAGAAGGAAGATGGAGGCCAGTTTAGGATTTAGATAACCCATGCTTTTCCAGGCTACCCGAGGGAACATACGGGCTGCTTCTCATGGTGGTGAATGAAACAGTATCTTATTTTAGGGAAAGAGCTTGGTGGGGATGGGAGTGGGAGTTGGAGTTGGGTTATCTTCTGGGTTTGAACCCTGACTTGAGTTCTAGCGGTATGACTCCTAAGCAGGTGTTTTATTTAATCTCTCTGAAAAAATGAGAACACTAAATACTAATATATGGAAAGTACATTTCATGGTGTCTGGTAGGGTGGATATGATTGGTCTGAGGAGTAAATAACTCATAAACGGAGTGGTCCACAATGAAAGTTATTTCCCTTCTTCACTTCCCAGTCCTATTCAATTTATTTGAAGTAGGAAAAGGGATGCTAAATCATTCCACTGACTGACCATGAGGCTGTGTTTAAAATTGCTATAAAAATAGGCTTTGTTTCATTCCAGTATTTGACGCCTTGGCTAACATCGTGGTTATGAAGGTTTGGGCCTCTGCCTCATCTTGGGTTTCCTCTTTCCAATTGAGGAGACCCTATTGGCGAGTTACAGGAATCCTGGGTGTTCCTAGGTAGTACCCTCCAAGGCATTAACTGATTAGCCTTGGTAATGGTGACTATAGTCTCCTGTATCTTTTTTTTTTTTTTTTACAGGGACAGAGAGAGAGTCAGAGGGGTGGATAGGGACAGACAGACAGGAACGGAGAGAGATAAGAAGCATTAATCATCAGTTTTTTGTCATGACACCTTAGTTGTTCATTGATTGCTTTCTCATATGTGCTTTGACCGGGGGGCCTTCAGAAGACTGAGTGACCCCTTGCTCGAGCCAGCAACCTTGGGTCCAAGCTGGTGAGTTTTTTGCTCAAGCCAGATGAGCCCGCGCTCAAGCTGGCGACCTCGGGGTCTCAAACCTGGGTCCTCCGCATCCCAGTCTGACGCTCTATCCACTGCGCCACCTCCTGGTCAGGCTAGTCTCCTGTAGCTTAATATAACTTAGGTTGAAACTGAAATCACAAATTTCTTCTGAATTGATTACTAAAGAGTTCTTGACCCTATTCCAGGGTTCTCCAGTGTGGACATGTTTCATCCAAGCAGAGCAGCCTTCCTGCAGGCTCCATTGCTGAGCTGATGTCCTGGCTCCTTCCCTGGGGTAGGCTCTGGGGGCAGGAGTGTGTTGCTAGGACAGCAGGTATAAGAGGGCTTGGAACCATTGAAGTGTGGCCCACAGTTCATCCTGCTGTGAACGGAGGACTGACCCACACGGGCAACGTGTTTGAAAACCAGATCTCAAAATGTGCAGTTGTCACTCGAACCAGGTCCATGGGAATTCAGAACACTGGGAACCTGGTCTCCTGGCTGGCCGGAAGGGCCCTGGGGTTATTGGAATGGTGAGTTGTGGTTAGTGACGGCCTGAAACCACCAGCAGCACGAGAGGCCAGGGACAGACTCAGATTGTCTTTTAACAGCTTTAAATCTACGCATTGATTTCTCCTACTCAGCGGCTTGAGCCTCTGCGGGCATTTTCCTTTTCCAATGTCTTGTCTCATCAGAATTGGAGATTGCTCCCCAGAGAGGTCGTGGAATTATGCCTTATTGGCAAGTTCTGCCTCAGTTTAATCCACATGTCCCAAATTGAACCCTTTTTGAATGGAAAGGCTTTGCAAGCCAGTAAAGACTGGCAAGGAAGTAGAGAGAACTGAGAGAGGTGCCTTGGTTGGGGGGCTGTGAAATCATTTCCTGTCCACGGTCGGTCCTGAAGGAAAGCTGCCCGATTCACCCTGGCCAGCTCACACACAAACTCAGTTTGCCTTCTTGTCACCCTCCCTCCCCCATGTGCTCCCTGGGTGCTTAGTGTAAATAAACACTCTAAAAGTTGTTCAGTATATCCATCTCCCTGCACCAGAATGGAGGTCTGACTCCTCTATTTATCTAGTGCATGCATGGCCGGGAGCCTTCCTCAACACATTTATCACACGAGTAAGAGGAGGGCTGGCTGGGCTCAGGTGGGGAGAGGAGAAGCTGCCCTGTATCAGTACTTCTGCCGGGGCAGTGGCAGGTGTGGGAGAGAGCCCTCAGATCCTTGTCTTGGACCTGCTGTGATCACCAAGAAGTCACAGCCAGAAGCTGGGGCAGGTCCTGCTCTTCTGGATTTGAAATGAATTTCTGTCAGAGACCACAGTGTCTGCGCAGTGCAGAGACTACGTAGGGGGTGTCTGGGAGGGTGGGGCAGCCCTTAACCGCCTGCCTCTACCGCAGCCTTGGTGACATCTTATTTTCTGAGCTTTACTTGAGAAACTCACTTGAATTCTGCCTTCTCTTTTCTAAGGTATCTTGAGTGATATCAATGTAACAACTCCTTTCCCAGACCTTTGAGTGAGAATGATGCTCAGGATGAAACACAGTCACCCTGTGTCACTGTAGGTCCTCAGGGATATGAACATGTTTCAGGGGCCCAGTCCAGAGTGTCTCTCAAGATGCTGTCATCCACATGACTTTGTGTTTAGTCTGGGACGTGATTTTAACTTGGCCTCAGTGTGTGATAACCATGTCTGGGCATCACCATATTGACCTTCCCTGACTTGGTGGGTTTGGTTTTTCCACATGAGCTGATCTTTTCCGATAGAATGACAAGTCTAGTATGGACTGTGGAACACAGAGCTTTTGTGGTATTGACTATATGTTTCTCTTGACCTTCAGCACAGCTATCCAAATGGTTGGTGGGGATGGGAAGGGGATGGGCACCCAGCCTCAGGAAATACTATGAATATGGCAAAAGCTAACCAATGTCACGAGATGGCTATTGCAACATTAATAATAATGAGAATCGAAGAGCAACCTTAATGTTTAATTGTAGCAGGATAAGTTTAAGTAAATTAATGGCTTGGTGGAACTTCTTGCCATCATTAACATTATTTTTAGTGTAGCAGCCGGGAAGAGGGTTGTTAAGGTAAATAAAAACGTTTTCAAACTTGATTTATAAACACATTGCAATGATACCTGAATGGTGAATGAAGAAACCGGTGCCTTGGCTGCCCTGGGAAGGGGAGTCGGGGAGCTGGGGACCAGCGGGAAGAGAGACTATTGCTTGCGTAGGCTTTGGTGCCTCTTAACTTTTGCATTTTTTTTTCAAAAATAAATAACAATAGGAAAAGAGAAATGTGAAAAGAGTGAAAGAAAATACAGCAAAGGAGACCAGCGGTTGTATTAAGTGGTGCTATGAAGAGTATTTTTATTTCACTTCAGGCTTTTTATAATAATTAAGAAAAAATTATTATTTTAGCATGACCAGGCAGTGGAGCAGTGGACAGAGCATCAGCCTGGGATGCAGAGGCTCCTTGTTCAAAACTGCGAGGTTACTGGCTTGAGTGCGGGCTCATCCAGTTTAAGTGCGGGCTTGCCAGCTTGAGCACAGAGTCGCTGGCTTGAGCATGGGGTCATAGACATGACCCCTTGGTTACTGGCTTGAGCCCAAGGTCACTGGTTTGAGCCCAAGGTCGCTGGCTTGAGCAAGGGGTCACTTGGTCTGCTGGAGCCCCCCCCCCCCAGTCAAGGCACATATGAGAAAGCAATCAATGAACAGCTAAGGTGCCGTAACAAAGAATTGATGCTTCTTATCTCTCTCCCTTCCTGACTGTCTGTCTGTCCCTATTTATCCCTCTCTCTGTCTCTCTTGCTAAAAAAAATAATTTTTTTTTAATTAAAGGAGCAAGTGTGAATACATATGTGGCAGCAAGAACTTCTCGGAAATTGCTCAACTGTTGAGGAAGGAAGACAGAGTCCACCCTGTATTTTCTGTGCTGGTGTGTCACAGGTGGGGTGGCAGCTCTCTCGTAGATCATCCCAATGGGTGGGGGTGTTAGCAAGAATTTGATTGGAATATTGGATTGGATTTTTTTTATTTGTTTCAGAGCCACACATTTATTATAATAACGAAGACCTGTTTTTGTTACAGTCCAGCCCTATTCTGTAGACTCCAGGAACCCTGCCCAGACTCCTCTGCTTGGTGACGTGCCTCTGTCTGGGCTGGCCCGTGCTCAGGCCTGAAGGTGGCGTGGCGGGCTGTACCTTTTCCCACCTGGTTCACTGGGCAATAGCTGGCCTGGCTTCCCAAGTATTTTATGAGCAATCTTTTCTTACTCTCTCTGCACAAGGGAGTGTTTTGTCTAGACAGTCCTTTGCTCTGCAACTGTGGGGGTCCAGCCTGGGGGACAGGACCTCAAATAACTGCCCCTTCTTCCCCTCTTACTGGGCCTAGGCAAGCTCCAGGCAGAGTGTATAAGATGACTCAGGACAGGGTTCCTGCCAACCAGCGTGCGGGAAGCACCCCTGTGTGTGACCTCTGGCTGTCCCTGGGAGCTCCCGTAGCTGGTCTTGCAACTGAGAAACTTGTCTTGGGTGCCGTTCCTTGCTGGGCTGCCTGACCCATTTGAAGCCTTACCTCCTTGAACTCTCTGTGACCAAACAGACAGCCTCTTTATGTCCTCCTTGACTCAAGCCAGGGCTCCCCAGTCTACCTTCAAACCTCCCTCGGTGCCTCCCTTGCCCCTTTGAGACAGCCATTTCTCTTCACTGGGAGTGATGGGAAGAAATCCTTTACTCTGAAACCTCAGGGGTATTGACATTTATGAGATGGCTGAAGAGTACCTTATTTTAACCAAAGCAGTGAATCCCTAATGATACAATTTCAGATTGTATAGCAAGGGCATGCTGGATATATTTAAGGAGCTCTGAATGCCTTTCAGTGACCCTCAAACACTTCACCTTGGAAGCTGCCTACGTTTCCTGTGTTTAAAGGCAATTCTAACACTGGGTTTAAAGGGAATGGTACATGTATATTTTAAGTTTTTATTTTGTTTATAAGATAAAACATACAAAGAGGGCACGAAATATTAAGTATATAGCTCGGATGATTTTTAGGACTATTACATTCTTAATTTTCTCTCCCTGTCCCCTGAATTATGCCTGTGTGCCCGCGTTGTCTCCGTGTTGCAGGCACAGTGTGGAGACGCCGACGGCTTACGGCACCTGCCTAGTATCTCAGAGCCAGCAGGCAGGGTCGTAGCTCAAGTTCATCTGACCCCAGAACTTGAGTTACTGTGTTAACTGTTTTCCTCACTTTCACTCCCTTCTTCCCCAACTTGTTCCACAGACATAGAAATAATTAAGTGTATTCTAAAATAGCTGCAAAATTTAAAGCCTAAAGAAACTTTCAATATTTTATGCTTGGCTAGAATTCTTGGAATTTAAAAAATGACAGTTCTTTCCCTGTGTTCTGATACACAAATAATTAGTTTGTCCAGGAAATTTTTCTTGATGCATACATCCTTTAATTTTATTTATTTATTTATTGCTTTTTTTAAAGAGAGAAAGAGAGGGAGAAACATTGATTTGTTCCTCTTAACTATGCATTTATTGGTTGATTCCTAGATATTTTCTGACCAGGGGTCGAACCCACCACCTTGGTGTATTGGGACAATGCTCTAACCAACTGAGCTGCCCAGCCAGGGCCTGATGCATATTTCCTAAAATAAGAATTATTTAGGGAAAAATGTTTTCCCCAGTCCAATTTCATTATTGAGTCAATATTGAATGGTACCCAGAGTAGGTAAATAAACACTAAAGATTTTATATTATACTAATCATGATGAAAATGACCATTGTTTCTTAGTTTTTGATTTTTTAGAGTCATGTGTTTTTTTTATAGTTTGATAAAGGAAAGAAAATTACACATTCAATGAACCTCTAGTGATAAGTCTGGGAACAGAATTAATGGGGGAGAGAAGGCAGTGGGGGGGCTGTTTGGGGGGCGGGGAAGGCGAAGGGCTGCAGAGCGTCTGATGTAAAATCATCTGTAGTGTCTTGAGGTGAAGTGATTAAAAATAGAAGACAGTGGGACTAATCTTATTCAAAACTCATTTTTAAGGAAAATCACCGATCATGAATTTATGATTATTTTTAAATTTTTAGTTAGTTTAGATCAGGGGTCCCCAAACTATGGCCCCCTTAGGCCCTTTATCTGGCCCCCGCCCCACTTCCGGAAGGGGCACCTCTTTCATTGGTGGTCAGTGAGAGGAGCACAGGATGCGGATGCAAAGCGCGGCTTTGCTCACGTACAGTACTACTTCCATTTTGTTTTTTTACTTTAAAATAAGATATGTGCAGTGTGCATAGGGATTTGTTCATAGTTTTTTTTATAGTCTGGCCCTCCAACGGTCTGAGGGACAGTGAACTGGCCCCCTGTGTAAAAAGTTTGGGGACCTCTGGTTTAGATATATGTTAATTTTTTTAGACATATGTTAATTTTTAATTTGCTTATGTATGTTTAATAATTGCTTAATAAGCAATGAGCACAGAAAAGCTGAATGTGGTTTCCAAAATCTGGGCTCTTCCATAAGAATAATTTATAATCACTTTTACTCATTTACTTGTTTCTACTATAATAATCTTTCAATTTAGTTTCTTTCTACAAGCTACACATACCCACATTTACATTATGAATTTTCATTTTTCTCCTTACTCCCAGAGAAATCAGTTAAAAAACAAAATATTTATAATCTTGGTATGACATCTCAAATTAATCTATCACATGTTTCCTGGTCATGTGGTGACTGTCATTAATTATAATGTAATGGGTAGAGGAAAGAGAAAAGTATTTATCTGTAATGTTAAAAAATGCAGTCAAGGTCACAGGTCTCAGAGTTGATGACCCTGGTGTTGTGTGTCATCTTACGAAGCCAGCACTCCGCAGGTCCTGTCTTGGAGTGATACCATGGTAAAGAAAGGGTCCTGCAGCCAAATCATTTCAAAAGAGCTAAAACTGGTTCTTTACTTTCTTTCAAGTGAATTCAAGTACCCCCTTCTCTCCTGTTCATGTCTATCAGAACTCAAAGCTGCCTGGGGTGAAAAATCCAAAGAACTTGTCCTTCCTCTCCGCCCAGCCTGCATAGCATTGCCCTTCCCACCTCTTCCCTCTCTCCTTCAGCACTTTGGTTAGTAGACTGACTTAGCCAATTGGGTAATTTCCCAGACTTCTTCCTCTCTCTTTTTCTTCTCCTCCTCATGTCCTGGATTCTGCACACCCAGCTTCAGAAAGTTGCCTGGCAGGAGCCCAACCCTCATGAGGGCAAAGTCTGTATTCTGTGTGATGGGAAGGAGAGTTACAGGCTAGAGGCTACAGTTCTGACTCATCCCACGGGTAGCCTGTCCTGTGTATGTCAGCAACGTCATGTATTTAGAGTGAACTTGTCAGGGAATAAATGAAAGTGGCCACGGCGGTTGTTCATCAGACGTCGAGCTGCCAAGCTCTCCCAGGCTCTCTCTTTCCTGCCCCTGACCTTCTCCCTGAGTTGCCCCTGTAGATGTCTCCTCTACCCCCCCCCCCCCCCCCCAATCAACAGCCTCATTTCCTTGCAAGTTCCTTCAAGCCAGGCGCAGGGGATTCATTCATGGTCCCACTTACCCTCCCAGCGACTGGCTACCATCAAACTGTGATTGCAGCTCATTGTCACCAGGAGTTAGAATTATGAGGGTGCCTGTTGGCATTTTTATGTGTGTGTGCCACAAATGCTAACTTCGAGGCTTAGATCTGGGAGGCATCTCAGGCGCCTTTTCAGTTTCTGTGCCACTTCTGCCCCCACCCACCCCACCTCCCCGCCTCCCCAGAGCTGCAGGATCTAATAGCAGGGGAATGAATAAAGCAGACTCATCTGGCTTGGAGCTATTCACCACTTGTTGTCAGTGTCAGTCAAGAAAAAAATTCCAAAGAATTTGAGAAGTCAAGAGAAAAGCAGAAGTAGCTGTCTTTCATCTCCACTAACAATTTTTTTTTATTGTAGTAAGAATATTTAACATTAGATCATTCTTTTAACAATTTAAAAATTGATTTTAGAGAGAAAGGAAGGGAGGGGGAGATAGAAACATCAGTTTGTTGATCCACTTATTTATGCATTTATTGGTTGATTCTTGTATGTGTCCTGACCAGGGATCAAACCGCAGCCTTGGCGTATCCGGACAACACTCTAATCAACTGAGCTACCTGGTCAGGGCCAACAAAAATTTAAGTGTACAGTATCGTTAACTACAGGCAACAATGTTTTTCAACAGATCTCTAGAACTTACTCATCTTGCTTAGCTGAAACTTTATGCCCATGGTAACTCTCCATTTCCCCCTTCTCCCCACTCCAGTCCCTGGCAACCAGTATTCTGTATTTGCTTCTATAAGTTTGACTGTTTTAGATACCTCACCGAGTGGAATCACACAGTATTGGTCCTTCTGTGACTGCTTTATTTCACTTAGCATAATGCCTTCTTGTTTCATCCATGTGTCACATATTTCAGAGTTCCCTCCCCCCTTTTTAAGGCTAACTTCCTGTGTGTGTGTGTGACAAGGAGAGAGAGAGGGATTTTCTTAATCCATTTATTTGTTGATGGACACTTAGATTGTTTTCACATCTTGGTTTTTGTGAATAATGCTGTAACAAACATGGAGATGCAGATGTTTCTTAGAGATCTTGATTTTAATTCTTTTAGATAAATTCCCAGAACTGTGATTGCTGGATAAAATAGTGCAGCTGCTATGGAAGATAGTAAGGATGGAGGTTTCTCAAAAAATTAAAAATACGGATACTTTTTGCCAGAGATATGCATACTTTTGCCAGAGTTCTTCTCAGTCGAGCTTAATTCTAGCTTGGAATTGTCCGGAGCATGGATTCATTTTCTGTTAGCTTTCTGTGTCAGGTCACATGCCGCAGAGAACATCGGGATCAAGGGGTCGGCATACCCTGTCTCTATGTAATAAAACACCTTTCGTTTGGCAAAGGTTTTAATTTCTATGATGATTTGATCTCCTGACGACGTGAGGTGGGTCATGAAAGACCTGGGGAGAAAGAGGTGCTGAGAGGAGTGGAGTCAGCTGTGAGCCCAGGGCTAGTGCGAAAGGAGGATCTGTCTCCCCACTGTCCTGGACCCACATGCGGGTTCTCTTTCCCACTGTGCGCTGCTGTGGCGGGGCCGTAACCCTGAACCCGAGGAAGAGTCAGTCTGAACCCGAGGAAGAGCCTGTTGTCAAGGGGTGTTTGGATCTGAGAACAAAAATGCTTATGAAAGTATCTTGGGAGGGTGCAGGAAGAATAAGGGAAAGGCTTTTTAATGGCTCTCAGTGGATCTTTTGTTTTGATCATATCCATAACAATGGTAATCTATCACAATAATTATTTAGAAAAACTTTTTAATGCAGTTTTATCAAAAGAGGTTTGTTTTTTGAGACTATGAGACATGGACAAGAGTGTGGTGGTTACGGGGGCGGGGCACAAAGAAAACTAAATAGAAGGTGACAGAGGACAATCTGACTTAGGATGATGGGTATGCAACATAATTGAATGACAAGATAACCTGGACATGTTTTCTTTGAATATATGTACCCTGATTTATTGATGTCACCCCATTAAAATTAATAAAAAAAAGAGGTTTGTTTTTCCTTTAGACAAGTGCTGTCAATATTTGTGGATCTTCCATTTTCTTTTTTAAGCTATGAGGGATCACAGGTATACGAATGCCTTTTGTATGGGAAAGAGCCAAAGAATCTTTTTAAAAAATAGATAACAGTATAAACCATATTATGAGTCGTGCTGCCTTTCGGAGGCTCTGAGACGAGCCACCAACTCTTGGCACGCGGATTTCAGTGTTTATTGCACACAGTTCCATGTTGACCGCAAACGTCTTCATTCCGGCTACAGCTACTGTCTGGGGAGATGGTGGAAACAGATATGGGACTGTAGCCTCTGGACAGTGACAGATTCATCCCTTTGGCTTGACCCTTCACTCCTAGTCCCTTTCCACCTGCCACGTTAATGACTGGGGCCACCTCCCAGACATAGCATCTTCTGGGTGCTGCACTCAAGTCCAGAAGCTCTGTGTGTCAATACTTCCAAGTCCACGTGCACTCTGAGAGTGCATTGGCATTTGGATCTGCCACCCCTGAGGGCCTGTACTTTTCCGATGTTTTCCAGGCCCCCTGTGGAGTTAATGGGGCTTCTGTTCCTGTTGAACTCCTTTTGTCCGGAGCAGTGAACAGTGACAGGTGAGTCTGGCTCCTGGGCCCCCAGTGCAGTTATAATTAACTGCAGGCCTCAAACAAATCCTTTAGCTATGCATGATTTTCCCTCTTTGCAAGACCTTTGATGGCCTGCGATGAATCAGCCTCTGACAGTGATTGGAAAGGAGTAGTTTTCCGACAAATGGAAAAGGTTGCCCTTGAACTGGGGTTCAGGCTGTAGACTGGGTTAGCTGCACCAGCTCAGGAGTTCAACATGCGCTGGACATGTTGATGGTTTTCCTTTTCTTCTTGAGAGAGAAAGAAAAGGCGGTTGATTATAATGCATTAGGAAGTATCTTGAAAAGACATGGTCACTTCTTATAAAAACAATCATGTTCTTTTGTCATAGGTAAGTATAGAATAGGAGGATAGGGCTGTATATCATCTAGCCTCTAGTTTTTGAACTGTTTAATAAAGCCCTCAGTGTTCCTTGAAGAAGGGTGTTGCTGCTGGCAAGGGTACGGAAGGGTAACAGTGTCAGTGATGGGGTCAGAGAGGGACTCATTTCTACTGCCTTCCTGCACTGGGCTCTCTGAGCTGCACTGCACTTCCTGAGAAAGCCTTGCGTGAAGGTCAGGTCTGTGTACATGCCCCAGTTCCTGCCTGTCCCTGTGAATCAGGACCACAAAACGATGACTACCATCCTCCGTGTGTCCTGGGGTAACTCGTCACGGCACCCTTTAGAGGTGATGAACGGAAGTCTGAGAAGGAAGACACTGGGCTGTATTTGCCTTTAAACGGATCTCCCTTTCTGAAGGATTGTGTTTCCCCTTTGCACACCTGCACTGTTGGTGGTGTGGGATAGTGAAGAGAAGAACTGTGGAGAGATGAGAAGGGCTAGCTGGAACATAGAGCTGCAGGTCAGACCCAGCAGCTGGGGAAGTGGCAAGTGAGATGGAGGACTAGAAAGTTTGGGAGGAGAGAGGTTTCAAGGGAACAGTTGCCAAGATGTATATGACGTGGGTAAGAGAGACAAGTGAAGAACACCTTGACAGTGTTTTGCAGTGTGTTGTTGTCAACATGGATTTAAACAGCCACTGGGGATTGCTGTGATGTTGGGCTTGCATTTTTTTAGTGAATTGCGTGCCATGCTCAGGCACAGCTGTGTGAGTCACTCAGCTTGGTCAGGGTCCTCCTGTGTGCTGGGCCATCATGCGGACCTCCCGGTGAAAGCTGTAGCCATCAGCGTGGGTGGGTTGTCCACTAGGAAGAGCACTTCAGATGTGGTAGAAAACTCTGTGGTGAGCACAAGCTTCTGTATAGAACATCTGTTTTTTTGCAAGTATTTTGGCCTAAATTCAAATACTAAGGTGTCTGAATTCAGCAGTGAAAAGGCAGTCTTTTATTATTATTATTATTATTATTATTATTATTATTATTGAGAGGTAGGGAGGCAAACAGACAGACTCTCACATGCAGCCCGACCAGTATCCACCCAGCAAGGCCCCTACTGGGCGATGCTGTGCCCATCTGGGGCCACGGCTCTGTTGCCAAGCAACGGAGCTACTTTAGCACCTGAGGCAAAGCCATGGTGCCATCCTCAGTGCCTGGGGCCAACTTGCTCAAATGAGCCATGGCTGCAGGAGGGGGGAGAGACAGAGAAGGGGAAGGAGTGGAGAAGCAGGTGGTTTGCTTCTCCTGTGTGCCCTGACTGGGAATTGAACCCAGGACTTCCACATGCTGGGTCGTTGCTCTAATGCTGAGCCAACCGGCCAGGGCCAGCAGAATCTTTAAAAAGAAAAAAATAAATAAAAAGGGAGACAGCTTTTGTTGTTTTCTTTTATTAGTTGAGTTGGTAGAGCTGGAACTGATTCTGCAGAGTCTGACAGTCTTGCCAGATAGGGTGAGGAGGGAGAAGGCCGTGCAGCTGCTGCAGCAGGTGGACAAGGATGTGCCTGCTTTTGAAGTGACTTTCCTCTGAGTCAGTTCCTGCCTTTCTTGCTGTCTCTGAGAGCTATCTCCAGGGCTTAGTACAGTTAACTTAGCTCAGGACATCACTTATCTCAGGCCTGGGAATAGTTTAAAAGACAGAAATTTTGTTTCTGTTTCATCATATACTCTATAGCAGGGGTCCCCAAACTACGGCCCGCGGGCCGCATGCGGCCCCCTGAGGCCATTTATCCGGCCCCCGCCGCACTTCCGGAAGAGGCACCTCTTTCACTGGTGGTCAGTGAGAGGAGCATAGTTCCCATTGAAATACTGGTCAGTTTGTTGATTTAAATTTACTTGTTCTTTATTTTAAATATTGTATTTTTTCCCGTTTTGTTTTTTTACTTTAAAATAAGGTATGTGCAGTGTGCATAGGGATTTGTTCATAGTTTTTTTTATAGTCTGGCCCTCCAATGGTCTGAGGGACAGTGAACTGGCCCCCTGTGTAAAAAGTTTGGGGACCCCTGCTCTATAGCAGGGGTCGGGAACCTTTGTGGCTGAGAGAGCCATGAACACCACATATTTTAAAATGTAATTCCATGAGAGCCATACAATATGTTTAGCACTAAATACAAGTAAATGTGTACATTTTATGTAAGACCAACACTTTTAAAGTACAATAAGTCTCTGAATTCTTTTTTAATGTTGTTATACTGTTGCTAACCAATGATGAATAAAGTACTTCTTACCATTAATACGACTTCTGGTGCTGCATGGTTTTGTTGATGGCTTTGTAGTCTGGTTGATACGTGGTGAGGTTAAGATTCATGCAGGCGTTGAGACTTCCATCTGTTAAATGTGATCATAGGTTGGTCTTAATGTTCTTTAGATGTGAGAAAGAGTGCTCACATGTATACATAGAGCCAAACATTGTCAGTACAGCAATACTCACGCTATAGTGTGTGGTATGTGATGGGAAGCGTGTTCCCGTTTTGACAATCAGCTGGTCCGCGGTTTCTCATTTCTCCCCACTTGTGTTTGTTCGCCAACTCTGCTTGCTGTCGTGCAAGTCTTTCCAAATCTTCATTCAGTGACTTGAACTTAGTCACCCACATGTCTGAGGCCTTCAGGTCAGCAGCTTGTAGCTCAAAATCTCTGACAGAGACACTGGGGATGTAACTCAGGTCGGTGCTGTCCACTGCACACTCGTGTGGATGGCTGATGAACTTAAAAAGACAAGTGCGCTCACGAAATTCTCCAAAGCGCACTTTGAATGACTGCAAGAGATTAGATGTGAAGCCCACTAGCTGCTGGAGATCAAGATGTTGAGCAGGGTCACTTGCTGTGCATGCATCTTTAAACTCTCCCAGTTTTTCAAAGTGTAGTAAATGAACTGTTTCAATGTCGGAGATGAAGAGTTCCAGCTTGTTTTCAAATGCAAACACTGCTTGTTGAAGGGATAAGACTGTATTTCCAATGCCTTGCATTTTCACATTGAGCTGGTTCAGATGTTCATTCATGTCCACAAGATAGTAGGACTTCAGGAGCCACTCAATGTTAGCTAACTGAGGATGCTCGACGTTTTTCATTTCAAGAAAAGTCTGGATTTCGCTCAGAGAAGCCACAAAATGGCTGAGCACCTTCCCTCTATTTTTTTTTTTTTGTATTTTTCTGAAGCTGGAAATGGGGAGAGACAGTCAGACAGACTCCCGCATGCGCCCGACCGGGATCCACCTGGCACGCCCACCATGGGGCGACGCTCTGCCCACCAGGGGGCAATGCTTTGCCCCTCCGGGGCATCGCTCTGTTGCGACCAGAGCCACTCTAGTGCCTGGGGCAGAGGCCAAGGAGCCATCCCCAGCGCCCGGGCCATCTTTGCTCCAATGGAGCCCTGCTGCAGGAGGGGAAGAGAGAGACAGAGAGGAAGGAGAGGGGGAGGGGTGGAGAAACAGATGGGTGCTTCTCCTGTGTGCCCTGGCCGGGAATCAAACCTGGGACTTCTGCACACCAGGCCGACGCTCTACCACTGAGCCAACCAGCCAGGGCCCGCACCTTCCCTCTTGACAACCAACGCACATTGCTGTGCAGAAGCAGACCAGGATAATTATTCCCAACTTAATCCAGCAGTGTTTTAAACTGGCAATCATTTTAAGCTTGGGCAACAATAAAGTTGACCACCAGAATGACCAGTGACATCACCTCACCAAGCTGCTCACCATACATCTGAACACAAAGCACCTCCTGACGTAGAATGCAGTGAAAACTTAGGATGGGTCTCTTTTCATGTTCATGAAGAAGCCCTATGAATCCTCTGTTTTTCCCCAGCATGCACAGAGCACCATCAGTACATACCGAAATAAGTTTATCCATTGGTAGATTTTTTTTCTTTAGTGAGCTGAGTGAAAGACTTGAATAAATCCTCCCCTCTTGTTGTCTCTTTCATAGGCAAAAGAGCAAGACTTTCCTCACATAGTGTGTCACCAACAGCATACCTTGCAATCACGCTGAACTGGGATAAATGACTTATGTCTGTTGACTCATCCAAAGCGAGGGAGAAGAATGGTGCTGCATTTATGTCCTTCACTTGTGTTGCCTCAATTTGATTTGCCATCATGATGGTATGATCATGAACAGTTCTTGCCGACAGAGGCATGTCTTTTATTCGTTTGATTATCTTGTCTTTATCCGAAAAGTCGTCAAAAAGTTCATTGGCAACATCAAGCATGAATGTTTTGGCATACTCCCCATCTGTGAATGGCTTCCCATTTCTCACAATTGCTAAAGCACCAGCAAAGTTAGCCGAACTCAAGTCACCTTGTTGGGTCCAAACACGGAGTTGCTGCTGACTAGTTTGCACTCTGCACAGTAGCTCTTGACATGCTTTCTTCCTACTGTCCCCCGCTGGATATTTCGATGCAAATGTAGTATGGTGTGTGTTGAAGTGCCGCTTTATATTTAACCGTTTCATCGATGCAATTTTATCATTGCATATTAGACACACTGCAGAACCTGCTCTCTCCACAAAGGCGAATTCCTCTGTCCATTCCTGCTGAAAAGTATGATACTCCTCATCTTTTTGTCTTTTAGCTATCTTTGTCAAAAGGGTTTCTGCAATTAGCTAGCTGACTACTTGATTAAAAGGAGGGAAGTTTACTTCTTGACCTCACAATGACCCATGTACCTTACGCATTATCCAATAAAAATTTGGTGTTGTCCCGGAGGACAGCTGTGATTGGCTCCAGCCACCTGCAACCATGAACATGAGCGGTAGGAAATGAATGGATTGTAGTACATGAGAATGTTTTATATTTTTAACGTTATTTTTTTTTTTATTAAGGATTTGTCTGCAAGCCAGATGCAGCCATCAAAAGAGCCACATCTGGCTCGTGAGCCATAGGTTCCTGACCCCTGCTCTATAGTAAACAAAGATCTAAGTAGAAAAATTATAGCTTCAGAATTTATGTGCTCCTTTTTTCATTATAATCTTAACCGTTCTTAACATTGGGATGACTCGGAAAGCCCTGCACTCTGCCGAGGGGTGACCTCTGGAAACTTTACCATGAGAACACTTTAGAATCCATAGAAGGCTGGGGAAAGGAGAGGATTAGATAGCCACCTTCACGTCCTCTCGTCCCTCTTTGCCCATGTACCTCTGTGAAGGATCCTTCATCTGTGAGACTGAATAAAAGCAATCGCTTGTGTGGTGTGAGTGATCAGGGGAAGAAATTCTCTCTGGAGGTATTTGGAGGGTCAGAGAAAACCTGCAAACTCACAGGAATGACTCTTTGGTCAGTGTAGAGAGAAAGAAGAATGGAAGTGAAGACTTAGTGATTAGGTTGGGCAGTGGCGGTGAAGAGGGTGGTCCCGGGTTGCCTTCTCAGAGGGCAGTTTCACCTCCGTCACCCTTCATAGTTCTGTAAGAAGTGACACAGAAGAGAACTGAGCAGTTTGAAAAAATGGTTTCTTGGTAGCATACAGCTTCAAAGCACTCGCCTACCCCTCATGACCCTTACAATGATGTGTCTGGACGTTACGGGGCGCCGTGGAGAAGACTAAAAACCAGAATCGAGGATGGGGAATGTCTCAGCTGAAATAAGTGCTGACTCTTCCCTGCCTCTCTATCTGCCTGTTGATCTTTTGCTGCAGTGAAAGGGGGTAGGACTGTCTCAAGCCTTTTAACAAAGCACATTCATTTTTTCCTTTGGTGGAAAATCAAACTTTTCCCCATCAAATTTCAAAATGTTTCAGTTGAACCATCTGAATTACTCAGCCGAATGAGTTCTCATGAATCCTCCCTACCTTCTTTTTCCCCCCTCTTAATCTTTGAGTATAGTTTAGTATTTTCCAGATTAAAAGGAAAAACAGTCTGTCTGTGGAACGTGACTTATTTTGAGCTGTGTTGTTGTATCTGCAGGTCCTTGAGCACCTGGCTGGGGTGGTGTTGGTCCGTCTTCTTCACTGTGAAGCTGCTCTCTTTCTTCTCCTTCCATACTGCCCTCCTTGGAAGGGTGTCAGAGTGGGTAGCCCAAGCCCAAGGGGTGGGGAGATACGCTTTTCTATTTCTCAATTCTTCCCCCTTGTGTGTATTTGTTCAGTCATTCACATCAGTATAGACTCATGGATATTTATTTTATATTTTGGATTATAATTTACTACTACTTTGGAGCAGAGGTTTTACAAAATACAAATCACTATGCCAATATGAGGTACTGATATAATCATTGTGTTATATGCTACTCTGGAGGTCATTTTCCCATGAGGCATTTCTAGAAGCTGTTTCCTGAATAGGCCCGGCAGGCTGCACAGCACGCAATGTGGACAGTGGAGTCGAGTAGCTCCTAACTTGTGTGTGCTGTGATTGACAGGGACGTGTGCTCGAAGTGCCTGCTGATGGCACTGACACATCTCCTACTTGTCCCATGTGGGCAGTTAGTTGTAGATGTGAACCCTGGTTCGCTCACCATGCAACCTTGGGCAGGTCACTAAATCTCTTTGAGCATTGCTGTCTAATTGGTCAGATCAGGTCAGTAAGACCTACATCAGAGAGAGGGTTGTTGTGGTAAATGTATGAAGAGGGGACTGGGAAGGGCCTGCCATGCAGCAGATGGTTATGTTTTGGCCTTATTCTATCCCCTTACCTGCAGATCAGGGAAAATAAAGCCTCCCTGCAATCTGAGTTGACCCAGGTGGTGACTCCCGGGTCATAGCAGATGAGTTGTTGGAAGTGGTGAGGATGGGGAGGTGCCCAGGATGGGGATTGACAGGGAGGGACCCAATAGCTAGTGGCAAGGGTTCACCTGCAGAGTAAAAGAGGGCGGGGCATGGAAGGCCCTTTGGGCTAGCCCTCAGATGCCCCTCAGCTCCTGTCCCCACTCTGGGCTCCGCTGCCCCTGCCTGCTTCCTTTCCAGTGCCCCACCCATTCCTTCCGAGCAGGTTCCCTCCTTCCTCTGAGGGACGGTATCTCCGCACCTCTTTTCTCTCTTCACTTGCTTCTGAAGGGAGAAGGACCATTTTGATTTCTAATGTACCATCATGATAGGTGCACACACTGAGAGTAAACTGATTTCCTCCTCCCATTCTCTTTTTCCACTTGATTCTTACTAAGAGAATAAGGTCTGTAACTATCTGCTAAGGTTGGCTGAACCTGACTTTGAACTCAGGCTGGTCTCATTCCAGGCTTTGTATTTACCCACTTTGCCCTCATGGTTTGACAGTGACTCGGCTTATGACCCAATGCTTGCCCGGTATTGGAACCTCAATTAGAGGTATTTGAGGAGTTAAGGAATCTCAAAAGGCTCAAGGATTACCCACTTTTGCTTCTCATAGCTTCTAAGTTCACTTATGTGGGCTGGCCTGGGAACACATCCAACACAGGCAACATTGCTTTCATAGGGAAATTTCTTTTTAATTTCAAGTAACTAATTTACCAATAAGTTCTTGGAAGGTAAGTAGTTCGCCTCACAGACTTGGGCTTCTGCCTGTCTGTTGTGTAAGAAACAGCAGGATTCCAGCAAGGAATGGGTAATGTAGTGGAAACAGTCCTGCCCTCGGAGTTGGAAGACCTCTGCTTTAGTCACGGATCTGTCACAAATTACTGGGAACCTGGGCCAATTCCTTCTAAGCTTGAACTTTTCATTCCTTTTTCAATAAATTCAAGTTGGACTAGAAGATCTTAAAGCTCTCTTTCAGATCTAAGAACTTATGTTCCACATAGAATAATATACAAAAAGTGAAAGTAGTTTTGCTAACTTTCAGATGATTTTATTCAACCTGTTTTTATTGAAGTTGCTCTGTCTCTCCCCGCTCCCCCTCCCCCCCTTCCCCAGAAGAGAGTTCTGGGCTGTCTAAGTGTTCTGCGCCCTGGCTCATGGGCTTGCTCACTGGCCAGATGCTATAGAAAGAAGGAGATACACTTCCTCGTGGCTTTGTGCAGTTTTTTGTGTGCCACAAGTAGACTTTTCCTTCAACTGCCTCCTTTTAGTTCTGTCATCCTTGGTGTACTTGATGACTCAAAAATTATCCATTACTGACCCTCGAAGCTTCCTAGAAGTAGTTTAAAGACAGCAACAAATTATAGTAATCTCTCTGTTGCACACCAACCCATTACACTCTAATTTGCATGATTGCTGGATATTTATTTAAAGACAGCTTTGTTGATGGGAATTTTTCTCTCCAGAGGTTAACTAATTTTTATCTCCAGAGTTAAACAATTTCGGTAAAATCCAAATTAGTTAGGTGGTATCTTTCGTTTCCATTATCTCTGTGCTGTCAGAATCGCATCCCTAGGAATTCCTTCCTGATAGCCTCTTGCAGGCTGTGACAGGCATTTAGCTCACGTGCCATTTTATCTGCAGAGAATATAAACGTTCTCAGTGTTTTCTTATATTTAAGTGTCAGAGACATTGGAAGTTGGGAAAATGAAATCCAGTAATTTCTTGAAAGCATTTCATAGATGGATAGATTAATGATATAGTAATTGTTTTTAAAAGTGTATTTTTTTTTCTTATTTTGGTCCCTATATACGGATATCAGTAAAAGGAGACATAAAATTTACTCAGAAAATAGGTTAAGCTAAACGGAAACCCACAGTATCGATGGCAATATTTTCACGCAGCAATAGAGCAGGTAATTTTTACAATGAGATGAAATAGGAGGAAGGAACCATCTTTAATTTTATTTAGTCAGAAAAGCCTTCTGCTCTCAGTAGCTGGCATTTAATTTGGACCATATCTGTGGTGAGGTTGATAATTCTCTTGGGAAACATGCCACACTCTACTTGAGTTTTCAGATGATTGTGACAATATTGACGTGTGGAAGAAATGAACTACATGCCTCTGTGATAAAAAGTATCTGGGGAAAGGATTAGTAAAGTACAAGTCAGTTACAGAGCAATAAACATTCCTTTCATTAATAATGTTTGAATGGTTCCTGAAGGACTTTTTGCTGCTCTTAAAATTCTTCCAGGAAAGGCTCTGAATGGTAGCTGCACGCTTACTGCTGTCTGAGATGTGCAGAGAGGCTGACCTCGGGGTACCTCTGGGGGCTTAGCAGGCGCTGTGCTGTGTGATGTGTCCTGGGCCCCAGCACCCAGGCAGCTCGGGCCAGGCGCCGATCAGCTCCTGTGGAGTGAGTCAGGCCCAGCCAGGGAAACTTGGGTCGAGAAGATAAAAATTCCATCTACTCACAGTTAAGAGACATTGCGTTTCTTTTCCTTTAGAGACTGCCAGTGTGATAACTTGCAGAAGTGGAAAGGCTCTGTGTGCAAGTGGAGAAGAAGAGAGAGTGCCAGAGACCCGGAGTCAGGGACAGAGAGGTGGATGGTACCCTTGGGAAGGAGGCCCAGGACGAGGCAGGGTCAGGCGGGGAGGCCCCAGGGAGGAGGTGGTGGTGGTGTGGTTGATGGCGGCGAGAACAGAGACCCCTCTCTCAGTCCCGTTCGTTGTCCCCCCTTGTCTTCCCCTCTTTCCTCTGTGTGTACTGTTGGCCCTGAACATACACGGGCTAGCTGCCCTCCCCCTGACAGGCACACCCTCCCCCCGAACAAACACAGGCAACCTACCGTGAAATGTTTAAAACTTTTAAAATGAAATGGTAATTTATTATCAATGTGGTCTGACAGTTTTAGGTGAAAAACAGACAGATGTGGATATCGGAACTTTGAAGGATCACACACGATGACATTTGTGGCCACCTTCCTGTAACCATGGGTCCAGAGTGACCTGGGATAACACGAGGCCTCTGCTGACTGGGAGGGAGACTGCAGTCTGGACTGGCTTCTGCAGAGCCCTGGGCTGGCAGCCAGCACAGGCAGAGCGCTGCCTTCCAGCCCTTGTGGAAGTCCTTCTTGATCTGTCCCCGATGCAGTCATCTGGGGCTGTAATAGGAGAGGGCATAGCCAGTATCCTCCTAAAGTTTCTAGGTTCATCCAACATCTGTTAACGTTTGATCATCTGTATATTGACCTAAACAAGAACCCCAAATAACTTTTATCTCAAAAGGTAACACTTATTGATTGATGTTAGATTTGTAGAATGCCATGCTAAGAATGATTCTGAGGCTGTGTCTGGGCTCAGTGAGTTCAATTAAGTAGAATCTGCCATGAGGATAATAGGGGAGGACATGGATTTTCCCCCCTTTTCTAATCTAAGTCCTTCTAAAGCACCCTAAGCGTAGATATTCCTTCGTCTCTTCCCAGGTATATGTACATTTTGCCTGAGATTAAGTTTGAATCTGACCTCAATTCTTTTTTTTTTTTTTTTTTTTTTTCATTTTTCTGAAGCTGGAAACAGGGAGAGACAGCCAGACAGACTCCCGCATGCGCCCGACCGGGATCCACCCGGCACGCCCACCAGGGGCGATGCTCTGCCCACCAGGGGGCGATGCTCTGCCCATCCTGGGCGTCGCCATGTTGCGACCAGAGCCACTCTAGCGCCTGGGGCAGAGGCCACAGAGCCATCCCCAGCGCCTGGGCCATCTTTGCTCCAACGGAGCCTTGGCTGCGGGAGGGGAAGAGAGAGACAGAGAGGGAAAGCGCGGCGGAGGGGTGGAGAAGCAAATGGGCGCTTCTCCTGTGTGCCCTGGCCGGAATCGAACCCGGGTCCTCCGCACGCTAGGCCGACGCTCTACCGCTGAGCCAACCGGCCAGGGCCTGACTTCAATTCTAAAGCCTAAAATTAGAGTAAGTCTGCAAAGTAGATAATATTTGTCAGTTGCTTTTATTTTTTATTTATTTATTTATTTTGTATTTTTCTGAAGTTGGAAACGGGGAGGCAGTCAGACAGACTCCCGCATGCGCCTGACTGGGATCCACCCGGCACGCCCACCAGGGGGCGAGGCTCTGCCCATCTGGGGCATCACTCTGTTGCAACCAGAGCCATTCTAGTGCCTGAGGCAGAGGCCACAGAGCCATCCTCAGTGCCCGGACCAACTTTGCTCCAATGGAACCTTGGCTGCAGGAGGGGAAGAGAGAGACAGAGAGGAAGGAGAGGGGGAGGGGTGGAGAAGCAGATGGGCGCTTCTCCTGTGTGCCCTGGCCGGGAATCGAACCCGGGACTCCTGCACGCCAGGTCGATGCTTTACCACTGAGCCAACCGGCCAGGGCTGTCAGTTGCTTTTAGACAATTTGGCTTACTCACCTTCTTGCTTGCCTGTTTCCCTGGCCTTCTCCCCATCCCTCCATGATAGAAACCTCATGACAAAATAAAGACTTGTCAGCTTTTCATCAGAGAGCTGCCGTCCCCCTGGGTGAACTACTATGGCCCGTGTTTTTCCCAGGGGGAGAGAGATAGGGAACCTCACATGGATGTGGTCCCTGAAAGTGGGTGAATTTGCCTTTGAGCCCGGCCTGAGCCCTTGTCTGGGCTCAGGTGTCTGTTTGGCCACCTGGGCTGGTCTTCCCAGACCGTGCGTGCTCCTGCTGACCAGTGAGTCCAACTCTTTAAAGATGGTGGAGAAGACATTGCATTCGGGAGGGTGGGAGACCCTCAGAAGATAAGAGTCGCGGGTCCCAGCCTCTCCTGGGGGCTCCCCGCCTTCGCCTTCGTCTCGCCGCACCCCTTGTTTTGCTCCTCCAGTGATCTCCTAGCATTCTGACCGACTTGCAACACTGCAGGATAATTGTTTTCCTGGGGTGGTTAGAAAGTCATTGTGTGAAGAGTGTTTTCAACATTTAAAGCTAAAAACGCCCTTTCCTGTGTACCCTGTGTTCCCGAGAGAGATGCCCTGCAGGTGGAGAGGAGGTACCACCACCTGTGGATGCCCCTAGATGCTCTCAACCTGGGCAGAGGCACGAGGTGGTCCAGCCCGACTCCCACAGGATGAACAGGAGGGAGTGAGGGGTCAAGGGCAGAAGCTTTGGGCTCTGACTGCTTGGATTCAAATCCCAACTCCTCAGTTTATAGCTGGGGAAGGGAGGTAGGAGAAGGTCATGTGACTTTACTGTCCTCAGTTTGCTCATTTACAAAACAGAAAGCACCACTCTCTCCTTACAGAGTGGTGGTCCAGATCCAGTAAGAGCCTGTTGGAAATGCTGCCACACTTCCCAGCAGCCTAGAAGCGCTCTGTGCTGGCCTTGGTGTCACTGAGTGAATAGTGTCCCATCTCTCAAAGATGTGCTCCACTTATTTACGTCCAATTCTGACGAGACTTGGGGGTGCTCACGTTTCGGGCAAGGCGGTAAGATGGCACCAGACCTCATCTATGTCACGGGTGCCCACACTGCAGACCCAGCAGGAAAGTAGACACTTTTGAAAACAAATTCAAATGGCAAGAAATCCCAGAAGATACTTTTACAGTCTGAGGCAGAGGGTAGGTGTGTCCCTAGCTAGATGGTTAGGGTAGCCCCCAGCTCCTACACACGCCTCTCCCCCACTGTCTATCAGCATGAAGACAGGCTCTGTGTGGAGCGTCTGTGTGTGTGTGTGTGTGGGGGGCAATCACACGATGAATAGTGGCCGCATTCATCACTTGCAGGGCTCCAACTGGCCAGATTGTCTCTGCTGTCCCTTCCACTGCACGGACCCTGTAGTACTGGAGCCACACGCCTAGTGGTGCCTCTGCTCGGGCCGAGTAACGCAGCAGAGAGGTCCAGGCGGATGGAGGAGTTCAGGGCTACAAGGGGAAAATGTGGTACTAAGAATAGCCAGCCAGACAAGGTGATAAGGACCCAGATGGTCAGGGACGTCAGTTGGGGACAGGGAAGGCGGAGGTGGTGGGGGAAGAACAGGGCGATAAGATAGGGACTGAGACGCAGGAATGCCCAGCTGGGGCTCTGGAGGTGGCGGTGGGAGCATGCTGCCGACAAGGGCGCCCGGCAGCTGCGGCAGAGGGTGCGGCCCAGAGCCGGTGCGAGGAAGTGTGCCAGGCAGACTGAGTAGTTGCTGACTTTCAGAGGCAGCAGACTTTGAGTGAGCATAGACTCCGCCCCCATCCCAGGACTTTGTGGGGGAGCAGTCTGTGGCTCTGAAAGGCATCCCTGCAAGGTTGGTGGCAGAGCACAGTCTGTCCCCAGCTCTTCTGGTTCCTCATGCAGGTCGCCCCTCCCACCACCAGACCACGCCCTCCCACCACCAGACCACGCCCTCCCACCACCAGACCACGCCCTCCGGTAGCTGCTGGCCTCAGCTCTGCTTGCAGGGGAGAGCAGGGCACCTCCAGGTGGAGGGCGGCAAGGGTGCCAGCACTGTTGATCACACAGATGAGCACTGAGTACCTTCTGGGCTACAGGTCCAGGCCTTGTTGCTGGAGGAGTAACGGGGACTAGGACAGACCAGGCCTGGGCCTTCCTGGAGCTGGGGCAAGGAGGGAGGGCAGACAGTCACTCCGGGGACAGTGGTGTTGGGTTCAGATCATGATGAGCTCTAAGGAAGGAGACCCAGTAACCCGGGGCTGGTCTCTTCCTGCCTTAGGACTTTGGTGTCACAGTATGGGGATTTCTCCTCTTAGAACTGTGACCACTCTGCTGTTTTCTAAGAATTGGGGTGAAATTTTTCATTATACACGTGCCTGTGGCCCCCACCCCAGCTCCCTGCCTAGCACCAGGTTCACAGTACTGACCCTCCTGGGGCTGGATGATTGCTGTTGACTCCATCTTCCTGAGACTTAAGGAGACGTTTCCCCATGGTTAGGTTCTGTGGGTTTGGGCACAGATGAAGGGGCCTGTACAAGCCGCACGCAGAGGTCCCCGGGCCCCGTTGACAGCCTTGGTTGCTGAGCTGGCCAATGGCAGTGCAGGCAGTTGTCCGGCCTGGTCCTGTGATTGGGAGACGGGCAGTGGCCCTGGAGTATCTGACCCTCCTTTGGCCCCAGGCCCAGCAGGCTGGCCAGGTCCCCTCAAGGTATCCATCACCTTGTCCTTCAGCCGTGGGGGTACAAATGCTATGTGTGGGGCTCGAAAACCAAACTGCTTCCTCAGCTCCCAGAAATGGAGCCCGTCCTAGGCAGCTACAACCGGACCAATAGGCAGCCGATGCTGACCCTGCAGGAACTTGGCGGGAAGGTCAGGTTTGACAGGGGGTTGCAAAGCTTCATCTCATTCAGTTTGATCATCATGTGAAACCAGTCGGTGCTGACCAGGTTTGGAGGGAGTTAGAATTTTCTGGCCTGTGGGCTTTCTCAGGCCCTGAGGGAACTTGTTGGAGGTTATGGGGGTGGCAGTGCATCTGGGGGAGGGGAGCTCCAGGGCTCTGTGGCTGAGCCAGAATAAGCATTATTGTTTCCACAAATCAAGCCGTTTTCATGCATATTTCCTCCTGTGTCTTGATCTGTGTAATTATGGAATGCATATGTGTGGGAAGGAGTCTTTAGAAAACGAGTTCCTGTTCTTTGTCAAGAGGCTGACCTAGAAGTTTAGGAAATTGGTTCATGAGGCAATTCTGGAGTGGAGAGCTGGCAGGAGTTCCAGCTGGTAGGAGAGGGTGGGGTGCCCCAAGGCCGGGGTCTTGTCTGCCTCGCTGAGTTCCTCTGCACTCTGGCGAAGGTTAGATGCAGAACACGTCGCTCAGAGAAGGAGTGTGAGCATGGAGTGGCAGCTAGCGTCCTCTTTTACATCAGGAGACCTGTGGAAGGGGTTTCGGTTCTGCCACTGAGCAGGAACTAGGCCCCTTTTTGGCCCACGATTGTCTTCTCCTTTCTTAACAGTAGCCTGGCGCATAGTAAATGCTCAGTAAATACTAGCTCTCTGAGCGAGCCTCCTGTAGTCTCCCTGCATCGTGCACTGGGGGTTAACTCAGAGGACTGTATCGTTCCTGTCTGCAGCAGTTATCCTGTAGGACGGAAGAGCTTGGTGGAGACGGTTCTGAGGCACAGATTTAGCACAGAAGGTGGGGGGAGCAGTGACAGAGTAAGCACTTCCTAATCAGACTTCCTCCTGCCCTATGTAGTTCCGTAATCACATTTCATTAATATATCTTAAGTGTATTGTTCCAAGAGAGTTGTGTTTTTTTTTTCATTTTTCCAAAGCTGGAAACGGGGAGGCAGACAGACTCCTGCATGCGCCCGACCAGGATCCACCTGGCATGCCCACCAGGGGACGATGTTCTGCCCCTCTGGGGCATCACTCTGTTGCATCCAGATCCACTCTAGCGCCTGAGGCAGAGGCCATGGAGCCATCCCCAGTGCCTGGGCCAACTTCGCTCTAATGGAGCCTCGGCTGCGGGAGGGGAAGAGAGAGACAGAGAGGAAGGAGAGGGGGAGGGGTGGAGAAGCAGATGGGCGCTTCTCCTGTGTGCCCTGGCCGGGAATCGAACCCGGGACTCCTGCATGCCAGACCGACATTCTACCGCTGAGTCAACCGGCCAGGGCCCCAAGAGAGTTGTAATGGGAACGGCGCTCCGCAGTCAGTGCAGACTCTGGGTCCGCTCCGTGACTCTCTGCGTCCCCTGGTGAGCAGAGGGGAGAAGTATCCTGCCTCCAGAGGGGGAGAGAGACACAGTTAGCCAGATTCCCACTGAGCGTGGGAGGTCTGGCCAGTGTCAGAGTCCTCTGGACATTGATGTTTTCTCACTGGCAGCAAGGGATAAAATGGCCAAGGTGATGTGGTTGGACATGAAGTAGCAGGTGAAGAGCTGGCAGGTGTTAGGTGGTTAGTGAATGCTAAGTAGCTGGCAGCTTCACCCCTGGACGAATGACACCTTCTTCTGGAGAGACAATGGCATGTGGTGTAGGAGGCCTGCTTCGCCTTTCTGAGCAGAGACCTGGAGGCTTTCAGCCCTGGCTTCGCACGCCCACGCGTATTCCTCTGTGACTCAGACATCGTAGCATCTCAGAGTTAACAGTGCTAATGCATTTCTGTCATAAAAACAAAAGGGCAGAGATTGTGCACTATTTTTCAAGGGGTGGCTATGAGAACACAAGGAAGCCACCCCTGGTCCTTTGCTCAGTCCTAGGAGGCAGAGGAAAATGCGTTTGTGCCCCGTGGACACTGTCACAAGTGCCATGAGCTGATGAAGGCCAGGCGGCCTCCTGATGAACTCGCTCCCTCCTGCCTGACCCCAGCTGGCTTGCATCCTGCTTTGTGACATGTTGTGCTCCCTCCAGGATTCCTGTGGTCATATCTTCTCCCCGAAGCCTGCAAGGTTAGAGGTACAAACCACCCCTAATACTTCCCCTGGTCATCCTATCTATACTCACTGCGAGTGGTCGTTACCGACTGCCCTGTACTGGTGGCCTCCTGGGCTCCTCCTGAGCGCTGGGCTCATTCAGAATAGAAAGCGGTCCATGCAATCAGGATCCAAACAATGGTCTATTGAGCGCTTCTCCAAGTAAAGCCTCCTTTTGTCCAGATTGCTGACTTCAGAAAGTTCTTCTTAAGGTTTCGCTGTAGGGAGTTAGACTCACCAGGGCAAAGGCAGTAAAGGAGAGCTTCCCCGTGGGAAAGTAGTCCCATTTAAAGGTAGCTGTTTTTCTGCTACTCTCACAATTGCTTGTCTGTCTATCCACAGTATAAGGGATATTTTCTTTGTAGCACATGGAAGGTTATTTGTTTTAGGGATATAGATTCCAAAGTACAATTTTGTTGCCACCCCATGGAGTTTTACATAAACTAGATGATATGAGTAATGATTTACAGAGATTTTTGTGGACAGTAACAAAATAGCGGTGAAAGATTCAAATCAGGTAGAGAGTTCATAACTGTTTCCAATCATTTTAGTGTCCAGGGTTCCCAGGACTTCAGCAACTAAATGGTGGAGAGAATGAAATTGGCAAAACTCAGGTAATGATGTTGCTTGAGAAAAATAATCGGAGTCTCTAAAAAAAAGTGAAGAGTGGTAAATGCAAACTCCATCGCTCTATTGTTCATATTTTATTGTAAACTGGAATTTATGAATTATTTCCCCTACATGCTTCCCATTAGGGATGCAGCTTTAATGAACTTTCAAGTATGGATAAGTGTCTGGTAGGGTTTTTGACTAATGCTGCTGAAGGCTTTCGGTGAACAAGTTGGAGATTGCGGTTGTTCACACAATGGTGGCCAGCTCCACAGCAATTCAGTGCAGGTTATTCTTACTTCATTCCTCTTTTATGGATGAAAAAACACCCAAGTTGTCCATGGTCATATATTTTGTAAATATAGGAACTAAATAGCTTCATTGACATAAAATTTAATACCATAAAAGTCATCCATTTAAAGTATACAATTTAATGGGTTTTGTTATATCCACAGAGTTGTACCACCATTACCAGTATCTAATTTCAGTACATTTCCATCACTTCAAAAGGAAACCTCATTCCCACTAGCAGTCACTGCTCATTCCCTGTCTTCCCCTCCACAGCCCTAAATTGGGAACCGCTAATCGGCTTTATGTTTCTGCATTTGTCTATTCTGGACAATTCATAGAATTAAATCTTGTAATTGTTGATTTTTTATGACCGGCTTCTTTCACTTAGCATACTGTTTTTGAGCTTCACCCATCTTGTAACATGTAGTACTACCTCATTCTTTTTGTGGCTGAATAATATTCTATTGTTTGTATGTATTACATTTCATTTATACATATATCAGTTGATGAACATTTGGGTTGGGTCCACTTTTTGAGTATTCTTAAAAAATATTGCTATGAACATTGTGTAGACTTAAGGAGCTGGAGTTTGAAACTGGCTCTCAACAATTCTGCTGTCTGCATGTGGTTGTCACTAATACTTTGTATCTCCTCCAAAGAAATTAGGATTTCACAAGAGGCAGAGTCCTTAGAAATGATCAAATCCAATTCTGAATTTCCTTCATTTGTAGGTAGGCCACCAGCCCAGGGAAATGAAATGTGGTATTTTAATCTTGGCTACTCAAAGTGTGGTGCTTGCGCCAGCAGGACCAGTTTCTTCTGGAAGCCAATTAGAAGTGCAGAATCTCAGATCCCACCCAAACCTGCTGATTCAGAACCTGCATCTTCACAAGATCCCTGCCCATGAAAGTTGGAGAAGCACTGCTGAGTCACTCATAGCGGGGCTAGAGTTGTGATTCTAGTCTAGAGGGACCGTTAGAACATTTTTACAGTACATTCTTCTATAAAATATTTTTATATTGATTTTAATTTATTGTGCTTACATAGATTCAAGTGTCCCACCAAATATATCTCCCTCCCCCCCAATATAAAACATTAATAATTTCCTCACTGCACCAAGAAAAGAGATCTGGAGGAACCAATACACTGATGAGGTAGAAGAGCTGAAACCTAAAGGAAGGCATTTTAGCATCCTTCCTTCATCATTTTCATCCTAACCCTTCCATTTCCCTGGGCCAGCTGTGTCTAACCTCCCTCTGCAAGATTTCCGTTCCAGAGGAATATATTGGTGGCTCTGAGAACACCTTGATATAGAAAGCTCTTTTCTCCAGAACACAGGTTTTGAGAGGCATCCTCGTGATAAGTAATACTTGTGTATTACCTGGGGTTTTTCAGAGAAACAGAGCTAATAGAATGTATATGCATATAAAAGAGGGGATTTATTATAGAAATTGCCTCACACAATTATGAAGAACAAGACATCCCAACATATGCCATCTGTAAGCTGGAGAACCAGGAAAGTTGGTGGTACAATATGGTCTGAATTCAAAGGCCTGGGAACCAGTGGGGCTGATGATTGGAATCCTGTTCTGAGTCCAGAGGTCTGAGAACCAGGCGTGCTGATGTCTCAGGGCAGGAGGAGATGGATGTATCAGCTCAGGCATAAAGAGAACAGATCCAGTCTTCCTCTGCCTTTTTGTTCTATTCAGACCCTCAGTGGATTGGATGATGCCCATTGCATTCATGAGGGCAGATGATCTTCTTAACTCAGGCTACTTATTCAAGTGCTGCTCTCTTCCCTCTCATCTACCCCAGAAATAATGCCCTCTCCTATATGCCCAGAAATAATGCCCTCTCCTATACGCCCAGAAATAATATTTCATTGGCTTTCTGTCATCCCCCCAGGGCAGTCAACTTGACACATAAAATTGAAAATCACAACTTGGAACCTATTTTGGGAAATAAATTCGATCCCAATGTTGCTGATCCCACATCCCACTCTTCCTCTGAGTCACGGTCATTTGGCTGCGATGTCCAAGTTTTCTGTATAAATACTTGGTTTCTTCTAACTTTCTTCTTCCATTGACCCTGGACGGTTAAGTAAAGATGGAGTTTAGGAAACCACATGTCTTTTAATATCTGTGCAACATAGGACAATAAAAAAAAAACCTTGAAAGGTATTAGAGAACCCTAAGGAACCGTCTTGATTTTTGGTTAATCTTGTAAAACAGTAAAAACTGTACTCCAGAAGATTATATTTTACTGGTTACACTATATCTGAGGGGACATGGTTTCCTTTGCTTTGTCTCAAGAGTTAGTGCGGCTCCTACAGGAGGGATGCAGTAGGTGATAGTGATGGGAATGTGGCCTGGGAGGGAGGAAAACAGGATTGAGATATCGATGTTACTTCCATAGGTTTGGGAAAATACCTTCAAGATGGTTCTTGGCCCACCATTTGGGCCAAGTCCTTATAATTGGATGCTGAGTTTTGAGTGAGGAGGCAGACTGCAAACTGAGTGCTGGTATCCAAGAAGCAATGGTTGGAGAATGGAGGGAGGTATAGGGCAAGCCCTGGAGACCCCAGGGAAGAACCTTCTGGAGGCTCAGATCTGGCTTGGTTTCCCAGTCATGCTTCCTAGACCATTTCTGCCCTAGACTTGGTGAGGCGGTGGCGAGGGAAGGGCTCATGGAGCCAGCAGACCAGATGCCCCTCCCTGGCCCAGAGTGGATTCCCAAGTCCTGTGACCCTCTGGCAGGCTGTATCCTTTGGATGTTAGAAAGTGTGACCCTTTTTCCTTTAAAATGAGGTCAGAGCTACCTGGAGCTGCTGGCCATTCTTGGCTAGTTAGGGGCTCAGTTCCGTCTTCACAGTCTTTTGAGGAGTTTGAATGTCTTGTGGCTCTAAGGAGGGCAGAGATAGTATGAGAATATTCCAGGAGAGAAGGCCTCTGGGCATGTCCCATTCTCTGCATTTTGTAAAACATCAGGGTCTCGTGGGGCCCAGCCACTAGTAATAGAAAATGTGCATGTGTGGGTGGGGGAGGGTCTCTGCTTTGCTGGAGAAAATCATTCATCAAGAACCAAGGTTTCATAAACATGGAGTTACCATACGACCCAGCCAATCTATCCCTAGATATGCTGGGGTGAGCAAAAGTAGGTTTATAGCTGTATGTGAACACAGAGTTTATTCTTGAATTATTATTTATTAATTATTATATAATTTATTATTAATATTAACCTACTTTTGCCCACCCCTCTATGCCCAAGATAATTGAAAATGCATGTTCACACAAAAACTTATACACAACGTTATTTATGAGGGTAAAAGGTGGAAACAACCCAAATGTTCATCAGCTGATGAATGGATAAATACAACATGGTCTATCCCAACATTGGAATATTATTCAGCCATAAAAAGTGCTGAGTGTAGTGATATATGATATAACATTGGAAACATGAGGTTAACTAAAAGAAGCTAAACAGCCAATAAAAAGGCCGCATATCATATGATTACATTTGCGTGAATCGCCCAGAATAGGCAAATACATAAGACAAAAAAAATTGCCTGGGCTGGGAGGGGGGGCCAGTGGGGAGTGATTGCTAATAGGTTAGGGTTTGTTTCTAGGTTATATAAATATTCATAACTAGATAGTGGTGATAGGTGCTCAACTTGGTGAAGATACTAAAAACCATTTAATTGTACAGTTTAAAAGGGTCAATTTTATCTTATATGAAATATATCTCAATAAAACAAACCAAAAACCAAGGTTTATGCCTTGTACTTGGAGAACAGAAGGACTTGGTACTATTTCTGTATTTGTTTATTCAACCTGGAAAGTGTTCTTGCTTTCTGTCTGGGTGAGAGGTTGTACCCTTCCTGCAGTGTTTCCCTCACCCACGCTCGGCCCCCACGTGGCTCAGCTCCTTCTTAGTGTGCATGTGGCTGTGCCCTCGCTTTCGACGGGCCTGAGTGCTCACTGGTCCTTGGAGCCTTCACCAGCTTTGGGCCATCCCTAGGGCTAAGCCCACCAGAGATGGTGTCCCTTGGGGCCCTGGTAGCTTGGATGGCTGGCCTTCTTGGCCCCTAAGATCTGTAGAGACCCCAGATGGTGAAGCCTCTAGCTGACATTCCTCACAGGCTGTCATAGCGGACATTTTACATAGTTAAGTCAGACATGTCTTAGAGAAGGGTGAAGAAACATAAAGGGACAGACCTGCCATTGAAATAAAACACCAGTAAAGTCATTTCTTAGAAAATTTCCCTTGCATAATTAGGTGCAGAAGCTATTGTTTATGCTGCTTAGTCCAAACGTCTATCTGATGTAACTCTATTATTTAAGAAATCTGGAGAAATATATAACAAAATTACAAGGTGGAATTATAGGAGACTTTTAGCTCATAAATAGATATATAATTGTAGATTTTTATTTTTTCATAATTGCAGCATTTTTTCACAGTAGGAAGGTATTTTATAACCAGAGAAAAGACACACATTTTTAAAGCTAATAATGGCCTAGATAATGTTATCTAAAACCTATGAGTTGAAAAAAATGTGACAGAGAATTTACAGTTCACTAGGTATGTTAGGAAAAATATGATCTAAAGATTGGTCAAGAGAAATTTATTTTTAAAAGCATTTCACTAATACAGTGGTTTATAACTTATGAAGTTTGTTGGTTCATTCACTTATCTGGCCCACCCGTCAATCTGGCAGTTCTTTATTAAGCCCTGGGACTCACCAGTCACAGTGCTGAGTGTGTCTGGGGCACTGAGGTGCCCTGGCCGTGGGGCCTGGACCCGTTTCCACTGGGTGCTGCTGGTTAAGGCTGTCTGTTACAGGCTGCCGAGGGGCCCCGAGAGCACGCTCCCCTCTGCAGGGGTGGGAAAGGTGATGCCCTCGGCTGGGCAGGCAGGACTCTGTCTCCAGTCCGTGGCTGCCCTTGTTGGCCACAGGGTGCAGGACTGTGGGGTGGAGCCTGTCAGGCCACACAGGGCTGGCTTCTCCTGTTCCTGCAGACGGGCAGGCAGAGTGGCCGGAGTGGGAGAGCTCAGCCCGTGGGAATGAGGGGATGGTTCGTGCTGTCACTTTTCTCACTGGCAAACTACACCTGGCCCCGAGGGGAGTGAGGAGAGCTCACAAAGCTGGGATCATCCAAGAAGGGCTTCTGGGAACGGGTGGCCTTTAACAGGCTGGATCAGGGGAATCGACTCCATGGGAGGTCTGGGATTGGTGAGGTTGGTGTGTGTATGTATGAGGAGAGCTTTTAGCTTCCTCTTCTGTTGCCCCTCTCTTTGTCTCTTTCTGATTTTTCTCTATTTCTATTGGTTGAACCCCCTTCTCTCTTTCACTTGTCCCTAGTTGTCATTAATATAGAAATAAATCATGTTTATAAACTGCCATATTTACTGAATAACCTGAAGGCTCTTATGTGTCATTAAAAATAGAGCTATGCCATATGCTTTCTCTTCTTTCCTTCTGAAAAATCTCTCATTATAGGAAAGAAGTCAATTTTTTTCTTCATCATTGTGTTTGTTTTTATGGGTTAATGACCTTTAGGAGAAAGGGACTCAGAAGGACTTCTGGACCAGATAAAGTGATCTAATTATAATGTAGTTATATGTTTAAAATCCTCAGTTGTCCAGATCAGGGTTGTACAACTTCCCTCATGACAGGGAACCCATAGGAACAAGTTCTAGCTCTCTCAGGATGAGCCTCAACACTAATGAGGTAGTAAAGCATTAATTTGTATGAATCGCTGATAGCCAGATGGGACGGTGGAGGCCAGGCCATTGATGAGGTGTGAAGGAGTGAGCCCAGAAGCCAGGGCAGGTCGATCCAGAGTGGACCCCCGTTCCCACAGCCCTGAGACCTGTGTGTGCATGGGAGGGCATGTGGACTCAGATTCTGGACTACCTGCCTAGAATGACAGAGATGCCATGGAAGAGGCAATTTCTTTGAGACACTACAATAGCATTTTGTTCTCTGAGTGTCCTTTTTTCAAAGCCCCTTGAGACTGAAGATGAAAGGATCAGAATACTCAACTCTCCAAGATGTTGCTCAGGGCAAGGTCTGCCTTTTGGCCCCCATAACTAGGAAAGGGCTGTAGAATACTTGGCATTGAGGTTTAAGTCAGATCTTAAGCCAGTTGGAGTCACTGAATCCCCATGATCAAAGTGAGTAGGTAATTTCACGTCCTTTAGCCACTTCAAAGCAAGTCGTGGGAAAAATTAGGACTCTGGAAGCAAATTGTTTTTCTTTGATGTATAATTCAATCTCTTGACCTTTCTTGCTTCCAAAATCAACTGTTTCTAAGTGGAAAGAGCCAAACTGGATATAGCCATTTCACTGCGGGGGTACGGAGGTCAATTAAACTCATTGAACACTTTCTTTCCCACGGGATGTTCTTGAAGCTGCCAGAATGGGGGAGAAGCGCAGGGGGAGGGTTTCGTCAGCAAACTGCCTACCATTAGTTGGGGGAGAAAGAACTGCACAACTGTCATGTGCTGTCTAATCAAATGGCGAATCAGGTGACACAGTGTGCTGTGCCATGAGACGTTAAAGAGGAGAAGGAGCCACCATGACGAGTTGTCTGGCTAGGAGGGGTGTCATAGCAAGTCCGTGAAGGTGTGTAGAGCTTGGTGAGACAGGAGGACCGGGGCACCCAGGAGAAGGCGAGGAAGAAGGGCTATTTCTGTATTTGGAGAAAGTTTCTGTCAGGAGAGAATGTCCACAACCAAAGGATTAGATGCACAGATGTAAAATGACCAGACTCCGCCCCACCCCACCCCACCTTCCCCCTCCTCCACCCATGGCTGCTCCTGCAGCTGACTGCCCAGTAGGCAACGCTGGTATCCAGTGCTTCCTCCCGCCCTCTCCCCTCCCTGCTCTCCCAGCTGCAGGGGGCTGGGTCAGAAACAAACAAGCCATTCCTAAAAACTGGCCATCCAGAACTCGGATCAACACATCCAAACAAATTGCTAAAACTTGATAAATAATAAAGAAAAACAAGTAAGTTCTGCAAAGAGGGTCTAGGCAAATGGACTTGCTGCAAATTAGCCTATTTCTATGAGGTGGCATCTTGGTGGCCCAGTGGGAGATAGCTTTGCCTTGAGCCTCGGACATTTCTGACGGACATTTCTGACGCCCACTGGCCGGATGCCTTCTTCTTAGTGCTGCTCTGGACGCGCCCCAGCCTTCCCACCCCACTCCTCGCTTCATGTATTGCTTCTGACTTGCTGTGTTCCAACACCAAGCACATTAGAATCATGGACACAATTTTATTTAATTCTGTAGAGAAATATTTGCACACATACGTGAAGATATCCATTGTCAAGTGTCCATCAAAGGGATCCAGAGTGGAAAATCGGGGGTAGCTGAAATGTCCACCCAGAAGAGGGAATGCAAACTTAATTATGGTCTTTTAAAGAATTTTCCAGCTGGTGTTGGAAATGAACCTTAATTTCCCTGAGCTCGTTTCTTTCACTGGAAGAGAAATGCAAGAGGGTTGAGGGAGGGAGGGGAGTGGTGGAAATCATTGTTAGTTCTGTGTTTGCTCTCTGCATCTCTTTTCTTAGTAAATTGCCTCAGGAATTTCTGCAGTCAGCTGTAATCTACTCTTGAAAGGCCTCCTTTTGGACTGAGCTCTTCAAGTGAGCCAAAACTCTCTCAAGGACTGCAGGGTTTGGGAGGAAACAATGAAAAGAAAGGGAGTGCGTATTAACCCATGGTCTTTCTATTGAGATGACGAAATTTCCTTATGTTGTAGAAGGTGGCTGGAAAAAGGAGAAAAAACTCTGCTTTTGGGGGAGGCAGCACATTCACTACCCACCCCTCTTCCCTCTTTTTTTTTTTTTCTTTCCCTTTCCTACCACCCAAGTTGGCTGCCACAAATTGCTTTTTATGGTTCTGAAATTGGGGGCTTTTGCGTTCTGCTGGTACCATGGACAGATACCAAACTAATACTTTAGTCTCTTCATTCATATTTTGGATTATGACACACCTGAAAATAAATGTGAAATGCATATGTGGATTATGGACAAATCAAACTTTTCTCTGTACCTGTGACAGTTCATAAATTTGTCAAATTTTAAAGACAAACTTTTGTGTTGATAAAGTTGTAATTTTATTTCTGAGAATAGAATTGGTCTGCTGAGCTGACTTTATAGCTGTCATTCAAAGGCTTGCTTGTATTTATTTTCTTTCTGGAGATGAAAAAGCGCAACAAAAATCCATTCTATAAGGACATATACTGGTATTTCTAGACATGGTCTCATTCTAAAAAATTTACTTGACTTGTATTTCTAAGTGTTTTGTGTAGACAGATTAATATATTTTTATACAGCACTGTATCTCTACATTTATTTTGAGACTATTTTCAGGGACTTTTTCAAGTCCATGTGTTAATACACGATTGTTTGGAGTGAGTGTGTAGTGGCCTGCATTACCAAATCAAAAGGATTGTACATGTGATTACAGAAAGCAAGAGTGTGCTTGCACTGTGCACTGAAACCTAATAGCTCTTTTCTAAAGCTTTCTACATTTTTTCATGAAACATTAACTATTTTTCTCTTTAAAAAAAATAAACATAAAACGCACATGATAAAAATTGCACTTTTATTATTATTTCCTAAGTCAATTAAACATGGAAATTAATGTTGGAAATAAGTTAAACAATTTTTATATAAGCCACCGAAGACATAGGTATTTAAATCTGATGGCTGGCATTTTAAACGGCGTTCCTTCCCCTCCTACACAATACAGAAAGAGTTCTTACACTACCAAGTCGGAGGCAGTCTTTCTGAACCTGGGACTCCTGCCATTACTCTAGGTGAAAGGGAGAACAAATTAATTCATGTGTCCTTAATTCCAAACAATGATGTGAAGGAAGCTTATTCCTATTTTATGCCAGGATCTGGGTTGGAGTTTTAAAGGAGTTCAGCAGAAGGTGGGTATGAAAGTTATTCTTAGCTCTCAGATATTATAAGAAAGAAGAAGGCGGTGGAAACAGCCTTCAAACACCCTATTCATAAGATAAGAGGAAGTGGGAGGGGGAGGGAGGGCACTGATCCTTTCATTCACTCCACAGAAATTTATTCCGCACCTATTATGTGTCTGTCAGTCAGTGTTTTAGGCCCTGGGGCTATAGCAATGGGGTGAGCAGTGGTGAGCAGCGAAAGTCCCTGCTCGTGTGGCGCTTGCTGGCGGTGAGGGAGACAGTAAGCAAGGTACATAAGTAAAATACAGTGACAGTGATAAATGCGATGAGGAGAACAATAGACAAGCGGTTCTGAGATGTGTCTATTTGAGTGCTTGACAGAGATTTTAAATAGCCAGGAAGGTGTCACTCAGAAGGGGATGTTTTCTGAAGATGTGAGGCTGTGAATCCCATGGGGGAAAGAGGGAAAGCAGGGTGACCAAACACTAGTTTTCAAACTCCCTGAGAGCAAGTGTACTTCTTCTTTATCTTTCTTTCTCTACCTGTGGAGTCCAGTAATGTTTGTTGGCTGGAACTGAATTGACTATTCCAGATCAGCATTTAAGAGGCACAGAACATTGTAGAATACCTACCAGGTTTAGAATGTATGACTCACTTCCAGTAAAAATGATAGCCAAGGGACACGAGGTACTCTTCTCTGAGTCACCTAGACACACTCATGCCCCAGAGACAGAGGCACCGACTCAGAATACAGAGAACAGAGGCAGAGCCTCACTTCAAATGCAATGCCTCCGGCTCCGAGCAGCCCGGCAGGACGGTGCTTTGGGAAGGGAGAGGGAAGAGTGGAAGAATTTGAGATTTTGCCAGGTAGTATGATCTCTGGTTTGAAGGCCAGTCCCTGAAAATGACCCAGGGTTTTTGGTGTGTCCCGAACATAGGACAAGCCAGCAGGGCAGTATGGCGGATGGAGAGACAGGAGCAGTCTGGGTCCGCCCCGCCAGATGTGAGCAAAGATCCCAGCAGAACTGGGCTCTGCTTAAGGCTCCACTCAACACAGCCCAGCAATGTCTTTGAAGTGAGGAAGGAGCAGTGGTAGTCAGTTCATAGCCGCTCTAGCCTGTCATTTGTGTCTATGTTTTAATAGATTAGTTAATCTGTTTACTGAGTGTGAAAATCACATATGTGTCAAAGGAGTTCAATCCCCACTGGCTTGTTTTGTTTTATTCTCGGGTGAGAAAAGTCATCATTAATGCTGGTAAAATACATTACCAAGTATTTTCACAGGAGCAGGGCAGGTTTTATAGTCCCCCATATTTCCAGCTAAGGGCGGGTGGAGGGACTGACTGTAGTTAGAGGGCAGAGGCGCCTTACAATCTTTCTAGCCGGCGATGACATGGTCTTCAGCACTGTAACCTCTTGCCATTGGAGAAGTGTGTTATCCTCTCTGACGTTGGCTTCTGAGCTCTGGCGAGCGGGTTTAGACGGCAGGGTCAGATGCACTGTGCTAGCCACCCTTGGCGTGGGCTCTTTCAAACTCTAACTGGTCATCCTGGTGGTTAGCCTACCCTTCAAACCCTGAAGGCATTAACTTACTACCCCAAGCTCAGTGGCTCCCTCTCTGTGGTCCTGGGACCTGTGAGTGGATAGAAATGCAGACTGTCATGCCTACATCAAAGCTACCTAATCCACACCTGTGCCTTACAGCTCTGTAGGTGATTTCTGGGCACATGGAAGTGTGAGGCAACAAAAGGTCCCACGAAATCAACTATTTCTGTAGGTCTACAGCTAGTGCTCGACTTATGACCACGATTGGTTCTGACAGGAACACGATTGTGGTGACACAATTTGGTCATGAGTAGGCTATATGTACAGTACTGTGAAATGTGCTATAAAAATCTTTGTCATATTTTATCATAATTTTCTTTTTTTTTTTTTTTTTTTTTTTCATTTTTCTGAAGCTGGAAACAGGGAGAGACAGTCAGACTCCCGCATGCGCCCGACCGGGATCCACCCGGCACGCCCACCAGGGGCAATGCTCTGCCCACCAGGGGGCGATGCTCTGCCCATCCTGGGCGTTGCCATGTTGCGACCAGAGCCACTCTAGCGCCTGGGGCAGAGGCCACAGAGCCATCCCCAGCACCCGGGCCATCTTTGCTCCAATGGAGCCTTGGCTGCGGGAGGGGAAGAGAGAGACAGAGAGGAAAGCGCGGCGGAGGGGTGGAGAAGCAAATGGGCGCTTCTCCTGTGTGCCCTGGCCGGGAATCGAACCCAGGTCCTCCGCACGCTATTATCATAATTTTCTTTCATTATTGTTATATATCATAATTTTCTTTGTTCATTTTATGCAATTTGTATAATCTCTATACCATTTTGTTTCTTATTTTTACATTCATAAGGCTTAAATAAAACACTGCATTACCAGTACAACTGGTTTAATATTTGCAAAGACAATTTTCTCTTGGTAGACATCTTGGGAGGGTTTTGATGAAAATATCCAAGACACAAAACACAAATTGCTGTACCGAGCCTGGGATAACAGTTGAAATGGTGCACGCGGAGATGGTAGTGCTGCCGGAAGCCGGTCCACACTGTCATAAGCCCAGCTGGGCAACGCTTGCGCTGCCAGACGCGGAGTAGTTGTGGCTAGCGATTGTGGTCGTAAAGTCAAATGGTTGTAAGTTGCATAGGTCGTAAGCTGATCAATATTTGTATCTTAAAATAAATCAGATCATGTGACTAATTCTTAGTAATGAATGTTCTTACATAGATAACCTGTGTCTCTAATTGCTTCCCTTTTGTTGCTGATTTCTGGAAATCTTTTTTTTTTTTTTCTTTCATTTTTCTGAAGCTAGAAACAGGGAGAGACAGTCAGATAGACTCCCGCATGCGCCCGACCGGGATCCACCCGGCACGCCCACCAGGGGCGACGCTCTGCCCACCAGGGGGCGATGCTCTGCTCATCCTGGGCGTTGCCATGTTGCAACCAGAGCCACTCTAGCGCCTGAGGCAGAGGCCACAGAGCCATCCCCAGTGCCTGGGCCATCTTTGCTCCAATGGAGCCTCGGCTGCGGGAGGGAAAGAGAGAGACTGAGAGGAAAGCGTGGCGGAGGGGTGGAGAAGCAAATGGGCGCTTCTCCTGTGTGCCCTGGCCGGGAATCGAACCCGGGTCTTCCGCACGCTAGGCCGACGCTCTACCGCTGAGCCAACCGGCCAGGGCCTTGGAAATCTTTTTCTATTCATTTGTCTTGTTCCTTTAACAGACATCACAGAAAGCGTGTGCCCCAAACTTCTGATAATTTGCTTTACAGTAGAAGGCAGCATACGGCTGTACCCCTTCCTTCACATGCCACACAGGGGGCTGGACGGGGAAGGGCTGCTCTTTAAATTATTTGATTCATAGAGAGGTTAAAAGTGCTTTCCTGACTTGAGGCTGACTTTGCTTAAACATCCTCTAAAGAGAAGTATTAACTGGTGGAATGATGCTAAAAATTTAGTCTTATGTCCCAATGAGAATGTAAAAGAAAACAACAACAAGCCTCCTCCTATTTTTCAGACGAGGAGAAAACAAAGCCGAGCTCTGCTCCCTTGCAGAGCACGGCAACCGTCTGGGCCTTGCAAACGGCTTGGTTTTACCCTAATGGCACCTTTATCTGCAGTCAGTGTTTGAGGGAGCCTCTAAGTGTGGTATAATGACGGGTGTCCATGTCTCTTTCCTGAGGAAAGAGCTCCAGCCCTTTGGGGGGTGTGGTGAAGGCTGGGGCCCTGCTGTCCGACCACAGAAATTACTGAGGGCATTTTCCATGCCTGTGGCTCTGGTCTGTGTGGAGTGAGGGCAGAGCAGCAGAGAGACCACACTGGGGCACCAAAGGGAGCCACCCTCAGCAGCTTCCCGTGCTGGGTTCTGTCACTAAGTGCCACCTACCCGCATAGCCCTGCATCTGGAGTTACCACCTAGGTAATACGTCACACAGAGGGTGTGGCCACGCCAGCCCTGCCCCATTTGTCTTTATCACTCACTTGCATTTCTACTGGAAATACATCTGCCCTTGGGAAGGAGGGGGCTGCCCTCTGTGTCCAGGGGTAATGTGTGCGGAGCTTGGGCCTCAGGGAGTAGGGGGTAGATCACCACAAGCCAAAGATAACTTTATCTCTTGCAAAGGTGCTTTAGCCCCCCCCCCCCACGTCCTGACCATTGTCAGGTACCAGTCAGAAGTTTACTCAGTGTCTCTGCCTCGATTCCTGGAGACTTGCTGGGATTGCCGTGTTAGAAGAGCATGCCCTTTTGCTGGTCTTCTGTCAGTGACCAGTGGTTGTGACTCTTTAAAGGCTCCCTTGGCTTAGACCCCGGCTGACTGGGTGTTGGAGGCACTGTGTCCCGATTGTGGCTTATCGTCCATCCTTGAGCTGCTCCTGGCCCTCGCTCCTTATCTCACCACTATGGGGAAATCCAGGGATACCCAGTGCTTTTCCTTTGAATGGACTCGGGTGAAGCAGGTGGACTCTGCATAAAGCTGTTACCTCCCGAGGCAGAGACACTGGAGGGGAAAAGAAGGCAGACTCACACCTGCGAAGCGCCTTATAGGCAGGCTGGCAGGGGAGGGGGGGCACTATGGGACTCTTTTAATTTGCAAACAAATGGCACTACCATCACAAAACACCAACCTCATTGAGGGAACCTGAAACTCAGCACAGAGCTGGTAACAAAGTATTGGTTGGGTGGACATCAGAAAACGCCACGCCACCAGCCTACCACATGCATGACTGACGCCTGCTCCTGGAACCAGCTTGTGTCTAATCCGGAGGGATGAGCTGATCTGCCCATCCACGGCCCCTCTCCTCGGTATCGCAGGACCGCAAAGACTCCCCAGCAACAGCAGGCACTCTAACTTCTTGGGGGTCTGTTGCATCTGAGCCCGCAGCCTGGAAAGTTGTGTCTGCCTTCAGTCACCTGAATAAGTGGCTCAGCTTCCCAGAGTCTGCCTGGGGAGTCTCCCTGAACTCCCACGATGACTGGGCAACCCTTCTTTGGCCCTGTCCTGTTTCACCACATCCTGTATTAATGGACCATATCTGTTGGCGAGTCACTCCTAGTAGACTCCAGGTTCTTCATGGGCACTGTGTTTTGTTTATCTGTGAGGCTGGGATGCAATGCCTTCTCCGTAAAGTAACTGTAAGAGACTCAGAGTCACGAGCCCCCTTCTCCATATGTCGGCACTTGGTAGCTCCATTATTCAGTGGGAGAAGTTACAGCCAGGCAAGTTGCTGATTTCATTAGGAAATACTGATAAAATATTATCTTCAATAATGGGCCCCCTTATCCACGGTTTCACTTTCCACAGTTCCGGTTACCTGTGGTCAACTGTGGTTCAAAAATATGAAATGGAATTTCAGAAATAAACAACTCATGAGTTTTGAATTGCACACCGTTCTCAGTCGTGTGATGAAATCTTGTGCTGTCCGGCTCCAATCTGACTGGGACATGAATCATCCCTTTGTCCAGCGTATCCGCACTGTGTACATTACCCTCCATTAGTCACTTAGCGGTCTTGGTTATCAGACCGTCTGACATGGTATTGCAGTGCCTGTGCTCAAGTCACCGTTATTTTAGTTAATAATGGTCCCAAAACACAGGAGTGGGGATGCTGACAATTTGGATAAGCCAAAGAGAGGCTGTAAAGCATATGTATGTGTAGGGTTTTGTACTATCTGAGGTTTCGGTATCCTTTGGAGGTCTCGGAATTTATCCCCTGAGGATGGGGTGGGGGGCGTTGCGCTGCTGTCACTGAGGCTTCTGACTCTGGTTTTTCTGGTCCTCTTCCTCATAATGGAAGTCTGCCAGAAATCTGAAGCCACGTGCAGTGTTTTTTTAGGATGAATTTAGGAGAAGCCTAATTACGTTCTCCAGGAAGTTGGCCTGACCTAGCTGTTAGTACAGAGGTGATGAACAGTTTCGCTGGGGCTATTCTGCATTTTCACTGTGACAACTTGCCACAGTTCTAAGTCACCCTGAGCTTAGCCCTCCCTGGCACAGGACATTGGCACAACCTCAAATAAACCCAGAGGGAAAGGGAGAATTGGGATGCAGACTGTTCTTTTCGTGTGCAGAAACCCTCAGGTTTTGTTACAAGACAAAAATCAATATTTAAGGTCTGCTGCACTTTATTGTAAAAATGCAATGCTGTATTCTTTTACTGATGTAACCCTCCTCCTTGGTTGGAGAATAAACTTTAATCAAAAGAATTGTTTTAAAACCCCTTTTCTCTGGTGCAGTTTTGTTTGCATGATCGCCACTCGCCATAGATTGGTGGCGGTTTCCATCTTGAAGAACACTTCACGGAGGAGCCTGGCCCCATGGGGTGGGTCGGGTGGACTGCTGAGTTTTGCCATCTCTGCTCGGTGACATGATTGATGCCAGATTGCTTCCTTTTGACCCCAGTTAATGATCCTTATCTTCTCTCCAGGGATTAGACAGCCACTTCTTTTTTCTCAAAGTGTTTAGGGCAGGATGGTGACCATTTTCCCTGTCAAGAGCCATTGAGCCCAGGAAGGAAGAGGCCATCTCTTCGAGGGAGTGATCTTGCCTGGGAGAGGCACCCCCAGGGACCCACCAGGGCTGTCTGAGCTCAGGTGACCTTTTCAGCACAGTTGGAAGGACCTAACAGGACAAGGAGGTACCTTGCAAGCCAGAGTGCCATGTCCATGAAAGGCCTGCCTATCACTGCATGAAGGATCTTGGCTACTATTTTGGAAATGTCATGGAAGCTTCTGGGGTTTGGAGAGAGAAGGAAGCAGACTCGTCATTGAGCACAAATGTGCAGGTGCTTTATCCACATTATTGTGTTCATTATCGCATTATTCCAGAATGTTGAAATATGTGTTTTTAATCCTGTGTTAGTGATGAGGAAACTGAGGCACAGACAGGAATCTTTTCTGAAATGCAAACATCAGTTTAGGAGTCTAGATGCTGGTATTGTCCAAGGCGATGGGGAGTGAGGCAGAAGGCCAAGGGCAGACCAGGGTGGCGCACTGTTCAGGGCAAGGACCTTGCCAGCTGGGAGTAAAGGTGAAGTGGACACAAAGTAGGTGAAGAGGGCACAGTGCCCCCCAGTGGTGGGCAGGAGAGGAGGTCAGGGGCTGAGGGTGTCTGCTTCTGTGGGCTGAGGCTGGGGAGAGGGGTGTGCTTTGCTGCGGCCAAGATGAGGCCAGTCCTGGCTACAGTCAGTGCCCGGAGGACATGGCTGCAGAGTTTCAAGGCGTGTCCTCAGCGGCTGCTGGGGTGGGGGTGTGCTTTTATGCCCTTGTGCCAGATGCTTCTCTTCTCTTAAATGTGCTCCCTGGAGAGTAAAGCAGGGATGGTCTCCACTGGGCACCACCAGGGACTCTGGGTGCTTCCAGAAGTGCTGGGAGAAGACGATGAGCCGGTTTGCTCAGGATCGCTCTCTTCCCTTTGCGCCCGCCAGCAGGGCTGCGCTGGGCCGAGTCGCCCGCTGCCGTTGCCCGTGCGCGGAGGCCACCTCAGGAGAGAAACACCCTGCACTCAGGCAGGCTCGGCCATGCGGGTTTTTTTGCTATTGTTTAGAGGACTAGGAAGAGAAATATATGTAATTTGGAAGAAACATACGTTTAAATGTTTCAACTTAATTCTAAAATAAAGAAAGAGAATGATAAAAGTCCATAAATAAATATTTTGAGATTCTTTGGAGTCCTAATTTGGGGAGAAGGGAACAAAGGAAGAAGAAAGTGTAGAAAGAGAGGAGGAGGCAGGAAGGCCGGCAGCCAAGGCACTGGAGAGGGAGCCCTGTAGACAGAGGAACCGAGTTCTGAAACAGTTCACTTGAAGTAAAAGGTCCCCACACCTGTTTGTCACTCGACTGGTTGCCTCTGAGTGTCTTTGCTACGTTTCAGATGCTAATGATCTGATTCCCCCGGGTCAACAGCCTTCTGAGAGGGGCAGTGTGGGGGCGCTGACCCCTCTCCACACAGGTGCAGGGCATCTGTGGACCGGGCAAGCGGTTAGCTTTTCCGCAGAGGGAGGTGGCCTACTGGATGGTCTCTAAGGACTCTTTTCCACCATTCTTTGATCCCTGGAAAAAAAAGAAGGCGTGTTTTAAACAGAATTTCAATTCATTAAGTGGCCTACACTAGCTGACCCCAGCCTTTCTGCCCCTGAGAAGGAAGAGTTTTGTTAGAGCCAAGATGGGAGCAGACGGGAGTGCACTTTGCTGGGGCCCAAAGCTAACCAACCAGCTCCCTCAGGCAGGGGCGGTGTTTCCTTCGAGGGAATTCAGACCCAGAGGTACGTGGTGGCCCTGCCTGGGCTGTTTGCCTCAGTAAAGATGAAAAGGGTGGCAGCGTGGTTTCCAAGGTAACAAACTGGGAAGCTGGGTGGGGCTCAGCAAGATGGTGATGACAGACAACCATGCACAAAATCGTATAATTTTCAGCCTGGTGCAGCCTCTTGGTGATAGCTTCTTGGAAGTTGTTTGCCACTTTGGAGGGTGGCTTCCACATGCTGGCACCTCCCTGTTCCTCTGCAGTGTCCTCTCTGTCAGTGCCTGCAGTGCCCGCTGTCCTCTGCTGACAAATTGTTTGTTCCACTGACTCCAAGCTTTACAAAGCAAGATGGTGCCTTGTTTGTCTTTTTCACTCCCCTGCCTGGCTTGGCCTTAGGAACCCACAAGTGGCTGTTGGTTGTCTGGAAAAAGGAAAGAGCCAGAATGGCCTGCTGAGTGATACAAAGAAGCATCCTGGAGTGTCCAGGGTTCTAAAAGTTTTTTGTGCCCTTTGGAAGCCAGAGAAGGCTATAGACCTGTGCTATAACCATATGTACAGACACACCCAAAACCCACCCTTGGACCTTTTAGGGGATCATACGTCGATAGATTCTTGAGCTCAGCCAGTAGAACATGTCCTGTGTCCATCAGCCATGTACTAAGAGCTGACCATGTGCCAGACACTGCCAGGGGCAGGAAGAAAAAGGCATGGATAAGAGTTGGCTCTGGTATGGGAGGTCTGATAAAAGTGCACATGGGAATTTCGGGCCTGAGGTCGCATGGGTGCAGAAGGGATTATAAGGAGAGCAGTGTCCTTCGTAATCTCCAAACTCATAACCTCTTACTCCCTGTGGGTTCAGCTTTGGAGAACAGAAAAAAATGAGCGAAAAGTACAGAGAATTTCTCTATATCCTTCCAACCCCTAATCCCCCATTAATATCTTGCATGAATGTGATACATCGTTATAATCAATGAGCCAATATTGTTGCATTATTATTAACTAAAGACCACAGTTTACATTAGGGTTAAGCTTTTTGGTGTTGTACATTCTATGGGCTTGGACAAGTATATCATCGCATGTATCCACCGTTATAGTATCCCACAGAATAGTTCCGCTGCCCCCCTCCAGCCCCCCACCTCTCCTATTCATCTGTCTCTCTCTGCCCCTGAACCTCTGCAAACACTGATCCATTTACTGTCTTCATGGTTTAGTCTTCTCCAAAATGTCACATCGTTGGAATCATACAGTATGTAGCCTTTTCAGATTGACTTCTTTTACTTAATAATAAACATTTAAGGTTCCTCCATATACTTTTGTGACTTAATAGCTCAACTCTTTTTATCGCTAAATAGTATTCCATTGTCTGAAATACCACATTTTATTGATCTAGTCACCCAATTAAGGCCATCTTGGTTGTTTCCGAGGGTTGGCGGGTTTGAGTATGGACGTGAGTTTCACGTCTTCCTCGGCAGATTGGCCAGAGGGACGTGGCCAAGTGGGGCAGTGACTTTGGGGGCTGGGCCCATTCACTGAAGGCCAGACTCTGGAATGTGCTTAGGTTTGACTAACCTGTGAAGTTGCCATCAGCCAGATGTTGGGGGCATTAGGGATCTGGAAGATATGTGATCCTCTTAGGTTCTATTTCCAGGTGTCAGAGTCAACTTGGTCAGTTAATCAGTCATTATTGAGATATTAGGTACTTGAGTTATGAAGGCAAGTTATTCACAGGTTCTGACATTAAGGAGCTTACAGTTTAGTGAGGTGAACTGCAAAAGGATCATTAGTTGTTGGAAATATTTGGAGAAACACTGTAAAAAAATAGTAATAATGGCTGATTTGTGGTATGAAAAAATAGACAATTAAAACAGCACCATTACTGAAACTGATTGCAGCCCTCTGTGACAAGTGTGAATGCTTGGACTTCACAGCAAGGGGCTTGAGAGGCTGAAGGCTTCCTCCAGGAGCAGCTGACTGGCACCCAGGGTGGGTGTGGCAGAAGCAGCAGGACACCCTGGTCCAGCCCAGCGCACGAGCGCTGGGGCATTAGGCCTCTTCTGACCCCAGAGATGCAAGGACAGCATTGAGCTCTTTTATGGGTACTACGTTATTGAGTCAGCTCCGACTCCTGGCAACTCTGTGAATGAGTAACGTCCTGCCCTCAGCAGTGGTGCTCAGCTCCTGTAGACTCATGCCTATGGCTTCTTTGATGGAGTCAGTCCATCTCATATTTGGTCTTCCTCTTTTCCCACTTCCTCCTATTTTTCCCAGCATTGATGTCTTTTCCAAAGAACCCTGGACAGCTTCAGTTTTACCATTCCCACCCCTGCCTCCGGCAGTGTTTCAGGTTGATTTGCTCTAGGGTCCACTTGTTCATCTTTCTGGTGGTTCAGACTATCTGTAGGGCTCTCCTCCAACACCATATTTCAAATAATCACCCCCCCCCCTCTCATCCGTACATAGTGATTGGGAACACTCGTAGGGGATCCATTTCAGGGCACAGATTGCCCATGTTCCCAGTGGCCCATTTCTCAGGGAGTGGCCCCCCCGCAAGTTCAGTCAGCCAAGCTGGAACTCTGGGAGTCCTTCGTCCCCCGTCCCACACTCAGGTCTGTCACTCCATCTCCCTCAGATCAGCCCTTCCAACCTGCCCTCACTGCTCCTGCACAGACCTACCATCCCTCGCTGAGTTGGTTTCAGAGGCCCCCTAACAGGCTTCCTGCCTTGACCCACTGCTGCTCCTGCTCACCGGCCCTGGCTGGCCGTGCCAAACACGTGATAAAATCGTGCTTTGTGGGATCCCTTCCTGGCTTAGAACCTCTCAAACCCCCTGTCACTGCCTGTGAGACAGAAAGTGGGGGCTCAACTTTCCCATGCCGACTCTCCCATGTCCCCAGCCCGAGGCCATCACTGCCCCAGCCTGTGGATGCACTGGCCGAGCTGAGCGGCTGTCCCTCCTGAGCCCGCTGCCCCCCCCCCCCCGGGCTGCTGAGTGGGCTCTGTCCTCCCTCCTCCAGCCTCCCTCCTGCACGGCGCCTCTCACTGTGGTTAACCTTGCCTGTGCCTTTGAAGTCTGCTGTCAGCTCGTCTGAATCTCCACACTTAGGCCCAGGCTCACGGGTATTCCCTTCCTCTGTGGCCCTATAGTGGTGCCGTTACCTTCTCACGTGGCCTTGGCATTATTGGGGGACATGTCCGTCTCCTCTATTAGGCCATCAACTCTTTTGATAACTAAGACTGTCTTCATTTGCCCTTGTAACCTCAGCATAAGACCTGCTTAGTAAGTAATCAATAAAGGAATATTGTAAGGATTATGTTACAAATAAGCACTTACAGTGAATTTGGGTGTAAGGAAGGGAATTTGGGTTTAATTAAGGTCTTCTTAAGCAGTCTTGTTTCATCAGGTCTCACTTATTGCCATTGACCTTTACCCTCTTTACCCGCAGGCTGATCTGGCTGCTTCCGGCTAATGAGGGGCGGGGCAGCAGGGCTCCCTGGGGTCCCTGCTGTCACCTGCACTGCTTCTCACAGCCCACCTCCAGAACCAGAGTCCTTGCTTTTCTCTGGGTGTGTTTTCTCTCGGGATTTCGTGGATACTTGAGTGTCACGGTTAGCATGTGAGTGACTTGTCGTGGCCCAGTGTTTATTTTTCCATGTACAGACAGAACATATGGCCAATTCCATTTCTACTAGCCATTTCAGTTACTGCCCCCCTCCTCTGAGAGCCGCTAATCCCAGCGCCAGGGACAGCAACCGTGTCACTTCTCGGGCCTTAGGTTCGTCGCCTGGGAAAGGAAGGTGTGGTACTAGATCGAGGATTCTAACTTCATGTCCGTAGGATCTTCTAAAGGCCCATAGGTCACATTAACATTTAGTATCTGAATATCATTTTATGGCTTATGCATGACTTTCAAATGCATCTAACTCCAAAAGCTTAAAAATCACTGGAGAAAGGTGATTTCCAGAATCTGACCAAGCAATGTTTTCACTGAAAAATAGCGTTTCCACTGTGCCACTCTTTTCTCCCCCTTTAAATATCCAGGGGCGATATTGAAGCAATGGTCGCAGGTTGCAATGGGTTGTACATCCCAGTCCTCAGTGCGTCATGTGTCATGATTGAGTCCATGGGAAGAGTTTCCAGAGTGGAATTCTTTTGCCTTTGTGCTGACAGTAACTTGTGCTGTGGGCTTCCCGGCGGGGAAGGGAGCATCTCGCGAGCTTGGCCACCGGTGTTCCGCGGGCTGTCTTTGGTCACATTCCGCAGAGCTGTTCTTCCCCAGCCCTCTGCCCTGGGTGAGCCTGAAGAGCAGATGCCATGCTTCTACATCCTGGCAAAGGAGGAACTCGTGTCTCGCAGCTGCGCCTGAAAAATCGTGATGGTTATATTGTCTGTAACTGGTGCAAACAGACCCTTAAATAGAGGCACGGGCATTTTGCCTAGGAATAATCTCCCTCCTCAATGGGATGTCTTTTGCAGTAGCCTGAAGGGAAAAGGAAAGTCACTGTCTCCCTGTGCAGAGGAGGGCCTCTGTGGTCTTGGCTATGTTTCACTTGGTTAATATGTTTGACGCTTGATGAGAGAAGGCCACATTGTAACCATTTGTCTTCAAGTTGTGATTTTAACAGCCTGAACATGCTATTCAAGATGTATCTTTCACTCTCCCACTTCCCTCGACACACTCACAGATGCCTTTGGTTCCTCCCCTCCACATTCTTGTGCCGATGTAAGTTGGTGCTAATTTTTTCACTGGTTCCTTAGAATGTCTGGACTCTCCTCCCCCCCCACATGGAAGTGTCTGCACTTGCCCTGGCAGAGCAGGAAGTGCAGGGCCTCTCAGGCTGCGCTTCTCAGCGCTGATATTTGCGGGCCATGCGGGTTCCTTCCTAACGACAGAGTGGGAATGGTTCCCACTGGCCTTTAACTAATTTGCCCTCTCCTCCATGTTATCATAGGCTAGTTTAGACTGTCATACATTTTGTATATCTCTTAAAGGAGCATGTTTCATTTTAGAAGGTAGGAACCGTGGAGAGAAAATTTGGGACGGCAGTTATGTAGACTTTAACAAATGACGTGATCACACCTCCTTTCCCCACCCAATATAGGCTCCGAATTGCCCTTTACTCAAAGGCTATCCCCACACAGATGAGTGTATTTCAGGTCTATTCATCCTGGAAAGGGGGAGAATCAACGCACACATCCACTTGTTTGCCAAGCACTAGTTGCTGAATTTATAATCAACTCCTCACAGCGTCTTTCCAACTGCTGGCCCTGGCTGTGCCTCTTGCATGGGGCTCCTGCAGCCTGAGCTACGGGCCACCCCTTGGCGGTTGTCCTGGTGGGAGGTGGGGCCTTATTTGCATACCTCCCACCTGGCAGTCTCAAAGCTTCAGGAAGAATGACAAACCTCTGGGAACTCCAACCTGGTCCCAGCCTGACATTTTTTGTTGTTGTTTTTTATATTCAATATTATATTGTATTAGTTTCAGGTGTAGAGCATAATTGTTAGACAATCATATACTTTACAAAGTGGCCCCCTTATATTTTCAGGACCCACCTGGCACCGTACATAGTTATTATGATACTATCGACTTGATTCCCTATGCTGTGCTTTACAATCCAGTGACTCTTTTGTAACTGCTAATCAGCACTCAATTCTTTCCACCCATTTCACACACAAGGCTTCTGCTTTGGCTTTGATTTTGTGCTTGTTTGGTATTCACCAGGAAGGGACCCACGTTTCACTCAGGCACCTTTTTCCGGTTGCTCTGACTTAGTGCTCTCAAGCTGAGCCTGGGGTGGCAGGATCCGTTTTCTCCCTGCATTGCCCCCTGAGAGGGACTGCATCCCCCAACCCCCATTTGGCATGTGTTCATAACCAAGGTGGACAAAGAAAAGAAGGGAGAACATCTGAGCTCCTGGGAGAAGTGTGACATTCACACACAGGTGAAGTCTCTGGAGCTGCTCTCTTGCTGATTTAGGGTGGGCTCCAGCATCCCCTACCCCAGCTCTGCACGTGGGGTCCTTTTCCTCCCACATTGCTTGATTTTCAGACAATGTGCACACATTTCCTCCCTTGGCGTGTGGGAACCATTAGCACAGTCTACAAAGTGTATCAGGTATAGGTGGTGGGCAGAGGACCTTCAAGGTCTGCTCCATCATTCACGGGCGGAAGCCAAATGTGCACCTGCATTTGCACACACAGGCCCACAGACGCATGCACCTAAGATCCACAGAAAGAAAGCAGAGTCTGTGGACACTGATAACAGAACAAGGAAGCAGCAAGGTCATCAGTCATTCTACACTGAGGAAGCCTTATAACCCAGGACTGAGAATTATACCTGAAATCTGCATAGACAGGCTGCTTCTAAAGAAGAAATGATTGATGTTCAATAGGGAATGCATCCACGAGTGACATCAAGCATATCCTTTGGAAGCTGGCAGTCCATACTCTGCTCCTTGGTGATTCCTTCACACTCTAGTCTAAGTTGAAGGGGAGGGCCCCAGAACCACAGAGTCTGACTTTCTGTATAGTGAGCCAGTATGCAACACAAATGGAGCAGTCAGTTCCTTGAACTCAGAGTATTTCCCAGCAGTTAAAGCTGCAGACTACAACACCTACAGTTGTGGCTAGCCCACAGCAAGGTAGCCAGACCCTAGGCTGTGGGAAGGAATGCTTCTCCTTCTCCCTGAACCACATCAAAGGGCTATCAGCAGTCTTTGGTTTGAATGTAGTGTCTGATGTGGTGAAACATCTGTCGGCTCCTTTTCTACCAGCAGGAATTGTGACTCTCATAAAATGACATTTTATGTCATTTACAAATGTCCTTTATCCCTAATCCTTCCTAACCTCTTAGTAAACAGTGGTGTCTTCATGTTAAAAAATCAACAGAAAGAACATACAGATGGCCAACAGACACATGAGAAGATGTTCAACATCATTAATCAAGGAAATGCAAATAAAAACCACAATGAGATCCCATTGTGTCAGAATGTCTATTATCAAAAGGGCAAATGATAAATGTTGGAGAGGATGTGGAGAAAAGAGAACCCTAGTGCACTGTTGGTGGGATTGTAAACTGGTGCGGCCACCGTGGAAAATAGTATGGTATGAAGAGTTCTCAAAAAATTACAAGGCGAACTACCATATGACTCAGCAAATAAAAACACTAATTTGAAAAGGTTTATGCACCCCTATGTTTATTGTAGCATTATTTCCAGTCGTCAAGATAAGGAAGCAACTTAGTTGTAACTGACAGATAATGGATAAAGAAGCTGTGCAGTATTATTCAGCCATAGAAGAGAAGAAAATCTTGTCATTTGCTACAACATAGATGAAACTAAGTGAAATAAGTCAGAGGAAAAACAAACACCATGATTTCACTTATATAGGGATTCTAAAAAAGCAAACAAATGAACAAACAATAAAACAGAAACAAACTTATAGAAACAGAACAAACTAATGATTGTCAGATGGCATGGGTTGGGGGAGAGGCAAAAAACCTGACGAAGAGTAAGAGGTGTAAACTGTCAGTTATAAAATTAGTCATGGGGATATAAAGTACAGCATAGGAAATATAGTCAATAATATCATAACTGAATAGTGACAGATGGTTATTAGATTTATCATGGCGACTACTTCCTAACGTTTATAAATGTCTGATCACTATACAATGTCTGAAACTAATACAATATTGCACATCAACTGCAATTTAAAAATAAAATAAGAATCAATAGAACAAGCCAGGTAGGGTATAGAAGCTTTTTGGTACCACAATGTTTTTAAAATAGATGCAATGTTGCTTTAAGTAAGCCCTGTTATTTCATTTTACACCATGTTGTTGGTTCTTTGTAGAGTTATAATATCAATTATCCTTTCCAAAAATCAGTAATCTAGAGTACTATCTCTTTGAATGAGCATTTGTTCATTTAACTTTCAACCACCATGGTGATGACTCCAGTATTGCTCTCATATAATCTAGGGATCAACTAATGACATTTGTTAAGTGTTGGTTGCATAGGAAAAGAAAAGGTTTGCAGCACTTTGGGAGAGGGATCTTTCTTCATAAAAATGTAACTTCACTGTTTATCACTGTTATAAAAGGTAAAAAAAAAAATAACAAGAAGAACAACAAAAAACTACCACTTAGCCCTGGCCGGTTGGCTCAGCGGTAGAGCGTCGGCCTAGCGTGCGGAGGACCCGGGTTCGATTCCCGGCCAGGGCGCACAGGAGAAGCGCCCATTTGCTTCTCCACCCCTCCGCCGCGCTTTCCTCTCTGTCTCTCTCTTCCCCTCCCGCAGCCAAGGCTCCATTGGAGCAAAGATGGCCCGGGCGCTGGGGATGGCTCTGTGACCTCTGCCTCAGGCGCTAGAGTGGCTCTGGTCGCAATATGGCGACACCCAGGATGGGCAGAGCGTCGCCCCTGGTGGGCGTGCTGGGTGGATCCTGGTCGGGCGCATGTGGGAGTCTGTCTGTCTCTCCCTGTTTCCAGCTTCAGAAAAATGGAAAACAAAACAAAACAAAACAAAACAAAGAAACTACCACTTAGACGCCAGATGGATAGATTTTTTATCTAGACCTCACCTAGCGCTTTATAATTTATAAAATAACAAAACAAAATGTTTTAAAGGTCATTTCAGCAGAAATACATAATATTCTTATATAAGTTGGCTGATCTTTTGAGCTTTGATATGAAAAAATACTGCATTACATTTTGGGAATCTCTTTCTGAAGTCTGTAGGGATAATTTTCTCACATCAAAGAAATAATTATTACCTGGGAATCATACTATTTTATTATTCAGCATTTGGAATTAAAACTTATTTAACGAATAATGATAAGTATTTTTAAAGAATTAAAGACAATTGGAATGAAAAGTCCTCTGAGTAGAAATTCTAGTTTGTTTTAATTAAGAGATACAGCAGAAAAAGAAGAGGGAAGAGTTTTTTTGGCAGTACTCAAAGATCTGGCATTTGTTTCTCATCAAAGGGTAGGGGGCACCATCAGGCCTCCCTGAGGGTCTTCTGTCAGAGCCACAGAGGAGCCAGTTCTGATGTTCTAGAGGTTAGAAAGACAGTGAATGCAGATCAGTTAGAACAGGGGTCTCAAACTCGCGGCCCGTAGGCCGCATGCGGCCCGCCGAACAATTTTGTGCGGCACGCAGACTAATCCATGAAGTTCAAAATATTTTGGATAAAATTAAGTAAGCCTAGGGGCCTACTTGTATTTTTCATTTCTCTAGCATCCTAGCTAGATATTAGCTTAGTTAACAGCAGTTGTGATGCGAACTACAATTTCTGGTCGTTTTGTGACACTGAGTAAACTGCATGTACGATTGTGCTTGTTGTAGTGATTCTTTTTTGTTTTCAACTGCAGTGAGAAAAGTGTTGCGTAACAGTTGCCTTTTGTAGACCTAGTGCGGCCCGCCGAACGGCTGTGATCTTGCTCTGCGGCCCACATGCTGAGTTGAGTTTGAGACCCCTGAGTTAGAAGATAAAGATGGCCAGATTGGATAAAAACAGGTTGCAACCACATCCACAAGAAACTCTACATAGATAGGTGAAATATAAAAGGATGGAAAAAGGTATACCCTAGAAACACTAACCACACACTAACCTACCATATTAATATGAAAAAATGTTAGAAAAGTAGCCTTTAAAACAAGGAATATTGCCAGGGATGAAGAGAGACATTACATAAACATAAAGGTCAATTCACCTGGAAGCCATAGCAACCTAATTGTGAGTGCACCTAACAACAGAATTTCAAAGGACCTAAGAGAAACTTGTAAAGCTGAAAGAAGAAATAGACCAATCCACGATAATAGTTGATTTCTAACACTCCCTTCATTGTAAAATATAGAACAGGTAAATAGAAATTCAATAAGAATAGAAGACCTTAGCCCTGGCCGGTTGGCTCAGTGGTAGAGCGTCGGCCTGGCGTGCAGGAGTCCCAGATTTGATTCCCGGCCAGGGCACACAGGAGAGGCGCCCATCTGCTTCTCCACCCCTCCCCCTCTCCTTCCCCTCTGTCTCTCTCTTCCCCTCCTGCAGCCAGGGCTCCATTGGAGTAAAAGTTGGCCCAGGCGCTGGGGGTGACTCTATGGACTCTGTCTCAGGCGTTAGAATGGCTCTTGTTACAACAGAGCAACGCCCCGGATGGGCAGAGCATCGCCCCCTGGTGGGCGTGCCAGGTGGATCCCAGTCGGGCGCATGCGGGAGTCTGTCTGACTGCCTCCCTGTTTCCAACTTCAGAAAAATACAAAACAAAACAAAAAAGAATAGAAGACCTTATCAACCCTATCACTTGAACTTGGATATTTATAGAACCTCCACCCAATAAGAGCAGAATATACATTTTTTTCATGTGTGCCTTAGATATTCACCAATATGAAAAAATTCTGGGCCATAAAATCAACTTAATTAATTTAAATAATTAATATATAAAATATATATTCTCAGCATAGAGAAATTAAACTGGAAAATCCCCAAATATCTGTAATTTAAGCAATATTGTACTTCTAAATAAACCATAGTTCAAAAAAATCACAGGATAAAGTTATTCCTTTTGAATGGAATGAAATATTCAACATTCATTTAATTTTGAATCAAATAAAAATGAAAACTCAACATTTGCTCTTATATCCGTTCTTGATTGCTGTACCCTCCGTGCCCAGAATAGTGTCTGGCAGGTGCTCAGGAAATATGTGACGTGTTGGATGATTTATAATGGGGCAATCTAATATCTGGTGTGAGGAACCCAACCCTGGGCACCTGAGCCACCTGAGTCAGGGCCAAGCTTGGGTCTGAGAAGCCGAGCAGAATCCGTGCTCCCAGGCATCCTGATTACCCCGGCGGGACTGCACTCTCCCTTCCTCCTGTGTGCCTTCACCACTTTGTAGAGCTACACAGTGGCTACCTGGTCATTGTGGATCACTCATCTATTTATCCTGCTGCTTTGGGACCTCTGGAGGATGGGTCCTGAGTCAAGTTCACCTCCTTATTCACACAGCCTGGCTTAATTAGTAAATGTTAAATGGGATCCACTGAATAGTGGGGTTGTAGAAGTTGGCAGGAGTCCTGAGCCAGAGAATATTGAGTCAGGGCTCCTCCACCTACCTTGCACAGAGCCAGGGCCCAACCTTGAACATGAGGGAGAGGTCAGGTGCAGGCAGAGATGAGGCTGGGTTCCTGTCATCAAAAGAGCCGGTCCGTGCTTAGAGCCACCATACTTCCCTTGGGTCTCTCGAGGGGACCATCAGTCCCCAGAGAAAAGAAGGCACCACAAAACTTTCTCAGCCCAGCCACTGACAGCATGGTGGTTCAGGGCTGTGAGGCCAGGAAGGAGGCTGGTGGAAGGGTGACTTCTGTTTAATCTGTGTGGTTTTTTTTGGATACAGTTCACCATCAAGTGTAATGATCTATAAATAGCTAGACATAGAGATCTGGAGAGAGGGAGGGTGAAGTCTGAGGGTGCAGATCTGGGCATCATTCTCTGTAACTCATCCCCCCCAAACCTGCTTCCTGTCCCCTGTAACCGCCCAGATGTGTTCTGCAGTGTTGGAGGTGAGCCCTGTATCCTAAATGACATGGAGTCGATGTACTCCCCTTTCCAGTGGAAATTCTGTAGCTGTTCATATCCTCTCTGTGTTTTTGCCATCTTTTGAGTCAATTAATTTTTATATGTTATTTCTTTATTTCAGAAAAACTGTACAACTCCAGTGGACGTGATTTAAGAAGGGCCCTTTTCTCCCTGAAGCAGATATTTCAGGTAAAAAAAGGAAAAAGAGTGCTCTCAGGTTCTGTGTTTGCATTGCTGTGGAATGAGACCCAGACAAGGTTACACCTTTTAGTGATTACAGAAAAGTCTCTTTAAATTACAATGTAAATTAGGTCAAAATACCAGTTGAGAGTGTTTTTACCATATCAACTATTTCAAACATAATAAGTAAAGACAATTTTATTAAATCATAATATTTTTTCATATTTACTTCAGACTTTTAAAAAGAAAAACCTACTATGGATTAATCGAAGTCTTGTGTTCTGCTCCGCAGTACCAACTTTCCTTCCCAACCCACCCCCAGGTCCCTACCGACTGATTGTTACATTTGGTGTTTATCATGCACGTGTATGTTTTCTTACTAATGGTGAATATTTCCAGCAATGTCATATTCTTCTGTGTTGATTTAATATCTATGTTACCATGCCACATGCGTCATACTTGACCTTACTCGCTGAGAGCGGATAGACGTAGGAATGACTGGCTCAGCCCTGAGTGACTGTCCCATCGCATGAATGAAGCACAGGTTCCATTGTTCATTCTTCTCTTGGCAGATGGTTTGGTTTATTCCCAGGGTTTTGCTCTTGTAAACACGCTGCTAGAACACGACCCCTTGTGCACATGTGCTAGCGTCTCTCTCGGGTCCATCTAGCCCTTCTCTCCTGAGCCTTCCCTAGGTCCCTGCCCTGACAAAGTCACAAGCTCAGTGAAGAGGGCGGAGACAGGTGTGCAGATGAGCTTCGAGGTTGTCACACACATGACATGGCAGAGGAGAGGGACACAAAGTCAGGGGAGGAGGACGAGGCTGCTCTGCCCAGGCAGGATCAGGAGCTGGCTTCATGGAGGAGATGGCATTTGCATTGAACCTGTGTCTGAGTGTGTTTGTTGTTCTTTCCATTGTGATGTTGGACTCTGGGGTAGATTCCACTTCTCCTCAGTTAAATATGTAGTTTTATCTACATATTTAAAAGATGTCCTTTGTCAGTGATTGTTTTAGCTAGCGTGGCAGTCCCTTTCGTGTCTTCCTGTTTGAGAGGGAATAGGCAAATGGGCAGGTCAACAACACTGGGGAACTAATTATTTCCATTTTCTGTTGCATGAGGTTTTAGAACTGTTTCTATATATTTCTGCATCACTGATTCCAAATCTGAAATCCGTTTTTTGGGGGGTGCATGCTCTAGTTTTTGTGCAATTTTAATTACTTTTTGTTACAGTTAATGGCATGCATTGGTTTTTAAATTGGAGTTAAAGGGCAACGACTCTTGGATTGAACATAACCACAAGGCAATTAATGTTTTACAAACATCACTTTTACATAATTGTAGTTGTTTTTAAATGTAAAAAATTATTATCTGATAAAAAACACCCTCTTATTTTGTTTTAAGATCGAATCATGGCTTCTTCGAGTAGGTGTAAATGTAAAAATAGTCCTGACACCTTCTCTTATATATGTGGCTGTTACACACTTCAACGTCAAAGCGCAATATTTCATCATCTGTAACACATGCATATATTGCCTATTTTCAAGTTCCCCTTGGCAATCAAGACAAGAATTGGGCTCCTCATATTGAGTGTCATAATTGTGAGGAAATGCTTCATGACTGGACAAAAGGGAAACACAAAGAAATGCCTTTTGGTATTCCCATGGTTTGGCGTGAACCTAAGGACCACAGCAGTGACTGTTATTTCTGTCTGATCCATACAAAGGGCATTGGCAAGAATAAACGGCATACGATCGCATATCCTAATGTTCCTTCAGCAATATGACCTATCCCACACTCTGAGATACTCCTGGTTCCAGTTTACAATGGTTTTATTTCTTCTAAGGATGAAGAAAGTGAACATGGTGATCAAGTGTATTTTGGTAAGATGCATGAGGAAATGGTTGTATAGAATCTGAAGGGTCTTCTTCTAATGCCAAGCAGTCATTAACCCCTCAGCAGCTTAGTCAACCCGAATTGAATGACTTAGTGAGAATGACATAAAAATTGTCCCTGACTTTCTGAAGTATGAGGAGCATAACTGGATCATTTGTGTGGATCTTAAAATGGTAAATTTCCTGCTAGGACAATAGAGAGGTTTCATGAAGTATCCTTGCTTTCTGTGTTTGTGGGACAGCCAAGCTTGGGAGAAACACTGGACACAGAAGGAGTGGCCGAAACATGAAGCTCTGGAGGTAGGGATGCAAAATATTGTGACTGAACCTGTAGTTAATAGAGACAGGATCATTTTTCCCCCACTTCACATCAAACTTGGCTTAATGAAGCAGTTTGTTCAGGCTTTGAATAGAGGAAGTGAGTGCTTTCGACATATTATTTCTGCTTTTCCTGCCTTGTCTTTCAAGAAGATAAAAACAGGTGTATTCAATGGACCTCAAATTCGAACCCTCATACGTGACAAAGAATTTGCCAGGAAGATGAATAAGGAGGAGAAAGCAGCATGGCAGTCTTTTGTGGCAGTTACAAAGAACTTCCTAGGCAACAAAAAAGCAGAAAACTATGAACTTCTGGTTCAAAGAATGCTGTTGGCTTTTCGCGACATTGGATGAAACATGAGCATTAAGATTCACTTCCTGAACAGTCGTCAGTCACCTTGATAAGTTTCCCGAAAATCTCGGAGCTGGTAGTGATGAGCAGACTACTGCTGGAGTATCAAACAAGATTGTCCTCAACAAGTACACAAACACAAGAGCTACAAATGCAAATTTTTGCCTGAATAGAATTTAAATAAGTTTTGTGCAAATTTTATGATTAAAATATGTGTTTTAATATGTTCTATTTCAAAATTGTAGACAAATTTTGCTGCAATCATATCTTTTAGTGTACTAGTGTATTTACTGCATTTTATAAATTATTATATTTTTCACAAAGATGATGCCCAAGAAGACATTCTACTTCATTATGTTAAACTAAATGTTGAAAATTTTACAATAAGACGAAAACCTAAAATCTTGAATTGCAAAAAAACTGTAACTTACAGAGAAAAACTAATATCAGATTTGAGATCAGCACACTCGAATTAGGTAAGAACAAGTGTTTTTGTGGATGCAACAAAAGTTTTGTTCCCCAGTGAATCCATCCCCTCTGCGTGTTTTCCTCCTGTTCTTCCTTCATCTTGTTTGACCACGCCCCCACGGTTTTCCCAGAGCAGAGTCCCTTCTCAGTGTCAGTCTCTCTCAGTGTGGACTTTTATGTCATTGCCCTCGGGCTGCACATCTCAGAAAACTGCCTTGGGGTTTGGGCTGTGTCTTGGTTCAGGCCGTTTCTTCTGGAGAATTAAAACAGCTATCCACGGGCACTGCCTGCTTTCGGTCCTCCCCAGTTCAACCCATTCTGTGCTTCCCAGAGGAGTTTGGGGAAGTCATTCTTTTGCTGGTTCCGTGTAGCCTTCTGGGTTACTTCTGGGGCTCTCAGTATAACACCGAGGCCCTTCTGGATCTGTCTTCTGTGCACACCTCACTGTCCTTGAATGCATCCTAAGTTTCACCGTGATTGCATTCTGGGAGCAAGCTGTGCCTTTCTCTTCTGTACCCCTGCCCCTGGACCTATCGCTTTTATCCCAGAATGCATTGCCACCCCACATCTATTCTCCACATCTCTGAGTTTCCCTCCTGGTTTCTCCTGTCAGAGAGCCTCTCCCTAAAGTAAATGACCCCTCACTCTAATCATGGTCCCTCGGAATACTTTTGATGTCCTCTGTGCTTATGTCAAGTACAGAACTTAAGATACTTCAGGGCACTGTCTGAGTCTCATCATCTGGGAGTTCCCTGGGTTCCATCGCTGAGTCCTAGGGGCCTCGCACAGTGTCTGGTGCCAGATGAATGAACTGGGTGAGCTGAATAGCCCAGCAGATAGATGTCTGTCTTCAGTCTTTCCTGTCTCTAATTTAGTCAGTGCTTCACTGACTAATTACTTGTCCCGAAGTTCCACTTCCAACGTATCCATCTGTGTATCCTTATTCCTAGATGAACAAAGCCAAAGCTCTTCACCCTCCGTTACTTCCTCCTCTCAAACTCAGGTCCCTGCTGCAGGAGGGCTGGGCTGCCACTGCGCCACCAGAGGGCCATGCCATGCCGTTCCTCACCCTAACTCACTTAGTCCCTCCATCTTCCTACTGTGTCCACTGTTCAGCCTCGACTTCTTTCGAAACCTGTATTCACCTTGTTTAGTATCCAATTGGCAGAACCACACAGAGAAAAGCTATTCTAAGTGACTTTAAAAACACTGTAATTTGTGCATCTTGAACCACACACTCAAAGTGAACTGTTTACATGTGTACGGTAATCATGCTGTTGGTATTGCTATTTTGAGATAGAGAGAGAGAGAGAGAGAGATCCCAATTTTGTCACTCTTAGAGTTCTCAGAGGTTAGGATTCTTGGTGTGTGGGAGAAATAAGAGAAAGATAGAAGAGGTTAAGTTAAAAGCTCCATATTTCTTAATTGGAAGAGTCAGACTGAACCCATGTTGTATATTATTTTAACAGACAAACAAGCAAATAAGCATATTTCTAGCTCTGTTTATGGAAAAAGATTAGAAACAATGATCAACCCATTAGCAAAAAGCACCACAGTCAGTAAGATTGTGGTCTTAAAATACTGAAAGGAACCAGACCTCTTTGGAGAAATAGCTGATTCTAAGTCTGGTGTAGGAAATGAGTAAAATAAACTTGGAACCTTTAATACAGAAAGGAAGCTATCAAATACTACTAGGACTATTGCCAGAATAACTCAGAAACATGTTGAAGAGTCTCCCACTGGCTGGCCAAAGAAGGGACAATATAAGCATCAATAGGATGATAATTAAAATGATATAAAGCGCATCAAGTATTTGTATTGATGAGAGGATAATGATACTAGAAAAAATAAACGTAGTAGATTGTTCGTCATTGGAAAATGTTAGCATCCAGCTCATTATTTTGAAAATGGGTAAAGTTTTAGAATCTCATATTTATCTTGCCTCTTCTTTTTTTTTTTCTTTTTTTTTGGTATTTTCTGAAGTTAGAAATGGGGAGGCAGTCAGACAGACTCCCGCATGCACCCGACCGGGATCCACTCGCAGTCAGACAGACTCCTGCATGAACCCAACCGGGATCCACCCGGCATGCCCACCAAGGGGTGATGCTCTGCCCATCCGGGGCGTTGCTCTGTTGCAACCAGAGCCATTCTAGCGCCTGAGGCAGAGGCCATGGAGCCATCCTCAGTGCCCGGGCCAACTTTGCTCCAATGGAGCCTTGGCTGCGGGAGGGGAAGAGAGAGACAGAGAGGAAGGAGAGGGGGAGGAGTGGAGAAGCAGATGGGCGCCTCTCCTGTGTGCCCTGGCTGGGAATCGAACCCGGGACTCCTGCACGCCAGGCCGATGCTCTACTACTGAGCCAACCGGCCAGGGCCTATCTAGCCTCTTAAGTGAATTTTAGATAATCGAACAGTAGTTGAGGTGACACTTTGTTTTTAAAAATAATCTACATACCTAAGAAGTAAGAAGGAGTGTTAGAATTAAAATATCTTTTTTTTTTTTTTTTTGTATTTTTCTGAAGCTGGAAACGGGGAGGCAGTCAGACAGACTCCCGCATGCGCCCGACTGGGATCCACCCAGCACGCCCACCAGGGGGCGATGCTCTGCCCACCAGGGGGCGATGCTCTGCCCCTCCGGGGTGTCGCTCTGCCGCGACCAGAGCCACTCTAGCGCCTGGGGCAGAGGCCAAGGAGCCATCCCCAGCGTCCGGGCCATCTTTGCTCCAATGGAGCCTCCGCTGCGGGAGGGGAAGAGAGAGACAGAGAGGAAAGAGAGGGGGAGGGGTGGAGAAGCAAATGGGCGCTTCTCCTGTGTGCCCTGGCTGGGAATCGAACCCAGGACTTCTACATGCCAGGCCGACGCTCTACCACTGAGCCAACTGGCCAGGGCGAATTAAAATATCTTAACTTTGTAACCCCTAATGAGTTAATGGATATAGCCCTTGAGACCAAGAGCTGTTGTGACAGAAATGAGACCAAACCAGATATTTTGTATGTCCTCATGGAAACCCACACTACCATCAACAATGTTGTCAAGCCAACAAAATCAGCCCTGGATCTAATCATGCCTATATATGCAGTAACCAATTTATAAATAATAAGACCAAGGTACAAGAATGTAATCAACAAAACCCAGACTGTGGGCAAATGACCTAGTTTTTTCAACACATAAATTTCAAGGAAAACAAAAAGAGATGTATTAAAAGACATTTAAAAACTATACCAACTAATTGCCACATATGGATCTTATTTGTATCCTAAAACAAACTGTAAGAAAACAGTATTTATGAGACAGAAATTTGGTCACTGACTGGACATTTGATAACATAAGTAAGTATTAATTTTTTATTATGAGTACATAATTTTATTTTACTTTATTTTTTATTTTTTTGTGACAAAGACAGAGAGAGACATAGAGAGGGACAGATAGAGACAGACAGGAAGGGAGAGAGAAGAGAAGCATCAGTTCTTCATTGCAGCACCTTAGTTGTTCATTGATTGCTTTCTCATATGTGCCTTAACCAGGGGGCTACAGCAGACCAAGTGACCCCTTGCTAAAGCCAGCAACCTTGGGTTCAAGCTGGTGCACCTTGCTCAAACCAGATGAACCCGCGCTCAAGCTGGCGACCTCAGAGTTTCAAAGCTGGGTCCTCTGCGTCCCAATCCAAGGTTCCATCCACTGCGCCACTGCCTGGTCAGGCGAGTACATAATTTTAAAAAGAGTCATGACCCTGGCTGGTTGGCTCAGTGCTAGAGCCTTGGCCTGGCATGTGGATGTCCCAGGTTTGATTCCTGGTCAGGGCACACAGGAAAAATGCCCATCTGCTTCTACACCCCTCCCCCTCTCCCTTCACACATTCTCTCTCCCCCTTCTCTCCTTCTCTTCCCCTCCTGCAGCCAAGGCTCTATTGGAGCAAGTTGGCCCCAGGCACTGAGGATGGCTCCATGGCCTCGCCTCAGGTGCTAAGAAGAGCTCAGTTGTTGAGTGGTTGAGTGGTGCCCCAGATGGGCAGAGTGTAACCCTCTAGTGGGCTTACTGGATGGATCCTAGTCGGGGCACATGTGGGAGTCTGTCTCTGCCTCCCTCTTCTCACTGAATAAAAAGAAAAAAAAAGAGTACCTATTTTGGCGATACATACTGGAATACTTATGGATTAAATGATGTGATGTCTGGAATTTGCTTCAAATTAATATGACAGCAGATGGGGGGATAACAGATAAAATAGGATTGGTGTGAGTTGATCGACACCAGGGGTTCACTAAATTATTCTGTCTTCTTTTGTATATGTTTAAAGTTTTCCATGGTGAAAAATTTTAAAAATAAACATGTTTAAGGTCTTGTTGCAAATCCCCTCACCAATCCTGTTCTGTAGTGTTGTCTCTCTGCATCATCAAGGATGCTACTTCTACTATTGTCAAGCAAATATTTTTGAGCATCCATTGCCTACACTGTGTAGGTAAGGAAGAAGGTGCTTGCTATATGAGTTCATAACCTGACAGGAAGACCACCCAGGAATGCACAAAACATCTGTAAACCACAGAGCAAAGGTGCACTGGGGGCTGAATGGATTACACAGGCTGCAAGCTGTCTGGGACCAAATCACTTCTCACACCCATGAGCCGGTCTCTCCATCAGCTCTTGTGTCTAGATGTGGAGGTTCTTTTTGCAACTAGACTTATAAGGGTGCAAAAAACTAGAGCTATTGGTTGTTTGGATTGAGTTGAATATTTCTTGACTAATAGGTATTTAAAAAATGATCACAGCTATTAATGAACAGCTATTAAAGAAAATTCTGAAATGCAGTGATAATCACTTATCAGTTAGTGTTAACATTTTGATTGCGTTCTAGTTGGAAACCAATGTTTCAAGAACCCCTTATCAATGCCTTTATATTTTAGGGTACGTGTTTAAAATCTAGTACATTGCCAGTTTGGAAGATACTCTCCACATTTATTATCCATAAATGTCTACTTCCTAAGTGCCTTATCTACATATGTGCATACATTTTAGCTAGGGTTCTGAATTATTTTTATATCCACTATCTCCTCTGACCAGTGTTTTTTTCAAAGTACCTTTGCCAGACAGTCAACTCTATGCTATATTAATATTAGTGATTAGCTTGAGTGGTTTCTTGAGAGCTTGTTCTCACTTTTTCACCATGAAGTCATGTGTGAATCTAGTTTTAGTTAAAGTAATAAACATTTGTTACATGCTTGGAAAAACTTTCTGACTAGACATGAGCTCATCTAAATGTTCACTTTTCACATATGCTGGTGGAAAAGGATATGGATGGAGAGAGAATTATTTTTTATTTCCTTTATACAGATGAGTGTAAAGTAATTTTCCAAAAACTCATGATATTGTCCCATTTTTCTCTTGCTTTCCTAAGCCATGATTATCTTCAAGTCTGAGTTAACACAGCTGTCTCTCATTACCTTCAGGGCGCAAGCATTTCTCCCCCCCCCCCCCCCCCCCCCCCCCCGTGCCCTCTGAACATGGAGAGTGCTTTCTCCGTTCAAAGGGAGCCTTTGCCTGGCCTGCCCACATTTAGCTCAAGTCCTCCATCCATATAATTGGAAAATGCCATAAAATCAAATCAAAATGAGGAGCTGATTTAACATAGAGACAGGAGAACGATGCCAGTTTCGTCTAAATTATTTTTTCTTTTTTTTTGGAGGTAAACCATGGTTGCTAACCATTCCTATAATAATAACCTTTCATTATTCCATTAAGCTTTCTACTATATACATCACTGAGGTTTTGTTTTGTTTTGTTTTTAATTTTTGCTCTGTTGTTATAATTGAGGTTGAATGTTCCAGCCCTGTCCTGGTTGCATGTGCAACACGGCACTGTCCGACTGAGGAGATCTCCTGAAGCAGCCAGAGAAAAATCTCCTTCCTAGCTGTCCATAGGATTGGCTGCTCCAGGAAAACGACCGTGCTCAGGGGCCGGCGGGACAGAGGCGATCTGGGCAAAGTTTGCCGCTCTTGAATCCTTCTCTGTAAAGAGGAGGTAGGGTTAGATCAGTGGTTCTTGAACCCGCTAGCCTTGAGGATTTCCTGGGGACTTTAATAGCAAAGATTGGACCTCACCCCCGGAAATTCTGGTGAAGTCCATCCAGGAAGGGTCCTGCTTCCTATTCCTTTAAAAGCTCCCAGATGATCCTCATGTGAAGGGATCAGGGTTGAAACGTATATGAGCACCTCCAGATCTGGATGGCTGAGGCCCGTCTGAATGCCTCTGAGTCACCTGGAGAGCTTGGTAAGCACAGGTCACTGAGCCCCACAGTGGACTTTCCTATCTAGTAAGTTAGGGGTTGGGTTAGGTGTCTGCATTCACAAGTTCCCCAGGTGACACTCTTTCTGCCCGTGGGTCTGGAGACCTTGCTTTGTGAACCATGGAGTTGATGACCTCTGAGGTTTCGTCCACGCCTTGCCTCCTGCGGTCAGGTCTGCAGGCTGAACACAGTGGCTCCTTCAAGGAGTGGTGTGCTGCTCCAGGCACACAGTGCGTCTGCGCTCTGCTGGTCTGGCAGGTGCACGGCTCGGGAAGTGGGAAGACGTCTTTTCTACCTTCTGATACCTTTGGAAGGACTGTCTTTTGGAACACACGAGGGGCTTTGAATCCTCCATTGATGGTCTGTGCTGCTATCAAATGTTTCCTGTTGTTAAAACCTGTTGAGCTCCATGGGTTAGTCCCTAGGGACTTGTGGAGGAGACTGGTGATTTTTTTTTTTTTTTTTGTATTTTTCTGAAGCTGGAAACGGGGAGAGACAGTCCGACAGACTCCCGCATGTGCCCGACCGGGATCCACCCAGCACGCCCACCAGGGGGCGACGCTCTGCCCACCAGGGGGCGATGCTCTGCCCCTCCGGGGCGTCGCTCTGTTGCGACCAGAGCCACTCCAGCGCCTGGGGCAGAGGCCAAGGAGCCATCCCCAGCGCCTGGGCCATCTTTGCTCCAATGGAGCCTTGGCTGCGGGAGGGGAAGAGAAAGAGACAGAGAGGAAGGAGAGGGGGAGGGGTGGAGAAGCAGATGGGCGCTCCTCCTGTGTGCCCCGGCTGGGAATCGAACTCAGGACTTCTGCACACCAGGCCGACGCTCTACCACTGAGCCAACCGGCCAGGGCCGAGCCTGGTGATTTTTGAAGAATGGGAAACAGAACACTATAAATATTGCAGACAGTCGGGGGATTCATTTGCTTTGTCTTTATTAGATTGCCCAGAAGGCAATAATTGGTCTTTGACAAACAACAATGTCAAGACTGGTTGTAAAATTCCTCTGGCCACAGTTGGATGCTTCATTTGAATAGAGCAGACCAGTCTTAGGGGTCAGTCTGGCTTCATTCAAATGCTTGTGCATAGTTTTAACAGCACAGTCTGGATGGAGGCTGGACTGGGACAGTATCTGAAGTCTTTTTCTTTCCCCCTTCTGCCAGGATGACAAGGATTTGGTGCATGAATTTGTGGTGGCTGAAGGTCTGACCTGTTTGATCAAGGTGGGAGCTGAGGCAGACCAGAACTATCAGAACTACATTCTGAGGGGTAAGTCACAACGGGCCATGCAGCAGCCCCTGCTGCAAGGGAGGTCTGGGGTCCCCCTCCAGGAAGTTCAATGCTGAGGGCTTTTTAAAAGACTTGGATTAGCCCCTGGCCGGTTGGCTCAGTGGTAGAGCGTCGGCCTGGCATGCAGGAGTCCTGGGTTTGATTCCCAGCCAGGGCACACAGGAGAAGTGCCCATCTGCTTCTCTACCCCTCCCCCTCTCCTTCCTCTCTGTCTCTCTCTTCCCCTCCTGCAGCTGAGGCTCCATTGGAGCAAAGTTGGCCTGGGCACTGAGGATGGCTCCATGGCCTCTGCCTCAGGTGCTAGAATGGCTCTGGTTGCAACAGAGCAAAGCCCCAGATGGGCAGAGCATCACCCCCTGATGGGCATGCCGGGTGGATCCCAGTCAGGCGCCTGTGGGAGTCTGTCTGACTGTCTCCCTGTTACCAACTTCAGAAAAATACAAAAAATAAATAAATAAAAATAAAAAATAAAATAAAAGACTTGGATTAAGGAGCAAGGTGGTGAAACCACTCTGTAGCAAAAGATGACACCTTCATCAGGCTTTATCAGTTTTTAGTTATTAGTGACTGAGCTCATTTTATTGACTTTCACGTGAAGAAAAAAGAATGTACTATGAACTAGGTTCTTTATAATCCCTGATTTAGTGAGGAAGAGGACATACTAAATGCGGGCTTGGGTAAAGCCTACATTTCAGCAGAAAGCCACTCAAAACTAAGGAGGCCAATTTATTTCCTGGGAAAAAATATTTCCTTCAATTTGAGCTTTCACTGGGACCAGGTGTCAGAAGTGCGCATCTCTCACTGGACTGGTCCTCCTGTTCTCGACTCGATCAGTCTGGGGTGCACCCAGGAATTCACATTAGACTGTTTCTGACACCTACCTCTGTAATTTCATTTTTATAAAGCAATGCACATGTGGAGTTTGTAGCACTGATTACTTCCAGTTTATAAGGTTAATGCTCTTTTTATAGTTATAGGTCTTCTGTTTGTACCCCTTCATATAAATACTAATTTTATTTGATCCTATTAGGAAACGTCTGTGAATAACAGGGCAGAAATGATTAGGTTGGACCATATGACATCATGGCTGTCAACAGTTTTGACCTGTAAAAGGAGAAATTTAGTATCGCTTAATATTATCTTCATTTTACAGCTGAAAAAGTTGAGACTTCAAGAGGTAGGATGTTTGCCTGATAAAGTCAGTTTGTCTGGTGTGTGCTCAGCAGGGGCCGTGCCAGGGGCTGGGTGCATCGGGGCTGGTGCAGGTTCTGTCGCCTCTTCTGCACGTGCGCCTGACACCCCACAACTCTCTGTTCTGTGACCATATAAGGAAAAAGCCCCTCCTTTCCTTCTCCCCGGGATGAAGGATAAATACATGAAACGTGTGATTTAATCTCAAGTGTCCATGGCTACTTGGAGACAGGCAAATGAAACGGTCTGCTGCAGTTCCTGTTGTGTTTTACTCTGAGAAGTCTCCTCTGTTCTGCTGTTACCCAGCACATTGAACGCGGAGTCCTCCCTTTCCCTGACCCCTGGAAAGCCACTGTAAGAAAAGGCAAAAACAAAAGAGAAAACTACAGGTTCATTTAAAAAATGCTTTTAAGGACATATTTTCAAGTCGGTGCTAGCCATTTCCATTCACTTTGATAAATGCCCAGTGTGCGTGAGAGAGTCCCCGAGCCTCTGGTGTTTCTTGCACGTGGTGTTTGTGAGGCGAAGGAGTTGCCTCCCTTTGTTGATCTTTAGCTTTTCCTGGACGTGTGATAGAGCCTCATTACAAGTTGTCTGTACAGAGGCTCCATTGGTGATTTTTATTATTTCTATCCTCAGTACAATTAAAACACTTATATGGAAACTTTTGTGACATATGTAGACAAGTTAACCAGAAACTTCTCCTGCTTAGTTGCCTTCCAATGCAGCTGTCTTTCTGAGTCCGAAGGGACAGTGCAAGCCTTGATTCTCACCCTTGTATTCCGTTCACACTTGTAGGACACCTCAAATAGGGAAAAGCACAGAAGTCAGGGTGGGGGAACTTCTTCTAGTTTGTTTTCCAGATCACCTAAAATATAGATGGTCAGAAGTTTAACCACATGGAAGGAAATATACCTAAAGTGGTCTAATTCTGAATAGTGGGTCCAAATTGACAATAAATATTTTTGTTATGTTTAAAGTATATATCATTTTAACTTTACAAAAAGAAGTCTTCTCTGGTAGGTGTTTGCATGAATGTGTAAGCACACACCCCTCTATACAAGTAATACTATTATAAAACCATCCACGCATTTATCGTTACTCTTCTGATGCTTATTTGGGAGTGTAAATGCATGCTTTTATTGAGTAATCATCAGTGTAAATAGCTACATTCAAGGCTGGGGAGACACAAGGGCTCTGCCAATGTGGTCAGATTCCTTTTATCAGGAAGCTATCATTCTTGTCAGAAGCCCCCTGTATAAATATATGATGACAGAAAATTATTTGACTTTGAATGATGGATCTACAACATAATCAACAGTTCAAATGCGATAGAAAAGTTGATCTGAAACCTATATACTCTTATTGGTCAATGTCACCCTGTTAAATTTAATTTTCTTAAAAAAAAATCCCCTGCCGACTTCCTATGGATTAGAGCTGGGCCACTTGACTCTAATAGCTGAAAGGGAGGGTAGAGAAGTGGTACATATAGTAAGTCCTCACTTAATGTGTCCATAGGTTCTTGCAACTGTGGCAAAATGATGCAAGGAAACCAGTTTTACCCAAGGTGATTGATACAAACAAGAGTTAAGTGCCTATGACATCTCATGAATGTTACAACAAAATGATGCTGAATGAAACTATTACTCAAGGACCTACTATATTTGGTTTTCTGGACTGGAAGGTTTGGCAGCAAGAGAGAAAGGCCTGGCTTTGGACCTGAGGGTGGCCAGTGCTTGCCACATAGAGGGAATTAAGAAGGAAAAACTCAGCCCAGCTGAGCAAACCTTCTAGAAAACACTATGTGGTGGCCTGGCTGGAGTGAGGGCCTCCCCGCTGCTGAGAGGACGGTTGGTTTTCCAGGAGGCAGAGTGACTTTGGTGGCTTCACAAGGTCGCATATGGCGCGTCGTGTGAGTTGCCCTTCCTGGCGATGGAAGGAGGTGTTCATGTAACTAAAGCTGCGCTCGCCGGCTTCACGATTGCGTATCATTAACCTGCAGGGCGCTACTGACGTGCAGGGTTCCGATCTGTCCTGGGAAGGTGCCAGAGGCGATTGCGACATGTTGAAGAATCAGAACACCGGAGCACAGCCAGGAGTGGGCCCTGCCACCGCCTGCTGCTTCTCTGGATGTGCAGAGAATGGCAGCGGGGTCAGACCCTCCTTGTAGGCAGCTCTTCCTAATCTGTAGGGGACTCCGAGCTCCCACCCCCAGCACCGGGGCCTTGCCCTTAGCTCTTGCTTTCCCGGTAATGTCTGGAGGCGGAAGACTCACCACGTGTTACCCGGGAGAGGGGCACGTGCTCGCCCGTTCTGGTTACAAGGCGCCCTGTTTTCCATGCGGAGGGGCGTGTTCGCATGCTCGCCCCACCTCAGCGAGGCCGCGGAGGACTCGGGGTAACGAGGGCACTGTGCAAACATCAGCATATTCTGACGCATTCGACCCGAAACCCCTGCCAGGAAAGTACCTTCTGAGGGCTGTAAATGACAGATTTCTTGGGGTGTGACTTTTGTGTTTTTATACAAGGAAACTATCATTTTTCCTAGGCCACATGTTGAGTCACCCCTTCCTGACTTTGAAAAACGTCTCATGGAGACTTTTTTTAGGTTGCGATCAGCTGCCGGCTGCCAGGAGACGTTTGCAATCAAGGATGACCTTTGGATTGCCTCTTTATTTGCCCAAGCGTATTTTAACCATACTACCTTAGATGCAGATCGAGGGAGAGGAATGGGAAAGAGTGTTCCATTTGTAGCTCCCAGTTTCCCGGGGAGAGCGCAGCGTGCTATCCAGGGGCACGCAGAGTCCTCGGGGGGCAGCACCCTTGTTGTGGTTGCCATGGGGAAGCGGAGGAAGCAGGCTAGGACGGGCGAGGGTGCCGGAGTTTAGGGCTGTCCTGGTCCTGGGTGATGATGGCGGGAACGTCATAGCCTGGAGCTTGAGAGCCACATGGCAGGTGGCTGGGTGTGTAGTCCTGATGAGCTGCTGGGGAAGGGGAACTGACTGACGACTAGCCAGAGCCTAAACCCTGGGTCCAGATAAAAAGGAAAAAGCGTTACACACTGTAAGGTGGGCCGACCATCCAAGTGTGGAGGAGCGTGCCCTTTGCCGTGTTACCTTAGGAGCTCCGCTCTGTGTGACCAGGTGCGAGTCCCCAGATCCAAAGGAAACAAGCGCATTTGGAGAACCCAGTGCTTTCCACATCTGCTTTCAGACCTCGTTTAATTTATCTTTATTTTTGCACTCAGCCCTCTGTCAGCTCCTCTTCTGAGGCCCAGGAATCTGTTGCTTTTAGTAGAGGATGTATCTGCTGAGAAGTAAAGATAGGTTTTGAGTTACGGTGTAGCCAAGCGCTCTCCAAAAAATGTGAGCCGGCTGCTGGGAATAGGTCTTAAATGTACAACATGTAGAAATAATATTTATCTGGCTTATTATTCTTGGATGGTCATAGCTAATGATCTAAAGTTTTTTTTGTGATAGCCAGTATTTAATATAAATCTACTGTGGAATTTGTACCTCACAATTATTCTTATTGAAGTAGGACCTAGAGTGGTATATTCTTGGGAACTTAAACTTTCCACACACATGCTGAGCCTCCAACTGTGGGCCATATTGACCCTGAGGAACGTGACAATGAAACCCAGAAACAGCCCTGCTCTGGAGGAGCCCTTGGGAGGGGCTGGCACGGCCCATCTTAGGTGTTGTATCGGATTTGCCTTATTGGTTTAGAAATTGCATATAGGTGATACGTTTTCGGGGAGAAAGAGAAAGAGACGAGCAGAATCAGTAAGACCAGCCACCTTTTCTGGCTGTACCTGAAGGGAAGCTGCCTCGTCAGGGCTAGTTTTGCATGGAGAAATGAGATTTTATTCTAAAGCCATCTACGCGTTGTGAGACACCACCTCAGTCATGATCAGAGCTGGGTATGGTCTTAGCACTCCTTCAACCCTGTCATTTTAGGAGAAAACTTGCCCCCATAGTATGTCTTTTAAAAATGTTTTAATGGTTGCCAGTATTAAAAATGGGATATTTAATCCAGATTTTAGACTTTTGTTTTGTTTTGTTTTGTAAAAAACTACAACCTTAGTACCTTACCAAATATCACTTAACTATATTCGACCATGGGGAAAAATGCCTTGCATATTAGGTGATCTCTTAATGAGGATCAGGACTTCTGGACAGATCGTTTCTGTTGGCATCTATGTCACCAGGAACAGAAATATTATAGACAGCATAGGAAGAGATTTTGTGATTTCAGAAAGCAGTGGTACAAAATGATCAAATGGTAGTTGCAGCAACATCCCCCATCTCAGAAAAGTTTAAGTGCTTGTGCTTTGGCATTTCAGAACAAAGGAAGAGAGCATAGGTTGGGTTCAGACTGGGCACACGGGGGTGAGGGAGGGGCTCAAACCAGTCCCAGGGTGAGGACTTGGGAGCAGAAGGCGGCAGCAGCAGGCGGCAGCAGCTTCTGTCCCGAACCAAGGTCAAATGCTTGGTTCCCATGTTTTCCAGTGAACTGCCTGGCTTGACACTCCCGTAGTCCCTGACTCTGGTCCTGGGCCACACCTGCCGGCTTGGAGGAGCCTTCCTCTCTTCTGCCTCTTGCTGCGAGCTTTCTGTGTTTGGTCGGGATGTCAGGGATCACTTATGGCAGCCAGATGGCCTGGTTTGGGTGTGGATGGCACAGCTGCACAAGTGGTGTCTGTTGGCAGCCCCTGGGGGGTGGGGAGGCCGGTGTGGAGGATGAAGTCCCTCCTCACTTGATGTCTCTCCTTGTGCTGAGTTGGTGTGACAGGGGCTAGTCGCAGGAGGGAATCATGTCAGCTGGCACCAATTGGCAGCTCACAGGACCAGAGTGAACACACAGGTATTTTGTTTACCCAATTTAGCATGTTGAAAGATTTTAAAATAATCACAAGCATTTAAAAATTGGGAAATTTGACATAAACATATGGATTTCTGGCTTCTGTTGGGAAAAACTGCACACTTGAGCCAACACGGGGTCCTCATCGCTGCGTGGCCCAATGAGCTGGAATTGGAAGAAGCTGGTCCCCTGACTGGGGGCACGTGGGCTGTTTCCCACAGTCCCTACCACTGCCTTTTGTAGGACCCCTGGGCTGCCCACTTATTTGGTGGCCTCTATGCCTCATAGGTAAGTACGTTGGAGACCTCTGAATAATAACATCACAGCCTGTGAAAAAGAATTACTGTTACCTAAAGTAGAGAAGCCCAGCTTTGTTACAGCTGGACAGAAATTGTGATGTTATTGCTACTTTGTGACCTTGGCGCTTCAGTCCAACAAAAACATTTTATTTTCTTATTCCCTCACCTCTGGCATTTCTCAAACGTGCAAAGCCACTCAAGCCCTTATGAAATCATCTAAGGATAGACATCCTATCACTACATGGACAGTGGGGACCTAGAGTCTGAACAGCCAAGCTTGGGAAATGGAAGCTGAGAGTGGGCGGAGCCCCTGACTGAGGCGAGAGTTTGTAGACAAGGTTCCTCTCGGGAACCCGCCGCATTGCTTGAACTTGTAACCTGATGACAGCAAGACTTTCTTTTTTTTTTTTTTTTTTTTTTTAATTTTTATTTATTCATTTTTTAGAGAAGAGAGAGAGAGAGACAGAGAGAGAGGAGAGAGAGACAGGGGGGAGGAGCTGGAAGCATCAACTCCCATATGTGCCTTGACCAGGCAAGCCCAGGGTTTCAAACCGGCGACCTCAGCATTTCCAGGTCGACGCTTTATCCACTGCGCCACCACAGGTCAGGCCAAGACTTTCATCTCAGTTTTGCACTGTGAGCCTCAGAATCCACCCCGGTGGGGTGACCACTCTTCACAGTCTGTGCCGTTCCTGGTGACGAGAGCACGCTTACTCCTACCATGAACTTTGTAGTCATTTTTATAACATGGTTTGTAACTCTGGTTGTCATCGAATTAAATTTGCCTATTACTTTGGGAAGGATGGACAACTTTATTTGAAAATTCAAAACTAATGCTTGCATACCCTTCCATGTCTGGAACAAATCCTTTTCAAGAGTACATTCTCAATTTTATGCATTTATTTATTTATTTTCTTTGTTTATTTTTTAATTGGGCCTGCTATTTACCACACGATAGAGCGAGAAAATTCTCTTGGGTCCTTTTTCTGTTTATTTTGTAGATTTGGTTTGGGAATGTCCTCTCCCAAGAAGGTCTCTCTCACCTCCGTTGGGTGCGCATGGCTTTGAGCAGCCACACTGCACTGATGCACAGGACCATGAGCTCTCTGTGTTACGGGTCCTGGCTTCTTCAGTCGTGACAACAACTTGGTGAACATGCCGAGTCTCCTGTGTGGAGTCCTTTCTCCCTGAGGGCGCGCTGGCCGCCTCTCCCTCTGTGCTTTGCACGTCTGAGACTTCCTCTGAGTGCCTGGACTAGCTTGCCAGCTGTGGTTTGTGGGCTGCGGAGGGCTGAGACGCTGGGCCGCTCACAGGCGGGCGACGTGGTCTTCACACTTTTGCTTGTTTTTTTGTTAGCATTTAATGTTTTCTCTGCCCTGATCTGTGACCTTGGCCTGACCTTTTTGCTCACCCACTTGGCACACTGTTGGGGATGCGGCCACCAGGTTGAACCCAGCACGAACCTGCTGAAGGGCTTGGTCAGGGGCAGGAAAGTCACAGTCCGCCCTTCCTTGGGGAGGGAGGCTGAGTCCTTCGTGCTGCCGCTGTTGGTGTGTGGTGACAGAAATGATACCTCTGAATGTCCCATCTGTGGCCTCTCTTGTCACCCCCTCATCAGGGGTGAATCAGGCCTGAATCCCCCTTTAAAACTGGGTCAGAGAATAACTGAGCTACCCTCATGTCCTTGACCTTCTGGCCCATTCTGCTGGGAAAGTTCACGGAACCCCTTGGCCTGACTAGACCTCAAGATATTGTGGGTTTGCTGGAGTTTTCTAATCACTTCCCACAATGCTGCATTCCCTAGGAGAGGACGTTGTAGTCACTGGTGTGTTTAGATGGACCCCTCTAGAAGGGTCCACACTGGCATGTGGCTGGCTACCCTCGGGCTTGGGGCTGGAGGAATCTCTTCTCCACTGTGCTTCCCATGGGTCATTTGGATGGACTGGTAGGAAGGTGGTTTGGAGGCTTCTGTTGTGCTGCCATTGTTTTCTGGAGGTGCCAGATTCTCTGAGTCCCCGCTGCTTGTGGTCTGGCCCCGCCCTGCCCTCAGTCTGCAGTCCGTGTGCAGGATTGTGGTGGGTCAGGTGAGGAGGGCACACCTGCTGGAGGGTCAGGTGGGAGGGCGCACCTGCTGGAGGAAGCAGTGGGGGCCAGGGCCAGGGCCAGGCCTCTGAAGAGGACCCAGTGCTTTTTCTCCTCTGGGTTCTCAGGTGACAGAGAGAGGTACTGGGCTAGACCCCAGGTGAGGTGACATTCCTGACCCTGAGCCCCTCCCCGTGTTTGGCAGCAAGTAGGATGTTTGCCTTCAGGTTCTGACTCAAGGTGGATACTTGCAACTTTAATCATGATTTTGCTTTTCCCCTTTCTTGCCACCTTTCAAGGTATTTTTTCCCCTGTAATTAGATAATGTTTTTTCTCTTGGTAACTTTGCTTTATGATTAATAAGGTTTTTTTTCTTTCAAGTTTTAATTTTTCAAAAGTAAAAGTGAATGATGAGTACTCTTGAACACAGCAAGCATTGAGCATTAACAAAAATACTTCACATAGAGCAGTCTTGATAAAGCAATACACAGCGAGGTCTACCTGCCCAACACCTCCACTGTGGAGCATTGGTAGACCAAGTCGTGGGAAACTGCTCGTATTTGACCATTTTTCACCTACAGAAATGGCAAAGTCAAAGGGTTTAACTTAATATATTGTAATTGAACCTCAACCCGACTCTTTCCTAGACCAATTTTACCTTGCATTCTAAATGGAGTCACACTCAGGCCAGTTTGCAGACCCACCTCCCCTCCCCAACAACAACCACCCTTGTAATTTTGTGCATTTGTACCTCTGAGCACTTCCACTTAAAGAGCCATTCCTGCCACCGTCTCAGTCAAAGAGATTTCTGCAGAATTTTCATCTCACCTAGAAGCCTTTATCTTCTTCCCTTTATAGGAGAAAAGAAGGAAAAAGACAAAGTTATTTGGCCATTCCTTTGTGTGGAATTTTCCACAGTCAAATACCAACGTCGTGTGTTCATCAGGAATTTTTCCATCTTATTCATACTAAAGATGAGCCTCTCACTTTGTCCTTCTTTCCTTGCTTGGTAGACTCTTCCAGAGGGACAGCTGACGAGGTGTACCTCAAGTCACAATTGTTACCTCCTTGGCTGTAACTACCTCTCTTGTGGTCTCCTTTATAGGGCATCTACTTACAAATCCAAATTTATGATAGAACAGAATGTCTTAAGCAAATTTTAGAACTAACCCGAAACATGGATTAAAACTATTTTCTTGGCTGGGATTTGTTGGGGAAATATCAGTTGCTGTGTTCATAGACTCCTGCATTTTGGAGGTTTAAGGGCTCTTGGTAGACTGGACCAGCCTTCCTGCAGGTCGCCACTCTTTTCCCTGACAATGTGGCTTCCCCTGCCACCGATGTGCACAAGACCCCAGCGCAGGTCACTCTGCAATGTCCCAGATGTATGGAGCCAGCCATGTCCTGGGTATCCCCTAGGCCAGCGGTTCTCAACCTGTGGGTCGAGACCCTGGCGGGGGTCGAACGACCAAAACACAGGGGTCGCCTAAAGCCATCGGAAATACATATTTTATTTAAAAATGTATTGTATAATAAATATATATTTTCTGATGGCTTTAGGCGACCTCTGTGTTTTGGTTGTATAATAAATATGTATTTTCCAATGGCTTTAGGTGACCCCTGTGTTTTGGTCGTATAATAAATGTGTATTTTCCAATGGCTTTAGGCTACCCCTGTGTTTTGGTCGTTCGACCCCCGCCGGGGTCGCGACCCACAGTTTGAGAACCGCTGGCCTAGGCCCTGTGTCCAAAGCTCAGCACAGCACCTTTGCACACCTGTCAGTACCCCACAGCTGCCTTATTCATCACCTCTGTGAGGAGCATGGTCCTCCATCACATTTACGTCAGCTACCTGGGCCACCTGGACCCCTCCTTCTCACTCACTCTCTGTCATCATCCCCAGCCAGATTCGGCCTTCTTGACCCCTTTCTCCTCACTCCCTTTCATATCCTTCCATCTTGTTTCATTTCCAGCTATAGTTTCTCAGTTCAGACCAGCATTTTTCCCTCCTAATCTTCTCTACGTGCTAATATTAGTCTCTCTGATTTAATTTCTGCCTCCCTTTGGTCCATTTTCTCCCCTGTTGCTAGGGTTGGCCTTCTAGATCTGAACTCCTCAGTCCCTGGTGTAGATAGACCCTTCAGGGGCTCCTCTCATCCCAGGAAGAAGTCCTGCCCCTTCGCGTGGGCAGAGTATCCATGTGGCTAGTGTTTCAGTCCAGTCGCTTCAGCCTTCACTCTGACCTCGGTATTGTCTACGAGCCCTTCCTCACCTGGTTCACGCTTTACCCTTTGCTTCCTGTTTGTGTTTGGGATGGGCTAAGATGCCAGATTCTCCAGACCTCCCCTTGTCCCCTGATAGTGTGGTCCTCTGTGCGTGTTTTGGTATTGACACTTACTGATAATAAATATTTGTTGCAAATACATTTTGGGCCAGAAACCCTAGGCTAATTCCCTCTACCATAGTTGGCTGCCTGCCTGCATGTCAGTTTCCATCCTTGATGCCAGCCATATTTTAGGAGCTCAGTGAAACCTGGCTGGAGGAGAGAACAGAGGAAGGATAGAATGTCTGTGGAGAAGAGAAGCCATAATCCCCGAAGAAGCTGCTGGTTTACTCGGAGAATCAGAGAGAGCCCGGGTTTGCTAACCTGAAGCTGTAGTTTGCCAGATTGTCTTGTTTCTGAGTCACTATAGCCTGTGTTGATTTGTTTTTTGTACTTAGAAAAAAATGCTAAATGACTGAATTTTCTCTTTCATAATTTTGTTAGTTCAGTAGATCAAGATTATATCTTGATTTTAAATGTTATGCTTTCTGAAGATAAAATCCATATAAAAAGGGATTATACTGTATGTTTTGTTTCTCAAGGAGTTCTCTGACTGCCTCTCAAGCAGATAAATAAGGGTTCCTTGGTGGCAGGAGTAGTGTTGTCATGGCCTTTGTGGCCCCAGCTCCAGCCCGACCCTGAAGCCTCATAGATATTGAGTAGCTATTTGATTTAAAAAGGTAAATGAATGAATGAGTTGGAGGGGAGTGCCTAGAACCATGCCATGGAGCTCTGCCTTGGTCTCATGTAGTGCAGTGCTTGGTCTGTGAGGGAGTGTGGGTAAGCGCATACTTCACCCTGGGGCCTGGGCGTGCATGGTCAGGAGATGCGGAGTGGGAGACAGCAGTAATACGATAAATGATGGCGTGTGATTGGGAGCATTTTCATTTGATTTGATTTTCAGTATTCTTTTGACCGCAGCCATGTTATTCCTTGCTTCCTTTCCCCAGCCTCTCCTGTCCTCTGCTTCTTGAAAGTGGACTCCCCCAGAGCCACTCCTGGGCTAGGTTGGCCTGACATTTCTGGAGCCAGTTTCCGTAGGCAGAACCAAACCGTGTGCCACGGCCCCCACTGCACACACTCACCTCCGGCCCCAGGGCCTTCTCGGCTCCAGACTTCCCTGAAACACTACTGGGGCATCCTAATCACCCCAGAATTAGAGCTCCACTCTTTACCCATCAGGTCCCCTCAGATTTGGGACCCTGCAAGGGTTTAAGTGGGGGATACATTTAGATATAGTTACCAATGTAAGAGTTGTTTTCGGAGGAAGGGGCAAACGAGTTGCTTTTAAAAGCAGATTAGGAGCCATGAGTAGGAGCAAGAGGAAAGTGGTTTTCGACCGAAGACAAACTGCTGGAACAGAATTGGAAAATTAGTTTCTTTCTTTTGCCAACACAAACTGATCAGCGGTGACTTTCTGGAGCAGTCTGTTGAGGATTCTGAAGCCACATCCAGAATCAGCAGGAAAGAGCGCCACGGCCAGTCATGATGTCCGCCAGCAGCCCGAGAGGTAGGGGGTGAGCGTGGGAATACTATATATGGTGTGTGCTTATTCTGGGAAATATTGGGCATTTTCAGAATGCTTGTTCAGTTGATTTTAGGCAGGCACATGGCACTGAGTTTCCTCATCACAGCACCTTGCATTGCGAATGCTCCAGCAGGGACCAGATGTCCTGTTAGGGCTGCAAGACTTGGGGTGGGGTCCAAGGAGATGATGACCTCTTAGATCCCTTCCAGCTCTAAGAGTCTGTGTTTCTACGTAAAATAGAAAATGCAGGAGAGTGAACGTGGAGCTGTTTGGCTCTCCTTCTTCTCTGTGTTCTGTCTTGGTTGTGGTGGGGTCTCCGGGCTGTCACCAAGCATATGTTGTCTTGTTCGAGCTTCAGAGAGGGCCACCTGGTTACATGACATAGAGCACAGCCAAGTCATTGAAAATGAAGGTGCCCTTAGTCATTGAGGGGCTGCTATTTATGTTGATCTGCAGAGTTTTGAAGGGTTAGCTGGGTGAGTATTAGCTTATGTCCAGGAATTCGTATGTTCGTGGTGAGGTCTGGAGACAGTGATAGGTCTGCTGCTCCTCCAGAGCCTGAGGACCAACAGTCAGGAGGGGTCACAGAAACCCCCAGGGGCTGGCCTCCCCAGTCAGACCAAGGCGGGACCGGAGGAGCAGGTTGGCAGCCGTGAGGGAAGGGCCTGCCGACAGGGCTGCCTCACTCTGCCGCCTTCCCAGCTTCCCTGTTCTCAACTCACACGACCAGCTGCGTCCAGATAATCTGTTCTCTGTGTGCACCTTGCTGCCCCACATCCTTCTGTCTAGATCTTTCTGTCTTTTCCTAGTTCTTCCAGGTCTTAATTTGAGGGTTACATAAAGATCAACATCCCCCAGATGTTAGATTTTATTGCTTTTTGTCAGCTGTGCTCCCGTTTTTCTGGGGTTGGAGCCTCAATAAATAAAGGTGAATTGACTGGGTTTTGTTTTTTTTTTCTTCATTAATCAGTGAGTGTGACTTGATTGATTCGGTCACTTTGGTGTCTGAGTTCAGGGTAGATGGGAATAACACGAACTAAATACTGACTGGTTACAAGTCCAAGAATAAGGTGCTAAGAGGAGAGAGCTTAGACTGTAGCAGGGCAAGTGATATGCAGACTGTGGTAGGCAGAGCGCCAAGATGGCCCGAAAGAGCCCCGCCCCCTTGTGCACAGCCTGTGTTATCTTCTCCCTTGAGTGCGAGTGAGACCTGTGATTATGATGGACCCGTGAATATCGCAGAAATGTAATTAGGTCACATTATATGGCGAAGGTGAAACGATTTCGCAGATGTAATTAAGTTCCTAAATCAGTTGAGTTTGAGTCAGTTAAAAGGGACGTTATCCTGTGCGGGACAGACCGAAACAGGTGAACCTTTGAAAGAGAGTCTAAAAGTCAGAGACACGCTCTGCTGCTGACCTTGAAGAAGCAAGTTGCCATGAGTTCTACAGCTGCAAGGAAATGGATGCTGCCAACAACCACATAAGCTTGGAAGGGGACCCCAAGCCTCAGAGGGGCCACAACCCCCATCTGACACCTTGATTGCAGCCTTGTGAGACCTGGAGCAGAGGACCCGGCTAAGCTGGGCCTGGACTCCTGCCCCATGGAAATTCTGAGATAATGTATGTTGTTTTAAGCCGCTAAATTGATGGTAATTTGTTATACAGCAATAGAAAACAAATGCAGTTACATACAAAAATTGTAATACAAAGCCATCTGGACATGCTAAAATTGATACAAAATGCTGTGTGACCGCAGAAGTAACAGAGGTCTTTGTGTGTGTGGGGGGGTGTAGGCGAAGGCTTCACAAAGGCAGCAACTTCTTATTTTTCCCGTGGGGTTCTTAGGCAACTACATGCCGTCTATCTCAACTCGGTTCCCCTCCACGTCCCTGCAACTGCTGGTGTGGGCCTCTCACACGGTCTGCTTAGACCCCCCGCTCTGGCGGTGGCTACTGATTTGGGTATCTCAAAAAAACTTTGGTGACATCTATGCCCATGCAGTAAAAGGGCTCTCTCCTGTACACAGACTGACTAATTGATAAGGTGATTCAGAAGAAAATTTACTATTTCCAGTAGCCTGGGACATGAGAGAACATGGTGGTCTCGTAAGGACTGGGGCAGGTTTTAGGAAAAGAAGGGACGTTGGTAAGCCAGCACTTGGGTCATCTTGGGGGATCTTGCCCATGAATTAAAGATGGGCCACTGAGGCACAAGGGTTCTGGGCAAGTCTTGCTCCTTTTCAGAGATGGCTTTTGCTCATCTTTCTTTGCGTCCCCACCATCCCCTCCTTCACGTGTCCACCCGCCCAGCACGTGCCCTGTGCAGACACCTGCAGGGAGGGGGAGAGCTCCAGCCAAGGCCCCTTACCACAAGGCACTTGGCAGTGGCCTCCGGACAGGAGCCATCGAGTCAAGATGGATATACAGAAAAACACTGTATTAAGTTAGGTTTTGGATGAATATCCTGAAATTCTGGTATTTTCCTCTCAACTTTGCTTGCATCAGCATTGTTTCCAAAGGTAGTTGATAAATTTTAAGTGGTTCAATCCTATAGCATCCGTTTCAAAGACACAGGAAACTTTTTCAGTTATTCTTTGCTCAGTCTTTCAAGATGTTAGCTTTTCATAATTCAGCTTCTCTTTTTTTTAGAAGCAGCTTCATGTATCACGTTTCATGGGAATTTCATAAAAACATGAAATGCTGTACTTGAGTCAATTGTTCATTCTCATGTAGGCAAAACACAGCACAAAGGTTTCTAGGCATTATCAGGCTTGAAAAGAAAGGAAATATGTAATTTTATGGTTTTGTTTCTGAATTCCATGTGGATTACAAAATCCCTCTTATGTCAGATGAAGTCCAATGTGAAAGGTGCTTGCAATCAAGAAGGGCTGACCCTTTTGTAAATTATAGTTGAGATAATAGTAACCTTGCAACCTATTAAGGAGCCCCTGGTTGGACACACTGATATTCTGTGGGGACTACATCTGGGTGCTGTGACACTGGGGAAGGGGACAGTGGCGACTAGCTGCTCTTCAGTACCTGATGGAAGGTTTCTGGGAGCATTTTCCTGCTGAAGACCCTCTGATTATTCCCTTGGGAACTGTGCCTAGTTAACAAGTGAGAAGGGGTGCTGTTTGTCTTCTTTGAGCCAAAGTGGAGAGGCATATTGTCATCTAAATTATCTGGTCTAAAGTCTATTTTCTGACTAGTCTAGTCCTGCACTGAGAAATTAGTATGCTTCCTCATGAAAAAGGAGTTATTTAAAAGGTACTGCAAGTATCGCAGAAGTGTTCTCTCAATGGCCGAATCTTAAGAGATGGTAGCAGTAGAACCCGTCTTATAACCTAATGTACTCCTACAATAAAATGACTAGTGCTCTTTTTATTCTGTCTTTGTAGGCTTGTTGGTTGTAGGATACTGTAAGGCATTGGTACCCAACCCCCGGGCCGCAGACTGGTACCGGTCCGTGGGCCATTTGGTACCAGTCTGCAGAGAAAGAATAAATAACTTACATTATTTCCGTTTTATTTATATTTAAGTCTGAATGATGTTTTATTTATTTATTTATTTATTTATTTATTTATTTATTTATTTATTTATTTATTTTTCACTTTTCTGAAGCTGGAAACAGGGAGAGACAGTCAGACAGGCTCCCGCATGTGCCCGACCGGGATCCACCCGGCACGCCCACCAGGGGCGACGCTCTGCCCACCAGGGGGCGATGCTCTGCCCATCCTGGGCGTCGCCATGTTGCGACCAGAGCCACTCTAGCGCCTGAGGAAGAGGCCACAGAGCCATCCCCAGCGCCCGGGCCATCTTTGCTCCAATGGAGCCTTGGCTGCGGGAGGGGAAGAGAGAGACAGAGAGGAAAGCGCGGCGGAGGGGTGGAGAAGCAAATGGGTGCTTCTCCTGTGTGCCCTGGCCAGGAATCGAACCCGGGTCCTCCGCACGCTAGGGATGTTTTATTTTTTTAAAATGACCAGATTCCCTCTGTTACATCCGTCTAAGACTCACTCTTGACACTTGTCTCGTCACATGATACATTTATCCGCCCCACCCTAAAGGCCGGTCCGTGAAAATATTTTCTGACATTAAGCTGGTCTGTGGCCCAAAAAAGGTTGGGGACCACTGCTGTAGGGGAAATGGTTTGGGGCTGCTTTTCCCCAGGGGCTTGACAAGAAAGGGGGTCGGCGTACAGGAGCTTCCCAAGCCCACTGTCTCTGTCACCTTCTGGATCTTCTGTCACCTGAGTACAGTGGTGTCTCCTGGCAGTTACCATCACAAGCGTGTTTTGGACTCAGCATACAGACCAGCCACAGGGCACGTTCCCATCTTGGCATATGGTAGCGGAACTGAGAAGACATATTTGTGTCACCAGGGAGTAAGACATCCTCTACTCTGGCTCTGTGTCAGGGTGTACGTAAAGCTGAACTAAATGGAAGGGCCTGAATCCACTGTGCACTTGACCTTTTGCTTTATACATGCTGATCTTTCTGCACCCTCCTCCTTGGCATACTGTAGGGTTTCTCTTTACCCTTTGTGATACCCTTCCCAGGATAACCTCTGGGGGGCCCTACCTAGAGACCTCTGGGGGTCTGACCTTCCCACCTCACAGAATATTTGTAACCATTTGCCCCCTGTCCTTCTCCCTGACTGGGCAGAGACCGCCTTAATGATCAGGCACTCTTATCTGCCCCTGGATTCTCCATGTCCCGCTCTAAGCAGGCACCCTGGGCAGTGCCTGGCGCTTGCGAGGCCCTTCAGTAAAGGAATCAACCAGTAAGTGTTGTTAAGAGGATGTCAGCGAGACAACAACTCCATATAACAAGGATAAAACAAAGAAGCCTTAGGATTAAAAGCTAGAAAAACTGGAGGAAAGAACCACAGGGATGATCATGAACATAGGCAAAGCCATGTCCATACACGTGGACGGTTAGATGGAACCTCAGCGTCCTTGGCTGGTCTCGTTCAGTCTGCCATATTAGGTAATAGGAGCCTGACATCTTGAGCCCCATTCTGGGCATTTGGCATGGTTTGCTGGGAACAGAGTGCTCTGCGTTCCTAATGCGAGCCCTGTGCTTCTCTGGAACAAAGTCTGTTCTTCTGTAGCTCAGTTTTTTCCCCTTGGGCAAAGGGCACAGAGCTGAGAGAGCCAGAGGGCAGTGCAGAGTGTCCTGGCTCTCCCCCTTCGAGGTCACAGCACCCTAGACTGGGTATCTGAGCTGGCGCCTGCTATCTCTCCGGCTTCCCTTTTAGCCTCAGGTTGTATAGGTAATTCACCCCTGTGGGGGCTGTGATCTCATTTGGCTCAGTGTTGATTCAAAGCCGGGACCATATGCACAGCCGGGTGCCTTTGGCTTCCTTTGTTAACTAGACTTACAGTATTAACAAGAGGACAGGGTTGTTTTATCAGATTATGCCTTGAAGGTTTGGGTACTGAGAAAACTGTTGACTTCATTGCACAGCTTCTGCTCCTTTAGAAAGCTGGCCTTGTGTACATTACATCACGTATTTCCACACCTGCTTCTGTGCCAGTGTGCCATGCCAAATCACCATTCACCTTGTTTCTCGCACACTTGCGGGCCTGCTGACAGATTGGTGTCAGCTGGACCGGATGCTGCACATCGCAGCAAACTCCTTACACTCTGGGGGGATTCTGACTTCAAGCGCACGTCACCATCATTTGCTATAAAGAGAGTGTCTGGAGGCAGACTGCTTACCGGGAGTTTTATAAATAGATGTAGCTGTGGGTGATACCCAGGCTTTGGATATTGCTTCTATAGATATAGCTAAACACCAGAATGCTTAGCTCTGAAAATCCTATTGATAGGAGGTTGTTCTGGAAATGTGGCAGCATTCGAGGGCACATGGTTTAAATTCAGATTCCAGCCCTGGCCGGTTTGCTGAGTCAGTTGAGAGTGTCGTCCCCAAATGACAAGGTTGCTGGTTTGATCCCCAGTCAGGACACATATAGGAAGCAACACATGGGAAACAATAAATGAACAACTGAGGGAACAACGAATGAATGCTTCCCTCCCTCCTCCCCTCTCATTCCCTTTCTCTCTCTGTCCTTAAACAAAAAACAAAAAACAAAGCCCTGGCCAGAGAGCTCAGTTGGTTGGAGTGCCATCCTGGGGAGGTTGCTGGTTCGATTCTCTGGTCAGGGCACTTACAGAACCAGCTCAGTACTCCTGTCTCTCTCTCCCTGCCTCGCCAAAAAAGAAAAAAATTCAGATTCCAAACCGGCCTGAACTTGACATGTGATCACATCTGCTGCTTTCTGTTTCCCAACTGCTAGTTCCAGAGTGAGGCAGAAGCCGTGTCTTTTCCTGTTCTATTCCTGATGAGGCTTTGGGGCGCCCTTTTCAGGCCCTGTGTGTTTTCGTGGGAGAGCACCTTCAGGGAATAAGTGCATCCTGCTTGCTGATTTTTCTTTTTTCAATGCAGGAAACTAAAGAGAGGAAGGTTTTGGGGAACTATTTTCATATCACATGTATTCTGAATGTGTGAAAAGGCTGAGGCAGTCTGAAGCCCGAGAAGCCCATGTAATTTGGAGTGGAAGTCCGTTGTCCAACAGCAGAAGTCAGATCTCTGACAAAGGCTCCTCGCAGGGCTCTGGAGCAGCAGGCACTACGAGGGTGGGCTAGATTCCAGGAGCATCACTTTTGACCTTGAGAGCCTCTGCTTCCTGAGAAACATCAGCCTCTGTGGACTGCAGGTTTGCACACGGGCTGAGAGACAGGAACGGCGGTCTGCGGAGTCTGTGCCTGCACCCGCCGAGGGCATAGGTGCTCGGGTGCCTCTGCCAGGGTGTGGCTCCCCCACCCCTGGTGAGCACTAGGCTCTCTGTGCGGGGAGAAGGGGGTGTGGGGGGCATGGACAGATGGTTCAGGATCATGAGGACAGGGTATATTTAGCTCTATTTATCAGTTAATTCTCTTATCAGTCATAGTTATAATTAATTTTTATTTTAAACTACAATGGACTTATAAAGGTATAAAACAACCTATATGCACCCACCGCTTGCTCAAGATAAGAAGCATCACCAGGACATGATTTGGCCTTTGCTGACCTCTGTGACAATAGCACCTCCACGCTTCTCTGTAGGGGGTGACATTGTTCTACAGGACAGGTAGAACTTGACATGTGATCACGTGTTCACTCACTTTGTTCAGGGAACAGTGCCTTGGCACAGAGTCTTGTCCTCCTGAGTGCTTTTGAAAAGATAAGTGAACATAAGGATGTGAGATTCATCTAAGAGTGAACATGGTCCTGCCTGTCCATTCTGCCACTGGATAGTCTTCTGTTGTATGAATAGATTACCACTGTTGAGTGGTTCTCGGGTTGCTGCGCATTGACGTTGGAACTGTAAACATCGCTAATGTGCGTTCCTGTGTTTCCTCGTGTTCTCTGGGCAGTTTCTCTGGGCTGTACACAGAGGAGTGGAATCACTGAGTCAGGGGAGTTTTCACACTTATTCTATAACGTGCCAAGTGTTTCCCCACCCGAGTCAGCTGCTGCTACTGAACATGGGCATCCTGCATTCACAGAGGGCTGCTTCTCTGTGGGGGGCTTCGAGACTGAGTGCTGCTCTCCCTGAGGCCCCTGCGGTGAGTGACCACGTGACTGAAATGGTCGGTGACCTTGGTACTGGAGTCTTTGGGCTGGGAAGAGACTTTTCCTTGGCCCAGCTCCACTGGCCTTCAGGGCCTGGCCTCCCTGACCGTGGAGATTCAGTGCCCCGTTCAGTGGCTGACTGCCCGGCTGCTCGCAGAGTGTTAGAGCCCCAAGTGTCAGCAGATGCCTTGCTGGCCTTCTCATAGAGAAGTGGATGCCCAGAGGGCAGAGTGACTGGTCCACAGACTCGTGGCTGTCACAGCCACACCTCTCCCCTTCCCCTTGGACAGGCTTTCCTTTCCTTGTGGCTGACCTTGCTCTCACAGTTTGACCCTTTGCTCTCTCTTCCAGCTGTGACTCTTATTTCAGTGGACATGGCCATTCCTGTTCTGTCATGTTCTGCTTGATGGGACCCTTCCCCTTCTTGTGTCTCCCCAGCTGGCCCATCCCTCCGTCCCTTCCTGAGTCACTAAAAGGCACTTCTTGTGTCACTGGGGTGGACAGGATGTCTGCAGGAGCCCTTTGCAGCAGCACCTCAGGTTATATGAACCCCTTGGTTTACAAGAGCATGTGTGATATGAAAAGGGCATGCCTTGAATGCCCTGAGAAGTGATGGAACTTAGAGGAACAGATATAAACCCACGTGAGTCAGGATAATGTCTCCAAAATGGGTTGTCTCTTCCTCCAGCTCCTGACCTCCACCGTCTGCTGTCTGTGGCCTGCGATGTGCTCAGACTCGGAGGCTCCCGATCAGAGTCGTTCACCTGTGGCTGGCTCCTCACAGGTGCTCCCCTGTGTCCCCTGCTGCCCTGCCCAGCCCTCTGCATGGCTGGTGGCCTGGCACCAGCTCTTGCTCTTGTGGAAGAAAGTCTCTTCCCCAGCCATTCCCTCTGCCCTCATGCTCACCCTCAGCCGTGCTGCTGGCCCGCTGCTGTCTCTGCCCTTGGAGAAACGTCCCTGCCATGCAGCTCGCATGTCACTGGAGGACAATCGTGAGCTCCCCCCGTGCCCCAGATCTTACCCCTGCTGCTTATTCTCTATAACTATAATTTGGGACGCGAGCGAGGCTCTGTAATTTTCAGGCTGAAAGTACACGAAAGTACGGAGTGTCTCATTTCTTGTCTCACTGCGCACGCAGTGGGTGCCACGATTCAGAGAGCCCTTAGTCTGCGTGCTTAGGATTCTGCAGGACCCTCACCCTCCTCGTCCCCAGCCACTTCCTCCCAGTCCCACCGTCCCTGGGAGAGAGCAGCAGGAAGGGGGACCCCCCGTGGTGGCCTCTGGAGGTGCCTAGCCTATGCGAGGGTGACCGCTAAGGCATCTTTGGGGTGTCCTGTGGGTGGAAGGAGCTGCTGCAGTTACTGGTCGTGTTCTCAGCGTGGCGTGGGTGCCTCCTGGCTCTTCCTTCCCCTAGAAACACTCCAAGGCTCTCACCTGCTCTGCTCCTCGGGGGACTGGAGCCCAAAGCTTTCCCTAGAACCTCCGTGAGTCACCTTCGGAGCCACTCCTGCTCCCATCTGTGTGAGAAACCAGAGGTTTCCACGTGCTATTCCTCAAACCCTAGGGTCCCTCTGAGGCCCCACAGCCCCGCCCCCACTGCAGCCGCAGAGCCTCCACTTGGGTCTGTGTTACATTCCAGGCTTGCGCATAAGCATTCTCTGAAAAAGGTTCTGTTGTTAAAACATTTTAGGTCAGAAACCATTGTTTCTGGCAAGGGGACAGGAGAATAAAGGTACAGAGCAAGGGACCGCATAACGAACGAATGCCTGCCCAACACTTCCAGGGGCGGAGTGGTCAGAGCAGGAGGGAGGCGGGGCAGGGCCTGGCAGTGCAGGGCGCGGAGTGTCCGAGTGTCCTGCAGAGGAGCCGGGACTGGCGTGCGGCAGGGCGCAGGGCACTCAGAGGGTCTGGAGGGAGGGGGCGTGGTTCAGATCTGGTCTTAGGACTGGGGCTCTGGGGGGGGGGGGGGAGGAGCAAGCCTGGCGGCAGGGGAAAGCTGAGGTGGCCCTGTCTGAAGTGAGGAGATAAGGGGAGCTACTGCTCCCCACATGGGTGGTGGCTGCATTACTGTCTGCCCGTGCGGGGCTTGAGGGTGAGGGAGGCGTCTGGTGACTAACAGGTGCCAAGCCAGAGTCATAAGGCACACCAGGGCATCACTGAATGAGGCAGAGAGGGAGGTCGGGGGAGCAGTGTGCAGGGTGTGCTTGAATGGCTTGATGCTTGTGGACATTTATGTGGAAATGTCAGCAGGCAATTGAATATCTGAATCTAAAACACGAGGGGGAAGTCGGAACAGGTTTTACAGGGTTTGCGCAGCACCAAGGTTCCCTAGGTGGCAGAGACAGGGTTTTGAGCCATGAGGGTAGCTCTGGCCCTGCCAGCCTGGGCGCTGGACTGCAGTGGGCTGCACTGCCTCTGACCTGAGGTTTGATGGGATGGGGGTGTGACCGATTTAGCACAGGGCCCTCTGAAATCGGGCGCAGGGTGAGCAGGAGCCATGTAGATAGTACTCAACAGTGAGAAGCAGGGTCGGGGGCACAGCTGGATGACTCTAGCTCGCACGGGGCACAGGAGAAAACCCAGCAGCCACAAGAGAGCAGAAAGCAAATGGTCAAAGAGACAGGAAGAAGCCCCAAGGACTGAACTGTCCCAGCAACTCAAGGGCAGACACTCAGGGGCTTGGGACGCGGGCTGCATTGGCCCTGAGCTGTGAATACTCGAGTCACAGGTGAGGGGGAACATTGGTGCTTTACCAATGGAAACAGAAAGCCCTGGAGGACCTTAGACCTTGAGCCGGGCCACTTATAGAAGATATACAGCCAGGTTTCAGTACTAGGAACTAGACATTCTCAAAGGCATATCCTCAGCTATAAATGGGATAATACAAGTATCCCCTTGAGAGCTTGCTGCCGGGTTGAATGAATGCATGTGTGGGATGCACTTAGGTTTGTCCTGGCACAGAGTGAGGGCTGGAGGGATGCTCACTCTGCCAATGGCATGCCTGGAAGAAGAAACCGGCCAGGGATGGAGGAGGAGAGTCCGGATATTTACTGAGCTCTTGTAAGAGACACGTTGCTGAAACAGCACCTGTCCAGATGTGCTTGTCTTCAAAGTGGACTGTTAGGTATGGCTCTGTGGGGCAGGCAGAATAAGCTCAGGGGTCCGGTGTCTCCTGAAAAGTCTAAGGGCCTTGGTGGTGGTCTTTGGATAACTTTCCCAAGGAATGAAAACTCTGATGGCTGTGAAGATGAGGGGGGCTGAAGAATTGGTAGGTGGCTCTTGGCTACAGCAGGTGACTGGCCACCTCATGGAGTGCATGGGGGAAGGTGACTTAATGTCTTAGCTTTTGAGGAAAGCATGGCATAGCCTGGCCTGCCCTCCAGGGCTTGCAAAGAAATTGTAAGGTAAGAAAATCTGTCATTAGAGGCTGTGTGTGTGTGTGTGTGTGTGTGTGTGTGTGTAGGGGACAGGCGTGGGAAATAGGAAACTGAATGATGTGATATGTTGTCTAAAATGCTTGTGTGTTGTTGAGAAATAGTTTCCTCATTAGTATTTATATTAAGAATGTCAGAATTATTGGGTCATTTGGACTAACTTCCCATTTATGATGGCTGGGTCTCCTACCTCTAGGTCTTACTACCCTGGAGTGCTGACCCATCCCATTTTTGGACACTTCTGACAAAAGTTTTCCTTCCTGGAATCTGCATCATTGTAACATTCTCCTTTTGTCCCTGGGTGGGACATGCAGTCATTCTAATCTCCACTCCAGTGACAACCCTTCAGACAGCCAAAAACAATGGTCACAGTTCTACTGCCTGTACTCTGGGGTTCAGGAGAAGATAGACCCGCCGCTCAGTCAGGACGCGGTCCCTCTGCCTGTCCCTGGTAACACTGTGCTGTGTTCCCAGTAGTGAGCAAGGCGGCAGCCTCTCCTTCTCCTGGCCAGCTGTGGATGAGGCAGGGTGGACGCCCGAGCACGGGGTGATTGTGGAGGGAGGGATGTTCCTGCAGCTGCTCTGGGTGGGACTGGTCCCCACCCAGAGTGACCACCAGAGATGGAATTTTATTAATGTGGCTCATAAGTTCAGCATCTGCCTGTTTAATCACCCTGGGTTATCCTGTCAATCAGTACCTTCGAAACTATCCCAAGTGCCTTCAAAAGATGTGCAGGAACTGAATCACCTGCTTGTTTCAAATATTTCCTGTTTTGCAAAGCTCTGCTGAGCCCACTGGTTCAGAGATGCCCCCCCCCCAACCCGTGCAAGAGAGAGGGGTGTTTCCCGGGTGCTAACTTGCAAACCCCATGTCTAGCTTTTACTTGTCTATAAATCCTTAGAAGGCCACTCAAAACACTCAGGACCATCTGTGAAAGTTTCCCCCAGTGGTGGGAAGACCCTACTGGGCCAGTCGGAGCCACTTTGATGTCTTCTTAATGTTTTTCTTCTTGTGTTTCTTGTTTTACTAACTTGTCCCATTTGTTCCTTCAAACTCCATCCCGCTGCTACTCTAGGAAACTGATTTTTTTTTCAGATTAAAAATATGTGTAAGAAACAAACAAAAATAGCGTTACCCAAACAGTGCTACCTGTGATTCTGCGCTGTGAGCTGACAGGCAGGCTCAATGGACTGGTCAGTTGCTTGAGTTAAATGCGTGTTTTTCACTTGCCAAGAGTCAAGTCTCTGAACCGATAACTTCATCCCAGATTAGGAGATCCAGAGTGGGTCTCTGACCAGGCCTTCTCAGCCCTGCCTATGGGCCCTGGCTGGCATCTGGGTGGCAAAAGCCCTCTCTCCTGTCCCTCCCTACATACACATCATCCTTCTGCCTCCAATAGCCACTTCGTGGTTGCTTTGGGGAGAAGTAAAGGGTTAATATGAGGTCTGAACCCTTGAAGGTCATTGAAAGTAAAACTCTGGGTGTAAGGAGGGAAGCAGTTAGCAGAAATCCCTTTACTCGGTGGGGTCTGATGTTATTTTATTTTGCCTGAAAACAGAGGGCCTTTTGGAGCAAAAGTCTGAGTTAGATAATAGTGTAAAATACACGTGTCTGATATTTTAAGTCAGAATTATATCAGCAAATTGAGGGCTGCTGAATTGTGCTTTAATGAACAGATGATTATTTTAAAATTCACATATTTTATTTCTCTGATTGCTTACCAATATATCAAAAATTATTATTTTTGCCCTGGCCAGTTGGCTCAGTGGTAGAGCGTTGGCCTGGCGTGTGGAAGTCCCGGGTTCGATTCCTGGCCAGGGCACACAGGAGAGGCGCCCATCTGCCTCTCCACCCCTCCCCCTCTCCTTCCTCTCTGTCTCTCTCTTCCTCTCCCACAGCCAAGGCTCCATTGGAGCAAAAGATGGCTCGGGCGCTGGGGATGGCTCCTTGGCCTCTGCCCCAGGCGCTAGAGTGGCTCTGGTCGTGACAGAGCAATGCCCCAGATGGGCAGAGCATCGCCCCTGGTGGGCGTGCCTGGTGGATCCCGGTTGGGCGCATGCGGGAGTCTGACTGCCCCCCGTTTCCAGCTTCAGAAAAATACAAAAAAGAAAAAGAAAAAAAATATTATTTTTTTTTTGCCATTTCATGTATATTATTAATTTGTAGCAGAGGTTGACAACATTTTTCTGTAAAGAACCATAAATTAAATATGTTAGGCATTTTGGAGCAAGAGGCAACACTGAGGATATTGAGTAGGTATTTCTATGATGAAAGAGAAAGCAAGTTTGTAGAACTTTTACTGACGAGGTTCAAAATATAATAATAATTGAGTGCGATGGTTTTATAACTCGGGTTCACTAATGATACGAGTGAAATTTTGGTGTGGGCGGATAACATTTTGTTTGAGCTTCAAAATTAGTATTTTCTATCATCAAATTGACCGCAGATACTCACCAGCAGAAACCCGCTCTTAGCTCACGGGCTGCACAAACACAAAAGGTGAACCAAGCCTGGGCCATGGACTGTGCTTGCTGACTCCTGATCTACACACGTGATTGGTGTGGAAAATTCATCCCTCCTCCCACGAACAGGGCCAGTGTAAATGTCCGTCTTACACAAATACAATTTCATCTAGCTTCGTGGTCTCCTCATGCTTCCGAACTTTGTGACACCTTGATTTTAAACCATTGTTCCGTGTGTTTTTGTGATTTTACAAATAAGTCTTGGTGACTTCCTGTCATTAATAAAAATGGATTGAAGGACGTTGGTGCCCCGCTGAGCCCACTTAGGCATTCTGAAATCAGCCGAGACGGGTCAGCCCCTGAACTCTTCCTACTGCGTGCACCGTGGGCTTCCTGGGCTTCCTCCATCCAGGCCCCGTGCTGGTCCCGCATGTGTGCCTGCCACTGCCCTGCCTCTGTGCCAGCAGCCCCGAGCTCAGACTCCCTGCGGAGGCGGCAGCAGCAGCGGCAGCTTCCCGGTGAGGATCAAAGCAGGGAGGAGGAGGGAAGGCCTCATTCCCATACTCCTGTCTGCTTCTGCTGCTCCGAGGCTGTGCCACCCCTGGCCGCTTGGGGCGCACTAATTCTGCTTGCAATCCTGGCCCCCATACAAATGCCTGGGAAATAGTCCCTTTTTCCCCTTAGTTCAGCTAAAATAGTGTCATTTTTCAAATGGAACATTTTCTAGAATTAACAACATGAAAGGAAAGAAAAACAAATGTCGAGGAAGGTAGACTTACGGAATCAGAGTTTGACTAACATGTTCTAACCTGACTGAAATCTGACATGGCCTTGGTTTCCCTTCAGTCCGGGCCTCCTGACCCTCCTGGCCCTTCTTGTTTGGAGCCGAGGCTTCCGCCTGCGCTGCCCGCGGCTGCCTCGGGGTTGGATTCCCGGCTGCTGCTGGACGGGAGGCAGGCTGCTCTGTCTCCACTGCAGACACAGCCCCAGCTCTCCCTCCACAACCCTCACGTTCTTCCTTCAGGGTGGGGGCTCTGGCCTGGGAGGGCCTTGCGGACTCTCCATCGTTCACCCTTGCTGTGGGCCAAGGAGCCCAGTTCTTGAGCCTTCTCGTGCCCCTGTTTTTCACCATGACGTCAGACCGTTGCTCTGGGTTTCTCCACTACCCCATCTGGTCTTCTCCTGACTGTGCTCAGATGGGGGCATTCATCTCCCGGGAGTCCATGGGGAAGTGGATACCGGCCCCTCCCTGGGGGCTGGCTATGAGGGGCCCTTCCTTTTCTTTGCTGAGCTGGCGCTGGGGGAGGCCAAGTGGACAGTCAGGATATTTGCTACTGCTGTGTTGAAAAAGGACAAAGAAAATTATCAGAGACAGAGAAGGACGTTAGATAAGGATGGAAAGTTCAGTCTGCCAAGAAGGCATACCAAATCCTAAATGTATGTGCATGAGCGCTGGACCTGTGAAGTATGTGAAGCAAAAACTGATAAAACTGAAGGCGAGAGAGACGAATCCACAGTTACATTGTGAGACTTTAATACCCCTCTCACGACAGTTAGACAGAAAATCACAAGGATGTAGAAGAATTTGGTGTCACTATCAAACATTTACAGAATGCTCCAACTAATAACAGCAGAATATACAAATATACAACCTTTCCAAAAGCCTGTGTGATATATACCAAGACAGACCTCATAGTGGGGGTCACATAACAAACCTCAATTAATTAAAAAGAACCAAAATCACACAGAGTATGTTTCTAACCACAATGAAATCAAACTAGAAACCAATGACAGAGAGATAACAGAGAATGTCTAAACCCTCAGAGACTAAACTATATCCTTCTAATAATCAGTTAATCAAATAGGAAGTCTCAAGGGTTAAATATATATTTGAATAGAATGAAAATGAAAAGCAACACATCAAAACTTGTGGAAATATATTTACTATACTAAATAGGGTGAGAGAAAAACTAATCTAAGCTCCCACCTCCAGAAACTTGAGAAAGTAGAACAAAATAAACCCAAAACAAGCAGAAAGAAGGAAATAATTAAGATAAGAACAAAAACCAGTGAAATTGAAACAGGATGACAAAAGAAAAAAATCAAACAAAAAATTGGTTATTTGAAAAGATAATTAAATGGATAAATCTCCAGCAAGAATGATACAAAGAAAAAAGAGAGAAGACACAAATCACTGATATCACAAATAAAAGAAGGGCTATCCCTACAGACCCTACAGATGTCACATGGATGAATATTCCTCCCCCCCCCCCCTTGGAATAACTCTTAGAATGGTGATGGCTAAAAGTTTAGGTAGCATAGGACAAAGATCCTTTGTTGCCATATCAGATACCCTTGTGACCAGAAATCGGGGTTACCTGTGCTAGGGTTTTCAAAGATAGTTTGAAGGTACAGTTGGGAGAAAGGTGCGGTGGTGCCAAATGCAACTTATAGACGTGCGTGTGCGTGTGTGTGTGTGTGTGCGTGTGTGTGCGTGTGCGTGCGTGTGCGTGTGCGCGTGTGCGTGTGCGTGCGTGTGCGCGTGCGTGCGTGTGCACGTGTGTGCGTGTGTGCGCGTGTGCGCGTGTGTGCGTGTGTGTGTGTGCGTGCGTGTGTGCGTGCGTGCGTGTGTGTGTGCGTGTGTGCGTGTGTGTGCGTGTGTGTGCGTGTGCGTGTGTGCGCGTGTGCGTGCGTGCGTGTGTGCGTGTGTGTGTGCGTGCGTGTGCGTGCGTGCGTGTGTGCGTGTGTGTGTGCGTGCGTGCGTGTGTGCGCGTGTGCGCGTGTGTGCGTGTGCGCGTGTGCGTGTGTGCGTGCGCGTGTGTGCGTGTGTGCGTGCGTGTGTGTGTGCGCGTGCGTGTGTGCGTGTGCGCGTGTGCGTGTGCGCGTGTGCGTGCGTGCGCGTGTGCGCGTGTGTGCGTGCGCGCGTGTGTGTGTGCGTGTGCGTGCGTGTGTGCGTGTGTGTGCGTGTGTGCGTGTGTGCGCGTGTGTGTGTGTGCGTGTGTGTGTGCGTGTGTGTGTGTGGGGGGGTCTTGCTGATTACATAAAGTTAATGCATTTGAAGTAATAGACTTCATAGTGTGGCAGTTTGCAGGCTTGTGCTTGCCTGACTAAACCCTCTTTTTTGAGTGGTACCCAGTGATTTAAGCAGGGATGGGAGAGACAGTGGGCTGGAGAAGTATAGAAAGAAAGCAGGGTTGCATAAAGTGAGGACAGGAAGGACGGGTTGGTTCGAAAGCAGCTTTCAAGGAAGGAGCTAGAAGTGCCCGGATCCCAGCCCTGGCCCCCAGCCCCCAGCCCCGTGGACACTCTGTGTGGCCTCTCTGGTTCCAGGCCCTACGTTGTGGAGCAGAGCACACCTAGCCTCTTGGGCTCGTTTCCCCAATCCTCGTCTCCAGGCTAGTTTGTCCTCACCAACAGCAAGCAAGTACTTGATTCTGTGCTGTTTCTTTTTCTATTTATGTCACTTTTCAAAGGGAGTTTAGGAAAAGGCATGTTTGAAAAGTTTGTTATTTATTCATTTTTTGCTTTCAATTTCAGCAGTCAGAAATATAAAATGTGGTACGCATGTCTGTGCTTTTTCATTTTTTATTATTTTCACATTTCATTATTCCTTCCAAACAAAATGAGAAGTTATTCGAGTAGTCAGTAAAATGTAGAACTGGCCCCCGGGACATTAGGGTAACAGGAAAGTTGTTTGCAGTTCAGGTTCTGGGTCCATAGATTCCTAAAATCTTTTTAGAGTTGGCATTTAATCTAATGTGTCTCTTTATGGGACGAAATTGGAAGTGAGCCTCACAATTGAACTGAGCTAAATTTCCAGGCTATTTCTCATGAAAATGATGAGAAATGTATACCCTTCCTTTTAAGTATTTAGAGATCTTCAGATAGCAATACTCTGTGCTTCTAAAGTACTCTTTACTGGGAGACAAGCCCAGGGGAGAGGCAGGAGATGTGCCCGCATCTAAGGGCTCCCAGGAAATAATCCTTGCCGGTCCAGTCCTCACCAGCCCAACATCAAAGCTGTTTCACAAATGGGAACTTGGCTCCCAGTTCATAATTCTGGAATTAAAAGGCCAACATACCAAGGATAGAGCTATTTATACTGAGGACGATTTTAATGGGTTTCCCCACAGCCCTTTGTAGAGTTAGTACCATTCTTGTCTTTTTATGATGCTAGCTGCCCTGTGAAAATTAAATGGATCAGAGCTGGCGCCCAAACAGGAAGTACAACACATCACGATTTCTATGTTAATGTGCTTTTAATCTCACGGGTGTCAAGGATGGTAAGGGTGGAGGTGCCTTTATCTCTTTTACTGACTCAAATTAGTCCAATTTATTTTTATTTTTAAGGATTTGAAACACTGCGTTAGTTTTTGGTAAATTCAGAGAAAAATAATAGGCAAACATTTCACACTAATGTTTTCCAAAAACTAAAATGAAGTTCTAGAAAAGGCCGGTTTCACTGAGTATTCTCTACTACCCTCGGCTTTGACATTTACCCTTTCTACCTGCTAAATATATATGGTGTCCCCTGAATTATCTTTTCTTCCAGAATCAGTTTGCTAAATAGAAATTATATTAGAAAAATATCTACTCTGTCTTACAACACTCTTTTTCTATTTAAAAAAGTTTGATTTTTTTTGTTTCCATAAAGAATGGCATATTTAGAAAAAAAAGTCTTAAACTTATGATTTGTGTGACAACCTTTGTAAAGGGAATCAATTTCTAAGTTGTCACAGATAGTTTATAAAGCTTTGAAGTTTCTGCAGGCACCTGCATTGCTAAGAGAGGTTATTACATTTTCAAAACATTTAGTATATGTGTAAGCATAAAAAAGGCAGAGGGAGAGGGAATACATTAGCTCCCTGTGCTGATTAATTTCTGTGTCAACTTAGCAGGACCACAGAGTCCAGATATGTGGTCAAACATCATTCTTGATGTTTCTGGGTAAGATAAACAATTAAATCAATGGATTTTGAGAGAGCAGGTTACCCTCCATAGTGTGGGTGGGCCTTACCTTATCAGTTGAAGGCTTGGATAGACCAAATGACTGACTTCCTTTAAGCAAGAGGAATTCTTCAGTAGATGGCCTTTGGATTTGAATGGGGAAGTGCTGGCTCTTCTTGGGCCTCCAGTTTCCCAGCTCACCTTGCAGGTTTGGATTTGCCACTCTCCACAATCGCAGGAGCCAGTTCCTTAAAATCTATTCATCCATCCATCCATCCATCCATCCACCCATCTTCCTTCTATTGGGTCTGTTTCTCAGGAGAAGCCTGATTGATACAATCCCCTTTTAGAGAAATCTACCAGCAGAAAAATCTGTGATCAAGAAGTTAAATTCCCATGGTGTTTTCCTCAATAGCCTCGTGGGACTGTACATCATAACATGTGCACTGGTCCTGCTATGTTCAGGGAGGAAAGGTCAGGGCACTCAGCGGGGAATAGCAGTCCATGATCCAGGAAGAAACTTTAACTGGTTAATTAGGCTACCTGAACAGAGGGGAACATTCTTGAAGTTTCTAGATGCTAACAAGCGTTTTAAAGCCAAGGTGGGCTAAGATTGTGAAGACCTAGGAGCCCAGCCAGCCCCTGGGGAGACTCTGGTGAAGGTAAAGGATCAGGTTTGGTGTGTTGACATAAAGGCAAGGCCCAGTTGAATACTGGGGATGAAGGCACTAAAATGTATCAACGTGTTTGCTCTCTCTGCTTTTTAAATAGTATTTAGTGATATTAACAGTGCTTAGTGTTTCAAAAAGAGTTCTACTGCCTGACCAGGCAGTGGCGCTGTGGGTAGAGTGTCAGACTGGGAAATGGAGGACACAGATTCGAAACCCCCAGGTCGCCAGCTGGAGCGCAGGCTCGTCTGGTTTGAGTAAGGCTCACCAGCTGGAGCCCAAGCTTGCTGGTTTGAGCAAGGGGTAACTTGGTCTGCTGTAGCCCCCCGGTCAAGGCACATATGAGAAAGCAATCAATGAACAGCTAAGGTACCGCAACAAAGAATCAGTGCTTCTCATCTCTCTCCCTTCTTGTCTGTCTGTCCCTACTGTCCTTCTCTCTGTCTCTGTCATATACACAAAAACAAACAAACAAACAAAAAAAACAGTTCTACTTTTTAAAATGAAAGTGTTTGTGGAAAATGATCATGCTTCTAATCTCTTTCAGTTATCTCTGAGGGAAGGCTGACACATTGATGACTCAAAACCCGGATGAATTATCTGGGGTAGGGGAGGGTATTTGAATATTGCTGCAGCAAATTAAATCTTCATGCAAAACATAAAATTGTTTTAAGGTCTTTTTATAAGCTTCAAGCACCTACAGGTGTTCATTAAATATGCCATGTGAATGAGAGATTTTCTGGCTGTTCCCTTGAATATTTGAGCAGGTAGGGTGCTGCCCTTGAACAAAGGCTCCTGACTAGACTCTTCTCTAAGGAAAGATGAGGTTAGAAGAGTTAGTACTGGAAACGGGCCCAGGCTCCCGCCCCACATCCCCCCACACACTCCTTGTTGCTGTGCTATCCTCTGCTCGCTCATGGGCTCGTGGGGACGAGGAGCCCATATGCCGCTTGCTCACCATGTGTTGACTTTCCTTTTTACTTCTTGTTTGTTTCCCATCTCCTTGCATCGAGGCTGTGGGTAATGCTTTATTAGTTGGGGCCAAAGCCCAGGCATCCCCTGGGCTCGATGAATCAGGTTGTATCTTGAGTCAGCTCCTGCTGTGAGCTGCCTGGGCACCTGAGTCATGCAGAGGCTGGCTGGCTGCAGACGCCACGGTGCCCCGTCACGGTCACAGTGACCGGCTATCCCACTGCCTCTGGACTTACACAAGTTTTGGCAAGCTGAGAAGTTGGCTACAGTTTGAAAAAAGCCAAGGAAAACCAACCAGAGTTGCGGAGCAGTAGATGTGTTTTGGAGGAAACCTAAAAACCAGGTGAGTGTCGGTGGACAAGTCAGGCTTGGCAGCTAAGCGTGTTCAGCTGTTTCTTGCTCAGCCTCCTAAGTGTCTCCCTCCCTTCCTTCACATCTTCCCCAGGCTTTTCTTTAAACTGAGTGCTGGGTACTTTTCAAGTATCTATGAACCTGTAAACAGAGAAATTTTGCAGATGATTTTAACTTTAAAAAATTTAACAAAAAACAGCCTATTCTCAGAAGTTGGCACTCCTTAGACTAAAGTTTTAGACTTGTAACTTAAAATTTCTAAATCTAGTTTTGTCATCTTTAAAACTGGGCTAATAATACTATCTACGTACTGTTGTCATGAGGATGCATTGAAGCCATGCTTGTAGATTATGTCTATGCTGTATATACTAGAGCAATACTAGAGATAGTCATGCAAAATTTTGCTTGAGGTTTCAGAATGTAAACTTCAGCCATGCTCAGGCCCCCCTCCCTTTTTTCTCCCACTTTGGGTCAACAGAAACTTATATCGTCCTCAGTGAGCCAGGAACAGAGCATACAGTGGTGAACCAGGTAGATACGGTCCTGCCTCATGGAACTTTCCATTCTGGCCAAGGTGATGGACAGGAACATAGAAAGGGTAGATGTAATAATGACAGGTGGTGATAACTGCTGTGAAAGAAAATAAAGCAGGGCATAGGGACAGGAGGATATTGGGTGTACAGTGCACACTCTGTTTTATATAGGCTGGGTAGAAAGGCCTCTCGGAAGAGGTGACGTTTCACCCAAAGAGGGAGGAAGCTGGAGGTTATTCTACATCCAAAGTTTAGAAAAGGGATGGCAGGGCATTGAGAGCAGCTCCCTGAATCCTCAGCTACCAGCAATACTACCGATAGTGTATCAGCTCAAAGATGTGTATCACAAAATGCTTTTAGGTTCTGGAAACAATTTCTGCACGTGTGCTTTATCTTTCTGAGGACATCATTGAAAGAAGAGCTCGGCAAGACATGGCAGAATTTACCTGGAAGGTAGAGGACTTGGGGATGCTTGTCAAAAACCCAAAACTATCCATATCTAGTTGTCTTTAAAAAATACCTGCTACTTTGATATAAAAAATGCTGTTTAAAAACAGTTTTAAGCCTCTACAGCTGTCAGAACAGCCGGGTACAGAGTTGACAGCTTGTGAGGAGTTGCTGAGGGCTGCCTGGGACACTTCTTTCCTAGAAGGACCCTCCATGAGTGATGTAGGCTTGCCTTTTGGAATGCAACCTTTGTGAATCTGTCTTGAAACTCTGTGTGTGTCATGGTAGGTGTTTCCTCCTGAAGAGATAAGTGCCTGAGCGAAATGGACAATAAGCTCCGTGTTGTAGGTGCGCAGGGAGAAGTCCCTTTCAGGGCGCACTTTCCCAGGCTGTCATCCTGCGGCATCTCAGCTTTACATATTGCTGGTAATCCTCTGTTTTTAGTGATACTATGAACTGGGACCCCTAGGATATACTGCCCAGGTTCTTAGTGGCATTTGGGCTGTTTTTATTCCATATTTGTGTATTTATTACTCATGTTTTTCTGTGTTTGTTTTTTTTTCCTACTGGTTTCCATCATTTGTGCTTCTGATTTTGATATTTAAAAAATTAACCTGGGCAACCTAAAAGCAACTTTAAACATGTGTGGTGGTTGGCGAGTTTCATCTTTGGTGCGATCAACATACAATGGCTCTCTTAGGAGCATAGCAATTTTTCAGATGTTGGCTTATTGTTTTCTTCAGAGAGAGTGGCATCAATGAGCAACTTGAGGAAGTTCCCCATGTTCCCTGTCCAGCAACAGGAAAAGAAGGGCAGGCTGGAGTGGTCATTAGGGAGACTTTAGGCTTTTCTTTTGAAAGATAAAGCAGGTTGTTTTTAACTTGACTTTAGGATCTCAAGTCCTTTGACATGATGCATGTGTTTGCTTGTACACAGGTATTCCCCCTACACCTAGTACATTTCAGTGTAATATTTATTGGATGTTGTAGGAGGCAAAAGCTTGTATGGCATGAAGAATCTAGCAATGACACCAAATACTTGCTTAATGCTTCTCTTTGAAGCTCAAATGTTGGCTCCTTCAAGCCCTCTCTGTGTTTCTTTTATTGTTAATATTATTTAGGGCAAATTAGTATGAAAGCTCCAAGCAAGACATGTGATCTAGGGACTTCAAAGTCATCAGTGCTGCCATGCCATACAGTCTCTAGACTAAATTGTCACAGACCACCTCACGGAGCTGATCCGCCCTGCCCTAAGCCAGTCTTTGGGGAGAGCCTTCCCTTGGCCCCCTTTACTGAAGGGAAGTAGCATCCTGGGGGGGAGAGAAGAGTATGGGCAAGGAAAGGCCAAGCCCCCAGCGGCATGGGGCTGGTCCATTGTCCATTGCATGAGTAAAGCCCCGGATCTGATGCACTGACTCAGGTGGGAGAGCCCCTCCCGTCCCTTCCTCACTTTAAGATCATTGTGTCAAAGCGTTACAGCCAAGACGCAGGGGAGAACACCCCGAGCTAGAAGAAAATATTGGTTTGTTTTGTTTTTCTTACTGGGAGGGAGATACATAACATGTTTAAACCACTTATTTTTAAAACCAGGGACAAGGACCTTAACCATTCCTCTTTACAAATCCAGTAAGACAAAAGGGGAGAGGGAGAAAGAACGTGGGAGGGCAGAAACCCTAGAGTAATTCAGAAAGGGAAGTAACATTTGTGGGAGCTGGGCACCTCTGGTAGCTTGGTACATCTGTGCTCTTTCCTCCCTGGGGTGACTGGTCAGCTCTCAGCATGGGCCCAGTGTGGGGCACCAGGGGGCCAGTTCTTTCATGAAGCCCATAGTTTTGAGTTAGGCTTCAGAGCAAAAAAAAAAAAGGATTAATGTTGAGTGAAATTTTGGTTTGATGAGTGTTTAAAACTCAAGTTTGTGCATTCACTGAGCAAACCACACTGAGCACGTTGACAGTGTGCCGGGTACCATGTTTAGCTCTGGGAGTCCAATGATTTCTGAGTGAGATTGTGAGAAGCTCCAAACTTATTTGCCGAGGAGAGTGCATTTGTTATGCAGTTGTTTCTTTTTCATTTAGTGGAATATATTTCTATTTTCTTAGATGCAACCTTCGATATTTCTAAACGCTTTTGAGATGCAATTGACATACAATAGATAATCTGTACATGTTAAATGTGTTAGGTTCGATACATTTTGACATTTGTATACATTGGTGACGCCAGCACCACAGTCAAGAGTGGAGGTATCCATCCCCAAAAAAAGTTTCTTGTGCTCCCGTGTAGTTCCTCTCATCCCCAGCCCCACCTGTCCCTTCCCCAGGCCACCTCTGCGCTACTTTTTGTCACCATAGATTAGTTTGTATTCCCTCAAACTATATATAAGTAGAAGCAGATAGTATGCATTCTATTATTGCCTGGCTCCTCTCACTCAGCAGAATTATTCTGAAATTTATCTATATAGCACGTTATTAATAGTTTATTTCTTTTTATGATGAGTAGCAATCTATTGTATGGATAAACCACAATTTATTTATATATTTACATATCAATGGACATTTGGGTGTTTTCAATTTTAGACTATTCAAAATAACGCTGTTGTAATCATTACTGTACAAGTGTTGTAGACACATGCTTTCATTTCTCTGTGGTAAATACCTAAGAGGGAATCATTGAATCATAAGGTAGATGGACGCTAACTTTTTTTTTTTTTATCATCAAGAGAGAGAGAGAGAGAGACAGACAGGAAGGGAGAGAGATGAGAAGCATCAGCTCATTGTTGTGGCACTTTATTTGTTCATTGATTGCTTTCTCATATGTGTCTTGACCCGGGGGGGGGGGTTATAGCTGAGCCAGTGACCCCTTGCTCAAGTCAGCAAGCTCAGACTTAAGCCAGGACCTTGGCCTTCAAGCCAGCAACTTTCCGGCTCAAGGCAGCGACCATGGGTCATGTCTATGATCCCACGTTTAAGCTGGTGAACCTGCACTGAGCCAGATGAGTCTGTGTTCAAGCCGGCAACCTTGGGTTTTCAAACCTGGGTCCTCAGTGTCCCAGGTTGACACTATCCACAGCACCACTGTCTGGTCAGGCTGGATGCTGACTTTTTAAAACACTGACAACTTTTTCCAAAGTGGGTATACAATTTTACATGCACTATTGTATGAGAATCTAGTTCATCCACATGCTTTTCAACATTTGGTATGGTTTGTCTGTTTAACTTTAGCCAATCTAATTGTGAGTCGTGGTAACCCACTGGGGTTTTAAATTGCATTTACCTAATGACTAATGATATTGGACATTTTTTTATGTGTTTATTTGCCATCTATCTATTTTCTTTGGCTGGAATGTTTGTTCAAATCTTTTGCCAATTTTTAAATGGAATTGTCTGTTTCTTATAATTTTGTGTTTATTTTGTTACTTATATTGATTTTCTTGTTTTGTTTTTTTGAGTTTTGAGAATTCTTTATACGTTCCAGATACAAGCCCTTTATCAACTATGTTCTTTGCAGAAATCTCCCCAAGTCTGTGGCTTGTCTTTTCTGAATGGTGTCTTTAAAAGGGCAGACATATTCAATATTGAAAAGTCTGATTTATTCATTTCTTTTTCCTTTCATGTACTGTACATGTAGGTAGTGTCATATCTACGAAATCTTTACCTAACTCAGGGTCACAAAGACTTACTCCCCTGTGTTCTTTTAGGTTTATAGTTTTAGATTTTAAATTTATATCTATGATCTATTTTGAGTAAATCTTTGCATATGATGCAGATCAAAGTTCTTTTTCCCACTATGTATAAATAACAGTTCCTGCACCATTTGTTGAAAGAACATGTATATACTGTACTACATAAGGATTGGAGATTAATATATGTGTAATCAGAGTAGTGGTTACCTTTGGAGGGAAGAGAAAGACGCACCTGCTGAGCGCTATACAAGGAGCTTCAACTGTAGTATTGATTTTGATTTCTTAGGGTTAATTGTATATTTATAAGTATTTATTTCTCTTTATATTTCTTCACATGCTTTTAATATTTTAGAGTAAATATCTAAAAAGAATTATCAAAGACTGGTAGGGGAGAAATGACACTGTTATTGCAAGTTTCTTAGCATGTACGTGAAGTGGTATAATATCACTGGAAAAAAGTATAATGGGATAACTATATACACAATAAACCTTAAAGTAGTCACAAAAATAACAAGGAGTTATATGTAGCTAAAGACAACAAAAGAAATTTAAAAATTCTAAAAACTAATCCAAAACAAGCAGGAAAAAAAAATGTAATGAAGTATAGGTAGAACAAATAAAAAGTAGCGAAATAATAGATTTAAACCTAAACATTCAATTAACCACATTAACTATAATTGTTCTAAACACTCAATAATTTAAAGTCAGATTATATATATATTTTTAAAAAGCAAGACCCAAATGCTTCGTACATATAACAAACTTTTTCTATAAGATAAAAATAAGATAAAAGTAAAAGGATGGAAAAAGATAAACTATGCTAATGCTAATCTAAACACTATGTTAATGTCAGACAAGATAGATTTAAGGTAAATGAATATTGCCGGGGATGAAGAATATCATTTCAGAACAATAAAGTGGTCAATTTATCAAGTCGAAATAGCAATCTAAATGTTTCTACACATAACAACAGAGCTTCAAAGTACTTGAAGTGAAAATGGACAGAACAGAAATAGAAAAACCCAGTTACTTTCACAGTGATCCATAGAACAAGCAGACAAAAAAATCAATAAGGATATAGAAGACTGAAACAAAACTATCAATCAAGTTGATTTAATTGGCATTTATAGAATATTCCACCCAACAACATCAGAATGCACCTTCTTACATGCCCATAGACAGACCAGATTCTGACCTGATTTAATGGCCTTGTCCAAGATAACAGTATTAGTGTGAGTTCTGTTTAGTTTTGATTAATTTTTCTTCAAACTAGGAACATCTTTTTCTGCTTTTTTGCATGCTTGATAGTTTATTATTATTATTATTGTTATTATTATTGAATTCTAGACACTGAATTTCACCTTGTTGCATGCTAGTATTGTATTTTTATATTCTTACTAATATTTATAAATTTTGTTCTGGGACATATTTAATTTACTTGGAAATCGTTTGATCTTTTTAGGTTTTACTTTTAAGGTAAGGTATTATCAGAGAAGCATTTAGTGGAGGGTTAATTATTCCTCATGACTAAGACAAGATCCTTCTGAGTACTGTACCCAATGTTCCATGAATTATGAGATTTTCTAGTCTGGCTGGGGAAATAGCCCTGTATGAGCACTAAGCACTTTTCCTTCTAATCTTTCTGGGTGGTTCTTTCCCTAGCTTCAGGTACTTGCATGCACTGATTAGCATGCTGAATACTCAAAGGGGACCCTCCTTAGATTTCCAGGTTCTTTCTCTGGGCAGCTGTCTGTCATATTCGGGCCTCTGAATTCTATCTACTATATTTCCACGTGTATAAGACACACCCATTTTTGAAAAATTTGAGATCTAAAAATTGGGTGCGTCTTATACAGTAGTTGTGGCATTTCAAATGCCACAGATGGAACTGAGGATGAGATAATATATGAAGACAGTGATTCATCATCAGACACAGATGAGGACAAGCTAATGGATGGGAATTTTGACAGTGATGAGGAGTTGTATGAATTTTATGATGAATAAAACTTGAGTTCAGTAACTTTATGTAATACATTTTTTTTTCAAATTTTGGGCCCCCAAATTAAGGTGAGTCTTATACATGGGAGCGTTTTATACACGGGGAAAACAGTACCTTGCTTTCCTAGAGCTCCTGATGCAGAGTCTATGGACTGCCTAGCCCTCCCTAGAGGCCCTTTCCCTGTGTCCCGGCCTGGAAATTGTCTTAAGGCAGTTAACCGGGGTTTTGTGTATTTTAAGCAGAAGGGGAAATTTGGTGCCTCTATTTCAACATTGGCCAGAAACAGTAGTCTTGCCACCATTTATATTTAAAATGCTTGACAGTGTATAATGACTCATAAAAATGATCAAACTTTTGACCTATAATCCTACCTCTGAGAACATATCTTAAATAATTCTGAAAAAATTACACACACAAAAATATTCTGCACTGTGTTATTTGTAATGGAGAATTAGAAGAAATCTATGTTTAAGAAAAAGGGAGTGGTTAAAATCAAGGCATATCTATGCAGTGAAATATTTGAGGGTTCTTTTAAATGACAATTTCAAAGTATTTTCAACATTAAAAATGTTTTTTCAAGATTCCATATATCACCATCACAGTGTCATAAAAGATTTATGTGGATAAAGATTCAAAATGTCAGAGCATTTTAGGGAGATGGTATTGATTACTTGTTTTTTCTATTTTAAAGAATGTAGTTATTGTTGTATTAGAATCTGACAATTTGGAATTAATTTGATAATTATTCTTTTAAAAACGAATTACAAAATATTAAAAGCGTACAAAGATGTATGAGGAAAAATAAGGTGAATATCTGTGGACATACTATTAACCTTAAGAAATCAAAGTCAATCACATCTTTTTCCTCCCTCTAGTAACTACTACCCTCACCCTGCATGTATTAGTCTCTAATCCTTATATAGTACTGTGTATATGGTTTGCAGAGCTTTTGCAACTAGTACAGTACATGTGATTTTCTGTGATTTAATAAGGAATAATTTGATAAGGAATAAACAAATTTTATATTTGTTTTTGTTGTCGCGTGGCATATTTGTATATGGAAACAGGAGCCATCTCCTGCTGATGGACATTTAAGTTGCCTCAGTTTTTCACAGTTATAGACATTGATGTTGTAAAAACTCCTATACGTGTCTTCTTGTGCATGTGTGTATTTCTCTAGAGAGAGCACATTAGTGTGAGAGAAGTTACAGGCTTGCGAGGTCAGTAATTATGTTTTATGGAGCTCAGCTTCATAACCTCTCTCGTTTTACCTGTTCTCTGGAAGGAGGGGTGCTTTATATCTCCAGTTATATGTTAAAAGCATTTTTATGTGATTTTTAAATGAAACAACGGCACCAAAAATTGCATTATTAATCAGATCAACTGAAATTTACATGACGATCTGGAACCTTTTGGTTAATCCATACAGCTCTGCCTTAGTTGTCTAGTATTTAGGGAGTCTCTTAGGATTTCAGTTTCTAGGCTGGCACCATTCATAAGCGCTCCCTTATGCATGAAGACTCTTGGGATTTTCCTGCTGGACCACCTCAGGCTACCGCCCCTGGCTGTCTCCCTGCAGAGCTGCAGTGTGCCTGGGCTGTGCTCACGCTCACATTTGGCCCGTGCTCTGCTCAGCTTCCGGGCCTGCCTCATTGGCAACCTGTCCTGTTGCCACCAATGTTTTCACAGCACAGGAAGAATCACCTGGCTCCAGCCACCTCACTCATCTTTACCTTTTGGAAATTACTGACCTTCTCTGTGGACCGCAGTCAGTCATCACTTCCTGTTCCTTGACAAACTCTTGGGGTTGGAAACTTCTGGAACTTGTTCATCTTTTCAGGGCAGGATGAGGTAGAGAAGCCAGCTGGTTTCAAACCTTCCCCCTTTGCTCACCTCACAATTGCAAGACTGCCTCCCCAGGGGTGGGATCAAATAATGTAACAACCGCTTCTCTGCTCTAATGACCATTTTAAGTATGAACAAATGATATACCAAAAGGTAGTTGATTATTTCATGCATTTAATACTTAAATAAGAACAATAACAGAGGTACACAAAACTAGATTATGTTATAAGAAAGAGTTTTAAAATATTAATAAAAAGTATTAAATAGTACCCGAAAAAAAACAATAAAATTGTAATCTAGGTCAACACTTTATCCACTGCGCCACCACAGGTCAAAACCAATAAAATTGTTATTTAAGATATTTCCATATTGCTTCTTGATTAACATCCTCACTTGCAATTTTTTTTAATCTATGGATGAAATGAATATTACTATGGGAGTTTAGAATATGTTGTTGTGGAGATGAACGTTAAAAAAGAGTAAGGAATGTAAATTTGTGATTTCCACATTGGTGGCTGCCCAAGTGCCCACCTTAGAGAGAACCCTGATTACAAAGTGCCATTTTAACAACTAGCTCTCCAAAGTCAACAAAAAATTAGGTATTGGTTCTGCCAGACTGGTGCCAATCAGCTGAATCCCACCGCTGTGCCTAGCTGCCAGCTGTCAGCCCAGTGGCGCTATTTGACCTCCCAGGATCCCTTCCTCTGCTCTGGTCTCTCTCGGCTCATCAGAAAGAGAAAGAAAGCCTTCCTCTTCCACTCAGAAGGAAGCTTTTAAAATCAGATTCGCTGACTTTACCCTTTCCTTCTTACTAATAGGCTGTGATTTGCATGTGATTTTTTTATTTACTAATTACATAGCATTCAGCTACCTCTGCCTCCTCTGTACCCTTGCCTACACTTCCTTTTATTACTTTGCTTGGACAGAACACACTCATTTTAAACAGAGCTGTGATTTTTCTTCCTCGTGTAAGGTTGGTGCTCCCTGAGGATATATCTATTTCGGTTATCACCACTGCCTTACTCTGAGCTCCCTTGTCTCCAATTAGAGGCTTCCTCTGTGTGCCTCTTCTATCAGTTTCCCTCCCCCGCCAACAAAGTGAAGGAGAACTCTGCGTGGGGTGCTGAGGGCCACGACAATAATCAGGGGTCATCTCTTTATACATTATAGGTGCATGTCCAGCTTTTGTGTGGTCTGAGGTCCTACAACTTGGGGTACAAAAGTGAATATTTTAGAATGAGAAAATAAATGAACAAATGACAGATTATAACAGGTCTTCAGAAACATCCCAAAACTCAGAAAAAGTCTTAATATTTTTGTTAATCAACAAACAAACATACATCTAAACACAGTTGTTGTTTTTTTGGTGCATATTTTGGCTGCATGCTTACCATTCTCTTAATATTACAATGATTTGGTAGCATTTTCTATTAGAAAGCAGGATGATAATTCAGTCTTTGTTTTGTTATGGCTGATCAGAATTTGCTTTGTGTTATTAATAGTTAGAGCAGGGGTAAGCAGACATTTTCTGTAAAGGACCAGGTAATATTTTAGGCCTTGGGAGCCACAGAGCCCTGGTAACAACTAGTCAGCTCTGCTTATACAGGCAAACACAGTCATGGACAATATATAAGGTCTACCGGAAAGTTCTGTCCGTTTCTATCATAACAAGTTTCGACACGTAAGCACGTTTATTTGGCGCATGTGTGCCTCTCTATTTTTTATCACTTAATGAATACATACTGACGTAGCAAATTAACTAAAACAAAGTTGATTCGTATTAGTCTTATGTGTGAAGCGATAGTGTATCCATGGCTACTGATAAAATTCATTTATGCCACTGTAATTTTTACGACTTTCAACAAGGAAGAAATGCTACAGAAGCACGTCTGTCGCATCCACCATATTCCCTGGACTTAGCACCCTCCGACTATCACTTGTTTTTGTCCGTACAAAATTTTTTGAAGGGAAAAAAATTCAAAAATGAAGAAGATATCAAACAAGCACTGGTGCAATTTTTTACATGAAAAGATAAAACATTTTTCAAAAATGAGATATACAAATTGCCCTCACACTGGCAAGAAATCATTAATAATAATGGCAATTATATTATTTAATAAAGTTTATTGATGGTAAAAAAAATTTGTATTTTGTTTTATTCCAAAAATGGACAGAACTTTTGGTAGACCTTATATAAATTATGAGTGTGGCTTTGTGCCAATAAAACTTTATAAAAACAGGGAGTGGACTAGATTTGGCCAATAGGCTCTAATTTGTTGAAACATAATTTGCCAATCCTTGCTTTAGACTGTTTTGTGTTGTTTTTTTTTAATCTTCACAGCTCATTCAGGGTAATCTCTTGGAAGTGTCTAGGATGTTTTCCATGGAGAGTGAGGAATCTCTGTTAGTTTTCTTTCCTATGGGAGCAACGGAACTGGAGAAATAGACCACAGATACACTTCTTGTTCTTTGCATCAGAAGTTCTGGTTTTCCTCCTGCTCACATACTTGCCTCACACTTAGGACACACTGACATTGCAGTGTGACCTCTGGGCCTCCCCTGCGGTCTCACAATTGGTGAGTGGCTGCATTGGCCAGCAGGGGTATTCTGGGAGTCACTCTTCCATTGGGATGACCAGCAAAAATCTAACTGTACACCAAAGAGATGGTAAACCGTGTAAATACATCCCACTAAACCCCCACTTCACTTCTCTTCCTGGGTCCCCACATGCTTGTGATCATTCTACCACCTGCCACGGGAGAAAGTGTGATGGAGGCAGCTAGCATGGAGAGGGACCATGGTCTTCAGTGATTTCTCTTACGGTATCTTCCTTTTGCAAATTGCATGAAAATATAAGACTATGAGAACGCATTGCTAGGGCCCCTCCCGAGGTCTGGGAAAAGGGCCTGTGGGAGTGAGGCCCTGGAGTGTGCTTTACTAGCTAGCATCTCTGTCCTAGGGGAGGTATGCTTGAAGCTTACCTTTTTTTTGTGGAATGGAAACATGTATTCACTGAAAAAGTTTCAGCAAGCTGGGGAGAGGCATACTTTTCAAAGGCCTGTTCCCTCTAGGGCCCCTGAAATCATACCCCAAAGGCAGCCAACTTCTTTGCCTGCTTATTAGTTCAAGTTTGTGGGAAGTGAACTCACTGTGTCCTTTCAGTGTGTCCTTGGGCACCCGGAGTGAGTCCGCCTCTTCTTGGCTCAATAAATTAGCATGGAAGAGAGGGATACATGTTGCCGAAATTCGTCACTGACTTGGAAACCCTGCCTGCTGCAGCTCCACACTGTTCTCTGGTTTTCCAGCTGGGCTTTCATCTGACCTGCTGGAGCTCACTCTCCTGTGTGCTGCCCTGGAAGCTGGACCCCCCCGCAGAGATAGTTGCAGGGCCCTGGCAGGACTGAGAGGGTGTTGGTACACAGCATACACTGATGGAAATCATGACGGGTAGCTATGTACTTCCTAGCTGGTCTATTATTTCACCCGATAAGGCATTACCAGTAGTTACTTGAGCTTGTAAGGGACAAATGTCTATTGTCATCTCTTGCTTGGTTCTCAGAGCCTCTCTGTAAGAAACATCACCATCTCTGTTCTCCAGAGCTCAAATCACTTGTGCCAATTGTTTGATAAGAGCCAATGCTGCCTGACCTCAAGCCCAGGTTTCTTGGCTTCAGAGCTCAAGTGTGTGGCTACTCCCCTTGCCTGCTGCCTGCTTCTTCCCTTCAAGGCTGCAGTGGAGCAAGGGGTCAAGGCATTCTCCCTTCCTGATGGCTGCGGGTTCTGTCCATTTGGACTGGGCAGGTCCTTCCAAATGAGCCAAGTGAGTGTCTGGTGCTTAACAAATGCTCGTGACTGCTTGCATCATAGAGTGCACACGTCAGCCTTAGGGAGAGCTGGGCGAGTTCGCCAAGCAGAGGGGAACGCCCCTCACAGAGAGCCACACGGTGCTGGAGGCTGGAGGAGGCCCGCAGGAAAGCCACACACTGCTCTCTAATTAAAGCTTCTTTTCATAGGTTTTTCTTTTCTTCTTCTTCTTCCTCTTCTTCTTCTTTTTTATTTTGAAAAACAGCTGTCTTCTTTCTTTTTGGTTTAAGGAACATCTTTAATTAAGCAATATTTTTCAATCATTTTTTTTTCCTTTTTTGCCATTATCATCCTCCAAGGGAGACTTTTAATACATTTTTTTCTTAGCCACCCCCCCCCCAGGAAATTTTAATGACAAAGACATACTGTATATCTGTTATAGACTGCGTCCCTGAGGACCATAAATCATTGTAATATCTAAGGTATTCTTGCCCCCAAGAACCAGTCTCTCTTGGTTCTTGCTCCCATTGAGAATGCCTAGTATTTATTCAGCTTAAGTAGCTGATTACCCGTGCATTCATTGCTCAGTGTTTGTAGAACTGAAAACAAAGTGCTCATCATTGACAGCCTGTAATGACTATTAGCATGGCAAAACAATTCAGTTCTAATGAACGTGTGATTACAGCTGCCAGGGAACAGCTGTTAAATAAATAGGAGTCTAGTGCGTTGGCCAAGGAGACAGGATGGATGATGGTGAAGTTCAGGGACTCACAACCCCAGCAGCTCTCGAGGGCTGGACTAGTCTTACACCTGTTTGTACACAGGAAACATCCCCAGAACTGCTCGGACCCTGGACACCCAGGTCAGGAGGTCAGGCCCCCTGACCCTGGAGGCATTGTCTTAGTTGCTCTCAGGACTTTCTGCTATGGATATTAGGCAATTGGTCTTTAGCCAAGCAGTATTTTGATATGATTTTATTTTTACTTATGTTATTGTGGTAAAATATATATAACATAAAGTCTGTCATGCTATCCATTTTTAATTGTATAATTCAGTGGCGTTCATTGCCGTCACAATGTTGTAATACCACCACCACTATCTGTTTTCCAAACGTTTTATCCCCCCAAACAGAAACTTGTACCCATTAAGCTGTAATTCCCATTCTCTCCGCCTCCAGTCCCCTTTCTATCTCTGTGGATTTGCTTATTCTAGACATCTCTTGTAAATGCAGTCATCCCATAGCTGTCCTTTTGTGACTGGCTTATTCTACTTAGCATGATTCTTTGGTCAAGGTTCATCCATGTTGTAGCATGCAGTTGATACGATTTTAAAATATGTTCAATGTATCCATACATATTACTGTATCCATGTATGTAGAGGCCCTGAATAGGAACATAGAGCAGGGACAGAGTCCAGTGCCCTGAGGCAAAAACCACAATGGCTTGACTGACAAAATTACTGAATGCAGTATTGTGCTGAATGAAGCACAATAGGGATAGAATTAGCAATTCTGATTAATGGATAGGTGGGGGCATTTGAGCTACTTCCTTGCCCTTTAATCTGCTCTAAAGAAGTTCCCCTTCCTGACTTCCTCATGCTTGTCCCTGCTTCTATTTGTGTGTATCAATAAATACCTGTAGGAACTGGGTGTTCGGGCTCTCTCATGAAACCTGTGTAGGGGATTGTGAGGTGGTCTTCCCTAGGTCCCACCGTGCCCTCCATGTGGTCTCTGAGTAGTCTTTGTCTCCGCCACGAGTGGTGCGCTGTGTGAGGAACCAAGTGACACATACATATCTCAGTCTGTTGGAATGCAGATAACAGTGGTATAGGCACAATCAAGAGAGAGATTTGATTGTTATTTTTCTGTTTTTGAAGGAAATTTTATTCTTTCTCTTCATCTTTTTTCTTTAAACATCACCATTGCAGAGCCAATAGGTATGAATGAGTATGAATGAATCACAATATGAAGGTCTCCAATTCTTTGTCTACTATGCATGTGTTGGTTTTGTTCTAGATAATAAAATAATATCATAAAATGCATTTGTCAAACCTGTAATACTTCTAAAGAATTTAGGTTTGACTAAGCCATAGTAGGCAAATGGCGACTGCACTGTACCCCATTTTTTAAAAGCCCTCGAAATCCCGTTGTGGAGGTCCACAACAACATGATAAATCCTCTGAGAAGACACTAAGGCTTGTTTTACTTTAAAACATTATTTAATACATTGCATTATGTGACTTGAAAATAATGTTTCAAAGTTGAAATTTTAAAATTGTCTATCAAACAGGCTGAGGACTGGGAGCCACTTTTGAGATTTGGAGTTGTGGGTGGGAGCAAGCAAGCTGGGTTCGTGGGAGCTAACATCCCCTAACTTGTCCATAGCCACAGTCTTCTGCCTGCTGGACAGCATGGAACTTGGCTTTTCTTGTGTTGGCCTTTGAGTTTGGTTTTGGTTAGAAGTAGGTGCTGATATTGAGCTGGGAGAGAACCCTAAGCCAGCAGAGTTCTTAGATAGTGGTTTGGTTTAGCATGGACCAGAGGTTCACATCCCTGGCTGTGCTGGAGAGTCACCTGTGGAACGTGGACAAACACAGATGCCAGGTCCACACACAGGACCAATCAAATCAAGTGATGGGGGCGGGGCCAAGAGGGTGAGGAGGTGTGGTTTAAGGCTTCTAAGGCACCAGTGATTCCTCTGCAGCCCAGCTGGAGAGCCCTGAGTAGCATCTGCCTGGTAGCTGGCAGAGCCAGGGTAGTCTCAGGACACGGATCCTTTTCAGACGGCCGAGGGCTACACCCTGGAGAGGGCCCAGTGTGAGTCCCTTGAGATATAGATTCACTAATAGTTGGTAGGATTTTAGGAATATCCTAAATAGTGTAGTAACTTAGAAAGTTTAGTAAGTTGGTTTTTGCTTTAGGAAATTAAAATTGTAAAGGTTATGAAATCTTAAATAGAAATATGGAATTAACTTACTGTAATATACTCTGATGTTTTAAATAATGCCAAAACGTATATTTCAGATTTTTACAAAGTCACATCTGGGACAGCTAGGACTGCAGGTATAGACACCACTTATTAGTGCCCCCCGGCGCTGGACGTGTCACATTACATCCCCACAGATGGCTTTGGGAAGTAATGTTGTGGAAATGCAGAATGTTGGAGCTTGGGCAACACTGTCCTGAAAGCAGAAATGAGGGGAACCATTGATAGATCTCTTTTTTTCTCATGTCCCAGAAGCCCATCTGTCTTCTTGCAGCTAAGTGTGCCCCATTCTTTAAGTTATGGTTCTATTGTCCTTCCTCATGAAACCATCTCTAATCACACAGGCTCAAAACAGCCCCTCCCTTCTATAAATTGAGGTGTTTATGAGCTTCAACCCACCTCGCTTGGGCTTACTGGCTCTCTCAAGCTTCATGCCTCTTGCCTCTGTCACCTCAGAATACAGGTAAGCTATTTGGAGAAGATGCCCGATGTGTACACCTTTAGTGCGTCCCTTCCCTAAGCCGGGGAGGAGCTGCTTTCCGCGGGGTCACTGTCAAGCCCTTGTCGCTGACTCATGATGCCACCCCAGGTCCCTGTGGGAAGAGCAGGGTTAGATTGAGCACATGAGGTGATCAGGATGGCCCAGTCACGACTGTGGAGTCTGTTTGTGGTTCATTCCCTTTCTGGCTCTGAGATGCCTTGGGATGGCTGGGTGCTGCTCCGGGTATTTCACTGGACGTAGATCCTGACAGATCACTATAGAGCAGGTTATTAAAATGACTGTTTTTCTTCGCACAGAAAAATTAAAAGTCTGCCAACATTTTTTAGAAGCTCAAAACCTGCTCATCTATTAAACCTTTCTTCATGCCTTTGCTTTCTCCTTATCTAAAAAATGGGGAAATGTGGAATGGGAGAGACGGAGAGAGGCCAGGGAGCATGTGATCAAGGCCACAACAGCCTCCACAGTCATGGAGGCTGGGGAGGGTCTGCTTTGGACCTTTGCTGTGGGAATCTGGAATTCGACTTTGCTGCTGGTGGGAAGGTAAAGGAATAGTTCAGAAAAAAATCAGTCCCCTGTTTGGCATTAGCTAGGAGAAGAGGATGCAGGGCTTGGCTGCATAATGTCCTCGTGGGGAAGGTGATCAGAAAGAACCACCCCAATGGCACTGCTTTGGAGGCCCTGGTAGAGTGCCCTCTGTCTTCTGAGTTACTGAAGTAGCCTGCAAGCATTAAGAGAGGCCATAGGCCTGATTTATTTAAAATTTGGGGGGGACCCTTTTTTAGGAAGCAGGAATCCTGGGGTGGAGAGAGGTTAGTAATTTTTCAAAGACTGCTTCTGAAGATTTGCATTGCAAATCCTGCTAAAGATCAGCAGGGGACTTAAAACTTTGACACCTTGTTGGAGCTCTTTGTGCTGATCAAATTCTTGTCTTCAGTCTAGAATTGGCAGCTTCTTCTCCTTAATTTTCATGCAGTAATCAGTGCTGAAAGAATACTTCTTTGACAGTTGCCCCTGGGGAGAACGTGGTCTGGGCTTGTTATTTAGGGCAGACAGTTAAGTGGGAGAGAGAATAATAATAACACAGGCTCCAAGGTCTCCATTTAGTTCCAAGAATGTCAGCATTATCAACTTCTTTTCAATATTTACTGCAGGCTTCGGTGAATAATGGAAAGTGGGGGTCGGCATATCCATTTCAGAGTGAAGAAGAGTTAAGTTTTAATGGTCTGATTAAAATAAGATGAAATCCCATCTTAATGATGAATTAGCCCTTCCCAGAAGATAAGGTTTTAGTAGTGGTAATGGTTTTTCCTTCTCTGGGGAGACGTTGATTTAAGGACTCTCAGCGACTGTCGGAGCCCCTACAGTGCTCTGCTTGAGAACACAGCATCAGTCTTTGGCTTACACAGGCCCCCAGAAAGAACGGACTCCATCCAACAGCTCAGTGACACCTGCCTTGACTCCCAAAGCACAAGTCACAGGTCGACCCCTCCCACCCCTTCCCCCAAAACACCCCAAGAAACTCTAGTGATTACTGATCATTGTTTTTAGGAGAGAGTTGCCTTTAGCGAGACAATTATTCTCCAATTTTTTATACAACCAGTCTGTTTTTTCTGTACTTTTGATTGAAATAAATAGGAGTTATTTTTAGACACATTTTCAAGTGGTAAAATATCGGCTCTTCTGGAATGGCTGTAGAACAGACTTACCTTCCCACTGCCTTTTGACAAAAAAAATCGAGAGTGGGGAAGCATGATGAATGAGTCTAGGGATCCAATGTACAGCCTGTTATTAGTAACACTGGGCTGAATTCCCGAAATACACGAAGAAAGTAGATTTCAGGTGCTCTCATCACCCAGAGAAAAGGTAACTGCATGAGGAGATAGCTAATTAGCTTGACTGCAGTAATTGTTTCGCTGTGTATATGTATGTCAGATCATCATGTTGTTCACCTTAAATATGCACAATTTTTTTATTTTAAAAATATTTTTGAGAAGTTTAGGAAAGGAGAGAGAGAATGATAAAGTAAATGATACACAAGGTAGACAATGAATGAATCTGTGTGAAACGTGTATGGGCAGCCAAGAGTCCTATTCTGGCAATTTTTCATAACTCTGAAATTATATAAAAATTAAAAGTCGCCCCAAAATGAAAAAAATAATTAGTGGAAAGGTAGGTGCTATATAGAAAGGCAAACTGAAATGCTCAGACTTCAGTGGGTGGGATCTTTTTTCCATGGGAACCGCAGGGTCAAATGTACAAGGGGTTACTTAGTTTACAAACCACGCCTTGTCTAGTATGCAAAAGGGCTGCTTTGGAGTAAAATGTGATATACCTATAGTTATAACAGTGCTCTGTAAAAACAATAATCCACACTGCATTAAAAATCCTTGGCTCTACACAGTGTAACTCTCTTCAGAAGGTACTGTAGCCCTTGCATCTCTGAGCCCACTTACAGAACACGCATGACCTGTGATTTCACTGTAATTTCGGGTGAGAGGAAAGAATGGATGAGGGGCTTGTTAAAAGACCACACAGGGCAGCAGCGTTTAAAAGCTCTTTGTTTAGAAAGTCTGATGACTCTGCCAGGAAGGAATTACCTTTCAGCTTCTTTCGTGGCATTTCTGGCATCTTGGGCCAAAGGAAAGGACATGAACAAGCAGGCAAATAACTGATTTTGGGGTTTTTTTTCTAGTACATCTTTGATGTGTAAGGAATTCTTCTTTCAAAGACTATGTCTGCCTCTGGTTTGTAGAATGAATATACATTTTATATGTAAGGACTTCTCTTAAATGCAAGAGACATGTAATTAATTGACAGCTGATAGGCTTAGACTTAAAGGCCCGAGATGGTGGCAGAAGGTTCCAGAGACACAGAAACCCAGGTGGGATGGGCAAGAAGCTGAAAGGTAGGTTGGCTGGGGGTGTGCGGAGCCCTAGGCCTTATCCTGAGGCAGACGTGAGCCCTAAGGCCTTCCCGCTTCAGCTGAATTTTCAATAATTTGGAAAATTCAGTGGTAACAATATCTGTAATGGATTAGAAAAAGCGTACGTCACAGTAGGGACTCCAGCTGGGATCAGCAGTTGCTGTAACCCAGAACAAACAGTGGAAACCGGACCTGAGGCAGCGATGGTAGCAGAACAGGGTAAATAATGAACCAGCTTTCTGGTTGAAGGATTAAGAAGGGGTGTCCCAGGGAACCTGAAAGTATCAGGGGGATGGATAATGGAGGAGCAGCTCAGGAAAGTGACTTGCAGAGATGTTTGTGGAGCCCTGAGCTCGCCATAAACAGTGCACGTGCGAATCTGACCCTAAACTGCATGCAGAGAATGCTGAGAAGTGGATAGCAAGGTAGATCACTGGGCCGGTCCCAGACTGGCCAGTGGATACACATGCAGCGCCAGTCCAAGTGGCACAAGGGCTTTGAAAACTGACCCGGCGTTGGAACCGTAGCCCACGAAAGACAGGTCATAGCATGTGGCTTGAACTGAACCAGGTTAACTGCCTGCTTAAACAAAAGAGTCAACATTTTCTGTAATATTTAAACGAAACCCAGAGTCTTATAATATAATCTTCAAAATGTCCAAGACACAAACCAGAATTACCTGGCATGCAACACACTAGGATATCTCAACTTTCATGGCAAAAGACAAATCAGCAGACCCCAGTGCCAAGAGGACTGGGGATTTGTCGAATACTTTACAGCAGCTAATATAAAAATGCTTCAGGAAATAAGCGTGACAGACACTGTTGCCATAAATGGAAAGATAGAAAGTCTCAGCAAAGAAAGATATAGAAGGTATAAAGAAAAAAACCAAGTGGAGAATTTAGAAATGAAAAATATAATAAGCACAATAAAAAAACTCACTAGATCATTTCAGTAACAGATTGGAAATAATAGACCTAAATTCAGATACACCAATAATTATATTAAATGTAACTGGCCTAATCACAATAATTAAAGACATAATCAGACTGAGTAAACAGAGTAAGACCCAGCTAAATGCTGCCTGCAAGAAACCCACGTAATGTTATATGTAAGACAGTTTAAAAGCAAAAGGGTACAGAAATATATAATCATGCAAACACGAATCAAAAGAAGGCTATACTAACATTAGAGAAGGTAGACTTTAGAATAAAGAAAATGGCAAAGGATAAAGAAGGACATTATAATGATAAAAGGGTTAATTCACACAGAATTGGAAAACCTAGACCTTCAAAAGTCATGAAGTAAAAACTAAAAGAACTGAAATAAGGAATGGAAAACCCTCAGTTATAAGCTGGAGACTTCAACACACTTCCTCTTGGTAAGTCAATAGGACTGGTAGACTGAAAATCAGCAAGGCTAAGGAGGAACGGAGCAGCACCATCTACCAGCTAGTTCTAATTGGCATTTTGAGAGCACCCCACACAGCTAAAGCAATATGGAACTCTTCTCAAGTGAGCATCACACATTCACCAAGAGAGACCGTATCCTGGTGTCCTAGGTCACAGCCAAACTTCAAAGACTTGAGATTGTCTGTTTTTGACCATCATGGAATTAAACAGAAGGATAACAGGATTATTTCCAGCTATTTAGAAAGTAAACAACATACTTCTAAACAGTCCATATGCTGAAGAAAATTTCTTAATGGAAATTAGAAAATATTTTGAACTAAATGAAAATGAAAATATAAAATATCAAAATTTCTGGAATGTGACTTGACCAGTGGTGGTGCAGTGGGTAGAGCGCCATCAAGGTCACTGGTTCAAAACCCGAGGTCATCAGCTTGATCCTGGGGTCACCAGCTTAATCCTGGGGTTGCTGGCTCAAGCCCAAAGTCGCTGGCTCAAGCCTGAAGTTGTTGGCTTAATCTCTGGTCAAGACACATATGAGAAGCAATCAATGGATATACAACTAAAGTAGAGCAATGAGTTGATGCTTCTCTCTCTCTCTCTTCCTCCCTCCTCTTCCCTCTATCCAACCTTCCACTTTCTCCTTCTCCTCTTCCTCACCCTCTTCCTCTCCTTCTTCCTCTCCCTCTTCTTCTTCCTCTCCCTCTCCCTCTTCCTCTTTTCCTTCTTCTCCCCCTCCCTCTTCCTCTTCCCCTCTCCCTCTCCCTCTCCCTCACCTCCTTTCCTCTCTGTCAAAAATTTTTTTTCTTGAGATGTGGTTGAAGTAATGAATAGAGGAAAATTTATAGCATTACATGCTTAAATTAGAAAAAAATCTCTAATCAATAATATAAACACCTTAATAAACTAGGATAGAAAAAGAAGAATAAAACCACAATTGGAAGAAAATAATGAAATAAGAATAGAAAATAATGAAATTCAAAACAGAAAAACAGTAGGGAAAACTCAGTTAAACAAAAAGAAAAATAAAATGTTTGAAAAGGAAAATAACAAGCAATTGATGACAAAGAAAAAAAGAAACTAATTGCCAACATCTGGAATAAAGAGGGGATATAACAACAGCCCCCACAGACATTGAATGAAAAATAAGAGAATTCTGTGAACAATTCTGAGCACATAAAATTGATAACTTAGTTGAAATGGACAAAGTCCTTAGAAACCACAAACTACTAAAACTCAGCCAAAATAAAATAGATAGCCCAACTAGCCCTTTTACTATACTTGATATTAGCTATGATTATTATATACATTTAATTTGCAGTTCATCTTCTGAAAAAGGAATCTCCAGGTCCAGATGGCTTCCTGGCGAATTCTACCAAACATTTAAAGACAAAATAAAGCCAATCTTATACAGTCTCTTCCAGAAAACAGAAGAGAAGGGAATGTTTTCCAACTCATTTGAGAAGGCCAGTATTACATGATATGAAATGAGGCAGAGACAGGATACTACAGGCCAAGATCTCTCATGAACCAAGTTGCGAAAATCCTCAGCAAATGATAGCCAGTCCAGCACTATATGAGAAGAGTGATGCACCGTGGCCATGAGGGAATGCAAGGCTGATATCGTAGTTGAAATTCACTCTGTGTAATGTCCACCAAACAGTGTGAAGAAAAGGCACAGAGAATCAGTTGAAATAGAATAAGCATTTGACAAAATTCACATTCATTTATTATTTTAAAACTCTTAGCAAACTAGAAATTGGGTGGAACTTCCTCACCTTGATAAAGACCAATGTACAAAAACCTACACCTAACATAATTGATGGCAGAAGACTGACTGCCTTCTTCCTGAGATTGAGAATAAGACAAGGCTGTCCACTTTTCAGCACTCCAGTTGAACATTCTACCAAAAACCTTAACCATTGTAAGAAGATGGAATGGGGGGTATAGATTGGGAGGGACAAAATAACACTGTTCATCAAAGACAGCCTTATTTTCTCTATAGGAATATCAGGAAATCTACAAAAACAAAACCTAAAAAACTCATAGAATTAATACATTTAATAAAGTTATAAGATGCAAAGTCACACAAAAATAAATTTTACTTCTCTATGCTGTTAATAAATAGTTGGGAATGGACAAGATTTAAAAATATTTCCAATAGCTCCAAAAAAATATGAGCTACTTATATAAATCTGGCAAAATACCCAGATATAAGACCTGTAGTTAAAAATGACAAAACAAGAGTTATGTGTTTGGGTCCTCTGCTCATTTTTTAATTGGATTGTTTGTTATTTCGTTGTTGTTGAATAGTGTGAGTTCTTTGTATATTTTGGATCAGGGACCAATATCTTCACATAGGACATTTTAGAAATGAAAATCTAGTATCATGTGGCAATAATGGAAGGGAACTATGAAAATGAATTTAATGAAAGCAAAGCAATGTTATTAAATTCGAGTTGTCCATGCCTCTCAATCTGAAGTTGTTTTCTCGCCATTGAAAAGTGCTAAGAGGTGTGTCCAATACATTGCAAGTAAATCAAGGAATGAAGATTTACTTCTGCAGGCCAACTAATGGCCAGGAAGACAACTGATTAAGGACTTTTGTCACTATAAAAAGAAAATGACAGAAACACTTATGAAAACAATCAGAGAAGATCTAAACTCATTGATGTAGTAGCCTCGCAGTTAGAAGCTTCAACATAGGTCAATTCTCCCATAATTCATCTACACATTTCATGCATTTCCCATAATACTTTCAGAAAGACTTTTTTTGATTTTGTAGATTTAAACAAGCTGCTTCCAAAATTTATATGAAAATGACAAAGGACAAGAATAGCCAAAATTTTTGTGAAAAAGAAGAATGACATTTTAGGAGGCATGCTACCTGATTTTAAAGCCAGTGATTGTAGTAAACAGGTAATGTGGGAATGGCAACAAGACAGATAGACCAGTGTCATAGCACAGAGAATCTACAAGTAGATCCGCACAAATATAGCCCATGGATTTTTTGGGGAAAATTTGTAAAAGCAGTTAAATAAATAATCATCTCTGTAACAGATAATGTTAGATCAGTTGGATATCTATAAAAGAAACCAAACACCTGAATCTAAACCTTACAATTTATATTCTAATTATTTTAAAATTGATCATGTACTGTATATAAATATAAAAAGTGAAGCTATAAGAATTTTAGAAGAAAAAGTTTTTATCACTTTGGGTTAAGCAAAGGACCCACTCTCCCACTTTGTCTTTGATATTCTATCAACGTGTACTTCTGCTCAATAGATAATTGATGTTTGACTTCAGTGAGGTGGTTTACACGGCTAACATTTACTGAGCTGTTATTCTGACTCAGGCAGTGTTCTAACTCAGTTCCTACAACATCCTTGAAAAAACAGGCATTACAGTATTATTAGCTCATTTTTGAGATAGGGAAACTGAAGCACAGGAAAATTAATTAAGGTGCCTAGAGTAAAGTCCACGAGCCAGGCCGTCTCATAGTAGATCGGGCTGTTACCCACCACTCTGTTCTGACACTCTCACCCTCCTCACCCTACTTGAAAATGTGCATTACTAATATTCGTGACTCCTGTGACCCAGACCATCTACTTTTTGTTTGTTTCGTTTTTTTCCTGTGAGTTTTATTCATAGACCCACATATAGAATGGTGGTTTTTTTGCTGTTGAAGCCAGTATTAACCCACTTGAATCTGGTATTTAGCGCCATCTTGTGTTTGGAGTGGCTTTTTTTATAGAAAGCAGTGCTTTAGCACTTGAGCTAGGGAACAAAAGATTGAGTGGGCAAGCTGTTGATTACCCAGCTTATTATCACAAATCAGTGTAATCAGAAACTTGAATTCCACCAGACAGAAACTTTCTGGTGACTTTTTGTCTGAAATGGTATCAGTTAATAGAATCTTGGAGAGAAACATCATAAAGAGAAAACAATATTCAAGTTGCCTTATAAATCTTACGTTGCCTTCCTTTTTTTGTAGCAGTGTCCTGGTTTCCTGGGCTTTCTGCAGTCTAGAGGCTCCGAGAGGTTAGGATGAAGAGCGTCATTTCTGCCAGTCAGCCTTGGGGAGAAGGTCCGGGGGATGTACCTGCCACAGCCTGATGAGTCTGTCGTGTTTCTCTCTGTGCTATTAGGCTGCTGTAGAAGAAGATGTTAAATCTGCTTCTAGATTTGCTTCTTTAAAATATTTTTAATTTTATTATAGCTTACATTCAGTATTATTTTGCATTAGTTTCAGGTGTACTGCACAGTGGTTAGACAATCATATAATTTACAAAGTGTTCCCTGCCCATATTCCCAGCACCTACCTCTTCAACAGTGGCACTCAAATGGGAGGACTGTAGTGTAAATCCCCCCTCCCTGGGGATTTGCCAGTTGGTTTGGAAGGGAGAGGAGGAAAGAAAGGGGGGAAAGCGAAAATGGGGCAGGATGTGCTGAATTCTCAGAGCTGGGAGGGGTACACGGCTAGTAAAAAATTCTAAAAACCAAAAAAAGCACCTAACATTCGGCATTATACAGTCTTACTTTGTTCTCTTTCCTCTATTAGTTTACTTTTCTATTCTAGAGGTAATAGCTCATAATGGAAAAGTGGGAAAATAGGAAAAAATACATCCAAAGAACACACACACTATCACAATGCATAATATATTGTGGTTTTCCTTTCCTTCCATGCATGAAGATTTTTGTGTTTAATTGAATTATGTGATTTTTATTCATAATTTTCTACATTTTAATTTTTATTATAAACATTTCGCAGTTTAGGACCTAGCATTGGTAAATTACTGTGTATGCTGAATTTTAGAGCTATGATAAGTATTATAGGTTTTAATTGATATTCTGATATTGTAGATGACGCTTAATTGAGCACCTTTGTATCATCCCCCCCCTTTTTTGTTTTGTTTTGTTTTGTTTTGTTTTTACAGAGAGAGTCAGAGAGAGGAATAGACAGGGACAGACAGACAGGAATGGAGAGATGAGAAGAATCAATCATTTGTTTTTCGTTGTGTATTGCGACACCTTAGTTGTTCATTGATTGCTTTCTCATATGTGCCTTGACCGCAAGCCTTCAACAGACTGAGTGACCCCTTGCTTGAGCTAGCGACCTTGGGTCCAAGCTGGTGAGCTTTGCTCAAACCAGATGAGCCTGCACTCAAGCTGGCGACCTCGGAGTCTCGAACCTCGCTCTATCCACCGCGCCACCGCCTGGTCAGGCCTCTTTAACATAGGGTTATTTCCTTAGGATAGCATCCTAGCATCCTCCAGTCACAGTGACTAGGGGAGGAACCTGGAGAGGACTTTCGGCTCCAGTGTGGGTACAGAGGAGTCTGCTCGTCCTGGCCGGAGGTGGGCTCAAAGGGCTTGGGGGTACATTTCCTCTTTTCAGAGCCTCAGGTATTTCCTTTTCGTGTGGGGATAATAGCTGCCACTGCACAGTAGGGCTGTTGTATTAATAACATGTATAAAGTCCCTCCTCAGAACATGGCACACAGGAGGCACTAAATATGTACTGTAGTATTTTAAAAACAATTATAGCACTAAGTAGTCTTAAAACAGGATTTGTACCAGTTTGCCGCACCACTGGTGATGTATAAAGTTACCTGTTGAACCTCGCTAGCGATTAATAACCTAATCATTTCTTTTAAAATGATCTTTGACAACTTAAGTAAAACTACCTCAATATTGTTTTAATTTATATTTCTTCAATTAGAGTAAGAACAAACAACTTTGTGTATTACTGTAAACTAGCTTGTCTCTCTTATGAAATACTTTTGGCTTTCTTTTTTCTCTTGGCATTTAGTATTTTTTTTTAAATCAATTTGTAGTAGTATTTATACATTTTTGAACCTTTATCATATTTGTTGTCATATGTCCTTTTATCTTATAATCTTTTTATATCAAACTTTGATTTTCTTTTTATGTAACATACATATTTCTCATCCAGATGAGAAGTAGTTGTAATCATGATGCCTTCATTATACAGTCTATAGGTGAATATTATATTGAGTCTATGATATTTTATGCAAAAAAATGACAGTATTATGTATTTATTTCCAATCATACTACCTCTTACCATTTTTCTTGTCATTAATTTTGGCTGGAATTTTAGAGCAGTGTTAAATAATCAGGTCATAAGGCTTCATTTTTAAATGATTCCTGATTTCAATATGAATTTCATCATTACATAAAATAAGAGTCTGTTATTTCCCAAAATATGCTGTTTATTGTATCAAGGATAGGTTTAATTAATTTTTAAAAATTTTTTGAGCTTTTATCTATTTAGGAGCATAATTTCTTTTTCAGAATGATTATATGGTTGTGTTATCTGATCTTTTGTTGAGTAGGGTAATAATGATTTTCTAATATCACACATATATTTGTATACTTGGAATTAGTGTTACTCACTAGTTTGTGTTTTACTTTTCTCAACTAACACCATTTTGTATATAGACTGTTTCCTACAACCTACATATAAACTTGTGAGAAATGCCTCAGAGGAAAAAAATGCAAGAAAAATACATTAATATATTAGGAATGATTGACTTAAATTATGGGATTATGAATTATTTTCACTTCACTCCTCTGTGTTTTCCAGTTTTCTAAAATGTGGTGTCCTACCATTACCATAAAAAAAAAGTGTTGCCTAAAAACGTCAATGCCATGCCAATTAATTATGGGTGAAATGAGACTTAGGAGACCAGACATGATTTTAGGGAGCCCACTTATTTAGAGTATGTTGTTCTGCTCATTATCTAGGTTATTTTGATGTTAAAGGAACAATAGAATTAACATATTTTTTAATAGTAATAACATTTGGATTTTCTTTTTGATAATGGCAAATATGGTGACTGTATTTTTCTTGACTAAGAATTTAGGACTTTGTATCTGAAAAATGATATTTTTCATGATTTCTGACATTTTACCATCTGAAAATCTCTGAAAGGAATTATGAATAATATTTAAATACATGTGTATCTTTTATCTAAAGGATTCAAATAGTATTGGCTAGGGATGTTTCTGCAGCCTCCGGGACCTGCCTGGCCACAGGCTGGGCCAACTTGACAGGTTGCTTTTGGAGACTTCTGTCCACTTGGCCTCGGCAGGAGCCACGACCCAGACACCATCGTGTGGATATCTTTGCCTGTCTAGGACTGCGCACAGATATAGAAACATAAAAACATGCAGTTATACATCAAGACACAGAGAAACAGCAATCACTGGATTGGTACCTTAATTGTATCCTCCAGACACCAGGAATAGCCCTTGTTTCTTCTGCTGCGGTCAACATTTTTCCCTCTGAAATGAGATTTTGCTCATTTCAGGGCCCAGGCATTCTCTTCACATTTGGTTCTTAACCTGCTGTGTCCTTAAAGTATGAAACCCTCAACTGACATAATATATGTTGAAAAATATGTTCACATGGACAACCATAATGTCTCCTTGCTTCTTTCTCTTCTCTGTAGCTTTGGGCCAGATCATGTTATACGTGGATGGGATGAACGGAGTAATAAACCACAATGAAACCATTCAGTGGCTATACACTCTCACTGGGTCAAAGGTAAGAGAAGACTCTGGCTGACCTTGGTTTTGGTATCCTACACCCTTCTTTCTGTTACCCCGACTGAGGTGGTTTTGCAGAAAGAAATTCTTTTCAACTGGGTTCCAGCCTTGTCGCAGTACACATGAGGACTCCTGTTTTATAGATTTAAAATCGCAGTCACGTTGCAAGGGTGTATGCTTTTAATGCCTTTTCAGTTTTCTTCTTTTAAGTTTGGTCAAAATGCTTTCAGCACCTCTGGTTCTTTAATGTTTAATTTAAAATTTATATCATAACTATAGCATCAGTCTTACCTGCTGTATTTCATCTTCATATACATTGTTACATATTTACATGTTGTACAGATGTATATGCATGTTCCTATATGTGGATGAAAGAATTTCAAACTGCCTTTCAGCTCTACCATTATGAAAGTAATCAACATTTATGAAAGATGTACCAGACAACAGACACCATAGTAAGTTGCTTCACAAGCATTGTCTCCTTTAACCCGCTTGAGATCATGATGAAGCCAATGATGTAATCCCCATCTTGTAGTTGGAGAAATAATGCTTAGATATGAGACTCTATCTGATTTCCTCCATGGGGATTGGCACATGTCTGCCAGCCGTGCCTTGGCTGTGAGGCCCTCGCACTGTGGTAGTGCTGTGCCTAATCCTTGGGATGTAGAAGAAAGAGGAGGAAGTGATCCTCTTCCAAGCAGGAGCAAATAAACTGAGGCTGGACTGTGGTCAGCTTTTGAGCTGAAGTGGGGCAGGGCATCATGGAAGAGCTCAGGGTGACTGTCGTGGCAGCAGAGTTAGGGAGAGGAGGGTCACGGGCCTGGATAGGGGATTTGAACCTGACATAAGCAGGTCACAGAATCCACATAGCTGTCCGGGGGCCCCTGTAGAGCACATGGCCAGCCCTGAGGTCCCCATCCCTGCATTCACTGTCACGCTACTTTGGGAAGCTGTTACATGCACCCGTGCCATGCTCCTGGTGGGAGCCATATCGTTTGGCTTTGCCTCACTCACAGCTTCTGCTTCTCAAGAACTCTGCTGGGCTTCAGGAGTGCCCAGCCCTGATCTGACTTTGTGTCAAGAACAGATCTCGCTTGAGGCTGTGCCTTTTTTTAGACTTGTAGATCCCTGGTGACTGAGCCCTGTATGGGTGGGAGGGCCTGCCCTCTGTAAATGGCCCTGGTATCCGTGCCCGTGGGGTCTCAGGTTGACCCTTACATCTTCTCTCAAGGTATTTTTTCCTGATATTATTGATAATGGAATTTTTCCTCATTTCATAGCAAAAATAGCCATAGTTTTTCTCAGGAGACTGAAAACGTTCTTTTTTTATGTGGCTTTGTTTTCTATGGAAAATGGCGCTTACTCTATTTATAAACGGCTGGGGTGACCTTAGAAGCTGAGCGGAACCGCGAGCGCACTGGTTCGTCCGAGCCAGGCTGGGGGGAGATTTATATCTCGCACCCTGCTTCGGTGTGTTCTGGCTTTCCCTGCCTTCCACTGGAGCCTTCCCGAGCCCCCACGTGCGCTTGGCACTGCTTCCCCCTCGCGGCTTCTGGAGGGTCTCAGGACCCCCAAAGCCAGGGAAATGAAGGAGATTTTGCCATAGAAATGGACGTTTGGTACATGTCATGGCTGAAGTAAGAAATCTTTATAGCTGTATTATGGTTGCAATAAAACACCAAAAACACCAACAGTCAGCCCTGTTTATACCAAATTAAAACCTTGCATGTTAGCCCTGGCTCAGTGGTAGAGCGTCGGCCTGGCGTGCGGGGGACCTGGGTTCGATTCCTGGCCGGGCACATAGGAGAAGCGCCCATTTGCTTCTCCACCCCCACCCCCTCCTTCCTCTCTGTCTCTCTCTTCCCCTCCCGCAGCCAAGGCTCCATTGGAGCAAAGATGGCCCAGGCGCTGGGGATGGCTCCTTGGCCTCTGCCTCAGGCGCTAGAGTGGCTCTGGTCGCGGCAGAGCGACGCCCCGGAGGGGCAGAGCATCGCCCCCTGGTGGGCAGAGCGTCGCCCCCGGTGGGCGTGCCGGGTGGATCCCAGTCGGGCGCATGCAGGAGTCTGACTGTCTCTCCCCGTTTCCAGCTTCAGAAAAATACAAAACAAAACAAAACAAAAAAAAACACCTTGTATGTTTCCAGTAGGATCAGTGACCATTTTTTAGCCGATCCTCAGAGAGGGGAGGCGGAGAGAAGATACATAGAGGAAAGACACAAAGGAGAGAAGGGAGGCGATGGGATCTGATGAGAGCAGAGACCACAGGCGGGGGGTAGGGAAAAGGGGAGAGAAACGAAAGGAAACAGCTCTCACCGGACGCACCTGTCTGCTCAGGGGATCGGAGAAGACTCGGAGTCTTCCCTGTTGCAACAGCATCTCGTCGAGTTTTTTTAGAATCATTCTGTAAGGAAAACAACTAAAAAGGGACACACAGGAAAATCCTTATTGCATTTCTAAATACCATGAAGAAATCGTCAAATGAAAAGCCCTCAAGAATGAGTATGTAGGAATTCTGCGTCCGGGCTCCTTCTGTGGCACGTGCAGTGTCCGGGACCCTGGGCGTCTGCCCTCCGGCCCTCTGAGCTGGGACATTGGCGTCTTTCTTGGGGCAGCAGTTCAGGATCAGTGCTGGTGTTTGTCTCCATCTTCCATTTTTCCCAAAGGAAGGTCCATAGTAGTCTCTGGCTCCAGATAATAGAGCCAAGGGTCAACCTCAACCCTGTGGCTATGGTGTTAGGAAGGGGACCATGGGTGATGCCCCACAGCGCAGCTTGTGTTCACGCATTGTGACGTCAGGTGACACTGCAGGGTGTGCTCAGTGTCAGGCTTGTGGCCAGCAGTCAACAATGGCAGCAGCTACTGAGTTTGTTCTCAGAGCAGTTCTAATGGGATCACCTCTTCTTTACAAAACCTACAGGGTGTCCCTGACACGCCCCCCCACCCCATCTGGGTAGCGAGGAAGCTGCGAGCAGAGAGGATGCACCAACCTCAGGCCCTTAGGCTTCGAGAAGGTAGCCTCGGTTCCTTCCTTAAACATATAAATTTGGCAGTATGGCCACAAGAGGTTTTCCCAGTTCAGATGCAGTTAAGAAGTCAGAAAAGCCAGGGGCCCTACAGGCTTTCTTTTGACTAAGAATCAGACTTATCAGAACCCAAATGGTTTACCTCAAGATCCTGTGGTTTTACCTTAAATAGGCACAGAGTTGATCAGGAAACCCAGGTTAGGGAAACCTTGTCATCCTGTCTTCATAATTCTTCATTTTTCCTTCCATGAAAGGCAACAGGCTGGGCTTCTGCAGTTTGCCAGAGGGTCATTATGCAATGCATATTTGCAGATATTTGAGACTCATAGAGGACAAAATGATGTGTTTGCAGCCAATAATTACTTTTTAAAAGAAAGAAAAAAGTGTTTTCAATAAAGTGTTTTATTCTATTTACCAAAGTCCACCTTTAAATTCCACAGTCAGCGGTAACAAGCAGATGCCCACCCCGTGACTTCTCACATGGCATGAAGTTTTTTTCTCTTCCTACATCTGGAAGTCTAATTAATTGGAGTAAGATGCTTCAGCTTATATGGCACAGCCTTTTGTCACTCTAACAAGGCATCTGTCTCTCTGTGTGTCTATGGATTCCCTTCTGTCCCATGGGGGAGGCCCTAGGAACCCCCTAACTTCTTCTTCCCTGTCTGTGGTGCTATCCACCACGGCTCTCTCTGTTCTCTCTAGTATTCTGTCAGCCCCATTGAAACTAACTCCTCCAGCTGTGCCCTAGGTTGCTGATCACAGATCTCTAGATACCCTTTGTACCTGTGTGAGGTTAGCCATGCTTCCCTTATGCCCAGCGCCAGCAGGGCTACTCCACCGGAGCTGAGGGAAGCCCTGGTCACAGCCTGCTTTCAGACACATACCTCCACATACTCTTACACACATCAGAGAGCCATTCTCTCTCTCTCTCTCTCCCTCTCACGTGTGCGCGCGGGCACCCCCCCCCCCCCACACACACACACACTGGGGACACTGCTGACATTTCTTGTTAGGACAGTAAGGTGATGAAGGTGATAAGTAACATATGCTGTACAGATGGAGTGGCAGAGGGGGAGAAATGGACAGGGATAGGAAGCTAAGGGCTAGAGCAGTATCAAACCTGTGAGGTGATGAGGACAGGTCAAGAGTCACATTGGACAGAGGATAATGGAAATATGGAGACCTTTTGAGGAATAGCTTTCTAGGATTGGATATCTGAATATGGAAAAATATGAGCAGGAATCAAAGACGGGGGTCGCAGCTTTGAATCTGAGCAGCTAGGATTCTGATAGGAGGAGAGAAGTTGGAAATTGGAGCTCCTCAGCAGGAAGGCTTCAATGCGCTGGTTCTGAGATGAAGGCAGGGTCCCCAAGGAGAGCTCAGCAGATGCATCCAAGGTGCCAGGTGCTGAGGGAAGTGCTGGCTGGTGAGCCATTGAATCTCGGAGTCACTGGCATGTCACTGCTGTGTAAGGTACTTCGATGACCCACGTGTGGATGAGATCTGAAGTGCTTTTTGAGATACATACTATAAAATCACAAAATCCCAGTCTTGGAGAGGTGACAAAGTCTTGCTGAAGGTGTTGCTGACATTCGCCAGCCAGTCCTGATAATTAATGCCAGCCGCCATTGTTAGACACCGGAATCGGCGGAAAGCCTTCCTTACTGGGACCTGCATCTACCTCTCTGTCGTGAACAAATGCTGCGCACTGCCTTCTGAAGCCACGCACTCGCTTCTCCATGGAAGTTGGGTTTTTAGAGGCAGCTACATTATCCTGTCCAAGCTATAAGCAATGGTTTCCACAGGTAGTTCTTGGGTACGTAATTTGTGATTCCTCATCATACAGGTTACTAACTTTTCTGCCCGTCCTGTACAAAGACTAGCAATGCGGCAGCCTCCTGGGACACCGATACCACATCTTTCCTCCACAGATCCCACCTCTGATTCATTAGGGCTTCTCAGCAGCCGCTCTGGGTGCCGGCTCAAATCAAACTGAGACTCCACTAACCTCCCAGGTTTTTTTCACACGGCCGGGTTTGCCAGTTTCTCCCCATCTGCATCTCTGCGGCTGTTTGTCACCTAAAGGCAGGGCTTTCCCTTTGATTCCAGGCCAGAGTTCCAACCCCAAGATAATTACATGAATTTTTCTTTGGCCATTCATCATATTAATCTGTTAATCTTGGTTTGATTTAACATAAATTTAATAAGCAGAACTTCTGTGTCATTGACCAAAATGTCGGCAGAGGCGAGGTGCATAATAATCCAGTGCAGCCTGCAGGTTGAGACCGATCAGTCCAGGCATGCTCGGATCACCTGGTGCAGTCGGCGAGAAGACACCTAACTTTGTGACCATGCGCTCTCGTTTCTCCATTGAGTTGACAGGCCTTCCTGAAGTCAAGTTATACTGCCTCTGGTGGTAAGTGCAGAGCTTTAGGGTCAAGCCTACCTGTGTGATCCTTTGGGTAGATTATTTTTCATCTTTAAAATGGAGATAATAATCTATAAAGTGTAATCATGATAAGGAAGAATATGTATAACACTGAGCATTGTAACGGCATAGAAGTGCCCAGTGTTGTGAGCTAACAACTCTTTCCACAAGTCCACCAACCTCTTACCTGTTAAAAAAGAAGATGTGCTCAGGGGCCAGGACCAGCTCACCTGGAAACCGGTGGTCCCAGTGTTTTCCTGTCTTTTCTAAGTGCTCATGAGACACTCATCCCCTGATCATCTGGAGCATATTGCCAGAGATCAAGAATGGATCTAGTAAAGTGTGGGATATGATGTTTAGACTTCCTCTTTAATCTTTTTCTGAAAATTGGGGTAGTTAACTCTTTATAGATTTTGGCAACTCTTCTATTCTCTCCGTTGTCTCAAGATTTACTAATTTTGACTTTGAATAGTTTGAGTGCCTACCTTGTAAATTCTTAATAGTGTTATGAAGAATCCTTTTAATTGATGTGTCTAAATGTACAAAATGAAATGAAGTTTCTATCTTGATAAGCATAATTATCTGAACTCCCATTCTCACTATAACAGGTCACATGTTATACTATCATTTAAGTCACATTATTTCCAAGGTCCTTTAATCTCTGTGTCTTCACATTGGGAAACAGATTGTATGTCTTCACTGGAATCATTTTATCATCAATAGAATGCTTAAGGTTTTACATCTGACTTCTGTCCAGGAAAGGAAAGTTTTAGGCTTTAATGTTTTCAGTGACATAAAGAATATGATTTGCGGCCCTGGCCGGTTGGCTCAGTGGTAGAGCGTCGGCCTGGCGTGCAGGAGTCCCAGGTTCGATTCCTGGCCAGGGCACACAGGAGAGGTGCCCATCTGCTTCTCCACCCCTCCCCCTCTCCTTCCTCTCTCTCTTTTCCCCTCCCGCAGCCAAGGCTCCACTGGAGCAAAGTTTGCCCGGGCACTGAGGATGGCTCTGTGGCCTCTGCCTCGGGTGCTAGAATGGCTCTGATTGCAGCAGAGCGACGCCCCAAGATGGGCAGAGCATCACCCTCTGATGGGCATGCTGGGTGGATCCCGGTCAGGCGCATGCGAGAGTCTGTCTGACTGCCTCCCCGTTTCCAGCTTCGGAAAAATAGAAAAAATAAAAAATAAATAAAATTTAAAAAAAGAATATGATTTGCATAGGTAAAACTTTTATTCATTTCTTTTTCCTCATTGTTTTTATTGGGCAGTGTATATTGACATATTATTTAAGTTAACTGATTCTTTGCTCAGCTGTGTACTTAGGAAGCACATTCTTCATGGCTTTTATTGTGCTTTTTATTTCTAGCATTTCCATGGATCTTTCTTATAGTTTGCCTCTGCCAAAACTTCTTATCTGTTCATGTGTGGTGTTCGCCTGTCCAGTAGAGTCTTTAACATATTAACAATTGAATTACGTAGTTCCAACATTGAGTCAAATCTAAGGCTGGTTCTGTTGATTGCTTTGCTTCTTTGACAGCAAAGGTGGGAACTTGGGGGCTTTCTTGCTCTTTTGTACATCTTGGAATTTTTGGTTGAAAGCTTGATGTCATGAAGAGGGAGGTCGATATGGACTGAGGTCAGTGGTATCAGTGTCTACAAATGGGCAGGTCTGTAATTCTGAGATGTTAGAGGGGAGCGGTTGGTTGTCAGTCCGCTCCTGTGTGGATCTGGGTTTGGGTTTGTTGTTGCTGTGTCGTCTTCAGTGCACCACCAGTTGCCTGGCTTCTTAAAGCACTCTCTTGTGCTTAGAGTGAGTGCCGGTTTGCTAGAATGTTTGTCAATGGTTCCTTTCTTACTCTGAGCTTTAGGGAGGGTCTCTCTCTATTCCTCTGCTCCTTTCTTAGTGACAAGCTACTGTCGTTTGGTGCTTGTTCGCCTGGGGATGCTGGCCTGGGCTTGCTCTGTCCTTTCTGGCCCACATTAGTCTTTAGCAGGGTCTTGTGGCCAAGCAGTCTCCACGATCCTGTATTTCCCTTGGTAGCAGAAGACTTTGAAAAAAATCTAGGTTTTCTGCCCCTGCCCCAGGAGTTGTAGTCTTCCCCCCCCCCCCCCCTTCACCACCTGTGCTGCAAGGACAACAAGATTTTCGGCCCCTTCCTGTGGCTCATGGCTTTTGTCTCACAGAGGAGGAGGCTGTGTGTGGTTCTCCGCCTTTCCAGGTGGGCTGGTGGCTGCTCCCTTCCTCCTGGGGGGGTTGTTGCTGCTTTTCTGGTAATCTGTCCACACACAGGCCTGCACTATGGGGAGGTGTTTTTAGGTCTCTAGCTGTCCCCTAGGTCTTCTTCATGAGTGGCATCAAGGTCATTGGAGAGCACTGGCAAGCGGATGCTGAATTTCTCTATGTCTGTAGTTCCTGGGAGTTCCATATTCTTACGGTAGTCCATGCTAAAGTCCAGGCCTTTTTAAAATTTTTCACTTTTTAAAATTTAATTTTATTTATTTTTCTGGTGACAGAGATGGAGACAGAAAGAAGGACAGACAGACAGGAAGGGAGAGAGATGAGAAGCATCAATTCTTTGTTGCAGCACCTTAGTTGATTGCTTTCTCATATGTGCCTTGACCAGGGAGCTACAGCAGACTGAGTGACCCCTTGCTCAAGTCAGCAACCTTGGGCTCAAGCTGATGAGACTTGCTCAAACTAGATGAGCCTGTGCTCAAGTTGGTGACCTCAGGGTCTCAAACCTGGGTCCTCCTCATCTCAGTCTGATGTTCTATCCACTGCTCCACTGCCTGGTCAGACCCTTTTGCAATTTGTTAAAGCTATTATCTGTGTTTTCTCTTACTGCATGGTCTGGAGGCTCTACCTTCCTTCCCTGCTCTGCTTCAGACGGGCCATTTTGGTGTCTCATCTTTTCCTGGTGGAATGCAAGCTGTTGCTCCTTAGAGTTCAGACTGTGGGTTGCCCCGAAACCTCAGGTTTCTAATGGACTCCCCAAAAGTTATGATTTTAATGATTATTTGGCTTTTCTTATTGTTAGGTTTGGAGTTGACATTCTTTGTGGCTTTCTAAGTAGAAGCCAGAGGTCTAATTTTGTTGATTGAAAAACACTATGAATATATTCAATACCATGGATCTACTCAACCAAGGAATTCTACTGCATTTTTGAGTTTAATATTTCCAAATTACTTGAATTAATATGTATATTATTCATATAAATTTAGATTAAAAGTCATTTTTATGGCCTTAGCAGTTGGCTCAGTGGTAGATCATCAGCCCAGTGTGTGGATGTCCTGGGTTCAGTTACCACCAGTCAAGGCACACAGGAAAAGTAACCATCTGCTTCTCTACCCCTCCTCTTCCCCCTTCTCTCTTTCTTCCCCTTCTGCAGCCATGGCTCGATTGGTTCGAGCACATAGGCACAGGTGCTAAGCCTCTGCCTTAGGCACTAAAAATAGCTTGGATGCGAGCATGGCCCCGGATGGGCAGAGCATCAGACCCAGACAAGGGTTGCCAGGTGGATTCTGGTCAGGGGGTATGTGGGAGTCTGTCTCTCTCTCTATCCTCCTCTCACTTGGAAAAGAAGAAAAATAAAAAGTCATTTTCATGATGTAGTTGCGACAACAAGTTGAGGAGAAAACACTGTAATTTATTGGTGTAATATGAAATCAGATATTAAAAAATAGCCTTTTAAAACTTTTACTGATTTTTTTTATGATTATAAGAGTAATGTACTCTCTTGTATAAATCTTTAAAACTACAAAAAAGTGAAGTAAAAATCATCTGAAGTGCTACCTTGGTATAAAGATTTTTAACTTTGGACATTTCTTTTCAGTTTTTCTTTAAATTTTTCTTATATAGTGAACTAAAAATATATATCAGGCATTTTTATGTTTTATTACAATATTTTAGAAACATAATATTTAATGCCTACAAAATTTTTTAATTCTATGGGTTTTAATGGCATAGCCTATAATATTTGTGTTAGAGGCATTGTGGATACAAAGAGCCAGCTTCTGCTTTAGGACTATTGATTGCTATTCTACCGAATATTGGGCTATTACACTCAGAAAGCTAATTCTCACTTATTTGATTTCATGGTTGTCCATCTCCCCCACTCCCATTTGAGGATAATCTCAGTGGAAGAAAAACTAGGGTGGGGAGAGTTTTGCCAGTCATTGTTTCAGGAAGATGTCAAAGAGACCAGAGGTTCGGGCCAGAGTTTATAGGGACTAACATATTGAGGGGACCCCATGGTCCAGGATGGGTCTCCAGCCACAGGGCTGGGACAATAGTTTCTCTAATCCACTCAGGGAGCCGGTTGGTGGTTCCTTGATCCTTAAGAGGCTCGTTGATAAACCAGAATGGCGCTAAAGGCTAGGTCTCCCTTTGCCAGGCTGCTGGCCGCCACCCCCATGCCTCTCCCCCCTGCCTGTGCTCACCTGCCCGTGCTCACCTGCCTGTGCTCACCTGCCTGTGCTCATCTGCCCTCCCTCCTCCATCTATCTGACGAGATGTGAGCTGGCTGCTCGACTCTTGCTAACAGCACATTCACCATACCTGATGCTCAGTTGTCCACTGTCATGTTTCCAGGGCTGGTTATTTATTTAAGAAAGTTCCTTTACTTTTATGATTGCTTGGTAAAGAATATTTGTCATATTTTCCCAAGGCTTATTAAGTTTTTTGGACAAGAGCTAAAGATGGGTTCCTTGTAGTAGAGAAGAAAGAATCAATTTGCCCATGTTTTCCTTTGACTTCCTCCAGAAATTAGCTGTGTGACAAGTTATATAGAACATGAGGTTTTGCATCCGGAAATAGGGATGTCACTAACTGGAAGAGTACCCAGCCTTGATGGTTTTCCCTCCTTCACGATATTCCATAGGGCAGTATTTCAGTGCAGTTCCTGGTATCCCTTAGTTAACAGTAACAGGATGGATTTATGGTACCTATGGGCCTATGTTACCTCATGCTTCATAATTACAATGAATAGCTTCGGGGAAAGTTAGCGAAGTGGATGTTTTCTGGTCTTGTCCACTTTTAGTCATTGTGCTTTAAAGAAACTCCCAGCTAAGCCCCAAGAATTTTATCTCAACAGAAAAAAGAAATGTTCATTTGTAGCACTATTTATTATTTTGACATGTTTTAATTATTTTTAAATAGTTTGCTGTATTCTGTAAGATTTCCTACCCAAGAGGTTCCCAGCCTTGCACTTGGCCTGCTACATTAATCACAAAGCTGGCTCTCTTTGTCCATTTCATCGGGTCATTAGCAAGTCCACCCCCAGACCCTGTGGCCATAGCACACAGACTTGGTGCTGGTGACTCCTGTCCTGGCAGATGTGCCAATCCTGGTGTCTGTATCCCTCCTTCAGGAACACCTGAAAGCCAAGGCCCAGAGTTCTGTGCCAGGTAACACATTGGGGCCTATACTGTACTTTATTTCCAATAAGACCTACCTCATTTTGCTGACAGTGCCTTTGAAGGGGGGGGGAGCTATTTGAGTCTGAGGTGTCTATTAGACTGTTGGCTGACCAGTTACAAAGACTTGACAGCCTAATCTGAGTTTGTTGCACAGGAATTCTGGACTTAAGTGTATGTTATTGGAATAAAGTGTTTAATTGAGAACTTCTGAAAGGTAAGTATCTTGAGATACTTGAATTTTTCTGTTGTTGTTAACATACTCAGATAATCTTAGTTCTTTCTGGTAAATGTGTAAACAGTGGCAAAGCTTTGCAGATCAAGTTATCTCACCAATTTTGAATTCAGTTTTAATAACCAGCATCCACTTCTATAACATGTATTTATGCTTTTCTTGTGGAGAACGAAACAAATAGAATGAAACATGTTTTTCTAATCCCCTTTGTAATTTAAATCCTGAGGTTTGGAAATTGTTTTCTTTTTACGGTTGTTGAATTTTTAGAAGAGGAGTAGAAATTTGGAAATTTTTTGGGAATACTTTTATTTCTACTTAATAAGCAGCATATTTGACCTGCTAAGTATAGTTCTTGGGTTTCTCTAAGTACAATAAAACATGCAGGGAGCTCCAGTTTGCTTTTAAGTGCAAAATTATTGAGGAAAATTGCCTTTTATTCCTTTTCCATACATCTGGTGGTTACATTTTATCTAAAACCTAGACAGTGGGTTCTGTGCAGGCTGAGTCCATACCTCCCCTGTGGGTTGACCCAGAAAATGAAAACAAAAACAACAACAAACAGCAGAGCACCGTGTGGGTACCATCGAGCCACCCTCCAGTCCAGCCTCCTGGCCGGAGGGGGATGTTGGAGCCCTGAGTCATTATGCAATCTGGAGGCTTAGTCCCCGACTCAGGCCTGACAAGTGGTACATCGCTGGGTTAGAGGCGTTTCTGTTCCTCTGAGGACGCGTGGCCTCTGTTTTGTGTCTAGGAAGAACAGAGAGTTGAGAGCTGCAGTAGAAAGAGGAGCTCGACCCAGGCGCCCCTAAAATGTGCTAAATGTGTCTGAGAAGCACAGCAGGTGACACCTGGAGGTCTTCCCCTCGTACCAAGGGCTTTTCTCTGGTTCCTGCTATGCACTTTCAGTTCGCTGTGCATTTTATTAAAACAATATCAAACATACTTGATTAAAATGGAGTGTTGAAATAGAATACTAGCATTCCTAGAAGGTAATTCCATGAAACGTAGGTAACATGTGGCCCAGAGGCTGAACATAGAGCCTCAGTGTGATTCCTCCAGCCCTGGGGAAGTGGGATCATTGGTGTTAGCAGGAACCCAAACGATGTCACACAGCTTTTCAGCTCCAGGGAAACCCAGAAGGGTGGCCGGATCAGCTCTGAGCCTGAATGGCCGACTTTCCCCCTCACTGAAGGGGCTGTCCCCTGGGAAGGGCTTCTGTCCTCAAAGACCTGGCTCTGGGGGCCCCTCATATGGGTAGCACTCTCAGTTGTGTGTTGTGGAGGTGTTCTGGGTCCTCTCTTGGCAGTGGGATGACCACCTCCTTGAAGGCAGGGCCATTGCTTTCTTACTCCCTTAAACCCTCTTTGGGGGCTGGGAATCTGGAAGGTGCTGAAAATGTTGAAAGGAGAAGCAGAGCATCTTGGGATTGGGAGAGACCTTATGGGGCAGCCAGTCCACCTCCATCCAGGTTCTGAATTCCCTCAGCAACAACCTCAGCAAGTGGCCACGCAGAGCCTCCGGATGTAGGAATTCATGCTCTCTGCATCCGCCCGTTTGCCTTGAGCGCCTGCTTCTGAGGCTGACTCCTTGTTGCCTGGCACCCCTGCCTCTCATGGGCGATTGGTTGCTTTATCTTCCCAAGAAGTCGATCTTCCATAGAAATGAGAATCAATTATGATTGATTTTCCCTCGGCGCTAGACAGATGTGCAAGTGTTTGAGCTTATATGTCATTTCATAGGACTCTTCACTAGAACATGGCAGAGCACCAGGCAGAGCTGAAAGTCAGACAGTTCAGATTGGAGTGACACGGCCACATCCCTTTGGAAAGCCTTCCGCATCTGAGCCATGCAGTGGTGTGTGCGCCGGCAACTGGTAGCTCGCTCCCAACCTTCTCGCTCGTGGGCCTGCCTTACCTGATCTGTCACTGGTCTTTGCTTTGCCCCTTTCAGCAGATGTGGGCTTAGAGTCTCAGTAACCATTATTGTTAGAATGTCTAAGATAAACACAAGTGGCACCTAGTGTGGATATTTAAGAACTTTGAGATTAGCCGTGTGTTTGGACTTGGAGGAATGGGTGTGTGGCCTCCATTGTGGCTGTTTTAAGGATTGGGTGGCCCTGGTCAGTTGGCTCAGCAGTAGAGCATCAGTCCAGCGTGTGGAAGTCCTGGGTTCAATTTCCAGTCAGGGCACACAGGAGAAGCGACATCTGCTTCTCTACTTCTTTCTTCCCCTTCTCTCTCTCTCTCTCTCTCTCTCTCTCTCTCTCTCTCTTTCTCCCTCCCTCTCTCTCTCCCTCTCCCACAGCCATGGCTCAAATGGTTTGAGCAAGTTAGCCCTGGGCACTAAGGATGGCTTGATGGCCTCACCTCAGGAACTAAAATAGCTCAGTTGCTGAGCAACAGAGCAGTAGCCCCAGATGGGCAGAGCATCGCCCGTTAAGGGGTTTGACAGGTAGATCCCGGTCAGGGGCACATGTGGGAGTCTGTCTCTGCCTCCCTGCCTCTCACTTAATAAAGAAAAAAGTACCAAAAAGAACCAAGGCTTTGAAGGGTTTGACTGTATTCTACATACTTGAGGGCATCAAATTAAGTGCTTTCTGGATAAATGAGGGATTGATACAGAGATCTTTCAAAGTAATATACTTTTATTACTTTCAAGTGTATGCAGAAATGCTAATAAGGTATTTCAGAAGAGTCCTGCTAGGTTATTTTGATGATTAGTTAGGACATGCTTGCAATTACTGCCATGCATTTCCATGAAGTTAATGTTGCTTTCTGTTTTTCTAAGGTAGTTTAACTACCTAATATATTTATTATTAATTTTAAATAGTAAATTTTCCAAACACATATAAACTTAGATTCAACTGAAGCCAAATTCATAGAAACCTGAAATCATAAATCAGAAGAGTTTGGGGGCTCTCTCTATCTTTTTAATTACAGTGCCAAAGACACTCCAAACAGAGTCTTTACAGCAAAGAAGATGACATGAATAGGCATGTTGAGACCAATAGCAAAAGATTTGCTAGGAAACAATGGTTTTCTTAATTAGAGAGCCTAGTGACAGAGAGTGGCTAAGGGGTTCTGGGTCCTGGGACCATGTCCGCCAAGGCCCCATGACCACAGAGGTGCTCAACAGCAACCTTGAGGAGATGGGCATGAGGACCCTGCTGAGAGCTGCTAAGGGGGAGGGGGCTGGGCAGCAGCCGGGTTCTTTCCCAGGAAGGCACCAGAAGGCTCAAACCACATAATGACATTCCGCCCACTAAGGAAGTCTCCAAGCCCGGACTTGCTGGGTGTTTTATTTACTTGAAGAAATTTCTTCATCTCTAAATGTGCAAAGATAGTACTGCTCATTATGCCATGCCTTTCCCTGTTACCCCCAACCTTGTAGTCGGTGAGAAAAACACTCTGGCCTTTAGTTTATTCCTTCTCAGGGAACAGAGGACCAAATGTGGGACCCAAGTTATGAAGGTGAAACGCCCTAAAGAGCTGAAAGCCTTCCAAAGAAGTCAATCCCTGGTGTGGTGGGGATGGAACCATGAGAACAGAGTCCAAGGCCCTGCTTGTCCCCGGAACAATTGTGCAGGAGCCTCGGCTTCGCTGAGGACCGTGATGGGGTGAGGACGTGCAAGCTGAGCCGAGGCGACTCGCTCCACACAGTGTAAGGGGCTGGATTTGAACAAGGGGCCTCCGTGAGAGGGGCGTGCCCGCCTGTCTCTCCTGTGCAGTTCTGACTGAGCAACTCCTTGGGGACAGATGCTGTTTCCAGTGTCTCAGTTAAAAAACATGTGGGCCACTGGGGCTTAGGTTCTAGTCAGGAGCAACAAAGAAGTATTAGGTGAACAGATGTGTATGTAGCAATTTCAGGTAATAATAACAGATGTGAAGAAAATAGGGTAATGTGACAGTGACCAAGGGGCTCCTTCAGATGAAGTCGTCAGGAAGACATTTCCCACGAGGGGACATTTCTCAGACCTGAGGGATAGGAAAAGACCACTCCTATAGGAACTGGTTAAGGAACAGCCAATGAGACTGACTGAATCATGAGTGAGCTTCAGTCTGTTAGAAACACAGTCATGTGACTAAAGAAAGGTCGATGACAGAAGGGAGGGTGACAGGAGAGGAGATCGTTGACCGGCACAGCACAGAGGTCTGGACATAAACCCTGCAGGAGTAGACTGTGTCCTGAGTGTGAGGTACAGCCCGGGAGGGCGAGAGTGCAGGGTCACTCCGGCTGCCGTTTGGTGGCTGGCTGTCAGGGGGACAAGGGTGGAGGTGCCTAGGAGGCTCTCTCAGTGGTCCAGGATGGGAGACGAAGAGGCGGATGTAGTCAGGACAGTTTTTGAAGTGAGTTCTGTCACAACTGGTAGATAGCTTTGTTGTGAGAATGGGGTGAGAGTTCAGGGTGACTCCCACTTGCCGCGCAGTGGATGGCGGGTCCTTGGACTGGGATGAAGACTGTGCAAGGAGCAGGTTGGAGTGGTTGGTGAGATGGGGCGAGCGTGAGTGAAAATGAAGAGTTCTCCATGGATCACATTGAGTCTGACATGCCTGTTAGCACCTGAGTACAGATGTCAGGGATCAGCTGAGTGTGCAACCACCCAGCCCGGGAGTGTGGTTGGGCCTGGCAAATAACACCTAGCATTGATTTACAGATGGGATTTAAATCTAAGACACTGGGTGAGCTCACCTGGAGTCAGTGTGTGGACAGAGAAGGAAAGGGCACTGGAGTGGACTCGGAGGCTTTTCCACACCCAGAGGCTGAGGGCCTTAGACAAAGCCAGAGAAGGGGCGGCCGTTCAGGGAGGCGCCTGTGCTCAGCCGTGGGAGCGGGTGCTGTTTCTAGAGAGGGCGATGAGTTGAACTAAAGTGAGCACAGGGCAGTAACCATTGGATTTGACTGCATGGAGGCCATTGGCACCCTAAATAGGAATAAATTAATTTGCTTGGTGGTGATCAAAGCCCGGTCAGATTGGGTTGAGCTGTCAATGTGAAGGGAAGAAGTTGAGCAAAGAGTGTGACAACTCTTTTGAGAAGCTTTCCTGTAAAGGGGATCTGGGAACCCCAGGGCGGGCTGGAGAGAGACATGGAGCCAGTAGAAGATGACAGGTGGTCTAGCAGGGAAGTGTGACGGGGTGAAGAGGGCACGGGAGCAGAGGTGTTCGCACAACACGACTTGGGATGAGCGGTGCTTTTCCGCGGCTGCCCGAGAGCATGCACCATGCTCAGAGTTCCCGGTAATGTTTACTGGGTCCCTAATATTTTGATGTAAGAAGATGCTTCCAGGAGGTCCTGGGTCTTCCTTGGGCTGCAACTGGAGAACCTGCAGCCAATTCTCCACAATCTCCCAGCGAGGGAGGTTTGCAAGGCCCAAAATGGCCTTCTTTGTTCAGTTTTAAGACTGGAACCTGGTTCAGATTCCTCTTCACCTGAGCTAGCTGTTGTGACCTAGGACAAGTCATTTAACCTGCTGTCCCTGTGTCCTCACCAGAAAAAAGTTAGAATTGTGATCATTCCTACTTTACAATGTTCTAGTCTAGAAAAAACAAAGTACACTATTCCCCCCTTGTCTGTGGTTTTGCTTTCTGTGGTTTTAGTTACTCATGATCAACCACGATCTGAAAATATTAAATGGAAAATTCTAGAAATAAACAGTTCATAATTCCTACATTGCTTGCTGGTCTGAAGAGTGTGATGGAATCTTGTACCATCCTACAACATCCCCCCCAGGACATGACTCATCCCTTCGTCCACAATATCCACACTTACAGGCTCCCTGTCCGGGAGTCACTTAGCAAACATCTTGGTTATCAGAACGACTGTTGCCGCATCACAGTGCTTGTGTTCAAGTTACCCCAATGGTAGCCTAACACTACGTCCTGCTGCCTGCATGGTTCACCTTCCTCCATCTCGCCACACAAGCCTGTATCCTCTTCCATCATCACAAATGGAAGAGTGAGCGCAGAACAGTGAACGAGACCACATTCATGTTAACTTTATTACCGCATATTGCTACAGTTGTCCTTTTTATCATGTTCTTATTATTCATCTCTGACTGTGCCTAATTATAAATTAAACTGTACTGTAGATGTGTATGTATAAGGGAAACATAGTATAAAAGGTTCAGTACCACCTGTGGTTTCAGACATCCAGTGGGGGTCTTGGACATATCCCCATAGATAAGGAGCAGCTACTTGAGGTATTGAGAGACCGCTGGGTGTGAGCTCTGGGACCAAAGGCCTTGGGTTCAGATTCTGGTGCTATTTTAGGGGTGTGTTCTTGGGCAGGATACTCTTGTCCCTCAGTTTTCTGATCTGTGCAATGGGATAATTCTAATACCTGCCTTCTGAGGCACCAATGAAGAAACCCGTGTAATTGTTGAAAAGAGCACCAGGCCGGAGCAGGCCCTGGGTGCAGCTGCCATTGGGAGACGGTGCCTTGGGTGTCCACGGCTGTGCCTGCCCCCTCCTGATGGTTTGTTTTCTGCGCAGTTCCGCCTGGTGGTGAAGACGGCCCTGAAGCTGCTGCTCGTCTTTGTGGAGTACTCGGAGTCAAACGCTCCTCTGCTGATCCAGGCGGTCTCTGCTGTCGACACAAAGAGAGGTGCGTGGTCCTGTCCCCTTGGTCAGACAACCCTGTGCTCTCTCTCCAAGCCCCTGTGTCCCTCTGCTCTGCTGCACTGTTTCCACTGCTGTCTCTGCTGGGTGTGCACCCTGCTTGACGATAGGCTTCCCAGCTCCTCTTGGGGTCCCGGCACCCAAGCTGGCTGGCCTGCACTGCACCCTTGGTGAAGAGCCAGCTTGGGATCTGGCTTAGTGTGTCACATGCTTTGGCCCCTATAATACTGCGAAGCCTGAAGTGAAGATGTTGGGTTTTTTCGTTTGGTTTTGTTCCCCAGTAAGATATTATTATTGTTATCATCATCATCATCTCCACAAAAACTCAAAGAACAAAGCTTGATAACATTTATTTTCTTTTTATGATTATAGTAATGCTATAGTAATTCTCTGTAGAGAGTTTGGAAAAAAAAACCAGTATAAAATAGGCAATAGCAAAATCACTCTAATCTCCCCAGACAGAAATTGTTATCATGGTGATGCATTTCCTTATGGTTTTGTGTATGCACAAGTCAGCCAAAATACAACTGTCAAAAAGAAACAAGGGGCCTAAAGAGCCCTCTTTGGTTCAAATCTTCTGTGTCTGTGACTCAGTGTTGCTCAGAGGCCCACCTCCCAGTGCTAAATTCAAAGGTGAAAGAAAGTAGGTCACTGGTTACTTTGAAAATTGGAATATAAGTTAATGAAAACCATTTAGAACCGAAAATCGGGCTCCCATGCTTTTCCCGTGGTTGCACAGACAGATGTTAGCTCCCCACCTGGTGGATCACAGGCCACAGGCAACTCTGGGCCTCTGTGTGGATGTGTGTGCCAGAGACAAACCCTAGTGCGTGGCCAGGGCCTGTGACTCTGGAAAATGGGCTCCAGACAGGGCATGTCTGTGTGTTCTTCCTACCATAGCGTGTTGCCATCTGGTACAAGATTTGAAATTCCCTATGGCTAAGAGTAGATCTTGGGGCCAGCTGAGAATCCTAATGAAGACTGTCAATGGCTCAGAAACCAAAGTTGGTGTTTCCAAGATCAGCAAATGAGATTTAGGGCCAAATGGAGTGTTTGGAAGGTTAGCGAGGCAGATCCCTTCATCCATGCCTAGAGGAGTCATGCTCTATCCCCAGCTCTGGGGGTTGCTTTAGGATGAAGAATGGGCTCTTCATTTTCCTGTCCTAAATTTCAGGTAACCCATGAGCCCTTGTCATGGGGGCCGTGTTAAAAGGGCCAGTCTTCTCATGGCCTTGGAGTTGTTCTTTGACTTTGTTCAGTTGGTAACTCAGTTTCCTTTTTTGGGCTTCATATTTTGTAAAGGGTATATTGTGGGGTAGGAGAGTGATCCTGAGATGAACCCAAAGCATGGCCCCCTATTCAATACTCCATCGACTGGCCCAGACAGGGGCTCTGTGCTGTGCTCAGTCTCTCCTCCACGACAGCATGATGACCGTTTCCCAATTTGTAAAAAAAAAAAAAAAAATTTAAGAAGCAAATGGTTTGTTTACTTAACTTTATTATTATTTTTTTTTTGCCTATAAATTTTCTTAAGTTTTGCACAACTACTGTTATCTCTCTGTTACTAAGCACTCGCAGCTGGGAAAAAAGGAATATAACTCATGGAAAATATTACGACATAGCTTATCACATGTGATTCAATAGCATGTTTCTCTATAGGCAGATGTGGCCTTGGCCGTAATTTTATAATGCATGCATATAGCATCATAGTATTTTACTGCTGGTAAAAGTGCTCCTGACCCCTATGATGGAATTAAACATAAATATACCATAGTGCTTGCAGAGAGCAACATGATTTCCAGGTGTGTTTCCACCAGCAGGTTTAGAAGGAGCTCTTCACTTCCTTCTCAGCTGGGTGAGAGTAGACAAAAGTGCCAGAAGTGGCCAAGGGCCACTCGAGCATGTCCTTTGTGTAAGCCATAAATTTTACTACTCATGTGGCTTTGAACATGTTCCTCTGGGGAGATAGGGTGGAGAATGGGTATGCTCAAGTATAGACTGTTGTGTTTTAATAGAAAGGAATTTTTTAGGATGATGGAACTGTCTGATTTAAAGAATTAACAAAGAAAAACAACAAAAAGCTATGAGTCCTCAAAAATTACTTCCATCAACAGCAAATGAGGTTGTCCCAGAATAAATTCTCCTGGTTGCTTCATAAACATCACAGAAGGGTTTATTCCATGAGCCTGGGCAGTTTACCCTCTGGCCAACAGTGGGCCAGTTGCAGAGAGAGCCAGTAGAAACGCTGCAGATCTAAGTCCATCGTGGGGACTAATATATATTTACAAGTTAATAAAAATTAAAAATGCCCTGTTTGCTCTAGCAAGCGGCACTTTTGCTCAGAGACTGGACTGAAGAGGTGGGTTCGAGGAAGTCTTGGGGTATGACACAGGGGCTGTGCTGTACTTGTTCTTCCAAAACAAAATGATGGCCATCTTTCCCCGATTTGTGTGTGTGTGTGTGTGTGTGTGTGTGTGTGTCAGACACATCTTCTGCTCAGACTGCTGAGTCATCTTCTCCTTGGCTTGGAACTCCATGTTTCTTTGTCCTTCTAGGGCACAGGGCCTGGCAGGAAGATAGAACAGCAGTGAGAGCTCACGGAGGCCCCCGAGAGGGCTCTGCCTTGTCCTTCCGCAGCAACACAGGCCCCTTTCCTTGAGAGCTCCTCGTGGTGACTGACACGAAGCTGTTTGCGATCTGCCGCCCTGGGAAGGATGCCCTTCTCCCTGACTGTATGGGTCTGCCCCTCAGACAGAGGGTGGGGCGAGTGACCAGACTGGGTGATCTATTTCAGTCCTAAATTGTGAGTCAGCACGAATTTGGTTCAGCACTGCTTTTGAAGACGTTCCATTTTTCATGGGAATGTGAGATGATGAGATATGACATAATTTTGAAACATGTGGACCACACATGATTAACAGGGGAGGGCATCCAGCCACCCTTTCAAGTCCTCTTGTCTCTGGCGTCCACTCGGGGACGCATTGATCTGTGAAGAATGCACAAAGCATGGTAGAAGTTAGGGGTTGACAGAACTTAAGTCCATTCCCATTATTATTTATAGCTGAAGTGTGGATGCTGAGTGTCTTGATCAATCGTGCCGAAAGACATGGCACTCCGTGTCTTCACACTGTGAAGACCTCCTGTTCGAGTATTAGACCAACTCATGTACAAGGCATCATGCTGATGATCTTGTTTCCTTTGGGGTTTAATACAGAGACCTAGTTAGAAAGTAAAAGGGGGAAAGTATTGAGCAACTTATTCCGTGCTTATTTATTCTGGGTTAAGGGAGAGGCGTTGTGGTTTGGTAGGGAGCGAGTTCTGGCCTAGGAGCCTGTGCTCCCAGGGTGTTTCCACCTCTAACCGCGATTACAATTCCAGCTACAAATATTGTAGTGCCTACCATGGAACAGACACCATGCAAAGAATTTTTCATATAAAACTCACTTACTTGACAAATATTTAAATACCAACCGTGTGCTTGAAACATCAGAGGAAAAAGAGGCTTTCACAGAGCCTACACTCACTCCAGTGCTTGGGGGTGGAGTTGGAGAGACGGGATGGTGAGTGAGTAAATCAGTTATTGTCTTCTACTGATGAGTTTTGTCAGTGTGAAGGCAAAAAACCTTTATCTCAATGATACCTGAGAGCAATCCTATGAGCTCAATGCCATCACTCCAGGTTAGATGCATTTCCTGAGCCACCGTTCATCCCACCACTCTGGGGCTCAGTTTCTTTCTTTGTTGTGTGAAGGAGTAAGATGATATATATGGTTTATGATTCTAAAACAGTTGAATGTTTTCATTATAAAGAATAAGATGGTACCCAAGTGTGTTTGTCTATATGTGAGAGGGAGAATGTAATCTGCCTACTTCCCTCTCTACAAGATGCTCACCTTTGCTCGTTGGCCTTTTCTTTGCCAGGCTCTGCTGGCATCTTTGGTTCCAAAGATTGCAATCAGGAGGCAGCTCTTTTCACCAGCACCAGTGAGAGTTCTTAGCTTCAATGCTTGCTCTCCTGCACAATCTTCCTTTTAACCACGTGTGGGTAACCAACTAAAATATGTGTTTTCTGCTGAGGCTGGGTGCCGAGTATGAATAATAGAAGTTGCTCTTCTTATAAACACAAGCATAGGCACTTAGAGCGTTTGGACTGCACCTGGACAGTGAGACCCAAGACCTACAAATGACACTGATTGATTGTCCTGAGGGCAGAAATGGTTACCTTGCGGGGGGTTGAAGAACAGGTGAGGACTTCAACATCATTGGATGATAAATATCGGAAGGAAGACAATTCAGCAGTTAACAGGAGAAAGATCATGCTTTTGTGTTCAGAGCTAGAAAGGGTCATAGAAGCCTGCCTCATTCTGACCAGCTGGGCAACTCGGCTGAAGGAAAGGCTCTCTGTGTACTCGCTGGGAGAGCCAACAGATGGCTACCTCAAACTACATCGACATCTTTCCCATTGTATAGGTGCCGTACCTTTTTAAAATTCTGCTATCTTTTCTCCTTTTCTTCCTGTGCACATTTTCCTTCTGGTGATTTTAAAACTGCTCCAGCTTAGCCCACCCCATGCCCTCCCAGAGACCTCCCTTCACATCTCAGCAGACGCGTCAGCTCTGACACAACACATCCGAGAACCAGCATTGAGAAGCCACTGGTTTTAGGTTAGTTCAGCATTTACGTTTATTAGCAAAAAACCAGCAATAAATACCCTTTGTGATCTTTACAGAGAAAACAGGAAAGAGCTTCATGCTCCATACAACCACACTAAAGGCATGGCAACACTTCACTTCAAATATCAGTCTCAGGCACAGGAAGTGTGGCAGGGTGTCCTGTACCCTTTGCGACCTTGGCAGTGCTGATGTGAAGAGTCTCCCTACTTTCTCCTGGAGCCAGGGGTTAACGACCTATGAGCCTGCACCTGCAGAGCCCCAGTTAGGAACCACTGTGCACCAAGCCCTCCACCACCGTCTGCACAGCAGGAGACCTCCTCCCCGAGTGACAGGCTTCAATAAGTGCTTTTGCCTTTCAAGTGCTTTCACTCTGTGCTGTCATGTGTTCTGATGCTGAGGCCTAATTGCTCCATTAGATGATAAAACTCTTGAGGACAGCCTTCCACTAGACCCAGTTCCTTGTACCTGGTTTATGCTTAAACAGTGTTTCTGCCTTGGTTAAATAGAGCTAATATACTTCAGTTCTTAAACTGTTTGCCAGACGGGTGTCTCACCGTTAGTTCTTCGAGCCCACTGCTAGTGTGGCTGCCGAGTCCTCCCACATCCCTCTCCTTGCAGGAGTGCAGAGCATAGCATGCTGGTGCACAGAGAGCCCGGCAAGCGCACAGCTTAAAGAGCTGAGCAGAAAACGTTCTTTTAAAAGTTACATAATTAAGATAAAAGGAACTTTCAAGCAAATTTATAGGCCTCCTGACACTGAAGAACATACATTTTCAAGGGGACAAGAATAATGTAGTATGTTCTCACCTAATTAGAACATGTGTCACGCTTTGATATTTGGTGACTGAGATACGGCAATCGTTGGGTGAAGAGTCTATAGATAAACTCTGATACGAGTTAGATAAGGAATGTTGAATTCCTATTCCTAATGATTTTTGCTTTACTCATAGGAGTCATACCCTGGTCAAATATCATGGAAATCCTGGAGGAAAAAGATGGGGTCGACACGGAGCTGCTAGTGTATGCGATGACATTATTGAACAAGGTCAGTCACTGTTTTCTGTGGCTTGTTTTGTTTCCCCCGAAATTTAGGTTGACATCCTAATCCCTGGTATCTGTGAATGTGACCTTACTGGAGACTGTAGGGTCTTTGCAAATGTAAACAAGGTAAGGTAAGGTCATTAGGGTGGGCCTTAATCCAGGATGGCTGGTGTCTTTATGAGAACAGGAAGAGAGACACACACAGAGAGCAGTCGATGTAGAGACATGTACACAAGGGAGGCAGCCGTGTGAACACAGAAGCAGAGACTGTTGTCTTATAGACTGCATTTATAAGTCAGGTGATGCCCAAAAAAGTCAGGGATTTCTAGCAACTGGTCTAGAATGAGGCAAGGAAGTCCCTTCCTCTAGGGCCTTCAGAGAGAACGTGACCCTGCTGACACCTGGGTATCAGGCTTTTAGTCTCTCAAGCTATTAAGAGGATACATTTCTATTGTTCTAAGCCACCCCATTGCTAGTACAGGCAGTCCCTGGGTTAAAAATGGGGTAGGTTCTGTAGGTTTGAAATGTTTATTTATATGCACAGAAAGGTAAAAATAACTACTATGTTAAGACAAGCATCTAAGTCAGGGGTCCCCAAACTACGGCCCGCGGGCCACATGCGGCCCCCTGAGGCCATTTATCCGGCCCCCGCTGCACTTCCGGAAGGGGCACCTCTTTCATTGGTGGTCAGTGAGAGGAGCATAGTTCCCATTGAAATACTGGTCAGTTTGTTGATTTAAATATACTTGTTCTTTATTTTAAATATTGTATTTGTTCCCGTTTTGTGTTTTTTTTTTAGTTTAAAATAAGATATGTGTAGTGTGCATAGGGATTTGTTCATAGTTTTTTTATAATCCGGCCCTCCAACAGTCCGAGGGGTAGTGAACTGGGCCCCTGTGTAAAAAGTTTGGGGACCCCTGATCTAAGTTGTATTTAATAGGTAACTGTAGCTGTTCCAAGTGACATACATTTTCAACTTAAGAACAAACCTACTGAACTTATCTTGTTCCCAGCCTGGGGACTGCCCGATTAATTCTGGCTGCCCTAGGGAACTAATACAATGTGAGCATTTAGAATTTTCCCTCTGAAAAAGAGCCACGTCCTGTGGCCCTCCATCACAGTGGCTGGAATCACGGCTACAGTGTGCTCCTTTGCAGGAGAAAACCCTTGACACTCACATGTGGCGTGTGTGCTTCTGTGCTCGGCGCATGCGTGTGAGGCCCTCTAAGTGTCTGCTTGCTCCCAGTTGCTTTGATCTTTTTTAATAAAACCAGAAAGACGACAGCAAGGATTTTATGTCGACTTTTCCTATCAAGAGGTCCCCTTAAAAACATTTTTCCTTCAGAAATTAATTAGCACGTTTTACTTTAAGGAAATAGGTCACAGTCAGGAAGAAATAAAGGTTGGGGGTGAAATCAGAGTTCCTGGGGGAGGGTCCCAGCCTCCTTTACGATGGTGACTGCACCCTGTGCTCTCATCCCCCCTCCATGCCCCTCACGGGTCGCCACCTCGAGGGCGGCTGTGATCTTCAGTGTTCATCCCCGGATCCCCGGGGCTGCTGCTCTGACAGTGGTGGGTCCACACGGCCTGGGACAGCCCACTTCTTTCAATGCGGTCCTCCTTAATAACTGAGGCTGGGGCCGGTGGTTGGATCTTGCAGATTGGTGCGCCCAGACCCCAGAGCCCGCATCAGTCCTGCTACGGGCTTCCTTCGTTTCTCCACGGGCTGCTGGTTGCAGGCCTACAGAGCAGACCTGGAAACTCTCCCTGAAATGAAACAGGAGAAGCATTTGGTCTCGTGAACTGGGGAAAATGGGTAGAAAACAGCATCATTATAAGGAGTAACTTATACTAGATATTGAAATGTTGTGCAAACTCTAAGGATTAAAACAATGTGATCCCCATTCTTTGCTCAACAGACAGAGGGGAGCAGAGGAACCCTGAGACAGACCCAATGCTCAGAACTTATTACCCCGTCATTGCAATCTGGGGGCTGAGTTAGCTTCATCCATGATTGGGAGAGGTCTTGCTAAATGGAAACAAACAAAAACATACTTTGATCATATACCAAAATAAATTTCCAGATCAAAGAGTTTAATGTAACACATCAAACCATAGAAAAATGAGGGGAAAAAAGTCAACGTGAAGATTAATTGATCTCTGGTAGGTGAAGATTACTTTAATAATAAAAGCAATCAATGCCTAACTGGTGGTGGTGCAATAGATAGAACACCAACCTGGGACACTGAAGACCCAGGTTTGAAACCCTGAGGTCGCCAGCTTGAGTGTGGGCTTGCCAGCTTGAGTGTGGGTTTGCTGGCTCGAGCGTGAGATCATAGACATGATCCCATGGTTACTGGCTTGAACAAGGGGTCAATGGCTCTGCTTGAGCCTCCCAGTCGAGGCACATATGAGAAGCGGTCAATGAACAGCTAAAGTGACACAACTATGAGTTGATGCTTCTCATCTCTCTCCCTTCCTGTCTTTCTGTCTGTCTGTCTGTCTCACTAATACTAATACTAATACTAATAATAAAACAGTCAAGAGACATTCCAAAGAAAAGGACTTAAATATTTTAGTGTACCAAACTCTATAAGGTTTTATCTGTAGAAATGAAAACCACAAATAAAAACTAAAGGCAAATGCCCTGGCCTGTTGGCTCAGTGGTAGAGCTTCAGCCGGGCGAGTGGAAGTCCCAGGTTGGATTCCGGCCAGGGCACACAGGAGAAGCGCCATCTGCTTCTCCACCCTTCCCTCTCTCCTTCCTCTCTCTTCCCCTCCTGCTGCCAAGGCTCTATTGGAGCAAGGATGGCCCAGGAGCTGAGGATGGCTCTGTGGCCTTCACCTCAGGCACTACAATGGCTGTGGTTGTAACGGAGCAACGCCCAAGATGGACAGAGCATCATCCCCTAGAGCAGTGGTCTCCAACCCCTGGCCATGGACCAGTACCGGTCCGTGGGCCATTTGGTACCGGTCCGCAGAGAAAGAATAAATAACTTACATTATTTCCATTTTATTTATATTTAAGTCTGAACAATGTTTTATTTTTAAAAAATGACCAGATTCCCTCTGTTATATTCGTCTAAGACTCACTCTAGACGCTTGTCTTGATCACGTGATACATTTATCCGTCCCACCCTAAAGGCGGGTCCATGAAAATATTTTCTGACATTAAGCCGGTCTGTGGCCCAAAAAAGGTTGGGGACCACTGCCCTAGAGGGCTTGCCGAGTGGATCCCGGTTGGGTGCATGCGGGAGTCTGTCTCTCTGCCTCCGTGTTTCTCACTTCAGAAAACTACAAAAACAAAACAAAACAGACAAAAAACAAACACTAAAGGCAAATGAAAAACTAGAAAATTGTTTGCAAAAAAAAAAAAAAAAAGGACAGAAAATGATACTATCCTAAATAATTAAGACCCTGGTCAAAAAATTAATAACATTAAACCTATGGAGATTGAAAGCAATATGCAGTAAAACAACAGACATTTTCTTTGGGCCCCATGGGTAGGGATCGCTCTTTAATGACAGGCATTGTTGATGAGGACACAGGGAATTCTACAATGCTAGTGGGGAATGAGCACCACTTTCTGGTAGATACGAATTTTGCTTTTACTTTAAAATCTCTGAGTTTATTTTACTGTGCAATTTTAGAGCAATTTTCTGTTGGTCTTGTAAGATTAAGGTCATCGATTTCCTGTCATCTTCAGTCACTGACATTGTTTTGGAAAACACTGAATTCAGCAAAAAATGGAATTTTCTTTCTTGCACAGCGGTTTCCATTGTAACGCTATCCGTCTCACTGGTAGAGGCCGCGCTCAGCTGTTCCGATGGCCCGGGCGGCGTCTGTGCGGTGTGGCCCGTCTGCTGCCAGTGCTGGCCAGGCCCCAGCGCGTGTCACACTTGCCTTGGCCTCATACGGTGTTCCATGTCCAGGAATTCCTCGCTTACTCTTTCTCTTCTGGCAGTTCTGTCTCATCTTTTGTTAATTCTGGCCCAGGGGAAGTCCAGGCAGGTCCTGAGGACATTACTCCAAATGTTATCTTTTCCTCTGAAAGAAGTCCGCAGACGGCTGGCACCCACACTGGGTTTGTCTTCCGTTGTTGAATTGTAGTCGTGTTTATTGCCCCAGTGAGTAAAAATCCTCTGAGATCCCAAACAAAATAATGAAATGTTATGTGGGTCTGGAAAAAATTTAGACTCTGAAATCTAGGAAATTGTTATATTGCTTTTCTGACTTTTGTTTCAACATAATAAAAGATGTCCTAATGACATGGAATTCAAAGAGTTAACATTTTTATGGCAAAACAAGGAACTCAATTCTAGCCTGATTATGGTTCTGGGACTGAAGTCTCACTTTTTAAATGGAGGGGGGGGGAGGCATTAATAGAAGGGCGTTTCCAAGATCCAGACTAATTTCCACCTCCATCCTTCCCCCCACCTCCCACCCCATGTCCTCAGAAGATCGTTTCTCACCCTGAGAGCTGAAGTTATATAGTGCCCAGTCTTGATCCAGCTGAAATTCCCTCAGTGGGAGTACCCCACACGGAGGGGGATCATCCGTGGCAGATGGGAGAATGAGTGATGGGCGTTGCTGAGGGGATGGTTGGGGTGTCCAGGGAAGGAGGGTTCCCGGAGCCCAGGGAGGGGACTCTGCTCTAGCAGGGCCAGGGGCTCAGTGTTGTAGACGGGGTTCACTCTTAGTATTTGCCTTTGTTTTTATATTTTCTTTTATTAATTTTTAATTACCATACAACAAGATTCATGTTTTTCCTTTGGTTTTAGCTGTATGAGTATATATGGATAACCTTCATAAATAGAATGCAGATCATCTCCCCTCCAAATCTCTCTGCTTTTATAGTAACTTCCTGATCCCCTGTTTATGCCCCTGACAACCATTGATTTGTTTTCCATCACTATTGTGTTGTCATTTCAAGAATGTTACATGGGGTCATGGCCGGTTGGCTCAGCGGTAGAGTGTCGGCCCGGCGCGTGGAAGTCCCGGGTTCGATTCCCAGCCAGGGCACATGGAGAAGCGCCCATCTGCTTCTCCACCCTTCTCCCTCTACTTGCTCTCTGTCTCTCTCTTCCCCTTCCTCAGCCAAGGCTCCATTGGAGCAAAGTTGGCCCAGGCGCTGAGGATGGCTCTGTGGCCTCTGCCTCAGGCACTAGAATGGCTCCAATTGCAGCGGAGCAACGCCCTAGAGGGGCCGAGCGTCGCCCCCTGGTGGGCATGCCAGGTGGATCCCGGTCAGGCGCATGCGGGAGTCTGTCCATGTGGTCTGCCTCCCCACTGCTTCTCACTTTGGAAAAAATACAACAACAACAAAAAAGTATGTCACATGGAATCGTATAGGATGTAGCCCTCTGATGTTGGCTTCTATTAATGGAAGAGATTTCTCTGTTTCTGGGTGTATTAATACTTCCCTCCTTCCTGCTGCTGTGTTATATGCACTGTAGATGCACCACAGATGGCTGATTTCTTCACCCACTGAAGGAGATTGAGGTGTTTACAGCTTTTGGTTTTCATAGATAATGCTGCTACAAATTTTGTGTTCAGGCTTTGGCCATACTGATTTTATCTTACAAGAAAGATTGGATGCAATCTGTAAAAACCTGGGGAGAGGAAACTGTAATGTCCTTTAGGACAGAGCTTTCTCCCGCTGAGAGATGCCTGTAAAGGTTTACTGATCACCAGGGCAGGCAAGACAAGGTCTGAGAGGAAGCAGGAAGTGGGTCATGAGGTGTCAGCTGAGAGTGAAGGCATCAAGGGACCTTTGCCTCACAGTCTCTCCTGGAATAACTGCCACCTTTGCCAGGAGTAGATGCCATAGCAGTGAGGTGTCAGGGTAGGAATGGGAGGACAGGGTCTGGGGAGAGATGGGGCTATGGCAGAATGGCCGAGCATGTTAGAGAATAGCTGAAAATGGGTGAACACGTGTCTAGGATGTGTAGTCCCTCCCCGTGCAAGTGGAGAAAGAAACCGCATTTGCTTGTGGCCAAGGTCATTCCCTCTGCCGCCGCAGCCACACAGGAAAGGTGGGGGGATGCAGGCTTGGCTCCAGCCCAGATCTTCACAGTGGAAATGACAGATGACCTCTTAATACACTCAATTCTCAGCCTATTTGTGATCAAAGGCTCCGTGAGTCTATTTGGTTTCCTAGACCTATTTGTTTAATTATTTAATAGTAATCCTCCCAGCCAATCATGGTAGGGCCTCCTGGAGGGATGGGGATTAGATCTAGGAATTCAACCCCCTGGAAACTTCTGAGAAAAAGAACTCAGCAGGGAAAAAAGGAAAGAAGGAGGGGAATGGAGAGGTGAGGAGACTCCAGAGCTCCCTCCTCACCCCCCCATTCCTCGTCCTGGCCCCTGCACTATGGTATAGAAAGATTTGCATTCCTCAAATTCTGCTTTTGGGAGAGTCGTTAGCAGTTAGGGCCCCTCCAGCCATCAGCCCTCCCTTCGCCTTGGTGTCACCATTTCCATCTCCTCATCTTTTAACCAAATTCTGGGCGCTAAAACCAAAGGATGCCCTGTTCTGATGACAGCCTTCTTTGAACAGGTGCCTACTTTTCCAGTTAGTTGTGGGAGCTGGGGGCAGTGCAGTGGACGGCTGTGCCTACTGACGCCTCAGTGCCCGCCTGGCTTGGCATCTGCAGACAGTGGCTCACATCACACTTGGCCATAGGTGTGCGCACCATTTATTACAGCCTTATCTGGTTCGCAGCTCCTGTTCTGTGTCCGAGCTGGGGCCCCTGACTCATGAAGCGACTGCATCCAGTTATTTTTCATTTATTTCTGATCTCAAGAACAGTCTGGTGGCTCAGCCTAGAGAGGAAAAGGCATTGTTAGCATTATGAAGAGAAACATTCTTTCCAATATTAGTAAGTGCACATAGAAGTCTTAGGGAAGTTGGTGCTATGAAATGATTGTTAATCATTAGGAAAGTATTGGGTTTTTTCTCTTCCGAGGCAAGTCACCATGTTGACAATAATTTTGAAATATATATGTAAGGCTCTTAGAAAGGCAAGATAGTGAAATCAATAGGGACTAAAGGTCTGTGTCTGAAACTGAAGGCCAGAATAATTTGTGTAGAAGGCAAGCGTGTGAGGGAGAGGAGACTAGGGTAGAGCAGGGTTTATCCCAGGTGTTCGGGAACTTCCTGTTACCTCAGGCAAATTCCTTCTCTCCCTGCCTTTATCTCCCTCACTTATAAGATAAGGGACTTGCAGTAAATCACCTCAGAGGTCCTTCCAGTTCTGATCAGAGGCCTAGTTTGAGATACTTCTTGTAAGAGAGGCAGAATTCAAAGAGAAGTCAGCCTTTTCTTTCTTGGATTATTTATCTACTTATTTGTGTCTGGGTTGCTGCTTTGAAATTTCTCGTGTTTTCATAAATTTCATAGACCAAGGGGAAGGCCTACCAAATTGAAAGAAGAGAGAGAGAATCATTAAATTCTTATCACTCCAGCTGTTGGTAGATAGATCTTAACAGGAGTTTCTGATCCCTGACTATGCTGGTTTTCTTCTGCCATGTAACCAATTACCACAAACTTAGCAGCTTCAAACAGCACAGATTTATCATCTCACAGTTTCCATGGGAGGGTGTCCAGCACTGCCTCGCCGGGTCCCCTGCTCAGACTCTCGCGAGGCTGCAGTCAAGGTGTTGACTGGGGCTGGAGTCTCATCTGAGGCCTGGGATCCACTTCCAAGCTTTTGTGGTTGTTGGCAGAGCTCATTTTCTTGCAGCTGTAGAGCTCATGGTGACTTGCTCCTGCTCTGGGGCCAGCAGGATTATCATTCTTCCAGCCTCTGAGTTCAGGAAAAGGCCTTAGCCCACTTTTAAATGGTTCATGTGATTAGGTCAGGCCCACCCACGATTATATCCCCTTTGATTAATTCAAAATCAATTGATTTGGGACCTTGATGACATCTGTAGAATTCCTTCACCCTTGCCTCATAACCTAACCTAATCATGGCCATGATATCCCTATACTCAAGGGGAGGGGACACAGTACCTGACTAATAAGATGGGGTTCATTCTTCTTATGTTAAAGAATAAGAAAGTTCCCTGGCTGGTTGGCTCAGTGGTAGAGCATTGGCCCAGCATATGGATGTCTTGGGTTTGATTCCCCAGGTAGGGCACACAGATGAAGTGCCCATCTGATTGTCCACCCTTCCCCCTCTTACTTCTCTTTCTCTCTCTCTCTTTTTTTTTTTCTCTCTCTCTCTCTTCCCCTCCTGCAGCCATGGCTCAATTGGAGCAAGTTGGCCCTGGGCACTGAGGATTTCTCCATGGCCTCTGCCTCAGGCACTAAGAAGAGCTCTGTTGCTGAGCAATGGAGAAAAGGCCCCAGGTGGGCAGAGCATCGCCCCCTAGTGGGCATGCCAGGTGGATCCCAGTTGGGGCACATGAAGGAGTCTGTCTCTGCCTCCCCTCCTCTCATTGAATAAAAAAATAATAATAATAAAACAAGAAAGTTTTTTAATTCTCAATTGAACTTGTTATCTATCTTGCTTTGTCCCATATTGTTATAATCATGGCCACTGTCTACCATGCAAAAACAAACAAATAAATAAATGCCTTGAGAACCTTGAGACAATTATCTAAGACATGTCTGTGTCCTGTTTTTCTTTCGTCCAGACATTATCAGGATTGCCAGACCAAGATACCTTCTATGACGTGGTGGACTGCCTGGAGGAGTTGGGCATTGCAGCCGTGTCCCAGCGGCACCTGAGCAAGAAAGGAACTGACCTGGACTTAGTGGAGCAGTTGAACATTTATGAGGTAACAGACCATGCCTTTTTTAAGGCATCTTACAGCTTGGACAAATGTCAAAGGCCAAGGTAAACACACTCTAGACCTGTGGTTCTGAGTGTGATGTAGCAGCGCTTGAAACACCCGGGAACTTTTTCAAATGCAAGGTCTCAGTGCCCAGCCCCGACCTGGTGAAGCGGAAACTCTGAGGGTGGGCCTGGCAGTCCGGGGTATCTAAGCCTCTTGGTGCTTGTGATGCACACTCAAGTGAGAGAAGCACCGATCTGGCAGAAGCATGGGAGCTTGCTTGCTCATTTATTTATTGCTATTTTAATTTAAAAAACATGGATTCTACCAGCAGTGTTTTCATTCAGGCTAAGAGAGAGGCTGAGAGGGGGGCAGAGACAGAGAGACAAACAGATCGTATTTCTCATACTTCATAGGGGTGGGACTTCAGGCAGGGCCTGCTACGTGATTTGTAGGACAAAATAAAAACATGGGGGAAAACTGATGTTAAAGATACTAAACATCTTTTTACTTCTTCCTTAGTCTCTCTCAGCTTGTTACGGTGTTTCTTTTTATTTGCTATTTACTGTCATTGTAAGGAAAGAACAATTAAAATTATCAGGGTCTCATTTTTTTTGAGACTCAGAGACATGGACAAGAGTGCGGTGGTTACGGGAGGGCAGGGAGGGGCACAAAGAAAACCAGATAGAAGGTGATGGAAGACAATTTGACTTTGGGTGATGGGAATACAACATAATCAAATGTCAAAACAACCTGGAGATGTTTTCTCTGAACATATGTATCCTGATTTATCAATGTCACCCCATTAAAATTAATAATAAAAATTTAAAATTAAAAAAAAGTATTAACAGGGCTTTTACTGTGCACCTTTACATTGTGCAATGCCAGTTTAAAATGCTATTATAAGAGCATTTAACCTGGATGCATACTCAGCAAAATTCGGTATTTGTCACCCCTGCATCCATAGGCATTTTATCCTTACCAGAACAGTGGAAACGCTGTACAAACTAACTCAGCTATTTTTACTTCATTTCTTGACATGTGTTCATTCTGTCAACACTCTGTCTTCCACTTACTGATGAGTAAGGAAGGCTGAAAGGGAAAGGAGCTGTGGGCTGTGGGCTGTCCTAGCTCCTCATTTTTCCTATGTCGTCATTTCAGCATCAGTGGTTGGCTAATCTGGGAAAGTAACACTGTTGAGAAAGAATAGGGTAGGACCAGTGGTGGGATTCAAATAATTTAACAACTGGTTCTCTGCCCTAATGACCATTTTAAGTACAAAAAACCCCCCGATATACCAGAAAGTAGTTTATTACTTCGTGCATTTAATACCTAAATGAGAACAATAAAAGAGATGCACAAAACTAGGTTGGTTATAAGAAAGAGTTTTAAAATATTAATGAAAAAAAATATTAAATAATACCTGACAAAAAAAAAGCAGTAAAACTGCTATTTAAGATATTTCCATATTGCTTCTTTGATTGGCATCCTCACTTAAAATTATTTCACCTGTGGACAGAATGAACATTATGACTACGGGCGCTTAGAATATGCTGTTGCGCAGATGAATGTTAAAAAAGAGTAAGGAATGTAAATTTGTGCCTTTCATATTAGAGATCCCTGATGACAAGTGCCATTTTAACAACCAGTTCACCAAACCCAACAAAGAATTAGGTATCAGTTCTGCCGAACTGGTACGAACTGGCTGAATCGCACCCTAGATAGGACCCTTGGGTTGCCATCTCTTCCTTTAGAGCACTTTCTGGTTTGCATGGAAACCCTGCCTCCAGGGCTGCCAGTGACTGCTTAGCCAGACAGTCTCACTGACCTCCCAGTGTCACGGGTCGACCAGAACTCGACTCACAGGGGCATGGAATAGCGGACATGCGTATTGCATCTACACCTCTATGCATACATGTGCTCCATTTTCCCACTGGACTTCACTTATAAAACCCAAGTTTGAAGTTAAAGTTAATAAGAATTTCCCGATGGGGAAGGCAGAGCAGGAAGCCAAGTGCAGAGCCCCGCTGAGCACGAGGACGGAGCCCGGTACAGTTGCAGAGGTCAGGCCCTGCTCTGGGTGATGCAGCATGGCTTCAAGGCCTGTTGACTTGATGTCTAGCTGTTCCCAGTGGGTTAAAGTTAGTTATCTGATGTGACTGTTGTCTGGACTTGCCAGGGGTCTCAAACTCGCGGCCCGCCCACCAATTTTGTGCAGCCCGCAGACTGGCCCGCAGATTAATCCACGAAGTTTGATTAGTCTGCGGGCCGCATAAAATTGGTGGGCGGGCCGCACGGCTGCGAGTTTGAGACCCCTGCTTGAAACGAAGGTTAGAGCACATTTTATGAATAGCAAATTGCATTCTCCATCATCCTAGTTTCCTTCCATGACTAGTGGGGGACAGAGTCTGGAGACATGCTTTCTCTTAGGTAATGTGACTTTGAATAGGAAAGCTTATTTGATTCGACCCAAATTTTTCCACAATAATGCAGTGAATGAGGCTATGTCAGAGGACATTCTGTCAGTGGTGTTTCACTTTTTTTTTCTTCACATTTTCCTCTCCAGATATCATTCTCATACCACAAAATTAACCGTTTTAAAGTGTAAAATCGTATGGATTTCAGTATATTCATAAAGTTGCATAACCATCACCACTATCACTTTCCAGAATTTTTCATTACCCCCAAAAGAAACCTGGACCTATTAGACACTCCTTATTCCTCTCGTGCTCCCACACTTCATACCCCAAACCACTAATCTACTTTGTCTCTCTGTATCTATTTGTCTCTTCTTTTACATAAGTGAACATTTCATGTAAATGGAATCAGCATGTGGTCTCTATGACTAGCTTTCACTTAACATGTTTTATAAGACTCATTCTGACTGATATTCTATTGTACAGCTGCATCACATTTTATTTCTCCATTCACCATCATATGGGCATTTGGGCATATTACGTCCATCTTTTGGCTATTATGAGTAATGTTGCTAAGAATAGTTGTATGTATACGTTTTCAATTCTCTTGGATATATACCTAGGAGTGAAATTGCTGGTCACATGGGAATGGTGTTTAGCCGTATGAAGAAAAGAGATGAGGTGGGATGAGAAACTGTGGTGTAGATAAGGAAGGCCCTTCTGAGCTGACGGCCTCAAGAGAGACAGTGACGTAGAGGAAAGCAATGGAGGAGCTCCAGCTCACCAGGCGTGCAGGGTCGAAAGGAGACTGGTGTGATTGGAAGGGGAGGGCAGCGAAAGCAGAACCTGGCGAGGTTGACATCCTGCAGGTGCTACATCCCATGGGGCCTTCTCTGCTCTCTCTCCTCCTTCCTTACTCCCTGCAACTGAAAACAAGGTGTGGGAAAGTCAGATCTGACTAGGCCATTTCACTATTGAACAAAACAACCAATAGTAAGCAAGTGAATAAATATATGAATGAATGAATGAATGAATGAATGAATGAATGAATGAATGAAAAAATCATTTTCATGGCCAGCAGGATATAGCCCTAACTCCTTGAGTTAGTTCAAGGGCCTACATGGTCTGTGGCCTCAAACCTCTGTGGCCTTTACTCCAGCCATTCCTAAGATGTCGTTGAAGTTTCAGCCACATTCAACATCTATATCCTGAATGCGAAAAGCAGGTCTTCGGGGAACCTTCCTGTATCTAGTCTCTTTTCTTTGCCTGGAGTACTCTCAAGTTAGTTCTCAAGTTAGCAAACTCCTACTTCTCCTGTAGGAGTCAGCTCAAGTGCCCCTTGTCCACGAGGTCTCCTTGACAAGGTAAAAAGAGCCTCTGCTGCTTGTCCTTGCACTTTGTTAATAACCGTGGAAGAGCAGGCGCTTATGTCCTTGGACTGAGCAGCCCTCAGGACGTTCTTGCCTGTTTCCTTTTGAGCTACTCTACGTTGTATGCCTCATTCCTCTCTCGAGCCCTGGTGCCCAGTAGTGCACCTGCTCAGCGTAGAAGTGCAGTAAGTACTCAAATAAAGGTCTCTTTTTATATCACATGTTTTATGACAATGTTTTCCAGATGCTGGGTTGAAGTAAGGGCATGATTTAATCAGAAAATAGTTCACCTTAGAGGGAAGATGCCCTGAGTAATCACTCAAGGTGACAATTGAGTGCTTTATATACCAGGCAAAGTCAGGATTTTTATTTTGTTCTGAAAGCCAATGCAGTTTTAAAAATATGTATTTATTGCTACAGGACAACTAATTTCAGAATACACACAAGCAGCAAGGAGGCCTATAAGCAAAGCCAGTATTTTCCTCTATGAATGTTTTTAAGCAATTGAAGAAAACTTGGTTGGGCTTCTAGAATTCTTCTTAGTAGTGGAGGACGTCTGGTGACCATATGTCCTAGACTTTCTGGGGACAGGCCCAATTCCATGTAATTTAATTCCATTTCAGAAAGGTGAGTTAATCTATGTTTCATTCATTTGAATTTTTATAGCTTCGTATAATTTTACAAATACGTAAATTCACAAATCAAAAAGAAATAAGTCTTTTGTCAGGTTATGTGTTCTAACTTTTAATTCTCAAAATGTGGTCTTTGTAATGGGAAAGGCATCTGAAGGCTGGAGACTTTGGGGATGAGGGGTAATCAGTACTTTTAGAAATCATTAACTATCAGGTCTAATATCTTAAGATCCTTCTTTGTCATGGGGATAAAAAATGTGTATCAGTTAGCTCTTGGGCATAACAAATATGCCAAAAATGTAATGACCTGAAAGAACAAGTGTTGCTCATGAATCTGTGGGTCAGAGCTTTGGACCTGGTTCACCTGGGAGATACTCAGGCAGCTTCAGTCATCTGATGGCTGGACTGGGGCCACGTGGTGTAAGGTGGCCTGATTTACCTGGTTTGGCATCGATGCTGGCTCTTGGCTGAGCCAGGCTAGCCTATACTTCTTCACAGGATAGCAGCATTTCCAAAGCGCAAGTACAAAAACACCAGCGCTTTTCAAGCCTCCGTTGGCATCGTGTTTGAGATGTCCTATTGGCCAGTGGAAGTCATGTGAGTAATCCTGGACTCAGTGTAGGAGGGGCTACACAGGGTAAGGACACAGGAAGTGCTGTTCTTGGGGAGCCCAGTGCTGTTCCAGCCTGTCACACCCTGTCAGCAGCATGGTTACTTTCTGAAATGATACCAGCGCTGGCATCCATGTCCCCTAAAGACTGAATCAGGTTGTATATATATGAATGAAAAAGAAGATGTGGGATAGCAGTAAGGGAAAGGACTGGATCTCTTTCTTTTTTAAAAAATTCATTTGAGAGAGAGAAAGAGAGAGAGAGAGAGAGAGAGAATGGGGGGGGGGAGCATCAACTCCCATATGTGCCTGGACCAGGCAAGCCCAGGGTTTTGAACTGGTGACCTCAGCATTCCAGGTCGATGCTTTACCCACCGAGCCACCACATGTCAGGCAGGACTGGATCTCCTGTGTAAAGGTGGCTGCCAGTCATGGATGTTAGTAGCAGGGTAGCAATATAAACTCCAAGAAACCTTAATAGCTTTTGGCCTCCATCAGGAATGTTTGGATTGTTGGATAGTAGTTGATAGAAACCATTTTAAGTGAGACAGTGTATGCCGGTGATGGTTTTTAGAAAGCCTTATCTTTTAGGGATTTATACTGAAATAGTTTCAGATAAAATTATGTGATCTTGGAATTACGCCCCTCCAAAAAAAAAAAAAAAATCACTGGCTGTGTGGGGTTGGGGACACAGAGGGAGCAGGGTGTAAATGAGACAAGATTGGCCAGGAGTTGATCACTGTTGAACCATAATTGGTAGTGAATATGTCACAGTCTTTATACTCTTCAACATACCTTGTATAGCCTGATAAGGCTGTGGCGCAGTGGATAGATTATCAGACTGGGATGTAGAGGACCCAGGTTTGAAACCCCAAGGTTGCCAGCTTGAGCTCGGCTCACCAGTCTGAGCACGGGGTCACTGGCTTGAGCATAGGAACATAGACATGACCCCATAGTTGCTGGCTTGAGCCCAAAGGTCACTGGCTTAAAGCCCAAGGTCACTGGCTTGAGCTCTAGGTCACTGGCTTGAGCAAGGGGTCACTCACTCTGCTGTAGCTCCCCGGTGAAGGCACATATGAGAAAGCAGTCAATGAACAACTAAGGTGTTGCAACAAAGAATTGATGCTTCTCATCTCTCTCCCTTCTTGTCTGTCCCTGTCTGTTCCTCTCTCTGTCACAAAAATAAACACAAAAAAAACCAACCAAACAAACAAAACCATATGTTGTATCTTTTTGAACATTTCCACAATAAATTCTTTCTAATAAAGCATTAGAAAGAATGCTCAAATCGTTCAGTGGCCTCAAAAACTGATAGAAGTTTTCAGAGATGCCACTTCCAGCTGCTCTAACTGCTTTCTCAGTAAGGTAGGGTAGGGGGTGCCAGTGGTCAGTGCTCTGGACTCTGGAATCTTCTTCCTCAGTCTGGGTTTTCATTTACAAACAGTGTTCCACGTTTAATTAAAAGAGTTAGAAGATATTTGACATGGGATCTAGCAAGTGACTCACTCCATCATTTGGGTGACAGTAGGGATCTTTCAGGACAAGTTCGACCTCACCTTGTGTCCCCATGGAGGACATCTGTTGCACTTACAGTAAATTAGATCTGACACCACAGATTCTGAGTAAGTCTCCTAGTGAGGTTTGTCCTCTTCGGGTGTTTCCCAGCTTGTAGGGTCCTTGACTCTAATCTGTAGGACTCCCTCGAACCGGGAGAATGTGAAACTGCCACTGTAGCCCCACTGTGGAAGTGAAGTCTGCCTTCCTGTCTTCTGTGGACACTGCTGAGTCTAGGATTTATCTTAAGAACAAAACCATGAGCAAACAGCAGCCCCCAATTTCCGGTGATACCAAGCCCGAGGCTGCCTTGGGCTCTGCTGGGATTCTGTGCCCCCATCACCCCTCTATCACTCTTTTCTTGTTTTAAGGAAATTAGTGTTTTTGTTGAGGATCTGAGCTTTAGGAAGTCCCCCATTGAATTTCACTTTATAATGTTGCTTTGATAATTTCCCCAGATTTTTCTTTTCATTGAAACTTTCTGATTGTGTCTGAGTTTCTTGACAGAAGGCAGATGAGGTGGCTTGCCCTGTGCGCACACTGCGAGGGCCTCTGCCAGGCCCTGGGAGGGGAAAGCTGTTTGGTCCTTGGATCACTGAGGTTAGACAAGGAATTAGAAATATCTGAGCTCTACTTTGGCCCCTAATCTTATCATTCCAAATGTGTCTTTAATGAGAAGCAGAATCAATACCTCAGGTCAGAGTGAGTTCAAATGGTCTAGAATTTTTATATCTCAAAATGAAGAAAAAGTAATTGGCTAGAAATATTTAAAAATACTGTCCTTGGTTAAGTACGTAATCATTCTCAAACTCTCCCCAGAGAATGCCATTTAAAGTGTTCAGGTTGAGAGGATGATAAATGTGACTGACCAAGTGCATAATTTCTTAGTTCTTGCAGTTCAACTGGAGAGGAGATTCCTAGGAAACAGCCTTTCCAACGAGATTTTATAACAATCGGGCTTTTTCTGAACTCGTATCAATTCTTACCTCAAACCTCCCAAAATTATGTCTGGTTAGTAAATTCAGAGGCACCAAATAGTCAAAATAGTATTAAATCGCCTTCATATATCTGAGAGTTTGTTATAAAATGTATCTGGCTCAGAGACAGAAGAGTTTTCACTAAATCGATCTTCTCTGAAAGCTAAAGCTGGAGGGTACGGGAAACAGGGCAGATGAAGGGGTGCACGCTTGTGAAACAGGCCACGTGTCTCGGGTGCCCAGTCCTGTGTACCTGCGTGGGAGTGGCTGGCCTCGCCTCGACTCTGCCAAGCCTACCTTGCTTGGCGAACACTGCTGCCCAAACTGGACACGGGGGCTCACCGATTTTGCAATGGCCAGATTTTCTGTAGCTAGGTGATATAAACGCCATGTAGTGTGATGATCTCTCTGTGTCTTTATCACTTCTTCATTCTCGCACCAGGACCAAGTTGGGGAATGTGACTGAGAGCACCCACAGGCTGGAGCACTTGCACCTGAGGGGACATGACACTGTGGGACTCCCAAAGTTGCCAAGTCAGAGAGACTGCTGGACTTGGTGGGCCTGGCCTACCTGGACTGCAAGGTGGCTGACCCACCAGGCCTGTGAGATGGAGGAATCTGTGGGCATCCCAGGCGCCCTCATCTGAGGGCATAGGTTGGGGAAGGACAGTCATGGCTATTGAGTACCAGCCACAGGGAGCGCCCTGCTCTAGCTGCTTTGCGTAAATTACCTTTATATAAGTTATCCTTGCTCTAAACCTGCAGATGCAATCCTATTTTCCTCATCTGGTGGGCTAGAGTGAGGGTCAGTGTCCTGTTGCAGGTCACATCTGGTCTCTTCGTGGCACAGCAAGCTTGCACACAAAAGTCTCGTCGGTGGTAACTCGTGCTCTTCTTACTATCCGGTTTTAGAGGAGGTAGGCATAAAAAAATTAAAGAAACTGGAGATACAGGTGGATAGCCCATGGCCGGGAAGAGTGAGCATGCATAAGGGGCATGTGCAAAGATGTGTACCAATGAGGTGAGGTGAGCAAGCCGCGGAGTTGGGTCCAGGTTAGGGTGAGATTAGGGGCAGGCGAGCCGGGCTTCTGAAGGGGCACCAACTAGGGGCAGGACCCAAATACCCCTCGGAAGAGGGTGGGGTGGGTAGGGTGGTGACAGTTGGTTCAGGTTTCCACATGAAAGCCCAAGGGACAAAATATAAGCCAGTTATTCCTCTGCACAAGTATGCATCACTTTTTATAAAATTGTATTCTGGAGGTCAAGCCTGTTTCTGGTACATGTTTTGGTGGCTCCCATATGCAGGCTGTCTAGTTTAACTACAGGCTCCACCCCAGCCCTGAGACCCGGCTGCTGCGGGGAGCTGCTAGTGAGGGAGGAATGTGAGGTCTGTAAGAGGGTAGCACATTCTGTGGGTTCGGCCTCTCAACAAGACCCGTGGGGGAGGCTGGTGCCCCTCACCTGGATCCTGTGTCTCCCCACTATGACCAGAATCCCTCCGAGCTCCTTCCAGCTCCCTCATTGGGAAAACCAGCTCTGCAACCATCAGGAAGTTTAGGGCTTCCTGTCACTGGGCCGCAGGAGGGACTCCACCTCCTGGACCAGAGAAGAGCAGGGCATGGCCCAGGAATATGGCAGACTGGGGGTCCAGGGTGAAGATGCCATGCAATTACAAAACACTTCGCAGACCAATTCAGGATATCGTCTTTTTCGTGCCTGTTTGGGTAAATGCCCGGCGGCCGGCATCTTTCGGTCTGCAGCCTGCGCCGTGGGTGGGTTTGCTTGTGAAGACCCTGCGGAGACTCTGAGGCAGCAGGCTGGGAAAAGCCCGTTCAGTTCTCACAGGGCGCGCCTGCAGCGCACAGTCCCACCTCGGGGCGCGACAGGATGTCAGGTCTGACCTGGCGCTGGGCGTTCTCTGCTTTTGCAGGTGGCACTCCGACACGAGGACGGGGATGAGACGGCCGAGCCCCCCCCCAGCGGGCGCCGGGACCGGAGGAGGGCCAGCGTGTGTACTGGCGGCAGCAGCGAGAGGGAGCCGCGGGGGCTGGACCGCAGGCGGAGCCGCCGGCACTCGGTCCAGAGCACGAAGAATCCTCTGTCGGCCCCCAGCAGTCCCTGCTCCCAGTCGGCTCCCTGCTTCAAGCCCAGTCAAGTGCGAGACCTCCGTGAAAAGTAAGTGTTCACCTAGCTGTGGAGAGGGGTACAAGAAACCTAGGGAGTGAGGCCTCAACTCCATGGAGCCCCACATTCATCCCACTTACTCCCCTGTCTCTTCTCTACATTAAAACATCACCCCAAATTCCCACGGAACTGCCTAGGGCAAGGTGGCCCTGGTGACAAGCATAGATTTGTTCTTACTAACTCCATGATTTCTTCTCCACCCATCTGTGTTTTCATATTATTTAATACTTCAATTAACGTCTGTCTAGAAAAGTTGTGCTTTATCAAATGAAAAAGAATACAAAACACGAAGTTTTGACCTAGAAATAAATGCGATGCCATCTCTCAGCTGTGAGATGGTGACAGTCCTCAGACACTGATGACAATACACAGTTACAGCTGAGTTAAATAGAACAAATCAGTGTAAGTTCTAAAATATACATATATAAAATATGTAACTGTATATACATCTGAATTCCCAGTGAATGTGAATTCCATCATTTATTCAGTCCGTCAAGCAGCAAAGATTTTTATTAAGTGTGTGCAATAGGCCGGGCCTGTTTGAAGCCGTGAAGATATATAAATGGAAAATGTCTGATCCTTGTCCTTAGGAACCTCAAATCTAGGTTGGGAGAAAGTGAGAATGAGACAAGTAGGTAGGAAGAAAGAGCTAGATTGTCCATCTCATGAGAAATTGTACATGTTCAAAATACAAAGTTTGATGAAATTTAAGGGAACTCAGAAGTGATCCCATAATGCACAGGTGTAGCCATGCTGTCCTGGGATCTGAGCCAGTTCTGTCTTCCTGATGCTGTCAGTTTACTAGGATGATGGGGCTCTATGGACCAGTCCATGCCACCCAGGTCCACTGAGCCTGATTGATACACCACTTGCCAGTTCTGTTCAGATCACGTGGCTGGAGCCTTTCTCCCCATCATAGAGATCCACCTGGGAGCCAAATGTAGTTCAGGAGGCAACAGGGTGAAGAAAAATATAACTCGGAATAAGTTGGATGACCTTAAAGAGTGATCAAGATATGTCCCTTTCTCTCTACCCCTGAAGGACCACCTACCTCCGTTGCTACTGAGGATGGCCCTGAATGGTCTGAGATTCATGGACTTACTAAAACATGAACCAACCCATGCCCTTGGGTACCTCCCATTGTGGGAGGAAGAGGGTACTGGTCTGAGAGTGATGTGTAAGGCATGGTCCATGTTGATAACCTGCTCTACCACATAGGCCTCTAGCTAAAGCTCTTACTGTTTTCTGAGAGTCTATTTTAGTGTAAAGAAGACCAAAACTTCTAAACAGATTGACGAAAAACAACATCTCGACCATTGCACTCTGTGATCTAAGATCATCAGGAAACTCAGGCACTGCTCAAAAGGCCCTTGAAGGTTTCTCTAGCACTTCTTGTAACTAATACTTGAAAAATTAACGTGGAGAGAGTTGAGGAATGTGTGTATACAATGAGCTAAAAAAATCTTTATTTAAAACCACCATTGATGCTGAGGGTAGGAGCTGAGAGACCTTGTCAGTAGCACATGCTGATCTTTTGTTCTCCGTGACTCTGCTGTGCTTGTTCCTGTTCTATTACTTGCCATTACACTTCCCAAAGGTCCCCATGTTGTGAGTTCAGGCAACAGTGCCTTGTGATAGGTAATAGCGGTGGAGTAGACCATCCTGAGCACAATTCACAGTTTGGAGGCACTGGGCTGGGTGGGATCTGGAACCAGGAGTCCACAGAAGCTGCTCTGAATGTTGCTGTCTCATCCTTTCCAAAGTGGGCTGTCTTTTCATTTCACAGGAATTATTACTTTCGTGTTAAATTTGTAGCATTTATTTGAGAAAAATATACCTTCCAGCTCATGAAGGCAGATAAGGTTCTACAGGTTGAGGATCAGGAAGTGGCTTCATCCGTAGGACCTGCAGGGGGGATTTTGCCCGACGGCCCCCGAACAACAGCACAAGTCTGGCAGAGCCGGGAGTGGGGTAGAGGGGAAGGGGGACGGGAAACAAAACTGGAAACGATCTCTGCGTGCATAGCTTAGCCACCTGGTCAACATGTGTGCCTCTAAACATTACCTTGGTATTAAGTAATTCATTTTGTTAGATTCCCTGTAGGCCTTGAAAGACACAGAATCATGCCTGACCTAGATTACTCCTCACCTACCTGAATGTTCTGGCCCAAGGGACTGCTAACTTGTAGCAACATGCCCACATACTCCACACAGGAGGAATTTCAGGCTGGATGTTATAACCTTGTAACCCAACGAATGCTGATACTTTGAAAAGAAGATAAAAATGTCTGAGTCTAGAAAGAGATTCATGATATCCTAACATGTCTGTGGCCCCCAGCCCTCAGATGACCCTTCCATATCATTTGATTCTGACATCATTTAATTCCCACAGTGCTCCCCTGTAGCATCCAGGCAGGACAAATGTCAGCATCCTCATTCTACGAGTAGAAAATCAACCAGTGGGTTGGTGCCTTGAGACGAATCATAGGGCTAGACGGCTGAGCCGCGGATTAAACTCGAGTCTTTGGTCTTTGCCTTTCAATGTCGGAACTGGGCAAAACCATTTCCCAACTAACCATTCCTAAATATAGTCTCTGAGTGAGATTTACACGTCTGACTTTTTAGACAGGGAATTTGATTTACATATTGGATGTGCTTCTGTTTCCATTGAAGAGAAACCCCAAAATTCAAAGAGAGTTGAAAAGCAGAAAATCTCCAAGTCTCCTTATAGACGTAGACCTGCTAGGCGATGGGTTTTAATTCTAAGGACTGATAAGACTCTTAACTCATATTGCTTTGCTTTGGTTTCTGAAGAAATAGAAACCAAACCTCACCAAGCTGTTAACCAAATAAGGGGCGAGTTTATTGGTCATGTGTCACCAAAAAGTTATCTTTTGCAACTATGGGTGTTTTATCTTTGTACTTAAATTTACAGATTTGATTGGAAGGAAGAAAATGTTAGCACTTTTTTTTTTTCTAAGAAAATTTATTTTTAGCATCTAATCAGCAAAAGAACCATTGTCTCTGGCTTAAATTGTAATAGTATATAATTTTAGGGTTAAAACGTCTTCAAGGTCGTGTAGCTCAGAGCAGGAGGCTTCCCATTCACTCCAGGCTCAGGACTCTCCTCCCTGGGACACCCCATTCTATCCTCGAATCTTTCTGCTTGCTAGGAAAGTCATGTGACCTATTATAGCTCCATTACTCTTAGTCTTCCATTCTATGGATAAAATTTCCCCATAATGTTTTCCTATTCATCCTGGTTCCTACTTCTGTCAACACATACCAGGTCTTGTTCCTGCTCCTTATGTCAGTCTTTCTGATAGTGAGCACTGCATGGAACTTCATATATGAACTTCAAATTTTATCCTGTTGATTTCCACGCAACATTCCAACCCGCAGAGGTAATTTTGAACTTCACTCAGTCACTGGTGGAAGCATTTGTGCCATCCAGCCTTCGGTCATGTGTATATTTTAATACACATGGACCAGTGACCTGGCAGGTTGTAGATGATGACAACGGGTTGGGAGTGGATGGTACAGATTACTGCCCCGTGCCTTAAAGGCAAGGGTAGGAAGCTTCCTCTGTCAAAGGCCAGATAGTAAATATATTAGGCTGTGCAAACCAGACAGTGTCTGTTGCCACTGTTTGAGTTCTGCCTTGGTAGCATAACAGCAGCTGTAGTCAATAGGTAGATGAATGAGTGTGACTGCATTCCAGTGAGACTTTGTGGGCACTGACGTTGGAACTTTACATGCCATAAAATATTCTTTTGAATTTTTTTCCAACCGTTTAAAAATGTGAAAACCATTCTTAGCTGCCAGACTGTATAAAAGCAGGTGGTAGGCCAGATCCTAAGGGTCTGGGTTACTTGAGGGAATTTGGGAGGGAAATGGTCTGGAGTCGGCAAAGAGGTGTATGTGGAGTCGGAGAGAAGAGCCCAGCATGCCATGGGAGAGGGCTGTAGGGAACAGCGTGCTTAAGTTCAGGGTTAGAACACAGATTATTCCGTGAAGAGACTCTGGCTGTAGGGGATCTGGCTGATGGTTGTGGTTGCTCTCGAGTTCCCACAGCACTGTGGAATTTTGAGGGGGTTGGAGAATGCAGAGCATGTGTCAGACAAGGGGACCTACAGAGCTAGCTGGGAGCAAGGGGGTCTGGCCTTGAGTCTGGGAAAGGTGGAGCTGTTCAGGAAGGTGGAGGCAGGTGGTCCTAGGTGTCCTGTAAGGCAGTGGTTCTGAACCACAGGTAATTTTGTCCACTAGGGCAGTGGTCCCCAACCCCCGGGCCGTGGACCGGTACCGGTCCATGGGCCATTTGGTACCGGTCCGCAGAGAAAAAACAAATAATTTACATTATTTCCGTTTTTTTATATTTAAGTCTGAACAATGTTTTATTTTTAAAAAATGACCAGATTCCCTCTGTTACATCCGTCTAAGACTCACTCTTGACGCTTGTCTCGGTCACATGATACATTTATCCATCCCACCCTAAAGGCCGGTTCGTGAAAATATTTTCTGACATTAAGCCGGTCCGTGGCCCAAAAAAGGTTGGGGAACACTGCCCTAGTGGACATCTGACAATGCTTCGACACATTTTTTGTTCATCATAGCTGGGGCAGGAGGAGTGCTATTGGTATCTTGGAGGTGGAGTCTAGGGATGCTAACTGAACATCCTACAGTGTATATTATAGGACAGCCCCCACAACAAAGGATGACCTCTTATAAAATGTCAATAGTACTGAATCTGGGAACCCCTGCCTTAGAGGAAGGTAGGTAATTGATTAAAATGTTTTTTCTTCTTCTTAGGATGATGCCATGGTTTAGAAGTATTAGGGCTATTGGAAGATAGCTTCCTTAAAATCACAGAGACCTCTGTGGACTTACTTTAAATGCTCATGTTCATGAATCAAAGTTTTCTTGTTTTCAGAGACTATAATTCTCAAAATTTCTGGGCTACCACATAGAGAGTATAGTAGGTCCGTTTGTTTTTGTTTTGACTCCATTTAGCAAAGTTGTGCACTTCTAATTCTCAGGGAATGTGCAGAACCCTCTTGGGGAACCAAAGGCTTGACTAAACCTCTTGCTCTTCTCAGTAATCTATATGCCCAGCATATCCAGTCTAATCAGCGTCACATTCATCACATTCCAAACATTGATAATGGGATATGACACCAGCATAAAACAAAATGGCATACTGGAAGAATGGTTATATAATAGAAGGTGTACTGTTCTACAGCCAAGCTCAGGAACCTATTTGAAGGAATAGTAACGCAGGGGTCAAGCTCGTTAGAGCCACCTCTGCCCACCCAGTACTCACAGATAATCAAATGGACTTGGGAAGGAGTAACGAAGAGTCTCCTCTTGGCTGGTGGTATCGTTAGCTGGTGGTCAAGAAGTTGAAATGTTAAATTCAAGAATTGCTATTTTAGCCTGACCTGGCAGTGGCGCAGTGGATAGAGCATCGTACTGGGACACAGAAGGCCCAGGTTCAAAACCCTGAGGTCGCTGGCTTGAGCCAGGGGTCACTCACTTTGTTGTAGCGCTCCCCCCCCACCAGCCCCAGTCAAGGCACATATGCGAAAGCAATCAATGAACAACTAAGGAGCCACAACGAAGAATTGATGCTTCTCATCTCTCTCCTTTCCTGTCTGTCTGTCTCTATCTGTCCCTTTCTCTGTCTCTGTTATAAAAAAATAAAGAATTTTATCCTGTAGGTTAGATTAGGGATAAAAATAAGGGGGAAAGGTTCAATATATGTTATACAAAAGTATTTATTCTAATAAATGGAAAGGTATAAGGAAGTAAGCAGGATGACGGGGAGTCAGGGATTGTGGCCAGGCCTTGAGTTTGCACTTGGAAAAAACTGGACTCAGTAGTTTGACCAGAATACCTAACCTTTATGTAGCAGAGAGCATAATATATGGCCTGGCCCCTGCTGGTCCTAGAAAAAGGAAAATGAGGAGGGACCATGGCCAGGTGGGTTGCCAGCCATGGATGCTGACATGGTAGGTGATGGCCGGCCCATCTATGCTGTAGGGACAGGAGTTTGGCTGGCAGGGTATGGTGTGAGGTGGAGTGCAGACACCAGCGTCGGAAGTCTGGTCTGCACTGACTGGCGGAGGATAGGTCACAGCACTGAGGGAGTGGAGGAGCACTGTTTGTGCAAGTCCTCACCAGTGTGGCCTGCGGAGTCACTGTGGTCTATTTATTGGACATAGCAGAGATGTTGAAGCATGGGAGGGGGTGCCGGGCTCTACCACTAATAGCCATGTATCAATTTAGGGCCCCAGGCACAGAGCAGGCACTGAATAAGTGGAAACTCTGTATGTTTTCAAATAAACACAATAGAGGATTTAAGGATGTGGTACCAACTATGTGACATACAATGGAGATAGTTGGATCACATAGTCCATATACGAATGGACCAACAGTAACCTTTACTGAGCACTTAAGTGTTTGCCAGGAACTGTGCTAAGAACTTTAGTGTGCTAAATCCATTTTGCACCCTTACCCCACGGGGTAGGTACTGTTATTACCTCCATGTGACAGGAGGGGAAACTGAGGCACAAGGAGCTGAAGTAACTTGTCCAGAGTCCCACAGCTAATCTATTGTGGAGCTGGCTTAGAGGTGAGACGGTCTGCCTTCGCAGTCCCTGTCCCAACATTTTACTAAACAACCCCCTCTTGTTTCCTCCTGTGATTCTGTAGATATAAAACAAATGTACTAGGTACTGAGCATTAATAAGTAGTAACTTCATGTTGCTGTCTTTTTACACTGATAATTTTCCGTATCAGTACATTAAAAAATACTGCCTAGTGTTCCATTGTATGGAAAAACCTTCATTCATTTTGCTATGGCTTGATTCTAGTTTTCTCCTAGTACCAAACTTGCTGTAATGAATACACACACACTTGTGCACATTAGCTTTCTTTTAGGAGAGATACTCAGGAATGGAATTCTAGATCAAGGCATACAACATTTTAAATATTGATATTGCCACATTGCTTTCTAAAAGGGGCAATCCAGTGTGCTGTCCTACCATCAGCATGCAGTTGACCATTTTTCCACACCATCACCAGTGCTGGATAGTAAGAGTTTTTCGGAAGTTTTATAATTCTGAAAAGTGAAATGTGCCTCAGCACATTTTAATTTGCATTTTTGCTGACTTCTGAGGTTGTTCATCTTTAGTTTGTCCATTGACTATTGACCTTTTCTGAGTATTGCCTGTTGATATTCTTTGCTCATTTGTCTTCTGAATGGCGTATCCTTTCAAATTGATGAACAGCTACTCTTTGTTTTTAGTACAGAAACTTTCAGATACAAAAGCAGAAAAATTATTCTTTATACATTATAGATATTAACTTTTTGACAACTATGTCATAAATAGTTTCTCCCTGTCTTCCAAGTATCATAATTTATGGTGTCTCTTGATATATGCATAAAATCTGTTGTTAAAGTATCCAATTTGTAAATCTTTTTCCTTTGTAGCTTTTAATTTTTTTTAATCAAGTGAGAGGTAGGGAGGCAGAAAGACTCTCACATGTCCCCAGCTGGAATCCACCCAGCAAGTCCCCTGTCTGGGCCTGATGTTTTGCCCATTTGGGCTGCTCAGCAACTGAGCTATTTTAGCAGTTGAGATGAGGATATGGAGCCATCCTCAGTGTCCAGGGCCAACTTGCTCATTCGAGCTATGGCTGTGGGAGAGGAAGGAGAAAGAGGGGTGGAGAAGCAGATGGTCACTTCGCTTGTGTTCCTTGACTGGGAATGAACCTGGGACTTCCACATGCCAGGCTAATGCTCTACCACTAAGCCAACCAGCCAGGGCCCCTATGTAGCTTTTAGGTGTCATGCTCTCTCAGGAAAGTGTGTCTTCTTTCTAACTGCAACCTCTCTGTGTTGTCCTGGAAGAATGCTTTGCAATTCTTTCACTATCTCAGAGATAAGTAGTAGGAGCAGCAGTGATAGCAGAAGCCAGTATTTATGAAGCACTGACTTTGTGCTGGCTCTTGTGCTAAGCAATTTCACACATATTGGAAATTTCATGAAGATGATGGCAGTATCTTCCCCAATGTACAGATGAGGAGACTGACACACAGAGAGGAGAACTTGCCCCAGATTTCACAGGTGGGAAGGGACACAACTGGGTTTGAACCCAGACAGCCCTAGTCCAGAGTGTACACTCAGAACCAAACATTCCTGCAGCTAGTCTCTGAACCTGTAGAATGTTTTCAGTAGTGGCAAGTGTTTTTTCTTTGGAGGAGGAACTAGATTTGTTGAGAAAGCAAAACATCATTCAGAGCAAATGTTTACTAGAGCTTGGTAATCCTAATGAGCTATATTGGGTATAGTTACTGTTTGATTTTGATCCTGAAATCGCCATCCTAATTTGCTTATTTTTCTCATAAATTGGCACTGCAGACAGTTCCCAAAGAGGAGTTACAAAAATACCGGAGCAATAATCGCAGCATTGGAACAAGCCTTTCCAGTTAATCATAACAAACCAGCCATAATCTTGGTGATGGGTAGGGAAGGAAGATATAGAGAACAGACACTCACGGTTGAGAGAGAGGAAGCTGCAGTTACTATCAATTATTGGAGGCCAACCAGTCCTCACCTTTTGGAGGGTCATACTTGATGCACACCAATTAGCGGCCCAGTGGGTGGTAGAAAGAAGGGAGCCAAGCCCCAGGGCTCAGCCTCAGAGGTAGGAGCTGGAGGGGGGTGACTGGAGAGGGTGGTGGGTGGTGTTTTCTGTTTTCCTGCAGGAGTGCAGAAGGGGATTGGCACCTCTCCACCAGCTGCAAGAACCAGTGGGCAAACGGGGCAGCCTAATTATTGAACCGTGTAGTGTGGCTTAGCTCATCTCCCTATACTTTGACAGGAAGGAGGTGAGTTGTGGGCAGAGCTTTACTCTCTGGTTTGTATCAGGCCTTGTCCACAGGACTCCATTGCCAGGGGTCAGAGAATTCATTCACTGGTTAGGTGCAGGATGTATAGCAGATATAGAGATACCCTCCCCAGCTCTGTCTTGGAAACAGTTGGCAATGAGCAATAGATTTGCAAGCACAAAGTATTATGGGATAGAAGGTATTATGTAATTGCTGTTAACCTACAAAATCTATGACTTGGGTGACCATCCTAGTCCTGGTTCCCAGAGGCTTGGCCAAATGCAGTACCTCAGCTGAGGCCACTGAGAGCACAGGCCTGGTTTTTGCAGCCACAGTACCAGCTTTCTTGCCAGGCTCAGCCTCAGTCTCCTCCACTGCAAACTCAGGCTGATGGTGCCTCTTTAGTGGGGGGAGGGTGTGAAGAGAGGCAGCCCAAGTGTGTGCTCAGCTCAGGGTTGTTATCATTACAGTCACTCCATGCCCCGGAGCTTTCCCGGATATTGGTCTATTAAAGAAGGTAATTGTTAAATAAATATGGACATGACCTGGAGGGAAGAGTGTGCACTGGCGTAAACACACTAGAGGATTTCACAACAACCAGGTTAACAACCGCTGGTACCATGAGCGGCAAGTAGCTACTTGGGAAGATTTATCTGATGGTAAATGATTCATTAGAAAGGGGATTCACCCACAAGAGATGTGACTTCCTGAGGTAGGTGTGATTGGAATACAGCCAGCAATTTGGATTTATCACTTAGTGTCCAAGAGGCTCTGGTACCCTGAGTATTGAGTAAGGAAGGGACATAGGGAGTGAGCTTGGAGCTGGGGAAGCCTCCACCAGGAGAAGGCAGTGGCCTTGAGGTATAAGGAGGAAGTCACTCAGTAAAGCCCCTTTGATTCCTGGGGCAGGATTCCCGGTTTCTCCAAGATTCACAGTGACCAGATTGCAGATTTCTTGGAGGTGGGGAGGGGTTGGACTTTGCTGAATTGAATTTGGGGCTCTTTTCAGATTTTGAAGAAAATGGCAGATTTTATTCTTAAAACTTCCAGGGGTACTGAGGAATTGTAAGTGAGGAAGTGCAATCAGGCGTGTGTTTCAGCAAGACTGCTCTGGGAGCAGTGTGGAGAGTGCACTGGAGGAGAGCTGACTGCAAACAGGTGGCCAGGCAGGCTGCTGGACAGTCCAGGGGAGATGGAGCAGGCCGCCTCGGGCAGTGGCAGGGAGCGTGGCGAGTAGGGGAGGTGCTGAGATTCCGGGTGCTGCCTGGACGCTATAGTGAGAAAGAGGAAGGAGTCTGGGTTATTCTTACATCACCACGAACCCAGAGTCATGGGATGGCTGTAAGGCCACTCAGTAAGCTTTGGGCATTTTAAGTTTGAGGTGTCTATGGTCGATTGAGAGGCACTTCTGGAACTCAGGTACATGTAGGTGAGGGTTGAAGCCCAGGCTTAGATGCCACAGCCCAGGATAAATAAACCGAATGAGCAAAGAAGCTATCAGATAAAGCCCTAGATGGAAAGTGTAGAGTCATCATCTCACACAACACTGAAACTGAGAAGTCCACATGCTTTCCAGGTCGGTGAACCTTGCAGTCAGTTGTCTTCCAGTGTAACTGTTTCTAAAGCTAGAGTGGCCTTACTTGGTGTGATGTGTCAGGAAGAGACAAGCCATTCACTTTGGGCGTGTTAGGGGGCGCACTTCAAAAAGAAAGAAAGAGTCTTGTTTCTAGCCAAATCTTGGATTTGCTTTGGGAATCTTTTTTCCTCCCTCCCTCCCTCCCTCCCTCCCTCCCTCCCTTCCCTCCCTTCCCTTCCCTTCCCTTCCCTTCCCTCCCTCCCTCCCTCCCTCCCTCCCTCCCTCCCTCCCTCCCTCCCTCCTTCCCTCCCTCCCTCCCTCCCTCCCTCCCTCCCTCCCTTCCTTTTTTTCCTTTTTTTAATCAGTGAGAATAGGAGAAAGACAGAGACAGACTCCAGCATGTGCCCTGACTGGGATCCACTGGGCAAGCCCACTAGGTGGATACGCTCTGCCCATCTGGGGTGCTGCTCAGCTACTCAGCAACCTAGCTCTTTGTAACATCTGAGGCAGAGGCCATGGAGCCATCTTCAGCACCTGGGGCCAACTTACTCCAATCGAGCCATGGCTGCAGGAGGGGAAGAGAAAGAAGTGAGAGGATGGATGGGGTGGAGAAGCAGATGAGTGCTTCTCCTGTGTGCCCTGACCAGGAATCGAACCTGGGACATTCTCACGCCAGTTCAACACTCTACTGCTGAGCCAATAGGCCAGGGCCAGGAATTTTTTTCTCTACAGTCAAATCCATTTCTTCCTGACCTGTGCAAAAGCCACATTTGCTGTAATGCACACCTTTCCATCTGTGTTTTGAATGATCACAGCCCTTCCTGGAAGACCTTGATTTTCTTTGGCTGTTCATGAAGGGACAGGTGGGAGTGTAGGTGGCCTTTGACAGAGTAAGCATCTCTCTCTCTATCCCAGGCAGTGCCCAGGATCCGTTTGGAAAGGGAAAAGAAGCTTCCTAGTGATTACTAAGCTGAGCTGATTGAATCCAGCCATGGAAGGAATGAGATTATCTTTGCTTGACAAGAGTCTGTGTGGAGAGCCTGGTGATAACTCTTTACTGGAGAAGGTTAAACGAACAAGGAAATAAGCCTCTGAAAATGTAGGTTGAAGAGGCCTAATCTGACATGGCAAAAAGGAAGACCAGGCAGAGGGAAGCGGGGGAAGTGTTTTGCAAGGGAGCCCTTTAAGAACAGGCTTTGGAAAGGAGCGGGCAGGCGCGGAGAAAGGGAGCCCTGGCCCAAGTCAGTGCCGTCTCACACCACTAGCTCAGCCAGCTGCCAGTGGCCACACGAGCATCGTATCTGAGTAGAAAAATACTTATTCCTAAGCAAGGTCATGTTTAGGGTTCAGAAACTGATCAGAATTAACACGGGCTGTAGTCATTGTTTGGATATGTCTTGTGGTGCCCCGTACCAAGCTGTAATGGACTCTCCTGGTAGAATGGGGCCTCGGTAGGATGGGGAGGGTGAGAGCTGGAGGCTCCCCATGCTCATGAATATGGTGAGAGGAGACATAGATGGTCAGAAAAGAATCTGAAAGCAGAAAGAATTAATGGCTTCTTACAGTCCTTAAATAGGAGAGATTTTTTTTTTCCCCCAGCCACAAAGAAATGGTTATAGCAGAGGTAGCAGAGCACGGAGGTTAAGAGCTTGGATGCTGGAGTGGATTACCGGGTTTGAATCCTGGCTTCTTAGCTGTGTGGCTCTGGGAGAATTCCTTAACCTCTCTGGGCTTCAGCTCCTCTTCTGTGAATGCAGTAATAATAGTACCTACCTCAGCAGTTCCTATGAGGATAAAAGGAGTGAAAGTGCTTAGCATGAGAGCACCTGACACAGATTTTGTTAATAGAATAAATGGGTGAGTGCAGGCCCCCAGTGGAGTCTGTATTCCCTGGAGAGAGAGCTCCCCAGAAGGCAGGGCCAAGCAAAGAAGAGGGAAGCCTGCCCCTTGCCCTTGGAGAGTACCCTGCAGAGCTCAGGGATGCCCGGGCACATTCGGGACAGGTATCTGCAGCTTAAATGCTTTTTGATCACCTGATACAGCGTGCTTCTCAAAGACATGAAACTCAGTAAGGAATTCAGAGGCAATTATATCACACCTCAGGAATACTCAATTATGGTATTCACATCGCCTCAGAGAAATAATTTCATTCCTGAGGTTTTATTTTTCCAGCCGTGTGGTTCTGGTTTTATAAACATGAGATTAAAAATTGACTAGAGATGAGCTGCCACCAGGAAGTGGCCAGTCTGGACCTGCTGCGTGCAGGCATTTCTCTGCTAGAGGTCGGGGGCCGGGCGGGCGGAGTCGGGGAGGGTGTCACGGCAGCATGCCTATGGCAGGCTCTCTGAAATGGAGCAAATGCAGTTAACTGGACTGGAGGAGATAGTTTTCTTTGTTTACATGTTTTCAACTATAACAAGTTTTTGTAAAATTGCCTTTGAATCATCAGGGTAAATAATTTTGATAAGGAAATGGGGAGAATAATCATGACACAAAGATGACGTGATTTTTATGTTTGTTAAAACATGGCTGAGACTCAGGTCCACATCCGCAGTAGCTCACGTCTATAAGTGAATGAGCAAACCAGCAAATCTCTAGAAAACAAACCCCAATACTGAGTATGTTTTGTTTTGTTTTTCTAGTAAGCTTACATGAATAGACTTCTTAGTCAGTACTGGCATTTTATGAACTTTGATATTATGATTACTGCCCTGCATTTATTGAGGCAGGAACACTGGCTCGAGAGCTAAAGGAGAACGAAATCATATCCATTCATTCATTATTCACTCAACTCATATTTTCTTGCACCTGCCGCATTCTTGATTCTGAGGATACATGGTAAATATGGTCCTCATAAAGCTCCTGGCTTCATGAGACAGTGACACATAAATATTGTAGCAAGTCAGCAGGTATAGCTTTTGAAGAGAGCAAACAGGGCTGTGTGGTAGACATAATGGGTACAAAGGTGTGCCCTTGAAGAGATCTTGCAGATATGTCCAAAGACATGTGTAGAATTATCTTTACATCACAACAGCAGAGATTTGGGGAAAGGCTCAATAATTCAAACATGAAATAGCCATATGGTGGAAGGCAACCAGCATTAACAAAGGTAGCATATTGGAAGTATCAACAGACTTTACTAGTCACATCAATTTCTCTAGAAAAAGATTGTAGAGTAATATGGTAATATGTCTTTTTTTTTTTTTTTAATCTGGAAATTTAACAGTGGTTACCTCTGGTTAAAGGGGACTTAATTTTATCAGTAATATTATACTGTTTTCAAAGAAAGTATGGATACTTGTAGTTAAATATTCATGTAAAAGATTCTTTAGAAAAGAAAAGAGTGGGGTGGGGTGTGGTCCAAGAAGCCTTTTCAAGCATTTAGGCTGAATCCTAAAGGATGGGAAGAGCCACCTGGGCTGATGGACTGCCATGTTCAATGGCCAACGGAGGAAAGGGTATTTGTACCAGGGTACGACTAGGTGTCTCAAGAGACAAGGTTATGGAGTGTAGAGTGGGACACCGAGGTGGGAGAGAGATGAGATGAGGTTGCACATTCAGCAGGTCAAGTCACACAGAGTCTTGAAAACCGTAGCCTGGAGTCTGGTTGTTGCCTGACATGCAATGCTCAGCCATGCGCACCTGAACAGATGGCTGTCTGACTGGTTTGGATCAGATCAGAGGTGAAGGGGGATGGAAACAGAAACACTTGTTGGTTGCTACTGATGCAAAACTATTGAAAAACATTGATAGCTTGGACTAGGGCAGTTGTTCCCAACCCTCTGAAGCACATGGACTAAAATAACTCATGCTCAGTCCAAACCCCCAAATAGTTGAACACAATTTCTGAAGGTAGGATCTAAGTATTTATATTTTCAAATAATACATCACAAGGGTGAGGATCACCAGGTTGGAGATTGCTATTGGCCGTGGAGAGGTGTGGAGACTTTGAGGCATGCATTGGAAAGTCAGTAGGACACACACAGGGTATTCCAGGATCACCCTCCTGAACCAGGCTGAGCCCATAAACTGGGACACTGTGGGAACTGTGGAAGTGTGCAGGGAAATGAGGACCTGTGACATGTGTCCAGTTTCCTTGGTCTCTAGATAATTCTGGCCCTTTGCTGCTTTTTTCTCTTCCCATTATCTCCTTTTATGTAATTCATTCTTCACTGGCATCTATACCAGCAGATGGTCAATGAAGCAGAAAGCAAATACTACCCAAACAAGTCCATGTGGTTACTGTTGGTAATTTGGAGCATGACTTGGGGCGATAGAAAATAGAAAATGAGGTTATTGGGAAGAATCCTGGCTGAAATGTAAGATTCGGGGTTTATCTCTAAATGTCAATTATTTGTACTTTATGACCATATTAAGAGTTGACTGTGGCATGTTGAAGTGCAAAGCATGTAAAAAGGCAATTAGAGTTTTAGACTCAATCTGAGTCACGAGTTAGAAAGATATTACTTTGCACTAAAACTCTGAAACACGCCTGGATTCCTCGTGGTGGGAGTTGTATTTGATGTCTGCTGCTTAAACACACACATATTATGTCTCATTTCTAACGAGGAGTCCTTCACCTTTTACCTTATTTACATATTTACATATTTCCATTACCATTTGTAAAAAACATAAGACAGAATGTGTGTAAGATGTGCCATTATTTGAAACACTTAGAAATGAGTTTGACTAGACAACACACGTTAGACTAGTGATTGGACAACTTCTAGAGATGGAAGCACTTGTCTAATGTCCACACAATTTTGTTTCTTCATCTATCACAGATCACTAGAGCTGGAGACTCCCATTCTGCTCTTCCACTTTCTTTTATAAGATAAGAGAGCCCCAGGGTCTCAGGATGAAGCCACGCCAGACACAGGGCAGGGCTGTTTTCACCTCTGCAGGCTGCCATCTTGAATTCCCTGTCCGGGACCGTGCTTGGCGTCTCTGCTGTTTCCAAGAGGTCATAGAGCATTTTAGTCTGCCATCATCCTAGTTTCTCTTCTGTTCTGTGAGACTGCTTAGGGACATTTAAAGCACCTTACTGGTATCTGTGGCTTAGAATAAGGTTTTCCTAAAACATAAAATCAAAGTATATAAAAAGAAATAGTGAGACAGCTCATGGTCCTTAGATTGATTTGTTTTACACATGAATAAATTTGCGACTTGGCTACTAAATGTGGGGTTTTATTTTTTCCTTTTTTTCTATTGATGTTTATACTCTACAGACTGGAATTCCATTATATTAAACTACTCCATGTTTTCAGCAAAAAGAATGTGCTGGATCCATTAGTATTTCATTCTAAAACAAAATAGCAAAATAATGGCTTATGCATTAAGGTTCTGGCTGGTAGTCCAGTTCTTGGGTATATTCAGTATCCAGGGCCTGGACTTTAAATGCCTTCTAAACTTTGCGTGCTACAAGGACAATAAATACTTCCCCGTCTAACTTTGGGTTCTCACCATGGAAACATTGGAGCAACAGCTGGGCTCTGTTAGATGTCTTTTCATTCTCTTGGCTGGCAAAAATCTGAGGAGGGAAACTTTTTTGTCTTTGGTGGATAACAAAACTCTATTTTTGAATGAAATCACTGCTTCAGTTGGTCAGATATGTGGCTTAACTGATTAAGATCACTAATTGGAAAATTTTAAACCTCATCTTGGACCCTTGGTAACCTAAAAAAACCCTCAAATGAACAGAAAGTGTGAGTCACTGTTAGGTTAAGTTCAAACTCCAGTTTAAGTCTCCTCCAACACAGAGTGATGCAGGCAAACCCCAAAGGGGCACTTTCTTTGTCATAAATTTAACAAGAAATATTCTTTTTCATCTCATTTTGATCCATCTTATGCATTTTACAGAACTAAATGGGGCATTTCAGAGGCCTGCATCTTATCTAAACCTTATTGCAGAGCTTTCTAACTAGCTGCCACAGACAGGTCATACCTGTGTCATAACTGATTTCTCAGGACCACCTGATTCCACTAGGGCCCTGGGCAGGTCTCCTGGGGACCACACACAGCTTTGTCCTTTACTCTAGAGCAGGGGTCCCCAAACTACTGCCCGCGGGCCGCATGCGGCCCCCTGAGGCCATTTATCCGGCCCCCGCCGCACTTCCGGAAGGGGCACCTGTTTCATTGGTGGTCAGTGAGAGGAGCATAGTTCCCATTGAAATACTGGTCAGTTTGTTGATTTAAATTTACTTGTTCTTTATTTTAAATATTGTATTTGTTCCCGTTTTATTTTTTTACTTTAAAATAAGATATGTGCAGTGTGCATAAGGATTTGTTCATAGTTTTTTTTTACAGTTGGGCCCTCCAACGGTCTGAGGGGCAGTGAACTGGGCCCTGTGTAAAAGGTTTGGGGACCCCTGCTCTAGAGGGTGGTGCCAGTGGTATCTTGTTGTCTGTACTGTGTGAGAGGAGGGTTGAGAAGCTGAGTTTAGGAGGCTTGCTTAGAAGGACCAAAGCAGCAACAACAGAGTGATAAAACCAGGTTAGATCCTGCTTTGCTTTCATGGGTGCTAGGTAGACCAAGAGTGACAACATCTGCAAATTGCCAATCCAGCTGAGGGGAGGTGGCCTCCGGCTGAAGGTTGTCATTTTTAACTGAAAAGTACCTGGTTATTAACAGCAGATTGGATAAACTAAACTGTGGTGTATTCACACAAGGGCATGCTATATAGCAATGAAGACAATGGTCTTCAATTGCACGTAAAGCATGTGGACAGACCTCACAAATGTAACACTGAACAGAAGAAGCTGGTCATGGTGTGATTCCTTTTAGGCGGAGAAGAGAAACATGCAAAGTAACCTACGGCGTTTGAAGTAGGGGGTGGGGGACCACCAGCAGGGAGCACGAAAGGCACGCTGGTTATATGGAGGGACCTGTCTTGTGAAGCTTCTATGACAGCTGACCGGCAGTGAGACAGAAGAGTTCAAGATCTTGACCAGGCGAAAGTGGTGGGTGAATAAGGACTGAAGGGAAGTGGGGGCTGGTGGACGTTTAGAAAGCAGAGGACAGGCGCCGTGAGATTGCAGGAGAGTTAAGGTGGTTCTCGAGAAGCGGGATGGGAGAGTGGGTGCCGGGGGCTTGAGGTTGGGATAGGAAGTTTGGATGCAGGGTGTAGGCCAGTTCCATATCATGGTGAGGAGGACCCATGTGTGCAGGGCTGAAGTGAAAAAAAGGTAAAAGTCACTGCAGTTCAAGAGGTTCAATTCCTTTGTCAAGGCGCCTAGAAGCCTACATGGTCTTGGGTAGGTATTTCATGTGGACACTGACATAATTCAGATGTTGACAGGATTCAGAGGCCAAAGAAGGGTAATGAGGCAGTTATTACAGTCTGCCCTTGTTTAGTGCAAGGGCAAAACCCAAGTTAAACTACCCTTGGCAAAAATGAGAATTTATCGTCTTCCATTAGTAAAAAGCCAGAATGGAACTTCAAAAGTACTGGGTCCAGGTTCTAAATTTGTCATGGGGACGGCTTTGCCTGCGCTCTCTCTTCACTCTGCTTTTCTTGGGTCAGTTTCACTCACAGACAGTCTCCCTCCACTAGCAGCTACAGGAGGCTCCAGACTTAGGGTGGCCTCACAGCTCTGGCTCCTCTGAAGGCACCAGGAGAAACCCCAGGGGTGACACGGACTGACGCCACCTAGGCCATGCGTCCACCCTTGAAGTGGAGGTACCTCAGCCCTCCCTTCCTTCCCTCTGAATCCCATTCACAGAACGAGGGCATGGTATGCAACAAGCACACGCCCGCTGTGGAGGTCGGTGCCACCTAAGAGTGGTGCAGGGCAGAGGTGAGAACCTGGCTTGCTGCAGGAGCTGGGCATCACCAAGCACTCACTGCGTGACTGTGTGTGGAGGAGGAAAACCATACGAGTCCCGCCCAAGGCCAGAAGCTGCTCTGCATCCCAGGTGGGGTGCAAGGCAGTGGCATCCAGCCAAATCAACAAAGAAATCTGGCCTGTGCTGGGTTGTTGCCTCTCTACCCCACATTTAAATTTCCCTGTCTCTGAACTGTCTTCCTTTCTCCTAACAGATCGAACGGGCTCTTTTCATTTCATCCAGCTGGAGTTTCTGTGCTTTATCTTCTTGTTCATCTATAATGTTTATCTCGCTTCTCCATCTTGTCTCTGTCTGCATTTCTCTTTTCCTGGCCTCTCTCAGGGAGGAGGAGGAGGAGGAGGAAGAGGAAGAGGAGCAGCCAGTCACGGAACCCAATTCCGAGGAAGAGAGAGAGGATGATGCCCCCTCTCAGGGCAAGGACAGGTACTGAGGACTGGGCCTTCCCAGACCCCCACTAATGAATAGTCTGCAGGCACCAGTCCCCTCCCTTCCTCACCAGCCCCCCCTGGCAAACCTTAACTGACCCTGTACACAGAGCCACAGAGTGATTAGTGTGCAGAAATCTCTGAGCACGTTTTCATTAGAGAGCTGAACTTAAATACTGCCTTCCTAACCAGGCTTTATGGAAAACTCGCCCAATTGGTTTTCTTCCCACTGTTCCTTCCCTTGTTTAGCTCACTCAGATTGACAGGAAAACGTAACCCTTTCAGCACTGTAGTAAAAATAATTATGTGTGTTTCCTTCTTTCTACTAATTTTACCAGTACAGTATTAGCTAAAATGTGTGGGTAACTTCTATGTGAATGATGCAAGTTTGTTTTTTATCCAAGTGAGCAGGAACACTTTTTATACTCTACAGTACAGCTAAATTTCCGAGTGTTTTTTTCATGCCCAGAACAACTAACATAGCTCTAGGGCCTGTCAGAGAGTTTACTGTTCTTTGTTCCTGCCTCCAACGTGCATTCTTTCTGTCTTCAGACGATGGTAACACACATAGGTGCCTTGCAGATATTTTTAAATTTTGTAGGCATTTTCCGAAAATAGTGTCTGTTTAAAAATAAAAATCGAGCATAGGTAATTTCTGATATTCCTGAATATATCAAAGTTGGTTTCCTCCACTTAATTGATTATGCTACAAATTGACATTTTTACTATTAGTTTTTACACAAATAAGCAAAATCAAAATGATCTTAGAAGAATTGAGGTAAAACCTTTCTCTTATTAACTTCAAAGTCCATGTGATTCTTTGCTGCTGTGGCCTCATTCTCTAGGTCATCAGCACAAACAAAAGTTCTCAAATAGGCTCATTCGATGCACTAAATGCCCACCATACCCAGGGGTCGTGGAATCCTCTCGGAACTGACAAACTAATGATTGCTCCCCCCACCACCACCATTTTGGAAATACCTGAGAGGAAGCCGGCAGGGCATGGAGAGAGGGAAGGAATGGCTTGGTGACAAAGGGTGAGCCACGCAGTTCGGAATGAGAGGGCAGCAAGGGTTGGCATTTACTAGAGCTCTTCTCCCAGGCCAAATGTCCTGTGGGGGAATAGTGACTTTTAAGTTAGGGATGCTCTGGGAAGGGAGAAGGTTTAATTGACAGTCCCACCTAAGGAAAAAAAAAACTAGCTGCAGGAAATTGTGTAGACCCTCAATAAATACAAGGTCATGGCTCTATATGTACTGAAACATACACATTCATACCCCTCCATCCCCCTCCACTCCACACACAGACTCTTCAACTACCAGACACACAGTTCAGCACCTATGGGCCAGATGGAGGAATCTGGCCAGAATGGGCACCTCTCAATGGCACCCCTACTGACACCGTGCTGTCTTTACATAGAATTGTTTGCACAGGTAGATAGATGGTGGTTATACTTCAGATAGCACCATGACTACATGACTGACTGTTGAAAGTGTTATTGATTAGAGGCTAGAGTCAGGTTTTTTAGTTTTAGGAAATAAAGTTGTGCATATTAAACACCAGGGCTAGATCTTGACAGTACCTGAGGTATTTATTAACCTTAATCTGATGTTATTTGTTCTCGGGTGTAAACTTATTAGACTTTGAAGTAGAAGGAAAGATTCTGTTTACTTCTGTGGCTGTGGTGTCTTCGATTGCCCCCCTTGCTGCTTGATGGCTGCTTCATTGTGTGTGCCCACCATGCCTACCCATCCTCCATGCCTGCCATGTGTGCCCACCATGCCTACCCATCCTCCGTGCCTGCCATGTGTGCCCACCATGCCTACCCATCCTCCGTGCCTGCCATGTGTGCCCACCATGCCTACCCATCCTCCGTGCCTGCCATGTGTGCCCACCATGCCTACCCATCCTCCGTGCCTGCCATGTGTGCCCACCATGCCTACCCATCCTCCGTGCCTGCCATGTGTGCCCACCATGCCTACCCATCCTCCGTGCCTGCCATGTGTGCCCACCATGCCTACCCATCCTCCATGCCTGCCATGTGTGCCCACCATGCCTACCCATCCTCCGTGCCTGTCATGTGTGCCCACCATGCCTACCCATCCTCCGTGCTTGTCGTGTGCCCACCATGCCTACCCATCCTCCGTGCCTGCCATGTGTGCCCACCATGCCTACCCATCCTCCATGCCTGCCATGTGTGCCCACCATGTCTACCCATCCTCCGTGCCTGCCATGTGTGCCCACCATGCCTACCCATCCTCCATGCTTGTCATGTGCCCACCATGCCTACCCATCCTCCATGCCTGCCATGTGTGCCCACCATGCCTACCCATCCTCCATGCCTGCCATATGTGCCCACCATGCCTACCCATCCTCCATGCCTGTCGTGTGCCCACCATGCCTACCCATCCTCCATGCCTGTCATGTGTGCCCACCACACATACCCATCCTCCATACCTGCCATGTGTACCCACCATGCCTACCCATCCTCCATGCCTGTCATGTGTGCCCACCACACATACCCATCCTCCATGCCTGCCGTGTGTGCCCACCACACATACCCACCCATCCTCCATGCCTGCCGTGTGTGCCCACCACACATACCCATCCTCTATGCCTGCCGTGTGTGCCCACCACACATACCCATCCTCCATGCCTGCCGCGTGTGCCCACCACACATACCCATCCTCCATTCCTGCCATGTGTGCCCACCATGCCTACCCATCCTCCGTGCCTGCCATATGTGCCCACCATGCCTACCCATCCTCCATGCCTGCCATAGGTGCCCACCACACATACCCATCCTCCATGCCTGTCGTGTGCCCACCATGCCTACCCATCCTCCATGCCTGTCATGTGTGCCCACCATGCCTACCCATCCTCCATGCCTGTCATGTGTGCCCACCACACATACCCATCCTCCATGCCTGCCGTGTGTGCCCACCACACATACCCATCCTCCATGCCTGCCGTGTGTGCCCACCACACATACCCATCCTCCATGCCTGCCGTGTGTGCCCACCACACGTGCCAGGCCTATATCTAGCACATCAGTGTGGTCTTATCCTCCTATCGGGCCAGGGAAACAGGTATACCACTGCCCGTATATGGAGATGGTGCTCAGATGGTGAGGTCGGAAGAAACCAGCTCGCCTCCCATTCCCAAATGGGCACGGCCAGGAGTCAAGTTCTTTGGGAGAGGGGCTGTGATTTTGAAAAATGCAGTTAACATAAATTCTCATGTTATAAGGGTCTGCACCAAAGTATCTACGTGGTCTGCACCCAGTCCTCTGAAGGTGGGGTGTGTTTATAGCTGCACCTGGGCAGAAGGGGACTTGCCCGCAGGACACGTGTCTAGGGCCCAGGGGTGGGGGCCCGGGAAAGTGTGTGATCCTTGTGCTGGCCCTTCCCCTGGCTCTTTGCATTCCTTATTGGCAGCTCTGGTCCTTCCCTCTTATCCAGGCAGACCTGCCCTAGAGAAAGGGCTGAGGGCAGTGAGCCAAGGATAGCGCTATGGGATGTCTTTTCCTCCAGGCTGGCTTTGTAGCAAAGAGGACAGCTGAAGGGCAGGTGCAGAAGAGCCTTTGGGTTCCATTAAATCCTCTCCCAAGGGCCTCTATGCCCATAAGCCGGGTGGGTCTCCCAGAATGGCAAGCCGAGGGCACTGGGCTTCCTGGGCGAACCCAGGCTCTGGTGTTGGTGCTTATACTGCAGTTCGAGAAGCACAGCTGGATTTGGAAAGTGGCCATGACAGCAGTGGGTTTTTACATGTCTTTTTTTCTTTCCTAACCTTCACTCCCTCTCTCCTGAATCTCTTTTCTTTCCCTTCCTTTTCTTCCACTCTTCTCCCTGCTGGGCCGGCAGCGAGGCCAGCCCCGCCCCAGAGCAGAACCCCACCGGACAGGAGACTCCAGCGCTCCCCTCTGCCTCCAGCACCACCTCGCAGGGAAAGCAGCTTCCAGCCAGCGGCCTTGCAGGGGGGAGCCCCTGGGGCAGTGGGTCCTCTGGGCCTGCCCTGCTGCCCCACCCCACCCCTGCCTCAGCCTCTCAGACCTCCTCCACTGCACCCGGCCCCCCGAAGGCCTCGCTGGCGGTAGAAAAGCTGCCCTACGTGCCCCACAGCCCCTTCCACCTCTTCTCCTATGACTTTGAGGACTCGCCCTTATCCACCAAGGAGAAGGAAGCCGAGGCCCAGAAGGAAAGGTAGATCCGGGCCACAAGGAGGCCTGCGTGAGGTTCACCCGGGGAAGGCACCGCAGCCTACTAACTGCATCGCTTGGTTTGCCTCCCGGTTTGTGTGGATCCCAGTTAGAGCAGAGTGCAGTTGTGGTGAGAACTAACTCACCAACCCCCGACTAAATTCTTACTTACCAGTAGTTAGGCCAGGGGCACAAGAAAACTGTCATTTGCTTGAATTAAAGGATTCTTTTGTTATAATACAATTAGTAAACATGGATTTTAAATGTAAGGTTTTAGAAATATGCACAGTCTGACATATCTTTGAGATATGTCAGATATGTTTTGCATGAGATGAGCGGACCCATCTCGTGCTCATCTCTCTGGCACAGGGTCTCTTGACTAGCAGAATTCAGCAACCTGCTTAGCTGCCTTGCCATGCGGCATTCTAAGTGGGGCGTTTCTTCCTCTAACAGTTGCTCTGATTCTCTGCATTCGAGCTCGTATTCTGCCTCTGAGCCTTACAACTTCCGGTCTTTCTCTTCCAATAGGTGGGTGCCTTTATTTCCTTTCCCTTTTCAGTAGCGTTCTGTTTTTATTCTACTGTATGTATTTTTCCTTTCAAAGAGGGCTCATCACTTCCCACAAGATGGCCAGCAATTGCAGTTTGAATCACTTCATGGACATTAATGCTATTATGTGAACACTTCAATAACTCATAAAATTGGAGAGGAAGGCAGGGGAAGGGAGGTGTGCAAATCAAAACTGCATAGGGAATTATCAGCAGTGCTTGTCTGCCCTTGACTAGTGCCTGGATGACAAACTTCTGCACAGTGGGGGGATGGGGACCAGAGGGTTGTGTATTTGGAGCAATCAGCTGTCCAAAATCAATAACTGATAACACACATGGCCACTCCTATCTTCTGGTAATAATAGTTGCTAGCATTTATTATAAGCCAGGCCTATACTTTCCACAAATTAGTGCTTTAAAAGTATCAACTTGATCCTTAAGAGGTAGGTTCTATTACTTGCCCTTCTTTGTGAAAGAGGAAACCGAGGCACAGAGAGGCTAAGGAGGTAGGGAGTGGTTTCCACCCCAGGCACCTGCTCCACAGTCTGGTCCTGACCTGTACGGTGTATAGGCCTCTCTCTTAGGCAGTTTGTCAGTCTCCTGCGTGGACTCAAGTACACAATAACTCCTAACCCGGCCCCTAACCCTGGCTGCTCCCTGCCAGGACTCATTCAGGCAAGTCCTGCTCAATAAGACTTTTTGGTTAGAGTCTTCCTGGGGGACCCTCAGCTTGGGTGCCAAGGAAGAAGTCACACCTCACTCTTGGTGAAGCCTTCCAGGAATTCTTTCACACCATGAAACAACCCATCACTATGGGTGTCAGCCATTCCATCGGATGAATGGAAGAATTCATCTAGAACTGCGGTCATCAACCCTTTTTGCTTACGAACAGCTTAAAAGATGATGAAAACTTCTCTCAAAGTTTCAAGTGGCCTGTCTAGTTTTTTTTTTTTTTTAATCATAAACTTAAGTAATTGTAAAGGCTGTAATTTGTCTATGGTATATGTGCTTTTAATTTATTTTTGTCAAAACCTTGGGAATTTGAATTGAACTGATTTAATAATGGGAAACACCTCCAGATGCTTAACTGACAAAGCCAGTCCTCAGTCACACGAGACCGTCAGGAACAGTCTGACTTCATGTTTCAGTTCAGATCCATTAATATGCATCTCACTTCTGGGGTCTGACTGCAGGCAGCTGGGTGGGTGACAGAGACCGTATCTGAGACCTGGCTCTGAGTGTGTCCCTGGGTAAGGAAAGCACCGCCTTCTCCCTCTTAAGCGTTGCTTAAGGAATTGCCTCAGGCACGCTGCTTTCCTATCACAGTCCTTTGCCCGGCACGCACCCTGGAGGTCTTACAGCTCAAAGTGGTATCCCACACAGATTCTGCCTGGGTGAAACTGTTTCTTATCCCTCCCCCACTGTAAGTGAGAGGTAGTTGTGGAAGGGGGAGTGGAACAAGAGAATCGGGGGTCCCTAGGATGGCCGTTGGCAGATCCATTCTAAGAAAGAGCCAATATGGAACTTGAGGATCTGAAAATTCATGTCCTTGTATACCCCCAGGAGTCTGTGAACTCCAGCTGGAACACCTCCGAACGACAAGCTCTCCACCTGTTTTTTTCCAGATTTAAAGCTCTGGCATTGCTGTGATCTTTCCCACAATTTTTGAGGATCGCCTCTATCATGGTTCTTATGCCCTTTATGTGCAAGTTAGGAGTGGTGCATGTCATTGAAGTTCAAATATCTTGGTAACCTCATCTTCCCAGCAGGGTGGTGTTAGCTCCTGATGGCAATCCAGAGCTTTCTGGTGATGGGCTCACAGCCGCTGATGGGCCTTTCCTGGGACCCAGTTCCTCAAACTTGGTCTCCAAGTGTCACAACCACTTCCAGCCCTTGGAGGGTGGGAGCAGCAGAGACCTATAAATTGCTGAAATGGATATACATGGAAATTGTGAAAAAGCAGCAACATGTTTGTGAATGAGGATTGATTTAGATTTAACTGAGAAAAGTTTACGGTTTTAAATATTTGCTACACTTTTGAATTCTGTCTAAATATTGTTTGTTCCCATTAATTTTCTGATGGTAACCAGTGACAGATTTGACTGATCAGGGGATGATCGCAATTAAATGGCTTATACTAGAGACCAACCAGTTAGTCATTAAAAAGAATTTAAAAGAAAACAACAACTGGGTAGTGAATTGCATGATCCACTCAGTTCCTCTGAAACTGAGAAGCAAAACTAGACTGGGAGGTATTTGAATTAACTGCTCAGCCATTATAAAAACCAAAGGAGGGGAAAGCGCGTTATGCTTGTCTTACTTCCATAACATCATGTAAATGTAATTTTAGTAAACTAACCCCGTTGAGACTTTCTCCTGGATGCCCACTTTTGGTCGGAAGGGAACCGCGCTGGTTGTATAGAATAGCGATGGTCGGAAGGGAACCGCGGTTGGGGCATCTCCTTGTAAAACCAAACCAATACTCAGAGACGCAGTTAACCTGCTGGATGTGCAGAGTGTTGGGTTCTTAAGGAGGAGGGAACACAAATGCCAGAAACCACGCCCCACAAAGGTGGCATGTTCACAGAGGGGGCTGGTGGAGTAATGTGTGATATGAGTCCCTGTCGCCTGGTGGGGCACCTGGTCCTGAGCACAGGCCACACATGCAGTACCGACTAAACAGTAAGGGAAACAGCCCAGCACACGAGACTTAATAACACAGGATAGATTGGGGGAAATGTAAATATTTTCTTTCTCATTATGATAGTGGAACTTGTTAAGGAAAACTGACATTTTATCTCTATTTCACTTTTTGAAATAGATTTTTTAATGCTTTTTTTCTACACATAATGTTTGACTTTTAAGAATATTTGCATACAATTATAATCAAACTTGGTGTAGATTATATCCTAATATTTTAATTCAGCATATACCATATATATGACCTTTTCCATATTATCACTTAAAAATTGGCAATAATTTCTTATGGTTGCATAATATTCCATTGTGAATACTATATCATATTTTCTCACCCATTCTGACATTATTAGCTGGTTGGGTAGTTTCCAGTTTTTCACTGTGATCTCAATAATGCTACGGTGAATGGCTTTCCGCATGACATTTTCTGTATATAAATAACCATAAGGTTATGATAACTTCCCAAAAGTAGACTGACTCTGTCAAAGGATATCTACATTTTGAGGTCAGATTGCTTCTCAGAATGATTAGTACTCACTTCTGTTGACAGGAGTTTGGACTGTATTCACCGTACACAGGAATGTCTTTGTGCACTTATATCATCGTGACCCTTGAGGTCCCATTTACCCAAACATAATGTCCCTAACCAGCTGAGGGGAAGGAGTCAGCCCTTCCCTGTGGTTGAGTAGATTGAGAGGCAGAGTTCTCTGAAGCTTGTTATTTGTAATTAATCATGAGTGTCCACCCCCCCAGGCCAGGGCTTCACATGATGATTTGTTTTCTGAGAAATCACTGAGTGATGATGGCTACATATAAATTGCTAAAGGACATCTATTCTGAAAAACAAAGAAAACTGGAATTTTACAAACCTTGAAACTTGCCAGAGATGACTGGGAAATGTTTATAAAAGCTCATTTGAACCCAGTGTCTGTAACTTTGGCTCCAGGGAAGTATTGAATGAAAACATGGCACGTGCACCTCTCAACCACAGGTGAACCCAGAGAGCCTGGTGGCATTTCACTCGTGGTCGCCAGCTGCACGGCGAGACTATAGTTAATGAATAAAATTGATTCAGAAATACCTAAAGCAGAATTTGTAAGATGTTTCTTTAGCCAAACATCTGGCACTTTTCTACAAATCTTGGATGGATTTAATGCTAATTGTATCACCAGGAGAGGCAAGAAAAATCTTTAGGATTCAAATGAAAATAATTTGGGTTATAATTTATGTTCATTATTTTAAAAGACAGGAAATATGAATGTCTTATTTAAACCCTTTGTCAAAAAACCTGCTGCCCAATGGTTTTAGACTTTGGGAAACTTCTCTACTGAAAAATAATCAAAACAGGGTAGTTAGTGAATTTCTCTAAGTTAGTGCAATCACTAATGATGCCAGCATTTCCAGACCTGTTTTTCTTGCAAAAAAATTAAGATGGTTTGCTGTTTCTTATTTAGTGACTTGTACTCATTTCTTTGTCTCCTCTGTCCCCCTACTTAATCCTCTGCACACTTTAGATACAACAGCTTTGGCAACCACTCGTACCAATCTTCAAGACCGTCATCTGGATCCCTGGTGCCTACCACCTCCACATCCTCCCTTTCATCCCCACAGGAGGCCAGGCTGGAAAGGTGGGTTTTATAAGGAGCGTTCTGACAGCTTCACTGTCCTCAGGTAAAAGGGATCCCTTTGATTAAGAGTCCCTAATGGAAAAAGTATAAATAAAAGTATAATCTGAAGTATTTTGCTTTACAGAATGTAGTCTAAAGACAAGATTGTTTTTTTTTTCTTTCACCCTATTTAGTAAGAAAATGTTTTTGAAAGATACATTGTTATTATTGTCTCATCTCGCTACCTACTTTCAATAGAAAGGATAAAAATATTCACCAACACATTTAAATGTGAATATTTTGATTCGACCCCCAGAAACTTGTAGATCTGGTGTAGGCTCTGCAATCTGTCTTAAACACATCAGTTTTCACCTCTGAATGATTAAGTCTGTGTAAATCAGTAGGTAGTGGGCCCATTAAGGTACAGTATAATTAACCCAGGACCTACCAGAAGAGAAAAGAATTGTATGGGCCTCTGGAAGGAATTTAACTTGGCAAGAGTATTAGACCACCAGAAATTCACTTACTATTACTTTTAGAAGTGAGTGATTGCACAAGGATGTGTTTACAAGGGAAAGGTAAGACCTGTAATTTTAGAACAATTAAAAACAGTTACCCTTATATGGCAAGAGTGCTGAGTTAGAGAACACTGGTTAGGGTTCCAACTCACTGGCAAGTTATTTTACCCCAGAGGGTAAAACGCCAAGTATGCCAACCCGTACCTTAGAGGGTGGTGTTGATGAACAGATGCAAAGACACATTGAAACTCTGTGTGGACCCCACAGTGCGGCTCCCGTGGGAAGTGACAATGTGTGATGATGCAGTATAATGTCCAGCGACTCGTAACTGATCAGAAATCTAGACATGAGCAATTCCCAGGGGTCATTTGCCTCAAATCCTGAATTTAAAACAAATTTGACCTGTGTCTCCTTCTCTTCTTGACCTGGCTGAGTGTCTCCTGGGGGAGGGAGGTACTGAGGAAGAGTGGGGCTGGATCCAGAAGCCTGAGGAAGGAAGTTAGTCTTCACCCGGAGACCACAGGCTGTTCAGGTTTGAAAACAGCTGGTGATGTCCTGTCTAACATATCAATGAATGGAACCTAGAGGGTGAAGCTGCAGGGACAGGGGACACCAGAAACTGCCTCCGACTCCAAGAAAGGTGACCATGTCCCAGAAGGCCAGTGACCCGAGGACTCGAGGGGAGAAGCGGGTTTGGGCAGACTTGACTGCGGCCAGGGGGGCGGCAGCAGGGGAAGCGGAGCGAGTGAAGGCTCAGGCCTGCATGTGGACGTCAGAAGCAAAGAGCTGAGATAGAAGGTACCAGAAGAAAAGCACATGGAGGGTGGAGATGTTCAGCTTGGGGCATGCAAGGCCTGAGGAGTCTGAATGACACCAAGAGAGATGCGGACGACCCAGCGGTCCCGTCTGAAGAAGGCTCGGGTGCCTCGCCTGCGGGGGGCCGTGCTCTGAGACTGCTCAATGGAGAATGGCAGTGGCAGGAGCCTCAGGAGTCTGAATGACACCAAGAAAGATGCGGACCCAGCGGTCCCGCCTGAAGAAGGCTCAGGTGCCTCGCCTAAGGGGAGCCGTGCTCTGAGACTGCTCAATGGGGACTGGCAGTGGCAGGAGCCTCTACTAAGCCGCCTGTTCCCTCTTACAGTGCATTTCTGCCACAGGACATTGATCACCTTTGCCATCCCTGTATCCACTAGTGAGTAACATCGCTTCAAAGAGTCTATTGCTACTTTCCGTGTGCATGGGTTTTTTTTCAACCATCACTGTCTGTGCCCTTGCAAACCCATGTGATGAATCATGGGAAACATTAGGTGTGCAGTTTCATTATCGAGACCAGAAAGCCACCAGACCTGACTACATCACCCCTTCCTGCTAGCTATGTTTTGTGACTGTAAAAAAAAAAAAATAGAAAAACAAGAGGGGTCCCCAACTCCAAATCTTATTTGCACCCCATTGCCCAAGCATATTATGCCGGGTGCATTTATGGTAATATGTGCCTTAGTACACTTTACTTTTTCATTTTTGACAACTGAACCCAGAATCTATATTCACCTTGGCAAATATTATATTCTGCCCTATTAAGATATATGATTGTTTTTACTGAGCTATGTACTTTAGCAGAATGTGTAATGTTTACTGTTGAAATGTTTCATATATCCATATTTTATTGAAACCAAAAACTTTTCTTCTTAGGAAAGACGTTGAACTATTGTGAGCAACAGTTGCATTTTTGTGGGTAAAACCCCCTCTTCTGTCGGCGAACCCCCGACCATTAAACAGTGTGCTGGGGCCCCCGTGCAGTACTTGGGAGCTCTAGAACTTCATGCTCTGGATCTGGAAACAGATTTCACTTCTCAGAAGTTGTAGGAAAATCAGGCCAATTAAAACATCCCTTCGGGCAGGTGGGCCACTTAGGACATTACTCTGAACATCGGTGTGAACTTCAGAGTTTTCCATAGTTTCCTCAGGCACATTCATTCGTGTGTTGGATGTTAATAAAACTGGGAATGATAAATTGACCTAGAAAGGAAAAACTGAAGAAACAGTGTACAAAATTAAGTCAAAACAAGGGAATTAAGAAGAATCCATCCCCACATCTCCTATTACAGCTCCGTGTATAGGGCTCTCTCTTGGGAACAGAGTGTAGCGTTAATGCTCATGACACTGGAACTTGAATTGTGCCAAAACAAAATAGGAATGCCGGAGTTATTTGCAAAGGCCCTCAGGGTTACAAGATGCGACTGTAGTGAAAGCAGGCTTTTAAAGTGCTTCGATTTGAAAAATGTACTTTTTGAGTGGAAAAGTTCTAAATATTTTATTGTTAAGGGAGAACATAATTACAGGACTTGTTGAGCCATTCAGGTTCAAGCGTTCAAATAAAACATAAACAAGCAAACAGCAATCACACCACATGAATCTGTGGCTCTGGGAAGCTGGGCCAGGCGGATGGTGTTCGTTCCCATCCCTGTGGGGACGTCTCCATCTTGTGGGCCTTTTCAGAAATGGTGGCTGGAGGCTTGTTTGGTGTGACAGTTAGGGCACAGTGGACTTGAGGGAACAGTAAGTCCATGCCTGGGGCTGACGGTGCCTGAAGCAGTCCGTCTTTGTGGGGGGCTTGTGAGCGCCCGATAACGAGGCCCACCCTGCCCTGTGGAAGGGGACCCTGAGCGGGTGAATATGCTGAGTGCTTAATGGGAGCATATCGGAGGGGCCTCAGGCTTAGATGTTAGGGACAAAGGAGGACTTCGTTGTGGACATGTTGAGCTGAAACCTGAAGGATCAGTATGTGCCTTAAGCACTGATTCTGTTCTCTTTTCCACTTACAACAGTGCCACTGTTCACTGTCGATGACAATCACCTGTCTGTCCTATGGATTAATGTCCAGAGCCCTCTGAAGAGTTGGGCAATTATCTGCCCTGTCTAGTTATCCAAGTGGAGTTTTCCCTACTTTTGGAAGACTGTGAGCCCATACATAAGTAATGACACTTCCCTTTGGGAGTCATATGTATAATAAGGGATGAATAAATTTGATTAATTTTAATATAGGCTTTAATGTACAAATATAATAGTTGAAAGGTATGAAAGGGTGAACAGTAGTTCCTGCCTTGCCCATTATCCTTCCAGAAGCAACTGCTCCTAGCAATTCTTGTGGAAACTTCCAGAGATATCTTATGTCATATCTTTACACAAATAATAACAATTTTACAAGTTATTCTGCCTCCTGCTCTTTCACTTAAAATACGTATCTTGTTTCTTTCCATAGCAGTACTGTTAGCTGTTGCTTTTTTTAAATGGCTGCATATAGTGTACTTTTTTCTCTGGGCACTACTTTGTACACCCAGTGATTATCTCTTGGATAAATTCCTAGATGTCAATTTAGTAAGTATGTGTTTCTGTATTTTAAATTTTGAATTTTGCCAAATTGCTTTCCATAAAGATTGTTGATTCTCAACCGCCATGACTGAGAGAGCTGGTTTACCCATGGCCCCACCCAAGGGTCATTCAACATGCCAACCCACACTCACCTGAAGGGTTGTGTGTCATTAATATTTATATTTTCACTTCTCTTATTGTGAATGTATTGAGCAAGTTTTTTGGGCATCCAGGGGCCTTTAATGTTTTCTGTTCTGTGGATTTTTGATTCATGATCATGGAGTAGTCTTTTTCTTTTTCTTTTTTTTTTCTTTTCTTTTTTTTGTATTTTTCTGAGGCTAGAAACGGGGAGAGACAGTCAGACAGACTCCCGCATGCGCCCGACCGGGATCCACCCGGCACGCCCACCAGGGGCGATGCTCTGCCCACCAGGGGGCGATGCTCTGCCCCTCCGGGCGTCGCTCTGCCGAGACCAGAGCCACTCTAGCGCCTGGGGCAGAGGCCAAGGAGCCATCCCCAGCGCCCGGGCCATCTCCGCTCCAATGGAGCCTCGGCTACGGGAGGGGAAGAGTGAGACAGAGAGGAAGGAAGGGGGGTGGAGAAGCAAATGGGCGCTTCTCCTGTGTGCCCTGGCCAGGAATCAAACCCGGGTCCCCCGCATGCCAGGTCGACGCTCTACCACTGAGCCAACTGGCCAGGGCCGAGTAGTCTTTTTCTTAATTGAAGTTTAGAGGTTCTTCATAAACCGTGATAGGAGAAGCAAAGATTTTCCTCAGTCATTGGTCTTTTTACTTCATTTGTGGTGTTTTTATCATGCAGAAAAATGTAAAATTTAAAAATTAAATTTATGAATGTTTTTATCTTCTGGGTTTAGTGTTATTCCCAAAGAAAGCATTTCACCTGTGGTTTCTTCTAATACTTACATAGTTATAATTTTCACATTTAAATATTTTATCAACCTGGAAGTTACTTTGGCATATGGTGTGAAACAAAGATCCAACTTAAATTTTTTCACTTTGGATATCATTTACTGAATAATCCATCACTTCCCTGACAACCTGTCATCTACCAATGGGAATACAGGTGTGTTTATGTATCTGTGTGCTTGAGCCATTTCCTCAGGAGCAGGTCAGATCTCCACCTTCTCTGGTCAACCACTCTGGGCTGTCAGGAGCTCTCCTTTCTCCCAGCACTTGTCTGTCCCATTCGGTTAGTAGTCTTTGGAATAGGAATGTATTGTGTGCTACACTGAAACAGTCCAGCTAGTTTGTCAGTTGGCTGTTGTTGAGTTTTGTGTGAGTATCGACAGTGCTGGAATAAAGGGCATGGGAATATTTGGGGACACTGGGACCAAGGAGCTAGGACCAGGAAAGTGGGAGCCTGTCATGCTGAGTGGTGGCTTGTTCCCCCAGCTCGAACTCTCCCTTGTGGGATCCCAGTCCCTTTGACCCCTTCAACACCTGTCTCTACTACTGGTGTGTTCACTCTTCCTTCAGAACGATGGTCTCTGTTTCCATGCATTTCTACCTATTTTCAGTTACGTTAGCTCTTCTAGTCATTGCCTGCGTGGCAGGATTGTTGACTATTGCCCTGAGTGCAGTTTGCCGCTACCTGTGTCTTCTTCCTCCAGGTGACGGTCAGTTCTGTATGAGTCTGAGTGCTAATGTCTTCCCATTCTGGGCAACTTTGGCTTTTATCATTTCTTGCCCTCACTGGTATCCCCTGTGCATTGAGGTTCTACTTGTCTGATTTTCAAATCATTTCTTCTTTAACATATATGACCCATGTGTTTGTCTGGATCCCAAATACTTGTTCACTATGTCCTATCACTTGATCTACACAGTGTCTTTTAAATTTTGTGTCAGAGGAATCAAGAATGCCACTGTCCAAAAGGTCTTAGTTAAGCTTTTTTTAAATTTTTATTTTAAACTTAAATTGGTCAAAGTAAATTTTTTTTTCCAGAGACAGAGAGAGAATCATAGAGAGGGATAGATAGGGACAGACAGACAGGAACAGAGAGCGATGAGAAGCATCAATCATCAGTTTTTTGTTGTGACACCTTAGTTGTTCATTGATTGCTTTCTCATATGTGCCTTGACCGGGGGCCTTCAGTTGACCAAGTAACTCCTTGCTCGAGCCAGCGACCTTGGGTCCAAGCTGGTGAGCTTTTGCTCAAACCAGATGAGCCCGCGCTCAAGCTGGTGATCTTGGGGTCTCGAACCTGGGTCCTTCATTTCCCAGTCCAACGCTCTATCCATTGCGCCACCGCCTGGTCAGGCAATTTTTTTTTTAATCACTGAGAAAATCCTGAACAGCATGTGAAATGGGATAGAAAGCATGCCTTTTTCTGTGATCACAGTTAATGGTTCTGGACTCACAACTGCCAGCACAAAGTAAAAGGTACCAATGCCGAATATTCCCTGCCAGTCACAGAAAGAAGCCACGGGCTCCTGTACTGAGCAGCAGCAAGCAGACTTCCTCCTTGCCTGCTGCTACTTCCCGATAGCAATCTTGTTACAGACAATGAGTTCCTGTAAGGCACAATGAGGTCCTGATTAATTGACTGTGTTACATCCAAAGTGCAGAGGAGAAGCACTGGTCAGTTGACAGAGTGAGTTTACAATAGGGCCTGGCTCTCGGATGGCCATTTTATGTAACAACTGCGGGCATTAGGGAACCTGGGCTCTGTGTCAGCCCTCTGTTTTGTGTTTGTTGGAGGGGGGCTGCTCTGGGCCCTCAATAGATGCTAGAGATTCTTTATCTCACATCTGTTTTGAATCAGACTACTCATCATCATTCCTACTACCATAGATTTAGTTCAAGATCTACGTCATGCCTGTACTATATATTACAGTGGTGTATGTCTTCTATCCTTTCTGAGATACAAATCTGAGCAGGTGACTCTTCCTGTTTGGGAACCTTGAATGACTCCAACTACCTTTCAGTGTATCTCAGCCTGATTGCCATCGCCTGTAGGATCTCTCCTGTTTGGGTCCTACAGGCGTCTTCCAGCCCCCACCCCCATCCTCCCTGTACTTTACCCCCATAGAAATATCACTTGAACATGCCAGGCTCTCCTGAGGCCCCTTCCTTCCTATTTTCTCTGTCCCTTGGCTAGCTGCCTCCCTTCTTCATTTAGTCAATTCTTTCACATCCTCTAAGACCCAAGTAGGTGACATCTGCCCTGTAATTGTCCTCTGACTTCTTTAGACAGAAGGGACTGTGACATCTTCTTGGGTTCCTAGTCTACTATTTAAGCTCTCAGCCCTTGGAATCATTATGTGTCTACCATTTGTTTCTAAATTGGGGCTCACAACCCTATCGTCACCCATGGCAATGAACCTGGGTCCCATAAGATCATAGGTTATCTTCCCTGACTGGCTGTTTAAAAAAAAAAAAAGATTTTGGGGAAATCTTTACTAAGGCAAGCAGGACTATACGTAGGAGAATCCATGTTCCCAGGAATTGTAAAGACATGTTTTGGTTTTGCAGGGAATCCTTTGTGCTGTCCCCAAGGTCCTCATCTTCTGCCTCGAGGCCTTCTTGCTTCTCAGGTGACAGCCATTCCTGTGCCTCTCACGTGAGATTCCCAGCTCCTTTCACTGCCCTGCTCCTCTTTGTCAAGTAACCAGAGGAACAAATGCAGGAACATTTGTTTCACCTGTCTGAATCCTGTTTTCTTCCTTGGGAAAGTGGAATCAGAATAAGATATATATTTTTTAACTAGACAATTTTCTAACCCTTGTTTACAGAAAAGATGTACATGGCAACCTTAAGACGTATGTATTATCATTCTGGTTGGAAGTGAGAACAGCGTGTGTAACACTTAGAATTAGGTGAGATCTGTAACAAGAAAGTGTAAATATCACAGATCAAAAAGGACGGATGGCATTCCTGCGCCCACAGAGCTGGAGATGCTACAGTTCGGTGCTGTCAGCTGAGCCGTGTGCCTTCACCCCTTGCTTCTGTCTCGGCCCCCGACGCCCACCTTCCCAGCTGTCGCTGGCGACAGTGGTTTTGCTCTGGCATTGTACAACGGTTACAGAGCAAAAGGGAAGAGGAGGGGGAGATTTTTTTCCTTCAGAAAATGTATTCCAGGGTCACTGATATGTGTTCTCTTATCCAATTTCCCTACTCGTTACCTCAAAGCCCAGCAGTGAGTGAGAAGCTTTACCATTATAGTAGAAGAGACCGAATGTGGAAGAAATTTACTGTGTAGCTAGATAGTCCCTTCTACTCTTTTTTATTCAGTACTCCTTGTACAGTGACAGTGCAAAACCACTGTAGCCAGTGACAGCTGGAAACCTGGCCACTGGGGCTGCACACACACACACACTCACCCCCACACACTCACAAACATTGCATACTCATGTACTTCATTCAGCAAATACCGAGTGCTCACAATGTGCCAACCTTGTGCTTGGCATGGGGCTCCGACACTGACCAGTTCCGACCCTATCCCTGACTTCACAAGGATTACATCTAGTGGCAGAAACAGAAGATAAGTGCGCCATCAGCCTACAAAGAGTTTCCATTGGAGTAAACATTGTGAAGAAAAGGAACCTTCATAGAAAAGCTGGAGAGGGGGAGCATAGCACAGGTGGTCCATCCTCACGCAGACACCTCTGGTGAGAAGTCTGGGAAACTGAGTCTCTGATGGAGGGCAGATTGCAGTTTGCGGTTGGTTCGCTGATGGGAAGCTGGGGGTATGTGCGGGAGGGAAGGTAAAGAGGGAGAGAGGAAAATAGAGTGAGTTCATGTCTGTCTTTACAACACAGTCCTGAGATCTGAAAGAGGCAGAGGCTGTGTTGAGAAGAGATTTGGTGTTTAGAGAAGGGGTAAGTGGGGGGAGGGAGAGTGGACCTGGAGTGGAGAGGAAGCGAGGAGGTGGGAAGCATGGACCTTAGTCCGGGTCAGTACGGCCAGGAAACCATGGAGCACAGGAGGTATGGTGGCCATCAAAGCTTTTGGAAGCGGCCAGGAGAATGGTTTAATTATGGGCCAAATAGGGTGGACCTGGAGCTGTGACAGGAGAGGACTGACCTCCTTCTGGCTGGAGGAATCACTTGGTCTTGGACAGGAGGGTGGAAACTAAGAGGGAATGAGCTAGAACTGCTATATGCCCAGGGCCGGAACCTGCAGAAGGGCCAGTGGACAGGCCAAGGTGTGATGCCAGCCGGCCCGGAGGAATGGCTTCACGCTGTCTGCATGAGCCAGCACAGTAACGTGAGACTGCACACGGGACCCGTCTCCGCAGCAGCTGCAGGAGCCGGGCTGTGTCCTCCCATGGTGGTGGTGATGGTGGGGGGGGCTCAGCTCTTCACTGGAGCGGTGTGGGACAGGCTCCGGAGATACAGCCATGCCCCGTCTCTGACGGCAGACGTCTCCAGGACTGTAGCAGTGCTGATGGAGAAAAGGTGCTTGTTCCTAGGGCTCTGTTCATCTCCTCCTGAGAGCTGGGGTGTGGCCCCAAAGGTCCAAAGGAAGATTCTGACCTTTCTTTGTTCAGCTGGGTGTAACCCCGAGTTACCTCTTCCCCTATAAGCAGTTGATCACGTGACACCGATTTCGTAGCTGGGTCCTGAGGATAGCCTCGCTGTTCCGCATCATCGAATTGCCCCTTCATTATTATTTTTTACCTCTAGGTCTTCATGTGAAATCGTCTACTTGTGAATTAAGTGATAATTTCAAATATTAGATAACTTGTAAAATGTAAGTGACTTCTGTTCATGTGTAACCAGAGATTATAATTTATTTTTTAAGTAAGATGTTAAAGATTTGCTCCTTTCAAAAATAAGATTTTACTTAACTCAAACCTACTAAAGGAGCATATATTTTTCAACACTTTTGTCATAGAATTGACATACAAAAAAGTACGCATCGGTCTTGACATGTGTGCGCACCAGTGGACATTTCCACAATCGAGGTAACGCACGTATCCGTCGCCCCAGCCACGCTCTCTCTCCTGCTCTCCTGTGAGCACGGCCTCCTCGCCCCATCCCCCAGCAGCCCCCAGTCACCGGTCTGCCTTCTCTCATTAGGGATTAGTTTACAGTGTGTAGAGTTTTGTATAAATACAACCCTGTAGTAGGTAGTCTTGTGGAGGGATTGGCTTCTCTCAATGAGCATAATTGTTTTGAGATTCACCCATTTTGTCATACATTTCCATAGTTCATTCCTTTTTATTGCGGAGTGGTACTTCACTGTATATATAAACATACTACAGTTTATCAGAGCCTCGTTGGTCGCTTCCAGGTTCTGCCTGGGAACATTTGTGTGCACCTTTGTATGGGAATGTGTTTTCAGTTCTCTTGGATAAATATCGAGAAGTAATAGATGCATGTTTAACTTCTTTAAAAATTGCCAACTGTCTTCCAAAATGGTGGTAGTCCAGAGTAATGCTGTCCTCATTAAAGGAGATGAAGTGGCCTCCTTCCTTTTCAACTTTCCGTAGGACATGGGTCAACACTGGGTCTCTGGCCTAACAGGTTTGTTAGGAGCCCAGCTCTGCTACATTCTAAATGTAAGTTTTCTGTGCCTCAGTTTCCTCATCTGTAAAGAGGATGTAATATAAAATAATTGGCACCCCATATTGTTTCCACAAAGGTTAACTATTATTACCAACCATATTTCAGTGAAATAAAGTTTCTGTTCCAGATGTCCTAGAGAGCATGGCTCTAAGCAGATGGGATTTATGGGGCAGATCCTGGAACCTGGTATAGCCAAGATTAAATATCGTAATTCTTGCTCAGAGTATATCATCCCCATCCTTGCAAAATCTCTCCCTGTGCTCTCACCACCTGCATTCCTGTGTGGCGTCACTCGGTTTCAGCTGCCTCGGGTGTAACTTCGCTGACTTCAGCTTTGCAGGTGCATTCTGGGATGGCATGCGGTCTCCATGACTGACCCAGCTGGTAGCCATGTTGGGAAGGTTCAGATCAAACTCCCAACCCACTCTAGTTTCTCAGGCTGGGAACTTCAGTGTCATAGTCCAGATCTGGCCTTGGGGACTGCAGCTCAAGCCTTCTTCCGCATCTACAATTTTTAGACTCCCAACAAAATGATGTCTGTTGAGTGCCTACTGTGGCCCCGACACTGTTCTAAGCAAACTCAAACATACCACTCATTTAAATCTTATAGTCCTTCATGAGTTGAGAGTATTACTATCTTCATTTTACAAACAAGTAAACTGAGGCTCAGAGAGGTTGAGTGGCCACACTCAGGTTTTCTCAGTCCAGAGCTCTTGCTTATTACCTGACATCATAGCTGGTCCTCAGACCACTCAAGATTAAACATTGCAGCAACTTCTAATTAGGTATTTTACTGGAAAACTTAATATGAAAGAAAAAAGAATCTGTTAAAGATGCCTTTATAAAAAGAAGAATTTATTATGCTAGCTTGAATTTTGGTGTTTGGGTTTTTTGTTTGTTTGTTTGTTTGTTTTGTTTTTTAATAATGATTTTATGGTTTGAATGCATTCCAGCATTGGTATTATAGGGTGAGCTCATTTCTAGAAACAGGATTTATAGAACAGGAGTTTATGCTCTCACATGTTGGGCTTATTTAGGTAGCAGGAGACCTAGGGAAATTTAATTTATTAACATTATATTTATAACCCTTTGTTTCAAGTACGACCAAAATGGCTTATGTGCATCCAGGACAGGCAAGCTCTTAGGAGCTCTCTAATTTTCTCTCCTTGCTATGGGGATCTGTGTTAGAGTGTTCAAGAGAATGGATCTTGAATGGCTCCGGCATCATGCTTCCCTTCAGGAAAAGAAGAACCATTTCTTATTGCTTTGAGTTAGTAGTTCTTTCGGAACTGAAATGTTTGAAGAAAGAGCCTCCACATGTTCTTAATGCCACCTGCAGGTGTGCCTACTGGAGTAATGCTGGCCTCAGAGCCAACGTGAGACCCTCTCTTGCTTGGTCCAACTGGGCAGGAGGGTCATCTGCATTATTCTTTCTCTGAGGCACCCAGGAAGCAATGCCAGGATCCACCTGACAGAACTGGACACTTTTCACTTTCTCAAATTCTAATACTATTCTAATTTTAAACAATCTCTAATATTGTCATTTTAAACAAGGAACTGATGTTAATGCATGTGGTTTTTCTATCTTTTTGTACTAAGACCTCCTCAATAACATCAAGTATGTATAAGCAATGATGGGGGCATTTTTGAATCATTTCTAATGGTCAAACTGCTCTTGCCTGACCAGGCGGTGGCGCAGTGGATAGAGTGTTGGACTGGGACACGTAAGACCCAGGTTCAAGATCCCGAGGTAGCCAGCTTGAGCACAGGCTCATCTGGTTTGAACAAGGCTCACCAGCTTGAGCCCAAGGTAGCTGGCTCGAGCAAGGAGTCACTCAGTCTGCTGTAGCCCCCCAGTCAAGGCACATATGAGAAAGCAATGAACAACCAAGGTGCCGCAACAAAGAATTTATGCTTCTCAACTCTCTCCCTTCCTGTCTGTCTGTTCCTATCTGTCCCTCTGTCTGACTCTGTCTGTCACAAAAAACAAACAAACAAACAAAAACTGCTCTTAATGTTTCAGCATTTAGAGTGATGCTTACTGTAGTTTCTAAAAATATCTTTACGAAATACCCAATGTCAGGTTTAGAAAGCTCTCTCCTGTTCCTAAGTTTGAAAAAAGTGTTGTTGTTTTTTTTTTTATATCAAATGGTTATTGAGTTTAAAGCTTTTTCTGCACCTACAGAGCTAGTCCTGGCTTTTCTCTTACAATCTACTGATGTGGTAAATGACATTCACCGGTGTGCTTATCTTAAACTATAATTGCATTCATTGGAGAAACCCAACATGACTGTATTTCACATTTTCGCAGTGGTGTTCATAACTGCAATCACTATATAAATTTCTGTCCTCTTAGTGTTCATGTCTGGGTTTTGTGTAAGAGTGATTTAATCAAGAAATCAGTTGGAGAGCTTTCCCTTCAATCTGTTTTTTCAAGCTTTGCATATGATTAAGATGAACTCTTTCTTTTTCTTTTTTTCTTTTTTTTCAGTTTTCCAAAGCTGGAAACGGGGAGGCAGTCAGACAGATTCCTGCATGCGCCCGACCGGGATCCACCCGGCATGCCCACCAGGGGGCGATGTTCTGCCCCTCTGGGGTGTCGCTCTGTTGCATCCAGAGCCATTCTAGCGCATGAGGCAGAGGCCACAGAGCCATCCCCAGTGCCCCGGCAATCTTTGCTCCAATGGAGCCTCGCTGCGGGAGGGGGAGAGACAGAGAGGAAGGAGAGAGGGAGGGGTGGAGAAGCAGATGGGCGCTTCTCCTGTGTGCCCTGGCCGGGAATCGAACCTGGGACTCCTGCACGCCAGGCCGACGCTCTACTGCTAAGCCAACCAGCCAGGGCCAAGATGAACTCTTTCTTAAGTGGTACAACCACCTTTAAAAATCTGAGCCTAGAGAGGCTTTTCGTTTTTGTTTTTTCTTTTGTTTGTTTGTTCCTTGATGCATGTGGCTATATCTATGATCAATTGATTCTATTTTTTTAATGGTTAATAGGGCTATCTAAAATTTCTATTTTTTCTGAGTCAGATTTGATAAGTTACATACTTTTATAAAATCAAACATTTTATAAAGCTTTTTAATGTACTGTCATAAAATTTCCCCTTGTTGCATCATAATTTTTCTTTATTTTTGCTACTTGTCATTCTTGAATATTGCCTCATCTTTTTTTTTTAGCAATTCTGAAAGAATTTGCCTGTTTATTAGCTTTAAAAAAATTACAAGCCAAATTTTTGTTTTATTGATTTTCTCTATATACCTTCATGTCCTATATCATAAGTTTTTGTTTCCATCTTTATTTCCTTCCTTTGCCTTATTTTATTTCATTGTTGCTTTTCAAATTGTTGGGTTCACCACAATTTGAACCCATATATTTTACTTTTTAAAAATATAAACACGTATGGCAATAAATTTTCTTTTAATGCTATTTTAGAAGCATCCTACAAATCTTGATATATAGTTTTTTTAAATTATAGTACTGCTTGATTGTATTCTAATTTTCTGCATTTTTCTTCTTTGATCTGAGTTAGAAGTATTTTAAATTTTCCACTTTTATGATCATCTTGTTACTTATTTTCAACTCAGTTGTATTGTGCTTGGAAAGGTAGCCCATATAAAACCAATTCTTGGCATTCATTCATAAGCTTTGTGGTAAGATTGATGGCCAATTTTTGGATAGTCCCTGTGTATTTGAGAAGACTGTGTTTTCTCTAATTTGGGGAACCAGATTATATATGTGCATCTATATGATAAAACTTAGGTTAAACAAATCTATTATATATATATAATAATTTCTGTCAAACACTATGCAAGAAGTATAGGCAACCTCTCTGATTGTGGATTAGATTTGACTACACATAACAGAAAAAATATAAAAAATGATATTGCCTAAACAAAACAGAAATTATATAAGACAGTCTAACTTTTATGTAAAAGATATGTACAGGTCTGTCTATGCCTAAGTGTCCAGAGCTGATACAGTAGCCCCCTGGTGATCCTGGAGTGTGGGAGCTCCCCAGAGCTACCAGAAGTAGAGGTTCCTCCTTGTACTTCTACCGCCTGGCTAATAACCAGGCCTGACTGGCCTTTTCTGGAGACAGTGGCTGTGGGACTTGGGGCAGAATGTGTAGAATACATGAATCCCAGTTTTTTAAATTTCATTTTTTAATGGCAGTTTACATTCAATATCATTTTGTCTTAGTTTCAGGTGTACAGCATAGTTTCATAAATATTTGGTCTATTTGTTCTAGTTTTGTGAACTGCATCATTGGTGTTTTGATAAGAATTGTGTTGAATCTATAGATTGCTTTGGGCAGTGTGGACATTTTAATAATGAGACCCCACACTACCCACAGCCAGCGACTTCTCTGCAGGGTGCAAGCTCAGCCAAGGAGAGCGCTGGGAGTCAGGAGGGTAGTGTCAGCACATTTCCCCTGGGCAGGAAGCACCAGTAAGACATGGGAGGAGTGAAGGGGAGGGAATGGCACCCACCCCAGAATCACACAACTCAGTCTCTGACACCCCTTGAATTTGTCCTCAAGAGCCCTCCAAGAAAGTCTGTCCCATGGGCCAAGGCAGCTGACACCTCTTCAAGGCATGATCTGTGCAGGGTGGGGTGACAGGGAGCAGGGATGATGGGCCTTGTGCTTTCCTCCAGGTTGACCCAGGAAAGATGGCATCTACGGGCAGTGTGTAGAACAACCCAGCACAGGGACCCTGATGGCTGTCCCTTCCATTCTCCTGACTTCAAATTTCCTGTTCTACCCACCCCTGTGATCTCTCACTGAGGTCTCCCCACAGCTGATCTTCCCCATATGCCCTCTTCAGTGTCTACTACCAAGTGTGTTTGGTTTTACCAAGAGTCAGGGGCCGTCCTTTGAAAATGCTGAGTGTTCTTGGATGCTTCTTGACATAGAAGGAAATATCCTTAATTCTATCTCAGGTTTCAAACCATTGCTATGTCTTTTTCTACTCAACTGTTAATCCCAATACCCTGTTTTAAGATGACACAATTATTTGAGGCAGTATATTGAGCAACTGATATATGGTAAAAATGTAAAATGTTAAAGAGTTTTAGATTTAACATTGATTCCAGCTCATCAAAGTCCTGCCATAGACCGACTTTAAAACGACTATGTGTGTGTGCGTACATGAATGCATGTATATATAAGAGAAAGAGAAATTGACTGTTTTTATACCAGGCATGTTGCTTAGTATTGTCTTTTTTTATTTTTATGCAATATTAAATAAAGAATAATCCAATTTATGTAAACTAAAACAAAAACATTTCTCCCATCCCTGCCTCTGGCAACCACTGATACATGTTCTCTGTGTCTGTGAATTTGGTATGTATGTATGTATGTATTTTCTAGATTCCACATATAAGAGAGATCATGCAGTATTTGTCTCTCTCTGGCTGAATTATTTTATTTAGCATAATACCTTTGAGGTCCATCCATGTTGAAGCAAATGCCAAGATTTCATTCTTTTGTATGGCTGAATAATATTTCACTGTGTGTGTGTGTGTGTGTATGTGTATGTGTGTGTGTGTCACAGTTCCTTTATCCATTCATGATCATGGAGACACATTAGTTGTTTCCATATCTCAACTGTTGTCAATGATACTGCACTAAATATGGGGTGTATATATCTTTTCAAGTTAGTATTTTTGTTTTCTTTGTATAAATACCTGAAATAGAATGGGTATTTATGGGTCATGTGGCAGTTGTATTTTTAACTTTTGGAGGAAACTCAACACTTTGCAATTTCATCAACAGTGCACAAGGGTTCCCTTTTTGCCATGTCCTCGTCAACATTTGTTATTGATTTATTGATGACAGCCACTCTGACAGGTATGAGGTGATATCTCATTATTGTTTTAATGTGCATTTCCCTGATGATTAGGGATGCAGAGCACCTTTCCATGTAACTGTTGACCCTCTGTATGTCCTCTTTGGAGAAATATCCACTCAGATCTTCTGCCCATTTAGCTGAATTGTTTGTTTTTTCACTGCTGTGTTATATAAGTTCTTTATATATTTTGGATATCGGCTCCATATCATATATAACTTTCAAATATTTTCTCCCATTGTCTTGGTGTTGACGATTTTCTTCCCTGTGCAGAATGCTTAGTATTTTTTATACGTGACACCGGTTTTGTCCTCCCAGTGCATGAGGCAGGGTACTCGTCTCCATTTAGTGATGACGATGCTGAAACAGAATAGCCGAGACACCCGGTCATTTCCCCCAAGTGCTTACCTAGGTACCGGCAGACCCTCCGTCCTCACCAAGGTCTGATTGATTCCTACGTCAGTGCCTGGAACCCTAGGCCAGCCCACTAAAACATGAACTCATTGTATCTCTAGGTCTTCTCTGAGTGGTCTTCTCACATCATCCTTTAGGCAGCACCAGGAGTCACTGGCGGCAGAGCGGGAGAGGCGGCGGCAGGAGAGAGAAGAGAGGCTGCAGAGAATAGAACGGGAAGAAAGGAACAAATTCAGGTAAGAAGGACTTTCAGCTTTTTAAAATAGTGAATTGAAATGAAAGCACGTGCCTCCACAGCTCTGTATGATGAATAATAGTGTCATCAGGTTAGGAGGTTTGCATTTTCTTTGGATTTTCAAAGAAGAGCAAGAACATACCTGCATTAGGATACATCTGGTTTGTTCCAGCCATTTTTTCTCTACCCACATGGCAGGAAGCACAGCCAGCAAGCCAAATACAATTAAGCATTTCTGTATTCTTGGGTCTTCCATGATCTAAAACAGTCTTATCCAGGCCTTCCTAAAGACAGAGAACCTAATTGTCTTAACTTCATTTGCCATTTCCCCTAAAGCTACTCATGTTTTATTCATATTCTATTGGATGCCTGAAAGAAAATGCTTTTCTCACTTTCCGGTTTGCTGCTTGTTCCCTGTAGCAATCTTCCAAATTTTTTTTTTTTAAAACAGTAATCTCTCCTCCTGGGAGGGGTGGAGGGTGGGGAGTCATTGTGCTGATTACTCCCAGCTCATTGTCCCCTGATCTCCTGGTCTCTGTTCAGCTCCAAAAATATGTTCCTGCGTGTGGCCCACACCAGGTTCCATGTCTTACCTGTCTGCCCGCTGAGTCCAGCATCACTGTGTTTCTTTTCGGCCAGTTCACCTGTTCTCCCTGTCCTCACCTCCGTCCGGGCCCCTCCCTGGGCTCCGTGTTGTGTAGGGCTCCATGGGACAAAAACCCCACTGAGTCTCCCCTTACACCTCTCATTCCTCTGCTCATCCTTTTGTCCCTCTTTCTTTTCCCGCCTTCCTACTTGCTTTGTCCTTATCTCTCCCTTCTTTGTCTTCTCAGTCACCTCTCCTGTGGCTGCTACATCTTTCTTCTTTCTCTCCCCACCTCCACTTCCTGTTTCCTCCGTTCATTTTCTTTGGCAAACAATATTCCCATCAACCCCTCCCAGTTAAACCTACAAAGAATGTAAAGCATTGTCAAGGAGGATTTACAGGTTCAATGTTTTTTTCAGCAGCCAGGAAGAGTATGTGTAACTGTGGAAAAATGATCAAAATAGGAGCGAAGTTGTGAAGTTGCCATAACTGTAACTCACTGCTGTGTGAAAACAAATATCTCAAGTCTGCGCTGAAATGCCCACCCTGGCTTTTGTAAGCCTGGATGAGTGGGTGCGTGAAGTAGAACAACACCAGCCCCACCGCGATTGGGTGGCATGCCCTGCGCTGTCAGATTTCCACTAAATGATATATGGCAACGCCAGACCTGTATGCACCGTTTCTCATGACGTAGCTCGGGGATTTGTCACTTTTGGAAAGACCAATTTGTAAAAACCACTGGAACAGGTTAAATGCTTCCTGTGTCAGAGCTTTCTGGGGAGATTTGCATATTTTACCACCAAATAGCAGTGGAGAATCTGGCTGAAACACCTGGAAAATTCAGAGATTAGCTTGCATACCTAAAGATTTTGATTGAAAAGCTCTGAGAACAGGGCAACAGCTCTGTGTAAGATGGAGTCAGCACCCGCCCCGCTGCCTCTCTGGCACCGCTGTGTGCCCCGTCCGTCATGGGCAGCGCGCAGAGCTCTGAAAACTGAAGTGCTCGAGGGGGCAGGGCCAGTTGGGGAAGGAGGCTAGCATACAACATGCCACTGAACCAGTGAAGGGTTACCACTCTTTCCTCCACGATCACCTGGCTTGTGCTCAGACACCCCCAGACCCAGATGCACGTACCACGTGCGTGCTGAAAGATCTATGTGAGAAAGCCTCTCTTTCTGGGCTGAAGAGCTGTACCAGGAATTTCTAAGGGTCAGAGAGTGGAGAGAATTTCCTGAGTTTTCATATTTTTTCCTTCTCTCCTACCCCAGCCTCTAAGCAATATTATTATAGAAGCACAATGACAGCAGCGATGTCCAGGCAGGTCCCTAAAACTGATGTAGGGAGCTCTTCCTGTGACCGGAAGAGCAGTGAGCCCAAGGGGACCAGACACATCAGCACCTTCTCTCTGTGTCCTCCTGCTGGGTTGCCCTGGGTGCGGGCGGAGTTACAGTCAGTACAGCAGAGCAGGGAAAACCAAGCCAAGCTTTGTGGCTAGAGGATCAGAAGTGGAAACACAAGGAAGCCAGGAAATGATAGGAAAGAGTGGAGAAATCAGAGTACCAATTTGTGCAAGTGTGGCGGTTCCGACCTGAAGCAGCACAGCACAGGCTTGGAGAACAAAGTGCAGATGGACCACCACTCGGGGCCCAGACTGCACACACAGGGCTCGGCTTCAATAGCACTAAACATATTTGAAAACTGAGCTAATGTTGGAACCAGTATAAGAAGACAGCCAGAACTTGCAGGCTGAATCTAACCTAGTTGTGTGCCTACTAAAGAGAAACAAAAGAAAACAGTCAAGTTTCTTCACAGAATTTAAATAAGACCCAGAGTCTCTGTGCAAAATACTTAAAAATAAACAGAATGCAATCCAAAATAACTTGTCATACAAAGAGCCAGGAGACTCTTAACTCAGAAGGAAAAGAGAATCAAAATGTGCTAATAACCACAAAAGGAAGTTGTCTTTATCAGACAAAGACTTTAAAGCATTTATTATAAATAGGCTCTAAGAAGTAGGGCAAATAGTTTAGAAAGAAACGAAAATCGAGGTCTCTACAAAGAAATAGAAGACATACAGAAGAATCAAATGGAAATACATGTGAAACTTAAAATTACAACAACCAAAATAAAAAAATTCATTGGGTGGGCTTGATAGCTCAATGGAGGCAGGGAAAGGAGCCTGGACATGATGACAGAACAGGAGAAATTATCCAATCTGAAAACCAGAACAGAACAGTGGAAAAAAATGAGCAGTTGCTCAAGGACCCTTAGGACAATACCTAAATGTCTAGCATTCATGTCATTGGAATCACAGAAGAATAGAGTAAGAGTGCATAGTGTATTGCAATATATATTAGTCATTAGGTTATATATAATATATATGTGATCCATATGACATATAACAAGAAATATGTATCATAACCAGAGTTTCTCAGTTATGAGCATGGCCTAGGAAGATAGTTGCCTGGGTCTAAGCCTCACTCTATCAACAGAGATAGATAGGTAGGTGGGTGGGTGTGTGTGTGGGTAGGTAGATAGGTAGGTAGGTAGGTAGGTAGATAGATAGATGATAGATGATAGATAGATAGATAGATAGATAGATAGATAGATAGATAGAAAGAAAGAAAGAAAATATTAAAATAAACCTTGTCCAGGAAGGAACACTGACCATCAGGACAGACCATGTACAACTATTAATTACAATGACTATAGTTTCTTCCTAAAAGTCTGAGGATATGAATGAAATAAAAAATGAAGTAGGAAATGGAATATAAAGTAGTCCCTGGAATTATCCAAATGGCTGACCTTTCACTACCCATCATGTTGATTTGCGTTATTCCTGCTCCTGGGCTTTGCTCCTTGCATGTCATCTAAAAGTTGTTCCTTATCTGCTGTTATTTTTGTGGAATATGTTCTTATGGAAATATTTGTTTCTAGTATGGAAAGTGATGAGGTTATGAAACAAATTATTTCTAGTACAGAAAGTGATGAGGATGGGCATTTATAAATGATAACAAAATTTGAGTCTTTGTTGCTTTTTCTCCCTGTCCTAACCTGTTTTAGTTGCTCTGACTTTATGTTCAGTTACCAGTGCATCGAGGGGTAGAACGTTTAAACTATGATAGGTCCAATGTAGAAAACCTTAATGTCAGAATTCTTCAGGAAAATAAATGGTCTATTGAGAGGTGACTGATCACGTGGTCTTACACTTAGGTTCACATTGAAACCTCACCAGCAAGAACAGAAAAACAAACCTTAAAATTGGACAAAATTGAGCATCTCGTGGGTACAGACAAAAGAGAATGCACAAAGCAGGAGCTTCCAGTGATCCCTGCAGAGAGATAGAATGTGGGGGTGCAGAGGAAGGATCCTGGGCTGTGGGAGGAACGTTCAGACTCGGGAGTGCAGCACAAAGTGGCCGTGACACCCGAGTCGCTCAGACTTCATTCCAGAGATGAACGCTGTGGAGCTACCAGAGCTCGATTGAACGTTAATCACCCCTGAAAGCCCTTGCTTGCTTGTGATTGCCATATTTTATTCATGCATTGTTTCATCCTTTGATAATTTTTTTCTTCTCCCTTCCCCCCATATGCTTTCATTTTTCTTTCCATAAAGTAATTGGTCATGTTTCTGAGTGAATCCAGTAATCCCATGTTTTCGGACTCCCTATGATTTTATGGAAAATCCATTCTGTTTAGTATTTTTCAAGTACAGTCTTTACCCATGGTTTTTATAAAGTCAATGACAATCACTTTCCATTTCCGAGGCAAAAGTGGGCTTTCTTTGTATACTGTTAATCATTTCTTGGCGATTTTATGAGCATATAATTCTGTTCTTTTTCTTCCCTATTTTATTTCTTCCATATTTTCCCATTAGCCGAGAGTATTTAGACAAAAGAGAGGAGCAAAGACAAGCGAGAGAAGAAAGGTTTGTATATCTCTTCTTTCCCACGTAACCACATGGCACGTGACTGACTGCACTCCTAACCAAGCATGCAGTGGAGACTGTGCTAATTAAAACATTCAAGCATTACCTAAGAGACCTAAGACCTTTGATAATTGGCATTTTACACAATAGAGGGTCCTGGTTATCTAAATTTTCCTGGAAAGTACAGGTTAATTATTTAGTGCCATCATGGTGTAAAATATGAGTCTGTTTCCAAAATTCTTCTCCAAATGAGCACATTAATTTAGTATATTGACATGTGGTATGTATATATTTTCAATACTCTGCACCACCACTATGGAGCCTGGGTTAGGTGTTCCTACTTGTTGGGCAGATAAAATGAATTATGCTCACTTTGTTAAAGACGGCGCTGCCCACGAGGAGGCCGTCGCCCAGGTGATATTAATGTGTGTCTCTGTGAGCAGGTAGAATCCTTGTAGCCTGGGGCTTGGTTTTGGGATTAGGCCTTTCCCACCCATTTTGATGTGGGGCGGTACAATCCAATCATGCCTCAGAGAAGTGACTTTGTATTAGAGACTTCCCTATTTTGTATATTGGATTAAGGGTTTGGATTTCTACACTATAAAATGGGGACAGAGCAGGAGCTTGTTCTCTTGGTTCCTGGGATGATTAGAGGAGAGAGCAGAGCGGAGAGCAGAAAGAGGCCATGTGGCCAGGAGAAGCAGCCAAGATGGCGGAGTGCTGAGTGAGATGCCAGTTTGTGTAGAGTTTGTATCTGGGATAAGGAAGGAGATGGGGAACTGAGGAGAATAAGGCTGGTGAGCTAGAAACCTTTGATTCTAGGAAACTCGGATAATTCAGTGGCTTTGTGAGCACTGAATGTGAGTGGGTTTTGGAGCCCAGTGTGTGTTTTTACTTGCCCGCCGGGTGCAAGCTAGGATTAAAGATGAAGGCCCATCAGTTCTTGGCTCCGTTGTTTCTTTACCGACTGTCCGAATCCAATGCGAACCTGCATGGGCTGGGCTGCTCTGATAGTGGCCCTGACCCTGGTTTCTGGCTTTACACTACTGTATGTTTCCAGGTCACTTGTTCAGCATTTCTGCAAAAATAATTTGAGTACACACACTATGCTGAGCGCTGGCTGGGGAGCTACATGCACCTGAGATGCTCACTGTATGGGCCTGACCATTGACCTGTCTCCTTACTGAACTGTACCCAGCTCGGTGGTGGCCTGGTTTCTCTTGGTTGTCCCAGTGCCTGCCACAGTTCTTTTTTTTTTTTTTTTCTGCCACAGTTCTTGACACATATTATTAGACACTTAGGAAAGATGTATGGAATAAGTGAGCAAATGCAGTAACAGCTTTATTTCAGATTGTTAATGTTTAGACTGTAAGGCAGCTTTTAAAATTTCAATGGCAACATGTTTTGAATCCAGTTAAAAGATGCAAAGTTAATGTATTCAGTATCTGATCAATTTAGATAAGCAAAGGAAACGGGAAGTAGAACAGCACAAGACAATTTTTTACCCCGTAGTGCTGCAGTTATTTCCTCTACCACCAGAGGGGGTTACTGCATGGAGAGATGGAAAGGCTGATACCATACCAGAGCCAGTTGGGAACCTAACAGTCTCTGAACGATGCCAATAAAACATGGAATCGTACTAATTTTTTTAGACACCATCAACTAAATAGATCAGGACAGTCTGTGGCATGGAGGAGTGGAGTCTGCCTGTGTTCAATTTAAAAATTAGATGCTTATGTCAGCCTCATAAACAAAACTATGGCATTGCTTTAATTCCAACATTTTCGATTATTGCCCTCCTAATAACCAGTTGCAGCCAGCAGATTTAGAGTGAAAGAGGCTGGTAAAGAACCAAGAAACTTCGATTTCTCGAATTCATACGGTTTTTTGACACCGGTAAACACGACATATACTGAAAATGCTGTCGACTTTGTGCTCAAGCTTAAAAAGAAGTCAACTTTTATCTTATTTTTTAGCTTTTCCTCCAGATTTTGCACTTTTTTGAGCTTCTGACAACGTGACCGTCACGTAATGTCTGCACAGGCAAGGCTCGAAAGCTCTTGGGGAGATGGAAGGTCTGAACTGGCTCAGACTGAACTCAAAATTTTCCAAACCACCAAAGGCTACCTCTTTCTGGATATTATTTACTGTTCTTTTTCCCAAAGCAGAATATCACTTAAGCCTGGAAAACTTGTGCAGAAGAGTTTGCCACGCCCTCCCGTCTCCTCGCTCAGCCCTCGCTCCCGTGCCCCTCGCCTGCCTGGGTCTTGCTAGCTAGAGCAGGCGCGGGCTCTTTTTGGCCCCATGCGGGCTCTTACCCTACGGCCCACCTCTCTGTTTCCATGGAGGTTTGGGGAAGCGTCAGAGCCTTTTCCTCTGGTTTGGACCAGCCACTTCCCTTGGTTGGTTTGCATCTTGGATTACCTGGTGAAGATGGGAGTGAGGAAGAGAGACGCTTTTATCCCCGTTTGGAAAGCTGTTGGTGGTAACCAGGAAATGATCAGACTCCCAAGTATAATGGACTTTGGAAATAGATGGGGAAACTGATGGAGATCAAAGGAGGAGAGCAGTACAGAAATAAGGACCAGGACTCCATCTGTTAACTCTTCCTGATAGAGCCGGGCATGTGTGTGTAGGGCTCCATGTTTCTTACTCTTCCTGCGATGACTCAGAAAAAAATGGCCAGAATCACAGCAGAGGGCTTTTTGAGGTTTGTAATATCTAGGGCAGGTGTCCCCAAACTACAGCCCGTGGGCCGCATGTAGCCTCCTGAGGCCATTTATCTGGCCCCCTGCCGCACTTCCGGAAGGGGCACCTCTTTCATTGATGGTCAGTGAGAGGAGCACTGTATGTGGCGGCCCTCCAACGATCTGAGGGACAGTGAACTGGCCCCCTGTGTAAAAAGTTTGGGGACCCCTGATCTAGGGTAACAAATGAATGTCACTTTGCTATGTATTATGATGTGCAGTGGTCATCCAGACACATTTGATTTGATTTTGATTTATTTCCTATCATCTCGCTTCATAATTTCATGTAGACTGTTGTGCTGACAGCGGTATAGACCCAGAGCACGTTTCTGTGGAGGTGCTGCTTTTAACTTTTTAAATATGAGAAGAAAGGCTGTCTCTGATAATAATCGACTTAAGTGACATTCATGAATAATTTTTTAAGGAACCAGGAAGGAATGAGATTCAGACTGGGGGCATGGTGGGGCAGGGGCAGGATGGGGAGGAGTCGGAGCGGCAGGTCACGGGGAGGGATGCCTGTCGCCAAGCAGGCTTACGGGAGCAGAGCGCAGGGCCAGGCGGGGACTGGGCTGCGATCTGGGAAGTGATGCAAGAGGTGATCCGTGTGGCAGGAAGGCAGGATTCTGAGCACTGCTTAACAGGTAGAGGACAGAGTGGAACGTAGAGGGAGCCAGGTTTGGGGGTTAACATACGGGGACATTTCCGAGTAGGAGGGCGACAGGAGAAGTCATCGGTAAGCAGGTTCAGGTTGAAGACAAGCAGGGTTTCTGTGGGGCTCTGTGGGAAGAGACTGGGCCTGAGTGTGTCCCTGGGCTGCAGTCCCAGCCCTGCCGCTGCCCCCGTGTGGGTGTTGAGCTTGTCCCAAAGGTTGGTTTGACTGTCTTTTCCACTGGCCTGTGAGCTCCATGAGGTGTGTGTGGGGGAGTGGGTTCCTGTTTATTATTAAATCTCTAGTGTCCCCTGTGGTTCTTAGCACATGAGAGGCACTCAACAACTGCTCAATCAATAATGAAAAGATGAATAAAGAAGCAAAAGAACTGGGCAGAGGGAAGATAAATGGGAACGTTTAGATGAAGGCAGCAAAGATGAAAAGTCTTTTCTTGGGGCTGTAGATAGAAAGCCCACAGCCTTGCACACACGAGGCTTCGTCAGAGTCTTGGGATTGAGGTCGTGTCAGTAGGCAGCAGGGACTTGTGACAGTCATTGCATAGGCTGGTGGGCTTCCTGAATCAAGTTCCACTGGGCCCCTAAGTGGTGCCACTTAGAGTCACTTTGTAAGGGGAGGTCATGACATAGGCCCAGCTTCCCCTAGGGATGGCGGGAGGTGTGTGGAGGCCAGGAAAGGTCATGGAGCTGAACAGCTGTAATGCCAGGTGGCCTAGCATGCAGTCCACCCTCACTACTCCGGCCCGTTGAAGGTGGCACTGCCGCTACCTTTATAGAAAGAATTAGTGGCTTTTGACATCTGAGCCTCCCTGCCCCTGCCTTTTTGAAAAGTTTTTAAATGTGGCAAAATGTAAAGAACATAAATTTTACCATTATAACCATCTTTTTTAAGTGCACAAATTGGTAGTATTTGGTGCAGTCACACTGTTGTGAAGCCATTCCCAAGAACGCTTTTCCTTCTGTAGAACCGAAACTGTCTACCCACTAAGCAAGTCCCCATGGCCCCTCCCCTGATGTTTTTGCCCACCACATAAACATCCTTGGGACATTTCCGATTGAATTTGTGACTCTTCCCATGCCTCCTGGACCCTCGAGGATGGCATTCGTGAGACCTAGGGGTGCCCAGGAATAGTCTTTGAGTCATATTCACCCGGACTCTGGGTGAGTAACCCCTGGAGCTCCCTGAACAAGAGGTGAACCCTTTGGTTGCTCGCACATGCCTGCCAACTGAGCTGCCCACAGGATGAGGCGTGGCGAGTGCGTTCTGCACCGGGGCCAGGTCAGAAATGGGTTGTCCTGGCTTTGTCATCTTTCTCCCTGCTGAGCACGGCTTTCCTGCTCCAGGATTCCGGTCTCCTGGACCACGCAGCTCCCCTTATTTACATGTCATTCCTTGATGTCCCTTCCTTCTGTCCCAGAGTGCTTGGGCTCAATGCTCACACTCCCCCTGGGCTCACAGCCTCTCTGGCTCTCTGTTTGCTGCCGTCTTGTTTAAAATATGCCTCCTATGGGCACTGACCCTCAAGATCACTTTCTTCCAAGATTCCCATCACCTCCAGAGCCAAGTGGGTTTTCCTTGCTGGTCAAAAATAAGTTCAGAAATACTTATCTTTTGTTACCTCTCCTACCTTTTGAGAGGTGGCTCTGGGCAAGGAAAGCCTCGAGTTTGTCAAGCTTTCTCCCTGGGCATAGCGTCTCCACCTCTGGTGCAAGGCAGCGGCTCTCCAAGCCAACCTCAGCTGGTTGTACCTGCGCAGACCCCCCACAGACCTTCTCTCGGAGCTGCACCACCGTGCACGTATGCACACCCCCTGAGAAAGTGAAATAGGTGCACTGGCCCCGTTGGCGTCCTGTACTTCAGGTGGACCTCTGCATGTGGGTGCCCCCTGCAGGGGTCTCACTGCCCGCCCTGCCTGTTTCCAGGCCGCTGACAAGTGCGAGGCACGAGGCACCGAGGGAAAGAACAAAGGAGGTGATCTCCCTGCTCTCAGAAATCCTATTATCTGCTTGTTGGAAACAGACACGCACATGTGAAAAGATGACTAAATATGCCAGGCAGTAAATGTAAAATGCCATCTGAGTTGAATGGACTACATATCCGACATGAGTTCAGAGGCACGGCCAAGATCACTTCCAGCTGCGGTGGTCAAGGCAGGCCTCACGGGGAAACACGCGGGCCTGGCCTGGAGGGCAGGCTACCCTGGGGCTGGCAGGAGAAGGGCTGATGGTTTCAGACATGGGGAGCCATGCCCCCTTCAGGAGAAATGAAGAAATGCGTGCTTTTTAAATGAAATGCATTTCTCAAGGTTTTATATAGCTGTCCCACCTTTCTTATCGAGGTGAATTAGGAGTGCCAAGTTGGTGCCTAGGTGGGCCAGGGTTAGGGGCTTGCCTATGGGGAGGAACTGAAGCAATAAATCTGGACAAATGTGAGTAAGGGTCTTGAATAAGCTGTTTTCAAAGTTTAGTGGTGGGTAAGACAGTCAGAACCCAGCTACAGCTGGGTTCATAAATTTATTTCTGAGCAAATAATGGTGGGTAAAATTAGCAGACATCTGGAAGAGGCACATATTTCAAAGTTATTTTGGTCTGATCTATAAAGCGCACCATGAGGAATATGATTGGTAGCTGGTCTTAATAAACAGTTAGTGGGTTCTGCCTGCCTGAAATGCAAAACAGATGTATCTTTGTTCTTTTCAACTGACTTTGATGAATAAACTATATGTGACGTCAGGTCCAAGCTATTGGATGTCTGAGTCCGACTGAGAAATATTTTAGAATATAAAAAAGTTTCCATGGTCGACACCAGAAGAACAAAGTGAATTCCAGTCGCATTGCTGTTAGCATTGAAGCAGGTTCAGAAACTCAGGGAGACCTTCGTCCAACACCCCCTTTATGGTATTTGGGGGCATTGTTTCCCTCTGTCACACGAGGACACCCTCCCATTTCATAGCTATGAGTTCCGAGGGCGTGTGGTTTTCAGCTGTCACTTTGGGCCCTTTTTGATGGTCGTTATTGTTGTTTTGCTTATTTGTACAAATGTCTCCTAAAAGGGCCAACTAGGATTCTGCAGCAGTGCCCCGGTATCTGGAGCCTGTGTGATGTGGCCGTTCCCCTCCGTTTGTTTGGTTATGCATGATGCGGGATTTTTAATCATTTGCATCTTGGCTTCACTGGGTGTTTCTGGCAAGCGGGCTCTCCAGCCAGCCCTGCGCTGTGCTCTGTGCATCGGGAAACCAGCTCACTCTGCAGGTGTTTCATCCATAAACAAGCATCAGCCACGGGCTCCTCTTTCTTTTTACGGAAACGCTTTGGAATTTAACTTTCAGATACAAATACTTGGAGCAGTTGGCAGCGGAGGCACACGAGAAGGAGCTGAGAAGCCGGAGCACGAGCCGGGGCAGAGCTGACCTCGCCTTGGACCTGACCTCACCGGCAGCCCCTGCCTCCTCCGCCCTTCTGAGTCCAAGCCCTTTATCTCTAGACTCCCAAGAAGCTCTCCCGGGAGCATCCTCCTCCTCAGGAACACCTCAGCATCCCCAAGGTGAGTGCTGGGAGAGGCGGGGGAGACTGGCGGGTTCATTAACACCAGACAGGCTTTTTCTGGGGCGGTGGTAATCATTCCTACGTTCAAACTAATGCTGACAGTCAACTAAGGGTAAGCTTAGGGAGTGGCTGCATCCTGAGCTGCCACTAATAAAATAGCGTTTTCAGAGTCACTTATAGTAAAACAAAATGATTTGTAAAGATGGTCATTGAAATAAAATACTGAGAATAAGACTGACTTTGACATCTAATCCTAAATCACAGGGTTTTAACTTAGTACTCTATAATTTGGATATTATTTATTTATTGGCTCTGCCCCATAAAGTGGCCACTTTGAAATGTTCTTCTTACCCTAGGAATTGTTGGTCTGGTTTAAATTAAACTGATGGTGAATAGAAGTAATCAGTGTAAGCAAAGAAAAACGTGGACCTGGTGAGAATAGGAGTTACACGTTGAAGAAGGGAAGACTATGGAGAATAGTACAGATTGCTGGCACGTGGTGTGGGTGGAGGTGCTTGTGTGCAGACAGACAGGCTTTCCCTGGACAAGTTCCCTGTCGCCTTAGCTTTCTTTGGGGAAAAACAAGGGTATTGTACTCTGCAGCTTTGGGCATCAGCTGTTTTCCCAATTACTCTGCGAATCTGGGTCCCTTTTCTTTCCCATTAACAGAGAGGATGGTTCTTGGGCACAGGCACCTCCACAAGGCATGCTGATTAACCCTGCAGCTAGCACTGCTGGGTTTGCTCGAGTGTTATGGCTTGCAGCCTGACATAGACTCAGCCAACCTAAGACAACAGAGACACTAAACTTTTAACTCTAGGAGGGTTGACTAAATATGGCGCAAAGTTTAATTTAAACAAGCCAGGACTCCATGACCTCAGCAGAACTGGATGTAACAGAACAAAGTCATCTGTCCAATTCTTTGCTGGCTCTCCAAGCCTCAGGGCTCGCTCTGCAGGAGCAGGCTGGCTGCTCCACTGCTCTCCCTCCCGTCCGGGTTCTCCTGGTCCCTGAGCCATGGAGCACTGTCCCAGGCAGATGGCTCAGGCACAGACGAGTGATGTTGGTCTTAAAATATTGAGACTGAGAATCAGGAAAAAAAAAAGACTCTTCTGTAACAACTCTGTGCGTTCCAAACCCTGCCTGAGATCACTGCTCTATCTCAAGCGTGGTGTTTCCAGAAGCAATGTGAAAAGTATTTCCCAGCAAAGGAGCTCAGCACTTAACCTTGAGACTTTTAATTCTAATTGTTGTTCCTCCAGAATTTTACAGAATGTTTGTCTCTACTATGAAATACAGAGTGGCCCCACGCTGAGAGGTAATTGTCAATATCTATAAATAGTCTTTGTCCTCAGCATTTTAAATCTACTTGTGGCAAAAAGAGTTCCTCAGGTATTTATCCATTTACAGTCAAAGTGGAGGCTGTTCTAGCCCATTGAAAAGAACATTAATGTCAACAAGAACACAGAAACTACTTACTTGGAGTATATACAATGTACATTCAAAGAAACAAAGTTATTTCAAGTATACTTCCAGAAAGATAAATAGCAAATATTATTTTTCTCTACAGAGAAGGAATTAATAGAGACTGAGAAAATTGTGAGTGAAATCATACAAGTGATCTCTGCCCCTGAAAAAGGAATGCAGAGCTAAATATAGTCATGACTACAAACTGATAAAGTCACACTATGGGACATTTGCTTTTTTTTCTGAAAAGGAAAGCAGTGGCTCTTAAGAAGTTGAGAAGAGCCATCTGTCACATGTTAAGTAGTCATCATCCAAGTCACTTGGGACCAGTCAACTATTCTAACATCCTTGTCCTAATACATAACTGAATTCATACAATTGGAAATTACATGTATATGAGAAGAAACGCTGCTAGAGAATGGTCTCAGAAAGAACTGCTGAGGCTTCCTTCTGACTTGGGGGTCTTTGACCTCAGGACAGAAATATAATGTTGATATGACAGAAAGGTTTCCCTCAGCCTAATTTGTCATTGTTCTTTGAAACTAAGCATTCAATTAATAGCCTATTCTTTTTACCAGGTCATATTTTCAAATGCTGAAAGCAATTTTTTGCTTATCCCTAACCTTTACAATATCCCAGCAGCATCTGGAGGAAGAATAAAAAATGTAATCACACATCCAGATGTTTGTCCTGCACCAGACACCTGGCATTATGTTATGTGGTCCAAATGTGCCAGGGTTGACTTGCTTTTTCATTCTTTCTCCTTGTGGAATCGTATGACAGTGACCCACTTCACGTTGCTCTCGTGCTCTGCCCCTTCCCCCCAGATGCTGCTATTTAACACCTGTGCATCTAGGGAAGTAGGGGAGGCTACTGTCTGTGTTTTACCAAGTGTCAGAGAGATGGGAAGACGTGCTTCAGCTCTTGTTGGCTCCCTGCTGGGAGCACAGCCAGCGTTTTGACTTCAATCCAGCTGTTTCTCAGGGTGTCACAGTATCACAGTATTTGTGGTGGTGTCCACAGCAATGCCACACCTTCTCCTCAGCATCTGCAAAATTGTGGCCTGCATTTCAGGATTGTATTTACAAGAAAAGAAAAAAACAAATGTATTTGTTATTAAACTCTTTGTACTTCGGGATTGAAGGTCACTTTGTGGTTTCTTTTGTTAAAACTTACTCAGATTCCGGAGAACTTAATAGCAGAAGGTATGAAAACACTAAAAGTGTCTTCATCTTTTCTTTTACAAAGTATATTTTAAAAGAAGAAAGGGCTAATGATAAAGTACCCACAGCATTGTGTGCCATCTAGTGAGATCTTTAGGCAAAAATGTTCCCGGTAAAATCTGCTATAACTTTTGTACGTATTATGCCCTACCCCCACCATCAAGTCAGTGTGTGCTTGAATCATTTTCCCATCTGGCCCTCTTGTGGCTCAGGGCAGATGTTTGCCCAATACTACCTAGACTTAGTGGTGATGGTCAGAATATGTTTTCTCTGTGTGAAACTACCAGTCCTAAGTAAGGAACAAACATACACATGTGTTCTCATTCGCACTGTGCTGTAATTAATGCAGGTAGCCCCAAACTGAGGTAAACATGGAAGAGCCTATCTCTTTACCCATTGCTGTAATTATCCGTTCCTTATTTTCACTCAGCTTTGGTGGTATACATCAGAATATCTAGCTTGTCAGTTTATTACCTATCATTTTTTTTAAAAAATCACAGATAACACTAGAAACAAATAAATTATTCTCACAAACCAGAGAAAAAGGTACAGGGTTCTTACTAGGATCGAGTTATTTGGTATACCCTTGAGGAAGTTGCTCTGAGGATTAAAAGTAAGCTGTGTACCCACAAGTGAAATAAATATAGCAAGATCACCTATTACTCCAGTGGGTATCAGATCTAGGTAACCTATTTCATAGAAACAAGGTGTAGAGAACCACTCATCTCAAAGCCAGGTGTTAATGGTGGCTTCTGGAGGGTGTCTCAGGGTTGAACTACCTTTCTTGGAGGCTAGAACTGTGTTCCTCTTTTGCTCTTTGGCTTACACACCAAAGGCCAGATGGAGAGAGAAGGGAGCTGCCTTCAAGAGTGCAGGGGTCCCCAAACTTTTTACACAGGGGACCAGTTCACTGTCCCTCAGACCATTGGAGGGCCGCCACATACAGTGCTCCTCTCACTGACCACCAATGAAAGAGGTGCCCCTTCTGGAAGTGTGGTGTGGGGCCGGATAAATGGCCTCAGGGGGCCGCATGTGTCCCACGGCCGTAGTTTGGGGAAGCCTGGGTATCTTTCACCTGCTGGTGTCAGGTGAGAGCATATAAATGGCTGGATTATTTTTCTTATTTTTTAGTTTAGTGCTCTACAGGGCAGGGCAAAAGTAGTTTACAGTGTGAGTATGTGACATGGTTTATTCCTGTATTGTTTATTAATTATTTTATTATTTTCAATACAAACAGATGTAAGTCTACTTTTGTCCCACCTAATTTTTTCTCAGTCTTTCTCGTTTTGTTTCAATCTTCTTACTCTTTTTCTGCCTGCCCTCTAGGTGTCAAGTTTTTCCCAAGGTTCGTTCTCCAGCAACCCTCTCTTTTCACAGAGAAATAAATAGCACTTTAGAAGTACATTTGAAAATTTTACCACACTATATTCTATGTCAGGGAAAAATAGTTCAACAGTGATGTTTTGTTTCTACCTATAATTGGATTCCTAGATATTTCCAAATATTTCACTGTTTGGCCCTCGGGATGTAAACCGTAGGCTGCACGGCCCTGGCCTACTCACCAGCAGGCACGGCAGGCATTTACAGAAGTTGTTGACATGGTATACTGATATTTTATTTCAGATAGTCAAGCATTTCAAGTACTGGTAAATATAATTGCTCTAGCTCCTGATACTCACACCTGTACCTAAACTACAGACATATAATTATTATCATGAAATGTTCAGTTTGTTTAAATGAATAGTCATGTTTCATGGAGGTGTCACCGTCGTCATGGCTGCGGTCATTACTGGCCATTGAGCATCTTACCACCTTTGTTGTGCAATGTGTTCCGAGATTCCTTTAGGTGTAGACACTCTGCTAGGTGACCCAATCCACGTGGCAGCAATCAGAAACATCTGGTATCCCGTTTCCAGCTGGCACAGTCACAATAGATCATCAGTTGTCAGCCTAATGCATGCTGGTTCCCTCTCATAAAGCTTTTGGACACCTCCAGTCCCGTATTTCATGAATTGGCAGGAGATTAGATTCTCTGTGGTTCTGTGACTCAGGGCTGACCCACCTCCCCATACCTCACCTGACTGTTGCTACTTGATGCCACTTGGTCAATTAAAATTTCTCAGAAACTCTCCCTAAGGCCAAAGCCCTGCCGGCCACAACTGCTGTGGGGTTTGGGGGTGTGTGTGTGTGTGCAAGCCTTTGCAAATCATTGTAGGGTTTTTCGGTTTGGTTTTTGCCATTTCGCTGTTTCTAAAAATGAAAAAAGACAAAACCTTCCCCTTTTTTCTCCCATTGAGAATAACATTTGCTTGCCATGTATTTTCTTACACTGTATTTTAAATCATTAAATAGTTTTGAGTCCTTTTGATGTAGACAAAATGTGAATCTTACTTAAGTAAAGACAAGGCAAATAATGGCATTGGGAGAGTTGTTAAGGAAGTGTACTGTGTGATCAACACCGTAACTTCACAGATAGCAATTAGGCCTCCCACTCATGAAGGAGCTAAGACTACTGTACGTGGTAAGCTGGTAAGTCAGCCTGCCCCAATTTCATGGATATTGCCAGAAGACATGAGGCTCCTGGATCAGAGCCAAAGGACTTCATTACTTATAGCAATAACAGTAGCTTGAGTATCAGCATTTGTGCCATTTCTCCAAGCCCCATTTCCATGAGGTGATGTGACCAGGCCCAAGTAATACCTGCACGTGCACACACACAGACCCTGAGCTTTGGGATCCCAACTCGTTTATAGTAGGCAGTTAGCATGCCTCCCCTTTGTCCCAGAGAAAGACATCTTTCATACACTGGACAATAAACCAACCAATCCTTTGCTCTAGAGCAGGGGTCAGGAAACTTTTTGGCTGAGAGAGCCATGAATGCCACATATTTTAAAATGTAATTCTGTGAGAGCCATACAACGATCCATGTACGTTATGCATTATCCAATAAAAATTTGGTGTTGTCCCGGAGGACAGCTGTGATTGGCTCCAGCCACCCGCAGCCATGAACATGAGCAGTAGGAAATGAATGGATTGTAATACATGAGAATGTTTTATATTTTTAATGTTATTATTATTTTTATTAAAGATTTGTCTGTGAGCCAGATGCAGCCATCAAAAGAGCCACATCTGGCTCTTGAGCCATAGGTTCCCGACCCCTGCTCTAGAGGGAGACACTGTCTCTGTCTTCCGAGGCTGTTAGATATTCCAGAACCAAAGGCTACCAGAGCCACTGCTTGCAAGATAGCAGAACACGAGAGACCTTGGAGAACTGTTTCCAAGCATTGTATTATAAGGGTTTTGAATCAACCTTTACAGTCAAATGTGCATCCTAACATCTGTTTAATGTAAACCAAAAATTTGAATTTTGAACTGTAATTAGCTTGTTCTTTACTTAGCAAAAGAGGACCAGGAGCTGCCAGACCCAGTCTGCAGCAGGCACTGGAGGTGAATGAATTTTTCTGCACCCTGAGGTGCTAACAGGGAATCTGGAAAGACAGTAGTGCCTTTCATTGCAGGTCGGAGCCTTGGGTAAATGCTCCCAGGTACGGTGAGGCGGCGGCCGCAGGCAGGGGCGATGAGCATTCTTCAATCAGTGTGGCAGTTTGAATTTCCATAGTCAGTGACTGAGACTGGGAACTGGCAAAAAAGCATAACTCTCTGGTTCCCTCTAGTATCCATATCTGTGGCCAGGGCCTCGATCACCACTCTGCTATTTCTTCCACTCCTCTGTTGCCTCTAGCAGCCCTGCCTCTCCCTTACCCCCCCCCCCCCATAAGGTATTTGTACAAAATGATACAGTGCCTGCAGTGCGGAGCAAGATAATCACACATGGGGTTTCCAGTCCCTAAAATTATGCTTTTTCAAGAGAATCCCTGGGTTCAGTGACCCTGGACTATATCTTATCTGCCTCTGAACCTGGCATGAATCTTTGGAGCCTTCTGAAGCTGCAGCCCCTCCAAGAAAGCTGCCTCCACTAGATATAGTGAGACGTTTCGGTAGATTTTGTTGACTTTCTAGATCCAGCATCTCTGGATCCCTGTGTATCCCTCTAGGTAATCTCCAGACTCTATGTGTTGTTTGGCTTTATTGTCTTCTACATTTTTCATCATTGTTTTCTCATCAATTTTTTTCTCAGTCTTTCTCATCATTTTATTTCTTTTTTTTCCATTTTTATTAATTTTAATGGGGTGACATCAATAAATCAGGGTACATATATTCAAAGAAAACATGTCCAGGTCATTTTGTCCTTCAATTATGTTGCATACCCATCTCATCATTTTATTTCAATCTTCTTACTCTTTTTCTGCCTGCCTTCTAGGTGTCAAGTTTTTACCAAGGTTCATTCTCCAGCAACCCCTCTCTTCAACACTCTCTGGCTGTGTCTTCACATCACATCTGTGATTCTTAACTACTTCCCATGTGCTAAAACTGCTGGGTCTGCATCTACAGCTAGGACGCGTGTATCCAACCTTTGTAGGCATTACCATCTGAATGCTCCTCAGACACTTCAGACTTCATGGATGCCAGACATTCAGATGGGAGACCTCACCCATAAGACTCCTACCCGCAAACCTGCTTATATTTGCTAGTCGTCATCTGGTTAAGACCATCTTTCTTGGCCTAGTCATTTAAGCTGGAAGCATACATATAATTTTCTACTTTTCCCTCAATGTTCTCCCCTACATCTAGTCAGTCACCAAGTGTTTATGTCCTCTTTTCTCTGAAGTCAGCCCTCTTCCCTGTCTTTCTGTCACCAGTGCCTTAGTCCAAGTGTTAGCCATCTCTGATCTGGTTCTAATAGATCTTACATCTTCCAGGGTCTACTTAACAACTCAATCATTATCTATATCTTGTTCTTCTCTTGGCTCTCCTACAACCAGTCTTTACCCCCCATCCCCCACCCCCACAAGTTAGGTTCCATCAGCACCAATCACTGTGTCCCTGGAAGGTACTGCATTCCCTCAGGTGTGCCTCTGTGCCTGACTGCCCTCTTCCACTGGGTGCCCGCTGGGCTTTTATTTAGCTATTTGAAACATCTCTAAAGCCTTCCTTGTGCCTCTCCTCTGTTTCCCTTCAGCTTGTGCATGCCTGAAATACAGGGCACATTTCCCTGCACATATAGTCGTCCCCAATACAGGGCGCATTTCCCTGCACATACAGCCGTCCCCAATACAGGGCGCATTTCCCTGCACATACAGCCGTCCCCAATACAGGGCGCATTTCCCTGCATATACAGCCGTCCCCAATACAGGGCGCATTTCCCTGCATATACAGCCGTCCCCCTGCCTCATCTATGTGCTCTTCAGAGGAGGGCCCATGCATGCACTCACCTTTGTGATCACTCAATGCTTGGAGCAGCATAGGCATTTAGTAGATATTTTATGAGCTCCTGCATGAATAAACAACATGTAAAAAAAGAAAGCAGACACATTAATCTACACAGATGGCTCTCTCCCCTGTACCCAGGTATTTACTATACAGGCCATGACGGAAGACACACCTTTGACTATCTAATCCATTCTAAAAAGTGAAGGAATGATGGCGGCCTACTATGCAGGTGGAGCTTTTACAGAGAGTTGACACAGTGTCTAAGGACTATTTCTTTCTGAGGTCAAACTCTAAAAAAGAAAGAAAATTCAGAGAATGAGTCTTAACAAATTTGTAATTAACATATTCAACTGCCTTTTAAAATACTCCATATTTTAACAATGAATGAATTCTTCGTGAATGAATTTGTTAACAAGCACAAATAAACTCAATCACTGATTAAGTGGAGAGCCACATCCATCAGTGCTTAGATGTAACTGAGAAAGGCTCAACCTGTTGGGATGAGAATTAAAGAGTGGGATTTCTAGTTGTACCCCAATCTCAGGCTAGCTGGTTCTGCTTGGGCATGGTCATATTCCACTGATAGGAAGGGCTAATATTTTCCTTAGATATTTGTTGTTTTGATATAATATCTATTGACTATGACTTAAGAGACCACTTTAGCTTGAAAAATATTTTAAGGAAGACAGTTTTTCATAGTGCCTGGCTCCTAAGACTTCTAAATAAATATTTATGGAATGAATGAGGTTGCTACTAATCATATTAGAACATCTAATTAAGAGTAAGTATCTTGCTCAGCCTGAAAAAAAGTGAATTAGCAAAAAATAAATAAAATAAAATCCCCTCAAATTCAGTTTACTTGCTAGCTGTTATTATTTAGGACTGTCCATTTTAGTGTTAGTGTATCCCTTCCAAAATAGCAGTTTTTGTTTTGATGTCCTTGTTGTTTCTGTCTGGGACTTGACGAGAGCTAGCAGTGCTGTTGAACGCATTGCCAGTTTGAAATCAGACAGCGTCTTTGTCCTTGAGGAGAGGCTGGTCTTCCTATTTACTCTTACAAGAAAATGGGCATGTAGTAAAGCCAGGACCTCCACCAGCCCTACGGGGCACGGAAGGACAAATATTGGAGTTGATTCTGTTTGACTCTGTTTGAACCAAGGCAAGACTTGTCTGACTGTCAAAGAGAAATTTGAACAAGTTCAAAGGAAGTCTCTGTAACTGGGGGGTTGATGTTTGGAACTATGCATATGGTTCAAGTTCAAGATAATGATAGAGTAATAAATGATACAATCATCTTAAATTGCTCCTCATTTTCTGTTTATAATGTGAAATAGAATCTTTGTGGTAAGAAATATTAGAATAATTGAACCTAAAACTGGCTTCTTTTTTGTCCTATATGATACTACAGTGGAGTTGTATCATATGTATGTTTAGCCAAGTGAACTCAATCAGAAGCATAATCTAAGAGGCAAAAGGGGAGGAGTGGAAATGACAATTTAATAGCGTTTGTCATCCTTCCCAACACTCAGCTCAGGTGAGTGTCCCGATGTGAGCATGACACGAGGACCAAAGACCTGTTTATTTTCTTGAACCATTCCTTACTCACATGCCTCTTGTCGTATGAATGACTTGCTACATCAAATGTGATTTTACAGTTTAAGGATTTGTATTTGGAGACAATATGTCCCAGAACATCAAGCTCAAATTCTTACTGCATTCCCCTGAAACTGAATGAAAACCTTGGTTGTTGGAACGACCAGGGTGGGGATGGGATTGGTAAAGAGGCGTCCTCCAGAAGGGTTTCTGAAGGTGATTCTGACCATGTATGGTTTTCATCTGTAGAGATGGTTTCAGCCTGAGTGGTTTAGAAAATCTAGCTCCAAACTCTGAGAACAAAGCTGTGCTTAATTTCGAAGGCATATAAATTCATTAGGCAATGAATCAGTATTTTGCAGGTGATAAACTATTTCTTCTATAAAACTTGAGTAAGCTGAGATTGTGCCTATCCTGATGAAACTATTCACCTAAAGCAGTAACTCTCAATCAGGGGTGATTTTTTTTTTCCCAAGGGACATTTGGCAGTGCCTGGAGACATTTTTGGTTGTCACAACTGGGGAGAAGGTGCTGTTGACCTATAGTGGGTAGAAGCCTAGGAATGCTTCTAAATGTCCTATAGTGCACGGGATAGCCCTCCACAACAAAGAATTAGCCAACCTCAAATATCCATAGTATCAAGGCTAGGGAACCCTGCTGTAGAGTGAATCTGAGTGAACAGCTTAGAAAGAACTGGCCCAACACCAAAAGCAAAGGCTAAAGAATTTTCAAAGTTCTGAGCTTTTTCCCTTGGGACCTTTTTCACATTTATGTGATTCAACCACAGTTTAAAGTTGATGGTGTTAGTTATTAGCTATGAACTGGGGAGGTCCCTGGAATCTACACAGTTTGGAGCAACTATTATAGAGCTGGCTGGCCCAGCCCTTGGTTTCATAAGACCTGCCAGAAAGCCAAGTCCTGGCAAAGTCATCGAGACACCATCACAGATTGAAATCAGTTGAAGCCACCCAAAGACTTATTAAATTCAGATCTTTCTACCAGCAATTTATCTCTTCAAAGAAAAATTGCTTGACAAGATTCCAGTTGGATCTCCTGGACTCACTGTCAGGGGCATCGATAAAAGCAGAATTGAAATGTTTGTACCCACCGTACTTTCTTTTTTTAAAGCAATGACTACAGTGTACTTATCCTTTAAGGCTGAAGTCAACTCACCACACAGAAACAGCATGATTCACAGCCCAAGCTTTTCAATCAGGCCATTCAAGGTTCAAATCCCAGCTCTGCTAGCATTTGCTGTGCTTGTCAGTGAGTCCTTTTGGAAGGAGATGGTGCACTTTCAGAAGGGTGCCTGAGGGTGGTCAGTGAAGGGACTACTTACAGAGGTATGCAGAGGGTCAGGGGACATTAGAGGTTGCAAAGCATCCAGAAACTAGGATCAGTGAAACATGTCAACTCTGTCTGCCTCTAGGCCTGGAGGAACTTGGTGACCGGCTGGGACTTGGTAAGATCTCTGTAGCCTTGGCAGGGAGCCCATGGTTCAGAAATGGTGACTTGACAATTTCTGCCAAATTGCGACCCCGTTTAAAGAGAGCAGGGGCATAAATACTCCAGCCTCACCTTCCGCTATCTCGTCTGAAAGTGAGATGGACCACAAATGGAGGAGCGCTCTCCATAGAGGCCCGCCTCCCCAGGCATGGAGCTGAGTGGAGAACGGGTTGGGAGAAGCAGTCCGGGAGGACCCAGCCCACTCCGTAGCCCTGGACAAGTTACTTAACTTCTCTGAACCTGTTTTCTCGTTTCTCATATGGAACACCACCCTTCATGTTGTTGCTGTGATTAATATAAACAAGGTAATGTGGTTATGGTATCTAGAACTGCCCGGATATATAGAACTTTTATTTTCACTTGACTTGAAGGCCAAGCAGGATCTGATATCTAGTGAGATTTTCAAAATTAGATGAGGAATCGGTGCTGGGCTTTCGGAGGGACAAAGAGAACTCACTAAGACGAGTCAGTGTTTGCACTATGTCTGGGAACAGGGGCTGAGCTGGCTGAAATCCTCACGCCCTGCTCTCTCCTCATCTCTCGGACTTCTGTGACCTGCAGGAGGGAAGTAACAGTGATCTGAGTAGGCACCCTCTTACAGTCGCTCAATCAAAACACTTCAGTGTTCCCTCTGTCCCTGTGGTTCTGTATTGCTGTTTCCATTCTGGCTCCCCAGCCACTCTCTGTCTGTTTCCTTCGGATAGAGAATTCCCATTAGTAACCATGTTAGCCATGGGTCCTTCCTACAGGATAGCAACAACCAGGGTCCTGAATATATTGTAAATGCCTTCCTATTATTTCTCCACATTATATCAATTACCCATTACCATATCCCTTTTTTAAAATTTATTTCTCCTTCTAATACCCTTCCCCCACCCTCTGACCTTAAGATTTAGTTTAAAGCCCTCTGAATCAGGTCAGCGCAGGTTCTGGCCAAAGCCAGTTTTCTGGCCTTTGTTAAGTGCGTTCAGGCAACGCCAAGATCCCATCAGTCTGCTGTGTCGGGACACGGTCCAGAAAGACCAATCCCAGGTTTGGATGCCTTTTGTGTTGCCAGCTACTTCTTGCCATGTCCTCCTTTTATTTCCAGACTCGCATCCAGCCACAGGGAGAGGGCTGCCTGTCACCTGGCCCGGTCCCCACAGGGCTGCCCTCCTTTGCCGTCGGATTTCTGTGTCCTTCCTCATTCGGAGGCGATTGGCCAGTGTGGGTGGCTGTGGACAGGTGTGGGGAGCCCTGGAAGCCGTTGACTCGCAGGTTTGGTTTACCACCGTCGCTCCTGAGTCTCACGTGAAGACGAGGCTGCAGGGTCCTTGCAGGTGTGAGCTGGAGGGTGGGCACCTTGTCCCTCTCTTTCTGCCGGCATGTTGACCTGAGCCTTCACCATTTCCTCCTGGCCTCGGCTTTCTGAGGACAACAAGGAGACCTTGGGACAGATAGGTGGTGAGGATCTAGTGGCCAGTTTGTGTGCAGGGCCTTGAAGGAAGCCAACAGCCCTCCTGCAGCCCCTGCTCCTCAGATGCTAACACAGCACCTCCCCCAGTGGGTCTCCAGGTTGGAAACTTGGTCCCACTGTCCAGAATTTCAACCATTGTAATCTTCCCGTGGCGCTGCTTATGCATTCTGCTCTTGAGCCCCACGGACTGGCCATCGCCGTCCGCTCCCCACTCTGTGTGTCTGCAGGTTTGCCTCCTGGTCTGTTTGCTCCACACGGACGAGGAGCCTTGCTTGCGGCTACCGGCTCGCCTGTGCTGTCCCAGAGGGAGTGCAGCTGCGATGCACGTGGAATCGAGGGGTCCTCTCAGGCAAAATGAAACATGGCCTGTCTCTACCTGAAGCCACCATCACTGCCCTTAGATAATGTTTAGTCCTTATGTCACCTTATAAAGCCTGTGGCCCTGCCCCCGACACTGGACGTCTTTTATTCCTCCAGCACACCCTGTGCTCCGAGTCTCTGCCCAGAACGTTCTCATATCCACTTTCCCTCTTTCAACTCCTTTTCATCCTTACAGACTCGGCTGAAATGTCATTTTAGCACCGAGACATATATCCCTTCCCAGGCCTTGCCACAGACTCTTGCCATACCCTCCAGGGCACCAGGCTCCTGCTCTTAGAATATCCATCACATCGATAAATATTTGTAATTGTGTCTAGTGGGAGCTGAGGACGGGTCTTTCCCCTTGTCCGTTGGTGGCAGGGTTGGCCCACCTTTGCTGTGCAGAGGCTATGGCAGGAAGGCTAGGAGCTCTTGCTCCTTTGTAACCTCCATGATGGCCAGAGCCAAGGCTGTCAGGTGTGACACTGTCTCTCACCACCAACACCGTTGTTGGGCCAGAGAAAGGCTTATAAATGCTGGGACTAGCAACAGCGGGAGGTTAGGAGCAATTTCACCCCGTGGCGCTGGCAAGTACCTTAGTTCTCTTTAGGACTTTTCCAGCAGACAACTCTAGGTCCTCCTGTTTGTCAAGGACTCACAGAGTATAGATGACACTTTTCCCTGCATCTGCCCGGAGACAGCCGGCTTGGGTAATAACTCAGAAGAAACGACTGTGTGTGTGGGAAAGGAGGTCTTCATAAAGGAGCTCCTGATGAAAGACCATGGGGAAGGGGAACGGCAACGTCCTGGGATTTAGTGTGTGTTCTCAGGGTGCTTCCTGAGACCAGTGAGAGTTCTATGAGCAGGTGCTGGCTCAGGACCTCTCTGGGGGCTCTTGGATGTGAAAGGGAGGTGGGGTCTTAGCCCTTAAGGACCTTCTGCTCTTGTACCTGTGTTTGATCAATACAACTCGAGAAGGATTCTTTTTTTTTTTTTAATATATTTTTTTAATTTATTCATTATAGCGAGGGGAGAGAGAGTGAGAGAGAGAAGGGGGGAGGAGCAGGAAGCATCAACTCCCATATGTGCCTTGACCAGGCAAGCCCAGGGTTTTGAACCGGGAACCTCAGCGTTTTCAGGTTGACGCTTTATCTACTGCGCCACCACAGATCAGGCCTCGAGAAGGGCTCTTCCGTGGACCCTGGCTGCTCCTACCAGGGACTCCTGCACTTGTTATCTAGTGCCCTCACCTGGGTACCTGGTCACAAACAGCTGTGACCTATTGATGGGTTTTGTTTTTTGTGTTTGTTTTTTGTTTGTTTGTTTTTTGCCCTGTGTCCCTAGCCAAGTGGTGAGACCTCTGAAGGTAGGGACGCATGTTACATCAAATGACACAGGTGTTACCTGGTGTATATAGCACAGAGATGGTCGAGAATGGGCAGCTATATATGTGTGCTCTCTGCCTTCTTTGACTTCAATGTGTGTGTGTGAATACTGTTTAATTTGTTCATCATTAGAACAACCTCACATACCACAGACCTGCAGTCAGACCTTGTGGAGATGACTACCTCCCCAGCAGTAATGAAAAGAGAAACTTGGCCCTGGCCGGTTGGCTCAGCGGTAGAGCGTCGGCCTAGCGTGCGGAGGACCCGGGTTCGATTCCCGGCCAGGGCACACAGGAGAAGCGCCCATTTGCTTCTCCACCCCTCCGCCGCGCTTTCCTCTCTGTCTCTCTCTTCCCCTCCCGCAGCCAAGGCTCCATTGGAGCAAAGATGGCCCGGGCGCTGGGGATGGCTCTGTGGCCTCTACCTCAGGCGCTAGAGTGGCTCTGGTCGCAACATGGCGACGCCCAGGATGGGCAGAGCATCGCCCCCTGGTGGGCAGAGCGTCGCCCCTGGTGGGCGTGCCAGGTGGATCCCGGTCGGGCGCATGCGGGAGTCTGTCTGACTGTCTCTCCCTGTTTCCAGCTTCAGAAAAAAGGAAAAAAAAAAAAAAGAAAAGAAAAGAAAAGAGAAACTCTCCCAGTGGTCAGATCACACATATAAATAAACATCTGATTCCACGAAGTTAGGCCCTCACGTCTGGGGATGCAACTGCCCTGTTTATTCCCAAGAGTATGTGGCTTTCTAGAGATTGTGTGTCTATTACCTATCCCCACAGCCACTGGCTGTCTAAGCAGAGGGCAGAGCCACTGCTTAAGTGGAAGGAAACAAGACAGTGGAGTGCGTGTAGGCTAGAGCCAAACAGCCATCAAATCCTGGATCCCTCCTACTTTGTCTGCCCAGTCTCCTGGGGATGGGGAGTAGACACAGGCTTATGGCAACCAACTGCACCCCTCTCCCTGTCAGTGAGGAAGCCTCCGGAAGGCACCCTCACCAGTTTGCGCCATATGCTCGCCAGTTAAACCTCAAATGCATGCCACATGCTAGGCTGTCGGAAACACATTTTCGTTTTGATGTGGCTATTCTGAAGTTAATGTGTGCAAGAACAGATGCTTTCTGTCAACCAAATGATGACACTGCTATTGCTAAAACTATGCTTTTGCCATACTTGTGAATTGGGGAGGGTTTTATATCTCTTTCTATTATCAGATGAAAAAGACATTACTATAAGAGTTTCTTCAACATCAAAGGGAATTTTTCCTGAAGTGATGTTCACTCTTTCCCTGTAGCAGCCCTGGTTTTGCTTTTAAGGAAAAGTGCCTGACACACCCATTCATAGGCACATGGGTTCATGTTCATGGTCCTGCCCTGTGGTTTCCTCCTGCTACCACCAGCCAGTGTGTCTCTGCTCAAAAACTTTGCCTCGGATCATCAATTCCTATGACCGTCCCCCTTAAACACACTTAGCAGGGACAGCCAAGAGAGAGAGGGGCCTGTGCTGCCTCGGCCTCTCTTCCGTCTCCCAGGGAAGCGGGCTCCTGCCTTAGGCTAGAGTCCCCAGCCGAAGATGGACAAGCCACAAGTCATCAAGCCCCAGGCTGACAGAAGGAAGAGGCCCTCCGTCCTCTACCCCCAGTGTTCCCTGAAGGACACTAGGGAGGAGTCGCACCAAGGGGTGTTCTACCCTGCGTAGGTTGGAAGTTACCCAGGGACAGAGGAGAGACTGGCATCTTATCCTCCCCACCGCTCACCTCCCTCCCGAATTCCCTGGCGCATTCTCAGAGGAAGGCAGCCTGTGAGCAGACGAGGGGCGAACGTGTTAGACCCATGAGTCCTGGCAATGTGACTTCTTGCTAAGATGCTGGGGGACAGCTAGGCCCCCTGCCCAGTAAGGGCTGAGCTTTCCACTCCCATAATAATGCCATGGCCTGGTCTCCTGGGGGCCTGCTGTGCGCAGCCCACTGCCAGCTATTCTTGCTCACCAGCGCTGGCAGGATACCTCCAGAGAGAGAGAGAGAGAGAGAGAGAGAGAGCGAGCGAGCCCGGTCTGCTTGTCCTTATGGGGTCTGCCCAGGCCACCTGCAGATCCTGTCTGAAGATGTATATGCCTTGGGTCCGAGCGCACACTCTTGGAGCACACTGCCAGGATTCCAGCCATGTGGCTTTGCCCACATTGGTCAAAGACCCTCAGGGGTGGTATGTCCCATTATTCTGGCCCTCTTATGTGGCAGTTGGCTCAAATTTTTTTCTGTATTCTCAATCACTTTGTTACTTATTCACAACACACAGCTGAGATTTTCGCTTAGCAAAAACATGCAAAGAAAGCCACACCGTGCCAGTTTCGTAAGGACGACACACACAGGAGCATGAGGACGACACACACAGGGGCATGAGGACGACACACACAGGGGCATGAGGACGACACACACAGGGGCATGAGGACGACACACACAGGGGCATGAGGACGACACACACAGGGGCATGAGGACGACACACACAGGGGCATGAGGATGACACACACAGGGGCATGAAGATGACACACACAGGGGCATGAGGATGACACACACAGGGGCATGAGGACGACACACACAGGGGCATGAGGATGACACACACAGGGGCATGAAGATGACACACACAGGGGCATGAGGACGACACACACAGGGGCATGAGGATGACACACACAGGGGCATGAAGATGACACACACAGGGGCATGAGGATGACACACACAGGGGCATGAGGGCTTGACCTGGTGCAAGCATCCAGTCTCCAATCTTGATCGGTTTACAAATAGTTCTGTACTCATGAGGGATTCTTCTGCATAGCTTTCAAAATTATGGACTAATTTGCATTATGGGCAAACGATTCAAACAGAGGGTGACAGGGCTCATTGGTGTGGCCACTGATAAAACACTGGGCTACTACTTGCTTATCAGCTTGATTCACGATGGGTTGGTTGGTTTTTTCCTCTTTCCCTGAGAGTCAGAAGGATCATGTATTAGTTATTTATTGCTGGATAATAAATTAGTATAAGATAGCAATTCAGAATGGCACCCATTCATTATCTCACAATTCCCATAGGTCAGAAATCTGGAAGTCCAGCATGGCTCAGCTGTGTTCTTGGCCTTTCCTATCACAAGGCCACAGTCAAGGTTGGGCTGGCTGGGCTCTTATGGGGAGCCCCTGGGAACAGTGCACCTGCAGGTTCATCTAGGTTGTTGGCAGAATTCAGTTTCTTGTGCTTGCAAAACCAAGGTCTCTATTCCTTGTTTTCTGTTGGCCAGGAGTCACTCTTAGCTTCTTAGAGGTTACCCACATTTCAAGACACATGGCCTCTCTATCTTTAAAGCCATCAGGGTCATATCAGATGCTTCTCCTGTTTCTAATTTCAATGACTTCCTTTTCTGCTGCTAATCAGACAACATCCTGCTTTCAAAAGGCTCCTGGGATTTGATCAGGCCCACCTGAATAATCTCCATATTTAACCTCAGTCAGAATCCTTTCCTAGCAGTGCCTAGACCTGTGTTTGATTGACTCACCAGGGGACAGGAGTCTTGGGGGCCGTCTGCAGAATTCTGCCTACTATGAAGGGCACAGAGAAGTGCGCCTCACATCCATCCTCACGCCTCGCTCGACACTTCTAAGAAATTCCTGTTGTGATTGTGTCTGCATTGTTGTCTCCACCAGGGAGCACCGGGGATCCCGCACCTGATCCAGAGGCAGAACCAGAACCAGAGGCAGAGGCGGGGCAGGCGGCCCGTGAGGCCCACCAGGAAGTAGCCCCTGCCCACGTGGGGACAGAGAGTGAAGTGGAGCAGGAGCCAGAAGAGCGAGCCTCCCTCAGTGAGAAAGAGAGGCGGAACGAAGAGGTGAACGAGAGGGACAACTGCTCTGCCTCCAGCATCTCGTCCTCCAGCAGCACGCTAGAGCGGGAGGAGAAGGAGGACAAGCTCTCCAGGGACAGGGGACCTGGTAATACAGCCCCTTTCTCCATGAACATTCCGGGGGGCCCTGGGGCGCGGGAGGACAAGCTCTCCAGGGACAGGGGACCAGGTAATACAGCCCCTTTCTCCATGAACATTCCAGGGAGCCCTGGGGTGCGGGGCCTGGTTTGCTGGCCTCTGAGGTCACCTGCTGGCTCAGCTCACTCACTGGGCTGTGTCACCAGGGTCTGGAGGGGAGGAATGTGGCCACACTGCCAGCCAGCAGCATCCTGCCCCATAGAGGGGGAATGCCCACACCCTCTGCATGCTGCTACATCACTTCCACAGGTGGGAAAGAGCCCGAACGTGAGGGTGACAGAGCCCCCGTTCTGAGGACTGAGCCCCTTATTCCTCATTTCCTTCTAATTGTTCATAGTTCACTGTGACTCTTTCCTGATTTAAATTTAGAGACATGCCATGTTGTTGTCTACTCACTTGAGTTTTTCCAGTGACACGTGTTAAACCGTTATGACAACATCTCAGACCAGTCCAAATTTGTGTAAAGGGAATCAAATGAGGACTTCCAGAAAGGGGCAGTTCGCAGCGCTCATGTCCACAGATGCACTCTACTGGCATGGACATAGTTTAAGTCATTTTATACAGCAGACTCAGGACCATGCTCTTCTTTGGTACAAAGTACATGCTCTTTTTAGGGGAGTATATCTTTTTAGTATTATATTTGATATTCTGATGTTCAGTTCACCTACGTAATGGTGACTATGATTCAGGATTAAAGGTAATGTTAGTCCTCAGTAGGGACTTGTGGAGGGAGCTACAGAGGGTTGTAGGAATTGCAAATAACTAATATAATCGTTTGAATTATTATTTCTTTGTGAAACCATGGGGTTGATTTTTCACTCCTGACTTGAGTGCTGTCAGGACGTTAGGGAGCCACCTCTCTCTCGATGCACAGTTGTCACTGTTGGATCATGTCTTACAGGCCAACCTTCATTCTGCCGCAGACTGACATGCATTCAAGCCTGAGGGTAGCATGAAGGCTCTGTAAGGGCCTGCCAGCCAATGGCATGACCTATGTCTGCCTTGTTAGTTCACAGATTAAGAATACATTGTCTCTGAAGCATGGGTGTGTGACAGAAAATTGAATGAATGAATGAATGAATGAATGAATGAATGAATGGAGCTATAATGTCTCCCATGAAACCTGTCATTCAATGGCTTCATCTAAAATAGTTAATCGTTGAGCCTTCACCAGTTATATTAGATTTTATTCTCTACATTACTAGTCCTATGATACAGGTAAAAAAAAAAGAAGACAGAAAGATGTGATTAATTTCTATTTTAGGAAATATTGCATTGAAAGGCTTGTGTCTTGTTGAAGACCTAAGTGCTAAGAGATATTAAATATATTAATACTTAATTTTTTTTTCCAAGTCAGATTACAGTTAGTCTCCCAAATTCTACTTGTTTATTCACATTTAATGTAATTATGGCCAGAGTAAGAGTACAAGGTGGTCAAGTCTTCTTGATCAGTTTGGCCTTAAAATGTTTTATTTACTATGAATAGCTATCAGAATTATTCTTCATAACTAGTTTGAGCAGGCCTAAAACATATCAACAAGTTGTCTTAGTAAAAATAAGCCAGGGAACAGAACTTTCTTGGATCATATTGTCCAATATTCTTCCAAATAAGGACAACTTTCCAAAAATGGAGATTTTGCTCCCAGTGCAGGGCCATCGACTTCCTAACAAGAGCTGGTGGTGTCCAAGGATATACACTCAGGAATTAGGCTTCACAGTGATTTTTCTGCTTCAGTCTGGTGCTTTTAAGAGGTGTGATCATGTTTTTATGTGGTAGCTCTTTGATTCTGAAAAGAATCCCACTGCTCACAGACACTATTAGCAGCTGTGGAGTCGGACAGCTTTGTCTGTGTAGCTCTTCCTTTTCAGAATGTTCTCAACTAAATCACAAAGACAATCAAAATGATATCCAATATTATTCCTATGATTGTATCTGAACTAGTAAGGTTTGAAAGAGAGTCAACGTATTCCAGCTGTGTAGTGTCCTGTTTATTTGTTTCCTGTGTTCTGTTTCATGTATTATTGTATGGAGAGGCTTTATCATAGCATTCATCACATTTTGTCATTACTTGTCTAACTGTTCTTTGTGTCCATTTGAATGTAAGCTTTGGGAGGATGAGGATGTCTGTCTTGTTCATTGTGAGTTCAGACTTCCAAGTTGGGTGTCCAGAACATGGTAGGGGCTCACAAAACCATTGGTGAATAAATGAATGAAGAGCCATCTGGCTAAGATGGAGAAGCTCAATTTCTCTCAGGTTCTCCCTCTTACAACTAAAATATAAACATCCTGGGCATAACAGAACAACCAATCATAGGCAAAACTCTGAAAGGTGGAAAGAAGACAGATTGCGTAGGAACCTGTCTTGAATGCTGTGTCAATGAAGCACCAAGTAAAGTCTATTACCCTAGCCAAAGGATTGGAAAAGGCCTAGCCTAACAGAACAGACCATCTTTTTGGCTATTAATATATTCCCTACCCTAGACAAGCACTAATAGAAAAATCTATTGATGTCCTACCCCCAACAACCCACCCAGTAGCTTCCAAATAACCAGATGTGTCAACCATGAATTCTATATACAGCAAAAATAACCTTTAAGAATGAAGGGAAAATAAATATTTACAATTAAAGAAAAACTAAGAATATCTGTCACTAGCAGACCTACTCTTAAAGAATAGATAAAACAAACTATCCAAACAAAAAGAAAATGAAGACAGAAGAAGACTTGAAATTTCAGAAAGGAAGAACAGAATGGATAAAAATAGGGGTTAACTAAAATACCTGTCTTTTCTCTCATGAGTTTATTAAATCATATTTAAAGTTGGAAGCAAAAATTCTATTTGGTTTTGTGTTTAATATACATAGAAAAAATACTTTTGACAATAATATTAAAAAGGGGAGGATAAAGGGATCTAAATGGAAGTAAGGTTCTATACTGCAAAGTAGTAAAATATCAATACAAGTAGACTAATGAGTTAATGTATATATTATAACACCTAGAACAACTATTAGGAAAATTACACCAAGTAGCATACTCCAAAACAGTATAACTCAAATTGAAATTCTAAGACATGTTCAAGTAAGTTACTGTGAGTGAGAAGGAAGAAATAAGAACTGAGATAAAGGACACAAAACAAATAAAATGGCAGGCTTAAGCACTAACATATCAATAATTACCTTAAATTGGAAGACTGAGATTTGCAGAGTGGATAAAAACACAATCCAACTCTATGCTGTCAATTCATTCATTTCAAAAATGACACGGGCAGATGAAAAGTTAAACGTTGGTAAAAGATATAACATGCCAGCATTAATAAGGAAAAGCAGGAGTAGCTGTATTAATATCAGATAAAGTAGACTTCAGAGCAAAGGAAAAACTAGGGGCAAAGAAGCACATCACATAACCATATAGGAGGACCTAAGTGAATAAACACAGCATTTAAAATGTTACCTGATTATGCTCTTCTTCCTGTTGCCAAAATAAGAAATTGCCAACATTTGCCAATAAATGGAGAAAGAGAAAGGCAATCTGGTGTGAGAGAGTTGGCCACTTTATCTGCTGTAGTTTCCTGGTGTCAAAGCAGTCACCCTATTTACAGGACTGTATGACCAATTATAGGGACTCCAAATAACCAGATTTTTCCATCATGCTCAAACACTGTCTTCTGTTTTTTGGGTTTTTTTTTTATTTTTTTATTTTTAGCAGAAGGAGACTTTAAGGAGCTATTTGGATCATACAAGCCTCCTTACTGCTCCATGTTTTTTTTTAAATTAATTTTAATGGGTGACATCGATAAAACAGGGTACATATGTTCAGAGAAAACATCTCTAGGTTATTTTGACATTTGATTATGCTGCATTCCCATCACCCAAAGTCCAATTGTCATCCTTCACCTTCTAACTGGTTTTCTTTGTGCTCCTCCCCTCCCCCAACCCCCTCTACCCCCCATACCCCATAACCCCCACACTCTTGTCCATGACTCTGAGTCTCATTTTTATGTCCCACCTATGTATGGAATCATATAGTTCTTAGTTTTTTCTGATTTACTTATTTCACTCACTATAATGTTATCAAGGTCCATCCATGTTGTTGTAAATGATCCGATGTGATCATTTCTTATGGCTGAGTAGTATTCCATAGTATATATGCACCAAAGCTTTTTAATCCACTCATTCACTGATGGACACTTGAGCTGTTTCCAGATCTTCTCTATTGTGAACAGTGCTGCCAATAAACATGGGGGTGCATTTCTTCTTTTCAAACAGTGCTGTGGTGTCCTTGGGGTATATTCCTAAAGGTGGGATAGCTGGGTCAAAAGGCAGTTTGATTTTTAATTTTTTGAGGAATCTCCATACTCTTTTCCACAGTGGCTGCACCAGTCAGCATTCCCACCAGCAGTGCAGGAGGGTTCCCTTTTCTCCACATCCTTGCCAGCACTTACTCTGTGTTGTTTTGTTGATGAGCACCATTCTGACTGGTGTGAGATGATATTTCATTGCGGTTTTTTTTTTAATTTTATTTATTTTTTTACAGAGACAGAGAGGCAGAGAGAGGGATAGACAGGGACAGACAGACAGGAACAAAGAGAGATGAGAAGCATCAATCATTAGTTTTTCATTGCATGTTGCAACACCTTAGTTGTTCATTGATTGCTTTCTCATACGTGCCTTGACCACGGGCCTTCAGCAGACCGAGTAACCACTTGCTGGAGCCAGTGACCTTGGGTTCAAGCTGGTGGGCTTTTGCTCAAACCAGATGAGCCTGCGCTCAAGCTGTCGACCTCGGGGTCTCGAACCTGGGTCCTCTGCATCCTAGTCCGACGCTCTATCCACTGTGCCACTGCTTGGTCAGGCTCTTTGTGGTTTTAATTTGCATTTCTCTAATGATTAGTGATGTTGAGCATTTTTTCATATGCCTATTGGCCATCTGTATGTCCTCTTTGGAGAAGCGTCTATTCATTTCTTTCACTCATTTTTTGATTGGATTGTTTGTCTTCCTGGTTTTGAGTTTTACAAGTTCTTTATAAATTTTGGTTAATAACCCCTTATCAGACATATTGTGAAATATATTCTCCCATTGTGTAGTTTGTCTTTTTATTCTGTCCTTATTGTCTTTAGCTGTGCAAAAGCTTTTTAGTTTGATATAGTCCCATTTGTTTATCCTGTCTTTTATTTCCCTTGCTCGTGGAGATAAATCGGCAAATATATTGCTGCGAGAGATATCAGAGAGCTTACTGCCTATGTTTTCTTCTAAGATGCTTATAGTTTCACGGCTTACATTTAAGTCTTTTATCCATTTTGAATTTATTTTTGTGAATGGTGTAAGTTGGTGGTCTAGTTTCAATTTTTTGCAGGTAGCTGTCCAATTTTCCCAACACCATTTGTTGAAGAGGCTGTCTTTACTTTAATGTATGCTCTTACCTCCTTTGTCAAATATCAGTTGTCCATAAAAGTGTGGGTTTATTTCTGTGTTCTCAGTTCTGTTCCATTGATATGTATGCCTATTCTTATGCCAGTATCAGGCTGTTTTGAGTTCAATGGCCTTGTAGTATAACTTGATATCGGGAAGTGTGATACCTCCCACTTAATTCTTCCTTTTCAAGATTGCTGAGGCTATTCATGTTCTCTTTTGGTTCCATGTAAATTTTTGGAATATGTGTTCTATATCTTTGAAGTAAGTCATTGGTATTTTAATTGGTATTGCATTGAATTTATAAATTGCTTTGGATAATATTGACATTTTAATGATGTTTATTCTTCCTAACCATGAGCATGGTATATGCTTCCACTTCCCTGATTTCTTTTATCAATGTTTTATAATTTTCCGAGTACAAGTCTTTAATCTCCCTGGTAAAATTTATTCCTAGGTACTTTATTTTTTTGGTTGCAATGGTGAAGAGAATTGCTTCCTTAATTTCTCTTTCTGACAGTTTATTGTTAGTATATAAAAATGCCTCTGATTTCTGAGTATTAATTTTATATCCTGCCACCTTGCTGAATTCATTTATCAGGTCAAGTAGTTTTTTGACTGAGACTTTAGGATTTTCTATATACAATATCATATCATCTGCAAATAATAATAGTTTTACTTCTTCTTTTCCAATTTGGATGCCTCTTATTTCTTTTTCTTGTCTGATTGCTATGGCTAGGACTTCCAGAACTATGTTGAATAAGAGTGGTGAAAGGGGGCACCCCTGCCTTGTTCCTGATGTTAAGGGGATTGCTTTTAATTTTTGCCCATTGAATATGATGTTGGCTGTGGGTTTGTCAGAGATGGCCTTTATCATGTTGAGGTATGTTTCCTGTATTCCCACTTTGTTGAGAGTTTTGATCATGAATGGGTGCTGGTATGAAGATCTGACTGTAGAGGAGCAGGAGTTGAGACTGAGTCCAGTAAGACCATTCAATGCTGTAGGCAAGAAACCATGCTGGCTTAGCCCAGATTGTGACACCAGGAGGAGGTAAGAAAAGTGGCTGGATTCTGGATATGACATGAGTTAGCTAACAGGGTGCCCTGCTGTGTTAGATGTGTGGGATAAAAGGAGTAGTCAAGGATAACTCCAAGGTTTTTAAAATTGTTGGAAAGATGGATGAAGTTTCCATACCTGAAATAGGAAATGCAGGAGAAGCAGGTTCAGTGAGGGGAATGGGAGTAAGTTGCAGCAGGTGGTATTTAAAGCCCTAAGACTGGATTAGATGATGACTAAGAGTGAGGATAGATAGAGAGAAGAGGTCTACGACATTTCAAGGTTAAAGAATAAGGAGGAACCAGCACAAGATACTGAGAAGGAGTAGCCAGAAAGAAGGAAGCAAACCTGCTGAGAGCAAGTCCTGGAAGCCAAGTGATGGAGATAAATATAGAAAGGAAGGAGTGATCAGCTGGGGTTAGTGCAACCGGCAAGTCATTGGTCACCTGGAAAGGAGTGGCTTTGAAAGGTGGTGGGATCAAAATCTTCCTGAAACTGGTTCAAGAGAAAATAGAGAAGTTGGAGACAGTGAGCAAAAACTCATAAGCATCTTTAATTTAAAGGAAAGGAGAAACATTGGATTATAGCAGGAGGGATAAGTGGAGGTTTTTGTCTGTTTTAAGATGGGTGAAATTATACCATGTTCATTTGCCAGTAGTAAGGTCATGTGGGAGGAGCATGGGCGATGCAGGACAGAGAGAGGCTGGAGTGGTTTCCAAATGCACAAGTAGAGCACTTGACTCCTGCTAAGATGGGCAGTGTATCAGTAGTTACTGGACGGAGGTCATGGTTGGCATTCAGGTGCAGGCAGGGTGGTGGAGGTGGGCTGAAGAGCCCCGACGATCTCCTCTGATTTTGTCTGTTACATTATTGAACTAGGAAGCAAGGCCATGTTGTGTGAAGATGAGATAGGTGAGGGAAATTAGAGGAGAGAGGGTGGGTGTCAAGGTTATCCAGGAAAGGTCTTAGATAAGACTGCCAGGCAGCTTTAAGAATCTCCTGAAGACTAGTGACCGTGAACTTAAATTGCAACCAATGGCATGATCTGTGCATTTCTCCAGGTAATTTGAACTACCCTGGTGCAGATGTGGTGGGGTGGGGAAGAAACAACTCCACAGCCTTTCCAGCACCTTTGTGGGGGAGGGAGCATCTTCTTTGCCTCCCTGTGTCTAGTTAGGACAAAAGCCCTTTGGTTGCCTTGTGGCTGGGTGGGTCCTGACCAGCTGTCTCCAGTGAGTAGTAAAGGTCAGCAACAGTTCTCCCATGAGCCTAGGCAGAAGCTACGAGCAGAGTCACACCTACATGAGTCCTGGGTCCTGCAGTGGGTCATTGGGAGTCAAGAGTGTTTTGTCAGCCACAACCACCTTCCTCTTCAATTGCTTTGTTTCCCTGTCTTCTTTGAAGTGGCTCTGTGTGGAAAGCCCACCTATTACCTAATTGGTTTTCTGGTGGTATGGAGGCCCCTGCTACTTTCTCATTTTTTCCCCTCTTACATGCTTTCAGGTTTGTGGCCCACGGGTGTTCAGGATGCCAGTGTAAATGAACAGTGTGGCGACATCCTCACCAACAAACGGTTCATGCTGGACATGCTGTATGCCCATAACAGAAAGCCCACGGATGCCGAGGAGAAGGGCGAGGGCCAGCCGGTGGGCACGGAGCAGGGGGCGGAGGCGGTGGCCAGCCTGGCCAGCAGGATATCCACCTTGCAGGCCCACTCCCTGGCCCAGGACGAGAGCATCAGGACGGTGAACATTGGCTGCCTGGACAATCGGGGCAGCGTGAAAGCCTTTGCTGAGAAGTTTAACAGCGGGGACCTTGGGAGAGGATCCATCTCCTCCGACGCTGAGACCGATGACAAGGTCCCAGAGAAAACATCCGCACAGCCCAAGACGGAATCTGACTACATCTGGGACCAGCTCATGGCCAATCCTAGGGAGCTCAGAATCCAAGACATGGATTTTACCGACCTAGGGGAGGAGGATGACATCGATGTCCTGGACGTGGACCTGGGTCATGGGGAGGCCCCGGGGCCGCCTCCCCCGCCCCCACCTACCTTTCTGGGTTTGCCGCCCCCACCCCCTCCGCCCTTGCTGGACAGCGTGCCTCCCCCTCCAGTCCCCGGTAATTTATTGGCTCCTCCTCCAGTACTCAATGCTCCTCAGGGCTTAGGGTGGCCCCAGGTACCCAGGGGTCAGCCGGCATTCACGAAGAAAAAGAAGACCATCCGTCTTTTCTGGAACGAAGTGCGGCCTTTTGAGTGGCCGTGTAAGAACAACCGCCGCTGCAGAGAATTCCTGTGGTCAAAACTGGAACCTATTAAAGTGGACACTTCCAGGCTGGAGCACCTGTTCGAGTCTAAATCTAAGGAACTGTCCGTCTCAAAGGTACCTCTAGCACCTGGCATGCTTCTTGATTTACAGAGTTATCTGAAGCTGTTGAGTAGGACCAAGAGATTTGTATATAAACTGCCCTTTGTGTTGCTTTTGCTATTTGGTAAAAAAAAAGGGGGGGGGAGGTGTTAGAGGAAAAATCTGACCTTTAATACATTACTTTTGTGCCATGTCCTAGACATCCTAGATGTAAGCTAAGTGAGCAAGGAACCTCAATAGCTAACAAGGCATCTTAGTAACACCATTGGGTAAAGTAGCTTCCAAATAATCTGGAGAAAAAGACAAAAAGATTAACCCAGCAATATTAGCAGAGCCCAACGGCAGAGGTTAACCTCAGCCAGAGCAGAGTACACTTGCTAATTTATCAAACATGTTGACTTTCCCCGGGAGATGTGTTTAATTACTCTCACCTTCATTGGTTATAGCTGGTAGTAGTCGTTTGACCCTCAGCGGTAACCACGTGATTGGTCATAAATGTCTGAGAACTCGGTAGGCATTGCTGCTGTGGTATTTTTAAGAGTGATGTTGCATCCGTTTTTATAAACGGAAAGTGCTGTGCGTGAAGTTACCGGACATTAACAGTAAAGTCATGGTTAGTGAACACTGATAGAGTAGCTGCAGCGTACTGGATGACAGATTTTATTTCTAATGATTTGCTGCATTAAGAGTCTTCTTTCTAGCACTTAAAGAACTGTTTTTATGAAACCCTTGTGATTCTGGGTGTGTGACAGATATAAAACAGGTTTAAGACGATCCTTCTCAGGATCTAGGGGTCTAAGAAAACACTTTGTAAAGTATAATTTAGAGTGAGTATACAAGAACTTATCCTCATGAACCAGTTCTAGCTGCACATGTTTCTCCATGTGTCATTGTGTGGGGTGAGGATAGAGCTGCCTGAGTCAGGTGCCCTGACTTACCAGTCAGCCTGTTCTGAATCAAAACGCTCTAGGTGCAGCGAGCATCCTCAGGACGAAAGCATCCTTCAGACAGGAATCTGGTGACAGAGTTAGTGCCTGTCACCTCTGTGTTTTGCTGACAGGCCAGGCAGGGGAGCTGTAATTGGTCAGCTTCCTGTTAAAACTCACGTTGTGGAGAGGGCGGGAACTGTGTGTGCTCCTCCAGAGCTCGCCTTCAGCCTCATGTTGATTTCTGCCTGGTCTCAGGGAGGCTGTGAGCCTACCTTGTCTCCAGCCTTGGGAACCATCCCCCCAGCCAGAATTAAAGCCCTCTCCTGTTTATAAACCCAAAGCCCTGGACTCTCGTACAGAAAATCATGCCAAATCAGCCCCCTCCTTTAGCTGAAAGTAGACCTGCCTTTGTCCTCTCTAGAGAATGACACCTGAGAAAGTGATGCTGGGCACTCACTCACTCTAGGTGTCTCTGTGTCCTGACTTTCCCAGGACTGTTAACATGTGGTGCTGAGCTGCCTGGGTGCCCCCTTTCAGTTCTTTTTTTTTTTTTTTTTCATTAAGGGGAGGTGGGAAAGCAGAGAGACAGACTCCCACATGCACCCGACCGGGATCCACTAGGCAAGCCTACTATGGGGCGATGCTCTGCCCATCTGGGACATTGCTTCCTTGCTTGGCAACGTAGCTACTTTAGTACTTGAGGTGAGGCCATGGAGCTGCCCTCAGTGCCTGGGATCAACTTTGCTCAAACCACTGGAGCATTGGCGAGGGGAGGGAAAGAGGGAGAGAAGGGGAGGGGGAGGGGTGGAGAAGCAAATGGTTGCTTCTCCTGTGTGCCCTGACTGGGAATCAAACTCAGGATTTCCACACACCACGCCGACACTCTAAGCTAAATGCCCAGCACTCCTTCAGTTCTTAAAGTCAGTCCTGGCATTTGGAGAAGACTGAGCTGGCTGAGTTAAAACAGCAGTCTCTGGTTGCCAGGAGCTACTCAGAACTTAATGTCACTCATTCCACCCTCTGGTCCTCTGATCTAGTTGGCTGTCTCTGCCCCCCCCCCCCCATCAGCTCATGTGGCTGGCCGCGCCCTCGGAGTCTCCCTCGGCTGGCCGCGCCCTCGGAGTCTCCCTTGGCTGGCCGCGCCCTCGAGGTCTCCCTTGGTTGCTCATCACCCTCAAAGATTGCTGGGGAGAGGCTGGCCCTTGACAGCGAGGTAGGAGAAATAAAAGAGAGTGACAGTTTGGCAGAGAAGGCACTTCTGACATCCTTTTTACAAAGGAAATGGTAAGAATTAAAAGCTTCCTTCAGAAGACCCATAATGGACAGTTCCCCTACCTCCCTCCTCTTGGTTCCTCTGTGGTCAGCAGTAAGTCCAGTTGGTGCCCTGTTAGGAGCCCAAAGTTTCATTCTTGCTTGAAGTACATGGTGACCTCTTAAAACAGTTTATTGCCTAGATAAAGGACAAATGTTTGCCTGGTGTTTATAAAGTGAGAGCCTAAGAGGAAAGTGATATATTGAAAAATTTACCAAACTGACTGTAGAATTTTCTACAACAGGACTCAGGAGCCCATGCCGCCAGTTTCTGGGGGATAGAAAATGTGAGCAGGGGTTAATTTACAAATGTCACAAAAGATGAGAATGCAAATTAGGTTTAAAACACAATACACTGGAGAGCTGAATCCACTATGTGTATGTTCCCACTACATATCTAACCAGTTTCAACTTCTGTTTCTAATCCACAACTGATTTGTATGAAACACAGCTGTAAACAGCCACTTCCGAATTCTGGCTCATGAGAAGTTTTTTATTAAGCACAATAGAGTGTAACAAAAAGAAAATGAAGTAGATTTTACAAGACAACGCTTAGCAAAAGGAATCTGTTTTAGTTTCCATCAGAAAACTGAACACGAGAGCAGAGTCATAAAAGGTCATGGTTATGGCCGTCCAGGTCACCCCCCAAACAAAGATTCGTGAGCGAGAGCCAAGGCTGAGCTACCACTTAATGGAAATGATAAGAACAGAAAAATGTTCTTTTTGGTTTCCTTTCCAATTAGTTTCTGGAATTGGATCTACTTTATTGTCTCTCAGCAGGAAATACACACAACTTTTCAGTAAGATTACTTTAATTATGTTTGGTGGAGAAAGACAGAAATCCTGTGCTAAATTTCATCATGTTGTGTTTCTACTGTTGGCCTAAGATGTGGAGAATCACATAGGAGAAAAAGTGACCCCAGAAAAAGATCTAAGGGCAGAAAGCCCTTGGGGCTCTGGGGATGTACCCGGCATGAACGTGACATCATCCTGACGAGCCCCAGGAAGTAGCCTTTTAACCTGTGCCTAATCAAGGGGAGCAAAGTCTTTTTGCTCCCAATAGACAGCTTTTCTATCCCGAGTTGTAGACAGACCGAGATAGATGTGGGATGGAAGAGGACACATCTACCCAAAAAGGGGCGTGGCTTTCCTCTGGGGATTCAGTTCTGTCTTACCTTGGGTCCACTAGGCTCATCATGGAGAGGGGACTGTAGAATAGATTGGGCGAAATTTGTCCAACTTCATTTACCTTGAAGTTTCTAAATGTATCAGACATTGTTTGCTATGACATTTTAAAAAATTTCAGAGATGATGATGTCTAGGTTAGGGTACTAGATAAACTATATTAACATTGAAGATGTAACTGTTTTATAGTTGGCCTCTGCTATAGAAACTCAGACCGCAAGTATGGGAAATTAATACTTTTTTCCTAAACTTAAGAATTTAGCGTGGCCCTGGCCAGTTGGTTCAGTGGTAGAGCATCAGCCTGGTGTGTGGAAGTCCCGGGTTTGATTCCCGGCCAGGGCACACAGGAGAGGCGCCCATCTGCTTCTCCACCCCTCCCCCTCTCCTTCCTCTCTGTCTCTCTCTTCCCCTCCCACAGCCAAGGCTCCATTGGAGCAAAAGGTGGCCCGGGCGCTGGGGATGGCTCCATGGCCTCTGCCTCAGGCGCTGGAGTGGCTCTGGTTGCAACGGAGCGATGCCCCAGAGGGGCAGAGCATCGCCCCCTGGTGGGCAGAGCGTCGCCTCCTGGTGGGCGTGCCAGGTGGATCCCGGTCGGGCGCATGCGGGAGTCTGTCTGACTGCTTGCCCGTTTCCAGCTTCAGAAAAATACAAAAAAAAAAAAAAAAAAAAAAAGAATAAAGCGAGCCTGTTTAGGCAAATGCCTTAGAAACTTTATTCCTCACTAAAGATGTGTTAGTGTTTATTCAGACTTAGTGTGTTTGTTGTTGTTTTGTCTTTTGCCTTAATACTTTCCCACGTATACTGCCTGCTCCCTTGTTACAGAACTTAGGAAAATTTCGTAGCTGTCACATCTTCCTGACATCTGTATCACAGCATCATTGTCATTGTCATTTTCTCAATGAACAGTTTTGAAAATATCCAGTGGCGTCACTCTTAGCAGTTAGCAGGGAGTGAGGAATGCGTTGCCTTTTCTAGAACGAGCGTCTCTCTGAGCCAGACCGGGGTCTGCAGCAGTGATGTTGAGAAGGGTTTTGGGAAGTCGGTCGCCTTTCATGGAAGTGCTCTCAAACTTAGCGACATTCTCCAAGACTCACAGAGTCCTTTTAATAAATCACGTCCTTAGTTAGTTTCTATTTTCAGCCACGGCATCCTCTGCAGTGACACGTTCTGTGTGCTGAATATCTACTTGTCAGAGGCTGAATTTTTTAAAAAAATTTGCTCATCAAATTACTCCTTAAAGATCCAAAGGAGTGATCCTTTGTGGCTGCATTTCAGGAAAACATGCCCTGTTCACCTGCCCAGACCACACGCCTCCACAGCTTTGGTCATGTTCCCCTCCTTACTTGCCTCATATTGTTCTGTTCGTTCATAAGGACGTGGCTGCCTTCACAGAGACCCTTCCCTGGACCCTGGCCCTCTTTATCGTGGTGTCCCGCAGACAGAAGCCCCAGGACTGGTGGAGCAGGGTTTTCTGTTTTATTTTCAAGAACCACCCCCGGAATCTGGCTGTGTGGGGTTAGCTGTGGCAGAGTGTGTGGCCGTGTCCTCAGGAATCTGTCACACCCAGTCTCAGGCCTCCCACGCGGCATCGTGCCTGTGTGCAGAAGGCCTGACAGCTCAGCTCTTGGCTCTAGGAGGAGCTGGGCATTTTGGGGGCACCTCAGGCTCATTTTAACATCAATGGAAACTTCCTGCATTGTCTGTAGCCATAAGGACTAGATCCCACATCATTCACAAAAACAACAGGGCTAGTCCTTGCTGCTTTGGGAATGGGGGCTAGGCGAGGGCCCTGCTACTTACTGTCTTTCTATCCTAAGAAATGGTCTCTTATCCTTGTCTTTTGTTTCCTATTTTTAAATTGTTTCCTTTTTTTGAAAGAACAACTTTTTACTCCCCTAAAAATCCCATCTCAAAGTCTTTAGGCTTGAGAGTCTAAATCAGAGAATCCGGCTGCAAGAGAGATGTTTTACACAGCTTTGACCCTTGTGCCCCACTCCAGATTGTGGCGATCAGGGTCACTGGGGTGGGGTCCCAAGTACCCTGTGGTCTAAGGGTAGTCCTACAGAATCCCTTGTGCACCCCATGTTGTAAAGTGCTGCTCTAAATAAGCTACCTTTTCTGGTTTTCCTTCAGAGGGTGTTGGTAGGTTGATCAGACCTGTTTCCTCCTCAGATAAATGATGTTGAGTTTCTTCCAGTTAATGGTGGTGACTTCACATTTGCCATTCTGCTCTCAGTCATGAGGAGCCATGTCTTCTAGCAAAGAAGAAGCATCTATTGCTCGTTCTCCAGCACTCCCCTTTCCATCAGTCCTGGAGGCCAGTCTGTCAGCCTCAGAAGAGAATTGGGCGTCTGGAAATCACCATGATATTATCCTTGTTAAAAACAGAAACCAGAATATTCTCTTTGCAAGGAGGTCTTCAGTACCACGCGGGGCATGCTTATTTTTTGCACCCATTTTAATCTCTGGGATTCCATGTGTTTGGGGGCTTGCACACATGGAGTCCCATGAACATCCATGAGTCATTTACAGTTATTCACAAAGTCCCATGATGTCCAGGTCCCTGGAACTCGGCTCTGCAAGCTACATTGAGTATCAAGTCTCCATACTTTCCCCTGAAACTCTCACTAGTCAGGGTAGGAGCACTGATCTGATCCGCCATCACTATTTATGTAGATGCCTTTGATCAGTAAGTGTGGTAGATGCATTCGTTATGAAAAATATACATTGGTAGACTATATATTTTTAAAATGCAGTTATCAGTAGAATGAAAATGATATAAGGGAGTCATTGGTGGTGAAAATAGCTAAGAACTAATTCTCAGAAAGTGCTATGTTCCAGGCATTGACATAAGTACTTTCTATATATTAATACCAGCAATACTATTCTAATAGTCCGCGCAGACACTTCTGTAGTGCTGCCACAGGCCAGGCGTTGTTCTCATTGTTTTGCATCCATTGTCTCCTTTCATCCTCACAACAAACCTTGCAAGATAGATGCCAGAGAGCCGTCTGGCACAGAGAGGTTCGGTGGCCTGCCAAGGTCACAGAGCTATGCTGGGTCAGAGCCCAGCTGACCCACCTGGATGACTTGCTCCTCTGGGTAGTTTCAGTGGCGCTTCAGGGACTCCGAGTCTGTCTCTGTGGTCCCTGGATTCCATTTTGTTTGGAGAATTTTCAGTCCATCTCTGAACACATCCTTGTACTCTTCCCTTGGGGATTTTTATCTCTTGCCATCTTAAAAGACTCTCCTCCCCCACCCCTCGAAAGACCTATGTGATTTGTTATTGCAATTTTAAATTTCATTTGGTCTAGGCTCTACCTCTACCTGTGTGACCTTAAGCAAGTCTGTCAACTTCTCTGAGTCTGCTCTCCCCTAGGGCGGTAGGGGAGGGCGGGGAGAAATCAGGCCTGGTCTAGGTATCTGACCTCTGGGGTCGTTGAGTGAATCCAGTGGTTTCTTTACTTGCAGATTCTGAAATACTCATTCTTGAGGCAATACTTTGTTCCTTCATGTCTTCTCCCTGTGAGGCAGGTAGACATCGTCTCTGCATCAAAGCCCGGCTGTTGTACCAAGGTTCCCGAGTGGGCCTGAACATCTCGCTTTTCCGTTCCAGAAAATATTCCTATTATTGTATGTAACTTTCTGCCCGTTGGAGTGGCTGAGTTCGCAGGGCCCTACCTTTTGGACCTAGTTGGTTCTAGAGAGTAGACCCCAACCCAGAAACCTGACCACCAAATGACCCTAGGGCTGCAGAGAAGAGTCTCAGCCCTTGCCCTGCACCTTGGAAGTCAGCAATCACTACTTAAATTGGCTAACTCCTCTGTGCTCAGAAATCCGGTAACTCTTGCAGCCTTGGGTGCTGCCTGTTTGAAACCTCTTTCTGGAGAGGAGCTCACTTCTGTCTTCCTGGAAGCTGGACCTTCAGCCCTCCTAGGCAGCTGGGGACAAAGGTGTGGAATTGCCTTGGTTCTTTTCTGTGCCTTCTCTCTAAGAAGTCTCTGATAGCACCCCTTTGCACAGAGGGTAACTTCTTTCTCTTACCAGTTTGGCTAGCCACACCCTCTTCCCCTCCCCCTGCAGTCTTCTAGGCTTAGTGAAAAGCAAAATCGAACAAAAGCCCTACATGGTATCTAAGCCTGAAGCATTTCTCCAGAGACTGTTTCTCAGTATTTCTGGAAGGGCAGCTGCTGACATCCCGGAGGCTTCCCAAAGGCCCGTGGTTCAGAGGGGCGGCTCTGCTCCGTGCTGGGTTTCGCTCAGGGTTCAGCTAAGGAAGGCTTTCTGCAAGCAAAAACCAGAGACTGGGTTATTTCCAGGATACCCCGGCCCTCTTAAAAGAAAAGTGCCTTTTCCTTGAACATTTCTGGACATATTTGGAAAAGTAACCTATTCAGAAGCAGCTCCACAGAGGTAATCCCACACAACATCACTTCCGCTCTTGCTTGGGGTGACTGTCTCACCCCAGAGAGAGTTGTTTCCATTTTCACTTCCGTCCAACTCCTAACTTAGAGTCCTGTGCCTGGATGGATGCTGGGCCCATAGGAGCTTCCTTCCAACACCTTTTCCTCCCTGATAGTTCTGGGGCTTACAGAGAAAGAGGGCAAAGGTTCGGCTGATTGACCTTTTATCAAAGACTCGAGGCAGGAACCCTTCTTTCTTATTTCCCCAGGACTGACCGTGGGTGTCATGGGCCTCCTGGCCCTCCACAGTCCTTGTGGCAGTGTCCCCACTCGAGAAGCAGGCACTTCACAGACACTCAGGAAATATCTGCTTAAGGAAATGGGATCCATATCCAAAAGAGGCAACAAATCAATAAATATCAATAAATATGGGAAGACAGCCAATCAGAAAGAGACTGTTGGAAGACTTAGTCTCTTCTCCTGCTTCTGCTCAGGGTTTGTCATGAACCATCACTGATCATGCCTTGAGACTCCAGTCAGCCAAGGGGCTCTTGTGGTGTGTGACATAATCCTTGTACTCTTACCCATGCCTGTGCTCCTGCTTCCTCTCTTACCCATGCCTGTGCTCCTGCTTCCTCTCTTACCCATGCCTGTGCTCCTGCTTCCTCTCTTACCCATGCCTGTGCTCCTGCTTCCTCTCTTACCCATGCCTGTGCTCCTGCTTCCTCTCTTACCCATGCCTGTGCTCCTGCTTCCTCTCTTACCCATGCCTGTGCTCCCGCTTCCTCTCTTACCCATGCCTGTGCTCCCGCTTCCTCTCTTACCCATGCCTGTGCTCCTGCTTCCTCTCTTACCCATGCCTGTGCTCTTGCTTCCTCTCTTACTCATGCCTGTACTCCTGCTTCCTCTCTTACCCATGCCTGTGCTCCTGCTTCCTCTCTTACTCATGCCTGTGCTCCTGCTTCCTCTCTTACCCATGCCTGTGCTCCTGCTTCCTCTCTTACCCATGCCTGTGCTCCTGCTTCCTCTCTTACCCATGCCTGTGCTCCTGCTTCCTCTCTTACCCATGCCTGTGCTCTTGCTTCCTCTCTTACTCATGCCTGTACTCCTGCTTCCTCTCTTACCCATGCCTGTACTCCTGCTTCCTCTCTTACCCATGCCTGTGCCCTTGCTTCCTCTCTTACCCATGCCTGTGCTCCTGCTTCCTCTCTTACCCATGCCTGTACTTCTGCTTCCTCTCTTACCCATGCCTGTACTCCTGCTTCCTCTCTTACCCATGCCTGTGCCCTTGCTTCCTCTCTTACCCATGCCTGTGCCCTTGCTTCCTCTTTTACCCATGCCTGTACCCTTGCTTCCCCTCTTACCCATGCCTGTACTCCTGCTTCCTCTCTTACCCATGCCTGTGCCCTTGCTTCCTCTTTTACCCATGCCTGTACCCTTGCTTCCCCTCTTACCCATGCCTGTACTCTTGCTTCCTCTCTTACCCATGCCTGTACCCTTGCTTCCTCTCTTACCCATGCCTGAACTCTTGCTTTCTCTCTTCTCAAGAAGGACGATGTCTGGCAATCCAGTCTCTATCATGATGTTAACCTGCCATATTGGCATTTTTTTTACTTCAGGTTACTTTCTTCGGTTCCATCTTAGAAATCAGGCTTTCCTAATGAATTGTGACTCACTAACCTGGTGGTTTTGTTGGAATGATAGGGCTGGACTACCGTATAAGAGCTTTTTCTGTTCTATCATTCTAGCTATTCTAGTGCTAGACATTTTAATTATATCAGTTTTATAATGTTTTTATCGCTAAGTAAATTCTATATACTGATTTTTGCACACATAACCTTTCATAGTAACTTTAGAATAGTTTGTTATTCCAAAAACAAATCTTGCTGGATTTTTATTAAAATTACTTTAAATGTATATATTCAATGAGAGATAATGAGCCTCCTTACAACATTGAGACTTCCTATCCTGGATATGATGTTCCTCATTTATTCACATCTTTTATTATTCTCAAGATGATGATGTTATTTCCTTTAGGTAGACCCTCTATTGATATATCAAGAGGTCTGTTGTTTCCTACTTTGGATGTTGCTTTTTGGGATGTATTTGGTCTCGTATCAAGTGCAGAACAACTTTCTGATTTCCTGCCTAGAAGTTATGCCCCCTGTCATCATCCCAAGTCCTGTTCCACCTTTTTCCCATCACATCTTACCCCTTTGTTCTGGATCCCTTTAGAAGGGCATTTAGCATTTCCTGATCTTCTCCACAAGGACCACTCTTTCTTCTTTGGCTTCTGCTTTATAGCCTATTTCCATTGTCAACCAATTTTCTACTTTTCTAATTTCAAACAATGGACAATCACTGACTTTCGATCAAAGAAGTACAGTAAGGAAATGGGTGATTGAGCCAGACTGTTAGCAAGTGTGTGAAGGGAGCATTGGGAAGAGAAGAGGCTAGAAGCAGGAGACCAGTGGTGGGATGGTGGGTGCCGGGGCAGGCTCAGGGTGGAGGTGGTGGGCATGGAGAATAGGGGGGCATTAACGGCCTTGTGGAAGAGGATGGATGACAGCTTCTCTGTCACAGGACCATGTGAAGGATGTAGTGAAGGTCATACTTGCTGACCTAGGACTTTGAACCCCAAAACAATGATTGAAATGGGTCAGAATGGGTGACTGCTAATCCTTAGAAATGAACATGTGCTCCTGGACAGAGAGAACTTGGCCTTGTTCTTGCAGGTGCTTCTGTAGGTTACTGTGGGGGGAAGGAGGGAGTTAGCCCTACATGACCACTACCTCATCCAGGCAAAGCGTGAGCCAGGACACTGCGTGTTCAATAGCATCCAGTGGAACCTGTTGTAATTATGAAGAAAAGCATTTAAAACACTTCTTGGATAAAATCTGGAGATTGAATCATTCAATTTCAGATATTACTTTAATCTTATTCTTTCAGGAAGTGGGAGGAAGTGCTCTGAGAACATGGAGAGTCATCTCTGGGGATAGCTCTCCCCATTATCTCATATGCTTTGAGGCTTTTTCCTGACTTCCAGGGGAGTGTGTGGGTGTGTCTGCTCGTGTCCATTGACTTCTATTGAAAGTGGGGACAAGGCTGTGTCCGGCTCAGAGTCCCCATATAGGTCGATGCACATTGTTTTGCACATGGACACTGGTTGAGGGGAAGAGCTGAAACCTGAGTAGTGCGTTTTTCTCAGGCTGTTTGCCAGTAGGGCTGTGTCTCCCCAGAGAGGGGCATCTCTTTCTTTTCCTCATTTGCACCAAGGCTCTAGCTGGGCAGGGCCTGCCCAGGCATCTCTCCGGGCTTCTAAGGTGTGGGGACTTGTATCAGTGAGTGGCTAAGGACAGGTGATTCCCAGGGAGTCCGCGCCTTTGGGGGACTTGTATCAGTGAGCGGCTAAGGGCAATGATTCCCAGGGAGTCCACGCCTTTGGGGGACTTGTATCAGTGAGCGGCTAAGGGCAATGATTCCCAGGGAGTCCGCGCCTTTGGGGGACTTGTATCAGTGAGCGGCTAAGGACAGGTGATTCCCAGGGAGTCCCCGCCTTTGGGGGACTTGTATCAGTGAGCGGCTAAGGACAGGTGATTCCCAGGGAGTCCCCGCCTTTGGGGGACTTGTATCAGTGAGCGGCTAAGGGCAAATGATTCCCAGGGAATCCCCGCCTTTGAGAAATGTCTTCTGCACTGGAACCGGGCTCTGGGTAACTGCCTCCCCAGTGACAGATTCCAGGCTCCCTCTGCCTTCCCTGCTGCCATCCTTGTATGGCTTCACAACGCCTTGTGTGGCCACTCCAGGCCACAAGTCCACACTCGAGGTGGGAAGAATGGGGAAGGGCAAAAGGCATGGCCCTCTGGCTCTATCCCTTTTTCATCAGAAAAACAAAAGCCAGAACTAAGTTACAGGGCCAGCTTTAGTTGCAAAGGGTCCAGGGAGGTGACTGATATAATTCACACAGTGCCAACTTGAAGAATGTCAAGGCCCTGTTGGTGAGCACAGAGGAGGGGAAGGATGTGGTTGGGGTAGGGGTCCTGCAGAGCCTGGATGGCTGGGCACCCCAGCACCCCAATGTGAGCATTGAGAATTATAACATCCCTCTTCACTGCCTGTAGTCAGCATTTTATCAAACTTTTCTTATTCCTTCTTAGCCTTTCACACACAAAGTAACATTTTTAATTAGAGCTGAAAGCTAAGTTTCAGGGATTCCCAATAGGCTTATTTGATTCAAGAAATAGAAAACAAGTTTGCCCTGCAAAATGGAGATGCTTCCGTATGCCACATATCCCTGGAAGCCCACTGTGCAAAGAGGAATTGTTCCTCTTGACCACCAGGCTCCAGAACTGCTGGGATGCTTTCAATTATTTTCCTCGTGAAGAAATTTTAATTTATTACCAAATGCATATTTAAGGATGTAAAATAGAATTTTAATAATTGAGTTTGGAAGGGCTCAGTAGGGCTTAAGGGGCCACAGTCCATTTCTCCTTGCCAGCGTCCAGCCTCTAGTCTAAACGTAGCAACAGGCCAGCTTCTCCGGACAGTCCGAGCGCTCCCAGGCCTGGCCATTAGGGGGCCTCAGCGCAGACTCACACTGAGCAGCCTTCAGCTACTTGGCTGGGGCCTGCAGTGGAGTCAGAGTGGCTGGCTCCTGAGGTCCCCCAAGGTCCCCTGGAGGTGTCCCTCCCAAACCTCTAGCTTCTTCTCTGGCAGTTCCAGCAACCTAGACAAAGCCACTTCTTTTTTTTTTTTTTTTTTTTTAATAATTTTATTTTTTTAATGGGGTGACATCAATAAGTCAGGATACATATATTCAAAGATAACAAGTCCAGGTTATCTTGTCGTTCAATTATGTTGCATACCCACCACCCAAAGTCAGATTGTCCTCTGTCACCTTCTATCTTGTTTTCTTTGTGCCTCTCCCCACCCCCTTTCCCTTTCCCATTCCCTCCTCCCCCCCCCCGTAACCACCACACTCTTATCAGTGTCTCTTAGTTTCACTATTATGCCCCACCTACGTATGGAATAATACAGTTCCTGGTTTTTTCTGATTTACTTATTTCGCTTCGTATCATGTTATCAAGATCCCACCATTTTGCTGTAAATGTTCCGATGTCATCATTTCTTATGGCTGAGTAGTATTCCATAGTGTATATGTGCCACATCTTCTTTATCCAGTCATCTATTGACGGGCTTTTTGGTTGTTTCTATGTCCTGGCCACTGTGAACAATGCTGCAATAAACATGGGGCTGCATGTGTCTTTACGTATCAATGTTTCTGAGTTTTTGGGATATATACCCAGTAGAGGGATTGCTGGGTCATAAGGTAGTTCTATTTTCAGTTTGACAAAGCCACTTCTTATCTTCCCTCCCCAGCTCAGGACTAGATCCTAGGCCAGTGGTTCTCAACCTTTCTAATGCCGTGACCCCGCAATATAGTTCCTCATGTTGCGGTGACCCCAAACCAAAAAATAATTTTGGTGGCTACTTCATAACTGTAATTTTGCTACAGTTATGATTCAGAATGTAAATACCTGATATGCATTATGTATTTTCCAATGGCTTTAGGCGACCCCTCTGGGGTCGCGACCCACAGGTTGAGAACCGCTGTCCTAGACAGTCTACCTCAGGGTCAGCTTCTCCAGACCCCCCCCCATCATAGATGAGCTTATAACCCCCCGGTCAAGCCCCTCTCTCTGTGAACACACCCCACCTTTCCTTCAGGATGTGCACCATGCCTGTTGCATCCTTATCCGCTAGGCTTGTTATCTGAATAAAAATAGTCGCTCTCCCAGCTCTGTTTGCCGGAAGGGAAACCTGGACAAACCAAGTGCAAACGACAGAGTCAGGGAGCTTGCTGGGCTAGAGCCCCTCCACTCGTCCCCATGGCCACCCGCCCTTAACTTCCTAAGAGCTCAGGGGGAAAGCGGAGGCCTTGTCTCACCTCTGGGCAGGTGATGGCTCAGCACCTCACACCCAGGGCCTGCCCCCAAGAAGCACTCAGACCAGCAGAGAAGCCACACACATACAAGGGCTCTGGGTGGACACCTGGACACCTCTGTCCCCATGTTACCCTCCTCAGCCTCTAGGCCTGTTTGCCCCGCATTCCTCTTCACCAGCACGTGCCCTTTGGTTTTCCTTCCTCAGAAGGTCCCTCTTCACACCGCCCCTCCCCCCAGCTGCAGCTGCCAAGATGTCTGTGTAGCAGGTGCTCTGGGGTAAGAGGCAGGGGATGTTTGAACGGTGAGAGGAGCGCCTGAGACGATGTAGCCAGGGGTCCAGCCGGGGCAGATCCCGCCATCACTCCCGTCTTCCTGGCCTGGGTGCTGACCGTCTCCACCTGCAGGAACGCACCAGGCGCTCCAGGGCCACGCAGAGCACATTCTGACACCTTGCAGACCATAGGAAGTGAGCCCTGAGAGGTTTTAGTTTTGTTTCCATTGCTTCTATGGAAAAAAAAATAGGTGTTTTTTTTTTCCTTGTTTACAAAATATCACATTATTCCCAATTGAAGGAAAATCCATTTTATTTTGTAATATCTCTGACTTGCGAAGTTCCGTTGCTGACCTGCGCTTGGCGGCTTCTCGGGGCTAATCCCTGATCTCTTCCACGCTGAGCGGTAGCCAGTCTTTTCCAAGCTGAGTTGGGGCCACTGATTTTCGTCTCTAAATAAGTAGCGAGTTTGCTTTTAATAATGAAACACAGAAAAGACCAAAGATGATACATTAATCTCAGATTCTCCTTGTTTTGTCACCAAGAAAACTGCTGCAGACGGGAAAAGGCAGGAGATCATTGTCCTGGATTCCAAGAGGAGCAATGCTATCAATATCGGCCTGACAGTGCTGCCCCCTCCAAGAACGATTAAAATAGCTATTCTGAATTTTGACGAATATGCCTTAAACAAAGAAGGAATTGAGGTAAGAGAAGCTCTACCATCCTTTCTGTTCTGTAATGCGTCACATCTGTAAAGCATTACTGTGTCCAGTATGACTTTTCCTGTAGCATGGCTTGATATTTTTCTGTTTCAGCCAGACTCTGAATAATGTTAATAATTCTCACATTTTTTAAAACGCTTCTGGGAGACGGGGAAATCCCCCTTTACCTATGAAGTTCAGGGATCCTCATCTGGTTCATTTACCAACTTCCTTCTGACTCTACTCTGCCTCCTAAACCTGGAAGAAGAGTATGATGACCTCTTTAGGAGGCTGTTAGGATCTTCTTCCACTTAATTTCAAACTAAGTATACAGGGTCCTCAGGTGATGACAGTCTCGACATACAACGTTTCAAGTTTACAACCTTTATACCCATAAAAACTTAGAAATTGAGATGCGTCTCGGCTTACACTGTTAGTGTCGTACTTTTTTTTTTACACTCGTTTTTTGTCATTTTTGTTCTGTTACTACAGTACAGTGTACCGCATAATATATTTATGTTCTTTTTCTGTGGCTTAGTTGTGTTTCTATGTACTACATTATGATTTTATAACGGTGTTAGGATAAGTAAGTGACTTAGGCTAGGATGTGTTTCGACTTACCCCCAAATTTAGGTTATGTTACTGTCGTAGAAATGGAACTGTGTCATAACCCAAGGACCCCATATGTTTAATGAGCAGTTTCAAAAGTAAGGTTTTCAGATGTGCTCATATTCATGTAAATGATTTTGTTTCTCCCTTTGCACTCATTAGGGTATGTAGAGATAAGTTTCATTTGATAAACTGGAGAACCCAAGCTGACTGAGTCTTTAGCATTTGCTGATCTGAATGGCAGAAGTGGAGGGAGGTTGAGTGACTTGGCTGTGACTACGTGACTGGAACGTGTCCTCGCTGGAGCCACAGCTCACCTGTTCTTCCGGGCAGGGTTCTGTGCCTTCCACCAGGACCTGTGTCCTTCACTGTGGGCGGTGCCAGTTTGCAGCAAGTCAGATCTCCTAATAATAGAGACAGAGTGAGTAGAGCCAGTGGCCCAGCCCACAGATTCCTACTGATGGGTAATATAGCCTGGACCCCACTGGGTCAGAGTGGGGACTGGAGGACACTGCTTCATAGCATTGGGTGACACCCACTCCATTCTCCTATTAGCAAGAAGCCCTGGATTCCTTTTTCATTCTTCCATAGTTGGGGTTCATTCATACATAGTCTTATTTGAAAGTCTTGAAAGTAGAGGGAACAGATGAGGACTGACTGCAGTGAGGGAAAGCAGACTCTTGGCAAAAGAGTTGAACGTGAGGAATGACTCAGGTCATGGTGCCAGACTTGACCCATCCCTGAGTGTGGGAGGGCATGTGGCATCAGAGCCCCGCTGGGCAGGCATACCTTTGTGCTCTACAAGAACCCTCTGCAGGAAACACTGGGTTCCTAGAGGTTTGCACTGGGTTGAGCAGCATCCCTTTAAAATACATACCCACCCAGAACCTCAGAATAGGACCCTATTTGGAAATAGTCTTTGCAGATGTGATCATGTTATGATAATGTCATATGGGATTAGGGTGGGCCCTACTGCAGTGACTGATAACCTTATAAGAAGACGGAGACTGGGACATAGACACAGAGAGGAGAATGCCATGTGAAGACAGAAAACACACAGGGAGACACACAGAACAGAAAGCCATGTGATGATGGAGGCAGAACTGACTCCAGAGTGATGTGTTGACAAATCAGGGAGCACCAAGGATTGCCTGCAACTGCCAGACACTAGGGAGCAGCAAGCCAGGGTCCTTCCCTAGAGCCTTTGGAGAGAACTCCTTGATAGCACACTCCTAGTCTCTCAAATGATGAGAGAGTAAGTTTCTGTTGTCTTAAACCACCCAGTTTGTGCTGATGGCAACCTTAGGAAACCAGTACAGGCCTGAACGGATCTGCTCTGAGAAACACACACATACTCTGCTTCAAGAAGCAGATCCAAGGAGGGAAATGCATTTCCTTCAGGCTGGAGAGGAGTTGAACTCCCAGCCACAGAGTCAGAGCAGGCAGCAGAGCCGGGCAACGATGCAAGTGGGCAGCCAGGGAGTGAGAGCACATGGCGGACTGGGCAGAGGGCCCGAAGGAGAAAGCCGGTGGCAGTAGGTACATGCCGAGAGGGACATTGAGACACTGCCGTCAGGAAGAAGGGGGCTGCCCAGGCCTCGGTATGAGGCAGCCCGATTCTGGGACCCCCAGAGGGGCAAGGGAGAAGAAAGGCATTGGCTTGCCATTGGGCAGCTGGGGGCTGCCGACCTGGACAAACCAAGTGCAAATGACAAAGAACGTGGTTCCCTGATACCCATTCTGACCTTCCTGTTTATGTAAGCATCTTTTAGAGATTGCAAAGCTTCAGATAGATACAAAGAGAGGGAGGCTGCAAATGCAGCCAGAGCCAGCCTGATTAAAGGGAAAAAATGACAACGTCCTCTTTTAAAAATATCTCCCCTTCTTTTCCTGAGAACTTGAAAGGTCCATTAGGAGAGATTGATTCCTTTGGGTTTGCCTTTGTTCTTTCCTGAGATGCAGATCTCCCTGGGGAGGGAAGTTTTCAGATACAGTAGGTTACTTAGATTTTAGAATGAATCAAATCACTTTTTCCTTTCCTGACTGGTTTCCAGCTGAGCACCTTTTTGATCCAGAAAGGAGTAATGATAGCCTCAGTAATGATGATGGACACAGGAATGGCCACATAGCACTGACACTGGCGGTCTTAGGTTTCTCCCTGCGGCCGGGCTCCGGGTAGTGCTTTGCACAGGGGCTCGTCAGAACCTATGGGATACATACTATTAAATTTCCTATCTTAGAGATGAAGAGAGTGAGTCCCAGTTTTAGTCTGTGCCCAAATTCACAAGCCAGTGAGAGGTCAGGTGAAATATGAGCTCTAGACTCTGAGTGTAAAGTGCAGAGCACGGGTCTGGAGGACGGCTAGCCCAGGAGGGCTCGTGGGCACCAAAAAGAATAAGAAGGACCCTGAAAGGGAGGTGAGAAGACTCAGGAGGCCACACAGGCCACTTCCCAGCGCTGCCTGTGGCTTTCTCCTGGGGTAGCTGATATACGCAGTGATAGAAAGCAAGAAGACTTAGAGGTAAAAAAAAAACACTGCTAAGCCCTTACCGAGAGTTTACTGTGTCCTGAGTGCTCAGTGCATCCATATTTAGTCACAACAGTGTGCAGAGTTACACATTTCTATCCCAGTTTTCATCTGAAGCAGAGTTTTTCAACAGTGGCACTGTTGACATTCTGGGCTGGGCAGTTCTGTACTGTGGGAGTTGCCCTGTGCACTGTAGGACGTTTAGCAAACATCCTTGGCTTCTCCCCACAAGCCGGAAGTACTGTCTCCAGATTTTGTCAAATGTTTGCTGGGCACAAAATCACCCCGATTGAGAACCCGTAATTTCAGGCTGCCTGTGTGATTCCTGAAGCTGTGTATATGTTTTTTTTAACTCTTGTCAGTCATAGTTGAGTAGAGTCCAGCAAACACCAGTTCTCTCGGAGAACTTGGAACCCAGGCATGTCAGCCATTACGTGCTGTCTCTGCCCCCTGATCTCAGGGACTCAAGGGGCACACGTGGTCTACAGCCCTGTGTGGAGCCAGTTACCCAGACTTTATTCGCTAGGCTTGTCGGTCAGGAATTAAGTCAGGACTGAGAAGAGATGGAAGTTTTGTCCTGCAGATCTTTACTAATAAGATTTCTAGCTTGCATGCAAAGGGCCTTTGGCCAAGCTGTCTGCTTCTGGGACGCAGGCACTGTAGCATGGCACCATGGCTTAACAGAGTGATGGGAAACCTCTGTGTACCTGAATGTGATTAGGATGTATTAAAAGACATCCTGTGGCTTTGCCTAGCAACCTGACGGTATGCATCCAGTTTGTTGTGTAAACCCAAGGGAGTCATTAACTAACTTCATTAAGGAAGTCGTTTTTCTTAAGAGGATTAAATTTGAGAACATTATTTTGAGGCCGCTTCTAAGTAGTATTAGTGATATTTCCCAAGTAAGATGTCATTAGGGTACCACAAAGGGAGGTACAAAGAGGTTTCTGAGTGGGACCTTCCTTTCTGAATTTTATAGTCGACTCAGAGGGTAGCACCATTCAGTGGTCCCACAGAACATTTCATTTGGCCCGTGTGGCTGCCAGGCCTGTCCGCATCCTACAAACAGAAGTTCCCTTTGGCCACAGGTACAGAACGAGAGCACTTTCCCAAGCACTTTGTGTGGTGCAACTCCTGTCCGCAGGTGCCCGATGGGTGCCGGGCACACTCAGCTGAGCCTGCGTGCGGGCACCACGGTCAGTCAGCAGTGCCAGGGACAGTGTCCTGAAGGTTGGGCACCTTAGCCCCGTGGTCAGCTTTGTGCTCCTGGCTGACTTGCTGCGGGCTGTGCGGCGGTGTGGAGGCGAGGAGCAGCCCCTTGGTGGGTCTCCAGCTCCGCCTGGTGATGCAGCCTCGCTTCAGGTGAGTCACCTCATCTGCAAGTTTGATGCAATAATTTCTATCCCATGTGCTTCACTGAATAGTTACAACAGTGAAAGAAGATGCTATCAAGACACCTTAAAAAGTAAAAAAAGAAAAAAGGAAAGATGTCTGTGCATGTCCATGAGGATAAGTTCCCGAGTAGAAAGCCATTATCTCAGGAGAATATGCAAGTTGCCTACAAACCAGGCCCAGCTCTGCAGGGCTTCAACTTTCTCTTGTTGTCACCAAAATCCTTGTATGAGATTTTCATCCAGAGCCATAGCCAGGGTTCTGTTCAAAACTCACAAGGCAAAATAATTACTCATTACAATCTGAGCAGCAGGTGAATGAGATAGCCAAACACATTTGTCCATGAACAGTGAGACTTGTGCATTTTTCTCTGAAATACAGCTTTCGGATACAAAAGCAAGTCTACGTAAAGCAGTGCTGGAGAGAAAGTAAGAGAAAATACACTGAGATTATTGTGTAGTGTTCTTGTTTGATGTTTTTTCTCCCTGTGGGACCAAATGGTGATCGTAAAATTGTCACTAAATCTCCTGACAAGGCAGAAGAGCAAATTAGAGTTCCTTCTCTTGCTCGTCTCCTTTCATCTGCTCATGGAAAAAACAGCCATCACCTTCAGCCGGCGGCTTTGCCTGGCGTTCCACTGTCTTACGGCTGTTTTTATTGCCAGTGATGTGTAAAAAAATAAATAAATAAAACAAACTGGCAGATGGCAACCGCATACATCTCCAACAGTGAACAAATGGTTTAAATTAGTCAGAGAAGTGAAAAACAAAAGTAAGAGTTTTGATGACTTTCCCAAAGAAGAAAAGCAACTAAGACCATGGCAGGAAAATGCCTTCTGAAGAAAGGGGTCAAGTGTTGACAATTTTTTATTTTGGAACTCTTGTACATGGTGAAAACAATTTGAGCAAGGAGAAAATTAAAATGCAGATTTTAGTTACATTTTTTATTTTGAATGCTGGTTGAGTTCAAATCCTGGGTGTTTGCAAAGAAGTGGCTTCTGCTTGGATTCCTTGGGTTATGTTATGATACCATCCATGTGGACAGGTGGGGTCAAAGCATGAGCCTGTTACTGAATATTGATGGCCCCTGATGCTCCCATTCCCCCCACACACTCTCAGGGTTTGGGGCCAGGATGAAGAGAACATTGGAAGAGGAGGTATCTGAAGGCATAGAGTCTGTGACTTCAGTCTGACTCCCGTACAGAACACTCATCTTCAATGCAGTTTGGCGTCACTGGCTTCTGATAGAGGACGAAGACAGCCCTGCTTGATAGCACTCTCACCAAACCCTGATGACTTTTGTCCTCCTCACCCCATGTACATCCTGAGGCACAATCCTGTTGACATCTGCATGCTTGCTGATTATGGTGTCAGGAGTCCAGCTTTTTAATTTTTTATTTTATGCATTAATATACAGTGTGTTCGTAAAGTCATGGTGCACTTTTGACCAGTCACAGGAAAGCAACAAAAGAGATAGAAATGTGAAATCTGCACCAAATGAAAGGAAAACCCTCCCAGTTTCTGTAGGATGATGTGGCAGCATGTGCGCATGTGCAGATGATGACGTAACACCGTGTATACAGCGGAGCAGCCACGGCCATGCCAGTCGAGATGTGGACGGTACAGAGAAAGTTCAGTGTGTTCTGTGGCTCGCTAAATTCAAATCCGTGACCAAAGTGCAATGTGAATATCGGCGCATTTATAACAAAGCGCCACCACATAGAAATAATATTACTCAGTGGGATAAGCAGTTGAAGGAAACCAGCAGTTTGGTGGAGAAACCCCGTTCTGGTAGGCCATCAGTCAGTGACGAGTCTGTAGAGGCTATACGGGATAGCTACCTAAGGAGCCCTAAAAAATCTGTGCGTGAGCCCACATCAAACTGCACTGAATAGGTATGAAACTGGGAGTTTTCCTTTTATTTGGTGCAGATTTCACATTTCTATCGTCTTTTGTTGCTTTCCTGTGACCGATCAAAAGTGCACCATGACTTTACGGACACACTGTAGAGTAAAATTAAACTGTTGGGTATACAGTTCTAAGAGTTGTAAAATATGCATAAACTCAGGCAATGCAAAGTCAGGATTCTGAACAGTCCCATCTCCCCCCAAAAATGTGCTCGGCTGTCCCTTTCTAGGCACACCCTCAGCTCACCTCTGGCCCCTGGTAACCACTGATCTGTTCTCATCACTGTGGTTTTGTCCTCTGGAGAATTTCACATCAGTGGAATCATGCAGTGAGTAGCTGCCTTCTTTCATCTCGGCATGGTTGAGGCCTTTGAGAGTCATCCTCGTTGTGGTACGTCCCTGTAGTTTGTCCCTTTTTATTGCTGAGGGCACTTTAGTCACCTGTTGAAGAATATGTAGCTTGGTCCAGTTTTTGGAGTTATGGGTAAAGCTACTATAAGTATTCATATCCAAGTTTTTGTGCAAACATAAGTTTTAATTTTGTTTCTAGGGTAAAATCTACAAATGGTTTTGCTGGGTCATATGGTAACACTGTGTTTGACCCTTATGAGGAACCGTAACTTGTCTTTTTGTTCTCTGTACAGCGTCTTTCACAGAGACAATGTTTTTAATTTGGGTGAAGTTAAATCTATCAACCTGTTCTTTTTTGGTATCATGTCTAAGAGAGCCTTGCCTAACATCAGTCACAAAGATTTTGTTCTGTGTTTCTTTTTTCTTTTTTTTTAACTTTTGCAGTGTTACCCTTTACTTTTAGATTTGAGTTAATTCATGTGTAAAGTGTAAGGTTTAGGTTGATGTTCCTTTATTGAATAAGAATTCTAAATGTTCCAAAACTGTTTGTTGGAAATAGTGCCTTTTCTCTATTGAACTGCTTTTTGAGAAATTAATATGTGACTGTTGTCTTTCAGCCCATATGTTTGTTTAAATATTCTTCAATCGTTTTTATCAGCATTTTCTACTTTCCAGCATAAAGATCCACACATGGTTTGCTAGATTTATACTTAAATGTTTCATTGTCAAATAGGCTTTTTCTAAAATTTCAGTTTGTAATTGTTTGTTATCGATATATAGAAATAAAATGGATTTTTCTGTGTATTGACCATATATCATGCAACAGTATCAAACTCACTGTTCCATAATTTTTTTAGATTAGATTTTTCACAATTTTCTATGTAGACAATTATACCATGTGTGATAGGAACAATTTAAAATTTTCCTTTCCAATCTGTATGGCTTTTTTTATATACCTCCTGTCTTGTTCCCAGTCTTAGAGAGAAATCACTCAATCTGTCACCACTAAACATGATGTGAACTGTAGGTTTTTATGAATGTCATTTATCAGATATGGGAAATCTCTCTTACTGCTGGGTTGCTAAGAGTCTTTTTGTTTTATTCATTTTTGTGTATAATAAAGGGGTATTGAATTTTATCAAAAAAAGTTTGTATCAATTAAAACAATTATGTGAATTTTTTTGTTCAGACTATTCATCTGGTAGATTAATTGTATTGATGTTGTATATTGAACCAATCACATGTTTATTATTTTTACTCTATTGCTATGTAAAATATAGTCATGTCTTTATATATCTTAACATACTGACATTTATTTATATATTTTAAAATGTTTTGTTAAGGATTTTTGCATCTAGTTTCATCAGGGATATTGGTCTCTGGCTTGCTTTCTTGTACTATCTTTGACTATTTTTTATATCAGGGTAATTCTGTTCTTATATATAGAATTGAAAACTACCCCTTCTTTGTTTGGGTTCAAGCTGCAGGCTCTTCCCTGCCTCTTGTGGACTGTGGTTCCAGGGTCAGCTCACTTATCAAAGTTTTCGAGGACTAGTTCAGGTCTCCAAGTCCTTGATGTGCTGTGTAAGGTCAGATTCACATATAAGCAGCTCAGGGACGAACCCAGAAGTTCTTAAACAACTTGATACACTTGCTTGGCCAGGCTCTGTACTTTCAGTGTCCTCTCCTGTATTTTCCCGTTTGATCTTCCAACAGAAAGCTAGGGCTTTAGTTACCTCACTTTGCCACCCCTCTTCGGTAACTATGCTAACGTCTAGGGCCATGCCAAGGGAGGACAGAGAAGAAAAGCAGAAGGCGTTCGCCCCAGCTTCTTGGGACCCCAGCATCACACTGCAAAGAAAGAATCCCTCCCTCAGAGTTCTAGGTGCCTCCCGGCTCCGGCCGCCACTGCTAGGAGACCGTTTTCCCGTTCCTCCAGTCAGGACTACAGGGTTCACTGGAGCTCTCTCTGCTGCACCGGATACTCTCATCCAGGTTTCTGGCTACCTTATGCCCAGGCTGCAGAATGCCAGAGGAAAAATGGTCAACTCATTGCCTACATGTTCAGATGAACTTCCAGTGCTGGTCTTCTTCTGCAGTCCACCTGCCACTATTTATGTTTCTTAGAGTCTTCAAAGAGCTGCTCTATGCATGCTGTCCAGGGTGTATAGTTACATTCAGTGGGACAGACAGGGTGGTGTGTGACTGGCCCATCTCACCCAGAACCAGAATTCATCCCCACCTGTTATCCAGATGCTTGCTATGTAGAGCAGTAACCAAGGCCATTTAAAATTAATGAATTAACGCAAGTGACAAAAAGTATGGCACAAGATGTGTTTCTTTGATGCTACAGAAGGAGAAATGAGAGAAAAACGATGGCGCTGTATCTTAACTAATGCTGTATGTGCTATGTCACGTGATGGGAACTGTTCTCTTCTTCTAAAATGTCGTCACTAAAAAATTTGAATCTCTAAGAGCCATAATCCCCATGATGCCTTTTCTGTGTCCCCTGCCTTCTGCAATTGATCTTAACCAGAATGAAATAGAAGCAAAAAGATGTACTTTTTTTTAGCAGTTGCTGGGGATTGCTCTTTATAAATATCATCCTCATTTTTCCTTAGTCAGCCTTGAATTGGATATTTGTTTAGAGTTTATTTATTTCTATATACATTTTAAATATGGTTTAAATATTTAAAACATTTAAAATTAGGAAGTCCTATGTGCAAATCAATCTGAGTTCTTTGAAAATGATCCACTTTGGTAAGCTTTAAAATGAATCAGAAGTACTGGTAAGTACATGCTCTTGACATGTGGTACTCTCTTTCCTAGGGAACAAGGAGCTGTTCTCTAGTCTTCTATCTGGTTCTTTCACCTTTCTCCCACCATCATCCTCTTTGGCCTAGAGGGTTCTTTATGTACAAGACCCAGAACATTTGGGGCAAGTTGCTCATGAAACAGATTAAAGGAGAGAGGAGGAGGGAAGTTTAAAACAAATGAGTGTACATGTAGATGCCACTGAGTGCTAGGAACATGGACAACAGACTGTCTCTACTACCTGATTGGAAAGTTGCAATGTGAATTTGGAAACATCAAAGGGGTGGGATAGGTTCCATTACTAAGAGAGAACATATACTGTATCATCCCATCTTTCTAGAAAATTCTAACCATGATCCCTACGGAAGAAGAGAAACAGAAAATCCAGGAGGCTCAGCTGGCCAACCCTGAGGCCCCGCTGGGCAGCGCGGAGCAGTTCCTGCTCACACTCTCCTCCATCAGCGAGCTCTCAGCCCGGCTCCACCTCTGGGCATTCAAGATGGATTACGAAAGTACAGAGAAGGTAAGCTCTTAGGACGAGAGGCAGCCAGTCCTACCTCTCCAGTCTTGAGAAAGTCAGTTTTTAACTGGTGAAGGTGGTGTAGTGTCTTTCTCGAGAGAGGGCTTGAGCTGATTACGATGAGGCTGTGCCTGAACTAAGGGGCCAGCAGCCTGCCAGAGAGGTATTGTTCTAAAGTGTTTGCCTGGCACCAGCCTCAGACATGCAATTGTGGGTTAAAAAAACACACACACAACAAAACAACTACTAAAGTTTCTTCTGACTCTAGATTCTCATTATAGAAGATTTGGAAAAGATAGAAAAACACAACACAGAAAGTGATCTGTAATCCATCCACTTGATGCTAATCATCTAAAATGCCACTGACTCTAGCAATTAGCAGGCCATTGGGTCCCTTTGAGAGCATATCTTTTTTTTTTTTTTTGTATTTTTCTGAAGTGAGAAGCAATGAGGCAGAGAGACAGACTCCCGCATGCACCTGACCAGGATCCACCCAGCATACCCACCAGAGGGTGATGCTCTGCCCACGTGGGGGTTGCTTTATTGCAACCGGAGCCATCCTAGCACCTAAGGCAGAGGCCATGGAGCCATCCTCAGCACCCAAGCCAACTTTGCTCCAATGGAGCCTTGACTGTGGGAGGGGAAGAGAGAGATAGAGAGAAAGGAGAGGGGGAAGGGTGGAGAAGCAGATGGGTGCTTCTCCTGTGTTCCCTGGCTCGGAATTGAACCCGGATCTTTCACACGCTGGGCCGATGCTCTACTGCTGAGACAACCGGCCAGGGCTGAGAACATATCTTGAAAGAAAGTTGAAGAAGAAACAGATTGCTAGAGGTTGAGAGGAGAGTAGAAGGAAGGGGGCCTTGATAGTCAAGGCAGAGGGAGGAGACTCATCTTGAATAGAAAGCAGAAGAAGCAGGAATCCCCTCTGGCCTGGGGCAGTGTGAGTATTTTTGCCAGCTGAGCAAAAGGAACTAGTGGAGAGGAAAAGGGATAGGTGGACAGTAAGCTGGACATGAGTTTAACTGAGAGGAAGTGCCCAGAGGAGACAGATTGAAAGCACAGGTGGACAGGTTGCAAGGCCTTCCTCTTTCTGCAAAGGAGAGAGCATACTCCTATAATGAGGGCCAGGTAGGTAGCAGTGGGTCTGGGGGACTTCAGGAGGAAACCGCTGTATTTGAATTCATTTGGGAATCAGCAGGGATGAAGAAACTGAGGACTGCTGAGGTGACTTAGCAGGATTTGGTCACAGAACCAGTCAGCATGCTTAGGTGACTGTCTTTAGCAAAGTGAGATAATATCATGGAGAAAACAGACCGTTGGGTCAGCCTTGGTTGGGGCCAGGCAGGGAAGAAGCGAGGCTGGAGAGAATGAAGCTGAACCTTCTAGCTCTGGGGTACAGGCTCGGGGAGAAACTTAAGAGGAACATGGGAATGCGGATCACACAGTGATAATAGAGAGAGACTGAGGCCACGAGGCTATAGGACAGTCTACAAGTGAGGGAGTGGGCATTCTGAAAGCGAGGGAGCAACGAGGGTGGTGGCCTTGCAGAAAGTAACCCGGGCTAAGAGGTGACCAGGCAGAGTGCTAAGAGGGAAGGATAAGAGTCCTGGGTGGTCCAGGGACAGTGAGGCCACAGTTTCCAGTGTCATGTACCTGGGAGGAGAAAGGCAAATAAGACTGGTCCAGATTCTGAAGGAACATGTGAGGGAGGAGTGTCACAGACGTCACATGGCGACACGACAGGAGGAGAGGAGGCTGTGAACTAAGGGCCCTGCTGGTGCCTGGAAGGTGGGCAGGAAAAGGGGAGGACAGATTATTTATACCCCAGCACTAACTCCTCTTAGCCACAGATGCACTTGGCCTCCACTGGTGACTGCTGGGGAGATTTTGGGGACTAGACTTGCTCACTGCTTGCCTTTCAGCATTTTTTCATAACAAGGAGCATATGCAAATCCTGGGGGAACGACCGCATTATATGGAGGAGAACTCCACTTGTTATTACCTTGTACAGAAATTAAAAAGAACAACATACAGCCAAGATGAACGTTCTTTATCATCTTCTTCCATTTTTTTTTTTAATTGAAAGGAAGTGGCAGAACCACTTTTGGACCTGAAGGAAGGAATAGACCAGTTGGAGAACAATAAAACCTTGGGCTTTATCCTATCTACTCTCTTAGCCATTGGGAACTTTCTAAACGGAACTAATGTAAGTCTCCCACGTCCCTTGTCCTCCTACTACTTGTCATGAAGCCCCTGCCCTTCGCTCGCTGAGGGAACTCAGACCTCTGGTCCTCCAAAGCACAACTAAAAATCAGCTCTTGTGTCCTCCTGCTGAAAATCTAGACGGAATTTGTTCTTAAAATATCAGGGCCTATTTATTTGAACCTGTGTCTTGCTATAAATAAGGAAACTTAAGCAAAATAAATACAGTATTTCTTCCAAGGTTGGCTACTCTCAAAATTGACATGGAAGATTATTCTTCTGGGCTGTTGTTTTTGTTTGTTTGGTTTTTTGGTCTGATGTGTGTAAGTACAAATATTTGTTTTTATCACTTGAATCTGTACTTATATTTTTAACAAACTTTTTGAAAAAATGGCCTATCTTTGGCCAGGAAGTAGAACAGCAATAGGGCAAAGGGAGGAAGAGGTTATAGATACGCAGGTGACAGAGGCCCAAGCTCCCAGCACCTCTGTGTTTAGGGGCCAAGCCTTGGGACAGCCTGTGGCTGGTGGCCGTGGTGGGGAAGGGCTGGAGGCTCATTTCCTTCTGGCGTGGCTTGTCCACGTGTGATCAGCTAAGAATGATAGAGCATGTGGCCCAAGAAGTTCCTGTCACAAAGGAGCTAGGTTTAAATGTTGGGCTACTGCAACAGGGCATTGATTCTAGCATTCTGTGCCTTTCTAAGAACCCGCGTCCAATTTGTTCTTCCTGTCTCTATTTAATGTTCACCTACCAGGCCAAAGCATTTGAGTTAAGCTACCTCGAGAAGGTTCCGGAAGTCAAAGACACCGTGCACAAGCAGTCGCTCCTCCATCACGTGTGCACGATGGTGGTGGAGAACTTCCCAGACAGCTCCGACCTGTACTCGGAGATCGGGGCCGTCACCAGGTCAGCCAAGGTACGTGTGTGGCCGTGGAGCCGTCGGTTGTCTGTCCCTCGGTTGGGTCTGCGTCACCTCCGAGGAGCGTGGGCTCTGCTGAGTAAAACACTGCAGGGCTTGTTGAGTCCCCTGCCCTGGCGTTTGTGAACGTGGCCCGCCTCGTGCCTTTGGCAGTGGGCTCTTCAGATCCTTTCCCATCTCCAGTTCCCTGTCGGATTCTTTCCTGCTGAGGTATGTGAGGCGAGCCTGCCATCCGTCCTGACTGCCACGGCTGTGCGGAGCCGTGTTACTCACCAGGCTGGACTCGCAGGCACTGGAACTCCCCAGCTTGTTGTAGGTGGGAAAATGTCAGAAGGATGCGACTTGGCTCCTCCCCAGACTGCCACAGGGCCTTGCCGTGAGGTGCCACGCCAGGAAACAGGGCGCCCCCACCCCTGCTCACCCAGACTGGCCATCCCTGTGATCTCCCACAGAGGGAACCGTTTTATGGGGCTGTAACCGGGACACAGCGTTGGACCCTGTGCTGCAAGCTGCAAAATTTAGTGCAGAGTGAAAAGCTTCACAAACTTACGGTTTATTAGGAAAGGGACAGTTACAATAGCTAGACAGCCAGCTGCCCCCACTGCAGGAGCATCCCTGAGGTGGAACAACCCCGGAGGAATCCCAAACAGCAGAGCGACAGAACACACACGGGGAGGAGTGTGGTGGAAACTCCTGGAAAGACAGGAGTGTTTAGCTCCCAGGCGAAGGAGCTGAACGCACAGTGACCTTCGGCTCGGGGACACGTGGGAGTCTCGTATGAGGAGAGGAGAGAGTGGTGGGCAGAAGGGGGAGGAGTAGGGAAGGGGGCTTTGCTAAGGTCCCCCCACACACAAAGCTCTTCCTCTCTCTGCCTGCGCCCACAGTACTGACTTGTGGGGACCTTCCTTCTCCTGCTGCAGGAGCAACAGGCTGGCAAGCTGCCAGGCACACTGAGCAGGGGCCCCCGAGCCAGCCTGACAGGGGCCATGTCTTGAGGCGGAAAGAGGCATGGCCAGCGATCCCCCAGCTCAGAGGGCTAACAGAGAGGTTTTTAGAAAACAGGCACCCTTACCATGTTTACCGTGTGCCGGGTGCTATTCTGAAGTCTTTACAAATATGACTTTAACATCTGAACCAAGGAAAAAGCCCCTCTGAGTATCCCAAAATGGATCCTCCAATTGCTGCTCTGACACCCCCTGCCCTCCCTGCACCATGAGCACCGTCCCAGAAGACTGTTAGGAATAACTCTGTTTGAGACGGTCTGTCTGGCTGTCTAGATTCGTCTTGCTCCTGTTTCCAGAACCACCCAGAACAAATCAGTTCCCTTTCTACATGGTCCTTTGTTCCTCCCAGGGCCTTCCCCTGGGTGGGACCTGCTTGTAACCAAAGTAGCCCTGGCTTAGGAGTCCGGACACCGGGCTGACCCGAGTGAAGGCCCCAGGCCCCCCTCAGTATCAGGCCTTTTCCAAAGGATGATTACTTATTATTAACTAATAACTAAATGACTTTTTCTTGCCTGAGGCTTGGCTGCACAAGCCAAAATTATATATAGGTTCTACCCATTAACTTTGGCAATTACTAAACATGACAATTGACCCAGGTCCCTGTGACTTGCAGCAAGAGGTCAAGAGGGCACATACCACTATTTCAAAGCCTTTTTGGGTGTTGAGGGGCCCTTGTGTGCAGATAGGTACAAAGTGAGCCTCAGGACTCACCAACCCTAGCTGCATTCACTCCACACCCTGGAGTCTCACACTGTGGGCCTCACCACGACAGTCCCCACGGGGCGCGTTGCTCTGGCATCTGCAGGAAAGCTTCCTCAGTGTCCCCAGCATCCCACACGGACTGGATCACACTTGACTTTGCTCCACAGCACAGCTCACAGGCCTTCCCACCCGTGGGAAGTGGCCCGGACGGAGCCCTGCCTCGGTCCTTCTCACAGTGGGTGTCTGGGCCAGCTCTCTCCCTGGGCAGGATGTGTTCATGGGCAAGCCTAGGCCTAAGGAGTGATGATTGAGAATGTGGACTCTAGATCCAGGGAGATTTGGATTCAAATCCCAGTTTCACCGTGTATCAGCTGTGTGGCCTCTGGCAAGTTACTTACCCTCCCTGTGCATCGATTTCTCCCCTAAGAAGTGAAGCTAGTAACAGAATCGGAGGTCATGTGTCCTTCCCAGGAGGGCTGCCAGGTGGGGTAGCCTTCCAGTGCTCCTCGAAAGACCTACATTAAGCTCAGCCCTCAAAATGCTTTTTACCAAAGGGCTCCCACCTGGCTTCTATTGGTAGTGAAGCCACTTTCTTCTGCCACCACTGTAAGAGCTCACAGTGGATTCTCTTCCCTAAAAATACCGTCCCTCACCTCCACGTCTCTGCCTGCTGTGTTCCCACTGCAGTGCTGGGCAAGTATCACCGGTTAGACAGCACAGGGCTGCTTGGTGCGTGTCTGAGCTGGACGGCAGTCAGGTTATTGTGGCTCAAGGGAGCTGCCAGACAGAGCCAGAGCTGTGGTTAGAACTAGTACAGTTGCCTTAAACCTCCGAGGCCTCCTCCATGGTACTTGTCAATCCCAGGTCATCTGGATCAGTTTCTAGACTTATTCTTTAAACTACTCAGTTCTTATTTAAATCTGCTTTATTTTTTCCTTTCAGCTGAATGCCAATTATTTTCTCAGCTCCACAGTATCATAGAAAGTAAAGCCTTTAAAATCTAGACCCAGAATGTATTTGGTTTCAAAAAATCATTTTTCTCAAAAGTTCCATGAACCCCGGTTGACCTGAATCGCAGGGCTCCGCCTAGCTTGCCTTCTGTTCTTGGCTCCTTAGTGCCCAGGAAACCCAGGGCATGCAGTGTCTGGCCTGGCCCCCCGGACATCTCCACCACCACCATGCTAAGCACATCTTTATCCTGCCTGCTGACAGATTGTCTCCCAGAATCAACCTTTGTTGACTTGGTCCCCTCTACTGTTGTTTGGAGGGAGTGGCCGGAATCTAAGGCCGCTCCAGCGAGCCCCCTTGGGCGTTCCCACCCAGGCCCTGCCCTCCTGAACACATCGGCACCTGAGCCACGGTGGCTCCCTCTGCACACCTTCCTTCTCCTCCGACCCAGCCCCTGCCCTCGTGACCACATCGGCACCTGAGCCACGGTGGCTCCCTCTGCACACCTTCCTTCTCCTCCGACCCAGCCCCTGCCCTCGTGACCACATCGGCACCTGAGCCACGGTGGCTCCCTCTGCACACCTTCCTTCTCCTCCGACCCAGCCCCTGCCCTCGTGACCACATCGGCACCTGAGCCACGGTGGCTCCCTCTGCACACCTTCCTTCTCCTCCGACCCAGCCCCTGCCCTCGTGACCACATCGGCACCTGAGCCACGGTGGCTCCCTCTGCACACCTTCCTTCTCCTCCGACCCAGCCCCTGCCCTCGTGACCACATCGGCACCTGAGCCACGGTGGCCCCTCTGCACACCTTCCTTCTCCTCCGACCCAGCCCCTGCCCTCGTGACCACATCGGCACCTGAGCCATGGTGGCCCCCTCTGCACACCTTCCTTCTCCTCCTACCCAGGCCTTGCCCTCATGACCACACCTGAGCCACGGTGGCCCCCTCTGCACACCTTCCTTCTCCTCCAACCAGGCTGCCTGCCCTCGTGACCACATTGGCACCTGAGCCACGGTGGCTCCCTCTGCACACCTTCCTTCTCCTCCAACCAGGCTGCCTGCCCTCGTGACCACATTGGCACCTGAGCCGCAGTGGCTCCCTCTGCACACCTTCCTTCTTCTCCGACCCAGGCTGCCTGGCCTTCCCCGCTCTCTTGGGCCACACCTGCCCTGCCCCTGTCTGTGCCCTCCCTTCAGCCCCCTGCTCATCCATTCCTTCCAGCCCTCCCAGCCTGCCCAGTTCCTCTCCCCTCTCCCCTCTCCCCTCTCCCCTCTCCCACATCTCCATAAAGACCCTCGAGGGCACTTTTTCATGACTAACCCTGATTTACACAATTGCTAGTCTAGAGACTCTATAAAAGCATTACCTTAGAAAGCTTCATCTGAGGCCACTTCAGTCAATCCAGACTTCCCACTTCCTTGAAGAGCACAGTGAGTGCTCTGTTATACCTGTCCCTACACATGAGGCTTAGCCACGTGCACTCAGACCACACACACACACGCACACACACACACACACACTCGCCTGGTGGGTTCTATGTATCCCTAGTGTTTGGTATCACCTATCTGTACAATCAGCCTGTATGACTATAGTGCATTCCAACAACCTTAAGTGAACTGTCATCTCTGAAAAACAAGAGTGCTCTGAAAAATTTTATGATACATCTGTTCAGTTCATCTTGTACTGGGGTTCCTTGATATTATGTTTTAATTTACAGTTTTCAAGGCTTGCCTAGATTTCTTTCCAAACGTGGCGCACACACAAAAGTGACACTTGCACTGGATTTATGTGGAGAACTGTTTTATCACTAAATAATTTGATGCCAAGATAATGACAGATACACAAGTGGGTGATGTTTAGGCTGTAAATATGTTTGTACTTCAAGATGCAGATTTGGTTTCGATGTTTATTTCTTCCCAGAGGCAGTCTGGCTTCCGGGTTCAGGTTGGGGCCTCGTCGTTTCCGCGCGTTTTCAATGGTCGCTTTCTTATTTTCAGGTTGACTTTGATCAACTTCAGGATAATTTATGTCAGATGGAGAGAAGATGCAAAGCTTCATGGGATCACCTCAAGGCAATTGCAAAACATGAAATGAAACCAGTTTTAAAACAACGAATGTCAGAGTTCCTGAAAGACTGTGCAGAGCGCATTATAATATTAAAGATTGTTCATAGAAGAATAATTAACAGGTAAGTGGGTTGAGGAATATAAGGAAACACCAGTAAAATGGCATGTTGAAAATATTCTGCAAACCAAGATCGGAAGGTTACAGTTACAAAAATTTACTATAAATTCTTGGTACATGGCCAGAGCACCTTTGATGCACATGTTTGTTTCATGGGCACTTATTTTTTCTTACACACACACATACACACATACACACATATACAATAATATAATGCCATTGACTCTTGAGGTCAGAAAGAACCTCAAGAATGTCATTCAGAAGTGCTCCTTGATCCGGAATTGAATCTGTAACATCTCTGAGGAGTTGACCCTGAATCTCTGTGTTTGTTTGAACAGAGAGCCCACGTTTTCTAAGGCAGATTGACTCGTTAGAAAAGCTCCTTCTTTATATGATCCACAGTCTGCCCTGTGATGCGTTCCATTCATTGATTCTCTGGTGGTTGCTTTCTGCTGCAGTTTGTCTGGATGAGGCTTGGGCCCCACCAGGAATGCCCCCCTCTGGACCAGCCTTCCGCAGACTTACAGGATCCAAGAGGACCCTGAAAGACGCAGCAGCCAGTGTCCGGTCTTGCTTGCCTGTAGGGCGGCTGCCTGGGGTCGAGGATAGCTCCGCGGCTGTCCAGTCCAGCCCAGACCGTAGCCCGGATCTCCAGGGCACTGCCCACAATGCACCACCGCTTTCTTTCCGTTCGCTTCCTCACAGACATTGCGGTGGGTCCCTTCCTCTGGCCTGTGGGGTCTCTGTGCTCTGTGCTGGACCGCACACCTTGGTGAGCAAATGTGCAGCCCTGCAGACCTGCAGGCTGTGATCCACGTGGAGCAGGAGCCCGGACGGCAGCCCCTCTGAGCCAGGCCTCGTTCAGCTCGGCTCAGGAAGCCTCCCCTTGGGGCCATCTAAGCCGCAGCCTTTTCCAGAGGCCTGCTTCTCCAGCAAACTCCCCGGTCGGCGCCTGAGCACTTGATACTTTTTTTTTTAAAACAGATGTGTTGTATTTCCATTTATCCATGAACATCCTATATATTTTTTATTACTTTTTTCTATTTTCTCCCTCCTTTTCCCTTCTCTCCTTGTTTTCTTCACCTTCCTGAAGTCATACAGAACTTTTTTGTCAATTACAGTTGACATACAATATTAGTTTCAGGTGTACAGTGTAGTGATCAGACATTTATATACCTTACCAAGCGGTCCCCCAGGAGGCCCAGTCCCCACTTGGTTATGCAGTATTATTCACTAGATTCCCTACGCTGTCCTTTACAGCCCTGTGTTCGTAAAAAGCTAATTCTCTTGTCTGCCTGTGAGCCCTTGCCAGCTTGTGTCACTTGCCGCTTTGGTAATCGTACCTCCTGGGTCTTGATCCAGACTGTCTGGTGTGGGTCGTGGTGGCAGTGGCAGTGATCTTTAGATGTTAGGAACAGGAATAAGGAACGGAATCTTCCCTTTAGGTTGACAGCTATTCATTACTCAGTACTTTGGGAATTTGGTTGTTCAACTCTGCATCCCAGTCACTGTGTCTCATCTGGACCTCCCAGCTGTCCTCTGGGTGGGAGGATCTTACCCGCGACTTTGTCTGATTTCTCACTGAAATCAAAGCACACTGTGCTTTTAACATGGTTACAGAGGGGAGGCATGGAATGTGAGTGCTTTGGCCCTCCATGCTTTGTATGATACAAGCAATTTCCCACTTAAAACTACTCAAATAAACAAATAGTTTCCATTTGGAATATCATGAAACTGGAGCAATTTTATAAAGTCTTATAAAACTGTTATGACTAGTCACATTAACCATTTTATTCCTGACAGATAAAATCTCAGTGATCCATCTATTCCTTAAGCTATAATGCATGTGTGTGTGTAATTATATATATATATATATATATATATATATATATATATATGTATATGTATATTTAGGGCATATAACATATATATAATGCTTGCTCTGATTGTCTTCCTGTTAACCTGGTCACCTGGATGACCCTGCATAACCTGGATCCCTGCCTACTCACTGCTGGCCATCCCATTGGGATGACAAGCATGAGCCAGCAACTGACTGTAGTTCTGGTGGGAGGTAAAAGGAGCAAGGTTGGTCCAGGTGGTGGCCAAGCCACAGATCCACAGATACAAACCATGAGCCCCAGGTTTAAATGGAGTCATTATCGGGAGTCCCAGATGCACAGCTGATTAGAGCAGGACCGTCTTGCTGGAATGGAGATGAGGGCACAGAACCCCAACGACGAGCTGCGCCTCCTCTCTCCCTCCCCCCCCCCCCCCCACCGCTCTCCAGGAGCACAGCCCACAACCCGGTGATCTAACACATCCCCTCTAGACACTGGGAAGCTGAGGCCTAAAAAGGAGTCACACCCTAGGTGAGAGTCGGACCGGGTCACAGAATCACCCTGGTCATGAAGAGCAGCCTAAACAGGACTTCAGAAAAGGAGGTCTCAAGGAGCTAGGCCTTCATCATTTTTTTTTTTCACACGCAAGTGTAAGAGTTATGTTTTTATCTGTGAAGTGAGGAATTCACTTGACAGGGCACTTTTTAAAGAAGCACTTGTTACGCGGACGCTGCTTTGAGGCTCTCAGATTGTGAAGATGCCTACCTCCTGGGGATTAACTCACACCTACACAGGTAGCCAAGAGGCACCCCCCTCCTTTTTTTTCATGGCACTCAGATGTGCAGAGAGAAGGGCTTTTTTTATTTATTTCATTATTTACTCCATCTCCTTGAGGACCCACTTGGCTGGGTAGCTGTTGGGTAATCTAGCCAATCATGTAAACAGCTAAACATTTAGCCTCCTGAATGTCTGGTCTTCAAGAGTTCAACTCCTCCCTGCTACTCCTCTCAAAATTGGCTTCAGGGAAGAACCGTGGTTTCTGTACCTTACGGGTGAGGGGGGAGACAGGCTCCCAGATGGATGGAGACTTGAGCTCCTCACTGGTCTCCCACACGGACAGGCTAGGACTGGTTGTGCTCAGCCTCTGCTGGCATCTCCTGCTTGACTAGCGGCTGAAGGAACAAGTCATCAGGTCTTTGCCTCTGCGCCACCCATCTGCCCAGACCCTGCAGCTGTCCGCCAGCAGACAGCGTCCCAGTACACCACCTCAGGTCCCACGGGAGCCATGAGTCCAGGCCCCCTGGCTTCCTCACCTCACTGGCTGCCCTCTGGACTCTGCCAGGAGTGCTCCGTTTTCCCTGGGAGCCTTCTGATGCGAAAGGAGTCCTTTAGACTTTGCACCCCCCTCTCCACAGACCTCTTCCCATTGCAGGGCCTCCTTGGGGGGCAGAGCTGAGGACACGCATCTGGCTGCCACCTCTCTGCTCCCCTCAGTCACACAGCTCAAGGCCAGGCTTTCTACCACCCTTACTGCTCTGCCGGGCCCTCCCTGAGTTATTCCAGTGGGTCCCTTCTTGATAAAGGACTGAACCAAAGTGGTGTACGGGGATGTGTTAAAGAATTGGGCACCTGAAACCTCTATAATTATAACCAGTGTCACCCCAATACATTAAATTTAAAAACAAAAGAACTTAGTCCTCTTTAGGAAAAACCTGGCTTTCAAAACTGTTGTCTGGCTAAGAAAATCTTGTTCTGGATGTCCGAATCGGCATCTGAACCTCTCCTTTCACACGGCTGCACCGACAGCCGGACTCCGCTCTGCTGCGTAGGCTGCAGGTCCTCGAAGGCAGGCTCTGGAGAGATGGGAGCAGGTGGGAGGTGGGGAGGAGGCTTCCTGGGAGCGGCAGAGAACTGCAGCAAGAGGCTACCATTCTGTGGGGAGAGACGGGCAGCACACAAGGGCACACCCACCCTGGCTTCCTAGCACCCTAAAATCCATGTGTCCCCTTTCTGGGCCACACACCCTACTCAGTGGTACATGTGAAAAAAATGGTGAGTGATGGGACAGATCAAAGAAGTCTGGTTTGTGCTCAGGATTCTGATGAGGGGAACCAGCCTCCATAACCGTCAGACCTTCATGTCACGTGTTTTGAAAGTGACAAACTCGACTAACAAAAAACTCCTTTCACTGTTTTAATCCCTTAAAGCCATACCCCTCTTCCTTATGCAGACATGCCATGCCCTAGTCTTTCCTTTCAAACATGCATGGGAATCTTTTTTTCAGATGTGCATTTTATTGGCTTGTTTGCAAAATATATGCTTGAATTCTACTAACTTATGTTAAGTTTTAATCCCCTATTGTACATAAAAACGATGTTCTAGAAGGTAGAAGATAAGAACTCTTGGGTTATACTTAAATATAAAAGAGAACTCCCCTGCCTTGGACAGATAGCTTGGTTGGTTAGAGCATCATCCCAAAACGCAGAGGTTGCTGGTTCAATCCCCAGTGAGGGCATGTACAGGAATAGATCGATGTACCTGTCTCTCTTTCTCCCTTCCTCTTCTCACTGTTTGATTCCTCCCTAGGTTTGTTTTGCACACAGATCTTGAGTAGTGAGAAGTGGCAATATATGTAGTATGTTACACAACCCTATCCCAATGTATCATGTCATATCTCTATATAATGTCAGGTGGTAATAAGCCAGGAAGAAAAACTATAAGTATAAATGGGAGTGACAAGAAGGTGCTGATTACATTAGGTGGTCACAGAAGGCTTTTCTGAAGTTGTGCTATTTAGGCAAAGACCTGTGGATTGAGAGGCGGTTATCCATGCACCTGTCTATGGTGTCAATGTCTGGGCATAGGGAACAGCTGGTACTGGATGCCTTGTCAGGGCTCATGGTCCTCCCAATGCAGTGGCCTCCCTGACCCTCTGCCAGTTCTCAGCTTATCTGTGTCCTGTTAGGGTCCCCTACATACCACATAGCAGGGAGTGAGGCCCTGAGGTGGGCTTGTTTAAGGAATCAGGAGGGTTCCAGTGTGGTTAGAACATAGTAGATAAGGTCAGAGAGGTAGTAGGCTGATTATGCAGGCCTTCTATGGTAATAACACATTTATTCATCTGTTAATAGATATTTGGGTTGTTTCTACTTTTTGGCTATTATGATTAATGCTGCTGTGAACAGTTGTGTAGAAGGTTTTGTGTGGACATGTATATTCATTTCTTTGGGGTATATGCATAGAAACGAAATTGCTAGGTCATATAGTAAGTCCATTTTAGCTTTTTAAGAACTGCCAGACTTTTCCATAGCCGCTGGACCAGGTTTATGGTCTCACCAGTGCTATCTGAGGGTTCTGTACATCATCCTCACCAACACTTGCTATTGTTTGTCCTTTCAATTATAGCCATGCTAGTGAGAGTGAACTGTAGCATTGTGGTTTTGGTTTGCATTCCCCTAATGACTAATGGTGTTGAACATCTTTTCATGTGTTTATTGGCTATTTGCACATGTTTTTTTGAGAAATGTCTACTCAAATTCTGTGTTCATTTTTTATTTGTCTTTTTAGTATTGAGTTGTAAGATTTTTTTTATATATATGTTCAGGATACAACCTTCTTATCAGACATATGATTTGTAGATCTTTTCATCCGTTTTGTGGATTATCTTTTCACTCTTGATAGTGTCCTTTGAAGCACAAAAGCTTTTTAATTTTGATAAAGTTGAATTTATCTATTTGTTACCTTGTGTGCTTACACTTTTGATATCATACTAAGAGATAATTGCCTAATCCAAAGTCATAAAATTTTGCATTTTCTTCTAAGAGTTTTATACTTTCCCTAGGAATTTTGCAAATATATATGTATGTATTTTTTTTTTTTGAGAGAGGGAAAGACAAGAAGGGAGAGGGATGAGAAGCATCAACTCATAGTTGCATCACCTTACTTATTACATTGATTGCTGTCTCACGTACCTTGAAGAGGGGGCTCCAGCTGAGCCAGTGACCCCTTGCTCAAGCCAGCGACCACGGTGTCATGTCTATGAGCCCACGCTCAAGCCAGCTACCTCAGGTTTCGAACCTGGGTCCTCCGTGTCCCAAGCCAACACTCTGTCTACTACAGCACTACCTGATCAGGCGTACTTTTGCTTTTAAACAGCATCATTTGGTGCCTTTTACCTTAAGTTAATGTTGTATGCTTTATTTTATTGCTCCACAAAAAGAATAAGCCAATGTCCCTTATTTGAAAAATAAACCAAACCTCATTCTAACTATAAATTCAAGTGATCAAAAACAAAAGTTTTTATAATACTGTTTGTTCTACATAAAAATTTCACTCTGGCTTCTAGTATCTTCTTTCTCATTTCCTGATAACTAAAAATTGTGCACTGTTTGCTCGTTTAATTTCTTTTACAAAAAATTTTAAGTAAATAAAATTTGACAAATTTTTATTTATAAATTAAATAGCCGATGTAAATTTATTTTGATGCTCATTCAATGTGTTCTTAATTAAATTAAGATTATATTAATATTACAAGAAAATATTTCAAAATATTTACTCAGAGAAAACTTTACAAGCATCTTTTTATAAATCAATTTACATATTATTTATAATATAGGTATGTTCAAAATATATGCATGTCTTTTCCAAGTAGTCATTGGAGCAGATCCCCAAGGAATTGCTAAGCAACATTTTTTTATTCCTTTTTCAATTTTTATATAATCTAGAAATTACGATATTTATTTTTTTTTTTTATTATTTTTTTTCTGAAGCTGGAAACGGGGGGAGACAGTCAGACAGACTCCCGCATGTGCCCGACCGGGATCCACCCAGCACGCCCACCAGGGGCGAAGCTTTGCCCACCAGGGGGCGATGCTCTGCCCCTCCAGGGGGTCTCTCTGCCGCGACCAGAGCCACTCTAGTGCCTGGGGCAGAGGCCAAGGAGCCATCCCCAGCGCCCGGGCCATCTTTGCTCCAATGGAGCCTTGGCTGCGGGAGGGGAAGAGAGAGACAGAGAGGAAGGAGGGGGGGTGGAGAAGCAAATGGGCGCTTCTCCTATGTGCCCTGGCCAGGAATCGAACCCCGGTCCCCTGCACACCAGGCCGACGCTCTACCGCTGAGCCAACCGGCCAGGGCCTAGAAACTACGATATTTATTTTTTTAACAAAAGTTTCACCTATCCTTTTTAGCAAGCATTGCAACACAGACAAGCAAAAAAAAAAAAAAAAAAAAAAAGATATATAATCTTCTGAAATCCTGCCATCTTGACATAGCCTTTCTTAGTGAGAAAGTGAGTCGCATTTTCACTTGAGAAAACTCTTCAGCCTCAAAGCCCCGGGAATGAAGAACAGCGTCTTCAGCTGATTGGTTTATTACAGAACGCTTTTAGATCCTTGATGTTTTGTTCCTTAAAACTGAACTCATTGCCACTATTTTTCATTGCAGATTCCATTCCTTCTTGCTCTTTATGGGACACCCACCGTATGCAATTCGAGAAGTGAACATAAACAAGTTCTGCAGGATCATTAGTGAATTTGCGTTGGAGTATCGCACCACCAGGGAGAGGGTCTTGCAGCAGAAACAGAAGCGGGCCAACCACAGGGAGAGGAATAAAACCAGAGGGAAGATGATCACTGATGTAAGTTTCAAGAAATCGGCTTGCTTATTTATTTATTTATTTTCTTTGGTGATAGAGACAGAGAGAGGAACAGACAGGGACAGACAGACAGGAAAGGAGAGAGATAAGAAGCATCAATTCTTTGTTACGGCACCTTAGTTGTTCGTTGATTACTTTCTCATATGTGCCTTGACTGGGAGGCTACAGCAGACCAAGTGACCCCTTGTTTAAGCCAGCAACCTTGGGCTCAAGCTGGTGAGCATTGCTCAAACCAGATGAGCCTATGCTTAAGCTGGTGACCTTGGGGATTTCAAACCTGGGTCCTCCATGTCCCAGTTTGACACTCTATCCACTGCGCCACTGCCTGGTCAGGTGAAATAAGCTTATTTATGTCTTTTATTTTGAAAGTACAATCAACCACAAAATGCCCCACAGTTTGGGGACTGTGCTTTTCCTTTTTTCTTTCTTTCTTTCTTTCCTTTTTTTTTTTTTTTTTAATTTGAGCCCTGGCCAGTTGGCTCATTGGTAGAGCATTGGCCCAGCATATGGATGTCCTAAGTTTGATTCTGGTCAGGGCACCATTTGCTTCTTCACCCCTTCCTCTCTCCCTTCTCTCTCTTTATCTCTCTCTTTCCCTCCTGCAGCCATGGCTCAATTTAAGCAAGTTGGCCCTGGGTGCTGAGTGTGGCTCCATGGCTTCGCCTCAGGCACTAAAATAGCTTGGTTGCTGAGCAACAGAGCAACAGCCCCAGATGGGCAGAGCATCTCCTGGTAGGAGGTTTGCTGGGTGGATTCCAGTTGGGATGCATGAGGGAGTCTGTCTCTCTGCCTCCTTGCTTCTCACTTAAGAAAAAAAATATCTGCTATATAATGAATGAGGAACTAGGACATATAAGTTAAGAATGTGTGGCTGGCCCTGGTCAGTTGGCTCAGTGGTAGAGTGTCAGCCTGGCTTGCAGGAGTCCTGGGTTCGATTCCCGGCCAGGGCACACAGGAGAAGCGCCCATCTGCTTATCCACCCCTCCCCCTCACCTTCCTCTCTGTCTCTCTCTTCCCCTCCTGCAGCCAAGGCTCCATTGGAGTAAAGTTGGTCCGGGCACTGAGGATGGCTCTGTGGCCTCTGCCTCAGGCGCTAGAATGGCTCTGGTTGCAACAGAGTGATGCCCCAGATGGGCAGAGCATAGAGCATCGCCCCCTGGTGGGTGTGCCGGGTGGATCCCGGTCAGGCACATGTGGGAGTCTGTCTGACTGCCTCCCTGTTTCCAACTTCAGAAAATAAAAAAATAAAAAAATAAAAAAGAATGTGTGGCTGGAGAAGGAACTTGTAACCCATGTGTGTGTGGGGGGGGGTTGTATAGTGCTGGTGACATTAAATGCTAGTTTTCATTTTCACCTTCTGTGATGGAAGACAATAACACTTATCAGAAGACAAATGTACTGATTTAGGAATTGATTCAGGATTTTAAACATCATAATGATGCTGTATAACCAATCAGTTGACACATGGATCACCCATCAAGTCATCTGAATAGAGAAATAATTGATGTGCTTGCTCAAAGGTGCACTCGGATGGGCTCTTGGCAGTCCCTTGAGTCAGAGGCTATCAGGATGGGACATGATCCCAGAAGATAGTGCACGGAGCAGGAGAGCCCTGTGGGGGACCCTGCACACTTACCTGTTTCACTACTGGGTTTTTCCTCCATCTCTCCCACCTCATCCCTGAGCCCACTGGGCCGTGGGTGTAGGGAGTTCTCAGATGGTAGGTGCTTATAAGTGGAGAAAGGATACGTGAAGATGCCAGAGACAAAGATACACAGTACAGGTGTCTCCTTCTGACGTGCCTTTGTGAAACTGATTCCACCTGTATGTATGTCGAGAAGCACGTTGGCTCTCAGTTTACCCATTCCCAAGAAATGGAATAGATAAATGATTAAGCCAATATCCTTTGCATGCCTCAGCTGTACTCAAGTCGGGCTGATTTCTTTGGGAAGGGATAAAATCAATTAAGAAGACTTCATCGAGGCTGCTGTCTGTGCTCAGAAGGGTGTTCATGTTATAGGAAAACAGGACACATGATTACTGTCCACATTCTTAAGAGGTCTGACCTTTTCATGAAGACCCAGATACATTATCTTAGTGCTTTAAAATAATTGAGGTAAAGTAAGGACTGATCCCCTTACCATCTACTCCCACACAGACCCCTTGTTTCCTTGGAATTTTCTGGACCCTTAGAGAGTGCTCAGACCGCTTTTCTGCAGGAGACGCCCTTGGTACAGTCCCTTGGCATTCCAGAGGCCATCCTGGCGTCTCCCGTCTCCTCCCAGGCAGTCTTGGCTCAATAGAATCTTTCTCCAGCTGGATGACAGCAGCACTGGGAGCAAACGGAATGCACCTGGGCAAACTAGGTCCCACATTTCATGCCACAATATTCCGTATTATTTTTTAAAGTTGTAAAAGGGGCGCTCACTTCGGCAGCATATATACTAAAAGTTGTAAAAGGGGAGTACTTATTTTTGTGGAAATGAGAAACATTGGAGGGTAAAAAAAAATACAAATCTGATATGCTTGTAGTGATGAAAACACATCAAAATTTCTTGCCAAATTATTTTTTATTTATTTATTTTTTAAAGCATTTTTATGTATTTATTTATTTAGTGACAGAGAGAGTCAGAGAGAGGGACAGACAGGAAGGGAGAGAGATGAGAAGCATCAGTTCTTTGTACCTTAGTTGTTCATTGATTACTTTCCCATATGTGCCTTGACCGGGAGGCTACAGCAGACCGAGTAACCCTTTGTTCGAGCCAGCGACCTTGGGTTCAAGCTGGTGAGCCTTGCTCAAACCAGATGAATCCGTGCTCAAGCTGGCGACCTCGAGGTCTCAAACCTGGGTCCTCCGCATCCCAATCCAACACTCTATGCACTGCGCCACCGCCCAGTCAGGCTCTTGCTAAATTCTTGAGATTTTTTTTTTTTTTTACAGATCTAATTTTGAAATTCTGTCCTTGTCTGACAACTTTTAGCTTTCCTATGTATAAGCAGGGCTAAATTTCTCTAGGGCTTGATTAAAAAGTATTTAAATTCCCATTAACATCTGGATAGTACAGGCTTCCGCAAGGTTTATCCTCAATGTAGGTAGTCCCTATTGTTCATGAGCTAAGTGGCATCACTTGTGTAGAAAGGTTGCCATCTGCTGGAAGATTAGTATATTGTCACTTAAAACTAAGTGTACAGCTTCATGTTTTTCCAACTCTCAGGTAAGCAGGCTTCCAGCGCATGCACAGCACGGGATGGGCATCGATTGAGGGTATAACAGAAGACAAGCTTATCCCCTAAGGATGTCATGATTTGGTTAGAAAACAACACATCACAACCTAAACCACTGAGAACAAAACCAAACAAATAGCTTGAAAATCACAGAGTGCCGGTGTATTAGAGCCGGAAGTGATTTTTAGAGGAAACTGTGCAATAAGTTAATTTTAATATAGATGCCAAATAATGAGGAAGGAAGTGGTACTGGTTAGACAGAGATGCTTTTAGGAAAACCATGATTTTCTAAGACACAGAGAAGTCTGGGTTAAATCTAAGACCCTCTGTTTGTAAAGTCAGCCCAATATCGACTCCCCTGTGTTGGTCTCTCCCCTCCTTTCTCTGTTTCTGAATATGCAAAAGGCTCCTTTTCTTAAGTCCAGGGTCCTCCCGGGGAAGAGCCAGTAAGAAACTCGGTAATTCCTCACGCTTGTGTCCCAGACTGGTTCTCAACAAGACGGTGCCGTAGCCGAGGCAGCCCAAGGCAGTGGTGGCCCTGTCCGCTGTCATGAAGCTCCAAGTGGGCTGCGAGGACACAGGCTTTCCGCGCCAGGACTCCCAGGCAAGGCAGGAGTGATGCTGGGGGAGGCCCGAGCCTCCCCGCAAGCCCGGCCTCCTCTTTTGTGTAAAGGGAATGCTAATTACTTCGGGGATATGCGAGGGCTAGAGATTTTATATGTCAGCATCTTGCTCGTGTGCTAATTGCTGAAAGAAACACCAGACATCCTGGTTAAATAAATAAGTTCTAAGATTTAAAAAAAAAAAAAATAGCACAGCAGGACTGTCATCTCCTGTCACAGTGCCATTTGGCTGGGGGCAGTGTGGAACGTGATGCACTAGAAGCCTGGTGTCATTTTGGCTTCCAGAAATTGAGTCGGTTCTCAAAACCCTTGTGTCTGATGTGCTGGCCCAGCCTCACCAGCTCAGTGGAAACAAACTCAGGTACAATTGAGGCATGTTTAATTTAAAGTTAAGAGATTGATCCAACTTCTGTCCTTAATTTATCTTTAGAAAAGGGGTATTTCCTTTGAAGTTACTTCAGGAAGTTGAGAATTAAAAGGATGGCGTGTCAGTTCTGACAGCCTCCATGAGGGACAGGTGAGATTGTAAAGAGAACTTAATCTCATGCTTCTGAGGAGAGAGTGATGTGATATCCAATCTACTTGGGCAGTTGTTCCTCTTGTCCCGTCTGACCTGTGTGTGGAAGGTTCTCGGAGGTATATATACCTGGCAGCCCAGGCCGGGAGGGGTCCAACATTTGGGACGAGAGGGGAGACAACAGCTGATAGGCAGAGCCAGGCTGATGGAGGCCAGTCACTGACTGAGGCCCTGGTAGCAGGCCGGGTGGTGAGTTCCAGATTGTGGCTGTCTGAGTGGCAGGGAACAGAGCTGGGAGTAAGGTCTGTAGCGGCCGACGAACCAGGCAAGCTGGCCATCGACCTCATGGGCAGCCTTAGGAGATTGACCTGGAGGCCTGCAAGCCCCTTCTGACTTCGTTCAGGATGTAGCTTGGGACTCACGCGTGCAGGGAATTTCCAGACGAGGGCAGGAGGGCTATGTGAGCAGGGCGTGGCAACCTCCAAATCAAGAGGGTGTGCCTGGCTGTGGGGGTCGGTTCTTTTATTTGGAATATGATATGACATGAGATGGTCTCATCTTTGCTGACTTCTGTGCCTTCTAAGAATCTCTTCTATCTCTCCCGTCCTGTCCTGTCCCCTCGGGTAGACTGATGAAGAGGATGAAGTTGAGGTACGACTCTTTATAAACATGAAGAATGCCGTGTTTGACCTTCCTTCTACAGGAGCGCTGTAGAGTCTAACCTAACATGAGCAGCATGAAGTGTCGGCACTGCTCAGTGCTCTAAGCCATGCATGGACGTTTGCTTGTCGGTTTCTGTGTGATCACTAACCTCCTTACATGAGTTCTGGTCATGCTGTGTGCCAACAACTGAGTGGCTAACTGCATTTTCCAAGATATCCCTACATCCCAGGCCCTGTCAAGAGTGACAGCTTCAGTGGACCTCTCTCTACTGCTAGAAAAGCAGGCAGAGAATTTTCCCTCCAGCTCTGTCTGAGCAGGAGTAAGGCCGGTAGACCATACTTGGCAACACAAATATGAGAAATGGACTCTCGAATAACCACAAAAGACCCCTAAAACCAAAGAGGAAGCGAGGTAGTGGCCATGTGCCAGACCATAGAAGTGACCAGCTGTGGGCAGCCTCTGACTTATGCCCATTTCCTCTCCTGGCACACCACTGCGTCTGGTGGGATTAGTGTGTGAGGCATGGGATGGCAGGGGCTCCTCCTCCTGGTCCTGGTGCAGAGGTCAGGACCAGAGTCCAAGTCTGAGCTGACTGGCTCTGGAAGACGCGGAGGGAACAGTACAGATGTACAGACCACAGCTGTGTCCTGGGCTCCCTGTTGCCATGACCGGGACACTGGATGCATAGAGGTGGCCTGGGATCCGTGGAGCTCCTCTTGTAAACGTGGATCTGACTCTCTCTGTTTCTTCGAGAGGTCGGGCACTGTGTGATATGGCCCAAATGACCTAGTATACCTCCTGTAATATATCTATGTCCTGAATCTTTGTTCAGCTGGAATTAGAGAATACTGTATACATGTAAAGCTTGTTAAAACAACTAGTAAGTTTCAGCATGAATTTCTGAGTCATGCTCTGATCTGGTCCCTGAAACCAACCCCCTAGGGGCCTTTGGCAAGTCACTTAACCTTGCAGGGTCTCAGTTTCCTTCTCTGTAAAGTGAGGTGGGTCTGGATATGGAAAAGCTCTTCCCAGCTCTTACTCTTGTGTAATGTTGTGACCAAATCCCACTTTTAAAATTCTGCTGTCATAAGTGATATATAAGAAAATGTTAACTGCTTTCTGACACTAAAGTTAAAAAACTTAAAAGCTTACTATATTTAATTAACACAGCCTATTTTGACTCTCATATGAGGGCTGTGGCGTGAGAAACGGGTTGGGTTTCTGAGTTCTTCACCGAGGTGATCCAGCCGCCCCTGCAGGCCCCCCGCGGAGGGAGTTTGCAGCCGGCCAGGAGACCTGCTAAGCGGAGGGATGGGTGTGGTCCCGCTGGAACCAGGGCTTTTCTTTCTGATAAAAGAACTTTCTGTGGACACAGATGTTTTGTCACTAGCTCATCCACAACCTCAGACTATCATAACAGATGTGTCTGCAGAATGCACACAAGCCAAAAAACACAGAGGAAGACAGACGAGGTTTCCCTCAACTCAATGTTTTATAAGCTTGAGTTGGCTTTTGGGAAGTCAACTGACGCCCTCCCCCTCCTTTGGTCTTGCAGTCCGGCAAATTCTCCGGCAGTTCTCCAGCACCTTCGAGCCAACCACAGGGCCTGAGCTATGCTGAGGACGCCGCTGAGCACGAGAACATGAAGGCTGTGCTGAAAACCTCGTCCCCGGCTGTGGAGGACACCACCCCGGTGCTGGGCGTCCGCGCGCGCAGCCGAGTGAGCCGAGGTACCTCCGGGCTGGGCAGGGCCCGACTTTGCAGTTAGCCACCCCATGGGGGCCCGGTCCCATCCCAGGATATAGATTACTGTGCCCAGGCAGTGGCTTCTATGGGCAGTCAGCTCCCCAGTGCTGATGTAACCACACTTTTCTTTACTCACCTCTGTGCCCACCTTCCACAGCTTCATCTCAGAAACAGACAGTCCCAAAAATATAACTTAATTCACACAAGAGGAATTATTGTTGTGAATGAATCCTCCTAGGTTAAATCAGGGATCAGCAAATACAGCCCCAAGGCCAAGTTTGGCTGGCCATGTGTTTTGTAAATAAGGACTTATTGAACACAGCCACCCCTACTTGTTTGTGTGTTATCTGTGGTGCTTTCCCTCTGTGGTGACAGAGCTGTGTGGCTATGACAGAGACTGCAGGGACCATAGAACCTCAAGTTTAAATACCTGGCTCTCTACATCAAAAGATTGCTGACCCCTAGACAAAAGCACTGTCCTTGTCTGCCTACTTAAACCCTGAAAGGCAGACAGGAAACTAAAACTTCAAGATAGTAAAAACAGATAAGTATATCCAGATTGGTTTCGTAAGTTGAAAGGGACTTATTTTAATTAAGAATTAAGATGCAGTTTTTGCCTGACCAGATGGTATTGTTCAGTGGATAGTATTGACCTGGTGTGCTGAGGTCCCAGGTTCGAAACCCCAAGGTCGCTGGCTTGAGTGCAGGCTCACCAGCTTGAGTGCAGAGTCGCTGGCTTGAGCTCAAGATTGCTGGCTTGAGCAAGGGGTCATTGGCTCGGCTAGGGCCCCCCCAGCCCCCATCAAGGCATACAGGATAGGCAACCAATGAACAACTAAAATGCCACAACTAAGAGTTGATTCTTTTCATCACTTTTCCTTCTTGTCTTTCTGTTTCTCTGACTCTCTCAATAATAATAATAATAATAACAACAATAATAAATTAATTAAGTTCAGTTTTCTTCTGAGAATGCTGATTTATGGCTCCCTGGTTTAGTTTGACTCAACACTGGCCTTCCTAAGTTACTTCACTGACCGCAGGATATGGCCGCATCATCTGTCCTGTTGTTTGAGGACCTCTGTGGTCTGGGCCTATCCTGTCTCTCAAATTTGGGGCTCACTCACCCCCACATGGTGGACATGCTCTGTGTCTCCCTGAGCCACCATGTTGCTCCTGCTGTCCCCTTCTCAGTCTATCCAGGCCCCATGCATCTCCCGGAGTCCACCTCCTCCCTGCTCCCGGAGTCTACCTCCTCCCTGCTCCCTGAGTCCACCTCCTCCCTGCCCTCTGAGTCCACCTCCTCCCTGCTCCCTGAGTCCACCTCCTCCCTGCTCCCGGAGTCTACCGCCTCCCTGCTCCCGGAGTCCACCTCCTCCCTGCCCCCTGAGTCCACCTCCTCCCTGCCCCCTGAGTCCACCTCCTCCCTGCTCCCTGAGTCCACCTCCTCCCTGCTCCCGGAGTCTACCGCCTCCCTGCCCCCTGAGTCCACCTCCTCCCTGCCCCCTGAGTCCACCGCCTCCCTGCTCCCGGAGTCCACCGCCTCCCTGCTCCCTGACTTGCAGGTCACTCTTTGTCTCTAGGCTTCGGTCTTGGCCCTTTAACAGGGCTTTTACTTTGATATGCAGCTTAGAGTACGCCAGAAGAGGGTCTATCTCCACTCACCCTGGCCCCACTTAAGACACAGATGACAATTAGAAAAGTATTACATCTTACTGTCTATAAAAGGCCTCCATTGCTCAGAACAGCCGAGAAATGACAGGTTAGAAAGTATGTAAACAAGGAGGACTACAAGAGAAGAAAATGGGGAAAGTTAGAAGGTGAAGAAAATAACTATCATTAAATGCTGAGCAGGAGAGACTGTCAGTCTAGACCAGGGGTAGTCAACCTTTTTATACCTACCGCCCCCTTTTGTATCTCTGTTAGTAGTAACATTTTTTAACCGCCCACCAGTTCCACAGTAAGGGTGATTTATAAAGTAGGGAAGTAACTTTACTTTATAAAATTTATAAAGCAGAGTTACAGCAAGTTAAAGCATGTAATAATAATTACTTACCAAGTACTTTATGTCGAATTTTTGCTAAGTTTGGTGGAATAAATCTTTATAAAACAACTTACTATAGTTAAATCTATCTTTTTATTTGTACTTTGGTTGCTCTGCTACCGCCCACCATGAAAGCTAGAACGCCCACTAGTGGTCAGTAAGGACCAGGTTGACTACCAGTGGTCTAGATGAAGCATAAAACAAGGATAAGAATAAAATAAAACAGCTTTGCAATGTTATGGGTTTGAGGGAATGGAACCATTTATACCCTGTGGTACTCAGAAAAGCCTCCGACACCCCAGGCATGGGGCTCTCTGTGCTTGGCAGCTCTTGCAGAATTTGTGTGCTGGACTGAACATGGCCACCAGGAAGACCAAGGAGAACATTAAGACCTGCATGGGGGTGACCCCAGACACCAGGGGTCTTGAGCCCTGTGCCTTGCAGGAAGCCAGCAAAGCGGGGTGAAAGCCATCAGGGAGATGAAGTCCAGTATCTTTACTGGAACATACAGGTTGTGCTAATTATTTTTAATAACTGTTTCTGACTTGAAAGGACAAAGAGAAGAAGATTTTTTTTCTGGGTTTATACAAAATAGGTTCATCTTCATGAGCTGATGAAAGGGATTAGGAAGGAGGGCTGTTCGGTCTCTCTGCACAGAGATGGCTGTTTCCAGGGGCACGTAGTTGGGAGTGGCAAGCGGCCAGTCCTGCTACCACAGCTAGACAACACCAAAGCTCTCTTTTAAAAGGCATCTGAGAGCTGAGAAAGGAAAGAGGAGTACGCAAACCAGAATCCCAGGGGAGCCGAGATGCCGCTCTAGGAGCACTTGCCATGTCCAGGCACAGGCTGTGCGTGGGGCTCGCCCCGAGCAGAGTGGTTCTGATGGTACAGAGAGCCACTTGCCATGTCCAGGCACAGGCTCTGTGTGGGGCTCGCCCTGAGCAGAGTGGTTCTAATGGTACAGAGAGCCGGCAGGACTCCCGTAGCCGTGGGAGCTGCCGTAAGGGGCCGCACGGTGGAGGAGCTCCAGACGCAGGCAGCTTTCTCCAAGAGGCTTCTGCTGAGCGCTGGGCAGCACGGGAGGCAGGGGCTGGGCTAGGAAGGCTGAAGGAAGCCGCCTGCAACCTTGAAGTTCTGAGGAAATAAGCAACAGTACTCACCTTCAACATATGCATACAGCTATATCAAGACAGAGGTGGGCTGAATCTGCCCCCCCCCCAAATGCTGTCTGGCCCCAGCACTGCACAGTATTTTACTGTGTCTGCCCAACAGAAAAAGGTGAAGCCTGAGGGGAAATGACACCAACTGTAGTCTCCTTTTTTTGTGTGTGTGACAGAGAGACAGAGAGGGGGATAGATAGGAACAGATAGACAGGAAGGGAGAGAGAGAGAAGCATCAATTTTTCATTGCGGCTCCTTAGTCTCCTTAGTTGTTCATTGATTGCCTTCTCATATGTGCTTTGATGAGGAGGGGCTACAGCAGAGCAGATGACCCCTTGCTCAAGCCAGTGACCTTGGGCTTAAAGCCAGCAACCTTTGGGCTCAAGCCAGCAACCATGGAGTCATGTCTATGATCCCACGCTCAAGCCAGCAACCCCATGCTCAAACTGGTGAGCCTGTACTCAAGCCATCGACCTCAGGGTTTTGAACCTGGGTCCTCTGTGTCCCAGTCCAATGCTCTATCCACTGTGCCACCACCTGGTCAAGCTTCTCATTCTTTTATTTACAAAGTCCAGTTAAAATTGTGAGCCAAGAGAAGAATGTGAAAATGTGACTGATAATATTGACAGATCCACTGGTGATCTAGGTGTTGAAAAGTTTCACCATTTTAAATGTTAAAGGCAGTAAAGGAAAATATAGACAAATTGGGTAATTCCGACAGACAGTTAAAATTTATAAAAAGAATCAAATGGTGGACCTTCTGGAACTGAAAAAGAAAATATCTGAAATAAGTAACTCATTGGATGGGTTTAAAGGCAGACTGGTCCCAGCAAAAGAAAGGGTTTGTGAATCCAAAGATAGATTAATAGAAAATGTAAAACTGAAGCAATCCAAGGAAAAGAAATACTAAGAAAACCTATGGAGGCATCCCATGGACTAAAAGCTCAAACTAAAGATAAAGATAAAATCTGTAAAATAGCCAAGCGTAGAAGTTAACAGACAGTGAAAGACAAGAACACAACTGTGTGCAAAGTGTTACAACGGAAGTGCCCCAAGTGCAGGTGTGTGTGAGGTCAGAGCCTGGAGGGCAGGGGTCACAGCGGTGCCCCTGGCCCTGTGGTGGGGACGGTGGGCACTCAGACCCGTCAGGCTCAAGCTCCCGGCTCGGCCCCGTCCCTGCTGCAGGAGCAGGGCTGTGTGTCGTCTTTGGTGCTTTCCTTCTCTCTGAGATCATCGCTCTCCCTGTTTAATTCGTCAGGATCCACCAGCTCATGGACTATGGGAACCGATGACTCGCCAAATGTCACGGATGATGCAGCTGATGAGATCATGGACCGCATCGTCAAGTCGGCCACCCAAGTGCCCAGTCAGCGAGCGGTGCCCCGGGAGCGGAAACGGTCGCGGGCTAACCGGAAATCTTGTAAGTGCCTTTGAGTTGGGGTGAGAGGCTCACTGCGCAGGTACCTGTCCTCCGGTTCTGTATGACCGGGAAGGGCAGAGACTCAGGGGGGCTCCGGTGCGTTGTCAGTAGTGCCTGGAGGGCCCACCGGTGTTCGTCAGCTGAAGGTGTCATACTTGGCAGTCAGTGTGGGCGTTTTGGAGAAGCAGTGCTGCAGTCTCCCCTGCCCAGCATTTGTCGTTTCTGTCCAGAACTCCTTCAATTCACTCTTTGTTCCTACAAAGGTCTGAAAGGCCCTTCCATGTGCTGGGCACGCAGGGGTGGGCTCAGGGCAGCCCACTGCCAAGCACAGACCTGCATGTTTTGTAGAGGCTGTATTTCTCCCCTCCCCCAGCCTCAGGGGCCACTTTCTGAGCTCGAGGTGGTTCCCCCAGGGCTTTGCTGCTGCCTGTGAACACGCTCAAGGTGAAAACCAGGGATTTCATGGTCATTCGGATGCTTAAAATATTTAACGGTAGCCTAAGCTGACCAATGTTTTCGCTTTTTTCCTACCAAAGGATGCTTAAAATATTTAATGTTAGCCTAGGCTGACCAATGTTTTTGCTTTTCTTTTTCTATCAAATGAGGATTCAACGGAATCAGAGCAACTGCCTTCTCCTTTAGTTGGAGCCTGACCCCTGCCCCTGCCCTGAGTGCTGGGTGTAGCGTTGCCTCTGTAGACACCGTGCCAGGGTTCTCCTGAGTCCTTTGATAGCACTTGCATTTGCTGTGTCCCTTGCATGTGTCAAGAGAAAGCTCAGCCCGCAAGCTTTGGTCACACAGTGGCAGCTTGAGTCTTGACTGGCTCTGTTTCCTGGAATAAAGGGTGATGAGTAGGGAAGGGATTTATGTTCTTACAAGAAGGAGGGCTGATTGCCTCCCCATGTCCTGACTCCCAAAAGTGACAGGAGAGTGAGTCCAAGTAGGCAAGGAGTTCAGTCAGACTCGGAGAGCTCCCAGTGGTGCCAACCTTCAGGGTCACACAGGCTGTGATTGGGTTTGAGCTGCGTACATTGGACCCCAGGATTTTGTGTGACCCATCGGCACACTTGTTTCTAGGGTAAAGGACACCAAACCAAATTGCTGCCGACTCTTGGACACTGTTCATTTTATACGGTCTGCTTTCATTTCTGATGGAGACTTCTTCCCAGACAGGAAAGTGGCATGTGACATCTGCACCGGAGAGAAGCAGGGCTTCTCAACCTCCAGAGCTGGGGGCGGTGGGGGGGGAGACAGTTTTCATTTAGCACGACGGGCAGCTGACGGTCTGTGTTTGCCACGCTCCTGGATGAGGTCAGTGCTGCTGGTCCTGGGTCCACTCTGAGTGACAAGGCTCCTGAGCTGTGGCTCTCAGCAGTGGCTGCACCTCAGAACCTTCTGCCAAGTGTTGAACGCTGCAGGTGTCTGAAAGCACCCAGGCCAGCCACTTCAGAGCCTCTTGGAGCCCCGCCCTGCCCCTTGGGCGATGAGTGGCAGGAGGAGGAGGAGGAGGGCTTTCCCTCCACCCTGCCCCTTGGGTGATGAGTGGCAGGAGGAGGAGGAGGGCTCTCCCTCCACCCTGCCCCTTGGGTGATGAGCGGCAGGAGGAGGAGGAGGGCTTCCCCTCCACTGTGTGTGTCCCTGCCACACTCTCGCCATTTTTTTTAAATGGAAAACTATCACTGAGGGAGACATCTTCAGGAATATATCTGTGGGCTCCAGCATCAATATCTAAGGCCTTTACGTCTATTCTTCCCAGCACTTTGCTATGTCCTGGTGCTGCGGTGAAGTCTTTGCCAGTCTCCTAGTGAACCAGTGTAAGAACTTGGCTATGGGCTTGCTACTCAGACACTAGGGCATCTCCTGGAGGCTGGTTAGAAACATATCCATGAGGACCCCCAGCACAACTGATTCAGAATCTGCATTTAACAAGATGTCCAGGTGACGCATGGGCACAGTGAGGTGCAGCAGCCCTCGATGTGAGGCCTGGGTGGAACTGTGGGGCCTCAGGGGTGCACATCTTCCACGGCAAACTCCTCTCCTGGGACATGGGGCTCGTCCGCACTCCCCACCCTGCGTGCTGCCACTCGGGGCTCCAGGCCAGTGTGGCACTTCTCTTCCTGCGTGGCTGAAGGGGTGAAAGGTCATTTCCTTGGGGTTTTAGCTGACTTTTTCTTGCATACTAGGAAGGCTGAGTTGAGTCTCTTCCATTTGTATCTCTTTTGTGGATGGCTTGTCCATATAGTGTGTCTGTGTTTCTCTTGCTATTTTTCATAAGAAATCTTTTTCTAAAATAGATTTATTTAATGAAGCTTATGAAAGGCTTTTGGAGATCTTCAGTAGATTATCTTCAGTGTTTGCCCTTTATTGCCTTCCTGTTAGTTATTTCAATAAACCGGAAACCAGATGGTAGAAACCCTGTACCCAGTCACCCCTGGTCTTGCTACAGTGTGGAACCTCAGCGCAAGAATCACTCCTGGGAGAACCTTGGAAAAGCATATGGGGGTGGGGGTGGGAGGAAGAAACAAAGGGAAAGGGGGTAGAGAAAGGATGCCAGGCCAGGGAGTGCCCTCACCGAGGTGGGCAGGGTTGGGCCAGGCACGTCAGAAAAAGAGACTGCATGAGACAGTGGCCTGGCCAGTCCCAGAGTCCCAGGGAACGCACTCCTGCAGGTTGCACGCCTGCATTGGCAGAGAGTGTTGGCCCTGCCCTCTGGTCTAGAGAACCAGATTCTTACAGAAACACATAATGTCACTGGGACAATCACACAGCCATAATTAATTTTCCTCTTCAATCTGGCCAGAGAGATATTTTGCCTGTTTTTGTTGTTGACATAAAATAATATCCTTTGGTATCGTTTCCATTCCAATCTTATGCAAAACAGCCGTCTATTCTTTTTATTTAGCCAAACGCATTTCATCCTGTGATGCAGTTACTGCAACAAGAATAGCACTGTCTGTATGTAAATGTTGATCTGTAACAGGTTTAATTTATTAGTAATTGCACAATCCACAGAAATTTAAGACAGAGAAAGTTACTTTGATTTCCATTTAAAGGGGTGATAAACTCCAGCTTTTCACAAGCGCTTAAAGGAATAAGAAAAGAAATAATTTACAAAATCAACATGAAGTTTTGCCTTTTGGGTCCCTCCGCAAAACCACACTGAGTTTTATTTGATGGTTTAATGGGGGCAATGAGGCAAGTGGGTAATGAGTAACTGACATATTTGGGCTATAACTCATTTGGCCAAAGACAGTAACAGTCCAGCTATTGCAGAAAACTAAACAGAATCCATCCCATAACCTAGAAATTTATGACCTGCCAGCCACTTGAGGATCCTCTGAACAAATTAAATGTCTGCTTTCCTGTTCGGTGCTGGTGGCCAGGCCACACCAAATGTCTTGCTCAAGCCTGACAAATGTAGTCACTTGAGACACACCAGGGGCATCTTTATCGATTTGCAGGTTCCCATGGCTCAGTTCTGTTGCTTTTCCAGCTGGTGCTATCAGGGTCTCATTATATAAAACATTTCGAGTTGTCCACTTGAGTTCTAGCCTGTGCAGCGGTTGATCCAACACACCTCGTGTGTTCCCCAGAGTCTAGCCAAGACTTGCCAATCGGCCGCTGCGTCTGACCGAGGGAGAACGTTCTCTGAGCTTTTTGGTTTTGTTTTGTTTTTCTGCTTTTGTTTTTCTTTTCATCATATTGGGTCAGGTATTTTGTCCCAGAGCTGTTTGTTCTTTTAGGCCTCGTGGATGTTGGCCTTCCCTAGAAAACCCTGAAGCTAACTGGCCCTTGAGGCATCATTATGGGTGTAATTCTGCGGGATGGGCCCTCGTGCCTGGGTGCAGAGGGGGCCCCTCCCCAGGGCTCTTTTCTCCTGGACCCATCTTGAGAAGAGGGTCTCCACCCAGCTGGCTGCCTGCATGTGGCCACTAGCCCGGAAGGTCATGGAACAGAGCGGGGACTAGGGACTCAGCGCTGCCTTCTCTCTGTTACCAGGGGCGTGCCAAGGTTGAGAGAGGCAGGTGCCCCTCTCTGCTGAGTTCCCTCCAAGGGAGAGTCTGGGCCCCGCCTGTGATAATGACCATGGAATTGTGGGCTCACAGCTATATTTCTCTAAAGATGTGACCACTTTGATGTGACCTGCACGTAATCAACTAATCTCTTAGTGAAGTAGTATCATAAGGTTGGATACCCTTACAAGAACAGCTTCTCGGTGGGCAGAGCCAGGGGTGCAGTTCCAGGGCCTGCTGGGAACGGAACGCAGAGAACTCAGACTTTACGTCCTCCCCTCACACATGACCCCCCACCCCCCGCACAGTGTGCCTCTTGTGAGGTCCCCGTTCGGTCCTCTCACAGGGCACCAGGCATAGTAAACGTTGATTTGCTATAACTAAAACCTCATCTCTGCTGTAGAATATTGAGGAATGTAGCCATCCTATCTAAGAAGTAAACTTTCATGGAGAAAGAGAATGATTGAATCTGAGCAGTTATTGAATCTGTTTTGGAAAAAAAACATGATTTATGCCTCACAAAATATGAGATTCAACCCTAGATCTAATCAGTACACAGTTTAGTTGTCTCTACTTTTCCAAAGTGGTATTTGAAAATACGAGGAATTTTCCCACTAACCTCATTTTTAAAAAATTCTTCTGCATTTTATTTAAATAGTTCTTCCTTACTTACCATGAACCAATTTCATATTTATATAAAATTTATATTTATAGGGCAAGATAACAGTGCCAATAGGCCAGAGGCCTTAAAATTACTGCTCTTGCGATAAGTAAAGTAAGATGTTGGCAAGAACTAACGTTTCCTCCATCCAACTTCTGTCTTCTCAACAACAGTGTCGTTACTGTTTACTCAGCACCCAATCATTCTTTGAACTCACTAAAGCTGGTCTGATCCCTCCACTGAAGACGGCTGAGGGTGCCCACACACGTGTGCAGGGCACAGAACAGGAGAGCAAATAGGACAAGTCCACGTGAGAACCAGGTGCCGGGCTGAGAGTCGGTAGCTCTTGAGGGTGGCTGAGGGCCTGAGTGAGTTGTGCCTCCGGCTGCAGGAGTGGAGGGGCCAGAACAGGAGGGAGCTGACAGCGGCTCTCTGGTTCTCTGGGACCTACTTTAAGCCTGTAGTGGGTTTTGAGGTGTTTTCCCTGGAAAAGGAAGAAGGGAAGTGAGGAAGGCCTTTGCAGCCTCTGCTCTGCATGGGGAGGGCCCTGCAGGCAGGGGTATGTGGAGGCAGGAGAGGGGCTCGGAAGGGGGAAAGTGGGGAAGGGAATAGAGGAAGGACCTGCTTAGAGTCTAGGAAGGAGGGAGAAAAATGAGGTCCAAACCAGAGCAGAAGCTATCAAAACTGTACACAAACCCCGAATCATCAGGGCCCTGGAAGCAGGTCCAGAGCAGGGGTGTGCAGACCTGGCTTCCGAGCCCAGGGGTAGGAGCAGCCCGGTGCCCCGAGCCCCGAGCCCCGAGCCCCGAGCAGGGCCGGGTGGAGGCCGAGACTCCAGGGTGGCAGGGAGCTGAGGGAGGTGCCTGACAGTTGGGGAGCCAATGGGGGAAGAGTTTGGAAGTGTCTCACGGAGTGAATGGCCTTCTGGTAGTTTTCTTTTCAGCCCATTCGCCTCCCCCTTACTGGAAACAGCACATTGAAAGGAGGCTGGCTCGGGTGTTCTTCACCATGTCTGTCTGGGTGCCAGGCACCCGTTTGGCCCAGAGAGGAGGGAGAATCAGTAGAAAGAGGAACCTGAGAGCCTGTCCTTCCTCCTCCGAGAGCTGTTCTGAGGACAGACCAGGGGTCCCCGTCCGGGGGCTCTGGGAGGTGCCGAGCGCCTCGCCGAGAGAAGGCTGTGGTGTTCCTGTTGCCTTTGCTGCCAAGTCCAACATCAGTTTCAAAGCTCAGGAATTCACAGATCAGAGAAGGACTGGGTCCTCCATGAATTACTTGTCCTCACTGAACCCCAGTCTTCTTCGATACAGTGAGGGCAGTCGTGCCAACCTCCAGGGGCAGTTGTGAGGTTTAAGTGAGGCACCTGTGGCGGGTTCCCACTGCCCTCTCTCTTTTCCATGCTCTGTGATATTGCTGCTCAAAGCTCCCAAACCTGGTGGCAATACAAAGCTGCCTGCAGGTGCTTGGGGGCTGTTGTGTACAAGTCGCAAGAAAGTCTGTGCCCAGAAACAACACCTCCCCAGTCGGCACTCTGCCACCTCGCCCACCTCATTCCCTGCGGGCCCCTGTCCACGCCACGTGGCCTGCTCTGATTGGTAGCCCAGACCCGTCCTCACCTCTCCTTTTATCCCCAGGAGATGCTGGTGTCATGGGCCTGCACCTGTGCGCCAGAGGCTGCATGGTCAGCGTGGCACTTGTCTAGTACTGTTGTGACACCCCGAGGAGAACGGAAGAGCTGGACCGCATTGGAAAGGGGGAAGGCTGTTCTGTCTGGTGCAGCGCTTGAAATGGTGCTGGAAACTCGAGTCTGTGGGCCCAGAGCCGCCTTCTTTCTTACTGCAGACTTCCCAAGTTGATGTCGGTTCTCCCAGAGATCAATGAAGAGAACGTGTTTGATCTGTTTCCTCTCAAGCCACGCACCACCCTCTCCCTTCCCTCCCCCATAACAAGACTCTTATGAGGCAGCTGGCTTTTGCCTTTGAACTGGCTGCTTTCTCTTCAGGGCCTACCTAGGAACCAAAGAGATTTCTGGGGAGCCCCGGATGTGAAGGTAGCCACGGGTGTGGGAGGGCAGTGTGACGGGAGCCGAAACCGTTGTGAGACCGGGGTGATAGAAAACACCTGCTATCTTCAGTATTTCCAAGAGACATTTCAGCTTGAGTGACCTAAACTCTGCTACTTCAACCCTGTCACCACAAAGGCCATCGCCTTCCTGAGGGCCCGCCTTTCCCTGTGTCTCAGTCCCATTGGCAGGGATTTAAGTCAGGGACCCCAAACCTGGCTGCCATTGGATCTCCTGAGAAGGCTGTTTGGAGCATGCGGTCCTCTTCCTGCATGTCAGGGCTGAGTCTAAGAAGTCAAGTTTAAACCAGTGAAGTTTGAAAACCTTGGCTTATTGTTGTTCAAGTTTCATTTTTTTAACTTTTTCTTTTGAAAAAATAAAAAGATACTAACAAAAAAGTTGCAAAAATAGCACAGAGAATTGCCTTATATACTTGACCCAGCTTTCCCTAATGTTAACACTTTGCATGGTATAGGACAGTTTATCTAAACGAAGACATTAACACTGGCACAGTACTATTAACTGAACTGGTGGCTTGATTCAGATTTCACCAGTTTTTCCACCAACATCCTCTTTCTGTTCTATGATCCTACATTGCCCTGAGTCACCATGTCTCCTCCTGTCTGTCTGTGGAGGACATTTCATGACCTTGACACTTTCAAAAGGTACTGGTCAGTTATTTTGTAGAATGTATGTCAATTTAGGAAACCTCTGCTTTTAATGGAAGAGGATTTTATATGCTTAAAAAAAAGATGGAGGGTGGAAATAAGGAAAATACCTCAGATGGTTAAATAATTGATGTTGATGAAAATCAAAACCCCACTCCAATTCTAACATCAAATCACTAAAAACTCTACACATTAAACCAGTTTCCTACATTCAGACCAAAAGGCATGATGAGACGTGATATTTTCTCCACTCGGCAGACAAGTCCTTCGAGGAACAAGGAGAGCATAAGAGGACAGTTGTGAGTGGAGCAGGGCTGGGTGTCCCCAACCACAAGACATATGCGCGTCAGACACCTTGAAGTTCCGATATTAGTCCCTATATTCTAGACACGCTGTTCTCAGTATACTTCGTAGAAAATCTTTTTTATTTTTTTCTTACGTTGGTTGATTTTAGAGAGAAGGAAGGGAGAGGGAGGGAGAGAGAAAAGCACTCATTTGTTGTTCCACTTATTTGTGCATTCATGGGTTGCTTCCTGTATGTGGCCTGACCGGGGATTGAACCTGCAACCTTTGTGTTTTGGGGCAATGCTCTAACCAACTGAGCTAACCAGCCAGGACCTTGGTAGAAAAACTTTAGAATCTTAGAGATTACCAAAAAGCAATTTATTTCCATTGTTTGATATTACATGCAAAAAACAAACAAAAAATCTGTCAGTGACCCACAGGTGAAGGAGCACGAGTGGAGTTCTGTCACCTGAATTAAACCCGGTGCATTTGGCATCTGTGTGAAAGATGGTGAGTGGGTGCCCGGCCAGGCTTCCGCGGGGCACAGCTGTTTCCAGGGGGGGCTGAGTCAGACGTTCTGTGTCCGGTCCTTCTCTGCCACTTACTGTGTGTGCTTGCACCGTGGGCTCGATCTCTGCCTTTTGCTCACTTAGTGGAGAGATGCAGTACCCATCTCACAGGCTTTCTGCAAAGATCAAATGAAATAATCCACGTTCCGGCTAGTAAATTATGGCCGCCATTGCCAATCTTCTCAGATTTAAGTCATTCTAGCAGAGAGTCACCTGAGAACACCTGTAGGATTAACATTTGTTTTTAATTCTAGGAAGGGGGCAAATGAGAAAAAGAACGTAGGTTTTGTCTGAGTCCCCAGACACCCCTGCACTGCATGTTGACACAGAGGCACCCCTGAGTCAGGTCCCACTGCTGTCAATGCTGCGTGAGAGCCATCGCCAATGCCTGAGGCAGAGTGACCGCTGGTGCCAGCAAAGTGACCCGCAGCATCTGTGGAAGAGCTGCGAGGCGGGCAGGGGTAAACATTTCCACGGTCTGCTCTCTGTTGAGCAGCTGTGAGGAGGGGAGGCAGTGGCATGTGACAGGCTGGGTAGCTGCAGCCAGAGCATTCAAGTGGCAAGTAGGAAAGGGGAACGGAGAGGGCCCAGACCTTATCTTACCAGAGGGAAGCCAGTCCCCCCACCTCCAGCGCTTAAATCTCCTCTGTGTTTCTATTGTGAAAGCCCCACATCCTGCCAGCCCCCGGTTGCTGGTCCCCTCATCCTCTTATGTCCCCAGCCCATTTTTGCTTTCTGGGGTGAGAGCCAACTCCCTCTCTGGACAGGGTTGGCTGACTTCTCACAGCAGGTCCCTGTCAGCCCCTGTCTGCATGACTGCAGTACTTGGCTCAAGTAACGTTTGCTGAATGAATGAGTGAGCTGATGAGCCGACAGCTGGATGAACGGACACCCAGAGAGCCCTTTCCCTGCATGATTTGAATTGGGGTACGAAACTGATATTAACTGATTGCCTTCCTTTCACACCTTCTTTAAGTGGTAACATGAATTTACTTCAACTATTTAACAAAGGAAAGATTCAAATTTTTAAAGTCTGTAGATGGGGGACTAATATATTTATGTTTATAAAGGGGTTGTTATAGTCATTATTTACTATGTTTATTATGACAGAATTTGTCGGAATTGTCATGAAGGCCTACAGGAAGTACGATTCGATAGATGGGACAGATTTTTCTAGGAAGACTCATTTCTCAAGGACACATCTGGCAAGCAAAGGGAAACATACTGGCTTTTCCCTGCAGCAGAGAACGCATAGCCCATGCAGGAGGGGTGTGGGAGGGTCCCAGGGGTCTGGCCCATCGACACTGTGAGTACAGCATGATGCTGAAGTCAGCCCCTGGGTAGCCAGGCAGTGAGGCTGACGAAGCACCAGTGAGCTCTGCTCTGTGCTCTGAGCCTGTCCCAGTTGGGCTGGCCCAGGGCCCATATCCATCCATCATTGCACATGCTGTCAGGTGCCAGGGTTCTGATTCAAGTATTCACTTGAACCAAACTCTACAGTTACAGGACTAAAACAAACGTGTGACCAGAAGTGTTAAAGCAGCATTCAAATGCCCTCATGGGCAAAATGCCCACCAGGCCGTGGAGTCTTCTCTGCATTTGGCCAAGCATGTTTACCTAAGAGGTGCAAGAGCATGGTCCACAGACACACGTCCATGCTGCCTTCTGCAGCTAACGGAATTGAAGTGTCCTGCTAGGGCAGCATGGACTTCTTCGGGCAGAGCTTTGCATCTTGGATAAGAGGTCTTAGTAGTCCTTTTCAAGAATGAGAAGTATTTTATCTTGTTTTCTGCCATTAAAATTATCTTTCTTTAACAAATACTTGAAGGAGTGTTTAAAGGACATAAAAGGTTATTACAAACTAGTATTTTTATTGCTGCCCCATAGAACAAATTCCATTACTCAATTAAATGCAGTCTGCCTCCAGCCAAAGCTCTGGAGCCAAACGTTTTGTCTGGATGGGTTAGACACTCAGTCTGGAGCCCGGCTGGGGTGGGGGAGGGGGAGCCCGTGCGGGAGCAGCTGCAGATGGGCAGCTTGGGGGCCCAGGGCTGGGCCTCGGAATGCGGTGGTGTGTGACTCTGGCATGGTGCAGGTGTTTGAGTCTCTGTGAAAACCCGCACTTGATGTCTGTGAGCCTTGCAGAAGTGTGCTGATTCTCTGAGTGAAGTACTGAGCACACAATAGGTTCTCCATAAAATTTGTTCATTGACCAAATTCATGGATTAGGTGTTGGGCCCTGTTCAAAATGTTGATTCCTGGGAGAAAAGCAACCACTTATTAATCAATATTAGCCCCTTTGCATTCTACCACGGGCACAGATGCTTCAGACTTTGTCCACAGGCGAAGAGGGCTGTTCCCCAGGGGATGATGGGAGATGTGGAGTCTGGGGCATCGCTTGCAGACAGAGGAGGTGGGGCCCTGGACTCTGGGGAGACCCCAGAGGAGGCTTCAGAGAAACAGGCCATGGTCCCAGAGTGGATTCAGGGAATGGGGTCTGGCAAGGAAGGATGGGAAGACACCAGCAGTGAGCTCTACTTCCTCCACGTTCTGACCAAGGACCTCCCTGATCAGCTCAGGGACGCTGGCTGATTGAAGCTTTAGGATGGAAGGTAGGCTAAACATAATTTATAAATTAAGGGACATGTAATTAGGCTACCTTTCAGTGGAAAGGCCTCGTCTTGGAAGAGGCAGCTGTCTCCTCTTTCACCTCATCCAGCCTTTGTTTTGATGTCAAAACTGATCCACTCTGAACAATGGGAAAACCCATAATGCCAAGCTACAGGGAAGCCAATGCGAGTCAGTGAAACATGAGTGTTCTTCCGAAGACCAGTTATAAGCCCCGGCGAAGGGGATCATTGGTTCTTTTTCAAGTGACAGGAGGGGAGATCATTGGTCCTTCTTGAGCCTTGTGTGCAGCACAGAGAATATCCACCACATCCTCCCGGTTTAGCAGTTAGCCTCTTGGCATCCAGTCTGCAAGGAATCCTGGTTATTCTCTCTCAAGGCTCTTTGATGAGTTGAGACGAAGACCCACGAGGCTCACAGAGACTCATCCTGACTGCTGCTCCTTGCCCTGGGTCCTCAGCATCTTGCTCTGTAAGGCCATGGACTCTTGGTTATGTTCCCATGAGTGGGGTTACCTTCCCTAATTTGCAGTGCTGGGACTCACATCTTCCTATGCTCTGTAATTGCTTCTCCAGCTCGGATCCGTCCCCTGTGCTCGTCAAAGGCTGTGCTCTCAGCACGCCATCTGCACTTCTGCAGTGCTCAGAAGTTGTGTAAGGATGGCCTCTTTCCCCTTCTTCCCTTATAAGCCCCGTCGGCTGTGCCATCCTCAGGTCAGCCTCTTGCAGCCCCAAGATTTCCCCTGCCCTGGCAGATAGATGACCAAGGCACTTCAGCAGGAGCAGAAGGGGACTGAGCCTCTGTGAGCCCTGTGACTCGTCCCCTGGGGGACCTTACGGGTAGGGGGCTATTGGACCAAATTCCGTATGCCTGGCTGCTAATACCTCCTTCCCTTCTCCTCCCTTTGCGATCTGCTTATACCACCACAGTGCGAAGGACCCTGAAGAGCGGCCTGACTCCGGAAGAGGCCAGAGCCCTGGGCCTGGTGGGCACCTCGGAGGTGCAGCTGTGACACCGCGGGCACCCTAGGAAGTGTGCCCGAGTGGAGTGCGCGCTCCTGCTGGACACCTCCCCTCCAGCGGGCAGCCAGGAGGCTCCACATTAACATCTGAGGTTTCGGAAAGGGAGTGCCCATTTCCGTGCGTCCCTGCGTGGCTGGCTGGCACGCTGGGCACTGAAGTGGATCTCGGGGCCTCCTTCACGTACTTTCTCCATTGTGTCAGCTGTGTTTCTCTTGTTTCTTCGACACGTGGTTGTAGTAGTTCCCAAGTGTGACGCCTTCTCTGTGCAAGGAACAGTCCTTTCAAGGAGCAGTTCACTTCCGTCACAGTTACAATGGTCATATGAGGCCATTGGATTAGATTCACAGACTGGGTCTCTCCGCAACACCAACATATCCAGATGTAAACTCCAAAACTGTACACAAAAGAAAGCACAGATTGTTTACCAGTTGTGGATTTTAGATGTATTAAATGTTTATATGAATTCATAAATGTACACCATGTTTCAAATACTAAATAAATAGAGTTTAATGTCATAACCAGACATTTTTATTCTCTTGGCTGTCTGACTTTAAATAGCTCCACAGACCTGCCTGCCTCCTTCCAAATCAGCAAGACCTCTCTCCTCAGGCTCATCAGAAGGCCCGTCTCAGCGTGGCCCCCAGGCCTTGGGGGTTCCGCTTTTGGCTATAGATGAGGAGCCCTGAGGACGCGCTCTTTGGAAGCCCTGATTAATTAGGCTCCAGGCAGTCTGCAGGACATGCTAGCAATAACCTTACCCACATGCTCTGTTTTGCTCCAGCGAGATACGGAGGCGAAAGTTAGAGTAGCGTTTAAAAATCCGAACCACTCTGCAACTCACTCACTTGCCTCTTTATATAAAAATGCATTTTCTCAAAAAATTTACTAAGTCACCAAAACAAAATGGAAACTTAAGGCTTTGATAACAGAGAATGACGAGTATAGTCCTGGGCACTCAAGTACAGGCCCTCAGAAGCTAAGGTGTCCAGAGCTGGAGGGGTCGTGCAGGTCTCCTGGCAACAGCAGAGTCACGCGGTAGGGGGTGCTGCCCAGGTGGTAGCTGAGCCCTTCACAGAAGTCACTGGGTCCAGGGTCGCATGGCTCCCTGTGAAGAATCCCTGCCTCCGAAAACATGGAAAGGTAAACAAACCACTGCAGCAGGTACTTGGGGGGTTGAAAGATCACTGGGTCCCTGATTCTACCTTTGTCAACACTGTTATTCCACGTTCCGGAATCTGGGCGTACGTGTTTTCTGAAGAACCAGCGATCATAGGTTCACGCCACAGCACCACAGGCCTCTGTAACGGTGTCCCCGTCTTCTGCATCTCTACTCACGGAGAAACGTCAGGCTCTATTTGTCAGGTAATTCATGAGCATTGTGAGCACCCCAGGAGAGGCTGGGACCTGCCAGAGTTAGGTCGGTATGTTACAGATAGTTGAGTTTTTTTTAATCACTTTATTAAAAGGTGTTAGGTGGTGTTTCCTTATGGAGCTAAGTAAGGTGTACTGTTCTGCATATGGTTTAGAGTTGTATGAACACTTATTTGCTTTGGCACTGAATAGACATGGAGTGTCTGTATCACTGGCGATCATGATGTACAAACAAAAGGAAGAGGCATTTTTCCTCACACCATTTAATGAACAGACACGTTGATACCCTTACAGGGGCCCTAGGTGCTTTGTTGAATTACTGCTTTAGAATAAAAAGGTCACATTTGGGAGTGGCTGAATAAATCTGATATTAACTTTAAGAATTAAAAAGTTCTCAGAGGAGGCCCTGGCAAATTGGCTCAGGGGTAGAGTGTCAGCCCGGCAAGTGGAAGTCCCGGGTTCGATTCCCAGCCAGGGCACACTGGAGAAGTGCCCATCTACTTCTCCACCTCTCCTTTCTCTCTCTCTCTTCCCCTCCTGCAGCCAAGGCTCCATTGGAGCAAAGTTGGCCTGGGTGCTGAGGATGGCTCCATGACCTTGGCCTCAGGTGCTAGAGTGGCTCCAGTTGCAACAGAGCAAAACCCCAGATGGGCAGAGCATTGCCCCTGGTGCACACGTCAGGTAGATCCCAGTTGGGCACATGCGGGAGTCTGTCTCTCTACCTCCCTGCTTCTCACTTCAGAAAGATACCAAAAAAAAAAAAAAAGTTCTCAGAGGAAGTAAGCAAGCTAATTTTTTGGTTACAACTAAGCATAGAGGGTCTCTTGCTATTGGGGACTTGGCTTAGTGGTTTTTAGTGAAACTGAAGGGTTTTTCCTGTTGCTCATTGCCTGTCTTCTTGCTGCCACTCACTCTGGCTTTCTTTGTTAGCGCTGTTTGATTCAGGAGGCTCAATTTCTCTAAGAGACCTTTGAAACACTTGTGGGGTGCTATTGCTAATCTTGCTGGTCATCACCATAGATATTCCTGTGCCTAATTCTTAATTTGGGTCGAAATTACTGCTGGTAAAGAAAGGCAAATGCTTTCCTGTTAAAGATGCCTGGGTTTGAAGGTTTTTTTTGTTTTGTTTTGTTTTTTGGAGGGGAGATCTTAAAGGTTTTTTTCTTTCTATTTAAAAAATAACTTGGAGATTTGGTGATGGGGGGGTGGGTGCATAGGGACATGGAGAGTTAAGACCCTGTTTTGTTTTCTTCCAAGTCCATCATTGAACACAGTGGGCTACAAGAGACCTGGCTTCCAAGCTCCTAACCTGTAGGTGGCTGCCTCACTGTCCTCAGTCCCCAAATCCACCTTCTCTGGGCTCATGGTCCTGGGATGGTGTTTCAGTAGATGCCGCTGTAGTTTGTAGTCACCCAAAGATGGCAGGTCCCAATTGCAGGAACCTCTAAAGAGTAACTTTATAATAAAGGGTCTTCTCAGCTGTGAATAAATGCAGGGTTTAGACATGGGAAGAGTATTCTGGATTATCTAGGTGGGCCCTAAATCCAGTCCTAGGCGTCCTTATGAGGAAAAGGCAGAGGGCGATCTGATAAACAAGAAAGAGTTGTGAAGACAGAGGCAGAGGTTAAAGTGATGTGGCCACAAACCAAGGAATGCCAGTGGCCACCAGACACTGGGAAGAGGCAAGGAACAAATTCTCCACTAGAACCTCCAGACTGTGGCCCCATTGACATTTTTATTTTGGTCCAGTGAAACCGTTGAAACTGATGTTGAACTTCTGGCCTCCAGAGCTGTAAGGGAATAAATTTCTGTTGTTTTAAGTCACCACATTTATGGTGATGTTTTATCACAGCCCTAGTAAAACACCGTATTCCCCCATGTATAAGACACACCTCTTTTTTGAAAAATTTGGGGTCTAAAAACTGGGTGTGTCTTATACAGTGGTTGTAGATTTTTTACTTGTATTTCCTGCTTTTTTGTGCTTGTTTTTGCGCTCCTTGTTGAAGAGAGTGATTTCTCATCAGACACAGATGAGGACAAGCTAATAATGGATGGGAGTTGTTGTTTTTTTGGGGTTTTTTTGTTTTTTTTTTACAGAGGCAGAGATAGACAGGGACAGACAGACAGGAACGGAGAGAGATGAGAAGCATCAATCATCAGTTTCTCGTTGAGTGTTGCGACTTCTTAGTTGTTCATTGATTGCTTTCTCACATGTGCCTTGACCGTGGGCCTTCAGCAGACCAAGTAACCCCCTGCTGGAGCCAGCGACCTAGGGTCTAAGCTGGTGAGCTCTTTTGCTCAAGCCAGATGAGCCCGCGCTCAAGCTGGTGACCTCGGGGTCTTGAACCTGGGTCCTTCCGCATCCCAGTCCGACGCTCTATCCACTGCGCCACCACCTGGTCAGGCTGTATGGGAGTTTTGACAGTGATGAGGAGTTGTATGAACGTTATGATGAATAAAACTTGAGTTCAATAACTTTATGTAATATTTTGTTTTTCAAAATTCAGGCCCCAAAATTAAGGTGCATCTTATACATGGGAGTGTCTTATATATGAGGAAATACAGTAATACACCAATCACAAATAAGCACTGAGGGCCTGTTGGAGAGGTGACCCTGTGCCGGGGGCTGGGGGTGCAGGGGTTCAGCTAGGAAAAGTGAGGTCATGATCCTTCCCCTTAGGGAGCTTACCTGGGGCCATGAGAGGTGGTGTCAACTAAAATTAGAATTTAGTTTAATCAACCACTCTGCAGCTATTTATACATTCTGTCAGAGAGGTAAGTAAAAATGAAAGCACCTGTTGCCTAGGATCAGGGATGGAGTGTCTTTGCAATTGCAGTGATGGTCCATGGTATTAAAATGCCCCATCAATTTTGTTTAAAAAAAAATCAATTTTTTAGAAAAATCTGTTGTTTGCTAGACAATTCAGGGAGGGCAAATGGACTTTTTGAAAGATTTTAAAAATAGTTAAAATATTTATTAAAGGCATCTCTGTGTGGGTACTTGTTATGTATAATTTTATATAATTCTTATTGCTACTCTGTGTTTTCATTCCACATATGAAGAAACCGGGCATGAGAGAAAAGGAGTAACTTGCCCCAAGGACTGAGGATAGAAAGTGATATATCCTGGCTGTCATAACAGTTTACTTTTTGTTCTTTTAGAATCCTTACGATGGCCTGTGAGTTGGATAGCCAGCTCTGTTTCTGGGCCCAAACATGCCGAAGAGACAGAACCAGGGGCAGGCCGGGTGGGTGGGGAGCCAGTCAGTCCCACCGGGACCAAGCCGAAGCCCTGGAGGCCGGGTTTTCCTAGTCCATTCATCCACCCACCCATCTGTCCATCTACATCCAGCTCAAGTAGGAAAAGTTGAGAAGCTCAAAGGCATCTTGTGACTTTCTGATGGAATGATTCCGCTCTGATGGCTGAAAGGATAAGGTAAGAGGTCATTCGGGTTGCTGATTTATATTCTCTTAATAAGCACTATTTAATTACGGTCTTTATTTTTTTTTAAGAAGATGTACTTGAAGTACAAACTTATGATTGTGTAGTTCAAACCCCGTTTCAGCTGTTGACATCATAGAAATTATTCCTAACCACTAGATCAGCAACGATTTGTTTGCAGAATGTTTTGTAATTTAGAAGTAGAGCATTACATGTACAGGAAAATTAACACGTGAGAATGAGAAAGAGCACATTCTAACCCTCACTGAGGAAGGACTGTGACACCACGCTGCATCAGGAGCACGTGGGATCAGGGGTGCAGGACCCACAGCACCTCCGGGGCCCCACGCTGCAGGCTCTCTGCTGTGGGCGGTGGGGAGGAGCGGGCTGCATGTATGTGCTGGTCCCCATGGGTCCTGAGAGACTCCAGCACGCTCACCTCAGCTCCCGGGGGAGGGGCTAGACAACCAGTTTCTATTGAACACATTTCTTCTATTCATTTTGATAGAATCTTTAAGTTACCTGATTTTGGTGGAAACAGGAGGAAATGGATTTTGGTCATGCATCCAGGAGATTCACAGAGGACCTGCAGAGCATGTTATAGATATGGCATTCCATCAAGCACAAGGTTAGCAGGGCACTATTAGCACTGCTGATACAGACCCAGCTAAGCAGAGGCCTTGGCTGTTTTGCTCTTTCAGAAAATAAACCAGAATGCTCATTTTCCTTTACAGAGGGACCCAGCCCCGTAATAGCATCTGCCTGTGAATGCTCTTAAACCCGTACTGTTCGCTGGACGGGGGACCCGCTGAGGGACAGCAGGTACTCCTGGCCAGAGCAGTGGGCTAGGAAAATGAAGCAGTCACCCTGTCTAAAAAACACTTGAGAGTGTACTCAACGGAATAAGTATATTTTTGTAAACCCCAGCTTTCAAATAAGTAAACTGGCTGCCTAGGGAAGCTTCTGTAGATGCTTTATCCAGTTCCTGAAAAAAAGCAGTCCTTGATGACATGTTGATTTAGACAAGGTTATTCTTACTGGAACTCAGCACCCAGCAGCTGGTGGTAGACTTGGCTACAGATTTAGAGCAACTCAATCAACATCAGAGCCCTGATCATATAAAAGATGAGGCATAAGATTGGAAGTGGCAAGGGAATAAAGGGAGTTCATTCCCAGCTCAGTGCAGCCTCAGCAATGCAGTCTCAATGGAAGGAAGGTTCTGATCCATAGCCCCTCTCGGCAGCTAGGAAAAAATAACTTGTCTCTTTTCGGACAAAAAGACTGTCCGGAAATTGTAAACTTGTTAATAAATCAATGTTGTTGTTTTTTTCCCCTGTGACAACGTAGGGATAAATTTTATTATATAACTCACCTCAAATCCACGGCCTTCAATGGCCCAGTCTCAGGATTTTGGTTAGACAGACTTTTTAATGTCTGTGCTTGACTGAAATCTTCCTGTTTTTAATTGATTTTATAATATGGAGGGTGATAGATACATGAATTCACCAGAACTTCCAACTGCCCTTTTGCTGTTCCACTTGTCTATCTGACCCCACCCTTGCTTACTTACTATCACCCCTGAAGCAGAAAAGTTCTAGGAAGCTGGTCAGCCACCCCGAGGAGAAGCGTTCCAGGAAGCTGAAATCGTAGGACTGCAGAAGGGAGCAAACCAGGATTGCTGACTCAACGCACACTTGCTCAAAGCTCTCCCCACCTTAATAAATGTTTGCCTCAGAGTCTGTTTCAGTGCACTTCTCCTGGAGCAGTGCCCCGGCAGGTCTTTCTCCTCTAATAAAGCCTGCACACCTGGGGTTCGAGTGCCGTCTCATTCTTACATCTGGTGCCGAAGCCCGGTACAGGGTCTATTGGCCAGCAGTCTAACCCTGTCCTGAACCCTGCTGGACCAGAAGGTAAGGAGTTTCTCCCTTCTCCTTCCCCGGTTGGCTTCCAAATTTCTCTCTAAAAACACTCCTTCCTGGTCAGATGGTTTTGACTTCGGACCCCATATCTACGGGTGGTCTGCCTCTACTCCTCTACTGGACTTCTATGAAAGTCTAGGCGCGCCTAGCCAGACCCCTCTCCTACGTCCTGGGATCTCGGCCTTGGGGTGACGACCTCTTGTCTGAGACTCTCTTTCTAGGGAGATTTTCTCCTCTTGGAACTGTGACTGAAGGCAGGGACACCCCCTTCTCTCACCAGTCTCCTCTACTGTGGGCTCCTCTCAGTCCAAACCTTTCGGACAGACTCCCCTCAGCTGTGTCCTCAAAAATCTCGCCAAACTTGGCCTGTCTGACCTCAAACCAAAAAAACTCATTTTTCTCTGTAATACAGCCTGACCTCAATGTAAATTAGACAACGACTCCCACTGGCCAGAGAATGGAACCCTTGATTACAATGTCTTAAGAGATCTTTACAATTTCTGCCACCGGACAGGGAGGGCATCAGAGATTCCTTACATGCAGGCTTTTCCTCTCCCTTCTCTCCTGCCCTTAATTTCTGTGCCTCCTGTTCTACATGCAGGTCGTTTTTGGCCAGAGAAACCTCACCTAAAACCTTCGCTCCTAATCTCTCCTCCGCAGACTCCTAACTCTCTCCCTTCCTGCCTGACCCCCGAGGGCACCCCTCTCTCAGGACCCCTCTTTGGTCCCTCTGCAAATCTTTTCCACTCGAGTCTCTCCCTCCAGAAAGCCCCTTGCCTTCACAGAAACCTGTTTTCTCATTCACCTGCAATACCAGTCTCTCTTTCTCCTCCCCTGCTGGCCAGGGGCCCCTCCCTTCTCCACTATGTTCTTAAACCCTTTCTCCCTCCTTACAGATGGGCGGCTCAGTCTCTTTCTCTTCTTTGTCCCATCCTTCCCCTTCCTCAGAGACTGACTCTGCCTTCCACTACCCCTTGCCCCCTCCCCTCTCCTCAGAGCTCTAAATCCTTTAACTCCTCTGACCACTTGGCCCCACCACGAATCCTCCTTCTCCTCCTGCAGATTCTGACCTTCCTTCTTTCCATCTAAGCTGTTCACACTGTCCGTCCTTCTGCTTCCTCTCTTCCTTAACTGCGTCTGTTTCTAAGGCCTTAAACCAATAATTACCTGCCTCTTAAATCAAGGCTTATCCCCACGGACTCTCCCTGCAATACCCCCATCCTTTCTGTTCAAAAACCTTCAGGGGCTTATCACCTCGTACCAGACTTACACCTAATCAGTGAGGCAGTAGTTCCCCTCTGTCTAGTAGCCCTAATCTCTACCAGTTACTGTCACACATTCCCTCAAACACCACTCACTTCACAGTCCTAAACCTCAAAAATGCCTTCTTTACCATTCCTCTACACCCTGACTCTTACTTTCTGTTTGCCTTTACCCGGACATTAATGCAGCACAGCAACTTACATGGACTGTCTTACCCCAGGGGATCAAAAACAGCCCACACCTGTTTGGGCAGGCACTAGCTCAGGATTTAACAGCATGCAATCTTAAAACTAATACTCTCTTATAATATGTAGATGAACTACTCCTCTGCAACCCCTCCCTGCCTGCCTCAAGGAGACACACCTCCACCCTTCTTAACTTCCTCACTATGAAGGGATATTGCGTCTTCTCTGCTAAGACTCAACTTCATTCTCAGTCCCTAGTTTATCTGGGCATCACCTTAACCCCCACCACCTAAGGTCTCACCTTAGATCGAAATCATACCCTCCGCAGTCTCCAACCACCTACCACCGCAGATCAAATCTTTTCTTTCCTCAGTCTAATAGGCTTCTATAAACACTGGATTCCCAATTTTGCTTAGTCAAACCTCTCAGTGAGATCTTCTGAGCATGGCTTTTAAGGTCTATAATGGCCAAGGAAGTAACAGAAAAAACAAATAAGGCCCAAAAGAAGTCAGGAAATACCAGCTTTTGGCATATGCTCTTAAAGGCTCCAGCACCCTAAAGGGCTTCATAGAATTCCATCAGGGTCCTGCTCCAGAGTGGAAAGAAAGGTCATTGAACTGAAGCCTGCCAGGCTTCCCAGCCCCACTGGTTGACACATCTGTGCTGTGGAAAGAGGGACACGAGAAGGTAAGCTGCCCTCTTGCTCCATGGAGGGAGGGTTCAGTCTCTTCTAGCCCTGCTCCAGCTACCTGTGACCTGACCTTGCCCAGCGTGCTGGGAATTGCCACTGAAGACGCAAGGACATATAGTTCATGAGCCTAAGGTATTTCTTTCAAGTAGCAGATAAGCTAATCTCATTTCTTATAAACACAAGGGCCATCTACTATGCCTTGCCTGAATATTTGAGTTTTATTTATCCTTCAAGGATCTCTACTGTGGGTATTGATAGTCTGATTTTGTTACTTTATTTAATGTATATAGCATCTCCTTTATTCCTCTTATCTCAATGCCCCATGTCTATTATAGGCTGGGACCTGCTATTAATTCCAGCTAGAAACAGTGGTCACTAGGACTTAAACCCTTAACTACAAAGTGTAGAAATGTAACCACACTTTCCCTAAGTACTTGCAGGATTTACAGGTTACTCAGCAAACTGTTTAAAGACTATCCAAGAGATGCTTCCAGCATTACATCACCCAAGGACTGATTTTCACATGGACAGGTCCACACACTGTGATCCTGACAACTCCCACTGCTGCTAAGGGCAACTCTTTCCTCCACCCTGACCATCTGGAGCTCAGAAACAAAGAAACGAAACTGACCCCTTGTCTTTCTATTCTCTATTCACCTCTCAACCTACCTCACCCAATCAGGTGCTTTCTACTCGTGTGGAACCAACACCTATATGTGTCTCCCTACTAATTAGACAAAAACTTGTACCCTAATCTATCTCACCCCATGAGCCTCTTCCAGTTCCTAGTACACTACCCGTCAATCTAAGGACCAAATGAGCTGTACAGGTAATCCCTCTTCTTGTTGCTTTAGGAATCTCTACAGAAGTAGGTCTAGGGGCAGGGGGACTGGCCACTGCCCTGTCTTATTCCTACTCTCTCTCTCTCTCTCTCTCTCTCTCTTTCTCTGAAGCCCAGCATTCGTAAACACGGAATCAGTGGTTTCACACAAACTGGGTGTCTTGACTATTGCCTTTCATTGGTCCACTCACTCTCCTATTTATTTTTCTAACTTTTAGACCCTACCTCTTACATTTGTTCACTAGTTTCTTACAGAACCGTATGCAGACCTTCACCAATCAGAAAATTGGAAAAATCTACCTAACCCTACACACCAACCCTAAAACCTGCCCTCGCAAAACAAAAAGTCTGGAACCCTATAAATAACCCCTATTCCAACTGCCCCAGGGAGAGGTCCAGGAAGGAGGCCCTCAATAGGGATAACAGCAGGAAGTAGCTCCAGAAGATGGCTGATCCGAGACGAACCTCCTTCCTGGACCTCATACCCTTTTTTTTCCTCTTTTTTTCTTCCCCTCACCTCTTTTTCTTTTATACCTCAGAGTTGAGACATGATAGATACATGAATTCACCAGAACTTCCAACTGCCCTTTCGCTGTTCCACTTGTCTATCTGACCTCACCCTTGCTTACTTACTATCACCCCTGAAGCAGAAAAGTTCTAGGGAGGTGGTCAGCTGCCCCGAGGAGAAGCGTTCCAGGAATCTGAAATCGTAGGACTGCAGAAGGGAGTACACCAGGATTGCTGACTCAACGCACACTTGCTCAAAGCTCTCCCCGCCTTAATAAATGTTTGCCTCAGAGTCTGTTTCAGTGCACTTCTCCTGGAGCAGTGCCCCAGCAGGTCTTTCTCCTCTAATAAAGCCTGCACACCTGGGGTTCGAGTGCCGTCTCATTCTTACAGAGGGCTATTTCCTATTTTGAATGGGCGAAAACATGAGTTGTGAAGATTGTAATTAAGGCCACACTAGTCCTGTTTTAGAATCAAATATTTAAGAAAAACAACTTTCCTTATTAAGGTACGTAATAAGCCTCCATTCTAGGACCCCAGTGTCATCGCAGTAGTGGGTGTGGGCTAGCGCCACCTGTGGGCGCTGTGCCTCAGGACCGCCAGGCGTTACACAGCCCCTCAGCAGCAATCTGAACCTCCACTTGGATCACGAGGTGACCTCGTTTACAAATAGTGTAAAGGCAAGCTGCTTTTCCATCTTACTAATCTTGTCCTTAATAGTTTGTCCCTTGCAGCTTTTGCTTGAGGGATGAGGTCTCTCTTATTGGATCTGAACTATTCTGATGGCTGTTTGTGTCCCTGTCCTGGTTGGTCTACAAGATATTCTTTGCCAGTCTTTATGCTGTGAGAAAAGAAAAAGGTAACTGAGTATCATTTGAGGGAACATTTCCGAGCTCAGGAGGGCATTCTCAAAGCCAGGCCCACCTGGGCCTTGAGGAGGCAGAGATGTACTCCTTTAAGATGCCGAAAACCTGTTCTTCCATTTCTCCCAGCTTTCCTCGCTGGAGACCATGTGGAGGCCTAGAGGCTGAGCTGCTTTGGTGCCTACCATGTGGGGCAAAGCCCTGACTCCAGTGCCAGAATGCAGGGACCTTTTCCAAGATGTGCAGGGGCTGCTGACTCACCCTTGGCTTTCCCTGTAAACCAGGAGTTGTAAAATATATAAAGTAGGGAAGGATGCTGTCCTAGAAATAAGGTGTCTTAAATTAGGTAGATGTCTCTGTTGAGTAGAGCATCACATAAAAAGGCTTGGCAGCAGAATGATTATGAGAACTGTAAATACAAGCCGTGCCTGACCTGAGAGGGCTACCCAGCAGAACTCTGTGATGGAAATGTTCTGCATACGACCTATTCAGTGTGGTAGCCACTAGACCTATGTGACTGCGGAACACTTAAAATGTGACAGGAGAGAGACTAAGGAACAGAATTTTTTCTTAAGTTTCAATGGCTGCCTATGACGAGTTGCCCAGGTCTAAGAGAACCCACTTTGTGTAGACTTCGTTGCTGTTTATTCATTTTACATGCAGGTTTCCATGCAAACTTTGTGTATAAAATTGCTTTACACTGCCATTTACTCCATCAAGAACTTCAGTGTCCAAGAAACTGTGTCCACTCCCGCCTACTGTGCTCTGCGCCTTGGGAATCTTGTCCTCCAGGAAGAGTTCTGATTGATGTTGAGTGCTATCAAGCCTGCACTTTTCTCCGGAGGCATTCTGCATTTATTCTCATTTTCTAATTCCAGCATGGTGTCTTTTGGGTTAAGGAGGGGCAGATGATTTATAGGAGAGCCTATTGCCATCTTAATCACTTCCCTTTCTAAACGTAAATCTCGCGGTGTTTTCCCCACTTAGCCTACGTTTCGTCCGAAGCCCTTCTCTGGGAGCACTCCTTCCTCCTCCTCCAGGGCCTGCTTCATGGGCACCATGCGGAGCGCCACGACACTGGGTTTACTGCTCTCTTCGCACTAGTTTGTGGTCCTTAATTTCATCTTTGAATTCGTGGTTTTTAGTGAAGTCTGATGAGACGAAGGACCGTACACTTGAGCAGAGGAGATACGTGCGATTGAGTAAGTGGGGGCACTGAGAGCCCCCAAAAGCCTTCCTTTTCATTTGAACCAGAGTTGACTCGAATGCAAAAGGAAGGTAATGGCATCCCAAGGACCATGAGTGACCACGGAACCCTAACAAAGTCTGTATTATGTTACTTTCCTGTATTTTTGGCCAACCCCTTATGCTAAAAATGATGGTGGAGAAAATAAAATCATATAGGAGCTCAGTATCTTTTTCTTGCTGACCTTTATCAGTAAGTTAAAGGAGGGTTGACAGAATGTATACATATCTTGAACTGAAACAGTAACATCTGAGCTAATTTTAGGCAGTGTTTCCACCATTCTGGTAAGAATACATATGCATACAATATGTATATGGAAGGTATGAAATACAATTATGTACTTTGGGTGATTCTGCTTGAGTTAATGTTTATAATTTTAATGTTTTTATATTTGCAGCTAAAACTGGAATTAGACAATAAAAAGATGAGTGATAAAATTAATGCTAATACTGAAATTTTACTTATAACAGCATTAAGTAGCAAACCCCACTTTAACAAGCTATTAGAGAAACCATGGAATAAAGGGAAAACATTGTAGTGCCTTTGGTGGTACTGTTTCCTGATTTTTGAACCAGAGGTCCCACATCATTTCGCACTGGCCCCTATGCCTAGGAGCACAGCCCTGCCCTGCCTGTCCCCAGGCAGGTCTTGAGCCTTTCCTTATCAGAACCCCTTCAGTCTCCAGCCCTCGGAGGCCCTCACAGGCCCTCCCAGACTGCCACTGACCTGAGGGCGCCACTGCCCCGAGGGCGCCACTGCCGCTTCCCTTGCAAAGCCCGGAACTGACCGGGGACTGACAGAGACTGACAGAGCAGTAATCCTGCAGGAGCACCAGAGGAAGGCCGTCTGCCATCCGGAAGATGACACTTCTCAATCCTCTCTGACCTCAACTGTTTTGGAGGAGCGGCCAAAGGCTGGAATCTCTTATCTGGTGCTGCTGGTTCTTCCTTTCGTGTGACCAGTTCTGGGAGGATAAAAATATTGCAAGACTAACTTCCACTCCTGTGCTTGACAACCTGGTCCCTGTCTACTCTTTGAGCCACTCACTCCCTGACTGGGGCAGGGCTGTGAGTAGGCAGAGCAGGGGGAAAGCCCTTGGGAACAGTGACTGGTTTCATCAAAGCTCTTCGTGAAGTCCTGCAGAGCAGTTCTGGGGAGTGTCTTTAAATGGAGCACAGCGGAATCGCCTCTCCTTTAAAAATAAAAACAACTGAGAAAGATCATTTTGGCAAAAGTGCAAACATCACAACATAAAACTAGAAGCAAAAATTTATAGGAAACGAAGATGAGGAACTTTATAGGAAACTGAAAAAGAAATGAGATTTGTTTGTGGTGAAGTAAAGAAAGAACATACAATTGTATTTTCAAGAGGTCATGGAACATTATAACCCACCCAATTAAGGTATCAACATTCTCTAACAAATATTGATCTGAGGAAGAGCAGTGCAAAAATATTCGAATGCAGTGCTGTCCAGTAGAAATTTCCGTGACAACAGACATGTCCATTGTCTCTGTGCTGTCTCTGTGGAACCCACGAGCCACATGAATATTCAGAATGTGGCTATAATGCAATATACATGAGGAAATGAATTTTTAGTGTAATTACATTTAAATAGTTATAAGGGACTAGTGGATACCAAGTGAACACTGCAGTTCTGATGCCTCATGCGTCAAGACCAGTTCTTGGCGGAGCTGCTCTAATCACAGCTGAAGGGAGAGGGCTGTGGCTGGGAAGACAGGGAGCTCTAGCAGATCTATTTGGTTACTTAGACAAGATCTGAACTTCTCCGCGGCTTCTGGAGGCAGGGGATGGCACAAACTGCTGCAAGGGGTCTGAGGAGACTTGGGGAGACCTGAGTGTGCCCTTCCAACTCCGGCTAATGCTGACGGGAGTCCAAGGCCTGGGACTTGGTCACTCAGATGGGAGGAGGCCCCCAGGCGCGGACCACCCCTTGGGCCCCTGCGCATGGAAGTCATCGCTGTGGGGTGGGCCGGGAGCTCGAGGGGGGGGGCGCTCATTTCCGGACAGGGTTTCCAGAGCCAGAGGACTTCGGGGTGGAGGGAGGAGCGGAGGGCCCTTTCTGGCCACCTGCAGGTTGGACAGGTCCTTTTTTCGGGGGGATAAAGATCTTGTTCTTGCTCTTGAACACTTTGTTGGGATCCAGCTTGTTCACAAAGGAGTCTGTCTCTTCGGTGAGCAGGTGTGTGTTGTAGGTGATGGGTTTATACATGTTGAACCATTGCTGTAAGGCATAATTGGGAGAGAGGGTCACAATTCAAAGGAGAAACGTCTTTGTTTATGCTCTTTAGTGGGGATCCAGGGTAGAGAGCTGGAGAGATGAGGCAAAGAGAGTAAGTTTTTATGAAAAACTCCTAGAAAATCTATTAGCACTTTAGTCAGTGACAGCATTACTTTATGAGGTCTCAATACCTTTATTTTTTATTTTTGTATTTTTTTGTATTTTTCTGAAGTTGGAAACGGGGAGGCAGTCAGACAGACTCCCACATGCGCCTGACCGGGATCCACCCAGCATGCCCACCAGGGGGCGATGCTCTGCCCATCTGGGGCGTCGCTCTGTTGCATCCAGAGCCATCCCAGCGCCTGAGGCAGAGGCCACAGAACCATCCTCAGCGCCCGGGCCATCTTTGCTCCAATGGAGCCTCGGCTGTGGGAGGGGAAGAGAGAGACAGAGGGGAAGGAGAGGGGGAGGGGTGGAGAAGCAGATGGGCGCTTCTCCTGTGTGCCCTGGCCAGGAATCGAACCCAGGACTCCTGCACACCAGGCCGAAGCGCTACCACTGAGCCAACCGGCCAGGGCCGAGGTCTCATCACCTTTAAAGTACCAGCATGAGAACTAAGAATTGGAGTCCATTTCCTTCCTCCGCTCTAGTGAGCCCTGAGCCTGGGATGCTAGGTCCCAAACCCACAGGGCAGTGTCTGGCTGTTCTGCCCTCACCCCAGCCACAGCCCATGAGGTGGGTTTGGCAGGGTCTGGGATAGAAACGAGGCACATCCATATTCTGCAACACTGTTGTTAAAAAGGGCAGCTCTCTGTGCTGACAGGGAATGAGCTCCAGAGTGGCGTGTGCAGTGAAGAGATGCACAATATGAACAGTAGACTGCATTTGTGATGGAGAAAAAGGAATACAAAGCCATATGCAGCAGAGTGCCCCGTCAGGGCACACGAGAAACTACAGGGCTGCCTGCGGGAAGTCCACTGGGAGGCTGGGGCCCGGTAGAGAGGAGAAGGACTTCTCTCTGTCCCCACGGGCGTGCACTGCCCATCCAGAACCCACAGTCAGACCTAAGGCCTGACCAGTTCCATTGGAAAAACTCCCCAGGTGATACTGAGCATCAGCCACGTTTGGAAACCACTTAACTAGTGAGTATAAAGTGTGGTGGGAATCACCTGCCCTGCTTATTGAAAATGCAGGTCTTTGGCTCCACCCCAGACCTCCTGAATCATGGGAAAGCTGAGATCTGCAATTTAGGCATTTCCCGAGAAGGTTCTGATCCACTCCACAGCCTGAGACAGGCATCCTCACCTTGGCCTGCGGGCTGACGCCATAGCTGGTGAAGGCGTATTGCCACTGCGGCAGGCCCAGGTGTGTGATGAGCAGGCGGTAGTAGGCGGTAAAGGTCTGGGTGAGGAAGTGCCAGTACAAGGCCCGGTCCAGGAACCAGATCTCGGTGTCCTTCGCCAGTGCTGAAATAGCAAAGGAACTGAATGAAAGGATGGCTTAACATGGTTTCCTTTTAGCTAATACCATCAATACATACTCCTGGTTTAAAAACACTCATATAGCAGAGGGGATGCAGAACGTAAGTAAAAGTTCCCTTTTTTCTCTTCCAACCTCCCAGTCCTATTCTCCAGTGGCCATTGTGCCTGGTTTCTTTGGTATTGTTAGGGATTCTTTTTTTTTTTTTTTTGTATTTTTCTGAAGTTGGAAACGGGGAGGCAGTCAGACAGACTCCGCATGCGCCCGACCGGGATCCACCTGGCACGCCCACCAGGGGGCGATGCTCTGCCCATCTGGGGCGTTGTTCTGTTGTAACCAGAGCCATTATAATGCCTGAGGCAGACAGAGGCCAAGGAGCCATCCTCAGCGCCTGGGCCATCTTTGCTCCAATGAAACCTTGGCTGCGGGAGGTGAAGAGAGAGACAGAGAGGAAGGAGAGGGGGAGGGGTGGAGAAGCAGATAGGTGCTTTTCCAGTGTGCCCTGGGAATTGAACCTGGGACTCCTGCACGCCAGGCCGACGCTCTACCACTGAGCCAACTGGCCAGGGCCTGTTAGGGATTCTTGATCAGTCGACTGACCCCTCTGCTGGGCTGTGGTCATCTGCGCATCGGGCTATGGCAGCAGCACTCCTTTTCTGGACGGAAACAGCATTCCCCTCCCCCAGCGGGACATACTGTGGCCTCAGCTTCCTGAGGGAGAGAAGCTCTGAATGGTGCTGGCTTCCTACAGCGTCTCTGCCAGGAGTTAGATGTGCCATGAGAAAGCACCCTGGAGGGGCCGAGACCAGCTCCCTCTCCCGGAGTCTGCGGGAGACATCCGGCTGGCCCGAAGCAGGCACTGTGGCTCCAGGCCAGCCTCACACTTGCTTCCGACCCTCCACTCTTCCTCCTGGTAGGCCGCCCCTAGTTCACCGCCTAGTGTCTGTACCATCTCCCGAGTGGCCTCCACCCTGCAGTCTCTTCCTCCTGGTAGGCCGCCCCTAGTTCACCGCCTAGTGTCTGTACCATCTCCCGAGTGGCCTCCACCCTGCAGTCTCTTCCTCCTGGTAGGCCGCCCCTAGTTCACCGCCTAGTGTCTGTACCATCTCCCGAGTGGCCTCCACCCTGCAGTCTCTTCCTCCTGGTAGGCCTCCCCTAGTTCACCGCCTAGTGTCTGTACCATCTCCCGAGTGGCCTCCACCCTGCAGTCTCTTCCTCGCCCCACACTGCTTGTGGTCACATTTGTCTTTGAATCCTGCCATTCTTCTGAACATTCTCAAGTCCCTACCCTCTTCTAAGCTATGTCTAGACTTCACCTGGCTTTCAAAACCCACAAGGGGAACTGACCTCTGGCTTCATCTCCTCCTCTTCCACAGGATGAACCACGGGGGTCCAGTGAATTGGAATTATTGGTCATTCCCCCAAATCAGTTGCCCTTTGCTACGACATGGCTTTTATTTGTGCCTCTTTGCTCGGATGGCCCTTGTAACTCGCCAAACCCTTTTGTCCCAGCCCATATCTCATTCCTACCCACAATTCAAAATGCAGCTCAAAGGCCATTTCATAAAGATCCCTCCAGCTGAAGATCACCTGTCACCCCCCCAAGGCAAGGTGAACCCTGGTGTATCCTCTCAGCCTACCAGGCAGACAGCCACCTGTAGAGGGCTGGGCTGTGTCCAGCTCTGTAGGCCGGGGCCTGAACTGCTGTTAGGGAGTGGCCACTGCTCGAGGAGCCAGAGCCTTCCTTGATTTCCTATCGTAGTCTTAGACTCAAGTCTAGTAATTCAGGTTTTTATTGCTGTTAATTGGCTCACATACAGAAGTATTGAAGAAAGATAATATTTTTCCTGGATGCTTTTCTAACACATGCGTCTGAGGGAGGAGTTATAAAAAGAATGACAATTCCTTTTAGTTTTTATTCAGTTGTTATCCTAATCCCATTATTTTGCAATAACTCACAAATGACAATAACTTAAAAACACTCTAGTAACTGGCACAGAGGGAGATGCTTAGAGAGGTCCTGGCACCTGGAAGAGACCTGGTAGTGTCTCAGGAGGCCAGGGAGGAGTGTGCCCTCCGTGTGACAGATGGAGAGCAGGGTCAGCTGACGCTACACCCAAACTACGGGACCATGCTTGTCAATGATTCTTACCTGGTTTCCCTTTCTTGTAGACAAGGCAAACCTTCCCATTCCCATTGCAAGGATCCAGCTCAAATATCACACTGCGAGAATCAAAGTGAGGCTTCTCTGGCTGGTTCTCACTGGCTGCAAACCCAGAAGGTAATGGCAATGTTCAAATACTCAACTCAAACACACACTTATTCATCCAGCTTTGCTAGGATTAAAAAAACGGGGGTAAAAGCCTCATCTCAGACATACTCTTAAATATTATTTTCCAATGTGGGCCAAAACAATGCTACACTCTAAATGCCCTGGACCTTATCCACAGTCTGGCCTTCTGTCTGGGCTCCCCATCACCAATCCACGGTGTCACAAGGGTGGACAAAGGCAGCACGAGGAAAACAGACCGGACTCGGAAGGGGACTACACAAGGCAGAGCAATCCAGATGACCCGGTGGTGACAACCTTTTTTCTTTTTTCCAGAGAACTGCATCCCCTTATTTATAGCATTTTATGATCTTTTGATTAGAATCACCTTCCCACAGACTAAGATGTACATAATATTAACTTATGTTATAGTTAATGCTAAGTCTGGCTCAAGTTAGAAATACCTATCTAGAAATCAAATATTATGGAGTAACAGATAAAAGATAAATTCTTAAAAATAAAGCATCAGAAACCTTCTCTTCTGCTTCTTTGATTACAGCTAATATGTAATAAAGATTAGTATTAGTGACTGGGGTGGAGAGTTTATAGGTTGGATAAAACAAAATATATAAACAGTATTTTTGACATACACACATATATTCACACACATACACACCACCTACATATACACACAATTTTATATAAATGCATATTTACATTTCTTTGAAATGTTTTCCTTGTTTTTTTAACTTGGCTTTTTGCCTCCCTAGGAGGTTATACCTTCATATTTTTCTTGATCTCATATGGTCCTAGACAGACATACAGGGGTATATTTAAATTTTGTCAAGATTGTTTGCACACATTGTATCTGAATGTTGCTTTCCATGCAATAATACCACACGGAAAGGCCTCTTAAGACGTTTGGTGCAACCAAAATTCAATCCTTTTAATGGCTGCCTGGATAGTCTGCGGGAGTGGATGTACCCTAATGCACCTAGCACGCCCTATCGATAGGCCTTCACCTCTATTCCTCTGCTGTGAACGCTCCCGTTGTCGTCTCTGGACACGTCCTTATGTTCTGGTGGATTCACTACAGGCAGACTTCATTTCATTGTGCTTGGCTTTATCGTGCTTCACAGATATTTACCGTATTTCCCAAATATAAGACATACCTTTGTTCAAAAAATTTGGGGTCTAAAAACTGGGGACATCTTATACAGTGGTTATAGATGTTTTTACTTGCATTTCCTGCTTTTTTCTTTGACAGTGATCAGCAGTTGTATGAATTTTATTACGAATAAAACTTGAGTTCAATAACTTTATGTAATACATTTTTTTTTCAAATTTCTGGCCCCCAAATTAAGATGTGACTTATACATGGGGGCGTCTTTAACATGGAGAAATACAGTACATTTTTTACAAACTGAAGGTAAGACCCTCTACTAGAAAAAAGATTATGACTCACTGAAGGCTCAGATGACGGTTAGCATTTTTTAGCAATGAAGTATTTTGTAATTAAGGTATACACATTGTTTTTTAGACATAATGCTGTTCTACACTTAATAGACTACAGTATACTATAAACATAACTCATATATGCACTGCGAAACCAACTATTTTTTCTATTACTCAGCCCTGTGAACTCGAGCTGCCTTCCCCTCGCTGTGCTCTTAGCTTTGTCTCCTCCATGTACGGAGGGCAGTAGGTTCTGCTTGGGCTCCCCGTGCTGCAGACTGGGAACTCAGGTCGTAAGCTGGGTTCACCTCCTTTGTTTCTCATCTCTTGCTCGTTGGCTTTTACTGTCTGATGGTGCCTTGAAACCTACTGTTCTATAGATTTTGTCTGTTTCTGTTGATCCAGGTTGGAGGATGCATCTAGTCTCTGTTATTCCATCATGGATGAAATCCAAAGTTCCCACTATAGATCCCACCAGGTCTGAGCCAGCCTGACCGAGGCCCGCCCTCAGGTATAAAGTTAAACAAATAGAAAACTCATTCAGGGTGCTTTCTTTCTGCCATTTGTAGATGCTACTCCAGTTTGTGCCTGTTTTTGGTTATTATCCAGACCTCTGAGGTAATTGTTTTTAAAATTTTCCAGAGTTTAGAGTATTATTGGCTTAAGTCTTGATCTGATAAAAAGTAGTCTGCTGTTACCAAAAGCACAAGGTCAATATTTGAATTTTAGTTTCAAATCTGCAATGTCATCAGTTCCTCACTGGAATTTTGGTTCGATCTCTGTGTGTGTGCATATGTCACAGACTGTACCTAGTAAGCCCACTCCTGGGAGTACCAGTGGATCTGTTACCTGTTAATTGTGCTGGTTCTTATTCATGCTGCGGTTTTTCATGTCCCTGGTTATTTTTTAGTAGAAACTGTGGGGGTTTTTTTGTTTTTGTTTTTTTGTGGCAGAGACGGAGAGTCAGAGAGAGGGACAGATAGGGACAGACAGACAGGAAGGGAGAGAGATGAGAAACATTAATTCTTAGTTGTGGCTCCTTAGTTGTTCATTGACTGATTTCTCATATGTGCCTTGACTGGGGGACTCCAGACCGAGTGATCTCTTGCTCAAGCCAGTGATTTTGGGTTCAAGCTGGTGAGCCTTACTCAAACCAGATGAGCCCGTACTCAAGCTGGCGACCTCGAGGTCTTGAACCTGGGTCCTCCACATCCCAGTCCTATGCTCTGTCCACTGCGCCACTGCCTGGTCAGGCAGGAATTATTTTTTGAAAAATCATTTATAAAACAATTTGAGGTCTGGAATGATGTTATCTTCTAAGAATTTTCTTTTGAAAAAAGTTTTATATTGAGATACAATTCACATACCATACATTCACTCATTTAAACTATAAAATTCAATGGTTTTTAGTATAATTACAGAGTTGTGTAACCATTAACACAATTTTAGAATTTCTTTAAAGTGAGTTTGTTTCTTTCTGCTAAGCCCCTGAGGTAGTTAGGAAGCTGGGATCAATTTAGTTCAATTTTGGGATTTAGCATTTTCTGGGACACACAGATGACATACCTGAGCTAGAGTCCACATGAAGTGTGGTTACTTCTGGTTCATTCTGTCATCTAAAAGAACCGTGGTTTTTATGGTGGCATCTTTTGTAGTTCTTGGATTCTATTTTATTGCCTTCGTCTAACATATGGGTCAAATTCTCAGCTTTTCAGAGCAGCCCCATGGTCTCTTTATTTATTTGTATTTTTCTGAAGTAAGAAACAGGGAGGCAGAGAGATAGACTCCCGCATGCACCCGGCCAGTATCCACCCGGCCAGTATGCCCATTAGGAGGCAATGCTCTGCCCACGTGGGTGTTGCTTCGCAGCAACCAGAGGCAGAAGGCATGGAGCCATCCCCAGCGCCCGGGCCATCTTTGCTCCAATGGAGCTTTGGCTGCAGGAGGGGAAGAGAGAGACAGAACGAAAGGAGAGGGGGAAGGGTGGAGAAGCAGATGGGCATTTCTCCTATGTGCCCTGGCCGGGAATCAAACCCGGGACTTCCACACACCAGGCAGACGCTCTTCCATTGGGCCAACTGGCCATGGTCTCTTTTGAAAAGGACAATGTACAATGGACCCCAGGCAAAAGCAACCCCAAATGCTGAGTCTCTCCCCTGGATTCTCTTTTCTTCTGGATGTTGACCTGGCACTACCTCAGCACCTTGTCAGCTCTGATGTTTTTAGGAAGATGAGCTCCCACGCTGCCCTCACCCCCGAGTTGTCCTCAGCAGGAAGGCTGCTCTGATTTACCAGAAGAAGTCTGTCATCAGTTTAAGCATGGTCCTGAAAATGACATAGCTGAGCTGTGCTTTTTATGTCAATGTGACAGTGTTTATTTTTCAAAAGAGAAAGTCCATCACAACATATCTGATATAATGAATGCTGTTTTATCTTATATCTCTTAATGCTTTGTTATTTTGCTTTATAATGTTTCTTTCCCTTTCTCTTGTTTTTTCTCATGTGATTCAACAATTCCCTTAAGAGATTTTAATGTAGTTTTTTTTATTTCTTCAGTTATTTTCCTTTTTGTTTTGTCTGCTTGCACGACTGGATAATATGACTACCTGTATTTGAAAATATACCATTTCCTAAGCCACGTGCGGCATGCAGAGCTCTAGGCTGGCCCCAAGACTCCTGCTCCTGGGAATGCACACCCTGGGAAACCTCCTTCCTGGACCTGTGAATATAACAGCAGTTGCTCTCCTGATTAGGGAACATTATATGAAACTGTTGTAGCAGACTGGGGAGAAATTTTCCTGCTGGCTGAGAAGTAAGCTGCCCTTTAGTGAGAGAGTCAAGTGGCAAGGAGCTGAGAGTGACCCATGGCAAACAGCCAGCAAGAAAACAGGAACTTAATCCCACAACTGCAAGAAACTAATGTCAACCGCCAGAGAACCTAGAAGAGGCACCATGTCAGAGCTGAGATCGCAGCACTGGCTGGCACCTTGGTTTTAGCTTGGGAAAGCCCTACGCAAAAGACCCTGCTAATCTGTAGCTGCATTCATGAATGAAAACTGTTGTATTGTTTGTATAATATATTTATGGTGTTTTAAGTGTTAAAATTTGTGGTCATCTGTTATACAGAAATAGAAAACTGGTACACCAAGACACTTGTTTTCCTCAGTAAGGTGTACAATTTCTTCCCTTCATTAGTATGAAACCTACTCCTCTCTGCTTCTTTCCTCTCCAGTACTACAGTTCCTACTATGAGAACCCCGGAACAGTCTTAGTATTCATTACTAGGGCTGCTGTAACGAAGCACCACAGACTGTGTGGCTCTCACAGTTCCGGAGTGACAAGATCAAGGTGTTGGCAGAGTGGGTTCCTTTTGAGGGCTCCATTCGTCTAGTTCTTTCTCTTGAGTTCTGTCCAGTTTTTTCATTTGAAGCAAACTTCGTCTCCTCATTTTAGTTGACTCCTTGTTTGTTTCTGCTCCATCTCTGGGAAATGGCAGTGTCCTAGTCACCTGAGCTGGGTGCCCCAGGGGTGTTCCTTGTGGGAGATGTGTGACTTCCTGTTGTAGTTGACCCCTGACTGCTGTTGACACATCTGCGGGTGGGTTCACTGGCTGTGACGACCGCAGATGAGCTCTTATGCAAGGGCTGACCCCACGAAGCGAAGGTCACTTTGGAGGGGCTCTGGCCATTTGGGTATGTCATTTGTGAAGTTGGCTGGGTGGTGCTCTGGTGTGGTCTAAAGCTGGCCACTGGGTGTATTGGTTTTGGAGCCTCTTGGCAATGGCTCCTAGGCAGGCCAAGGTCAGCTGCCACTTATGCTGGGCTTGGGGCCACCTGGTAGGAGCTCAAGTGATCTGAGATTTGTTGCTGCTTGGCTCATGCTGGACTTGGACACACTTGGGAAGAGGCTACGCTGTGAACTGAGGCTGGCTGCCCTTGTGCTGGGCACCTGTGAGCTGAGGCCAGCCTCTGCATGTGCCGAGCTAGTGGCTGCTTAGTTACAGCTATGTTCCAAGTCAAGATCAGCTGCTGCGTATGCCAGGTTTAGGGCCACCTGATGGGAGTTCAAATGCAAGTTGGGACAGGTCATTGCTTGTGCCAGGCTTGGGGCTGCTTAGCAAGAGGCCAGCTGCTGCTAGTTTGGGGTTTGTGGGCCTTTGAGCAATTTTCCGAAGGTCTGCAGTGGGAGCCGAGTCAGGCTGCTCCTGTGGAAAAGCTACCGGAAGCAGCTTAGGCCGGGCTCGTGAATTGGGTGGGATGGGGTCTTGGGAATTGCCAGAACACGGTGAAGAATGATAGGTTAATGGAGAGCACCGGTTTGGTGCCCACCTGTGCTACACTGGGTGCGGGTAGGACTCAACGAAGGAATGATGGCACCTGTCAGTACTTCCATCCCAGACCCCTGCCTGACCCCTGCCCTTTGAGTTCTCACCCGAAGCATGTCAACTTAGTTCCCATAGGTCCCTGGTGTTTTCTGAGCTGCTGCCCCTGCAGTGGGAGTGAGGAAGTCCATCTGTGGGACCCTTAAGAGGAGCACCTGGGTTTTCAGCAGTCCTCCGTCTCATGTGGAGAATTTCCCCACTGGTTTTCATAGAGATATTATAGGGACCCCTCTTCCTTGCACTGGTTCCTTAGGCTGGCGTGCCCGGTGTCGGGCTGTGACCCTTGCTCCTCAGGGGACCCCCGGCAACAGTCTCTCCTGATTCTGAATCACCACACTGTAGCTATGCAACATGCTGGTCCACACCTCTGCTCCAGTCTCACTGTGGCTCCTTCTTCATATCCTTAGTTACAGGACTTCTGTTCAGTTGGACTTCAGGTGGTTCTCAATGGCTGTTCTAAAGTCTAGGTGCACTTGTGATGTGGAAGTAGGCCAGGCAAGCACAGCCTTTACCTACTCTGCCATCTTGACCAGAATTCAATTTAATTTTAAATACACACATTCTTTCTTGTTCATAGGAGATTCACTAATCTCTTGATTCCTTTCCTCTTTCTGCATCCACATCTGGAGCTCTCCATTCAGTTTCATTTATCTTTTGGTTAAAATATATCCTTGAAGTTTAAGACATCCTTTAATAAGTCTTATACCTGGAAGGTGTCTGATCTATATTTTCAGGACTCTTGACTTCTCTATCAGTAACCAGTATGTGCTTTTTCATTATCTTCCTGTTTCACTGTTGCAGGTAAGAAGTCTGATTATTATTCCTTCACAAGTAAATTGTTATTTTTACTTAGACGTCTGTAATTTTTTTCCATATCATGTAATGCCTAGGTGTCTCTTTTCTCATGAATTCAATTTGGGTCTAGGAGAACTTTTTTAATCTGCAGAGAAATTGTATTTTATTACTGTTTATTTATTGTCTTTCCATCCATTGTTCTGCTTCTTCAGCACCTGTAATTCCAATGGAAGGTCTCCTGGATCTATTTTCTATTTCTCTTACCTTACTACCTTTTCCGTCATAATTTTCCCTTTTAAATTTACTCATCTGTGCTTTTGGATATTTCTTGTATTTCATTTTTCAGACTACTAACTCAGTCTCAATGTTTATAGTCTTCAATTCATCCAGTCAGTTGTTTAATTGAAAAATCTTTACTTTTTTTCCCTATAGGAAATGGTTTTTACCCCCATGAATATGTCGTACAATGTGGTCTCTATCCCAGCTCAGTCCTTGGCCAAGGCCCCTTGACATCCTCTCTGGTGTCTAATCTAACTCTACTCTTCCGGCCTCAAGAGCAGGGAAGACTCCTCCACTTACTTAACTCTGTCTTTAAAGGGTCAGTGGGCCTGGCACACACATATGAAGTCAGTGTGACTTTCCCCCCACCTCTGAGAATTCTACACGTCTCTGAGTGACGGGCTTTCTGCAGGGTCCATCACTTGACAGTCTCAGCTGATGAACTGCTCCTGCTGCCCAATAGCTTGTCCAGTTGAAGGAGAAAGTCTTGTATTGGTTCTCTCTGCCAAGACTTCAGTGCACTCCAAGGCCTCAGTATTGGAGATGCTAGTGGCCTACTCAATATTAATTCTTTCTTTCTTGTTTAAACCCCAATTCTGCTTGAGGAGGCAATCAATACTGCATAGCTAAACACACCTCCTCACAGCCCCTGGCAGCGATGCGTCACCTGACTCTGTTCTCACTAATGGCTACCGGGAAGGGCTTCTGAAAGAACCACTGCTTTCCTGGTAAGAAGGGCAAGATTCTGCCGAGAGACGGGTTTTTCTGCCCTTTACATTTTTCCCTGGAACAAGCTGGAAGCTTTGAGGTAGAGCCCGCATCCCTCGCCTATGAGGATGAAAACCAAACAGCAAGGCTGGTGCCCTAGGAGCCAGAAGGAGACTAGCGCTGAGCTCCTCGAGCAGCCGCACCAGCCTGGTTCCAGGGTTGTCAGAAAGGAAATAAAAGTATTTAGTTCAGACATTGTAACTGGGTCTGTGACATGCAGCCAAACACTCTTCTGACTGAGGAGTCCTCACTTCTCGGGTGCTCAGAGCTTCCGCAGCTGTCTGAATTATAAGCCGTTTCAATCAGAAGTGGCAACGAGCCTGGAGGGAGGAAGGGAGCTGCATGTAGACTGCCATGTTCCCAGAAACCTCGGATACGGAAATGCTGAGCAAAGTTTAATCTGTAACATTCAGTCATTTACCAAATATTCCTTAGGTGTCTAAAATGTGCCAGGTGCTGAAGTGGGTGATAGAAGCAAAACAAAGATTCCAACCCTGGCGTTTTCTTCATGGAAATTTCCTTTATACAAGCTGTTTTTAGTCATGGATGGGAAGGGTTTGGAGAAACATAATGCCACCACATCTTCCCACAGTCTGCAACATTACCAAAGGGAAACAAGCAGGCTAATTTCTAACTCAGAGCAGAAGCCCCCAGTACCTTCTTGGGTATCGTCCTCCAGGTCGGCCAGAGTTGGAGCATTAGGAAGGGAGTACATGGAAGACTGGTTGAGCTGAGTCAGTTTGGTGATACTGTTAATTGCCATGCTGCCCAATGGAACGGTGTTCTCTAGGGGAACATTAAAGAGAATTACATGGAGTAACAGCCTACTTACCATGGTTATCAGCTGGGCTTCTGCTTAAGTCAGGGGTCCCCAAACTACGGCCGTGGGCTACATGTGGCCCCCTGAGGCCATTTATCCGGCCCCCGCCGCACTTCCAGAAGGGGCACCTCTTTCATTGGTGGTCAGTGAGAGGAGCATAGTTCTCATTGAAATACTGGTCAGTTTGTTGATTTAAATTTACTTGTTCATTATTTTAAATATTGTATTTGTTCCCATTTTGTTTTTTTACTTTAAAATAAGATATGTGCAGTGTGCATAGGGATTTGTTCATAGTTTTTTTTATAGTCCGACCCTCCAATGGTCTGAGTGACAGTGAACTGGCCCCCTGTGTAAAAAGTTTGGGGACCCCTGGCTTAAGAAACCTAAGCCCACTTACTGTTTGATCCTAGGGCCGAGAAATCTGATGGAAAGTGGAAGAAGAGAATCCTTGTGCTACATGCTCTAAAGCACCAACCTATCGTGCAAAAAAAAAAAAAAAAAAAAAAAAAAGCCACTGGGGCCGCAGTGAAGAGTCCCCAGGGCCTGTGTTAGGGCGGAGTACTGAAGAAGAATTACAAAGGATGCGCAAAGGAACTGGGAGATCTAGCGTAGGAGCCCCGTTTGAAGAGAAAGGACTTAAAAATGTTCTTCTTCCTTCTCTCCCTTGCATGAGAATTTACATGCGCTTTCCACAGGAGTAACAGCTTCGATTCTATACCTGCCCCTTCTTCTACTCTTGTTATAAGCTTTCACGATGGACAATCCCTCCCCCTTTACTTCATTTTTCCTTATTCAGTGGAGACAACTTAGCAGGCTTCTTGCTTGGTTGCAGTCTTCTGCGATTAGGGTATAAATAAGAATGTGTATTTTCCTTATCTATTATGTAGAAGCCTTGTGAACAGGGTGCTGGACACAGGATGGCTCACAGACATACACTTCTGACTGCTAAAGAACTGGAATGGTGCGACAATAAAACAGCTGGTGTACAGACCACGGAACGTTCAAAAAGAAAAGAGCACTGAAGAAGTCAACATGGTGAGCTGCCTCTGCTGGCCTTCCTGTCACTGACTCCAGTTACCCAGTGAAAAATAGGTATGTTAATGGGAATAAGGACAGGCAAATGAGTTGGGAGGATTAGAGAAGGCATAATAATGAAGAGTGGCTTATTCATATAAGCTTCCTGAAATGTTTCTTTTCTCAAGCTTGTGAAGGGCTAACCAATCTCCATGATGTGAGCAAGTCTCGCTTCTGTCCACTCTCTCTGGTGCACTAAACTCCAAAGGCCATGGCCATTCTATAAAGCAGACTTCTGATACTGGTGACATGAACGGTTTCTAGGCCATCTGAGGACAGTATTTTACACTGAAAGTTCATTTTAAATGCTCAGTAGTAAGCTACAAGAAGTGCCTCTGCTCGTTTGGGAGAGAGAAACAGTAAGGCTTTGGGAATCACCAAAAAAGGGAAAGGCAGGAGGCAGAAGCCATGAAGGGGAGAGCCGGTCTGCACAGTTACTGGCAGCAGCAGTGACTGCACTCTCCGTGACAGCATGGAGAGGAGCGGGGTGCTTCCCAAGGACGGCAGATCTGGGGGTGTGGTTAGAGTGTGGAGGGAACAAAGGCCTCCAGGGACAGGGAGGTCTGTGCCGAGAACTGGCTGCACTCAGCGGCTACCTCAGGATTGCCCAGCTGATGCCATGGGACTGGAGCTCCCCTGCACGTGCAGCACTGCCTTCCGTGTCTGCCTAGTGCCTGCATCTGCACGCTCTCCCCACGAGTTCCCACCTCTGCACACGAAGTCTGTCGCAGACACAGCTAATGCTGAGATGGGCAGTGACTTAGGCTGAAGAGATGTGAGGGAGAGAAGGAAAGGCTCTGGTCTGAGGAAGAGCCCTGAAATCGTCACTGTGCAGGAAACTGAGGAAGGAGCCCCTCTTCTGCCCACCAGAGGCTGCCACTGCAGCTCGCCCTGTGGAGACTGCTTGGGGGTGGGCTCCTCGGGCTTTCAAGTTGAGGTGGCTCCGGATTTTTGTGTGGTGATTACTCCTTTCTTTCATCTCATTTCAACAGGAAACCTCTAAAATAAGCTTCCAGTTAAGGACTGGCCAGACTTTGGCATGGGGATAGGGTGAAGAACGATGGCATATGTTAGCTTTGGTCACAGCTTGTGGACACTGTACTTTAGGAGAACCCAGGAAAGCCATCCAGATTCAAAGACTCAAGCGGTAATGGCCCTCAGACTTATGTTGTCTAATCTCTCAGGCAGGAAATGACCCCATACAGCAAGGGGGCTGACTCACCATCCAGCTTCACACTCCATGTCATGTGGAAGCCATTGGTCATCAGGTAAAAATTCTTCACATCCTCGGGCAGCACACAGTTATTTTTCTAGAATCACAGCAGCTGTTAGGTCAGGGCTGGGAAAGGGTATAGGGCTATGCCTCAAAGCAACTGGGGACACTATTTACCATGTTTCAGATCCCCCAAAGAGGAAGACTGTGAAAACTATTTATAAAACTCTAGTAGAGTTCAGGGTCAAAATGGCAACACTGAAGGCTCCTCAGCCCACTTCCTCCCATAGACACCCAAATCTACAGCTACATATCGAACAATTCCCTTTGAAAGAAATCCAGAAATAGCTAAATGACTGCTGCATGTCAGGCGAGCAAGAAAAAACTCACATTGAAATAGGCAGAAATGGCTGATCACCAGCTCGCCACAAAACCCACCCTTGGTGGGTGACACGCAACCAGAACTCACAGCTCTCGGACTCTTCCTGAGGAGCAGAATTTGGATCCCACATGTGACACCCCAACTTTTAAGATTTCCACCTGATGGATCCTCAAAACATCTATCTCTGAAAGCCAACAGGGTCATAGCGAACTACTAAGCGCTCAAAGGGCTCACACAGAGTCACATGGCTGCCCTCCCAAGGCCCAGTGTGGAGCAGACTGGAGTCAGGAGTCTCGTGGTAAAAGAGGCCTAACTGCTAATCTTCAAAGCTTCTGCCTGAGGACAGGCTTCTAATGTAATACACACCTAGATGGCAACTGCAGTGCTCTCCAGAGACCAGGGGAGCCAGCAGGTAGGACCTTCACGCTTTCCTCCTGACTCACCCCAGGTTGCAGGTGAGTGACTCTGGGAAAGGATCTACACATTCTGACCCCCTGGCTTTCGCAGCTGCTGTTTGGGACATATACCCCTCGACTGACAGGTGCTAGTGGCAGGGCCTGTATCTCTGGGTCCCACAGGACTGTAACAAACAGAGTAACAGTTCTTAACTAGCTATATCCTCAAGGCACAGCCCAGAGGCAGCAGAATGAACTAGTATCTTTCCTTGAAAGATCCCTACTTGTAGCTCTTAAAAGATATAGCCTAAGGGTCAGGCTTATCCTTTTACCCTTTAACAACATGTAGAGTCCAACTGCCCTCTTCTCCAGGGATGGGAAGGACAGCAGATGTCATGTTCACACCCTCCCTCTGCCCTACCCCACACCACTGGTGTCTCTGTGAATGGCGGCTGTGCTATATCTGGTGCCCCAGCTTTGGTGACTTTGCCCAAAGGACACATCTGTTGATAGCCTGGCTCTGGTGTCCAGCAGGGCTTGTGTTCATAGGGCCAAGAGGATGGTAGCAAACAAAGAAACAGTTCTTAACTGGTTATCCCCCTAGGTCTCGGTGCAGAGGAAATAGAAAGAAAAGCCTATCTCCCAGTCTTACCCAGAAAAAGTATTGCCAAAGTATTCGCATACTTTAACCCAGGGGTCCCCAAACTTTTTACACAGGGGGCCAGTTCACTGTCCCCCAGACCATTGGAGGGCCGGACTATAAAAAAAAACTATGAACAAATCCCTATGCACACTGCACATATCTTATTTTAAAGTAAAAAAACAAAACGGGAACAAATATAACATTTAAAATAAAGAACAAGTAAATTTAAATCAACAAACTGACCAGTATTTCAATGGGAACTACACTCCTCTCACCACCAATGAAAGAGGTGCCCCTTCCGGAAGTGCGGTGGGGGCCGGATAAATGGCCTCAGGGGGCCGCATGTGGCCCGCGGGCCGTAGTTTGGGGACCCCTGCTTTAACCCAGGCATCCCCAAACTATGGGCCCGCAGGCCGCATGTGGCTCCGAGGCGATTTATCCAGCCCCCGCCGCACTTCTGGAAGGGGCACCTCTTTCTTTTTTCTTTTTTTCTTTTTTTTTCATTTTTCTGAAGCTGGAAACGGGGAGAGACAGTCAAACAGACTCCCGCATGCGCCCGACCGGGATCCACCTGGCACGCCCACCATGGGGCGACGCTCTGCCCACCAGGGGGCGATAATCTGCCCATCCTGGGTGTCACCATGTTGCGACCAGAGCCACTCTAGCGCCTGAGGCAGAGGCCACAGAGCCATCCCCAGCGCCCGGGCCATCTTTGCTCCAATGGAGCCTTGGCTGCGGGAGGGGAAGAGAGAGACAGAGAGGAAAGCGCGGCGGAGGGGTGGAGAAGCAAATGGGTGCTTTTCCTGTGTGCCCTGGCCGGGAATCGAACCCGGGTCCTCCGCATGCTAGGTCGACGCTCTACCGCTGAGCCAACCGGCCAGGGCAGGGGCACCTCTTTCATTGGTGGTCAGTGAGAGGAGCACTGTATGTGGCGGCCCTCCAATGGTTTGAGGGACAGTGAACTGGCCCCCTGTATAAAGTTTGGGGACCCCTGCTTTAACCCTTTGAGTAGTACGAAGTTCATGTACATCCTCATTCAAAGGGTTAACAAAAAACTCACTACTCAAAGGGTTAAAAGTAGCTTTCATTCAATTGCATCTAGGTGCTCACTGAAATCCTCCCCTTTGGGACACTGATAGATCCTGGCCCACCCTCAACTACTGGAAGACACTAAGGACAAAGTAGGCTGGATAATCACAAACATCTGAGAGAAAACCAAGACCTAGGCCAAGGTTGAAAAATAAGGTTCATCTCTTACATGAGGCCACACCTTCAAGACTGGAAGAGGTTGCTCTTTTATCTAATACACAGAAATGAACATAGAAAGACAGAAAGTCAAGAAAAATGAATTAGAGGAATATGTTCCAAATGAAAGAACAAGATAAAACCCCAGAAAAACATCTTAATGAAACAGAAAAATCAACTTACCTGGTAAGGAACTCAAAATAAGTGATCATAAAGATTCTCACCAAGTTCAAGAAAACAATACATAAATGAGGATTTCAACAAACAGAAAATATTAGTACCAAACAGAAATCACAAAGGTGTAGAATATAGTAAATAAAGTGAAAAAACTCAAGAGGGTTTCAATATCAGGCTAGATGAAGTGGAAGAAAGGATCAGCAAACTAGAAAACAGGGCATTGGAACTCATCCAATCATACCAGCCAAAAGAAATAAGAATGAAAAACAGTAAAGGCAGCTTAAGGGACTTATGGGACAATATCAAACAGACCTGTTTGCATCATAGGGGTCTCAGAAGAGGGGATAGAGAAACCTTACTTGAATAAACAATGACAGGAAACTTCCCTAACCAGGGAAAGGAAACAGACATCTCAATCTAGGAAGCTCAGTATTCTAAAAATAATGACTCTAAAGAGACATTATAATTAAATTGTCAAAAGTTAAAGACAAAAGGAAAATCTTAAAAGCAGCAAGAGAAAAACAACTTGATATCAACAAAGGAACCCCCATAAGACCATTAGGAGATTTTTTTTAGGCAGAAACTTGACAGGCCATAAGAAAGTGACACAACATAGTCAAAAGTACTGAAGGGAAAAAAAAAGCCAACCAGGAATACTCTACCTGGCAAAGTTGTCCTTCAGAACTGAAGGAGAAATAAAAGCTTTCCAAACAAGCAAAAGCTGAAGGTATTCATCACCATTAGACTGGATGTACAAGAAATGTTAAAGAGACGTCTTTAAGTTGAAATGAAAGCATACTAATTAGTAACAGGAAAACATTTGAAAGTATAAATATGACAGGTAAAGGTAAATGTATAGTTAAATTCAGAATAATCTAATGTCATGGTGGTAGGTTGATCACTTATAAATCAAGCATCAATGTTCAAAGTAGTAAAAATATGATGACAATAATTTGTTAATAAATATACAAGATAAAGAAATACAAATTGCAATCTCTTTTTTAATGTGTGGCAGAGAAGGAGAGTAAAAATAAAAAGGTGGAGCTTCCGAATGTATTCAAACTTGTTATTATCAACTTAAAATAGACTGTTAAAAGCTGTTTTCTGTAAACCTCATGGTGACCACAAAACAAAAACCTATAATATATATAAAATTTAAAAAAGCAATCTAAGCATACCAATACAAAAAAAATAATCAAATCACAAAATAGAGAACAAAAAAGGAACAAGGGAATTACAAAACAGCCAGAAGTCAATGAACAAAATGGCACTAAGTCTGTTCATACATATTAGTAATTACTTTAAATGTAAATGAACTAAATTCTCCAATCAAAAGACAAAAAGTAGCTGAAAGCCTTAAAAAGCACAAGACCTAGCTATACTGCTCACAAAAATTAGAGGATATTTTATCACTTCATATTCATTTTGAAATATCCTCTAATTTTTGTGAGCAGTATATATATGTTGCCTATAAAATACTTCAGATATAAAGACACACACAAACTGAAAGTGAAATAATGGAAAAATATATTCCATTCAAATGGAAATCAAAGAAAGATGAGATAGCTATTTTGTCTTATATAAGAACTTTAAGACAAAGATTGTAATAAGAAACAAAGAAAGTCGTTATATAATGATAGAGGAGTCAATCCAAGAAGAAGATAAAACAATTTATAAATACTTATGCATCTAACATCGGAGCATCTAAGTATGTAAAGCAAATATTAACAGACCTAAAGGGAGAATAGCTAGCTATACAATTATAGTAGGGTAACTTCAAATATTCTACAGTTACCATTCATAGATTAGCCAGGCAGAAAATCAGTAAGAGAACACTGAACTTATAAACGACATATTAGATCAGGTGGACTTAACAGATATTAACAGAACATTTCATCCAAAATTAGCAGAATATATATTCTTCTAAAGTGTACATAGAATACTCTTCAGGATAGATCATATATTAGGCCACAAAACAATTATCAATAACTTTAATGCTGAAATCATATCAAGCATTGCTTTTGGCCTCAATGGTATAAAAATCTATCACAAAAAGAGAACTGAAAATTTACAAACATAAGATTAAACAACACGCTACTGAACAACTGTTGGGTCAAAGGAATCAAAAGAAGAAATAAGTCTTGCAACAAAGGAAACGTAAATACAACATACCAAAAATTACGGGATGCTGCAGAAGCAGTCCTAGGAGGAGGTTCACAGTGATAAACGCCTACATCAAGAAATAAGAAAGTTCCCAAACCTACATTTACACCTCAAGGAACTAGAAAAGGAAAAACAAACAAACAACAACAACAAAAAAAACAACTAAGTCCAAAATTAGTAGAAGGAAGAATATACCAAATCAGAGTAGAAAGAAACAGAGACCAAAAAGAGATAACAGAAAAGATCAATGAAACTAAGAGCTAGTTTTCTGAAAAGATAAACAAGAGACAAACTTTTAGCTAGACTCACCGGGGAAAAAAGGGATTAAAATAAAATCGGAAACTAAAGAAGAGACATTATAACTGATACTACAGAAAGACAAAAGATCATAAGAGACCACTATAAGCAATTATACACCAACATAATGGATAACCTTGAAGTTATGGATAAAATTCCTTGAAACATAACCTGCCAAGACTGAATCACTGAACAGAGCAATTACTAGAGAGGAGACTGAATCAGTATGAAGACCTCCCAGCTCAAAATAGGTTAGACTTGAATGTAAAACCTGAAACCATAAAATTCCTAGAAGAAAACAGGGGATAATAAGCTCCTACACACTGGTCTTGTCAGTGATTATCTGAATTTCACACCAAAAGCAAAGACCATAAAAGGAAAACAACAACAGAAAACCCAAATGAAACCAAACTAAAAAGCTTCTGTATGGCAAAGGAAATCAACAAAATAAAAAGGCAACCTACAAAACAGAAGAAAATATTCTCAAATCATACATCCGATAAAGGGTTAATATTCAACATATAAAGAATATTCTTTCCAATATATAATAATGTATAAATAATTCATACAACTCAATAGAAAGCAGTCATTAAAAAATGGATAGAGAAACTGAATACAGTAGATGTTTTCCTAAAGAAGCCATAAAAATGACCAACAGGTAACATAAAAAGGTGCTCAACATCACTAATCATCAGGAAAATGCAAATCAAAACCACAATGAGATACCACCTCACAATTATCAGAATGCCTATTATCAAAAATACAAGAAAACAACAAGTGTTGGTGAGGATGTGGCAGGATTCTAAGTAACTCATGTATCTGTGCACATGCGTGACCAGTCATCTCTAGCCAGCCAAACCCCTGGAGAGTACAAGACCATAATTTTAAGATTCCTCAAAAATTAAAAATAAATCTAACATATGATCCAGCAATACCACTTCTCGGTATTGATCTGAAGGAAATTAAATCACTATCTCAAAAAAATATCTGCACCGTATGTTTACTGCATCATTATTTACAATAGCCAAGATGTAGAAACAACCTAAGTATCCACTGACGAATGAATGGATATAATGTGACCCATATATACAGCAGAAATATTATCCAGCTGTTATAAAAACCAAACAGGAAATCCTTCCATTTGCAGCAAATATATTAATCTTGAGGGTATTACGCTACATGAAATAAGACAGAGAAAGATAAATACTGTATGATCTCACATATATGTGGAATCTAAAAAAATGCTGAACTCATAGATTCAAAGAACAGACTGTGGTTTCTGGGGAGTAGGGGGCAAAATGGGTGAAGGTTGTCAAAAGGCACAGAATTCCATAGTAATGCCTCAGCAGAGAACTAGCTGGAGAAGGACTGCTCAGGGAGGAGGAGACGTAATAGATAACATGGTGTCACAGGAGACCCCTGGCAAAGCTTGGATGATGCTGGAGCAAGGCAATCACTACCAAAATTTCAGACCCATGCTCATAAAGTACTTTCTGAAATAAATTACTGAATAAACAAGAACATGTTAAAAGTGAAGAGTATATACCTCTAGAACACTTAATACAATGAAACTACTAGTTCTGAAAATTCTTAAGTAAAAAAGTATAACAGGATATAAACAAATATTTCATTAGGGACAGCAAATCATCCAATCTGGTGGTAGAAAGAAAGTGGTATCTTAGTATCCTTTCAGGAGGCTAAAACATGCCCTAAATTCTAAGTAACTCAAATCTGTGCACATGCTTGACCAGTCAGTCATCTCTAGCCAATTAACCCCCTGGAGAGTACAAGACGATGAGTTCTTAATTCTTCTCCTGGGTCTCTTAGATTGACTTCTCATCATGTTTATCCAGGCAGAGGGACGATATGTTAATAACTCCATCCACACTTTTAGCTTATTGGACACTTGAGATGTGATACTGACACTGCTCATGTAAGGTTTGCTTTAGCTCATATTGTCAGTCTGTGCCTGGTACACAATGTGTAGGAAAGTTAAGAGTGTAGCAAGATGATCTGAATTTACTTCAAAATTCTCCCACTAGCTGAGTGACCTTGAGTGTCACTTAAACTCTGTGAATCCAGTTTCAAGAATAATCTCTGAGTCTAAAAAACACTGGATGTGGGATGGGATGCGAGCTTGGCAGAAAGAGAGAAGACTACCTAAGTATGATTTTAGGGCACAGCATCTTTAAGAACTGCAACTGAAAAGCAAATCTCGGCCCTGGCCGGTTGGCTCAGCGGTAGAGCGTCGGCCTAGCGTGCGGAGGACCCGGGTTCGATTCCCGGCCAGGGCACATAGGAGAAGCGCCCATTTGCTTCTCCACCCCTCCGCCGCGCCTTCCTCTGTCTCTCTCTTCCCCTCCCGCAGCCAAGGCTCCATTGGAGCAAAGATGGCCCGGGCGCTGGGGATGGCTCTGTGGCCTCTGCCCCAGGCGCTAGAGTGGCTCTGGTCGCAACATGGCGACACCCAGGAGGGTCGCAACATGGCGACGCCCAGGATGGGCAGAGCACCCCCCCCTGGTGGGCGTGCCGGGTGGATCCCGGTCGGGCGCATGCGGGAGTCTGTCTGTCTCTCCCTGTTTCCAGCTTCAGAAAAATGCAAAAAAAGAAAAAAAAAAGAAAAAAAAAAAGAAAAGCAAATCTCAAGCTTGCAGATGATTTGAAGCAGTGTTTTCTATATTATTAAATGGACAACAGCTGTTTTAATAAAACAGGTTTTGCATATTTTTGATCTAAGAACTAAAATATGCATTATGAGCAGTTTTGTTTTATCTCTCTTCCTTACTTAGTTCGCAGTATCAAAGAGGTATAACCTATTAAATGATTCTCTAGTTCCTTGAGCTAACATATTTTCCTACTTAGAATTTTATTTGAACTTCAGGGCTTGCTCCTAGTGCCTCCTGTGTGGCACATCCTGAGCTTTCAGAGGAAAAGGGCCCGCGCAGACTGCCTTTCTCTCACCCCCAGACTCCAGCACTAGAAGCCTACAGTTAGCAGTACTGACAAAGTTCTTGCATCTTCTATCACCTCAAAAGGGTCAGCATCTGCTATGAGATTTTGGTGACTAGTACCATCTAGTGGTGAACAAGAGGAAATTACTGCCTATGAGCCTTTCTAAGGTGGATTCCATGAAATTCCAGCTAAGAAGAGCGGGTGGCTTTATTCATCTTTAAATTAAGCTGAAGAATTCCAGCAGTAGTGATTATAACATTTATTATGGCATTAATTTCACAGAAAAAAATATTTGGCATTATTTTAAAAAGTGATTCATATAATAAAAATAGAAAAATGAAATCTAATATTTAATACATTTCAAATACAGTGGTACCTCGACACACGAGTTTAATGTTTCATGTCTGAGCACGTGACTCAATTTGCTCGTGTGTCAAATCAAATTTCCTCATTTAAATGAGTGAGAATGCAATTAATCCATTCCAGCCCCCAAAAACCACATGAATTTTTTTGTTTTATACGCTTTTAAATAAGAAAATGTACTTTATAAATAACAAATACATATGCATATACATATATACATAATAAGAGAGAATATAAAGAAATAAACTGGTTTATGAAGTGTATTTACCTTCAAGGTCAGCTGAAGATGTTGGCAGAGGCGAAGGCAGAGGAGGTTTTCATTTTGTGTGCTATTGCTTAACATACCTTACTCTCTACACACTTAATGCTACATTTAACTGCAAAATTTAACTTAGACACTACGTATAATATGTAACTTTATTGCTAAACTTAATTGCTATTTTTTTACTTTGCTTAATCATCATTTTCTTCACTGACTTTTGGCTTTTTTGCCACATTTTTCTCACTTTCATTTAGAGCAGTGGTAGTCAACCTGGTCCCTACCGCCCACTAGTGGGCATTCCAGCTTTCATGGTGGGTGGTAGCGGAGCAACCAAAGTATAAACAAAAAGATAGATTTAACTATAGTAAGTTGTTTTATGAAGATTTATTCTGCCAAACAGCAAAAATCCAACATAAAGTACTTGGTAAGTAATTATTATTATATGCTTTAACTTGCTGTAACTCTGCTTTATAAATTTTATAAAGTAAAGTTACTTCCCTACTTTATAAATCACCATTACTGTGGAACCGGTGGGCAGTTAGAAAATTTTACTAGTAACAGAGATACAAAAGGGGGCAGTAGGTATAAAAAGGTTGACTACCCTTGACTTAGAGGCTGTTTCAACAAAAACCTTTCTGTGGAAGTTTGTTTCTTCCTCCCTTTCAGAACATTTGGCAGGCTATCTAGTGGAGGGTGGCAGAAGCTCGTGATTCAAATTATCTGCTCGTGACTTAAAGCAAAAATCCTGCGAGTGACTGTTCGTCTCTCAAATTCCTCATGATTTAAAGTGCTCGTGTGTCAAGGTACCACTGTACTAATATAAACCACAGAATGCCAAGTAAACCAGGCTCATGAAAACATTAAGCCTGCACCATTATTTTCATGCCAATCGCTGGTGGCTGTGGTCTGCTGCTGCCTTGCCACAGCCCTCACCCCTGGCGGCCGAGCTGGGGTGGGCTCTGCAGCGCACTGACTTCAGGCATTTCCTCTGAGTGCAGCTTTCAGGGACCATGTTTAGGGCACTGCTCTGCCCTGGCCAGTGACTCAGAGTCACTGTTATTTTAATTTTTCTCGTGTCCAATCTGGAAAGAGACCCCTCTTCTCTGGGAAGCCATATGCCCACTTCAGAGGACTTCCCTGCCAGTATTTTTTGTGGGGGTGAAAAGGAAAAGGAAGACAACTTGCAGAAAGTGAATGGACAGGGGGTTAAAGGTTAGAGAGAGGACTTAGGGAGAAAGTCCAGGAGGACAGTGCTTACCAGTGTTTGAAATAAGAGTGTGGCTCTGACATGGTACTGCCATCTGTGTACCCTGATGATGACTGTCACATACTTCCCGATTTGCTTTTTTTCTTCACCTGAGGAGGCTATCTACAATTATCTCTCTAGAGAGAGCCCATAACAAACTGTTACTGCCCCATCCATCAAAGGACCTGAGCCACTCTGATGTATTGGGAACTATCAGCCTGACTCTCAGAAAGACCTTCTGAGCACTGCCTGCACCTCGAGCGAAGGGCTCGGGCGTCACCGCCTCCGCTCCCCTTCGACTCTGGGAATCCCACACTGGGTCCCTCCTTTTCAGGTGCCACTTCTCCAGGGAAGGGGGCTGGGCCGCATGCAGGATCAGGCTGGCAAAGGGGCCGTAGCATAGCTGTTAATGTTTCACAGGTGCTTGTCCACACTGGGCAGGCTCTGCATGAGCCCACCTGCAACCGCAGCCAGAGAAAGACTTGCCCAGGACGCCCACCAAAAAGGAGCACTAAAACCACTGGAAAACAGGAGCGGTGAGAACGGTGCCCCTGCCGAAACCCAGGAGGACGCCCGTGTGGTGGAAGGAAGACCCGGCGTGCTGTGGAGGGACGGGGCGTGGAGGGATGGGGTGAGATCCCCAGGAAACTTCCCAGGTATAGTCTTAAACTCCCCCTGAGGCGAGGAAGAAGGTCTGGTTAACTGGAACCCTTTCTCTTGGAGAGTGGGGTGTGAAAGGTCAGCGCCCGAGGAGTACTATTTAAGACTCAAAAAAGAGGCAGCATGGTCTTCCTCAAACCCTCAAACTGCCTCTGAAAACACATGATGACAAAATGTGCAAACATCACCCTGTCTGGGGCACCATGTGTCTTGTGAAGTGAAGCTCTGTAGACGGCAGAGCAGCCAAAACAAACTGCGGTGGCCCAGGCTTAAGCAGCATCAGAATTCTAGTCGGGATTGGTCGGTCGGGAGCCTCTGCACTGGGCCGCCTGGCTGCGGAGGTGGTGTTTGTGGTGGCCTCGCTCTCCCGACTGAAAGTAAGGACTGCTTATGGAAAAGAACCCGAGTGACCTTGGTAAAGGTCTACACTCTTTCTGACCCTTGTGCTCTAATTCACTCATTCACCCCACATTTATTACGTGTTCGTGCAGAAGAAACACTGCGCTGGGCACTACACGCGGCAATGAGGCAGGGTGCAGAGGAGCCGCGCAGACACGTGGACTGCGGGTCAAACCTGCCTCGTCCTCCTTCCTCCTTGGCCTCTGTCTGAGATGGAACGTGCCCAGTTCAATACTTGTTTTTAAAACCTCCTCTGCAACTAGTGCTGGGCATTAAACTGTAAACTCGTCTCTCACTTCTTCTTCCTGCCTCGGACTTGGAGGTGACTGGTGGGACCACAGCCATCATCTGGTCACCATAGAGGAAAAAGACCGAGAGAATTAAAGACAGAGGCTTAACATTGTTGGGACTGCTGAACCAACTGCAAATGTCCACCTGAGGGGTCGCTGTGCAAGAAATATTAACTCTCATTTGTTTAAGCTATTCTTAGTTTACTATTATGTTTCTTTGAGCCAAACATATTCCTAATTTTACACAGACAAATATGTACCAGAGGAGTGCCGTGGAGCTGTCGGTGCAGAGACCACCAGGAAGGACAGAGAGGAAGGGAGACCCCGGGAGGTGCTGCAGAAGCCACGTGAGGAGAGCGCGAGGAGAAGGGAATGGTTACAGAGAAGCGCAGCAGGGATGTCGAGTGGAATGAAGATGGCTTTAGCAATGAAGAGGTCTCCGTGATTGTTGACAGTGGCATCCACAGACAGGAGGTGGGAAAAGAGGCTGTAGAAGGATGATGGGTAACTGAAGTGAAGGAAGGGGACAGTAATTTAGACCAGGGTTAGCAAACTACAGCCCACTGGACATCTCTGCCTTGCCACGTGCTTTTGTAAATAGTATTATGAAGCCAGTCGTGCCCATGCATTTCAGACTGTCCATGGCGGCTTTCAGTCCTACAGCTGCAGAGAGGGAGGAGTACAGGAGGCAGACACTGTACGGCTCACAGAGCCTTTTATCTTATTTTATTTATTTATTTATTTTTTGTATTTTTCTGAAGCTGGAAATGGGGAGAGACAGTCAGACAGACTCCCGCATGCGCCCGACCGGGATCCACCCGGCACGCCCACCAGGGGGCGATGCTCTGCCCACCAGGGGGCGATGCTCTGCCCCTCCGGGGCATCGCTCTGTTGTGACCAGAGCCACTCCAGTGCCTGGGGCAGAGGCCAAGGAGCCATCCCCAGCGCCCGGGCCATCTTTGCTCCAATGGAGCCTCGGCTGCGGGAGGGGAAGAGAGAGACAAAGAGGAAGGAGGGGGGGGGTGGAGAAGCAAATGGGCGCTTCTCCTGTGTGCCCTGGCCGGTAATCGAACCCGGGACTTCCGCATGCCAGGCCGACGCTCCACCGCTGAGCCAACCGGCCAGGGCCTTCACAGAGCCTTTTAAAGAAGTCATTTGCTGTCCCCAGCCTTGGACCATTTTCCTGTATGTGTGGCTGTGAAAGGAACAAGTGGCCGAGTACCGAAAGGGAGATGTACAGCTCAGGGATTTTATTTTAATTATACAGAGAGGGGGAAAACCTCTGGAGGAGCTGCCAGTGCAGGGGAAGAGGTGTGACACCGGAGAGAGGGACTAACCTGGAAGAACACAGAGGAGCCACCAGGCAGAGTAAGAGCACAGGGTAAGGGGCTTCCCAGTGACAAGAGGTCACAGGCTGCCGTCTACCCCAGGGATGCTTAGGATAAATTCACAGCAGGAGCGTGAGACGGACAGATCTGTAAGGAGGTTCAGACCCACTCTCTGTAGACTAGAAGAGAAAGGCTAAAAGGATGGGGATATTTTGCAAATCATTTGGCCTCCATGGGCCAGTTTCACCATCAGTAAATTGAATTTTTATCTGGGGATTAGAAAGTTTAACCAATCAAGAATTGTACAGCACTCTGCAACTATAAAATGTCACTGAAATGCCTAGTAATAATAGAACTCTCTTGACACCAGAAAGCTGGAAAATTAAGAGGCAGACGCTTTCACAGTGCCCGAAAGATGAAAAGCTCAATGTAGACATTATACCTCACTACCATCACCACAAAAGGCAGGCAGCAGCACCGTGACCATGAACCACAACTGCACAAAACCAGGTGGACTAAACCTGCTTTTCAAAGAACAAAGAAGGGAGAAACACATTAAAATAGAAAGAGGTTGTTCACCTTTTCCTCTAACCCAGGGGTGGTCAACCTTTTTATACCTACCGCCCACTTTTGTATCTCTGTTAGTAGTAAAATTTTCTAACCGCCCACCGGTTCCACAGTAATGGTGATTTATAAAGTAGGGAAGTAACTTTACTTTATAAAATTTATAAAGCAGAGTTACAGCAAGTTAAAGCATAATAATAATTACTTACCAATGAATTTTATGTCGAATTTTTGCTAAGTTTGGCAGAATAAATCTTTATAGTACTATAGTTAAATCTATCTTTTTATTTATACTTTGGTTGCTCCACTACCGCCCACCATGAAAGTTGGAACGCCCACTAGTGGGCAGTAGGGACCAGGTTGACTACCACTGCTCTAACCTTAGGGGCTACAGCAGGTATATGGTCATTTGAGTTTTAGTTTCAACTTTTTCTTCCTACATGTGCACCAAGGAATCATAAAATATTAGGCCTGGATGAGTTCTTCAATAAAGCCGAGACAATATATGGTGACAGAAAATGATTTGACTTTGGGTGATGGGCACACAACGCAATCAACAGTTCAAATGCTATAGAGGTGTTTACCTGAAAACCATGTATTCTTACTGACCTATGTCACCTCATTAAATTTCTAAAATAAATAAATAAATATTTCTATCAGAAAAAAAAAAGATAAGAAAAAACTGACTTCAAAGCACTTATTTTACAGATGATGAACATGAGACCCAGAGAAGTTACATTATTTAGCCAAGGCCCTAGAGCAGGAATAAGACTCCTACTCTGTCTTCCTCCATTGGTGCCTCCTAATAGCTTATCTCAGTGGGATTGCCAGAGGGCTGCATTTGCCTGTAAGGGCAGGGCAGGGCAGAGGCAGCGGGCCTTCTCTTGGAGGACCTACGTTATCTGGCCACGTTTATGCAGCTGTGGACAGCAGGTGTACCATATGGTGCTATGCCCTGGGTCAGTCCCCTGGAGAAGGGAACTTATCAGCTCCTTAGACCCCCCCTCCAGTACAGACACTTTCAGGTGCAGGCACAAGCCCGGGAGCCCCGCCACACTTTCTCCTGTGGAAGCGTGCTCCTCAGGAACCCTTTGGGTGAGGAAGTGGGACGAGGTATTTCAGACCTGCTCAAAACTTTGCCCTCCATTGCTTAAATGACGAAAGTAGGTACTCAAACAGCACGGAGAGTGTCATGTCTGTTTTGAATAAAAAAAACTATACAAAAACCTGTTAAGCTTTTGGGGGTTATGAACCCCCTTCAGAATATACCAACTGCTCAAGTGAATTGTTACGTTACTGATCCTACTACTGCTTATACTTTAATATGGCATGTTTTACTGGATTTTGGTCTGAGACAGTTCAAGTAAAAGACTCAATAAAAAATTCCAAATCAGTGTATCTCATTACTCTAGGTGCTTTCACAGAAATTCCCCCAACTGGGTGTCTCTGAAGAAAATATTCTGTAGGCTATCTCAGTTAGTTAAAGAACTTTGTCTGTCATGCTCACCCTTTAATTCTTCCATATCTCCGAAGGCTGTTTGTCCAACTTGAGAACTGTATTCTCCTAAATGTCAATTTAGGATACAAGGAAACCCAATAAGGTGCTGTTGTCCAGGAGGCAGATTAAATCCCAATGAGATCAGATGCAGACTCTAGCCCTAAAAAGCAGCCAGGAAGGCATGCTCCGAATGACTACAGAATGAGAAATACTGGGACTGATGGGTAGCCATTTCAGAGAGTTCTGGGGAATATTTAGTATAGGTCACAGGAAGAAATATGCCTCGTAAATTATTTCAATGCATCAGTGACACAGTATGACAGAGCCTTAATGGTATTTCACCCCAGACAAGGCATTCCTGTGCGCTCACATCTTCACCCAGGTCTGTGAACTTGACTTTCCAAGCCAGGATCTCCTCTTTAGCACACAGAAGCACCAAGGCAGTTTTGTGTGGAAGGCTGCGGAAGCCAGTCAAGGGCCAGGAGGGATGTAATAAACCATGTCAGTAAGGCCAGCCTGGCACAGTCACAGCCTCACCAGGAGCAGGCTCTGGCTGATCAACCAGGGAGGGTCCAACAGACAGACACCGCTCTGGAACTCCCTTTTCTATTACAGACTGTCAGTGCGAGTGGGAATGCAGATGAGTAAGCCCAGGAGAAAGCTGGGGAGCTCCTGAGCTGAGGTCATACAGAGAAACATCAACTACCAGTTACAGAGTTGTCAGAGGAGCTGCTGCTGGTTCAGCCCCGGGAGGGGGAGCCCTACAGACAAGGACTGAACATGCACATGTGCACACAAGCCCATCTACTCATCACCTGCTTGGCTGCCGAGGACAAGACTGCCATAGCGATGACCACTGGCACAGGAGCAGTCTGCAAAAAAGACCAGGCAGGCAACCCTGAGTTCAAATTCAGGCTCTGCCACCTGGTAGCTATATGGCCAGGACAAACTTCTTAACCTCTCTGAGCCTCAGTTTCTTCATCTATAACATGGAGTCATCAATACCTACCTTGCAAAGTTACTACAAGGACTAAATGAAATAACTTACGTGATATGTGTTAGCAGGCACTCATTATATAACAAGGTAATTTCTTGCTCCTTAGTCAAATCTATTTGCTGTTATTTAGCCACAATGTTTTTTCCAAAGCAGAAAAATCTGACTTCCCAGTTCTCCACCTAAAACATTTCACTGGCTTCCCTTTGCACCCAAGAAACAGAGCAAACTCCTAATGATCTAAGTAATTTTACATGTCCTTGTCCTTGTCAACTTCTCTCCCTTGCTCTCCTGTGTTCCAGCCATAGGGTCTTCATTATGCTCTTGGAAAGTGGGATCCTTATCTTGAAGCCTTCACACAGGTCGAAAGCCCCTCTGCCAGATCTCATCTGCCTGGTTAACAGCTTCTCATAACTTCTCTGAGAAAAAATCCTTCTCATCCTCCAGACTAAGCCAGGCCTCCTGACAATGCTCCCTTCACCTAGTTCACAGTAGTCAGTCTGCTTTATAATCACACTTGCAGTGATTTACACTGTGTCTTAGCCAGTAAGGTAAAGAGGTAAGAAGCTGTGCCCTTTTTTGATTATTACTGATTCCCCATTACTCAATACCAAGGACAATGCCTGGCCCATTTTAGAAGCTTACAAATTTTGCTGAATTAATGAATGAAAGTTCAGAGGAGGGTTGGGAGCACTAACTGTTCACTTGGTGAGTACTCCCCGGCAACCCTTAATCACATTCTGCCTGGAATGCTTACTAACGTTTAATTTTCCCTTTCCCTGTTGTACTTTTAGTTTTGTTGTGAACAGCTGTGAATGTTACAGTGCCTCCACACGACAGGCTCAGAGATGATCCATGCTGGGAATGGCACGGAATGGAAGAGGGTGCTCAGTAGCAAGACCAGGAACGGAAACGAACTCTACCTTGAAGGCAGCCGCGGACTGAGATTAGAATAGGTTTGCTGCCCTAATCTTTCCTTCTCAGGGGCATTTAAGTTGACCTCTCTTTGTTGGAAGGCGAGAATTGAATAGGCAACACTTACTTGTTCCCATGAAGAAATCATATGACGTTCGGCAGGTGCCCTTTCCGTGATGGTCACCTCTGTCACACCTGGAGATGATTCTGAAAGAGGAAGAAGAGTCTGTAGAGTTGCAGTTGACCTGCTCTCATACATCTCTACAATAGGCAGGTGAATGTGCTCAGAGCAGAAAAAGAGGACATTTATGTGACTTAAAAATTGTAGCCACAGAGCCTGACCAATTTACACTTAATGTGTAGGAATGCTTTGTTTGTTTCTATGAATTTTTTAGGATTTTTTTTAAGTATACAAGATCATGTCATATGTAAAAAAAAAAGTTTACTTCCTTCTTTCCAATTTGCATGTCTTTATTTTCTTTGCTAATTGCCCTGACTAGATTTTCCAATACAATGTTGAATAAAAATGGTAAGAGGGGAATTCTTATTGTAAAGAAATGAGTAAAGCTAGCAGGCCTCATATTACAATTTTAGAAAAGCCTGCTTATAAGGCTGGCCTTTGGATCCTGCATCTTGGATTTTGGGAGCATTCCCACCATTCCTTGTTAAGAATGGCTCACTGTGCCTAAATGTCAGTGCAAAAAATATTTGTTCTGAACACCTGCTTTCCTTCTGGAATTTCATATACACTAACTAGATAGAAGGTGTCTAAATGACTGACTTACAATAATAGGTTGGGACTCCTATGAGCAGGTGAGCTTCCCTAGTAGACACTGCAGACATGTTGTCACGTTGCTGGAGAAATTAAGTATGTCCCATGTGATTCCACTGAGAAGACTCTTGAAAAATGACATCAGGTTTCCCTGACTTCCCCATGTGCACTTCTCCCTTTGCATTTGCTGTAATAAATTACTACCTGACCACCTCCCAAGTTCCGTAATCCTCCCAGTGAACCGCCAACCTAGTATGTATGGTCTTGGGAATCCTCAAAACATTGGTCTTGTTCCTGATCTTAATGGGAAAGCATCCGACTGTCCACCCTTTAAGTATGGTGTTAGCTGTGGGTTTTTCATAGATGCCCATTATCAGTTGAGGACGTTTGATGTCTATTCTATATCCTATTGTTAGTTTGTTGAGTGCTTTATTTTTTTAAATCCTGAAAAAGTGTTGGATTTTGTCAAGTGCTTTCTCTATATCTATTGACATGATTATGTGTGTTTTTTTGTCCTTTATTCTATTAACAAGGTGCATTACATTAATTGATTTTCATACGTTCAACAAACTGCACATTCCTGGGCTAAATCACACTTGGTGTGTAATCTTTTAATACTGGTATATTTGGTTTGATAGTACTTTGTTGAGGATTTTTAAATGTTTAGTTTTAGACAATACTGTCGCTGTGAAGTTATTTCTTATCTTTTAGGAAAGGGATTTTGGAAGTTTGCTTACCACATACCCACCACTAACTTCAGCTACCTCGTTTTATTTATTTATTTATTTTGCATTTTTCTGAAGCTGGAAACGGGGAGGCAGTCACACAGACTCCCGCATGCACCTGACTGAGATCCACCCGGCATGCCCACCAGGGGGCGATGCTCTGCCCCTCTGGGGTGTCGCTCTGTTGCATCCAGAGCCATTCTAGCACCTGAGGCAGAGGCCACAGAGCCATCCTCAGTGCCCGGGCCATCTTTGCTCCAATGGAGCCTCGGCTGTGGGAGGGGAAGAGAGAGACAGAGAGGAAGGAGAGGGGGAGGGGTGGAGAAGCAGATGGGTGCTTCTCCTGTGTGCGGTGGCTGGGAATCGAACCCGGGACTCCATGCCAGGCCGACGCTCTACCGCTGAGCCAACCAGCCAGGGCCAGCTACCTCGTTTTAAAATATCCTCTTAACATATTATCTTTTCAAAACAAAATGCATATGTGAAAAAATAAAAATATAATTGATTTTAATTTGTGATTAACTTGAAATTATGAGGTCTGATTAAATGTGTAAAGAAAATGTTAAAATGGGAGGCTAGATTCATTATACGTTTAATTATTAGAGTTCTTTAGTTCCTTAGGAAGGTTTTACTTTAAACGTCACCAGTTTGCCAGACATCTGAAATGCTTAATAGATAGACTATATTAAAAGTATAAATGGAATTTAAAATGTTTACAGTCATTTATTATAATTATTCAGGTCTTTAAACTGGACTGACAGTTTAAAGAAAATTTTGTAGCCTTGAGTAAACAATGATCAAAGAAAATAGTATTTACAGAAAAATTCCGAGATTTATAAAGAGAACAATGAAGCAAGCCTGTAAAATAGCAAGCCCTACCTAACTAACCCAGGAATATAAGAAATAACAGAGCATAAGGTTGAATGAGAAAGAGTATAGGTGGTCTCATTTAGATCTCTCCTTGCCCCACTCTATAATTTCATTTCTAAAATTTACCATTTCTTCCAAACATATCATGGTATTTCATGTCTCATTGACTGTTCTAGGCACTGGGAAACCCAGTGGAGAACAAGACAATGTTTCTATTCTCATGGACTTCTATTATAGAAGAGAGACAAACAACCAAATAAATATATAATTTCAAGTAGTGATAAAGCCAGTAAGGATAATAATAATTTTAAAATGTTGGCTAAGAGAAGAGTGATAAAGAAAGGTGTTACATATAATCATGGAAGGTTTCTCTGAGGTGTTTATATTCAATTAGGGACCTGAATGAAATGAGCAAAACAGATTTAGAGAAAGGTAATTTCAGTGAAGAGTCTAGCAAACTGCAAAGCTTATCTGTGTTTATAGTACAACAAGGAGGTCATGGTGGCAAAAGCACAGTGAAAATTAAGTCAGAAAGACAGATGAAGGCAGATCATAAGGGACTGGCTCATGGTATAGTTCTTTGGATTTTATTATAAATGTGATGGTAAGGCATCCAAGCATGCTATTTAGCTGGCTTAGTCTGCCTTTCTCTTTCTTGGTTATCCGACTAATTTCCATTTGTTTTTCAAAGTCTAACAGTGGTAGTCAACCTGGTCCCTACCGCCCACTAGTGGGCATTCCAGCTTTCATGGTGGGCGGTAGCAGAGCAACCAAAGTATAAATAAAAAGATAGATTTAATTATAGTAAGTTGTTCTATAAAGATTTATTCTGCCAAACTTGGCGAAAATCCGACATAAAGTACTGGGTAAGTAATTATCATATGCTTTAACTTGCTGTAACTCTGCTTTATAAATTTTATAAAATAAAGTTGCTTCCCTACTTTATAAATCACCATTACTGTGGAACCGGTGGGCGGTTAGAAAATTTTACTACTAATAGAGATACAAAAATGGGCAGTAGGTATAAAAAGGTTGACTACCCCTGTAGCATCAGTTGTGGGATATGTACCTTAACTCCCTAGATTAGGTTAATCAGAACAATAATGGATTACTGACTTCCTCTCACACATCTGGGGATCTAGGTTTATTTATTTACTTATTTATTTTTACATGAATCTGTCATTCCCCCCCCCCCCCCAATCTTTGTAGCTCCAGACTCTAATGTAGTGGTGGTCAAGAAAGGAAAAACACCCCCTCAGTTGTGCAAAGCTGGACTTCTTCGCCAGCGCAGCGCGTGGGTGCTGCCGCCCAGGGAGGCTGGCTGCAGCATCTTCCCAGCTCCCTGTCATCAGCAGAAGGGCTTGGGATTCAAGGATATTCCCTCCGCCAAGAACGCATTTCGGGAGACCCAAACTCCCAAATGGCAGGTGCCTGCTGTCTCTCCTTTGCACGTTTCTGCCTGTCCTTTCTGAGGCTTGCGGTGGGACCCGGTGGGAACCTTCGTGCCTCCCGGGTCCGCGTCTCAGCACTCCCGGCAAAGCTCTCCCTTTCTTCCTTAACAACGGAAGTCACAGCCGCGATACCCGTTGGCATACCGGGTCCACTGTCGCGCTGCCCCGCCCGCAATGCGCAGTCGCCCCCAACCTCCCCGCCCACTCACCTAGGATGCGGGTGATCCCCAGGGTCAGTTTCTCCAGGTGTGGCTTGCAGGAGCTCACCGGCGGGGGTGGCGACTCCTCCATGGCTCGCGTCCGGGCTCCGCGCGCGGCGGGGGCAGCGGAGCAGACGGGGCGGGCAAGCGGGGAGGGCCGCAGCGGAGGACACCGCCCCCGAGCCTCGGCCATCAATTCACGGCATGCCGGGAGTTGTAGTGCTCAGCACCTGAGAGCGCGGCGCGGCGGCGATGGGGGGTCCGCGCCGGCCCGGGTGCAGTGGTTCCGCGGGGCGCCAGTTCCCACCTCCTCGGCCTGTGCCTCACATCACGCCTTCGCGACTCCGCGACACCTCCGCCCTGTCCCTCCCGTCCCGCCGGGACTGGCAGCGCCAGCGGGGGTGGGCCTCTGTGCCGAGTGGCCAATGGGGACCGGGCCTGAAGTCCGGGGTGGGACGGCCCGGGCGCGACGCCCCGAGTGGCGGTTGTTTCAAGATGGCGGATGGGGAGGGTCCCCCCCGCCCGGGCGCCGCGGCGTTCTGGAGCCGGGACTGTATCCTTTGCCCGCCTGGCAGGGGGCGCCGGCGCCCTCCCCGGGACGGCGAGTGGCGAGCGGTCGCGTGGGACCCAGCGGAGGGGAGAAGCGCGGCACTAACCCCGGGGGAAGGGCCGTTCTGTCCTGATGCAGTCTAGGTGCCGGCTTTTGCGCCTTGCTTGGGAATTAGGTGGCAGAGTGCCTGATCTGTTTCCAGCTGGGGTTCCAGGTGTGAGGACCGAATACAGGTGTTTCCCAGCCCTCCGTGGTGAGCTCTAGATAGACGGTCTACAGTCGTGGTCCAGCCTGGGGCTGGGAGGGTACCCCAGGGTGCGCAGTGAGCCTGTGGAGAGAAGGATGTTGGATGATCAGAGAGCCTTTTTTGTCTTGGCTTAGAACTGTCCTTGGTCCGCGCTGTTTTGTAGGATGCCAGGATCTTGTTGGACTTCGAAGGCCTGTCATGATGATCTGTTTTCATACTGGGCTTTTTTGAGGGGAGTAGGGCTTGCTTTCACGGGGACGTGGTCTGGTGGCGCTGGCTATGGAATAAGCAGCAAATCGTTGTGCCTCGATTTTGATTTACATATACATAGTTTGCAGGTCACCACTGGCAGGATTAAAGTTCTTGGATTGTTTGGGGTTGGAGAAACTGTAGAGTTTTTACGTTTGTGGTAGTCTTCCCATTTCAGTATCTGTGATGAGATGTGTGACATGGTGGTTCTTTCCCTGGGTTAGGTAGACGATTCCAGCCTGAGCTTTGGTCCTGATGACTTACTCCTTGTTCCTTAGAGGAGTGAAAGCAGAGCAGTCAGTGGGTTGGGTCCCCGCAGAGGCCAGTTGTTTTGTCTGCTTGCCTGGACTGGTGATAGCATTGTTTGAGGCATTGTTGTTAACTTTGTGTATTCTTTGCACATTCTCCTCATCTCCTAGTGAAATTTACAAAACTATATTATCAGTTACCCTTATTTGAGTTACTGGGATTAAAGAAAGTGTCATGCCATGGAGAGAGAAATATTTTTGCCTTCCACGGTGTTCTGTGTTTAGAGTTAAGCACTTTCTAATTTATTTACCACTTGTCCCTGACAGGTTGGTGAGAATCAAAGAGAAATCACGTCCATACACTGTGGATATACACTGTGGATGAAAGCACAGTAGTGCACTGTGCAAATTAAGTTTTTTTTTTCTTTACCTTTCAGTACGGATGCAAAGAGAATGTGAGTGTTGGGAACAACTAAGCTGAATTAGAAGTCAGGAAATTGTGACTAGTCTTTGTTTTGAAACACTGCTTCTGCAATGACGATTTTGTGATATTGGAGATATTTAAAGGTTATTAATTTATAATGTGCTTCTTCAGTTTAATCATTTTCATAACCACCTATGACCAATGGTATAGTTCTGACATAGAATAAGTGGTTTGGGGGGAAAGTAAGACAATCCGTTACAGTGTTACTGATTAATAGGTATAGAAACTGAACCTATGTTCTTGGATACTGCAGCCCTCCACCCTCACTTAATTCATGTAGTCCTATTACTCCCTATTTCATATAGAAGTTATATATCTTTACGTATCTCTTATATTCTCCCTTACTCTAAAAATTTATGTAAAATACTCATCTTCCCATTGAAAGTGAAGAGTTGACATTGTTATGGGGGAAATGGTGGTTACCTTCTATAGAAATCAGATATTTGAAAGGCATTGCAAGTTTACTAGTATCACTTGTTTCCCCAGCCCAGCCTATTCCAACGTTTAGCCTGACGTATTTTCATTTTATATCGCCATAGAACTTAAAAGCAATGTCAAATGTGAACTTGTTACTGATTTTTCACTAAAAAAGCATAATGATAGTTATAAATCATTTTTCGTAGTCATGTGTCTTTGAATCTTGATCTCTTGTCACATTGATGACTTCCCAGACTATCCCAAAGGCTTTATAGTAGAACTTTCAGTAGAAAAGGACCAAAAAGTATGTATATATAATCTGGTATATTCACACTATTGAAAGAAAGGTTGTTCAGTGCTTCCCCTAAACAATTAGAGAAATGTGATTGGGAGATTTCCCATCCTAGATGTTTTCATCATGTGAGGACAGATCATCTGTGACTAAATGTCATCTTTTTTGTTTTAACTGTTGTTCTTATGAGTTATACATCTCCTGCACAGTATGATTCAGCAGTGCTGTTCTGTACAAATTGTGTCTTTGTACCTAATGTGTAAACAGTGTATATGCCAATATGGGTTAAATGTGCAAGTAAATAAAGTACTTTTCTACTTAGTTATAATTCCTGGTAATTTCAGAAGTTAGTGTTTCTGCAGCATTTAGATTTAATTCTTAAATATTCTCAAGTGCATTATCATTAACAGTATTACTAACTTGATAATAACAAATATGAACTCTAAGGAACCTGGTCACAACATTATTGTAGCTATCATGTCTGCCATTGACTTTTCAATTAAAATTGACAAAGACAATGTTTATTCTTAAAATAATACATGGCATACCTTGGCGATACTGTGGGTTCAGTTCTAGACAACTGAGTATCACAATAAAGCTGGTCGTAATCTTTTTTTTTTCTGGTAGAGGGTCTTATCTTTAATTTGTTTAAAAAGGCAACATCTGTGAAGCACAATAAAGTAAAATGCAGTGAAATGAGGTATGTCCATTGTCCATACTAACCAGGAAAGTCATTGTGGTCACTGATAATATTGATATAATTACATATGTATACATCTGTTGCTGGTAAGTGATTCTATCTCACAAGTTTAGAGTAGAGTACTAAGTCTATTTCTTTCCGCTCTCTATGATATGGGATAGACATACTTTTTCCTTTCTACCTCTTCTGCCTTGGGTTTCTCATTACTGCTTTAATTCTGGGATTTAGATAGATTGGTATCAGCATTTTGGATGCTTTCTAACTTGTACTTGTCTTATTGAGGTGCTTCCAAAGAAACCAGACTAGAACTAAGGTGGCACATAGAACCCAATAAGAGATCCAATATGAGCTTGGTGTATATTGCATCATCTTTGACTTTCCCATAAAATATATGCTTGTTGGGAATCTCTATTTGAGGAAGGTAAATATTTGGGTTATTAAGATAAGATGAAGATAGAATTAAAATGATTAGAAAGGAGAGGTTTGATGGAGGCCATTTCAAATATGTTTGATCTTATTTGTAAAAACTTTTGTTAAGGTCAGTTTATAAGCATTTTATAATATTGAAAAGTAATTTAGCATGGATGTGGCTAATAGGTTTTTTTTTTTTTTTTTTTTTTGTATTTTTCTGAAGCTGGAAACGGGGAGAGACAGTCAGACAGACTCCCGCATGCGCCCGACCGGGATCCACCCAGCACACCCACCAGGGGCAATGCTCTGCCCACCAGGGGGCGATGCTCTGCCCCTCCGGGGTGTCGCCCTGCCGTGACCAGAGCCACTCTAGCGCCTGGGGCAGAGGCCAAGGAGCCAAACCCAGCGCCCGGGCCATCTTTGCTCCAATGGAGCCTTGGCTGCGGGAGGGGAAGAGAGAGACAGAGAGGAAGGGGGGGGTGGAGAAGCAAATGGGCGCTTCTCCTATGTGCCCTGGCTGGGAATCGAACCCGGGTCCCCAGCACGCCAGGCCGACGCTCTATCGCTGAGCCAGCCGGCCAGGGCGCTAATAGGGTTTACCTGCATATTTTGAACAAACTAAAGAAAGAAAGATGACACTGAAGCTTGTTGGACAATGCTTCATAAAATTAAATATCAATTTCATTCTTTACTGTGAGCCAGGCATTCTTTGATGTTTGGGGATTTGACATTGAACAAATTAGTTGAAAATCTTTACACACTTGATGCTTCTATTTTAGGGATATGACATGAAACCGTGAATAAGTAAAATGTATGTCTGATGATTATAGGTGCTATGGAGAAAAATAAAGCTGGAAAACAGTAGCTATCATGGGAGTCTTTTGTCTATGTTTATGTCATTATCATACTGTTTTGGTTATTATAGCTTTAAATTATAGTTTAAAATCAGAAAGTATGATGTCTCTAGCTTTGTTCTTTTTTCCTCAAGATTGGTTTAGCTCTTGGGGGTCTTACGAGGTTTCATACAAATTTTAGGATAGATTATGCTATGTCTGTGTCACTGCTGTTGGAATTTTGATAAGGATTGCATTAGATCCATAGATGGCTTTGGGTAAAATGGTCATTTTAACAATATTCTTCCAATCCATGAGCATAAAATATCTTTCCATTTACTTGTCTTTGATTTCTTCTATCAATGTCTTATTTTCAGTGTACAGGTCTTTCACCTCCTTGGCTAAATTTATCCTTAGGTATTTTTTTTCTTTAAGAGGCAGTTGTAAATGGGATTGTTTTCTTAATTTATTTTGTACCCTGCAACTTTACTGATTTTATTAGTTTTAACAGTTTTTAAAGTGTAGTCTTAAGGGTTTTCTATATATAACATGTCATCTGTAAATAGAAGCTTGGGAAGATCTCTACAGTTTAAGAAATAGGAAATAAAGTTACTACTGACAGTAAGTATGAAGAAGTGGTGTCAAATTTGAGGAAAGAGGAGAAAGTATAATATATTGAGTGAGCTTTCAAATCAAAGTGCAGTTGACTGGGGTACCCAATAGCTGATCTTTCCAAGTTGTGAGCAGTTTCTTTTGTGAATGGTTTAGGGAAGTGTGTTTTTTGCCAGGACCCAGATATGTTAGTCCATAGGTGATCCTTGAAGAATGTTCTGCAAATTCATCATTATTGTATTTTCTAATTGAATACAGTGCCCGAGGAAGCATATCCTGAGTCGTCTTGGATTCCCCCTCCCTCCTACCTGGATCCTTTATTCTATTTGTGTATTTCCAACAGTAAATAATTACGCATGTATTGTATGTGCTAGCCCCAAGAGATATAAAAAATGAATCCATTTTCACTGTTAAATAGAGTCTGCACAAATTTATTTTGTAGGGTTTTTATAGTTTGGATGTCACTGAATTGAGAAATTCTTTCTCTTCTGTGTTAGCTGCTTTCAGTTTCCTTGTAATATGGAGTCTATCTTTTTTGTACGCTTACTTGTCTTATGTGCCTTTTAAAATATCAGCTCCATCCCTAATATCTGAGGGAATTTAAAGATTAGGGGCATTGGCTCTGGCAGGGTAGTCCAGTGGAGAGCATTGTCTCCTATGTTAAGGTTGTGGGTTTGATCCCTAGTCAGGGCACATACAAGAATCAACCAATGAATGCATAAATAAATGGAACAACAAACCAATGTTTCTCTCTCCCTTCCTTCTTTCTCTTTCTCTCTCTCAAATAATAAATTGAAAAATAAAAATAAGTTAAAAAATAAAGTTTAGGGGCTTTAGTTATCAGTCAAAATCTTGAAGCTGTGATAGTGATATGCTGCCCTGGAAGGCTGTTAGAAACCAGCTGACTGAAACATGTGGACTTTTTAAACATGTTAGTAAGTCGACTGTTCTACACCATCCTTTTTCTGGAAGAAAATAATTCATAATTGATTTGTCTGGAAATCTTAGATAAGAAAACATTTTATCAAAGAACAGAAAACTTTAGAGTTTTCTAGATCACTAGAATGTTCAAATGTTCAGATGCTTCTTTCCTGCAAGTACTATCAAACTGAGGACATGTCTGGATTTAGATATGGTTCTGAATGACTTTTTTTTCTGGAGAGAACTCTTATTGTATTGGTTCTCTTTCTAAAGCAGTGTTACAATCTTAGCAGCATGTCTGACTTTCCCCTTTTGAAATTAAAAGTATTACAGTTCTTTTTGTCTTAAATTTCTTCCACTTGTTAAATAGTAGGGCTTCCTGGGACATTTCATGTATGTACTATAAGGAATAAAAAAACTCTTTGTGTTTGCATGATTGAGTTGCCCTCAAACTGTTTGTTTTTCAAAGATAAAGCTCATTTTGAAATTATTTCTTTATGCCTAAAATAACTTGACAGTTCTCCAGTAATGAGCAAACTGGAGCACTGAACTCTTGGTTTACAAAAGGAGAGGAAATGAAAGGAACCTAACAGCGGAATTCATAGTGCAGAATCTCTCACTTGGGAGTAATAATGGATAAAAGGTTTATAGAACAAGGCTGTCCACCCACAATTTTTATAAAATATGTAGTTGTGACTATGTAAGAATGAACTTTAAAAGAATATTAACTTTTCTATATTTAATTCAATTACTTTGTTTTCTAGTTTGGGTCTTAAAAGCTAGTTATAAATTCCAAGGTCAGTAGAAATTAAGAATTATAACAAAAGTACAGAACAGAAGCAGCATTTGGATGTTGGATAATCTTTGCTAGTATTTTCCTTCATGTCTTCCTGCATAGTTTCTGATGAAGAACAATCAGTAGTATATGTTCCAGGTATGATTTTTCTATTAATTTGGTAAGCATCATTTGCTTCTTAAATGTTAGAAGGAAGATAAAACATTAGGACAACTTTGAAAGTATAACTGGATGTGGAAACAGTTCATTAGAACCTAAAATTTAAAAAAAAAACAACTGGTATAACTCTATTAAGGTTCAAGCTATTGTCTTGTACTTCATGTATTAAGGATCAAGAGATTTTATTATTTTTTATATTACAAATAATAGCCTAAATTTAATATTTTAAAGAAAAGTGGGAAAACTTCTTGATATAGAGTTTATGCAATAGGCTCTTTGAAGTTTACTAGTTATTACAGATGAGTAATAAAACAGAACTATTGAAAGTACCCCAATTATGTGACAAATAAGATCTTTAATTTCCCTTAATTTAGGGTATGTGTGGCATGTTGTAATTTATTGGTTTTAATATGACTTATGAACGTGCCAGCACCATATAAAAGTATTTCTGTTGAATCTTCGATGTATTTAAAACATAATCTTTTCATGATTTATTATTTATTAAGAGAGCTTTCAAATGAAGAGTTTTCCCTATTAGGCCCTGTAACGTAGAGAATATCAATGGAGAGGTTGATGGGGGGAGGGCTTAAGAGAATGAGAAGGTTTAATTTGAGATCTTATTTGATGGAAATCCTTAGGAATTTCTACAGAAGGAAATATCAGATCAAGACACAAGTTGATGAGTCCAAAAGCTAATGCTAAACTTAAGACTTCCAGGATGACTGCTGCTTCAATCTCCATGGAGTCTTTAAAAGGTGCGGGAGATTCCATAAATGAACAGGTCAGTAATTTCTTGTTTTTTTTTCTTATTCTCCAATTTTTATAAATACTAACCAGTAACTGATTTTTCTTTGCTGACTGTCAGTGCCAATTCAGTGCCAACAGGAATATCTGATTTGGGATGTGGTGAAGAAGGAAACGTTATTTAGTGCAGAACAGCTCAATTATGATACAGCAGTGTTATGAAAACAGAACGGCTGTGGAACAGTTCTGTAGTGTTATCTCTAAGTTAGAAGCAGCACTGTTGTTTCACAGCACTGCCCTGGGGCAAGACCCTCTTCAACTAGGCAGCTCTGCTCTGGTCTGGTCTTTTCCACCTGCTTAGGTCCACTTTGCTATACACCAGTCTGTTCTGTTCCAGTTATCTCTGCTCTAGTTAGCTATCTTCTTAGTTTCACCTACAACTGGAGAAATGCCCTCTTCAAACTTCCCAGAGCCAGAGGGGATCTAACATTAAAAGACAGAAATCCATGCCCCTGGTCCCTCATTGGTCAGTCTGTGCTTATGCAAATGAGGGCTCCAAATCCTTGTAGTTACATTGGTCCAAAAAGCACTGTCATCATTGGTCAGATAGAGCTGCTCTGATTGGTTGGTAAAGATGTTCATGGTGATATAGTTGCATAGCTCCAGTTCTACTGGAAAGTCTTGACCATACTGGTTAAAATAGCATTCCAAGAACTCCTGTTTAGAAATGACAGCTAACCTCTGTTTTTTGGGGGGGTTTTGTTTTTCTTTTAAGCCCATTTAAGCCACCCTGAGCCCTTCTTAGTAGGGTAACTGATATATATGTGTAGAAGAATTTTTGAAAGAACATTAGATGATCTGTAAACATTGTGAAAATGGATACAGAGGCTTCTCGGATGCTTTGATGATGCTTGGTATGAATATAAAGTGTTTAGCTCCAAAATATCTGGGCTTGCTTTAGGCCTTAGTTAAGACAATTTATTATCTTGGTATGTCTCAAAGACCTACATTGTGATTTATGTGTAGTATGTCAAATTGACAACATTTTTTATTAAGCATTTTTTATGATTTTTTTTTTGTTCATTTGAATCTGTTAGTTGATAATGAATAAACCCTTAAATAGAAGAAAGATGTTTTTATCAAAAGAAAATTAGCTTTCATTGTTGTTGTTGTTACTTCCTTCGCTTGGAAAATATCATAAGGACTCTTCTTTTTTATAGTCCAGTCATTGATTTTTCCTTTATCTTTGCCTCTTTAATAATACTCATATATTCTTTTGACACATGGGCTATCTGACTGGCTTATTTGCTTTTGGTTATATATATTTTGTCTTCCCAAAGGAAGTTTAAGTCATAATTTGGCAATCTGTGACCTTAGGAGTCCAAATATGCTTGCCACCTGTTTTGTAAATTAAGTTTTATTGGAACACAGCCACACTTATTCTTCATTATCTATTGCTACAGACTGTATGCCCACAAAGCCAAAAATATTCACTGGTGAGTTTTTTATAGAAAAAGTTTTTCAATCCCTGGCTTATGTTCTTGATGACATTTCCAATACCGAATTTGTTACTAATTATTGTGTTGAATAGTCTGTGGGATTTAACTGTAGGCTTAATTGTGTTACATATATCCCCAATGTACTCACTTTACACTGGGATGTGAATAGTTGAATTTGCAAGTTCTAATAAAAAATTTAACCTTTTTTTGGTAAAATTGTTTGTCTTATGTTCAACTATAGCTTTTTGGATTAAGTCCATACTTTTTTATGATTTGATTGGCTTATTAGCTATAAGCCAATAAGTCTTTGTTGGGCTATTTCACTGGCTTTAGGAATTCTATTACACATATTTAATTTATCACAGCCTAATTTCAAGGGATAATTTCCTACTTTACCTGTAATTTAAGGCCTATTGAACAGTATAAGTCCTGAGTTTTGTGATATTTTCATAAATTTTCTATGCATGAACCAGAAAATATATTATTATTTTGCTTTAAATAACTGTCTTATTTCCAAATTGAGATATAGTTCACTTATATAATATTTACCATTTTAAAGTAGACAGTTCATTGGCTTTTGCATATTCACAAAGTTGTGGATCCATCACTACAATTTAATTCCAGAACATTTTCATAACCCCAGAAAGATGCTCCATGGTCATTCACAGTCTCTCTCCATTCTCAAACTGTCTCAGCCCCCAGTAGCCACTAATGTACTTTTAGTCTCTATAGGTTTGTCTATTCTCGACATTTCATATAAATGGAATTGTATAATATGTGGCCTTTGGTGACTGGCTTCTTGCACTTAGGAAAATAATTTCAAGGTTCATCAATATTGTGTTATATATCATTACTTCATCCCTTTTTATGACTGAATACACATTTTGTTTAGCCATTCATCAGTTGAAGAACACTTGAGTTGTTATGGTTTTTAGCTATTATGACTAATACTGCTATGAACATTGATGTACAAGTGTTTATGTGGACATATGTTTCTAATTCCCTTGGATATATCTATATATCTATATATATATCTATATATATATCTAGAAGTAGCATTGCTGAGTCATTAATAATTCTATGTTTAACCTTTTGATGAATTGCCAAAGCAGCTATATCATTTTATATTCACATCAGCAATGTATGAGGATTCCAGTTTTTCTACATACTTGCTAACACTTATAGTCTTCTTTTTTATTATAACCTTCATAAAAAGTTTGAAGTGTTGTACCATTGTGATTTTAATTTGTATTTTTCTGATGACTAATAATGGTGAGCATCTTTTTATGTGCTTCTTGGTCATTTGTATATGTTCTTTAGAAAAATGTTTACTCAGATCCTTTTCAGTTGGATTGTCTTCTTCTTAAGTTACAAGGTTTTTTTTGTTTTGTTTTGTTTTTTTTCCATTTTTCTAAAGCTGGAAACAGGGAGAGACAGTCAGACAGACTCCCGCATGCGCCTGACCGGGATCCACCCGGCACGCCCACCATGGGGCTACGCTCTGCCCACCAGGGGGCGATGCTCTGCCCATCCTGGGCGTCGCCATGTTGCTACCAGAGCCACTCTAGCGCCTGAGGCAGAGGCCAAGGAGCCATCCCCAGCACCCGGGCCATCTTTGCTCCAGTGGAGCCTTGGCTGCGGGAGGGGAAGAGAGAGACAGAGAGGAAAGCGCGGCGGAGGGGTGGAGAAGCAAATGGGCGCTTCTCCTGTGTGCCCTGGCCGGGAATCGAACCCGGGTTCTCTGCACGCTAGGCTGACGCTCTACCGCTGAGCCAACCGGCCAGGGCCAAGTTACAAGTTTTTTATAGATTCCATTTACCAGTCTCTTATTAGCTCTATGATTTGCAAATGTTTTATTCCATTCTGTGCATTGTCTTTTCACTTATTGGTGTCTTTTGAAGCAATAAAGTTTTTAATTTTAATGAAGTCCAATTTATCTATTTTTTTCTTTTGTAACCTCTGTTTTGCTGTCATGTCTAAAAAACCATTGTCTAATCCAAGTTCTCAAAGATTTACATCAATATTTTCTTCTAAGAATCTTGTATTTTTAGATTTTACATTTAGTCTTTGATCCATTTTGATTTAATTTTTATAGATGGTGTGAGTAGTGACTCAACTTCATTGTTTTGCATATGAATACCTGGTTATCCCAGCATTATTTGTTGAAAGACTTCTTTTCCCTTTGATTGTTTTGGAATCCTTATTAAAAATCTCTTGACTATAAGTGTAAGCATTTGTTTATGGACTCTAAATTATACTCCATTGGTCTGTATTTCTATTTTTATGCTAATAATATGCCATCTTAATTATTGTAACTTTGCAGTAAGTTTTGGAATAGGAAATATGAGTTCTCCAAATTAGTTTTTCCTTTTCATGATTGACTCTTCTGGGCCCCTTGCATTTCCATAGAAATGATAGAATCAGCTTGTCAAATATTGCACAAAAGATAGCTGGGATTTTGACAGAGATTGCAGGGTATCTTTAGATCAATTTGGAGAGTACTCTCAACTTAAAAATTGTAAGTCTTTCAGTCCTTGAATATGGTGTGTAAGATGTCTTTTCATTTATTTATGTCTTCTTTAATTTTCTCTTTTTTTTTTTTAAGAAAGAGAGACAGGAATGGAGAGAAAGAGAGGGAGGAGAGAAATGAGAAGCATCAATTCATAGTTGCTTCACTTTATTTGTTCATTGATTACTTCTCATTGGTGCCTTGACCAGGGGACTCAAGCTGAGCCTGTGACTCCTTGCTCAAGCCAGCAACCTTGGACTTCAAGCCAGTGGCTATAGGATCACGCTGATGATTCCATGCTCAAGTCAGTGCGCTCAAGCTGGTGAACCCGCAACCTTGGGGTTTTGAACTGGGACCTCAGCGTCCTGAGTCAAAGCTCTATCCACTGTGCCACCACTGGTCAAGCTTGTCTTCTTTAAGTTTTTTTCATAGATGTTTTATAGTTATCAGCATACATATCTTATACTGTTTTTATTAAAATTATTTCTAAGTATCAAGTAGTTTTATTTGTTGATGCTATCATAAATGGAATTGTTTTCTGAATTTCTGTTTTGGATTATTCACTGCTAGTATATAGAAATACAATTGATTTTTGTTTGTTGTCTTGTTTCCTTCAACCTTTCTAAATGTACTTCTAATCTAATAACTTTCTGGTGAATTCCTTACAGTTTGTTACGAGTAAAATCATACCATCTGCAAATCGAGGTGGTTTTAGTGTATCCTTCCCCATTTGGACTTCATTTATTTCCGTTGTTTTAAAAGAGGTTTAACAATACAACAAATGTTTTTTAGATTTATCCATCTAGTTACTAGTTCTGTTTTTTTTTATTTGAAATCAGTAATAACATTTGTGATCTGCCTAAAGTACTTTCTTTAACATTATTGTAGTTCATATAGGCCCAGAATGACTTTTCTCAGATTTTGTATGCCTGAAAAAGTCTGTACTTCACTTTTATTTGAAAGAATTAATATGGATATGATGTTAAATTAGGGTCATGGTTCATTTATCTGTATGGATAGCTTATTGGTCCAGCACCAGTTATTGAGACCATTTTTTCCCCACTGTATTATAAAGTGATGCCGTTGTAAATCAAGTGACTGTAGAGGTGTCCTCTTCCCTTATTATGTCATCTTCTTTGGTAATTCCTGTCATGAATTTTTGCTCATTATCTTTTATAGTCATGGGTCAATGGACGTTTTCTGTAAAGGGCCAGATAGTAAATATATACTTTAGCCTATAAGAGCCACATGGTGTCTGTCTAAAGTACTCAACTCTGCCACTATAGTGTGAAAAGAGTCATATATATATCTCAGTGTGTAAATGTATGTACATGGCAGTGTTTTAATAAACCTTTATTTTAAAACACAGACGGTGGGCCAGATTTGACTTGCAGCTCTTGTTTTCCAACCAGTGTCGTGTGTATGTGTGTGTGTGCGTGCGCACCCCTGTGCATTTATATATTTATTTATTTATTTTTCTTAAGTGAGAGGCAGGGAGACAGAGAGACAGACTCCTACATGCGTCCTGACAGGGATCCACCCAGCAAGCCCCCTATAGGGTGATACTCTGTGCGAGGCCATGGAGTCAGCCTCAGAACTCAGGGCCAAGTTGATGCAACCCTGTATGGTTATGGGAGGGAAAGGGAGAGATAGAGAGAGAAGTGAGGGAGGAGGGGTGGAGAAGCAGATGGTCGCTTCTCCTCTGTGCTCTGACCAAGAATTGAACCTGGGACATCTATATGCCAGGCTGATGCTCTACCACTGAGCCAACCAGCCAGGCCCCTATATTTGTTTTTTAAAGAATATTTAATTTTATATGTTTCAAACTTTATCTAAATTAACTCATACTTTGTATATTGTGCGATTTGCTTTTTTACTCAACATTATGTTCATGAGATTAATTTACGTTATATTTTATCACTGATGTTCTAGTTATGGTTTAGCTAGTATTTTAACTAAAAATACTTAATATAAAGACTTGTTACATTGGTGCTGGAGAACCAAAAAGGCAAAAAGAGAACCTTCTTTATCACATAGGTAGTAAATGCAACAAACAACTACTATTTCTAGGGCTGGGAAAACAGGTAGAACAAGTGGGATTATTAAAAAGGAGAAGCTTTGAGGAGGAGGCGCTCAGAACTGGAGCGTGGCCCTCTGGTGTTGGGGAGCCAGCCTGACTGGCACTGCTGTCCCTCAGGAGACAAGATAAAGGCGGGCTCTGTGAGGACATGAAAAATTGCAAAATAGAGTCAGCTCTTCTTGCTGGGGTGACACTGACAAGGGAAGGAAGCAGAGAGGAATGAATATGTCCTTTCTTCCTCCAACAACACCTGGTCTCCCTCTGGTTCTTCCTACTGGCAGTTTAACAGAGAGCCATGTGGAACAGAAGAAATGAGGTTTCCAGAGGCTCGGCCCCAGCATCAGAAAGCAGGGCATGGAAGGGTGGGTTTGAAGGTGAAAGTAACATAACAGCTGGGTCCTCTGGAATTTCACAGTTTAATCATTCTCTAGTTGGTAATACCTAGTTCTCAGGTTTTTGCTGTTAAACACAATGCTGTGAAAATTCTTACACATGTGCAAGAGTTTCTTTTGTTTGTTCTTTTATTCACTGCACCTTTACGAATTGTCTTTTCATGGGTTATCAGCAGCTTCTCCCGTTGCCAAATCCAGTGACATTGTTCACATTCTGTTTAGCTTTCTCAGTCATTATCACTGTTAACCCCACATTGTTCTTGAAACTTTTTCTTTTCTCTCTCACAATATTATATGCTTCTGATCCCCCTCTTGTCTTTTCATATATACATTTTTTGTGGATTTGTAGGTTATTTTTAAAAACTAATAATTTTTCTTAACTTTAAGTGATAATTTAAAGCAGAAGAGAATAAAGAAAATAATAAAGATCTAGACATCCTCGTAATATTATATTGCTAAATTTTTCATCTTTTTCTCTGACTTGAGAGCCAGGTGGACATTTCCAACTTCCTGCCTAAGCATTTCTATATGAATGTCTTCTTGGCATCTTAAATTGACCTGATGTATCTAAAACCATTCCTCTTTCTCATTTCCTTACCCTCCCTCTTTCTCATTTCCTTTTCTATCCTCTCTTTTCCATCTTTCAGTATTTCTGTTATTCATTGTAAGGGTCTTGGATTATTCTTGACTACCAGAAGTAACTGAACTGACCTATTTTGTGCTTATATAAATTCCAAAGAGTATAGTTCCTTCTTTTTACATATTACCTCCAGTTCCCTTGTGACTCCCTGAGTTTTAGGGCTTTAAAGACCCCTGTTAATGATGTTCAAGTCCTGGGGGAATTTTCTGTAGCACAGGAGGCAGGATAGTGCAGTGGTTAAAGCACAGGCTCTGCAACCTAGTTTAATTTTGATCCTGCTACTTAACAGCTATAATCGCAGACAAGATAGGTATCCTCACTTTAAAATAAGAATAATACTTACCTAGTAGCATTATTGGGAAATAAGATGGATTAATACATGTAAAGTAATTAGAATATCCCAGGCATGCAGTAAGCACTTGATTTGTGTTAGCTATTATTATTAGTAGTAGTATTCCTTGGTCTGGTACCCTTTGGAACAAACATCAGGGTATTGAGAGGTTAGAACCAGGTGCATCTGCTTCCAGTCTTAGTGTGCTTTTAAGCAGTGCTATGCTTAAGAAGGGTTTTCAGTATCTTCCATGAGGTATCTGTTTCTGTGATATTCACCAAGGGAAAGTGTTTTTTTGTTGTTTGTTTTTTTGGTTTTTTAAAAAATATTCCCTAGTATTTAAGCAGGGACATTCTGCATTTGAGTTCTTTCTGTCTGCCTTTTATGTATAAATTTTATGATGTCCCCTAGTGGGCAGATAGTTCCTCAGCCTGTTTTTAGTTCACAGTAAGTTTTAAATGAAACAGGCTCGTTGTGTTTCCACAAGATAAAAGATATCTAAGAAATTTCACCTACTGTGCTTATTTTGAGCAATTTCTTGAAGAGTCTTAAAAATTGTTTTTAGTAAAAGTTAACCAGGAATTTTTTTTTTCTGTTTTAGAATTTCTACAAGGGAGGAATAAAGAGTGCATCATTGAAGGATTTATGTATTGAAGACAAAAGACGCATTGCAAATTTAATTAAAGAACTGGCCAGGTGAGACAAAACCTTATATGAAATATATTATTAAATAATAGAAAATTCAAGAACTTTAGAACAGATGAATTCCATTTTTCTCCCTTGATTGTATGTCATTATAAAGTGTGTCATAATTTTTATTTATATAAGATTTAATTCACTGAAATCATTACTTTTTTGAATTATTTTGAAATAATTTTAGAAAAATTGCAAAAATATCGGGAATGAGGAATGGGTAGTGACTGCTAATGAATATGAAGTTTATTTTTTGGGAGGATGAAAATGTTCTAAAATTATATCTAAAATACTCTAAATACTAAAATCTATTGACTTGTACCCTCTAATGGTTGAACCTTATTAATATGTAAATATCATATCAATAAAGCTCTTAAAAATGGATTCTCACACTTTTCACATAACTTCCTCTAACTTTGAAACTCTGAATACCATAATGCAATTGTCAAAAATTAACACTGGCACAATAGTTTTAATTAACCACAAGTATTCAAATTTTACCAGTGTTTTCACTCATTTTTTTCACTAATGTATTTTTTCTGTTCTAGCATCACATTTTGTATTCAGTTTTCATGTTTTCTTAGTCTCCTTATGTGGAGTAGTTCCTTAGTCTTTCCTTGCCTTCTATGACTTTGACTATTTTGCAGAATACTAGTCAGCTATTCTGCAGTATTTCTTTTAATTTGGAGTTCTCAGGGGGTAGGTGATGATTATATTGCATTATGATATATCAAGGAGTATGTGATGTTTGTATGCCATTACTCATAGTTTTAACTATGGTAACTTGGTTAATGTAGAGCAGCGGTTCCCAACCTGTGGGTCGTGACCCCGGCGGCCTAAGGCGACCCCTGTGTTTTGGTTGTTCGACCCCCGCTGGGGTCATGACCCACAGGTTGAGAACTGCTGATGTAGAGTGTACTAGATTTATCCCCTGAAATGTTATGTTTTTCTATGTAATTTATGAATATCTAAAGGAAGTCCATGGGGACTATTCAGATATACTGGGTTGTTTTCTGAAGCTTTTACCCATTGTTATAAGCATTGAGTCCATTGTTCCAGGAGCTTTCCTGGAACAACTATATTACTGTAATGTTCTAATGTTTACATTATGTTTCCCTGTTTATTTTGCATTTATTAATTGGAATTATTGTTTAAAGATGTGTTGCCCTGTTTATTTTTGTTTATTTACTTATGTATTTCAGTATTTATTTTTTTAATCAGTATCAGATTCATGCACATGCATTTTATTCTAATCCAGAACTCACAGAAAGAAAAATAAGAATAATAAGATGGTACATTTTTTTCTAAAAAACTTTTTATTTTGAGGTAACTATAGATTTATCTCCATTGGTAACTCTACACAGAGAAAGAGCCCATATCTCTTTACCTAGTTTTCACCACTGGTAGTATTTTGATTTAACTATAGTGCAATGTCAGTCAGGAAATTGACAACTGATGGAATTCATCAACCTTGTATAGATTTCATATGTACTCATTTGTGTATATAATTAACTTTATGCAATTTTATCACGTGTAGATTTATGTACCATCACACAGTCAAGATACAAAACAGTTCTGTTACAAGGATCACTTGTCATGTCCTTTTATAGCTATTACTACCTTCCTCCCTACCCCCTTCTCTAATCTCTGGCATTCACTAATCTGCTCTTCATCTCTTTAATTTTGTCATCTCAAGACTGCTATATAAATGGAATCATACAGTATGCAACCTTTTGAAATTGGTTTTTTCCCAGCTGCTCAGCAAAATTCTTTTAAAATCTTTTGAAGTTGGTACATGTATCAAAGTTGTTCCTTTTATTGCCCAATAGGATTGCATGGATGGATGTACCACAGATTATTTCACCATTCACTTATTGAAGGCTATTTGGATTGTTTCCAGTTTTGACTGTTATAAATAAAACTGCTGTGAACACAGATAGTTTTTGCATGAACATACATGTTCATTTCCTTGGGATACTGTATCAAAAATACCTGTATAGTTTTGTTAAGAAACTACTGAACTATTGTTGAAAGTGATTTACCACTTTACATTCTCACCAGCAATGCAAGAGTGATCTAGGTCCTCTGCATTTTTGCCAATGTTTGTTACAATAATTTTTTATTTTAGTCAATCTGGTAGGTATTTAGTGTTACCTCATTGTGATTTTCATTTGCATTTCTCTACTAGCCAGTGGTGCTGCTGGACATTGTTTCATTTGCTTATTTGCAATCTATTTCTTCTTCACGAAATGTCTGTTCATCTTTTTTGCCCATTTCCTATTGAAATGTTTGATTTTACTCTATTGCTGAGTTTTGAGAGTTCTTTGTGTTTTATATACAAATATTTTGTTGGACACATAGTTTGCAAAACTTATAATCTGTGGCTTGCCTTTTTATCCCCTATACAGGATCTTTCATAGAGCAAAAGTTTTCAATTTTAACTAGGTCCAATTTAACAGTTTTTTTCATTTTATGCAGTATGGTTTTTTGGGGGTTTTTTGTGTGTGTGTGCGTTTTTTTTTATTGTCAAGTCTAAGAACTCTTTGCAAAGCTTTAGTACCTTAAGAGTTTCTCCTGGGTTTTTTTCCTTAAAGTTTTATAGTTTTATATTTAACTCCCTGATCCATTTTGAGTTAATTTTTATATAAATTGTATGTTGAGGTTCTTCTTCTTTATTCATTTTTGCCTACTGATGCCCTATTGATACAGCACCATTTGTTGAAATGTTTTTTGCGCCTTTATTCGCAATCAGTTGGGCCTATTTGCATGGGATTCTAATCCATTGATCTATGTGCCAATCCTTCTGTCAACTGTCTTGATTAATGTAGCTATAGAGTAAGCCTTCTTCTGGGTAGAATTATTTGTTCCACTTTGTTCTTTTAAAAATTTATTTTAACTCTTCTTGTTATGAGCCTTTCTTTAAGAATTTTAAAGTAAGATTGTCAATGTCTACAAAAATCCCTGCTGGTATTTTAATAGATATTACATTAAAAATACAGACCAATTTTGGGGAAAATTCACATCTTTACTGTACTGAGTTTTCCAATCCATGTGTATAGTATGTCTCTCCATTTATTTAGCTCTTTGAGTCATCAGTGTTTTGTAATTTTTGGGATACAGATCCCGTATATTATTTTCTCATATGTATATCTAAGTATTTAAATTTTTTAAAGCAATTATAAATGTTATTGTGTTTTAAATTTTGGTTTCCATTTATTGTTTCATGTTTGTTTGTTGTTGAAATATGACTGAATTTTATGTGTTTATCTTGATTCCTGCTGCCTTGCTTAACTCACTCTGTAATTCTAGGAGTTTTACTGTTGATTCTTTGGGACAATGACATTTATGTTATTTGTAAATAGGGACAGTTTTATTGCTTTCTTTCTAATGCATATGCTTTTTATTTTATTTTTTCTTACCTTATGGTGCTGGCTAGGACTTCCAGTGCTATGTAAATAGAAGTGGTGAGAAAGGATATCCTTACTGTATTGTTGATTTAATATGAAAATTATTCAGTCTGTCATCATTAAGTATAATACTTGCTGTATATTTTTTATAGGTGCTCTTTATAAAATTGAGAAAGTTTTCTTATATTCTTAGTTTTATAAGCGTTTTTGTTATAATTGTATGCTAGAATTTGTCAAATACTTTTTGTAAATTAATATGATTTATGAATTTTCTTCTTTAGCTGTTGAAATGTTAGATTATATTAATTAATTTCTGAATATCGAACCTGCCTTTCCTACCTATAACGTTCTTATATATGTTTTTTTATACATTCCTAATTTTGACTTTCTTATTATGATGTTTGGAATTTTTACATCCAGGTTCTTAGAGGTACTAGACTAGTTTTCTTTCTTTTACTTTTTTTTGTTGTTGTTTAGTTTGGTTTTAATATCATGGTAATAGCCTTCTAATATGAGTTAGGAAGTGTTCTCTTTTCTGTTTTCTAGGAGAAATTGTACAAAATCGGTTAATTCTTCTTTAAATTTTTAATAAAATTCTCCAGTGAAATTATCTGGTCCTAGAGATTTATTATTTTTTTTTTTTTTGTACTTTTCTGAAGCTGGAAATGGGGAGAGACAGTCAGACAGACTCCCGCATGCGCCCGACCGGGATCCACCCGGCACGCCCACCAGGGGCGATGCTCTGCCTACCAGGGGGCGATGCTCTGCCCCTCCGGGGCGTCGCTCTGCCGCGACCAGAGCCACTCTAGCGCCGGGAGCAGAGGCCAAGGAGCCATCCCCAGCGCCCGGGCCATCTTTGCTCCAATGGAACCTTGGCTGCGGGAGGGGAAGAGAGAGACACAGAGGAAGGAGGGGGTGGGGGTGGAGAAGCAAATGGGCGCTTCTCCTATGTGCCCTGGCCGGGAATCGAACCCGGGTCCCCCGCACACCAGGCCGACGCTCTACCGCTGAGCCAACCGGCCAGGGCCGAGATTTCTTTATAAAGATCTTTTAAATTACAAATTCAATATTTTAATGGTTACAAGATTATTCGAGCTGTATATTTTGTCTTGATTGAGTGTTGGGAGTTTGTGGTGTTTGAGAATTGTTCCATTTTTCTAAATTGTCAAATTATGAACATAAAGTTGTCTGTGGTATTCTCTTATTAACTTTTTATTGACCACAGGATCTATAGTGCTTCATTATGACATTATTGATTTGGACTGTCTCTCTTTATTTTTGTCAGTCTTGTTAGGTTTATCAATTTTATTGAGTTTTTTCAAAGAACTAGCTTTTTGTTTTATTGATTTTTCTCTATTATTTCTGCTTTCTGTTTTATTGATTTTTGTTCTTTGTTATTTCCTTCCTTCTGTTGCTCTGGATTTATTTGTTCTTTTTCTTGTTTTTGAATGTGGGAACTTCGAGACCATTCCTCTTTTCATGTAAGCATTTAGTGCTGTGAACTTCTCTCTCATTACTGCTTTCAGTACTTCCCACATATTTGATCTGCTATAAGTTCATTTTTATTCAGTTCTATATATTTTTAAAAATTTCCTTTGAGACTTCCTCTTTGACCCATGTATTATTTATTTAGAACTCTGTTGTACGAGTTCCAAGTATTTGGAGATATCCCTCTTGTCTTTCTATTATTGATTTCTAGTTTAGTTTTTTTTTTGTCTGCTTTTATTTTATTTTCCTTTTTTTCTTAATTAATTTTAATGGGGTGACATTGATAAATCAGAGTACATATGTTCAGAGAAAACATCTCTAGGTTATTTTGACATTTGATTATGCTGCATTCTCATCACCCAAAGTCCAACTGTCTTCCGTCACCTTCTAACTGGTTTTCTTTGTGCTGCTCCTCTCCCCCAACACTCTCCTTCTTCTCCCCCCCCACCCATAACCCCCACACTCTTGTCCATGTCTCTGAGTCTCATTTTTATGTCCCACCTATGTATGGAATCATATAGTTCTTAGTTTTTTCTGATTTACTTATTTCACTCAGTATAATGTTATCAAGCTCCATCCATGTTGTTGTAAATGATCCGATATCATCATTTCTTATGCCTGAGTAGTATTCTATAGTATATATGTACCAAAACTTTTTAATCCACTTGTCCACTGATGGACACTTGGGCTGTTTCCAGATCTTCTCTATTGTGAACAATGCTGCCATAAATATGGAGGTGCATTTCTTCTTTTGAAACAGTGCTATGGTGTTCTTGGGGTATATTCCTAAAAGTGGGATAGCTGGGTCAAAAAGCAGTTTGATTTTTAATTTTTTGAGGAATCTCCATATTGTTTGGTTTTATTCTAGTTTGGTCAGAGAAAAAATTTTTAAAATTTTTGGAGGTTTTTTTTATGGCCTAAGATATGGTTGATCTTGTTGAATGTTCATGAGTGCTTAAACAAATATTTATAATTGTAACTCTCCTGGCTGACACTGAAGAACTTGGTTTATATTATCTTTAATATATTTACATTTTTATTTAATCATGCTGTCTGTAACTAAACCTCCATCACTACTGCTGCACAAAAGCGTTCCTTATCCTGCTGGAACTCGGATTCCCCATTTCAGTCTGCTAGTCCCCTCACAGTGGATGTCCCCCTCGCCCTGCTTCCAGCACACCAGTTCAGGCCCTACTCGCCTGAGTTCCTCTACATTGTGCTCTCCTCACTACTTACGGGTCCTCTTTCCTCTGCTTGGGCTTGGACACCCCGCACCAGACTACCCCTTTACAGCTGGGTCCTCCTTACCTTTCTCTGGCTCTGCAAGCCCTCTCCCTTGTGTAGACTTCCTACTCACTCTCCTTAGACCAGTGGTTCTCAAACATTTTGAAGTCTGGATGCATTTAAAATCCTACAAATAATTGTAGGCGCACTATATACAAATTTCTGAGAAATATGTTATAATCATTAAGTCAAATATTAAGGAAAAAAATAAAGTCCAAGCATGCTTTTATGGTAATTAAATGAAATAAATATGACAAAATTAAATTTATTCTGACATTAAAAAACATTTTTATGTTACATTTTTTGAATTATGCCTTTTAGAATTTGTAAAAAAGAGGGGTTTAAATACAGAAAAACAACAAAAAAGTTATCTTTTTATATATATAGATACATTCTTAGGAAGATTTAGTAAATTCAGCAGGTCCCAGCGTGAATGTGTTAAGTTTTTTCATTCTTGTATTTATGAGAAATATGAGCCTGATGTGTCCTAGCAATTTCTTCAGTGTTTGGGCATATATTTGAAAGGCAAACTCTCATTTCCTCGTCAATACATTGAAGAATTTCTCTCTTTTTACTCTTAATTGTGTTGAGGGTAGAAAATCCTAATTCACATAAATAGGATGTTGAAAATTGTAGTAAGGTGTTCAAAGCTTTTTTAGATATTGCCACATATTCTTCTTTTCTAGAAATCCAAAAGGCTTCAAGAGACAATTCCTTATGTTTAATCATCAATCCAAAACCCCCACCATACATATCATGTTAACTTTACACCAAACAAAGGATAGAAGAAACTTGCCTCCAGTCTTTCTGGGGATCATGAGGGTAGTATAAACAATCAGCACCACAGCTTAACAGCCTTTTGCAACCTAATCAGGCAAGTGAGTTGGGGGGTTGGGCAGACTGTCAGTTTACAGCCAATTTCCCACACCTTTGTCCCCCCAAAATTTAAACTACAAAAACCCTGTTGGTTTGTTCGTTCCCAACAGGCACATATTTCTCTGGAATACCATAGGGCACACTGGAAATCTTCTAGGGTGCACCAGTGTGCCCTGGCACCCACTTGAGAACCACTGCCTTAAGACTCTGACATTCCACCAGCCTGCCTCTCCTTGATGGTAACCCTCCTCACTTTGCCTGGGCTCTCATACTGCACACAGGGCTGCCCCCTGGGTGTATGTCCTCTTCAACCTTGGGCTCTGATAACCTGCTTCAGATTAACCCTTGGTGTGGATGCTCTCTACTCTCTGTGGGCTTCTCGACACTAGCACCCACTCCCAAGCCCTGCATGGAGCCTTCCTCACCACTTGGGCTCTGAATCTCCACGCCAGGTCAGTTCCACACCTTTGCAGGAATACTCACATCAAATGCTCGTGGACTGATACCCATGCTGGGCTCCTCTTCCTCTTCCTCTTCCACGTGGATACTCTTCTCATTCTGACACCTGTGCCAGCCTACCCCCATGTGTTGACACCCTTCTCAGCCTGTTTGGCCACTGACATCCTACGGGGCAAACCTGCTGACATGCCCTCTTGACCTCACTCTGACACTGACTGCACAGCCCCTGTCGTGTTTTATTTAGCACTTACTTGTTCAGGAAGAAAAAGATAAGTAAAACATGAAGACAAAGAGGAAATGAAAGTTCAACTTTCATTTTAGAAAAGAAAAAGGTTTTCTCTTTGAGTATTTCCTTTTCATGAATAAACACATTGTTTTATGTTTATATACTTTGTTTTCCAAATCATGTCGCTTAAAATAGGACAGAAACTCTGCTTTTTTGTGTGTTCTGCTTACTTTGCCTGTTTGTGACATGGCTTTTTAAATTAACGGCCTTTTGTATAAATAGGGAATAATGTAAAAATATTAATAGAGAATTATTTGTCTTTTCATTAAAAATTAGGTATGAATTTAGAAGATTGTTTTAGTTGTGATAAAGATTAAACCAAAAGGGGAAAGTGTCAGAAGACTTAGAAAACCTTATGTATTTCTATGATGTATTCAACTATAGCATGATTAAAGAAGTTCAGCTATTTTGTAAATTCACCAACATTATTTTAGGGGAGAAGTCACAGAGAATGCTTAGCACTCACACTGATGATTAACAAGCATATTTTCAGAATAATGTAATATTTAGTAGCTCTCAGCACAATGTACTAAGCTAATAGCATGTTTTTCAATTACAGAGTGACAGGCAATATAAAAGCAAAGTGAAAACTATAGCTTTTTCTTAATGGTGCTCTTAGGTGAAAAGCATTTTTACAAAAATTATTAGCTTTTTTATAAAAACATGGCCTTAACTTTAACAGTGTTAGCGGGAAAAGTATACATGTCTAAAATCCAGGACTGTCCTATGGCTTTCCGTTGTCTTGGAGGGGTCCATTGAGAATCTGGCTGTGAGAGCCTTTTCAGTCAGTTTCTTTATTGGTCCTGTGTATGAAAGTACCAAAAAGATGCCAGTAGGATTTATTGATGTTCCTAAACAAAAATAAATGTTAATAGAACATATAGATAAGATTCAGAATTGGCATAATAGGCTGGAGAATGGATTTATTCAAAAAGGATAAAAGATAGTAGGGACAACTGCAGGTTATTGTATGTCTAAGAATAAAAATAAATTAGAAATTCATTTTAAAGAAAGACTTACTGGTTAGGCCCAGCACATAAATATGTGTGTGTGTGTGTGTGTGTGTGTGTGTGTGTGTATTTTCATGGTTCATAGTTAAATTTAACCTGAGCATGAGCAAGCAATATTGTGCTATTTGGCAAGAAACCAACTCGATTAAAAAACACACAAAAAGAAACCCAGTATGAGTTTTTAATAATCTGCAGCTGCCTCCTTAATAACCTGTATATGCTCAGGGAACTTTTTTACTTGTGTTAACTACACTAATAAAACAATAGAATATACATACAAATTAATAGGCTAATGGAGAATGGATACCAGCGATTTTATGAATTATTTAGCTGGTGGAAGAGAGTGGAAGAGATGACTTGATATATGGGTTTTAAGTAAATGAGGGCATTTTCCTGAGGTGTCTAGCATTGATTTACATTTGCAGGAGGATAAATGGAATATTGATTGATCCTTTTCAGAGGTATGAGGATAGAGAGATTTCTTTTTGTTCAAGATTGCTAAAGTAAGTGACCTCAGAAAGTCTTTTACAGTAAAATTAATGAATTGTTTGCCTAGATGGGAAAAGCAGCGCCATTTATGGAGACTTGAAAAATGAGTAGCTTTGCAGAATTGTAGTTTATGCTAAAAGATGTTGAATTCCTATGTATGAATTTGCATTTTGTTTTACTGAGACTTTTTAAGATGGGGACAGTACCCTAGACCAGCGATTTTCCGTCAGTATGCCGTGGCACACTGGTGTGCCACAAGAATTTTAAAAACATGCATTACCTGACTATTTAGTCAGGGGCACCGACTGCTTTTCCCTTAGATAGTCAAATGAGAAAATTACAACAGCCAAACAATAGCCATCTAGTGCAAATGAATCAAAATTATAGCTATTGGTTGGTCAGATCGGCAAAAATATGTGTATTTTTGGTGTGCCACAGAATTTTACTAATTAGTTTATATGTGCCATGAGATTGGAAAGTTTGAAAATTGCTGCTATAGACTAATGCACAAACTGTACTATAGCTTAGTTTTTAAAGGAAAAAAAGTTTTAAAATAATCTTGGCTACATTGCATTTTTTGCTGTGTATGAGCCATATTCGAAGAAGCCTGAAAAAATCGCCACTATTTCTTGTCCTGTGCCCACACTGTCAAATAATACATGGTTCCCCAGTGAATACTTGTGCACTAACTCATTTGAGGACAGGGTTCTTTTTTAGGCTCAGAAACTGATTTTTCCCAGAGGACAGTTTGCTGTTTCTATTTGACATTTCTCAGAAGAAAAATAGAAAGTGTAGCACCATTAATTTTCCATTGTAAAATGAGTAGATTGTTATTATTTTATATTTATTCTGGACTTTTAGTTTTTAAAACTAATTATAAATATTTTGTTATAATTAAATTTATGTCTTAGTACAATGAAAAATTAAGACTAATTTTTCAGTGACTTTGTTTTTTGTCTTCCCATTTGAAGCCTCGTGGATTATTTTTTTGTATAAATAGTATTTGTAATGGATTATATAGTAAATTTCAAGAAAAAAATAAGGAATTTTTAACTTTTTGGGTGAAAGGCATTCTCTGAACTTCAGTTTATCTTGACACTAGAAGAGTTAGTATGACAAAATTTATTTTCAGATTGTGTATTCTAAGCTCTATAACTCAAGAAATATTTTTTGAGTAGTCTGTACTCAATAATCTTTCTCTTGGTTCTGCCAAGATACAACTTCCTAAAAGAGATTAGTTTCTCTATAGCATTTGCCCCCTTCTGCGTGGCCTCTAGACACATGTACACTGCTGTATGAATGTGGTCAGTCTCTTCTGACCTTGCTAGATCTACTCAAAATTATTCCTCCTGGATCTGCTTAGAGTTAGGCATGGGCCACATTGTGGTTATGAAAAGTTGAAAGGCCACAACTGTAGATACATGTGATACCCAATTATATGCTAAAGCTTTTCATTCATTTCTCAGGCAGCTTGCTTTTTAAAAAATTAAATCTATATGCTTTCTGTATGCTGATTATTGTCTTTCATAGTTTATTTTTTATGTGCCTGTTATAATGGATTCAGATTTTTTTAAATGTCTTACCTATGGGATATTTATTTATTTATTTACTGAATTTATTGGGGTGACATTGTTTCACAAAACCATACAAGTTCAAGTGTACAATTCAACAAAACATAATCTGCACACTGCATTGTGCACCCATCACCCCAAGCAAAGCCTCTTTTATCCTCATTTATCCTCCTTGCCTACCCCCCACCCTCCTTTCTCTCTGGAGATCACTACACTATTTTCTGTGGGGTTTTTTTTTTTTTTGGTTTTTTTTCCAGAGACAGAGAGAGAGTCAGACAGAAGGATAGATAGGGACAGACAGACAGGAATGGAGATAGATGAGAAGCATCAATCATCAATTTTTCTTTGAGACACTTTCATTGTTCATTGATTGCTTTCTCATATGTGCCTTGACCATGGGCCTTCAGCAGACCGAGTAATCCTTTGCTTGAGCCAGCAACCTTGGGTCCAAGCTGGTGAACTTTTTTGCTCAAACCAGATGAGCCCGCACTCAAGGTGGCGACCTGTGTCTTCCGCATCCCAGTCCGATGCTCTATCCACTGCGCCACCGCCTGGTCAGGCTGTTTTCTGTGTTTATGTGTTATACATATAAATGTTTTTGTGCTTAATTCATTTACTCTCTTTCACCTAGTCCCCTAAGCCTCTGCCCCTCTAACAACTGTCAGTCTGCTCCATGTATCCATGCCTCTATTTCTATTTTGTTTATTAGTTTCTTTTTTTCATTAGATTCCACATATAAGTGAGATCACATGGTATTTGTATTTGTCTTTTTCTGACTGGCTTATTTCACTTAGCATAATGCTCTCCAGGTCCATCCATGCTGTTGTAAAAGATATCCCCCCCCTTTTTTTTATAGCTGATTATTATTCCATTGTGTAAATGTACCTTAGCTTTTTTTTTTTTTTTTTTTGTATTTTTCTAAAGTTGGAAACGGGGAGGCAGTCAGACAGACTCCCGCATGCGCCCGACTGGGATCCACCCGGCATGCCCACCAGGGAGCGATGCTCTGCCCATCTAGAGCATTGCTCTGTTGCGACCAGAATCATTCTATTTTTCTTGTATCTGTCCAATTTTCCCTGCACCATTTATTAAAGAGGCCGTCTTTACCCCACTGTATGTTCTTGCCTCCTTTGTCAAATATTAATTAACCATAAAGGTGTGGGTTTATTTCTGTACTCTCCATTCTGTTCCATTGAACTATATACCTGCTTTTTTGCCAATACCATGTTGTTTTGATTACTATGGCCTTGTGGTATAATTTAATATCAAGTATAGTTTGATATAGTTTGATAGTTCCAACCTCTTTTTTTGTCAAGATTGCTGAGGCGATTTGGGGGTCTTTCATGGTTTCATATAAATGTATGGGTTATTTGTTCTAAATCTGTGAGATATGACATTAATATTTTAATAGGAATTTGTTGAATCTGCAGGTTTCTCTGGGTAGTATGGACATTTTAATGATGTTAATTTTTTTCTGTCCATGAACATGGTATATGCATCTACCTATTTGTACCTTCCTCGGTTTCTTTCTTCATATCTTATAATTTTCTGAGTTCAGGTCTTTTACCTCCTTGGTTAAATTTATTCCTAGGAACCTTATTTTTTTGTTGTTGCTGCAGTAGTAAATGGGATTGTTTTCTTAATTTCTTTTTCTGATAGTTCATTATTGGTATATGAAAATGTTACCGATTTTTATTTAAATACTGTTTTTGTATCCTGCTGCTTTGTGGAATTAATTTATTAGATTTAGTGGTTTTTTGTAGGAGTTTTTAGGGTTTTCTGTATACAATATCATGGCACCTGCAAATAATGACAATTTTACATCCTGTAAATATGTGTGTTTAGTTTTGTTCCATTGATCTATATGTCTGTCCTTATGCCAGTACTGCATTGTCTTGATTGCTATAGTTTTTTAGTAAGTTTTGAAACTGGGAAATGTGAGTCCTCCATCTTTTGTAAGAATATTTTAGGTATGCTGGGTCCCTTTCATTTTCATCTGAATTTTAGGATTAGATCAGCTAGCCAGCTGAAATTTTTATAGAAGTTGAGTTGAATCTGAAGATCAGTGTGGGGAGTACTACCATCTTAAAAATATTAAGTCTTCTAATCATGAGCATGGAATGTCTTTGCATCTATTTAGGTCTTTAATTTATTTCAACAATGTTGTGTAATTTTATACAAGTCTTGCAGCTTCTGTTGAAATTATTTCTTTGTATTGTATTTCTCTTCATGCAAATGTAAATTTAATTGCATTTAAATGCAAATGTTTCTTTAATCTGGACGGGGGGTTGTTCACTACTAATGTGTAAACCTACAATTGACTTTTTTACATTGATCTTGTATCCTGAAATCTCAATTAACTCTTTTATTAGTTCTAATAGTTTTTAGATGGATTTTAGGTTTTTTATGTACAAACCATGTCCTGAAATAGAGATGGGTTTACTTCTTTCTTTAGAATTTAGATGCCTTTCATTTATTTTTTCTACATGATTGCCCTGACTAAAATTTCCAGTACAGTGTTGAAGTGATGAGAGCAGATATCCTTGTCTTGTTCATGATCTAAGAGTTAAAAATTCAGACTTTTAGCATTAAATATGGTATTAGATATGGGTTTTTCATAGTTGGCCTTTTTCAGGTTGAGAAACTTGCTTTTCCTTTCAATTTATTATTTTTTTAAAATTCTGAATTGTCACTGAATTTTTTTCAAATGCTTTTCTGTGTTCAATTAGATGATCATGTGGGTTTTGTCCTTTATTTTTTGGTATAGCATTATTAGATTAATTGATATTTGAGTGTTAAGCCAATGTTTCATTCCTGAAATAAATCCCATTTGGTTCATGATGTATAATCTTTTTTATGTTGCTGGATTCTGTTTGCTAGTATTTTGTTGAGGATTTTTGCATCTACATTCACTCAATATTGCTTCATAGTTCTTAGAGCCCTTTGACATAGGTTACTATGTCTGATTTCTTAGGAGCACCTGTGTTTCCTTAGACAGTACTTTCTATATAATAGCCAAATATTAAAATTTGTAGAGGACATTAAGATGATTCACTGAAGTAATATTTAATGATGAAAGCCATTCTTTTTTTTTTATCATGCATTTCCTTTTGCTTTAAAACAATATTTCTGTTTATTAGATGTCCTATGAAATCTGTTCCTTCCTTCTCCAAATCTTGCCCACTAAGTTGATATTCAGAAATTATAAAATGCAGCCAGCATATCCAACTTCCAAATGCAAGATACTAAGTAGTGGAGGAGATTTATCTGGTTGACCATTGGGTGATTGGGTGAACTGTAATACTCTTTGGGATAGAAGTTTGCTTCCTTGACCTTGTCTTTCATATTAGTGTATAAGTACCCTATCCTAGAGTATCTAGAAGAACTTTAGGGTGTGCAAAGCCACACAATAAATCTCTTTCTAGAACATTAGTTTTACTAAAAAATTTAGAATAGATGGGTGTGGGAAAACTTTTTTATATATTGCTCACAAAATTTAGGGGATATTTTATCACTCCATATTTATTTTGAAATATCCCCTAACTTTTGTGAGCAGTATAGTAAAACAAAATATGGTTGTATGGAGAAAAATATAAGATATCCAGGGATGTTTAAGCTAAACCCTAAGACTTCAAAGAAATTCAGTACTTTTAGCATAATTTTCAGCCCAACCACTCAACTCTAAGAGTATGAATTCTCTTTTCTTATTAGATAACTACGTTTTGTGGAACTTTTTGAGAAATTCTCTGAGGCGTTAAATAAATGCTAACAATCTCCCTTTATGAACAGGCTATTGTCCTCTTTGTAAATAATTAACAAACCAACTCTGGGAATATGCTCTTGTCAGTTTTAATTATTTTATTCTATTAGTCAAGTATTTCCCTTTCCTGCATTTAGCTTCTCGTTTTGTTAATTAACTTGTTGCTATACTGTAAATGAGATAGAGGATTAGATCTTTCTATGTTACTTTGTGATCTGAGAATGCTTTGAAGAAAAATGTAGATCATAATACCAGATATTTTCTCTTACATATACCTTATGGGAAATATTGAACATAAATTAAACAAGAAAACAGATTTCATAGTGGATAGCAAATCTTGAGGTTGTTTTATTGGCAAGTCCTCTGCATTTAGAGGCTGTATTAATGTACTTGTTCATATTAACTATGCTAATAGGCCAGAGAGAAGCCATGCATATCTTTAGATAGGCCTATGGAAGAAGGGTTGCACTTTGTACATACCACAGTTTGTTAATTTTATAGCCTTCCAGAGCATAATAATTGCAAAAGGGTGGTCTAATCATAACAGCCTAACAGAAAAGATTTTTAAAAAAATTTGGTTAAATAGTGTAGTGATAAATTTTTTAAACATACTCCAGAAACTAAATTTAAAAAAGAGTAATTTTTCTGGATAGAATACTTAAAGTTTTGTGAAAAACTCACTCTAGACCCTTGCGTTATGGAATGTATGTACAAACATTTTTGTCCTCAATGATTTTTAGATTTTTTATGGATCTCTTTCAGGTTGAACAAAAGGAATAAGTAAACGTTGGAGTATGCCTGTATGTTCTGACCTGGCAGGCTCCAAGGATAAGCTCTGTGTCTAGTTTAATGTTAAGGTAAATCTGGCAATCTACAAGGGAGGCAGGACTATCTGAGACTAGATTATAAATCCTCTTCTTATAAGTATATTTGTTCTTTGTTTTGTTGTCTGGGTTCCTTTTAATTATATCTGTTTTAGAGATCTTAGGAAAAGGGCCTGTCCCATTCATGGGCCTAATATTATGCTAACCATAAATCATAGGGTTGATGAAATGATTTGAATGTCAAAATGAGCAAGAGGAAATAAACCTATTTTTGAACACTACTGTGTGCCATGCATTTCACACAAATCATTTAAAAGCAAGTTCAGTCAACTTTTGAACATTCAAAAATTCTAATATTCATTGTTATATCATTGATTTTAATATCTCCACCAGGAGGCTAGCAAGAAAGAAAAAGCTTTAGAGTTCACGTTATTCAGAAATTGTGCTAGTAGAGGAGGGTTCTGGGAGAAAGTAAATTTAGGAGTGCAAAGGAAAGGTGTGGATTCCCTGTGGATCTTACTTGCGCACGTTCCTGTGTGATCCTGTTGGGTAAGTGTGTTATACTCTCTTTGGAGAAACAAGCTCCAGTAACAGAAATTCAGGGTTTATATCTTGTGCACAGAATAACATGTCATTTTACGAGAAGTTTTAATGTTGTTACTGTTTAGTTGTTTTTGTGGAGTTTTTTAAAGATTTTTTTCTTCTTCTGTGTTCTTGTTAGGAGCCACCCATTTTTTGGTAGGGTTGAGTTGGAATACTTTTCAGAATTAGGCATTAAAGAATCAAGATATTTTGGTTGGTGTTTTTAACTTTCAAATCCTTTTTGAACTAAGAATAAATGTAGTGTAAACTTTTTTATGTTAATGTTGTGTTTTTATTCTAGTCTGGTTATTTATATGCTGCTGAAGAATGCAGTGTATCAGCACCAGAAAAAAGAGTGAAATTGTCAGTGGATGAGTAGTGAAATGTTTAAGTTATTCGTGTTGTTTATGTTATTGATAGGGTTTAAATAAGAGTAACACCATATAGAAATCAAAATAAATTGTGCCTATTTTGATAATGAAGAAATGAAACCTAATGTTTTAAAAATTAGGTATTTTTTTGTCCTAGATTATAATTAGGAACCTATGTCTTATGTTGGACTTCCCATATTTAAGATACATCTGATGGTTGGAAACATTCATGGTGTTTAACTTACATGCATATTCTATGGCAAAGGTATCAAAGATTGCCTAAAAAAAGGTTAGTTAAAAAAATACATAGAGTAATCCTGAAGAGACTGGGGAAAGAGGTAAGCTTACCTCTGGAAGAAGTCTAGATTTGGTAAACTGCAGCTGTAAACACACATTCAATTTTATTCTCATAGGCATTTTCTTTTCATTTTTAAATTTCTTTCAGAGTAAGTGAGGAAAAGGAAGTGACAGAAGAACGACTCAAGGCTGAGCAGGAATCATTTGAGAAGAAGATCAAGCAGTTGGAAGAACAGAATGAGCTGATCATCAAAGAAAGGGAAGATATCCTTTTTGAAAGTTCTCTTTTTTTTAATGTGCAGGAAGTTTGACCTTTTCGTGAGGGAAATGTAAACTCCAGAGGAATAACTGTTCTAATTTATAACAGGGAGTAAGTCTGCATGGGCTGCTATTTCTAGGCAATCAGGATGACACTTAACAGCATGTGCTCTTGCCTCCTTTGTGCCTGATACAGCCACCCAGCTGTTCTGATGCTGCTGTTACACTGCACAGCGCATATTTGTCAACTAGAAGAGAAAATCAGGAGTTTAGGCATTAACACGTAGTGTTGGAACTTGATTAAATTCTGTTCCACTGCTCTAATTGAGTGGAACAACACCTCTTTGTATTTGGTATTCTTTCTAGCCAAACCTTTGGCAGTCCTAAGTAATTCTAGTCTGAAATCATAAAATATTTTAAAAATCTGTGTGATTTGTAGATATTGTAATAGCTAAGTTACACTGCAGCATAATGCCACCAAATCATTCTCATGGAACAGAAGACTGTTGGGATTGTAACTAGGGGTGTGTGTGTTTGTGAGAGTGTGTGTGTGTGTGTGTGTGTGTGGTGTGTGTATTCATGCAGTCATGTGCCATATAACGTTTCAGTCAATAATATACTTATTGTACAAACGTGGCCCCATAAGATTATAATGGGGCTGAAAAAATTTCTGTCATCTAGTGATGAGTCTTAATATCATAGTGGAAAGCATTACTCATGTGTTTGTGGTGATACTGGTGCAGACAGATCTACTGTGCTTCTAGTCGTATAAAGGATACCACAGTGGTTTTCAAACTCTTATACTTGGGGACCAGTGAAAATAGAATTATTTCAGGGACAGAAATAAAGACCATAAATAGTATTTTGTGCATTATCTTTTAGTCATAATACTATAAAATGAACATTCTCTAAAATAACCAGATGAACATTAAAAAGATATATTTTTAATAGAATACAATAGAAATTTCTAGGAGCAATATTTAATTCAAATTAAGCTAGTCTGAAATCTGCTTTTGCTTCTTTCCAAGAACACTTGATAATCGAGGCTGCAGTTTTGTTTCTGAGAGACTGACAAGGCGCTGCATTGACATCCACTCGTTTCTCTGTTTGGTTTTTATTAGTGATGGGGCCAAAAAGTCTTCTCACACAAGTAGGTAGTAGAAAATAAGATTAAAAATTAAATAGTTTTGTAACTAAGAAATTGATATTATTCTTCCAGTGATATCCAACATTGTGACAGTGCTTGCATTTTTGTTTGGACACCAGAGTGACTTCAGAAGATAAATCTGTTTTTCTTTCTCACAGTGATTAAAGGAGAAGGAGTTGATATCTTCCATGAATGGGTTATTGGTCCAGAGGTTACCTTTAAAGATATCCTCGTTTTCAGGGTATTAATGGCCAAAGTTTTGAACTAATGCTCTTAAATGTTGATTTATATTAAATATGAATTTCCAGCTGATGTTTGCAGCAATCAAAAAGTCTTGGAAAAGTAGAAATATTTCTATATCTTCCTGTATGTAACTTTCTGAAAGAAGTTGTTTCTTTTTGAATGAATACATCTTATTTCTTAATGTAAAAATTTTGTGTTAAATCCCTGAAGAGAAATAGTTTGTTGAAGAGGCTAAATGTATCTACCATATATGCAAGCTTAGTCATCCGTTCTTTATCCAACAGAAGCTCTACTAAAACAGAGTTTCACTCTGGCAGACACTGTTTCACTTCTCTCTGCTGGAAAAGGCATGAAGAACCCTTCCTCTTGAAGACCACCTCACTTCCTTGTAGAGAAGGAGATGTTAGTGTTGTGCATCCACGCTTTCATACAGTGTCGTGAACAGTCTGGAGTTCAAACCTCATCTGCAAATATCATTAATGATCTTCACTGTGTCGTTCATCACTGTGTTCAATTCAGGGGAAAGTTTTTTTGCAACTAAATGCTGCTGAGGAACCATGAACAACATTTCTGGATGTGCAGCGTCCTTTATTTTCGCAGCTACCCCTGAGCGATGTCCAGTCATGCTCATAGAACCGTCCATACACACTCTGATACACTTTCCCCAGTTTAAACCATCACCTTGAAAGTATTCATTAAAGCATTAATACCATCTAATTTGTGTAAGTGTACTCTATGTTTGCACAATGACAAAATCACCTAATGATGCATTTCTTTGAATATATCCCCAAGTGGTACATGACTGTGTATGTGTGTGTGTATGTAATTTTATATATAAATATAATTTTAAGAAAGTAAAATAAGAACTGGTGCTTTAACTTAAGAATTGTATTTAAGGAAGATGTGAGTAAAATAAACATTTCTGAAATTTCTTTTGACTGGATAGGATTAGTTATTCTTGCGTGTTCTTTTGCAGTGGCATTAATATAAAGAGAAGTGACTGTCAGCAGTTAGTGTGGTGGATCTGCCAGATAAACCAGGATGCTTGAGAAATCCTATGTCCTTGTTGTCGGTATCACCATTAACTTGATTGTTAGTAATTACAGAGGTTCTTCAGGTGTCAAAAATGATCACGTACTAAGAGTAACTATACCGTTCTGAATACCAGAAAAATAGAAGCATAAAGTTAAATTAATCAGCTTGGAAAAAACCACAAAATTATAACTATAAAAATGAGTTATAAATTTATATTTTTCAAAAAGTGGGAGTACATGATTGGAAATTAATATAATCAGAATTATTAGATTTGATTGACTGAGTAGAACATTCATAAGGCTTATTGGCCCCACAATTGTAAAGGAGTACTTTTTCAATCAATTTTTTATTCTAGATCTCTTTTGCATTTGAATATTTTCTTGGGCCTTCATTGGCTTTATTGCCTAGGTTGTCAACTCTTTTGTGGTTCTCATCTGCTACATTTCTCTCTAGGTTAAAATAGTGCTGGGTAGTCAAAATTCACAACAAACTGTTCAACCAGTTTGGGCTTTCACTTCTCACAAGGAGTAGTATCTCAGTACCCCTAACACTTTCATCAAAGGTAGGTTACGAATGCTTTTATTTGTAGCAAAAATTTGCTTTTCGGGTTCTGTTCTTTCACATGAAACAACTCTGGAGCCTGACCAGGTGGTGGCACAGTGGACAGAGCGTCGGACTGGCATGCCGAGGACCCAGGTTTGAGACCCCGAGATTGCCAGCTTGAGCGCGGCCTCATCTGGTTTGAGCAAAAGCTCACCAGCTTGGACCCAAGGTCGCTGGCTCAAGCAAGGGGTTACTCACTCTGCTGAAGGCCCGCAGTCAAGGCACATATGAGAAAGCAATCAATGAATAATTAAGGTGTTGCAATGCACAACGAAAAACTAATGATTGATGCTTCTCATCTATCTCCATTCCTGTCTGTCTGTCCCTGTCTATCCCTCTCTCTGACTCTCTGTCTCTGTAAAAAAAAACCAACCCAACTCTGGAGATAAATGGCGTCTAGCATTGGTTCACTGGCTTAGTTTTTAGTGCTGGTCGTCTACAGTTCCCTTAGCTGCTTCTAGTAGTTCCACGATGCCAGGGTGCAAAACACTGGCTCCAGTTCCAGGTATCACGTTCACATTAAGGTAGGAGGAAAGGGGGGGGGGGGATATTCTGGCAGTTGGGAGTCCTTGGCAGAGTGGGGCCTTGTTTATCTGGTGATACGCTTAACAAAGATGGATGGCTAGCTGGAAAAGCAGAATCTGATTCTGGTGAGCTATTGTATTTAGCACTCTCTGGGTCACCAGTAGTTAGTGCTGAAGCAGTCTAAAATCAGCGTGGCTATGAATGGTTTCTTCTGTTTCAGCTAAATACTAACATACCCCAGGACTCAGTGGTCGGCAAACGGAGGCTTGCGAGCCACAGGCAGCTCTTTGGCCCCTTGAGTGTGGCTCTTCCACAAAATACCACGTGCAGGTGCTACCTCGATAAGGAATGTACCTACCTATATAGTTTAAGTTTAAAAAAATTGGCTTTCAAAAGAAATTTCAATCGTTGTACTGTTGATATTTGGCTCTGTTGACAAATGAGTTTGCCGACCACTGCCCCAGGTGATTGTAGTGACACAGTTTTTCCTATTTTCCCCATGACTTAGCTCAGGGGCCAGCAAACTATTTTCATGGGCCAAATTCACTAGGGTGCCAGCTAAATCTAGCCCATTCATTCATTTATGTATGGTCTACGGCTGCTTTTGCACTGCAGCTGCAAGTCTAGTAGTTGCAACAAAGGCCCTGTGGCCTGCATAACCTACAGTATTTGCTATATCTAGCTGTCACAGTAAGTTTGCTGACCCCATCTATCTTACATGCTAAAAGGAAAGAAAAAGGCATGCAAATAAAGCCAAAGATTTGGACATGTGGTATAGGTAGGCCTATTTTCATGTGGTTTGAAGGGATTTGACGTTAGCCTTTTGTATTATTGTGAATGAAGATGGTAGTAAATGTTAGACCATTATCAGTAATTGAAATGGTTTAGTTAACGTAATTGGTTTAAGACTTTTTTGAAACAAAAGATAGGCGGTATTTGTGGAACTTGTCAAAGAAAACTAACACCTATGGTTTTTATGACAAGTAAACTGCTCATGTACAAATCTCTTTTACCAGTGTAAAACTGTCAAATATTAACTTACATGATTTTGCAGTACATAAAACTATAAAACTTAAAAACATAAAACAAGGTTATAATGTAAAACAATGTAATTTTAACAATGTAATTTTAACTACATGATAGGTAAATGTACCTATCATGCATACATGACTCAGACTTTTTAATATACATGAAATCAGATAATTTTAGATCATTTTTTAATGTCTCTTTCTGTGGGAGTAACTGTATGAATCCTGATTTTGGGCACTTTAAAGATGTGTTATGCTAAATTTATGGAGTTTTATTTTAAAAGTTCTTATAACTTACTGATCAACTATACAAATGCAGAATGGTCCCTTAGTAAAAAAAAATGAGGAAAGACATTTTACGTTTGCATTTGGATCAGGCTTTTTTAAAAATTATTTTTTATTAAATTTAATTCAGTGACATTGATAAATCAGGGTACATATGTTGAGAGAAAAATCTCCAAATTATTTTGACATTGGATTATGCTGTATACCCCTCACCCAAAGTCAAATTGTCTTCCGTCACCTTCTATCTGGTTTTCTTTGTGCTCCTCCCCTCCCCCTACCCCTTCTCTCCTTTTTCACCCCATCCCTCCCTCCCCCCCCACCCCCAATACCATCACATTCTTGTTCATGTCTCTGAGTCTCATTTTTATGTCCCATCTATGTATGGATTCATATAGTTCTTAGTTTTTTCTGATTTACTTATTTCACTCCGTATAATGTTATCAAGGTCCATCCATGTTATTGTAAATGATCCGATGTCATTATTTCTTATGGCTGAGTAGTATTTCATAGTATATATGTACCAAAGCTTTTTAGTCCACTCGTCCTCTGACGGACACTTGGGCTGTTTCCAGATCTTTGCTATTGTGAACAATGCTGCCACAAACATGGGGGTGCATTCCTCCTTTTGGAGCAGTTCTATGGTGTTCTTGGTGTATATTCCTAAAAGTGGGATAGCTGGGTCAAAAGGCGTTCGATTTTTAATTTTTTGAGGAATCTCCATACTGTTTTCCACAGTGGCTGCACCAGTCTGCATTCCCACCAGCAGTGCAGGAGGGTTCCCTTTTGTCCACATCCTTGCCAGCACTTATTCTGTGTTGTTTTGTTGATGAGCACCATTCCGACTGGTGTGAGGTGATATCTCATTGTGGTTTTAATTTGCATTTCTCTAATGATTAGTGACCTTGAGCATTTTTTCATATGCCTATTGGCCATCTGTATGTCTTTTTTGGAGAAGTGTCTATTCACTTCTTTTTCCCACTTTTGATTGGATTGTTTGTCTTCCTGGTGTTGAGATTTACAAGTTCTTTATAAATTTTGGTTATTAACCCCTTATCAGATGTATTGTCAAATATGTTATCTCATTGTGTAGTTTGTCTTTTTATTCTGTTCTTATTGTCTTTGGCTGTGCAAAAGCTTTTTAGTTTGATATAGTCCCATTTGTTTATCCTGTCTTTTATTTCACTTCCCCGTGGAGATAAATCAGCAAATATATTGCTTCGAGAGATGTCGGAGAGCTTACTGCCTATGTTTTCTTCTAAGATGCTTATGGTTTCACGGCTTACATTTAAGTCTTTTATCAATTTTGAGTTTATTTTTGTGAATGGTGTAAGTTGGTGGTCTAGTTTCATTTTTTAGCAGGTAGCTGTCCAATTTTCCCAACCCCATTTGTTAAAGAGGCTGTCTTTACTCCATTGTATTTCCTTACCTCCTTTGTCAAATATCAGTTGTCCATAGAGCTGTGGGTTTATTTCTGGGTTCTCTGTTCTGTTCCATTGATCTATATGCCTGTTCTTATGCCAGTACCAGGCTGTTTTGAGTACAATGGCCTTGTAGTATAACTTGATATCAGGAAGTGTGATACCTCCCACTTTATTCTTCTTTTTTAAGATTGCTGAGGCTATTCATGTTCTTTTTTGGTTCCATATATTAATAAATTTTTTGAATATGTGATCTATATCTTTGAAGTATGTCATTGGTATTTTAATTGATATTGCATTGAATTTATAGATTGCTTTGGATAATATAGACATTTTAATGATGTTTATTCTTCCTAACCATGAGCACAAAATATGCTTCCACTTGTTTGTATGAAATGGAGAAATTCCTTGAAACACACAATCTTCCAAAAACCAATATGGAAGAATCAGAAAACCTAAACAGACCGATTACACCAAATGAGATTGAAACGGTTATCAAAAAACTCTCAACAAAGAAAAGTCTGGGGCCTGATGGCTTCACAAGTGAATTCTACCAAATATTCAAAGAAGAACTAACTCCTATCCTTCTCCAGCTATTTCAAAAAATTCAAGAGGAAGGAAGACTTCCAAGCTCCTTTTATGAGGCAAGCATAATCCTGATTCCAAAACCAGGCAAAGATAACACAAGCAAAGGATATTATAGGCCAATATTTCTGATAAATATAGATGCTAAAATCCTCAACAAAATATTAGCAAACTGGATCCAACAATATATTGAAAAAATCATACACCATGATCAAGTGGGATTTATTCTGGGGAGGCAAGGCTGGTACAATATTTGTAAATAAATCAATGTGATTCATCACATAAAAAAAAGGAGAAAAACCACATGATAATTTCAATAGATGCAGAAAAAGCATTTGATAAAATCCAGCACCCGTTCATGATCAAAACTCTCAGCAAAGTGGGAATACAGGGAACATACCTCAACATGATAAAGGCCATCTATGACAAACCCACAGCCAACATCATACTCAATGGGCAAAAATTAAAAGCAATCCCCCTAAGATCAGGAACAAGGCAGGGGTGCCCCCTTTCACCACTCTTATTCAACATAGTCCTGGAAGTCCTAGCCACAGCAATCAGACAAGAAGAAATAAAAGGCATCCAAATTGGAGAAGAAGAAGTAAAACTATCATTATTTGCAGATGATATGATATTGTATATAGAAAACCCTGAAGTCTGTCAGAAAACTACTTGACCTGATAAATGAATTCAGCAAAGTGGCAAGATATAAAATTAATACTCAGAAATCAGAGGCATTTTTATATGCCAACAATGAACAGTCAGAAAGAGAAATTAAGGAAACAATCGCCTTCACTATTACAACCCAAAAAATAAAGTACCTAGAGTAAATTTAACCAAGGAGACTAAAGACTTGTACTCGGAAAATTATAAAGCATTGATAAAAGAAATCAAGGAAGACACAAACAAGTGGATCAGGGTTTTGAAGGATTTGTTTTTGTTTATTTGTTTTTGAGAGAGAGAGAGAGAGACAGGGAGAGAGATGAGAAGCAGCAATTCTTTGTTGTGGCGCCTTAGTTGTTCATTGATTGCCTTCTCATATGTTCCTTGATGGGGGCTTCAGCAGAGCCAGTGACCCCTTGCTCAAGTCAGCAACCTTGGGCTCAAGCCAGTAACCTTTGGGCTCAAGCCAGCGACCTCTGGGTTCAAGCCAGCAACCATGGGATCTTGTCTATTATCCCATGCTCAAGCCAATGACCCTGCGCTCAAGCTGGGGACCTGGGGGTTTCAAGCCTGGATCCTCTGCGTCCCTGGCTGACGCTCTATCCACTGTGCCACCACCTGGTCAGGCTTGAAGGATTTGTTCTTATAGAAATAGAGAAGTAAGGCCCTGGCCGGTTGGCTCAGCGGTAGAGCGTCGGCCTGGCGTGTGGGGGACCCGGGTTCGATTCCCGGCCAGGGCACACAGGAGAAGCACCCATTTGCTTCTCCACCCCCCCTTCTTCCTCTCTGTCTCTCTCTTACCCTCCCGCAGCCAAGGCTCCATTGGAGCAAAGATGGCCCGGGCGCTGGGGATGGCTCCTTGGCCTCTGCCCCAGGCGCTAGAGTGTCTCTGGTCGCGGCAGAGCGACGCCCCAGAGGGGCAGAGCCTCGCCCCTGGTGGGCGTGCTGGGTGGATCCCGGTCAGGCGCATGTGGGAGTCTGTCTGACTGTCTCTCCCCATTTCCAGCTTCAGAAAAATACAAAAAAAAAAAGAGAAAGAAATAGAGAAGTACTACTAAAACAGAAAAATTCTTAGTAATTTTCCATCTTTGAACAAAGAAAATTTATTTTCTGAGAATTTAATATGTAAATGACTATGCCATTTACAAAGTCAAGCAGTCTGCTAAACCTTGTATATTTTTGCGTAGCTACATGAGTATGAAACGAGATAAATCTGAAACTTCAAGAGAGAAATATGTCCAATATTATGATAGAAATAATTCTGAAATATGTTAGCATGTATAGTGTGAGACAGAGGATGTCATCATTAGAAAAGTTTATTAATACTTGAGCTAATTATATTTCTAGAACATATGTCTTAGGTTAGGATGATATTGAAAGCTTACAGGAGGAAAGTGATGTTTGTTAACTTCACCATTTTAACTGGCATAACAAGAGAAGCGATAGAGAGGAAGCACATGGGCTTTAGAGTCAAAATCCTGTTCTTGCGCTGACTACCAGAGGTGGGTTAAGGTCAGGTGAGGCCCCGGGCGCAGAAGAGAATATTGGGCCCCTTAAAAAAAAGAGAGAGAGAGAGAGACAGGGAAAATAAAAGTACATGTTAACCATATTTTTAAATAAATAAAAAATATTATATACTATTAATGTTAAAATTGCACATATGAAACCAAACTTGGTGTCATCAGAAAAAAGTGTGAAGTTGGGGTTTTGCTGGGCCCTCCGTTAAATTTGCCTCTGCTGACTACCCATCTGACTTGGGAAACCTACTGAGCTCTCCGAGTCTGTTTTCATCTGTAATATATGGATAACTGATAATGTCTCTTCTACAGGCCTGCTGAAATTTGTGTGTAAAGAACAAAGCAGTGTCTTGTGCTTAGTGTGCACTGGTAAAAAGGTAGCCGTTCTCATTACTACTGCCACCAATATGAATGAGCGATGAGATGACCATCTCCTCTGTTTCTCATTTTTGTGCCTTCACTGGGGTTTGGTTTTCATTAGTTTAAGCAAATGCTGAGGCTGCTTAGAAGGCCCAGTAATAGAGTGAAATTGATCTGTTCTCTGCTTTATTTTCTAATTTCTATGCAAGAAGAAACCTCTCTACCACATATGCCCATTGAGTTCTCGCTAGGAGGACCAGGTCTTACTTTCCTGTCCCAAAAACCAAACTGACAGAAATGGTTGGGTTTTTTTGCCCCTCTGATCTGCTTTCATTATCTCTCTGATTGTGACCTAGTAAATTGAAGAGGGTTGGGGTGCTTACAGCTCAGATTCTTAGTCCATTGCATATCTAGTCACTTTAGAAACCTTGCTCTAGGAAGAAAGAATTTTAAAGGAACTAACCTTAATCTTTTGGGGGAATGTTTTAAGTATTTAAATGTTTTAAAATGAGCTGAAGATATCAGTATGTTTGCACTGAAAATAGAGAAAATTTACAAGAATTTTATCTAATTATATAAAAAGAAGTCATTGGTTTGAATAACAGCAAGACTTCAGAGGTATTCTAAGCTTTCCATTTAACTATACATCTCTGCTAAGGAGCCAGATGACCATGACTTGTTAGGTTTTTGCCAAGGATAGGGTAGGAGCCCTACTGTATGAATTATCATGGATATAGGGGGAGTGGGGAAGGACAGTAGAAAGAAGTTTCATGAGAAATGAAATAAGTTTCAAAAGAATGGGTAGGTCTCTTCTTCCTAACTTTTCTGGTCTAGTCTTGGAAATTGTTTTAAGAGAATTAAAAATCTCAAATTCTTAAAATGAAGGAGACTGTAGGCAGAGAAGAGAGTATTATGGTGTCTGACAGTGTAACATACTAATATAACAAGGTATGTTACCTTCCTCTTAGCAGCTTTGATGAATCTTGCCCTTTTTGTTATGTATAAATACTGTGTTTTTTTGTTTATGTTTACAAATTGAATTCTGTGGTGACAGGATATATTTCATGTACTCGGAAAAAGTCAGTTTATTCTTTTTAACAAGCTTTGGACAATATTCCTTTACTAATCAAATAATTAATACTGTAGAATTTGTGCTGCTGGAGGCCATTTTATTTGCTTGGTGATGCTGTGTAACTTTAGCAGGTTTGGGGCCATTATTATTGTATATTGTCCTGGAGTGCCATTTTAAATCATAATAACAGATTAAATAAGTCTCTCCATGTGTATTAGAGAAATAAGCATGCTTAGGGAAAGAACTGTTTATTACTAGTATCGTTGCCTAAATTGTTCTTAAAGATTATTTTGTTCTCTTAAAAATGCTTAGGCGTTCATGCTAACTACAGGGAGGAATTGATAATAAATGTTTTCAGAAATTTTAAAAATTGCAATTTTTTTATCCATATACTTAATTTCATTGTAATAAGCCTTTAGGGGTTAAGTTTCTCTGTGGTAGTGAGTTATGTTTACACTTTACTTTTCTGGAACTCATCCAAAAATAAGAATAAAAAGAAGTAATCCTCACCTGCCCTGGTCCCCTATGGATGCATTTTTCTTATATGAGAATTCCTGAGGCAACCAATTAAGGTGACCAGTCGTCCTCCTTTAGGGAGGACAGTCCTATTTTAAGTTCCATTCTCCCTCAAAAAGTGTCCTCCTACATGTCCTCCTTTTTGATATTGGAAGACTTATCTGTAAATGTTCGTATTCGATGGATGCAGAGTCAATCCATTGCGTATGATATGACATATTTGTATCTAAAGGAGTACTTTTTTCTTACAATTATTATTAAAAATTAATAGGCATGTAAGCATAATTACAATATAAAATATTACAAATGTTGCCTGGCCTGTGGTGACGCAGTGGATAAAGCATCGACCTGGAATACTGAGGTCACCAGTTCGAAACCCTGGGCTTGTCTGATCAAGGCATATATGGGAGTTGATACTTCCTGCTCCTCCCCCCTTTCCCTCTCTCTCTCTCTCTCTCCCCTCTCTCAAATGAATAAATAAAACAAATTAAAAAATATTACAAATGTTTTTATTATGCATTTATCATATTATAGTGTATTATTGTTGCAATGAATAAAATTTTCTTTTATTTACAATATTATTTTCTTCAATTTATTTTTGTCCTCCTTTTCATTGTAAAAAAGTTGGACACCTTAATTATATGGATAATAATAAATTCATTAACTGGTTTCTAGTTCATAATTCCTTTGCAGATTAGAAGCAGATAATTGGCAGTCAGGAATGGAACTACAGTGAGAATATTGAAGCTGATGGAAATTAACAGGGAAACTTAAAAACCACATAAGGATTGGCAATGTACAACAGTCTAGAGCTCTTCCCTCCTAGATATATCTCAACTCATCATATATTAAATGCAGTTCCATACTTAACAGACATAATGATGATTCTGAGGCATCAAAATAATGCTAAATTGTTTCTATCTTGTTACTTTTTAGTACCATTAGTAACACAGCCTATATTTGGATGCTGGTTTTCTATATACAGAATACTTTCATATACACTTTTTTAATATTCACAATAACCTGGTGAAATTAGGTGAGGCAGGTACTCTTATTCTTCTTCTAGAGATAAAGCTACAGGTATGGAGAGATCACTATAACAGCCCACTGAAGAGTTAAGACAGAAATATTTTGATACCAAGTGTCTTTTAATTGTACTAAATTATTTCTGCAGCAGGGAGTAATACAAATATCAACAAGCTTTATCTTCTAGCCTGCTATAAAGCACAATTTATAAAAATTTGTAATATTTTTATAGTGCTTTTTATCCAGAGTTGGTTAAAAAATGTTTTTAGTTATCTTGAAGTCAAAATATTTCACGTATTTTCTTGTATTTTGACTTTTCTAATCAGTCACGACATTTTTATCATTTTCCTTGTGAAATGTTATTCCGAGTCCATTATGTTTTGCTGTTTCCACTGAACTTGGCTGCATTTCCGCACCATTGCATTGCTGTATGGTAAGTATCTTTTGTCCCTGCCTCCATTCTCTCCAGTATCCTTTCATTGACTTCATCCCTCCCCTGCTGCCAGACTCATCTTTCTTGAGGACTATTTTTATTATAGCACTTGGCATTTTAATACTTTTCTGTGGCTTCTTAAGGTCTAAAGCATCAAGGGCATATTCTTAATTTTGACATTCAAGCTCTTCATTATTGGTATCATGTAACTTATCTGACCTTCATTTTTTTTTAAATTAATTAATTAATTTATTTATTTTTATTTATTTATTCATTTTAGAGAGGAGAGAGGAGGGAGAGAGAGAAAGAAAGAGAGAGAAGGGGGAGGAGCAGGAAGCATCAACTCCCATATGTGCCTTGACCAGGCAAGCCAGGGTTTTGAACCGGCGACCTCAGCATTTCCAGGTCGACGCTTTATCCACTGCGCCACCACAGGTCAGGCTCTGACCTTCATTTTTATGATTCCTTTTATGTTCCCTGCAGCCTTGATAGGAAAGACGCATTGGTTTTTACTACTCATTACAGTTGATTTCTATTTTTTTGTCATTGTTCCTTTTATTAGTTTTCTTCTTCAAGGCCTCATTAAGATGTTTTCTATGATGATTATTTTTAAAATAATATTTGGCTCTTAGAATTCTTCAAGTATTCATATGTGTATCAACTGCCCTAACTTGTGTATCTCATGATTCTTTGGGCAACTATGATGTTCTTGCAGCAGCGCTGGGTTTTGAGTAAAACTGCTTACATCAGAGTTTTGGATCAGCTGCTTAGTACCTGTGTGACTTTCATTAAAGTCATTGAATGCACGAACATTTCAGTGGCATTTTAGAAGAATAAGCCAATTTGCACTGGGTTTAGACTTGAGTAGGGGTGAAATAATGAAGGCTGTGAAGAAAAGGAGATATTGTCTCTCCAAAGGGGAATCTATATTCCGGGGAATGTGGATTGATTTGTTTTAAGTCTGGAAGAGAATTTTGAGAATATCTAAATGTTGAAACAACTGTGCCAGCCAGTGATTGAGAGCTGCTTTCTATTTTATACCACCCTTTTTTATTTTAAGATTCGTTTTATTTATTTATTTATTTATTTATTTATTTATTTATTTATTCATTCATTTTTACAGAGTAGAGAGAGAGAGAGAGAGAGAGAGAGAGAGAGAGAATGAAGGGGGGGAGGAGCCTGAAACATCAACTCCAATATGTTCCTTGACAGGCAAGCCTACGGTTTCGAACCAGCAACCTCCGCATTCCAAGTCAACACTTTATCTACTGTGCCACCACAGGTCAGAGTAACTACCTTTTCTGATTTTCAGTTTTTCTTCTCTGAAAATGAAACAAGTCTTAAAAAGAAATTCTGGTAACTTTGCTCAACTTTCATGCTTTGGAATACTAAGATAGGAGATAGTGCTCTTCAAGTCCTTCACCTTTGTAAGAATGAGACGGCACTCGAACCCCAGGTGTGCAGGCTTTATTAGAGGAGAAAGACCTGCTGGGGCACTTCTCCAAAAGACGGCACCAGTACAAGCTAGGGGGACTAATTTATAGGGTAAAAGGAGAGTCTCGAGCAAGTGGGTGTTGAATCAAAAGTCCTGGTATGTCCGGAATGCCCCTCCTTGGGGGGCTTGCCAGCTTCTTGGAATTCTTCTGTCTCAGGGGCAATAGTCCAGTAAGGGTGAGGTCTGACAGATAAGTGGAACATCAAGAGGGCAGTTTGGAATTCCTGGTAAATTCACGTATCTATCATTTCTCAACTCTGTGGTTACATATAAAAGAAAGGCAGTTATTAATTTTATAATATACGGTAAGGGGTGATGAGGAGAAAGAGGAGAAAAAATTGGAAAATTATTGCTTCTTCTGGAGAGAACTCAAGAAAAAAACCTTGCCAAGCCAAGTCCCTCATCCAATTAAGGAGGTCGTCAATGTCCGTGCTGTGAGGTCTGAACCAGGCAATGTCCTCGAAAACCTGAGTGAGGAAGTAAAAAAAAATTTTGCGAGGTAATAATTGTTAGTTGCTTGCTGCAAGTGCTGATCTGGTTCCTCTCGAATAGGAGGACATGTGGAGATTTTTAGAGACAGGGAATCTGTTGGTGTAAGTTTTTAGAAGGACTGAATATGTGTGGTTTAAAAGGAAGGGGGTTTGGAGAACATTCAGGAGGTAACTTCTCGGGCTGAGGGGCGGCTTCTTCCTGCTGTCATTCCTACCTATTTGATATTTCCCTCGTGAAGTTCTCCTTGGGGTATTGGGGAATAGGAATGTAGGAGCATTTGATTTAGGTAATTCTAGAGATTTCTCTCATCCGGGCCTGTAGGAACTTGATAAAGAAGGGGACAAGTATTTGGAGATAGGAGTGCAGAGATAAGGAGGGTTGTATAGTGGGGGTGAAAGTTCTTCCATGGTAAATTAGAGATATTCTTTCCTGGCAGCCCTGGAGGGAGCAGTAAGTTTGAGCTAAAAGAAATGTTTCATGTCCATTTGTAGGCTCTTCTTCAGCCAAGAAGACCCAGTGATCTTGTCCTTTTACTATGTGAAGGGTAAAAAGACTGAGAAGCGTTAAGAGGTGAATGCTATTCATTCTCCTAGTTCTTCAGGGATACGGGAGAGCTTTAGGGTTAGGGGACCTGTAGGGGTTGAAAGATAGGATTTAGGAGGTTTGCTGATATAGGGTTTCAGATTTTTCTGTTTTGCGAAGGCAGGTTTCAGGGTTGGTGTGTAGGGTTAGGTAGATTTTTCCACTTTTCTTATTGGTGAAGGTCTGCATGCGGTTCTGTAAGAAACTAGTGAACAAACATCAGAGGTAGGATCCAAAAGTTAGAAAAATAAATAGAGTGAGTGGACCAATGAAAGGCACCCAGTTTGCGCAAAACCACTGATTCCATGTTTACGAATTTGCTGGGTTTCAGAGAGAGAGAGAGTAGGAATAAGACAGGGAAGTGGCCAGTCCCCCTGCCCCTAGACCTACTTCTGTAGAAATTCCTAAAGCAACAAGGAGAAGGATTACCTGTACAGCTCGTTTGGTCCTTAGATTGACGGGTAGTGTACTAGAAACTGGAAGAGGCTCATGGGGTGGGATTAGGTTGATATTTGGGGTGAGATAGATTAGGGTACAGGTTTCTGTCCAATTAGTAGGGAGACACATATATGTTTTATGCCGGTTTTCTTCTTTAGCAGCAGTGGGAGTTGTCAGGATCACGGTGTGTGGACCTGTCCACATGAAAGTCAGTCCTTGGGTGATGTAATGCTGGAAGAGCATCTTGAACAGTCTTTGAACAGTTTGCTGAGTAACCTGTAAATTCTGCAAGTACTTAGGGAAAAGGTGATTATATTTCTATACTTTGCAGTTAGAGTTTAAGTCCTAGTGACCACTGCTTCTAGCTGGAATTAGCAGCAGGTCCCAGCCTACAATAGGCATGGGGCATTAAGACAAGAGGAATAAAGGAGATACTATACATTAAATAAAGTAATAAAATCAGACTGTCAATACCCACAGTAGAGATCTTTAAGGATAAATAAAACTCAAATATTTAGGCAAGGCATAGTAGATAGCACTTGTGTTTACCAGAAATGAGATAAGCGTATCTGCTACTTGGAAGAAATACCTTAGGTTCATGAAGGATGTCCTTGGGCCTTCAGTGGCAATTCCCAGCATGCTGGGCAAGGTCAGGTCACAGGTAGCTGGAGCAGGGCTAGAAGAGACTGAACCCTCCCTCCATGGAGCAAGGGGGCAGCTTACCTTCTCGTGTCTCTCTTTCCACAGTAATGATGTGTCCCTTGATGGGGCTGGGAAGCCTGGCAGGCTTCAGTTCAGTGACCTTTCTTTCTACTCTGGAGCAGGGCCCTGATGGAATCCTATGAAGCCCTTTCTGGGCGCTGGAGCCCTTAGAGTATATGCCCAAAGCTGTTATTTCCTGACCTCTTTTGGGCCTTATTTGCCTTTTCTGTTACTTGCTTGGCCATTATAGACCTTAAAAGCCATGCTCAGAAGATCTCACTGAGGGGCTTGACTAAGAGAGTAAAATTGGGAATCCAGTGTCTAAAGAAGCCTATTAGACAGAGGAAAGAAAGGATTTGATCTGTGGTGGTAGGTGGTTGGAGACTGTGGAACGTCTGAGTTCGATCTAGGGTGAGACCTCAGGTGGTGGGGGTTAAGGCGATGCCCAGACAGACTATGGACTAAGAATGAAGTTGAGCCTTAGCAGAGAAGACACAATATCCTTTTACAGCAAGGAACTTAAGAAGGGTGGTGGTGTGTCTCCTTGAGGCAGGCAGGAAGGGACTGCAGAGGAGTAGGTTATTTATATATTGTAAGAGAGTATTATTTTTGAGATTGTGTGCTGCTAAATCCTGAGCTAGTGCCTGCCAAAACAGGTGTGGGCTGTTTTTGAACCCCTGGGGTAAGACAGTCCACGTAAGTTGCTGGGCTGCATTAGTGTCCGGCTCAGTCCAGGTGAATGCAAACAGAAAGTAAGAGTTAGGGTGTAGAGCAGGGGTCCCCAAACTTTTTACACAGGGGACAAGTTCACTGTCCCTCAGACCATTGAAGGGCCGGACTATAAAAAAAAAAACTATGAACAAATCCCTATGCACACTGCACATATCTTATTTTAAAGTAAAAAAACAAAACGGGAACAAATACAATATTTAAAATAAAGAACAAGTAAATTTAAGTCAATAAACTGACCAGTATTTCAATGGGAACTATGGGCCTGCTTTTGGCTAATGAGATGGTCAATGTGCTCCTCTCACTGACCACCAATGAAAGAGGTGCCCCTTCCGGAAGTGCCGCGGGGGCCAGATAAATGGCCTCAAGGGGCCGCATGCGGCCCGCGGGCCATAGTTTGAGGACCCCTGGTGTAGAGGAATGGTAAAGAAGGCATCCTTGAGGCCTAGGATTGTGAAGTGAATGATGTTTGAGGGAATGTGTGACAGTAACTTGTAGAGATTAGGGACTACTAGATAGAGGGAAATTTCTGCCTCATTGATTAGGTGTAAGGCTTGTAGGGGGTGATAAGCCCCTGAAGGTTTTTGAACAGGAAAGGTTGGGGTATTGCAGGGAGAGTCCATAGGGATGAGTAAGCCTGGTTTAAGAGGTGGGTCATTATTGATTTAAGGCCTTAGAAACAGACACAGTTACACATTAAATAAAGACTTCAGATACACATTATGAATTAAGGAATCTAAATGAGCGCGCTTTACTTGTTTCAATTAAAATTATACTAGAGATATTTTCTGACAGAGAGACAAACAAATTACTTCAGCCTGTGAGGAAGGAGGAGGGATTTAAGAACATAGTGGAGAAGGGAGGGGCCCCTGGCCAGCAGGGGAGGTGGAAGAGAGACTGGTATTTGCAGGTGAATGAGAAAACAGGATCCTGTGAAGGGAGGGGTCTTTCTGAAGGGAAGAGACTCAAGCGAAAGAGATTTGCAGAGGGACCAAAGAGGGGTCCAAAGAAAGGGGTGTCCCGGAGGTCAGTCAGGAGGGAGAGAGAGTTGGGAGTCTGTGAAGAAGGAAAGATTAGGAGCGGAGGTTTTAGGTGAGGTTTCTTTGGCCAAAAACGGCCTGTGTGTAGAACAGGTGGCACAGAAATTAAAGACAGGAGAGAAGGGAGAAGAAAGGCCTGCACGTAAGGAATCTCTGATGCCCTCCCCATCCGGTGGCAAAAGTTGTCAAGCTCTCTTAGGATATTGTAATGGTAGTAGAAAGCAACCTGGCTAGGCACCTAGACTTTCGAGGAAGTCCGTAGAAGCAGGCCACTTGGAGTAGAAACCTCTCAAACTGTGAACCTCAGAGAGTAGAGTGAGTGCTGAAGGAGTAGAGGAGTCCTGAAGGAGTAGTCCCAAAGGAGTAGAGGATTCCCAAAGGAGTAGTCCCGAAGAAGTAGAGGAGTAGTCTCTGAGGCCTGAGATTGGGAGGAGCCCATGTTCTGAGGGGAGCCTGGCTGGATGGTTTGGACTGAGAGGAGCCCACAGTAGAGGAGACTGGTGAGAGAAGGGGGTGTCCCTGCCTTCAGTCATAGTTCCGAGAGGAGAAAATCTCCCTAGAAAGAGAGTCTCAGACAGGAGGTCGTCAACCCAAGGCTGAGATCCCGGGACGTAGGAGAGGGGCCTGGCTAGGTGCTCCTAGACTTCCGTTGAAGTTCATAAAGGAGAGGCAGACCACTCGTAGATACGGGGTCAGAAGTCAGAACCATCCGACCAGAAAGTGGTGTTTTTAGAGAGAAATTTGGAGGCCAGCCGGGGAAGCGGAGGGGGAAACTCCTTACCTCCTGATCTGGCAGGGTTCAGGACAGGGTTAGACTGCTGGCCAATCGACCCTGTCCTGGGTTTTGGCACCAGATGTAAGAATGAGATGGCACTCAAACTCCAGGTGTGCAGGCTTTATTAGAGGAGAAAGACCTGCCGGGGCACTTCTCCAAAAGAGGGCACCACTGCAAGCTAGGGGGACTAATTTATAGGGTAAAAGGAAAGTCTTGAGCAAGTGGGTGTTGAATCAAAAGTCCTAGTATGTCCGGAATGGTCCTCCTTGGGGAGCTTGCCAGCTTTTTGGAATTCTTCCGTCTCAGGGGCGATAGTCCAGTAAGGGTGAGGTCTGACAGATAAGTGGAACATCAAGAGGACAGTTTGGAATTCCTGGTAAATTCACGTATCTATCAACCTTCTGTTCTGTTTTTAGCAAGGGTTATTTGCTTATATATGTATGCATTGTTATTTTAGTATTTGCCATAGACTAAATTGTATCATATGTTGAAGCCCTAGCCACCCAATGCGACTATATGGAGATATGGTTGTTAGAGTTAATTAAGGTTAAATTAGGTCATAAGGGTGAGGCCCTAATCCAATAGGACTGTGGCTTTATGAAAAGAGAAATTGCCCTCCCTCTTCCTTTTCCTTCCTCTCCTGTCTCATCCCATGTGAGAGAGGATATTGCAGGAATCAAAGGAGGACAAAAACGCCCAGACAACCTGATGAAGGAAATAGGATTTATCAAGTGGGGGATTGTAGCTCCAAAACACGGGCTTCCTGAAGTTGATTTTCTTACAGGTTATATACCTTTACGGTATCTAAGCAATGGGCATATGATTTTTTTGTTTAAGGTTTCCCAGGACTCAAGGAGAGGGGAGGGAAAGCTTCAGTGGGGTCAGCAAGGGGAAAGGGGTTTCCAGATCGCTGGCCATAGTTACATACAGATCCTGCTATTCTTTTTTTTTTTTTTACAGGGACAGAAAGAGAGTCAGATAGAAGGATAGATAGGGACAGACAGACAGGAACGGAGAGAGATGAGAAGCATCGATCATCAGTTTTTCATTGCGACACCGTAGTTGTTCATTGATTGCTTTCTCATATGTGCCATGACCGCGGGCCTTCAGCAGACTGGGTAAGCCCCCGCTCGAGCCAGTGACCTTGGGTCCATGCTAGTGAGCTTTTTGCTCAAGCCAGATGAGCCCGTGCTCAAGCTGGCAACCCGGGGGTCTCGAACCTGGGTCCTTCTGCATCCCAGTCTGACGCTCTATCCACTGCGCCATCGCCTGGTCAGGCCAGATCCTGCTATTCTTGCTTTGTATTTATTGTACATGACTCTAAGCACCCATTAGAGAACTATGGGATATAGTTAATTTATCACTGGCTGACTCAGTTACCCCTGCTGGCTCCTTTCCCTTGCATTCTTTTCATTTCTTCTCAGGGAAGAGGGGGCCTGCCCCTCCTTCCTGAAGGACACAGGTCAGGAAGAGAGCTCTGCCAGAAACCACAGCCTGTGGGACCTTGATGTTGGACTTTCCAGCCTCTAGAACTGTGAGGAAAGAAACTTCTGTTGTTAAGCCACCCAGTCCATGGTATTTTTGTCCTGGCAGCCTGAGCAGATTTAGAGAGCATTTAACATGTACTTAGTTCTTTCGTGTTTTTATTCTAAGTATAAAGTGAAAAGGCCTTTCAGTGTATCGATAGAAGAATTGTGTTTTTAAACATTACTGTGTTCTTAGATATTATTCTCTGGTCATTTTCCTTATTTTAATGTGCCTGGTTGGGTATTAATGCACTTTGAACAATAATTTTTAAAATATTACTCTGTATTATTTTTTGATGAGATTTGCTTCTAGGGATTTCTTTGCCTATTGTCTGAGATCTTTTTAATATCTGTGTGTATCCATTTACAATAAAACAAATAGTTTTACTTTTTTTGGTAGTTTGGTTTTGGGAGTGTTTTTATTTCTTTGACTTGTCAAAGGCTGTAGCTTTGGAGCCTCGGTGCCCCACTTTGTTGGTTTATAATTGTAAAGCCAGTAGCTACAGCCACCATCACAGCCGCCTGGCCCATGCAGGTTCACATTAGATTTGGACAGTTGGTAATGAAACAACAGAGCCAGTAACTGGTGGGCCATTAGCTTTAATCCTAGCTTGCACCCGGCAGGCAAGCAATACACACAAGTGGGAAGACACTTCCCTTTCCATTCAGGACTCCCAAAGCCACTGATTTATCCTAGTTTCCTAGAATCAAAGGTTTCTAGCTCACCAGCCTTATTCACCTCCGTTGGTCAAAAAAGTTTTTAAATAAGATATATATGTTTGCTCGCTTATAGTTTGTATTGGATGTGGGAGACAGGCTGTAAGCAGGCCAGGTCGTTATAGCCTAAGGCTTAGTTTTAAGACTAAGTTTTCCCCACACCCTTGACTGATTGCATGATATGGGTCAGGGGTCCCCAAACTTTTTACACAGGGGGCCAGTTCACTGTCCCTCAGACCATTGGAAGGCCGGACTATAAAAAAAAATCCCTATGCACACTGCACATATCTTATTTTAAAGTAAAAAAAAAAATAAATAAAGGAACAAATACAATATTTAAAATAAAGAACAAGTAAATTTAAATCAACAAACTGACCAGTATTTCAATGGGAACTATGCTCCTCTCACTGACCACCAATGAAAGAGGTGCTCCTTCTGGAAGTGCGGCAGGGGCCAGATAAATGGCCTCAGGGGGCCGCATGCGGCCCGTGGGCCGTAGTTTGGGGACCCCTGATATGGGTTGTAGAGCCAGAAGCAACGGCCACTATCAAAGCAGCCTGGCCCATGCAGGTTTGCATTGGATTTGGACAGTCGGTAAAGAAACAACAGAGCCAAAAACTGGTGGGCCATAGTCTTTAATCCTAGCTTGCACCCGGCGGGCAAGCAAAAACACACACTGGGCTCCAAAACCCACTCACATTCAGTGCTCACAAAGCTACTGACTTATCCGAGTTTCCTAGAATCAAAGGTTTCTAGCTCACCAGACTTATTCACCTCTGTTCCCCATCTCCTTCCTTCTCCAGTGTCAAACTGCACAAACTGGCCTTTCACTCAATACTCCGCCATCTTGGCTGCTTCTCCTGGCCACATGGCCTCTTTCTGCTCTCTTCTCTCTGCTCTCTCCTCTAATGATAATCTCAAGAACCAAGAGCGCAAGCTCCTGTTCTGCCCCCATTTTATAGTGTAGAAATCCAAACCTTTAATCCAATATACACAATAGGGAAGTCTCTAATACAAAGTCACTTCTCTGAGGCATGATTGGATTGTACCGCCCCACATCAAAAAGGGTGGGAAAGGCTTAATCCCAAAACCAAGCCGAGGCTACAACGATCCTGCCTGCCCCCAACACACATTAATATCACCTGGGCAACGGCCTCCACATGGGCAGCGTCATCTTTTACAAAGTGAGCATAATACATTTTATCTGCCCAACAATCTACCCCTATGCTCACTTTACTACCCACAATCTACATCACCGGCATCCCTGTGCAAGGAAATTATTAGCACATTACACAAATTACAACAGTACAAATCATACAGTTTCAACAATCACAAAGGTACACTTCACCAGTCTCTGAGCACTTTGCCCAAAGCGCAAAATGTCCTGGGCCCTCTTTCTAGCCATGGGAAAAGCTTCCCGGGGCAGGGGAAGGGCCTCCAGCAAAGCCACTTATCTGCCCAACATGAGTGGTGCATTCTCATGAGAAATCCAATTATGCCTCCGATAAGTGACTTTGTATCAGAGGCTTCCTTGTTTGTATATTGGATTAAAGGTTTTGGTTTCTACACTATAAAATGGGGCAGACCAGGAGCTTGCTCTCTCGGTTCTTGCTATCACCATTGCAGGGGCCTCCCTGATCCCTTGCCCTTCATGGGTAAAGCTGGTTTTCTGCTTTTCCCTTGTCTTCTCTTGTGGTTTGACTGTCTTGGTGAGACACCAATAAACAGGATGACCCACCATCCTCCGACTCCACCATTTCTTTACCATCTGCCCGAATCCAATGGGAACCTACATGTGAATGGCCACGATGGTGGCTCCTGGCCTTACAACCTCTGTTTCCCATCTCCTTCTCTCTGCACAAACTGCACAAACTGGCTTCTCCTTCAGCACTCCACTATCTTGGCTGCCTCTGTCCTCCATGTGGCCTTTCTCTGCTCTCTCCTCTAATGTTAATCTCAGGAACCCAGAGAGTACAAGCTCCCGGTCTGCCCCACTTTATAGTGTGGATCAAAACTTTTAATCCAATGTACAAACAAGGAAGTTTCTGATATAAAGTCACTTATCTGAGGCATAATGGAATTCTTCATGAGAGTGTACCACCCCAGGGTGGGAAAGGCTTAGTCTTAAAACTAAGCCTTAGGCTATAACAACTTTGCCAGCTTACAGCCTGTCTCCCAACCAAAAGCGAGCAAACATATATGTCATATTTAAAAACTCATTTGACCAACAATAATGAGTAACCCGAGGTTCAAATAGATATGGTTTAGAACTTAGCCAGTGGCCCCGATGGCTAAGGGATTTATTTGTTTTTTATGCACACATGTACATAAGCTCACCAAAGTAAAATTTTTAGAAAAGGTTATTATTTACACTCTATTTAAATAATTTTAATTTTTTCAGTGACAGTTTTACACTAGGTAAACAGTACTAAATCTGTTTCACGTCATTTAAAATTACTTTGGAAGTTTCATCAGTTCTTGAATGAAGAAATAGACATTCAATAAATTAATCTTATAATTACTGAATATTATTCAGGAGATTTCATTATATCGTTTAGCCTTTTACATTACCGATCTTCTTTAAAGGGCTATTCTGATGTAATCTCTTTCAGCTAAACCATTTGCATACCAAAGCTTATAATTGCTTTATATTTGAAGAATATAATGAATGACTTTATTACTTATCAGTAATTCATTTGTCTTAGTGTTCTTAACCTTAATATGATCTTCACTTATGAATAAATGATTTAAATGATAATATTCTCACTTCAATTAGAGACTTATACAGTAACATTTTTTTATTTTTATGGTTTTGCCCAACATTCTGCATCTCTACGCTCTGTAATTTTCCAGACGTAGTTAATCTATTATGTAGTCATGCAATGATCAGAAGTTAACTGAACATCTGGAATGGATCTTCCTATAGATAATATGGTAAGGATTGTCACTCTCTCCCAATTTTAGTATCTTTGTTACTACAGAAATTCAGGCAGTTGAGCATCTTGTTTTTCTGAATTCTCAGGCTTATGAAGAGCAGAGCCAAATGGAGAAGGAATCCTTCCTATCAAAACAGTCAATCAGTTCTTGAATTTCTAAATAAATGTCACTTAGAAAATTCAAATATCTAAATATATTACTGTGTTCTGGTTGGTCAGTTTTCAAATAGTTGTTATGATGTATGTACTTTATTTTGGGGGCAATACCTGTCAGACCTTTTCCACACAGAAGCTAATAAACTGGAAAAGTGGCAGGAAGCAAAGGAGAAAATAAATGGGTGGAAACAATAGGAAAGAAAGTTAAAAATAGTAGTTGCCCTAGTAAGAAATTTGCACTAGGAAAAATCTGATGATAGAGAACAGATATTGTCACCTATAATGTAACAAAAAAGAATAGTTATTACTTGAGTACAGGAAAAGTTGCCAAATATCCACTTCTGTCTTAAATCAGTAACCCTATGTAGCATCAGTCAGTATGCTAGGCTAAAGGCACAAGACTTGGTTAAGCAGTCTAGAGGCAAAGGGAGAGTGTGATGGTAAGAGGAATGATTTAGAGGTGTCACAGCATTTACAAGCATACTCTTCATATGGCATTACATAGTGATTTGAGATGGCAGAGAACTGCTTTATGCTGATATGGTAGCTTTATCCTCATTAAATCAAAATACCAATTATGTGAAAAGTCCTTTCTGTAAACTGTTGATTAGAAATTAGATGTCTCAAATATGACTTATCTCAATGTGTGATATAACAGGAATACTGTAGTGTTTTGTAAAGAGCACTGGAATTATAAAACTTGAAATCTTGACTTAGGTTTGCATTTTAACTACCTGAATGATCTTGGATAAACTAACCTCTGCAAATCTTAATCTCATTTTATATATAATGAGAAAAAAAAAATATATATATATCATAAGAATATATGTCATGTGTAAAGGCAGTAGGCAAGGCCACCATCACAGCCACCTGGCCCATGCAGGTTCGCATTGGATTCGGACAGTCGGTAAAGAAACAACGGAGCCAAAAACTGGTGGGCCATCATCTTTAATCCTAGCTTGCACCCAGTGGGCAAGTAAAAACACACACTGGGCTCCAAAACCCACTCATTCAGTGCTCACAAAGCTACTGACTTATCTGAGTTTCCTAGAAACAAAGGTTTCTAGCTCACCAGACTTACTCACCTCTGTTCCCCATCTCCTTCTCTCTGCACAAACTGCACAAACTGGCCTCTGACTCAGCACTCCACCATCTTGGCTGCTTCTGGTCTCCACGTGGCCTATTTCCGCTCTCTTCTCTACTCTCTCCTCTAATACTAATCTCAGGAACCGAGAGAGCAAGCTCCCGGTCTGCCCCCATTTTATAGTGTAGAAATCAAAACCTTTAATCCAATATACAAACAAGGAAGTCTCTGATACAAAGTCACTTATCTGAGGCATAATGGGATTCCTCATGAGAGTGCACCACCTCACATCAAAAAGGGTGGGAAAGGCCCTGGCCAGTTGGCTCAGTGGTAGAGCATCGGCCTGGCATGCAGGAGTCCCGGGTTTGATTCCCGGCCAGGGCACACAGGAGAAGCGCCCATTTGCTTCTCCACCCCTCCCCCTTTCCTTCCTCTCTTCTCTCTCTTCCCTTCCCACAGCCAAGGCTCCATTGGAGCAAAGTTGGCCCGGGCACTGAGGATGGCTCTGTGGCCTCTGCCTCAGGTGCTAGAATGGCTCTGATTGCGGCAGAGCAATGCCCCAGATGGAAAGAGCATCCCCCCCTGGTGGGCATGCCGGGTGGATCCTGGTCGGGCGCATGCGGGAGTCTGTCTGCCTCCTCGTTTCCAACTTCAGAAAAATACAAAAAAAAAAAAAGGGTGGGAAAGGCTTAGTCCTAAAACCAAGCCCCAGGCTACAAGGATCCTGCTTGCCCACAGCCAACACACATTAATATCACCTGGGCTACGGGCTTCCATGTGGGCAACACCATCTTTAACAAAGTGAGCATAATATATTTTATCTGCCCATCATCATGTTAATGTTTGACCTATTTACTACATAAGATAATCAAATGAGCTTAAAAATGAAAAATTTTCAAAACTATGAAGTTCTATAAAAATTTAAAGTTTACAAAATATTTTCTTGACATAAAATAGATGTGAAGATATATTTAGTAAATCTCTCAAATATTTTTTAATTTAGATGTTATCTTTTATTTGAAGTTTTATTTTCCTTTAGAGTCCTCATTCAGATTTCTGTTGCCCAAAGAACAAAAAGAAGTTTGAGATGAGAGAGTATAGTTTTTGAAGCAAACAATTTTTTGATTTATGAGAGAGCATCCTTAAAAAAATTTTAAAGCAGTTTTAGAAAGGTTGTTGCTAAGAAATCAAGTAGTAATTGCTAAATAATCTCACCTTAATATGCTGCCCTAATAAGGCATAGAACAGATATCAAGTAGAATAATGAGAAACAAAGCTGAAAAGTCTAGGATAAGATAGGACCTACTTAAGCATGCCTTATGAACTGCGTTAGGATTGAACTCTCTTGTTTATAAAAAGAAATGCCAAAGTAATAGTCATTAAAACAAGATATATGTTTATTTCTTTTTATTGTAAAAGACATTTGAGTTTCTGCGTGAGGCAGGTATGATGACTCCATAGTATGATTTTAGCTACACATTTTTGTCTTGGCAATTCCAAGCTTTAACCATTGTGTGCACATTCTAGTCAGCTGGAAGGAGTCTGTTGATTTGGCAAAGTTTGTTCTCAATTTAGTTTTAATTTCAATGTTCAATTGTTGGATTTAGAAACACAGTTGAATTTTTATATTGACTTTGCCTTAAATGAATTCTCGCTTGTTAATTTTAAGTTGTTTTACAGATTCTTTAGGCTTTTATCTGCAAACAATGATGTCATCTGCAAATAAAAACACTTTTAGTTCTGTCTTTCTGATCTTTAAGTCCTTTATTTATTTTTCTTGTCTTACTGCAATACCTCCAGTTAGGTATTAAATAAGAGATGAGTGAGAACAACCTTGTCTTATTCCATGTTTTAGAGGAAATGTATATTTCATCCTTAAGATTGATGTTAGCTATAGGTTTTTTTTTTGTTTTGTTTTGTTTTTTATTTATTCATTTTTTTAGAGAGGAGAGAGAAGAGGAGAGAGAGACAGAGAAGTGGGGAGGAGCTGGAAGCATCAACTCCCATATGTGCCTTGACCAGGCAAGCCCAGGGTTTCGAACCGGCGACCTCAGCATTTCCAGGTCGACGCTTTATCCACTGCGCCACCACAGGTCAGGCAGCTATAGGTTTTTGATAGATGTCTTTCATCACACTGTGAAATTTGTTTTATTTCAGTTTGCTAAGAGGTTTTTTTTAATAGATGTGAATGGGTTTCAATTATTGAGGACACTTCACATTCTATTTATTTATTGTATGTTTCCCTCATGGGGCATTTTTTTGTCTCATGCACTATTATATACCAAGAATCTTATACTGTACCTGGTATTCAGTATGTATGCAAAAAATACGTTACATGAAATTGTTAAGTCTGTGTTAAGAGTCAGAACATCTGACTCTTGAAAGAAAACTTGCATTTTACTGTTAAATCTTCGTAACATCGCATTCTACCACCACCTGGTGTTAGTATATCTAAATTGCAGCAAAAGCTTCTTGGGAGATGAATGAACAGGTGAGAACCAACACTGCAAATGCTTGGACAGTTTTGACAGTTATAATTTCAAAATAAACATATATTGTGTCTGAGGTTAGCAAATATTTTTCACATTTGGTAGGTGCTGAAGTGCTTCCTGTTTTCCTGGATGCTAGAAAAGGGTGAAGGATCAGTTTAATTATATATGTTAAGGAAACAGAATAAACTGTGAAAGTTGACACAAATAGAGAGCAAAATTATTTCTACATTTGCATTTGTGCTCCGTCAGCATTTCCTTACTGTTAGGTGCTAGCTAAATTTCAATTTTAAAGAAGGATTTTTCAGCTTCTTAATATCTTGTACTAAATATTTAATATATTGCAAGAAAGTCCATCTTATAGCCTAGAAGGAAATTTTAAGTTTGTTCTTAAAAATCAAATCACTTAGCTACACAAAATTCACTGAGATATCAAACTGGGTGGTATTTGTCTGTTATATCAGGCAGCATTTGAGCATGAAACTGTCCTATATACTGACTGGTATGAGTACTGCTGTGTGTTTTTACTTCTTTGCCTCCCTTTTAAAAAATGCACCATCTGCCACATGTATGTTAATAAAATTTTTTAAAACTGTAATTGAAATATTAAAATTTTCTTACTGATGTTAAGTGATCAATTTTGCAAAATGTTGATATTTTTACATAAAGGTTAGCCCATATGATGGTCAAAATGCCTAGGATGATAATATTAGGAGTACTATTTTAGTAATAAAGATTATAGTATGGATACATTCCCTGCAAGACCCCATGATGGTAATACCCCTAGATTTTTGTCTTTAAAGAAAACTGCTGAGAGGCAATAATTTTTTTTGTATGTGTCCCATTTTCATTAATGCATGGTAATTGATGGAGTTGCAGTGACTTGTAGCAGTAATGAGTTCTAAACATAATAATGCACTCTTTTCTAATAAGTGAGCACTGCTGGGGTTTAAAAGCATACTAAATCAGTTGCTTTAGTATGAATTTATTAGTTTTTTTCAGCATTAGCTTTAATAGTAGTTATTTACATAAGCGTACATCCCATTAACCGCCATCAGGGCTGGAAAACATGCTGAACTGTTCATATTTTCATATAATTATTGAACATAATGGTTTCATTTGCATTTCTAAACAGTGATGTTTCTGTCAGCCTTGGAAATAGTGTCTTTACGCAGTCCCTATTTCACATCCACTTATTTGACATCGTTAAATTTTATGCTAATGTGCTTCCCTAGAATATCATCAGTAGGACAGATGCTTGTGCTTTAATATACAAATCAGGGATGCTTTTCCATCCCCCAAATGGCAAAGAAAATAAAAAAATATATATATGCACCTTTAGATATAGAGTCTGTCTCCATATAAATAGGTTTATGAAATAAAATTTTCAGGGTTAAATGTTATAATCTGGTTTTCCCTTCAAAATACTTCATTATGAATAGCTATCTACCTGACTAGGGTTAGTTTTGTTGTCTTGAATGAGGAGATGAGTCTTAGTAAAGATCTTGTTGCTTATGAATATTTAGAATTCTGCTTCTGAATGTGGATCTTGAGATGCAAGATTTCAGTGCCTTTGAATATATCAGGCCACAGTAGTAGTTCTAAAAGTATTCTCTATATTTTTGTTCCTTTAATTTCTTTTTCTTTTTTTTTTTTTTTTTGCATTTTTCTGAAGCTGGGAACAGGGAGAGACAGTCAGACAGACTCCCGCATGCGCCCAACCGGGATCCACCCGGCACGCTCACCTTGGGGCAACGCTCTGACCACCAGGGGGCGATGCTCTGCCCATCCTGGGCGTCGCCATGTTGCGACCAGAGCCACTCTAGCATCTGGGACAGAGGCCACAGAGCCATCCCCAGCGCCCGGGCCATCTTTGCTCCAATGGAGCTTTGGCTGCGGGAGGGGAAGAGAGAGACAGAGAGGAAGGCGCGGCGGAGGGGTGGAGAAGCAAATGGGCGCTTCTCCTGTGTGCCCTGGCCGGGAATCGAACCCGGGTCCTCCGCACGCTAGGCCGACGCTCTACCGCTGAGCCAACCGGCCAGGGCGTTCCTTTAATTTCTTAACCTGGATTGTAATAACTCATGGCAGGAGATGTTATGGTAATGCTCTTGGGCATCTAAGCTCTTGTACACATTTAGAAAACGTTCAGTGTGCCTGACCTGTGGTGGCGCAATGGATCAAGCGTCGACCTGGAATGCTGAGGTCACCGGTTCAAAACCCTGGGCTTGCCTGGTCAAGGCACGTGTGGGAGTTGATGCTTCCTGCTTCTCGCCCCCCTTCTCTCTCTTTCTCTTTCTATGTCTCTCTTCTCTAAACTGAATAAAGAAATAAATAATTTTTTTTAAAAAAAGAAAAGAAAATGTTCAGTGTAAGAAATGAATCAGTTGGTGGGGGAGGGGTGCAAGATGGGAGACCAAGAGCGTGTCATTGCCTTAGCAGAACTAATGTGGAAGGACAGGCTTTATGGAAAACTCCTTGCCTCTTGGATATCTATGTGTGCTATCAGCTTTTGTTTCTCTAACATTTGTGGATACTTCCTGTGAATACTGTCAATCAGATGGCCGAGAAATTTTAAACAGCAGCAACCAAGTAAAGAATTGTTCTCAGAGTTGATACAGGTATTTTTGATGCCCGCTACGAAAACACTAGCTCTTCTGGGCTCCCTTCCTTTCTTTTGTTCTGACAGCTCAGGGCAGCATTTTACTGTTGACTCTTAGTGGACCTGCCGTGGCAGAGCTGACTCTGCAAAGTTCAAAACGCGACGTTGGCAGTCTGGCAAGATAGGCTAAAGAAGCAGCTTTAAGAGGAGTTCCTGCCCCAAATTACTTGCTAAAAATATAGTAGAACTGATATAACATACAACTGATATAGCATAAAAGGATTATTTGGATAGAAATGTTATTTGGCTTAGCAGGTCAGGTGGCAACTGAAATTTTTGCAAGGACTTCCATTCTTTGGGAATTGCTAGGGAAGAAATATAAGGGTTGTGAAGAAACTATGACAGAGTTGAGAGTTTTATAGCTGTTCATTTTTACCCCAACTTTTTCATGAATTTTCTCTATAATCTCTTAAATAGTCTGAGATTAGTATTTCTCACAGTGATGAGATCTTCTGAACTATCATATTGAAAACATTGATTGTGTCCTGTTATCTAGGGAAAATGTCGCCTTCATTGTTGCCAGATACACATCATATATGAAAAAGGTTTTAAAGTTCTGAAAATCTAACCTCACTGATAAGCAAGGCTGTATTTTCAGCCATTTCTAAAGCTATTTATGATTATATTCTTCAGTAACCACATTATTGGGAGAGTGGGGTACAGTTTGCCATAAAACTAAAGGAACAAGCCCTGTCACCAAAAATCACCATTTATCTTTTTCCTCCCTTTACACATTTCTTCCTTTCCTGGAAAGAGGTTTAATGTCGAAATGAAAATTTCATCTGCCTGTTCAGTTTTAAAGTGCCACAATATTTAATTTTACAACTTGCCCCTAAATATCTCTTGTTGCTGCAAAACTTTACTACCTTCAAGGCAGCAAAGGAGGTGTGCTTTCAGTGCTATGTGACTGGTTTCCAAGCCCTGACTTCAGAGGATAAAAGAATCTTAAATTGTGTTTTAGGACAGTCTCTTTGTCGGTTTCTTGTAAATTTAAGAATTCCGGAGAAAGTCAGGTATTATCCATAAACTGCCACCAGTTAGGAGGACATCACTTGCTTGGTTATACTTATTTTCTCTTTTATGGCTGGGGGAATGCAGTCACCACCTTCCTTCAGAGACGATGAAAGTGCTTAGCAGTGAGCCTGAAGCGGTGTGAGCTGCCCGAGCCACCTGTTCTGCCCAGCTGTAGGCACTCTTCGCCATCCACCGTGTTGCACCTGTTTAAGGAACCTTTGATTTAGGGTATTGCATTTTTCACTGCATATTTTTTTCTCTATTCTTAGCCACGACAGTAATTACTCATAGAATTCTCTAGCTTCTGGTGATATTTACAAATATATCTGTTAATCTTTCCTCAACAGAATGATTAATACTAGTATTTGAAGACTTAGGAGGAGCCTAGGGAGTACTTAATAATTAATGCCTTATTTTATTTTTAAAAATTTAACCTACTTTTTCCTGATTTTTGAAACAGTATTTGCACATTGTGGAATATTTTAAATAGTGAAGAATATTGCTTCATTCTTGGAATCATCTGTGTATGGCATATTCATGATTTCCCAGTTCATCATTTAATTATCTAAATGGATGCAAGTAGGTCTAATCTGACAACACCGTGAAAGTTAGAATTTTTCAGATCTCTTGCCTTTAATTTTTTATCAATTAATTTAAGTTAAAATATTAAGCATCTCTTTAAACACAACAGAAAAGTCAGCCAAAAGATATTTATTGTCATATATTTATAGTACTACTTGCCAGTTCAACTGTGTAATGGTATTTTCAGAAGTTCTCGGCTCATTTTTGTGTTTATGCTTAGGTCTTTCCAGTGAGGAGGGGAAGGAAGGACTCAAAAGAAAGAGACATCTGAAATTAATGGATTTTAGGGAAAATGTTGGGAAAACAATTTCCATGGAGCTCATTTAGGACTTTGCTAAGCCAGGTACTTAGATAGCTCTGTGATGTGTGTAAATAGGACCTCTCTAAACTTCAGATTCCTTTTCTGAAAAATGAGAATAGGCCCTGGCCGGTTGGCTCAGCGGTAGAGCGTCGGCCTAGCGTGCGGAGGACCCGGGTTCGATTCCCGGCCAGGGCACATAGGAGAAGCGCCCATTTGCTTCTCCAACCCTCCGCCGCGCCTTCCTCTCTGTCTCTCTCTTCCCCTCCCGCAGCCAAGGCTCCATTGGAGCAAAGATGGCCCGGGCGCTGGGGATGGCTCTGTGGCCTCTGCCCCAGGTGCTAGAGTGGCTCTGGTCGCAACATGGCGACACCCAGGAGGGTCGCAACATGGCGACGCCCAGGATGGGCAGAGCATCGCCCCCTGGTGGGCAGAGCGTCGCCCCTGGTGGGCGTGCCGGGTGGATCCCGGTCGGGCGCATGCGGGAGTCTGTCTGACTGTCTCTCCCTGTTTCCAGCTTCAGAAAAATGCAAAAAAAAAAAAAAAAAAAATGAGAATAATAATAGTATTGACGTCAGAGAGTCACTTTGAATATTAAATGAAATAATGCATATTAAATGCTTTGTGACTAACCACATTAGATACACTAAAAAATTTTTATTTATTTATTCATTCATTCATTCAGTCAGTCAGTCAGTCAGTCACTGGCTTTCTAGAAGCAGGCACAGATAAAGTGACCCTAACCTGCTTTATTCATTTGTCCCATCTTCTAGTCCCTGCTGCTCCAAGTGCAGAGGTGTGATGTCAGGATCAACAGCAACACCTGGGAGCTTGTTAGAAATGCAGAATCTTGAGCCCCATGCTAGACTTAATTTTTTAGAATCTGCATTTTAACAAGATCCTTGCATGTTTAAGCACTGTTTGTGCTAATTTCTTGCAATAGAACTGTTTTGTGTAAGAGATGAGCAGTAGAGAAAATACTGTTTTCACTTTCTTCTGAGTTCTCGCTCTCCAGTTTATATCTTTGGATTATGATGGAAAGTGAGCTAAAGGAGTGTATTCTATGAACTTTTATTCTGCTACTGTTAGGTGGATTATTCTACAAGTGTCAGATCTGTGGGGCAAAGCTATGTGTGTATTGATTTATTATCCATAAGTTCTGTCAATTATGGAGAAAGGGGAATTGAAATCTCTGAGAATAATTGTAGGTCTATCCATTTATTCTTGCAGTTCAATCCATTTTTGCTTGGTATATTTTGAAGATCTATTTTTTAGTGCACAAAAGTTTGAGATTGTTACCTCTTCCTGTTGAATTGATCCCTTTGTCATTATGAAATGACCTTTATTCCTAGTAATATTTTTTGCTCTAAAATCTACATTGCCTAATGTTTATTAAGCGACTATTTGCCTTTGATTACTGTTAGCATGGTCTATCTTTTTGTATCCTTTAACTTTTAACCTAATTGTGTCTTTATATTTAAAGCACAATTCTTACAGCCAGTAGGTAGGTGAATAATGCTTTTTATTTTTAACCCCACATAATATCTGCACTTTTTAAAAGGGATATTTATATTTTATGTGACTTTTTTAGTTTATCAATTTGCAATTTATCCCATTTGATCTTTGTTCCTTCCTCTTTCCCCTTTTTTCTGCCTTTTGGATTAATGGAATATATGAAAAGAATTTTTGTTGACTCATCAGCTGTCATTTTGTTCTTTTTCATTTTTCCTGGTTGCTGTAAAACACACACACACATATATATTTCACTTATTATATAATATATATATTAGTGTGTATATATATATTATTTATTATATACACTGATACTCAACCTTCCAATGATAGGTTATATCACTTTAGCTACATTTACAGTCGTGTAGTACCATTTCTCACTTCTAATCTTTGCACAACTGTCAAGATACATTTTAATTTTATACACAAAGTTACAAATTTTGTTAATCAATAATCTTTAAGGAGATTTAAAGAATAACTAAAATATCTTCTATATTTACCCATGTAGTACCACTTCCAGTGTTCTTTTGTAGTTTGTATTTCTGTTGTCACTTCCTTCTGCCCAACCGACTTCCATTAACAGTTGTGGATATGAGTTCTTTGTTTTTGAACTTACAATAAAAGTTTTTATTGTACCCTCATTTTTGAGGATTTTTTTTCTTCAGTACCTTAAAAATGTTGCTCCATAGTCATCATACTGTCATTTCTACCGGGAGCAGTGGTTGTCCTTTGACCTCCCACTTGCCGGGCCGCCTCCAGACACGGCTGAGTCACTGGCTCCCTTTCAGACGGGTTCCCCTACCTGCGAACTATTGGAGAATATCTCATCATTGCTGATACATACTCATCTAGGTTTTGCAGGGCCTAATACTTCATTACATTTTAGGACTTAATATATAGTACCCCTTTATATGACTGTACCACAGTTTCTTAATTTATTCATTTATTAAAAGATATTTTGGTAGCTTCTGATTTTTGGTAAATATGAAAAAAGTTACTAAAACATTCACATGCAAGTTTTTATATGTACATAAAAATCAGAACTATTAGGTAAATACCTAGTAGAATGATTGCTGGATTGCATGGTAAAACTGTTCCTATTTGTAAAATACTGCCAAATTCTCTCCAAAGTGGCTGCCATTTTCTATCCCCCAACAGTGACTGAGAGCTGCTGCTGCTCTGCATTCTCATCAGCAGACGTTATTTTCAATATTGTGGACTTTAGCTATTTTATAAGTGTGTAGTGATAGCTCATTTTTGTTTTTAATTTGCCTTTCCCTAATGACATTTGATTTTTATCATGTTTTCATATGCTAATTTGCCACCTGTCTGTGTTCTTTGGTGAAGTGTTTATTCATATCTTTTGCCTATTTTTAAAATTGGATTGTTTTTCTTGTTGAATTTTAAGAATTTTACACAGCTCTGGCCAGAGAGCTCAGTTGGTTAGAGCATTGTCCTGATACGCTAAGGTTGTGGGTTCTATCCCTGATCAGGGCACATACGGGAATCAACCAATGAATGCATAAATAAGTTGGACAACAAATTGATGTTTCTCTTCTCCGCTCCTCCTCTTTCTTTCTCCCCCTCTCTCTTTCTTCCTTCCTCACTCTCTAAAACCAATACATTAAAAAATGAAATAATGCCTGACCGGGCGGTGGCGCAGTGGATAGAGTGACAGACTGGAATGCAGAGGACCCAGGTTTGAGACCCGGAGGTCGCCAGCTTGAGCTCAGGCTCATCTGGTTTGAGCAAAAGTCTACCAGCTTGAAACCAAGGTCGCTGGGTCCAACAAGGGGTTACTCAGTCTGCTGAAGGCCTGCGGTCAAGGCACATATGAGAAAGCAATCAATGAACAACTAAGGTGTTGCAACGCGCAATGAAAAACTAATAATTGATGCTTCTCATCTCTCTCCGTTCCTGTCTGTCTGTCCCTGTCTATCTCTCTCTCTGACTCACTGTCTCTGTAAAAAATACATTAAAAAAAAAAAAGAAATAAGCCTGACCAGGCAGTGGCACAGTGGATAGAGCGTCGGACTGGGATGCGGAAGACCCAGGTTTGAGACCCCGAGGTCGCCAGCTTGAGCACGGGCTTATCTGGTTTGAGCAAAGTTCACCAGCTTGGACCTAAGGTCGCTGGCTTGAGCAAGGGGTAACTCGGTCTGCTGTAGCCCCATGGTCAAGGCACATAGAGAAAGCAATCAATGAAGAACTAAGGTGTTGCAATGAAAAACTAATGATCGATGCTTCTCATCTCTCTCCATTTCTGTCTGTCTGTCCCTATCTGTCCCTCTCTCTGACTCTCTCTGTCTCTGAAAAAAAAAAAAAGAAATAAAATAATTCTACACATATTCTAGATACAAGTTCTTTATCAGATATGTACTTTGCAGATATATTTTCTCATTCTACTGCTTGTATTTCATTCCCTTAATAGTGTCTTTCATGGATTAAAAGTTTTTAATTTTTTTTTTTTTCTGAAGTAGGAAGCAGGGAGGCAGGCAGACAGACTCCTGCATGTGCCCAACTGGGATCTACCTGGCATGCCCACTAGAGGGCGATGCTCTGCCCATCTGGGGCTTAGCTCTGATGCGACTGGAGCAATTCTAGTGCCTGAGGTGGAGGCCATGGAGCCATCCTCAGTGACCAGGCCAACTTTGCTCCAGTGGAGCCTTGGCTATGGGAGGGGAAGAGAGAGACAAAGAGAAAGGAGACGGGGAAGGGTGGAGAAGCAGATGGGCACTTTTCCTGTGTGCCCTGGCCAGGAATTGAACCCAGGACTTCCACATGTCGGGCCAATGCTCTACCGCTGAGCCAACTGGCCAGGGCCAAAAGTTTTTAATTTTGATAAAATCTATTTTTTTTTATCAATTTTTCCCCATTGTTCATGCTTTCTTTTCACATTATATTTAAAACTCATCGTCAAACCTAAGATTGTGCATATCTTCTATATTTTCTTTGAAAAGTTTATCACTTTTTTTTTTAGCCTGACCTGTGGTGGCGCAGTGGATAAAGCGTTGACCTGGAAATGCTGAGGTTGCTGGTTCGAAACCCTGGACTTGCCTGGTCAAGGCACATATGGGAGTTGATGCTTCCAGCCCCTCCCCCCTTCTCTCTCTGTGTCTCTCCCTCTCCTCTCTGAAATGAATAAATAAAAAAAATTAAAATAAAAAGAAAAAAGTTTATCACTTTTTGTAAAGTTAGGTCTACAGTCAATTTTGAGTTTATGTTTGTAAGGTGTAATTGTTTTGTTCAATTATTATTTTTAGATATGGATATTAACTTGTTTCAGCATCATTTGTTAAGAGTACTGTCTTTTTAGTAGTGAATTACCTTTGCTCTTCTATAAAAAATAAGTTGACTATTTGTCAGTCTGTTTCTAGGCTCTCTTTCTGTTCTGTTAATCTATGTCTATTCTTTCATCAACCACACTGTCTCGAATACTGTTGCTCTATAATAACTATTGAAATTTTGTATTATGAGTCCTACAGCTTTCTTCTTCCTTTTCAGAATTGTTTTTTCAGTATTCTAGTTCCTTTTTCCATACCAGTTTAGAATAGCTTGTTGATGTCTATAAAAAATTTACAGGGATTTAGATTTGGATAGTGTTAAATGAACATATCAGACTGGAGAAAATCTGCCTTTTAACAGTATCGAGTCTCAATTCATGAACATGGTACATCTCATTTAGATCTTGAAAAAAAATTTTTCTTTGAGTATATTGTAGTTTTCTGTCTACAGTCTTGCACATATTTGGTTAGATTTTACCTAAATAATCTTTTTGGTACTAAGTAGTGTTAACTTTAAAAATTTTTCAGATTTAAATTTTTATTGCTGGTATACAGGAATGGAGTTGACTTTAGTAGTTGTTCTTGTGTTCATTCTGTTACTACAAAACTTACCTTTTTAATGAAGTTTTTTTGTAAATTCTTTGGAATTTTTTACATAGGCAATCATGTTGTCTGAAAGTAAGAACTGTTTTCCATTTTCTTTCTTTCCAGTCTATATGCTTATTACTTTTTCTTGCCTTATTACACTAAAACTTCTAATATGATGTTGAATGAAAATAGTACTAGAGGACATTATTGCCTTGTTCCAGATCTTTGTAGGAAAGTATTCAATCACTCACCATTATGATTTTAACTATAGGTTTCACATAGATACCCTTTATTGGGTTAAAGAACTTTCCCTCTATTCCTGGTTTGTTGATAGTTCTTATCACAAATGGATGTTGAATTTTGTTAGAATTTTCTTTTCCAATTGATATAATTATATAGTGTTGCTTATTTATTCTACTATTATGGTGATTCACACTGGTTGATATTTGAATGTTGAACCAGCTTTGCATTTTTGGGCTGAACCTCACTTAGTATGAAGTGTTATATTTTATATGGTGATATATCGTACTAGTTAATATTATATATTGTTAAGGATTTTTGCTGAATGAGAGATAATGGTTTTACTTTTCTTTTCTTGTAATATATTGGTTTTGTATCAGAATAATAATGGCTTCAAAGAAGAAGTTAGGGAAGTATTTCTTTTCCAAAATTTCCTATAAGAGTATATAGAATGAATTTAAATTCTTTTCCTTAAATTCATGTTAGAATTCACTTATGAAGCTATCTGAGCCTAGAGTAGCTTCATTTGTTTTGTTTTGATTTCCCTTTTTTATAATCAAAACATTTTTTTAATTAACCATTTTATTTTACTTTATTTTTTAAATTTAAGACTTTATTCATTTTAGAGAGAGAGAGAGAAGGGGGGTTGATGCAGGAAGCATCAACTCCCAAATATGCCTTGACCAGGCAAGCCCAGGGTTTTGAACTGGCGACCTCAGCATTCCTGGTCAATGTTCTATCCACTGCGCCACCACAGGCCAGGCTAGAGGAACATTTTAAACTACAAATTAAATTCAACTTTAATCAGCATAGGGTCATTTAAGTTATCTATTTCTTCTTGAGTAAGTTTTGGTAGTTTGTGTCTTTTAAAGAATTTCTCCATCTCATCTATATTACCAAATTTATCTGCATAAATTTGGAGTAATGCAGTGATTTGGAAATTAACAAAATCAATTACTTAAAATATATTAATTTAAACTAATTTGGAATAAAAGTGGCAACTTTTTTTAATTCTTCTTGAATGTACTTAAAAAGAAGCTATTATAACAGTTATTTCCTCTAATGGAAGTATTGCTCAGTTCGTCATTTCTTGAGCTTACGCCTAATTGAAGGAGACAGTTGTTATTAAGACACCAAAGTAATTTGTTTTCATTTATTTTATCAACTTACAGAAAATTTGTCTGGAACCCCTAATGATTTTTTATAGCTAATTCTGATTATATTTTTGCAAACTAACTTGGGAGACTGTGTCAGGTGTGAATACATTTACATGGGATTGCAAGACAGAATTTGCAGCTGTGTGAATTGTCTGTATGTTAATTACTGATTAAAAATAACTGCCAATTTTTATAATAATATATTACATATAAATTGAGTAATTCCCCCTTTTGATAATATATAACATTGTGAAATGAACTCTTTTGTAGTGCAAGTTCACATAAGAATCTCTATTTTCATGGCCAAATTGGAATAGGCTTTATGAAAAAAATCTCAGAGCTTACTTAGTAGTGACAGAATTGAGCCAGAGCCTGTGTGGTATGTTTGAGCCAAGTTCTTTTACTCTTCCTGTATCCACTTTCCATGTGATTTTGCAGTTACATATATTTAGCTTCCTGTTGACTTTGGATGTAATCATGTTACTTTGACTAAATGGAATGAGGCAGAAGTGAAAGATAGTATGCCATTTTCAAACCTAGGCTTTGAAAAAGAGGGGCCTTGAGTGTTTCCACTTGCCCTCTTGCATTTCTGCCATTATCAAGAGCAACGTGTTCAGGAGGGCCAATCCACTTCTGACTGCCCAGTGTGAATGGGTCATACATTATGAGTACCCTAAAAGCTCCCCCTGGTCACTACCATCCCCCTGGGGTGGCTTTCCTGACTTATAAACCATAGGTTACTTTTTACTATCTTGTCTTGCGTATCCCAAGTGTTTTTTGCAGAAATCTTGGGGGGAAATTAGCCATATGTTTGAGGCTTCTCAGATCTACTAAATGCTCATCTGGTTTTGTATCTATCTTATATTCAGAAGATTCTTTATATAACCGTAAACTGGTGCTTGAGTTTAGTTTATAAAAATTACTAGCATCAAGTTACAGTATAATTCTTAATACCTTGGCATTTTTAGGTTGCTATTTCACCTCTTCTATGACAATACTGTAATTAGGAATTAGAATTGTGTCAATGAATCCTTGTAAGCCATCAAGCAGGTATGACATCCTACTTTCAAAATACTTTGCTTACCACAGCAAGAGAGAAAAGACTTTGACATTTTATTAAAACTGATAATGAGTATATAACCAAAAAGTCTTTGGTCATTTGTCAACCAGAATTCCTATTTTCTCTTTAAATTTAACTCTCTATGTGACCTTGTACAAAAACATAAGTGTAGAGTATTTTATTTGCTTATTTATTTATTTTCACTTTTTACTATTTATTTCATTTATTTATTTATTTATTTATTTATTTATTTATTTGAGAAAGAGGAAGGGAGAGAGACAGAGACAGAGAAAGAAACAGTGCCTTGTAGTTCCTCTCATTCATGTCGTCTTTGGTTGATTCTTGTATGTACCTAACTGGGGAATTGAACTGCAATCTTGGCATGGTGAGAAGACACTATAACCAACCGAGTTATTGGGCTAGGGCTTTTTTGCTTTTTCTCTTTTTTTTTTTTAAGTGAGAGGAAGACATATACTGAGACAGGCTCCTGCAATGTACCCTGACCAGGATCCACCTGGCCACCCCTGTCTGGGTCTGATGCTTGAATCAACCGAACTATTTTTAGTACCTGAGGCTGACTCGCTCCGACCACCTGAGCTAGCCTCAACACCCAGGCAGACGCTCGAACCAATTGAGCCACTGGCTGTGAGAGGGAAAGAGGAAGAATGGGGAGAGGACGGGAGAGAAAGCAAATTGTTGCTTCTTTTGTGTGCCTTTACTAGGAATTGAACATGGGATGTTCATACGCCAGGCCGAAGTTCTATCCACTGAACCAACTGGTCTGGACCCCTTTTAGATTTTTTAAATTGCTTTATTTTCTTGCAGAGCAAGCCACCTGCTCTCTAAAGCATCTAGGCAAGAAACATAGACTCAAAGAAATTATATGAAGCTGTGTAGTATAGTGGTTAAAAAACACAAAGCTCATTTGTATTCAACACAAAGATATATTCTATTTTAGCTGCCTAAATTTGGTCAAATTATTTTTTAAGCCCCCTTCTTTCCCTCTGTGTAGCCTGTGGATATACATATAATGGATTCTACCTCATGGTTACTGAGGAGGTTATATGCGATTAAAAAATATAATGAGGCCCTGGCCAGTTGGCTCAGTGGTAGAGCGTCGGCCTGGTGTGCAGAAGTCCCGGGTTCGATTCCCGGCCAGGGCACACAGGAGAAGCGCCCATCTGCTTCTCCACCCCCCCCCTTCCTCTCTGTCTCTCACTTCCCCTCCCGCAGCCGAGGCTCCATTGGAGCAAAGATGGCCTGGGCGCTGGGGATGGCTCCTTGGCCTCTGCCCCAGGCGCTAGAGTGGCTCTGGTTGCGGCAGAGTGACGCCCCAGAGGGGCAGAGCATCGCCCCCTGGTGGGCAGAGCATCGCCCCTGGTGGGCGTGCTGGGTGGATCCCGGTTGGGCGCATGCGGGAGTCTGTCTGTCTCTCCCTGTTTCCAGCTTCAGAAAAATACAAAAAAAAAAAAAATATATATATATATATATATAAAAAATAAAAAAAGCATGTAAAGGCTTATTACTACAGTGTCTAGAACATTATAAGCACTCAGCAAGAGTTCTTTGATGATGTTATTAGTTTTATTACTGTTACTAATATTATTATCTCCTACTACTGTTAAATATTTTACTAGGATTAGGAAATGTAAGCAATGTTTGAAGAAATATTTTTCTTTCATTGCTTATACATTATAGAATTTACTATCTTGTAGTAGATTACTAAGACCTTGAAATACTTTTTTTCCCCTTAAAATCCATTAATATACTGCTTACAAAAATTAGGGGATATTTCAAAATGAATATGAAGCAATAAAATATCCCCTAATTTTTGTGAGCAGTGCAATTCTAGTTAAAATTTTTCTGGTTTTATGAATTCTTCAAAGTATTTTTATTCATTTTCTATTGCTGCTGTTCCAGAGTCAAAATTTAAAATCAATCTCAGTGGGATAAAATCAAGTTGTCAGCAGAGCTGAGAACCTTCTTGAGGCTCCGGGTAGAATCCTTTTTTATTGTTCTTTTCCATCTTCTGGTGTTTGCCAGTATTCCTTGGCTTCTGGCCCTGCATTACTTCAACATCTTTTTCTGTCATCATATCTCAATCTCTGATTCTGTCCTGCTTCTTATAAGAACCCCTGTGATTACATTGGACACACCCAAATAATCCCGAATAATCTTTTCATCTCCAAATTCTTAATTTAATCATCTCTACAGAATCACTTTTTCCAGGTTATATAACATATTTTCAAGTATATGGGATTAAGATATGGAAATCTTTGTGTATATTATTATCCTGCTGACCCTCAGAGATTTATGTCTGTCCAGCATGCAAAATACACTCACCTCATTCCAACATTCTCAAAGTTTTGACCCCATTAACAGTATCAACTCAGAAGTCCAAAAATCTCTTCTAAATCTTATGAGTTCCCAAGTTCAAATCTCATCATCTAACACATCTATATTTGGCATAGGTGAGGCTCTGGGTATAATTTGTCGTAAAATTTCTATCCATCTATGAACTTGAGAAACTCAAGAAACAAGATATCTGCTCCCAAAAGACAGTGGTGGAACAGGCATTAGATAAAAGCTATAAAAATCTTATTCAAGACGCAGTCCTGCCCGGCGGTAGAGCCAAGGCTAGCAGCCGTCCCTCGAGCGGGCTCCTCCTGCAAGGGCAGGGCGAAAGCCTGGAAACAGGCAGAGACCCGCAGCTGAGCAAAGGTGCTCGCCAGTGCCCTCAGGACCGAGCATAATGTCACACACGGGGGCGGGGCAAAGGCCAAGGCCACCAACGCTTGTACACCCGAGCACGTAATCACAGCCACTCTCGCAAAGAGAAAATGCGGAGGCAGAGAAATACAAATAAACCAAGAGAAATCCCCAGAAAAGGACCTAAGGGAATCAGATATAACCAAATTACCAGCTGCAGAGTTTAAAATAACGATTGTTAGGATGCTCAAAGATATTAGAACAACCATAGATGGCCATTACGAAAACCTAAATAAAGAGATAACAAATATAAAAAAGGACATTGAAATAATAAAAAAGAATCAGTCAGAAATGACAAATACAATATCTGAAATAAAGAATACAATGGAAGGAATTAAAAGCAGGATGGATGAAGCAGAGAATCGAATCAGTGAGTTAGAGGACACGATAAATAAAGGCACAGAAGCAGAGCAGAAAAAAGAAAAGAGACTCAAAAAGTCTGAGGAAACTCTAAGAGAGCTCTGTGACAACATGAAGAGAAATAACATCCGCATCATAGGGGTTCCTGAAGAAGAAGAGAAAGAACAAGGGATAGAGACTTTGTTCAAACATATCACAGCGGAAAACTTCCCCCAATTAAGGCAGGAAAACATTTCACATGTTCAGGAAGCACAGAGAACTCCACTAAGGAGAAACCCAAAGAAATCAACACCAAGACACATCATAATTAAAATACCAACGCTAAGTGATAAAGAGAAGATATTAAAAGCTGCTAGAGAAAAAAAGACTATCACCTACAAAGGAGCCCCCATAAGGATGACTTCTGACTTCTCAACAGAAACACTTGAGGCCAGAAGGGAATGGCAAGAAATATTCAAAGTAATGCAGAACAAGAACCTACAACCAAGACTACTTTATCCAGCAAGGCTGTCATTTAAAATTGAAGGAGAAATAAAAAGCTTTACAGACAAAAAACAAACAAACAAAAAAAAAACTCAAGGAATTCACTGCAACCAAACCAAGGCTGCAAGAAATGATAAGGGACCTGTTGTAAACAGATCAAAGGAAAAAAAGAATATAGCAAAAGAGGGAAACAGTTTTAAAGAAAAAAAAGGCAATAAACAATTACATATCAGTAATAACCTTAAATGTTAATGGATTAAATGATCCGATCAAGAGACTTAGGGTAGCTGCGTGGATAAGAAAACAGGACCCATACATATGCTGTCTACAAGAGACACACCTTAAATCAAAAGATGCACACAAACTGAAGATAAAAGGATGGAAAAAAATATTTCACGCAAATAGAAATGAAAAAAAAAAGCTGGGGTAGCAATACTTATATCAGACAAAATGGACTTTAAAACAAAGACCATAGTTAGAGATAAAGAAGGTCACTACATAATGATAAAGGGAGCAATTCAAAAAGAAGATATAACCATTATAAATATCTACGCACCTAATATAGGAGCACCTAAATATATAAAGCAGACTTTGATGGACTTAAAGGGCAAGATCAACAGCAATACTATAATAGTAGGGGATTTCAATACCCCATTAACATCATTAGATAGATCCTCAAGAAAGAAAATTAACAAAGAAACAGCAGACGTAAAGGACATATTAGATCAACTCAATTTAATAGATATCTTCAGAACCTTTCACCCTAAAACAGCAGAATATACATTCTTTTCAAGCTCTCATGGTACATTCTCTAGAATAGACAACACAAAAGCGGTCTCAACAAATTTAAGAAGATTGAAATCATATCAAGCATTTTCTCTGATCACAATGGCATTAAACTAGAAATCAACCACAATAGAAAAATTGAAAAACATTCAAACACTTGGAAACTAAATACCATGTTATTAAATAATGAATGGGTTAACATTGAGATCAAAGAAGAAATTAAAAAATTCCTAGAAACAAACGATATGAGAATACATCAACTCAAAATTTATGAGACACAGCAAAAGCAGTCCTGAGAGGGAAGTTTATAGCATTACAGACATACCTCAAGAAGCTAGAAAAAGCTCAAATAAACAACTTGACCCTACATCTAAAAGAACTAGAAAAAGAACAGCAAGTAAAGCCCAGAGCTAGTATAAGGAAGGAAATAATAAAGATCAGAGCAGAAATAAATGACATAGAGGCTAGAGAAACAATACACAGGATCAATGAAACCAGGAGCTGGTTCTTTGAAAAGGTAAACAAGATCGATGAACCTTTAACGAGACTCACCAAGAAAAAAAGAGAAAGGACTCAAATAAAATTAGAAATGAGAGTGGAGAAATAACAACTGACACAACAGAAATACAAAATATTGTAAGAAAATACTATGAAGAACTGTACACCAAAAAACTAGACAACCTAGATGAAATGGACAAATTCCTTGAATCATATAATATTTCAAAAATCAATCTGGAAGAATCAGAAAACCTAAACAGACCAATTACAACAAATGAGATTGAAACAGCTATCAAAAAACTCCCAAAAAAGAAAAGTCCTGGGCCTGATGGCTTCACAAGCGAATTCTACCAAATATTCAAAGAAGAACTAATTCCTATCCTTCTCAAGCTATTTCAAAAAATTCAAGAGGAAGGAAGACTTCCAAACTCCTTTTATGAGGCGAGCATAAATCTGATTCCAAAATCAGGCAAAGACAACACAAAAAAAGAAAATTATAGGCCAATATCCCTGATGAACTTAGATGCAAAAATCCTCAACAAAATATTAGCAAACCGGATCCAGCAATATATGAAAAAAATCATATACCATGATCAAGTGGGATTTATTCTTGGGAGGCAAGGCTGGTTCAATATTCACAAATCAATCAATGTGATTTATCACATAAACAAAAGGAATGAGAAAAACCACATGATAATTTCAACAGATGCAGAAAAAGCATTTGATAAAATCCAGCACCCATTCATGATCAAAACTCTCAGCAAAATAGGAATACAGGGAACATACCTCAACATAATAAAGGCCATCTATGACAAACCCACAGCCAACATCATACTCAATGGGCAAAAATTAAAAGCAATCCCCTTAAGATCAGGAACAAGGCAGGGGTGCCCCCTTTCATCACTTTTATTCAACATTGTTCTGGAAGTCCTAGCCACAGCAATCAGACAAGAAAAAGAAATAAAAGGCATCCAAATTGGAAAAGAAGAAGTAAAACTATCATTATTTGCAGATGACATGATATTGTATATATAAAACCCTAAAATCTCAGTCAAAAAACTACTAGGCCTGATAAATGATTTCGGCAAGGTGGCAGGATATAAAATCAATAGTCAGAAATCAGAGGCATTTTTATACACTAATAATGAACTGTCAGAAAGAGATATCAAGCAATCAATCCCCTTTACCATTGCAACCAAAAAAATAAAGTACCTAGGAATAAATCTAACTAAGGAGATTAAAGACTTGTACTCGGAAAAATATAAAACATTGATAAAAGAAATCAGAGAAGATACGAGTAAGTGGAGGCATATACCGTGCTCATGGTTAGGAAGAATAAACTTCATTAAAATGTCTATATTACCCAAAGTAATTTATAAATTCAATGCAATACCGATTAAAATACCAATGACTTACTTCAAAGATATAGAACACATATTCCAAAAATTTATATGGAACCAAAAGAGAACATGAATAGCCTCGGCAATCTTGAAAAGGAAGAATAAAGCGGGAGGTATCACACTTCCGGATATCAAGTTATATTATAAGGTCATTGTACTCAAAACAGCATAGTACTGGCATAAGAACAAGCACATAGATCAATGGAACAGAATAGAGAACCCAGAAATAAACCCACAAATCTATGGACAACTGATATTTGACAAAGGAGGTAAGGAAATACAATGGAGTAAAGACAGCCTCTTCAACAAATGGTGTTGGGAAAATTAGACAGCTACCTGCAAAAAAAATGAAACTAGACCACCAACTTACACCACTCACAAAAATAAACTCAAAATGGGCAAAAGACTTAAATGTAAGGCGTGAAACCATAAGCATCTTAGAAGAAAACATAGGCAGTAAGCTCTCTGACATCTCTCGCAGCAATATATTTGCTGATTTGTCTTCACAGGCAAGTGAATTAAAAGACAGGATAAACAAATGGGACTTCATCAAACTAAAAAGCTTTTGCACAGCTAAAGACAATAAGAACAGAATAAAAAGACAAACTACACAATGGGAGAATATATTTGACATTGCATCTGATAAGGGGTTAATAACCAAAATTTATAAAGAACTTGTAAAACTTAATACCAGGAGACAAACAATCCAATCCAAAAATGGGCAAAAGAAATGAATAGACACTTCTCCAAAGAGGACACACACATGGCCAATAGGCATATGAAAAAATGTTCAACTTCACTAATGATTAGAGAAATACAAATTAAAACCACAATGAGATATCACCTCACATCAGTCAGAATGGTGCTCATCAATAAAACAACACAGAATAAGTGCTGACGAGGATGTGGACAAAAGGGAACCCTCCTGCACTGCTGGTGGGAATGCAGACTGGTGCAGCCACTGTGGAAAACAGTATAGAGATTCCTCAAGAAAATAAAAATCGAACTGCCTTTTGACCCAGCTATACCACTGTTAGGAATATACCCCAAGAACACCATAGCACTGTTTGAAAAGAAGAAATGCACCCCCATGTTTATGGCAGCATTGTTCACAATAGCAAAAATCTGTAAACAGCCCAAGTGTCCATCAGAGGACGAGTGGATTAAAAAGCTTTGGTATATATATACTATGGAATACTACTCAGCCATAAGAAATGATGACATAGGATCTTTTACAACAACATGAATGGGCCTTGATAACATTATACTGAGCGAAAGAAGTAAATCAGAAAAAACTAAGAACTATAGGATTCCATACATAGGTGGGACATAAAGATGAGACTCAGAGACATGGACAACAGTGTTGGGGTTACAGGGTGGGGGGAGGAGAGGGAGGGGGTCGGGGGAGGGGAGGGGCACAAAGATCATGGCTTTTCAGCATTTGCCATATTCCCCCTTTAATGTATAGACAGACAGCAAATATTTACTTATGGTGTTTCCACTATAAAGACTGCTGTCTTAGGGAAATGGTGATGAACTATTTCAGCAGTTTCTCCTTCTTCAAAGACTTATATGTCAACATAGAGCTCCATGTTTCATAGGACATACTCAAGCTCACTTCATGCTCCCTGGAGCTTTAGCACAAGGGAATGCCCTTTTTTATTTTTTTCTTTTCTTTTCTTTTTTCTTTTTCTCTTTTCTTTATTTTTTTGTTGTATTTATTTATTTATTTATTGCATTTTTCTGAAGATGGAAATGGGGAGGCAGTCAGACAGACTTCCACATGCGCCTGACCGGAATCCACCTGGCATGCCTACCAGGGGGGAATGCTCTGCCCATCTGGGGTGTTGCTCTGTTGCAACCAGATCCATTCTAGCGACTGAGGCAGAGGCAATGGGGCCATCCTTAGTGCCCGGGGTGGCTTTACTCCGATCGAGCCTTGGTTGTAGGAGGGGAAGAGAGAGACAGAGAGGAAGGAGAGCGGGAGGGGGTGAAGAAATAGATGGGTGCTGGCCCTGGCCGGTTGGCTCAGCAGTAGAGCGTCGGCCTAGCGTGCGGAGGACCCGGGTTCGATTCCCGGCCAGGGCACACAGGAGAAGCGCCCATTTGCTTCTCCACCCCTCCGCCGCACTTTCCTCTCTGTCTCTCTCGTCCCCTCCCGCAGCCAAGGCTCCATTGGAGCAAAGATGGCCCGGGCGCTGGGGATGGCTCTGTGGCCTCTGCCCCAGGCGCTAGAGTGGCTCTGGTCGCAACATGGCGATGCCGAGGATAGGCAGAGCATCGCCCCCTGGTGGGCAGAGCGTCGCCCATGGTGGGCGTGCCGGGTGGATCCCGGTCGGGCGCATGCGGGAGTCTGTCTGACTGTCTCTCCCTGTTTCCAGCTTCAGAAAAATGAAAAAAAAAAAAATGAAAAAAAAATAGATGGGCGCTTCTTCTGTGTGCTCAGACTGGGAATCGAACCCGGGAATCCTGCACGCCAGGGCAAGGCTCCACCACTGAGCCAACCGGCCAGGGCCTAGGAATGCCCTTGTTGATCAAGCTACCCAAAAGAAAATTATATAGAGCAACCATGACAGACCAAGCAAGTCAGTCTCATACTATTCATCACCAGAACGCTGCAGCCTGGTGTAAACAGTTTCAACTTTCTCGGGAAGCAGCACGGCAGATTGGGAAATCCTGTCCAAGGGGTCCTATACTGCCCCTTCATTTAGAGTTAACCCTCAAGGACCCCTACCAAGACAACTCTGGCAGATGGATGTTACTCATATACCTTCATTTGGCAAACAGTCGTATGTCCACATTACAGTGGATACATATTCCGGATCTATAGTAACCTCTGTCAGAACAGGAGAGGCTGCTAAGCATGTTATAGCTCATTGTCTGTATGCATTGTTCTATTATCGGATTTCCTAAACTGGCTAAACTGAAAATGCTCCTGCATATGGAGCAAAAGCATTCACTGTATTTTGTCATGCTTACAATCTTTAAAGTGAAGGTATTATTAAAGTGTACTCAGCAAACATTTTAAGGTCAATTTAAAAAAAAATTTATTTTAAGGGGCTAGTCATATCCTGGAACTCCTACAGGTCTACCATATCATACTTTTTACTTAAAAAAAATTTACATTTCTTTTGAATGCTGATGAACAGGAGACACCAAATCTTTTTCGCCTGCAAACTACTACCTTCTTTTTCTTTATTAGATCCAGCTAATAACACTGTTTTGTCTTTTTCCAAATAGCTCCAGATATATGGAAAAGATTTATGTAGGCGGATGGGGATCCTCAAACCCCTCAGCGAGATCTTCTGAGCATGGCTTTTAAGATACATAGAGGCAGAAAAAGCCCAATAGAGATCAGGGGAACTACCAGCTTTTAGGATACACCCTTAAAGGCTCCAATGCCCCAAAGGGGTCTCATAGGATGCCATCTGGGTCCTGCTTCAATAGTGGAAAGGAAGGTCATTGAGCTAAAGCCTGCCAGGCTTACATGCCTCTGCTGTGAGGAAACAGGGACACTGGAAGGTAGGCTTCCCCCTCGCTCCTCTAAGGGAGGGTTCAGTCTCTTCCAGCCCTGCTCCAGCCACCTATGACCTAACCTTGCCCAGAAAGCTGGGATTTGCCACTGAAGGCTGAAGGTGCCCAGGGCCGTCGGCCCCATCTACGACACTGTGGACAAGCCTAGGGTATTTCTTCCAAGAAGCAGGTAGACTGATCTCATTTGCACAAGGGCCACTTAACTATGTTTTGCCTGAATAGTCAGGTTTTTTATTCTTCCCTCAAAGATCTCTGTTGTGGGTGTTGATAGTCCTATTTTCTGCTGCTTTGCTTAATATATAGTGTTTCCTTTATCCCTCCTACCTCAATGCCCCACTCATATTTCAGGCTGGGACCTACTCCTAATTTAGAGCTCTCTTTCCCCCTTTTGCCAACTTTTATTATGAATCTACCTTTGCCACCCAGCTTAGTGTATCCCAAGGTTCTCTTTACCATGCCACAGTCGCAGAGCTCCAGGGAAAGGCAACTTGGTCTCATCTCTCCAGGCAGAGGAGAACAGAAGCTCCATATCCACGCATGCTGCAAATGGCTTTTCCAGTCTACCTGAATCATTACCAGCTAGAAGCAGCGGTCATTGGGACTTGGACATGAGCTGCAAAGTATAGAATGGTGACAACTCCAGTGCCATGCGGACTTTTCCTGTGGGGAACTTTCCTGGACTCCTGCTCCCTGTGACAGCTTCTAACAGACTGAACTGTGGTTGGGTTGCATTTTTCAGGGATTTGGCATGGTGATGGGGCCAACTTGGACTTGGTGAACATGTTAAGGAAACTACTCTTTTATGGATTATTGCTGTATTGGCCAAGAATTTGCTTAAAGGCTTTTAATCACTGTAAAAAAAAAATAGAAGACTGGATAAAGAAGATGGGGCACATATACACCATGGTACACTATTCAGCTAGAAGAAATAATGACATCAGATCACTTACAGCAGAATGGTGGAATCTTGATAACATTATGCGGAGTGAAATAAGTGAATCAGAAAAAAACAAGAACTGCAGGATTCCATACATTGGTGGGACATAAAAACGAGACTAAGAGACATGGACAGGAGTGTGGTGGTTACGGGTGGTGGGGGGAGGAAAGGAGGGAGAGGATGAGGGGGAGAGGTACAAAGAAAACTGGATAGCGGGTGACGGAGGACGATCTCTCTTTGGGTGATGGGTATGCAACAGAACTAAATGACAAGATAACCTGGAAATGTTTTCTTTGAATATATGTACCCTGATTTATTGATGTCACCCCATTAAAATAAAAATTTATTTATAAAAAAAAAAACTTCATCCCTGGCCGGTTGGCTCAGTGGTAGAGCGTCGGCCTGGTGTGCAGAGTTTCCGGGTTCGATTCCCAGTCAGGGCACACAGGAGAAGCGCCCGTTTGCTTCTCCACCCCCCCCCCTCCTTCCTCTCTGTCTCTCTCTTTCCCTCCTGCAGCTAAGGCTCCATTGGAGCAAAGATGGCCGGGGCGCTGGGGATGGCTCCTTGGCCTCTGCCTCAGGCGCTGGAGTGGCTCTGGTTGCGGCAGAGCGACGCCCCGGAGGGGCAGAGCATCGCCCCCTGGTGGGCAGAGCGTCGCCCCCTGGTGGGCGTGCCGGGTGGATCCCGGTCAGGCGCATGTGGGAGTCTGTCTGACTGTCTCTCCCCGTTTCAAACTTCAGAAAAATACAAAAAAAAAAAAATCTTATTCAATAAGGGAGGAAATTGATGGAAAAATGGAATTACCAGTTCAGGCAATTTTGAATCCAGCCTGACAAGCTCTATTAGGTTTTGGTGCCTGGAATAATCCTCTTTGATGAGAGGCTCTACCCCAGTGGTTCTCAAACTTTTTGAAGTCTGGGCGCATTTGAAATCCTACAAATAATTGTAGGCGCACTATACACAAATTTCTGAGAAATATGTTATAATAATTAAGTCAAATATTAAAAAATATAAAGTCCCAAGCGTGCTTTTATGGTAATTAAAATAAATATGACAAAATTAAATTTATTCTGACATTAAAAAACATTTTTATGTTACATTTTTTGAGTTATGCTTTTTAGAATACATAAAAAGGAGGGGTTAAAGTATAAAAAAATGACACAAAAGTTATCTTTTTACATATATAGATACATTCTTAGTAGGATTTGGTAAATTCAGCAGGTCCCAGCACGAATGTGTTGAGTTTTTTTATTCTTGTGTTTATGAGAAACATGAGCCTGATGTGTCCTAGTGATTTCTTTAATGTTTGGGCATATATTTGAAAGGCAAACTCTCATTTCTTTGTCAATACATTGAAGAATTCCTCTCTTTTTACTCTTAATTGTGTTAAGTGCAGAAAACCCCCACCATACATATCATCTTAACTTGACACCAAACAAAAGATAGAAGAAACTTGAGCCTCCAGTCTTTCCAGGGAACATGGGAGGTAGTGTAAACAATCCAGCACCACAGCTTAACAGCCTTTTGCAAACTAATCAGGCAAATGAGGTGGGGGGTTGGGCAGTCTGTCAGTTTACAGCCAATTCCCCACACCTCTGTCCCCCCAAAATCTAAACTCCAAAAACCCTGTTGGTTTTTTGGTCCCCAACAGGCACATATTTCTCTGGAATACCATAGGGCACACCTGGAAATCTTCTGGGGTACAACAGTGCACCCTGGAGCACACTTTGAGAACCACTGCTCTATCCTCATGGACTCATGGTTCTGCCTTTGGGATCATCCTTTTCTTAAATGAAGTGCAGCTGAGTAATTTTAGTCTATGGTAGTTGGGGAGTCCAGAATCTTCTTTTATTTTGTCCTTTCTGGTTTTTTTTTTTTCTGAGTTAGCTCTTTTTTCTCCTCATGTAACATTCTCAGAAGCCTTGTTGGTTTTTTATGTATTATTTAGGGATTAATTTTATTAGATGAGAGACTCCTCTACATATCTTTCCTAGCCATATCTTTGGGCAGAGTCTCCTTTGATATTTAATATATTCACAGGTTTCAAGAATCAGGACATGGACAACTTTGTGTTGATGGGCTATTATTATACCTGCTATTTTATTGTTCTTGTTTTGCAAATAATTTTTTTTAAATTCCAGTTACATGTCTAATAATACATGTATGTATACATATATTTTCAATTAAATCATGTAGCAGTAACTGTTATTAAATAGAGCAATTCTGATATATTATCTTGAACTTCTGGTCAATTACATTTGTTTTTTACACAATGGAAATAACTTCTTCCCTGCTCATCTGTACTTCTAATATAAATTAAAAGATGTATTTCCCATTTCTTATGGCATTTATGCATGGACTTGTATTATCTTATTTAAAAATTTATTTTTTATTTTTTTTTATTTTTTACAGAGACAGAGAGTCAGAGAGAGGTATAGACAGGGACGGACAGACAGGAATGGAGAGATGAGAAGCATCAATCATTAGTTTTTCGTTGCGCGTTGCACACCTTAGTTGTTCATTGATTGTTTTCTTATATGTGCCTTGACCATGGGGCTAACAGCAGACCGAGTAACCTCTTGCTTGAGCCAGTGACCTTGGGTCCAAGCTGGTGAGCTTTGCTCAAACCAGATGAGCTCGTGCTCAAGCCAGCGACCTCGGGGTCTCGAACCTGGGTCCTCCGCATCCCAGTCCGACGCTCCATCCACTGCGCCACCGCCTGGTCAGGCTAAAAATAATAATAATAATAAAATATATATATTATTATTATTATATATATATAATATATATAATATATATTATATATATATATATAATTTTTTTTTATTTTTATTTTTTTGTATTTTTCCAAAGCTGGAAACTGGGAGGCAGTCAGACAGACTCCCGCATGCGCCCGACCGGGATCCACCCGGCACGCCCACCAGGGGGCGATGCTCTGCCCATCTTGGGGCATCGCTCTGCCGCAATCAAAGTCATTCTAATGCCTGAGGCAGAGGCCACAGAGCCATCCTCAGCGCCCGGGCCAACTTTGCTCCGGTGGAGCCTTGCCTGCGGGAGGGGAAGAGAGAGACAGAGAGGAAGGAGAGGGGGAGGGGTGGAGAAGCAGATCAGCGCTTCTCCTGTGTGCCCTGGCTGGGAATCGAACCCGGGACTCCTGCACGCCAGGCCGATGCTCTACCACTGAGCCAACCAGCCAGGGATAAAAATATTTTCATAAGTTACTTAAGGTGCATCTGACTTATCTAATACATTTTTGGGTCTTGAATTTAAAATGCCATTTTCACATGTTTCAATTTAACCTTTTTGTTTTATCTGCTACTGCAATCAATAGACTCATACTTTTATATCTTGTTTGAAATGTGTTTTAATTTATCTAATCTTCATATTATGTTTTCCCCAAAATTTTATGAGGTAATACAAAAACACTGTGAAGTATTCTAAAGCTTTCCAATTGTTTTTTTTTAAGTCTGTATGTTTATTTATTTATTTATTTATTTATTGTGTTGGTTACCATTCTGGGAAATTTGTAGGGATTTGTGTTTTCAATCTTTTTATTTATTTTTTTCCTACAGAGACAGAGTGAGAATCAGAGAGAGGGATAGATAGGGATAGACAGACAGGAATGGAGAGAGATGAAAAGCATCAATCATTAGTTTTTCGTTGCGACTCCCTAGTTGTTCATTGATTGCTTTCTCATATGTGCGTTGACCGTGGGGCTATAGCAGACCGAGTAACCCCTTGCTCAAGCCAGTGACCTTGGGTCCAAGCTGGTGATCTTGGCTCATGCCAGATGAGCCCATGCTCAAGCTGGTGATCTCGGGGTCTCAAACCTGGTCCTCCGCATCCCAGTCCGACGATCTATCCATTGTGCCACCACCTGGTCAGGCGGGATTTGTCTTTTCAATCTTCAATTTTTTTCTTTTACCAACAGCGAAATTACATTTTAAGCACTTAATACCTTTTTATCATCTAATATATGTTCAGTCTTTAATTTTAGTTTGAAATAATAAGGTATTTTTAGTAGTGGATGTTCACTACAATGATTTGAGGCGGAGTTGTGACAATTTATAAAGAGTGAAGTAAGGTTATACCTCATCAATTGATTTTTGGGGACCATATATTAATACTGCAGACTTTAAGAATAGTCTCCTAGTTTTGTAGGCACTGAATTAAGAAGCAATTTATTTGTCATTTTTATGATCATAAACATTGTGTGTGACTCCTCTTAGTCTTTTCTTCCCCTGTCTGATAATGTCTAATATATTTAATTGTTTCTATGATATTGACTTTGAAATATGGAAGGAAGTAAAACTTTTGATAACCTTGTATCAAGATTACCTACAGTGATAAGAATAAATAATGGCTGTTTGAAAAGATTAGTGACTTCTTACTATATTCCTGTTAACAGCTCAGAAAACTGAAATTTACAGAGGTTAACTTGCCTAATGTCAATCACTTGATAAGTATTACTTTTGGGTGTGGATGCAGCACTTGGCTCTGAAGCTCTAGCTCTTCCCAGTTAGCCAGAGACACTTATATACTAAGAAGCATTTGGTTTTAGAGATGAAAATTTTGAAAGATTACATATTTAATGTATTGTATTGAAATAGGGTGGTCTAGTTGATTATAAATATATGTGTATATATTTTGTTTTTCATACCTCAAAAAATGTTTAAGTAGTTTTCTCTAATTTCCAGTATTACTACAAGATTAATATTTAAGTGGCAATCTGCATTTGACAGCTACAGATGATCTTTCCATTATACACAAATAGTCACTTAGAACTTTTAAGAGCATAAAAGTCAGTTTTGCACAGTTTCAAATACTTTATTGGTTTATTTTTATTTATTCTCAGCCTGGCAGTTTGTGTTTGCATTAGTGGACTCCATGTTATAAGTCATATTATCCTAAAACAAGTCTTCTCTTTAGTTCAACAATTTTCTTTCCTTTTATTTATTCATGTTGTTGTCTGTTTTCCACACTGCAGCAGATTTTATCCTCATCAAGCCATGTCTCTCCACTGCTTGCTGAGGAAATTAATCTTCCCTAACACTATTGGGAGATGTTCTTGCCCTTATTTTAAAATTGTTTATTAATTACTTATAAATATTTATAGTATATTGTGTGCACTTTTATATATTTTTGCCTGAGAAAAGGTCTGTATTTTGTTTTTAAATGCATATTTATTCTTTTACTGGTTTCTCAATAAATTTTCACATATACATTTAACTTATTAAAAGTTTAAAGTTAACATCTTTATTCTTCACGCATAGAACTCATTACTTCTACTAACTGCTCTCCAGTTTATATGTTGTCATTGTTAGGTATTTGTGTTATAAGGTTTTTTTTAAAAGCTTTTTTGAGTTTTAGTTTTTTAAAATAGCAAATTATTTCTTGCATTTCAGACCTTCTACATGGTATCACTTACCTTCTGTTTCCGGTCCATTCCTTATTTCTTTTTGTGAGGATTTCCTGGTGTTCATCTACATTTTTGCCTAATATGTTCTTATTTTCATTCTTTTTTTTTTTCCTGAAGTTGGAAACGGGGAGGCATCAGACTCCCGCATGCACCCGACCAGGATCCACGCGGCATGCCCACCAGGGGGCAATGCTCTGCCCATCTGGGCCATTGCTCTGTTGCAACCAGAGCCATTCTAGCACCTGAGGCAGAGGCTATAGATCCATCCCCAGCACCCGGGGCCAACTTTGCACTAATGGAGCCCTGGCTGTGGGAGGGGAAGAGAGAGACAGAGAGGAAGGAGAGGGGGAGGGGTGGAGAAGCAGATGGGCGCTTCTCCTGTGTGCCCTGGCTGGGAATCGAACCTGGGACTTCCGCATGCCAGGACAACGCTCTACCACTGAGCCAGCTGGCCAGGGCCCTTATTTTCATTCTTAAAATTCTAAGCTGATAGTTATATTTGTCAGCTCATTAAATATATTATTTCACTATCTTCTGGCTTCCATCTTTGTTCTCAGAGAGCCATCTTTCTACATAATTCTCAATCCTCTTTTCAGTATCTGTTTTGTTCTGTGATTTCATTGTAGTGATTCTAGATATGAATTTCCTTCTGTTTACCCTGCTCAGGATTCGAATGTTATCTTGAATCACCATTGATTTGTGTTTTATTGCTAGTGAAAATTTTTTAGCTCTTAGTTTCTTATATATTGCCATTGCCCATTTCTTCCTGTCTTTGCCTCCAGGAAGCCCCAGGTATATTTCAGATTGCTTCATTCTACCCTTCCTATCTTTCAACTCTTTATATCATCTCTTCATTTCTTTGTGCAGCATTCTGGCTAACTCTCAGATCTCTCTTAAAATCTTTTCTCTCTTTATTTCTGTCTAAACTGCTGAATTAAATACATCCATTGAAATTTCATATTTCAGTCATTGTGTTTTTATAGCTAAAATGTTTCATTTGGGTCTCAAATCTGTTTGGGCATTCTTTATTATTTTCTATCCTCTGTTCATTTTTTTCACCTTTCTTTTTCTTTTCATTAAGCATATTAAATATAGTTACTTTATGTGATACATAGTTCCAAAACAGGAAGACTCTGTGAGTCTGTGCCTACTGTCTCTTTTTTGCTGATTCTCACTTATGGTGTTTTGTAGCTGTGTAGTTACTGAAATTTTTTTGCTGTGAATTACTGCTTTGTAATTTTATCTTTGGGGATTCTTTGAGGTTTATGATAAAGGTAGATTTTTTTCAAAGATGATTTGATTTTTTCCCCAGGTCTCTTTCTTTTTAAATTAAATATATATAGCTTTATTGAAATATATAGCTTTTTAGAAACAGTTTCCCCTGAACTCTATTTTGTGGGTACTGTTATGCGGTGATCTCTGTAATCTGGATTATCATCTTCTACCACATGAATAATACAAATTTTAGCTGAAAATATAAGAAGGCAGTCTCATGGTGACAAATTCTTAGGGTGATTTGTTCAGTCACTTGAGCTTTTCATATTCCTACCACAGTATCTTTAGAATATAATACAAATGTTGTGCAGAAAGGTAAACAAGGGCTGCTCAGTTAAGTCTCTTTCTTTGTGGGCTAAAGCGTATAATAAGCATGTGCTCCATACGGGAAGGTCTTTTGATGAAATTACAAAACATCTTGTACATATATGGCAGTAGAAGAGAGTATTAGCTATTAGTTTTAAGCTCTAATACTTTGGTTATCTTCATAAAAATTCCAAGGAATCTTTAAAACACACACACACATACATACACACTCCTTGAACTATTAAATGATTTTAAAACACTACAGGATACAAGATCAACATACTAATATCTATCACAAGGAATAATGGGAATCTAAAATAGAAAAAACACATTTTAAAATGTATGTGGAAAATGAAGGAGTTGAAATATCTGAAAAAGCTTGGAGGACTTCCACTCCCCAGTTTAGCTAGAGTGATCCAGTGCAGTACTGACAAAAGGGTAGGTCCATAGACTAATGCAACAGAATACACTGCAGACCTGGCCCCACACAAAAATGGCTGGTGCCTTTTGACAAAGGTACAACAGTGACCTGGTTAGGAAATAAATCCTTTGATGTGGGCTTGCACTCTGAGGAAAAGCCATAAGAACAGGAAACCAACTCAGTGTTTCCTTCTTCCAGTTGCCAGCTCACCTCCCATTTTTCCTGCTTCTGGTTAACCTTCAGTGCCTTGAGATAGTTATTTTTTTTTACATCTAGAGTTTTTATGTCTAGAGCTTTAAGTTATCTATAGTAGAGTTGCTTCAAAACAAACTATTTAAAAAAAACCTAATTCATAATTGCAGGAAGTGGGATTCCCCTTATTTTTCTTTTGATTTGTATAACATCTATAGTGATACCTCCTCTTTTTTTTTTCCTTATATTGGCAATTAGTATTGCAATGTCTTATCAATTTTATTTAATTTAAGAAGCCCGCTTTGGACATTCTTAACTTTCTATCTTACTTGTTTTCTATTTCTTGTTTTCTGTTCTTATATGTATTCTTTCTTTCCACTTACTTTGGGCTTAATTTGCTAGTCATTTTTTAGCATCTTAAGATAGAAATTGAGATCATTAAGACTTTCTTCATTTTTACATAAGCATTTTGAAATATAAATATCTATTTAAGCTCTGATTTAGCATCATTCTGTAGTTTGTGAAATACTGCACTGTATCATAATTCAGTTTGAAATATTTTTGAATTTTTTAAATTTCTTTTTTGACACATGAGTTTCTTAGAAGTAATTGTTATTGATTTCTAACTTAATTACTTTATGCTTAGAGAACATACTATTTAATTTTACCCTTTAAAATTTAATGAGACTTGTATTATAGCCCAGTATGTGGTATATCTTGATGAATATTCAGTGTGCACTTAGAAAGAATATATATATTTCATAGTGATTTGGAGTAGTGTTTCCTAAATTTAAACCTTAATTGGATCAAGGTGCTTGGTGGTATCATTTGAAGCTCTGTTACTTGGTATATATACCTTCATTATTATTTTGTGTGCATGATGTATTTATCCTTTCATTATAAAATTTTCCTCTGTATCTGGGGCCATGCTTCTACTCTTGAAGTCTATTCTGATATTAATATAGTCACCGCAACCCTGATGCTTACTGTTTCCATGATCTATCTTCTCCCATCCTTTATGCTTGCATTTCTTGTATACATAGTACATAGATGGATGTTGTTGTTTTGTCCAGTCTGACAATCTGTATTTTAATCAGGAATATTTAGTCTTATCCTTACTTAATTATTGATATGGTTGGATTTAGGTCTTCTGTTGTGCCATTGGTTTACCATTTATCATATTTGTCATAGGCTCCTTTCCTGCCTTGTTTTGTGTTAGTTGAATATTCAGTATATGATACTGATTCTTCTATTGGAATTTTAATTCTGCCACTTTGCATCATTGTTTAGTAGTTGCTCTGAGGAATTATAATATGCACTTTATCAAATCTACTTAGAGTTAGTATTGTACTACTTCTTGTTAAAGGAACATTGCAAATTATTATATAACATTTGCCCTCTAACCTGTGAACTTTAATTTGCTTTACTTTTTGTAAATTATAAAATGTTTGGGTCATTATTCAGACACTAAAACAAATTATTCAGAATTAATTTGTGTCCTTTGAATCTTGTTTTTAAGCATCATTATAGTATGCCCATATCAATCTTTATTCTTGGGCCAAGTTAACGCTGTTGTTAAGGTGTGACTTTTTCTGAGGACCGTATCAAATGCTTGTGTAACAGCTTTTTTTATCCTCGCTGATGGGATTGCTATGTGTTTTTATCCCTGTGCAAGCTCTGGCAATTGTTCAGCCTTCTGCTGTCCAGTGGGTCTTTAACTAACTTCATGGTTTTTACTGGGGATCAGTCACACAGTACCTGCATGACCGAGTGTAGCTCCCCAAAACACTTGTTCACTATAAATCACATCATTCTCACAAACTGTCTAGACAGTTAGACAAATTGGTACAGTTTAGTTAAAGGCTCCAAACATGCAAAACAGTTTTCATCAGAATATTCTATGATTCAATTCCCAAGAGCCAGCCAAGGGCCAGTCACAAAACAGGCATCTTTCCTGCACACAGTCCTATACAGACTATTTCTGAAAATTGAAGAGAAGAGAATATTTCTCAATAGAATATTTACAAATCAAATCCAACTGTATAAAAAATTTTTACTATAGCATGACCAAATTTTTTTAAATGTGAGATTGGTTTAACATTCAAAAATTAGTCAGTATAATTTAATAGATGAGTCAGAAGCAAAATCTATATAATTATCTCAGTAGATAAAAAAAAATATGACAGAATAGTACATTCCTTCATTATAAATGTCTCTGACAACTAGAAAGAGCATTTTTTTTGTATTTTCCTGAAATGAGAAGCGGAGGGGGGGGGGAAGAGGCAGGCAGACAGACAGACTCCCGCATGTGCCCAACCGGGATCCATTTGGCATGCCCATCAGGGGCGATGCTCCCCATCTGGGCCGTTGCTCTGCTGCAATTGAAGCCATTCAACTGCCTGAGGCAGAGGCCATGGAGCCATCCTCAGCACCTGGGCCAACTTTGCTCCAATGGAACCTTGGCTGCGGGAGGGGAAGAGATAGATAGAGAGAAAGGAGAGGGGGAAGGGTGGAGAAGCAAATGTGTACTTCTCCTATGTGCTCTGGCCAGGAATTGAGCCTGGGACTTCCACAAGCTGGGCTGACACTCTACCTCTGAGCCAACTGGCCAGGGCTGAAAGAGAAATTGTCAGCCTGTTCTATGGAATACTACTCAGCCATAAGAAATGATGACATTGGATCATTTAAGACAACGTGGATGGACCTTGATAACATTATAATGAGTGAAATAAGTAAATCAGGAAAAACTAAGAACTGTATGATCTTATACATAGGTGGGACACAAAATTGAGACTCATGGACATAGATAAGAGTGCAGTGGTTACCAGAGGGAGGGGAAGAGAGGAGAGAGAAGGGGTACTGGGAGGGGAGGAGAGGGGCATAAAGAAAACCAAATGAAGGGTGATGGAGAATGATTTGACTTTGGGTGATGGGTATACAGCATGGTCGAAAGTCAAAATGATCTAGAAATGTTTTCTCTAAACCTGTGTACTTTAGATGATCAATGTCACCCGTTAAACTTAATTATCTAAATAAAACTATTAAAAAATTTAGCACTTATAATTAAATGGGAACACTATACTTTTCCACTTAAGATCAAAAAGCTGGAAATTTAAAGTATAAGCCCAAATCATTATTTTAAAGTTATTTATGATTCTTTACTTTCACATATAAATAGAACTTTTACTAATTCAGTGCAACAAATATATATATATATTTTTGGTGGGACACTTTTATTATCCCTATAGACTTTTCTGTGTTTTGTTGTCATTTATTTAATTTCATAGGAATTATGAACAATGGGAGAATAGAAAGTGGTATATTAGAAGCTGTTGATTAATTTTGGTTTTGCTCTTTGAAAGATATTACAATCTTTTTGGTTAAAGACTCTTCTGAGCATATGTAAACAAAATAATAAAATGGCCATTGTGTAATTCCTTGGCCATTTAGTTTGATTCAAGAGGAAAGGTAGTACAAGATTAAAATAGTGATAGGCAGTTCTAATGTTTTGAGTAAAAGTGGACCATGTATAACATTTATTGTACATGGTTTCTTTTTTTTTTTTTTAATAAATTTTTATTAATGTTAATGGGATGACATTAATAATTCAGGGTACATATATTCAAAGAAAACATGTCTAGGTTATCTTGTCATTAAATTATGTTGCATACCCCTCACCCAGAGTCAAATTGTCCTCCGTCACCCTCTGTCTAGTTTTCTCTGTGCCCCTCCCCCTCCCCCTAACTCTCTCCCTCCCTCCCTCCTGCGTCCTCCCTCCCCCGACCCCTGGTAACCACCACTCTCTTGTCCATGTCTCTTAGTCTCGTTTTTATGTTCCACCAATGTATGGAATCATGTAGTTCTTGTTTTTTCTGATTTACTTATTTCACTCCGTATAATGTTATCAAGATCCCACCATTTTGCTGTAAATGATCTGATGTCATCATTTCTTATGGCTGAGTAGTATTCCATAGTGTATATGTGCCACATCTTCTTTATCCAGTCTTCTATTGAAGGGCTTTTTGGTTGTTTCCATGTCTTGGCCACTGTGAACAGTGCTGCAATGAACATGGGGCTACATGTGTCTTTACGTATCAATGATTCCGAGGTTTTGGGGTATATACCCAGTAGAGGGATTGCTGGGTCATAAGGTAGTTCTATTTGCAGTTTTTTGAGGAACCACCATACTTTCCTCCATAATGGTTGTACTACTTTACATTCCCACCAACAGTGTATGAGGGTTCCTTTTTCTCCACAGCCTCTCCAACACTTGCTATTACCCGTCTTGTTGATAATAGCTAATCTAACAGGGGTGAGGTGGTATCTCATTGTAGTTTTGATTTGCATTTCTCTAATAACTAATGAAGCTGAGCATCTTTTCATATATCTGTTGGCCATTTGTATTTCTCCCTGGGAGAAGTGTCTGTTCATGTCCTCTTCCCATTTTTTTATTGGATTGTTCGTTTGTTTGTTGTTGAGTTTTATGAGTTCTTTGTATATTTTTGGATATTAGGCCCTTATCTGAGCTATTGTTGAAAAAATCAGTTCCCATTTAGTTGGCTGTCTGTTTATTTTGATATCAGTTTCTCTTGCTGAGCAAAAACTTTTTATTCTGATGTAGTCCCATTCATTTATCTTTGCCTTCACTTCTCTTGCCATTGGAGTCAAGTTCATAAAATGTTCTTTAAAACCCAGGTCCATGAGTTTAGTACCTATGTCTTCTTCTATGTACTTTATTGTTTCAGATCTTATATTTAGGTCTTTGATCCATTTTGAATTAATTTTAGTACACGGGGACAGGCTGTAGTCGAGTTTCATTCTTTTGCATGTGGCTTTCCAGTTTTCCCAACACCATTTGTTGAAGAGGCTTTCTTTTCTCCATTTTGTGTTGTTGGCCCCCTTATCAAAGATTATTTGACCATATATATGTGGTTTTATTTCTGGGCTTTCTATTCTGTTCCATTGGTCTGAGTGTCTATTTTTCTGCCAATACCATACAGTTTTGATTATTGTGGCCCTATAATATAGTTTAAAGTCAGGTATTGTAATGCCCCCAGCTTCATTCTTTTTCCTTAGGATTGCTTTAGCTATTCGGGGTTTTTTATAGTTCCATATAAATCTTATGATTTTTTGTTCCATTTCTTTAAAAAATGTCATAGGAATTTTGATGGGAATTGCATTAAATTTATATATTACTTTGGGTAATATGGCCATTTTAATTATATTTATTCTTCCTATCCAAGAACAAGGAATATTTTTCCATTTCATTGTGTCTTTTTCTATTTCTCTTAGCAATGCCTTGTAGTTTTCATTATATAGGTCCTTTACATTCTTTGTTATGTTTATTCCTAGGTATTTTATTTTTTTTGTTGCAATCGTGAAGGGGATTATTTTTTTGAGTTCGTTTTCTAATACGTTTCTCTATGCCATTGTTGGCATATAGAAAGGCTATGGACTTTTGTATGTTGATTTTGTATCCTGCGACCTTACTGTATTGGTTTATTGTTTCTAGTAATCTTTTTGTGGAGTCCTTTGGGTTTTCGATGTATAGGATCATATCATCAGCAAAAAGTGATACCTTTACTTCTTCTTTTCCGATATGGATGCCTTTTATTTCTTTGTCTTGTCTGATTGCTCTGGCCAGAACTTCTAGCACCACGTTAAATAAGAGTGGAGAGAGTGGACACCCCTGTCTTGTTCCTGATTTAAGGTGGAAAGTCCTCAGTTTTACGCCATTTAATATGATGTTGGCTGATGGTTTATCATATATGGCCTTTATCATGTTGAGATATTTTCCTTCTATACCCATTTTGTTGAGAGTCTTAAACATAAAATTGTGTTGTATTTTATCAAAAGCCTTTTCTGCATCTATTGATAAGATCATGTGGTTTTTGTTCTTTGTTTTGTTGATATGGTGTATTACGTTAACCGTTTTACGTATGTTGAACCATCCTTGAGATTCTGGGATGAATCCCACTTGATCATGATGTATTATTTTTTTAATATATTGTTATATTCGACTTGCCAGTATTTTGTTTAGTATTTTAGCATCTGTATTCATTAGAGATATTGGTCTGTAGTTTTCTTTCTTTGTGCCATCCTTGCCAGGTTTTGGTATGAGGGTTATGTTGGCCTCATAAAATGTGTTTGGAAGTATTGCTTCTTCTTCAATTTTTTGGAAGACTTTGAGTAGAATAGGAACCAAGTCTTCTTTGAATGTTTGATAGAATTCACTAGTATAACCGTCTGGGCCTGGACTTTTATTTTTGGGGAGGTTTTTAATAGTTTTTTCTATTTCCTCCCTGCTGATTGGTCTGTTTAGGTTTTCTGCTTCTTCATGACTCAGTTTAGGAAGGTTGTATTGTTCTAGGAATTTATCCATTTCTTCTAGATTGTTGTATTTGGTGGCATATAGTTTTTCATAGTATTCTACAATAATTCTTTGTATATCTATGATGTCTGTGGTGATTTCTCCTCTTTCATTTTGGATTTTATTTATTTGAGTCCTGTGTCTTTTTTCCTTGGTGAGTCTTGCCAAGGGTTTGTCAATTTTGTTGATCTTTTCAAAGAACCAGCTCCTTGTTTTATTGATTTTTTCTATAGTTTTTCTGTTCTCTATTTCGTTTATTTCTGCTCTGATTTTTATTATCTCCTTTCTTCGGCTGGTTTTGGGTTGTCTTTGTTCTTCTTTTTCTAGCTCCTTAAGGTGTGAAGTTAAGTGGTTTACTTCGGCTCTCTCTTGTTTGTTCATATAGGCCTGAAGTGATATGAACTTTCCTCTTATTACTGCTTTTGCTGCATCCCAGAGATTCTGATATGTCGTATTTTCATTTTCATTTGTCTGTATATATCTTTTGATCTCTGCACTTATTTCTTCTTTGACCCATTCATTTTTTAGAAGTATGTTGTTTAGTTTCCATAATTTTGTGGATTTTTCCTCCTCTTTTACAGTTGAATTCTAGTTTCAAGGCTTTATGATCAGAGAATATGCTTGGTACAATTTCAATTTTTCTAAATTTGCTGATATTGTCTTTGTGGCCCAACATATGGTCAATTCTTGAGAATGTTCCATGTACACTAGAGAAAAATGTATACTCTGTCGCTTTGGGATGAAGTGTCCTGTAGATGTCTATCATATCCAAGCGTTGTAGTATTTCGTTTAAGGCCACTATATCTTTATTGATTCTCTGTTTGAATGATCGATCTAGAGCCATCAGCGGTGTATTGAGGTCTCCAAGTATGATTGTATTTTTGTTAGTTTTTGTTTTAAGGTCAATAAGTAGCTGTCTTATATATTTTGGTGCTCCTTGGTTTGGTGCATATATATTAAGGATTGTTATGTCTTCTTGATTCAGTGTCCCCTTAATCATTATGAAATGACCATTTTTGTCTCTGAGTACTTTTTCTGTCTTGTAGTCAGCATTATCAGATATGAGTATTGCTACACCTGCTTTTTTTGGGGTGTTGTTTGCTTGGAGTATTGTTTTCCAGCCTTTCACTTTGAATTTGTTTTTATCCTTGTTGCTTAGATGAGTTTCTTGTAGGCAGCATACAGTTGGATTTTCTTTTTTAATCCATTCTGCTACTCTGTGTCTTTTTATTGGTAAGTTTAATCCATTTACATTTAGTGTAATTATTGACACTTGTGGGTTCCCTATTGCCATTTTATAAATTGCTTTCTGTTAGTTTTGTATCTTGTTTGATTCTTCTCTTTTGTTTTTCTATCATTTGTTTTTGTTTGTTTGTATTCCATACTTCTTTCTTCTGTTGCTACCTTTTTTAAGTCAAGTGTTTTTGTGGTGGTTTTTTCAATGGTGGTTACCATTAAGTAATGAAAAGGGTACCTACCATATTCATTGTAGTACCCTTTCTTATGAGTATTTCTGCGCTTCATCGTCCTTTGCTATTGTTAATCTTCATCCTTTCTCCCCCTTTTTTTTCTTTTGTTGTCACAGTTTAAGTTTGGTTTTATTGTTTTCTTGGTGGAGCTGTTACTTGTGGTGTTGTTTTCTTTTGTTCTTTGAATCTGGTTGGAAAACCCCCTTTAGTATTTCCTGGAGTGGGGGCTTTCTGATGATAAATTCTCTCATCTTTTCTGTATTTGTGAATATTTTTATATCTCCTTCGTACCTGAAGGATAGCTTTGATGGGTATAGTATTCTTGGCTGAAAGTTTCTCTCTTTCAGGGCTTTGAATATTGGGGTCCACTCTCTTCTAGCTTGTAGAGTTTCTGCTGAGAAGTCTTATGATAATCTAATAGGTCTTCCTTTATATGTTGTATTCTTCTTTTCCCTGGCTGCCTTGAGAATTTTTTCTTTGTCATTGGTTTGTGTCATCTTCATTATGATGTGCCTTGGAGTGGGTTTGTTGTGGTTAAGAAAACTCGGTGTTCTGTTTGCTTCTTGAATTTGAGGCTTTAGTTCTTTCCACAGGCTTGGGAAGTTCTCATCTATTATTTGTTTGAGTATATTCTCCATTCCATTTTCTTTCTCTTCTCCCTCTGATATACCTATTATTCTTATGTTATTCTTTCTGATGGAGTCAGACAATTCCTGTAGGGCTTTCTCGTTTTTTATTATTTTTGAGTCTCTTTCTTCTTCTCTCTGTTGTGCCTCAAGTTGCTTGTCTTCTATTTCACTAATCCTATCTTCTATCTGGGCTGTTCTATTAGCTAAGCTTGTTATCTCGTTTTTCAGTTCGTGAATTGAGTTTTTCATTCCTGTTTGATTTGTTTTTATGGTTTCAATTTCCTTGGTAATATATTCTTTGTGATCGTTGAGTTGTTTTCTGATTTCCCTAAATTGCCTTTCTGTGTTTTCTTGTATATCTCTGAGTATTTTTAAGATTTCTATTTTAAATTCTCTGTCATTTGGCTCCAAGGCTTCCAGTGTGTTAAATCTTTTCTCCATAGATTTTTCCACATCTATTTGTGTTACCTCTCTATCTTTTGTATCCATAATATTCGATTTCCTTTTTCTTATTGGCATCTGAAGGTGGTCTTGTTGATATTGTTAATTAGAATTAATAAAGAATAAAAAGGGGAAAAAAAAGAAAAAAAGAAAAACACTCCACACACAAAAAAATTAATGATTTATTATTTTCCCCTTTTTTCTTTCTTCTCCTCCCCTCCTCTCACCTCTTTAGGTAAATATTGTGATGACCTGTGAATTATATTATGCTAAATGGAACAAAAACTGCCTATAACGGAGTGCCTGATTTGGGGTGAAGAGTTCAAGGGGCAAAAAAGGGAGTAGGGACCTACTAAATGCAAAAAAAAAAAAAAAAAAAAGGAGGATATCTTAGACAAGCATAAAATGATTTGCTTGTAAGTGATGGTCGACTAAGAGATATAGTGAGAGGGATAAGAGGGAAACCGAAAAAAGGAGAGAAAAAATAATATTTAAAGAAGAAAAAAAAATAAAAATAGTAAGTAAAAATCTGTTGTATTAAGTGGAGTGAAGACTAAATACAATGGAGACTTTGGGTTGGGAGGAATGCTAGTGAGTTAAAAAGCAATGTAAAAAGTACCCAAAATGCCACAAAAACAAACAAATAAAGGAAAACCAAGAACAAAAGCAGAAAAGAAAAGAAAAAAAAAAGAACAAACAACAAAAACAAAAAAACTTGAGTCCCAAATTAAATAATTTGTTCGTGATTGAGGATTAAATGAGAGGAAAAGTAAAAGGAGAAAAGAAGGAACGAATAGAAAGGAAAAAATAAGAAAAAGAGAGAAACGAAGGAAGAAAAAAAGGAAAGGGGAAAAAAAACAAAAAGAAAACAAAAGGGGAGAGAGTGAGAGTTAAGGATTTTGGAGTGTAACCCTAAGGGAGAGTAAAGATGAAGAAAAGAAATAAAATGTAACACTCATGGGTAGTGTAGTTCAAGAAAAGGGTAGCATAAGATGGGCAGAGAATAAAAGGACCGAGGTGGAGGAAATACAAATAAAGGCAATAAGAAAGAAGAGAGAAACAACAACAACAAAGAATTAGTGGAACAAGTTATAAAGTCTGTGGATTTTTCTTGATTTTGAGAGGTTAACTTCTTCCTTTTTCTTTTTTCTCCCTCTTCCTGGTCGGTGACTCTGTACCCCAGGTTCTGCCCCTGTGTCACGCTTAGGTAGGGATTTGCAGTTGATGGGATTCTATGGCAATGTCATATAATTGGCTTTAGTCTCGCTGGTAGTCAAGGCTTGTTGGCGTTTGTAGAGTCCAACAATGAGAGAGAGTTTGCTTTCCTGGAGTTTCTCCCCTAGTCTCCCCTTTCTGAATTAGCAGCCTGGTGATCCAGCTATGAGGCTGCCACTGCTTCTGTCTGGGGAGTAAGAGGCTCAAAGAGCTGGGAAATCTCCACTCTATTCTCACTCAGCGCAAGACTCTGGGTAAGGCTCTGGCAGTCAGAGCCTCCAGCGTAATCAGGTGGGGCTGGGAGTCAATTGTTGTCAAGGTGACTGTTCAGTGCCTACCATTCAGTTGGACCACTCAACCCAGGCTTTCCACACTTTGTAGCCTATTTTGGCTGGAAAGAAGATGCACTATTCGCTGCTTGCTATATATATCTTAATATCTGCCAAGTCCCTCTTGTTAGGTATATCCCTGAATATGGAGGCTCTGTCGATCAGATGTTGCCCCCTCCCCTTTAGCGAAAGGCACTGAAAAATATTATGCCTCTTGTCTTGGATCGCTGAACTGGGAGAGATCTTATCAATTAGAGCCCCGTGGGTGCGTAGATTTTATGGGTTAAGCTAATTTCAGTGATTGGATCTGCAGCTGTGCTCCATAGAGTATTTCAGGCTGCCTGCACGCCCCTCCCCTAATGCTTGATTGTTAGCTCGAATGGCTGGGTGAGGTGCCCCATCCAGGGAGAGAATCCCGGACTGGGGCACGGGGCGCGTGCGCGCGGCTTCTCAGAGCACGCCGGTGTTTGCCGGCACTCCCCAGGACGCGGCGCGGGCAGCTGCACGTGTGGGTTGACTCACCACAGGCGTATTCCCTCCTCGGCAACAGTCCTTTCGCTTTCAGTGTGTGTGTGGAACTCCGGGATGCTCCGAGGATAAATTTTTCTGTTTCTAGTTGATAAATTTGTTGAGATTTTGGGGAGATCTGTCGGACACGCTGCTCACGGCGCCATTTCCGTGACGTCACCTTGTACTTGGTTTCAAAATACTTAAAACCTTACCCCCCCCCTTTAGGTCTTGGTTCCCTAGGCAGGGACTCAATACAAGGCTCAGATAGTTTATTTGGATAAATTAAATAAGTTTGGATTTGTTCAGTTTGACTTGACTTGTAGGTCTTTCCCTAACAGTGGTACCTTTAAATACGAGTTTAATTCGTTCTGTATCCAAGCTCATAAGTCAGTCAACTCGTATATCAAACAAATTTCTCCCATTTAAAATAACTGAAATAGATTTAATCCATTCCAGCCCTGTGAAACATCCCCAAACCATCCTTAATTATGAAAAAAGACATGTTTTTAATTAAGAAACACATATGTATACTTTCTCAATGCATAACAAAATATATGAAATAAAAGAAAAATGTTATTTAGTACTGTATTCTTACCTTGGAGACAGACGAGTGCAGCTAACAGAGGTGAATGGCAGAGGAGGAGGGAGGGAGGAAGGGATGCAGGCACTGTAGACACGTAAACTAAAACTGCACTTTCTTAACACTAAATGTAAACTTAAAGTGCATTTTCTTTACTTTAAACAAAACTAAAACTGCACTTTCTTTACTTAAAATGAAACCACAAAAACTTAATTGTAAAAAAATGCACTTTCTTAACTTTAAACTTAACCTAAGCTTAACATCATGTATTTTTCATTTAATCATCATCTGCTTTTGCCTTTTTGGCTGCACTTTTGGCACTTTCACTTGCAGGACTTTTGAATAAAAATCTATCCAGAAGTGTGCTTTTGCCTGCCTTTTAAAATGTTACGGAAATGTGACAAACAAGTGTCATTAAAAAATGACCAACTGAAGCATGACCAGTTGAAACTTTTTCTGGGTGTTTCTTTTCAATGAAACTTCAAAGCTTCTCCCACATTGCCAGCATGTCTTTAATTTCACTTGTAGAAATCACTTCCTCCGACTCCACCTCCTCCTCACTATTAATCTCTTGCAGAAGTTCCGTATGTTGCATCATCTGTAGCTCCTTCAACTCCTCAGTTGAGCGTTCCTCTTCATGTTCCTCGACGAGCTCGTTTATGTCATCTTCTTCTACCTCTACCTCCAAACCCATTGACTTTCCAAGGGACACAATCTCTTCCAACACTTCTACCTTGGTCTTGGTCTCTGGTTCAAATCTTTTGAAGTCCCTGTCTGCAACAACATCAGGCCATAACTTTTTCCATGCCGAGTTCAAAGTTGTTCTTGTAACCTTTTGCCATGCCAAGTCAATAATGTGTAAACATATCACGATGTTGTAGTGATCTTTTCAAAACTCTTGAAGGGTTAGAAGTGTATTCTCAATCACCTCAAAGCAGCGGGGAACAAGTGCTTTGTGTAAAGCTTTTTAAAGTTGGAAATGACCTGCTGATTCATAGGTTGCAAGATTGAAGTCGTGTTGGGTGGGAGGTAGAGGACTTTCACGAATTTGAACTCATCGAGAATGTCATCTTCAAGACCAAGTGGGTGGGCTGCAGCATTTTCAAGGATTGGTAATGCTTTCATTGGGAGTTTATTTCCTTGAAGATATTTCTTCACTGCAAGACCAAAGATGAGATTATACTGCCACATAACCCATGCCCTAGCATTGGCACGCCACATAACCTGAAGTTTTTCTTTAAGAATCTTGTGAGTCTTAAAGGCTCGACGATTTTTGGAATGATACTTTAGCAGTGGCTTTACTTTACAGTCACCTGTAAAGTATTTGCACACAATGCAAAGGTCAGACTGTCCTTCATGGGTTTATGGCCTGGCAGCTTCTTTTCCTCTGCGGTGATGAAAGTCCTCTGGGAATTTTTTTCCAAAACAATCCTGTTTCGTGACAGTTGAACACTTGTTGGGGGATGTAGCCTTCCTTTGTGATAAGCGCAGCAAAATGTGCGATGTACTCCTCAGCTGCCTTAACGTCAGCACTCGCAGCTTCACCATGCCTCACCATTGAGTGGATGCCAGATGTCTTCTTGAAATTTTCAAACCAGCTATGACTTGCCTTAAACGTATCTTCTACTGCCTCTTTTGAGGTTGATGGTTCTTACTTCTTCAAGTTGCCATAAATAATACATGCCTTTTCGCATATTATAATCTCTGTCACTGCATCTCCAGGCAGCTCTTTCTCTTTCACTCACACCAGTAGAAGCTTCTCCATTTCTTTATGGATATTTGTCCTTAATTGGGACAGAATTATAATTTCTTCTGCTGGATTTGTGCTTTTGATGGCATCCTTTTGTTTAAGGATGGTACAAATTTTAGATGTATTGTGGTCGTACAGCCTTGCCAGTTCAATCACTCGTACACCATGCTCATGTTTTTCTATTATTTCTTGCTTTACTTTTATCAACATCATTCTCTTCTTCTTCTCACCACTGTTCTTTACACTCACTTTCTTCGACCTCATGATAGCACACAAAAAAAGTTAGTAAAAAATGCAAGAATGACGCAAGAATGAGTACAATGCACGAGATTCAACTAGATTCTGCAAGTAACACGTGAGAAAGAACGAGATGCTGGTGTTGTGCTGCTGATACTGGACCCGTGCGCCAACGCACCAACTAGGGGCAGCTTCCCGAATCATGACTCGTATCTTGGAATTTTGCTCGGATCTCTAACAAAAATACGGACCGAGTTGCAGCTCGTATCTTAAAAATTTGTATGTTGGGTCTGCTCGGATCTCAAGGCACCACTGTATGTCTATTTACCAAAGATATAAATTTGCCTTATAAGGCTCAGTGAAAAGTCAGAGTTGTATATGTGAAAGTAAGAATAATGTTAATTGATAATATTTCTCTTTCTTACTATTTAGACATATATTTTGCAAATAGTTTTTGAGTGCCAGCTATGTACTAGGTATTGTCTTATGGACCATATGAGGGTAACAGAAAAGATATTGTAATGTAGTATGATAAAGATATTTTCAGGGTACAATTTCAGAGAACAGAGCAAAGGTTAATAGGGATCTAGGGAGACTTCCCAGAGGAAAGGGCTCTTGATTTGAATCTTAAAGCACAAAGGAATTAATCAAGTAGAGAAGGTAAAGGAGGGAGCGCCAACAAAAGGAAATCATGCGAAAAAGCATCAAGCTATGAAAAGGGCATGGCCGTGTTGATGGATACTTCTGGTATAGCACTCTCACATTGTTTGCCAGTTCTCTGTTCTAATAAGCAATAAATTTCTTCTTACATAATCATGACATTCTCCTTTGTGGCATCAAGGTTGTGCACAGCATTTAACGCATAACAAACACTGTAAATATCTTGAAAGAATAACCACAGTATGATAAATGGTACTTTATTTTTTTTTTATTTTTATGTTTTGGCCTAAAGTTGTGGGAGTTGATAGGAGCAGAGAAGACTTTGTAGTAAAACAGTCATGGAGTTGAGACTTGAAGAATAAATAGAAAATTACCATGCCAACAAGTAAGGGGTAAAGAAAGGAACATTCTGGACAGAGAGACATAGAGAGATTAGACCTGCACTGTTTAATATGGAAGCCACTAGCTACATATGACAGTTTAAATTTAAATTAAAGTTGAATAAAATAAAAAATTCAGCACCTTAGTCACACTTGCCAAATTTTAAGTTCCCTGTTATCCACGTGTGACTGTACTGTGTAGAATGGATATAGAACATTACATTATTGCAAGTTCTGTGGGACAGCACTGTCATAATGTGTTTTGGAAACTTAAGGAGTTTGACCTACTGAAAGTATAAGTTGCCCTTGTAAGATGGAAGTTACAAAGGCAAGGCAGAAGGAAATGATGCTGGAAAAGTAAGTTCAGTCCAAGTCATTGACTGTTTTGAATGGCAAAGGTGTTTGGACCTTCCCTGTGGGATATCAATTAGGGTAGCAGTGAGGGTGTCTGATTTTGATTTTTGAAGATAGCATCTAGTAAATTAATTTGATTGGTGTTTTAACAGAGGTTTTTTTGTTTGTTTTGTTTTGGGTTTTTTTGCAGTAATGTGAAGAATGGATTGAAAGGATGAAATTAGTGCCCAGACGCTTACTGCGTAGTAAATCAGTAGTCCACATGAGAGAAATGTAAAGACTGAGCTAAATCAGAGGAAATGAGCATAGAAAAGACAAGACAGACTTGACAGCTATTAGAATAACTGGGTCTGAGGATTGACTGTAGGAGCTGACAGAATCTGATGACTCTGGTTTCTGGATTGGGCATATGTAAATAGGATAAGCCTATGGGAAAAAGAAGGTTTTACAAAGAGCAAGCGTTTGTGACTTTAATTTTGTCCATGTTAACTCTGAAGATAAACTCACTTTGATTAAGATAAAAATCTGGAGTTGAGAATAGAATTCAGGACCAAATGTGTGCTTCTGGGAGTCATCAGAATATAATTGGCCTTCGAAGCTTAGAGTTTGGGTGAGATTGCTCAGGTAGAACATACAGTATGAAGAGAGAGAAGAGTCAAGGACAGGACCTAACATTTATTAGGTTAGGTATAAAAAAAATAGGGCCTTAGAATGGGAAGGAATAGCTAGAGAAAAAAGAATAATATTGAGTGGTGCCAAAAATTGCCGAAGGAAGATAGCAATTCAACAGTTACTGATCCAGGGAAGGCATTTAGAGGACCATAAAGTATATATTGAACTTATTGAACAGGAAGTTATTGGGGACCTTAAAGAACCCAGTATGCTGAACCAGCAACTGAATTTAGCTCTTCATTTGAGGTGAATTTGTAAAGGGCTGTTGGGAGTATCAGAACTGTTATGGCCTTCAGTCATGTAAGTTACCCTTGCTCCATTTGTAAGATAATAATACAACATGGTGTTGCTATAAAGATCAAGTGGGAGGATACAAGAAAAAGCATTTTGTAGACTCTAAAATTATATTTAAAGTTTATAGAATTATGATTACTTTTAGGTAAAATCTATACTTAATTCAAATTTAAGGTAAGGGAATGGGAATGAAGATTTTAGGTAAAGACAGTAGACACAAAGACATATCTTGGTAGAATATTATAGAATATTCTATAGAGAAACATTAGGATTGTATGAACAGTGGAGATATGAGCCAAGCAAGAGGAAGGGGTGGGCTGATTGAGAAAGAGAAAAGAATAATGTATTGTTTAGATCACTGATAAAATACTTTCTTCCTGGGAAGATCTAGAACACACTAAACAAGATCGGAGCCTTATTTTATACTGTACAAACAGATAACTATTCCTTAGATGTGTTCAAACTGATAAGGTATAGTTTAGTCTTCTTGAAAAAAAATTGATTCTTATATATTTCTTACAGCTGGTTTCTTTGAAAAGGTTCGTTTTGGAGGTAACTTTCATTTCGTCTAGTATTCTTCTCTCACCATTTGTCCCCTTTGATTTTTTTCTTCTTCTTTTATGAGTTTTCTGAATGTTTTTTCTCTTAAGTTTTTGTTGTTGTTAAAACCTTCATCTTTTGTTGCTTTTGAGAACAGGTCTTCTGACTGTGGTGCTTCCTAAACATTTTCATATTCATTTCAATATAAGGTGAGCTCCTTGCTCAAAGGATTCAATTTCCTGGGGGCTAACTGAATGAAGGACAAATTATCTAGGCAATAAGAAATTATTTATAGCTTAATCAGAAATAATTTCAAATTCTTATTTTAACATATTTGGCTATCATGCCTTCCTTGATCTCTAGAGATATAATTTCTAATAGCAGATGGCAGCACCAGGCATCATTGTGTTATTAATAGGATTGGGGAACACCACTTTCACTCTTTTTCTTTACTTTCTTCCATTTTAGACACTCTTCACCCCTAAAGGGAGGGAGGGAAGGAGGGAGATGTGTGTGTGACTTTGGTTTCACAGTGTTGTGAAGAACAAGGCCTGTTACACATTCCTCTCTTCCAAGCATACCTTGGATGAGCTTTGCTTTTTTTCCCTAATGTTAATTTTCTACAGATGCACTGGGAAGAACTGTGTAGCCAACTGTTAAATTTCATTTCTTTTTGGTAGTGTTGGACTGATAAGTGGGACATAGGCTTGTTCTTTGGCTTTAAGAAAATGAAATATCGGCTAAAAACATTTACTGTATCTGACCCTGTTATGCCCACCTTATATTAAACACAGCTTAACCATAAATTAATCAAATGGAGAAGAGACAACTCTTTCTCATACAGGAATTTCAAATAACAAATGTAGATAGCTCCCCCTTTTAGATAGTAGAGCTTAATTCCCATCCTCCACTCTCACTAGTGGACTGTATTCACTTATTTGCACTCATAGAATAGGAAAAATAATAACTTTACAGTGGAGAAACCTGGCAAGACTACCTTAACTAAGTGATCAAGTTTAACATCACTAGTATCTTGGATATCATGTACCCCTGCTGTGATGGGATGAGAATGACACATCACCTCTGGGATATTCTTCTCCAATATTCATAACCATTTCTTGCCATGAGAAAACCATCAGAAAAGCTCAAGTTGAGAGCATTTTGCAAAAATACCTGGCCATTATTTCTCAAAGTTATTAAGATCATGAAAAACAAGGAGAAATGAAGAAATTGTCATAGGCTAGAGGAGACTAAGGGGACAAGACAAATGTACCCTGAATTGGACTATGGAACAGAAAAAGGAGATTAATGGAAAAGTCAAATCTGAATGAAGTCTAGAGTTTAGTTAATAGTAATGTAACAATTTTGGTTTCTTAGGTATGACAGATGTACCATGGTAATATAAGAAAACTGGATGAGCAGTATATAGGAACTCTCTATACAGGGATTCTTCAAGTTACTAACAGTTCCATTCCTACGACAGTGACATAACTCCAATTTTAGTGTAAGTTGAAACACACCCCAGCCTAAGTCACTTACCTATCCTAACACAGTTGTAAAGTCACATAAAGACACAACTAAGCCACAGAAAAAGGAATAGAACATAAATATACTCCTATGTAGTCCACAAGTACGACGCTAACGGCATAAGATGAAACACGTCTCAATTTTTTTGTTTTTATGGGAATGAGCATCGTAAACTCAAAACGTCATATGTCGAGACTGCCATAACCTGAGGACCCCCTGTTGTGTATCTTTGCAACTTTTCTGTAAATCTAAAATTATTCTAAAATTAAAAGCTTATTAAAAATAATTTAATTGCCTGACCAGGCAGTGGCGCAGAGGATAGAGCGTCGGACTGGGATGCGGAAGTACCCAGGTTCGAGACTCCGAGGTCGTGTGCGGGCTCATCTGGCTTGAGCAAAGAGCTCGCCAGCTTGGACCCAAGGTCGCTGGCTCCAGCAAGGGGTTACTCGGTCTGCTGAAGGCCCACGGTCAAGGCACATGTGAGAGAGCAATCAATGAACAACTAAGAAGTCGCAACGCGCAACGAGAAACTGATGATTGATGCTTCTCATCTCTCTCTGTTCCTGTCTGTCTGTCCCTGTCTATCTCTGCCTCTGTAAAAAAAAAAAAAAAAAAAAATAATAATAATAATAATAATTTAATTAATCATAACACTGTCACAAAACTGTTGCCTGGAGAATATGCCTACAGTGAGCAGAGACAATTAGAAATAATAATAACTTTTTTCTTGATATGGTTATTTTCACTGTCCTTTAAAGGAGAGAAGTGGTTCCTAATAGAAATTCCCTGTAAGAGCAAGTAGGTGTGGCCTGCTTGTGGTGGCGCAGTGGATAAAGCCTCGATCTGGAATGCTGAGGTTACCAGTTCAAAACCCTGGGCTTGCCAAGTCATAATGGAATTAATGCTTCCTGCTCTGCCCCTCTCTTTTCTCTCTCCTTTCTACATTCCCTCCCTCTCTCTTCTCTCTCCTCTCTAAAATGAATAAAAAATAAAAATGAACAAGTAGGTGCAATTTAGCACAAAAATACATTCATATAGTACAATTAAAGGCCAGGTTTCCAGCCTGACCTGTGGTGGCGCAGTGGATAAAGCATGAACCTGGAAATGCTGAGGTTGCCGGTTCGAAACCCTAGGTTTGCCTGGTCAAGGCACATATGGGAGTTGATGCTTCCAGCTCCTCCCCACCTTCTCTCTCTGTCTCTCTCTCCTCTCTCTCTGTCTCTCTCTCTCTCTCTCTCTCTCCTCTCTAAAATGAATAAATAAAATTTAAAAAATTTAAAAAAAATGTAAAGTCATAAACCTCTAACTCAAAATCCAGGTTTCCTGTTGCCCAAAAGTGTTCAATTTAGAAGGAATTGTGAAAACTATGCTAACATTCCCTGCCAACCCTGGTAGGGATAGAGAAGTTTCTGTCCTTTTATATTAAAGTTGCTTTCTCTTCTAGGAACACAGACAGAGCAGGTTACATGATGGCAGTAGTAGGGGTGGTGTGTTTATTATTGTTGTTTATAGGACCCTAATGGGATAGAAATAAAGGTCTTGACCAAAGCAGAATGGTATAGTGATTAAAGAAACTATCCTTTTTCCCTTAGATTCTTGGCTCCTTTGTCATAAATCAATTGGCTATGTGTGTGTGGGTTTATTTCTGGGCACTCTATTCTGTTCCATTGATCTATGTGTTTGTTTTATGCCATTACCATACTGTTTTATTAGTATAGCTTTGCAATGTAGTTTGAAATCAGAGAGCATAATGCCTCCAGCGTTATTATTCTTTCTCAAGGTTGCTTTGGCTATTTGGGGTCTTTTATGGCTCCATATAAATTTTAGGATAGTTTTTTATATGTCTGTGAAAATGCCATTGAAGTTTTGATAGTGATTGCATTGAATCTGTAGTTTGCTTTGGGTAGTATGGGCATTTTTAAAATATTAATTCTCCAATCCAAGAAAATAGAATATGTTCCATGTATTTTTTCTGTCCTCTTCAGTTTTTTTCATCAATGTCTCTAGTTTTCAATGTACAGAATTTTCACTTCTGTGGTTAAATTTTTTCCTAAGTATTTTTTTATGTCATCGTGAATGGGATTGTTTTCTTAATTTTTCTTTTTGATGTTTGTTGATAAATGAAACTGATTTTGTATATTGCTTTTGTATACTGCAGCTTTACTGAATTAATTAGTTCTAATAGATTTTGGTGACATCTTTAGGCTTTTCTATAAATAATATCATGTCATCTGTGAATAGAAACAATTTTACTTATTTCTTTCCGATTTGGTTGTTTTTTCTTTTTCTTGCCTACTTGCTCTGTCTAGGTTTTCCAGTGGAAAATTATTTCTTTTTTTTTTTTTGCATTTTTCTGAAGCTGGAAACAGGGAGAGACAGTCAGACAGACTCCCGCATGCGCCCGACCGGGATCCACCCGGCACGCCCACCAGGGGGCGACGCTCTGCCCACCAGGGGGCGATGCTCTGCCCATCCTGGGTGTCGCCATGTTGTGACCCTCCTGGGTGTCGCCATGTTGTGACCAGAGCCACTCTAGCGCCTGGGGCAGAGGCCACAGAGCCATCCCCAGCGCCCGGGCCATCTTTGCTCCAATGGAGCCTTGGCTGCGGGAGGGGAAGAGAGAGACAGAGAGGAAGGCGCGGTGGAGGGGTGGAGAAGCAAATGGGCGCTTCTCCTATGTGCCCTGGCCGGGAATCGAACCCGGGTCCTCCGCACGCTAGGCCGACGCTCTACCGCTGAGCCAACCGGCCAGGGCCTGGAAAATTATTTCTTTATTTCAGAAATCAATGAAAGTAACAAGAACAAAGTTTGGGGAAACAAAAATTATATGTCTTTGCAAAATGACAAAACTGAGGTCTGTAATGAATATGTGCTTTATTTAAATATTAGTCTTTGTTTTCAAAGGGCTAATCACTGTTAAAAGCTGTCATGGTGATCTTAGAGACCACCTTCTTGATAGAGGCCATATGATTTTCATTCATCATTTTTTTACTCTATTTCTCATAAAACCCCAGGAGAGTATAGCCACAGGCTTATCTAGTTCTCAGGTAGGCTTTAACAGGGCTTGCAAACTACAGCCTACAGGCCAAACCCAGGCTATACCTACTTTGTAAATAAAGTTTTATTGGAATGGAGTAGTGCTTATTTGGTTATGTATCATCTATGGCTACTTCTGTTCTGCAATGGCAGAGCTGTGAAGTTGCTGAGATCTTGTGGCCCACAAAACCTAAAATGCGATCTAGCCTTTTACAGTAAAAGTTGCCAAAGTTTGGCTGGGTATCCGCCCAAAATGAGCTCTCTAGATCCTAACAGGCCTCCCTTTTCTGTCTTTATCTCTATTTTTGTTTTTTTATGTAGCAAAGTTGGTTGTTTTGTTTTTTTTTCTTACTGATTCTGATCTTTAATACTTGTGTCCAAGTATTTTATTTCTAGATTTTGTGTCTTTGTCTTTCTGAAAAAAATCAAAAGTATTATAGCCCTTCCAGTGAATTAAGAAGCTTTTGTTTTATTTTTGCATTTTTGTTTTTAACCTATTGATGAGTATGTTTTGCCTGAGCATATGTATTTTTCTGCTCGCTACATTTTTCTTTATTCAACTCTCCAGCTCTCTTTTCCCCTTTCTCTATTAATCTAGATCTGATGTTAGTGACAGCAAATTTTGAGCCCCTTTGGTATAAACTTTTTAGTTTATATCTTAAAATAAAGAGCATTTCCCCTAGTGACAAACGGCCCAGATAGTGCCGTCTTTGCATTCCCAGCTTGCATGTGTTCATTGTGTTATCTGGAGCTATGTAGCTGCCTAGTGGGAATTTTGGGATTGGTTTGGTTTGATGTTAGTCTTTGTTTCATTGTTTTTGTTGTTATTCTTATATGTTGTGTATGTTTATGGCAGGGGGAGGGGCTTATCCTCTCTAAAGAATCTGTAGCATACATATATGCAGTGGACTTCTAAGAAACAGATCAAGGAGAAAAGAATACTTACAGCTAGTAGATAAATAAGTCCTGGAGATCTAATACATCATGTAATGAATAAAGACAATAATATTGTATTGTAAACATCAAACTTGCTAAGAGACTAGATCTTAATTATTCCCACCAAAGAAAGAAGTGATAATTAAGTGAAGGGATAGAGGTACAAACTTTTGCTATGATGGCAGTTGTGCTACACTATATAAATATATCAGATTAACATTTACACAGTATAATATGTTAAATATATTGCATTTTTTTAAAAAGCACACACACAAAGAGAAAGAGAGAAGGGTGTATCCTTCAGTACTTTGCAGCTCCTTGACCTTATGAAGCAGCCAGGCTAGTTTGTGCTGAGTATATATTAGGAGGTCAGGGGATATATTTATAGTTTGAAAGAACAAACTCATTTTACTAGAGAATTCCTGGGTGCTTTGCATTCTAAAATTATATGGTAGTATGCATGTATTAATGAGCTAGGTAATGGTTTTCAGTAGAACTCTGTGATAAATGTCCTGTCGTACCAAATCTTATAAAGGTACCATTACTAAATGTTTTCATCTGCATATTTTAATTCTTTGTAACTAAGACAGTCAATTTGGTGCTTTTACATCCAATTGGGGAAGAAAACATGAATGCTCTGTAGTTTAAATTTTTTTTTATCTAATTAATAAAATGTGTCCTGTGCATGTGACATAAACATGAGTTGCTGGGGTTTTCATTGTACAGATGTCTGCTGTTTTGCACGTACATTTGAAAAAACGTGTTTTATATTTTATGTATACTTATATATGAAACTCTGCCTTCTTAGAAATTAATATTTAGTTATATTTAATCTTTATCCTAGTATTTTTGGTGAATTATTTTATTAATTCTTATTCATTATCATCCAAACAGGTAATGTTCTAACAAGGTTCAAAAGCCTAACAAAATAGAAGCAATTTTTAAAGAAATGAGTATTCCAGTTAATTTAGTGTAAAATAGCTCTGATTGTGATGGCAGAAAAGCTGCTTTTCTTTTTTTTTTTTTTTTTTTTTTTTACAGAGACAGAGAGAGGGATAGACAGGGACAGACAGACAGGAACGGAGAGAGATGAGAAGCATCAATCATTAGTTTTTCATTTCGCGTTGCAACACCTTAGTTGTTCATTGATTGCTTTCTCATATGTGCCTTGACCGTGGGCCTTCAGCAGACCAAGTAACCCCTTGCTGGAGCCAGCGACCTTGGGTTCAAGCTGGTGGGATTTTGCTCAAACCAGATAAGCCCGCGCTCAAGCTGGCGACCTCGGGGTCTCGAACCTGGGTCCTCTGCATCCCAGTCTGATGCTCTATCTAGTGCGCCACCGCCTGGTCAGGCAAAGCTGCTTTTCTTAACTCTATAAAAAGTGCAGGGTAGGCAAAAGTAGAGCCTGGAGTGTGGCTGTGGGTTAGCCCGGTGCTCCTCAGACTTGAATGTGGACATCGTGCACCAGGGCAGCGCGAGGAGTGCTGATCTGACCCATATCTGCAGAGGGCCCCAAGGTTTTGCATATCTTACAGGCTTTGGGTGATCCTGAGGCTGCTGTCCACGGAGCACACTTTCAGACTTCTTGCCTGACAGTAAGTTTTCCTCTATTTAAAGCAGGCTGTAATGTAGAAAGGTTAAGTCCAATGCAGACAAACTGCTCGTGTTGATGTGTACTTTGATAAGGAAGGCACGTGACAGTGAAGCTTTGTGTGTGATCAAGAGTATTAACTAAGTAAAGGGCTATGCATTCCTGAGGCTTATTCTGACTTCCCTTTTATTTGAATGTAACGCTGGTGTTTTTCAGAAAAATGGAGGGCCAGTGAGCATCGGTCTCGATCGTCTGAGACCAGCTCTTTGGGATGTTTGTGTTCCCTTGAACCTAGTCTCTCTCCGTAATGAGTGCTTATTTTTCTTATGCAACTTTGTAACCAATTCAAGTTTGAATGACATATGTCCACAAGACAAGGAATCATCCTGTCCTTTGGGTTACTTGAACCTTTCTCACCTCAGACTTCTGGAAAGAATTTGGTTGTCAACTTAGAGCAGTAGCACAAACTATTTGCAGTGATGAATAGCTTGAATGGGGAAAAAACCATATATATGTGGGGTTTTTTTCTGAATTATTAAGTTCTATAACTGAAGAGAGAGCCTTTCTAAAAGGAGATAGAAAAAAATTAGTAGTATTTTCATGGAAATAAAATACATTTTTTAAAGTTACAAAATGTAGATAATTATTTTTAATTACTCTTGTCCTATGCACAAATATAGTAGAGGCATCTGAATTTTATAATTTATTATACAGTTAGTTCTGCTATAAGGAGATATATGTGTATTTCTAAAAATTACCACATACAAAATCATGCCAGAAAAACCCCCACACGGCTTATGGGAAAAAATGGGTTTAGGGACCAACACAAAAACTTCATCAGCAAAACATTTTTTGAAAAAGTAACTTAGTAAAAATGATAGCACACACACTGACACATTAACTAATGAAGAAATATATCTATACTACAGTAAATATGGCCCTTTATCTCAAAATACCTTACATATGCTTTTGGAAATGGACGTTGAAAGGGTTTGCAGTTTGTGAGTTATTGTAAAGTGGCGGTTGGGTTACTGCCATTGGATAAAGGGTTTTAACATTAGACACAGGTGAACTACCACAGCTGGGAGATACTTGAGGTGTGAGGCATGCAGGTGTGTGTTTTGTGTTCCTTCAGGGCATGGGTTGGCTGAGTGCCGTTTTCTGCCTGCACCTAGTGTTTCTCATTGGTAATGTTTAACTTTTTCTCAAATTACTAATACATCAAGTGTACTGAAACAAATTTGTGTTCTCAAAGCAAGCATTATAGCAGAACTGACAGTACAGTGTATGAAATTTCATACTTGGAGAAATAACTTTTTATTTTATTGCAATTCAGTTGCACAGGCACCAGGGGGAGTAGTAGGTTCACATTTCACAGCAGCACTGACCAGTGCTTTTCTGAGTTTTGCAGCTGCACATATGGTAGATTATTATCATTTTATGGTTACAGTTATAAGCAATTTGGTAGAAAATGACAGTTAAATTATGCAGTGTTACTTTTATTTGTTTTAATTTCATAATCTAAATATATTTTTTAAATGAGGACACAAAAGGCAGAGTCATTTTTTAGTAGTAGGAGTAAGTAATCCTTCCTGTGGCTTAGTCTTGTGCCCCCCAGTGGAGCTTGCATTTCATTTTTAATCGCTCTCTTGTGTATGATAGAAATTGGAGCATATAGCTGAGAGATTGTGTCTGTGTTCTGGAGAGTGAATGTTTTAGCTACATTATCGTGACTCCTACTAGTTATTAAAAGGGAGATTTCACTGGCAGTTGGATTGACAAATACAGAAAGTTAAAAATCCTCTACTATTTCCTAGAGACAGAACATTCTCAAATTTTATTCCATGAGGCATCCTCAGAAATAATGTCAAAGCGAATTTATTTCCTTGAACTCTATCAGGATTTGTACGCAGACTGCTCGCTGGGTACAGGCATCATGGCCTCTTGGCATCTTTACATAAACCCTTCTTTTGAGTTGAAGGAGCTAGCAATGTGCCAGAGAAAAGATGTGCAGAGAACTTGCCTTGTTTGTTTGGTACTTGTGTGTTCAAAGGAGGTGGTCAGATAATTGGTACCCAATACTTGTATGAAGGTGAGCACAATCCAACTTTAAATACGTATCTATTAAGAAAAGATTTGCCTTGAGTAAAGGGCCTAAAATTTTGTTTGCAGTATTAAATGCAAAACTACTTTCATTATTAAGTTTCCCTTAGGTATTTCCTTGACTTGTGTTCAGCATTAATACTTGTTGATGTCCGTATGGTGATCTGCATATCTTAAAACACGGTCTGTCATTTCTGCATGGTCTGTATGTTTCAGAGCCATTACCTGAACTGGTGGGAAGATGTATATAACCTGCTTGGTCATTGAAAACGTCAAGCATAGGAACGTAATGTAGTATTTGTCATCTTTATTTTGTTAGTATAAATAGGTCGTTTTAGTGATTTTACCAATGTGGAGAGTTATTTGGCATTTTTTATTTCAGGTCATTTAAAACAATTATTGTGCAAGTGGTATAGATGAAGCTAGAAAACAGTTCATTTGAGCATTAGAAAACTGACGGTTACCCGAATCTTATTGATGCCAAATGGAGTAAAAGAAGCAATTTTATTTTGATAGATAACATAGTCCATTTTCTTCAATGTGATTTCTTTTTTATTGTACATTGGTAACCCTAACTTAATTCATTTGTATTTTGCCATATGTCATTTTGAACTCACTTCAAGGGGTAATCAAGTCAGGAGCTAATCATGCAATATTATTCTCCAGTAAAGTAAATGTTATGTTTCCTGCAAATGAAAGTGGTATGTATCAGCATTTTCTTTATAATAAAGTGACATCATTCAACAACATTTTGATGATGATCTAAAAACAGTAGTAGGATATTAAAGTTTTTGTGGAGCATTAACTTTTATTATTTAAATGTAAAAATCTAGCAGTATGATTTGAAAATACTGAAAATGATTTGAGAAATTAGAGGTTTACAACTGTCTTACCTACATTTTATAAACCATATAGTGCCAGATATGAGCATGTACTCTACTGGATCATAGTCACGGTGGTATTGTGATGTGGCACTGCTGGAGAACCTCATGCCACACTGTTTTCTTAATAGCTCAGACATAGAAACCTGGGGAGCACCAGCATAACCTGAAGCTGTAGTTGAATAGAATGTTATATGGAAAGAGGTAGTGAGAACAGAATAGGTTCTAGGACATTATCCTAGGGAATATTTGCATTGAATGGTGGGTACAGGAAGGGAAAGTCAGTGAAAGAGATTTAAAAAGAAGCAATCTGAAAGGCAAAAAAGAATGGGCAAGTAACTCAGGAGAAGAGATCATCTGAAGAGAGAGAAAATGGCCAGCCTGAAACCCAAAAGCAGGTTGATATATTTAGCAGTTAATAGATTAGAGGATATTTGTAAAGAAAACATTGGAAAGTGACAGGACAGGAAACATTGTATTAGGCCAAAATTTAAATTGGAAATGGGGAAATAGAGACAATGAGTGTAGGTTACTTTTTTTTTTTTTTTTTTTTTACAATTTTGGTAATGGTGGAGAGGAGAGAGATATTGGCAACTTAAGAAGAAAGTATTTGACAAGAGCTTTTCTTAGGATGTGCTTAGCTGAAGGCTTATGGGAAGGAGCCAGAAGCTATTGAGGTCATGAGAAAGAAAGAATAATTTATAGGACAGTGTCTGAATGATATAGAAGAGGGCTAAGTCAGGAGCACAGATGGAGAAGTTAGTCTTCAAAAGCATTCATTCATTCACTCACTTACTCAATATTGAATGTCAAGACCTGAGGGACTGATGTGGTGAAACGGGAGTTGTGAGGAAATTGGACATATTTAATAAGGTCATGTTGGCCACATGCCTTTTCAGTAAAATGGGATGTACTTAAAAATGAGTAAATTTCTTGCTTTCAAATGCAGTTGCTTAAGCAATTACTCCCTAGTTATTCCACTATAAGTTTTTTCTTTATTCACATCATACAGCGTTATAATTTATGTTTCAACTGTCAAACATAATTTAGAAAACTTGAGAGGGGAGGGAAAGTCTTTTTATTCATATTTGTACTCTTTCTTTTCTTTTATCCTGATGTTTTAGAATTCATTTTCTTCCTATTTATAGAACCTTTAGCCATTCTAAATTCTCATAGTTGTCCTTCCATCTGAGAATTTCTTGATTTTTCCTGCATTTTTGAAGACTATTTTTGCTGGATATAGAATCCTAGGGTTGACAGGTATTTTCTTGCAGCACTTGAAAAATGTGCTAATTTCTTCTGCCTCTGGCCATGTTTTGTGATGAAAATCCACTGTCATTCCATTTTCCTCCATTTAAATGAAGCGCTGCTTCTCTCTTGCTTTCAAGATTTTTCTTTGTCTTTAGTTTTAAAAGTTTGATTATAATATGTCTTGGCATGGACTTCATTGAATTTAACCTGTTTGAGGTTTACTTGGCTTTTTTATTCTGTAGATCTATGGTTCTTGCCAAATTTGGGAAATTTTCAGGCATTAGTTCTCCATATACTTTTCTAGCTCCCCACTCCTTCTGCTGTTTCTGCAACTCCAAGACAAAAATGCTAGATTTTTTGTTACAGCCCTACAGGGCCCCAAGTCTCTGTTCTTCTGTTATTTTCTCACCATTGTTAAATTGGATAATAGTGTATGTATTCTATCTTCAGATTCACTAATTCTATTCTATGTCATCTTCGTTCTGTTGTTGAGCCCATCCAGTAAGTTTCATTTATTCTGGTTATTGTATTTTTCAGTACTAAAGTTTTCATTTGATTGTTCTTTATATACATAGTTTATATATATTTTTGGTAACACTTTTTCATTTGTTTTAAGCATTTTTGTAATTATGTATTGAAGCATTTCATGATGGCTACTTTAAAATTTTTGTCAGATAATTCCAGTATCTGTGTCGTTTCAGTATTGGCATATGTTGATTATCTTTTCTCATTCAAGTTGCGATTATTCTGGTTCTTGGTATGGTAAGTTATTTTTAGTTGTATTCTAGACATTTTGGATATTGTATTATAGTCTTATTTAAATCATATCTTTAAGTAGACCTTTTCTGACATCACACCAATAGAGAAAAAGGAGGTTCCACTTCATTACTTTTATTTTTATTTATTTATTTATTTGTGACAGAGACAGAGAGAGGGACAGATAGGGACAGACAGACAGGAAGGGAGAGATATGAGAAGATCAGTCTTTTGTTGTGTCACCTTAGCTGTTCATTGATTGCTTTCTCATATGTGCCTTGACCAGGGGGCTATAGCAGACTAAGTGACCCCTTGCTCAAGCCAGTGACCTTGGGCTCAAGCTGGTGAGCCTTGCTCAAACCAGATGAATCGCTCTCAAAGCTGGTGGCCTCGAAGTTTCAAACCTGGATCCTCCGCATCCCAGTTCAATGCTCTATCCACTGCACCACCGCCTGATCAGGCCACCTCATTATTTTTAGGTAAAGAATGAAGTGCAGGGTCCTTACTCAGCTTCCTCCTTTGACACCCAGGGACAGGTGGGTACCTCACTGCTGCCCGGTGTGAGGGGGAGTTCTCCATGCTAGATCTCTGCTGAGAAGGACAGGGGCTTCCCAAATGGTCTCTGCTGTTACTACTGATATGTCCTGAAATTCTTGGCTTTCCATTCAGTTTCCTCTGACACCTCTAGCAAAGCAGGACACCTAATTAAAACTAGATAGTGGTGGAGGGTCAAGCTCCCTATGAATCCTCTACTGATCATCATGAAGGTAAAGGATGTGGAAAAGGTAGTCATACCATCAGGGATTCAAGTACTGGCTCCCCACTCAGTCTTCTCTGATACACCTCAGCAGAAAAAGGAGGGTGAGGTAGAGGGCACCTAGGAAGTCTTAGGCTTTATGGAGGGAGGTGGGGATGGCTTGTAGTGTTTTCTAGGGTGTTTGGCTAGAGTGAGGCAGTTCTTATCTAAACATTCTCTGTTTTGCTAGGCAAGGTCCCCTTTTCTTTTGGCAAGCTGCTCTTGGATTTTTTTTTCATGTGTCTATTGGCATTTCTGGGATGTTGACTTCTCCAACACCCAGCTCAGGGTATATGAAGCAAAAACAAAATGAGGCTACTCACCACTGTGTTGCTCCTCAGGTTCTAAGGCCTCTGGCCAGTCTATCAACTTCTCTCCATCTTCCTGAATCTTCTTATATTTGTTTTATATATGATATCCAGGGCTCCATCTTGAATGGAACCAGAAATTCCACTGAACTTATTTTTTCTTAAAAAGTTTTTCTCTGGCTACTAATATTGACTCCATTTTCTGAACATATCCTTTGTATTTAGATGTCTTATCTTAGTCCAAGAGGATATTTTTCTTCCTTCTATTGCAGACATAGATGAACTGATTTAGCCAAGACTGATTGTTTAAGAAAAATCACCACTGGACAGAGACTAAATAGAGAAATTTTCTGCTTCCTAGTGGAATTACTTAAAACAGAAAAATAAAATAGAAAAATCATTGGCTTTATTTTCTTCATTACTTTTGACTTTTACTGTAAAATGAAAACCTAGGTCTCTAGGATTGTTCTTTTAAATGCGACCTCTTGGATTAATTTGTTAGCCATCGATAATATTAAAATAGTAAGGCAAAAACCTAACTCCTTGATTTTAATGACACTGTCAAACTTTTCCCCATGAGTGTTTTGGGCTATTTCTCAATAATATTTCTTGAATGGAGGGTCAAGAAAATAATCTGATTCTTTACCAGTTTTTAAAATATCATTCTGCTAAACAATCCACAGAAGCTCAATTGTATTAGGAACCGGTGAAGTGAAGTTCTTCATAAAATGTTTTATTACCTTTAGTCTTTGCAGCATTTGCTGAGTTTAGATAATAAACCTGCACATAGGAGTTACTTAATTTTTCTCTGAGCAGTAATTTACATTTGTGAGCAGTAGCCTCAGTCATTTTCAAGGTGGCAAGAAATGAAATATTCCTACTACCTTTTTTTTACTTAACCTTAAAATGTTAGATGTGATTCCATTCTATAAGAACTCTCCTTTTTCATTCTAGTTATGAGTATTATTTTATGGAAAATAGTTCGAGTTTTACTGAGAATTATTATACTGGGTCAAAATTTCAAACTATGTTTAAAAGCGCACGCAACTCTGATAAGAATGCTGTTCCCTAAGGCCATAGCTAATGTAATGATCTGGTAGTGTTACACTGAACTCATAAGCTATACTGTAAACTTTGGCTTAAAAGTGTGTGTGGGCAAGGTAGAGGATGGATATCTATTTGAAAGTAGAAAAGAAAAAAAATGTGGTGGTTTATTTTTTTTTCTGTGCACTCTTCCCCAATATAAATTCTCAAGCCCTACAGGTAATATTTGCTAATTGCTTTTACTTCAATAGTCAGCCACAATAGAAATGTTATACTGCTCTGAAAATCTAGACTACTGCTTCCTTCCAAAGGAGAAAATGGGTTATTTCGTGTCTTATATCTTATTTTCTATATGCTTCTTTCCAAAACAAAAACTTGTGAACAAAGAGAAAAAAAACCACCACCATATTCTCAGGATGGTTTAAAGAGAGGAAGGCACGGAGTCCAATAATGTATCATACTGCAACACGGAGGAGGAGATGGGCTTCCTCCCGCTGGTATGGAGGAGGGAGGGCTCTTCGAGCTGCTGTGCACTCAGAAATGATTGTGGTCCCTGGACCAGCAATCAGTATCACTCAGAGGCTTGTTAGAAGTGTGGAGTTTTAGGCCCTACCTCGGGTCTACTGAATAAGTACCTGCTGTCTACCAAGACTCACAAATGATTCCTTTGTACATTAGTTTTGAAGAAACACTGATCTCTAGTGCTTCTGGGACATTACTACAAAAATCAGCTCCCTGGCAAAGTAACCTTGGGTAAGTTGTTATCCATTCTGTGCTGCAGATTTACTTGTAAAAGGAGAGTAATGAAAATACTTTTCTTTTTTATGAGAATCAAATACAACAATGTCTCTAAAGCACCTAGAAGTGCTTCACTCCGATGTAGCGGTTCTACTGAGTCATCCTCAGGCACTAATTCAAGTACCTATTTCTGGTGATAAGCAGTAACTGTGCAGTAGGTGATGGTGGTATCTGACTAATGAGAGAACTCTCTAATGAGGAATGTGAAGAAGGGAGAGGTGACAAGTACACAAATTATACGAGCTGCAAGATGAACTGTATGAGGAAAGTATAATACCACTGGATTACTGAGTTTGGCAAAGAGAAGATTAAGGGACCTCTTAAATTCAGTTTACATTTCCACTCAGAAATGAATGGTCTTACATAGCAGCATAAATATACATAGTTCAAGTAGACAAATATAGCAGTCAGAGGAGAGGGAGGTATCATATATATTGATATTGATAGTTCATGGAGGGTTTTAATTTAATGACGAGAACGAAACTCTTCTGCTCAAAGATAAGGAGCAGAATGAGATGACTTCTTTCTGAGAAGCTTTTAGCCTGTTCCTCATGGCTGGAGCCAGCAGGCCCCAGCTTGGTATGCTTAGCTCTGCTTCACAGCATTATACCCACAGCTTCACTTTCAGAGTCTAGAGAGCTTAGCGTGCGGACTGTTTTCAGTGGTCTGTGTTGTCAGGAACTTTCCAGTTCTGAAATTGGAAATTTTCAAGTGTTTAATCATTGTTACTGCATTTCACTTCATAAAGTAACTTCTGGTTGAGATAGAGGTATGATAACAGGCTTCTTTCCTCCTGCAATTCTAGGCTAGTTCCTGTAACTCCAAAAAGGCTGAATTGATTTAAAGCAGCCTTCCAAATGGAGAAAATACTTCTCCTTTGGGTCTAGCTGAAATATGGAACATTTAAACAAAAGATAAATTTTTAAGCAAGTTAGAAGCAAGAGAAAATGCATAGTTTTCTATAGAAATGTTTTTGCAACCTTGTCTGAAACATCTTCCATAAATGCTTGAAATTGTATATGCATAGAATACTATGTGTACAGGATACTATGAAGAAATCAAAATTCTGATCAGTCTGGCACATTGATAGCCTGCTTTTCAGGATATCTGCATATGAACTTTTAAATTAGTGTCCTTGCCTTTAAAGTTGGAGAAATAAACCTTAGGTCTTTATTGTGTAGTTGGTTTCCTGAAAAACCTCAGGGTCTGATGATCTGAACAAAAGACAATCTAAATTATCTCAGTTCCAAGTCTTGTGTCTCTGCAGGAAATGAGGTAGAGAGTATAATGCTTAGAAAATTCTTTAAAAAGCTAGTTAATTTCTCAAACTAGCTATTTTTCTGTGGCTCACATTTTTGTTGCTGTTGTTCAGACAGACTGAGCACAGCCCAGGGGAACCAGGGTGTGTGGCCTTTGACTCTTACTTCCTTTGGTAAGTACCCAGAACATTGAGTTGTCCCACTTGTTTCAGATTTTGTCTCCTCCCCAATGATTACTATCATCAGGAAATTGAAAAACACTGGCCTTACCCTGAATTTGCCATAAACTTCTCTTTTAATTAACATGAAAGTTTCAGACTTACATCAGTGGGTTGTACTCCAGCAGAGATCACAACTTAATAAAAAAGTGTCAACATTCATATGAAATTCTTGTCTGTCTCTGCTAATCAGTTCATCTTGAGATCAGCTTCTATTTTACCAGCGGTCCATGTTCAGTTGCATATATCATCATTGAGTACCAAACTCGATATGTTATTTGGACCTCCATGTTCATGTCAGAAACCATGTACACTTTTTTGAAGGAGGAGAAAAGGAAGTGAATGTGAGGAAAATGTGTCCTGGTTGGAAAGCATATTTGCTTTAGGTGGCAAATCTTGTTGAGATTGGAACAATTTAAAAACTTTGTTTTTGTTTCCTTTTTATTGAATTTATTAGGGCAAAATTGGTAAAACTTAGTAAAAATTAGAAATTGGTTAACAAAATGATGCAGGTTTCAGCTGCGCAATTCTGTACCTTGTATGTGTTCACCACCCCAAGTCAGGTCGTTATCCATCACCGTCTATACCCCTCTGCCCTCCTCCATGTCTGCCAACCCGCCTACCCCTGGCAGTCACCACACTGCGGTCCTTGTTACCCCCTCTGCCGTCCTCCACATCTGCGACCCGCCTACCCCTGGCAGTCACCACACTGCGGTCCTTGTTACCCCCTCTGCCCTCCTCCACGTCTGCCGACCCGCCTACCCCTGGCAGTCACCACACTGCAGTCCTTGTTACCCCCTCTGCCGTCCTCCACATCTGCGACCCGCCTACCCCTGGCAGTCACCACACTGCAGTCCTTGTTACCCCCTCTGCTCTCCTCCACGTCTGCCAACCTGTCTACCCCTGGCAGTCACCACACTGCGGTCCTTGTCCAGGAGTTTCTTTCTCTTTTTTTCTTTTTGTCTTGATCCTTCCACTCCCCCACCCTGCCCCGCCCCCAACAGCTATCAGCATGCTCTCTGTTTATGAGTCTGTCTCTAATTTGCATGTTAGTTCATTTTGTTCACTAGATTTCACATATGAGTGAAATTATATGGTACTTTTCTTTCTCTAACTGACTTATTTCACTTAGCGTAATACTCTCTAGGTCCACCCATGCTGTTGCAAAGGATAAGATTTTCTTCTTTTTTATAGTGGAGTAGTATTCCATTGTATAAATGTACCACAACTTTTTATCCACTCAGCTACTGATGGACACTTGGGCTGCTTCTAAATGTAGGCTATTGTAAATACAGGCAGTCCCTGGGTTATGAAGGAGAGAAGTTCTGTAGGTTTGTACTTAAGCTGAATTTGTTGGATCAGGTATATTTACCTATTAACCTTTTTAGTAGTATGAATGTTCATGTACATCCTTGTGCCTCCTGACCATCCAGAGTATGATTGTACAAAAACTTTTATTTAAAAAATGTGTAAGGCAACATTAAAAAAAGGAAAATGTATGTTCTTCTTGTATCCATAAATTGGTTATCAAACAGACATGATTTTAAGTTAATAAAACTGTAACTAGAACTAATTTCATATTTTGGAAAAAAAAACACTCGGGGGGGGGTTTGGCAAGCATGAAAAACTCACTACTGGAAGGGTTAAATAAAACTTAGGCAGATGTTTTTCTTAATACAGTATTTGTTTTTACCTTTCTGTGCATATAAATACTTAAACATCCTCAAACCTACAGACCCTATCTCGTTTGTAACCCTGGACTGCCTGTACCTCAAAAAATTAAGTGGAACTGCCTATGACATAGTGATTCCACTTCTGGGAATTTATCAGAGAAACCCAAAACACTAATTCAAAGGAATATCACCCCTATGTTCATTCCGATTTAAAAATTTTAATGAGTTAGTATTTTTAGCCATCCTCTTGGCTAGTATAAAGACCACATGCTGTGTCTATGCTTTGTTTCAGTTCTAAACTCAAAGCTAACATGACATTTAATAGGCCCTCCTTTACCTTTATTCCTTTATTCATTCTGCTAACATTTTTGACGTGCCTGCTGGGTACTAGAGAGATACCAAGATTAATATACTGTGATTTCTGGAAACACACAGGCCTGTTCAGGTGATAGTAATATAACCAAATGATTTCAGCTATGTGCCGTTTACAGTAATAAAGATGTTTATGTCTACCTATGAGGTCAGTGAACGCTTGGAGGAAAAGACATAAAAGAAAGTTTGAAAGAATAAATAGGAATTTTGTAGCATTGGATGGAGACAAAATATTCTAAGAGGAATACACATCATATGCTGTCTTTATATATTGTGTAGTTTGTAGGTGTTCAGAGTAAAGGGAGTATGTGCTATAGTGAATATCTTGGATTCTGTATTTCCTGGGAGTCTGTGACTAATGGATTGCATTAGAGTTGCAGGCGCATAGTGAGCTGTTTTTATCTCAAGATGACCCTGAATAAAACATTGCTTTCTGTCCACAGGCTTCTTTCTTTGATGTGAAAATAGCATAACTTTCATCTACCAAAACAGTGAGGGTAATGTCACCCTTGTTTTTGGCAAGGTTCACCAATAACCTCCTCAACTTCAGTCTTTAACTGGTGTGGCCTCTGCAGCGTTGGACACGTTGACTACATCTTTTTATTGATTCCCTTTCCTTTGCCTGCCCTTTATGCGTTGGCTGTTATATTGGCCCTCTTCTCTCAGTTTGAACATTCCCACAAGAGGTTTTCTGTGGTTCCTGTCATTTAAGTACTCTTAGGAGGTGCTAGCGTGGCACTACCTAGTGTTCTCGCCATTGCCTTCATCATATGTTAGTATAAGTCTGTGCTTCATTACCTGTCCTCATTGCTGGCTGGTAAGCTCACTGCAGGAGGCAGTGTTGGCCTTGATAGTCATGGTACAATAGTTCTAGCACCTAGCACAGTCTCAGATGTGAATGTACTCAGTAAATGTATCAATTTAATAAATAAATATTTATTGAACACCTATTAAATAGGCTAAGGAATTTAGTAGTAAACAAAACACACAAATATTTCTGTCCTGTGAACTTATTGTTGGATGAATGAAAGACTGAACAAATGAATGAATGAACAAATACACTGTCCCTGGACATTGTTACACCCCACGTCTTCAGCCACCACATATAAAGTGACTAACTTCCAAATGTCTGTTTTTGCTGAGACCTCCTTTCTGAATTCCAGCCCCAGGGGTTCATCTCGACTAAATGGTTCCTAGGCATCTCCGACTCTGTCTAAAACTGCACCTCCTTCCCCCAGGCCTCTTACTTCATCTGCGTTCTCTGTCTTGGTAAAGGGATCTGTTCGCTTGGTCATACATCTTGTCACCCAACTCGTAAGTTTACAGTGCCTTGAATTTCCCTGTAGAACCCTTCCCCCCAACTCCTACCACTGTTACTTCAGTTGAGGCCTCTCTCATCTCTTGATCTCTTGGTTAGACTGTTGTAGCAAGTTTCTGGTTGCTTTGATTCTAGTCTTAAGCCCTACAAACTGTCCTTCACATTCCTATGAAAGGTGCTTTTATCAAATGCAACTGAGCTGTAGGACATCAGTGAGTTATATAGAAATAAAATGCAAATATCTTAGTGTAACATTCAAGATCTGACCCATGTTTATCTTTGCAGCCTCTTTACTTATTCTCCGTATTCATGACCAGTGAACCATCCTTTCTATACTACTTCTATTTCCCTTAATGTGCTTGTTTGCCTCATTTCTCTGTGCCTTTGCTCCTGATGCCGAGGGTAGTCCCACCTCCCTACCCACTTTACCTACATGGTTCTTTTCCAAAATTCAGTTCTGGGGTTACAGCGTCTCCGGAGCCTTTCCTGACCTCCCCCCAGTGTGGTCAAAGTGACCTCTCACCTCCAGCTGAATTTCCACTGTGCCCTATGTTTAAGTGTCTCCCCTAGAATATGTTATCTTCATTTGTTTAACTCTCTCTAAGCCTCTTGATTTTTTATCCCCAGCTTTATTGAGTATTTTTGACATACAACTTTGTATAAGTATAAGGTGTAAAGTGTGATTACTACTAACACAATAGCTTTAACACCTCCATTATCTCACATAGTTGTGTGTGTGTGTATCTATTACTTATCTTACTCATCTTAAAACTGGAAGACCTTCCTTCATTTGGCACCTTATTAGATTATTATTACTGAGGACCAGACCCGAGTATTCCAGACATTCAAGGCAAAGGCGGGGCGGCTGATGGGGTGATCTCTGCTGCACCAGAGGCGTTCTTCCAGCATAAGACCATCCTTGTCCACTCTGGCAGCCTACTAGTCGTATGTCCTCTCCTCTGGTCGTTCTTCCGCCACCTCTGATTTTTCTCTCACAGAGCTTTTATTCTTTCATCTCACTATTTATTCTGCTCTAATCTTTCATTTTATTTTTCTATATACAGTAGTCCGCCCTTATTCATTGGGATATGTTCTGAGACTCCAGCAGATGCTAAAACCAGATAATACTGAACCCAAATATACTATGGTTTCTTTATACATACATACCTATAATAAAGCTTAATTTATAAATTAGGCACAGTAAGAGATATAGAATACTAATAATAAAATAGCATAATGACAATATACTGTAATGAGTTATATAAATGTGGTCTCAATTGTATTATACTCACAATTTTTTGCAAATCTTTTTTTATTAAATTTATTGGGGTGACATTGGTTAATAAAATTATATAGGTCTCAAATGTACGATTGTATAATACATCATCTGTATATTGCATTGTATATTCTCCACCCAGAAGTTAATCTTCTATTGCCATATTTGACCCCCCTTTCTCTCTGGTAACCACCATAATGTCTGTGTCTATGAGTTTTTGCTTATCTTGTTATTTGTTGCTTTCAGTTTTATATCCCACATATGATTGAAATCGTGGTTTTTTGCTTTTTCTGTCTTATTCTGCTTAGCATGATACTCTCAAGGTCCATCCATATTGTTGCAAATGGCAATATTTCATCTTTTCTTATGACTGATATTCCATTGTATATATGCACCACATCTTCATTATCCAGTCATCTATTAAAGGACATTTCTGTTGTTTCCATATCTTCTTAAGGACCCTAGGATTTTCAGAATGGTTAGAGAGCATTGGCTTCAAGTTAAAGTCACCAGCTACATTAGTCCCTAAAAAAAGATTCAGACTGTCCTTTGAAGTTTTGACATCGGGCATTGACTTCTCTCTAGCTATGATACTCCAAAACAGCGTCTTCTTCCAATATAAGTCTGTCTTGTCTACATTAAAAATACTGTATGTTGTTAGGTATAGCCACTTTCATTAATTATCTTAGCTAGGTCTTCTGGATAATTTGCTACAGCTTCTACATCAGCATTTACTGCTCCCCTGTGTACTTTTATGTTCAGGAGACCCTTTTTTCCTTAAACCTCATGAACCAACCTCTGCTAGCTTCAATTTTTTCCTTCTTTTTTTTTTTTTTTTGTGTGTGTGTGTGACAGAGACAGACAGAGAGACAGAGAAAGGGACACATAGGGACAGACAGGAAGGGAGAGAGATGAGAAGCATCAACTCTTCGTTGCGGCACCTTAGTTGTTAATTGATTGCTTTCTCATATCTGCCTTGGGCAGGGGACTACAGCGGACCAAGTGACCCCTTGCTCAAGCCAGTGACCTTGGGTTCAAGCTGGTGAGCTTTGCTCAAACCAGATGAGCCCGCGCTCAAGCTGGCGACCTCGGGGCTTCAAATCTGGGTCCTCTGTGTCCGGGTCCAACGCTCTATCCACTGCGCCACTGCTTGGTCAGGCTTCAATTTTTTTCTTGTGCACCTTCTTCATAGGGCCCTGCTGTGGGTTAGGCTTTGGCTTAAGTGAATGTTGTTGCTGACTTAGTCATCTCTCCATACCACTAATACTCCCCCCATATTAGCAGTAAGGCTGTTGCACTTTATCACTCATGTGTTCACTGTAGTAGCACTTTTTTTTTTTTTTCCTGAAGTTGGAAACGGGGAGGCAGACAGACTCCCGCATGCGCCTGACTGGGATCCACCCAGCATACCCACCAGGGGGTGATGCTTTGCCCATCTGGGGTGTTGCTCGGCCGGAACCAGAGCCATTCTAGCGCCTGAGGCAGAGGCCACAGAGCCATCCCCAGCACCCGGGCCAACTTTGCTCCAATGGAGCCTTGGCTGCGGGAGGGGAAGAGAGAGACAGAGAGGAAGGAGAGGGGGAGGGGTGGAGAAGCAGATGGGCGCTTCTCCTGTGTGCCCTGGCCAGGAATCGAACCCAGGACTCCTGCATGCCAGGCCGACGCTCTACCACTGAGCCAACCGGCCAGGCCTGTATTAGCACTTTTTTTTTTTTATAAATAAATTTTTATTTTATTTTATTTTTTTAATTTATTCATTTTAGAGAGGAGAGGGAGAGACAGAGAGAGAGAGAGAGGAGAGATAGAGAAAGAGAAGGGGGGAGGAGCTAGAAGCATCAACTCCCATATGTGCCTTGACCAGGCAAGCCTAGGGTTTCGAACCGGTGACCTCAGCATTTCCAGGTCGACGCTTTATCCACTGTGCCACCAAAGGTCAGGCCATAAATTTTTATTTTAATGGGATGATATCAATAAATCAGGGTACATATATTCAAAGAAAACATTTCCAGGTTATCTTGTCATTTAGTTCTGTTGCATACCCATCACCCAAAGAGAGATCGTCCTCCGTCACCCTCTATCCAGTTTTCTTTGTACCCCTCCCCCTCCCCCTCTCCCTCCTCCCCTCCCCCCATCCCCCATAACCACCACACTCCTGTCCATGTCTCTTAGTCTCATTTTTATGTCCCACCAATGTATGGAATCCTGCAGTTCTTGTTTTTTTCTGATTCACTTATTTCACTCCGCATAATGTTATCAAGATTCCACCATTCTGCTGTAAGTGATCCGATGTCATCATTTCTTCTAGCTGAATAGTATGCCATGGTGTATATGTGCCCCATCTTCTTTATCCAGTCTTCTATTTTTTTTTTACAGTGATTACAAGCCTTTAAGCAAACTCTTGGCCAATTCAGCAAGAATCCATAAAAGAGTAGTGTCCTTAACATGTTCACCAAGTCCAAGTTGGCCCCATCACCATGCCAAATCCCTGAAAAATGCAACCCAACCACAGTTCAGTCTGTTAGGAGCTGTCACAGGGAGCAGGAGTCCAGGAAAAGTCCCCATCCAGGAAAAGTCCTCATGGCACTGGAATTGTTGTCACCATTCTATACTTTGCAGCTCATGTCCAAGTCCCAATGACCGCTGCTTCTAGCTGGTAATGATTCAGGTAGACTGGAAAAGCCATTTGCAGCATGCGTGGATATGGAGCTTCTGTTCTCCTCTGCCTGGAGAGATGAGACCAGGTTGCTTTTCCCTGGAGCTCTGCGACTGTGGCATGGTAAAGAGAACCTTGGGATACACTAAGCTGGGTGGCAAAGGTAGATTCATAATAGAAGTTGGCAAAAGGGGGAAAGAGAGCTCTAAATATAGTAGCACTTTTAATTGTCTTCAAGAACTTCTTTACATTTACAACTTGACTGATGCAAGATGCCTAGCTTTCGGTCTATCTCAACTTTGGACGTGCCTTTCTTACTAAGCTTAGTCATTTCCAACTTTGATATAAAGAGAGAGATGTACGAGTCTTCCTTTACTTGAACACTTAGAGGCTGTTGTAAGTTATTAATTGGCCTAATTTTAATATTACTTTCTCTCAGAGAATAAGGAAACCCAAGCAGAGAGATAGAGGCAGGATAACCAACCGTCAGTGGAGCACTCAGACACGCACATTTATCAAGTGAATTTGCATTCATATATGGGCATGGTTCCTCTTACCCCCCCCAAATTACAATAGTAACATCAAAGATCTCCAATCACAGATCACTGTAACAAATATAATAATTAAAAAGTTTAAAAACTTGTGAAAATTTCTAAAATATGACACAGAGACACAAAGTGATTAAATGCTGTTGGAAAAAAATGGCGCTCATCGCCTGGCTCGACACAGGGTTGCCCCAGACCTTCAGTTTGTGAAACGCACAGTAATGTAGGGCTCAGTAAAATGAGTGCGCCTGTAATTTGTCTCCAAGTGCTGACATCTAACTCGTAAGCTGAATAATGGTGCTAGATTCTTTGAGAATACAATTCCTATCCTGTGCCCAGGCTTATATATTCACCTACTATGAACATCACTGCCTATGATAACAGCTAGAATAAAAAAACAACTTGTTATATACATCATAGCTGGCAAAGACCACAAATCATTCCTGTCTTTTGGAGCTTTCTGACAAAAAGCACAGAAATGTAAAACTAGCCTGATCTGATATGTTTGACTTTTAAAAATATTAGCTTATTTAGACACTGTTCATTCTGTTGTTATTGTTTTTAAGATCCTGAGTATTCAACAAACTCATCTAATTAATGTATTCTTTGAGCTTAGTAACCTCTCCTTTCATTATGAACTAGTCTCTCTTCTACAAGCCATCTCTGATTCCTTTTTTTATTAAAGATTAATAATGAGAATAACAAAGCAAAGGGTTATTTATGTAGTCATGATTGGCAAAGGTTATTAGAACAGGAATCTGCCCAGAAGCAATGATTAGGTTATGAAAATGTTACAGAATACTGAAACCAATCACCATTTTTGACATTTAAGAAATACGGTTTCCACTTGAATCATGATGACCTGTTGTAAAAGTGTTTATACAGAATAATCTCATTGGACAGTAATTTTAATACCAATAGCATACATAATAATTAAGTGTAAGGGGGAGATTCAGAAATGAACTGAGAGAAAAATGGGCCAGGGGAGGAAATTACCACAATGAAAAACTGAGGAACAGAACTCTCTCTTGGATAGAACTGTTAGTCTCTCGGATACCTGATCTATACAGTGAGGTGACCTTTCCCATTTATTATCTTCATCTTGAGTACTTTGCAAGTTTGAATAGCTGTTGGAGAGGGTACCTCAAGTTAGGTTAGGTTGCTGTGCTCTTCATACTAGTCTGTAAAAAGTATAAGGAGGTATATGGACAGAAAATGTCCTCATGGTGGTTTTATTCAAGAAACACTGACTTAGCAACATTGTGTAAAACCAAACAAATTAGACAAAAATCTAACTATATCCCTTTTTTGTTAAATATAGTCAGAGGTTTGTAAATTAGGCAGTAATTTTGCCAGAACAATACCATCACTTCTACACTGAATTTTTTTGTTTTTGTTTTAACAGCTTTATTGAGGTATAAGTCACATATAATAAAATTTACCCTTTTGAATTCTGTCTATGACTCAGTGGTTTTGAGTGTATCCCTAAAGCTGTGCAAAGACAACATCTAATTCCAGAGCACATTTGTTACCTTCCCCATAAAACTCATAGCCATTAGCAGTTGCTTTCTATTTTCCTCCCTCAGACTCTCATAACCACTATGCACTTTCTGTCTGTATGGATTTGCCTATCCTGGACATTTCTTTTTCTTCACTTCAGCTTTTCTCATATAATAGCTTCTTTAAAAACTTGGAGAAGAGAATAGAAAGTGGATATGGATGACTGTAACTCTTATATGTAATCTGGTACGCTTAGAACTGAGTATTCTTTCCCCTGGCTCATTGGAAGAGATATTTAAAACAGAAAGAACAGCAACAGCTTCATATAATGAAGTCATATAACATATAGTATTTTGTGTCTTGCTTCTTGAGCATAATATATTGAAGATTCATTCATACAGTAGCATGTAGCAATACTTGGTTTCTTTTTATGGCTGAATAATATTTCATTGCATAGATATACCACATTTTGTTTATCCATTTATCACTTGGTGGACATTTAGGTGTTTTCACATTTTTACTATTATAAATAATGCTGCTCTGAATATGCATGTTTTTACGTGGAGTATTTACATAAAAATACAAGGTTTTACGTGGCATATATTTTCACTTCTCTTGGATATATACCTAGAAGTGGAATTGCTTGGTCATATGGTAACTCCCTGTCTAACTTTTTGAGGCACTGCTCAATTATTTTCTAAAGCAGCAACACCTTTTACTTTCCCATCAGCTATGTGGGAGGATTCTCATGTTTCCATATTCCTGTCAATATGTATTATTGTCAGTCTTTTAGATTATAGATATCCTAATAGGTATAAAGTGGTATCTCACTGTGGTTTTTTATTTGCATTTCCCTAATTGCTAATAATATCAGGCATCTTTTCTTGTGCTGTTGGCCACTTGCTTATGTTCTTTTGGGAAATGCCTATTCAAGTCCTTTACCCATTTTTAATTAGGTAATAGTTTTTATTGTTGACGCATGGAAGGTCTTTTTATATTCTGGATATCAGACCCTTACATACAGAGTGGGGCAAAAGTAAGATTATTGTTGTTTGTGTAGAAAATAATATAATGAATAGTAATACAAGAATAAACTCTATGTTTCAATACTCACAACTATAAAACCTGTATATGATTTGCAAATATTTTCTCTCATGCTATAGGTTGTCTTTTCAATTTCTTAAAAGCACACTTTAATTGTGAAGTCCAATATGTTTATTTATTCTTTGGTTGCTGTATTTTAAGTGACCATTGCTTAATCCATAATCACAAATATTTACTTTTATAATTTTTATAGTTTTAGCTCTTATCTTTAGGTCAGTAATTCATTTTCAGTTAGTTTTATATATGGTGTGAGGTAGGAGTCCAACCTCATTCTTTTGCATGTGTTTGCATTTGTTTTTATTTATTCAAATTTAAATGTTTAGAGATAAATGTCTCTTCAAATGAGATGCCCATTGCTAGTCTGTGTTATTATTTCATTGGGGGAGTATATATTATTGTGTTCATCTGAAGATTACACTTACCTGCATTCTCTCCAAATATGGCTGCATTTCTATCTCTATATTGCTTATTGGAACATGCAAAGCAACACTCATTGATATATCAATAATTTGAATAAATATATTAGTTTTTTCCTTAATTTGCAATCTTACCTCTTCAGCTACAGTATAGAGAATGCCAAGAACTTCTAAGCCTCTATCAGAAATATCTATCAGAACAGCAGGAGAAGCTCACCACATCTCTCTCAGAACTTGGTGCTGCCAGAATTCAGGAACAACAGGTAAGCATCTTTATTCTCACCTTTTCTTGTCTTGAATGGATCAGCAAGATATCAGAAGAGTTATCTGCCTCTTTAATGTCTCACAGTACATACAGAGTGGGGCAAAAGTAGGTTTAGAGTTGTTCATATGAAAAATAATGTAATAATCAATAACACAAAAATAACTTCGTGTACTCACAACTGTAAGCCTACTTTTGCCCCATCCTGTCATATTGTACTGAAATAAGGAAATACAGCACATGATTGAGCTAGTGTCTTTTACTTCCCTCTTTCCCTTTACTCTCCTATTTCTTGGGGCTCAGAGGGAAGGAATGATTTCTTGAAGCAGGCTGGGGATCAGTGTGGAAGCTCCTGGTTGTATCAAAGCACAGCAGGAATAGTAAAGAAAACTCAAGGCTCTGGTGCTTAATGACGATGAGGTGGGCTCTTTGTCACTCATTCTCCTATGGAAAACACTAATCAGTCTTTCCTAACTCATCCTTGCATTTTTATAATAAAAGTGACTTGGAAACTTACAAAAGCTTGAATTGGATAAATTTAAAGTATTTTGCATGATTTTATGTTTGTATATATATGCATTAATCACATAAATATATATGAGTGTTTGGAGATAAATATTTACATTTGTGTCATCAAATAGTGTATATTGTATAATTAAACAAATGTTCAGAACCTTGCCAGTTTGTGATGGGAGACAAGCTTTAAAGACTACTTCTCTCGGCCCTGGCCGGTTGGCTCAGCGGTAGAGCGTCGGCCTGGCGTGCAGGGGACCCAGGTTCGATTCCGGCCAGGGCACACAGGAGAAGCGCCCATCTGCTTCTCCACCCCTCCCCCTCTCCTCCTCTCTGTCTCTCTCTTCCCCTCCCGCAGCGAGGTTCCATTGGAGCAAAGATGGCCCGGGCACTGGGGATGGCTCCTTGGCCTCTGCCCCAGGCGCTAGAGTGGCTCTGGTCACAACAGAGCGACGCCCTGGAGGGGCAGAGCATCGCCCTTGGTGGGCGTGCCGGGTGGATCCCAGTCTGGCGCATGCGGGAGTCTGTCTGACTGTCTCTCCCCATTTCCATCTTCAGAAAAAAATACAAAAAAAAAAAAAAAGACTACTTCTCTCTAGCAAGTAATACTTGATTGCATTGTTATATGCATGAGTTTAAATCTTCAAATGGATGAAGCTAAGCCTTATATAATATATTAGTATATATTATATATTAATATATATTAATGTCTTATGTGTTATATAATATATATTTACAACATAAATATATTATTATATGTATATTAAAATATAGTATGCATTATATGTGTTATATATAGTAGAGTCAGAGTTATTCATATTAAGTATTAAAGCATGGATAATATACTCAGATATTATCCTCCCCCTTGAATAATATCAGGTCCTGAATGTTTTTTGCAACCCTTCTAAAACACAACATTGCTAATCAACCTACAGACATTTCTCTCGAATGAGTTAAGAGTTTTGGCCAAGAGTGACCTGTGGTGGTGCAGTGGATAAAGTGTTGACCGGGAACACTGAGGTTGCTGGTTCAAACCCCTGGGCTTGCCTGGTGAAGGCACATACAGGAAGCAACTATTATGAGTAGATGCTTCCCACTTCTCCCCCCTCTTTCTCTTTCTCTCTCTCTCTCTCTCTCTCCCCCCCCCTCCCTCTCCATAAAACAAAATCTAAAATCTAAAAAAAAAAGTTTTGGCCAAAACTCTAGTTTTGATCTTAAAGTTTGGACATATAGGAAAGTTATTTTTTTTTTCTTAAAGAAATGATTTTGCTAGTGTGGTAAAACTTATATTTTAAAATATGGTTTTTTTCTGAATTCACATTTATAAAAAGTGACCAAAGTATGAATGGTCTGTTCGTATTCTGATTTGAAATATTTTCTTTTGTTCTGTTTTCTGAAAACCTAGGTTATAAAATGATGCAGAAGAAAGTGACAGTTAATCTTGATTGTTTATATGGATTTTTCCTGCCACTTTGAAAACAGCAGGCAGTTTTTAAGGTGGTCCTTCTCTATTGCTTTCTTGGGTGCGCTAGAGAAAACTATTGTGTGAAGATCAGATTTTTAACCTTTGTTTTTTGCGTTTTCACTTCCCACTTGAGCATGGCAGGTGTGTTAGTGGGCACAAAAGTGAAGGGCAGCCTTATCAAGGGTATTATCAAGGGTATGTGAAGGGAGGCGGAGGGCCTTTCAGTGGCTAGTATAGAGCTTTATGACCTTAAGGATATAGACAGAGAGTCAAGAAATTGTCACTAGGGGGCTCTAAAGACATCTGGATAAGAAGGCCTAACCTTTTTTTTCTATTTACCTATGAATTTAGGGGAAAAGCAAACTTTCTCAGTATTAGTATTTAAGCTACTGAATTCTGGAGCTTTCCCTAGAGACCAGTCATAATTAACACCGCCTTCCTTAACCTTAACTTTGAGGGACAAACCTTAAAAAAAAAAATCACATACTAGAATGAATGAAAATGTTGGCTGAGTATATGGAGACAATAGTATACCCTCAGAAAGAAACACTTTTATATCTTCATTTTAACTTAATTATAAGAAAAAATTAAAACCATATTTTCAAGAAGTACCTGGTAGTCAAGTTTTAGATTATGTCTTATCCATAGTACAATGAAATTGAAAGTTAAAGGCCAGTTGAACCTAAAGAGGAAAAAATAGTTTCATTTTGAATACCAAGTAGAAATTATCACCTTGTTTCCTCTGCTGTCTTGGTTATTTCTTTGTGCCAAGCTTCTCCTTTCCTATGAGAACTGGGTAAATTTGGCCAAGACGAATTTCTGTTAGAAAGGGTGAGATTGTGAGGACTCAGCCTAAATGAGGACATAATTGAGTTAAATGTCTTCTCTGTGTGCTTACAAGTGGACTGTGCTCCTCTCTGTGATAGCACCTTTTTTGTTCTTTTGTAATGAATGTTTACTTATCCACCTCCTCGCCAAGCTCTTTAGAAAACAGGCTTCCTGATGTATTTGGTCTTTGTACATTCAGAGCCTAACATTTGGCTTAATAAATACATTTAAAAATTTTTTGTAATAAGTATTTATATGGTATATACCATGTGCCAGGTACTCTAAGCTCTTAACATATATTAAGTCATTTAGTTCTCACAGTAACCCACTGAGGTTATTGTCCCTGTTTACAGAGGAGGAGCCCCAGATGGAGAGAAGGATTAGCTTGCCCAGGTCTTACAGCAGCAGATCTGGCTCCGGAGTTTCTGGAAGAAAGAAAAACAGGAAAAACTTGAGATAGCTAAAAAAATGTTTGCTTTAGATGCCCCTGCTTCTGTGACTAAACTCGTCAGCTAACATACAGGTTTTTGAGCACCAGAGCACAAATACAGTAGACGTAGTGGGAAACTATTTGCTTTTCTTACGAGTAGCCACAATGTCAGGTAAACATAAAATGTTATTTGCTCTCAAAATAAGTTTTTTAAAAAAATACTTAACTCCAGATGTTGTAATGGCGATGGTGGCAGTTCATTCTTTGTGAGGCATTCATTTGACTTTGAGAGACTTGTTCTGTTTCTTCTTTGCATTGGTTGCCATCTGGCTCAAATTGCATATGATTGCTTTTGCTTATAGTTTTATTAAATGCATAGTTCTTCCGAAGAATGCCCTGGCTTATGATTTTCTTTTTCAATTTCTGCCATTTCCTTGAAAAGAAATCGCTCTGTTTACAAGGTGAAATTTTTCCTTGTTTTCCCCCATTCTCTTTCTTGCTTTGCTTCAAAGATAAATGCATTTTACATTCATTTTGGAATTCATTACAACTTTTTCATGGTGGATTCTGTAGAGGTTTTTTACTTGTTCTGTTTAGTTTGAGATATTTCACTGTTTAGACTGTGTCTGTTACTTCATTTCCTTATCTTAAGAAACAGTACTTAGTCTTGGTCTTGGACATGGGAGTGTACTAGTTTTGCCCAGTGTACATTTTAGAATATAGCTTTTCTTATAATAATTGAGTTTTATTTTTTGTATGTGAACCTGAACTTAAACAATATCACTTCAAACTATGATGCTTATAATTTCTGTTTTGTCTTATCGAATGGCTGTGCCATTTTAGAAATGTTACGTTGTTTCCTCCATCCTCCTTATATTAATAGAAAGCCTAGGCAGCATTTGAGGAGCTTCTCCCACTATATTTCTAAGATGCTGGTATTCAAACCTAACTTACTATTTTTCATAATTCTTTATCTTTTTAGTAAGTAAATGTACAAAGGTAGATTTGGGTTCTTGAGATTTCTCCCTTTTCTGTATAATGGGTAAAATCACTATCAATTTTTAGCTAAGTGCAATGAATATTAATGAATCTCTGGTGTTCTGATCTAGCCATTCCATTCCCTTTTACAAGTATTATTTCTCTCTGGTCCCTTGCTAAACTTTTTTTGTTACTGCTCATGATTTCCTCTTTTATAGTATATATTAATAGCAAAGCAAGATACTGAAACTTAAAAACATTTTAAGTAGTTAAATTTTTAAATACCATTGTATTATAGCATCAAAATAGATAAAATACTTAGGGATAAAAGTGATCTGTACTCTGACAACTGCTGTGCAAAAGAATTTAAACACATACATGGAAAGATGTACCGTGTTTATGGGTCATAAAACCAATTCTGTTCACGTCAGTTCTTTCAAAATTGATCCTTCAATTCAACACAATACCAGCTGAAATTACAGTAGACTCTTTTTTAAGAAATTGACAGCTAATTCTGAATTTTATCTTAAAATGCTAAGGATCAAACAAAACATTTTAAAACTACCAGTAATTTAAACTGTGGTGATATAAAGATAAATAGGCCAATAGAACAGAATACAGCATCCAAAATTAGAGCTACTTATGTATAATCAGTTGTACCTAAACTTAACTGTAAAGCTTAAAGCTATAAAAGTTCTAGAAGAAAAAGTTTTTAGAATCAATACCACCAGCATTGATTCATTAAAGGAAAATTATCAAAATTAAGAACTAGTCTGCTGAAGACAGTGCTGAGAGAATGAAACTTTAAATCCCTGGCTCTGGGAAAATGTGTATAAATCACATATTTGATAAGTTTATATCCAAAATTATATGAAGAACTTTTAGAACTCAAGAAAAAAACTAGCCCCTTAGTACTTTTAGATTTTTGTTGTTGAGTTTCAAAGACTTTGCAGTGGAGAGTAACAGTATTTACCCTGTGTATACCCTCAGTACTATTTGAAATTTTACTACTTAGGTATATGAGGTAATAATATTCTGTCTGGTTTCTATAGGTCTTACCACTTACACTTTGGAGTTTCACGTTGAGACTTCTTAATATGAACTTACAGCTGTTAATAACTGTCCGAGTCCTTACTCACAGAACTATTGACTCGCTTTTCTTAGACTGCCACACTTGCTTTCAAAGTGTTCATGAAATATCATGATTTCACCCATGCCCAGTGGCAGTAAAGATTCAAATCCGATCTTGTGATCTCAAAGTCAGTACTCTTTCTATAATTAGATTCTTACTCGAAAATGAGTTTGGGGCTCTAATTTTGCTCTTCCAATGTGCTAAGGTACCAAAGAATAGAAAAATTAATATTAATATTTTAGGAAAAAGAGTTAGGTTTCTTGCCCCCTCCTTTCTGTAAGGATTGAGGGGAGAGGAATGTGGGAGTTTCCTGGCTTGCAGAGACATACTGTGTTGGAAACCCCCTTTTACTAGGAAGCTTAAAGGGCATTTTATAATTTGGGCTAAGCATACAGGAAGATTTTGTAAATATGACTTTTTATATTTGTGTGAGATTTACACCAGGTCAGGATGGCCGATAGCATTGCATTATAAATGAAAAGAAGGACCCGACTTGAGTTTCCTCTCTTCCCCCACACCTAGGGAAGAAGGTAAATAGCTAGCCAGGTGCAGGGGTGGGGGATTTGACAGGCCCTTTCCTCTCCCCTCTTTCTTTCTTTAATGGGCCATTCACAAACACTTATCCCCTGATACCATGTAAGCTTCCCCTCCCATCCTGAAAATGTATGATTAATGTACGTATATACCTCTAAACAAAGGGATGGCAGATGGACACTAAAAGATTTGGGAATGTCTTTTAATATCTAAAACAACATTTTTCACTATTGTGTTACCTTATAAGTTTTAATATGTAGGAATATTTTTTATAAATCCTATAGACGGATGTTATAACTTGTTAATGATTGTGTCATCTTCCCCTCCTCCTCTTTTTCCCCCCGCCAACCTGTGTGTGTGATCAAGTGTATATAACCTGCCTCGGGGCTATATTCAGGACTGCACAATTTGGGTCAGTTATACCCTGTGTTTGTCATATGCAGCTGACTTATTAATAAATCTTTTAATAAAACTCCTTAGAAATTCATTTGGACTTGGTGGCTCTACATAAACCTGGTGGAACAGTACTTTGCAACACCAATAATTCAGCTGTGTGCACTTAGAGAAGTCGTTTAATTTTTCTGATCTTCCATTTTTTTGACATAGAAAATGAGACCATAGAGGGAAAGAGAAGAATAATGTAAAAGGTCCTTTCTATTCTAACTTTGCCTTATTTTCTTACTCAATTTTCCTTCACTTTTCCTCTTGCTCAGTCTTTTCCCCCTTCTACATTTTTGTCTTTTTATCCCCAGTGAACTCTCCATATATCAGAAGGTCGATTATGTGTAAGTTCAATATCTCAGAAACTCTCTCTGAGGATTTCTCAGTAGGTTCCCTTGCTGGTTGGAGCCCTGTTGTCTTGTTTCTCCACCAGCAGGGTTACACTCAGATTCTACCTTTGCTCTCTATAAAGCACACCATACATTGAAACTAAAATTAATTTTTGTGACTGTCATCTCAACATGCTCAGTCAGAAAACTTGATTCTAAATTTTTACATACAGAAGCACTTGTCTTATTCTTTTGGACTCTGAGATTTCTCCTTTTCAAGAGGAGTTATTGAGTGACAAGTCTGCCCTTTTCTGCAGCTCTAAATTAACTATAGAAAAACAAACAAACACACATATCTTTAGAACCCTTAAGCACTGATTGAATTAGATAGTGGAGGTGAGGTTGCATGGCAACACTGCACAGTTTTGAGTGCTGATCAAGGAGACAGTATTGTGAAGTTGCTTTATTATAGCAGTAGCCATAACTGTACCCTTGTATTGAACTATAGTTCCGGTTCTATCCATGGTCAGCTAGTGCTGCCACTTTTGTCATTCTTTCTTATTTATTTTAGCCCCATGTTGTTGTCCATCATGATTTCTCAGGAATTTTCTTCCACAGAAGCTTAACTCAATAACCATATGTTTTTCCTTAAAGAGAAAGTAAATTTCTAAAGAGGAAGTAGGACATACTCATTTGTGGCTAACAGGTTTAGCTGGAAAGCCTGTGGCTGATTTTGTTCTGGGTCCTTTTCTTTCATAGGTCTGGTGTCCCTATGGGAACACCTCCACATCACCCAGCCTCCTGTGTTTCCTTCCTCCTCTCTTCCCCCTTCCCCTGCCTCCTTCCCCACTGTTTTTGTCATCAGCCATCAGGTCTAATATCAATATTTCCAGCCAATTGGTATTCTGTTAACCCAGTCATTGTTTTATATTTGAATAATGTCACCAAACATAGGAACTATTTTATTTAATAAGAACTTACTTAAATAAATTAAATAATTAAGTACAGTAGTAATTTAATGAATTATACACTATTGGGGAGAGAATAAAAATTTATGAATTTATATTAGTAATACATACATACATATATAATACATACATACAATACATACATGGAATGATGGAAGAAGGTGTATTCTTATTTACAGTAGAGCACTGAAAGGCCACCTGGTAAATGTGGAAGGAGTGCTAAAGTTGGAAAATCATTATTTTGAAACCATGGGAAAGATTGGGTCAAGCAAGTCATCAATGGCTGCTCAACCTACTGAGAAATACTGAGGGTTAGCAGGATATTTGTGTGGCCTTTAAGTGTTTCCTCTTTAGCCTACTTATTAATTGCAAGAGGGCAAAAGGAAACTAATTGTACAGTGTGGAAAAAATGTTTCCAGGTGATTGAAAGTAATATCACCAATGAGAGACAGGTGGTCTCTTATCTCTCCTGAGGTTAAACTTTGGTAACACATCACTTACCATATTTCCCCATGTACAAGATGCTCCTATGTATGAGACACACCTTAATTTTAGGGCCCAAAATTTGGGGAAAAAAAATGTATTACAGGCCCTGGCTGGTTGGCTCAGCAGTAGAGCGTCGGCCTGGCGTGCGAGGGACCCGGGTTCGATTCCTGGCCAGGGCACATAGGAGAAGCGCCCATTTGCTTCTCCACCCCCCCCCCTCCTTCCTCTCTGTCTCTCTCTTCCCCTCCCGCAGCCAAGGCTCCATTGGAGCAAAGATGGCCCGGGCACTGGGGATGACTCCTTGGCCTCTGCCCCAGGCGCTAGAGTGGCTCTGGTCGTGGCAGAGCGGCCCTGGAGGGGCAGAGCATCGCCCCCTGGTGGGCAGAGCGTCACCCCTGGTGGGCGTGCCGGGTGGATCCTGGTCGGACGCATGCAGGAGTCTATCTGACTGTCTCTCCCCGTTTCCAGCTTCAGAAAAATACAAAAAAAAAAAAAATGTATTACATAAAGTTATTGAACTCAAGTTTTATTCACATAAAATTCATATAACTCCTCAAGAGGGAAATGCAAGTAAAAAAATCTACAACCACTGTATAAGACATACCCAATTTTTAGACACCAAAATTTTTGGGAAAGGGTGCATCTTATACATGGGGAAATATGGTATTCAGTATTCTGAGAATACATAACCTGAATCTAAATCTCAAGGAAACAGCAGATCAACACAAAATGGCAAACCTTTTACTAAATAAAGGAGGGAGGAAAACCGCACACTTCAAAAATGGAAATGTCATAAAAGACAAAGGCTCTGGAAATATTCTAGATTAAAGGGGAATTAAGAGCTATGGCAGCTAAATGTAGTATCTAACCTTAGACTATATATCCTGTAATGTCTGGGGGAGTATAGTGTAAAAATAGTAGGTCACCTGATAAAATCAGAATGTGGATGATGAATTAAGTAAAACTTATGAGATTAATAACTGTAATGTGGTTATGTAAGAGAATATTCCCACTCATAAGAAATGCTCACTGGAATATTTAGGGTGTTAAAGGGTCATGAGGTATGTAAAGTTACTCTCAAATACTTCAGAGGAGGCCCTGGCCGGTTGGCTCAGCGGTAGAGCGTCGGCCTAGTGTGCGGAGGACCCGGGTTCGATTCCTGGCCAGGGCACACAGGAGAAGCGCCCATTTGCTTCTCCACCCCCCCCCCTCCTTCCTCTCTGTCTCTCTCTTCCCCTCCCGCAGCCAAGGCTCCACTGGAGCAAAGATGGCCTGGGTGCTGGGGATGGCTCTGTGGCCTCTGCCCCAGGCGCTAGAGTGGCTCTGGTCGCAACATGGCGACGCCCAGGATGGTCAGAGCATCGCCCCCTGGTGGGCAGAGTGTCGCCCCATGGTGGGCGTGCCGGGTGGATCCCGGTCGGGCGCATGCGGGAGTCTGTTTGACTGTCTCTCCCTGTTTCCAGCTTCAGAAAAATGCAAAAAAAAAAAAAAAAATACTTCAGAAGAGAAAAATATATGTATTTGTGCAAATCTCTGAATGTGGAAATGATAGAGAAAATGTTGCTGGAACTAGCCAGGGTTCAAGTTGCCATTGCTGCCAGTCAATCACAGAGATGGATTTGAGTGATATAAGAGTGTCTTTTATTCAGATTGCCAGCAAACTGAGAAGGCAGGGGACTCCTGTCAGGGAGAACTGCCTTCACATTCTCCTGGTGTTGGATGTTTTTATAGGGTTCAGGGGCAAAGTCCCTGTAGTTAATCAAGTAACAATGTGCAGGAGGTGGGAGTTCAGTTAGCGAGAATGTCTCTCCCACAAGTTCTTCTGATATAACGCAGGCCCAATTAGCATGGTCCTATCTGGTGTTCTTGGTAAATCTTCAAAACAGTCGGGAACTGGCACCTCTGAGACCATTGGCCTCTGGGAATTGGCATGCAAGAAAGACTCTATTTCCTTAGAATACAGAGTAAGGATTTAAGTTTGGTGAACTAAGTTTCTAATTAATTTATAGGCCTTAGCCCTGGCCGGTTGGCTCAGCGGTAGAGCATCGGCCTAGCGTGCGGAGGACCCGGGTTCGATTCCCGGCCAGGGCACATAGGAGAAGCGCCCATTTGCTTCTCCACCCCTCTGCCGCGCTTTCCTCTCTGTCTCTCTCGTCCCCTCCCGCAGCCAAGGCTCCATAGGAGCAAAGATGGCCCGGGCGCTGGGGATGGCTCTGTGGCCTCTGCCCCAGGTGCTAGAGTGGCTCTGGTCGCAACATGGCGATGCCCAGGATGGGCAGAGCATCGCCCCCTGGTGGGCAGAGCTCCACCCCTGGTGGGCATGCCGGGTGGATCCCGGTCGGGCGCATGCGGGAGTCTGTCTGACTGTCTCTCCCTGTTTCCAGCTTCAGAAAAATGAAAAGAAAAAAAAAAATTAAAAAAAAAAAAAAATTTATAGGCCTTGATTTTTCACAGAAAATCCTGTGGCTAGGCTTTTACAAACCACTATTGTGATTTAAACTTTTCTGACCCTCAGGTCCCTCCTTATGTAAGCTTTCCCAGACTTTCCTGCAAAGGTAAACTTTTCTCTGCATGTAAAGTAAAGGCTTGGGAGCCATTAAAGAATAGCAAGAGTATTAACTATTTCCTGACCCTTACATAATCTCCTGTTTATTAAAACTAAAAGCTACTATTACTGAAGCCAAATTTTTAACTTTTGGGCTCCCCTATCAAAAATAGGATATAATGTAAACAATAGGTAAATCTGGGTAAAGAGTATTTGAGTGTAAATGTACCTTTTTATTGTTTAATTTTGTTCATAAATAACTTTTTCAAATAAAAAAAAAGACTAATTAAAGTGAGAAATCACTTGTGAATCCAGCTACCCTGTTAGCAGAATCTCTCTGAGAGCTCTGCTATCCAGTAGAACTACCTGTGATGATGGAACTGTTCTATGTGTACACTACCCAAAATGGTGGTATGTCACCAGTGTAGCTACTGAACACTTGAAATGTAGCTAATGAGACTTGAATTTTTAATTTAATCTTAACTAATTAAATTTTAGCAGCTTCCCATGCCTAGTGCCTATCCTATTGGACAGCGTGGTTCTGGAGTGTGATTAATGGCTGGGTATGAGAAGTTTATAAGTCCCCATAATCAATAAGTTGACAGTTTAAGAGATGAATTAGTTATGGCTGGGCTTATTAGTTTAGGTGAGATCTGTCTTTTTCAGAAAGAATCTGTGATATATTGCACATGTTTTTACCTATCCATTAGTAGAAAATTTTATTGTTGAATAATAGCAAGTGAAATTTAATGAAAATTTCAATGTCAAAATGAAATATAATCATTGCAAGCCTTTACCCAGGTTACATTAGTCACCAAAACCCAAAGTGGGTGTGGGGCTTCCCTTCCAGTGACCTTTTCTGATTAAAGAGGCACAATGGATATGTGGGAAGGAGGAAGGAGGAAGGAAGAAAGGATGGGAAGTTGGATGGATTAAGAAAACAATGCAAGATACTGTGTTCTGAATGCTACAAGAGAGTTACAGTAAGTCTCTTTTATCAAACATGTGAATAGACTGGATGTTATCTAAGGTTCTTTCTATGATGCTAAATTTTAAGAATACTGAGCAGGAGGAAATGTCTGAGAGTGCAGCAGTCAGGTTAATTTAAGACCTGGAGTTCAGTGTGTGACTTGTGTTGTTAAATGATCTTAATCCCCCAGACCATATAAATCATTTCCGTTTGGCTAAGTAAATTTATTTTGTTTCAAATGGAGCACTGATTAAAAGAAAGCTCTGATAAATATTCCATAGAATGTGGTATCATCTTGGTTATTTCCATAGCTTTTTTAAGAGTGATAATCATGGTTTTTATTCAGTCAGCTGTAAGTATACTCCTTATGGAGGCAACATGTTAAGAGAATAGGCTAGAAGGAAGTGTAAACATGAAAGGTAACTTGTGTGTCTCCCTAAATGAAGCACTGTTTAGCACTGATGGACAAAAGGAGCAACTTGAAGCCTCAGTCCATGGGCCTCATCTTTCACTGTGTGACAGTGGGCCACTCATTGGCATTGGCAGGTAGCACTATTCTAGTTGGTTAGCCAACCATGTTGGTAGCTTCAGTTCTGCCAGACTGACTCAAGACACACTAACTTTTAAAGTTTAATGCTCTGTTGATTCATAAATCTATTGCTCTGTTTAGCTTACACCTTTGTACAGTGTTCAGAGCTTTCAAACGATGTGTAGGCTTAAGCATTTTGCTCTGCTTTGGGCTTGCAGTAAGAGTCTGATGAAAGCCTGCCTGCCTGACAGGTTGAGTGACTGTCATTTTTCTCTCTGTCCTTATGCTGTTACTGAAATGAATTTTGCTCAGTGCCTCTTCTCTCTGAGCATTTGCCTGAGTGCTCAGAACACTGTCTCATAGAGAAGGACACCTAACTGGAACTGTGTGCCGACTTCACCTCACTATTTTAGGCAAGGGACTATATTAATCTGTCCAACCCACAAACCAGGTGTAGCAGGGTTCCCAAGACCACCCCTAGGTTTGTTGATTTATTGGTTTCTGACAAATGGTCATACTCCTAGCTAAGATTATAGTGAAAGGATACAAAGCAAAATCAACAAAGTGTGGTGAAGTCTGGAAGAAACCAGGTACAGTCTTACAAGAATCTTGTCCAAGTAGAGACACATGCAATGCTTTTAATTCCTGCAGCATCTAATTATGACTGTATATGCAAAGTATTCTCTACCAGGGAAACTCATTAGGGACTTAGTGCCTACAGTTTTTATTGGAAACTGGTCAGGTTTCACCCTCTATATAGCACATACCAATTTGCAGACTCCCAGAAGGAAAGCACACACTGAGCATAAACCATATGGTTTACACTAACTATTTAGGTATTGAAATATACCCTTATCAGTTAGGGAATACTCCCCAAATCCAAGTTCCCATATGCCAGCCAAGGGCCAGCCTTGAAAGTAGGCCTTTCTAAAGATAGCAGGCTCAAGCACACTGTGCTAATTCTGCCTCCAGATTTGCTTCAACAACATTGAACTTGGAACTTTGACTTGCTTGTAACTTTCTTTATGTCTAGACTCCTCACAGTCTTTTTTGTTGCTCACCAGTATCACTTTGAGATAACAGAACTGTAGTGTACTATGTACCTACTCTTTTGCCTAATGGGGCCATTTCTATTTCTTGTTAGAGCACCAAATCTTCTTCCTCTCAATCTCTGCCACTGTGTTTTTCTTTTTGGATTTGCTTTGCTCAGTTCTTCAAGAGAATGGTCTCATAGTTGCATCTGAGCCTCTAGCCACAGATTTCTTTCTCCCTCAAAGCTGCAGGCTAGTATTACCTGAAAGAAGATTACATAAATACCTACCAATATGCTTCTCAGTCACTAAAGCCCTTAGAGTTGAACCTGCAGCAACTTAGAGAAGCTCTTATGTCTCTCAGAGATATAAGTTGTGGGTATTATATGAGCAGACTGAGAAATAAATTGGGCCTTTAAATCGGGTCTAAATCAATGTCAACTCATACTTCCAAGTGATTTAAGATTTAAGAATAGAGAAAACTTTTAATTCTGCTGGTGGAATCACAGTTAAAAGCATTTGGGTAAAGATAATAGGAAAGAGATATGGAAGCAATAAAATTGTGAGAGTACCCAAAATGGGAAGTAGGTGATGCTGCCCTAGAAACACAGTAAAGATGGCATAGAAATAAGATATTATAATTATAGGGACATTGGGTTTGTAATATTGAGCGTATGCTAGATGACTCATTGTAAATTTAGAATATGTAATGATGTTTGCCCTAAATGGATGTAAAGGAGGTAACAAGAAGCATTACTACTTTTGAGTTAATTTTAATTAACAAGCAAAACCTAATTGATGAGGAGCAAGTGGTAGGCACTATTCAGAGGAAGTGATCATTTTAAGAAAAAAAAGATACTGAATTAAAACAATGGGCAAAAGATTTGGATTAATACTTTATAAGAAAAGATATATAGATGGCAAATAAGCATGTGAAAAGATGCTCAACACCATTAAAATTAGGGAATGAACATAAAAATGACACTCATATACCACTATACGTCTATTAGAAATTTAGCTATTGGCCCAAATTAAAAAGTCTTGCCCTGTCAAACAAAGGTGTGGAGGAACTGGAACTACTATCATGCACTGCTAATAGAAAAGTAAAATTGTACAACTACCTTGCAAACAGTTTAACTTTTTAAGAAAGTGCCATATACCTCTATATGATTCATCCATTTTACCCAAGAGAAATAAAAGTATATATCTACACAGTAATGTTCAAAGCAGCTTTCTTTTTTTTTTTTTTTTTTTTGTATTTTTCTGAAGTTGGAAACGGGGGAGGCAGTTAGACTCCCGCATGTGCCCGACCGGGATCCACCCGGCATGCCCACCAGAGGGCGATGCTCTGCCCCTCTGTGGCCTCGCACTGCCACAAGCAGAGCCATTCTAGTGCCTGAGGCAGAGGCTACAGAGCCATCCTTAGCGCCTGGGCAAACTTTTGCTCCAATGGAGCCTTGGCTGCAGGAGGGGAAGAGAGAGACAGAGAGGAAGGAGAGGGGGAGGGGTGGAGAAGCAGATGAGCGCTTCTACTGTGTGCTCTGGCCGGGAATCAAACCCAGGACTCCTGCACGCCAGGCCGACGCTTTACCACTGAGCCAACCGGCCAGGGCCACAGCTTTCTTTTCTATAGCTTCAAACCAGAAACAGCACACGTGTTATTCGCTGGTGAACTGATGCATTGTGGGATAGCTGTATAATGGAATACCACTCAATGATAAAGAAGTGCTGATATGTGCAACAACATAGATAAATGTCAAAATAATCAAACAGTTAAAGAATACAGACTTAAAAGACAACAGATTATATAGTTCCATTTATAAAAGCTCTAGAGAAAGCAAAATGATCTCTGATGATGGAGAGCAGATCAGTGGTTGCCTGGTTGGCAGATGTAGGAGTACAGGGGAGTGAGTGGGAAGGATGACTAAGGGACACAGGCGACTTCGGGAGATGACGGATATATTCATTATCTTGATCATGGAGGTGATCCCTGGGCCTTCACATACGCCGAAACTTATCAACTTGTACAGTTTAAATGTGTGCAGTTTGTTGCATTTCAGTCATGCCTCAATAGCTGTTTTTAAAAATGTGTGATTTCCCTTTAAAGTTCTAGTTGCCTGGCCTTATTGTGATCTGAGCAAATCCTCCAGCCCCAGTACAGCTCTCCCTCCCCCTGTAATATATTTAGCAGTACATGATCTATTTAATACTCACAAAAGAAACTTGTAAGCAGTTAGTATTGCCATTATCCTAACAAATTGTATATTCCTGGCAAAGTGGAAATGTTCCCATTTTAATTTTTTCTGTAATGACACATTACACAGGCTTTAAATGTCGTTCTGTATTTTCAAACCTACAGAAACTTGAATGAAGTTTACATATAAGAACAATCAACTCTGATAGCAATAGGCTGAATATCAGTTTCTGAAAATAAATTTTATATGAATCTTTTCTCCAGATAATTTGACTTTTAAATGCTTTTAACTATGGCATTTTTATGTAAGTGAATATGGATTGAAGAAGCAGCTATAAAACCTGAAATTTCCATGTTTCAATTTTTTCTTACCATGCTAGTTAACAGGATATAGCCAGATATTATGCACACTCCATTGATTTACTCCACAATAGATTACTACCTTCCTGACCAGTAAATAGACAACCATCACCATGAGTTAGAAATGTTAGTCATTTGACTATATCTTTGAACACAAGTCATGGTTTTTAAATATTGTGTGTGTGAATATTATTTAATTAAAATTATTGGGGTGACGTTGGTTTATTGGGATCATGTAGGTTTCAGTTATACATTTCTGTCATACATGAACTGTATGTTGCCTTGTGTGCCCACCACCCAATGTTAAACCATCTTCCGTCATCATATATTTGGCCCTCTTTATCTCCCGTATCCCCCACCTGCTTCGCTCAAACTCAGCACCAAACAACCAATTTAAAAATGGGCAGAGGACCTGAACAGACACCTCTCCCAAGAAGACATACAAAAGGGAAACAGTTATATAAAAAGATGTTCAACTTAACCAGCTATTATGGAGATGCAAATCAAAACTACAATGGGATACCACCTCACACCTGCTAGAATGTCTATTTTCAAGAAGACAACTAATAACAAGAGTTAGAGAGAATGTAGAGAAAAGTGAACCCTCATTCACTGCTGGTGGGAATGTATACTAGTACAGCCATTATGGAAAACAGTCTGGCAGTTCCTCAAAAAATGAAGAATAGAGTTATTATATGACCCAGCAAACCCTTTCCTGTGTATCTACCTGAAAAACTATAAAAGATTTTATAAATGACCATTTGACAAGCTACAGCATTCTACTTTCATAAGCCATATTTGAGGGTATTGATTTATAACTATAGTCTTGCTCTAGAGTCTGCTATTTGGTGGACAGGATATTTTTCTGCTGATTCCTCAAAGGTTCCTTCTGAATGCCATGCTAAGAGCATGAACTTTGGAGCCAGAATGTTAGGGGCTCTTGCACAGTATGCTCTACCACTTTCTGTGACCTTGAGCAAGTTATATGAGGTTAGTGCACCTCAATTTCCTCACCAGCAAAATGAGGGAAATGTAATGAGCATACCTCACAGGGTGTCCAGTGGCACTGAACAAGTTAATAACTGTAAAAGAAATAGAGATGTAGTTCACGTGCAGAAAGTACTATATAATAGCTCCAGATTGTTATCATTGTTACTGTTATAATTGACTCGTATGGAGATTGTGAAATGGATTTTGGTAAAAACAAAAAATACCGTGTGTCCGTAAAGTCATGGTGCAGTTTTGACCAGTCACAGGAATGCAACAAAAGATGATAGAAATGTGAAATCTACACCAAATAAAAGGAAAACTCTCCCACTTTCATACCTATTCAGTGCAGTTCAATGTGGGCTCCACTTGTTGTCCTACACACATCCAAATGATAGTGAAGTTCTTGCCACACACGGGTAAGGGTGTCTGGTGTAACAGAGTGAATAACGTCTGTGATTCTCTGTTTTAAGTGATTAATGTCGTTGATACGTTCAATGTACACATGTTGCTTAACATAACCCCAAAAGTAAAAGTTTAAGGGCGTCAGATCTGGGGATCATGGTGGCCATGGTTTGACAGAACCCCTGCCTATCCACCACCGAGGGAATGTTCTATCCAGAAACTCACGAACAATGGTGGCGTAGTGTGGAGGAGTGTCGTCCTGTTGAAAGATGACACCTCTGGAAATTGTGGCACTGCATACAGTTCCAACATGTCAAGATAGGACTTTGCCGTCACAGACTGCTCTGCGAAAAAAAATGGGCCTATCACCTTATCATGCATCAGGTCACACCACACGTTCACTTTAGGGGTGTTACGTTCGTACTCAACGAACGTAGGCATGAGGATGTTCAGCAGCCCATATTCAGACGATATGGCAATGAACATGTCAACAGATATGGAAGGTTGCCCCATCGCTAAACCCAATCTTCTGAAAAATCATGCATCATTGTCGATCTCATGAAGCATATCTGTAGCAAACATGCATCATGTGGGTCTATCCGCTGGTTTGATAGCGTGCAGCAGCTGCAATTTGTACCCCGTAAAACAGAGACATTTCTTCAATACCTTATGAACTGTAGTCTTGCTTAGGTGTAATTGTCGAGCACAAGCACGCACAGATATTTTTAGGGCTCCTTAGGTAGCTATCCCGTATAGCCTCTCCAGACTCGTCACTGACTGATGGCCTACCAGAACGGGGTTTCTCCACCAAACTGCCGGTTTCCTTCAACTGCTTATCCCACCGAGTAATGTTATTTCTATGTGGTGGCGCTTCGTTAAAAACGCGCTGATATTCACTTTGCACTTTAGTCACAGATTCGAATTTAGCGAGCCACAGAACACACTGAACTTTCCTCTGTACTGTCCACATCTCGACTGGCATGGCGGAGGGCTGCTCCGCTGTAACACAGTGTTACGTCATCATCTGCACATGCGCACATGCTGCCACATCATCCTACAGAAACTGGGAAGGTTTCCCTTTTAATTGGTGCAGATTTCACATTTCTATTGTCTTTTGTTGCTTTCCTGTGACCTGGTCAAAAGTGCACCATGACTTTACGGACACACTGTATCTTCTGTTTGGGAATGCCCGTGTTTCCTCATCTTTTGTGCCTTTCTTTGTTCAATCATTTTGTCCTCTGTGGCAGCAGTTCTCATCCGGGGCTGAGTTTTACCCCTAGGGAAAATTTAGCAATATGGAGACATTTTTGGTTGTTATAATCAGGCATTGTTACTATCACCTAGGAGGTAGAGACCGTGGATATTAGTAAACATCCTGCAGTGTACAGGACAGTCCACACACAAAGAATCATGTTGCCCAAATGTTAGCAGGCCAAGTTGAGAAACCTTGCTCTATGTAATACTGACCTCACCTTGGAGGTTGAATGGAAAGATAAAAGGAACTGAAGTCCCTGATGATAGTGTGATGCTACACAGCCCTAGACACCTCATGAAAAGAAAAAGGAAACACCTACTCTGTTTAAGCTAATGGATTTCTGCCCCCTTACACATTTCATAACTGATAGAGTATTTATTTAGAAATTGGTAATCATTAACATTAGGGCAACTAAAATATAAATAGTTACAAAGAGGTCTTAGGCATAAAAAAAATGAGGAAAATCTCACAATGATATATATCTGTGCCAAGAGGCATTTTGAAGAAAGTGTACTTGGTGTGTGGAGGAGTATTAAATCTGACAGAACATGAGAATTGCTGGGCTACTGTCATACATTTGCCCGTGTTAAAAGACTAGAGATATCTTTAAAGGAGTTGTACCATTTTGTGAGTTTCTTTAATGAGGCACTTTTCTGTGTCTACTGTAATGTATTTTATTCTGGTGCCAGAATTTGGTCACCTCATCTTCCACTAGATCTGCAATTATTTTAGATTATATAGGGACTTAACTGCCTTAGTCTCCATTACCTGATTGTAGATCCACTGGGGGGAAGTGATGGAGGTAAGTTGTATACACACCAGGAAAATAAGTGATGTTGCCTAATCACTCTTGGATCCTTTTCTGATTGAGGACAACATCAAAACTAAAATTCTGTGTCCACTCTTGGAACTCAATTAAAAAGATGCTGTCATTTGAGATTATCTCACACTATGATCTAAGGAACTAGAGCTGTTTGTTCTGACCTAAGAGGATAGTGGCATAGCAATAACTGATGGGAAGAAAAAATGAAAAATTCAACATAAATGTTTCCTAACCATGAAATTGCCTTATGCTCTCAAGAAAGTGGTATTTCTTTGCCATATATATTCTGGTTCTAGCTGTCAGAGAGCAATGCCATGTTCACCTTAATTACAGGGACCCTATAAGTAGGCATTTGTATAGTATAAGAATCTTAGTGCAATTGTAAATTTGCACCTATGACAGCCTGATTCTCAGTGCAGAATTTTAGGGTTGAAAAATTCTCCCAAATCTTCTAACCCATTCTTTTACTATTGTAGGAAGCCATATGTTAGTAAGAGATATAGATTCTACCCTATAAAAAGCCCTAAAGGGTTTTCATCTATTGAACCTAAGAGTAAACATACATTTGATCTGTCCATTAACTTCTCAAATTTAGCATGACTAAAATTAAACTCTTTGATTTCCCTTCCAAACCTGTAACCCCGTCATCTCTCCAGCTCAGTATATGGCACTCCCGTTCCTTATGTTTCTCAGGAAACATCATTAGATTCATAATTGACACGTCTCTTTCTCTTCTCTCATCCCCAGATCCAAATTATCATCAAATCTAGCCCATTCTTCCGCCTAAGTATAGCCCAACTCATACCGTTTCTTACCACCTTCACCTCTCCCACCTTAGTCCAGGTCCTTTTCACCTGGATTACTACCTACCTTGTTCCCAAGTGAAAGGCAACTCTATATTCACATAAAAACCTATAGTTGAGTATTCACAGTGGCTTTATTCATAGTTGCTAAACACTGTAAACCATTCAACAACCTTGCATGACAAAAATAAAGGAAAGGAACAGACTGCTGATATACACGCTACGTACATGAACCTCAAATGCATTCTGCTAAATGAAAGAACCAGATTCAAAAGGTTGCTGGCTGTGTGAGTCCCTTTATATGGTAGTCCTGAAAAGGAAAACTACAAAGACAGAAACAAATCAAGGGTGGAGGTTGGAGAAGAGGCTGACTGCAAAGCACAGGGAGTTTTTCAGTATGATGGAACTACCTTAATTGTTACAGTGATTATCTAACGACATTCAGAATTTCTCAAAACTTGAAGAAATGTACACTAAAGAAGTTTGCATCTTGCAGATTGGTGCAGCCGCTGTGGAAAGCAGTGTGAAGTTACCCCAAAATATTAAAACTGAAACTGCCTTATGACCCAGTAATTTCACTTCTGGGAATATATCTGAAGAAACCTGAATCATGAGTTCAAAAGAATATATGCTCTCCTGTGTTCACTGCAGTGTTATTTACAATAGCCAAGACTTGGAAGCAGCCCAAGTGTCATCAGTGGATGAGTGGATAAAAAAGCTGTGGTACATATACACAATGGAATACTACTCAGCTGTAAAAAATGAAGGAAATCTTACCTTTTGCGACAACATGGATAGACCTGGAGAGTATTATGCTAAGTGAAATAAGCCAGTCACAGAAAGATAAATGCCATATGATTTTATTTATATGTGGAATCTAATGAACAAAATAAACCAATAAACAAAATAGGAACAGACTCAGAGACAGAGAACAGACTGACAGCTGTCAGAGGGGAGAGGGGGATGGATGAAAAAGTGAAGGGATTAAGCAAAGACCTAAAACTCAGAGACAACAATATGGTGATTACTAGAGGAAAGGGGGGTGGGAAGGTAGGGGAGAGTAGAGAGGGGATAAATGGTGACAGAAGGAGACTTGACTTGGGGTGGTGAACACAATACAGTGTACAGATGATATATTATAGAATTGTATCCCTGAACCCTATATACTTTTATTAACCAGAGTTACCCCAATAAATTCAATTAAAAAATGGATGCATCTTATTGTGTGTAACTTAGGGGAAAAGTGAATGCGTTGTTAGTGATAGCAGAAGACTTTCAGTCAGGGGTCAGTGTGAGAAATGGAAACCACTCAAGGTATTTTAAGCAGGAGGAGTTGAATACTAGAAATAAAAGATGAAAGAGCTAAAGAAGCAACTTTTCTGTTGGACTCTTAATAGTGACTTCAGAACAATATAGAACTAACATACTTGGGAGGCAATGCTCTGGACCATGGCTGGAGCTAGGCTGTAAGCAGGAGCATTGCATCTATGGCTGCTGCAGTGGTGTCAGGGCACCCTGGAAAATATAGAATAGATTCCCATCAGTGAGATCTTGGGGTTAGGGAGCCAGGTACAGCCAGGTACTGCTGTCACAACTACTTCCTCTAACCCAGAACATGGGAAAATGATCCTTGAGGTATTATTGCCAGAGAGAACAGCACAGTATCTAAACTCCCGTCGGTAAAGCATTTGAATAAATTACTGTATGTTATACAGTAGATGAAGGATTTACTCATGTGGTAGGTATTCCTGGAGTGTAACTACAGGCTTGAGAGTTGATTAGTAAATTTGGTAATTTAAATGTTGAACTCATAAATCTAGCCTATACCAAAGCCAGTTTCTATATTGCAGTTTCTGCAAACATTGCTATTAAATTTGTGCTGCAAACATTGCTACTTCTTGAAAATAGTTAAGTAACTTCGCTTATTTTAAAATTAATTTGAAAGATTACAGCACAGATTAGACTTCCTAATATTCAGAATGCCATACATAAATTTAGAAAACAAGAAATTTTCAAAATGGTAAATATATAATAGGTCTTAGCAGCTTTCTGCATGAGGGAAATCAGCTACAGATAAATGACCAAGTTTCCATAGAATCAGTGGCAAATTATGGAACAGGATGAGCATAACCTGTCTCTTACTGCAAAGTCCAAATGCTGCCTTTCAGATAGTATATGAGTCACCTTTCTTGGAGGAATGGCCGGATGGCATCCTTTCAGATATCACCTGCTAGAAATGGTTTGTGTTCATGTTTATACACAGGAGTGGATTTGAGTAGGCTGGGTGGAAACCAAAGCTCCAGGAACAAGCCTTAGTTTATGAACACAAGGCTGTGTTAAGTTCTGCCCTCTCTCACCCCCACAACTGTACAGTGTCAAGGGTACTATACTAATGGGGAATCATTTCATAAGGTACATATTAATATAAATGTCTAACCACTACATTGTACACCTGAAACGAATATAAAATTAAATGTAACTGTAATTGAAAAACAAAAATATATTAAAGAAAGTGAAATTAAAAAAGTATTCTTAAACATAAAATAAGCTATTTTAAAGTGTACAAGCAATGAGATTAGAGTGAATTGCCACAGAAGCTAAATGGCTAGACTTCCTCTAACAGATTTTAATTATTTTTGTAGTGTTTCCCAAATGAAGACTCACAGTAGCCATTTTAAGTAAACTAAAGCAGCTCTTTTATCTTCATTGCAAGCTTCAGACCCTAAATAAAGCATGAAGCTGGGCAGTGCAGTGTTTAATTTTCAAATTGGATTTTTCATTATGTCTTATGATAACTTTTTATTTTTATCAAGTTGCATCTCAGCCTTCTGTTTAGACTCAAGAAGATTTATGGCAAATGATCTGGTTGCTTATTTGAACAAACAAATGCAATAAATCAGTTTACTATTTCAATAAAACGTTATTAATAGAACACATTATGCTGTTCAATATTATGTTATCTTTAAAATTAAGCGGAACATTAGTGGCAATGAAGCTAGTTTCAATCAATACATTCCTGTAATGAAACCTATTGTATAAGAAACTTTTCTATTTAAGAAGGAAAAATGTCCTTGGCACAGCTACCAAGTTCTGACTCTAGAGCTGGCATTACACAACTTCTGGAAACTATTTGGTAGGGTTTCTTTGTTTCTGTGTCAGTGTTAAGGTAGTTCTTAGAGTTCCCTCACAGCAGGTAAAGCACAATTGAATTTAGTTGGCACTGGACCTGGCAGGACCTCAAACATGTGCTTCAGTGAAATTGAAATCAGAGAGGATTTTAAGAAAGGAAGAGTTGATGACACTCAGGAGCATAAGAATTGACAATTTGTTGTCTGGTCCTTTAGAATTTCTGATTAAAGTTCTTAATAGAGTATTAAGAAATAAAATATATGGATGAAAATGAGTAATGGATGAAAAATGAGTAATATTCAGATAAGGAGGATATAGATTTTAATATTCTAAACTCATATAATAATGAGAGTTTCCTGGGAATAGAACCCTGATTTAGACCCTCAATCATCTGCTGTATTCCCTATTGAAATTTTAGAATGATGGTTTTAAAATTAAAGGTGGTTGAAGTCTCAGGATATTATAGTCTTAGAGGCCTGCAATGTACAGGCTGGAAGGTTATTTCAGTTGCAATTTAGATAACAAAGTACCGGCCCTGGCCGGTTGGCTCAGTGGTAGAGTGTCGGCCTGGCGTGCGGAAGTCCCGGGTTCGATTCCCGGCCAGGGCACACAGGAGAAGCGCCCATCTGCTTCTCCACCCCTCCCCTCTCCTTCCTCTCTGTCTCTCTCTTCCCCTTCTGCAGCCGAGGCTCCATTGGAGCAAAGATGGCTCGGGCGCTGGGGATGGCTCCTTGGCCTCTGCCCCAGGCGCTAGAGTGGCTCTGGTCGCGACAGAGCAACGCCCCGGAGGGGCAGAGCATCGCTCCCTGGTGGGCAGAGCGTCGCCCCCTGGTGGGCATGCCGGGTGAATCCCAGTCGGGCGCATGCGGGAGTCTGTCTGACTGTCTCTCCCTGTTTCCAGCTTCAGAAAAATACAAAAAAAAAAAAAGATAATAAAGTACCTTTAAGGAAGGCTGCTATTTAATAATACAGTGTAGAAGTTTAAGACTTCTAGATGTTAACTTGCATACATTTTCCAGTGAAAACTTTTCAAATATTTTATAGATAATTTTGCTTGATACATGGTATTGTTGTCACATGGCAGTTTACGGAATCTGGAGACTTGAGTTAGAGTTCAAAGTTCACTGTATTATTTCTGCCATTTTGTATGTTTAATCTGAATGTAAGAAATAGAGATGTTATTTTACTGTGGTTTTGTTCTAATTAAATATTAAGAAATTGTTATTTTGGGAGATGAGAGTTACGTTAAAATGAAAAAATATATTTATGAAAATCTAAGCCATCATACATATTCTGTTGGCTTAGGATCAAGTTTCCATAGCCTATGTCATAGGCGGTGGCACAGTGGATAGATTGTCAGCCTGGGATGCTGAGGACCCAGGTTTGAAACCTGAGGTTGTCACTTGAGCAAAGGCTCACCAGCTTGAGCACAGGGTCACTGGCTTGAACATAGGATCATAGACATGACCTGATGGTCACTGGCTTGAGCCCCAAGGTCACTGGCTTGAAGCCCAAGGTTGTTGGCTTGAGCCGGAGATCTCAAGGCTTGGCTGGAGGCCCGCTCCTCCCCACCCCCAGTCAAGGCCCATATGAGAAAGCAATCAGTAAACAACTGAAATGTCACAATGAGTTGATACTTATCATCTCTCTCCCTTTCTGTTTGTCTGTCTGTCCCTGTCTGTCTCTCTCTCTCCCTCTCTTGCTAAAAAAAAAAAAAAAAAAAAAGGTTTCCATAGCTCATCAAGCAAATAATTTGAGCAAATTGCTCTACAACTCTAACGGCAAATGAGTGAGCTCTGTACTGAGAATATCACTGCTAAATTTTCTAAACAGTCATACTTTCCTCCTCCAGAAATTTGAATGCAAATGATTGTCTTATTTTTTTTATGCCAGTGGGAGACTGCTTAAAATCTGAATCTATTTTGGAGTGAAGCATAAGATAGAAGTAAACCTAATTTTAGTTTTTATCTTGGTTTCACCTCAAAGCTTTTATGTTACATTTCTAAAGCAAGATTCGTTCTTGTATGATGTCTGTGAACACCTGTGAACCATTGGGTTTAGGTGGTCTACGGCAGACTGATTGCCACCGCTTTGGCAGTGGGTGCAAGCAGCAGCTGACTATGTGGTTTTCTTTGCAATGTCTTTATTTTTCTTCTTTTCCCCAATATTTTAACATAATCTGTGTTTATGAATGTAATTTATCTGTAGTTATTTTTAAAAATATTTTATTTATTGACTTTAGAGAGAGGAGAGAGAAGAAAGCAGTGAGGGAAGAGCAGGAAGCATCAGCTCATAGTTGTTGCTCCTTTATGTGCCTTTACCAGGCAAGCCCAGGGTTTTGAACCAGTGACCTCAGTGCTCCAGGTCAACGCTTTATCCACTGCACCACCACAGGCCAGGCTCTGTAGTTATTTTTCTAGTAATAGTTTTGTCTGGTTTTGGTATTAAGGTAATACTGGTTATGGCTTTATTAAATGAATTGGAAATTGTTTCTTCCTTTTACTGTTATCTATATTATTATTATTATTATTATTATTTGATGATTGATAGAATTTACCACTGAAGCCATGATGGATGGTTTTCATGGTGGTGGTAGTGTGTGTGTGTGTGTGTGTGTGTGTGTGTGTGTGTCTTTTAAGATTTTATTTACTGATTTTAGAGGGGAGAGAAAAAGGTTGGGAGGAGCAGGAAGCTTCAACACATAGTTGCTTCTTGCATGTGCTGTGACAGGGTAAGCCTGGGGCTTTGAATGAGCAACCTCAGCATTCCAGGTCATCGCTTTATCCATTGCGCCACCACAGGTCAGGCTTGATGGTAATGTTTTTGATTACTACTTTAATTTTTTTTTCTTTTTTTTCCCTCGGGGCCGCAGTGTCGCTCGCGGGTAAAAGGGCCGCCCACAGAGAGCAGTCGGCCTCAGTTTTGCGCAAGTACGTGCTCTTGCGCTGCAGCCTGACCTACTTTAATTTTTTTTAATTGACGTGGAGGTAAAAAGATTTACTTTTTTGTCTTCAGTTTGTATAATTTCTGTCTTTCAAGGAATTTGTTCGTTTCACTTAAGTTGTCATATATAGTCACATAAAGTTGTTCATATTATTCCTTTATTAACTTGATAATGTCTGTGGCAGTTCTACTTGTGTGCTCCTTTTTTACCTTTTTATCAAAACAATTTTTATTAGATTTTCTCTATTGTCTGTTTATGTAATTTATTTCTGACTTTATTTATTTTTCTCTTTCAGTTTTAATTTGCATTTCTTTTTCTAGCTTGTTAAGATGGTCATTTAGATCATTGGGTTGGAACTTTATTTTTTTCTAATATACGCATTTAAAGTTATAACTTTCCCTCTGAGAATTCCTTTATTTGTATCCCACAAATTTTTTTAAGTTGTATTTTTTATTGTTTTGGTTCATTTTAAAATACTATCTGATTGCCTTTGTGATTTTCTTTTTGAACAGTGTATAATCATTTAAAAATTTTTTTTTTTTACAGGGACAGAGAGAGAGTCAGAGAGAGGGATAGATAGGGACAGACAGACAGGAATGGAGAGAGATGAGAAGCATCAATCATCAGTTTTTCGTTGCGACACTTTAGTTGTCCATTGATTGCTTTCTCATATGTGCCTTGACTGTGGGCCTTCAGCAGACTGAGTAACACCTTGCTGGAGCCAGGACCTTGGGTCCAAGCTGGTGAGCTTTGCTCAAACCAGATGAGCCCATGCTCAAGCTGGCGACCTCGGGGTCTCGAACCTGGGTCCTTCCACATCCCAGTCCGACACTCTATCCACTGCACCACCACCTGATCAGGCTAAATTTTTCTTAATATCAAAAATTTACATTTTTCTTATTTAGCTTTCTATTATTTATTTCTAATTTAATTCCCTTGTGTCAGAAAATGTATTCTCTTTAATTTCAGTACTTCGAAAATATTGAGACTTGTTTTGTATCCTATGTATTGGTCTGTCTTTGTGAATATTTCCTCCACATGTAATAATGCTCTAATCTGCAACTACTAGATGGAATATTCAATATATTATATCAATAAAATCAATATTTTCATGTGTACCTGCTGACTTTTGGTTTACTTTTTCCATCAATTAGTAAGAACTTTGAACAGTCCAAATCAGATTGTGGATTAGTTTATTTTTCCTTTCACATTTCTTCATTTTTTCCTTCACTTTTTATTTCAGTTATTACCTTTACATTTCTGATTGTAATGTCTTCTTGATGCATTAACTTCCTCCATTTTGAAAAATGGCTCTTTTATCTCTGCTATTACTTGTTCTCAAGTATACATGGTCTGATACTAGTAGAGCCACTCCAGCTTTCCTGTAACTGTGTTTGCTCAGCACATCCTCTCCCATCTTTCTACATCTACCCTGTCTTTGTCTTTATAGTTAAAGCAGGGTTCTCATAGATTGGGATTGGATGTATAATTCTGTCTGACAATCTCTGGCTTTTTTTGGAGTATTTGCATCCTTTACACTGATGCAATTGGCAACATGGTTGGCTTTACATCTAGCATCTTGTAATATATTTTCTATTTTTTACCAATTTTTTAGTTTTTATTTAGTTTTTCCTGCCTTCTGTTGTTTGATTAAATAATTTCAGTATTTATTATGCCTATTTTGGGCTTACTATCTTTGTTTTGTTTTTTAGTGGTTTCTCTTCGATTTGCAATATTCATCTTTAGAAGTCTATTTTCAAATAATTACCACTTTATGTATAATATACAATGTATAACCTTACAACACAATTTTTTGTTTCTTCCGTCTTTTCTGCTATTGTTGTCATACATTTACTGATATGTGTTATACACTCCATAGTTTCGTTATTATTGCATTAAACAGTCAATTATATGTTAAGTAAACTTTAAACATGAAAAACAATATTGCTTATATTTTCATTTCTGGAAGTCTGCATTCATTTGTATAGATCCAAGTATCTGTCTAGTTTTATTTATACCTGAAGATGTTCATTTGTTTGTTTATGGTCATATAGGTTATCTGGCAATAAATTATTTTATGTTTTGTTTGTCTGAAAATATTTTACTGTCAGGTTTTTTTTGTTTGTTTGTTTGTTTTTTGTTGTTTTTTTTTTGTATTATTCTGAAGCTGGAAACGGGGAGAGACAGTCAGGCTCCCGCATGCACCCGACCGGGATCCACCCGGCACGCCCACCAGGGGGCGACACTCTGCCCACCTGGGGGCGATGCTCTGCCCCTCCGGGGCGTTGCTCTGTTGCGACCAGAGCCACTCCAGCGCCTGGGGCAGAGGCCAAGGAGCCATCCCCAGCGCCCGGGCCATCTTTGCTCCAATGGAGCCTCGCTGCGGGAGGGGAAGAGAGAGACACAGAGGAAGGATAGGGGGAGGGGTGAAGAAGCAGATGGGCACTTCTTCTGTGTGCCCTGGCTGGGAATCGAACCCGGGACTTCTGCACGCCAGGCCGATGCTCTACCACTGAGCCAACCGGCCAGGGCTTTACTGTCAGTTTTTAAAGGAAATCTTTGTCAGGTCTATAGTTCTGGCTTAGCAGTTTGTTTTTCTTTTCCATTGACCATTTTTAAAATATTTTATTGTTTCTTCTGGTTTACATGTTTTGTTTTGTTCTTTAATGAAATTCTGCTGTCATTTCTATTTTGTTCCTTTGCGTGTAAAGAGCCTTTCTGCTCTTAGGAGCTATCACTAGTTTTTAGCAATTCAATAAAGATACCACTAACTGTTCTTTGTTTTTCTGCTTAGGTTTTATTCACTTTCTTGAGTCTATGGGTTTATAGCTTTTATTAAAATTTAACACTTTAAATTATTATTTCTTTAGATATTTTTTCTCTCTTCATGTCTCTGGCATTGCAATTGTAAATATCTTAGATCATGGGGCTTTGTTTCCCAACCTTAATCTTAAATAGTTTTTATTCTATTTTGTCTGCAATTTTCTTGATCTTGTCCTAAGTAGCATCTTATCTCCTAAAACTTTTACTGAATGAGATTAACTTTCAGATTTAATTTTTTTGTCTGTTGAATATTGTTTGGGATTTTATAATTATGTGTAATTTTTTCATCTTTAATTATGCTGAGCTTATTTTAATCAACATTTTTAAATCCTCATATGCTAATTCCATCATTTGTTATTTCTGGGTGTATTTCTATTAACTGACTAGTCAAATTTTATTATATATCTTGTAATTTTTTATTGCATGCTTATCAATGTGGATATTACGTTAATTAATATCTAGGTTTCATTGTCTGTCTTTATAGAGAGTCCTAACAGACATATAAGTTATTGTTAGATCAGCTTGATCTTTTTTAGTCTTATTCTTAAGCTTTGTTAGGACTAATCTATAGGCTACTATTTTCTCTAGCAACCATTTAGTTCTCTCTGTGTTCTCAGTAGGACTGAGAGCCCTGGGATCAACTATGACTCTCATTCTGGCTGGTCAGAATGTGTCATCTCTCTGTCTTGTGTGACTTCTGGGAATTATTTTATTTACAATTCCTTGGTTGTTCTTTTCCCAGGCCATTGTAGTTTTACTTTATACAGGTGCATTCTTGATATTCTGTAAAAACTCAAACAGTTCAATGTGCAGATTACACAACTGTTTTTCTGAATAACTCTTCTCTGGGAACTGTCTTGTAACTTCTGGATACCTCAGCCTCCCTGAACTCTGATCTGTGTCTCCATAATTCACCAAAACATTTTTGTTCTGCTTAGAACTACCCTATCTGCACTACTGTCTGGAAAGTTTGTCCAAACAGAAAGGGCTATTATAGGGCCTGCTTCATTTGCTTGCCTTCTCCCAGGGATCATATTCCTGCACTACTATTATTCAGTGTCTGAAAACAGTTGTTTTATATATTTTGTCTAGTTTTCTAGTTTACAATGGACAGGTAAGTGTATCTCCTGTTACTTCAAAATACCCCAGAGTGGAAATTCTCATTGAAACTATCTTTTAAATTTAATTGTTAAGATTTTAGCATACAAATTTAGTGATGTGGGGGACCTTGAGTTACGACAGTTTCAACATATGACATTTCAAGTTTATGACGCTCGCTCCCATAAAAACTTAAAAAAAAAAATGAAATGTGAGTATTTTGTCTTATGCCATTAGCATTGTATATACTTACCGAGTATGTGGGTGAACTAGTTTGGTTGCACGGCAGAAGAATGCACAGTACAGTACAGTATATTGATATCCTTTTCCTTTTCCTGTGGTTTAGTTGTGTTTTTATGTTCTAGATTGTGATTTTACAACTGTGTTAGAATAGGTAAGTGACTTAGGCTAGGGTGCATTTCAACTTAAACCAAAATTCAGGTTAAGTCACTGTTGTAGAAATAGAACTGTGTTATAACTTGAGGGCCTCTGTATTCTTAGGAAAACAAAGAGGCTTTATAGAGGGATAAATTGTATCATGAGCATATTAAATACACAGTAACAAAAACATCAGACATACAGTATTAAATGTTGTGGGGGTTTTTTGTTTTGTTTTGTTAACAAGAGAGACACAGACAGGAAGATAGTTGCGGCACCTTAGTTGTTCATTGATTGCTTTCTCATATGTGCCTTGATGGGGAGGTCCTCCAGCCAAGCCATTGACCCATTGTTCAAGCCAGTGACCTTGGGTTCAAGCCAGTGACCTTTGGGCTCAAGCCAGCAACTGTGAGGTCATGTCTATGATTCCACATTCAAGCTGGTAAGCTTGTGCTCAAACTGGATGAGCCCACGCTCAACCTGGTGATTTCGGGTTTTGAACCTGGATCCTCAGCATCCCGGGACAATTCTCTATCTACTGAGCCACTGCCTGGTCAGGCTGTTTTTTGTTCTTTTAAAGGAGGTGAACTATATGGGCCAGAAGAAATACATAAATGGGAAGAGAAACCACATTTTTGTCAGATTTTATTATAACTTATATTTAAAGAAAGCACAAATTGATATATAACAGGAATCTTATGAGTACTTATTTTGAGGGCCCAAAGTAATAAAAGGGAGGCCCTGGCTGGTTGGCTCGGTGGTGGAGCGTCGGCCTGGCGTGCAGAGGTCCCAGGTTCCATTCCCAGCCAGGGCGCACAGGAGAAGCGCCCATTTGCTTCTCCACCCTTCCCCCTCTCCTTCCTCTCTGTCTCTCTCTTCCCCTCCCACAGCCGAGGCTCCATTGGAGCAAGGATGGCCCGGGCGCTGGGGATGGCTCTGTGGCCTCTGCCTCAGGCGCTAGAGTGGCTCTGGTCTCGGCGGGGCAACGCCCCGGAGGGGCGGAGCGTTGCCCCTGGTGGGCAGAGTGTTGCCCCCTGGTGGGCGTGCCGGGTGGATCCCAGTCGGCGCATGCAGGAGTCTGTCTGGCTGTCTCTCCCCATTTCTAGCTTCAGAAAAATACAAAAAAAAAGGGGGGGGGAATAAAGATTTAAGTAAGAACTGCAGAATCACAAATACTTCCTGAAGTGTTGGTTTTCAGTCTGGGGATCGAACTCCACTGCTTTAGCTCTCAATTCAGTTGCTTTGAGCATATCTTTAGCTTTATGAATATTTCCTTATATGAATTAGATTTAACTCTTAATAAAAGTAAATGTTGACTTCACAAAATAAAAGATGCTCTTATCAGATATATCTGATGCACCTTCTTTATGATACAGTGCTTTGTGGAAAACCTGTTATACCTTGTAAGGACAAAGAGATGAAATGTACTCAGTGACAGATTAATAATCTTCTGCCTCTCAAAAGTTTATGTGAGCTCTTGTCATAAATACATTTAGTCTTAAAATAAAAGCAATTTCAGATAAAATGAGAAGTAGAAAATTTCATCAGCACTGTTGAACAGAAGAGCTAAATGAGGTACATCTGGTACTGTTCAAGATTAAAAGATACGTTGAAAAGTAATGGGTATAAAATATGAATAAAGGGGAGAGCAAAAGAGTGAAAAAAAAACTTCAAATGTGTTTTTCTTTCATTAGTTACCTACAGACCACACAGTCAGAGACCTTAAGGAAAAAATCATTTATGGACAGAAGATACTTATTTTCATGGGAAAGAATTATCACAATATTCACAAAAGGAGGATCTGTGATAGATGTTTAGGTATTGACTGGTCATAAGGCCAGAGCAGGAATGGGAATTGTATGCAGCCTATTATATGAGGTAAGGAAAGGAAAACATCTGAACTGAACACTGACATCCCACAGCCACATGGGATCATTCACGAAGTCAGGAGGCATTCGCTGGTGCAGTGGTTCTCACGTGTCCCAAGGCCTGGAGCCTCAGCACAACCTGGGCACATTTTTGGAAGAATGCATATTGTCCAGCCCCAACCCACACCGGCTAAATTAGAACTCCATCAGTGAGGTCCGGAATTCTCCATTGTTATAAGCCCTCTGGGGATTCTTATAGACACTGTAGTGAGAACCTTGTGCTAGTGCAATGGAAATAAATGTCATCTGTTGATCAAATTGCTGGTGAGTCCTGTCATCTGCAGTTTTATAATAAATTTCCCCAAATTATCTTCATGGTATAGATCTGTTAGAAATATTTTCTATCTGAAGAAAAGATCACACAAGTGCTAGAAAACCAGACAACTCTATAAGGTAGAAAATGAACAGAATTCATCTTCTACAGGTCTCTTCCTTTGTCATCACTGTTATTCATTCTTATGTGCTTTTTGTGTGATTTTTCTGTGTTGATAGAAGGATTTAAATTAATATTGGTTTAGAGTGAGATAATCAAATAGGCTATTTTAGTACAAAAATGAGTCCTTTAAGCCTAAGATAGTTTTTAAAAACCAGTTTGAAATGTACTAAAGTAATTTTATTTTTTATTTTTTTTTATTTTTTTATTTTTTTTATTTTTCTGAAGCTGGAAACAGGGAGAGACAGTCAGACAGACTCCCGCATGCACCCGACCGGGATCCACCCGGCACGCCCACCAGGGGGCGATGCTCTGCCCACCAGGGGGCGATGCTCTGCCCATCCTGGGCGTCGCCATGTTGCAACCAGAGCCACTCTAGCGCCTGGGGCAGAGGCCACAGAGCCATCCCCAGCGCCCGGGCCATCTTTGCTCCAATGGAGCCTTGGCTGCGGGAGGGGAAGAGAGAGACAGAGAGGAAGGCGCGGCGGAGGGTTGGAGAAGCAAATGGGCGCTTCTCCTATGTGCCCTGGCCGGGAATCGAACCCGGGTCCTCCACACGCTAGGCCGACGCTCTACCGCTGAGCCAACCGGCCAGGGTAAAGTAATTTTTTGATACAGTTTTTTCTGGTTTAAGTGTGGCTCTTTCCCCCTCACTCCTCTGCTCTTCTCTGCTTCTTCCCTCTCCACTTTGGGACACATCAGCTTTCTCCCCGGCCTTTCCTTTCACTCAGTGTGCCTTCAGAGACCAGAGGCGATGGCTGGTCAGATCTGGGTTTACGAGTATTAAGAAGGTCTCATTTTAATGATTGCTTCTGTTTTCCTAGTAATGCCATAAAACTGCTACCCTGTTTTGTAAGTATTTGATTACAGGTTTGCTTGGTGCTGCCTGGAAACTGCTCAGATAGCTGATCTGTGACAGAAATCACACTTGGTCAGAGTGGTTTCTGGAGAGTGCTGAAAAATAATACACCGTATTTCCCCATGTATAAGATGCACCTTTTGGGGGGGAAATTTGGGGTCTAAAAACTGGATGCGTCATATACAGTGGTTGTAGATTTTTTTTACCTGCATTTTGCATTTTTTCACACTTGTTTTTGCACTTGTTGTTGAAGACAGTGATTCATCATCAGACACAGATGAGGACAAGCTAATGGATGGGAGTTTTGACAGTGATGAGTTGTATGAATTTTATAATGAATAAAACTTGAGTTCAATAACTTTATGTAATACTTTTTTATTTTCAAAATTCAGGCACCAAAATTAAGGTGCATCTTATACATGGGAGTGTCTTATACATGGGGAAATACGGTACTTATAAATTAAGGACGTTCCTTTCTTGTGCACTGACATTGGCTGAGTTAGCAGTCTTTTATAGCCAAGTCAGTAAGCATTTACAATTATTTATTTATGTTATCAAGAAATGTATTGACTTTCTTATGAATTAGCAGCTATCCTTTGCACTGGACACCCAGTTGCACCAACTTGAAAAGTATTACTGAGAGGAACTCTAATAATAATTATAGAAATAATATTATATTAGTAAGGCAAGACTTCCAGGTTTGAGTACTTCTCAGGAAGAAGCAGATTGCTCTGTCCTGCTTTCTGTAAGAGAAATTTTTTGTTCACAGATTAATCAAAAGCATACTGATTGTGGTGTCATTTAAATCACTAGATGATTAGGACTTAGCTAATAAGACTGATAGACCCTGCTGTCTGTGCTCATTGAAGTTGTGCCAATCTTGGTAGGTGACATTGATTTGTAGAAGCCCTTTACATACAATTCATTTGGACACATCAACTGTGTTGAACAGATGTTGACATTTGGCATGCACAGATATTCCATACAATTTGAGTTGATTAGTTCTTGTTGAGAGATGCAGAAACATGAAGACTATTGCCAATATGTCAGTCTATGTTCATAGGCACCTGCTCTTTCTTCCTTCCTTTTTATCTGAATTTAAAAAAAAATTTTTTTCTATTGATTTGAGACACAGGAGAGAAGCATCAACTAGTTTTTCCACTTAGTTGTTTCATCTAGTTGTGCACTCATTGATTGCTTCTCGTATGTGCCCTGACTGGGGATCGAACCTGGGACCTCTGACATGCCGGGTTGACATTTTATCTACTGAGCCACCCAGCCAGAGCCTTCCTCTCTCTATTTGGAGTCATTAGACTTGGTTAGCCTCCTGCTTTAAGTGCCTGAGTCCACTCTCCTTCCTGCTTACAAAGTGTCATAAGAATTCAGATTTATGTTGTTGTTCTTCACAAAACCCATCCCTCACCTCCATTGCAGTGTTTTAGGACAGTCTTCTGTGAGCAAGGCTTTTCTTATTTTCTAGATTTAGTCTAGATTAAAGAACTAATTTATTATTTTGTGCTTTTACGCTGTTGCAAGCAGTAAAACAGCTTAAATAATCTTCCAAATCATGAGTACAACCAAAGTATGCCCCCAAATTATACAGTATATAATACCTCATAATGATTTCCAGACCCTAAAGAAACCATATATTATAAATATTGTTGCAGTAATTTTCCATTTGAATTTTCATCATCACTCACATAATAGCAGTGAAGAAAGCAACATCTGGCTACTATTTGAAATGCTGTATTTTCTGTTGTCATTATAGTTAACTTTATCTCTTTACACCTGTTTTCTGCAAACTGTATTGTTCACTATTTATATATTGTCATAAGTATTTAGGACTCTGTGCAATAAATTTCTCCTTAAATCAAATTAATTTTCAGCCAATAGGCTGTAAAGGCTCATCTGATATAAGATAAAGTTGAAGTATGTATTTCCCATATTAATGACACATTGCCTATCATAGCAGAAGAGGTCTTATAAAGATGGCCGAAGTACTCAGCCAAGTAAAGGGGGAAGAAAGGGTTCACCCCAATAATTCTTCTTCAAATAACTTTATTTGTATTGTTTTTACACCATTTACAAATGACCTCATAACTTATTTGTTTGGTTATTTGTCTCTTTCCATTAGAATGTGAGTTTTCTTTAGAGCAGGCTGTTTATATTCATAACGATTCCATAGAACCTTTGTGGATTCCACTTTATACATGGTATGCATTCAGTAAATGTTAGTAAATGAAGGTTGTCTTTTTGGTATATTTATAGAGTTCTGTAACCAATCCTACAGTTGTTTTATAACATTTTGACCAGTGTTGATTCATTAAGGACCAGGCCTGCTGAAGGATCCCTCATGTTACATTCATTCCTAATCATTCCTAGGCAAGCACTAATCTACTTGCCTTTTCTAGACCTTTTATGGATATGGAGTCATAGAATAGATATTTATTTGCATCTGGTTTTTCTTAGCATCATGTTTTTGAGGTTTATTTTTTGCACCATGTAACAATAGTTTGTTTCTTTTCATTGCTTAATAGTATTCCACTTTATAGATATATCAGATTTTATTTGACAGTTCACCAGATAATAGGTATTTTGATTATTTCCAGTTTTTGGCTATTATGAATTATAATGCTATGAACATTTGTGTATAAGTATTTGTGTGAAAATATGTTTTTATTTCTCTTAGATGCACAGGAGATAAATGTCTGGGTAGTATGGTAATTTTATGCTTAATTTTTAAAGAAATCACCAAACCATTTTACAAAATGGGCATACCACTTTACATTTAAATTTTAGTTTCTCTGAATCCTCACTTTCTGTATTTTTAAATATCACCATTATAGTATGTGTGAAGTACTGTCTCCTTTTTGGTTTTAAAATGATATTCACTTTAATTTTCCTAATGATTAATCATGATAAGCATCTTTTCCTGTGGTTGTTATTTAGTTTTAGGTTTTCATTGGTGAAATATCTATATTTTATCCATTATTGAGCCATTTTTAAATGGTTATTTTTCTTTACTTTTTTCTTTTTTGTTTTGGTTTTTTTTGTTGTTGTTACAGAGATAGAGAGAGGGACAGATAGGGACAGACAGATAGGAAGGGAGAGAGATGAGAAGAATCAACTCTTTGTTGTGACACCTTAGTTGTTCATTGACTGCTTTCTCATATGTACCTTGACTAGGGGACCACAGCAGACTGAGTGACCCCTTGCTCAAGCCAGTGACCTTGGGCTCAAGCTGGTGAGCCTTGCTGAAACCAGATGAGCCTGCACTCAAGCTGGCAACCTTAGGGTTTTGAACCTGGGTCCTCCGTGTCCCAGTCCAATGCTCTATCCAATGCGCCACTGCATGGTCAGGCTATATATCTTACTATTTTTTAATTATAAGATTTCTATATATTCTGAGTGTAAGTCCTTTATCAGAAAAATGTTTTGAAAATACTTTATCTAAATATGTGGAGTATCATTTCATTTTTTAAAGGTATATTTTGAAGTATGAAAGATATTTATTCATTTATTTTTATTTATTTATTTAAGTTTTTAGAATTAATTTTACTAGGGAGACATCAATAAATCAGGGTACATATGTTCAAAGAAAACATGTCTAGGTTATCTTGTCAATCAATTATGTTGCATACCCATCACCCAAAGTCAGATTGTCCTCCGTCACCTTCTATCTAGTTTTCTTTGTGCCCCTCCCCCTCCCCCTTTTCTTCTACTCCCCCCCCCCGTAACCACCACACTTATCAATGTCTTTTAGTCTCGTTTTTATGTCCCACCTTCATATGGAATAATACAGTTCTTGGTTTTTTCTGATTTACTTATTTCACTTTGTATAATGTTATCAAGATCCCACCATTTTGTTGTAAATGATCAGATGTCATCACTTCTTATGGCTGAGTAGTATTCCATAGTGTATATGTGCCACATCTTTTTTATCCAGTCTTCCATTGAAGGGCTTTTTGGTTGTTTCCATGTCTTGGCCACTGTGAACAATGCTGCATTGAACATGGGGCTGCATGTGTCTTTAAGTATCAATGTTTCTGAGTTTTGGGGGTATATACCCAGTAGAGGGATTGCTGGGTTATAAGGTAGTTCTATTTTCAGTTTTTTAAGGAACCAACATACTTTCTTCCATAATGGTTGTACTACTTTACATTCCCACCAACAGTGTATGAGGGTTCCTTTTTCTCCACAGCCTCTCCAACATTTGCTATTACCTGTCTTGTTAATAATAGCTAATCTAACAGGTGTGAGGTGGTATCTCATTGCAGTTTTGATTTGCATTTCTCTAACAACTAATGAAGATGAGCATCTTTTCATATATCTGTTGGCCATTTGTATTTTTTCCTGGGAGAAGTATCTTTTCATGTCCTCTTCCCATTTTTTTATTGGATTGCTTGTTTGTTTATTGTTGAGTTTTATGAGTTCTTCGTATATTTTGGATATTAGGCCCTTATCTGAGCTGTTGTTTGAAAATATCATTTCCCATTTAGTTGGCTGTCTGTTTATTTTGTTGTCAGTTTCTCTTGCTGAGCAAAAGCTTCTTAGTCTGATGTAGTTCCATTCATTTATTTTTGCCTTCACTTCCCTTGCCTTTGGAGTCAAATTCATACAATGCTCCTTGAGGTGACGTCACGGAAATGGCGCCGTGAGAAGCGTGTCTGACAGCTCTCCCCTAAATCACAACAAATTTATCAACTAGAAACAGAAAAATTTATCCTCGGAGCATTCCGGAGTTCCAAACAAACTGAAAGCAAAAGGACTGTTATCACTTGAATCTGAGAGACGAGGGTGTGGAGGAAGCTACCGCAGCAGCGACGCTCATTCAAGCCGCGAGGGAGTGCGCCTGCGTGCAATCAATAAGACTACCCTCAGATGCCGATAAGAAAGAGGAAATCGAATATTATGGATACAAAAGAAAGAGAGGTAACACAAATAGATGTGGAAAAATCTATGGAGAAAAGACTTAACATATTGGAAGCCTTGGAGCTAAATGACAGAGAATTTAAAATAGAAATCTTAAAAATACTCAGAGATATACAAGAAAACACAGAAAGGCAATATAGGGAGATCAGAAAACAACTCAATGAACACAAAGAATATATTACCAAGGAAATTGAAACTATAAAAACAAATCAAACAGAAATGAAAAACTCAATTCACGAGCTGAAAAACGAGGTAACAAGCTTAGCTAACAGAACAGCCCAGATTGAAGATAGGATTAGTGAAATAGAAGACAAACAACTTGAGGCACAACAGAGAGAAGAAGAAAGAGACTCAAAAATAATAAAAAAGGAGAAAGCCCTACAGGAATTGTCTGACTCCATCAGAAAGAATAACATAAGAATAATAGGTATATCAGAGGGAGAAGAGAAAGAAAATGGAATGGAGAATATACTCAAACAAATAATAGACGAGAACTTCCCAAGCCTGTGGAAGGAACTAAAGCCTCAAATTCAAGAAGCAAACAGAACACCAAGTTTTCTTAACCCCAACAAACCCACTCCAAGGCACATCATAATAAAGATGACACAAACCAATGACAAAGAAAAAATTCTCAAGGCAGCCAGGGAAAAGAAGAGTACAACATATAAAGGAAGGCCTATTAGATTATCATCAGATTTCTCAGCAGAAACTCTACAAGCTAGAAGAGAGTGGACCCCAATATTTAAAGCCCTGAAAGAGAGGAACTTTCAGCCAAGAATACTATACGCATCAAAGCTATCCTTCAAGTATGAAGGAGATATAAAAACATTCACAAATACAGAAAAGATGAGAGAATTTATCAACAGAAAGCCCCCACTCCAGGAAATACTAAGGGGGGTTTTCCAACCAGATTCAAAGAACAAAAGAAAACAAAACCACAAGTAACAGCTCCACCAAGAACACAATAAAACCAAACTTAAACTGTGACAACAAAGGAAAAAAAGGGGGGAGAGGATGGAGATTAACAGTAGCAAAGGATGATGAAGTGCAGAAATACTTATAAGATAGGGTACTACAATGAATATGGTAGGTACCCTTTTCATTACTTAATGGTAACCACCCTTAAAAAAACCACCACAAAAACACTTGACTTAAAAAAGGTAGCAACAGAGGAAAGAAGTATGGAACACAAACAAAAACAAATGATAGAAAAACAAAAGAGAAGAATCAAACTAGATACAAAACTAACAGAAAGCAATTTATAAAATGGCAGTAGGGAACCCACAAGTGTCAATAATTACACTAAATGTAAATGGATTAAACTTACCAATAAAAAGACACAGAGTAGCAGAATGGATTAAAAAAGAAAATCCAACTATATGCTGCCTACAAGAAACACATCTAAGCAACAAGGATAAAAACAAATTCAAAGTGAAAGGCTGGAAAACAATACTCCAAGCAAACAACACCCAAAAAAAAGCAGGCGTAGCAATACTCATATCTAATAATGCTGACTACAAGACAGAAAAAGTACTCAGAGACAAACATGCTCATTTCATAATGATTAAGGGGAAGTTGAATCAAGAAGACATAACAATCCTTAATATATATGCACCAAACCAAGGAGCACCAAAATATATAAGACAGCTACTTATTGACCTTAAAACAAAAACTAACAAAAATACAATCATACTTGGAGACCTCAATACACCGCTGACGGCTCTAGATCGGTCATCCAAACAGAGAATCAATAAAGATATAGTGGCCTTAAACGAAATACTAGAACACCTGGATATGATAGACATCTACAGGACACTTCATCCCAAAGCGACAGAGTATACATTTTTCTCTAGTGTACATGGAACATTCTCAAGAATTGACCATATGTTGGGCCACAAAGACAATATCAGCAAATTCAGAAAAATTGAAATTGTACCAAGCATATTTTCTGATCATAAAGCCTTGAAACTAGAATTCAACTGCAAAAAAGAGGGGGGAAAACCCACAAAAATGTGGAAACTAAACAACATACTTCTAAAAAATGAATGGGTCAAAGAAGAAATAAGCGCAGAAATCAAAAGATATATACAGACAAATGAAAATGAAAATACGACATATCAGAATCGCTGGGATGCAGCAAAAGCAGTAATAAGAGGAAAGTTCTTATCACTTCAGGCCTATATGAACAAACAAGAGAGAGCCGAAGTAAACCACTTAACTTCACACCTTAAGGAACTAGAAAAAGAAGAACAAAGACAACCCAAAACCAGCCGAAGAAAGGAGATAATAAAAATCAGAGCAGAAATAAATGAAATAGAGAACAGAAAAACTATAGAAAAAAATCAATAAAACAAGGAGCTGGTTCTTTGAAAAGATCAACAAAATTGACAAACCTTTGGCAAGACTCACCAAGGAAAAAAGACACAGGACTCAAATAAATAAAATCCAAAATGAAAGAGGAGAGATCACCACAGACATCATAGAAATACAAAGAATTATTGTAGAATAGTATGAAAAATTATATGCCACCAAATACAACAATCTAGAAGAAATGGATAAATTCCTAGAACAATACAACCTTCCTAGACTGAGTCATGAAGAAGCAGAAAGCCTAAACAGACCAATCAGCAGGGAGGAAATAGAAAAAACTATTAAAAATCTCCCCAAAAATAAAAGTCCAGGCCCAGACGGTTATACTAGTGAATTCTATCAAACATTCAAAGAAGACTTGGTTCCTATTCTACTCAAAGTCTTCCAAAAAATTGAAGAAGAAGCAATACTTCCAAACACATTTTATGAGGCCAACATAACCCTCATACCAAAACCTGGCAAGGATGGCACAAAGAAAGAAAACTACAGACCAATATCTCTAATGAATACAGATGCTAAAATACTAAACAAAATACTGGCAAACCGAATACAACAACATATTAAAAAAATAATACATCATGATCAAGTGGGATTCATCCCAGAATCTCAAGGATGGTTCAACATACACAAAACGGTTAACGTAATACACCATATCAACAAAACAAAGAACAAAAACCACATGATCTTATCAATAGATGCAGAAAAGGCTTTTGATAAAATACAACACAATTTTATGTTTAAGACTCTCAACAAAATGGGTATAGAAGGAAAATATCTCAACATGATAAAGGCCATATATGATAAACCATCAGCCAACATCCTATTAAACGGCATAAAACTGAGGACTTTCTACCTTAAATCAGGAACAAGACAGGGTTGTCCACTCTCTCCACTCTTATTCAACGTGGTGCTAGAAGTTCTGGCCAGAGCAATCAGACAAGACAAAGAAATAAAAGGCATCCATATCGGAAAAGAAGAAGTAAAGCTATCACTTTTTGCTGATGATATGATCCTATACATCGAAAACCCGAAGGACTCCACAAAAAGATTATTAGAAACAATAAACCAATACAGTAAGGTCGCAGGATACAAAATTAACATACAAAAGTCCATAGCCTTTCTATATGCCAACAATGAAATATTAGAAAACGAACTCAAAAAAATAATCCCCTTCACGATTGCAACAAAAAAAATAAAATACCTAGGAATAAACATAACAAAGAACGTAAAGGACCTATATAATGAAAATTACAAAGCATTGTTAAGGGAAATCGAAAAAGATACAATGAGATGGAAAAATATTCCTTGTTCTTGGATAGGAAGAATAAATATAATCAAAATGGCCATATTACCCAAAGCAATATACAAATTTAATGCAATTCCCATCAAAATCCCTATGAGATTTTTTAAAGAAATGGAACAAAAAATCATCAGATTTATATGGAACTATAAAAAACCCCGAATAGCCAAAACAATCCTAAGGAAAAAGAATGAAGCTGGGGGCATTACAATACCTGACTTTCAACTATATTATAGGGCCACGATAATCAAAACAGCATGGTATTGGCAGAAAAATAGACACTCAGACCAATGGAACAGAATAGAAAGCCCAGAAATAAAACCACATATATATGGTCAAATATTCTTTGATAAAGGGGCCAACAACACACAATGGAGAAAAGAAAGCCTCTTCAACAAATGGTGTTGGGAAAACTGGAAAGCCACTTGCAAAAGAATGAAACTCGACTACAGCCTGTCCCCGTGTACTAAAATTAATTCAAAATGGATCAAAGACCTAAATATAAAACCTGAAACAATAAAGTACATAGAAGAAGACATAGGTACTAAACTCATGGACCTGGGTTTTAAAGAACATTTTATGAACTTGACTCCAATGGCAAGAGAAGTGAAGGCAAAGATAAATGAATGGGACTAGATCAGAATTAAAAGTTTTTGCTCAGGAAGAGAAACTGGTATCAAAATAAACAGACAGCCAACTATATGGGAACTGATATTTTCAAACGACAGCTCACATAAGGGCCTAATATCCAAAATTTACAAAGAACTCATAAAACTCAACAACAAACAAACAAGCAATCCAATAAAAAAATGGGAAGAGGACATGAACAGACACTTCTCCCAGGAAGAGATACAAATGGCCAACAGTGATATGAAAAGATGCTCAGCTTCATTAGTTATTAGAGAAATGCAAATCAAAACTACAATGAGATACCACCTCACTCCTGTTAGATTAGCTATTATCAACAAGACGGGTAATAGCAAATGTTGGAGAGGCTGTGGAGAAAAAGGAACCCTCATTCACTGTTGGTGGGACTGTAAAGTAGTACAACCATTATGGAGGAAAGTATGGTGGTTCCTCAAAAAACTGCAAATAGAACTACCTTATGACCCAGCAATCCCTCTACTGGGTATATACCCCAAAACCTCAGAAACATTGATACGTGAAGACACATGTAGCCCCATGTTCATTGCAGCACTGTTCACAGTGGCCAAGACATGGAAACAACCAAAAAGCCCTTCAATAGAAGACTGGATAAAGAAGATGTGGCACATATACACTATGGAATACTACTCAGCCATAAGAAATGATGACATCAGATCATTTACAGCAAAATGGTGGGATCTTAATAACATTATAAGGAGTGAAATAAGTAAATCAGAAAAAAACAAGAACTACATGATTCCATACATTGGTGGAACATAAAAATGAGACTAAGAGACATGGACAAGAGTGTGGTGGTTACCAGGGGTGGGGGGAGGGAGGACATGGGAGGGAGGGAGGGAGAGAGTTAGGGGGAGGGGGAGGGGCACAGAGAACTAGATAGAGGGTGACGGAGGACAATCTGACTGTGGGCGAGGGGTTTGCAACATAATTTGATGACAAAATAACCTAGACATGTTTTCTTTGAATATATGTACCCTGATTTATTAATGTCATCCCATTACCATTAATAAAAATTTATTAAAAAAAAAAATGCTCCTTAAAACCAAGGTCCATGAGTTTAGAACCTATGTCTTCTTCTATGTACTTTATTGTTTCAGGTCTTTTTTTTTTTTTTTTTTTTTTTTTTTTCCTGAAGCTGGAAACGGGGAGAGACAGTCAGACAGACTCCCGCATGCGCCCGACCGGGATCCACCCGGCATGCCCACCAGGGGCGACGCTCTGCCCACCAGGGGGCGATAATCTGCCCATCCTGGGCGTCGCCATGTTGCGACCAGAGCCACTCTAGCGCCTGAGGCAGAGGCCACAGAGCCATCCCCAGCGCCCGGGCCATCTTTGCTCCAATGGAGCCTTGGCTGCGGGAGGGGAAGAGAGAGACAGAGAGGAAAGCGCGGCGGAGGGGTGGAGAAGCAAATGGGCGCCTCTCCTGTGTGCCCTGGCCGGGAATCGAACCCGGGTCCTCCGCACGCTAGGCCAACGCTCTACCGCTGAGCCAACCGGCCAGGGCCTCAGGTCTTATATTTAGGTCTTTGATCCATTTTGAATTAATTTTAGTACAAGGGGACAAACTGTAGTAGAATTTCATTCTTTTGCATGTGGCTTTCCAGTTTTCCCAGCACCATTTGTTGAAGAGGCTTTCTTTTCTCCATTCTCTGTTGTTGGCCCCTTTATCAAAAATTATTTGACCAGATATATGTGGTTTTATTTCTGGACTTTATATTCTGTTCCATTGGTCTGAGTGTCAATTTTTCTGCCAATACCATGCTGTTTTGATTGTCATGGCTCTATAATATAGTTTGAAGTCAGGTATTGTAATGCCCCCAGCTTCATTCTTTTTCTTTAGGATTGCTTTGGCTATTTGGAGTTTTTTAAAGTTCCATATAAGTGCCCTGGCTGGTTGGCTCAGCGGTAGAGCATCGGCCTGGCGTGCGGGGGACTCGGGTTCAATTCCCAGCCAGGGCACATAGGAGCAGCGCCCATTTGCTTCTCCACCCCCCCTCCTTCCTCTCTGTCTCTCTCTTCCCCTCCCGCAGCCAAGGCTCCATTGGAGCAAAGATGGCCCGGGCGCTAGGGATGGCTCCTTGGCCTCTGCCCCAGGTGCTAGAGTGGCTCTGGTCGCAGCAGAGCGAAGCCCCGGAGGGGCAGAGCATCGCCCCCTAGTGGGCAGAGCCTCGCCCCTGGTGGGCGTGCCGGGTGGATCCCGGTCGGGCGCATGCGGGAATCTGTCTGTCTCTCCCCGTTTCCAGCTTCAAAAAATAAATAAATAAATAAATAAATAAATAAATAAATAAATAAAGTTCCATATAAATCTGATGATTTTTTGTTCCACTTCTTTAAAAAATGTCATTGGAATTTTGATGGAAATTGCATTAAATTTGTATATTGCTTTGGGTAATATGGCCATATTGATTATATTTATTCTTCCTATCCAAGAACAAGGAATATTCTTTCATCTCATTGTAACTTTTTTCGATTTCCCTTAACAATGGTTTGTAGTTTTCATTATATAAGTCTTTACATCCTTTGTTATGTTTATTCATAGGTATTTTATTTTTTTGTTGCAATCGTGAAGGGGATTATTTTTTTGAGTTCGTTCTCAAATGTTTCATTGTTGGCATATGGAATGGCTATGGACTTTTGTATGTTAATTTTGTATCCTGCGACCTTGCTATATTGGTTTATTGTTTCTAGTAGTCTTTTTGTGGATTCTTTGGGGTTTTCGATGTATAGGATCATATCATCTGCAAAAAGTGATACCTTTACTTCTTCTTTTCTGATATGGATGCCTTTTATTTCTTTGTCTTGTCTGATTGCTCTGGCTAGAACCTCTAGCACCACATTAAATAAGAGTGGAGAGAGTGGACAACCCTGTCTTGTTCCTGATTTACGAGGGAAAGCCTTCAGTTTAGTGCCATTTAATATGATGTTAGCTGATGGTTTATCATATATGGCTTTTATCATGTTGAGATATTTTTCCTTCTATACCCATTTTGTTGAGAGTCTTAAACATAAAATTGTGTTGTATTTTATCGAATGCCTTTTCTGCATCTATTGATAGGATCATGTGGATTTTTTTCTTTGTTTTGTTAATATGGTATATAACGTTAACAGTTTTATGTATGTTGAACCATCCTTGAGATTCTGGGATGAATCCCACTTGATCGTGATGTATTATCTTTTTAATATGTTGCATTCAGTTTGCTAGTATTTTGTTTAGTATTTTAGCATCTGTATTAATTAGAGATATTGGTCTGTAGTTTCCTTTTTTGTGCTGTCCTTGCCCTGTTTTGGTAAGAGGGTTATGTTAGCCTCATAAAATGTTGTTTGGAAGTATTGCTTCTTCTTCAATTTTTTGGAAGACTTTGAGTAGAATAAGAACCAAGTCTTCTTTGAATGTTTGATAGAATTCGCTAGTATAACCGTCTGGGCCTGGAATTTTATTTTTGGGGAGGTTTTTAATAGTTTATTCTATTTTTTCCCTACTAATTGGTCTGTTTAGGCTTTCTGCTTCTTCTTGACTCAGTCTAGGAAGGTTGTATTGTTCTAGGAATTTATCCATTTCTTCTAGATTGTTGAATTTAGTGGCATAAAGTTTTTCATAGTATTCTACAATAATTCTTTGTATATCTATGATGTCCATGGTGATTTTCCTCTTTCATTTTGGATTTTGTTTATATGAGGTTTTTTTTTTTCCCTTGGTAAGTCTTGCCAAGGGTTTGTGAATTTTGTTGATCTTTTCAAAGAACCAGCTCCTTGTTCTATTAATTTTTTCTATAGTTTTCTGTTCTTTATTTCATTTATTTCTGCTCTGATTTTTATTATCTCCTTTCTTCGGCTGGTTTTGGGTTGTCTTTGTTCTTCTTTTTCCAGTTCCTTAAGGTGTGAAGTTAAGTGGTTCACTTGGACTCTCCCTTGTTTGTTCATATAGGCCTGAAGTGATATGAACTTCCCTCTTATCACTGCTTTTGCTGCATCCCATAGATTCATATTGTCATTTTCATTTGTCTGTATATATCTTTTGATCTCTGCACTTATTTCTTCTTTGACCCATTCATTTTTTTAAAGTATCTTGTTTAGTTTCCACATTTTTGTGGGGGTTTTTTCCTCTATTTTGCAGTTGAATTCTAGTTTCAAGGCTTTATGATCAGAAAATATGCTTGGTACAACTTCGATTTTTCTGAATTTGCTGATATTGTCTTTGTGGCCCAACATATGGTCAATTCTTGAGAATGTTCCATGTACACTAGAGAAAAATGTATACTCTGTCGCTTTGGGATGAAGTGTCCTGTAGATGTCTATCATATCCAGGTGCTCTAATGTTTTGTTTAAGGTCAATATATCTTTATTGATTCTCTGTTTGGATGACCGATCTAGAGCCATCAGCGGTGTATTGAGATCTCCTAGTATGATTCTTTTTTTGTCAGTTTTTGTTTTAAGGTCAATAAGTAGCTGTCTTATATATTTTGGTGCTCCTTGGTTTGGTGCATATATATTAAGAATTGTTATGTCTTCTTGATTCAGCGTCCCCTTAATCATTATGAAATGAGCATTTTTGTCTCTGAGTACTTTTGCTGTCTTGTAGTCAGCATTATCAGATATGAGTATTGCTATGCCTGCTTTTTTTTTTTTTTTGGATGTTACTTGCTTGGAGTGTTGTTTTCCAGCCTTTCACTTTGAATTTGTTTTTATCCTTATTGCTTAGATGAGTTTCTTGTAGGCAGCATACAGTTGGATTTTCTTTTTTTTTAATTTTTCGTCTTTTTTTTTTAATTCATTTATTTTTTACAGAGACAGAGACTGAGTCAGAGAGAGGGATAGACATGGACAGACAGACAGGAATGGAGAGAGATGAGAAGCATCAATCATTAGTTTTTCATTGCACATTGCAACACCTTAGTTGTTCATTGATTGCTTTCTCATATGTGCCTTGACCATGGATCTTCAGCAGACCGAGTAACCCCTTGCTGGAGCCAGTGACCTTGGGCTCAAGCTAGTCACTTGGGATTTTGCTCAAACCAGATGAGCCTGCACTCAAGCTGGCGATGTCGGGGTCTCGAACCTGGGTCCTCTGCATCCCAGTCCAACGCTTTATCTACTTCGCCACCGCCTGGTCAGGTGGATTTCCTTTTTTAATCCATTCTGCTACTCTGCCTTGTTATTGGTTAGTTTAATCCGTTTACATTTAGTGTTATTATTGACACTTGTGAGTTCCCTATTGCCATTTTATACATTGCTTTCTGTTAGTTTTGTGTCTTGTTTGATTCTTCTCTTTTGTTTTTGTTTGGTTGTATTCCGTACATCTTTCCTCTGTTGCTATCGTTTTTAAATCATGTGCTTCTGTGGTGGTTTTTTCAATGGTGGTTACCATTAAGTAATGAAAGGGTTCCTATCCTGTTTATTGTAGTACACTATCTTGTGAGTACTTTTGCACTCCATCATCCTTTGCTACTGTTAATCTCCGTCCTCTCCCCTCCTCTTTTTTTGTTGTTGTTGTCACAGTTTCAATTTGGTTTTATTGTGTTCTTGGTGGAGTTTTTACTTGTGGTTTTGTTTTGTTTTGTTTTGTTCTTTGTATCTGGTTGGAAAACCCCCTTTAGTAATTCCTGGAGTGGGGGTTTTCTGATGATAAATTCCCTCATCTTTTCTGTATCTGTGAATGTTTTTATTTCTCCTTCATATTTGAAGGATAGCTTTGATGGGTATAGTATTCTTGGCTGAAAGTTCCTCTCTTTCAGGGCTTTAAATATTGGGGTCCACTCTCTTGTAGCTTGTAGAGTTTCTGTTGAGAAATCTGACGATAATCTAATGGGCCTTCCTTTATATGTTGTATTCTTCTTTTCCCTGGCTGCCTTGAGAATTTTTTCTTTGTCGTTGGTTTGTGCCAACTTCAGTATGATGTGCCTTGGAGTAGGTTTGTTGGGGTTAAGAAAACTCGGAGTTCTGTTTGCTTCTTGAATTTGAGGCTTTAGTTTTTTCCACAGGATTGGGAAGTCCTCATCTATTATTTGTTTGAATATGTCCTCCATTCCATTTTTTCTCTCTTCTCCCTCTGATATACCTGTTATTCTTATGTTATTCTTTTTGATGGGGTCAGAAAATTCCTGTAGGGCTTTCTTGGTTTTTTTTTTAATTTTTGAGTCTCTTTCTTCTTCTCTCTGTTGTGCCTCAAGTTGCTTTTCTTCTATGTCACTAATCCTACCTTCTATCTGGCCTGTTCTATTAGTTAAGCTTGTTGCCTCATTTTTCAGCTTGTGACTTGAGTTTTTCATCTCTGTTTGATTCGTTTTTATAGTTTCAGTTTCCTTGGTAATATATTTTTTGTGTTCCTTGAGTTGTTTTCTGAGCTCCCTAAATTGCCTTTCTGTGTTTTCTTGTATATCTCTGAGTATTTTTAGGATTTCTATTTTAAATTCTCTGTCATTTAGCTCCATGGTTTCCGATATATTAAATTTTTGCTCCATAGATTTTTCCTCATCTATCTGTGCTACCTCTCTGTCTTTTGTATCCATGATATTCTATTTCTTTTTCCTTAATGGCATCTGAGGGTGGTTTTGTTGATAGTATTAATGAGAATTAATAAAGAATAAAAAGTTAAAAAAGTAAAAATTATTATCCCCCCCTTTTTTTTCTCTTCTCTCCTCTCCCCTCCTCCTTGAGAAAATCTTGTGGTGAACTGTGAATTATATTGTGCTAAATAGAACAAAAACTACCTATAATGGAGGGCCTGAGTTGGGGAGAAGTGATAAAGAGGCAAAAAAGGGGGTATGGACCCACAAAATGTAAAATAGGAAAAAATTTCAGTTAAAAATAAAATGATTTGCTTTTAGGTGATGGTTGACTAAGAGATATGATGAGAGGAATAAGAGGGAAACAGGAAAAAGGGGGAAAAATTAAAAAATTACTATTGTATTTAGTGGAGCAAGAACTAGATAAAATGGAGAGCCAGGGTTGGGAGCACTGCTAGTGAGTTAAAAAAGCGAAGTAAAAAAACCCCAAAGTGCCACAAAGAAAAATTTGAGTCCCAAATAAAGTAATTTGTTCGTGATTGAGGATTGAATGAGAGGAAAAGTAAAGGACAAAAAAAGAAACTAATATAGAGGGAGAAAAAAAAAGAAAGAGGAAAACACAAAAAGAAGAAAAAAGAATAAAAGGAGAGAGAGAATTAAGGGTTTTGGAGTGCAACCCTCATAGAGAGAAAGAAAGAAGAAAGAAAAGATAATGGGAGATGTAACACTTATGGGTAGTGTAGTTCAAGGAGAGGAGAAAGTAAGACTGGCAGAGAATTAAACGACCAAATTGGAAGAGGAAGAAAATAATCAAGACAAGAAGATAAGAGAAACAAACGAACAAATATAATAAAATGGGATAGGTTATAAAGTCTGTGGATTATTCTTGATTTTGAGAGGTTATCTTCTTGCATTTTATTTTCTCTCCCTCTTCCTGGTCGGTGACTCTGTACCCCGGGTTCTGCCCCTGTGGCACGCTTAGGTAGAGGTTTGCAGCTGATTAGTCTCTATGGTGTTGTCATATATTGGGCTTCAATCTCGTTGGCAGTCAAGGTTCATTAGCATTTGCAGGCTTCGCCAATGAGAGAGTCCATATTCTCGGAGCCTCTCTCCTAGTCTTTCCTTCCTGAATTAGTAGCCTGATGATCCAGCTATGGGGTTGCTGCTGCCTCTGCCTGGAGAGTATGAGGCTCACAGAGCTGGCAAAACCCCACTGTATTCCCACTCAGCGCAGGGCTCTGGGTAAGGCTAAGTCAGTCAGAGCCGCTAGTATAATCAGGTGGGGCTTCAGCCCACACAAAGACCTCTGACCCTGCCCCTCTGTCCCGGAACACAGGCGCCCACTCCCGGGGGAATCTCTCGCCCACTATCTGCGCCCACCGACCAGGATATCCGGCCAGCCGCCTCTCACTCTCGGTGAGGTGCCCCACCCGCACAGAAAAGTTCCAGCGTAGGAAATTTCGCTCCTGCTCCCTCCCCATGCGCCGCTTTTTCAGGGCACAGGGGTGACCCCAAGATTCCGGTTTCGGCCCACAGAAAGGTCTCTGACCCTGCCCCTCTGTCCGGTAACACGGGCACCCACTCCCGGGACTCTAGGAGGAATCTCTCACCCACTATCTGCGTGCGCCGACCAGGAGATGGGGCTGATGGCTGTCCTAAGTGCCTTTCTTTGTCTGGATTTGGCATGAGCGTTAGCTTGTGTTGACTGGGTTGCCACAAGCACAGTTTTTCCTCGGCTTGGATGTCCGTGCCACAGCCTGGTTCGGACGTTTGTGCCGCAGTCTGGATCTATTCACACCCTATGCCTGCCTTAGTTCCTATACTCTCAGTTCCCAGTATAAGCAGCCCTTATTTAGGTTAGTGAGGAAGGTGGAGTGTTTCTTCCTCCTTATTTCCTTCAGGTTTGATTTTATATTTAGTCAGTTTTTCACTCAATCATACCTTCGCGTTTAGTGTGGAACTTCTGGAGGCTCCAAGGATAGATTTTTCTGTCTCTGGTTGAAGATCTTGTTGAATTTTTGGGAAGATTTATCGGTATCGCTCCTTACGGCGCCATTTCTCTGACGTCTTCCGAAAGATTTTTAAATGAACTAAAATTTATCAATATTTTCTTTTATGGATTGCACTTCTAATATTATAGTATAAAAATCTTTACCTAACCCAGGAATCACAAAGATTTTCTCCTATGTTTTTTTCTAGAAGTTTAATAGAATTTTGTTTTAGTTCTTACATTAAGATTTTGATTCATATTTTTCTTTTTTTTATTTTTTTATTTATGATTTTTTATTTACATAGATTCAAGTGTCCCACTGAATATATCTCCCCCCACCCCCATATTCCCCATCAGCCCTCCTATGCCCCCTCCCCCAATGCCTTCCCCCCTTCCTTCCAGGATTTGGTATCCTGCTCTCTATAATGCTGTGTTATGTATATATAATTTCATTAATCTCTTTCCCTTCTCTGATCCCATCTTCTCTTCTACTTTCCCTCTGGTCCCTTTGATCCGGCCTCTGCCTCTGTTCCATCGCTCAGTTCACATTGTTCATTGGATTCCTCAAATGAGCGAGGTCATATAATATTTTTCTTTCTCTGCCTGGATGATTTCACTTAGCATAATAGTATCCAGGTCCATCCATGTTGTCGCGAAAGGTAAGATTTCCTTCTTCCTCATGGCTGCATAGTATTCCATTGTGTATATGTACCACAGCTTTTTAATCCACTCTTCCACTGACGGACACTTGGGCTGCTTCCAGATCTTAGGTATTGCAAACAATGCTGTAGTAGACATGGGGGTGCATTTTTTCTTGACTCAAAAGATTCTGATCCATTTTGAGTTATTTTTGTGTGTGTATGGTGTGAGGTAAGCGTCCTGGTATCCCACAAGTTTGTTTTTAACTTTTCAGATAAGATAATCTCTATTGATCTATTTTAAGTTATAAATATTCCTTCTCTCTTTATTGAGATTCTCTTTGTTGTGAATATCATATGTTTTCATTTATTTCTTTAAATATATTTTTCTTTAGGTCTTTTAACATATGAGGGGGTACAGGAGGGTTAAGGGGGATAAATTTTAATGGAAGAAGACTTTGGGGTAATGAATATACAGTGCAGTGTATAGATGATATATTATATAGAATTGTATACCTGAAACCTATATAATTTTATTAACCAATGTCACTCTGATAAATCCAATTAAAAACATTTATAATAGTTCCTTTGAAATCTTTGTAAGTCTAATTTTGGATGTCTAATATTTGGATCCCCTCACAGACAGTTGACTGGCTTTTTTTTCTTCCTCTTAACATGGGTCACCGTTTCCTATTTCTTTGGAATTTTTATGACTTTTACAGAAAACTGTATATTTTATATACTATATCATAGCAATTCTGGCTCCTGGTCCCTTTTATTGAAAGTTATTGTTGTTGCTATCTTTTATTTGTTTGTTTAATGATTTGACTGGATTAATTTTATAGAATTTGTTTCCCCTGCAGTGTGTGTCCACTGATGTGTCTACCTGAGCTCTTTTTTTTTCTTCTTGTTTTCTTTCTAAGTCTAGCTTCATAGGGGACAGTCTGGATGAGCGTAACTTAATTAGAAAACTGCTAATGATTTGTGATAAGTTGTGCTCTAGTGTCTTGAGTCACCATGGATTCCACCCTTTCCCAACAGATCTGTTTGTGAGTTGAGGAATAACTTTACTTTCTAACATGCCTTCTTATGTCTTCTTTACAAGAGGACAGGATCTCACATTCAGACAAAGATTAGTTAAGACCCTGTCTGGTCTTTCATGAGTGTGCACACAACATACTACCTTCTATACCACTTAGTTTACAGGGGCTTATCAAGGCTCTTTGCTGCTATTTCATTCTCCAGTCTCCTTGTTAAATTTCTAGCTATAACATTGGTTATTCTCATTGCCACAAAGGTCACTGTTGTTTCTACAACTCTGAGGGGTGTGGTAATTTTCCATACTTCACGGCAAGACAATTTAGAATCCTCCAGTTACCCTGTTGGTTTTCAGGGCTTGACCCATCCTTGTAGATCTTTTTTCTTTTCTTTTTTCTTTTTTCTTTTTTTTTTTTTAGAAGGAGAGATGGGAAAGGAGAGAGATGAGATGAGAGCATCAACCTGTAGTTCTGGCACTTTTGTTGTTCATTGTTTGCTTCTCATATATGCCTTGACCTGGGGGCTCCAGCTGAGCCAGTGATCCCTTGCACAGGCCGGCGACCTTGGGATCAAGCCAGCAACCTTGGTCTTCAAACCAGAGACATTTAGGTTCAAGCCAGTGACCATGGGTCATGTCTATGATCCCACACTCAAGCTAATGAGCCTGTGCTCAAGCCAGTGACCTCGTGGTTTCAAATCTGGGTCCTCAGCCTCCTGAGTTGATACTCTATCCATTGTGCCACCACCTGGTCAGGTCTTGTAGATCTACTTTACTTGTCTTAACAGGAGAGTGACATTGGGAGCACAGCTTTAGGCTAAAGTGCCAGGCTTTTTCTATTCTTACCCAAGATTCAGTTAGAATAAATGCTTCTTAATTTGTTGCATGCCTTTGTTCAATTCTCCTAGTTCTGAAATGGTTGTTTTTCATGATTTTGTATGATATTCTCATTGTTTTTAGAGGGAGAGGATTTATTGAGCTCTTTACTCTGCCATTTCAGAATTCCCACCCTTGGGTTTTCTGCTTTTGATTATTTTCTTATATTTGGACTAGATGTTTTCCCCAGGAATTTATATAAGTAAAACAATCAAGAACCAGTACAGTTAGTATAACACAAAAGGGGAAAGGAAGTTATTATATCACTAAAATATCATTTTAAAACCAAGTTAGTTTGCTGAAACTATAATATGGCTATTTTTCTTAAAACTATAATGTAGTTTAATACAGCTAAGCTTCAACAAATATATTTGATTCTTTCAAAATTATATTTTGTCCATTTTATAGGAGTTTTATTGCAATAAGCAAGACATTTAAAGTTATATACAAATAAGTGCCTTTTCTGAGGATAGGATTTCTTAAATGATTATGTCTTCTGGAAAGTACAATTTTGTGCTTCTGTCCATTTCCAGAAGGAGGCAAGGAATGGAAGGTCAGAACTCAACCCACTTGTGCTATGTAATTTTATGGGTTTGAAGTCCACAGATTAGGAAAGAAATATAGTTTAGATTGAAATTAATGTATATAGGCGTGTGTGCCCTGTATGTATATATATTTTACTGTTTGTTTTTATATGCCCATGTTATTCTCTTTTCCTTTCTGAACCATTAGTAGAATAAAACAGCTAATTCCTATGAATAATACAGGTTTTTAGGATTTTAAAATAAATGTGAAATCAATTATAATACAATGTCTAAATAACCATTACTTTTATCTCCCCCCCCCCCGAAGTGAGAAGCAGGGAGGCAGAGAGACAGACTCCCACATGTGCCTGACCGGGATCTACCAGCCATGCCCACTAGGGGGCGATGCTCTGCCCATCTGGGTCATTGCTTTGTTGCAACTGGAGCCATTCTAGCGCCTGAGGTGAAGGCCATGGAGCTATCCTCAGCACCCGGGCCAACTTTGCTCCAGTGGAGCCTTGGCTGTGGGAGGGGAAAAGAGAGACAGAGAGAAAGGAGAAGGGGAAGGGTGGAAAAGCAGATGGGTGCTTCTCCTGTGTGCCCTGGTCAGGAATCGAACCCGGGACTTCCACACGCCGAGCCGATGCTCTACTGCAGAGCCAACTGGCCAGGGCCCCTATTACTTTTAATATGTATTTATTTTTTAACATAAGCAGTTTTTATTTCTCTTGGTTTACTGTACCAACTTTTTTATATTGTGAATAGTTTGCAATTTTTTTTAAGTATATACTTAAAAAAAAGTTCTTAGCATGCTAAGAACTTTAAGAAGCAAACTTGACTCAAAGTAACCACTGAGCTAAAGCCAGCCCACGAACTTCATGATGTAGACCAATTACTATACAATTTCAAAAGCTAGATCTTTAACTTTTTATCTCATACTCGTGATCCAAATAAATTGTGAGAGTTTCATGAGAATGTTAAAAAAAAGAAAAAATGTGCTTCATACATTGCACATGCAGAAAATTGGCTCCTAGGTGAGAATTGGATGCTTGCTTGTCTTTAGGCTACTAGACTCACAAATTATTTTAGCTTCTTTATTCACAGAGGAGCCTGAGGTTGATAAATACTGTATTAAAAAAAAACAAACCAGGAGGAATATTTATTGTCAGTGACATTTAGGATGCTAGACAAAAATTAAATGCTAAATGTGATAGACTTGTATACATTTGTAAATACTAACTGAGTTATTTAAAGATGTTGTCATTCTGAATTCTTTAAGTTCTGAATCTTTAGTTTGACTCCAAATTATGTATATTTACTAAGTAACATTACTATCATATATAATAGCAAATGGAAGATATATTTTAGAGAGCTTTGTAGATGTTGCTGATTTTCTAAGCTTGTAGTAATGTAAAAATTTTTAAAATTTTACACCCATGACAGGCAAAATGTTTCTATTGTTGATTCCATATGCTTGACTGCATAAGGTAACTATCTCAAAATAGAAAGCTGGTACTATATTTCAAGCCATTCCAGAAGTCAAACATTGAGGGTAATAGTTTTAAACTTTAATTATATATAAGTTATGTACTATAACATTTCAGTCATTTTGCTTCCTTATGTAAAGCTTCCTTTATGTAAAGCTCTGTTTAACATTCATTTTGGGGGTTTGGGGAAATTCTCAAATATATTGGTTTTTCAGTTACAATGTATACCTTTTCAACTTTAAAATATATAGCAGTAGTCCCTAGAATTATGGAGAATGCAGATACTTTTCCAAGGACACTAACTATGGATCTTATTTATTATCACTCTTCTTTTTTGGGATTTAGAGATGGCAGAAAAATTGTTGAGGAGAGTATATATACTCAGTTCTATCATGTGATGTGCGTGCGTGTGTGTGTGTGTGTGTGTGTGTGTGTGTGTTTCAAAACATAACCATGCTATTCAAAACCACACAGTAAAAAATACAGGGTTTTGGAAGAAAACAGGATTTTTTCCAAAATGAGCTATAACTTTTAAAACGAGGGACCTAATAACTTGATGAGATTAAAAAGTGCTAATTAGTAGTTACAAAAAAAGTCATGAGGATGTAAGGTAAAGCATAGGGAATATAATCAATAATATTGTAATAACTATCGGAGGGAACACTTTATAACCTATAGGAATGTCCATCTGCTGTGCTATACACCTGAAACTGATACAAAATAGTGTTGAGTGCAAACTGTAATTGAAAAATAAATTAGCGACTGCCTGACCTGTGGTGGCACAATGGATGAAATGTTGACCTGGAATGCCCAGTCAAGCACCAAGAAGAAGTAATTACTACAAGTTGGTGCATCCTGCTCCACCCCGCCCCACTTTCTCTCTCTCTTCTGTAAGTAAGTAAGTAAATAAATAAATAACCTGATAAAAATAGTAGCACAGGTATACACATGTTAAATGTTTAAAATAATACATAGATTTTACAGTAAATATGACACTTCACTTTAAAGCAGACCTGAAATTTTCTTGTTGAATTGGGTGTTCTAAGAATTACAGTTTGCAAATTATTGTGAAGTCATGAAAGTAGAGTTACCCAAAATGAGAAGTTGTAGTTCCAGGTGTGGAAGGGGACAGCTTATGGACCTAGCTTAGGAGTTGGCACTAAACATTCAGTTAAGTAATCTTTTGGCCTTAAATCCTGAAGTATGTCTTTCTGCATTTGAGATATCTGTCTTTTGAGGCAAACCATTATAATAGACACCGGTTTCTTCAAAATTGAAAATTTAATCCAATCCTGTAGGTTTCTTCACTTAATTTCTATATCACGTCTAGAAATTCTTTTGCAAGTTTTTATTCACACTCACGGCTTTGCTCAAGCTGAAGTGATGTTTGAAAGCACTAAGCCAGCCATAACTAGCATAAAAAGGAGTCACTTCTAAGAATTTAGAGATTTACATTTAAGTTCATTGTATATAGATAGGTGCTTTTGTTCTCAGTTATTTGCTGTTTGGTCTTCAATCCAAATGCTTACCAATTTTTTTTTTTTTTTTAGGCCATGGTTTTTGTTTTTGTTTTTTTCATATCTTTTTTTAATCTTATTTTATTAATTTTAATGCAGTGACATTGATAAATCAGGGTACATGTTCCGAGAAAATATCTCCAGATTATTATTATTATTATTTTTGTATTTCTCCGAAGCTGGAAACGGGGAGAGACAGTCAGACAGACTCCCGCATGCGCCCGACTGAGATCCACCCGGCACGCCCACCAGGGGGCGATGCTCTGCCCACCAGGGGGCGATGCTCTGCCCCTCCGGGGCGTAGCTCTGTTGCGACCAGAGCCACTCCAGCGCCCGGGCCAGAGGCCAGGGAGCCATCTCCAGTGCTCAGGCCATCTTTGCTCCAATGGAGCCTCGCTGCGGGAGGGGAAAAGAGAGACAGAGAGGAAGGAGAGGGGGAGGGGTGGAGAAGCAGCTGGGTGCCTCTCCTGTGTGCCCTGGCTGGGAATCAAACCCGGGACCTCTGCACGCCAGGCCGACGCTCTACCACTGAGCCAACCGGCCAGGGCCTCCAGATTATTTTGATATTTGATTATGTTGCATACCCCTCACCCAAAGTCAAATTGTCTTCTGTCACCTTCTCTCTGGTTTTCTTTGTGCCCCTCCCCTCCCCCTACCCCCTCCCTCTACTTCCTCGCCCCCTCCCCACCCCTCCACCTCACCCTCTGTTACCATCACATTCTTGTCCATGTCTCTGAGTCTCATTTTTATGTCCCATCTATGTATGGGTTCATATAATTCTTAGTTTTTTCTGATTTACTTATTTCACTCCATATAATGTTATCAAGGTCCATCTATGTTATTGTAAATGATCCGATATCATCATTTCTTATGGCTGAGTAGTATTCCATAGTATATATGTACCAAAGCTTTTTAATCCACTTGTCATCTGACGGACACTTGGGCTGTTTCCAGATCTTTGCTATTGTGAACAATGCTGCTATAAACATGGGGGTGCATTTCTCCTTCTGGAACCGTTCTATGGTGTCCTTGGGGTATATTTCTAAAAGTGGGATGGCTGGGTCAAAAGGCAGTTCGATTCTTAATTTCTTGAGGAATCTCCATACTGTTTTCCACAGAGGATGCACCAGTCTGCATTCCCACCAGCAGTGCAGGAGAGTTCCCTTTTCTCCACATCCTCGCCAGCACTTATTCTGTGTTGTTTTGTTGATGAGCGCCATTCTGACTGGTGTGAGGTGATATCTCATTGTGGTTTTAATTTGCATTTCTCTAATGATTAGTGATGTTGAGCATTTTTTAGGCCATGTTTTTATTGTTCTTATTTACAGCACTTGAAGTTATATCAGCAGTAGACTTTTTTTTTATTTTTGCATATTGTTTTGATGTCCCTCAATGTGGATTTCTTTCTGTTTGTTGCTCAGGAGATGACAAGTTCTTTCAAAGTACTTCTATTATTTTTAGTTTTTCCTGAATACTGAAGCTTTCCTTTTGCATTTATTGTTTGATCTTTTTGATCCAGGATACTTATGGAAATGTTAATTGATTGTTTTCTTATATTAAAAAGTTTAGCCTAACCTGTGGTGGCGCAGTGGGATAAAGCGTCGACCTGGAACACTGAGGTCGCTGGTTATAAACCTTGGGCTTGCCTGGTCAAGGCACATATGGGAGTTGATGCTTCCTGCTCCTCCCCCTTCTCTCTCTCTCTGTCTCTCTCTCTCACTCCTCTCTCTCTAAAAAATCAATAAATAAAATATAAAAATAAATAAAAATAAATTTAAAAAATTATTATAAAAAAAGTTTACAATGTCAAAGGATAGCGAAGTACACAACCTTTACCCTTATACATATTGGGAACTCAGATTACTAGTATTATTTCAGAGCATGCATGTGTGCATTTTGTAAATTCCTACATGGCTCAGTTTGGCTGAGTGCAGTTTTCTGAGTTCATGAAGTATGTTTCACAAGAACTGTGCATATGCAAACATAAAATTTGCATTATGTTCAGATTATTCCCTAAAATGTAAATCACATTGGAACAAATCCACCTCTCTAAATAGTGTTATAATATATTGACTGTATTCTAGATGATTTAGGTCAGGGCTTCCTAAACTAAACTATCTATGGTAAAAGAACCAGGGTTGATTTTTTTTTTTTTGGTCTATCTCCCTGGTCTAAATGACAAAATTTTATTAGATAATAGTTTCAACATACATAAATTATATTTTAGTAAACATAATCAGAACAGATGCAACATAGGAAAAAGAGAATTATAAAAACCTTCATCAAAAGTGTGCCTACAGGTAATTAAAATAGAAAATGACCATTACTTTTGGATATTTGTAATCATAACTAAAGAAAAATATGTGAAATCACAATTCCTTCATTATAAATGCCTTTACGTACTTTGAGTAAGCATCAAGTATATATCAATGGCACCAAGTATGTCAATATTGAAGGTTTTTAATAGGATACATAAACTTGCTCCTTCATTGGTAATCTATGCAGAGCGGTGATAATGATATTCTCAGGTGATAATGTATATTTAAACTTTTTTCTGTTTTTGTTTATTAACACTTATATTAGAGAAACCTCTTGCATAGCAATGTACTTCTAGAAATGGAAGAAGAGATTTGAAAGCAATTTCATAGACTAGGAACATTCTTTCTAAACTTTTAACTTTTTGTCCAAGTATAAGAAGGAAATGGTGTATTTTCAAAATTTGTTACCAGTTCTTATAATTAAGCAGTTTCAACAATTCTATAAAATTGTAGTTAAACTTAAGTTTTTTCAGTGAAAGAAATGGATTTTGAATGAAAATGAAATTTGAAAGAGTTCAATGGTAATTTTTCACAGATGTGCAGTACCGAGATCATCATTTACTTCACTAAGATTATGGAATAGTCATAACAATCCCTAGAGATGCTGCTCTTCCAAACTGTTACTGTTCTTTTTTGCTCTTTGATATAATCTGCCATTGACGACCATGTTGGATTTCTACCTACTATGGAAGTATTAAAAATCAGTAACAAATACTAACAATATCAGACAAATATCAGACAGAAAAGGTTAGGTTGGCTCTCCAATTCAACCATTTAAAAGTTGTAACCAAATTAGTTTCTTACGTTGCAGAAACCCTTAAGGTTTGTTCCCAATTCTCAACCAAACCTTTCCCCATTATGCCTGAACATATAATAATAGTTGTTACTGGTTGCTTTCATATTATGAGAAATAAATAGTTTAATTCAAATTGCATGCATTTACTTTTGTGAAGTCCACATTTTTAACATGTTACTAAGCACTATTTAATTCACCTGATGTTTTAGTAATAAAACTTTCAGTATGAAGGAATTAATATGCTTTTTTATGACTTGATGCATGATCCAAAATGGTTTTTTGTTGTTGCTGGGCTGTCAAACCACATTTATGGATAATGTAAGCCTTCATAGTTTTATACTGTTCAAAATTAGCTATGTTTGTCAGTAATGAAGCCAAAAATACTCTTTTTTCTTCATATCATTATGATGTTTGAGTTGCACATGTACTAGAAAAATTGCAATGTTAGCAGTATATATGATTCTTCAATTTCCAGTAAAAAATACGGTGCTAGTTTTATTCTATGGATTGGTTTTCCATATACTATCCAGTTCCTGCATAGCCACATCTACATTATGACATTAGGGTGTCATAAAAAATGGTACTTGAAGCCCTGGCAGGTTGGCTCAGTGGTAGAGCATCGGCCTGGCGTGCAGGAGTCCCGGGTTCGATTCCTGGCCAGGGCACACAGGAGAAGCGCCCATCTGCTTCTCTACCCCTCCCCCTCACCTTCCTCTCTGTCTCTCTCTTCCCCTCCCGCAGCCAAGACTCCATTGGAGCAAAGTTTGCCCGGGCACTGAGGATGGCTCTGTGGCCTCTGCCTCAGGCGCTAGAATGGCTCTGATTGCGGCAGAGCGACACCCCAAGATGGGCAGAGCATCGCCCCCTGGTGGGCATGCCGGGTGGATCCCTGTTAGGCACATGCGGGAGTCTGTCTGACTGCCTCCCCATTTCTGGCTTCGGGGGAAAAAAAAAAAAAAAAAAGGTACTTGAGCTAGATTTTTTTTGTAGATTCACCCAACATCATGCAAACACCTTGGATACAGCCATTCACTAATGTTTTTGACAACTGTATATGGTCTCTGTGTACTTAGCAAACCAAATTACTACCTTATAAACCCATGAAATACTAATGTTTATTTGTGAATATTACACTGCTTCTCTTGGCTCAGTACTCTTTCTTTCCAAGGTCACTTGGTTTTTAACTTATTTATGTGTGTGTAATTTCATTGTTTTTTAATAGCGAGAATATCTCAGTAAAGAATATGATTTTAGCAGTCTACCATCATTGATGGCCACAGAACCACACAGTCAGTATCTAAGAGAACAACACACTCTTAAGTAAAACTAGTATGAAGTAAAGCTAGATACTTAATTTCATTTCTTAGTTTTTATTTCTGCAGAACCATTTCCATAGTCATTTGGTAAACCATTTCTGCATTCAGAAAAAGGGTATCTTTCTTGACCAAAAAGTCTAGTGAAACTTGTTTTACTATATACAAATTACAATTTTAAATAAGTAAAATACTATTTTCCTAGGTTTGCAAATAATATAAAATCAGTATAAAAGTAGGCTTGATTAAGAATTAAAACTGTTAATACAGTGACTCACTTAAAATGATATAATTTTACAAAAACATTTTCTCCTATTTTAATACTATTTTGGGGTCCAAATGGTAAAAACTGTTCTGAAAAGATCACACATGCCAGTCTAAGACTAGTCTCAGCTCATGGACTCACTTATTCTTTTAAAATCACCTGAAGCAGATCTATTTAGCCAGAGGAGGACACTTATAACACATGTAGCTTTTTCCATGTTGATGTGTCCTATGTAATATTTGGGACATAAGTATGCTAAAAAGTTATTTGTTGAGTATATGAATTTTAAATTTAACTGGAAGTCCTGTATTTATATTTGCTAAATCTAAAATCCTACTTTGCCTACTATATGGTTGCAGAGATTGTTTCATATTTTCTTCTAGAATTTCATAGAGTTTTTATATTTAGGTCTATAATTCATTTTGAGTTCATTTTTGTGTATGAGTTATAGAAGGGTTGAAAATTTTCCTATGTATATGTAGTTTTCCATGGTCCTTTGTTGAACCACTGTCTTTTCCTCCATGTATTAAAGTGACCACTGGTGTATCTTGCCCTTGTATAATTCCATTCTTTTGATTGGGTATGGAACCTGTGACTTGCACCTAGGCAACAGAATGTGACAAAGGTAATGGAATTTTGCATATATAATTAAGGTCCCAAATCCGGTAATTTTGAATTAGTCAACAAGAAGGTCTTGGGTGAGCCTGATTCAATGAAGTGAAAACATTATAAGAAACAGTAGAGCCCTCTTTGGAAAGAGCTCTCCTGCTGGATTTGAAGAAGCAAGACTCCCAGAGTTCTACAACTGCAGGAAATGAAATCTGCAACCACTATGTGAGTTTGAAGGCAGACTTTGAGCTTCTTATTTGGCTGTGGCCAACACTTTGGTTATAGCCTTATAAGATTCTGAGGGCCCAGTTAATAGAAACTGTGAGATAATAAATGTGTGTTGTTTTATGCTTCTGTGTTTGTGGTAATTTGTTGCATAGCATTAGAAAGCAGTACCTTTATCAAGAGAAAACTACTGGCATTTTACTACAAACATAGGAGCATAAAAGAAATGGCTGGATGGATGGATGGATGGCTGGATGGCTGGATGGATGGATGGTTAGATGGCTGGCTGGATGTATGGCTGGATGTATGGCTGGCTGGCTGGCTGGCTGGCTGGATGGATGGATGGTTAGATGGCTGGCTGGCTGATTGGCTGGCTAGATGGCTAGATGGCTGGCTAAGTTGGATCCCATTTCTTGATTCTTTATCCTTTTCCAGTATGTCTCTAATTCTAATGTCATAGCCACAATGTTTTTATTATATAGCTTTATAATAAATACACTGGGATCTTATTGAAACTATAAATAAGTTTGGGGAAACTATCATCTTAACCATATTGAGTCTTTTGATCTTTAGACACAATTTGTCTCCATATATTCAGGCTTTTTTCAGTTTCTCTAGGTACTACTTTTTACTTTTCACTGTACAATAGTGCACATATTTTGTTATTTTTATCTCTAAGTTATTTCATATCTGGGATGCTATTGTTAATAGTATTTTTGTTTTAATTTTTAATTGCTCCTTATATAGAAATATACCTTATTTGTGTATATTGTCTGTATCTCACTATCTTGCTAAACTAAATGAGTAATTTTGAGATTCTAAATTCCTTATGATTTTCTGCATATTTGATCATGTTTATATAATATGGCACATTTGTTATTTTATTTCCAAATATGGTGCCACTTATTTATTTATTTTCCTTATTGAACTGGCTGGGACCTCCAATGCTGAACAGATGTGCTGAGAGTGAGCATTTTTGTTTTTATTCCTATTCCATATGACATACATTGTGTCTTTCACCATTAAGTGTGATGGTAGCTATAAGTTTGCATAAATGCCCTTTATATAATTGAGAAAATTTTTTCTTTATACCCTGCTGAGTGGTTGTTGAGTTTTATCAAAGTTTTTTTTGTTTTTTGTTTTTTTTTGTTATTTTTGCTTTTAGCAATCTGATCCTATAATCATATTTTATTCTATTAGGATAGTGCATTATAGTGATTGATTTTTCAGTTGTTAGAACAACCTACATTTTCTGGGATAAACCTTATTTAGTCATTTAATATTATCATTTTTATATATTTCTTATTTAATTTGATAGAATGTCTTTAAGAATTTTTCTATCCATGTTTATGAAGGATTTGAGTTTATAGTGTTTTTTGTAATGTCTTTGGTTTTTATATCAGCTACATAAAATAAGTTGCAAGTATTCCTCTTTCCTTTATTTCATGAAAGAATTTGTGTGTATTTATATTATTTTCTACTTAAATGTTTGTGAGAATTCATTAATGAAGCCATCTAAGCTTTAAGTTATATTCACGAGAAGTATTAAATTAAAAACTTAATTTGTTTAATTGATATAGAGCTATTAAGTTATTCTATTTTGTGTTGATTATTTGATAATTTGTATCTTTCAGGGAATTTGCTTATGTAGGTTGTCAAATTTATTGGAATAAAGTTATTCCTAATATTTTTTGTTGTCTTTTTAAAGACTAGGATGAGTAGCAGGGTCTCTCTTTCATTCCTTAGTTTGTCTTCTTCCTTGATCAGTCAGTTTAAGTTTGGCCTTTTCAAAGAATAAGCTTTTTGAAATTATTTTTCTGTTTGTCAATGTTTTACTTCATTCATTTCTGCCATAATCTATATTATTTCTGTCCTGATTGCTTTGGGTTTAATGTGTTGTTCTTCTAATAGTTTCTTAACATGGAAATATACCTTATTGATTCAAGATCTTTCCTTTTTTATAATATAGGTTCTTAAAACTATAAAATTCCCTCTGTAGACTGCTTGCACTGAATCCCCAACATTTAGAAATGTGTTCATTTTCATTCGATTCAGATTTTTTTTACAATTTTCCTTACAATTTCTTGATCCTTAGGCTATTAGAAGTATGTTACTAAATTTAAAAATAATTGATGATAAAATAATTGGTGATTTTCCAGATAGTTTTCTGTTATCGATTTTGTATTTAATTTCTTTATCTCAGTATATCAATTCTTTTTCATTTGTTGAAACTTCTTTTACGGTATATGGTTTATGTTGGTGGTTGTTTCATATGCACTTAATAAATGTGAATGATGTTGAATTGATTGATAGTGTTTCTATAACCCTCTTTATTTTGCCTACTTTTCCTATCACTTGCTGAGAGAAGAGTGTTGCAGTCTCTATCTTCATTGTTCTTTTGGTTGTTGTTTTCTCAGTTTTGCTTTCTGTATTTTTAAGCTCTGTTACTAGGTGCCTACTTATTTGGATTACTTTGATGTTTTGATGAATCCAGTCCTTTATCATTATTAAATGTTCTTATTTTTTCCCTAGCAATTTTATTGTTCCAAAGTCTGCTTTGTCTGAAATGAACATAACTATTCCACCTTTCTTTTGACTGGTGTTTGAATGCAATATTCTCTTCTATTCAATTTACTTTTAATACTTGTTTTTATATTTTGTGGCCTTTTTATAGACAGTATAATTGAGTCTTGCTTTTTTTTTTTTTTTGTATTTTTCCGAAGCTGGAAACGGGGAGAGACAGTCAGACAGGCTCCCGCATGCCGACCAGGATCCATCCGGCACACCCACAAGGGGGCGACGCTCTGCCCACCAGGGGGCGATGCTCTGCCCCTCCAGGGCATCACTCTGTCGTGACCAGAGCCACTCTAGTGCCTGGGGCAGAGGCCAAGGAGCCATCCCCAGCGCCCGGGCCATCTTTGCTCCAATGGAGCCTTGCTGAGGGAGGGGAAGAGAGATACAGAAAGGAAGGAGAGGGGGAGGGGTGGAGAAGCAGATGGGCGCTTCTCCTGTATGCCCTGGCCGGGAATCGAACCTGGGACCCCTGCACGCCAGGCTGACGCTCTACCACTGAGCCAACTGGCCAGGGCCCTTGCTTTTTATTCAATGTGAAAATCGTGTCCTTTAATTTGGAGTGTTAAGTTTATTTACATTCACTTTATTTATTTATTTATTTATTTCCTTATTTATTTATTTATTTTTGTATTTTTCCGAAGTTGGAAACAGGGAGGCAGTCAGACAGACTCCTGCATGCGCCCAACCGGGATCCACCTGGCATGCCCACCAGGGGGCAATGCTCTGCCCATCTTGGGGTGTCGCTCTGCCACAATCAGAGCCATTCTAGTGCCTGAGGCAGAGGCCACAGAGCCGTCCTCAGTGCCCGGGCAAACTTTGCTCCAATGGAGCCTTGGCTGTGGGAGGGGAAGAGAGAGACAGAGAGGAAGGAGAGAGGGAGGGGTGGAGAAGCAGATGGGCGCTTCTCCTGTGTGCCCTGGCCAGGAATCGAACCCAGGACTCCTGCACGCCAGGCCAACGCTCTACCACTGAGCCAACCGGCCAGGACCTACATTTACTTTATTTAAATTTTTGAGTTTTACAATCCAATAAAAAAATGGGAAGAGGACATGAACAGACACTTCTCCCAGGAAGAGATACAAATGGCCAACAGTGATATGAAAAGATGCTCAGCTTCATTAGTTATTAGAGAAATGCAAATCAAAACTACAATGAGATACCACCTCACCCCTGTTAGATTAGCTATTATCAACAAGACGGGTAATAGCAAATGTTGGAGAGGCTGTGGAGAAAAAGGAACCCTCATTCACTGTTGGTGGGACTGTAAAGTAGTACAACCATTATGGAGGAAAGTATGGTGGTTCCTCAAAAAACTGCAAATAGAACTACCTTATGACCCAGCAATCCCTCTACTGGGTATATACCCCAAAACCTCAGAAACATTGATACGTGAAGACACATGTAGCCCCATGTTCATTGCAGCACTGTTCACAGTGGCCAAGACATGGAAACAACCAAAAAGCCCTTCAATAGAAGACTGGATAAAGAAGATGTGGCACATATACACTATGGAATACTACTCAGCCATAAGAAATGATGACATCAGATCATTTACAGCAAAATGGTGGGATCTTGATAACATTATAAGGAGTGAAATAAGTAAATCAGAAAAAAACAAGAACTACATGATTCCATACATTGGTGGAACATAAAAATGAGACTAAGAGACATGGACAAGAGTGTGGTGGTTACCAGGGGTGGGGGGAGGGAGGACATGGGAGGGAGGGAGGGAGAGAGTTAGGGGGAGGGGGAGGGGCACAGAGAACTAGATAGAGGGTGGCGGAGGACAATCTGACTTTGGACGAGGGGTATGCAACATAATTTAATGACAAAATAACCTAGACATGTTTTCTTTGAATATATGTACCCTGATTTATTAATGTCATCCCATTACCATTAATAAAAATTTATTAAAAAAAAATTTTTTTGAGTTTTAGTCTACCATTTTTAATTTCTCTCTGTCCCAGCTGTACTTTTACTTTTTATTTTCTCTTTTTTTAGGTTAATCGATTATGTTTTAAGATTTCTCTGTCTGCACTATAGACTTTTTAGCTATGCCTCTGTGTTTTGTTTTCTAGTGCTTCTAAGTTTTATGTTAACCTTTAATGAACCATAGTCTATCCTTGTATACTATTCTTCCACATTATATAAAATATATGAACTTTAAAAGTCAGTACACTTCTGTTCTTTTCCTTTTGTGGTCATTTTGTTTCTGTATATATATAAAATACATTTATATTGTTGCTGCATTAAGTGATCAGTTAGTTTTTAAAGACATTAATTAATGGGAAAAAGTCTTTTATATCTAGCTACTTCATTATCATTTCTAACTGAGTTACAACATTTATAAGATTTTTCTTCACTAGGACCTGGTTTCCATTTGTTGTCACTTCCTTTATTATTATTATTATTTAAATTTTTACTTATTTATTTATATACCTTTTATTAAATTTTTAAAAATTATTGTAACATGGATTCAAGTGTCCCAATGCTGTCATTTCCTTGTGTCTGAAAACTTCTTTGACATTTCTTATATTTCAGGTGTGCTCTCAGTAAATATCAAGGTCATCCATGTTGTTGTAAATGATCTGATGTCATAATTTCTTATGGCTGAGTAGTATTCCATAGTGTATATGTGCCACATCTTCTTTATCCAGTCATCTATTGAAGGGCTTTTTGGTTGTTTCCATGTCTTGGCCACTGTGAACAATGCTGCAGTGAACATGGTGCTGCATGTGTCTTTACATACCAGTGTATTTGGGTTTTGGGGGCATATACCCAGTAAAGAGATTGCTGGGTCATATGGTAGTTCTATTCTTAATTTTTTGAGGAACCACCATACTTTCTTCCATAATGGTTGTACTACTTTACATTCCCATCAACAGTGGATGAGGATTTCTTTTTCTCCACAGCCTCTCCAACACTTATTATTACCTGTCTTGTTGATAATAGCTAATCTAACAGGTGTGAGGTGGTATCTCATTGCAGTTTTGATTTGCATTTCTCTAATACAGTGGTTCTCAACCTGTGGGTCGTGACCCCAGCGGGGTCGCCTAAAGCCATCGAAAAATACATAATGCATATCAGGTATTTACATTCCAAATCATAACTGTAGCAAAATTACAGTTATGAAGTAGCCACCAAAATTATTTTTTTGGTTTGGGGTCACCACAACATGAGGAACTGTATTGTGGGGTCACGGCATTAGAAAGGTTGAGAACCACTGCTCTAATAACTAATGAAGATAAACACCTTTTCATATATCTGTTAGCCATTTGTATTTCTTCCAGGGAGAAGTGTCTGTTCATGTCCTCTTCCCATTTTTTTACTGGATTATTGGCTTGTTTGTTGTTGAGTTATCTGTGCTGTTGTTTGAAAATGTCAACTCCCATTTAGTTGGCTGCCTGTTTATTTGTTGTCAGTTTCTCTTGCTGTGCAAAAACTTCTTAGTCTGATGTAGTCCCATTCATTTATCTTTGCCTTCTCTTCCCTTGCCTTTGGAGTCAAATTCATAAAGTGTTCTTTATAACCAAGGTCCATGAGTTTAGTACCTATGTTTTCTTCTATGTACTTTATTGTTTCAGGTCTTATATTTAGGTCTTTGATCCATTTTGAATTAATTTTAGTACAAGGGGACAAACTGTAGTAGAGTTTCATGCTTTTGCATGTGGCTTTCCAGTTTTCCCAGCACCATTTGTTGAAGAGGCTTTCTTTTCTCCATTCTGTGTTGTTGGCCCCTTTATCAAAAATTATTTGACCATATATATGTGGTTTTATTTCTGGACTTTCTATTCTGTTCCATTGGTCTGAGTGTCTATTTTTCTTTTTCTTTTTTTTTTTTAATTTTATTTATTCCTTTTTAGAGAGGAGAGAGAGAGACATAGAGAGAGAAAGGGGGAGGAGCTGGAAGCATCAACTCCCATATGTACCTTGACCAGGCAAGCCCAGGGTTCCGATCCGGCAACCTCAGCATTTCCAGGTCGACACTTTATCCACTGTGCCACCACAGGTCAGGCCTGAGTGTCTATTTTTCACTATACTGTTTTGATTATTGTGGCTCTATAATATAATTTGAAGTCAGATATTGTAATGCCCCCAGCTTCGTTCTTTTTCCTTAGGATTGTTTTGGCTATTCGGGATTTTGTTTTTTTGTTTTGTTTTGTTTTGTTTTTGTTTTTTTGTCTTTTTCTGAAGTTGGAAATGGGAAGGCAGTCAGACAGACTCCCTCATGCGCCTGACTGGGATCCACCCAGCACCAGGGGGCAATGCTCTGCCCATCTGGGGCATTGCTCTATTACAACCAGAGCCACTTTAACACCTGAAGCAGAGGCCACAGAGCCATCTTCAGTGCCCGGGCCAACTTTGCTCCAATGGAGCCTTGGCTGCGGGAGGGGAAGAGAGAGACAGAGAGGAAGGTGAGGGGGAAGGGTGGAGAAGCAGATGGGCGCTTCTCCTGTGTGCCCTGGCCAGGAATCGAACCCGGGACTCCTGCACACCAGGCTGACGCTCTACCACTGAGCCAACCGGCCAGGGCCTATTTGTGGTTTTTTATACTTCCATATAAACCTGATGATATTTTGTTTCATTTTTTTAAAAAAAAGACATTGGAATTTTGATGGGAATTGCATTAAATTTGTATATTGCTTTGGGTAATATAGTTATTTTGACTAAATTTATTCTTCCTATCCAAGAACAAGGAATATTCTTTCATTTCATTGTATCTTTTTCGATTTTTTTTAACAATGCTTTGTAGTTTTCATTATATAGGTCCTTTACATTCTTCGTTATGTTTATTCCTGGGTATTTTATTTTTTTGTTGCAACCATGAAGGGGATTATTTTTTTTTAGCTCATTTTCTGATGTTTTATTGTTGGCATATAGGAACGCAATGGACTTTTGTATATTAATTTTGTATCCTGTGACCTTACTGTATTGGTTTATTGTTTCTAGTAGTCTTTTTGTGGAGTGTTTGGGGTTTTCAATGTATAGGATCATATCATCTGTAAAAAGTGAAACCTTTACTTCTTCTTTCCCAATATGAATGCCTTTTATTTCTTTCTCTTGTCTGATTGCTCTGTAGAACTTCCAAAACTACATTGAATAAGAGTGGAGAGAGTGGACAACCTTGTCTTGTTCCTGATTTTAGGGGAAAAGTCCTCAGTTTTATGCCATTTAATATGTTAGCTGATGGTTTATCATAAATGGACTTTATTATGTTGAGATATTTTCCTTCTATACCCATTTTGTTGAGTGGTGTTTTAAACATAAAATGATGTTGTATTTTATCGAATGCCTTTTCTGCATCCATTGATAAGATCATATGGTTTTTGTTCTTTGTTTTGTTATTATGGTGTATTATGTTAACCATTTTACGTATGTTGAACCATCCTTGTGATTCTGGGATGAATCCCACTTGATCATGATGAATTATTTTTTAATGTGCTGTTGTATTCGATTTGCTAGTATTTTGTTTAGTATTTTAGCATCTGTACTCATTAGAGATATTGGTCTGTAGTTTTCTTTTTTTGTGTTGTCCTTGCCAGGTTTCAGTATGAGGGTTATGTTGGCCTCATAAAATGTGTTTGGTAGTATTGCTTCTTCTTTAATTTTTTGGAAAACTTTGAGTAGAATAGGAAGCAAGTCTTCTTTGAATGTCTCATAGAGTTCACTAGTATAGCCATCTGGTCCTGGACTTTTATTTTTGGGAGGTTTTTGATAGTTGTTTCTATTTCCTCCCTGCTTATGGGTCTGTTTAGGCTTTCTGCTTCTTCATGACTCAGTCTAGGAAGATTGTATTGTTCTAGGAATTTATCCATTTCTTCTAGATCAGCGGTTCTCAACCTGTGGGTCGCAACCCTGGCGGGGTCAAATGACCAAAACACAGGGGTTGCCTAAAGCCATCGGATTTTATTTTAAAATGTATAATAAATATGTATTTTCCGATGGCTTTAGGCGACCCCTGTGTTTTAGTTGTTCGACCCTGCCGGGGTCGCGACCCACAGGTTGAGAACCGCTGATGTAGATTGTTAAATTTGGTGGTATACAGTTTCTCGTAGAATTCTACAATAATTCTTTGTATATCTATGCTATCTGTGGTGATTTCTCCTCTTTCATTTTGGATTTTATTTGAGTCCTTTCTCTTTTTTCCTTAGTGAGTCTTCCCAAGGGTTTGTCAATTTTGTTGATCTTTTCAAAGAACCAGCTCCTTATTTTATTAATTTTTTCTATAGTTTTTCTGTTCTCTACTTCATTTATTTCTGCTCTGATTTTTATTATTTCCTTTCTCCTGCTGATTTTGGGTTGTCTTGTTCTTCTTTTTCTAGTTCCTTAAGATGTAAAGTTAAGTGGTTTACTTGGGCTCTCTCTTGTTTGTTCATATAGGCCTATAGTGATATGAACTTCCCTCTTATTACTGCTTTTGCTGCATCCCAGAGATTCTGATATGTTGTATTGTTATTTTCACTTGTCTGTATGTATCTTTTGATCTCTGCTTTTCTTTCTTCTTTGACCCACTCATTTTTTAGAAGTCTGTTATTTAGTTTCCACATTTTTGTGGGTTTGTTTACCCCTTTTTTTGCAGTTGAATTCTAGTTTCAAGGCTTTATGGTCAGAAAATATCCTTGGTATAATTTCAATCTTTCTGAATTTGTTGATGGTATTTTTGTGGCCCAAGATATGGTCAATTCTTGAGAATGTTCCATGTACACTGGAGGAAAATGTATACTCTGGCACTTTGGGATAAAATGTCTTGTAAATGTCTATCATATCCAATTGTTCTAGTGTTTCATTTAAGGCCAATATTTCTTTATTGATTTTCTGTTTGGATGAACGATCTAAAGCCGTCAGCAGTGTATTGAGGTCTCTAAGTATGATTGTATTTTTGTTGGTTTTTATTTTTAGGTCAGTCGGTAGCTGTCATATTTTGTTGCTCCATGGTTGGTGCATATATATTAAGTGTTATGTTTTCTTGATTCAGTGTCCCCTTTATCATTATGAAATGACTGCTTTTGTCGCTGATTACCTTAGCCATCTTGTAGTCAGTATTGTTAGATATGAGTATTGCTACACCTGCTTTTTTTTTTTTTTTTTGGATGTTATTTGCTTGGAGTATTGTTTTCCAGCCTTTCACTTTGAATTTGTTTTTATCCTTGTAGCCTAGATGTGTTTTTTGTAGGCAGCATACAGTTGGATTTTCTTTTTTAATCCATTCTGCTACTCTGTGTCTTTTTATTGGTGAGTTCAATCCATTTTAGTGTGATTATTGACACTTGAGTGTTTCCTATTGCCATTTTATATATTGCTTTCTGATAGTTTTGTATCTTGTTTGGTTCTTCTCTTTTTTTTCTATCATTTGTTTTTGTTTGGTTGTAATCCATACTTATTTCCTCTATTACTTCTTTTTTCAAGCCATTTGCTTCTGTGGTGGTTTTTTCAGGGGTGGTTACCATTAAGTAATGGAAAGGATACATATCATGTTCATTGTAGTACATTATCTCATGAGTGCTTCTGCATTGCATCCTCCTTTGTTACTGTTAATCTTTGGCCTCTCCCCTTTTTTGTTTTTGTTGTTACAAATTAATCTTGTTTTTATTGCAATCTTGATGGAGCTTTTACTTGTAGTTTAGTTTTGTTTTGTTTTGTTCTTTGTATCTAGTCAGAAAACCTCCTTTTGTATTTCTTGAAGTGGGGGTTTTTTGGTGATAAATTCCCTCATCTTTCCTGTATCTGTGAATGTTTTTTTTTCTCCTTTGTATTTGAAGGATAGCTTTGATGGGTATAGTATTCTTGGCTGGAAGTTCCTCTCTTTCAGAACTTTAAATATTGGAGTCTACTCTCTTCTAGCTTATAGAGTTTCTGCTGAGAAATTTGTTGATAATCTAATGGGCCTTCCTTTGTATGTTGTGTTCTTCTTTTCCCTAGCTGCCTTGAGAATTTTTTCTTTGTTATTGGTTTGTGCCAATTTCATTATGATGTGCCTTGGAGTTGGTTTGTTAGGGTTAAAATAACTCGGTGTTCTGTTTGCTTCTTGAATTCGAGGCTTTAGTTCTTTCCACAGGCTTGGGAAGTTCTCATCTATTATTTGTTTGAATATGTTTTCCATTCCATTTTCTCTCTCTTCTCCTTCTGATATACTCATTATTCTTATGTTGCTCTTTCTGATGGAGTCAGACATTTCCTGTAGGGCTTTTTAATTTTTTTTAAATTTGTGAGTCTCTCTCTTTTTCTCTCTGTAGTGCCTCTAGTTGCCTGTCTTCTATGTCACTAATTCTCTCCTCTATCTGGCCTGTTCTATTGTCTAAGCTTGTTATCTCATTTTTCAGCTTCATTTATTGAGTTTTTCATCTCTGTTTCATTCATTTTTATAGTTTCAATTTCCTTGGTGATGTATTCTTTCTGTTTGTTGAATTGTTGTTTGAACTCCCTAAGTTGCCTTTCTGTGCTTTCTTATATATCCCTGAGTATTTTTAGGACTTCAATTTTAAATTCTCTGTCATTTAATTCCAAAGTTTCCAAGCTATTGAAAATTTTTTCTGTAGATTTTTCCTCATCTATCTGAGCTACATCTCTTTTTTATCCATGATATTCAATTTTGTTTTCCTTAGTGGCATTTGAGAGTGGTATTGTTAATAACACTTTGATGTATGTGTATTTCAGATGCTCCTGTGATTATTTTTCTGTCTCTGGTTGTTGAATTTGTTGAAATTTCAGGGAGGTTTTTGGAGCACCCCTTGGTGCCATTTTTCTGACGTCACTCTATTTCTGTTCTTTTACATTCATCTTTTCATGTTAGTCTAGATATTCTCTGCTGACTTGTATTTCAGTTTATTGTTTCTTCAGATATATGTAATCTGCTAAGTTTTTAAATTTTATTTATTGTATCTTCTTAAAATTTTCATTTGATTTTTTTCTAATTTTTTTCTCTATGTTATTCTCTATTATATCACTTAATTTCTTAATCACATAAATAACAATTAAAGCCCATATTTTAAATAATGCAGATTATCTAAATCTCATGTTTTATTTCTGTTGTCTTTTTTCCCTTGTAACTATGGAGATTTAACCCACAACTTTGGTGTATCCAGACAACTCTAACCAATTGAGCTACCCAGCCAGGGCCTGCTTATGTATTCTTTATTGAATGTTAGACATTGTCTATGAAAAAGCTAGATATAATATTGATCTCTGTTAGAGGTTACTTTTCTCCAGGGAGAATTTGCTTTTTCCTCATGCAGGCTGTTAGCATTGATTCAAATACCCTTAACCCAGTTCAAGACTTGGTAGAGTTGAAGTGTGAACTTTGGTATGTACACGGGCTTTCCTATTTTATCTCATTCTTACTACTTATTTTTAGGGATCTTAACTGAAAGCCTAGGGTTTTTGACAGGACCTCTCTTTCTTGGCAGGCTCTGAAATTCAAATTTTGTTTCCAGCCCTGTGAGATAACTAAAGTTCTTCTCAGCCAGCACTTCCTAATTTAGAATGCCTTGAACAGAAATGTGACAACTAATGTCAAACTGTCTTTTCTTGTATGCTTTCTATCTGGGATCTTGGCCCCTTCATATTCTCACTACCTTAGTAACACTTCAGTGCTTTCAAACATATTTTTAAAAATATTTTGTCCTCATAGTTCTTCATGAAGGGAAGTTGAGAGAAACACTAATCCATAGTGGATTCTGACCAACCTTTATGAGAATGGAAGCACTGGACTTTAAAGAAATTATAGAGTACTTAACAAATTGTAGTGAAGTTGTTGGTGCCTTCCTGCTTATGTAGTTTCTTCTTATGCCTTGGCTAAGCATCTACCCTCTACCTAGTTCCCTTACTTTCCAAAGATCATAGATCATTTCAAATTAGTTTGTTAGTGTTTTGGCCTGTGGTACACCTTCCTTCTTTGTCATTTACAATTTTATGTCTGGATACCTTCAGATACTGAGTATAAATTATCTTGCCTTTGATTATTTTCTTCCAACTCTATACTGTTTGTCTCTCATTGGCCAACTCCTGTATTAGGTGGACCTAAAAAATTTTAAATGAAACTTCTATAACATAGCATTTACACCATATGTACTGTGGTACCTATCTAACATTTGGTTTTATCTATTCCTCATCACCCTGTCCATGATGCTTTGGACTACTTAGAGTTCATTAGACATACAATGGCTTCTCATCCATCATGGGGGTTAGGTTCTAGAACTCCACGCAATGGGCAAAAATCTGCAAAATAGCGACCTTATATTTATTTTATTATTTATATATTTTTAAGGCTTTATAAACCCTACCCACACTCTTATAAACCTTTCCCACACTGTTATTAATCTTTCCCACAGTCTTATAAACACTTCATATGCTCTTAAACACTTCCTGCACTCTCAAACCTACGTAATTTTAACAACATATAAAATTTTATATGGGTACTTACAAGTGAATATACAGTAATACTCTCTTAATATGTTTTAATTAATATTTTTATATTGTTTTAAATTTTTAGGTTAGAAAATGCTTATTTTACCTCAAAAATAATTAAAATAATAAATATATAAAAATACCTATATACTGAAAAATTCTGCGATTTAGTGAAAAATCCGCAATACAAAATTAGATATATACAGTTTAAAAATCTGCGATACAGTGAGACTGCAAAAAGTGTACCGTGATATGGCAAAGGACGACTATATTTATTTACACAGTCTCTCTTCTCTATTCATATTTTCCTTCTACCTGAAATGTCCTACCCTGCACATTCTACATGCCCTCATAATACCTTTATCATTAATAAACTCCAATCTGTCTTCCAGAATTTAGTTTAAATGTCTCCCCTACAATAAAAACTTCCCAACTTTTCCCCACTCCTGTTAAAGGCAAAATTAATATCACTAATACTTCTCAACTCCTTGTAGACTTTGTCACATGAAGTGTTTTCCCCTTAGCCAAAATTTGAGGGTCATATAGACTGGGACCCTGTCTTATCAAACTCTGTATCCCTGACAGTCAGCATAGGATCTGGCAGATGCTTCCAGATCTCCATCTTGCCTGCCTACCCCAAGGTGGCAACCTCTACTTTTAGGTAAAAATTTAGTGGGAGGATAATACTGAATGTGTTTATTCATAGTATTTTGTTTATATACACTTTTCCCTTCTATTGTTGCACAAATATACAAGATTTGTCCTTTAGCTATAGATGAATGGGTCCATTTCTGTGTTTTTCCATTTAATGACTTTAAAAATTAATTATTCCTCACAAAATGTCTATCATCCTAACCCTTTCTTCTAAAATTTAGCACCAGAGCAACAGCCCAAAATACAGAACACAGGAAAACAAGTTTATTCTAAGTATTTTTAAAATAGTTATAGGACTGTATTTGTTAGAAATATCTTTTTACACATTGAATGACACCATTAACTGAAAAAGGATTTGGAGGAGACACTATTAAATGTTTTAAAAGCCCTGATTCTGATTGTCAATGATTTCCATACATCTTTCTTCGGAACTTAATGTTGTTCCCAAAATATGCCAGTCTTATTTATGAAATGAGAGTCAATTATGTTAAGGCTGATTTTCTTTTAATAACTCAAGGTAGAAATCATAAAGCAGTTGCCTTTTATTCAGGCATAATGTATTACAACCTGTCTGTTTGCCTAATCTAGGATGATAAGCACACGTTTTATAGTCTTTCAATATAATATAGTTTCTTGTTTAAAAACGTTTTTCATAAAACACTTTAGGAAATAATATATTCAGCTTTAAATATCAACTCTCATTCAAAAAGCAAAAAGTGCCCTTTTAATTTCTGTTTTATAGGTCCAAATTAAATAGGCTTCTCAATTCCTACTTATATTACCTCTCTACAATGGAAAGTATGATTGGAGTTTCTCCTGGATTTACAGAATTTTCAGCAACCTTTAAACTCTCTGATTGAGGAAAGGTACTTATAGAAATAGTAACTGGCTTCTGCAAAAAGTAAAACATTTTACGATAAGTTACCATCAGGTTTCTTAGAGTACATGTTAAACCATATAGCTGTTGCTGCTCCTGTTTCCTGCTTATTGGCTCATTCAACAAATGCTCATTAATTTCAGTACTTTTATTTCTAAAGGCCAGTATTGTTGAAATATGAAGTTTGAAGTAACATTGTCCCTCTCCTAAAGTTCTGTACACTATACTGGAAAGGAGCCAAACTATGTGCAAAACCCATTATTTATTGAGCACCTACTATCTTTACTGCGGTACAGCAATGAATAAAAGTAATGGTTTTCTTTTGGGGTCTCGACCCTAAAAGCACAATTTTCAAAAGGAGAAGTATAAATACTTACACATCACACGGAAGCATAGCATGTGAAAACGGCTAACATGTAACTATGATGGCGCAGGATGAAATAAATAGAACAGTAAAGGAACAAACAAAGTACTCCTGGGGCGCCTCCAGGAGAAGGCACAACTACCGTGAGCTGGGGAAACGGGGAGAACCCAGTGGAGGAAGTGGTACTAAACCAGACTTGAATCCTTGAGTGGAATTTTGAAGGCTAGAAAAAGGAGTTAGGGCATTTGAGTACTAGAAGATTTCATCACTCTTTTCATTTTTTTAAAATTTCTAAATGAAGTATCTTGTATGTGTGTATGTGTGTGTTTCAGTAAACTACACTGGCTAATAAACAATGTCCTAAATGTGTAAGTCAGGATTTGGCACTATATAATTAAATGACTAAGAGTTCTAAAGAATCCTGAGGCCCCATGGAAGGGCTAGCTCTCTAAGGGTGGCCTCTTTTCTGTGATAAGTGGTTCTCCCATTCCATCAAAAATATTTAAATCCCTGGCCGGTTGGCTCAGTGGTAGAGCATCGGCCTGGCATGCAGGAGTCCCGGGTTCGATTCCTGGCCAGGGCACACAGGAGAAGTGCCCATCTGCTTCTCCACACTTCCCCCTCTCCTTCCTCTCTGTCTCTCTCTTCTCCTCCCGCAGCCAAGGCTCCATTGGAGCAAAGTTGGCCCGGGCACTGAGGATGGCTCTATGGCCTCTGCCTCAGGCGCTAGAATGGCTCTGGTTGCAGCAGAGCTACGCCCCAGATGGGCAGAGTATCGCCCCCTGGTGGGCATGCCAGGTGGATCCCGGTCAGGCACATGCAGGATTCTGCCTGACTGCCTCCCGTTTCTAACTTCAGAAAAATACCAAAAAAAAAAAAATTAAATCCCATAAAAATATTTAGGACTAGCCTCATACAACCGTAACTCATTCTTCATTTGTATCTCTTTCAGACTTAGCAACCAGATAAATTGCTAATTTAAGTTCTTCAGCATGTGAATTGCATGAGGCAGTAATGTTGTAAATCATAGAATTAGCAAGGGGAACTCAACCAAGGGATATTCAGTCATTTTGCAGGAGGTCTATTAGCTGATAGCTGAATGTTTACTGATTGGTATGATTTCTCATCTAACCCTTTTTTTTTTTCTTTCATTTCCTTGGGGTATAACAACTCAATCCCTGGGTTTTTCAGCTCTTAAAGATAGCATAAACTCGGATTCAAGTGGCAGTAGCCAGAGGGGAAGGGGGGTGGAGGCATGGAGAAGGTGGGTGAGGTAGAGAGGGGGTTGGGGATGGGAAGAGACTTTGCTTAGGACTGAGAGTGCAAGAGCCATGTGCAGATGGAATTAAATATTAGGTTGTACACTTGAAACCTGTATGTCATCCAATAAATTCAATTAGTAAAAAAAAAGCGTAAACTATAGAGACCATCAAACCCAACCCCTTATTTTATAAATGCCTAAACTGCCTAAGAGACCTAAAACGATTTGCCAAAAATAACAGAACTCCTAAGTAGCAGTACTGGAATTTTAATCAAGGTCTTTTGACCTAAATTCAATCATGTTATCAGTTTTTCCATGCTTTCTTTTCATTTTTATAGCAATTTAACAAATTCCAACTCTCAGAAAATGTAGTAATGATTAAAGAATATGAGTTTTAGCCTTCCTGAGTCTGGTAGTTACTGTTAAGAATTTTGGCAGACCTGTGATGTACATATCCTAAAAGTTGGTATTGCATTTGGTATCTGTGCTAGTATTCTGTCATTTATACATTATTGTATGCCTATATTCTTTTAAAACTCAACAATTATTGACTTTAATGTCTTTTAGATTTAATATTCCTAAACTGTGCTACAATCCCTGTGGGAACCAGAATACGTTATTAGAGCCTTGCAAATGTGTTTGACTGCTGCATCCTGTTATTTTTCTCTTCCATTGATGGCCCACAGCTTCAGCTGCTGAGCAGTGGAGACGCTTAAACCTCTAGGGCCCATTAGATTTAACTTGTTTACTGCATGGATATCTATATGTTAAATGACAAGAGAGTTCGGGTTATTGAATAATTTAAAATTCAGCTCTAATTGGTGTCATGCGACCTAGAAAAGGCCATGGATGACGCCAGGAGCATACTGTGAGTTTCTTATAAATAATTTACAAATTAGATGATTCATTTGCCTGGATGTCTTGGTAAATGCAAAAGTTTGTAAGTTATAACTGATGATAAAACACCTGTAAGTATTTAGTTCATAACACTGGAAGGTAATCTACCTTGATGATCTTCTAGCAAAATCTGCCAGTACAGGAGATTTAATTGCACTGGGGAGAATGAACATTTATTTGGGATGAGACTTTGGCAAAAAATACAGTGCAGCTGTTGTATTACATAGCTTCTGTCGGCTTGACAACTGGTTCCTGTACGCCTGACTTTAAACAATGCAGCATGTCGTTTTGGGCCCTATTTCACAACTCCAAATGTTCTGGGTAATGCAATGTCCTGCCCCACACACAATAATTTAGGGTTAGAAATTTTATCTAGGTCTTGAATTTCTGAATTCTCAATAAAATGAGCATGGGGAAAATTTTGAAGGTACAAAATTGAGATTTTCATTCTTATAAGACCATCAGTGGGAATATGGGGATTGTTAATAGGGCACTTGCCAGGATAGTAAATTATTATTTTCCATCAGAGAAATGAATACCAATAAGACTTATTGGTACTATTGACTAATCCTGTGGTTAACAACTCCTAAGTGCATTGTAAGTAATCACTTCCTCATCATGCAAAGGAAATAACCTGTTGCAAGAAATAATAACTGCAGTTCAGTTCACATCTCTCCCTGTAAAAATGATTTTCAGAAACTTATAAAACATCACTGCTTACTTGTTGCTGGTATTTCACAAGCAGTACTGTAGTCATGATTTATAACATGTGAAAACGGGAAAACCCTGGCTCACAGTAGGAAATGTGTGATTTTGGGTGTTCACATATATGCTTATACCCCTGTGTGTATGCACATATATGTATACAAGATCATATCGTACATGTTTATCAACATCTTTATTTTCTATGAAGTCTTTTTTTAAATATGCCATATTTTAAAAAATAATTTTAAAGATTCATAAAACCTTCTTCCAACTCAGAAATTTACTTTAGCTGCATTGTGTTCAAACTAAGTCTCTCACACTGTTTTTAAAACCTTTTGCTTTTTTCATTGGTTTTATTTTTCATCTAGTCAATCTGTATCTAAGTTACGAGATATTATGCTCCAACTCTATCATAAACCAAAAATACCTGCATCTTCTCCTCATCTGTCTTTTGTGCTATAAATCCCATAGCATGCCATGTCAAAGACTGTATTGACTTAATTTCTGCCACTTTTAGAGTTTCAAGATGTAGTCAAGGATTGTGGAACCTTTTGTAAAGGATTGTGGAACCTTTTGTATAGGATAGATCCTAATATGCTGCCATTTTGAACTCAAATTTTTTTTTTCTTTTATTTTTCTGAAGCCAGAAACGGGGAGGCAGTCAGACAGACTCCCGCATGTGCCCGACCGGGATCCACCCAGAATGCCCACCAGGGGGCGATGCTCTGCCCATCTGGGGGTCACTCTGTTGCAATCAGAGGCACTTTAGCGCCTAAGGCAGAAGCCACAGATCCATCCTCAGCGCCCGGGCCAACTTTGCTCCAATGGAGCCTCAGCTGCGGGAGAGGAAGAGAGAGAGAGAGAGAGAGAGAGAGAGAGAGGAAGGAGAGGGGGAGAGGTGGAGAAGCACATGGCTGTTTCTCCTGTGTGTCCTGGCCGGGGATCGAACCCGGGACTCCTGCACGCCAGGCCGATGCTCTACCACTGAGCCAACCGGCCAGGGCCGAACTCAAATTTTTTATCTGTTGTGATCCATAGATCATTTTCCTGTCTAAACTTTTGTTTTAATTTATATAACTTGTTTTTCCTACCTAGGTATATTTTTCTACATGCTTTTCTACTGAAGATCATTCAATTTATTTCTAATTAAGCACTCTAACTCATTTTCATCACACAGAAAACATGTAAACTGATTACCACAGCAAGTCATATTGTTCAGTTTGCTTACTGGGTTATGAGCATATCTTAGCATATTCATAGAATCCCTAAGGAGAACACACATTATAGTCTTCAAACTATGGCAGGCCAAATCCAGCCAACCACATGGTCTTATACAACCCATGAGCTAAAAATGGTTTTTAACTTTATTAACTGTCTAGAAAAAAGAATATTTCATGAAATGAGGAAATTACATGAAATTCAAATTTTGATGTCCATGAACAAGGTTTTACTGGAACAGTCATTTGTTTATAATCTCTTGCTTTCCCAGTACAAAAGCAAGCATAAATTTTATGACAGAGACTGTATGGACTGAATACTCTACAATGTTTATTCTCTGGCCCTTTACAGAAGTTTGCTAACCCCTGCTATATAGTTATTAAAATGAACAAATTATAGCCATGTGTGGCACAAGTTGTGAAGCACCTGGGACTCTTGCTGTGCTGATGGGGATGTAAAATAGAATGACCACTTTGGAAAACTTACTGACTCTTTCAAATAAAGTCAAACATATGCCTACCCTGCGCTCAAGAGAAATAAGTGCATATATCTAAAAAAGATTTGTATAAGAATATTCATAGCAGCTTTATTCATTATAACCCTAAACTAGAAACAACCTAATCCACTAAGAGAATGGATAAACAAATTTTGCTACGTTCATATAATGAAATATATATTTTGCAGCAATAAAAAAGAATGAACTATTGATATCCACAACAACATAGAAGCTCAAAAACTATGTTGAGCTTAAGAAGCCAGCCACAAAAGAGCATCATACATTATGAGTCCATTTATATGAAGTTCAACATAGGCAAAACTAATGGTCAGAGAAGTCAAGTTACTCCTACAAGTGTGAGGAGGTGGTATTGACTAGAAAGGGCACAAAGGAACCTTCTGGGTTAATGACAATGTTCTATAATTATATGAGCATATGCAAATGTAAGAATTCATTAAACTGTACACTTAAGGCCTGTGCATTTTATTATATATATTTAAATTATGTCTCCAGTTTAAAAAAAAAAAAACTATTGGTTTTTCTGAAAAATTCATATCAAAACCATATACCAGAGACAACAGTTTGGGATTTGTTGTTAGTTTAAGCTTTAGTTAAGAAGTTATATTTGTAAATATCATATAGGAAGCATGGAAGCAGCTCTAGAAAGAGAAACATCTATTTTTAAGACAAAGCGCTATTTGTCTTAACTCTAATAAAATAATTTCTTTTTAAAAAATTTTATCTGTTGATTTTAGAGAGAAAGGAAGGGAGAGGGAGAAGAAGGGAGAGAGAGAGAAAGAGAGAGAGAGAGAGAGAGAGAGACATTGATTTGTTTTTCCACTTATTTATGCATTCATTGGTTGCTTCCCATATGTGCCCTGACCAGGGATCAAACCTGCTATCTTGGGATATGGGGACAACGCTCTAACCAACTGAGCTACGCAGCCAGGGCTATAACTTAATTTCTTATGTTTAGATTCAAACAGGCAGTCTTCTATGTCTCCTCTCTTTCTCTTCCTTGGTAGCATATGATTCAGCCTCATCATTACCCATAACCCAATTTGAAGTTTTCTACTAAGTTGATAGAGTCAGCCTATAGTTACTGAGAATGTGCTATGTGCAAGCCCCAGCGCTATACACACGGAGGGTTTAAATAGTATAGTCTCTTCCTTCAAAAATTGTCGAGACAGAGACGTCAGTGATAGTAATAGTAGTAGTAATCATCATAATAATAGGAAACATTTTTGAGTAGTAAATTTATATTAGGCACTATTCAAACCACTTTGTATGAATTATGTAATCATCACAACAATTCTAAGAGGCAGTAAAAGGTATTGGTGTAAGACTGCCATTGTTCGTATGAAGAACCACTCTATTATCTCAACAAATTCAACTCTGGCCCAACTTGCAAACTTTATGGTAGCAAAGAAAAAGTCGATTCCTGAACTCATTCTTTTTAGAAAAGAGTTTAGTGGTAATCTATTATAACTGAACACACCCCTTGAGCATTTCTCCCCTACCTTTATCCACACGCACACATATACCCCATAATGTTTTCCTGGGTAAATATAAATTTTACCCAAACAAAGAGATTTGGGTAAATATAAGGGCTTTTTGTTTGTTAAATTAGTACCCTTATGAATTGGCATCCCTGATAACTGCCCATCTGTTGCACCACTACATTCAGTTTTGACAGAGTTGCTGTTTATAATCCTTGTTTTACTGATGAGGAAACTGAGGGTCAGGCAAATTGAGTGAAATGCTGTATTAATTTATTTCTGTGTAACAAATTATTACAGCTTTGCAGCTTAAACCAGTGCCCATTTATTATCTCTCAGTTTCTGTGGATCATGACTTCAGCTCAGCTTACTTGGGTCCTCTGCTCAGGGTCTTTGAAGGTTGCAGTCGGTGCCAGCTGGAGCTGTAGGTCCTCTTCCAAGTTCATGTGGTTGTCAATTTAGTTTCTTGAATCTGATAGTCTCATTTCCTTGCTTGCTGTTGGCTGGAGACTGCCTTCTGCTCCAGAGGTTACTGCCATACGATCCTCTCCACTGGCCCTTCACAATATGGTACCTTATTTCTTCAAGACCAATAGGAGAATCTCTGACCTTGGAGAAGGCACCTGACCCTCTTTGAAAGGGCTTACCTGATTAGGTCTGCCCACACAGGATAATCTTTTTATTCAAAGTCAGCTGATTAAAGAACCTTAGTTGCATCTGGGAAATTCCTTCTGCCATATAATGTAGCATAATCATAATCATTTCCACAAGTTCTATTCACACACAAGGGGTGGAAATAGTACCTCAAAAGAATGGCAACTTTGGGGACTGTCTTAGAATTCTGCCTACCAACATGCATAGTCACCCCTCTGCCAGTTGGCATGTATTAAAATCATTGAGTTGTACTATCTCTCAAAAACATGTTAACACGGCCCTGGCCAGTTGGCTCAGTGGTAGAGCGTCGGCCTGGTGTGCAGAAGTCCCCGGTTCGATTCCCCACCAGGGCACACAGGAGAAGCGCCCATTTGCTTCTCCACCCCTCCCCCTCTCCTTCCTCTCTGTCTCTCTCTTCCCCTCCCGCAGCCGAGGCTCCATTGGAGCAAAGATGGCCCGGGTGCTGGGGATGGCTCCTTGGCCTCTGCCCCAGGTGCTAGAGTGGCTCTGGTCGCGACAGAGTGACGCCCCGGAGGGGCAGAGCATCGCCCCTGGTGGGCGTGCTGGGTGGATCCCGGTCAGGCGCATGCAGGAGTCTGTCTGACTGTCTCTCCCCGTTTCCAGCTTCAGAAAAATACAAAAACAAAACAACAACAACAACAAAAACATGTTAACAAAAAGAAATATTTTAGAAATATTCCAAATACCTGACATTTTTGAATAATTTAACAGTCAGTACCATTAATAAATGTCGACTATGTCAGTACCTAAAAATGCACACATGTAAATAAAATGAAGGAACAAAAATCGGAATATAAAATAATACATACATACTGTCTGTTGTTAAATTAATAATAATACATGTATTAGAAAATATGTGATAATGTAAATGGCTAATTTAAGTTTCTAGAGCAAAAAAAATTATCTGTCATTTAAAATATATAACAATTATATAAAAAGGTAGTTTGTTGTACAAAGTAACAGGTGATAAATGTTAAATATCTGTGTTGACAGTAAGTGCTACTGAAGTTCACAGTAGAAAGATTGGTGTGTACTAGAGCTTCCTTTTAGGTGTACAGTAAGGCTAATTTTTTTTATGAGGTACTTTGTCATAATTTTGCTTTAGTACTAGTTCCTTCTCTGTAGCTTGTAATCTGCTCAGTGTACAGGATCATGTGTCTTCTTTGGAGAAAACCAAGTCTTCTCCCCAAATGATCAAATGATGTGGTTAATTTTTTTTTCTTTTTTTATATTTTTTCTAAGTTAATAAGCCAGGAGGCAGTCAGACAGACTCCCACATGCGCCCGACCAGGATCCACCCAGCATGCCCATCTGAGGCATTGCTCTATTGTGGCTGGAGCCATTTTAGCACCTGAGGCAGAGGCCATGGAGCCGTCCTCAGAGCCCGGGCCAACTTTGCTCCAAAGGAGCCTTGGCTGCGGGAGGGGAAGAGAGAGACAGAGAGGAAGGAGAGGGGGAGGGGTGGAGAAGCAGATGGGTGCTTCTCCTGTGTGCCCTGGTCGGGAATCAAACCCTGGACTTCCACACTCCGAGCTGATGCTCTACTGCTGAACCAACCAGCCAGGGCTGGCTCATTCTTTTTTTTTTTTTTTTTTTGTATTTTTCCGAAGCTGGAAACGGGGAGAGACAGTCAGACAGACTCCCGCATGTGCCCGACCGGGATCCACCCGGCACGCCCACCAGGGGGCGATGCTCTGCCCATCCGGGACATCACTCTGTTGCGACCAGAGCCACTCTAGCACCTGCGGCAGAGGCCAAGGAGCCATCCCCAGCGCCCGGGCCATCCTTGCTCCAATGGAGCCCCGCTGCGGGAGGGGAAGAGAGAGAGAGGAAGGAGAGGGGGAGGGGTGGAGAGGCAGATGGGCGCTTCTCCTGTGTGCCCTGGCCAGGAATCAAACCCGGGACTTCTGCACGCCAGGCCGACGCTCTACCACTGAGCCAACCGGCCAGGGCCTGGCTCATTCTTTTTTAATTAGAACTCTCTTAGAATTGCTTTAGAATCTCAAAATTTTAAGCATCATTATAATAGCCTTAGGATAGGAAACATAGTACTGTATTGCTGTATATCTGTTAGTTGACATTTTTTACCAATAAGTTCATCATTTTAACTATTGCTAAGCAAATTGATGGGATCTTTTTCCATTCTACTAGGGATCTCAACTATTTGTTTATTCTATGTCCCTAGAATAGATGAGCTTCTCAACTATTTATGAATTATTTGAAAAGAAGCTGTGGTAGCCCGAAGAGTGCCCCACCTGAAATACGCCCATGTCCTAATACCTAGAACCTGTGATGCCATTTTATATGGCCTAAGGTACTTTGTATGAAAAGAGACTTTACAACTGTGATTAAGTTTAAGATCTGGAGATGAGGAAATTATCCAGGATTACCTGAGTGAGCATAGTCTAATCAGAACAGTCCTTAGAAGAGGGATACAGAAAACAGATGTTCCCTGATACAGACCAGTGGTTCTCAAAGTGTGGTCCCAGAGTGGCAGCATCAGCATCCCCTCGTGACTTGCTGCAAATGTAGGTTCCTCCGCTCTGCTCTCACCTTGTAGAATTGGAAACTCTGGAGGCGAAGCCCAGCAATTCACGTTTAGCAAGCCCTCTAGGTGACTGATACCTGTATGTTTGAGAATCACTGATCTGCACTAAGTTTTGTTCTCCCCAATAGTACAAGTGTGAAGCTAAATGCTAGGAAAGCTCACTCTGTTGGCCTGTCCAAGGTGATTTGCAACTGCTTCCTTTCTGCCTGAGTTTTATCAGGCTGTAATCACTTGAACAGCTTAATTGAAGAATCACTTAAGTTTATCGCTGAAATTAAACATGTTTTGTATTTAACCACTTTTGATTAGAATTGTATTTTGTTGAAAGTGTTGGTTTTATCTGTGTGCTGTAAAAATATTTATAAAAACTCATCAAATTTCTAGCTGTAACCAATATCCTATTTAGTTTAAGGTTAAAGGTTTTATATCAAATCTCATGCTGTGTAATGGCCAATCAAAGGGTATTACAAAGACTATTTAAGGTGGCTAAATGGATTTCTTGGCTTAGTGTTCAAAATTAAACATTTTAAGATACTAACATTTAATGCTTTTGCCTCTTCTCAAAGTTGATTTTATGTAACCCTCATTATTTGCAATTCCTGAAATCTTGCTTAAGCAGTAAATAGCAACCCTTTCTTGTCCTTACAGATTTACTGAAATCTCAATTGTTTGAAAATGGGTTTAGCTTTGTGGCACATGTCACTTGAGCTTTGTAAATACTAGCATTTACTATTTAAGAAGACAGAACAACTTTGTTTTGGTGAAAATGTATCATTGATTTCTGAAAAGTCAAGAAAGAACTTGTTTCATTGTGCTCTTATTTGACAAGTGCTCTTGTGGTTCCTTTTAGGTATTCAATAGGAAAAGCACTCGCCAGTCTTCGTCTATGGAACTGGATGGTTCCTACTTGAGTGTAGCCAAACCACAAACCTACTATCAAACCAAGCAAAGGCCTAAGTGTGCAAACCAAGCCTCAGCTTCAGAATCCCTTGTGGAGTTCAGGAATAATTCTTTGAAACCATCAGCCCTGCATTATCCCAAACAGGACCTAGGCAGGGTGCCATTGGAAAACAGAACATGTGATTATGGATCCCCAGGGAAAAAACTAGCAGATTCAGTCCCTACAGAGAAAGACTCATCAGAGGAAGTGAGGATGAAGGAATGCCAACATCCCAAGCCTACTCTGTCTAGACTGTGTTGTGGTCATAGACTTCCTGAAAATGCAGATCATGTTCATGTTAGCCATCCTACAGACATGGCCCCTCCAGATTCCAAGGCACACCCAGAATCATGCCATTATTGTGGGTTTTCCTGGGCATCTCTGATGCATGGCCAAGGGTTACTGCAACCCAGTGAAACCGATTTCAAAAAGCAACTCTCAGAAGATAGAAGGCAGCAACTTCTGCTTCAAAAAATGGAGCTGGAAATTGAGAAGGAGCGCCTTCAGCATCTGCTGGCCCAGCAGGAGACGAAACTTCTCCTGAAACAGCAGCAGCTCCATCAATCTCGGCTGGACTACAGCTGGTGAGTCCTACCTGTTCTTTCAGCAGCGTCGTAGCCTGGAGAACGCAGGATCAAGTGACTGCGGTGTTACTGTAACAAGTGTTAGGAGCAGAGCTTCCTTGGGATCTTGGCTTTCTCAGGACATGCACAAACTATGACTGCTAAGTAAATTTCACTGTCGTTTTTGGAAGACTTGAAAGATAACCTTGTCTTCCAAAATGTTAGCTTAGAATATTTACTTTTGAGCAGTCCAGTATAATTTTTGCCAGATTTCAAAGACAATATTTTTCAATGATATTACCATTACACAAAATCCTTTGCTGTTTAATGTCATTGTAAAGAACGTTAGGCATTAAAGTTAGACTTGACATCTCAAGGTGTGGAATCCGATTGTGAAGAAGTATGAATAGCTGTCATTGTCCCATAATCATGTCCATCAACCATAATATAAAGTATAACAAATGATGGGAGCCTGCTCAATTCAGCCTTTTCCTGTTCTTTAACGGTGCTTCCCTTAACAGTTCTTCCCTAAGAACAGTGTTTCAAGAGCTAAATTGCTATTTTGATATATAGTTCAGCATACTTTTAAATGCAGTCATAAAATGTGCCATCTTAATTTATTCAAGCAAAATTAACAGTAAACCAGATACAGCTATATTTGAAACAATAAGATATCATGTTTTTTAAAGAGTAAATTTTAAGTCCAAAAATATGTGGAAAATTCCAGAAATAAAAAATTCATAATTTTCAAATTATGCACTATCCCAAGTAGCAAGATGAAATCTTTTTCCATCTCACTTCATCCCACTCAGGACATGAACTGTCCCTTTGTCCAGCATACCTACACTGTATACGATTCCTGCCTGTTAGTCACTTAGTAGCCATCTTGGTTATCAGATCGACTGTCATGGTATCACAGTGCCATGTTCAAGTCACCTTTGTTTTACTTAATAACAGCCCCAAAGTACAAGAGTAGTGATGCTGAGAATTCCAATATATCAAAGAAAAGCCAAAAGTGCTGCCTTTAAGTGAAAAGGTATGTATAGGAAGAAACATTGCATATACAATATAGGGTTCAGTATTATCCACATTTTAAGGCATCCATTAGGGGTCTTGGAAGTATTCTTCATGGATGGTGGGTGGGGAAACTATCTACCATACTTAGTTTTCTTGGAACCAAAAGCCATCGTCCTCTTTCTCTTCCTATGATCAGATGATTCTAATCATCATTGTTAAAACCTAGAGGCTTTCAAATACATGAAAATAAAGCCACTTATAACAAGATTGTCACCAAAGGCTGAAATGTTGCTTCAGTTTTATGACCCCGATTGTTAATCCTCAAATTATGTATACTCTCTTCTGATAACATCATTCAACAAACATTTACTGATGCCTATGATAGATGAGGAATGGTTCTAGGTACTTAGGATTGAAAAATAAAGTCCCGGTCAGGGCACACAGCAGAAGCAACCATCTGCTTCTTCACCCCTCTCCCTTTCCTTTCTCTCTCTCTCTCTCTCTATCTCTCTCTTCTCCTCCCACAGCCATGGCTCAGGTGGAGCAAGTTGGCCATGGACCTGTCCTCAGCACTGAGGACCTTGCCTCAGGCGATAAAGTAGCTTGATTGCTGAGCAGTGGAGCAACAGCTCCAGATGGGCAGAGCATCGCCCCATAGGAGGCTTTCTGGAAGCATCCTGGTCGTCACGCATGCAAGAATCTGTTTTTCTGTCTCCTCACCTTTCACTTAAGAAAAGAATAGACATCATGTTCATTTGAACATCATTGAATTGTCAAATAATGCTGCATAATTCAAATAATGCTGCATAATGATAATAAAGTCTTTATTGTTCTCTTGATCATCATTGCTTAGATGAGAGAGATATGGAACACAGCTTTTGAGCAAGTTTTATGTATGTATAAGTTGCAAAAATTAATATTTACATAGATTTTTATAAACTTTATTTTTAAATAATTATAGATTGACAGGAAGTTGCAAAAATAGTACAGGGAGATTGCATGTATTCTTTATTGTTTCCCCCAATGACTTTACTTACATAACTATAATACACTATCAAAACTAGTAAATTAACATTGGATAGTTCTGGATCATTTTATCACATGTGTAGATTTGTAGATTTGTGTAACCACCACTACAATCAAATATAGAACCAAGATTTCATTTGTACTGTCTCTAGAGTTTCCCTGCCCTATTCTGCCCCCACCATTCCTAACATCTGGAAACCACTAATTTGTTGTCTATTTCTAAAATTTTATCATTTGGAGAATGTTATAAAATGGAATTCCGTATTATATAAATTTTTGGTATTGGCTTTTTCCATTAAGTGTAATAATGCACTTGAGATCCATCTAGGTTATTGCATATATTGTACCTTTTGATTATTGAGTAGTATACCATATATGGTTATGCCATGAATTGTTTCACCCTTCATCTATTGAAGAACAATTTAGTTGTTTCCAGGTTCTTCTGTTAGAAATAGAACTGCTACGTACATTTTTATACAAATTTTTGTGTGAATAATGTTTTTGTTTATACACTTGAAAGCTAGGGTAATAATTGTTAGATCATAGGGTAAGTATATTTAGTTTTCTGAAATTTAGCTTATACTACACTTAATTTAAAATACTTTCCCACTAGCTGTGTAGGCGAGATCATTTCTTCATATCCTTGCCTTTCGGCATTTAGTATTGTCACAAGTTTTTACTTTTTCTCTTCTAATGTGTGCATCGTGACATCTCATTGTGGAATTTTCATTCCCCTGATGGCATTGGTGTTGAGCATCTTTGCATTTGCTTGTTTGCTCTTCTTCCATCCGCCTGGGTAAATAAATGGTCTCTTTAATATTTTTGGCCCATATTCTGATTGGATGGTTTGAGTCTCCTTTTTACTATTGAATTTTGAGAGTTATTTATTTATTCTAGATATAAGCCCTTTGTTAAATATGTGAGTTGCAAATATTTTCTCACATTCCATAGCTTGTCTTTTTAATCTCTTAACAGAATTTTTCAGAGTAAAGTTTCAATTTTGATAAAATCTGATTTATCAATTTTTTTCTTGTAGCTTATATATATATATAGCTTTATCATAAATGTTTGTTGAATAATTCAAAGCCCTTTTATGAATCAATTGATATTTCTTACTTAACCTGCTAAATATAATAGATTATACTGATTGCTATTTTAGTGTTGACCTAGAATTGCATACCTAAAATAAACCCATTTGCTCATAGTATACCATAACATTTTATGTATTACTAACTTCTATTTACAATTTTGCTAAGGATATTTGCTTTAATATTGATAAGAGATACTGGTCTATGGTTTTGTTTGTTTGTTTTGTACTGTCTTGGTCTAGTTTCAGTATCAAAGTAATATTGGTATTATTTGTTTATTTCATTCATTTCCTTATAATGTTCTTCTGATTGCTTTGGATTATCTTGCTCATTTTTTTTCTAATTTCTTAAGGTGGGAACTTATTGATTTGAGACTCTTTTTGTTTTCTAGTGGAAACATTTAGTACTATAAATTTCCTTCTCAGCACTGTTTTGACTGTATCTCACAAATTTTGGTATTTTGGGATGTTCATTTTGCAAAATATCCTCTAAGTATATCCATGTTATCCCAAATGGCAGGATTTCTTTCTCATGGATAGATAACATTCATATATATAATCCATCTTCTTTATACATTCATCTCTTGACAGACATTTAGTTCCATATCTTGACTATTGTGAATAATACTGCAGTGAACATGGGAGTGCAGATATCTTTTAAACATACTAATTTTGTTTCCTTTAGATAAGTATCTGGAAGTGGAATTGCTGTATCATATGGTAGTTCTTTTTTAAAATTTTTGAGACACTCCTATACTGTTCACCCTAATGGATGTACCAGTTTACATTCCCACCAATAATAGATGGAATTTCTTCAGGATCTTTTGGGGGAAGTTTTTCTGTAACCCAGATAAAATGTTGGTCAGTGAGCTATAGCCCCAGCTTTTTAAATGATCAGTATGAAAAGCTCCACCAATGGATACGTTGGGCAGGGTCAGTTTTACTTACTGTTACTGGAATTTACATTTTAGACTCTGGTGACCAAAAAACACTTGCTCAGCAATGGATATGGAGAAGCTTTAAATCTCTAGAGAAGATATTTAAATTGCTCCTAAAACATCTGTAATGTTGAGTTTTTAAATGATATTCTTCCCCCGTCCTCTATAAATTCTTCTGAAACTGCTTTGTCTTTATGTGTCTTTAGGAAGAAACCATTTACAATGGTACCGAGATACGAACAGACCAACATATGAATTTTTTAAGATACGAGCTGAGACTCGGTCTGTATTTTTGTTCGAGATCCAAGCGAAATTCTGAGATACGAGTCGGGAAGCTGCCGCTAGTTGGCACGTTGGCACATGAGTCCAGTATCGGCAGTTTGATATACAAGTTGACTGACTTACGAGCTCGGTTACAGAACGAATTAAATTTGTATCTCAAGGTACCACTGTATATATTTTTGGTAGATTGAGTTTTAACTTGAAAATTGCTGGATAATATACCTAGAAGAGAGTGGTCTTTCAAGAATTACCATTCAGTTTCATAGGTTCGACAGGATTAGATTTTCTCTAAATTTATTTTTACAGGTTAAGAACTCAAGCTGTATTTAAGTCACAAGAACTGGCTGCTGATAAAGAGCTTACTAAGCCGCGAGAGCTCAACCTGGATAAGAATGGGAGTGACTCTGGACCAAGGTAAAATTGAGTAGTCTATACAGGATACTGATATTAAGGATATGTTAGGTATATAGTTATAGCTCCATGCTGGTGAATCCAGTTTTCTGATCATATGAATAAATACATTCTCATTATAAAGTTTTGAAGTATATAGGAAAATTTAAAGAAGAGAATAAAAATTATTCATATTCCTACCATTTAGAATCTTTTAAACCTCTTTTCCCCTTTTCATCTTTTTTATAATTATATATTCTATATTGAGTAATAGGGATTGTACTTATACAGAACTTTATTTTTGCTTTTTTCACTACATTTTCTGATACCATTAAATTTTTATGAAAATATAGTAATTTAATTAACAAATATTTATTGTGTGACATCTGTTATTCCGTATTTATCTATAGCCTGTCATTGGTTAATACAGGGTTTTGCTTTGAAATTCTGCTTTGAAGAAATTATGCCTTTCCCTAAATAAATTATTAATTTACTTCTACCCATTTTCTTAGTATAAATTCCTATGAGTGGACTGCTAGCTCAGAGTATACATGAATCCTTTTAAGATTCTTGATTCACATTAACATGTTTCTTTCCATAAAAATTAAATCAATTTACTCCAACACTATGTTTGATCAATGAACAACTAAAGTGTTTCAACAAAGATTTGATGCTTCTCATCTGTCTCCCTTTCTGTCTGTTTGTCCCTGTCTGTCCCTCTCTCTGTCTCTCTGTCAAAAAAAACCTATGTTTGATACTTTTTCATGACATCTGAAGAATTTTTGGTGGTTATTTTTTCAAATATATATATTTTTCCCCCATTCTTTTTCTCCTCTTCTTTAAGACTATATTTACTTGTACATTGGACCTTTAGATACTACTGCTTACCCCTGACTTTCTATGAATATTTTAAAATATTTTTCTTTATTTTTTATATTGAATAGTTTACATTGATCTATCCTCAAGTTCATCAACTTTCATGTTACTTAGAGTGAATTTTTTAAATTTTCAGACATTGGGTTCTTCAGTTTTAAAATTTCTATTTGGAACTTTTTTTTAAGCTTTTTTTAAGCTTTTTTTTTTTTTTTTTTTACAGAGACAAAGAGAGAGTCAGAGAGAGGGATAGATAGAGACAGACAGGAACAGAGAGAGATGAGAAGCATCAATCATCAGTTTTTTGTTGTGACACCTTAGTTGTTCATTGATTGCTTTCTCATATGTGCCTTGACCGTGGGCCTTCAGCAGACCGAGTAACCCCTTGCTCGAGCCAGAGACCTCGGGTCCAAGCTTGTGAGCTTTTGCTCAAACCAGATGAGCCTGCGCTCAAACTGGCGACCTTGGGGTCTCGAACCTGAGTCCTCAGCATACCAGTCCAATGCTCTATCCACTGCTCCAACCCCTGATCATGCTATTTGGAACTTTGTTATAATTTTTACTTCTCTGCTGTAATTTCCTATATTATTCATTACAAACATTTTTTTTTAAGTACTTGTCTGCTAAGTATTCTGACATCTGGATCATCTTGGAGGTTTATCTCCATTGGTCAATTGGTTATGTTTTCTTGTTTCTCTGTATGTTTAGTAATTTTGGATTGTTTCTTAGTCATTGTGACTGACTATACAATTCAGTCATATTTTTCTGAACAATGTTATTTTTTTAATGCTAGCAGCCAGCTAACTTGACTGAACTCTAATTTCAAACTACTTCCCTTGAGTAAGTGACAATGAAAATTTTTACTGTTATTTTAACTTTATCTGGGATAATTGAGCCTTCCCTGTTCATGTGTAGTTCAGAGGTCAGTCAGAACTGGAAGAGCTGTTGCATAGAATTTGAATCTTTCACTCTTTCTATTAATCTGAAATTTTTTTATCCATCCTCCTGGAAATTTTTGCTTTTCTGGATTATATGCCTCTTTTGTTTGAACTACATATTCTCTTCTTTTTGGTTTATACTCATCTCCCTTAAACGTGTCATTCAATAGCTTACTGAGAAAGAGTAGAGGCAATAATTTTTAAAGATCTCATACCTCTGAAAAATGTCTTACATCTGTCTTTACATTTATTGTACAGTTTAGCTGGATATATAATTCTTGGTTGTTAATTTTTCTTCAGAATAGATTGAAGGTTGGATTTCATTACCTTCAAGTTTTTTGTGGTTTTTTTTTTTTGTCACTAATAAATTTGGTGTAGTTTGATCATTTTTTTATGTGGCTTATTCTCCATGGACACTATTACAATCTTGTCTTTCTCTGAATCATTGTAAAAATTAATACCAATGTGTACCCTTTTCCATTAATTATACTGAGTAATTAGTGGAGTCTTTCAAGTAGGAAACTTTGTTTAATTTGTAGATTCTTTGTCAGTTTTCTTCATTTCATTTTTTATGTTATTTTAATATTCTTTCTTTCCAGAAGTCTATTAATCAGCTATTGAATGTCTTGGAATCATCTCTCACTTTCTTACTTTTCTATCCAGTCTTTCATATCTGTCCCTTTTTTCTAGTTTCTAAAAGATTTTCTGAACTCTTTTTCAGCCCTTCTGTTGAATTTTTTTACTGATATAATTCCAAATAACACATTATTCTCTAAGTGTTTTTTTTATATAAGAGCCAATACTTGGGCCTGACCTGTGGTGGCGCAGTGGATAAAACGTCGACCTGAAAATGCTGAGGTCGCCGGTTCGAAACCCTGGGCTTGCCTGGGCAAGGCACATATGGGAGTTGATGCTTCCAGCTCCTCCCCCCTTCTCTCTCTCTCTGTCTCTCTCTCTCCCTCTCTCTGTCCTCTCTAAAAATGAATAAATAAATAAAAAATTTTAAAAAAAGACATTTAAAAAAAAAAGAACCAATACTTGTTTTATTTTTCTCTTATCTCTGAGGATATTAATAATAGATTTTGAAGTTTCTTTTTTCTTGGTGCCTTGTTACTATTTTCACCAAATCAAAACTTTTTTTTTTTAAAGTCTTACAATGCATATATATTTACAAACAAAGTAGTGAAAAGTTATTGAAAGCTCTCAATGCCCTGGCCAATTGGCTCAATGGTAGAGCATCAGCCTGGCATGTGGATGTCCTGGGTTTGAATCCTGGTCAGGGCACATAGGAGAAGTGCCAATCTGCTTCTCCACCCTTCCCCTTGCTTCTCTCTCTCTCTCTCTCTCCCCCTACCTTCTGCAGCCGTGGCTCAATTGGAGTAAGCTGGTGCCCAGCACTGAGGATGGCTCCATGGCCTCTACCCCAGGTGCTAAGAAGAGCTCGGTTGCTGAGCAACAAAGCAACACCTCAGATGGGCAAAGCATCACCCCCTAGTGGGCTTGCTGGGTGGATCCTGGTCAGGGTACATGTGCAGTCTGTCTCTGCCTCCCCTCCTCTCACTGAATAAATAAAAAAAAGAAAGCTCTCAGTATAAGTGAGCAGGGCTCATGAACTGATGAGCTTCATTGTGGGGTGATCAGGTAGGAACCCTGGGAATCTGCTATAGGCCCTTTCTTTTGGATAGTTGGTTTCCCTAAGGATAAATCTGCCTGAGTGGGAAGAAGGAATGGAGCATTATATAAGCTTGGCTGCCAATGTGGGGAGACCAGTGGAAGAAGGGAAATTGGACCCAGTGCTCATTATATAGACTTTCACTTAATATTCCTTTTAACTATGGTATTTCTGCCCTCAGCTGTATTTTAGACCCCCAAGATAGAGTAATTTGGGTTCAACCTCTCCAGGGGAGTAAAATTCCAATCAGGGAGAGATACTTGACAGGCTCTGGAGATAAAAGAGTGCATCTTGAATGTTTAATGCTATGCAGACTTTCAACAAATCATGCTTACAGTTCCACCTGCATTCCTACCTGGTTCCTTTTATCCCTGATCCTCTCGGGAGTGCTCTGGCATGTTTCAGCCTAACACCCTCCTTTGCAAATATTTCAGTTAGATTTTTCTACTTGGCTAGTTGAGTTTGAACTCATACATCTGCTTTATACGCTTCTAAAATTTTGTGATCGGTCTTATTTGTTGTCCATTCCTCTTCATTTTTTGCCATTACATAATTTTATGTCTCTATACTTTTACTATAATTTTTAGAGATGTCAGAAGGAATGCATTTGCTTTCAATCAGTCTTATAAATTGGCTCTTCACTGATTTTTTTTTCTTAGAGAGAGAGAGATAGGGACAGAGATGAGAAGCATCAGTTCTTCATTGCAGCTCCTTAGTTGTTTATTGATTGCTTTTTCATATGTGCCTTGACCAGTAGGCTCCAGCAGAATGAAGGACCCCTTGTTCAGGACCTTGGACTCAAGCCAGTTACCTTGGGCTTCAAACCAGTGACTTTTGGGCTCATGCCAGCAACCATAGGGTCATGTCTATGATCCCATACTCAAGCCAACAACCCCCACGCTCAAAGTGGTGAGCTCATGCTCTAGCCAGATGAGCGCATGCTCAAGCTGGCAACCTTGGAGTTTCGAACCTGGGTCCTCTCTATCCCAGTCCCATGCTCTATCCCCTGCACAATTACCTGGTCCGGCTACAGTGTTAATTATTATAAACAACATTTGTCAGTTTAATAGGTGAAAAATAGATTGCTATTGTATTTTGCAGTTATTCAATACTCAATTAAGATGAATCTTTTCTTTGTATTATTAACCCTTTGTTTTTCTATGCAGAAATTTTTATTCCTGACTATATACACATTTTTTTATATATAGGCATTACTTCTTCTTCAGTTGTTGTATAAGAACTTTTTATTACATTTTTTTATTTTAAATATTTTTTCTTATTAATGCTATTCACATTTAGCTATATCATTATATATTCACTTGCTTGCCAGAAAAGAAATTAAAATACTGGTTAGCCAAAAGAGGAGAATAACACATGTCCATAATCACATTATTAAAGGCAATCTTAATATATAACCTCTTGATAAATTCCTAGAACAATACAACCTTCTTAGACTGAGTCAAGAAGAAGAAGAAAGCTTAAACAGACCAATTAGTAGGGAAGAAATAGAAAAAACTATTAAAAACCTCCCCAAAAATAAAAGTCAAGGCCCAGACGGTTATACTCGCGAATTCTATCAAACATTCAAAGAAGACTTAGTTCCTATTCTACTCAAAGTCTTCCAAAAAATTAAAGAAGAAGCAATACTTCCAAACACATTTTATGAGGTCAACATAACTCTCATACCGAAACCAGGCAAGGACAGCACAAATAAAGAAAACTACAAACCAATATCTCTAATGAATACAGATGCTAAAATACTAAACAAAATACTAGCAAATCGAATACAACAACATATTAAAAAAGTAATACATCACGATCAAGTGGGATTCATCCCAGAATCGCAAAGATGGTTCAACATACGTAAAACGGTTAATGTAATACACCATATCAACAAAACAAAGAACAAAAACCACATGATCTTATCAATAGATGCAGAAAAGGCATTCGATAAAATACAACACAATTTTATGTTTAAGACTCTCAACAAAATGGGTATAGAAGGAAAATATCTCAACATGATAAAAGCCATATATGATAAACCATTAGCTAACATCATATTAAATAGCACAAAACTGAAGGCTTTCCCCCTTAAATCAGGAACAAGACAGGGTTGTCCACTCTCTCCACTCGTATTTAATGTGGTGCTAGAGGTTCTAGCCAGAGCAATCAGACAAGACAAAGAAATAAAAGGCATCCATATCAGAAAAGAAGAAGTAAAGGTATCACTTTTTTCAGATGATATGATCCTATACATCGAAAACCCCAAAGAATCTACAAAAAGACTACTAGAAACAATAAGCCAATACAGTAAGGTCACAGGATACAAAATTAACACACAGAAGTCCATAGCCTTTCTATATGCCAACAATGAAACATTTGAGAACGAACTCAAAAAAATAATCCCCTTCACGATTGCAACAACAACAACAAAAAAATACCTAGGAATAAACATAACAAAGAATGTAAAGGACCTATATAATGAAAACTACAAAGCATTGTTAAGGGAAATCGAAAAAGATACAATGAGATGGAAGAATATTCCTTGTTCTTGGATAGGAAGAATAAATATAATCAATATGGCCATATTACCCAAAGCAATATACAAATTTAATGCAATTTCCATCAAAATTCCAATGACATTTTTTAAAGAAATGGAACAAAAAAATCATCAGATTTATATGGAACTTTAAAAAACCCTGAATAGCCAAAGCAATCCTAAAGAAAAAGAATGAAGCTGGAGGCATTACTCTATCTGACTTCAAATTATATTATAGAGCCACGACAATCAAAACAGCAAGGTATTGGCAGAAAAATAGACACTCAGACCAATGGAACAGAATAGAACGTCCAGAAATAAAACCACATATATATGATCAAATAATTTTTGATAAAGGGGCCAACAACAGAGAATGGAGAAAAGAAAGCCTCTTCAACAAATGGTGCTGGGAAAACTGGAAAGCCACATGCAAAAGCATGAAACTCGACTACAGTTTGTCCCCTTGTACTAAAATTAATTCAAAATGGATCAAAGACTTAAATATAAGACCTGAAACAATAAAGTACATAAAAGAAAACATAGGTTCTAAACTCATGGACCTTGGTTTTAAAGAGCATTTTATGAATTTGACTCCAAAGGCAAGGGAAGAGAAGGCAAAAATAAATGAATGGGACTACATCAGACTAAGAAGTTTTTGCTCAGCAAGAGAAACTGACAACAAAATAAACAGACAGCCAACTAAATGGGAAATGATATTTTCAAACAACAGCTCAGATAAGGGCCTAATATCCAAAATATATAAAGAACTCATAAAACTCAAAAATAAACAAACAATTCAATAAAAAAATGGGAAGAGGACATGAAAAGACACTTCTCCCAGGAAGAAATACAAATGGCCAACAGATATATGAAAAGATGCTCATCTTCATTAGTTGTTAGAGAAATGCAAATCAAAACTGCAATGAGATACCACCTCACACCTGTTAGATTATCTATTATCAACAAGACAGGTAATAGCAAATGTTGGAGAGGCTGTGGAGAAAAAGGAACCCTCATCCACTGTTGGTGGGAATGTAAAGTAGTACAACCATTATGGAAGAAAGTATGGTGGTTCATCAAAAAACTGAAAATAGAACTACCTTATGACCCAGCAATCCCTCTACTGAGTATATACCCCCAAAACTCAGAGACATTGATATGTAAAGACACATGCAGCCCCCTGTTTATTGCAGCATTGTTCACAGTGGCCAAGACATGGAAACAACCAAAAAGCCCTTTAATGGAAGACTAGATAAAGAAGATGTGGCACATATACACTATGGAATACTACTCAGCCATAAGAAATGATGACATCAGATCATTTACAACAAAATGTTGGGATCTTGATAACATTATACAGAGTGAAATACGTTAATCAGAAAAAAACAAGAACTGCATTATTCCATACGTAAGTGGAACATAAAAACGAGACTAAGAGACATTGACAAGAGTGTGTTGGTTAACGGGGGGGGGGGAGAAGAGCAGAAGGGGAGGGCGAGGGGCACAAAGAAAACTAGATAGAAGGTGATGGAGGACAATCTGACTTTGGGTGATAGGTATGCAACATAATTGATTGACAAGATAACCTGGACATGTTTTCTTTGAACATATGTATCCTGATTTATTGATGTCAGCCCAGAAAATTAATAATAAAAAAATATATATTTTATATGTAACCTGTAGACCTTATTTCATTGAATATGAGGTATTTTGATATTAACATTTTGTTTCATATTCTACTTTAGTTTTTATCAAAGTGTGCTAAATTCCAAGAGAAACATTTTCTTATAAAAAGTGAAACATCAAAAGACACATCAAGAAAAGATCTGTCATCTTTCGTTCCCTATTTACTCCCCTATTCTGAATTAGTGTTGGCAGCCTGATATCCTTTTTCACCTTTCTTTATGCTTCCATATATATATATATATATATACACACACACACACACACACACACACACACACACACACACACACACACAACATCCTTAAATATTTGAAACCAAACTGTACACATACTTGTTAATTTTCCCCCTACTTAACAGTACTTTGTGGTCAGCTATAAAATTTTTAGATGTAAAACCATGGTAAGTGGAAAAATTGCCCCAAAGATGTCTGTGCCCTAATCCCTGGAACTTCTCAATATGTTACCTTACATGGTAAAGGGACTATGCAGATATGATCAAGGCAATCGACCTTGAGACAGGAAATTATCCTGCATTATCTGGGTGTTCCCAGTCTAATCACGAGTCCTGAAAAGTAAAGAACCTTTCTTTGTTGGGTCAGAGAGATGAGGTGGAAGGAGGAAGAAAGATTCCAACATGGGAATGACTTAAATTGCTATTGCTGGCTTGGAAGATGGAAGAAGGAGTTCACAAGCCGAGGAGTGGAGGTAGCCTCTAGAAGCTCAGAACTGTCATCAGCTGACAACCAGCAAGGAAATGGGGACCTCAATTACCCAATTTAAAGAAACTAAATTCTGCCAACAACCCAAATGAGCCAAGAAACATCCTCCTCTGGAGCCTACAGAAGGGAACATAGCCTTTCCTAAACCTCAGTGTTAGCCGAGTGAGGCCTGTGTTAGACTTCTGATCTATAGATCTATGGAATAATAAACTTGTGTTGTTCAAGCCACTAAACTTGTTTCTGTGTATATTGTTAATGTATCCAGCACTTCCATTGTTGGACATTCAAGTTATTTCATGTTCTTTACCTCTACATACAATGCTATAATAAGCATGACTGTATGTATTCTTGTGTTCTCCTACTTCTGTTTTATTAGAATAAATTCTCCAAAATGAAATTGCTATTTTTACATAAGTATATGCCAGTATAATTTATAATGATAAATTACAGTACTCCATACCAATTTTCTTTTCTAAAAAGTTGTAGCAATTCATACTCCCACTTGCAATTTATGAAAGTTTTCATTACTTCTGTTCAGGTGAGTGTAGTGAATGCTTTGGAAGCAAATGCTTCAGTTTAAGAAATGGGCATGCTTTAAAAGTTCAGGTACGGCCCTGGCTGGTTGGCTCAGTGGTAGAGCGTCGGCCTGGCGTGCGGGGGACCCGGGTTCAATTCCCGGCCAGGGCACATAGGAGAAGCACCCATTTGCTTCTCCACCCCCCCCTCCTTCCTCTCTGTCTCTCTCTTCCCCTCCCGCAACCAAGGCTCCATTGGAGCAAAGATGGCCCGGGCGCTGGGGATGGCTCCTTGGCCTCTGCCCCAGGCGCTAGAGTGGCTCTGGTCTCGACAGAGCGACGCCCCGGAGGGGCAGAGCATCGCCCCCTGGTGGGCAGAGCGTCCCCTGGTGGGCATGCCGGGTGGATCCCTGTTGGGCGCATGCGGGAGTCTGTCTGACTGTCTCTCCCCGTTTACAGCTTCAGAAAAATACAAAAAAAAAAAAAAAGAGTTCAGGTACATCTGGGCCTGCATGTCCTACATTCAAACAATTATGACAAAAATAAGGTAGAACTATGCACTGCTTTGAAAAAAATCTTTCCTAAAATACCTTTGATAGAGACCTTTTAAAATGTTAATTTATATCATAAGAATTTGAAGAAGTTTGACATTCGTTTGCCAGTAGAACTCCCTAGATAAAATTTAATTTTAAGCTGAATTTTGTTTATTTTGGAAATTTACATTATCTTAGTATTAAAAATACTCTGTGTATTTAAAATATTAAACTTACTCAAGTGAGGCATTAAGAATTTGGAACTAAAATAAATGAGATAACGAGGAAGTAAAAACATATTTTTTGTAATTAACAGCTCATTTTGAGTTAATTATATACAATTACCAAAATCTAATTGCAATTTATTTTCTATTATCTGTTGAAAGAATCATAGTCAAGGGAGCTTACATTGCTGCCTTCCTGCATAAATGCTATAAAATACGAATGAATAATATGTGAGGCTTTAATGACAAATAAGAGCAAATAGGGCACAGCTGAGCCAAACCATTGGAAGGTAATTATCACATGAGAGACAGTAATGACTTAAAAAGTCATCGAGTGACTCTGATGGCTTATAGGTTCTCCGATTTGTTTTTTACTTACTTAGTTTGATGTTTGTTTGTGGCTGTGCAAAGGTGACCCTTATTAAAAAAAAAAAATACCTGCTAAGTATTACAGGAGATATAATAAGTCCCTACCTTCAAGTATTCGAGTAGTAGAGTAAGGCAAATATACACATATTTATTATCTATTTAGAATATAAGGGCTATAAAAGAAATACAAATAAATTAAGAAAAGGTTTATGGAAGAGGTAATATATGGTTGAGATAAGTCCTAGAATTTTATATGTTAGGAGTGTGTTGTGTTTCACGTAGGAGAAGGCACGGAAAGAGTCTAAAGGAAGGCCACCACGCAGTAAATGTGAGGCACCACAGTGAGTACACGTAGTGTGACCAGGACAGTAAGGAAAAGAAACTAAAGATTAAATTAGTGAATTAGGTTATATTATAAAAGGCTTTAAGTATCTGACCTTAGTGATAGGAAGAATAAAAAGGTGGGGGGGGGGGCCTGACCAGGCGGTGGCGCAGTGGATCGAGCGTCGGACTGGGATGCGGAAGACCCAGGTTCAAGACCCCGAGGTCACCAGCTTGAGCGTGGGCTCATCTGGTTTGAGCAAAAAAAGCCCACCAGCGTGAACCCAAGGTCGCTGGCTCCAGCAAGGGGTTACTCAGTCTACTGAAGGCCCGCGGTCAAGGCACATATGAGAAAGCAATCAATGAACAACGAAGGTGTTGCAACGTGCAATGAAAAACTAATGATTGATGCTTCTCATCTCTCTCCGTTCCTGTCTGTCTGTCTCTGTCTATCCCTCTTTGACTCACTCGCTGTCTCTGTAAAAAAATTAAAAAAAAAAAAAAAAACCTAAAAAGGTGTGGGGGGACACACTGATTTTGTGATGAAGATGATTAATTTGATTTTGATAATTGGATCAAGAATGCCAGGTTTTAGTCTTTCCAATTATTAGCCGTGTGGCTTTAAAGATAGTACTATGTGCCTCAGTCTCCTTGCCTGTAAGTGAGAGAGTTAAAATGGGTTTTTACTAAGAGTTTCTCCCATCTCTCACAGTTTGTGATTATTAAACAGGTCAGATTTCCAGGCAAAGCTATCTAGTATATAAGTAGAATTTTGGATCTAAATGTCCTAAGAGAAATTAAAGTTAGAAATTTAGATTTTGGAGTCATCTGCATTGGTGTTATACCTCTGAGAGAGGACATTAATCTCTGAGCAAATGTTTAGAGAAATAGAAACAAAACCTTAGAAAATGCCGACATGTGAGATTCCAGAAGAATTAGATGGCAATGTGAAAAGCTGACAAAGAAGCAGGCTGTGCAGTGTCATGGAAACAAAGGAGGGAATGCAGACATGGCTCCTTGGAAAGAAACTTGATTGATGGAGTATAATTTTGAGGATAAGAATGACCTGTACATTTTTATAATCTTGGAGAAGTGGCTAGTGAAGGAAGAGATTGCAGAAAATGAATAATTGATTGAGCACCGCCCTAGAAAAGGATCACTTGTCAACGTCTCAGTTATTTCTGCTGGCTTTCTTTTTCTCTGCCTGTACCTGGACCCACCCCTTCTTTCTTCTGTCTACACATTCTCCCTGTATGACCTTATCTAGGCCCCTGGCTTTAAATATCATCCATAATCTGATGACTCCCAGATTTTTCTCTGTAGACCTGACCTTTCCTCCAATCATTAAACCCATGGATCTTGTCATCTATACAGGACTCCCACTGGACTATCTAATAGACGTCTCACAGATAACAAAGCTAAAACAGAAATCTTCTTTCCCTTTCCACCATACAGTCCACTTTCTCCCCATCCCAGCCTTCATCTCAATTAATACTAGCTTCTCAAGTCAGAAAATACCCTTGATTTCTCTCCATCCTTCCCCCTCCTCTTCTACCTCTGAAATGTATGCACTGCTCCCACCACAGTCCACATCTGGACTTGTGCAGAGGTATCCTAAGTGGTCTCCTTTATTTATTCCTGTTTTTAATCCCCTACAGTTCATTTTCCACAACTGGAAAGATCATTCAAAAATTGCAGTCTACTTCTTGGCCTAAAACTCTAAAGAATTGCTTATGTAAAAACAGAACATTTTCCCAGTTTCTCTTTCAAAATTCTTTAACATGACTGGTTCACGTGGGTGGAAAATTACTGTTTTCTACCTTAGATATGCTAGAAACCATCAGTAAAATTGTACTGTTGAGCTAAGAGACATCGTGTATAAACATAGCTAAAATAAAATGAGAAAAATATTTGCTATAATTGAATATTACATAGCCTAATACTAGAGAAAGTTTGAGAGATGAGACAGTGATCTTCCTATCCTCTCAAACTCTTCAGTGCCTTCTTCTAGGACCACATTTCAATCATTTAAAATTCTTAACATTTTGATAAATACAAGTCATCACTTAAGCATAGAATTATCATATGACCCAGTAATTCCATTCCCAGGTCACGTACATCCACACAAAGACTTATGTGTGAATGCTCACAGCAGCATTATTCATGATAGCCAGAAAGTGGAAACAAGCCAAATGTCCAGCAACTAGCAAATGGATAAACAAAATTTAGTATATCCATACAATGGAATATTTGGCAATAAAAAAGAAATAAAATGATAATACTTGCTACAACAAGGATGAAACTTGAAACTATTCTAACCGAATAATGATTACCAAAGACCACAGATTTTACCTTTCCATACATATGAAATGTCTAGAATGGGCAAGTCTACAGATAAAGGGCTTAAATTTTTGATGGCCTAATGTGCCAGTTGGTGATGGCGAGCTACTACAAATAAGCATGAGGTTTCTTTTTGTGGTGTTGGAACTGTTCCGAAGTTAGATTGTGGTTATAGTTGCACAACTATAAACTTAACCAAGAATCACTTTAAATGGGAAAATTTATGGCATATAAGTTTATTTCACTAAAACTTTAAAAATTCTTTCTCTGTTTTTAATATTGTTCAGTATTCAAAATAAACTAAGAACAAAAGAAATGGCACGAAGCTTTGCTTGCTTTCAGACTACATCAGCCTTTGTCTTTCCCCCACAAGACTTCAGCCTACTTCCTCTAGTTGGGAATTGCTTTTTCAAGCCTAATTCTTCAAGATGACATTTCATTCATACAGATACAATAATGAGACAAGTAGGAGCAAATACTATTTAGATTTTATTTATAAGACCTATGTCCTAGAAAACGATAATTTGATTTTTAAAAATTGTATTCTATATAACCAATTTTTTTTTAATAATTTTATTTTTTTAATGGGGTGACATCAATATATCAGGATACATATATTCAAAGATAACAAGTCCAGGTTATCTTGTCATTCAATTATGTTGCATACCCACCACCCAACGTCAGATTGTCCTCTGTCACCTTCTATCTTGTTTTCTTTGTGCCCCTCCCCACCCCCTATCCCTCTCCCATTCCCCCTTCCCCCCGTAACCACCACACTCTTATCAATGTCTCTTAGTTTCACTATTATGTCCCACCTACGTATGGAATAATACAGTTCCTGTTTTTTTCTGATTTACTTATTTCGCTTCGTATCATGTTATCAAGATCCCACCATTTTGCTTTAAATGTTCCGATGTCATCATTTCTTATGGCTGAGTAGTATTCCATAGTGTATATGTGCCACATCTTCTTTATCCAGTCATCTATTGATGGGCTTTTTGGTTGTTTCCATGTCCTGGCCACTGTGAACAATGCTGCAATAAACATGGGGCTGCATGTGTCCTTTACGTATCAATGTTTCTGAGTTTTTGGGGATATATACCCAGTAGAGGGATTGCTGAGTCATAAGGTAGTTCTATTTTCAGTTTTTGAGGAACCACATTACTTTCTTCATAATGGTTGTACTACCTTTACATTCCCACCAACAGTGGATGAGGTTCCTTTTCTCCACAGCCTCTCCAACATTTGCTATTACCTGACTTGCTAATAACAGCTAATCGAACAGGTGTGAGGTGGTATCTCATTGCCGTTTTGATTTGCATTTCTCTAATAGCTAAAGAAGATGAGCATCTTTTCATATATCTGTTGGCCATTTGTATTTCTTCCTGGGAGAAGTGTCTATTCATATCCTCTTCCCATTTTTTTATTGGATTGTTTGTTTGTTTGTTGTTGAGTTTTATGAGTTCTTTGTATATTTTGGATATTAGGCCCTTATCTGAGCTGTTGTTTGAAAATATCATTTCCCATTTAGTTGGCTTTCTGTTTATTTTGTTATCAGTTTCTCTTGCTGAGCAAAAACTTCTTAGTCTGATGTAGTCCCATTCATTAATTTTTGCCTTCACTTCTCTTGCCATTGGAGTCAAATTCATAAAATGCTCTTTAAAACCCAGGTCCATGAGTTGAGTACCTATGTCTTCTTCTATGTACTTAATTGTTTCAGGTCTTATGTTTAGATCTTTGACTCCC